>NC_090990.1:104898177-107398177 GCF_041146395.1 Eulemur rufifrons | reverse complement strand
AAAATAAACTGCTACACAAATATAAAATATTAGCAGTATTACACAAGTGATCTTTGTAGTGAAGAGCCAGCAATTTGAGTGGATTTTCCAGCCATTTGGTTCAATCAAAATAGTTAATCTGATAGCCCAGCACAGAAAAAAAAAAAAAAGCTATGACTAATTCGTTAATTGCCACACATGTTTATTGAGCATTTCTTGCAAGCCAGGGATGGTATGAGGACTACAGATACAGAGATAGAGAAGGCAAACTCCTGACCTATGGGAAAGACAAGTCTAGTCAAGACGATAGATGTAAACAAATATCTGTACTCCAATACGGTCACTGCCATATACTATTAGTAGTACAAGCAAAGTGCCACAGGAGAAAATGCAAAGGATCAACCCCCTTGACACCTACAGTATTGACCTTCTCATACAGGCTCACCAATCTCAAGATAAACAGACTAACAACAATTGCTCACCAAACTGTACATTTATTTATTGAGGAATCCACAAGTGATTAGTAGTAATTTTTTGTAATAAGATACTAAATCAACATGTTTGTTTAGTATTGTTTTGACTTAGCCAAGCATCTGACTGCATAATTTCAAAACCGAAGGATTAAAATGACTCCATAATGAGTGGTCATTTCAGATTTCACAGTGATAGGAACACTGTATAAAAATTATAAAAATGACCTATAAGTAGTGGCATTATTAGGCAATATTTCAAACAAGATGATTTAAAATAATGTGTTTACCACCATTGAGCTAAGGTTTTACGTTCTCTGTGTGCCTGAGAAACATAGCTATATTCCATCAAAACAGCATTTTATCTGCCAACTCAGTAAATCAAACCCATCAGTTCAGTGAAGGAGAGGGACAAGCAGAAGATAAAATAGTCAAAGCAGTTGTTTAAAGGCATGTAGACAAAAAGAAGAGGTTACCCAAATGTTTCACTTTTAAACTTGTGTTTTATTCAATCTGATGTTTCATTCAGGTCTAAATATCATTTTAAGAGTTGCAAATGTTGGGCATAGCTCCCTGCATAAAATTAACTGCATAAAATTAAATTTAATTCTAATTTAATTCACGTCCAGAATGGTATTCTCTTGTCAATGTTAAAACCCTGAAGGAGTTTCATTTCCCATGACCTCTATAAAATAGCAAGTTGTATTTGCCACAACCAGAAAAACATCCTGAGCCTCATTTGCCTAGGAAGCCTGTAACCAGATATTACTTACTGCCCCCCCCCAAACACATTGCAATAGCCACAATTCATTCCTATTAAAACAAAAAGTAATTTTCTGACCTCGAGACAGTAATGAAGACTCTCAGCTATGGCATTTATTTGGGTACTGATAAACTGTTAACAATAGCTTTAAAAATTCAGGTTCCAGAGCCCTCTGACCATATGCCAAACATACATTTTCTAGTCTTTTTTTGCTCACAGGCTTTCCCAAGAAAAAGATATTGGTTTAGAACAATGGTTTCCAAACCTATCTGCCCGTCAGAATTATCTGAGGACATTTCTAAAACACAGACTTCAACGTTTCCTCTTCATTCAGACCTCCTGGAAGGAGTCTCTGGGGGTAGAGTCCTATAATCTGTACTGGCAACATACTCTTCAGGCTCACTAGGTGGTCAGCCCTCCATAGGAACCTGTTTGGCATGTGGCTTACTCGGAAGAACTATAAGCGGATCAAAAGATCATGGCGGCAATGAGAGCATAACTGTTTCTGAACAAATCAGGGAAATTTGAGTATGGACTGACTGAGATGATATCAAGAAATTATTATTAATCATATTAAGTGCGATGGTGGCATTGTATTTCTGTTGAAAAATGACCTTTTTTTTTTTTTTTTGAGGTTTACTTGGATACTGAAGTACATAGTGGTGAAATGGCATGATGTCTAAGGTTTGCGTTAAAATGTTCCAGCAGAAAAAGAATAAAGAGATGAGGAAGAAGTATGGCAGAAACTTTGATGGCATTGAAGGTGGGTGATGGGTGCGTGAGGGTTCACGGTACTTTCGTGTTTAGAATTTTCACAATAAAATGTTTTTCTAATTGTCTGAAAGAGAACAATAACCAGAGCTTGCCTGTGCCATGCAAGGCTATTTTCCACTACTTCTGAAAGATAGCTGGTTGGCATACGGCATTCTCCCCCATTCGCATGGAGAAATAAGGACTCACGGTAATGATTTACCTGCGTTGCCAGTTTCCTGTTCCTAGTGGGTGTCTGACATTTTCCCATAGGAGCCTTTTCATTCAGTGTTCTTTTCTGAAAATGGAATTAGGAACATTCCCTAGCCATAACTTAAGCAATGTTCTCGAAGTTGACCTCTGTAAAGCATTTTAAATTTTTCTTTAAGAAACTCCCTGAAACTGGACACTCTTATTTCCAAGCAGAAATACACTGAATCTGTGAGCTTGGCAAAGCAAGAGGTGAAATCGAAGTGATCAAGTATACAAAATGGGTCAATTTTCAAGCCCCAACTGAAATGCAAAATCCATTATAGAAGATATTAATATAACTTAAGTTTTGCAAATTTGGTCTATGAAAATCTGGCTTTACCAAAGCAACAGAAATCTGTCTTCATTTTGGATTTTTTTTTGTCCTGCATAGCATTTCACTCTAGAACACCTAAAAATAACAAACACTCTATGTACATTGAAAAATAAATGTATCATCCAAAAATTCCATGTATGCATTTGGTAAAAATTTACATATTACAAAAAGCGATGTATAGCAGCACATAACTATAAATCCTACTGGTCATAATAATGTACAGCTTTATTTCCAGAGACTATTCAAAATATCAGAAAAGCTGGTGCTGATAATATTTTGCACTCATAGGTAAACAGGCTGTTTTGCTGATGCTGCCAGATGAAGAAGGAAAGGTCCAGAAGTTCTCAGCATGGAAATTAGTTTGAGGGTCTGGTGGTTCTGGTTTGGGCTTCTGAAACAGGGCGTCAGAGTGCCACACCTCCGTCTACAGAGTAGCATGTGATGTGGGTGTTAGATTACAGCGAGCACATCCCTGAGCCAGGCACAGGGAGCCTCCATGTTTGCCCAGACCCTCTTCCAGGTAAAGACACCAGGCCTCAAACTCAATCTTGAGTACCAGGCACATCAAACTTTTTTGAAAAATATAAATGTGAGTAGGATTAGAAAGTCAGTTTTGGGGTTTTCCTTAGACAGTACAGCCCAAATGTCATAATCAATACATCAACTAACATGGATTGTTAACAAGATCTGAGTTAAAGAGAAGCCCTCTTGCAAGTCATGGAAAGCAACTGGCACCATAGTCAGAACATCTCTTTCCCCAGAATAGCTGCACCAAGTTCCTTAGCATCCTGGATAAATGCACTCACTGCCTGTGCCTAGTGCAGCCCAAAGGACAGGCCTCTCCCAACGCCCTATAGCTCAGGTTCATCCCATCCTCTCCTTCACTCTGTAGGACCCACGTCCGTGTGAGAAAGAGAAGAGAAAGTTCAATCTGTGTGATTAGTACAGGGGCCTCAAGGCAAAGTCCTGGGATTGCCCTCTGTGGCTATTGATCTTGATCTAGACCATGAGAGACCTGAAGGGACACCTATAAACCATCAGATCAGGATGCTGATGAATGAAGAATGCATTTTCACACCTGTATGGGCAATATGTACTCCTTGGAATATACTTCAGCATCTGAGGAGTCTTATCCTTCAGAGGTGTCAAATTGGGTCCTTCAGGACCTACAACCAGACCTTGGTGAGTTTTCCTGTGCCTCCCCTCCGAAGGTTGAGTTCCTGGGCCACATTCCCTTTCTAAAGAGGATCCAGAATAAGGACCATGGTAGAGTGGTGTTCTCCCAAAAGACACCAGGACATTCTACAAATTCCTAGAGTCTGTTGGCTACTAACATTTAGGGGCCCACAAAGATATCTTAAAGAAGTGTCCTCATGATTCAGCATCAAAGATACTTAACTGGAGAAAGACAGACTCCATCATTCTGCTCATTTACATACAACACGCAGAGAAACTCTCTTTTCCCATGCTTGAAGCTCAAAGCATCAACTCACCCCAGGTCTGTCAGCCTCCTTGTGTAAGTCTGGCTCGCCAAGGCTGTCTCCACTGTTACAGGGCTTAGAATATAAAAATGGCTTGGAAGCCACCAGCCCTGAAGAACCCACAATAACACTAGGTCAGCCTCAGCAATCCACCACCACTATGGGCACAGTGGCTGAGAGTCTGAATGAAAGCAAGCATGGAGACCCTTCTCTTTTAAAGCAATTTCCAGCTACAAGCTGCAGCAGTAAGGCAGGTCGTAAGACATTAAAAAAAGAAATGAAATAGCCAGGTGAGGTGGTTTTTCTCCTTGACCATCTGCGTCAGCCCCGGAATAGTACTAAGCATTCTACATGTAATTTAACAGGGACCAAAAAGTACTTGGCCCTCTGTGTATCTCAGTCCCTGACTCTTCTGACTGTGCTGTTTTTCAGATGCATTCTCACTGAGCTGCCTCCCATTTCTCAGCCCTCCATCTTGCTCAACAGTTACTTTGTGTTTCAGAGGGCTTTTCTCCTTTCTTCTCCTGACAGTCTGCCTTCTCCCCTACCATGGGGCTGAGCCCTGAGCTGGAACCTCCTGTCAGGTCACTCACATATTCCCCACTGCTTTTGGGAAGGAAAAGCCAGAAGAATTTCTATCGTTCCGCTCTCTCAGGCAAACACATGCAATCTGTCTTTCATTTAGAGATATTTTTTGCACTTCTGTTTAACACTGGGGATTTTCAGGTTGCTTTTTATTCTATTGCTTTTTCTCCCTCACTGGGCAGAAAACAGAGACTGCCATGCCATAAGTCTGAAACAAATAGGGAAAGAGGAGGCAGAAATGTTCCCACAAACCAATCATGCTTCTAAATGCTAACACCTCATCAGGCAAAAGCTCCCCAAACAGACTCCATGCAGAGGGCATTCAGCAATTTCTGTCTACAAAAATGCCTTGCTAATAGTACAATTAGATACCCTTTCTTTCTTACTCAAATCCAGTGGTCTTATCCCCATTATAGATAGAGATTCCAGAGTATAGAGAGATCAGCTGACACATCCAAGGTCACACCTACAGGTGACTGGCAGACACCTCATGCTGGGCCTCCAGGACCATCTTGAAGCCAAGTCATCTGTAAAGTGGCTGTAGTGGTTACAAAACTCATCAGTAAAGTTTGACAACTATGGATTCAGTTTTATAAATGTTCTCTGAGTGCCAACAGGGATTCAAAGATGAGTAAGACACAGTGCTCTCCAGGGTTTTCCAGTCCAGTTGAGGCTTGTAAAATAAATATTCCCTCCAAAAAGTTATAATTCATAGCAAAATGTGTGGTATGTCATAAGAAAGGTATATAATATTAAATTTTATAGACTTTCACTTTAAATATTCTTCTGTAACCATTGTAAAATGTAGGAAAGGTCAATCGAAAGAAAACACCATATGTATATATATTTACATGCACAAAGATAGTCACGGAACGAGAGAGACAGCCAAAGTCAACATCTCCTTGAGTATAGACATCAATTGCCCAAGGGTCTAAAGGTCAATGCCAATCTAATAGGGCAAAAAGAATAGAACAGGTGTGTATCCTGCCAAGGAAAGAACAGCTTACAACCAAATTACTGGCCTGTTGATAGTGTGAAGCCTGCAGGTATTCCATGAAGACAAAGGCACGACAGGAGCCTTGCTCAGAATTAGTCTAGTCAGGTTACCTGGTAAAAACTTCCTCTCAAGAGGAGTTTTCTGATGACAGTGGCCAAAGGGGGACCTTTGAATTTGTACAATCTTGGCTATACCTTTAAGAGTTATAGATTACCTAGGCTGGGACTCCCTTGTGACCATAAAATTACAGAAGCACCGTGGCAGCATTTTGAGAGAAAAACAGAGAGAGGTCCCTTTTAAAAAGCTCCCTATAGCAGACTAGTGAAGATAAAATTGGTGGCATCCCAGAACTTTCTTTCATTATGGTAGTACCAAACATGTGAGCTCTGCATGGACATATGTAAGTTTCTGAAGCCATCACATGTTTGCCTTTGTATGTCAAGTAACATTTATATCAAATTGCCCTTCTCCATCTTGGAGTATTCCTGTCATACTTGGTGCTTGGGTCTTGAAAGTAGGATTAACTGTCTTCAGAAAGAATTTTAGGGGAGAAAGCAGGAGGAAAAGTGCTCCAGACAGAAGCAGGAGTGGGATGGTTATACACAGTGGTATAATGGACACTGGAGACTCAGAAGAGTGGAGGCTGGGAGTGGGTAAGGGATGAAAAATTACCTATTGCGTACCATGTACACTATCAAGGTGACGGGCACACTAAAAGCCCAGACTTCACCACTAAACAATTCATCCATGTAACAAAACTCCATTTGTACCCCTAAACCTATTGAGAAAAAAAAAAAAAAAAAAAAAAAAAAAACCCCAGCAGGAGCAGGAACAAGGCATGGAGGAGGGGAAGATGTCAGCCTGTGAGGAGGGACAGGACGTGCTATAAGTAGAGCAGCAGTGCAGATCGGGCAAGAAAGGTAGTTTGAACCAATCCTGTACCCAACACTCTCCAAATGGTTTTTCATAAGAACACTGAATAGTGTCTACGTTTTTTCAGTTTACCAAAAGTATAATTATGACCAAGGTAGACAGATGATAATATTGAGCACTTTCTCTGTACGAGGCACTGAGCCAAGCACTTTGCATTATTATGTCACTTAATTCTCAAAACAGCCCTGCAGCAAGTATTATTATGCTCATTTTACATGTACACAACTGAGGCACAGAATGGCTAAGTCACTTGCCCAAGGTCACACAGCCAGAACTAGGTGCTCAAGTCAGGTCCCTGACCCCAAAGCCAATACTCTTCTCTTCTGGGCAACACTGTTCCTTGGCCTCCATCTACTGTTTTAGTTTCCCACGCTAGCCAGCTTCTTCTGCTTCTAGGATATGAAGGACTGTCTGCCTTTACATAACATTTCATACTCATTTCCCAGCTGAGGCCATCCAAGGCACTACAGGTTTAGTAGTACTCAGCTGACAAGATGATGGACAAAAAGGCCCTCAAAAGTCAGAAAAAATGCTGGATGAAAAGCCCTCAAAACTCTATACCTATACGCATGCCCCAAAATCGTCCTTGTTATAAAGCAGAGTTTTCATTCTCAACACTCACCAGCAATGAGCCACACAGCTGTGGAGGCCTAACAATTTGGGCAGGAAAACAGACAAGCAAAGAAAAAGAAGAATGTAGTCAAGCCCCAAGGAAAAAATGTTAACATCCGGAACCAATTCACCCACGCAGGCTGGGGAACCGTTACACCCGGCTCTCCATAACACCCCTCAGCGCCCCCCACCCCTCCCCTACACGCACACACACACACACACACACGCACGCACACTCATTGAGGCTTGGTTTACTATTTGCCCCCCCAATAGCAGTCAAATTGGCCTGTGTCTGTAGGAAGCACCTCCTGCAGTACCTACCACCCAGTCAGAATATCACAGAGATGCCTTAAATCTCTGTGATGTCACAGTCTAATCTGGGTAATGCACGGTTGTACCAGATGGGATCTAATGTTCCCAGGATTAATGCTGGTCATGCAACCAGTGTTCTGAACACTAAAGGAAAAATGAAATGACCAAGGCCTGGCTGGTTACATATCTTGCAGAATCTACATTCCTAATTGTATAGATCTTGTGGACGAGATCCAGTAAATCACCCAAGATAGCAGCATTCATCTCATCCTCTGCCACACTCTATATTTCAAGAGTCTGGCTCCATATGGATTCCTTGGGAAAGGAAATGGGCCCAGAGATCCATATGCTTCTGTTGCTGTGAGAGCATATCAAATCCCATCAATCAGTTGCCTGTACAGAGTGGGGCTGGCAACAAGAGAAAGCAAAGCTTTAAAACAGAGATGGACTTGACAACTTTCTCTTTTTAGCTTCTAAAAGCCACTTTTTTTTTTTTTTTATCACTGAGTACAACAGACAGGAATATGGCAGACCATACAATTAAACAGACAAGAAACACATTAATGCTAAAGTCCACACACTGAAATGGTGGGGGGAGTGGATTTTCTCCAAATCCCTGTTGGAGACATCAGACTTCCTAGGAGAGGAAGGTTACTTGGAGTGGGAGAAAAAGTGATGGAAAGACAGTGAACAGGTGGACCAAAAAACCTGAAACTACTGTTAAGTTCTCTGAAACACTGCTGACATCCCACCCACTTACAACGTTAAAAGAGTAATGAAGCACAGGGTGTGTTTATCAGGATGAGAGATTTCTGCAAATAACTGATTCCATACCAAACAAGGCTGCTCTAGATAGAGCTGTTACAAAATAAATGAATCAGAGCAGTCACTCAGAGGTTAAAGTTAAAGCCGAGACTCTAAGAGCGGGTGTACTTGCCGTGGGTCCTCAAGGCGGTTTTCTAATCCTTGGGCATTAAAAAGAAGCCACTGTGGAAATCAGAATCTCTTCCTTTGTAAATTCAATCCATGGCAAAGGGATTTCAGCTGTGATTGCTGAGTTTGAAAAAATCAACAGTACTTAGAAATGCACGAATTGCCCGTCACTGCAACTGATATGTTTCTAAGCTGTTCCATTTTGAATCAATTACCAATAAGATTCCATCTATCCCGTTATGAATGGAGAAGGGAATGGGTAAAACAGAACAGTTAAAATTTCCCCTGAATTTCACTGCATGAGAGGATTTAGGATGGGAAGGTTTTAGACCAAATTCAATATATGTCACTATGCCTCAGACACTGAGATTTCTACGCATTAAAGTCAAAGAGAAGCAGGACATGTTGGGAAGGCTGCACGTGTCCCCTTCCAAAGACCGTGGCTTAGAGACACAGCTCCACACTGTTGGCACACAAAGGCCTCTGCTAGCAGGTATGGGAAAGTCGCTTAGAACCTTAGAGGGACTAACAACAACAAGCAAGGAAGGTAAAGACCCAGAAACTGTAAATAAGCTGTCTCTGACTCATGATTTAACAAATTCTGTTTTGGGGAAAACACGAGCAGCAAGCATGAATTTCCACCTTAAAACACTTAAGAGTCATCTACGAGAGAGGCCATATTGCCTAGTGGTTAAGGATATTGACTCTGGAGCCACACAGGGCTGGGTTTAACTTCTGGCCAGATCACTTAAAGTAGACTGGAGCTGTGTGACTGTGGATAAGTTATTTACCCTGTTGTGTCAATCTCCTCCTCTGTAAAATGGAGAAACAATCACCTTCCTCCAAGGACTACTGGGTGGATGCAATGAGAGAATATAACTATCTGCACGGTGCCTGGTACAGAGTGTGCCCTCAATCTATGAAAGCTACCGCTGGCTAGAGTTGTCGACACTCTGAGTGAAGATGATGCTTATGAGATTGGAGAAGTATAGGAACATCTATCTGGGGGATAAAATGGGGGGAAAAGAGTCTATTTTCGAGACTGAGACCTGGATTCCAGCAGGAAAGGGCAGCTCCCTTCTCCTCTGGATGGTCAAGGCCTCGGCACTTCTGATGAAGGGCCCTGAGCTCCTTGAAAGAAGCTGAGGAAAGGATCTCTTCTCTGTTCCTCTTCCCTAGGAGAGTCACCTTCCCCTTCTGCTGCCAGGAAACACTATAAACAACGTCTAGGGTGAAACAATTTTTTATATATATATATATATATATATATATATATATGATGATCAAATCCTGGCTTCTGTTTCTAGAAGGAGGAAAACTGAGCACACCGGGGCAGCCAGATGTGCGTTCCAACAAAACGGCTGGGGCTTCTGCTGTTTTTCTTAAAAAAAGGTTGTCCAATCTCTTCTTCCCTGACATTCAGCTCAAATATATGTTTTTCTTTAATTTAGTCCCTTTCCTCTTTTTTTTTTAACACAACCAAGCAATGCCCATTAATACTTTACTGCAGCTTCAACTAATTGGCACAACTGGCTCATTTTGCCCAGAATTCTGGGGGTACATCAGAATATGGCTTTATAAACAAAGAGTGAATCTTCCTATTTCCTATCAGATAAATCCTGACCTCTCAGGGATTTCTGGACCGCAGGTAGAAATATCAGAAACTAACCAAAGAGAAATATGCTTGTGTTATTCCACTTCCCTGCATCCAGAAAGGCCCTTCTGTCTTCTCATGGCTGAGTTCCTGGGGGGCTAGTAAAGCTGAGTCTCCCTATTGCCCTGTTGCCTGCCCGCACCCTCCCTACTGCATGCCAGCCAGCAGATCTCCAGCCTTCCACACCCTCCCTCCCTCACATGCTCACTCAGGTGCTGGGTTTTTGCCTTAGTGGAACCTTGAATAGCAACAGTTCTCAAAGTTCTTTTTTATTTTATTAGTAACATGTACTCAGATTCAGTACTGTTTCTAACCATGGGCTACAAACAAAGTAGCCACTTCAAGTCCCAAACATTCCATTTAAAGCCAAAGACCGGGGGAGAGGGGTGGGTGGTGGCTGCTTTAGACTACCATTTGCAACAATTTCTTATCCAAGCTGGTCACTAAGGTGAGTAACCACTACCAATTCAGTTGATAGGAATAACAGGCACTGTGCTAAATCCTTTGTTCCTGTATGTGCACGATCTCATTTAATCCTCAAACAACCCTTTGATGTACACATTTATTATTCCAGTTTCACAGATGCAGAAAATGGGGTTGAGAGAGATTAACTCGCTCCAACGTCATACTACTAGCAAGTGTTACAGCCAAGACTCAGACATAGCAGTCTGACCCCAAGAATCTGAGCTTTTAACCACTATGTTGTATAATTCATTCATTCATTGCACCAAATAGAAATGATAATAAGATAACTATTTAATGAGTTCTGATATAGTATTATTTGGAATGTATATATAGGTGTGTATATCTATATGTATAAACATATATACATACATATATATTGCAGTGGCTGGCACATAGTACATGTTCAATAAATGTCACTACTTTTTGTCCTTACTGTGTTGTTATTATTATAGTTTTATTATTTTTTAAGTGCTTCCCATGTACCAGACACTTGTGCTATGTTACTAGAGCTACAAAAGCAATGAAAACAAGCTCCCTGGCCTACAGCAGTTTATAGGGTGGTAGTGAGAGAAGATGGCCAGGAAATCCACAGGCTCCATGACTACAGAAGTCTGCACAGGGGTTGTACAGAATAGGGGCATCAAATGAGGGTGGGGAGCCATCACTAGGGTTTGAGCCCAACTGCAGAAGTCTGCAAAGAAATAAAGTCCTGCAAGGTAGAAACATGAGAAACCCTCCTAGGTGTGTGCTGGGCACAGTTTTGCCTCTGACCCTGCCCTCAAGTTCAGCAGCTATGAATAGAGGTCTTGAATGCTAAGCTGTCTTCTGATCTATCTTGTTGACAAGCGTTTTGCCTGTTACTAAGTCATCCTTTTAGCATTCTCACATCTCTGCCAGATCAAGATCTCGGCTTAGCAGACTAGACATGGAAAATGGTTACTAGTGCTTTCCATCACGCTCAAATAGTAATGGGGGCAACTGATTTTTTTTTTTTTTTGGCCCACCAATTCAATTTACCAACAATTAAGTTGCTTTTTTTCAAACCTCATTTTTCAAATCCACAGAATTTTTCTAGTAATTCCCGGGAATGGCACAGAAAATGTTCAAAGCATGAATAACTTACATTTCCTTTAAATTCACTAGTGCCATAGGAGCCTTTCAGCAGTGTTCACACAAGCAACAATAGGTTACACCATACACAAAAGACTAGAAATTACTGATCCAGGACTTCTGGACATGTGATATGAATATGAAAACTTTTCCAAGAACTTTATGAAAGTTCTTAATTCTAGCTCTAAAAACCTTTTCAAAAAATTTTTGTGTTGCTATTACTGTTACTTTCTACAACTGTATTAAAACTTCCCTCGTTCCAACAAAGTAAGGGATACATCGAGCGATGGCCAAGGTGCATTAGGAGAAAAATGGTAATATTTTAAAAAACAAAAGTTAACAGGATCATAGCATCTTACAGCTAAAGGTGCCTCAGGTGTCATTTGAGCCTGTCTCCTTCACTTCACGAACTAGAAATGGAGGCCTCATCAGTGGTTGTGAAATAACTGTAAAACATTTTTTTTCAACATTAATATGTCTGCCTTTAAAACAAATATCCCCGGTTCTAACATTAATAGCAAAGCTAGCACCAGAATCTTTGACTCCTAATTTAAGTCCTCTTTCTACTATAAATCATGGATATAATGTAGAATATGAGGGTCTGTGGGGAAAGCTTCACAGTGCAGTGAAGAACTCATTGACAGCCACATAAGCAATTAAGGTTTCTGAAATGGTTTACAATTCAGTTTTTCTCTACAAGTTTGTTTATGCCTTTAATTTTCTAATTAAATCTTTCTAATAGAGCTTAGGTATGGCCCCTGTACATATAGCCTATCCCAGGCTTTACTGCCAAAAAAAAAAAAAAAAAAAGTTGAATTATCAATTAACCTTCTGAATTGAGGAAACTTTGTCAAACCCAGGGAAGGAATTGCTGTGTTCATAATCACTTATTGGCACAAATGCTTGCCCCTCTCCACTGAAAATCATTTATTTATTTTTCAGCAGCAAGAATGGAAGCCCTGAACCACCCAAGCCACCCAACCCCCCAGGTTTACAATTATGGGCCCTATAGTCTGGTGAGATTAAAACTTTGGAGCGAGGATGACCGGGAACAGGACTTCCCTCTAAAAGGGAAGCCATTCTCATGGGCTTCTTACAGAACGCAGTTATTTCTCAGTGACGAGTAGTCACTTCTCAGTGTACTTTGTACAGTTGGGTGGTTTCTGCTTTTTTTTTTTTTTTTTTTTTTTGACAAAATAATTATTTCGTTGCTTTAAATCCCCGAGAACCTCGCGAAGGACAATCATTTGCTGGCCTTTTGTCTCAGGGGGCAGTACCCGGTTTCTGGGCGGGGGCATCTCTGCCTCGTAGGCATCCGGGGATCCTCTGCGTCTCAACCCACAGGATGACTTTCCTTTTTAACAGACTGGTTACGATATTTACTGACCCTAGAATTACCCATTTGGAAATGTTTAGGGATTAAAAGTTCTTCAGGCCGAGGGATTCTTGGTTTCTAATTGCTGATGTTTGAAGTCAGTTTGATTCCTCGGAAATCTGTTCTGCCTGATGAAAGCAAAAGCTCAAACTCCCCTCAGGGCGCGAGGTGTAAGATCCTCGGTTCCGTTTGCTTTTTGATTTGTCGTTTGGGGCGGGGTGGGGGGGTCCTGCTTGGGGGGGAGTGTCTTCTACCAAGGCCTTCCCAGTTGCCCCAGAGTCCCCACATTTCTCCAGAGTGTAATTAGAGCTAAGAAGGGCACCGGCCAAGCCTCAGGATTCCAGATCCCCTGTTTCCAAGGCCCGGCGACCACCCCGGGCGCACCCAGCCGGGCCGAGCGGGGGCCGAGCCGAGCCCGGGCGCCAGAGCGGGAAGGCGGGGCCCGCGCACCGAGGCCGGGCAGTCCGGGGCGCAGATCCGGCCGCCGTTCGCGCCCCGCGGCGCCACCGAGGCCGAGGCGAGGGGCGAGGGCGAGCAGACGCCGCCACGGCCCAATTCTAACTTACGAAGGTCGCCGAAACTGCCCTGTTTCCTAGGGACGGGTTCACGGGAAGAGATGCAATCCCAGTTCCTTCCGCGGTGAATCAGCATCTGAAATTCTTTGAGTGGGGGAAGAAATGGACGTTTTCAACCTGCGTGGAGGCCGTTGGGGGAGGGGACGTGAGCGGCAGGGAGAGGACATCGAGGGGGTTCATTGTTTTTCGAGACCCATCTGGGACTTTATACGTTCCTGGCTGGGGGATAGTAAAGAGAACGCTGAGGTGATGGGATTAGGAAAATCGGTTCACCTAGTTAAGAACTGGGCGCTATAACTCCACGGCTCTGGGCGAGGTATATAATAATGACCCGTAATGTTCCCTTTCAAAGGGAACTCTGTGGTTATCTGTTGTGGGTTGTTTTTGTTTTTTAATCCTCTAAAGTGTATGTCAGCATTTTGGAAACAGCCAGCTCATTTGCGCTTTGGCAATTATAGTGTAGAAATAAATACAAGACAAATAGACATATGAATGTCCTTCTAATGTTCTTAAATTTATTTCCCCAAATTGCAATGTTTCTCTCGAAATGTTTCTATAAACCGTTATTATTCAGATTTCTGTTCGTTATTCCGTTTACTTTCTGCATAGAAGAACATGACATCGCTCTTCAGAATAAAAAGCAGCATTCTACCCATCCAAAATGAAGATGGCATTATTCACAAAACAAAATGCCAAATTTAGTTAGAAAAATTTCCACTGTCCCTGTTCTTTTAAATCGCATCTGTACAGTCTCATTTTCCGGTGCTTTCTTTCAGAATTTGGTCAAAGTTATCATTTAAGAATCAAATGAAAACGCCCATTACCTAGAAGTTTCAAATCCGGGATTCTCTAGAATTTGAAATGATACTTAGGGGTGACAAAACTTTTGGCCTCCCAAATTTTACATGTTCCCAGTTTGTTAAACTGGCTCCACACAAACAAAAATGGCAGTTTCTTATCTCTGAAATATTATCTATATCCCATTCAAAACTGGCATTTTGATGTGAATATAGTGTTCCGGTGGTGTTATGGTGTTCACTGACATAAATTTGTGTATAAACACATATACTTGTGAATATACTTTTTAATATATTTATTTGTAAACAAAGCTAAACACTGGCCAATATAAAAAGTACAAAATGAAAAGTAGTCATTGCAAGGCCTGTTTTCACTTCTGGTATCAAAAGCTCATCGCCAGTTTGTCATCAGCAAAATATCCTGCCTCAAAGTGAAGCCGTTAATGGCACTGAATAAATGTTGATTGGTTGCACTAGTTGCTTGAATTCCCCACCTTTTCCCATTTCACAGCAGGTCCTCTCTACCAAGTCTCATTTTCCGCCCCTGACACTTACAGCAAGGGCCTCACTTAAATTAACTAATGATTATCCTTCCCCCAAAGAAGTATAAACAGACACTGATTTATAAATTTGCTAATTGCTGTTCCCAGTGCAGACCCCAGAGTATCTCAGTCATGCACATATAAAATTCCACGATTACTAGAAACCAGAAAAAGCAAAGCAAAAATAAACCACACAGATGAGAAAGTGAAGGAAAAGAGATTCCATATTCCACCAGTTTCTCACTTTTCCCTTTTGTGGAAAGTATCCGAAAAGGTCAAAACATAAACCTCTAATGGGAAAATCACTTAAATATTCTCTCCTATTGAACAACTTTGTCTTTTGAGAGTAAGAAAGCAATAACCAGCTACACTCCCAGAATAGTCATTGAATGGATTTCTGCATTTTCAGAAAGGAGAAAAGAAGATAATGTGCCAGTCTGCTCTTTATCCCTGTGGAATCTACACTGTTCAGCCTTACTACTTCTTCTTCTTCTTCTTCTTCTTCTTCTTTTAATCTACAGCCATCCTGAGAAGGAACTCACAGATTTAAGAAGTAATTGCTTTTCTCCCAAGTGTGAGAAATAAAGTTCTACCAGAGTCCATAATCAGGATCTCAAAAAAGTCCTCTCATCTTATTAATATTATTTTTTGGCGATAGAATGATTGTGATGGACCTGAAATATTTCAGTCTTTAATAATAGCAAAGAATGCCCTAGGAGAGGCTTGGATGAACACAATGTTTAGGTCTTCTGAGCCAAAACATATTTATCCCTTTCTCCTTGTGACCCAATATGAAGGATTAATGAGGCAGGACTTGATTTCATTAAACTCATGTTTACACACGCCAGGAAATTATACAAATAAATGGGAAGCACAAACCACCAATACCCAATATTTCTAGTTTTAGCCCCTAGTTTAGGAATTTCATGACACTCTTCACTTTCTCCTCACATACTGTATTAAAGGTATTTTAAACTAATTTCCTTTCATAATTAAAAGATTTGTATACCATTTGAAGTAATTGATATGGGGAGGAGGTGTCTGGAAAACGGCAGCGGATTTGTGTCAATAAAATTTCAGTCCAAACTCCACTGTAGGAAATTTAACTCTCCCTTTCTCCCAGCATGAACGTTGCCCCATGAAATTTTCTTTCTGGGAATTTCACCTATAAAATTAGGAAACCCAAGTGGCCAGTTCGGAACCCAAATACAGTGTTCAATAAGAAATAGCGCTGGGTTGGGTGACCAGAGTTCAGAATTGCAGTGCCGCTAGTCTGTGCCCTGAGCCGTCTAGAAAAGCCTTGCTGTCCGTTGGGTTTGTGCTCCCTGAGTGGGTATCTGAGGTGCAGAGACGGGCGGCCTCAGAGGCGGGTGAAGGGCAGTCCCGCACCTCGAGGCAGCGAGGGAGAGACCCCCTCCTCCCTCCAGCCCGCAAGTCTTCTTGTTATTCCTAGGCCTGTCACTATTGGCTTCTGAAGCGCTCGGGCGGGGGTAGGGGTGGGGGACCTGCGGAGGTGCAAACCAGTGCACGTCCTTCTTCCCCATCACAGCCCAGACTCCAAGTATTAGAGTTTTCCCCATTCCCTGTCCTCCCTACTGCCCTTGAGCAGTTTGCTCCTGTCATTTCTTTAGGTTGGAGAAGGTTAAAATTACTTCCTTTTTCCTATTGGCTTCTATTATGCCACCGCGCCAGGGCCAGTGTTTTACAAAGAATGTCTTCATAAGCCTCCCCGCTGCCCCAGAGACGTTGCGGTGAGCTCTCCCAGCCCCACGCATCGAGAAGGTATCTCTAGTTCGACTAGCGCGCGACAAAGGCCCTTGGCAGTCATTCCCCAGCGAACAATCATCCTACAGGCCAATGACAAATTCAAACCTTATCTCCCCCCTCGATTCCCCTTCACACAAGGTCACTTACCAAAGGGGTGGCCTTCGCGGAAGACAGTTTTGACCTGACAGGCCCCACACTTGGCTTGTCGGCGGGGCCAGGGCCAGGTACCTTCAAGGCCAACACCAGAGCAGGGGCGCACGCGGCACTGAGGAACCAGGGCTCCTTGTCCGGGACTCCACCCCAGCCAGACCCTTGGGCGTCTCACCCTGCGCGCCACACACCCAGTCCCTACGATCTGAGCCCCAGGCCTGTGCCCCGCACAAGCACATTCTCCCCGCTGGCTTCAAACTCATCACTTTTTATCCGTTACTTCAACGTCAGTGAAGAGTCACTTCCTCCGTTTCGCCCTGTTTCCCTATTGGGGGTTGGGGGTGGGTAGAGAGGTGATGTCAAGATTAAAATCTCAGAGTTTTACTTTGAGCAAACAAACCATAAACTGGCAGATTAATTCATGTGACCAGTTGATCTCAGTAACTCGAAAGAAGAAAGTGCCTTGGGGCAGCCGCGGTTTCTGCGCAGGTTTTTCATGTCTAATTTCACTAGGGATTGAGCGGTCGTGTGCATGCGAGATTGCGAGCGCCTAGCGGGTGTGCACGCGTGTCCTTGGGTGTGCCTACCTGTGTGTGCCCACCCGCACGCGCCACCACCTCCCCAGGCCGTCGGAGCGGCAAGGCTGCAAGGCTCAGGCCCAGGACCGCAGGCTCTGGAGAAGAAAATCCCTTCGCAGAAGGTTTAAATTATTTCGCTCCGCGGGAGACCCGGCCTCGGCCGAGCTCTGTGGAGGATTTTGGCGGGAAAGGCCGGAGCCAGAGCTGGGGAAGCCGGGTGGAGCCCGCGCTGGGGTCCGAGCACAGATGGCGCTGCCGGGCGCCTGAAATATACTTGCAAGGCCACAAACAGAGGAGCTGTTCTGGCCGATCCTAGCTTGAAAGCTTCTTCTGTTGCTCTTGGAGAGGGCGAGGGCAACAGGCTCGAGAGTCAGGCTCCTCGGACGCGGGTCTTGAGACCCTTTCCAGCTGTGGCGGCCAAGTCCTAGCGGTTTCCCCAAAAGACGAAGTACCAGAGCGGGTATGACAGAGAGGGTACCTTACAGGCCTTTGTTCAAAGGCCGATGGGCCTCGGGATTTTTCGGGGCCACCAGGCTCGGTGGAAAATTTTTAAAATACATACTGTACCCTGTGAGGAGTGTCTCCAGCGCGCAGCCCAGGCTGGTCCCCCGCTACTGCAGGTTGGCGCCCGAAGCTGCGGGTGCTCGGGCGCCAACTAAAGCCAGCTCTGTGCAGATGCGGAAAGAAAAATGGGCTGTGAAGAAGAAAAAGGCCGTGTTTTTGTATAAAAGTTAAACATCAAAATGTGACCCTTGGGTTGTCTGAAGATCCTGGGATTTTTGAGGCTCCAGTAGGGCGGACTGAAAACGGTGATATCAGAGAGAGATGGTATGCATGATAAATACAGTTGCTCTAAGCGGGTGTCCTGCCTGTGAGCGCCTGTGTGTGTGTTTGTTTAATTCTCTCCCCCGGCCCCGTGGTAGCTTTGTTTTTATTTTTGTTGTGTTTTGTTTTTTCTTGTTCCTGGCTTATTATCGGCCTAGAGTGGAAGAGCGGCGCCACGGCCTCTAGGCCCTAACAAGAAGACAGTTTAAACAGAATTGTGAGGCCCAGCAGGGCAGAGACGCTGCCCTGGGCACAACAGGGTTGCCTGTGCTACTCCTCCATACACACATCTTTGAATGTGGCTCTGTGTACGTTTGTTAGGGTGCTATATTAGAAAAAAGAAAGGCCTATTAAAAGGACTCCAAGCCCAGGTCGCGCCTTCCGCTACTGTCCGGGTCCAGAGCCCGCAGCTCCGCCTCCTTTGCTCCTGAAACTGCCGCGTCTTCACGCCACAGAGCCCTTTTTCTGAAAGCTCTTTTCTCATCTTTTGTCCAGATCGCAAGAAAGCCTTAGGCTCCAACTTAGGGATCCCCTAGGCCCAAGACAAAGCCAGGCCCAGCCTGTAGCCTGGCTTCACAGAACGCCCACGAGTGCTCTCAGCTTTCAGCTTCTTCCTTCTGAACTCTCGCCCCACAAATATATTTCGTTGTCTCTAATCCAAACGCCCAGTCTTTTCTTTAAAAAAATGATAAAGTAATGGGAACTGACCAACTGAACTCACTCCGTGTTACATAAAGCTAGTTCTAAGTTAGGTGTTCCACCCCACCCCCATCCCGCAGGAGCGAGTGAACAGAGTTCTGGAGCCCAATTCTACACGTTCGTGGCTCTGGAATGGTTTCTTTTTGCCCCATCCCTTCGCTTGTCTCTCCACTTCCTGGGTGGAACACAGGCTGAAGAGAACAGCAGAAAGAACAAACCATGATCTGAGTCCCTGACTATGACCCCACATATTGGCCCTTTTGAACATGCGACCGAAAACAGGCTCCAGGCGAACTGGGGCCTCCCAAGAGAAAAATTTCTGCGGACACAGCGTCTGCCATGCGCAGTTAAATAACTTCTGTTTTTTCCACAATCGGGAAAATAAAATAAAGGAAGCTCGGAAATAGTAAACTGTCATAAGGCCTACAAGAACTTCTAACTGTAGGAAAGCCCAAGCCCGATTTTGATAACAGATAAATGAGATGAGGAAAAAGACTCTAGCCAGAGAAGGGAAACACATATTAGCCATGCGTTCCTTTCTGGATTGCCCACGCAGGGGTCCGCGTGGACTGGCACCCGCATCCAAAGACAGGAAAAGGCTTGAACGGACGAAATAAATCTCCTTTTAATTTTCTTTTCATCGACTAATAAAAATAATTCCCCAGCACTAAACCCAAATACCGTAACGGGCCACAAGAACACGGAGAATTCATAAAACCCTGTCTCTGCAGGTCACCCACTAATCGCGTTATTATTAGCCTCAGGAGCATGGAAATTGAACTGTCACTGCCTGAAGAGAAAATGTAAGCGACAGCTGTCCCTCCTCGAGTTGGCCAGCATTCCGGCCGGGATCCCCAAGCTTCTGGGCCGCCTCTACCCCAATGCGGGCCGCCACCCCCTCCCGGGGCTTGCCAGGACGCGGACCGGATCTACTCCCAGCTCTGGCTGGTCAGCACGAACACCTCCAGCATGATTTTCGAAGTCTGGGCTGGAAGGTTTTTGAAGCCACTAAACCAAGCTGCGAGCGTTGTGTGTGTGTGTGCGCGGCGCAAGATTCTTCTGACAACAGCTGTTCTGCCGGGCTGTTTTACACAGTTGAAACCTTGGCACTTAATACAAAACGTTAAATTGTATTCCTCCCTCCTAGGCTTCTTTTAAAATACAGACATCGACATCCGCCCTAAGTTTTGTGTGTTCTGTGCACGTAATATGCATAGGATATGCATAGATCCCAGACACAAATTAATCGCACCCCTTCGCCCCCAGCCAATACTCAGAGATGTGGGCCCTGAAGAGTGACCCAGGGCACAGGGGTCTAACATCCATTCCTGTTTCAGTAAACGCCAACGGAGTAGAAATATAATTATGCTCCACCCCCGAAAAGTTGCTGGGAGAAGGGTGAGGACGGAGGTCGAAAGCTAAATGAGACAAACAGTGCATTCCCCATGACTGAGGCATCGTCCCGAGAACCGCGCGTGGGTCCTCTCGAGCCCTGGGAAGTGCTAGCACCTCTCTGCCCCCGCCATTGCCTTCGACTCGCGCCCCCGCTAACCCCAGGGCCTGTAGCCCTTCCGCTGCGAGCACCGGGAACGCTGCGCTATGCTCCCAGAAGACGAGATGCGACTAAACAGGCCTCCTTGTTGAGTTTGGCGACCAAAATGCAAAGCTCAGGCAAGCCCCCCACATTGGTTCTGGCGAATTTAAGGAAGGCTCAAGGCATTTGCGCGAAGAAAAAGAAACTGGTGTTGGAGTAAGGCAGGGTGTCAGCGGCAGGGCCTTCCTCCTCACCCGCGGACTGGCCATTCGTTCGGCGTCCCTTCTCCACCCGCCTCCCGCGGTCCGACCCGACGCACTCACCCGGGTGGGGCTCCAGGCCGTGTGCGGCCGCGTCCTCGGTGTCCCCGAGCGGGCCTGCGGGGCTCAGCGCCTCCATGGACAGGTCCAGCCCTTTCTCCTCCCAGTCTCTCAGTTTCCGCTTTTTATTTGAGCCGATCAAGGCTTCAACGGAGAAGGCATGTGCTCTCGAGCTCAGGGCGACTGCAGATCTTCTCCTTTCACTCATCTTAGCCGCCCGCACCCTGGCCCCGGCTCGCCCCCGCTACCGAGGGAGCAGCCCGCGCCCTCACGCTCTGAGCGCCCGCCGGGCCCAGCCCGGGAGAGGCGGCGGCGCGGCGGCCGAGGCTGAGGCGGCGGCTCCGCGGGTCCTCTGCACCCTCCCCCTGCGCCCTCCCCGCCCTCCGCCGCCGGGTAGGACCGGCGCCCCTAGCTGCCCCAGCCGCTAGGAACGAGCGCCCCGAGCGCTGCTCGCTCGCTGCATGAGCGCCCGAGTCCTGCTTCCCACCCACCCCGGCAGGCGCTCACAGGCTGTGCCGACTGGACTTCATCTTTTTTTTATTATTATTACTCTCTCTCCTCCCTCCCGCTTTTTCTCCTCCCTCTCTCTTCCTCTCTTAGTCTTCCCGTCCTTCCTCTGATCCAAACTTCTGGGAAACTTTTTTTTTCCTCTAAATTCCTCCCTTCCCTAGGAACAGGGGGCAGGCGGTGCGCTCCTGTCCGAGGGGTGAGGGAGAGGGAGGGGGGAGAAAGAAAAAGACCGAGGGGGGAAAAAGCCAGCCCCCAACCAATAGCGAGGAGGGAACAGGAGAAACCCTGAGAGCGAGAACCAATAAGAGGAAGGGAGAGACTGAGGCTCGGGCCAAGGCTGAGCGCCTGTCGTCGCCTGGATGCTCCTGGGTCGACTTTAACCCCTGGCTTCCCGGTCCCCTGTGGGTTACTCGGGGGGCGGGGGTGGAGGAGGGAGGAAAGCTCAAAGTCGAGGTCTGATCACCCTTAGAAACTTCTGCAAATCCCAGATCCGAACGTTTTCCTCCCAAATCTGGGCTTCATAGGCGCTGCAAGCCCAGTGTCATTTTAGTTGCAGATCTGGAATTTTGGGGCTCTGACAAAATGTTAACCTGTCCAAAAAAAAACCCAGAAAACGATTCTGATAGCCTCGCGCCTGCCCCCAGGTGCTTTTAGATCTGCTGGTTCCGCCCGAATTTCGCCACGCAGATTTTTACGTTCCTGTTGAACGTTTTATAAGCAATTCTGGTTAAAGCAAAACGAAACAAAGTGCTGCTACTATCCAGGGTCTTGGAACTGAAAATTTAAAGACTGCTTCCTCCTTCCAGCTCTACCTGGTGGAGGAGGAGACACCGGCGCCTAGAGAGCTACAGGCGGGCTGTAGAGCGCCTGGTTGAGGGCGCGCTCCTCAGGCGTATTCAGGCTGGGCCCCGCACGCAGCAAATACCGCCTTGCCCTGCGGCGCAAACGCTGGGCTGCACTTCGCCTATTCCGGGCTCTTTTTCTGGAGAACCACGGAGGGGTGCCAAGCGAGAGCAGCTAGGAATTTTGACCCAGAAGAAGGAGCTTTTTCAAAATTCCCTGCAAATCCTCACCTCCAGAGCCTGGCTCTCCCCGCCCCGCCAATCTCCCCCGACTCCCACCCCCTGCCTTTTAAAAATTTCAGGACAGTGCGTTCAACATGGATTTCTAAGGAACTTAAAATCCAACACTCCAGGCCGTTCTTATTTCCCACACCTCCTCCCAAGTTACGACACTGGTCGCCGGCGGCAGGAGACCCAGAGCGCAGTCTTACGCGGAGGCAAGCTCAGACCCGCGAAGTCGGTCCTGCTAAGCTGGAAAAACGTCTCGGATTTCGCGGACAGCGGCCTACGTAGACACAGCCTGATCTTCCCGTCCGAACGCCCTCATCGAGACGGTTCTATGCCTGCGCAATGAAGCCAGAAAGCCAGCTCCTGGGGGCTGGCGACAGACTGAGAGGCGGAGCAGAGAAGTCGCCGACAGCCAGGCCCGGAGCAGGGTCGGAACCAGAAGTTTAGGTCAGGCAGGCTTAGGGCTTGTTGGAGGCCCTGAGAACCAGCTCTCGCCCGTTCACCTGGGGCAAGAAGAGACGGTCTGCCCGGCCTCTGAACCGACGCTTTCCCTGCCTGACTGCCGTGGGGCCCAGGGAAATCTAGTTTTTGCTATTGTAGTTGGAAGCGCTCTGGTGCTGAAGATAACAATTGAGTGTCATGAATGCGCCTTGGGCCTCTTTGAAGAAGAGCATAAAGAGCCACTTTTGGATCCCCCTCAAATTTTGCTCCAATCTAGAAGAGAGGAAACTAGCTTTGTAGTAAATGCAAAAATAAACATGGAAAAACCACCGGATGCGTGCAATTCAGCCAAGCCTGGCCTCTTGGGCCTTCCTGGACCCTGTATCTCAGGCTTGTAGGTCCGCAGGGAGCATGTACAAGAACTCTGGGGAACTGGAAGCATTTAGCCCCTCAGCGTCTCCTGCCGCTCTGGCCAGCGGACTTGGAGAGCCCGGGTGGAGAGGCACAGGGTGTCCCACCTCAGCCACCACTCATCATTGCATCCAGAAGCCGTCGGGGAAAGTGATCTCGAATTCACTGCTACTGGGCTTCAGCAAAAGGAGTTGGAAACAAGGCAGGCCGGGAGAGCGCAGTTTCCCTCCCAGGTGGCTCAGGACTCCCTCTCAGCTCCCAATTCTGGTGTCAACTGGCTTTTCTCTGCCCGTGGCTGAACCCTGCTGCGACCAGACTGTGTGGGGTAGGATGGGGCTGGCCTCTAAATTTTCCCAGCTTTCTTCATTCCCCATCGGTCTGTATCTCCTGTCTCTCTCTGACAGCCTCTTGCCTTCACACTCTCTCACAGCCCTGCTTTGGATTGAGAAGTGGATACACCACAGACCACACACCCTCCCTGAGATCATGAAACTCACACAAAAAAGAGGACTTTTCAGTTATCCATAAACCTAAATGTAGGTTCAGAGGCCTGAACGTTGTACGTGCCCATAGTCAGTGTCTGAGAGACATACACGGAAGAATGAGCAATGCCTTCACGGGCATGCACATGCACTGCACCCCAAAGCATATGCCCGGCACACATATACGCCTCTCTGAGGAGTTCCTACACAACCCCCTTCAGCTTGCACATAGGTTGCTCCCACCCCCCATTCCACATACACATACACACATGTCCTAGAACTGTGGGTTAGGCAACTAAAACCAATCGACCCAAATGAAAGCAGGCTGGTTTTTAGCAGCCACAAAAATAGGTGTTTCCTCTAGGTAAATGGGAGGGGCAGTGAAATTTTCTGTGACTCTACAGCATTCGATGTAAGTTTTATCCTAGAGGCATACACTCCTTGGTGTGTGACTCTATGCTGATGGGGGAAAAGGTCTGGAGAAAGATTATGCAGGATGGCTTAATATGTGTGACATAGTTGTATAAACATAAGCTATTGAGGGGGAAAGAGAAAAGGAGGGTTGTAGGATTAAATGTAAGAATCTGGAAGTGTGGTATGCATTTTCCTCCCCCTGATCACATCAAAGGTTTTTTAAAATCTCTTCTCACTACCCCAGTATCTTTCCTTTAACCTTTAGGGAAAATAGTGGGATCCCCAGTTTATGAGACTAATTTCCCAAGCACTCCCCAGGCTTCCCAGCTACAGTCTCCAATTTTGTGCCCTGGGTGGATCCTGCAGGTGATTCACCCTGAAATGGGTCCATTTTAGTCCTGGAGCTGATTGACAAGGACTAAGCTAAAGGCCCTCACCTTCCCCCCTTCAGGACCCCAAAGAGGAAAGGTTGATGAGTACCTGGGAAGTCAGAGGAAACCTTGGAGTATCAGTGACCACCTGCAGAGACTTACAGGGAAGTGGAAGTCTAAGCCAAGCCTTGACAGGAGGAAAAGTTAGGAGGAGAAGGGCAGCACAGTAACTGCCCACCTAAAATTGACCATGTCCAAATATTTTGATTTTTCAGAGGAGAAACAGAGTTTTGCAGCATCGGGAAAAGTCATAAACACAAACAGGCATTCCCAGAAATGGAGCTACCACACCCATCAGATCTTTTCCTCCCATCACCCCATGCCAAATACCACCTTAAATACCACCACTGCTAATGCCTCAATACAAAGGTGACCCAACAGGCAGCTTTGATTTTGAAGTTTTGAGTAATTGAAAACAACATTAAAAATAGTTGGCCAGCAGGACATATGAGGCTGCTCCTAAACATGTGGGCAGGACACCCTGTGAGAGGCAAGGGAATTACAATGAATTTGGACATCAAGGTAGGTATAAAACATTATGAGGCGTCTATGGGGTGGGAAGAAACCATCGGGATTCCAAGGCGAGGTGGAGCCTAGTGACTAGGTCTGGTTCAGCCCCAAACTGTGTGACCTTAGGCAAGTCGATTGATTGATTAAGGGCCTGTGCCTCAGTTTCCCTCTCCTTAGAATGAAAGGGTTCCAAATATTTTACAACTAAGAAAAGCAGGCAAGATATCAGTCAGGTGCTGGACAGACCTGAGGTCTTCTTATTGCTGTGATCGAATCTTCCAGTAAGATGAGGCCAACATTTCCACTTTTCACTTCTTTTCCCAAATTGGCTATCCAAAGCAACAAAAGAGCATGAAATGGGGCGAGGGGGAATTACTGGTCTGCAGCCCTTGGGCGTGGTGAGAGGGAGTCGATTTCTGGAAACTCCTGCCCAATGCCAATTCCGCGGTGAAGGCGCGGGCCCACTCTTATCGACAGCATCTCCAGTCGCCCAGGTTCGTTCAGGTCGCCCAGAGCTGTGGGACCTTCATTCTTCGTTGACTATTCAACCACCCCCTCACACTTTTTAAAAAATAAAGTCCGTGGGGGCGAAATGTCTTTAATGATGTTTTTTTGTTTTCGCGAAATAAAATCTTTTATTTTTATTTTAAACCAGCAGCGTGCCCATCTCTTGGTCTTTCCAGATGTTTGCAATAAAATCGCAGGTTTTGCCTTTGGGACTGGAAATAAAATTTAACGGCCTTCACCCTGTAATTATTCTCTTAGCTTGCCCTTCATAAATTTATCTGCTTTCTATCGGCATTGGGGCAAGAGGCGAGCAAAAGGGGGTAAAGTCCCGATTTTATATTTGTGACTATAAAAAAGCGCCACCCGGTTTCCTCGCCTTCGGCCGCCGCGGTGTGGCCGACAGAGCCCGGCCCGGCGGGCGGCAACATTGCGCTATTGTTCGCTGACTTCGGTCTGCGCAGGAGCAGGGCCCCTCCACAAAGAGAGCCTTGTGTGTCCAAGCCCCGAGCGGCCGCGCCCAAGAGGCAAGGAAATCCTGCTCCCCCAGGCCGAGCTCCTCTTTCCCCCGGCCTTTCGCGCAGCGCCGCAGCCTGACCTTCGTCTGCAGCGTGCACCCACCGCTGCAGGCGCCAGCTCTGGTCCTGCCAGCCTTCGCAGGATGCGAAACTTTAAGCCTAAGCTGAGCCCACTGAGCGCGAGGGAGGAGCCTGCCCCTGGATACCACGGCGCAACAGAACCTCAGGACTGGGGTACAAGGCGAAGTGGCTTCTTGGGAGGCTCTCCAGGTCCTCTCCTTTGCTTTGCTTGGGAGGGCTGGAAGGTAATATTCCGCACTCTCAGGGTTGCTTGGCAGCCCCATAGAACTGAATCCAAAGTCAGCAAGTTTTGAGGTCACCAGTGCGCACCCCGAAATAAATATGGGTACACCAGCAACTACCATGTACTTGTATAAGAAACTTGTAAGTAAGTACAAGGGCCATGCATGTCTCCTGTGACTACACAAAGCCATATATATGTTCATCAACAAACCCATGCATGTATATACTTTGTACACCCACACGGGTGTACCCATGTATCTTTCTAGAATCAAACAACACAGACTTGGGTACATAGATAGCATCACACACAGGTATATGGGGAAACATCTTGGCCACACACTCAGTTGCCCCCAAAGTCTGCAGAAATCTACACACATTCTGCCTGCGGCATCTCTTGGCTGCAAGCCACAGCTTCCTTGGGCTCTCCCTCTTGAAGTTTAATCCATGTGGCTGTCCTGTAACCTCCTCCCCTTTATCTGCACAGAGCTCCCTGCTTGGTCAAGGTCTCTGAGGCAATAAAAGAAGGGAAGAATGAGGAGCACCAGCCTCCAAGCCTTGCCCTTTGGGAGAGCCATCCAGTGCCTGGGGGACATCAGAGCTTTTTCCGAAGCCCCAGGATCCCCAGCAGGGACCGGCAGAGAAAGGAGAGGGCCAAGTGGGAGCAACAGAGCTTTGTCTTGTTTTGCTTTTTATCATGTGCAGTCCCTTCCGCCCTTCAGCCAGCGGGCTTTGGGCCAGAAAGCAAAATCACAGGAGCCAGAGAATTCTTTTGGGTTCTTTCTGGTCTCAGGACCTTAGCACTTCCAAGTTCACCCCTTTATGTGATCCCATCCGTGCTTTCCTGCTGGGTTTGCAGGTGCTTGGCTAAGCAAAGAGTTATCCCTTTGGTTTTTCCACTCAGAGGAAGAATTATCTAAATTTTATGGGGGAAAGACTGCATCAGGCCCTGAAGTCTAACTCAGTGACAACCCTATGTCTAACTCAGGGACATAAAGAGGATACCCCAGTTCCTGCAGGGTGGGAGAAGCTGGGGCGGGCAGAAGGTGAGGCAAGGGAGAGGGGCACCTAGCACTGAAATCTATTAGGGCAAGAGGACTAGCAGTAAAGGCAACCAATCTGAGTCATTAGGGCCTTGATATGATGATTTTTTTTTCCAGAAGTGGTTGGATTTCATTTGTCACTAATAAAATGGCCACCTAGGAGCAAAGTGGTCTCAGTGGAACTGCAGGAGCCTACCCAGCCCTGAGCCATCATCTACAAAAACCCACATGTGGATTTTTACAGCCTCCTTATGGTCAATCTGTCCTCAACAACAGTAGAAAATGAACTGTCCATTATCGAAAGAGAGTAGAAAACAAATCTCCACACTGGACCAATCATGCAGCTCAAGGTGGGGCTGGGGAATTAGCTCCTGCAGCCTGCCAAGGTCGGAGTAGCTGGCATAGCCAGACTTGTACTTGTCTCTGCTCATAGACTCAGGTGGGAGTATGAGCTAGGTCTCAGAAGATTTTTCTATGGTTTGGGCCCATAATTCTTTGGCTACCTCTTCAACCCAAAACCAAATCAAAGGGTGTGGGAAGGAATCCAGAACTCCTGGGCATAGAGTACCTGGTGACATCAAAACTAGCCAGAGTAAGGAGATCACCAGCACCAGGAGCACAGTTGCTCCTGGACAAATGAGCCCTTGAAGTTGTTGAGATAGATGGATAGATATAGATTCAGGTATATAATTTTAAAATGATGTTTTAGAAATTCAATGTTCTTTTATACCAGAGACACACATATGGGTGTCTGTGGAGAGGCAGACATTGCCAGAGTCCCTTGGCCTGCTGCTGGGAAAGAGTTGGGGGAGGGGCAGTCCCTCCTCCCCATCAGCTGCAAGAGGCATAGCACTCTGGCCCCCAGCCAAGTATCCCAGAAAGCCAGGAGTGAAGAAAGTTGTCTGTCTCTAACCAAGAAAAATACTTAATTCACATACCTTCCAAGGACTTCATAGGATGCCAACAAATCCAGACAAATGAAGGTATTTCCAGAATGGAACAATCTGTGAATCTATGTTCTCCTAATTATCAATGGTGTCTCCAGTATTAGGGGACTACAACAAAGTTTGAGGGCTCTGAGGGCAAGGGCCAATGGCACTACCCAGGTGGGAACTGCACCAACACCAATATTGCTGTCCTTGGCCACCTTCACCACTGAAAATGAGAACTTTGACCCAGCTCAGAAAACAGCAGAAGGCAATGCTATCCAGAGGCCTTTCCTTCCAGGAAAAGCAGAGAGAGAAAAGATAAGTGTTTATTTTCACACCCTTTCTCTCTTGCCACCAGGTCTCATTTTGTGTCTCCTCTCTTTCTGGTCTGCTCCAATCGTGAAGAGTTAATATTTACTGAGCTTTTTACCCTGTGTCTGGCCCTGTGCTGAATGCTTTGCAGAGACTAACTCACTCCACCCACTTCAAGTTCCATGAGCCAAGAAGTAGTATTACTTGCCCCATTTTACACATGAGAAAACCGAAGTGTGGAGGAGTTATGCAACTTGGCAAAGGTCTCACAGTCTTTATGGCAGATAGTCTGGCTCTAGAGCCAGAATTCTTAACTCATATACCCCCAGCCTCTCTCCCTGCAACTTTGCACATTTGGGTTCTCTCTGCTGCAAGTGACCGGGGTAAAGACGGGGGCACTCATGAAATTGTCTTATACAAGTTTAAAAATGCCTGCTGGGATCTAAAATCCACACGGGAGGGAGTTCTTCCCAGCTTGTGCCCAGCATCCTTGCAAGTAAGGGGATAACAGGGCAGGGGTTCTCATCCTGACTTTACTCAAGGCGTGGCTTAGACAAGTGCCCAGCAGAACAGATGTCAGGGCACGAGCCACAGGGATTGATCCCGGAAGGGAAGCTCCAGGCCGTCACCTCCTGGCTGGGCTCAGCCAACTAGGATCCTGTTGTCCACCTCAGGCCGGAACGCGGCCTGCCCTCGTGGGGCCGAGACCCAGTCGGCCTGGGTTGCTTCACCTGAGAAGCGTCACTTTCCAAGGCTCTGACCCTTTATTGGCTCAGTCCCAAAGCCACCTAGTCCCTGAATGCTTCCGGACCTCCAGCCCCACCCACCAATACTCTCCGGGCTGCTGATCCCCCACACACTGTTAGGATGGCAAGCGAGAGAGTCGGAGGCAACAGGGACTCTTCCGAGCCCCCAGCTCAGCTCAAAGCACCTGCTCATCCTGAGTGGAATTTGTCCGCGCGGTGGTGGCCGGTAGCCAGTGCGGAGCAAACCTTGTCTGCCTTCAGACTGGCTTGCTTGAGGACCGAGTGTGTTAACCCCGCGGGAGCGCCATCTGCGTGACTCCGTCACGGCTGGCGGGACGCTGCTGCCTGTGATGGGCCCTCAGTGTTTTCAAACGGAGTCCCCCTCCTGGGTCTCCCCCAACACACATACACACACTCACGGGTTTCACTCGGGGGTCCTTGAGATGCAAATAAAGAATGAGTCTCAATGCTCCGAGCACTTACTGGTTTATTTCTCAGAATAGCTACGGCCTCGGAAATCAGATTTGTCGCGGGAGAGTGGACAGGGAGAGAAAACCCCCAGGTCCTTAGGGCCAAACGGAAGGGAGCAGAAAGAACTCTGGACTTCCGAAGAAAAACCTCCACTAGGAAGAGAAAGCTGGCTTAATTTGGCCTGACAGGGGAGCCCAAGGAGGGCTCCCGTGAAGCCACACACAAGCTCCGGGAAATGCGACTGGGTAAGAGATACAAATTCGCCGTCGGAGTCCCCACCCCTCAAGGGCGCACGTCCGTAGCGGTGCGGAAAAGTCCCGCGCGGTCTCCTGGCCCTAAGGCGGCTCCAGTTGGGGGACTGAGTTTGGTCTTGTTTCGGCGCCCGGGTGGCTGCAGCCTCCTCCCCTGGCAGGGGCCGCAGACCTAGCTCTCCCCCGGCCCGGCCCGACCCCCAGTAAAGGTTGGCCTGGGGAGCCCGAGTCTGGGGGCGAGAATGAAGAAGGAAGCTGTGGGGAAAACGAAGCCAGTCTCTGGGACCCCCACCCCCAGTCCGAGTCCAGGCCGCAGTGGGCTGCTTCTTGTGGGATCCAGAAGGAGAGGGAAGAGGGTGAAAGTCAAGAAGACTTCCCCCCTTTATTTTCCCTTTTTCCTTATTCTGGGTTTCCCAGTGGAATGTTGGCGGCCTCTCTTCTTGGGTTACTTTTTCTCTCCCCTTGATGGCAAATCCAATCTCACTGGCCGACTTGCTTTACGAAAACACTGCATTAAAACTCCTGGGAGGTAATGCCGCGTTGCACGGGTGTCCTTGGTGTGGGTGTTGCCCCAGGCCTAAGCTCCTCAATCCCCCTGATCTCCCTCCTGTCCTCACTAGTAACCGCTCAGATATCTGCCCACCAGGGGAGCTTCCCCCTGGCCTACAGGTGCATTTTTTTTTTTTTTTTCACCCAACCAGCTGACTCCGCCAGCTCTTCTACCAGTCTGGACTCCCGCGTGTTATTTTTCCATTTTTTCTAAAATTTTACGTGTAACTAGAAGTCCAGCTAGCATTCGTTTCGTAGGGAAGACTATGGGGAGGGAGGTGAGTGAGTGGCAGTTAGTGGGCAAAGGAGATGAAAGGCATGCTCAGGGTGGACCAATGGAGTCCCTCATCTGGGCATGGGGACCCCAGGACACCCTGATGGCACTAACACCCCAAGGGCAGCTCCCGTTTTGTTCCCAATTTCCCATGGCACCCCCTGCAGGCTCTATCTAGATGCAGGTGGGCAGGTCACCTAGCAGCCTCCTTGGAACCTGGGGAGCATGGATTGTGGCCTTTTAGGTCTGAGTGAGGCAAAAGACTGTAAAAGCCAGGGAAACATGAGAGAAGAAAGAAACGAAGGGAAAGAAAAATAGAAGGAAAGAAGCCAGGACTGCCTCGGAATTACTGAGTCCCCTGGCCTTGGGCAAAGATCGGTGCCCCTCACCCCATTTTCCCTAAGCAGCTCTGCGCTATCAGGATTTGGGGTAAGGGCAGAGGACTAGGGGTCCTGGAATGTGTCTTCTGTGTAAGCCATTAAGTCCTGTGCAGCAGAACCAGGGTGGCCTACTGCCTGGGTTTGAAGCCTTCTGCTAAGAGTTTTTCCGCACAAAGCAGCCTCCAGAGAAGACCCAGGTGGCCTGCAGGGGCCAGTGTGCAGATTCAAGGGCAGGTAGGGGCGGGTCCTCCACGCCCCTTCCTCAAACACTGATGTGTTGCATACAGAGTCCCCCAAGCAGCAAGAGAGGAAAGAAAGATCCCAGTTACAGAAAAAGTACAATTATGGGGAGAAAGGGCTAAGGGGGCGAGGCACTAGGGAGTGGGAGACACGGAAGCAGGCCCTAGAGCAGTGAAGTTTGGCCAAGCTGGCCTAGGCAGAGGAGGGAGGGACTGACCTTGGGCTGGATGGGAGGGTGGGGGGAGTTGGTGGGAAGCCAGAGGTGTTTGGTGCTTTCCCATAGTTTAATATTTTCCTGAATCTTAATCCAATTTGAGGTTATTATTAGTCGAAGTGCTGGGGGAGCTTGCATGTCAGACTTCTTTGAGTAAATCCCCAGGAAGACAGATAACTGGCTGATATTGGCCCTCCATCCACCAAGCTGCAGTCGTCCCTCCGCCCTTGGGAAAGAGGGTGGAGGGCTTCAAGTTCTCTGTAAGGCAGGAGGTATTTTTCTCTCTGAGTTCCTTCTCCCCTCGCTCCCAATTCACTTCTCCAAACTGAAGCCTCAGCCTTAGCTTTTCCTCTTGCATCCGGCTCCCTACACCTTGCCTCCCAGCATCTCTTAGTCAAAGACAAATAAAGCCTAGCTTCCTGCCTGGGGTGAATCAAGCCAACTGGTCAGCAGGGGGAAGGGGAAGAAGAAGAAATAAGAAAAAAGAAGAAGAAGAATAACAAAAAAAAACAAAACTCTGGCGAAGAGAAATGCGCTGCAGACCCGGGAGAACAGATGTGCCTGGTGCCCCGGCTGGGCTCAGGCCCGGCCTAGAAAGCCGCTTCTCAGCCCTGTGCCCGCGGAGTTACTTCATCTTCTCCTCGGTCCAATTATCTCTTTGCAGGAAAAAAAATTAAATATAAGTTGCTGCTTTGTAAGATCAAAGTGCCGATTTCTGGTGCATCTGGAGGAGTGGGGAGATGAGAGGGGTGGGGGGAGAGTAGCCCAGCCATAGTTGCCCAACTTCAAAGCGTTCTCAACAGTGAATTTTGGCCATTGTATTTTCAATTCTCTTCCTCCCCAACTTCACAGGGCGCGCAGTGGGGAAGGGTGTACCTTCTGTGAGCGTGGAGAAACCTAGCCTTGGCCAACTCTGTGCACCCCCACCGGACTCGGACTCGAGCCCTGTCTGACTCGCCAAGGGCGCAGAGAGGTGGGGGCGTGTAGAGGGACAGAATTGGGGTGGGGGGGCAGGTTGATCCCGGACTATCAAGTTACCAAATACCAGAATAAGCCCCAGAGAAGCCACAAAGTGGCCTGTCCCTACTCATGTAGCTGCTGGAGGCTCCTTATCAGTTTTCCCTGGGCTCAGGCTGGCTGTTCCGTCGGAAAGACTGGGGAGAACTAAGTTAGGATTCGGATTATTCGGGGGAACCGGGTCAATTCCAGGTTTTCCAGGCAGAGGTTAGCGGGGCTCTTCTTGATCGTGGGCTTGTCTCTATGTGACCCAGCCAACTGGACCATTACGCAGGCCTAGTAGATGTTTTCCATGCGCTTTCCTTAAGCGAAGAGCGAGTAGGAAGGAGCCGGCCAAGTGGAGGGCTCGGAAGCCGCGAGAGATGCGCAGCGAGTTCGCAGGGCTTGGGAGATTTTGCGGCAGAAGAAGCTGAATTGAGGGTGCGCTGAGTACCCGGGCGGGGCCGGCCGCCTCCTGGCTTTCGCCAGGAGATTATTTTGGAGCCAAGCGGCGGATGTGAGGGTCCTTTCTCTGGTATTCCGGGGAACCTGCCTCCGGAGCAAGGCGCACAGGGGGCCCGCCACGTCTCCATCGGGCTCCCTCTTCCCTTTGGGCCGGACCCAGGGGCAAGCCGTAGGACTCGGCTTGTCCCAAAGCGCGGCGGTCTTTCCTGGAAAGACCAAGTGCGCAATGTCAGCCCGATTGCACTTGATCTGAATTGTCCCTGCGTGGCCATTTCTGTTTCAAATTTCAGATTTTTCTACTAAAGCAAGATGGATTAGCAGCTGAGAGAGCGCTCGCTCTTTTCTGCTCTGGGTTCAGCGTTTCCACAGCCGCCCACCAGACTGCACCTCCAACCAGAGAGCTGTCACCCCCTTGGCAGGGAGCGGACAACAGGGTGTTATTATCCCCACATCTAGATAAGGAAACCACAGTCCCTACAACTTCGTTGACTGTCCCAGGTTCCTGAGCGGCAAAGCTAGAACCTTTACCCAGGTCACCTAAAAATTCTTGTTCTTCCCACTCCTCCATGGGTGATTCTGCCCTCCTCACACTCCCTTCTCCCGCCCGTCATTCGTCATTCAAGGTCATCGACCCCGGGGGCAGCCCCAGCAGCTCCGCGCGGGCTGTGCGCACTGCCCTCACCGTGGGCGCGCCGGGCATCTCACCTCAGCCAGGCAGGTGCAGAGGTGGCCGCTGTGTCAGCTGCGGGTCATCCGGCCGAGGGGCAGGAGAAGGCAGGCTGCCTCCTGCTGCTGCCGGGTGGCTGAAGGGGCAGGGGAGAGGGGAACAGGGCTAGGGAAACTGCCGTCAGCGAGTCCCAGCCCCGCCTCCTGAACACAACGTCCAGGAAACTTTGGAACTTTCCATTGTCTGAGGAGCTTCACTAAACAAATTGTCCCTACAACTATAGGGCTGAGAAGAGTGGGCCAGGGCAGGCTTTGGTGCAACCCTGTGTCCTGGAGCCTGCCTACCTGTCGGGAAGCGTGACCAGAAACACTCCACCATCAGGGCACCTCGAGGAGGGAAGATCGCAGCGACTTAGTGCCTCCCAGCGCCGCGGTCAGGAAGCAGAGCACTTGACGTCCAGACTCCCCAGCGAGGACCCGGGTTCAGTCCTGGACTCCCGGGTTCCGAATGGGCAAGGGGCCTGAGTGAGGCAGCAGCTGACTCCTGCAGCCAGCGCATCTGACTTGGAAGACCCTTGCCATTCGACCTACCCGAAGTGCCAGGTTTCCTGACATTTTAAGGAGGTTGAATTTTTCATGATCCCCTACCCAACAGGGTGGTCTGTAGTGAAGCTTCCCCCTTCCTGAAATCAGAGAAAGGGGGGTGCGGGGGGGGGGGAGAGATTTGCCTTCCTATCTTTGCAAATCTCACACATCCCCACTTTTCCTGATACGCAACTTCCGGCAGCGCCTTGGGAGTGGATTCCTGAGAGGATCAGGAACTCTCTTTTATTTTTCTCCCCATCCTGGGTGAGAAACCGACCGCCTACTCTCAGGAAACAGTCGCCTGTGGGTGTGGACCTGACTCACTGGGGCTCTGAGGTGGAACTAAACTTGCGTGAGTCTCTTGATTACCTAGACCACATTCCTCATTTGTAAAATTGGAGTAATGGGGCAGCCTAATAGTTCTTGGGACCTGTCAGCTGTGCGCCTGGGCACCCATTCCGAGGACATCTCACACATGTGCACATCTACATTTGAATCTTACCACCTGAGCTAGGCTAACACCAGTGCACAGACCTACACTGTCTTTCCATCCCTCCAGCTACTTTTCCTGCTTGCTGTTTCTGCTGGGTGATTAACGACCCCAAATAGTGTAAGGAATTCTACTTCTCAAGCTCAGCATTTTCAATTCCTTAATTTGTCCCCAGGTGACAGTTAACGATCGTGGCTGTAGATCACATTGGGGCGGGCCAGGTAGAGTGAGCAGCTGATTCAACACTGTTGATTTGGGGTTTGGTTTCGTTTTTTAAAAGGCGAGTCAGAAAGTAGCCCCCGGAGAACATCAAGAAGGCAGCAGGCTGCAGGCTGTGGAGGTCCCTGCATTAGACGCCTCTGGGTTGTCACCACTCTCATTCTTTATAAACAGTAAAGCGCTAGCAAATTGTAAAGCCCCTCTGGGCCTTAGCCTCTGATGTGGGCGGGGCAGATAGGTGAGGAAACTGAGGCTCACAGGTTTACTGCTCCAAATCAGAGGTCTCACTGGGAGAACTGTTCTCTGGGAGCCTGTTTCCTGTGTGGACCGTCATATACAGCTTCCTGGGGGCAAACGGGAATGTATTGGGGGTGAGAGAAGGTACTCACCACAGAGCTGCTCCAGAGGCAACCACAGTTTGACATTTTTGTAGCAGAATTAGAAACAAGTTAGACTCCCCTCACTGCCCTACCTCTCCTCCCCTCTACTAAGTCCGGACCATTGTTCCATCTCATTTAAAGAAGGGATGTTGTCCCTCCTGAGGGGCTGGGGATGGGGTCTGAAACATCCCACGTTGCCCCAGCAGCTGCCACTGTTTCTCTGGAAGTTTGGGCTTTAAGAGAAACTTTAAAAATACTCTTTTTCTGTCCCCTGTCAACCTCCTGATTAAGCAGGCAGCTGCTCTGGGGATAAAACCTAATTTAGAGATGACTTCCTTCATGGACCTCTGGTACTCCCAAATGTTAGGAGAAATATGAGAGGCAAGACGGCAGATAAGGAAAGGGAGATCAGAGGCAAAGAAGAAAGAGAAGAGTCTTTAGCCTGTTCTCCCAGGTCTTCAGGCTGCAGAAGACTAGTTCTGCTCTGACAGCAGAAATTAGTTCCTTCCCTCCCATGAAGCCACAAGGGTTGGGGGTGGGGGTGGGGGACACTAGTTGGCTGCTTCTTCCTGCCTGCTATCCCTCTGAAAGGGTCTGGGAAGGTGGGAAGAAGAGGGTATCAGCATCCTGTAGGTGGCAGCAGACCTGGCTGGGGTGTAGAAGGGGATCCCCCAATTGCATCAGAGGGATGAGGACTTGGGATCCACTGGATGGCAAGAGTGAGATCCACTAAGCTCTAAGATTCTGGCACAACTCCCTTTTCTGAGGCGACAGGTTTGTAATTGCTGAAGTCACACACTATTGTGATTAAATACATGCTTTTCTAAAACACAGAGTATGAGACTAGTCTGAACTAGCATGGGCAACAATGGCTTCTGTCCTTCCTGGAACTGGCCATCCTCTCCCAAATTAAGACCCTAAAGCTTTCCTGAGAACTTCAACCACTCTGTGAAAATGCTGACTGAGGCTGGGGTGGGCTAACAAGGAAGACCTGCCTGCCTACAGGCCTCTGAAACCAAATCAGTATACCTCCTAGAGAGAGTGTAAAGGAATGTAAGGGTGTGCAGGATGAAATCAGCCAAAGAACCTTTATAGAAACATGAATGTGATCTGTGAGGAAAGGAAGGACGTAACCAAAGCAATGCATTTGCTTTTACTGGCTGACTGACAGGCTTTGGTGGGGGTCGGATAAGTTTACCAATTGGTTGCAAAGACCTGAGCCCCTGGCAGGGCTGTGGGGGAAGGGCTGCTTAAGAGAACTGGAAGACAAAAGAGAACAGATACAAAAATCCTCCTATAGTCTAGGTACACAATTCTTTGTCACATATTTATTATATGTGCATATATAAGCTTATTAAGTTTTTTTAAAAAAAACCTTACCTTGAACAGAATAGATATGCACACAAGTTCATTCATTCACTCAATAATCATTGAATATCTACCACAAACAGGGTATTTTGCTAGGCTCTTCTTTGTAAATAGGTGTAGGCATGTGTGTGTAGCTGAGTACAAATCCAACCAACAAGCTCCAATTTGGCTTAATGGCAGATGTGTGCAACACTGTGAACTCTCAGAGTGATGGGGCTCAGACTTGAGAGTACATACACACTTTGGGTCTTTGCCAGAGGTGGTAACAGAGTCTGCTGGTGCCCTAGGAGTTCACACTTTTCCTCCTGTCCAGTTGTGGAAGTGGGGGAGGGACAGCCTTGACCTCCAACTTCCAGTCCTACTACCTTTGGGGGTAATGCTGAGAAGCAGAGTATGTTAAATCCTTTTAAAACAATGCTTTCCATTCCTAAAGTCTGTTCCTCTTCCAGACGTGTTCCAAGGAGTTTGGGAATAACAAACCCTGCAACCAACAAATTTTTTTCAATGCAAATGCCATTGAGGAGAGATGGAGGGCAATTTCCATAAGTATACACTTCACCAGTATACATGCACACACAGGCAAATGTATACCCAAATACACACGACTATACAAATGTACTTCCATGGACTATAATCATACCTAGAAAAAAAAGCAGAATGGGGTGAGAGTAGATTTAGTTTTTCCTGCTTCCCAAATTCAGAAACTCCATGAGTAGGTTCAAAATACCACTTGGCTTTTTAAAAGATTATTTCATTGACAAATAAAAACTGTAAATATTTATCTTGTATATGTTGTTTTGAAGTATGTATACATTGTACAATGGCTAAATTGAGCTCATTAACATATGAATTACCTACTAATTTTTTTGTGGTAAGAACTTAAAATTTATTCTTAGCAATTTCCAAAAATACAATCCATTGTTTTTAGCTATAGTCACAACATTGTGCAATAGATCTCTTGAACTGATTCCTCCTATCTAACTGAAATTTTGTATCCTTCGACTAGTCACCTAGCTTTAACAGTCATTTTCATATCCCTTTACCAACTTATCTGCTATAGGTAACCAGACCAGCAGACACCATTCTGGCCTGGTAGTAGCAAATAAGCCAGTTGCCTGTGGCTTCATCTAATAGTCGGTAACATCTCGACACTCCCAGCTATCCAATGTTCAGACCTGCCTAGCAGAGCTAGTGGATGGAGGTCAGCAGCCTTGGCATAGGCACCTGCAGGTGGACACATGTCCCTGGGCAATGACTCTGAATCCAGGACAAGCAAAGAGAGGTACCAATATGGGGATTCAGTCTGTGAGTGCATTTTTCGGTCTAATTGGTGAGGGTGTGTGGGACAAAGGAGTGGAGAGGAAGATAAAATGACTCAAATAATAGAAATGCCAGCCACAAGCTGCAGTGGAAAATAATGCCACTGGAGGGATTAGGGGTAAAGGTGAGAGTGGGGGTTCAATGCCGCCCGAACTCGTTCAGATGCAGCTGTGTTCAAGCACACCCCGAGCCGCGGCCGAGATAGATACAATTCTCCTAATGCGAAGGCAGCGAGGAGAGCGCACCCTGAACTGGAGGCTTCTCTTTTACCCATTAAGAAGTCATTGTAAACTGCACACGACCTCCCTAATGGTCGTCCTAGCTACTAGTCAAGTACATCAGATAAAACCTTCCAGCTCTATCAAGCAGAAAGTATTTTTATTTTCACCTTAAATTAGGGAAGCAAACGGGTTTTCCTTTTCTGAACATCGCTCTTATTTTTCCATCTAGCCTTTGAGAATGTAGCTTCAATCTTAAACGCGTACGATCATTTCCACTGCACCTGTGCAGATGAGACCTGCTCATGCCTCTGCGGTGTCAGAAAGCTAAATGACCTAACCCGGCCGCTACGACTCAGGAAGAGCCCTGGTCACGAGCGTCCTTCCCCCGCCCGAGTTCAGCAGCAGGGTCCGCAGTGGTGCGGGCCAGCGCGGGGAGGCAGGGAGGCTGTCGGCGCCCTGGAGCTAGGCGGCAAAGGAGTCCGGCCGCCCGCCGCTGAAGCGCAGGAAGCGGGCGGTGCCAAACACACTTCACTTCGCAGCTCTGCGCTTCCTACCGGTCTCGGAGGAGCGCAGAGCCTCTGAGTCAGGCTCGTCCGCAGCTAGCGAAAAGGAGGACGTTGCGCACTAGTCCTGTGCGTCTGCGATACCGAGACGCAGACCCGGCTGCTGCGCCTGCCTTTGTCCCAGGCGAGCAGCCGCAGCGCGGGGCGCGGGGCGCGGGGAAGCGGCGGGGCCGGCTCTCGGCCAGGGCCCTCTACAAAGCCTGCTCCGCGCCCACACGCGCCGCTCGGTACGTGACCGACTTCGGCCCCGACACTTCCCGCAATTTCACACGCTCCGGGCCGCTCAGGGGCCTTGGACGACCGGCGCCCGGGCGCTCTGTGAGCCGTCGCGAGGTTTCCGAACGAGGGCTTGTCCCCTCTGTACCCTGGCCGCGCTACCTCCCCGGGTGAGCCGGCCTCGAGGGCGGGTTTGGCAGCCGGCGAGGGGGCAGAAAGGAGCCCTCGCCTTATTTCTAGGGGCTCGGAGATAAAGAAGGGCCGAGTCTCCTCGTGCACACTAACCCAAGTATTGTCCTCTTCTCCGTCTTTTGGATGGGGGGAAGATGCCATTTTTGAGCTTAAACATTTTTTTCAGATTGCTGTAAGAGCCGGGCAGGGCACAACTTTCGGAGAAACGGACGGCGCGGGAGAGTTCCGTGAAGCCTGCGGGCTGGGCCTCGGGCTCGGATCGCCCAGGACACGCCGGCGGCACGTGGGGGGCTGGGCCCAAGGAGGCCTCCAGGACTCGGTCGTGGTTAAGGCCAAGGCCAAGCCCTTACAAGTGCTCTGAGTTCTCTGCCTGACATTTTCCCCCTCAGGAAGCTCCCCCTTCCTGACTTTTGAGGGTGCTCCCTTCTTTTACAGGGTGGAGCTGCGGGGGGCGGAGGGGGGCGGGAGGAGGAAGCCTTCCCTCATAAACTCAGGCGCAGGACCGAATCTCCATCGCTGTTTGGTGGAGCGAGGGTCTGGCTTTGTTTGGTCTCAGCGTTCTCAGGTTTTACTTTGCACTTTCTAGTTCACATGCCTGACTTCACTCGCGCTCAGCCGGTTCTGGGGCTGCCCCAACACACGTGTACACCGAGAGGCAAAACCGTCTCCGCCCCACGCACCGCCCAGGGAAAGGCCACTGCTCCCCTCTCACATTTTATCCCCTGCCACATGAGGGTTTTAGGGGCTCTCAACGCTACGACATTGTTGACCCCTTTGAATCGGAAACGGCACGAAGAGTTCCGATAGCCAGAGGCCCTGACGGCGCAGGGTGTGCTGAGGGAGCCCGGATCCAGCCCGGCCGGCAGGCGCACCACAGCCCGGCGGCCGCGCCCTAGGAGGCGGCGGGCGTGGGGGGCCGGCCGGGGATGCCCCGCGGGCCGGGATGCCCACATTCGGGCCGGGGAAACGCGCCCGGAGCGAACCGAGGAGTGCATTCGGATGTGAACAAGAACTTCTAACTGTGGCCGCAGCTAGACTGTAGGAGCTGGCCGGGGAGCCGGGGCCTCCGTTTCCTCAGCTCGAATTAGCGGCCTCGTGATGTCCCCGAGTGAGGGTCCACGCCCCTGTATTCCTTTCGCTGACAAGGCTCCGCAGGGTCGTGGGCGAGAGCCAGGGGTCTCGGAACAGCAGGGGCTGGCCCGGCGCGCGTGTGTGCCGTGGTCCAGGGTGGGAGGGCTCCTTAAGTACCCGGGACCCAGGACCCCGGCCCCCCAGCCTCTCGATCTCTCCGTCAGGCGCGGAGGTCGCTGGCGTCCCAGGGCCAGTTAGTATCGACAGCCCCACCCGCGCCGCCGCCTCAGCTTCGGAGGCTTTCCCTTTCAAAAGACCCAGACTTCTGTGACCAACAACCTCCAGCGCATTCACGAGGTATCGCCTCCTGGCTGATTGAGGAGGGTGAAAGGCTTAGTTTCTAAGCCTTCTTTCCCATTGCCCGTTTTTCTCACCCCTCAACCTCAGATAAAGAAACTGAACACATTGGGGGGGGGGGGGGGAAAGTAGTAAAATCTGTACTCGAGTGAGGCAGAGGAAATTTAACAGTCACAAGACTGCCCCCAGGTGATAGTTTTCAGCAATAACATTTCTGAGCAATCTTAGATCACTTTCTCTCTTTGGAGCTCGTGTCATCTGTGGTGGAAAAGTTATTGAATCCAAACGTTTATGTTAATCCCCCAAGAAAAGGAGAAATGGCCCTGAGAAACCTCCTGCCCACAGACGCTGAGAATTTGTTCAATTTGTCTTTCTAGTTTTACTGCCATTAACATTTGATAACTGCGCTTTCAAAATCAAACTCTCCCTTCCTCAAGAAGCAGACATGCTCCCACCCATCCCCTTTTCTTCTTCCCTCCCACCCCCCTTCTTCCTAGTTTCCTCTTTCTGAAACAATAGCACGGGCTGCTGGAGTCAGTCTGATGATATAATCCTTAAGGCATTCACGGGCAGACCAAGGGCCAAGCTATCAAAGGGTTCAGCTTTTTCTTCTTTTTTTAAGCTGTTTACTATTCAGGAAATTTGGTAATTATTTTTTTTTCTCTCCATGTAGTGGTATTACCCTCTTCCTTTTGATATTAGATCCTCTATGGGCCCCTAGCATCATGCTGTAGAGAAAGGAGAAAGATGAAGGGACTGAATTCTGCATCAGAATGTAATTTTCCTTTATGTCATCATTGCTGCTGAAGACCAGCTGAGGCCTTCCAAACCAACAGGAACCCCCAGAGCAGGCAGAGTCCTCATGTTTCTAGGGTTAGAGCAGAATGCTAATTCCATTTATTCTTTTATACCACAAACTTGGGGGTTTTTTGTATATCACTCCTCCAAAATACTTTCAGTACTTTTATACTGGGATTGAAAAGTCACACTAGGAGGGGAAAGGAAAAATAGCCAAATTTTTAAAAAATCATTTCTGTAGAATGCTCCACATTGAATCATGGTTTATTTGGGAGGGGCAGTTTACTGATCAATATGAATATCCTTGGAATGTTATCATGTTTACCATGTTTTTTCCTGTGCCGGATACAGTGCCTTGCTCATAACAGGCAGCACTCAATAAATACTTGTTGATTGAATATTTGAAAAGTGCAAAGCAAAGGAGAACAACAAGATCGGATATTTAACTCCATTCAGTTAAAAACCCCTCCGTGACAAATTTCCTGAGCTAGTGTGTCCTACAAAGCAAAACCATTTCTGCTGGATTGTGAGGGACTATGTTAAATAAGTTTAAGTTTTGTCTCCCCAACTAAAATGTAACATATTAAGATCAGAGACTCAATGTTAATACTTTCATTATATACAACATTTTGCATATTGCTGGGTATATTGATCAACCATCTTAGAGTGTGGTGAAACAGAAGACTCAAAGACGGAATATGTTAAGTGAAATGTCATGTGCAGGCATCCCTTTGGGTGATGCCAATATCCTGTAGATGGGCAGCAGTGGTCCAGGGGTAGGGAAATTTCTGTTCAGATTTCCTCCTTCGATTGGGTCATATCTTCTGCCCAAATTCTCTCCAGAACTAACACCTTTTCCTCCTCACCTTCCCACATTAGGATATGAAAGCATGGAGAAGGGGATGAGTTGAATTGAGATGACTCTTCCACTTTACCCCTCTCCCTCATAGCTTTTCTAGTTACTGTGTTGTAAGCTGTGACAACTGGTTAGTAGTGGGTTTGTGTGGGTCCTAATGAGATCATTACAAAGTTTCTGCCCATGTGGGTACAGATAGTTTGGCATTATTCCAAGCACATCTATGACAGCTTTTCCTATAAATGCATGCTGTTTGGCCAAAGAGAACTGAGGAAGAGCCATCCTTAATATATCCTCACAGAAGGTTAGGTTTTTGAAAAAGGTGTCAATCAATCAGATTTTCCCATAGGAGCCAAGGCATTGCACAGGCTTATGTGCCTGTGTCAGACTATTTGATAAAAAAGACATAGAACATACTTTAAGGAGCATTCTGTTTTCTCCTCTTTTTGTATGTTTTCATTGAAAATCTCCCCATGGCAAACATAGGTGCTGGAGATCAAGTTAATGGCTTTCCAAACAGAAAGACTTCTGCTTTCTTGACTTGCCATCTTGTTAGCAACCTGCAATCTCATTAGCACCCTGCATTTAGAGGTAAAGCACAACATGCAAACATTTAAGATGCTGGCCTTCTTAGCAATGAATAGTTCATCATTTAATTTCTCATTACATTTCTGCTTTAGCGTGTGAAAAGAAAACCTCAAATAGTTGAATTGAACATTGGCTAAATTAGAAGGCAGACAATGTTGAGTTTAATCCTAATTCCACTATCTCAGCCACACACCCTATTATCTCATAATGGTGAAGAGCAACTGCCACTAAAGCAAGGCTCTTTCCTTTGGCCAGTTAAGAAATTTTAAAGAATTAAAGAATTGAAAACTGAGTAGAGGCTGGCATGGTGGCTTAACGCCTGTAATCCTAGCACTTTGGGAGGCCAAGGTGGGAGGATTGCTTGAAGCTAGGAGTTCAAGATGAGGCTGAGCAAGAGCAAGACCCCAACTCTCCAAAAAAATAGAAAAAAGATCTGGGCATGGTGGTGTGTGCCTGTAGTCTCAGCTACTCAGGAGGCTGAAGCAGGAGAATTGCTTGAGCCCAGGAGTTTGAGGTTGTAGTGAACTATGATCATGCAACTGCACTGTAGCCTGGGCAACAGAGCGAGATCCTGTCTCAAAAAAAGAAAGAAAGAAAGAAAGAAAGAAAGAGAGAGAGAGAAAACTGAGTAGAAAGTAATGGAGCTGATTTTTTTTTTTTAAACGTCAGAATTTATTTATACAAATGAGAACTGTCCCTTAAAGAAGTTACCCTGGGATTCTATATCTTATTCAAATGATTGCTCAAAATATTTTTGGAATGCCTCGTTTGGAAATGACTTCCAGAATTGTTTACCAGCCACATAGAGGCTATGGATCCTCACTTACTACAATGCTCTTTTCCCTCTTGCCAGCTAATGTGGGTACACACCAGGAAATCAAAGCTGCCCATGCTGAGGAACTAACTCTAGAGGCTAGGAGTGTCAGGTGTAGAATAGCATCTTCACCTGGAGAAAAGGTGTCATTTCAGTGGCATCCCTGTGATGGAACTCACAGCAAGCAAAATGGTGACGTAAAGCAACCATGGGCCAGTCCCAGCCACATCCAGTGGCTCCAGACCTTGGCAACATAGCAGTCCCCGGACATCAGAGCAGACTCCTAAAGTGAGTATCCTGGGTCTCCTTATTTGAGAGAGAGCTTGTTCAAGGACATCACTGCTATCTGGATGTTTCTGAGATATTCTAGGAAAATCTAAGAAGAATTATATTAGCTGTAAATCCTTTCCCTTCCCATCCCTTCCACATAAAAAACTAAACAAACAAATAAACAAACAAAGCTATAGACTAGTAGAGCCAAACAGGGCCAAACAGTGGAATTACAAAAGTTGCTGATGACTTACATAATGATAGAGCATCTATAGTTTAAGAAATCACAGCACAATCGCAAACCACAGGTATCTGAATGCCCCCAACATACTCTTCCAAAGCGCAGACCAAGAAAAGACTTCATGCTCAAGACCCAGGAACCCACTCAGGCAACCTACATGGTGCTGGAGATGTGGGAGATCTCGTGCTCCAGCCTGTGCACAGTGCTGGCAGCTGGAGGAAAAGGAGTGTCCCCGTTGCTCCTTATTGATACTTCCAGATCATTATCCCTCTCTCCTCCTGATGCTATCAGCCTATAGACTCCCAAGACCACCCCACCCCCCCCCATCATGTCTTGAAGACTTTATTACTGGCTCACTCTCACTGCCTCCAGTGCTACTCTGGCATAGTTTTTGTGATTTCACATTGGAGTAAATGATCTTTACAATATTATAGCCTCTTGGACCTCTCTTCCAGAGATCATGTTTTTCTACCCAATATCAACAATCATTCCCTGGGACATACCCCAAACTTTGTCATTACCAAACAGTTCCACCCCCATAATCTTGATTTCAAGCTATGACCAACATTGCCTGTCTTTCCAGTCCACTCCCTCAATTTTTGACACTACCAGGATCTTTGATCAACTGCTTTTTACCATCTTTCCACTGTTCACACACCTCACATCCTTATTTATTCCCTTGCCCTGTTTGGATATTATGACTTGTTATTAAACTCACACCCTGGCATATGTACTCAGGTCCTTGACCTGTTTGTCCTTTGTTGCAGTCACCTGGCAGGGCCCAGCTCTGGGTTAAATCCTACTTTGCCTATACACTGCCTTCAGACACCCACACACCAGAATGTGGCTGGAGCAAAACAATCAACTTCGCTGACTGTTCTCATTGTAAATTCATGTTCCCTAGCCTCAAGAGAGCCCTTAATGCTGCCTGGCAGTTCTGCTACATTTGCTTCGTCTATTCCCTTTCCCTCTTCCCTAGATGACTATTTCACACTTCCGCCTCCTCTCTCCTCTAACCTCCAACACATCCTCCCTCACTCTAATTCTCTGCTGATTCCTAATTCTCTCTTGATTCCTTCCACTAAAAAAACTGAAGCAACAAATAGAACTTCTACTTGCTTTTTTAACCACATGTAAAAATCCATCTGCCTCTGTGTCCATATATTCTTTGTTCTCTCTTCTCTGGTGTCCCATCTAAATCCAACCTGGTCACATGTGCTCTGGATCCCATCTCATCACACTTACTCAAGGACATTGCTTCAGTATGTCCTCTCTCAGTCCTGTATCATCAGATTTTCCCTCTCTCCTGGATCTTTCCCATTGGCATGCAAACATGCAATTATTTTCCCCATTCTAAAAAGTAACTGCTATGGTTTCAATGTGGTTTTTCCCTGCCAAAACTCATGTTAAAATTTAATTGCCAACATAATGGTGTTGGGGGGGGCTCTTTAAGAGGTAATTAGGTCATTAAGATGGATTAATGTCTTTCTGGAAAGACTAGGTTAGTTCTTTTGGGAATGGATTCGTTTGCATGACAGCAGGTTGTTATAAAGGAAGGTGCCTCTCCTGTTTTGCCCTTTATTCCATACACCCGATGCACCTTCCATTTTTCTACCACTTTGATGCAGCATATCTGATGATGATCAGAAACTTCCATAAGTAGTCAACCAATCTTGGAAGTTCTCAGCCTGTAGAATTGTGAGCTAAGTAAACCTCTTTTCTTCATAAATTACCCAGTCTCAAGTATTCTGTTCTAGCAACAAAAACCAGACTACAACAGTAGCAAAATCCTCCCTTGACTCCATTTTAATGTCATCCTATTCCATTTCTCTGCTTCCTTTTACAGCAACACTCCACGAATGGGCTGTCAAGGACATTGTCTCCAATTTCTCTCCTTCCATTCCCTCTTAAATATATTCAATTAGACTTTGACCCCACCATCCACCCAAACTGTTTTGATCAAGGTCATCAGCTACCTACACATTGCTAAATCCAATGGTCCTTTTCCAGTCCTTGCCTTACTCCATAAAGACTGGTCGTTTTCCTAAAAACGGCTTTTCCACTTGCCTTCCAGGGAAACACTCTCCTCTGCTTTTACTTTTGTTACATTGGCCTTTCTTAGGCTCTTTGCTGTATATTTTCTCATTTCCCTCTACCTCTAGACAGAATCAGTTTTAGACCTTCCCTTTTCTTGGTCCATACTCACTTATTTATAGATTTCATCATGGTTTCTGGCTTTAAATGCTGTCTATATATTGATGACTTTGTAATTAACATCTCTAGCCTGGACCTCTCCCTGACTTCTAGTTTTAAATATCCAACTGTCCACTCAACTGTCCACATCTCCCAATGTCTAAAACTAAACTTCCAGTCTTTCCAAATCTGTTCTTCCTATGTAGCCTCTCCCGAAACTGCAGTAAATGGCCAATCCACCCTTCTAACTTCTCAGGTCAAATACCTTTAAATTATCCTTGACTTCCTTTTTTTTTTCCTCTCAAATATTGTAACCAATATATCAGTAAATCCTGTTAGCTCTACCTTCACAGAGGTATCCCAAATCTTACCATGCCTTACCACTTCCATTATCATTATTCTACTCCAAGCCTACCCTCCTACACGGATGATTAAAATAGCCACCTAGGCCGGGCGCGGTGGCTCACGCCTGTAATCCTAGCACTCTGGGAGGCCGAGGTGGGCGGATCGTTTGAGCTCAGGAGTTCGAGACCAGCCTGAGCAAGAGCGAGACCCCATCTCTACTAAAAATAGAAAGAAATTATATGGACAGCTAAAAAATATATATAGAAAAAAAAAAATTAGCCGGGCATGGTGGTGCATGCCTGTAGTCCCAGCTACTCGGGAGGCTGAGACAGGAGGATCGCTTGAGCTCAGGAGTTTGAGGTTGCTGTGAGCTAGGCTGACGCCACGGCACTCACTCTAGCCTGGGCAACAGAGTGAGACTCTGTCTCAAAAAAAAAAAATAAATAAATAAAATAAAATAAAATAGCCACCTAACTGGTCTTCCCACTTTGTCTCTGACTCCTATAGTCTGTCTCCCAACATAATAACCAGCATAAACCTTTTATAACTTAAACCTACAATGGCTTCCCAATCTCATTGCCCTAAAGTAGCAGCCAAAATCCTTACAACAGCCTATAAGACCTTGACCCCACTAAAGTTCCAAATTCATCTCCTACCACTCTGCCATTTACCCCACTCTAGCCACACTGGTCTCCTTGCTACTCTGTAAACAAATCGAGCATTCTCCTGCTTCAAGTCCCAAGCATCTGATGTTCCCTCAGTCTGGACTGGTTTTCCTCCAGATATTACATTGCCATCTCCTTCACCTCATTCAGTTTTCTGCTTAAATGAAACTATCCTTTGCAACTCCATTAAAATGAGTTACTCCGTATTAGTTTGCTAAGACTGCCATAACAAAATACCACAAACTGGGTGGCTTAAGCAACAGAAATTTATTTCCTCACAGTTGTGGAGACTGGAATTCTGAGATTAAGGTGTCAGCAGGTTTGGTTTCTTCTGAGGTCTCTCTCCTTGGCTTTGCAGATGGCCACCTTCTCTCTATGTCCTCACATGGTCTTTTCTCTGTGCTCACATTCTGGGTGTTTCTCTGTGTGTTATAATCTCCTCTTCTTATTAAGACACCAACCAGACTGAGTTAGGGTACAGACTAATAGCCTCATTTTAACTTAATTATCTCTTTAAAGGGTTTATCTTCCAAAACAGTCATATTCTGAGGTGCTGGGTATTAGGACTTCAATATATAAATTTTGAGAGAACACAATTCAGTCCATAACACTCCATTCCTGTTTTTTTTTTTTTTTTATATTTCTGTATAGCACTCATCACTTGGTAACCTAACATTTACTTTCCTTGTTGGTTTATTGTCTGTCTCTCTCCACTACAGTGTCAATTCAAAGACAGCAGGGATTTTTGTCTCTTTTGTTCATTGCTGTACACCCAGTGCCTAGAACATTGCCTGGCACGTAGTAAGCACTGAATAAATATTTGTAAAATGACTTAATGGATTTATATACTTATCTGTCCCCTGCAGCCATTTAAGTTTGCAACTTCTTACTTCTCTCTTCTCAGGGTTATTGTCAATCAATGAGCATTTATTTAGCACATACTCTGTGTCCAGTGTTGGCTTCATACTGGGGCAATTTACAAAAGCAAAAACAATAAAAAATATCCTCAATCTTTTTGTTCACAACAATTTGTTTTCACAGACATGAACAAGTACATGTAAGATTTAAAAAAAAGGGATAGTAATTTATAGTACAAACTGCAACTGCAATAAACACATTAATTGGTAAGAGAGTACTCTGGGAAAACATCTGTAAAATGGGAATAACAACTCTTATGTAGACACAGGTTTGCAAAGATGAAATATTGTTATAGTTTACCAAACACTTCTTCATATTAGGAAAATATTTGAAAATTACGAGAAGAAAGACAGAGACCCTTGGGAGCCATATAAGCCTTTCTGTGGAAGGTTCCTGAAGATCAAGAAGGAGTTAACCTCCCTGGCAGTGCCCAGGGGCCTGTTGGACCTGGTGGGCCAATAGAAGCAGGTCACAGCTGTAATTCTTGTAACATGAATCCTTGCTGGGGTGAAACAGTGGGGCATGCTGGAGTCTTACAGAGGAGCCTCTCTCTAGCCTGCCCACGCAATTCAATTTACTCTCAATAAAAATGCAATAAAAATCTCACTTGCCTCCAGACTATGGAATACTTTTGATTTCATATTATTTGGAATAGAAATCCTGACTGACAGTAATTTTGGAAAAAACATGAATGAAGTATCCTTAAAGGAAAAAAAAAAGAAGGGAAAAAAGGAGTTCAAGTGCCTATATCTTAACAAAACAGATGGTAGTTTACAGATGTTGCAAGATTTTAAAAACATATGAGGCAGTGCTAAAATAATTTTTAGCAGCACATGGTGGACATGCAGAATGACTTTTGTGTTCTTAACAGTAGGTGGTAAAATTAAACCCTTTCTTCTGAAGTTTCACGTAGTTTTGGGGAAGTTGGGCCACACTAACTGCTACTTTGTCATTATTGCAAAGAATCTAGATTCACTGAAGTCTCAAGTTTGGCTAGATTTTGGATATACTAATCCTTCTTCTATATGTTAACACTATTCAAAGTATTTAGCTCCTATGCCAAAGACGTAAGATCAGTTTGCTGTGTGTAGAATTAAATAATAACAATATTTTATTTAGGTTTTAGATTATCTGCAGATTTCAATTATCTGGACTGTCTCTTGTTAGTAAGAATAATGGCAAACTGTCTTTACCCTCAAATCATAATTCTTTTATGAATTTCATCCACTGTCTCCTTTATTTCCTCTGCCTTTATCATCCATGAAATCTGAAGTGTGCACAAGTTTTATACAAAGCACACAAGAGTCTTTATTCTCAGGCAATCTACTTATTAGCCCACCACCAATACCCCAGTAGTCTAACCTGGTCTCGCCCAGTGTTCTAAACACTAAAGATTATGATAATAAGGGTGGTGACAGCAAAGATGGTAGTTTCCTTCTAAGATAGTGATGTCAGACACTTTCAGAAATAATATGAACATTCCTAACTCATGCTTAATGCAATTTTATGACTTTCTCACTCATAAATCTAATCCATGCTCAACTATTTTTATTTCTAGGCCATATAACACTTTACAGGGTAATAAGTACTGTAATTTTACTACCTACTGTGTAAAATAACTCCCTTTTCTTATTTGTCTCTCTGGACTTCAGGAAATCCTCATTAATTCTAATATTTGTGATCAAATCTCTGTTCACTCTATCTTCAAATAACTTCATTTATTTCCTCTTTTATGATTTGCATAGACCCAAATGACCTAAATTTTTAGGCTGCCTATAAATAATAACATATATAAACAAAAACAATCTAACTTAAATTATTTTGAGTTAATCTGATGAAAAGGGGAAGCAGACAGGAAATAGCAGAAAGGAAAGACAATAGTTATGTTTTTATGACTGATTCTCTATTTGTACCTCTCTCTCTTCAATGTAAACTCCTTGAGGACAGAGGCTGGTTTTTATTGATATTTTTATCCCCACCCCACCCTGTTCCTGACCTCACCCCAGCACAACGTCTGAACATCCAGATCACCTGGAGGGTTTTGTTAAAACTGATCGCTGAGCCCCACTCCCAGAGTTTCTCATCCGGTAGGTGTGGGGTGGAGTCTGTGGATATGCAGATCTAACAAGTTCTAACAGTGACTCTGATGTTGCTGGTCTGGGAACCATACCTGGAGAACCACTGCCTCAGCCTGTAGAAGGCTTCCACAAATGTTGGTTGCATTGGATTGGAGCAACCTGGTTGGAGGGAAGACATTAGACAAAGAGGCTAGTGAGATTAGTGTATTAATTGGGGTAGTACCTACAGTACTGCAACACAGAGACCGCAAGATAAAGTCACTTAAATATGATAAAAAGTTATTTATCACTTAACAGACCAGAGTAGGGAGGCAGTCTGGGACAGAAAGGCAGTCTTGCTTGCCAAATCCAGACACCCAGGCTGAGGGGTCCACTCTGCCCCTTTCCCTTGTGACTTCTCTCAATGGGTGGAACATGCCCCAGGATGTGGGGTCAAGGAGGAACAATCTTGTTTTAAAAAGATGTGACTTGGACATTACATACATCACTTTTGGTCATATCCCATTGGCTAGAACTAATTCATAGGGCCATACCTTGCTGTAGGGGAGGCGGGAAATGAAGTCTCTACGTGAAGGTCCCATAATGGAAAAGGAGAAAGAAGAGAATGAAGACTGGGGGATAGTTAGCAGCCTCCGTCACAAAAACTTTATGGAAAATCTATGTATAAAGTGACAAAAATCTGAGCAATAAATGAAGTAAGTTGTCTCTGTGTATTTTTACATTTGGTTTTTTTTTTTTTTTTTTTTGGAGAGGGATGATGGAGTGAGGTGGGGGAGAAATTATGCTGGATACAGAGGTTGTTAATTTGGTATTAATATGGATCAAAAGGCAAAAACGGCTCCGTTTACCTGGACATGTCAATATGCCAGTGCATCAAAGGTGCATCAGAATGTGCTCTTCTCAATCGAGGAACATGGAGGAACAGATGGTTTGGGGAATACGAACTTGTGGGACGTGTAAGGAATGGCATGGAAGTCATGACAGTGGCTGGGGCAGAAAGGGCCATGGGACTGAGAGTGGGCGGGGGGAGGCCCACAGTAGTAGCTAGTGCAGAATGGGGGTACACAGACGCTCAGACACAGTCTGAGCACGTGGAGGTGGCCTGCCTTGGCGGCACTAGACATCAAGCTTGGCAGACTGTGGGAGAGAGTAATAAAACCTACACAGGAGGCGAGGAAGATATTGATGGGAGCATCTTATACCATGACAAACAGCAACAAACAGCATGGGTGGGAGTTATGAAACATTGGGCTAGAAGAGTGCCAAAGTTGAAAAGGTCTCAGGAAAAGGTTTGTTTTGTTTATTTCTGTAGCAACTAATCAGAAAAAGCAATAGGTAAGAGAAGCAGCAACAGTGGCGGAATTGGGCATCAACCTAGATACAGAGAAGGGGAAGAAAGCTGAGTTCGGGATGCCCCAGAGGCAGAAGCACACGACTGTTATGCACAAATGTGGATGCACACACTGCTCATCAGGGAATTCCTTGTCTTTGTACTGAGCTTGAGGGAGCTTAAATGACTAGAAGACAGCAAGTAGAAAAGGCAGGCATAAAAACAAAGAGCAACAATTCACTGAGGAACCAGCAACCTCAGAAATTCCACTATTTGTTAATTTTTCTATAAGAGGCCCAGCAGAAGAAACCATAATAAAAGAACTTTGTGGCCTTGCATTCTCATCAGTATGTACCTCCCCTTTTAGTGCAAAAACTTTGTTTCAGAATATTGCTGAGGAACAACAGCCTTCTTGCTCCCTGGCTGTCTGGTTCATGGTGGGGACACATCTCTTCCCAGGGCTGACTCCCATGGTCATGTCTGGATGATAAGACACACAGTCATTCATTTTTTAAAAAAAAATCATCACAGAATCTCCTCTTTTTGGGGGGAGGCTACTGCAAACTCAGGGAACTCTCCAGATAACCTGCGTATTTGAATTGGCGATTGCTCTCACTGCGCTTCCCTGTGGGACAGGCTGCTGGGGGGAGATCGGGTGGTAAGGGCCAGGCACACAGCACTTCTTCATCACTGCATTTACAGATAGGAAATGGGACATAGCTTTCTTCCCACGATGAGCCGGTATTTTTATATATTACTCAAAAAAGAGAAATCTGTAAACTTAGACCAGTTTATTCCAAAGTCACATCATCTGATGCTTTTCAGAAATACTTCTAGAAAATGACAACTGTAGGCCTGCTTTACGATGTGCATACTGTGTGCTTATGTGGGCAGGGGAGGGGAGGGTATACAAGAAAATGAGTTTGCATTCCATAGAGCCAACCCGGTTATATCAAATGTTGACTATTGATTCAGAGTGTGACATCTAGAAGCCATATTCCAAATAATTAAGAGTTAATGCCATTACCGATGTACTCAGAAGACTTTGGTGTGAGTTCCTATTCTACCTCTCACTGGCTTTCTGTGTCCATCTCCACACCAACAAGAGCCTGAGGGTAGAGAACTGTCTCATTTCTAATTATTGCTGCTCAGAGAGTGCCTACAACACAGGCACTCCACAAATGCTTGTTCATTGAATATATTATGTTGATCCACATTTCCACAGATTTTTGGTAAAAAAAATAGTGATCTAATATTACAATTTAATAGGGTTCAACCTAATGTTTCCACTCTCATTTTGCCCATATACTGTGTGGATTTGCTTTTCCCTAAATGCTCTCATGTTTCTTTGTCCTACTTTTTGATTGGAAAGCCCTTGCTCCTATCCCATATCTACCATATTCCTTTCCTGAATGGCCTTGTTAATCACTCATTCCCATGCTCACCCAGCATTTGCTAGCTAGTATCTCAGTGTGTCTTCCTCTGAATTATAGGCATCATGTATTTCCCCTGTGCCTACATAAATATTTATCATAATGTTGAATTACTTATCTGAGGATAAGTCACTAATGCTCTGAACCCCAGTTTCCTTCCTAGAGAAAGAAGATAATCCCTGCCTAGCCAACATAACAGAATTGTTAAGAGTTAACATATGAGGGCTTAAAATGATTAATAGTAAAGCCTCCAGGTTGTTCTTCCTATGGGGATGTTTGAAAATGTTAAGTGCTAGTGATAGGCAATTTGTTTTCAGCTCAGTCTCAAGGAGAAATTGACTCTTCCCAGACAGAAAATTTCAAAAGCCTCATGCAGTTGACAGAATGAAAAGAGAATGTTGATCACACAGGGAGAACCCATAGTCAGTGAGAACACAGACACAGAGTCCTCATGTTAAAGAGAGACCGAGAACTGCCACATGGCACAGCCATTCCCTTTGACTAGTAACACAGGCACACAGCACTTGACAGAGTGCACTGAAAGAAAACAAAGGCTGCATTTGAAAGCAACCTAAAGACTGTGCTAAAAAAAAAAAAAAAGACTGTACTGTGTGCACAAACGAGAAACTTTTGGGGGAATGATTAAAAGAGCATTGAAGCAAGGAGAGGGGAGGAGGTATGGATGGAAGCAAGGAGGCTGATGTGAGGGCTAAGAATAGCACGGGACACATGAGAGAGGATCGTAAGTACTGAGAGAAGATTCTAGACTAGATGAGATGGGGCAGATCACTCCCTTCGGCACACTAGTTAAGGGATATTTCTTGGTTCCTAATAAGGGGAAACTAGAGACTAATAATAAATGTGCAACTTCTGGCAAGTTTCTAAATCTTACTTCAAAAAACTGGTACTAATAGTTCCTATATTATAGAGCTGATATAGATATTAAATGAGATATTGAACATAAATACACTTACAAAGTTCTCAGCATATAGGAAGTATATAATACACACTAGCTCTTATTATTTAATATTGTTTGGGAAACTATATATGGTTAGTCGTGCTCAAGTAATCCTTTTACTATCTTCATGAGCTCGCCAGTTGAAAAACCCCTCAGAAGGAGTCCTGAATAAAGTACTTGACCTATTACAAGCAAAATCAGGAAGCTGAATGCCTTAAGGCAACAGTATCCACAGACAGTTCTGTGATGATGGAAACATTCTCCATCTGCACCATTCAACACAGCAACCGCTAGCCACGTGAAGCTATTGGGCATTTGAAAGTGCTGCTAAGGAAGCAAATTTTATTAATTTAATTAATTTAAACTTAAATGGACACATACCATATTGGACAGTGTTGCCTTACATCACCCCCATACACACCAAAAGACATTGTGTAGAAAGTCATTGTGGCCTAGTGGGGCTCTGGGTCAGATGACCTGGGTCTGAATCCTGACTACCTTTTAGAAGCTAAATTATGTTGGGCAAGTAACTCAACCTCCTATGCCTCAGTTTCAACCTTACTAATGCAAAGTTGGCAACAGTATCTATTTTACTGGCTTATGAGGATTAAATGAGAGGATTCATAAAAAAGTGGTTCTCAAAGTTTAGCATGCATCAGAATCACCTGGAAGGCTAAGACACTGATTGATAGCTTCATCCCCCAAATTTTTAATTCTGTAGGTCTGAGGTAGAGCTAGAGAATCTGCATTCTCAGTGAGTACCCAGGTGATACTCATGTTGCTGGTGTGGGAACCACACTTGGAAAAACACTGTTATGAGACTTTAGTATGGGGCCTGATACATAGTGAGAACTCAATAGTGTTAATTATTGTTTTATGATAAGCATCTTTATGGTATACATCAGGAGGGTTTCTGGAAGAAAATCACATTTATTAGAAATCTCTAGCCCAGTTTCTGATATTTCTTTGATAAATGTTTATGAGGCACCTAGAAAGGGCAAGATACCCCCACTGTGTTCTGAATGACCAGTGGTCAAAGTAGGTCTGAAGTAGCGTTAGTCAGTAGGTGGAGCTACACAGCACCAAACTACCTGACCATCACTACTACCATCTGGAGTATTTGTCACCATTTCAACTCTCCGCAAAGCGTACGGAAAAGAACAATTGAAATCACCTTTTGACGTGAACCACAGATTTCTCTCTGATCCTTCACCTCTACTGGAAATATTGTGAGTGGCCTGTAAATGATAAATGGAAGGGATGTGAAAATAGATCTAGGTTCCAGCCTGGTTCTTTTATCAGCTTCCTCAGATCACTGGGTGTGATGGTAATTTTATGTGTCAACTTGACTGGGTTAAGGGATACCCAGATAGCTGGTAAAACATTACTCTGGGTGTGTCTGTGAGGGTGTTTCTGGAACAGACTAGCATTTGAATTAGTAGACTGAGTAAAGAAGATCCACCTCATCAATGTGGGTGGCTGTCATCCAATCAGTTGAGGGCCCAAATAGAAGAAAATGAAAGGGCAGATTTGCTCCTTTCTTGAGCTGGGACACTCACCTTCTCCTGCCCTGGAATTTATGAGCTCCTGGTTCTTTGGCCTTCAGACTCTGGGACTTACTCAGGTTCTTAGGCTTTTGGCCTCGGACTGAGAGTTACATTATTGACTCCCCTGGTTCTTCAGCATTTGGGCTTGGACTGAATTTACACTATCAGCTTTCCTGGGTCTTCAGCTTAAGACAGCATATCATGGGATTTCTCAGCCTCCACAACTGCGAGCCAATTCCCCTAAGAAATCCGCTCTTATACCTCTATCTATATCCTATTGGTTCTGGAGAGTCATGACTAATATTATGGGCCAATTTTGGAGTTGTGCACTCAGGTCACTTTCAAAGAATAACAACAGGATGCACGCAAATCCAACCTCGCCAGTGCAGTCTTTGCTCCTTAGAAGTTATCACAAGTTATCTGTTTTTCTCCTCTAAGATTCTTTCCATAGTACCTTTAGTTCTTTGGAGGAAAGGTGTTGCAAGGGAGTAAAAACCACACAGACAGATACACAGACAATTGGTTTGATCCACCTTTAATTTTGTCACTTTCCAGTATTCATAATCCTTTCAAAGTTTCTTTTGAAAGGGGGACAAAAAAAGAGTCTTGTAAGAAATATGCTCAAAGAGGCTCTAGGACTATAGACATCCCATTCCAAGATAAGATCCAAAAGGCAAAATGTTTCCTTTTCCCACCATCCAGGTTAGCTTCAAAAATCCTAAAAAGGGTCTTTTAATTTGGATTCTGAGATGCAATGTTTTGTGGTTTTGTGGATTTATATCTGTTCTGATACAAGTACCATGCTACTTCCTTCCCTTAAAGAAACATGAGCCAGGCATAGTGACTCACACCTGTAATTCCAGCCCTTTGGGAGAATGAGGTGGGAGGATTGCTTGAGGCCAGGAGTTCAAGACTAACCTGGGCAACACAGCAAGACTCCATCTCTACAAAAAATAAAAAAAATCAGCTGGGTGTGGTGGCACACTCCTGTAGTCCCGGCTACTCAGGAGGCTAAGGTGGGAAGACTGCTTGAGTTCAAGCATTCAAGGTTACAGTGAGCTATGACTGGGTTACTGAACTCCAGCCTAGGTGACAGAGTGAGACCCTGTCTCTTAAAACAAAAAGAAAAAAAACATAACTTAAAATTCTTTGCTCATCATGGTACTTACTGGCAAAAAATTTACAAGCTTTTCCGTCACAACATCAATCTTACTAACAGGTCCTGGTGTGTAAGTCTGGATTATCATTTGCAGGTGTGAGAAATGGAAGTGCAAAAAAGCTAGATTTTAGGGTGACTTGTTATTACTTAGAGAGAGGTAAAGGCGAGATGAGAAGCTACCACTCATTGGGAATATTTCATTGGTTAGCCCTCACTACTATTGTAGTCTGGTAGGATATATTTTGAACTGTCTCTGCAACAAGTGGAAGAGAGAACTTTGGACCTGCCTTGGGGATTTTTGATAGGAAAATGTGACCAAGGTTGGATGAATCCAGATTTAAAGCAGGCAGCTATTGGCTGAGTTGTTGATATAAACAAAATCAGTAGTTCCAGTCGTGTATTTCCAATACCCACTTTCAAAATCAGGATGTTTGGAGGCTTGAGAATGCTGCCTTTCAAGGTTTTGTGCTGAAGAAGAAAGCATCACTCTTAGGAATAAGGAGTAAAGGTTTTACTCTTGGATTTGCTTCTTACTTATTGAGTGATATTCTACAAGCTAATTGTACTCTCTGAGCCTCACTTTCCTCATGTGTAAATTGGCAATAATTCTCCTATATATTTCACAGAGAGTTGATGAGACTAAACTGAAATGAATGTAAGGAGTGCTTATTAAGAACATAATTCAGGGACTTGGGCTCTTGTACAATAAATAAATCAAGTTGAAATAATGCAACCTCCTTAGAAGATCATATCCCAAACCTCTAAATTAAAAAAACAAGTACTTGTCACAAGAGTCAGTGTGGTCTCTTGGAAAACAAGTTAAGCAGCTTAAATACATTAAAGCAGGCACCATCTCAGTGATAAATGAACTGTAAAAATGAACTTATTTTTATAAGCTCTGAATACAAACTGGATCAAATGGCATCTCAAGGATTATAAGTCTAAGACCTTTACATATTGCTTTTTAAAAGGGTTGGGATAGATAAGTGAGCACCTGTTACAGTAGGTACGCCAGAGAGCACAAATGATACACTATTTCCCAAATTACTGCTCACCTCAATCACATTTGTGTAGACATATTCAGGCCAACGAGTGTGCCTCAAATAATCAGAGATTCAGACAGCTATGCCTTGATTTTTTTTTTCTCATCGCAGCATTTTGTTGATGAGATTTAGAACATTATACTATTTGAAAGCTATAAAACATTCATCACATGAGGCCAATAATCAGCTACACCAAATTAAATGTCCCCAAACTATAATTTTTTGCTTCTGGAGAAAGTTGCCTTCATCGAAGTGCACAGACTGTGAGACCTGAAAGCCTTTTGGAGATCAGTTGAAACTTCCTATAAAAACCCCACCAATTTCTTCACCTCCTGGCACACGGGGTATGCTAATTCTCTGGCTTTTGCAGACCCAACTTGTAAAACCTTCTCTAAATAGTCCTGGTCCATCTTCAGTTTTTCAATTTCGCTCCTAATTGGAGCAAATTTCTCAATCACAGCATCTGCCACCACCAGCTTGTAGCGAGCAGTGTCCAGACCGGCGCTGCGGCGGACCACCTCCTCCACCGACAGCCCCGTCACTGCGGCGTGGACGGCGACCATGTTGGAGACGCCCCCTCGGCTGGCCGGGTCGTAGGTGACCTCCGAGGTGAAGTCGGTCACCGCCTTGCGGAATTTCTGCACTATCTCCTCGGGGCTGTCTGTTATTCCGATGGTGGCCAGTTTGTCAGGGTCTGATTTGGACATTTTGGCAGATGGGTCACGGAGGGATTTCACCTTCTTCATCGGTGCTAGGTAAAAACACCAACACACACATACCAAAAGCAAAAACAAAACAAAACAAACAAATCGCCAGGAATGTTACTGTCTAGATCTTAAAAATGCCCAAGAATGCCCAATGACTATTATTTTTCTCTGATTACACAGATAGCAAATATTGTGAAAATTTCGAGTAATTTACATGAGCATGGAAGTAAAGGTCATTTCAAATATGGTTAACATTGTTGATATTTTCAGCATCTTTTAATACATATATCCATATAAAAATGTATAATCTTACACAACTAAAATCGTATCATCATACGTTTCTGCTGTGTGCACCTTTTTAGAAAGTACTGTTTATTTCTTTCCTCGTCCTCTCTTTCCTCTCTTTTCTTCCCTACTAGTTAATCACTCCCTGCTCACAACCCCTGCCCTTCCTGCCCCCCACCTGATTTTAAGAATCTGTGGCAACCCTTCCATTCTTTACCCAGAATTATATAAGTAATATACCAACACACTCGCGCACACACACACAACCTGTTTATTGCTCTGACAGAATCAAGATGTTAAGCTGTGCTTCAAACCAATGTTATTAATAATTACCTATTTTATGGCTATTACAGAGGCATATAAAATTGAAATGCGGGCAGGGGGAAATAGGTAAAACAGTAATAGGGTAATACATTAAAATATTACTTATTGCTAAAAGAAGGTTGATTTCAATGCATGGGGTGCCCTGAATTTATGTGTGTGAACTGTTGGAATAACTTAGAAATTTACACCTGCCTTACATTTCTAAAGTGATACTAGGCACATGTTACACTCCTTTACAATGCTGTCAGCTTAATAAATATGGACAGTAGTTAGGACATACGATTTACAATCATAAGTTGGCTACTTACTCAGAATGGACTTGGGCACTGGAAAGAACTCCCCATACTTCTTGTTGAAACCTTGTGCTAGATCTTGAGCTAGTTCCATGTGCTGGACTTGATCCTCACCGACGGGAACGTGTGTGGATCTTTAATAAAAGACAAAAAAATGCAGAAAGGCTCCTTCTTAGACAGAAGTGATATCACAAGCAGCTGCAATTCCTGTGCCTATTTCATTGGTGGTGTTCAACAAATGTTCACCAACTACAGAGAGAATGTTGAGACCCAAGTCTTTATCCATGTATCAGACAAATGCCAAAGAGATGTTTGTCTAGTCTAGTTGTGTTTCTTCCACAGCAGAGAAATACAGCCATCAACACCAGCATGACAGGATCTTGCTGGGAGGGAGGAACGGGATCTTACATAGCAGATGCTCTAAGCATAATTGTATTTTAAAACCATTCCATGTTCCCTCACCCAGTCAGCACACATTATCCCAGCCTTGGCCAGATGCTTTTTACCTCAGATGCTGTGGCTCACACTTGAAAGGCGCCCTACCCCACTCTTCAAATCAAAGGTGGCAGAAAGCTCTTGAGGCGAGAGTTTTTCCTCCCTGACAAACAGGGAGTAATTCAAGATTTTTTGGAATATGCTTCTTCATTTTCAAGTAAATTGCAATCACTGGACAGTTAATATGCCACAGGGAACTTTAACAAAACCTTTAGGTATAATGTAGATGTATCTCAAAAACAATGTGGAATGAAAAAAGGCAAATTGCAGAAAACATGAAGAGTACACAGACATTGATGTAAATTTTAAAAGTACATATGAAAATGTAACATATTATTTACAGATGCACATATCTGTAATAATAAGCATAAAAAATACTGAAAGCTCCTCCCCAAATTCATAACCGTAGCTGCTTCTAGAGAACAAAGGAAGGAAATAGATCTGAGGAAAGGAACAGAGGAGACCTGAACTTTATCTGTAATACTTTATTTTATTAAAAATGAAGATGTGAACAAAAAAATCAGAATATAGGGACTCTATTTATAATGATTTAACCCCATATATAAAGTTTGCAGTGTTAGATCATGATGTGGTACGTCAAATAAGGAAAGACCATTTTAGAGAAGTCTTGATGGGGAAAACTATACTGAAGTGTTATTGTGGGACAAATCAGGTGATTTTAAGTATTTAATGCTTGACTGTTCAATATTTGATAATATAGATAACAAAGTACTGAGGTTTCTTGATCAAGGAAGTTTAACACATTGACTGCCACACTAGAAAAAAAAAATTTTTTTCTTTTCCTTGGGGCCATGGTGTTTTATTACAAAAATAGAATAAAAACTTCAAAACCAAAATGATCCTTTTTTAATTTAATGAAAATTTTGTTATCTTTTATTGTTTCCTGTGTATGAGTTATACGCAACTTGAAAAATGGTTCACACTGCTTCCAAGGTAAAGAGACGTGTGAGTTACATATGCTTCACGAGGCCGAGGGCTCAAAACTAGCGGAGTTAACTACAACTCACATGGCAGTTAATGTGCTAATAATGTCCTGTGAAAGAAGGAGCTAGTTTTTACAGGCAAGTACCCTTTCTAAGCCTTCATTTCCTCTTTAAAATGGGGACTGTAATGGTGCTTACCTCATATGGCTGCTTTGAGGATTACCAAGCATAGTACTTGACAGTAAAAGCTCCATAAATGCTAACTTTGATACAAATATTCGTTAATATCTGACATGATGAAGGACAAAATGGTAGAAGAAAGATACTTTAAGGGACCTTGACTTAAGGTACACTGTCACTTGCTTCAAACAGTATCAATTTCCTTTTTAATTAATAGTTGTCACACCATAAACACAAATATCAACGCATAATCCTAGAGATAGTCACAGCAATCCTGGTATGGGTTTTATTATTATTATATTATTTACAGATGCATATATCTATAATAATAAGTATAAAAAATACTGGAAGCTCCTCCCCATACTTGAAACTAATGGTTCACATACCTGATTAGGTAATTCAACAATATAAATGGTATGTTATAGGAATTCTGAGAGTTCTTTTAATTTAAGCAAAACAGGGACAGAACAGTGAATGGAAAGGCAAAATGCAAGGACGATGACAGTGGATCCGGAAGTGGTTTCTCTTCGTCTAAGGTCAGTAAATGAATATACGAAATTCTACATAATGATCATTAGGACCATGTCCATTGCTCTCTTCCACACAGCCTGGAGCAGAAAGCCCCTGGCTCAGTGAGTGATAAAAACAAAAATGCTCCTTTTTATGTTTCCCTCAGTATCCGCAACCCTGCATGGTGCTCCTGAGATGGACATGCATATGCCCCACCTTCGTAAATGTCTCATCTTTGCGTGGACTTTCCCGCTCCTGCCTTGTCATTATAGTGAGGCTGACATGCAGAGGTCACCTTGACTCCCCCAAACCAAATTAGCCAGCAGAGCAGGTTAAAAAGCAATTACAGTAGCCCATAGGAAATCACAGTGGACTGCAAATAACACAGAAAAAACAATTACCATAATCAATACACTTTAAGCACATCAAAATGAATATTTCCATATGTCAAAATGGTTCCAGATTCAGAAAGCAACCAAACTAAACAGAAAACACATTTAGTTTTCATAATGTCTCTGCGTGCATCTTTGCCTCATGTCGGATCCTTGCCTCTTTTCTAACAATTCTGTGGGGTTTTGCTTTTTTAAAAAAAGGATTTAAAAAATTTTAATTTTTTTCACCTGGCCTATTGCTCCACTTGGCTTTTTCATCTGATTTTAGTTTGTTTGTTTCTAGTCTTCCCTCCCTGTGCTCCTGCTGCTCCTTTCACCTCCCATAATTTATCCTGGCCTTTACTTCTCTTCCACTGAGTTTACACTTTACATTAATTCAGCCTGTCTTTGATTTTACTCACTTATGGGGCTTATTCTCTTCACATTTTCAACCACTTTCCCCATAGTTTTCCTTTCACTTCAAATAATTTAGTGCTGTTCTTTTAAAATTTATACCCTACATAATGATATCCATATTAATGTCTTCTCTTTTTCCCTACTTTTCTTTCTTTTTTGTACTTACCCTGACTGTGCTTTCTTAGACACAACATAAAACAAAAGTCTTTCAAAATTTTGATTGTTATAACTTCTGTCACATAATAATGCCTCTGATCTTCTTTGGTGATGAAACCTTTTTTTTTTTTTTCTTAGTTCCTTTTTGCATCTACGTTTACTTGGGATCCACCCTAGCCCTCTGGCAGAATTAGTGTCCAGATGAATAATCATTGCCTACATATATCTGCTCACAGAGACTTGTTCTCTTTTTTTTTTTTTTTTTTAACTTTTTGGGGCTGTGTTTGTGAGTTTTCAGTGCTGCTGCCTTTAACCAGGAGTTTGGTGCTGCTTTCCTGTCATAAAGTGTTAATTCCTCATCACTGGTTGCTTGCTGGATATGCTATAATGACTCTAATTCCGCAATTACTTATTGAGGAGCCATGATGTGAAAGGCCTGGTGCTGGGTACTGGGGGAAATAATAAAGGTTTCACCTTCTAGAGACTTAAGGCCTTCAGGAGGAAAGATAACCCTGAGTGAAACCATAAATTCTTCTGGCTAATCCCCTGCCAATATTCTCCATCTCAGTGAACAGCACACTATCAATCAGCTGCATAGGTCAGAAATGACACCTCATTCTCATACACATCCAACCCATTAGAAAGTCCTATCAGTTCTACCTCCTGAATATCTCTTACATCTATCTACTTCTCTTCATCATCACTGTCACCGTTATGGTCTAGACTAGCAAAATAGCCTCTAAATAGATTGCCCTAGCTCCTTTTGTTCTTCTAAAATTCATTTTATGTATTTTAATCAATTATCTTCTAAAAGTATAAGTCATATCAAATTTACTGTGTTCTTAAAATGTACAAGTAGCTTCCCGCTACTTTTGGGGGAGGGTACTGGACTGTCTGTGGACATCTCAGCACCATTCTCTCCCTTCTGTGCCATCTCTTGGTTTTCAGGGGCTGGCAGCCTGGAAACTACATTTCTCAGATGACCTTTCGGTAGCATTCTGGTTTAGTGTAGGCACTTTCTGATGGAGGGAAAGTGGAAAGAGAAAGAGAAAAAAATCATGGCTCAGGTAATGTGGGCAAATATGTGGATATGAGCAGATTGCTGAAATGAGCAGCTTCCAGGATCTTACAAAAATCCAGGCCAGGCTGGCCTCACAAAGAATGAATGTGGTTCAAGAACTGTAAGTCTTCAAAGCAGCTTTAGGAACTCTAAAATTTTTAGAAAAAGTTCTCAAAAAACTTATTTTAAACAGTCTTCAGCAGCAGTAGTCTGATCCTCAGATATTATGATGACTCACCTCTTCTCTGATTCGACCGCCTGAAGCTTGTGGCTAATCATTTTACTCAATACTTTTTGGGTTTTGCTTTGGTTTGGTTTCTGCTTACTCAGTTTCTTGAGGCCTCTGTTGCCTCACTTTTCTATGTCATTTTAGCTTTTGCTTTCACTTTCTTCTTATGTTCTTTCCATATTTCTAAAATTCTTGATAATCTGATCGGCCCAGGTGTTCACTCTCATCTCTATTTGAGTGGACTTAGTGGTACCTGTCTGAAATTTTGTTTCTGTAAAATGAGAATATTGCCTACCCATTTTATAGAGCTATTGTGACAACTGAATAACTTGTGCACAGCAGCTACTATGACGCCTGGCAGACATGTCAATTCTTTCCTTTCTTTTCCCTCAAGGCCATGCATAGTTCCTTTTTCTGGATCAGTGTCATTACAGGTACTTAACAAGTATTTACTGTATATTAATAAAAACTACATATGTATGTGTGTGCCTTTATATATATGTGTATGTATACATATACATAAAGAAAGATACACATGAGTACATATACACACATATTTATTATATAGCCAGCAATTTGAAATTTGGCATTCAGAAAAATAATACAGATGCAAAATAAAAACTATGAACACTTGCTATTTGAGTATTTTGTCTTTCTTCAAATATCTACTACTTATCATACTCTCAAACTAAAAATGGTCTCAGCTCTCCATTCCTGGGTTCCATACCAAGTTCTGCCAAAACAGTTCCATAAATCATTTATAAACTTATCTGGAAGACCCCTCTTCTATTCCTTTGCCTTATGTTTGTTTTCTGGCCAACCATCTAATCATCTAATGCTGATTTTGACAAAACCAAACACTAAATTTATATTTGACTTGCATCAATACTTTATGAAGAGGTCACACACAGATTTGCTGATAGAAAAAAAACACAAATGTTTCATCCAACCTTCAATCTATCATCCAACCTATCTATATTTATAAAGCAAATATTCATAGACATTCTGGCTATGACCTTTTTCAAAATCCAGAAATATCTGAAACAAAGCAAAACAAGAACACATAAAAAATACCCCCAAGTGCTTGATCTCTGTTACAGGGAAAACAATTATATAGGCTAAAAATCAGACCTGGGTTTCAATTCTGCCTCTGCTACTTACTGTCAAGCAATTAGGAATTTCTAAACTTGACAGGAAACATGAGACAGATGAGAAGTGCACCGTAGCAGAAAAAGTGCCGTAGACTCATAATCATGTCCTGAAGTCCCATTGCCCACTGACCGGCTACATAACTCTGGGCAAGTTGCTTAACCTACTGGCCTGCACTTGTAATCCAAGGACATTAAAAAAGAAGCTCCTTACAGCTCCTTCCCACTCTACGCCCCACGGTATCATAAAGAAGGCATTCATTCTTGTTAAAGTTTACTCTTTTCACAGACCTGAGCTCAGAGAACTCTCCCACTATAGCTGTTGAACTGTTAGGGAAATCTACCATGCTCATGTGCTTTCCTATTCTGGTGCTGAGAAGTCTCAGCCTTTGGTTGTTGTTTGCTTGTTTTGTTTTGTTTTGTTTTGCTTGTTTGTTTTTAGAGAGGGGGTCTCACTAGGTTGCTATTAATAGACTTGAACTCCTGGGCTCAAGCAATCCTCCCACCTCAATCTCCCTAGTAATTGAGACTGCAGGTGCATGCCACGACACCCGGCTAGCCTGTGGTTCTATAAAGTAGGCCTTGAAAACAAAATTAAACATAAGATTGTAATCATCAAAGACATAATTATCAGCAATCGTGCCCAAATAACAACTCCCACTCACAGCACTGCCTGGGCCATATTTCATTTTAATCCTCTAGTAATCCTCTAATAATTATTCCCATTTTATGGGTGAGAAAATCAAGATTCTTCATAGACCCTTTTAAAGTAAATAACCTACTCCTTTAGGAAATGTATTATTAAGACTTTCATTAGACTTTGATATGCTACCTATTAGAAAAAAGTGTTCTAGACTTCCCCAAATAAGTCAAAAGTCACTTATTACAAATAATAAATGTTATCAAAAGTCCAGCATTCAAGTTAATACAACAAACAGACAAATAATCCTTTTAAGTTTTAATCGGAATTGAAGATAGGCTGCATGTTCCCATGGACAGTCCCTATTTGTAGCATTAAACAGCTACTCTTCTGGCTGTTTCCATCCTAACTGCATACTGTTATCTCTAAGCTGTTATCAGACTTACATGCAAAGAATTCTAGTTCTCCCAGGGAAGAATTAGGGCTTTAGGGGAAGGGGGTAAAAAAACACTGATGGAGTTTCTTTTCCCCCAGAAGCTTTCACAGCAGCATGGCCAAGACTATAAACTCATGTCAGTTGGGAGGTTTTATCTCTAGAAAGCCAAATGGAGGACAAGGGAGGCTGATGAGGGGCTAGCAGGGAAGAATTGCGAGGGGCATGAGATGGGAAGCCCTGGCATCCTTGCTTGTATATTTTTGAGGCCTTTAAGTGGCAACAGTAGCTGACTGTATGGATTATGGGTCCAGGAAGAATAAGGGTATTATGTTAAAAAAAACTTGCTCTCAATACAGTAACCACTAGCCAGAGGTGGCTATTTAAACTTAAATTAATTGAATTAATTGAATTAATTAATTAATTAAAATTAAATAAAATTTAAAATTCAGTTCCTCTGTGACACTAGCAACACAACATTTCAAGTGCCTAATAGACACCCAAGGCTAGTGGGTATAGTATTAGAAAACACAGATATAGAACATTTCCATAATCACAGCAAGTTCTATTGGACAGTATTGCTTTAGAGTCTAGATTATCTAAGAAATCAACATTTAAAAGAGTTGAAGCTCAATTAGTACTGGAGAAATATCTATGGCATAGTGGTTAAGAGCACAGGCTCTGTACCCAAACTTCCTGGACTCAAATCCTGGCTCCAAGCCTTGCTAGCTGCACGATTTTGGGCACGCTAACCACTCCATACCTCAGTTTCCTCATCTGTAAAATGGGGATGATAATAGTGCAAACTTTAGAAAGTTTTTGTGAAGGTTAATCTATGTAAAGCACTTATAATGGTTTTCAACACATACTAAGTACTATTTAAATGTTATCTCTTAATATTAATAGTTTCTCATTCAAGCATACTTTTATAATCTAGCACCTATTACTGGGGAATAGATGCAAACTGATTTATGTTTGATCCTTCCTGCACCCCAGCCCCCTCACCCATGCCTTTGTTGGATAGGTTAAAACGCTGTCTTGTCATCGTAAGTATGGATAAGACCGGGGTGGACTCTCTTCTTACTTGTACAACAGAATGTCAGCTGCCTGGAGTACGGGGTACGTGAGCAGGCCCACCATTCCATCGTGCTTCTGCTTGGCAGTCTTGGCCTGGAGGGGGTGAAAAGAGATGAGGGGAAGAAACCTGACTTAAACCTAATTAAATTGCTAAATTAAGAAAATTTTAAAGTAAGCAAAGTATGATCGAAATCCACCTGTAATAACATTCTAACTTAGTTCCTTTTAGCAACTCTAGCCATCTTCTTCTGGCTGGCTTGCCTTCGTGCTCCGGGATTAGGTAGAAGTAAGGTGAGTCCACCTCACCACTGCCACTTTGAAGGATCCTGCACTGTCACTATCTCTTATTCATTTTATTAAAGTAAGGACATAGGAGTTTCCTAGGCTCTGAATCGGATCCATTCCAGATTTCACAGACAAGGCAATACGTTCTTATGAAATTAAATTTTTACAAATTAACATGAGTTAACATCAAAAGCCCTACTATATATCAGTAGAAACCTCCCAGAAAGTCTTACACCATGCTACTGACAAAACTGGAATGTTCTCTTAATATCACACTCAAAAAAAAAAAAAAAAAAGTCATGACACTTAAAAAAATGAAGCTAAGTAAGAGAAATTTTAATCTAACCAATCTTAATGGTCTGTCTTGACCTTTGGGTGATTAAGCACGGTGAGGCGGTGAGGGCAAAGTGACTTCAATGATCAGTACAGGTTCTATAGACCAAAATATTTCCTTACTGGAGAAGTCGATGGAAACACCAGAAATGACAGGAGAAATATTTAATAACTGGTGAGCAATAGGTGCCAGTTATAAACTACCAGCATGTACCCACTAACCATGTGCCCCAGCCACACTAATTCTCTTGCTGCAGTTGAACATTGCTGACATGTAATTTGTTTCTCTGAGCAGAGCTATTTATTAAAAGCAAATATTGTGTGCTGTTCCAAGGCCTAGGTATACCATCTCTTATAAAACAAGTGGATATTTTGGTGTATAGAGAAATCTTATTCGATTAGCTAATATGAATCACTTACCTCAAGTCTGATTATTTCTGAATGAACTGAACAATTCAATTTATAAACTTGCACGATTCCAGGGACCAAGCTCATGAGTTCACAACTCAGACTTCTCCCACCAAGGTGCAGACATAGCCTTTAAGGCCCAGTCTTTAGCCAACAACAACTTTTCTCTTTAGCCATCTTAATTTCACTGTTTCATACTTTAGTAACAAACTTTACTTTTCTGGTTATACTTCAAGTAGTTTCCAGCTTACAGCAACCAATGCTACAAGCCATGCAAAGGAAATTTGAAAGTTTGAACATACGATTCCGTCAGTACATCCCTCAAATACAATGTCCATAATAAGGGCTACTTCACAATTAACACCAGGTAAAGATAATGAAAGTTTAATTTGGAAATGAGAAAATGGGAAAAGAACTCAATTTTTAAAAGTTGCTACTGCATTAAGTTTATAGTCTCTTTATATCAGCATACTGGACCTTGAAATTATAAGGGAAGGGGGGAGATGTGGAAAACATTAATATTTATTGAATGTCTATTACATGCCCCAAATGCCTTGCATATATGTTACTCAATCCTCCATATAACCCTGGCCTGAGCAACCCTGACCTCTCTTCCACATCACTGTTCCACTCCTCACTGTCCTGATCAAAACCAAGCTACTCTTATCAGATCCTCTCACAGCCCTGGAATGCTGCCCTCAGAGCACTTTTCACACTCTCTTATTACTTGTTTAATTGTCTTTTCCCAATACATTACACACCTCAGGAAGCCTCTTGTTGACTGCTGTAACTCCAGCACCTAGCATGACATAAGACTCAGAAGGAATCACAAAAAGAAATGACCAGAGTAGGCAGTGACATGCCCTAGGATAGCCGTGTTTTTCCTACAAATAAGAAATCATGAACTAGTGGAAAGGGTTTTCCAGAATATCAGTGTCTTCACTAGTAATGTGGTAGGGGTTCCTTAGATACTATTTTAAAGTGGGAATAGTTCCTACTAAATTAGTATTCAGTTCTTGCAAAAAGGATTTCAGCATTAAACTTAGTGGTAGAGTATTATGATAAATGGGGAAGTCTTGCCTAAAACCCAAAACATGATAGAGAACATTATGAAATTTAGTTTCTAATTCTTGGCAATAATGAATCTGCAGCATTACCAATACTGTCTTATTTATTTAGAGTCTTCCTCCCTTGCGGCTGGAATAACAAAATACCACAGACTGGGTGGCTTATAAAGAACAGAAACTTATTTCTCACAGTTCCGAAGGCTGGGAAGTCCAAGACTAAGGCAAAGTCAATGTCTGGTGAGGGACCCCTTCCTGGTCAATGGATGGTGCTTTCTAGCTGTGTCCACACATGGCGGAAGGGGCTCTCTTGGGCTTCTTTTATTATATAAGGGCACTAATCACCTTCGTGAGGGCTCCATTTGCACGATCGAATCACTCCCTAAAGGCCCCACCTCCTAATACCATCATCTCGGAGGTTAGGTTTTAACATACGAATCTGGGGTGGAGAGGGGGGACACCAACATTCAGAGCACAGCATTTAGGCACTGTCACTTTAAAGCTCTGCCTGCTTCTTTCTGTAGCATAAGTGATGGCTGCTAAAGACCAGCTCTTGAGGAAACCACTGGTGCTGAAAATATGCTTGAAAAAAGCTTGAAATTGGAATTAGTGTTGCCGTAGCTGGGGACTACCTACCCTGGGGTTATCCAACTGCAAAAATAAATGCAAGTAAAGTACTACGAATTATCCAATTTATCTTTCTTGGTTGAACTTCTTAGAAAAAGCACAGCTTTCATTTTTTTGTGAGTTTGAACTGTTGCCTGGACTCAACTTGTTTAAATGTTAAATAAAATATGTTGTCTCTTCTCCTCACAATGAAAACGTTCTTAACTTACTGCCAGTTAATTCCAGTGGGGTAGGAGACAACTTATGGGTTCAGTAATCCAGAATTTGTGATTGTGTGTTAATTATTAATACAATATAATAGGTTCAAAATCATTACCAAATCTATCCAAAGGTAACTCTGATTAAACCATACGCAGATAAAAGCAAATAATTACTGAAGTTTTTTAAGTTGGAAGCAATCTTGGAAAATCCCTTTGTGTTCCGTTGAATACCCCCCCTGAAGCAGAGAGGTTCAAGATGCTGTTCCAGCCATCAGTGAGCAGCAGCCCAGGGAGGAGAGTAGACTCAGGATTCCCAGAGCCTAACACAAAAATAAACAGGACGGGAAAACTAGTTTCCTTTCTGTTTATCAGTCAGATCACTGGCATTTACCTTCCACTGGTGTAAATGTTGTAATCGAGGTAATCTGACCATGCAGGAAAGGATCCAACTTAATTGTGTGTGTTCAGATACCTAAAGAAATAAAACAGAACATTAACAAAGGTGGTGAATGTTTTTTCGCATATAAGAAAAAACTAAACAGACAAGTATTACATTACCTTAAATGGCTGAAAATACCCCCCAAAATCAAGGTTATTAAAAGAAAGACAGGTAAAGGGGGCTTAGCTCTGATTCATGATGCATAGACTCTAAGGAGAAGAAGAAATCATAAAAGCCAATGATATGATTACTAATCTAGTGTTTCAATCCTCTCCAAAACATCCCTAGCAAGTGGGTGACCAGACTCTGCTTCAACATCTTCACACAAAAGAGTTTCATTATGTCCTCAGGCATCTATTCTGTCTTTAAAAAGCCAACCTTGGCCAGGCACTGTGGCTCATGCCTGTAATCCTAGTGCTTTGGGAGGCCAAGGTAGGAGCATTGCTTGAGGCCAGGAGTTTGAGATCAGCCTGGGCAACATAGTGAGATGCCGTCTCTACAAAAATTTTTAAAAATTAGCCAGATGTGATGACACACACCAGTAGTATCAGTGACTTGGGAGGCTGAGGTGGGAGAATCACTTAAGCCCAGGAGTGCAAGGTTGCAGTGAGCTATGATGGCACCACTGCACTCCAGCCTGAGCAACAGAGCAAGAGACCCTGTCTCTAAAAACATTAAATAAATGAAAATTTAAAAGTAAGTAGTTATACACCCATCCCCTCCCCCCACCCTCATCCCCCCGAGTCAGAACATTCAAGCGTGACCATTCCCCAGACGGTGCACAATGCACTCATCATGTAGTTATACACCCATCCCCTCTCTCCACCCCCTACCTCAGTCCGATACCCAATTGGTGTTATTCCCAAATGTGCACTTAGGTGATGATCAGGGAAACCAATTTGCTGGTGAGTACATGTGGTGCTTGTTTTCCCATTCTTGGGATACTTCACTTAATAGAATGGGTTCCAACTCTATCCAGGAGAACAAAAAGGACTCCATATCACCGTTATTTCTTATAGCTGAGTAATACTCCATGGTATACATATACCACAATTTACTAATCCACTCATGAATTGATGGGCATTTGGGTTGTTTCCACATCTTTGCAATTGTGAATTGTGCTGCTATAAACATTCGGGTACAGGTGTCTTTTTTATAGAATGACTTTTGTTCCTCTGGGTAGATGCCCAATAATGGGATTGCTGGATCGAATGGTAGGTCGACTTGAATCTGTTTAAGGTATCTCCATAATGCTTTCCGCACTGGTTTGCAGTCCCATCAGCAGTGTATGAGTGTTCCTGTCTCTCCGCATCCATGCCAACATATGTTGTTTTGGGACTTTTTGATAAAGGTCATTCTCACTGGAGTTAAGTGATATATTTTTTAAAAGCCAAGCTTATTAAGGAGACATATACACACATACACAAACATACACACACTGGTTCTAAGTCCTCTCTACATAACTTCTAAATATATAAAAGCAGCTATAATACCTTACATGTAAATGGCAGAGAAAAGTACTGGACTTAAAGGTTGAGCTCTTTAGATCTAGAGTGATTTGAAAGTTAGGAATCACTTGATCATCTCATCATCCAAAAGAGTATGTTTATAGTTTCTAGTTCCTCCTCTTCTTTTCTTTTCTTCCTTTTAAGAAGAGGTCTAGTCAACAAAAAAAATAGAAACTTTCCCAAATTTGTTTTTGTTTTAACAAAATTTAATCAAATAAACAAACCTGGCAACAACCGGGATGATTCATGGGCCCAGGCCATGGTCTGATGACCTAGAATTTAAGTCCTCTGCATCTCATTTCTGTACCCTGGGCATTCCTAACTCTTCATTGATCGTGGCTTTTTTGTGTCCATATGATTTCCTTAAAAAGCAAAGCCTGTTGCCAACTCTGAAAAGTGGCCCCAAGTGTGTTCTCTGTGGGTTTTGCAAAAGGAACATAAAGGAATGGAGCTGAATCAGCCGAGGCCTATTTTACTAGCAAGGAATTGTCATCTGGTGTAAGATAGTTTCTTATTTTTTCCCTGAAGTTATAGAGAGGGAAGAGTTGTTTTTCACGTGTTTGACAAGGAATCACTTTTAAAGTTTTGCAAGTCCCTGGGCTGAATCTGTCATCTTTCTTCCAAGAAGCATTTGGGTTTCATTGAGGGCAGTGACTCTGACAGCACTGTCCATGCAAATTGCTAACTGCTGCTGTAAACAGCCATCAGACAAAACCAGCAACCCTGGATGTAAGCAAGAGGATTAGAGTTACTTCCAGTCATCAAGAAAAACACATTCCCATTAGAACTAATAAAACAAGAACTGTTTTTTGGCATGAATAAGTAGGAGAGAATTTTTTTTTCTTCTTCTTCTTTACTGAATTGGGGGAAAGGAATGAAAACAGAAAATAACCGTGGACATGTGGAGAGAGACAAGATGACGCCTCTTTAACTCTGGCTCAACTGCTTAGCTTTGGTGATATGCAAAAAGCTACCACCATGTCTCCATGAAATCAAGTATTTTCCTTGGAGTGGCTTTTTATTTGGACATATGGAATGAAACTTACTTAATATTCTGCAGAGATCTTCCTGGTGTTTCCAAAATAGGGAGCATATAATTAATTCAAATTATCCTCATACAGAAAAAGTAGGTAAAAGGTCAATGACAATTATATTTTCATAATTCTTCTTTAATAATTATATAAAAAGGGTGGTATATTCAGGATTTGGTTCTCTGTCTTCATTCATATTCATGACAACTGCTTGGACAGTTGCAGATTTCTACTTGGGGAAAAAAGCAAAAATGGTATCTTAAATATATTTTCTGACTTATGTAGTGAAACTACAAACTGTAACCTGTTTTAGCCACAGAAAAACAAAGGCATGGAACAATAAAGTGGCATATTGACTATCTACAAACAAGTCAGCGGTGATGAGCAGAAAAGAACCAAAGATTTCTGACTCTCTAAGTGTAACAGGTAAAGACGTGTGCACTCTTCAGTTACAACACTTTGGCCTACCTTGTTCACTGCTGTAAAACATAGCCTGGTACATTGTATGTGCTCAATACATATTTGTTGAATGTATGAACAATACTAAAGCCTTCAGAAAGAATAGGACCATTAGATTTGGCAACTGACTTGTTAGAAATCCAGGCAAAAGCAGTTTCAGAAGAGTGATTGGGATGGAAGCTAAATTACAGTGGGCTGAAGAGGGAAACTAGGAGGCAGGATATGAAGACAGATATGCAGGAAGCATAGCAGAGTAATGAAGAGCTCTATCTTTGGAGAGAGGTTGCCTGGGTCTGAATGCTAGTGCCACCACTTATTACCTGGGGGACCCTGAGTAAGTGACTTTACCTCTCTCAGTGCCTCAATTTTGTCATCTATAAAAGGAAGTTAACAATAGCACCCACCCAACAGTGCTTAAAACAGTACCTTGCACATAATAAGTACTCAATATATGGTGGTTATTATTATTATATTAATAGATAATTTTTAGAAATACTTTTTAAGATAATTGTATATGCACATATAATTATAAGAAATAATACAGAGAAATCCTATACATCCTTCATCCAGTTTCCCTCAATGACAACATCTTACATAACTATAGTTTAATTATCACAACCAGGAAACCGAATTTGATACGATCCATCCACCCTATTTAGTTTTCATTAGTTTTACACGTACTAATTGTGTATTTAGTGCTGTGCACTTTTATCACATGTGTAAGACATTTATTTTTTAAGGAAGGATAGAGATGGGATAACTGGTAGCCGATAGAGAGCAAAAATTTTGTTTTGGTTTTTAGGCTGGGATAGAACTACTGTCTATGTACTGTCTCCTCTGTCTATGTACCGAGCAGACAAAAAAGAACCACTGAAGATTCTGGAAACAGGATAATTCAAAGAACAATATTCCTGAAGAAAAGGAATGATATCCAACTGGGTAAAAGAATGGATGATTAAAACATCTTCCACTGAAACAGGAGGGGGGAAGTAAATGCAGATGAGGATGTATCTTGTGAGCCAAGTGTGAAGGACAGAAAGTTTTACAGGAATTCATATCTAATGGGCTCTCTTACCTCTCAAAATAGATGACAAGGCGATTAGAAATAGATGGAGTAAGAAACATGCTCATCAGAATTACTGGGTTTGACAGGAAGGAACAAAAGATCTTCTGGAATGGAGTTATATAAGCCTGATGTTTTGCAGATATTTTTCTGAATGAAAGAGGACGAATGATACATAAACTATACTCTTGGGGAAACCGAGATTCTTCACAGTATACTAAAACGTCTCCCTCGGCAATAATAGGCATTTTTTTACAATTTCCAGAAAAAATTAAATCAGTTGACTGCATTTTTAATTTCCTTTAGTCATTAATTATTAACCCTTAATTATTAAAGGTTTTTAATAGGATCCCCAAAGCACTAAACATAAAGAAAAAAACCTTGATAAACTACATTAAAATTAAGAACATTTCTTTATCAAACACCACCACTTAAAGAGTGATAAGAAGCCACAGACTGGGAGAAGACATTTGCACTACCTATACGGAATATATTGGTATATAGAATATATTAAAGGACTCCTACAAATTTATAACAAAAAAGAAGATAATACTTTAAAATTAGGCAAAATATGAATAAGTAATTCACACAAAATAAGATATCCAAATGACAAATTAATGTATTAGAACATGCTCAACTTTATTCATCATCAGAGCAATGCAAATTATATGCATTAAAAGTAAACTAAAGCCACCATATGATACCACTACACATTCATCAGAATGATTAAAATGAAAAATTCAACAGTATCAAGTATGGAAAAGATGCTGAGCAAATAAAACATTTATTCTCACACACTGCTATGGGAATGTAAATTGGTTGACCAACTTCGGAAAACTGACAGTATCTACTAACATTCAACATTTACATGTCCTATGACCCAGGTTATCCCCTTTTTAGGTATATATCCAACAGAAATGTGTGCATATGTTCCACAAAATATATGTGCAAGAACATATTGTAACAGCCCCAAATTCTAAACAATCCAAATGTCCAACTACAGTAGAATGGATAAATAAATTATGGTATATTCATGTAATAGACTACACTGTGGCACTGTAAGAACAACTTAACTGGTCTTCCTGCTTCAATCTTAGCTCCCCTACAGTCTATTCTTAACATAGCAGCCTAAGTGGCCAGTTTTTTTTTTTAAATCTACAATATCTTTTATTTACATTTATTTATTTCAGAATATTAGAGGGGTACACATGTTTTGGTTACATAATTTGCTTTTGTACAGTTTCAGTCAAAGTTATAAGCATGCCTTTCACTCAGATAGTGTGCATTGTACCCATTAGGTGTGCATTTACCCATCCCCTCCTTCCCCCTCCCACTTGCTTGATTTCCCTTGAGTTTTACTTCCATATATGCACATAAGTGTTGTTCAATTAGCTCCAATTTAGTATTGAGTACATGTGGTGGTTGTTTTTCCATTCTTCTGATACTTCACTTAGAAGAATGGTCTCCAGTTCCACATAGGTTGTTACAAAAGATACTAGATCACTGTTTTTTTCAATGGCTGAGCAGTACTCCATGGTATACACATACCACATTTTATTAATCCACTCATGTATTGATGGGCACTTGGGCTGTTTCCACATCTTTGCAATTGTGAATTGTGCTGCTATAAATATTCGGATGCAAGTGTCTTTTTTATAAAATGTCTTTTTTTCCTTTGAGTAAATACCTAGTAATGGGATTGCTGGATCAAACGGTAGGTCTACTTTTTGTTCTTTGAGGTATCTCCATACTACTTTCCATAGAGGTTGTACTAGTTTGCAGTCCTGCCAACAGTGTGTAAGAGTTTCTTCCTCTCCTCATCCACATCAGTATCTGTTGTTTGGGACTTTTTGATAAGAGCCATTCTCACTGGAGTGAGGTGCTATCTCATTGTGGTTTTGATTTGCATTTTCCTGATGATTTGAGATTTTGAGCATTTTTTCATGTGTTTGTTGGCCATTATAGATCATGTCAGTTCTCTGTTCAAAATCCTTCACTTAATTTCCATTTCCTCAGAGTAAAAGCCCAAGTCTTCATAATGGCTTATCAGACCAGGCATTGTTGTCTTCTCCCTTTCAATGCTGTAACCTTTGTGATTCAAACCCTACCCCTCTCCCCCTTTGTCGTTCTTCTCCAGCCATTCTGGCTTTCTGGTATTCCCCGAACACACCAGGTACACGCATACTTTAGGGGCTTTGTACCTGCTCTTTTCTCTGATAGGAATTCTCATCCCCTGGATATTCACCTACTTAGCTCCCTCACCTCAGGTCCTTGCTTACATGTTATCTTATCAAGGGGGCTTACCCAGACCACACTATTTGAAATGCAATCTGTTCCCCTCAACCTCACTCCCAATTCTCCTTAATCTTTTTCCATATCACTTATCATTTTCTAATATACTTGATGTTTGGCCTAATAATTATGATTATTATACATTTTATGTTACCCCAACAGAATCTAAGTACCATGGTAGCAAAGATTTTTGTCTGATTTATTCACTGATATAATATGAGTACCTACCACAGTACCTAGGACATAGTAAGTACTCAATAAATATTTGTTAAATGAATGCATACATGAAATTGAAGTTTCATTAATAGGGAAATATCTAAATAAAATGTGGCATAATTATTTAATGACATATTATACAACACATAAATTAGTGAGATTTATATGTATAAACATGGGTAGATCACAAAAATATACTGTTGTGTGGGGGCAAAAAAGCAAATTGCGGAACAGTACTATAATATTATCCACTTATGGAAAATTCTTAAAACTATACAAACAAAAATATTATATACTGTTCATGGAATTATACATGACAACCAGTATTAAAAATGGGCTAGATTGATATACACTAAATCCAAAATTTTGGTTTCCTGGGGATACAGGAAAGGGACACAGGAGGAGGGGTAAAGGGAACAGGCAAGGGAAAGAATTAAAGGGAACCTCAACTTCACCTATAATTTTTTTTTAATATAAAGAAGCCAAAGAAATATGACAAAATGTTAACAGTATTCATCCTTGGTGCTGGGAATATGAATGTTTGTTATATCATTCTCTGTATTCTGTATTATTAAAAAATTTCAAAAAATATTTAATTAACAAAACAAATACAGGATAGCATGATCCCCAAAAGCATAGCTGCTAGGTATCAATCAAAGCCATTCAAGCAATTAGCTGGTTCAGTAAATCCAGGATCAAATCTCTGTGTCCCTTAGGATTTTACTTTTTCCCATATAAATGTTATCTTCCCAGGAATCAGGTCCTGTAAGTTTTAGTTAGGATGCTTGGAAGACTATTCAGACTCACAAATTCCCATTTATTGCTTCCTCTCGGAAACGAGCAATTTCATGCTGTTATTTTTATTAGACTCTTATCATCCCCATGACAAATCTCCTTAACAGAAACCTTGTTTGGAGTTCTGATTTTAATTAAAAGAACTCTGTATCAATGATAAACGCCCACTCTCTTCAGCTGGTCTGCCTCCTGTCAGTACTTGTGTTTGCCAATGAACATCTGTATATATTTGAAGTTCCCTATACTTTTTCTTAGTTTAAAACTTCTAAAGCTAAATAAATAGCTTCTGTCAGCCTTTTCTGCCTTAAAAGTCGCACCCAATCTAAATTCTATCACTTATTGTGTGTGTGTGTGTGTGTGTGTGCGTGTCTTTATCTGTAGCAATACATTCATCAGCTTTTGCTAGGCCAAGCTGGGTAAGAAACAACCCCCAAGTTTAGGTGGCTTACAGAAATTATCTTTCTTATTCACATTACATATTGGTACCTACAGATTGGCTATAACTCTGTTTTACATATCTTCTCATTCTAGGACCCAAACTGAACAAATGGCCTCTATATGGAATACTCCATTATTCTCATGTCAGAAGGAAAAACAGCAAGAGAGCTAGAGCAAACATGGAATGGCTTTTAAAGATTCTTCCTGGACATGGTATATATCATGGCCCCTCACTTTCCATTGGCTAATGTAAGTCACATGGACAAGCCCAACATCAGTGGGGTAGGAAGAGATGCTTCTCCCACAGGATGCACTCTCAGTTACACAGCGGTGCGTGGAGACATATACTACTTCTTTTTTTTTTTTTTTTTTTTTTTTTTTTTAAGACAGAGTCTCACTTTGTTGCCCAGGCTACAGTGCCCTGGCGTCAGCCTAGCTCACAGCAACCTCAAACTCCTGGGCTCAAGCGATCCTCCTGCCTCAGCCTCCCAAGTAGCTGGGACTACAGGCATGCGCCACCATGCCCAGCTAATTTTTTCTATATATATTTTTAGATGTCTATATAATTTCTTTCTATTTTTAGTAGAGACAGGGTCTCGCTCTTGCTCAGGCTGGTCTCGAACTCCTGAGCTGAAACGATCCGCCCGCCTCGGCCTCCCAGAGTGCTAGGATTACAGGCGTGAGCCACCGCGCCGGGCCTTATACTACTTCTAAACAGGAGTTGGCAAACTACTGCTCTTCATCCAAATCTGGCTGTGGACTGTTTCTGTCTCACTCATGGGCTAAGAATGTTTTTTACATTTTATAAGGGTAGCCAAATTTTAAAAAGAGGAGAAGAAGAAAAAGGAGGAGAAAGAAGAGAAGGAGGAAGAGAAGAAGAAAGAGAAGAAGATGAAGAAGAGGTGGTGGCGGCAATGGTAGCAGTGACAGAGACCACATGTGGCCTGTCAAGCCTAAAATGTTTACTAACTACCCCTTTACGGAAAGTTCGATGATCTCTGCTCTTACAAGAAATGAAAGTGAATAACTGGAAACAATAATAATCTACCACAAGTGCATCCCCAAAATTAGCTGCCTTGAGGAAGGATAAGGGAGCTGATCTATAAAGAACCTGATGGCAGACAGCTGATTTTTTAACCAACCCTATCATTTCAGTGTGTTTTTATTTTAAATTTCCAGGTGGATATATTTGATAGCTCCAGGAACTCAGGTCCAACAAAATAAAGTAGGCTTTTTGTACTACATCAAAATTAAAAACTTCTCTGCTCAAAAGATACAGTTAACAGAGTGAAAAGGCAACCTACAAAATAGGAGAAAAATATTCGCAAATCAGGTGTGATAAGCAGTTAAAATTCAGAATATATAAAGAATTCCTATATCTCAACAGCAGAAAAACCCAATAACTCAATTAAAAAATGGGCAAAGGACTTGAATAGATATTCCTTCAAAGACATATGCAAATGGCTAACAAGCATATGAAAAGATATACAATATCACTAATCATTAGGGAAATGCAAATCAAAACCACAATGTGGTATCACCTCAGATCCATTAGCATGGCTGCTAACAAAAAACCCTCCAGAAAATAGTAAGTGTTGATGAGGATATGTAGAAATTGGAACTCTTGTACACTGCTGGTAAAAATGTATAGTGGTGCAGCTGCAATGGAAAATAGTACAGTGATTCCTCAGAAAGTTAAAAATAGAATTCCCACATGATACAACAATTCCACTTCTCAGTATATATATGTAAGAATTGAAAGGAGGGTCTCAAAGAGATATTTGTATACTCATGCTCATAGCAGCACCATTCATAAGAGCCAAAATGTGGAAGCAGCCCAAATGTCCATTGATGGATGAACGAATAAACACAATGTGTTATATACATACAATGGAATATTATTCAGCCTTAAAAAGGAAGAAGATTCTGACACATGCTACAATATGGATGAAACTGGAAGACATTATACTAAGTGAAATAGACCAGCCACAAAAATACAAATACTGCATCATTTTACCTGTATGAGGTACACATTAGAGTAGTCAAACTCACAGAAACCAAAATATATAATAAAATGGTAGATGCCAGTGGCTGGGCAGAGAGGAGAATGAGTTATTTTTTAACGTGTATAGAAATTTCAATTTTGCAAGATGAAAAAGTCCTGGAGATTGGTTGTACCACAATGTGAATATACTTAACACCACTGAACTGTATATTTATAAATGGTCGAGATGGTAAATTTAATGTTAAGTGTATTTTATCACGATTTTTTTTAAAAGGCTATGTAAAGAAAAATATAGATGAAATATTTTTCAGGTGGGAAAAATGGTTAAGTTAATGTTATGTAATTTTGCTTCAATGAATTGTTTTTAAATATCAGATGGAGGGGCTAGTTTGAGGCAAAAAGGAAAGATTTGGTTTCAGATGTGTTCAAATTGAGATTGTGAAAAGATATCCAGTTAGCGATGTTTAGAAAGTAGCCAGAAGTACAAATCTGGAATTAGAGAGAAAGGTAACAGCTAGAAACAAAATCTGAGAGAAAATAGCTAAAAGTTATGAAAGTAAATGAGACTCTAGGAGGGCAGACTACATACAGAGCTTTTTATCTCACAGCAGAACACTTCTAGGGATTAAAGAGAAGTCAATAAAAGAAACAAATGAACTGTCAGAGGAGTAGGTGAAAAGTAAGTTACTGCAGTATCACTGGAATTAGGATAAAGTTGTGAAAGGAACAAGTGGTCAATGAATCAGAGAAGTAAAGAAATATAAGAATAGAAAAACTTCTAAGTGCAGGTAATTTGGAGGTAATTATTATGCTTCATTAAAAAAACAAACACTGAGTTGTATGCTATATCCTGTAATATAAAGTAAAAAATATAAAACATATTTGTATAAGATATCTCTTTACATAGTTTTTATCTTTTATTGTACAAATTTAAGGTGTACAACATGATGTTTTGATATACATATACATAGTGAAATGATTACCACATTTAACATATCCACCATCTCACATAGTATCTTTTGTGTGTGTGTGTGTGTGTGTGTGCGCGCGCTAAGAACATCTAAATTTGTTTGTTTTTATTCAGATAAATAATGCTTAGATGAGGAAAAACGTCGATTAAAAAAACACTTTGAAAATGAAAAAAAATGAAAGTTTCAAGTCATAAGATGGTTTTCATATTTTTATTTTAAGCTCTATTTAACTCTTGCCTAAAATTCCTGGCAGTAAAAACGCCTTCAGTCTAATTCAAAGCACTATCTGAGACAAAGCCATCCTCTTTAATACTTTCCTAGGACTGGGGTCAACAGTTGAAACACATGGTTTCGTGGTGCTTCTGGATGATTTACAGTCTACAATATTTGAAGTAGTACAGGGAACACAATATATCGACAAATCAAATAATTATTTTCCTGACTAAACTTGTGAGCAGGTTGTTTCTTCATTGTATTGAAAGTGAGTGATTCAAAGATCAGATGAGATTTTCATGCCATATCTATTTTGCCTTTGACGATGTAAATGTTTGAGAGCCACACTAAATTACCTGCAGTGTTCCTTATGCTACATAATTCCGTGGGCTTTTCTTCTTTCTTTTGGTTTATATAACAACATCCTAGGAGCCTATCCATTTAAAAATATATGTATTAAATCAACTCTAGTGAGACATAATTTACAAACAATAAGACATACCCATTTTAGCTGTTCAGTCCAATGAATTTTGACCAATCTATACACACAGATAACCAGGACACCAATCAAGATACAGAACATTTCAATATCCCTCCTGACCCCCGCAAAAGTTCTCTCATGCCCCTTTGCAGGCAATCCCTGAACCCCCTGCTCCTGCAAACAGCTGATCTGTTTTATTGCTATGGAATTAGTTCTGCTTATTCTAGAATATCATACAAATGGAATTATATAATGTGAACCCTTTCATGTTTGGCTTCTATCACTCAGCACGTTTCTGAGATTTCTCCATGCCGTTACATACTTCTGTTTATTGTTGAATGGTATTCCACTGACTGAATATGCCACAACTGTTTATCTATTTACCCACTGATGAACATTTGGGTTGTTTTTAGTTTTCCTCTATTATGAATACAAATACATGTCTTTTTGTAGACTGTGTTTTCATTTCTCTTGGGTAAATATCTAGGAGTAGAATTGCTAGATCATGTGGTAAGTATACGTTTAACTTTGACAAACTGTTCTCCAAGGTGCATTTACTATTTTATACTTTTACCAGCACTTACAAGAATTCCAGTTGCTCCACATCCTTACCAAAACATAGTATTATACGTATTTTTAAGTTTAGTCAATCAAACACAATAGTATCTCACTGTGGTTTAATTTTGCATTCTTCTCATGACTATGATGTTGAACTCTTCATGTGCCTATTAGCCATTTGTTATCTTTGTTCATGAAATGTCTGCTCAAACATAGTGCCCATTTAAAAAATTAGGTTCTTTGTCTTCTTAATACTGAGATAAGAGTTCTTTATACATCTGGATACAAAGCCATGTTAGATGTATGCATTATGAATATTTGCTCCCACTTTACAGGTTACCTTTTTATTTTCTTAATAGTGTTTTTTTGAAGAACAGAAGCTTTATCTTTTGATGAAGTCAAATGTATTAATAGTTTCTTTTATGTTAAGTGCTTTTCATGTACTATTTAAAAAATATTTGCCTATCCCAAGGTCTGGAAAACTTTCCCCATGTTTTCTTCTAGAAGTTTTATAGTTTTAGTTTTTGCATTTAAGCCTATGATGGTTTTAAGTTTTTTAAAAATGAATATTGTAAGAGTCAAGGTTCATTCCAGGCCCCCCCATATGGATAGCCAGTTAAAGACCTAACACTATTTGCTGAGAAGACCATCCACTCTCCACTGAACTTTTGTTGGAAACATCTGACCATACACATGTGGGTCTACTTCTGGATTCCCTATTCTTTTCCACTGACCTGTAAGTCTATTCTTGCGTCCATACCACACTCTCTCAATTATTACAGCTCTGCAGTAAGCTTAGAAATAAGGTAGTATAAGTCCTCAAATTGTGTTTTCTTTTTCAAACTTGTTTTGAGTATTCTAAATACTTTGCATTGTCTTCTACATTTCAGGTTCAGTTTGTCAGTGTCTATAAAAACACACCTTGAGATTTTAATTGAGATTGTGAGGAGTCTATAGATCAATATAAAAAGAACTGACATATTAATAATACTGAGTTTTCCAGTCCAAGAACAAGTCTTCCACTTCTAGTAAAGGCTGAGTAGCTCTGTATCAGTCTTCTTGGGCTGCCATAAAAAAATAACATCGACTGGATTGCGATTGCTTAAACAATAGGAATTAAATTTTTAACAGTCCTGATGGCTGAAAGTCCATGATCAAAGTGCCTCCATGGCTGGGTTCTGGGGTGGCGGTTCTCTTTCTGGCTTTCAAATGACTACCTTCATGCTGTGTCCTCATATGACAGAGGGGGAGAGAGAGAGAGAGAGAGAGAGAGAGAGAAAGAAAGAGAGAGAGAAAGGGACAGAAAATATATGAATCTCTTTCCCTCTTCTTCTAAGGCCACAGACCTATCAGATTAGAACTCACCCATATGACTTCATTTAACCTTAATTATTTCCTAAAGACCCTATCTCCAGATACAGTCACATTGGGGGTTAAGGGTTCAACATAGGAATTTGGGGGGACACAACTCAGTCAACAGCAAGTTCCTATTGAATGAACCCTACCACAGATAGCAGCTATAAACTCTAGCAAAATGGAAAAATCAGCTGCCTGAAGGCATTGGAGAGCAATCAAAAGCAGACAGAATCTAGAGGGGTGTGTCCCTTATAAAAGGGACAACCCTGAATAAGTGTCCTTTTTTATGGCTTTCTGTCTGAGGACAGTCCTCACAGTCCTCAGGTGAAGGCATAAAAAGCATCTAAATATAATAGAAACCTGCATTCTTCCTGGCTGGAAGAATCAGAGGACAAAGTCTGGGTGACTATAATGGCTGGAAAATAAGCAGAGAGATTCCTAAATGAAGAGCCAGAGAGTGGCAGCCTTACATTCTATGCATAAGCTCTACCCAAATGTCGGCCCAACTCCTGAATTCCACATGCACAGGGCAGACTCCAAGCTGCCCAATTATGCTAAAACAACTGGTGAAAGAGTTCAGATGTTGCTCACCACTGGAAAAACAGTTTGGAATTTGAGTCTAGCCAAGTTAATTGCCTGCTAAAACAACAACTTTTTTTTTTTAAAGATATTCTTCAGAGGAATCCAGTGAATTCAGAATTTCTTTGTCATTTAAAATACTCAAGATACTAGCCAAAATTACTAGACATAAGAAATAAATAGGTAAACATAACCCATTTTTAACAACAAAAGCAATTAATGGAGATCAACTCTGAGATGTTCCAGATGTTGTATTTAGTGGATGAAAATGTTGAAGCAACTATTACAAATATGTTCAAAGATAAAGTTAAAATAATCTTAAAATGAATGAGCAGATAGGAAATCTCAGCAGAGAAATTTTTAAAAACTGTAAAAGACACTAAGTAAAAATTCTAGAATGAAAATATACAACATCTGAAATAATATCACTATAAGGACTTAACCACAGATTGGAAAGACAGAAGAAAGAGCTGCTGAATGAAAAGATAGATCAATGAAATTAACCATCTTAAAGAAGACAGAGAAAAAATTTTGAAAAAAAAAAATAAAGAGCCAGGCATGGTGGCACACGCCTGTAGTCCTGACTACTCAGGCAGCTAAGGCAGGAGGATCACTTGAGCCTAGGAGCTCAAGTCCAGCCTGGGCAACTTAGTGAGACCCCATCTCAAAAAAAAAAAAAGGAAAGGGAAAGGGAAGGAAAAGAAAGCAAAAGAAGGAGGGAAGGAGGAAGAGAGGAAGGGGAAGGAGGAGGGGAAAGGAAAAGGAAAAGAAAAGAAAAAGAAGAAGAGAGTGAGAGAGAAGGAAGGAAGGGAAGGAAGGGAAAGTAAGAAAATAAAGGAAGTAGTCTCATGAAACTGTATTTTGTAGGATCAGGAAGTTGGGTGTTATATTCTGTCTTAAGGAGAAACTACTTCCTCACAGTTATTTTTACAGCATTAAAGTGTTCACAGGCTATTGCTCTGTTTGCAAGTACAGAAATGGTACTGGAGGATGAAAACCCAGTAGCAACATGACTGATCTAATGGACTCCATTAGTTAAAGGAGTCTAGTAGCTGAGTGAACAGTTTAACAAAACACTTTCACCTGCTGCATGAGAATCTGACCCTGGATTAACAACCTAGTTCTATATCTACCAGATAAAATAGTATGTATTAAGGACATTGCTAGGCAACATTGCTTATGATAAAAATAAATCCCAGTTGGTAAACTGCATCTAGACTGAGAAAACTATAAATACCTGATGGATAGTCATAGTAGGCTTTCCTGAGTATAGTGACACTTGTAACTGGCATCTCTCTTTCAGGAACCCTGCAATATAAAAATGGATATTGGCTCTTATGGGGAAATGAGGCCTCTATATCAAAGTGGACTGTACACTCACTGATGTGGATCTCATCTTCTTGCACTTGACCTGGAGAAAAAAATATCACCTAGACATTTATGTGTATACCCAGAGAGAAAATAGTTCCTGGACCTATATGGTCCTGTTACATGGACTGCTACATGGACTGCTGCAGCAAGGACTCCTGCTTGGAGAAGCTACCGTGCTGGCAGGCTGAAGTTCTTGTTCTGTGCCCTCTTAAGTAGACTGGTGCCAAACACAGCCTGTGGTGGTCTCATGATTCTGAATGTTTACTTGATCTGAAGAAGATGGTGGCCATTGAAGATGAACAATTAAAACACTGCTTTCCAAAATGGAATTTATGATTCTCAGAGGATAAATAATTCCTGGAACATGGTAATAAAATATTAGAACTTGTACTCTATATTCATTTTTTATCCCATCTATAAAATTTTTATTTTATATGTAAGTTGTACAATGTACAGTATGTACATATCTTAAGGGTTAGTCTCAAAAACTTTTTATTGATAGGCATGAACAACCAAAAAAATTTGAAAAGCATTGAATTAGAAAATAGAAATTATTCTCAAGCAAAAATAGAACATCTATAAAAATTGACCATTTGCTAAATTCAAGCTTTAAAATTACAAAAGAACTGAAAGCTGAGATACCATATTCTTTGACTAAAATGCAATAAAATTGAAATCAATCTTTACTAAAAGCTAACTTTTAAAAAAGAGCCATATATTTGGAAATTATAATACACTTCTAAATAAATCATAGATCAAAGAAAAAATAATAGAGAAAATTAGAAATTATTTAGAACTGAGTTATAATGAAAATACTACATATCACAACTTTGTGGATGCTGACAAAACAGAACTTAGAAGGAAATTTACGCTGTACTCCTGAATGTGTATATTAGAAAAAAAGAATGGCTGAAAATTAACAAGGTCTACTCAAGATGTTAGCAAAAGAACAATCAAGTAATGTCAAAGAAAATAGAAAGAAGAGAGGAGATAATAAAAGTAATGAAATAGAAAAAAAAGATACAATAGAGAGCCTCACAAAACCAAAAGTATATTCTGGAAAAAGATGAACAGAGTAGCCTCTAGCAAAACTCAAGGGGAAACAAAGGAAGAAGGTCATTTCAAGGAAAACAACCCACAGAAAGTATTGATAATGACAAAATTTCAGCTTTCTAGTGAAAATGAGAATTTTAGAAAATATGTATCCATTGTTATGTTAGATAGCTTTCCAGTACTTAAAAGACTTTCTTGAAGAGATCTGTGGTGAAATTAACCCATGTGATTTTTTTAAAGACTGTAGATAAAATGTGTCAAAATTTGTAATATTTACATAACTCTGTCTTAAATGTGAAAAGTAAAAGTTAAAGGAGATAATAAAGAAGAATAGCTTTATGACATTAGGCCAGAAATGAATTACTTAAAAGCATACCCCAGAAGCACACGACCATAAAAGACTGAACTGACTGCATTAAAATGAAACCTTCTGTACAACAAAAGACAGTATTTAAAAATTCAAAAGATAAGCCACAGACTGAAAAAAGATAATGTATACAAAGTATTCAGAATATATAAAGAATCTCTACAAATCAATAATAAAATACAATGCTGAGTCTACTGATCCGTGAGCATGATATGGTTTTCCACTTGTTTATATCATCTCTGATATCAAAAACATATCTCGCAGAACTAGAAAAAATAATTCTTATGATTTGTGTGGAACCACAAAAGGGCCTGAATAGCCAAAGCAATCTGAAGCAATAGGAACAAATTGGGAGGCATCACATTATCAGACTTCAAACTATACTATAAGGCTACAGTAACCAAAACAGCATGGTCTTGGCACAAAAATAGAGACATAAACCAATGGAACAGAAAACCCAGGTATAAAACCATCCACATACAGTCAACTGATCTTTGACAAAGCAGACAACAATATCTACTGGGGAAAAGAATCCCTATTTAATAAATGGTGCTAGAAAAATTGGATAGCCACATGTAGAAGAATGAAACAAGATTCATAACTCTCACCACTCACAAAAATTAATTCAAGATGGATAAAGGACTTAAATGTAAGGCATGAAACCATAAGAATTCTAGAAGAAAATATTGAAAAAACTCTTCTAGATACCAGCTGAGGCAAAGAATTTATGAAGACTCCAACGGGAATCACAACAACAATAAAAATAAATAAATGGGACTTGATTAAGTTAAAAAGCTTCTGCACAGCCAAGGAAATAATCAACAGAGCAAATAGACAACCTACAGAATGGGAGAAAATATTTGCAAGCTATACATCCGATAAAGGACTAATACTCAGAACCTACAAAGAACTCGAGCAAATCAGCAAGAAAAAATCAAATGACTCCATTAAAAAGTGGGCAAAAGACATGAACAGAAGCTTCTCAAAAGAAGATAGACAAATGTCCAATAAACATATAAAAAATGCTCAATGTCACTAATCATCAGAGAAATGTAAATCAAAACCACAATGAGATATCATCTTACCCCAGTCAGAATGGCTTTTATTAAAAAGTCCAAAAACAATAGATGCTGGCGTGGATGCAGAGAAAAAGGAATGCTTATACATTGTTGGTGGGACTGCAAATTAATACAATCTCTATGGAAAACAATATGGAGATTCCTCAAAGAACTAAAAGTTGACCTACCATTTGATCCAGCAATCCCACTGCTGGGTAATTACCCAAAGGTAAAGAAGTCTTTATCAAAAAGACCCCTGCACTCGAATGTTTACTGCAATACAATTCACAACTGCAAAGATGTGGAATCAACCCAAATGCCCACTAATTCATGAGAGGATTAACAAAATGTGGTATATGCATACCATGGAATACTATTCAGCCATAAAAAAGGATGAATTAATGACTTTTGGAACAATTTGGATGGAACTGGAGACCATTTTCCTAAGTGAAGTGTCTCAAGAATGGAAAAACAAACACCACTTGAACTTACCACTAAATTGGAACTAACTGATAAGCACACATGTGCATAGAAGGAAGTAAATCTCAAAGGATATCAAGCAGGGGGAGGGGGAGGAGGGGATGGGCAAAAACCTACCTAATGGGTACAATGAACACTATCTGGGTGACAGGCACACTTTTAACCCTGACTCAAGCCTTACAAAAGCAACCCATGTAACCAAAACCCTTTTTTTCCCAAAATACTTTGAAATAAAAAAAGAAAATATAAATGATTAAAAAACGGGCAAAAGATATGAATTAACAACAGTTCACAGAAGAAAATAAAGCAGTTAAAACATAAGAAAAAAATGCTTAAACTCATCAATAGTATTCAAGGAAATACAAATTTAAACAATAACAAGATGGCATATTTCATCCATTGTAATGGCAAAAATAAAATGTCTAATAACACCAAATATTGCCGAGTACTTAGACCTATAAGAACTGCCCTGATGGTGGGAATGCAAACTGGAATACCATTTTGAAGATCAATCTGGCAACAACCAGTAGGGTTGCTGATGTGTATACGATATATCCTCATGATTCCACTCTTAGGTATATATACCTAGAGAAAGTCTTTCACAGGTACACAAAAGGCATATACAAGTTTTCCCACTGTAATATTGTTTGTACTACCAAAATGTTGGGAAAACCTAAATATTCTTTGCCAGGCAAATAGATAAATTATGAAAGAGCCAGATAATGGAATACTGTACAACAGTCAAGATAAATAAATCCCAACTGTGTAACACTGTACACACACACACACACACACAAAAGATGCAGGAAGATATATGCAGCATGATTCCATTTACATAAAGTTTTAAAACTTGTAAAATAAATAATATGGATTGTTAGGGCCACATAATACACAATAAAAATATAAACACAAATGTGGGGATAATGAATATCAAATCAATATCGTGGTTACCTCTGGAGAGGTCAAGAGGGGAATAGGATTAGAGAGAGCTAAGCAGAAAGTTTCTATTATATGTGTAATGTTTTATTTCTTAAAAAGCAAAAGCTACATGAAGCAAGTATGCTAAAGGTTAGCATTTCAAAAGGCTAACTTCACACTTTTCTAAATGTTTGAAATATTTCTTTAAAAGTCCCCTCAAAACCTTCTACAACAAACTATTCCGAAAATATTTTACTATTGAGGATAAAGAGAGGCATTGTCATTAATTTGATCTCCATCTTCCAATCCTAGCGTAACTTTATACAAATCCTTCACAATATCAGAGAGCCTAGGGTGGGGGCAGTGTGTGTACAGTGGATCCGGGTGATACAAAGTTAACATTTTCCAGGCATTGTACATCATCTTTAAATCCCTATAATAGACATTAAAAAGGGAGTTCACAGAGCTTGAGTAACTTGCCCATTGTGTGACAACCAAGAAGAGGTGATAGTGAGATTCAAGCCAAGTATGTCTTGCTCTAAAGCCTGTACTTTCCCCACTGTTGCTCTGATAGTAAGAAAAGAACTCTTCTCTAAGTTATAATTAAGCTATGGCCCCGTTCCTATGTCTAGATTGGAGGTAACACAAATACTGCAACTTATTCATCAAGTCACACAGGGGTATAGACCTAGGCAAGGAAGTGGTACTAGTGGAAACTTTGTAGAGAATGAAACACATGAAGAGTTTAATTACATAAAAATTGCTCTAACTTCTCTTTATTATTTACCTCATGGGCCACTGAGAACCTTATCTCCCCCTGGGAACTTTGGAGGTGATACCAATTTTACAAATAAGTTCCTCAAGTCCATTAATCTATACAGATGTTTGTTCCCTTTCTACTAGGAGCTGAAAGTGCACCTGCTGTTGATAGCTAACAACTTGGGAGTTCAACAAATATAAATACATACTCAATTATGCTTTGAAAATGCCAGCATAAATGAAAACACCAGAGACTCTGTCCAATTTTAGGCCTTTGTTTTACACCTCTAAGATAAGGACGATGGGTTAGGTATCACTTTTGTTTGTGTACAGTGAGCCAAGATTCACGCAGTCAGTTCCTTTGGCCTTCATTCAGAAACTGATTCCTCCAAAGTCCCTTGCCTTTATTACTACTACTGTTATTATTATTGATTTTAGTTTCCTAGGAAACAAAACATAACTCTAATTAGAGAATGAGGTCACATTCCAAAGCTGCAGATTCCATTCTTCTCCCGTGACTTTTCCCTGTACTGTTCTGGACCCTTTGTAACATGAAGTCTGATGGTCCAAACCGTCCTTTCCTCCTAGCCTCGGCAGAAAGCCAGTATCTAAAGCTAAGTCCTCCACCTTTTTTATCTCCCATCTGCAGAGGGATCAGACTGCAGGGAAAGTAGCAATGGAAGATGTGGAGACCTGTACCTCAGAGACATCTGTGGGACTCAGATTGGATCTGCACCCAGGCCTGCTGGCCTATTAGAAATAAAAGACCATTGACTTTGGCATTGGGATGGAAACCTCTGCCAAACACACACATAGGTGTTCTCTCTCTCACTCTCTCTCTTTCACACACACATACACACAAACACACACACACACACACACACACACACCCTCCTTTCAGAGGAGAGGGTCTGTAAAATTCCCCACATATGGCAAACATATTTTAGGGGAAGTACATGACTAGAGGCCAGTGGGAGACAAAGAAAAAGAAAATAATGAGAAAAATCTTCGATAAGTCTAAAATTGTTCCAGTCAGACTGCTGAGAAAGAATGCAAAGTATTGGAGATAAAAATTAATGGTAAAAATCAGCATTATAACAGAGCTAAATTTTTTCCCTATTTCAAATCATTACTAGAATTTTATCTGATGTACAACAATAGCACATGGGAAAGTAGTCTTTATAATTTAGCTCTAAGTACTCTGCTTAACACAATGGATATACCTAAAAAAAAGCACATTATATAACACAAAAAATATTTTTCTATAACTCACAATTTCAAAAATTCTTAATTTTACTTATAAATAATTATGTTGGGGAGATATGAGTATAATTAATTTTAACTGGCATTGGCTCCCAAAACTTTGAGGAAAATTATTTTCTAAATTCCTATCCTCTCTATTACATATTTAATGATCAAGTAAATGCTTAAATGTACTACGAGACTCCCAATATAAAGGAACTGACAAAAAACTTTTTGAAAATGTAGATAAATGATCTCTAAGTATTTTACAAATTAAGAATTGGTTATCAATTTTCTCAAAATGAAACCACAAAAAAGTATTTCAGCTTCTGCTTTAAAGACTGAAAGTTAATCAGGTCATCTGAAAACAAAATAAACTAATGATAAAAAGTCCACATAACTTAGTGGTACAGTGGAAGAAACACTGGCCTTATGTTCTCTGGGACCTCACTCTTGAAGGGCTTTCTAGCTATTAATAAACTGAGTTTAGATTGTTACCTGAGGGCAGGAGAGAGGTGCTGATGTATTTTTAGTGGAAAGATGACTGTGGCTGCCATGTAGGGAATGGGAGGCCAGCCTGTGAGACTAGAGCAGGAGTGAAAGGGTAATTTAATTGTTTAGGCAAGAAATACTGAGGGCCTTGAGATCAGCTTCTGCTCCCTTTTGCGGCTCTGTCGGCAGCTCCTGAGGCAAAGACAAGGGAGCTGGGGAAGGGCCAGCAGGCAGAGGGCAGAATAAGGTTCCACTCCATGAGTACATCTTCCAAAAGTGGTGCTTTAGTGGGGGAAAAAATAGAGTCCTGGCTTTGCCACTTACAAGCTGCATGAACTCAGGCAACTAATTAAGAAGTTATATATGTTGAGCATTTACTAAGTACAGGGCACCTCTTGAAGATGGTTTTAAGTACATTTTCTCATTTACTTAATCTCTTCATACCTTAATTTATTCATTAGTGAAAGAAAGATAACAGTAATATCTAATTCCTGTGGCTGTTTTGATGATTCAAAGAGAAGTCGTATACATGAAATAACTTGGTAAACCTTACTTATTTAAAAATAATAGTTTTCTAATAAACATGAGTTTTAACTTTTTTTAATAGATCTAAAAATGCTATGATTATTTTCTTTTCAGCCCCCATCTATTGGAGACTTCACAGGTTGATCACCTTATGCCTGTTAGAGTGACTATTATCAAAAAGATGAAAGATAACAAGTGTTGTGGCTGGGTATGGTGGCTCACGCCTGTAATCCTAGCACTTTGGGAGGCCGAGGCAGGAGGATTGCTTGAGGCCAGGAGTTCAAGAGCAAGCCTGAGCAAGAGTGAGACCTCATCTCCACAAAAAATAGAAAAATTAGCCAGGCGTGGTGGCATGCACCTGTAGTTCTAGCTACTCAGGAGGCTGAGGCAGGAGGATTGCTTGAGCTCAGGAGTTTGAGGTTGCTGTGAGTTATCGTGACACCACTGCACTCTAGCTGGGGCAACAGAACAAGACCCTGTCTCAAAACAAGCAAACAAACAAAAAAACCAAATGTTGTCAAGGATGTGGAGAAAAGGGAACTCTTGCACACTGTTGGTGGGAATATAAATTGATATAGCCGTTATAGAAAATAGTATAGCGTTTCCTCAAAAAAGTAAAAATAGAACTACCATATGATCCAGCAATCCCACTACTGGGTATATATATCCAAAGGTAATGAAATCAGTATGTTGAAGAGATATCCGCACTCCCATGTTTGCTGTAGCACTAGTCACAATAGCCAAGATAGGGAATCAACCTAAGTGTCTATTAAAATCAACGTAAGTATCCATCAACAGATGAATGGATAAAGACAATGGAATAGTATTTAACCTTAAAAAGGAAATCCTGCCATTGGCAACAACATGGATGAAACTGGTGGATATTATATTAAGTGAAATAAGCTAGGCACAGAAAGACAAATGCTGTATGACCTCACTTATATGTGGAATACAAAAAAGTGATACTAATAGAAGCAGAGTAGAATGGTGGTTATCAGGAGCAAGATGGTGAAGGAAATGGGAAGAGGATGGTCAAAGGATACAAAATTTCTGTTAGACAGAAGAAATAAGTTCAAGAGATCATTGTATGCCATGGACAGTTGGCAAGCACAATTTCTATTCAAAATAATGAAAATGGTGATGAGCAACTTTGTGGGACAGTAGTTTGTAGTCACTAAATATCAGCTAACACAGATTGGAACAAAGAGAAAACAATAAAAAAATTAAGGTTTATTTTTAAGTTCAAAAGAATTAACTTCATGGCAAATAAAAGAAAATCTGATCAATAATCAAACATATGAAAAAAGGTAGAAGCATAAAAATCAAAATTTAAAATTTTTTCTAAGTGCGGAAGGACTAACCTTACAGGAAATAAATTAACAAATCAAAAGGCACATACAAAAAAAAGAGACTTTAGGTCCATAATCAAATGTAATGTGTGGACTTTGGTAGATCTTCACTCAAACAAGCCAAATATAAAAGACATTTTTGGGAGAATCAGGGTAGTCTAGGTATTAGATGATAATATGGAATTGTCATTAACTTTGTTAAGTGTGCTGACAGTATTGTGGTTATATAAGGAAATTTTGCAAATCTATAGAGAGGCACACTAAAATAGTAAGGGAGTAAAATGCCATGACATGTGGGATCTATTACACTTAAAATATTTCAATAAAGAAAATCACATCAATGTGACAAATCACAAAATGTTAATAATTGATTGATGAGGGTACTATTCTATTGTTATAAATATTTAAAAATTTTTCTTTACTTAAAAAAAAGGAAAGAAAGCCTAATAAAATATCCAGTCCATCCACAAAGTTGTAATATGCTTAGTTGCCTGAGTCGAAGAAAAAGGAAATGGCCAAGACCAAGGTTTTTTTGTGTTGGTTGTGTTTTGTTTTGTTTTGTTTTGTTTGTGTGTGTGTGAGACAAGAGTTTCATTTCATTGCCCTCGGTAGAGTGCAGTGGCGTCCTCATAGCTCACTGAAACCTCAAACTCCTAGGCTCAAGTGAACCTCTTCCCTCAGCCTCCCAAGTAGCTGGGACTAGAAGGCATGTGCCACCAGACCTGGCTAATTTTTCTATTTTTAGTACATATGGGGTCTCACTCTTGCTCAGGCTGGTCTTGAACTCCTGAGCTCAAGCAATTCTCCCACCTTGGCCTCCCATAGTGCTGGGATTACAAGTGTGAGCCACCACACCCAGCCCAAGTTAGTCTTAAGGTTAGAAAGACTAAGGAAGTCTTTCATACTGCCTTTGTGGGACAAATTATGAAAAGTAGATAAGATGAGTACTTTTCTCAAATTTTATTGGCAAACTACTGAAATTCCTCACAAGGGAGCTGATGTCAGAGATGACAGGTGGAGACGGTGAGACAGCTTTAGAACTGCACTAAGGTACTGAGGAGAGAGTGAACACTGGTCACCTTTACTCTCTGGGCTGGACCCACACCATCTTGGAGCCAATGAGCTCATTAGGTTCCATTCAAAGAGAAGATGAATTTTATTATCCCTCTTTATGAAGAAGTCCTTATAAAATCTCTCATACTGTGAGTTACTCTTTCCATTACTATTTTCAACAACTAAGTACTATGTGAAAGAAGATACCTCAATAATTGTAAATTTTAGATGCTTATAGAGGCCACTGCCAAAAATCCTTTTCAAAGGAGAAAAAAATCTATAATATGGTAATCATTCCTGAGGGAACAAGCTCAACGTGTAAGTATAGGATGTGGTTGTAAAAAAAACCTTTAATTTTAAAGATCACTTGTAAAAGCAATCTGGCCCCTCACAATTGGTTAGTTAGTGGAGATTAGACATATTCACCTACAAGGAGTACGGAAATAGGTACTTGTGGTTGGGAATACAATTTTTAGAAACACTATCAAATAAGGATAAAAAAAGAGCTTAGCTGGAGTGAAGATGCTGTGCTTTGCAACATGCATTAGTTAAGTCAAAAAGTGGCTCTAACGATGACCACCTCTCTCCAATGTCAATGGATGTGAAGAGTTCGAATAAACATTATTTCATGAAACGTGAGAGGCACATTCCTTTCAAAGAGAACATGAGAGTGCTTCTGGGTAGGATGACCAAGAGGGTGAGAGATCTGAAGACAACCAGTTTGAAGAAGGTAAGACCTATCAGGTAAGGATCGCTAGGATAAAGACCTCTGTAAGGTAAGGATGGTACATAATAAATGTCTCCAAGTATTTCAAGAGCAATTGTGTGGAAGACAGAGTTGATTTATTGTGTTTCTTAGAGAACAAAAGTTAAATGAATGTATGGAAATTATAGGGAAGCAGATGTTTGTTCAACAAAACAAGTATTTTATAAAAATTAGATCTCCCCAACATTGAATTTGAAAAGTCATGTATAAGTAAAGCCTTCCTGAAAAATTATAAGGAATTTGAGGTAAATTGCTTTTATGATCCCTTTAATGATTAGATTCCATTATTTTTTTTTTTTTTTTTTTTTTTTTTTTTTTTTTTGAGACAGAGTCTCACTTTGTTGCCCGGGCTAGAGTGAGTGCCGTGGCGTCACTCTAGCTCACAGCAACCTCAAACTCCTGGGCTTAAGCGATCCTACTGCCTCAGCCTCCCGAGTAGCTGGGACTACAGGCATGCGCCACCATGCCCGGCTAATTTTTTGTATATATATATTTTAGTTGTCCATATAATTTCTTTCTATTTTTAGTAGAGACGGGGTCTCGCTCTTGCTCAGGCTGGTCTCGAACTCCTGACCTCGAGCGATCCACCCGCCTCGGCCTCCCAGAGTGCTAGGATTACAGGCGTGAGCCACCACGCCCGGCCAGAGATTCCATTATTTTATCAAATTGTCGTCAAGCTGGCAACAAGCTTAAGATGATAACTGCATTTATTTTTTTAAGGTACAGTTGGCCCTCTGTATCTGTGGGTTCTATATCTAACTGCAGATTGAAAATATTCAAGGGAAAGAAAAAAATACAACAATTAAAAATAATACAAATAAAAAAGAAATACAGTATAACAATTATTTATATAGCATTTACATTGTATTAGCTATTATAAGTCATCTAGAGGTGCTTTAAAGTATATGGTAAGATGTGCATAGGATATATGCAAATATTACACCATTTTATAGAAGGAACTTGAGCATCTGTGGATTTTGGTATCCTGGAACCAATATCCAGGGGACCACTGTACTCTTTTCATTTATTACATATTTTTTAACTGGTTGTTTTGTGTGAATCCATTGAGTTCCATGGGTAAGAAAACATATATAAAAATAATGATAGAAGTTTATGATCCAAAAAAGTCGTATGTGCATATATGTTAACAAGTACTGTAACATGTATAACATATTATTATTACTTGGCTAGGCATTGTCATGAGGTTAAAGCAGATATGTATTGAGGGCATGATCCAGTTAAAATTTTCATCTTCTTTTTCTAGGGTGTATCTTAATTGCCTTGTCTCTGGGCCAGGCTATCTGCCTGTCCAAGAATAAACTGATTCATCCATAGTAAAGATATGAGTCAAGTATTTTGGCTTTGCTCTGAAGCCTTTCTTGGCTTGAACACAAAACACTGGGATTTTTGTCTTCCAATTTCCCAGTTTGTTCTATCAAATCTTCTCAAAAGCTATTAGTTACAGAAAGAACAACGGGAATTGTCCAATAGGCCTTCCAAATGCAATACCCAATAAGCAACATTGGAATTATGTAAAACCACCAGTCACTAAATTCTATCCTTGATCACAAGGAGAGTAGTCAACAGCATGAAGTCATCAATTTGAATGTTAACCAGCACAGAAAAACAATTTCAGAATTAGAAGTACTAATGAGATAAAACTTTTTGGTATATGAAGAATTATAAACTTACCAAGCATACTGGAGGAAAAGTTGAAAAATACTATTGCAGTATAATGATACTTGGTGATATGAATATAGGTAAAACATTAAACTGAAATAATCACATGTGATTAATTCGCCCTCAATTTTTAAAGATCACAAACAGGAGCTGTTATGCATCATTCAAACATTTTTCCGCAAATAATCTGAAAGTGAAAGTTTTCTCAGTTCTAATCTGAGAAGCTGACCTGAGATTGTTGGAAAAGGATGCTCTTCTCTGGGTTTATGCCACAGGCAAGAAGAGCAGCAGTCATGTCCAGGATGCTCTGCCGAAGGATGGTGGGGTCTTGGGGCACAGTGAGGGAGTGGAGGTCAACGATACTGTACAGCACAGAGCGATACTCATCCTGCAACCTCACCCAGCTCTCAATGGCTCCCAGGTAATTGCCCAGGTGGGGGATTCCTGTAGGCTGAATGCCAGAAAAGACTCGCTTCATGCTGTCTTCCTGGAACAAAGGAAAACAAATACATTTGCTTTTGAGGCAGAATCCACAAACCCTGTGCCCATGTTACCATAGCTATGATAGCTAATCCTATTTTTGTAAACTGCAACCTGACAGACATCATCATCATGCATTTATTTTATGCCTACTCTGTGCAAATCATTATGCTAGGTGCCATTAGGGACAGGAAATGATATAAAAAATGTTTTTTGCACTCAAAAGCTTATCAAATAAGACACATAAAAAGGTCTGCACCTCAAAGAGAATATAATCTAATTGGAGTTAGAGGATAAGTTTATGAAAAGTAAAGGTACAATGTGGCAACATGATCACGACCAGTTTGTAAAGATAAATAGTAGGGTATGGGCAGGAGTTCCCAAGAGGAAAAGATGACTGTGGGTCTGGTGGTCAGTGAGAAAGGCTTCAGACATAGAGTCAAATTTCACTGAAGAATAAAGGGGCCTCAGGGTTTTGTCATGTGATTTCATTTATTTTACAGTTAAGGAAATGAAAGTCTTAGCATTAGTGCTCAAGGCTACTGCTATTTACTTTAAAAAAAATAATTGCTCATATTATAATTTAGTGTGCAGGACCTTGGGCTAGAAATTAGGAAACATATAGTCTATTTCTAATATTACTTTGTGATAAAGTTAAATAACTTTTCCGTACCTTGGTTTCTCTTTACTTTTGATAAAATCATATTTGGGTTTTCACTTCTTAAAAAGGAGATTTTAAATCAGTATAATTATTTAAATTATAAAAGCATTTTTGTCATGTTCATCTTTTCCCTTGGGTTTATACTTCTAATATTGAAATTATAATACAATAATGAGAAGAAAAAATGCAATACAGGGTTAAAGAATGCTATTTTTCCTCTGAATTATTTTATATTGTATACTGAAAAACCAAAATTGAGTATCAGTAAATGTGCTGTAACTAAGAAGTTCTGCAAAAATAAAATGCATCATTATCTTTTTTAGCCATCACTACAACAAAATGTTAACAATAGCAGCTGTAATTTACTGGATGTAATTTTTGACTACAGATTGTGGTATCATAGAAGAAAACTTTCAATATGTTGAGGTCATGAAAATATGTGTACATATATACACACACATATATAAAGTAGGCACTCACGTGTTTGTGTGTGTGTGTGTGTGCTTTAAGGTTTTATCTTTCACATTTAGGTCTGTATCCATTTGGAGTTTTTTGCATATGATGTGAGGTCACCATCTAATTTATTTATTTTCCCCTATATGGATACCTGAGTTTTCCAGCACCATTTATTAAAGACTGTCTTTGAAATGCCATCTCTGTCATAAATCTAGGATCCCTGTATGAAGAATCTGGTCTTTCAATTCTGACCCATTAGTCTATTTGTCTATATCTGTGCCAGTATTGCATTGCTTTTTAAATCAGTCTTGGGACCTGGTGGAGCGAGTCTTTCCCCGTCCTTTTTCTTCAAGGGTATCTTACCTATCCTTAGCCCTTTACACTTCTCAATACATCTTAGAATTGTCTTGTCAAGTTCCAAGAGAAAAAAAATCTGTGTGGGGGGGGTGGCATTGACTAGGATTACACTGAGTCTATAGATTGTTTGGGGGAGAACTGACATCTTCATAATATTGGGTCCTCCAATCTAGGAAACCATAAAGCATATTAAGTCTTTATCTTTATACCTAACACCTAGCTCCCAAGAGCTAATCTACTTTAGATATGTGAGTGCCAAGGCTACTTAAATTTTGCTGTTTGCTTTTTCCAAGAATTCTAAATCTTACAAATACAGTCTGTTTCCTTCTCTTCTCCTAAGATGACAGCCCTAAAATAGAATGTTACATCATAGTTCTATGGTCCAGAATTGCATTTGATCTAAGCACTCAGGAGGAAATCTGAAAGATTTGTGGCCCTGAGGATATAAAAAATACCTTTTAGGCAACTGAGAATATAATCTTACCACTCAAAATCATAACATACATATACACACCCATATACAAAATAGGCCATCAAATGACTAAATTCCCAAATCCTGATTTAGAAATAATATTTTAAAAATAGTTTCTAGTTGAGAACTGAGAGAAAGAGAGAGAAGGGAGCACAGAATGAGTACGTATCAGTGAGGCTTCCCCCAGTACCTAGGGATCCTAACCAGCCCTGGGCTCCTGATATGGGAATAAGCAAAGAAGTTTTCAGTGCAGTAAAAAAATGATTAATGGGCTTTAGGGACTGATTGATGAAGAGAGAAAGCAAAGCAGAAAAACAAATTCTGAACTTAATAAATGGAAAGGAAAAAAATACTATCCAGAAATATTTGAACTAGGAAGAAGAGGGACTGTTTATGGTAATGTAAAGGGTTATGAAGACTAGGAATATTAAGCTGAAAAAAAGAATATGAGTATTTCCACATAAATTCCTCCATGGTCACACTCAGAAATTATTCCCCAGGAGAACGGAAAAAACAAATTCTTGAGAAAACGAGAAGAGAAAAGCAGTAGAGGAGAGACTGTGGGAAAAAGTATTGCGACCGGTGGGAATGGGTTAGACATGATCTAATACATCTTTTCCATTCTCTAGTTTCTGAGATTCTATACATCAGTGCAGAGGGAATGATGTTATCAAGAAATAAGAGCAACAAGAAATGTTTTGTTCAATTTTCAAGGAGCTATTAAAAAAATACAGTCTCTAAATGGGAACTGGATTCCTGGTCTTAAAAATATACAGAGAGCCTCCTGCTCTTCTGTGTTGAGTTTATGTTCCCGTCTGTTCCCCCTGCAAGAGTCAGCAGGTGGCCTGACGGCATGGCAGGGGAGACACGTCTGGTACCATGAAGTCACGGGGTTGGAATGTGAAGTTTGGGTGGTGGGAGGATGGGGGTTCTGTGTTCAAAAGCACTAGAGCTGGAAAAGAATGCAAATGAAAGGAGAATGGGCTTCCCACGGATTTGGACAGGAGACAAACCACAAAGAAAACAGCTTCAGGGCTAGCCCACAGGCATTCGTTCATGGGGAAGGCTGGAGCATCAACCTACAATTCCATCACAGAGTACACAGGATAAAAAACCCGAGCATTTTACAAAATAGGTCTTCATTTTTATTTCACGTATATTTCCCTAACAAATGCCACTTCCAACCAATGCAGTTATTGGCTAATTTTATAACAGAACCAACACTACCAATGGGAGGCTTCAGCCCTGGGATTTGATATATAACAGAAGAAAGAGTGGGTGTTTGAATCAAAGGTAGAAAATACTTATTAATTTGACAGACATAGTTAAAACTATTCCTGCTTAAAATTTTGTCCCTTGCTTTTCCCAAGAATTCTAATTCCTACAAATACAGTCTATTTCCTTCTCTACTCCTAAGATGATAGCCCTAAAATAGAATGCTACATCAGGCCGGGCGCGGTGGCTCACGCCTGTAATCCTAGCACTCTGGGAGGCCGAGGCGGGTGGATTGCTCAAGGTCAGGAGTTCGAGACCAGCCTGAGCGAGACCCCGTCTCTACTAAAAAATAGAAAGACATTATATGGACAACTAAAAATCTATATAAAAAAAAAAAAAAAATTAGCCGGGCATAGTGGCGCATGCCTGTAGTCCCAGCTACTTGGGAGGCTGAGGCAGTAGGATCGCTTAAGCCGAGGAGTCTGAGGTTGCTGTGAGCTAAGCTGACGCCACGGCACTCACTCTAGCCTGGGCAACAAAGTGAGACTCTGTCTCAACAAAAAAAAAAAAAAAAAAGAATGCTACATCATAGTTCTATGGTCCAGAATTGCATTTGATCCAGGCACTCAGGAGTAAAGCTGAACTTATCCAAAACTTATAAGTTTCTTAATTTTAATTACTGCACTCAAAAGCAACTGAAAAATCCCAGCATATTAATTTTGGCAAAAGACAATTTTTGTAATTAACTAAAGAGAGCTGCGTTCTTTAATCCCAAGTGAATAAAATACATCAAAAGAAAGCTGCCTACTAGCTTTGAAACACTTTCAACTTCAGTATGGTGGTGGGAAACGAAGACTTCAGCTAAAGATTTCAAGACTTTTCTTACAAAGCTTGTATCCAGCTGTAAGATCAATTGTTCATTCATCACACTTATTTTAACTACAGTCAAAGGTAAACCAAAAACTTGGCTGAATAGCTGCTATGTCTTATTGGTTACATGAATGGCATGTTACCACAGATTGTAATAAAAAAAGTATTCAAAATAACATTACCAGATAATTGGGATAGAAATCTCTTTCTGTGAGTCTATTTTTCTTATTGTGTATAAATTAGAGATACTTTCTAAAATTCTTACTCCTTACCTCTCTTTCGTATATCTTAAGTCTACCATTTTACGTCACCCTATTTCAATCCTGGTCTCCTGAAATATATCAACATTTTCTTGAAAACGCCTCTATTACCAACGAAGGGCTTACAAGCCCTGCCTGGGAGAGCCAGGTGCCCCTCGGAAGGTGCTGGCCATGGCTCAGCCCTGGCTCTGCCACATTCAGCTCTTTCCTCCAGAAAAGACAGAGAAACGCGCATTCAGCACCAAGAAAAATGGGCTCATTTCTGCTTAGAAATGAAACCAGATGCTCAGACCTGGGAATCAATACAGTAAATATTAATCTAGTATAAGAGAAGGTAAGTCTTATATCACCCCCAAAGGAGAAGCAACATGTAGGCCAACAATTAAAATTGAAGGAGAAATTATTTTAAAAAGAAAAAAAAAAAGGCCGGGCGCGGTGGCTCACGCCTATAATCCTAGCACTCTGGGAGGCCAAGGCGGGTGGATCGCTCGAGGTCAGGAGTTCAAGACCAACCTGAGCAAGAGCGAGACCCCGTCTCTACTAAAAATAGAAAGACATTATATGGACAACTAAAAATCTATACAGAAAAAAAAAAAATTAGCCGGGCATAGTGGCGCATGCCTGTAGTCCCAGCTACTCGGGAGGCTGAGGCAGTAGGATCGCTTAAGCCCAGGAGTTTGAGGTTGCTGTGAGCTAAGCTGACGCCACGGCACTGACTCTAGCCTGGGCAACAAAGTGAGACTCTGTCTCAACAAAATAAATAAATAAATAAATAAATAAATAAAAAAGAAAAAAAAACAGAGTGACTAACCAATTAGACTGTAAGTTCTTTAAGAGTATTTATGACAAGCACTTACTATATATTGTTAGTCTGGTAAAAGAATTTAAAGGGAAAAAAATTAATTTTTAAAAAGTTTCCTATAGGCTTATTTAAGCCACTTCCAAATTTCTTTTTTGTTGTTGTTATTATTTAGTTATTTATTTATTTTGCTCGTAGATAGACAGGGTCTCACTATGTCGCTCAAGCTGGTCTCAAACTCCTGGCCTCAAGCGATCCTCCCACCTAAGGCCTCCCAAAGTGCCTAGATTACAGGTATGAGCCACTGTGCCTGGCCCACTTCCAAATTTCAAGAGCTATGCATCTATATTCCTCACATGCACTGTGCTATACTTCCATCATGTGATGGAATGCTTTTGCAAATGTATTTTCCTTCTTATAGTGAAATTTCGCTATCAGAAACATGCCCTGGCCCTTTCATGTCCCTCATCTCGTTTATTGGTGGTAGGAATCATTGGCATCACTTTCCAGGGAAGGATACTGCAAGGTTAAATAACCCGCACAAGGTCACAGGCAGATGAGTCAGATCTATATCTGAGCTCTCCCCACTGGATTCCAAGTTCCGTCTTTCTTTCATCTTATTGAGCTACATCTTGACTTAAAGATGAGCCTGGCCTTTAAGTGCTCACACTCTGACCAAACCTCCCTCCCCAACACACTTCTCAGAAGAGGAAAGTGTACTATGGCGATGTTAATCAAAAAAGGCCAAGGGCACCAACTAGTGGCACAGGTAGGACCAGAATTCAAAACTCCAGTGCTCTGCCCCACCAGACCACACAATGTTCTTCCCCAGGTACTATGGTTTGAACATGTGTCCCCTCAAAAATTCATGTTGGAACTTAAGCCCCATTGTGGTGGTATTAAGAAGTGTGGCCTTTTGGGAAGTAATTAAGTCATGAGGGCTCTACCCTTATGAATATATTAATGCTCTAATAAAAAAAAAATGCTTCAGAGAAAGTTTGCACTCTTCTGTCCATCCATCCCTTCTGCCATGTAAGGACACAGTGCTCCTCCCCTGTGGAGGCTGCAGCTACAAGGCTCCATCCTGAAAGCAGAGGGCAGCCCTTACCATACACCAATGCCAGCACCTTGATCTTGAACTTCTCACCCTCCATAACTATAAGAAATAAATTTCTGTTCTTCATAAATTACCTAGTCTGTGGTATTTTGTTATAGCAGCACAAATGAACTAAGACACCAGGTTTGTACATTTATAACGTTATTTTCTTCTGTAGCTACTTCTTTTGTACCTAAACATCTCTTTGGGCTATTTTCTTTAGGTATTTTTTTTTTCTCCTGTCAAACAGCACCCCAGTGTCTCCCCACAGACAGAAATGATAAATACAAACTTAGGGGACTTTGGCTCCCAGGAAAGATTACATCATAACTTTGGGCAGTTAAGCTACATTTAAATGCAAAGGTTATATACAAGTACAGAATAAACTGGTAAGTCTCTTTAGTTTCTATCAGAAGATGATTCAAACCAAATTAACATATTATCTAAACATGACATAAATAATTATAACATGATATGTAGTACAATATATTTTTAATTTCTAATAACACTGCTTGCTAAACCAAATCAGCAGAGTCATATTTTTGCCACAAACATCTGACTACCACTTCATAATTTATTTTTATATTGAGTGGGACAGTAAATATAGGCAATAGATCAAGAAGTACTAAAATTGTAAAAGTATAAAGAATGATCTAAAATGTTTAATAAATGATTAATTTTTCCTCATAAGAAAATTCTAACATTGATCTTAAAGTGTTCATTCTGGGAAGATATGGTTTTATCATTACCTCTGTGGCCAACTAAAGACTCATCCTACCAACCATTACCACTGTTCGCACACACACATCAACGCATGCCTGATGCCCCTTCTTCAGCTGGTTATCTAAGAACACTTATCCTTTGCAGCATCTGGGGGACCTGGCTATCCACCACACCAAGGCCTCAGAGTGTCACTAAACACGTGATGATTAGATGACGCTGGTTTTAAAACTTTTTTTTAGTTATGCATAACTAATGTAATATTCCTATTAGTTGTGCCCAATGTGTAGAATGGTCCAAAGAAAAGCTTGGCAGGTGGACGGATAATGGGAGAGTCCGTGAGGGCACCTCCAGTAGGCCTTCGCCTGCTCTTTTGACCTCACTCAAAGGGGGCTTCCCAGAGCACCATTTAAAAACCATTTGATATAAGACATTTTCAAAATATTAATATTTTGTGGAAATTAAAACCATCTTCCTCGGGGCAGTGGAAATATACAAGAGAAAAAAGTTCTTAAAGAAAGTCTGGGATAGATGTGTGAATACCACATACACTGACTTAGCATAACTCTTCTCATTTCTTCCTCTGGGATAAGCCTCCAGCTTTGTGGGCTAGTTAATGCCTTTCCCAGTCATTCTCCGGTCACACTGCATGGGGAGCTCACCTGCCTTTCTTGAATAGCTCATTCCCCTCTGCATTCATACTGCTCCATCATCCTAGAATGCCCTTCACCCCCTTTTCTGCCTGGGGAACTCCCCTTGGTCTTCAAAGCCCTACAATCTCCCCCTGATTCTAAACCTCTTAAATGCATCCTTTCCCCCTTCCAAACACACACACATATACCCCTCACCGTCAGTCTTTCTTTCTTTCTTTGCCCAGGCAGAACAGATCCCTTCTCATCAGTTCAAAATTGCACGTATCACATCGGTAACTTGGTAAATATTTTCTTATTTGCTTAGTAAACATTTCTCCACCTAGAATATGAGCTCCCTTTTTTATCTTTATATCCCCAGTAAATAGCACAGTGCCAGGTACATCATGGGAACCTAATAAATGTTAACTGAACGAATGACAAATCTTTTCTTCCCCACTTTGGCTCCAAATATAAATTGTACAATAATGATAAACAAAATGAGTCAAATGTTCCAGTTATAGGTAGTTGCCAAACAAGTTATGTTCTAGGAGTTTGTTTAAAAACTGGTTTTCTGAAACTCAGAAATCAAATTCTTTAAATGATGGTTAAGCTCCTGGGAGAGAGCCCATCAAAGCCCTTTGAGCCCACAATATTTCTGAAGAATTGTTTTACCAGCATGATTTCCGTTGTACCTAAACACTATTCATAAAATTGTTTCTGTGGGAAAATGAAATCCAAGTTCCATTTTTGGACACCAGAAATCTATCCAGTGGTTGCTCCAGTTTTGAAGTAGAAGAGACTTAGGGGGAGAAATTTTGTATGAAGAGGAGGTTGCATTTGCATTTGGGTAGAAAACTAAAACTACCATTTATTTTGGGGTTTTTTTAGAGATGTAGTCTCACTCTGTCACCCAGACTATAGTGCAGTGGTGTGATCATAGCTCACTGCAACCTCAAATTCCTGGGCTTAAGTGATCCTCCTGCCTCAGCCTCCCAAGTAGCAGTGACTATCAGCAAGAGCCACCATGCCCAGCTAATTTTTAATACATTTTTGTAACAATGGGGTCTCACTATGTTGCCCAGACTGCCTAAAGCAATTCTTCTGCCTTGGCCTCCCAAAGTGCTGGGATTACAGGCATGAGCCATTGTGCTAGCTAAATTCTTTTAATGTACTCGGAGGTGGGGCAACATGCTAAAGCCTCCTCAGGTATCTATTACCTTTCCTAACACTGACACTGTGAGTATGGACCACCCAAGGCAGTTGCCCTGGCCACCACTGGTGGAAAAGAAAAGAGCAGAAAGAAGTTGACAGGAATGGATTATAGCAGAGATTCTCAAAGTGTGTTCCAGGCACCAGCAATATGACTTGGGAACTTATTAGAAATGCAAATTCTTGGGTCCCACTCCAGAAATACTAAGTTAGGAATTCTAAGAGTAGGGCTTATCCCAGAAGAAAAAATGAGAAAAGTTTTACAATCCATGGTTTAACATGCCTTCCAGGTGATTCTGATGCATACTAACATTTGAGAGGGGCTTTTGGGCACCAATAATCTATTCATAAAATTGACTTCAAATGCATAAAATAAGGCACAGATGAAAACAGTATGAATTAAAAAGAAAAAGTACCTTCTAATCCAACAGTTCTCAGTCTTGGCTGCACAGTAATCACCTGGGAGCTTTAAAAAATACTGATTCCTGGGCCCCAACCCCAGAGATTCTGATTTAATCAGTCTGGGATTTGGCGTGGGCATCAGAAGTTTTAAAAGCTCCCCAGGTGATTCTAATGTAAGGCCAAGATTGAGAAACCACCATTCTAAGCCAACTACTACATAATTATTTTCCAAAGCTGCCAACCTGCTAGGAAACACAGAAACACACACGCACACACACACACAAGACTAAAACTGTGAAGAGTAAGTTCACTTGCTTGTAATTTACATTTCAAGGTAATAAAAATCCCTGAGACAATGATTTATTAATGTATGGTCAGAGGCCCCTTTGGCTCCAGGCAGTTCAGATATTACATTTGGCAGCCACAGAGGTCAGCAGATTATGAAGGTGTGGTTCTAGTCAATACACTAGTGAGAGAAGACACCTGTGACAAGTAAGCACACCAACTTCAGTGGCTAGATAGGTTTACTTGGCAATGTCCAGTCCCATAAATCCTTATGGCTCGAGGAGTCAAAAAACATACAAGCCTGGTTATCACCAAGAAAATAATCCCACTAAGAAGTTTTTAACATAACATTATCTCTGCCTAGAATGCTTTTTTCTATCCATTTCTCTACTTGGCAATCTCCTTAACTCCTAAAATTCTCTCCTACCAGAAAGTCTGGATTCAACAGTCAAGCAGCCATAGGTGGGGCTCATGGTTAGCTCAGCTGGTTGACAAAACGTGGCCTAACAACTGGTGGCCTTGGCTAAGTGAAGCTGAGATGCCAGAAATACTTATATATGTACAATGTATGAAATATTAATTCCATGACTATCTCAAATGTTCTGAATCTTTGAGAGACAGTGTGAATTTTTTACAAGGTACCCATACTACAAGCAGAGAAAAACATTTCTGAAGTTATTTTCCTGGAATAAAGACAGTTTACAAAAAAAAAAAAAAAGGAATCTCTTGGTTGTTATTTGACCTCTACTAGGTGAAGTGAGTTTCATTTTCCAGACAATCATAGCTCCCTTTCTCATCCAACCAGTAGACTGATACAATACAGAGGGCTGCTCCAACCACATCTGCATCAGTTCAGAGCATCCGGTCAGCTCAGACTGTTAACTCAAATTTACAGTAAGTTAGAAAGATGACAAAGTCAAGCAGTAAAATATGATAGCTAGTTTGTTTATTAAGCATGGTTAAGAAGCAGAATCTAGTGCCAGATTACCTGGATTCAAGTCCTTGCTCTATTATTTATGTGGCCTTGAACATCTACAAAATGGGGATAACAATAGCACCTACCTCATAGGGTGATTAGGAGGATTGTGATGAGTTTATTAGTATAAAATACTTAGCACCTGCATGCACTAGGCTCTCAATAATCTATCTGACCATTTACAGAGGTCAAAATTTTGTTTTATTTTTGATCCAACCATTCAATGTATGGAAATCTGTCCTACAGAAATACACAAGAATGTAAGGATATCTAGTGTTCTCCACATGATTAATTCCAAAAGAATTACAAGCCACTACTGTCCATCAGTGGAGGAAATATTAAATAAACTAGAGTTTTCTTTTTATATAATGAAATACTATGGAACAGATAAGAAGATTGTAGGGACTGTTGAGCACTGAGAGTCAGCACAGGGTGGAGGTGAGCAGCCCAGCTCTGGAGCCAGAACACGAGTCCAATAACCGCTCTGCTGTGCACTAGCTGTGTTTCCCTGTGCAAATCACAGAATGTCCTCATCTATAAAATGGGAAGAATGACAGTATCCCCTGAGAGGCCAAGAACAGTGCTTCACCCACAGTGGTTCTATACAAACATTTGTTAAATAGATAAATGCTGACAAGGAAGGAAGGATACACACCTAACTTGCTAGTGGTTACACCAGGAATGGGAGTAATGACTTCCTTTTCAACACTTTCGTATTAACTTTTTTTTAAGGGCATATACTTTTTCTGTCACCAAATTTTAAAAATATGTCTAGTTTCTTAGCATATGGCCCGATTAAATTAGTTGATGTGTAACTATAAGAGCATACTAACAGGAATGTCAGTTACTACCATTTTCATTCTACATAATGGGATATAAACACATTAATAAAGTTAAGTGATTTATTAAGCGCACATATTAAGTTATTTGTAAAATGGAACTAGAATGGAAACAGTATAGTGTAATCTACAGGACATGAGTTTTGAGGATCAGACAGTGCTAATTCAAATTCCTTCTATGCCTACTAGTACCTTTCACAAATTATCAAATCTCTCAGAACCTCAGTTTTCTTATTTGAAAAACAAGGTTAATGATGATAAGAACTAACATTTATTAAGGGCTTATTATGTGGAAAACACTGCAGCAAGAGCTATAAATGTATTATCTCATTTAATCCTCATAAACACTCTCAGGTAGGTGGTACTATCATCCTGTTTTACATATGAGGAAACTGAGGCACACAGTGGCTGAGTAGTGCATAGCTAGTAAGTAGTGCAGACAGGACTTGAACCCAGGCAGATCAACTTCAGCCATATATACTTTAGAGGCGGATTATGAGAAGATAGCAAAGAACTCAAGAAAGTATTTGCTTTTACCCCTTTGATCCACTAAATAATGCTACCTTCTAGAACCTATGACCTAAAATCTAATTTACGTTACAGTAATCTTCTAAGGGGATGTATGATTCTCTCTCTCACACTGCTCACACTACAGATAATTGCTTGATGTACTTGTTTCACTGAGAAGTGGTGGCCCGTGCCAGGGCAGGTGACAAGGACAGTGGTTCTTATTCATCTGGGCAGCAGCTTCAGTGCTAATTCTAAACACAGGTGGTGAGAGAGACAGCCAACAGGAAGGGGGAAGGAATCGCTGCTGACATGTGCAACTGGGAAGATTGATGGTTTCCCTCTCTCTTTTTCCCCAACGTGTCGGCCTGGGGGCAGAGACTAGGAGCCGCTGTGCTGGGGACAGTAAAATACACAGCACAGTGTCTGCCTTGCTGCAATGCTGATTAATGAGACCAGAATGACACAGAAAACAGGCGGTGCTTCGCAAGGAGAATTCACAGGCATTTCTTTCTTTAATGATTTCAACAAAAGCAGTTCCCATAAACCACCAGGTTTGAACTGGAATACCCCATGGTTAGAGCGACGCAGGGGTATATTTCAGGGGACGAGTGGAGTGAAGGGTGAGAGTGTGAGGGGAGTTTGTAATGAAGTAAATTCACTCATGACCAGCTGGGTACAAACTTATCATGAATTCCTCTCCTCTATCTGATTGGCCCAAAAATTTCACAAAGCTCCATGTAATACAGTTACTTGTCTGTCTAACACAATGTAGAAAGGACATGAGAACATGCTATCACAAAGAATTGTACCCTGTTAAAGCACTTTTGCCTTTTAGGACTAGTAGATAGTAATACTAACTCTTCATGTTTTACCACAGCTGCATAATGTATACATTAAAATGGTATTGTCTTTATTGAGAAAAGACAAAGTTTAACACCAAATGTTATTTTCAATACTTTCTATCAATGATCTATTGGACATATCCATTTTGATTTCCCACAAGCACATTTGGATAGATATTAATACTATATCCAAAACTAAATCTACTGACTCATGAACTTCAGGTCAACTCCCCCAAACTCTGTTCTATTTCTGTATTCTCAGTCCCGGCTAATGACACAACCATCCATTCAGTCTCCCAATCTTAAGAGTCATCCGTGACTCCTTCCTTTCCCGCACCAAATTCTGTGGATTCAAAACCTGCCCCTTCCAATTACTAGCTATATGATCTTTGGCAAGTATTTGTGCCTCACTTTCTTCGCTTAAAATAAAAATTTTAATAGTACGACTTCATAGGATTATTGCAAGAATTAAACAAATTAGTATAAAAAAGTGTTTATACCAATATATAAAAGTGTTTATACGGTGCCTGGCACATAGAAAGTGCGTAATCAAGATTAGCTATCATCATCATGATCATCTAATTACTAAATCATCAGGGATGTTACTCAATACAATTTCACTTTTCCATCTCCATCAATGTAGTCTAAACCCCAATTATCTCATCTGTGCTGTTTCAGTAGTTTCTATTTGACTTTTGTATCTTCCATACCATCACCTGAACTATTTTTTAAAAATAATCTCCATTGATTCTTCCTTTCTTACAAAGTCAAGTCCAAACTCCTTAATTTAGTGTAAAATCCTTGAAAATCTGACTTCATACACATACAGATTACTTAGACATTGTAGGGGCAATTATCCCCATGAATGAATCTTAATTAAATGAGAAGTCTTACGAAAAATTTTGGGTTAAAGTTTCATTATACATTTAACATTTTATAACATGCTATTTTTCATTAATCATCCTAGCACTAGAGTTAGTATCGTATTAATCTAAAACCATAAGAATAATTTTCAGGTTCTATAATTTAAAGCTCAAAATGCAAAAAATATTTATATGCCAACTGATATTATTCTAAATAAGATTAAATTTATAGTACCCCCATTGTTTGGTGTATGGGTTGACTATGTCCCCCCAAAATTCATGTCTACCTGGAACTTCAGAATGTGACCTTATTGGGAAACAGGGTCTTTGCAGATGTAATCAGTTAATATGAGGTCATACTGGATTAGAGTGGACCCTAAATTCAATAACTAGTGTCCTTACAAAAAGAGAAAACACATAGAGACAGAAAGAAGACAGCCACATGGCAGTGGAGGCAGAGATTGGAGGGACGCATCTACAAGTCAAAGAACACCGAGGACTGCTAAGAGCCAACAGAAGCTAGAAAGAAACAAGGAAGGAATCTTCCTTAGAGCCTTCAGAGGAAGCATGCCCTGCCAACACCTCTATGTCAGATGCCTCCAGAACTGTGAGAGAATAAATTTCTGTTGTTTTAAGCCATCCAGTATGGTACTTTGTTACAGCAGCCTTAGAAAACTAATACATTTGACTAATGCTTTAAACTGATAGGGTGAGTAGTTCAGGATCTGTAATCTGGTTACCACCGCTGGCTAGGAAGTCATCATCTGAGACACTGAGCTTCTCTTCCAAGGCTGTGCAAGCCCTGGGGCAATGCAGAGCAGCTGGATAATAAAAGTAGAATAAAAGCATTCTGCATTGGCTATCAGGACTGACAAACCACAACCACACCTGTATGCAGGCAATAGTGCCGACTACATTATTGGGTAGACTACATCAAATAAACAAACAGCCAAGATCAACTAAGGGGATGTAATCATAGATGAAGTTGCTGTTACTTTGTTCTGGGATCAATTTAAAGTTCTAGGACCGTATTTGTATTGATTCCATAAAATTACTGCACATCATTGGCTTTGCTCCATTTATTTCTTCCATTTAAATAGTAGCTCTAAAATTTTCACTATCCTGTAATCAATCACTCAGAAAAATATAAATTTAAATTTGGCAAGAACTATTAATATTTCCTTTGGTAAAAAATATTGATTGTATACTATTTTCCAGATGAAGTAGTATGTCATGTACTATTTGAACTTCCGTAATCTATTCTTGCTCTCTGAAAGGGCTTCTTTTTTTCTTTGAAAGCTTGAGATTGCTTTTTGGCATAATTACCCCAGCCACAATGGTTCGAGACACAGGTTTTCACAGAAAATAAACAGTGAACTATTTCTTTTCCTTTTAAAAATCAAGTGTACATGTCTACAAATTTTCTTTGAAGCTCTTCAGAAATTGTTTTAAATTAGAAAGTTTTTCATGTATATTTAAGGTATACAACATGATGTTATGGGATACATATATATAGGAAAAAAGTTACTATAGTGAAGCAAATTAACATATCCATCACCTCACATAATTACTACTTGTTTTTGTTTTTGTGGCAAGAGCAGCTAAAATCTCAATTAGCATGAATCCCAAACATAGTGCAATTTTGTTAACAAGAGTCCTCATGTTGCATGTGAGATCTCTAGACTTTGTTCATCCTATATATCTGCTACTTTATATCCTCTGACCTGCATCTCCCCATTTCCTCCCCTAGAAAGAATTTTTTGTTTGCTTTGAGTCAAGAAATTATAATTTCTCAGCAGCTTCGCCACAAAATCAGCACTCACACTCAAACTGTAATGATTTTAAACACAGTTTGTTTATGAGTTTTTCAGACTACACCCCTCCCCAACTGGATATTTTTTATGTTGTGCATAGTTCTCCTGTATGACTAAATTTTAGTAGGTGAAATAATTAGCATAAATAATAGAATGCTCGTTATACAACACATATATATCAAAACATCAAATTGTACCCCATAAATATGTGCAATTACAATGTGTCAATTTAGAAAAGAACATTGCTCCTGTTTTTGATAATTTCAAACACGTGGTTTGAAAGTATATCTTGAAAGTACATTTTTTTCATCTACTTAGATGACAATTTCCTGTACATTGAACAATTATTAATAATAAAATACTTGGTACCACAAGTGGCATCACTGCTTACTTCAATTAATAAACTTTTGGACATTTTTGTGAAAAATAACAGACTTTTGTTTTGATATTACTATCATCCCTTTCTTGATCTAACAAATTTCAATTTATCTTTTAAGTCCCAGTGCAGCTGTCACCATATTTGCAGTGTTCTCCAAATCCCCAGGACAAGATGAGTCACTTGCTCCTGTGAGCAGGAGCTGGAAGTCGTGGCTTCAGTTCCATGGCACTCAGTGGCCCCAAGGAAGAGGAGGATGAGGGAAGGCCATTTACCAAGAAGAGCAAGGGGCATTTTCAAATTACCCCCCCCTTTTTTTTTAATTTCATCTTATTATGGGGGATACAGAATTTCAGGTTAGATACGTTGCCCATGTACCACCTGTCCCCCCAAGTCAAAGCTCCAGGCGTGTCCGTTCCCCAGACAGTGTGCATTGCACCCATCATGTAGGTATATATCCCTCCCCTCCCTGAGTCAGCACCTTCAAGCATGACCATTCCCTAAACGGTGCGCAATGCACTCATTGTGTAGGCATACACCCATCCCCTCCCCCCACCCCCCACCTCAGTCTGATATCCGATTGGTATCGTTCCCAGATGTGTATTTAGGTGATGATCAGGGAAACCAATTTTCTGGTGAGTACATGTGATGCTTGTTTTTCCATTCTTGGGATACTTCATTTAATATAATGGGTTCCAACTCTCTCCAGGAGAACCATAGAGATGTCGTATCTTCGTTATTTCTTATAGCTGAGTAATATTCCATGGTATACATATACCACAGCTTACTAATCCAATCATGTATTGATGGGCATTTGGTTGCAAATGCTAGCCACCTTTTAGTTAACAGTACCTACAACTATCAGAACACTTTTCCAAATTCCTGATTTTTTTGTAATTAATTTAATAAAATATTCTTAGAATGAGCTTAAAAAACTATTATTTTATAAATCTATGCAACCTAAACATTTGTATCCCCATATGCTGAAATTAAAAAAATATATAAAACCCCTTATAAAGTTGCTCAACTCTCCTTAGAGTTCAAGCAATCTCATCTTAAAGTTCAGAGTGGATTTTATGTGATAATTTCCTGATATTTTAACAATGTGCTGCTGAAGAGGCATTCACAAGTATACAGGGAACTCATAGTATAAAGTCAGCTTGACTTTTGAGGAGTTCTGCCCTTAGGTAGAGTGTATGAGCACCATTTCCTCTTCTCTGGAAGACAAGACTGTGGGCACCCCACTAGGTACCCATGAGCACTCCTAATCCAGTAAGGGCGGAAACAGCAGAACAGCGGTATCAGGATGTTTTCAGTTGAGTTAAAGGATGTGATTTATGAGAAAACTGAGTGGAAATGTGTTTATGTTTTTTTTTAATCTGAATCTTTAAAAAAGAACAAATTAAGAATCTCAAAATCAATATCAGATGTTATATGATGACTTCAACATGACAAATAACATCTTAAAGCAAAATATTTTGAAATCTAGTTCCTTCTTTGCTCACCTGCTGCTGCTGTGGTTCAAGGGGTCAGAGTTTCCACTGTGAAGGTTCCTAACAACCAAAAGCAACATGGAGGAAAATGCATTGGTCCTATCAATGTCCTCAGCAGTAATGAAGAAACAGCAAACTCCTAATGGTAACTGGTAAGTAGAAGAGAATCATTTCAACTTTCCTTTATTAGGAAATAACAAATTTGGAATATTAGTTCACTGATTTAAAATCAAAACAAGACCCATGCTATTTTTTATGAAAGATAATCAAGATTTTTTCCCAGTGAATAAGTCACATTTTACTAATATCACCTTAAGCAGACTTCCTCTGCAAAGTACAGGTGCTCAATATATAATTATTAAATGAATGAGTAAATGAGACAGTTTCATCATCACTTTCCTATTTATTCTCACAGAAGAATAAAAGTCTAAAAGCCTTTGTCTTTTCTCTTTTCAAGCAGTGACTGTCCCTATCTTTCTCTTCAAAGTTTTTTTCTCTAAAGCAAAGGCACACACCTTTAAGTATGGAATGCTGGTGTTCACTTACCACGCCTAACATAGAATTCCTGAACATGAGCTCCTAAGCCTCTCTAACACACATGCTAGTCATTTGTTCAGTTTTAAACAGAGAGATCTGAATTATCTCAAAATGACAGGAACATTCTCATGACGAGGCAAGCGCAGGAAGGTACAGGCTCCTCAGGGGCTATTGAAGCCACAAATAAGGGCCCAAATATGACATTTCTGAATTTGGGCCAGATCCCAGAGTTGGAACAAGCAGCAGAATGATGTGTGCTAGGTCTAACAACTCTTCTTATCTAGCACTGCCTAAACAAAATACTACTGCTGTCTCTCATCCTAAGGAAAGCCAACACATGCAAATTGGGACTTATAAAAAAGATACCATCTACTTTATCAAGTCCTATTTGCAAACTACAAACCATCATGGACTTAGTTTAATGATTACATTTAATTTCACCCAGGCCCTGGTTAGAGGTCAATAGTAGTTTAATTCAATAAAAACAAATTTTCAATGAGCATATACTAGATACCAGATCCTTCATCCATCCATCTATTTCTACGTTTATTGAGCACTAGCCACGTGGCAAACACTGTGTTGGGCAGTGGGGATATATTAATAATAGCAATGAAACACAGTTGCTCCCTTTGAGAAGCCTATAATCCAGTGAGTATTGTGCCATGAGTGGCTAATTCATTGGCCCATTGTACTACTTAAAGAGCTAATTTTAAATCTCTAGTCTACGTAAGCTCCCAGGAGCTTCCCTCTGTTTATCAGGCAACCTCAGTTCTTGCTTTCCTAAGTTCAGTATGCAGTACCATCTTTTCTACTTTGGACCTCCAAATATTTCCATGTAGATAATCATCCTCTCTCACTTTTGTTTCACAGAAGGTATCCCTTTAAGATTAACCTTTCCCCCAGCTACTCATTCCATCCTTTCCTGTGTTCTTCAGAATATTTCTCCATCAAGTTTTCTTTTTCCTTCTTCTATCTTTAATCTTTACCTCTTTACCATGTCCTCCAAGTCTTTCCTACTGTGCAGAAACATAAAGAGGTTTACCCCTATCTTGAGTTATTTCTCTCTTTCCTACTCCTCCCAAATATTCCTATGAGAACCATATACCTCCCACCACTACTTTAACTCCCCATAATCTATCTGCTACCTTAACTTCCCCTACAACCTGGCTTCTTACCCACAGAATTACTAAAGCTTTTCTAAAACCAAAAATGATCCCTAATTCTTTAATCCAATGAGCTTTTCTGTCTTGTTGCTCTTCAATGATCTCTTTGAATCTATCAACTGACAATATTATTTATAAAAACATTCTCATTTTTAAGAAGCTGCACTTGTTTGTATTTCAGACTCTGACTTCTCCAATTTTGTCTTTGTTAGTTCCCTTTTTCTTCTCACTCACTAAATGGGGACGTAAAGCAGCAGTTTTCAACTTTTTTTCTGCTGTGACAGGTAACATTCACTGAAAAGAGAGCCTCCTTTCTTTATCTATTCTTGTTCATCACTTGCATTAAATTGATCATCAAATTGATTGACTTCAAGGACGGTGACTAGCCCATGTTTTTTACTAGAGGAGTCTTGCCCTATCATCCCTATAAACCTACCCTAGAGCCAGGCCTGCCTCCCTGACTCTCTCTTCCCTCATTCAGGAGCTCTCTTGCACCTGCTGTCTCAGGCAACTAGTAATTCATATCCCAACATTTGGGTCTGGGTTTGGGTAAAGAGCCTTGGGACTAATCAAGTTTACCCGAGATACACACTGGAGTATCAGGCCCATGCCGAGCTGATAATAAACTTTCCCCATACAGATATCTCCTTATAACCTCCTAGAGAAGGAAATCTGTGGTTTGATGGAGAATTTGTACACACCTGAAACATCGGGCCATAATCCCATCTTTTTTCTCCTCTTCACTCTCCTAGATTTAAAAACATTCTCAAATAATATTTGCTTCTTATAACAAGTCAAATAATACAGAATCATATAAAGAAAAAAGTAAAAATTCTTTCTTCTCTTTTTCATACTATACCTAACTAAAGCCATCCCATACACAAGAGTGTGTACATCTGTACCTTATCAAAAAATACTTTAAAATTTACATATGTAGGATAAATTTTCAAACAAAATTGGCATCATATATTATTTTTCACTTTATTTCCACTTTCCATATTTCCATAGATTATTCTGCCTTTATTTTCATCTTACAATATGCCATGGACATCCTTCAAGGTCAATATATGAATATGCAACAAATTCTTTTTAATTACCGAATACCCATAATAATAAGATCCACTTCCCTCATGCCTATAATTTTACAATAACCTTTCTATCTGGTTTCCTTGCCTCCATTCTCTTCCTTCTGAGACTCATAGGACTTAGGAATATTAAAAACAATTAAGTCAAACAGCAACACATTTCTAATGAAAAACTCCAGAGAAAACTGAATTGCCCAAGAATACTAAATTAGTAGGAGAGATAGTTATTCAATCATTCATTCAACAAATATTTGTTCTGCATCTAATATGTGGCCCTGGTATTGGCGAGGTTAAATTCTCGGAAGAGAGACATGTAAAAAACAAGGAAACAAATAACCATGATAAATACAGAATGTGATTAGTGCCATGAAAGAAAAACAGGGTGAAATAACAGAGTAATGGAGAAGGGCCTCCTTTAGATAGGATGTGCACGAAATGTTTCTTGCAGTACATGACATTTGAATAAGGAAACAAATAACCTTATTGTCTTACCTGAGGAATAAGGAAAAGAATAAATTGTAAGAAGAGCCAAGGCAAAAATATTCTAAGGGGAAAAAACAAAACTGCAAGAAGAGAGAGGAAACCAGCATTCCTGGTGTGCAGTGATCACAGGGAGAGAAGAGTGGCAGGAAATGAGGCTAGAAAAGCAGACAGAGCAGATCACATAAAGCCTTATAGGCTATGGCAAGGAGCTCGGACTGGGAATTGATTCAAGGATTTAAAGTAAGGAGTGATGTAATCAGGTTTACATTTTACAAGGATTATTCTGGCCTCTCAATCAAGAGAGGGTAGAAGGCAGTCAAGAATGGAAGCAGGGAAATCATTGCAGGAGCAGAGGTAAGCAATGACAGTGGCTTTGATTAGGGTATTGGCAAGCAAATAGAGAGATGTGAACAGATTTGACAAATACTTGGAAGGGAATTTCAATAAGACTTCCTGGTGAAAGGGGTGTGGGGCTGAAGAAAAGGGTGGTACCCAGGATGAATGCTAAGTATTAACTGGTAAAACTGGTACGTGAGGCCATTTTCTGTGGTGGAACAAAACACTGAAAATTATCATCAAAAGTTCTGTTTTGGACAAGTTAAGTTTAAGATGCTTACTAACCTTCTACATGGGAATACTAAGAAGGTAGGTGGAAACAAACATGATACAAATGGGAGAGCTGGAGCTGTAATTTTAGAGATCATCAGCATATCCATGGTATTCAAAGCCATGAAACCAGAGGAGCCCACTGAGGGAAACGGGGTGGCAGAGAACCCAAGGGGGAGCCCAGGGTCCTTCCACACATGGAGGTCAGCATTGGGGGAGCCAGGATATGTGACTGACAAAGTACAGCCAGGGAAGGAGTGAAATCAGGAACGTGTGGTGTCCTGGAAACCAACACACAAAAAACATGTTTTAGGAAGGAAGATGCGGTCAACTGTGTCAAATGCTAGTGACTAATAAAGCAACATGAGTACTAAATGTTGACCACTGGATTTGGCAATGTGAAGGTTACTGACGACTTTGACAAGAAAGGTAGTAGGTAAGAAATAGGAGGAGAAAGATAGGAATAGAAACCAGCTTGAAATTGACAGGTTTTTTTTTTTTAATTCATAAACTTTAGTATGAAGAGATGTTTTAGGTTCATAGGAAATTTGAATCCAAAGTACAGGGAGTTCCCATATATCCTCCGTTCCCATATATGCACGGCCTCTTCAGCTATGGACAAACTGTACCACCACAATGGTACATTTGTTACAAAGAATGAATCTATGCTGACACATCATTATCACTCAAAAGTCCATAGTTTACATTAGGGTTCACTCTCAGAGTTGTATATTCTATGAGTTTGGTCAAATGTATAATGACAGATATCCACCATTGTAGTATCATAAAGAATTGTTTCACTGCCCTAAAAATCCTGTGTGCTGTGCCTATTCATCCCTCCCTTTCCCCAAACTATAGCAACCACTAAGCCTTTTACCATCTCCATAGTTTTGCCTTTTCCAGCATGTCGTATAGTCAGAGTCATAAAGTATACAGCCTTTTCAGGTTGGCTTCTTTTACTTAGTAATATGCAGTTAAGTTTCCTCCATGTCTTTTCATGGCTTGATATCTCATTTCTCTTTAGCACTGAATAACATTCCATCATCTGGAGGTACCACAGTGTATTTATCCATTTACCTACTGAAGGACATTTTGGGTGCTTCCAAGTTTTGGCAATTATGAATAATGCTGCCATAAATATCCATGTGCAGGTTTTTGTAGGGTACAGTTTTCAATTGATTTGCATAAATACCAAGGAGAATGATTGTCAGATTGATGTCTTCCAAAATGGCTATACCATTTTGCATTCGCATCATTAGTGAATGAGCCTTCCTGTTGCTCTATAACCTTGCCAGCATTTTGTGTTGTTAGTGTTTTGGATTTAGGCCATCTAACAGGTGTGGAGTGGTATCTCATTGTTGTTTTGATTTAAAATTCCCTAATGATGTCATGTTAAACATCTTTTGATATGCTTACTTGCCATCTGTATATCTTCTTTGTTGAGGTGTCCATTTAGTCCTTTTGCCCATTTTTGAATCAGTTGTTCATTTTCATAGTGTTGAGTTTTAAGAGTTCTTTGTATATTTTGGGTAACAGTCCTTTATTAGATGTGTCTTTTGCAAATATTTTCGCTCAATCTGTGGTTCGTCTTCTCAATCTTTTGGCATTGTCTTTTGCAGAACAGAAGTTTATAATTTTAATGAAGTCCAGCTTAGCAATTATTCTATTTAGAGATCATGCCTTTGGTGTTATATCTAAACTCACTGCCATACCCAAGGTCACCTAAATTTTATCCTATGCTATCTTCTAGATGTTTTATAGTTTTGCATTTTACATTTAGGATTAGGATCCATTTTGAGATAATTCTTGTGAAAGGTGTAATGTCTTTGTCTAGATTCCTGTTTTGCAAGTAGATGTCTAGTTGTTCGAGCACCATTTGTTGAAAAAACTCTTTCCTCCATTCTATAGCCTTTGCTCCTTTGTCAAAGATCAGTTGACTGTGTGTGTGTGTGTGTGTGTGTGTGTGTTCTATTTCTGGGCTCTCTGTACTGTTCCATTGATCTATTTGCCTAGTTTTTCACCAATACCACACTGTCTTGACTACTGTAGCTTTATAGTAAGTCTTAAAGTTGAGAGTGTCAGTCCTCTGACTCTGTTCTTCTCTTTCCATTGAGTTAGCTATTTTGGTTCTTTTGCCTCTTCATATTTATTTTAGAATCAATTCATTGATATCCACAAGATAACTTGCTGGGATTTTGATTGGGATTGTGTTGCATCTATAAATCAGGTTGGGGAGAACTGATATCTTGAAAATACTGAGTTTCCCTATCCATGAATATGGAATATTTGTCCATTTAGTTTTTCTTTGATATCTTCTATTATAATTTTGTAGTTTTCCTCATACAGATCATCTACATATTTTGTTATTTTTATACCTAGGTATTTCATTGGGCAGGTGCCAATGTAAATGGCAATGTGCTTTTAATTTCAAATTCTACTTGCTCACTGATAGAATATAGCAATGTGACTGACTTTTGTATACTAACCTTATATTCTGCAACCTTGCTATAACCACTTCACAGGTAGTGCACCTACCTAGTAATAGTAATAAAATATTCCTAATTCTGTCTTCCTATCCCCTGTATATCACTGCTTCCATTTCACTTATACATATGCTTAAAGAAGTATATATATGTATAATCAAATATATTATTGCTATTATTTTGAACAAACTGTTACCTGTTAGATCAATTAAGAATAAGAAAAATAAAAGTATCCATTTTACCTTCATTTATTCATTCTCTGCTGCTCTTCCTTTCTTTATGTAGATCCAAGTTTCAAACCTATATCATTTTCCTTCTCTTAGAAGAACTTCTTTTTAACATTTCTTGCAAAGTAGCTTTCCCAGCAACAAATTCCCTCAATTTTTGTTTGGCTGAGAAAGTATTTATTTCCCCGTCACTTTTGAAGGATAATTTCACAGGGTACACAATTCTAGGTTGATTTTTTTTTTTTTTTTCTGTCTAGACTTTAAATACTTTACTCCACTTTCTTCCTGCTTGCATAGTTTCTGAGGAGAAGTCAGTTGTAATTCTTATCTTTGCTCCTCTATAGGGAAGATGTTTATTACCTCTGACTTCTTTGACGACTTTTTCTATCTTTAATTTTCTGAAGTTTGACTATGATATGCCCAGGTATAGTTTTTGGAGTTTTGTTTTTTTGTTGTTGTTTCGTTTTTGTTTTGTTTTGTTTTCATTTATCTTGCTTGGTGTTCTCTGAGCTTTCTGGATCTGTTTGGTGTCTGACACCAATATAGGGGAAATTCTCAGTCATTATCACTTCAAGTATTGATTCTGTTCCTTTCTAGTTTTCTTCTCCTTATAGTACTCCCATTACATGTATTTATACCTTTTATGGTTGTCCCCCAGTTCTTGGATATTCTTTCTTTTTTAAAAAAATCTTTTTTTCTCTTTGCTTTTCAATTTTGGAAGTTTCTATTATCATATCCTCAGACTCAGGGATTTCCTCATAAGCCATGTTCAGTCTACTAATGAAGTGAAGGTATTCTTCACTTGCTACAGTGTTTTTGATCTCTAGCATTTTTTTAAATTCTTTCCTAAAATTTCTCTCTACTTATATCACCTATCTGTTCTTTTGTGTTGTCTACTTTTTCTATTAAAATCATTAATATATTAATCAGAGTTTTTTTAAACACCTAGTCTGATAATTCTAACATTCCTGCCATATCTGACTCTGTATCTGATGCTTGTTTAGTCTCTAAACTGTGTTTTTTGAGTTTTAGTATGCCTTGCAATTTTTTGTTCAAGGGTGGATATGATACACTAGGTAAAAAGAAATTTGGTACACAGGACTTTAGTAGTATAGTGGTAAGGTATGGGTGGACAGAAAGTGTTCTAAGTCCTATGACTAGGTCTCAGTTATTCAGTGAGTCTGTGCCCCCTGAACTGTGAAATTCACAAGTGCTTCTCAGTTTAGTTTTTTATCCCTCCTCCACTCTTAGGTGGGGCAGGATGGCTAGAGGAGGCTGGAGTTCAGTATTTCTCTTCCTCCAAGAAGGTTCAGCTCTGATAAAACCCACTAGGTTAGTTTTTGGTAAAATAGTTTCCTCCCCAGGGCAGCTCTTATTAAAAAGCTCCTTTCCCCCGTCTCTCTGCTAGAGGCACTAGGGGCTTTTTCTCTAATCTGTGCTGTGGGAACCTGGTAAAGGTAAAGCTCACAAAAATGTGAGGGAGGTGCCTCATGACTAGAATTTTTAACTGTTAAAGTTGTCCACACTGCGCCTCTAACAATTTATCTATTACAGTTCGGGTTTCCCCATCCCACCACTGACTGGTTTCTGGGGAGGTTTCTGCTCATGGGTTTCTACTCCAGTAAATTGTCCAAATGCCTGTCTTTCCAATTTGTGGGGATAGAAGTCTTCCCTCTGACCTCATTTCTTGACAGATCTCAGAAGAGTTGATTTTTCAGTTTGCTTAGCTTTTTAGTTGTTGTTAGGATGGAGTGGAGACTTCTAAGCTCCTTACATATCCAACTCTGACAAATTTTTAGAAAGGTTTACCATGAAAGGTGGCAGAGAAGTAGGGAAGCTGTTAAAAGGAGTTTTAGCACCAAGAAATGTTTTTTTAACTGGGAAATATCAGAATAGTTTATGTGGTGATGAAAATTAACCAGAAGAAAGGTAGACATTTATGATGCAAGAGGAAAGAGAGAGAAGGTAATGGGTGTTAAATCCTTAAGATGATCAGTAGAGAGGGAATCTAGATCACAGAACGATCGATCAACCAATGTGAGGAGCAGGAACATGTCTTCCATTATGACTTGCAATGACAGAGAACACAGGCATGGATGCTAAAACAAACATGGGGGCTCGTGTCTCGTTCTATTTTCTCAATGAAGTATAAGTGAGAACATTATCTGTTAGGGAGGTAAGGACAGTTTCAATAGTAGAAATATCACAGAGCATCAGAGAGTGAGGCAAACCAACTTACTAGAGAAAAATAGTTGCCAGGCAATTGTAAATACTCATTTCAAAATTTTGGTCTAAAATTTACAGTTACAGCAGTTAGCTAATTGTAATATGTAATATTCTGAAGCCATCTTTGGCTGACTGCTTGTGTATAAGTGAGAAGAAAGTGAAGAGTAAGTTGGGTTTTGCTGAATGTACACAACAGAGGGAGAGATGCAAACGGATTGAAAGTATTTGCAAGGGAGTGACTTTAATGACTGATCATGAGGATGGGGTGATGGATCATGAGTAAGGAGTCAGTTCAATAGATTAGGGTACATGCTGAAGTTGAAACAGAGTTGGAGTGTGAGTCCCTGACTAAGTGAGCTAGAGGTCAGCAGGTGGGGTCTAGAGACTGGAATGCTAAAAGGTAACATTGGTGAAGTTATGCTATGGCTAGTGAAGACAAAATCCAGAGTTGAAGCCATTATACCATTCAGAAGTTTTTATTGTAAGCAACAAACTGACTTTGCCTAACCAAAGCAGAAAAGGCCAGGTGTAGCAGACACATCACAGTCAGGATGCTGCCATGGCTACTCTCTAGTGCTGGGGACTAGACCACTGCTACCATGAACTTCATCTTCCACACCTTCCTCTCTTAGCTTCCTGGGCAGGGAAGTCCTATTGCTTGAGCCCAGGCCATGTGCCTTTCCTTCTTCATTTCTATCTGAGGGCAGAGAAAGGAAAGATACCCCTCATCTGGCTTCCATAGTAGCAGAATGGGGTCTTGCCTCACACCAAAGCTCACACAGGAAGGGGATTCTTTAAAACTAGGAAGGGATCCAGACAGATAATGGTAGTAATTTTTTTTTTTAAAGCAGCATAAAGGTAAAAGATAAATGTCTTTTTTTTTTTTTTTCAATCATGGGAGTTTGTGAGGGACTGAACTGAGATCAAGGAGATGACTGAAGATGAGAAGGTCAACATCTCGAGAGGCCAGGCACTGTTCTAAATACCAGTAAGACAATAGCGAAAAAAAAGATCAAATCTTCGATCTTTTTCCACTGGAGTTCACTTTCTAGTAAAGAATTAAGCCTATTGGCCGTTTCCAACACACTATGCTCCTGTGACTACTTCAAAGCCAGCAAGATAATAATGTGACTTTGAGGATCTCCTTTGCTCCCATCTTTCTTGCTTGCTAATCCCCAAAATTCTTTCAGCAGAACTCAAAATCTTCTCATTTACAATAAATAATAAAGGGCATAAGATGTTAAATACTTGGTTGAGGTAAAACTAAGTAAATCTATTTATTCTAAAGTATAACAAATAAGAACAGCAACAGCAAACATACACAGTATGGAGTACTGCCATGCCCTCTTCTTCACACACATTACTTAACTATCACAACAAAGCCAGAACACAGGCACTATTATTATTCATATTTCACAGATAAGGTGACTTAGGCACAGAGGGGTTAAGAAATTTAGGGGCCAGGAAGGGTATTCTAGTAATAACGGTCTTTCCTTATTTTTTAAGCCAGAGAGGGGATCTGAGAGTAGGTAAGCACTAGACGAAAAGCAAGTCACCAACCTACAGAAACGGATAGGCTGGTCTGAAAGTGGCCAAATAAGAGACTGAGTATGCACAAAGCTTGGCAGGGATAGTACTGCAAAGAACCATCAACAGAGCTTTGTTTGATTTATGGTTTGGAGGAGATCTGTTTGTTTTCTTAATTAGGAGAACTACTTGTTTTCTCAATACCAGGAGATCTAAAGGAAGAAAAGAAGAACAGTAAGATTCTGGAGTAAAGTCCCTGAATGATGAGAAGATGGGAGTGATGATATTACCAGTTTGGAACAGAATAAATAATAACTGTGGGCCTAGCAAATAACCTGAACAAGATAGTAACCAGCCAGAACCCAGCAAGGGCTTCTTCAGCTTCCTAGGTAAGGCCGTTGGGAGAAATGGGAGTTGCCCAAGGAAGCTTGGGGACCATTCCTGTCCTCAAGAAAAGTAATTTTCATCGTTAGGGTTGGGCAGCTCTTCTTGCCATCCCATCCTTAGGTAAGAGACAAAACAGCAATTCCCTACAATTTTACCTACTGCAGAAGTTAGAAATTCATTCCTAAGTATACCCTGCAAAGACTCAAGCCAAGGCCAGCTTTATCGGAGACTAGATGGCCTCCAGCTACTTTAAAATGAAGCCATACGCTCCCTTATACTACAGGTCCTATTATGCAGGCTTCCTCTCCAATCTCAGAGACTAGAGAACATGCCACTGCTGTTGCTTCCTAGCCACATTTTAAAATAACAGAATAATAATAATAATAAAATCCAGCTTCAATTGGCTCCAGTTGTTGTGAATAATGAGATGTGGTTGTCAGATTCCTGGAAAGCTGCCAGTGTGGTCATTAACTGGCCAGATACTAGGCCCACGTGCAAAGAGGATAATGAACACAATTTTAAAGGAGGTCAATATTAAGGAGATTTTAAATTTGGGACTTGGATGTGGAATGAAACAATCTATGAATTAAAATCCTCCTTGTAGTAGGTGCTCTCTATAAGAAAGTGGATCAACTGGGATGAGGAAAGATAGAGCTTCCTCAATTTTGGAAATCAAGCTTTGCCCAATTAAAATATCATCCTTTTTTGAAGTCTGTGATGGAAAAATCCCAGCTTTGACAAGTTGGCAGTAATCCTTGTGATCTGTTTTACTGGGATATATATTGTCACTGCAAGAATAAAACATACTACAAAACTGGAGAGCAGACCCTGCCTGTGATCGTTAGACAGACTGGACCAAGTGCCTCAAGCCTTTGATGCCCTGACATATTATTTTCTGGATGGTGTCCAGCAACCCGGTGCAGAATAGCTTTTTCTCTACTGTATCCAGATGGCAAATGGAAGAGATCAAATTCAACTGTTTCAGGGCTAACATTAATGGGTGTGAAAGGCTGGCTCCTCTACTAGCTTTTCAGGGAGCTACAATACAAAAAAAATGCCTTTGAACAAAGAGACAAATAATTGGCTCCCCCACCCCCTCAACCCGTCTCTTCAAAACTAAACCATGGATGTGGTAATCTGGTTCAAATCGATCTTCTGATTGAAAATGACAGTCAAATATCTGAGCAGTTCTAATCACTGACACTTTCATGACACTTTCTGTGAAGTTCAGATAAGTGTTACTCTTAATATTCTAGAAAGCTTTTTTCTCCCTCTTCAGGCAAATATTTTTATTCTTCCTCTATTTCCTTTGAACCTTTAACCAAATATATGTGTGTGTGTATTCCTAAATGTTTAGCCAGTGTCACCGTATAGAAAGATTCTCACACCCTCGCTAAAGCCTGAATTTCAGAATTGGCTAGCACGAGCCTTACACATTTGTGTTACTGTGTAAGCATATACTAGAACTTCACTATAAATATCTTCGTACAGGAAGGAATATGGTATGAGGGTCTGCCTCACTCTCCAGACAAGAGGTTTTACTTACTGAAGTGCCAGAAATACCTCATTATTCACAAAAAACTCCTATGGTGTAGGTCATAAGACCAGCTTTGCAGTTTGTAAATGGTAGTGGAGGCAACAATGAGGAGGAGGGACCAATATTTCAAAGGGAGAAATAAGTTTACCTTCGAGTCATTCCATAAAACAGAGATTGTTCAACTTGAAGTAGGAGTTCTAACTTGAGTTTATGGATTTGTGAAATTGCACACATAGTTTTGAGAACGCATATACACATTTTTCAAGGTACACATTTTAATCAAAGGAAATAGTGACCCTCTCCCTCCTTTAAAAGTATAAGAACTCTGAGGACAAGATTTAATAGAAACAAGATTAGGCACATTAACATATCTAAAGAAACAACATGTCCCATTGAAGGGCAGAAGCTTAGAAAAAGAAGCTCTACTGGGAAAACTGGGCCTTGTGTTTTAAAGAACTATCCAAGGCTGGGCACAGTGGCTCACGCCTGTAATCCTAGCACTCTGGGAGGCCCAGGGGGTCGGATCTCTTGAGGTCAGGAGTTCGAGACCGGCCTGAGCAAGAGTGAGACCCAGTCTCTACTAAAAATAGAAGCCTGTAGTCCCAGCTGCTCGGGAGGCTGAGGCAGAAGGATTGCTTAAGCCCAGGACTTTGAGGTTGTTGTGAGCTAGCCTGACGCCACAGCACTCTAGCCCGGGCAACAGAGTGAGACTCTGTCTCAAAAAAAAAAAAAAAAAACTATCCAAGAGAAATGGTGCTGTGACATGGGCCAGCAACATGTTGCCCAAGAAGCAGGTATGCCCCATACTGGAGACGGATCTTTGGGTTATTATAGCTTGATTACCTGTGTGGGCAGGCCTAGCCAATGAGGTGATTCAATGAACTCCCTTGCTCTGATTCCATACCCGTCAAGCTATCTTATTTAAAAACTTGGTTTCCCATTCAGGTGATGGATACACCAAAAACCCAGATTTCACCACTATACAATAGATACATGTAACAGAATTCAACTTGTACCCCCTAAATCTATTAAAATAAAAAATAATTGTTTGGCTTCCCAATTAAATTTGCCTGTAAGTAGATACTATGGTAATCAGTGAAGAAAAATAGCTGGTACTCTTGATCATTCTGTCTTCATATGGGATATGCAGGTGTGTGGGTATATGTATGAGCAAGTGCTTGTGTGTGTGTGCGCATAAACATGTACGTGTTTATCTATAAAACATTTTCCTAACTTGGCTTCTAGGATGTCACTACCTCCTACTTTTTCTTACACCTATCTGGATCATACTATCTTGTCTGGTTTTTCTCATCATCCTAGCCTCTTAATGTTGGAATGTTCACAGGCTCAATATCTGAACCTCTTCTATTCTCTTTCTAAACCTCCTGCCTAGATAATCACACCCAATCTCAAGGCTTTAAGCACAGTCTATACAGAGGACTCCTAAATGTATATCTCCATCCTTACCTCTCTCCTGAGCTTTGGTCTCATATATCTGACTTCCTACCTGACATCTCCACTTAGTTATTAATAGATGTTCACCAAGCATCTAAACTCAACATGTCTAAAACTCAACTCTGGATTCTCCCCAAAGTCTTGTTCCTGTTGCAGTCTTTACCATCTCAATAAATGGCAAATTCATTCTTCCAGTTCCTTCGCCCAGAAATCTTGGAATCATTGCTGACTCTTTTCTTTCTTTCATTTAATTAGTCAGAAAATCTTGGTGGCTCTACTGCCTTTAACATAAATATCTAGAATCTGATCACTCACCCTAGTCCAAGCTACCATCATCTCTTGCTTGGATCTTGTACTAGCCTCCCAGGTGGTCTCCTTACTTCTACTCTCACTTCTCTATATTCTTTTTCTTTTCTTTTCTTTTTTTTTTTTTTTGTGAGACAGGGTCTTGCTCTGTTGCTGGGGCTACAGTGCATGGCATCATCACAGCTCAAAGCAGCCTCAAACTCTGGGGCTCAAACAATCTTCCCACCTCAGCCTTCTAAGTAGCTGGGACTACAGGGGCTCACCACCACGCCTGGCTAATTTTTTCTATTTTTTTGCAGAGACAGGGTCTCACTCATGCTCAGGCTGGTCTTGGACTCCTGGCCTCAAGTGATCTTCCAGCCTCAGCCTCCCAAAGCACTAGGATTACAGGCATGAGACACCATGCCCAGCCTATATTCTGTTTTTAACATATAAGCCAGAGTGAGGCTTTAAAACTTGTCACATCACGTCATTCCTCCACACAAAGTCATTCCAATGACTTCCCAACTCAATCCCAGTAAAAGACAAAGTTTTTACAATTGCTTCTAAGGTTCTATACAATTGACCTCCCCACTTCCACCCTCCTATTATCCATTTAAGTTCATATCCTATTACTATAATGGGCAGCATAATGCAAAACCAACCCAAAGTTAGGGCACTGGCTCTCCACCCTTGTTAGCTATGTACATTTTGTTACTCATGGACAAGTTAGTTAACATCTGTTTTATAGATGCTCATCTGAAATGTCTTATAGAATTGTTCTTAGAATGAAATGAGTTAATACTTGCAAGTATTTAGAAAAGCATCCAACACATAGTAAGTGCTATATGGTATTTGTTAAGTAAAGAAAATGCTCACTCTCCTTCAGCCACATTGGCCTCCTTGCTGGTCTCCAAACATTCATTCTTCTTTCCTCTTCTTGACATGCTTTCCCCCTGGGTATCCACCTTGTACATGTACTCACCACCTCAGGTCTTTTGTTGAAAGTCACCTTCTTGGAGACCTTTGCTGACTACCCAATTTAAAACTATAATGCCCCTCAGCAGTCCCCATCTCCTGTCCCTGCTTTGTTTTTTCTCCATTATCACTTACGATCATCTAACACACTGTATATTTTAATTACTTATTTATCATTTGTCTCTTCTACTGGAATGTAGCATTTTTGCCTGTTTATTTCACTACTCTATTTCCAATATTTACCATATAGCAAGTGCTCAGTAATGAACAAGAGATAAAGAACAAGTGACACAGCCAAATAATACTTCAGTGTACAGGGTCTTTTAATAGTTCAGGAGACAGTGGGTACAAATGGTCCAAAATATTCTACATGACTATATAAATGGGAGAAGAGTAGATGTTTCTACTTATTCAGTCCTTTGTTATTTTCCCACCTCTTGAATACTCTTCTAAACTGATTAAAGGATTAGGAAGCTCGTTTGCTTTCTACCCCAAATTCCATTATCCAAGACAGTTCAATTATCAGGTGGACTACCCATACAATACACTAGCATTCCATACATTTGTTTGATCACGTCAACTTGAACCATTTATTCCCACATCATACCTTAGAACTTGTCATCACACAGAATTACTCCATTTTTAAAATCATAAATGTCAATATATTCTACTCAGTCTACAAGCTTCTACCTTTCAACTCTTTCATCCTTTCATTCCCACTACACTCTTTAAGCTCATTTAGAAATCATAGCCTCTGATTTTTCCATTTTTTCCTTATGCAGCAATCCCTATCTGACCTCTTTTCTTCTTTACCCAGCCTGGGTAAAGTGATTGATCTCAAGGCCAAACACTTGGACTATGCCCTGCAGAACAACCTCAGGTCCCCTTGCCATGTGTCCCAACAGCCAAGCAAAACTCCAATCCTGGATCAAGGGGAGGGAGCTCACTCTTCACTTATACACCTTACTAGCTGAGGGGTTTGGACAAAAAGTCTCAAAATAATACAGAATCTTCTTTAAAAATCTAATTTATGGTTTATAATTTCAATTAGGCTCTTAACACTGCTTATCAAACCCTTTTAAAAAACTTATATAATATTTACAACGTGCCTGGTACTGTTCTAGACAGTTACAACATTAACTCATTTAATCCTCACAGTAGCCCCCTGAGGTAGATATTATTATTGTCTCTGTTTTACAGATGGAATAATTAATGCACAGAAAAGTTAAGTGACTTCATGAGGTCATGCTGCTAGTAAGTGGTAGAGCCTACTAGGCTCCAAACCCTGGCAGTCTGGCTATAGAGTTCAAGCTTTTAACTCTGTTCTTCTTCATCATACAGATGAAAAAAATGAGGTACAGAGAGGTTCAGTAACTTGCTCAAGGACACCCAGTTATCAAGTGGAAGAACTTTGATTAGAATGCAGAGAGTCTGACTTTAGAGCCCATACATTAACCCACTAATCTATATCATTTCCTTAGCACTGAAGCCCTCTGAGAGAATTAAGCCCAACAGGTTTTGGAGTTCCTCTATTTCCCATGCCATTCTCAGCAAACTCATCTAGACCCACACCCATCTCTACCTTTCTCCCAGTCTCAGAATTGATTTGTCTCTCTTAGTGTTCAATCATTTCATCTGGATTGCATTTCTTCTATTTTTTTCTCTCTCTCCTGTATCCTCAACCTCTCTATTTTTAATGGCTCTTATGATCATGCTCAAGTTTCTTCCATCCTAAAAGATCTCACCTCCAAAAACTGTGCTTGATGAGGCTGTTCTTTATACCTCCCTTCACCCTCTCCAACACTTCCTTCTCAGTCAGGATGTGCAAAAGGGCAATAATCACTTTCTTACCTCTTATCTCACTTTAATTGTCAATACTAATAACTGTTCTAAAGCTGTTGTTGCTAGTATTATTAATGGTATACCAATTATAAACTCCAATGGATAATTTTTAGTCCATACCTTACCATACACCACTATTTTGCTCTTCATTTCTTCTTCTTTGAAAATTCTCTACTCCCTTGGAATTCTTAGATCTACACTCTAATGACTCTTCTCCCATTTCTGTCTCCATTTTGGATTCCTCAACTCTGGCCTCTCCCCCAGGGTTTGAGGTTAAACATACAGAGATTTAAAAAGACTTGATTTAGAAAAAAAAATTTTCCCCTACTTTACATGCTTTTTTTTTTGATGATCTCTCTGTAGAAGACACAAATTTAAGTGGTAGTCAGCTGACAGCAATCCCATCAGTGGCCATGGCTTTGTTGCTCCTTTTTGAAAAGCCACTCCCCTCTTGTTCCCCATTCCTTCTAACTTATGGTCCGAATGGAAGCTGGCTGACCCCATATCCATACAGTTAGTCTAAAGGTGGGCATTCGATTTTCAAGAAGACAGGAATCATGGAAGCCTGATCAAAAAGTCTGCTATTTAGACAGAAAAATAAGACTAGAGGACAAGCTATACAAGCTATACCTCTATTTGAGTCACAGACATATTAATATATTCCCAGTCAAAACTAAGGATATGTGGTCTGCTAAAGAATTTCTGCTCTAAAATGTGAATTTTAGAATGTGAAAAACAGTGTGGGAGATATCATGTGGATGCTAAAATGTTGGAATTTCCAAGATATTTAAAAAATTTATGGGCATAATTGGTTCTGGATTTTATAAGATATCTGGCCACTGTAGTCACAGACTATAATAGACAACGTTTATGTCCTCCCAAAATTCATATGTTGTAACCTAATTCCGAATATAATGATATTAGCAGGTGAGGCATTTGAGAGGTGATTAGGTCATGAGGGTTCCACTAAGGATGAGATTAGTGCCCTGATAAAGAGATCCCAAAGAATTTTCTCACCCCTTCCACCATGTAAGTTTACAGTGAGACAGAAGACGGCCATCTGTGAACCAGAAAGGAGGCCCACACCGACACTGAATCTGCTAGCACCTTGATCCTGGATGTCCCAGCCTCCAAAACCATAAGAAATAAAGGTCTGTTGTTTAAGCTACCCAGTCTATTCTATTTTGTTATAGCAACCCAAATAGACTAAGACATAGATTTATCAGGAAGATGCTGCAATCAAACCCCTTTTCTCTAACAGACATAATATTCCATGACAGTTCTATAATTATGCTAGATTGATTTAGGTTTTATTAAACATGTAAATGACAAATTAGTAAGCAAGTATGGCAATAAAGCTTCCCTGACCAGCATCAAAATGCTACTAGCTACTTTAAAAGAAGAAAATATAAATTCTTCTTTATAGGTAGCAAACTTCAGTATAATATAAAGAGGTAGCAAACCCCAGTATATTTAGCCATACCTGTGAAAACTAAAATTAGTGCTAGAGTGGCAATAAAAGTCAGTTCCAGAATAAGTTGGAAATCCATAGCCTACTTGGAAAATAATTGAAATAAAATTGGTATTATCTTTTAATCACTTCTAAACATCTGGGTACTGTGGGCAATAATAAGATCACTCATTAACTGCAGCAAACACTTTGTATTTAAATACATAAAAATAAACAAAAATGGTTTAAATTTAACAATCTTCCTGATGACAATGCTATGCACTCTTTCATGTGTTATATCATTGATTTTGTTGTTCACTGAATTCATTCACTCATTAAATACTTACTGAGCTCCTTCTGTGAGGGGAGTTATTACACCAAAAATTTAAGTAATAACTCATTATCATAGCCAAGGATCAACAGGAAGAATGCTTCCTGTCTTTCATGACTGGTAGTGGCCTCCAGGAATATACCTCCTGGTGAGGTCTGCCCACTGAGTGGTAGCCTATGGCTGAACCTATGCCATAAGGTACGCTGAACCACTTCCTGCTGAAGCCTGCACAAAAGGGCTAAATGAAAAAGGACGTGCTCTTCTATCTGTCTTAAGGCAAATGCCTATAAACACAGACGGGAAGGATGTATTCATTTCTATAAGAAAGGTACAAAGTCCTATAAAATTTCAAAATAGGAGCAATCATTTCTAGCTTCAGAACAAAGTTTTCTGGAACCTAAATCCAAGTTTTACTGTTGCTGTTTCTTTTTTTCTTTTTTTCTTTTTTTTTTTTCCTCCATCATTCAAGTATCAGGCATGTTGCTGTTTGTTTTAAACCACTTTATTAAGGTATGATTGACATGCAAAAAGCTTTACACATTTGTTTTGTTTTTAAAGAATGATGTAATATAGACAGATGAAGATAGGAAGGCCTTTACAAGAAGAGGTAATGGCATTAATAAAGAAGTAAAAGGGAACAGCTCTGACTAAACTTGAAAATTTTATGAACTCCAGAGCAAAGGATCCATATGAGATAGCAATGGCCTAAAGAGGTATTTTGGATCCAGACTGTAGAAGGTCTTGAATGTTGGGCTACAGGGAGTCTGGACTTTATGAGAAGCCCCCAAAGTTTTCTGAGCAAGGGAAAAACATAATTAGAGCTCTGCTTTGGGAAGATTAATCTGGTCAGACTGATTTTTTGTGGAGGTAGAGGGAGAGGAAGAATAGTGTAGAGATGAGGGGAATCCTATTAAGATTGATTGATAAGGGTAGAGGGGAGAAAATCTGCTAAGCAGAATTATGTATTACTAAAGAAATAGTCATTATCAAGCAGAGAAGACCCATCAGGTGCTGTGTACTGGTCAAGTGACTTCATACATATGGCAGAATCTCAAATCCACATAAAATTCCTACAACGTGGGCATTATTATTAACACTTCGCAGATGAGAAAACTGAGCTTTAGTGAGGTCAAATAACTTGCCTGGCATCACACAGTTAATATGTGGTAGAGCGAGGCCTGACTGATCCAAATAGTCATGCACCTTCCACTTTACCACACTTCCTCCTAAGGAACAGCCAGTCCACCATAGGATGACAAGTATAATATTCATGTGAATGTTTAACCTCTATAAACTTGCTTCTCTAAGTTACTGAGTCTGGATATTTCACAGTTTAGTGGCATGAGGGTGGCTGGAAAATTGCCAGCCATTGGAGAAGCCAAAGTTGCCTGCAGAAGGAGATTTTTCTCTATAATCAGGATGGGTATATAAACTAATATCCATGGAGGGAGGTCAACCTGGCTCTGTCCCCAGAACTGGCAAGGGTTCCACTTAGTCTGGTCCTTAACATCTCCCTTGGGACTACACCTTCATACTGCACACTTACCTCTAGCCCAAGAGACCCCTTTTCTCTTTTCTAGCAAATTTATGAACTAGCTGCTTAGACCTCTTTCCCCATGGGAGGACAGGAATCCAAATCAGGGATTTGAGTAAACAGCTCCATCTCCCTTCACTATTACATTCTCCTGCTTCCCAAAAGGGGTCCAAAGTAGCACAGCAGGTAAACAGTGGGGCTGAATGAATACAAAGTAGAATGATCCACACAAAGTCTCTGTTCATGAAGAGAATAAGGAAAAGTTCATGAGAAGCCCTTTGGTGTATAAAATCAGCTCTGTTCAATATTGCTTAATTTTAATGCTTCATCAGTATCCTAATTAATGTAGTAATGGGTAATAATTCCACTTAATACTCTATAATTACCAAACTACAGACCTCTTTTAAGAACTCCTTCAAATGACAGTCCTTCAGAATAAAACTCTTCCTTTTCCCCTGCAGTAATGGCCAACACTAATTCCTTTCATTTCTCCCACCTTCCTGCTTTGCACTTCTGCTACTTCTTGAAGAAAGTACTCTAGCCATAAATCCCAACTAGACCCTAGATAGTGGTCCCCTGGTCATCCATCAGCTTTAGCACTCACCACCTCCCCTCTGCCTGCAGGGCTCTGTGCAGGTTGACCTTTTGGCTATAGAATGTGTATAAACAGTACTTCCTACATGTACCTTGGGACTCATGTGTTAAAAGCCCTTATTTTATACAAGGTAATCCTAGTGACAGTAGCCAAATAGAGACATGGAGATAAATTTACAAGACAGCTTTGCTCCCTTCTCATAATTTATCAAGCCAAACAAGACTGTAAGAACAGCAACAACAAAGGATGATTTATAATTTCTACTCTGCATGTCACCATGGTAAGATATATAAGTGGCTTTCATGGAACAGATTTAAAAGTTGCAAGGCAGTTACAGCAAATTAACATGTAATTTGTTTCTGAATGTACCATAGTTAGTGCACAGAGAATCAGGCTAGCTGGGTTTACATCTTGGCTGTGACACTTGCTAGCTATGTGACCTTGGGTGAGTTACTTAGCCTTCTAGCATCCTCATCTATAAAATGGAGCTAATTGGACCTACCTCATTGAGTTGTGAAGATTAAATGAGCTAATCAATATTAAATGCTTAAAACCATGCTTGGCACATGATAAGCATCCAATGAATGTTTGCCATTATTAACACACACTCCCATTATCATTATGTTTAGTAATAACTGAAATTATCATAGTCCTATCAGACCAGGGCCCTAAATGAATTAAATATTAAATTAATATTAGTACAAATAGGATAATAGCCACTGAAATAAAACTAGAAAGAACACTGATACTTAGATTCATCATCATTTCAAAACTGGTTAAAAAAAAAAAAAGGCGGGGGAAAGGCACAATAAAAGTTTAACCAGTGAGTAAAAATTTTTGATAGCTAAATAGTGAAACTTTGTATGTTGTCCTCAAGATTAAAGGAGAATATGTAAAGCATTTTGGAAACTACAAAGTGTTATTTTAGAATAGGATATTATTAATGAAGAGAATAGATTCCACTTCAAAATATTTTACAAGGTGAGATTTGTTATTTTATTTTATACTTTCAACTACTTTACTGAAAAATCTACAACTATCATTACAAGAAAATGGGACAACAAGCAATCTAACTAAGGTCATTCAAGGCTCCATCCTCAGTAGATATGCCTGACACTGTCATGAGTCACAGTCAAAACATGAGGACAGGAATGTGAAGGAGAAACTGACATGCCCACATGCTGGTTGGTGTTCTGACAAAAAGAGCAAGAGATGTAGAAGTGGAAGTTGTGAGAATATCCATGGCTTAGAAATCAGATTCCACTCTGCTTTTTGGAAGCAAAGGTACAGTCAAAGAGGCAGTCCCTTAGCTAAGCAGAAGTAGGATCAATTAGAAATGGAAGGGTAGCTCAAGAAAGAATACATGCCAATAAAAAAGAAAGCGATAGATGAATTTTGGTAAATGATTAGAGGTACAATAGAACTCAAGGGATGGGACAGTGCAAAGACCTAGATATGACCTTGCTTCACTCAGTAAGCAGGGAGCTTATGAAGCCCCTGCCTGGGGATAAAAGATATCCCCAGTATTGTTAAGAAATGATTTAGAGAGAAATTGTAAATGCCTGAGCAGAGTTAAATTAAGTCAAGCTGGGGTCAGTGTATCATCTCTGTGCCTATAAATTACCTCTTTGCATCTAGTATCTCACACTGTGGCAGAGCAGCTTCTACTCTAAATAAGTAAATTTCTCCTGCGGAAATTTAGGAGCAAGATGTAGGCCTCATGTCATAGTCTATAGAAGAGAAACTCCTGAACTCCTGAGTGCTGGTTGTAGAATAGAATCAAAAGCAGAACTGGTGTAAGTGTGCTTTGTGACGAGGCTAGAGGCCAGATTAATTTAGTTACAAGAGTGACTGAGGTTAATCCATAGCACCATCTTTGTGCACAAAGATCAGCATACTATGCAGAAATAAGCTGTGAAAAAGAAAGAAGGAAGGAAAGAAAAAGAAAGTTGTTTGACTGCTATTACCTCATGTGCTTGCTCATGTAGCTTAAGATAAATAGATGTATTTTAGTTGTATAATACATACATATCAAAGTAAACACTCTCAAACCACTCATTTAGAGCTGCAGCTCCTCAAAAATAATCCACCCATCATATGCAGTTCTGATCAGTAAATTCAATTGGATATTTAAGGAAGCTGCAGTATTTTTCAAACTATATCTGAAGAAATTCAAGATTGTGTGGCACCATCTCAGGGGGCCACTGGGTGGTGTGGAGGGAGGTAAGGGAGGAGCAGGCAACCAAGCAAGCGGGGCTGAAGATACTCCTCTGCTTCTTAAATCAGAAAAGCTCTGCTTTTATCTGTGTTATCTAAGTAGGATTCACGTAAGGTTTCATTTGATAAGAAACTACACTGGGCAAGCGGGAAAAGCACAGGCAATACTGGTTACTGCTATTTGAATCTTGTCACTGCTATTTACTAGTTCTGTAACTTAGGAAAATTACCTTATCTCTCTGAGCCTTTGTTTCCTCTTTTATAAAATGGATAGAATAATATTAACAAGCTTGTTATATGAAGTAAATAAGATAAAGTATGTACAGCACATAGCATAAGGCTTTAGCATATAGCAGATACTAGCTGTTAGCTCCTTTTCTATGTTTAAATATATATGTCTAATATAGATTAAATATGTTTATATATGCTTTTATATATATATATACACACACACATATATGTTTGTATAAGCTTCTGTAGACATCTCGATAACTTGCAGTCATGCAAAAGATACATTGAGAAAGAATTTGGGGTCAGCAGCATCACTGTCTTTCATGTTTCCAGGCTGTGGCTGCCACAATAGTTGCTAGCATAAATCCTCAGCATTTATCTACTATTCCACCTCTATATTTTCAGCAATTTCTATCTATCAGTAGTTTTCATTAGCAGCTCAAAGATATTTTTCAAAGAACTGCAATATTATCATTTATAATACACTAAGTCAGTTCACAAGAGCAACCAACCTAAAGAGCATTTTAAACAAACAGATTCACTGACTGATTAACATTAAAAGGAGCTTTAGAGTGGATCCAAAAAAACACCCTTATTTACCATTGAACAAAAGCACAAAGAGATGAAGTAGCCTGACCAAACTGACAGTCATCAACTAGCAAAATTCCCAGATAGCTATAGCAACTTCTGAACACTTTCCACACTGATTAGCTTATGTTGCATGTACAATGTGTGGCAGAGAAAAGCTAAAAGTCACAGGGAATACTACCCCAATTTAATGTCATTAAGATCACAGAAACCTACAAATAACAAATACTAACTGCAAAATATAGAACGAAGTGCCCACAGTAAACTTTACCATCCTAATTCCACCGTTAAAGAACTGTGTGACATTGGGCAAGTTACTTAACTCATGTTTGAAATAAGGTGCTAATACATGCCTTGGCCTTGTTATGAATAGCACCTCTTCTCTGATATTCTTGCCAAAATCCATAACCTCAGCTTAATCATGAGAAAGCCTCAGACAAACCTAAATTGTGAGACATTGTACAAAATAACTCACCACTACTTTTCAAAAGTAGAAAGGTCATGAAAGATTGAAGAAATGTCATAGATTAGAGGAGACATGACAATTAAATGCAATGTGGATCCTGGATTTGATCCTAGACCAGGAAAAGGGCTAGTGAAAAAACTGGTAAAATTTGAATTAGGTCTGTAGCTAAATTCCTAGTATTGTATCAATGTTAATTTCCTGGTTTTGATAATTATGATTATTATAGACAAAGCTTAGTGAAAGGTATACAGAAATTCTCTGTACTAATTTTGTGACTTTGTAAATCTAAAATTACTTTTAAACAATTTTTTTTAAAAAGCCTTGTTGTGAGAACTAAATACAAGATAAAAAATTTAAAGCCACATCTATTTTTTGGAGGCATGATTCCTTCATCTAATGACTACATTTAGTGATCATTGACAACAGGAACGCTATGTTAATATTGGCCAAACCCAGGCTGGGCATCACGAATAATGAAGCATGTTGTTCAACCACAATAAAATGTGCCTACTTTATACTTCAACTAAATGATTATAAATATTTGTGCAAAAATCTACTAACCATCAATATTTCACTCTTTGCCTAATACAATCGTGAGTTAGTGCTTAAAGAAGTATGGATTCTGTGTTTGGGCAATGATGACAGGCTTAAATTTTCCTAATTCCTTGAGCATTTAAACATAACATGTCAGATCTTCATTCCTCTGACTCTGTGACTACTCTCATCTCGTCAGATTTCAACAGTTTTCGGTCAGGCAACACCTGGCAAAATAAACCATTTTCATATAAATTGTAGACATCCCATAACAAGTATGGCACTACATGCAGTTATTCCTACTTCTCTTTTTTGTTTTAAACTCGAGTTTACATCTAGCCTTGAGGGGCAAAAAGCCTGAATTTGAGATAACTAAAGATCCCCAATGCCAAGCTTTTTACCCCAGATTTTGTTTAACAACAACAACAAATCCCCAAAACATTAAAATAACTTAGGAATCACAATACTCTATCAGTTACAGTTTCTAATAAAAGCACTGCTATAGCTCATCCACTTCGGCTTCTCACCTCAGGGATTAAATGCACAGCCAAAACTAATAAAAAGTAACTTGGCTATTTCTTGGTTTTTGATAGAACCATTCATATGATAAATATACACTTCTTTCTATTATACTATACTCTTGCAAAATAATTTTTGTTTTCTACAAAGGTTATGAGATATCATAAAAATGTCTAATGCATCTGGTTTAAGAATCCAATTCTTCCTTCACATATTTCTGCATCTGTTCACAAAATCCCTTAGACTTCAAAGAAAGCTTTTCAAGAGAAAAAGAAGATACATACAGGAAAAGTGGCCATAAATTTTTAGTAGTCCTTTTCTAAGGCCATTTTAATAACGGCACTGTGGGACAAGTATCTTTCTCAAACACTATTAATGACTACAGATTTGTATGGAGATTTATGCTTTCAAAACTTTTTTCTGGTTATAAAAGGAATATATCTTCAATTTGGAACATATGAAAAACACAGAATGCTTAAAGAAAACTTAAATCACTTTTAACCCATTATTTAGGAAGGCCCAACCAAAACAAAAGTTAAAAATGGTTGTATCCTTCCAGTCTTTTTTTCTGTGTATATATTTACACAAATATTTATATGTAAGCATAATATTGTAATGACACTCTAAATGCAATTTTGTATCTTTTCTCAATTAGTCTTTCAAAAGACTGCTTTAGTCTTTCAAATCATGTTTAATGACTGAAATTCTCTGAGGATTTATGCTTTAAAAAATACATTTAATTCTTACTCTAATCAAAGCTAAATAAAAGGTTTGGAAACATTAATCTGCCCTGGAAATTCTACATCTTGAACAATGCAGATTAACAATTCACTTTAAGAACAACCCTATTCGTAAATGTCACTGAAATAATAGTAGAGGTTTAAGAAATTTTTTCTTTAGCATTTATAATGATTTAGTGTCCCAAACTTCCCTGGGCAGTCATTAGTGGGCTCTAGTTTGTTTTTCTTTTCTCTTTGATTCTCTATTCTCATGACATTCTCAATCCTTTAGTCTGGAATGAGGGGGAGTTTGGGTCTAAGGCTTATTTACTTTGATAGTATAGGTTTCAATATGCTATTAACTATAAATAATCAACTAATTCTGGTTTTGCAGAATCAAACCCTCAAACTTAAAGGAGAGAAATATTTGATGGATTTGTCTGACTTTGAATCAATTCTTACCTAACATTGCTGCTGAAATGTAAAATAACATTTAAATAGTTGTTTATTGTCAAAGAGCTTTCTGTCATATTATGTTCTGTACAAGAATCTTGTGAGGCTCACATCAATAAAGAATGCAGAAGTTCAGAAAATTTATGAGATCAGAAAAATAAGTTGAAATTAAATCTTGGTTTTCATAATTACTCTCATTGGCTTTACTTTGGCTTCATAATCATGGCGCCATAGATTTTACAAAGCTTGAAGGAACATTAACATGTCAATCCATTCAACTCTTCCTCCACTCAATTTGCTAAAAGAAAATAAGCCCAGAGACTGTGACTTGTCATGTCACACAGCTTGCAAGTGACAATCAAAGCCCTTGACCTCTGGTTTAGTAACTTTCAGTCTAGGGCTGCTTCCAATACACCAGATACAATATGACATCCTCGCACCTACTCATTATGACAAAGAATACGCAAAGACGCCAGGAAATTATCTAGTAATCACAGAATCTCCTTTCTCTCTAGCTCCCAGAAAGTATCTCCATAGATAAGGAACATCAAAGTGTTTAACACTGAGATTGCATTTGGAAGACGTTTGGTAAATGTGTCAATAAGTAAAAGGGTATTCCGCCTCCCCATTTTTGCCATGAGGGTAAAACTCCAAAAAGTGACGGGACGAAGGCCGCGTCTGGCTCTCAGTACACCACAGTAACAGCAGTGCTGTCAAGCGCAGGACTGGACGGCGCACTTTGGCAGCTTCTTGTCATTCTTTCACAGAGCCTGCTAGATAACGGGACAAACTCGGGGCAACGAAGAGGAACTAGAATGGAAGATGCACGGACACTTGGTCAAGTACCACACTGCCAGAGGGAGGACGTCAAGCGGCTGCACCGACCTAAACTGCCCAATTACTAACAAGACGTCTTCTCTAATTTCTCCGCTGGCCCGTTGGCTTGATGTTAGGGAAAGAGGGGTAAAGAGAGAAATGGGACCTTGAGAAAGAGAGCAGCCCCAGAATGACTGGGGGCTCTGAAAACGTGACACCAGCTGTTGGCTTTCCGCGTTGCCCAGCAACGGCGGCGGCGCAGCGCTACTGGGGGGAGAGGCGGCGGCCACGAGGTCAGGAGGCGGCGCGCTCCTTCCACCAGGGAAGCGCTACGTCATCACGTATTCTTGCAACGTCGCCACGTTCTGAGTAGGAGGGCAGTGATAGGTGAGTCGAGTCGACCTTACACGAGAAATGGCTGGTCCTGAGGAAGCGGGAAGGGAGAAATAAGTGGAGGGAGGGAGGGTGAGAAAGACCTCGCGGGATGGAAAGCTGGCGTGAGAAGGGCCGGCCTCGGTTACCTGCAGAGCGGGAGCAGCTTCGTGTCCTTTATGAAGTGCCCGGATGAAGCGCCAGCACCCACGCGCCTTCCGCGTTGAGTGCAGCGCCATCTTAAGGAGGGCGGAGCCGTCTTGTCTTGGATGACGTCAGCTCAGAGAGCCAGTCTCAGCCCCGCCCCTCCTTGTTGCTGCGCATGCCCATATCCTCCGGGCGCAGTAGCTGAGGGGAAGTGTTTTTGCGGCGCAGGTGGGACAGGAACTGGGTGGGCCTTGGCTTTAGTGTTTTCCTTGGGTTCCTCATCTTTGCGTAGGCTTTGTTGGTGTGGAATCCCTTTCGGGCACACTTGTAGCAACAGTTTAGATTGGGAAGAAAGTAAAATAAGTGGCCTTTCTGATCCTAGCTATCCAGAGGCAACTCTTAAGAAGTTTCTCCAGGAATGGGGGCTCCCATTTCTAGTAGAGGCTCTATACGTGGTCTTTTGAGATCTATGTGGTTTCATTAATTCATTCGGTCTGCAAAGTTTGTTGAACCCTACGTGTGCTAGTTATTGAATGTGCAAGGAAAGACATATCTTGCCTTTAAGAAGTGTATGACCGTGTTGGGTAGCAAATAAATAAATGATACACAGTGTTTGGTGTTAAAGAAGCAAACGCCAGGTTTGGCGGGGAGAAATGGTTAGGATTGTGGTGCTTCGACCTGGTCCAGCAAAGGAAGAAGGTTGTATCTGGTGAAAGAAATTGTTTTATTTTGGGCTCAACTATGAGAAGTTCTCTTTCTTCTGTTAATGCACCTAAAAATCTCCCAAATTAAGAATCTTTCAGTAAAAATATAACTGGAAGAGATTGTGTGTTTTGCTGTGCTGTACTTATCCATTCAGCTAATATTGAAAATTACCAGGGGGAAGTAGGAGATAAGTTGTATAAGAGATGCCTGTACTATTAAGTAGCAGAAATCTGGCAGGGTGAAACAAAACTTAATAAAATCATACAGTAAAATCTCAAAAGTATACAAAGTACTGATGCAGTTCAAGCATAATTTGTGTAATTTTGAAGTGAGCAGGGAAGGAATTATAGGGATGAATGCAAACAAAAACTAAGAAAATCAAGTTTCATTCTTCAACAAAACTGATCTGTTTGCTTTGGGCTGTTAAATTTGAGGTGCTTGTAGTACTTGCAAACGTGATGCCCATTAGATAGAAGCATGGGTCTGGAGCTCAGGAGAGGTTTGAACTACAAAACAAATGGTAACTGAAACCAAGGAAATCTTTGAGACCACCAGATAGAGTTTGTGGAAATTAAAAGTGGTCAAATGATGGAAATTAAAAAAGTAACCAAGAGATGTTGGAGAACCTAAAGAATGTGGGATTACTGAAACCCAGGGAAAAGACTTGGCCAGGGGAAGGGATATATAGCATCCCTTTTAAAATGTAGTTTTATAAATGTCTTACATGTTTAGACTCAAAGCAAAACATTACAATACAGCTTTTTTACAGGTATATTTTTATTTAGATTATATGACCCTAGGAATTAGCAAGATTAGATTTCTGACATCCTTAGCCATCCAGATTGCAAGATAAAACCTACCAATAAGACTGTGGTGTACCAAAAGCTGTCAAAGGGTACACTCATATTATTTCCTCAAGGAGTAGTTCTTAGTCTTATCTGTTGACTCATATGACTGGTAATATTTTCACAGGAGATATTCCAAAATATATTCCCACCAACAAAGGGTATATCAGACTCCAAGTTTGATAATTTCAATATCCTGATGTCCTAAATTATTTACTAACTTTAAGACTGTATTAGAAGTAATAAACTGTTTCGCACCTCAGTGGTGACCTGGTAACTCTCAGCTGTCACTCAGCCAACTAAGTTGCTTCTTGGACAAGGGCTATAGTTTATAATTCTCAAATATCCCCCATCATTTAGAGTAGTGGCTTATGCAGAGTAGGTACATCTTTTAAATCTAAATTTGATTTGAACAAATAACACAACTAACTTTCAGATTGTTAATGCTTTTAACAGCCAGAAGGAACAATTGACAACAGAAAAGACACAGGACCTATTAAAAGTGAACCAGTTCTATCTACTTTTGTGCTTTTTCACAGTAGCATTCTGTTGTTGGGGAAAGTATGACCAAAAAGCTCACCATCTTCTAAGAGGAGCGTAAGTTTTTAATAATGGTAACCATGAATCTTCAGGGATATATATTATTCAGTATATCTTTAAAGAAAAATTCTGAGATACACTTTTGAAATGTTTCCATATAAAATGGTTAACATTTTAGAAGTTTATTTTATGTAGTGGTTAAGTTTGGTTAAATGGAAAATTCACCTATGGAATACCTCATTCTCCAACAATGTTGTTTAAATGAAGCACCACTGTATTTAATGACAGCATTTTACCACTGCTATCATTTTGGTAAGCTGAAGAGCTTTAGTAAAATGAGATATAAATGTCGTATTGAAAGCAGACTTGTTTATACTTAAGGTTAAAAATTTTTATAGTCCTGTACTTACAATATGCGCTATATGTCTACATACGTTCATGCTTACAATTTTGAACACTCGTTTAAAAGTTGATTTTTCATCAACACTTTTATAGTAAGTTCTGGTAATTTTGCTCTCTCCTTAGCATTCCCTGCAAATCCTCTCTTGCTAGAAACAGCAGATTAAAACCAGACTGGCAGTTAGGGAACAGTTTCTATTGCAACCATGTGTGTCAGAAGAAAGGATTAGGTTTCCTTGTCCAAGAACATCAAGGGGAACCTCCACCTCTGCAGACACACCTCTATTCCTCAGTAATGGAGAGTTTATACCTAGTTAGATTTAAATGGGATAAGGGAAGAGTTTAAATCCACTCTTAGCTCTAGGAGTATAATCAGCCCTCAAGTCTCAAAGTATCCAATTTTGTTTCTCTAATTTAATTCTAAGTGTCAGGTTGGTATTAGATGCTGATCAAGGTAATGGAGAGTTGCCCTACACATTTATTCACTTAAAGAAGAATTTTGCAGACTGCAAAGACTAGTTGGCAATTGTATTCAAAACTTAAAGCACAATCCATTCGCCCCTGCACTTTCGTTTATGTTGAATGCGTTTTTCAAATATAAAGAAGGAGATTTCGTAATAGAAGCAAACCTTTCTCTTTGTAATTATGGGGGTACAGCCACAGGATTCTGGCCATTCCATCTTATGCTGGACCCATTATAAGGACACAAATCAGTCAGCCATATTCTGCCCTTGAGTGAGATAAATTCCAAGAGCCATTAAAGTATATGTGAAACTGTAATAATGCTTTGTAGATTGTTCTTTTTTTCAGTTTTGGCTTAACGCCTCATTTTGTAGCTGATGAAACTGGTCCACAGATATTAAGTATCTTAACCAAAATGACAGAACAAATAAGAACAGGAAGAGGAAGAACCTCAGTCTCTAGATGAGTGCTCTACTTTAAATGATACAACTGTAAAGCTGAAGAGGCTAGTGCTGGCCTGGTCCAAGTGGACACAGGTTTTGCATAAAGCCACATCCTTGTGTTAGTCTTCAAAGTCAGAACAAGCAAATGTCCGACTTTTAAAAGGCTGATGCTCTCATTTCACCACCCCTAATGTAAAAAGATGCTGTCTTTTCCTAGTAGTTTTTAGGAGAAAGCGAATTATAGCATCTTACTGTAAGGACAATAATCAGAGGTTTATCGTATTTGGGGGAAGATTTTTTAGGGTTTTAAGGGAGCCATCGCTATCACTTTCTTTCTGGAAGATGCCTTCCAGCAAAATCAAGGGAGAGACTAAGTGATATGAATAGCAAAATGGGATTTTTGTCAGCGTATGTTTTTCTTAAAATTGAGGGCCAGGCCACAATTTTTGTGTTGCCAGATTCAACATCTTGCCGTAAGGACTGTGTTTCCTACTCCACAACAATGAAGCTATTTTGATTGGGGTTAAGAGAAGGTGGGGAGGGTGAGTAGAACCAAACAGACACAAGTGAATAATTTGCATGTATTGATCTTTAGTACTCTGACATGTTCCATGGAGGAAATGGATCTTAAAAAAAATTAGACCAATTAAACTTTTGAAAGTACATTTTACTTTGTTATCTCTCTTTGCATAAGGTATCTTTTCCAAGTGGTGTAGCCCTAAAGACAAGATCTATATGCTATCTGCACACCTATTCTATTTTAAAATCACCGTTCTTTGCTCCCAGCTACTTTATAACTGGGACAAACAGGCTTCCCACTTCAAAGTTTCTCTTTTACAAAAAGAACTCTAGCAAGATCTCCAGAAAGCTTCCTAGAAGTGGCTTTTAGATAAGCTCTTTTCTGTTTTGTCTTTGTAATCAGACTATATTAGATACCTTCTGACATCCTGTCTGGTGATTCTAGGCTCCTAGCTGTGGCTACTGAAAGTAAAGCAATGCTTAGATCTTGACCTTTCTGAAAACAAGATCAAAAGATATCTTCATCTTTCTAAAAATAGGGTCTTAACCTCACTCTCTCAAATTCCATTTCACCAAGCCAGATTCCACTGGATTGCTTCAAACCCCTGACAATCGCAATCAGCTATGTTTTTCTTTACTTTTTCTCATTAATAAATAGAACTGAGCATGAACTTGGAGAAAATCTGCATGCTTATGTATTTTTGATCTCAGTAAACCATTTGAACTTCATGTTCCTCTTTTTCCTTATGTAAGTGAAAAAAGAGGAGGGCTAGATTACACCATTGTAACTCTTTTTTTTTTTTTTTTTTTTTTGACATGTGTTAACCTTCCTTTATTTTTATTTATTTATTTTTTTTCAGCTCATTATGGGTGTACAAAAGTTCAGGTTATATATATTGCCCATGCCTCCCCATCCCCCCGAGTCTGAGCTTCAAGTGTGTCCATTCCCTAGACAGTGCACATCGCACTCATCATGTAGGTATGCACCCATCCCGTCCCCCCACCCCCATACCCGCGGAGTCAGAACTTCAAGCCTGTCCATTCCCCAGGCAATGCACATCTCATTCATCAAGTAGGTATACACCCATCCCTTCCCCCAGCCCCGACCTCAGTCCGATACCCAATTGGTGTTATTCCCAAATGTGCACTCAGGGAAACCAGTTTGCTGGTGAATACATGTGTTGCTTATTTTTCCATTCTTGGGATACTTAATAGAATGGGTTCCAACTCTCTCCGGGAGAACCAAAGAGATGCCATATCACCATTATTTCTAATAGCTGAGTAATATTCCATGGTATACATATCCCACATTTTTCTAATCCATTCATGAATTGATGGGCATTTGGGTTGTTTCCACATCTTTGCAATTGTGAATTGTGCTGCTATAAACATTTGAGTGCAGGTGTCTTTTTTATAGAATGACTTTTGTTCTTCTGGGTAGATGCCCAATAGTGGGATTGCTGGATCGAATGGTAGGTCTACTTGAATCTGTTTAAGGTATCTCCACATTGCTTTCCACAGGGGTTGCACTAGTTTACAGTCCCACCAGCAGTGTATGAGTGTACCTGTCTCTCCGCATCCATGCCAACATGTGTTGTTTTGGGACTTTTTGATAAAGGCCATTCTCACTGGAGTTAAGTGATATCTCATTGTGGTTTTGATTTGCATTTCCCTGATGATTAGAGATGTTGAACACTTTTTCATATGTTTGTTAGCCATTTTTATATCTTCTTTTGAAAAATTTCTGTTCATGTCCTTTGCCCACTTTTTGATAGGGTTGTTCAATTTTTTCTTACTGATTTTCCTGAGTTCTAAATAGATTCTTGTTATCAGTCCTTTATCTGATGTATAGTATGCGAAAATTTTTTCCCATTCTGTAGGTTGTCTGTTTACTCTCGTGACTGTTTCTTTGGCTGTACAGAAGCTTTTTAATTTGATCAGGTCTCATTTATTTATTTTTGTTGTTGCTGTGATTGCCTTAGGGGTCTTCTTCATAAATTCTTTGCCTAGGCCAATGTCTGTAAGAGTCTTTCCTACATTTTCTTCTAGAATTCTAATAGTTTCTGACCTAAGGTTTAAGTCTGTTATCCACCGTGATTTGATTTTTGTGAGAGGTGAAAGCTGTGTGTCCTGTTTCAGTCTTCTACATGTGGCTATCCAGTTTTCCCAGCACCATTTATTAAATAAGGAATCTTTTCCCCAGAGTATGTTTTTGTCTGCTTTGTCAAAGATTAGATGGCCATATGAGGATGGTTTTATATTTGGATTTTCTGTTCTGTTCCACTGGTCTGTGTCCCTGCACTTGTGCCAATACCAGGCAGTTTTAAGAACCACAGCCTTTGTAATATAGTTGAGCTTCCACTAGTTTTGACTTATCCCAAATAAGAATCATTTAAAGATACAGAAATAGGTGTTATAGTCAGGATCAACATTTCAGAGCATATCTGCTGACCCCATGTCCATGGAAGATACTGAGATACAGATATTGAGAATGAGCCTCAAAACTTTTCTCAAGGCTATGCTATGCTCAACCAAATAAAATTGGCCCTACTTGTCATCCTGGCATGGCAGGTTTAAGTTTATGAAAGACAGAAAATATGGAGCTTCTCAGCCACCTGTGGATATGAAGTGATAGATTGTTTTTCAAATGGTAAGTAGGAAAAATATCTTGACCTGTTTTCATTCTGTTTAGCTACTTTAAGTAGCAGCTCCCTTAGTTCCCAACTGTATTATTCTTTTTTTCTCAGAAACATGCTCATTATATTGTAATGGGCAATCACAATGATTTATATGACAGCTGCTAGCCCAAGAGAAAGTTCTAGGAGAGGCTACCTAACAGGTGCTGTGGCCTTTAGGAGAGGAATGGAGCCACTATCCACCCACAGCTTGACATGTGTGGGGAACAAGGTATGTGTGGGGGGAGTAGGAAATAAATACCCCTGCCTCTCTCTTCTCTCACCCTCTGATCTTATCTTTTGTTCCCTCCTGTTCGATGAACCTCAGGGCAAAGGAGTCTGATCTGTTCCATAAGGTCAGGCCTTCCTGCACCTCTGGATGCACAGAACAGGATACAAAATGGTAAACAGTGGATTTGGAAGGCCTAATGGAAATGTTCAGTATAGAGCTACTATCTATTTACAAAACTAGAAATATACCTGTACCAATGTGATTAAAGTCTAAATCTTAGGATAACTTTCTAACTGGGCATTAAATATTTTGAAGGCAAGACCTTGATCTTCATCTCTGACTTGGAGAACTTGGCACATCAAAGAGGAGCTCAATAAATATTGTCAGATTGATTAAATGAAAAAATCAGTACATGTGAAGGGGAGCAGGAAGGTTTCAGTGGGATATTTTAAAGATAGGCAGTACAGGGAATTGGGGAAAAATTTTTCTGAGCCTAAGATAAACCCTGGAAGCATTTTTTAATTCTCTGATATATGATTGCTTTTTTGTGGTTTGCTCTTTCTGCTAAAAAGCAGAATGCAGAAAATATTCTGATTAGTTAAGGGTTACTAGGTTCCAACTAATGTTTTATATATAAATCTAAATTACTACTCTTCTACATTCTGCTTCCCTTTCAGTTGGGTCAAATCCCTATGGGAGAAAGTAGCATTCCTGTGGTGGGTAAAATAATTTCTATGGAAACTTTTCAAAATGCAATTTCTGTAAACACTATGTGAAGATATGATTTATTTCTGGAATCAGCCCTTGTGCTTGCATCATCTTCCAATTTATCAGCAAGTTCTCTGTGTGCCAGCATCTCTTTTTAAGGATCTGTCCATATCAGTTGTAATCTAAGAGGGTGAACTTCCACTAGGAGGGTTGAGACAATGGGAAGTAAAAGAAGAGATTGTGTTCCAGGAGGTGATGGGTGCATTAGACTTTATTCCCAGTCCCGTCTCTGCTATAACCAGGAAAGTGACATTGGAAAGTTCTTAACTTCTGAGCCTCTTTTTTTAACCAAAAAGAAAAAAAAAAAAAAATGAGAGCATTTGAACCAGACAGCTCACAACGCTCCTTCCAGCCCTTAACATATAAGCTTATGCTCATGTAGGTGCTGCATTTTTAACCCAAGGATCACCCAGTACTTTAGAAATACACGTATAGACTAACAAGCTTAACTATCCTCCCATTTTTCCAGATGGTCCCACTGAGACCTGAATGATTTTTTATTTTGTGACTCTGGAAGACCCAGAAACTATGTCTTGGGTAGTCTAGTGTTGAAGGAATTGAACTGAGTTGTGACTAACTTGAAGAGAGTGTTGTTACTGAGAAAATCATTAGATAAAATTCAATAGAAGAAATAGAGTCTTCTAACATTATCACTTGTATCTCCTAGGGAGGGAGGGTGGCAGTTTGGGAACTAGTGCTGGGGGAGAGAGCCTGGAGACAGAGTAAGAGCTGGAGGAGATAGGAGAACCATTTATCTCTAAAACTTGTTGGACAAAGGTGCCAATACTTTTATTCATTCATACTGTTCACTCATTCAGAAATCATTTAATGCATACTTACTGCATGCCCTTAAAACTAAAGGACTGAAAAGGTAATCTTTGTGTCATTCTAAGTACCACATATGATACTTCTTACATGTTATCACATGTATCACTTTTTCTTGGCTCTAGTTTCCTATTTCACACTCTGAAACCTCAGAGACAAACGGAATCGGCAAGCCAGTCTTCTTCCCTCCCTTGCTGCCATCCTTCCCACATTTATTGACCACCTCCTCTTAACATGGTCCTAAGTTGCGCTGCTCCATGGAGGATTGGGACATGGATCCCACCATGGAGAATCCCAGTATTTCAGGGAAGATTTCTTGTAAGCTTATTAAAATACCATAGGACAGGGACCATTCTAGAGCATAAACATGGTAGTGTAGACCCAAGTCCCCCAGTGTTTAAAATATTAGCAACCAGATAGCTTTGTATGAGTCCACAAAGCCACTGATAGTAAGAATGAGAACGCACTTCTTGGGGCCTCTCTCCTGGTTGAAAAATAAAATCCTAAGCCCCCAAACAACTGAATGGGCCACCTGTTGGCCAGGGTGACCCCAGAGAAACTTTAAAACTGAGTTCTTGACCATGACGGGATGGGAGGTCAGACACACCTCGTCATACCCCCTCCGTTATTAACCACCTTTGGGCTTTCTTCCCTAAGGGTTGAACAGAACCAGCATTTCTCCATCTCTGATTTCAATCAACTGCCTAATGCTTCTCCTCCCTTTTTATGGTTTCTGCCCTACAACTGAGCGGCATTCCTTCCAGATAAGAGGCCACCAACTATGGAGTGGTTCTGGCCAGTCTATGGAGGATGCGCAGGGAGGGGTTTTGTGTCCTCTGCTTCACCTTTTGACATCAGGGGACCTAAAACTCCACTGTTGGATCATGCTAACGCTGCCATTTTTTGTACGTACAACTTATGAAGAGGCATGAAGTTCAACTGCGCATGCACATGTTTCTTCTTTCATAAGTATTCATTCTCTTCCTATAGCTTATTAAATATGTGTATTTGGCCACTTCGCTGAGCATAAATTCCTGTTCCCTGTACTGTCCTGTTCCTTCAAAGTATGTGTTTCTAGCTTCTGGCTGGAGGCTCTGCTTCCCAGCCTGTCATAATGGCCACCCTGCAGGCTGTAACCCTTTATGAGTAATAAAGCTCTTCTTTCCAAATCATGAACCTCATCATTCTTCAGTTGACATGACCAACACACACAACCCCACACTAGCCCTGGCTACACTTATCACTTATATTGTCACTGCTAGTTATCACCTCAGTAAGAACAAGACCCACCATGCCTAGGGCACAGAAGGTCACAGGACATGGGACTTTGGTTTCTCCTCAAAGAGTAGCATACCTTCAGAACTCATTTGATCCTTCTTTTCCCAGAACTGCTTAGGAATCAAGGAGAAAAGGGAAAAAAGAGGGTCTCCAGCTCTGACCTTTACTAATGTCAGGAAGATCCCACTTCAATCCTGTTGCCACTCCTTTTGTTAAGACAGTAAGTAATAAGGTCGCCTTTCCTAGAACACCCAGTTTAGCACTCATAGATTTTTAGGTCTTTCCAATTGTCTGACTTTTAACACCAGGAGGCAGTGGAGTGGGGGGACATGATGCTGTAACACACAAACACAGATTCTTGAGAGTTTGACATTCTGTTATTTACTCCCCTAACAAATACTTATGGGGTGTCTGTTGTGCCAGACACTATGCCAAGTACACAGTAAGGTACTATCCTTGCTCTTCAAGATCTCAGTTTAATGAGGGAGACTGCAAACAGAATTTCAAGAGAAATGTCTTTGTATTATGAAGACCTTTCAATGTCCTTTGAATCACATTTTATGGGAAGTCCTGGCCTCACTACTTGCCATTTGTATAACCTTGAACAACAGGCTTCCTAAGGGTTCTGGACCCCAGTTTCCTCATCTGAAGATGGGGACAAAGGGTAATAAGTTCCCCGAGTTTCCTTACAGCTCTATCATGAGCACTGGGTTGGATCTCGAAGGAGGTACTGAATAGAATTTTGAATTGGAAAGAGGAGCAGGGTGCCCTCAGGAGGGATAACTGCTTGAACACAGCGTGGATGTGTAGATGAATAAGGCACAGAGAAAGGCGAAGGTAAAGAGAGTAAGGAATTGACGCATCTCCCTGCTTCCGCCATAGTCCCCCCTTCAGTATATTTTCAATCAGCCACCACAGTGACCCATTAAAATGTAAACCAGATCATAGTCACTCCCTCTGCTCAAAACCCTCCAGTGGCTTCCCATGTCATTTGGAAAAAATCTGAAGTCTTATCAAGACCCATAAGATGACCTGCATTCTCCATCCCAGCCTCCCTTTCTGATCCTTTCCCATCTTCTCCCTCTGCCTTGCTCTACTCTGGACACAGTGGTCTTCTCTCCAATCCTCTGTATTTACCACCTAACATATTTTACATTATTTTATTTTCCTCTATAATGTAAGCAGCATAAGACCGGGACTTTTGTTTGCTTTATTCTGTATCCCCAAAGTTTACAATGTGCACATCTAGTAACATATTTGTTGAATGAATTTCCTCATTTTAGAGATAAGGAAACTAAGACCAAAGAGGGAAAGGGAATGAGGCCACACTGGTTCTTAAAAGGAGTCTATCTGGGTTAGTAAGTACACAGATATTCTCTCTCTGTGTCCCAGGGGCTCTATGATAGACAGAATAATGGGACCCAAAGATGTCTACATCTTAATCCCCAAAACATGGCAAAGAGAACTTTGCAGATGTGATTAAGTTAAGACTCTTGAGATGGAAAGATTGTCCCGGTTTATGCTGATGGGCCCAGTATAATTACAGAGGTTCTTCTCAGAGGAAGGTAGCAGAGTCAGAGGAAAGGAAATGCAGTGATGGAAACAGAGGTTGGAAGGTGGAAGGGGGCCACGAGCCGAGGAATACAGAAGAAATGTAAAGGATAGATTCTCCCTTAGAACCTCCAGATAGAACACAGCCCTGCCAACACCTTGATTTTAGGATTTCTTACCCCCAGAAATAAAACATAATAAATTTGTATTGCTTTAAGCCATGAGGTTTGTCATATTTGTTAGAGCAGCAATAGGAAAGTAGTAAGTTCTATTCACTGCACTGTAAGAGAAAATGCTGGGCAGGTAAGGCAGAGACAGTTCATTAATTTGTTATTTTATAAATAGCTATTGAGCCCCCCTCCCCCCCACCACACACACTTCCTGGTGGAACACTGCTCCAGTTACTGCTTGTAACAATACAGTGTAAAGGACATAATTCCTGGTCTCCAGAAGCTTACAAGCTAGCAGCTATGGCTATGGCTAGGGGATGGCAAACCCTGAATCCAGGGGACAGGAATTTGTGCCCGACTCCAGACTGATGCTCAGGCCCCCAGATGCAGAACCTGGGAGCCCCGTCTAGGGATATGATTCCAACAGACAAGGATGTGTTTTGCCCCTATCTGTCACCCTGCAGTCACATATTTTCAATAAGGCTCCAAGAAAGGTTTACTCAAGAATGCTTCTCACCCAAAGGAGGGATTTTAAAACTGAGCCTGAGCTGGTGTGCTATGTTAGTACCCAGATCTGGCCATCATTCCTGGATTCTGTGCGTGCCTTTTGGTGGTTGACCTAACTTCTGACATTCTTTTCCTTGGCTTCTTCAACTCTGTTAGATTTGTTTATTCCCTCATTTCTTAATTGACTCAACCAACATTTACTGTACATGTTGATATATCTGTCTTAGCAAAGGAAAAAGTGAGGGAGGATATGAGACGGGAACTTTTACATCTTTATGTAATTTTTTAAAAAGCCATAGGATTGTGTGTGTGGTGTGTATTTCTTTAATTTTGGGATTTCCAGTGGTTTGTTTTTAATTTTAAAAAAAGAAACATACTTTCTGAGAGCTACTCTGCGTCAGGCACCACAGTAGTAGACACTGAGGATAAAAGAGCAGTCCTGAACTACACGCACTTACAGCTTAATAGGGGTGACAAGTGAACAGAGGATTGCCCCATCAAAAGCAAGAGTGGTCCGATCATTATCAAGATTTGGGCCTTTTGGCCTTGCCCACCCCGTCCTCAGTTGTTTTGCTAACCAGAGCCAGCTGTGTCATGAGTGTCTTCTCCCCTGCGCCTGTGTCCCCGCCTGGGCCCTTCACTCTCTGCCTCCCACGCCCTGGCAGACACAGGCATTTTCAGACCCGTTCCCAGGACTCTATTTAGAGCCAGCATCCTGTGCAGCTCATGAGGAGTCACAAGCCCATGATGAGATAAGAGGAGGAACTTGGAAGAAAACACGATGAACACGGACAAAGCCAAGGGGGAAAATATGCTTGTTTTCATTTGCTTTCTCCAAACAGGATGCTTTCACACCACTTTCTATAATCCAAACAGTATTTTTCTTCTTAACACACTGCAAAGATGTGAGCCACCTTCCCAAGGTGGAAGTGGCGCCCCTTCTGGCACCTGGAAGTGGCCCCTCCTCAGTGCCCTGTGCTCCCATATTCCATAGGATCTCTCACCTGCCATCCCGTCTCCCGACTGCTTGTGTTCTCCAGGCACCCCTATGCCCTGTACACAGCCAATGTTCTATAAATGGTTGCTTAATTGAATTGAACAGAATAAAACAGTGTAGGTATTAGTTTGGGCAAATTTTGAAACATCTAAAGTTCAACTCTCATTTTGGAAAACTGCAATATGATTTAAATTCCATTTTAATTGATTATTTCTAAGACAACATAGAAATGTTCCCACAACTCTCAAATAAATATTCACCAATGACATTTTCAGCCTAATTTGACAAACGGAGGAGGAGGACAGGTTGTATACATCATAAAAACTTCATTTTCATGACCCTCTGACTTGTGGTTGCGTCTGAAAAAGGAGCGCAGGATACAGCAGAGGGAAAAATACTTTGAAAGTTATAAAGTGGGTTGCAGATGCTGGTTTGTTTTCACACAACTGCCACAGAAACTGTCCATGCATTCAGTCACTGGCAGACTGAAGCAAATATCCGTGTTTGGATGGGACAGAGGAATGGTGGGAAGAACTGTCACTTGTTGCACAGAGCATTCAGTTGTGCTGGGCTTAGCCAGGACGCAGATGGTTTTCCATCACTGGAATTGGTCAAGGACTGTGGGGCAAGTGCCCAGGCTTTCCTTTCCTTTCATCTACGATGAAGGGTTTCACTGTTCAGATACTTACTTGAAGAGATAAATTCTTGGTTTTTAAAAAAATTCAAATCAAACAAGTGACAGTGGCATGTTCTGGCACCATTTCATACCACTCCTGACTTCTTAGAAACAGTCGATGCTATTTGTCTTCTCTGGCAGGGATTGCTAGTCCTGGCTTTGCAATGGTCCGAGGAGCTTCCGGGGAATTGCAAAATATTGCTAAATATTCTAAAATGAAACATTCATTTTATTTTAATTTACATATGCCATTCAGTGTTTTAGAAGGTGTCAGCACTGTGGAATGATGTGGCCGACAAGAATATGTTGCAACTCTGAGATCCAGCTGTAAATTCTCAGGAGATGCTGGTTGTCCTGAAGTCCACTGCTGTCTGATTTTCCCCATGGCCAGCTGTGACGGTTAGCCTATGTTTATCTCTCTCTGTAACTGTAACAATTTGTGTAGGATGGTAAGATATTATTTCATAAAGCCTTAGTCTAGTAAGTTCTAAAAATTTTTTTATCTTTCTCAAGTAAATACAGGTCAAATCTTCCCCAGTAACAAAGTAACTAAGCATCCACATTTTACAATTGTAATATAATTTTGGTATGAGAAAACTATTTCCTGGTCTCCAGGATCTAGACAGTAAACATATAACACACAATTAGATATGTTAGGATCGTGTTTGGGGAGTCAGATATTCTGCACAGATATCTCTGTCCTAAGCTCTGTACTACATATTTCTTGTTCTTTTCCCTTTTACTTAAGCATATCTTGATGTGTTGCCTGGGAGTTTATGTGTGGTATTATAACAGAACAAAGAATTATGTAAAACAAATCCCAAAATGCTTTCTTTTCCCTAGCAGTCCTACTATAACATAGACAAAACTCAACTAGACTACTTTTCTCCATTATGTAGAATTACTATTAAAAAGAAAGAATACAGATAAAAAATTTTAGGGAATAGTAGGAAACTAATGCATAATGATCTACTTAAGAGGGCACTATAAGTAGGAGTCAAGCTCTAAAGTGGAAATTGCTTATTTAAAATATTTTTTCAATTTTAAAAGGAATATATACACATGGTTAAAAAAAATCAAATTATAAAAAAAAAAAAAAGGAAAACTTCTACTTTCCAACATACTACCCCAACTCCTGAATCCCACTGCCAAGAGAAACACTGATAGCCATTTGTTGTGTACCTTTCCAGAAGTATTCTATGCATATTACAAAGATGTCACAAATGCCCACGTGCTTTCTTCTCCTACAAGCTTTACAACTTGATTTTTTCCCTTATTATATCCTGCACATCTCTACATATCAATAAACATACATACCTCTGTTTAAAAAAATTCAAAAGCTTCATAGCATTCCATTAAGAGTAATATTTTGTTTATACAACCTCTTTTTGATAAACATTGGGACTGCTGTTTTTAGATGGTTACTATTGCAAACAATGCTTCAGTGAACTCTTGTAAACATATATTTGTACACACAAGAGAATAAATCTTATATATGTAGAGTAAATTTCTAAAAGTAGAATGACTAATGCTGAGATTAGATGAATTTATGTCTTAATAATTATCCCTTAATGTATCTGCAAAGATGTTAACCAATGTACACTCTCAGCAACAATGTATAACAGCATATTTAGCAACTGCTCCCATCACTGTGACTTTTTGTTTTTTTTTAAATAAAAATGTATATACACTATCATAATTTACCTCTGGAGATCACCGAAGGACTTTTACTTTTTCCTTTCATAGAAATCTATACTATGTAAACTTGATATAGTGAGGATGTTTTCTTTTGTAATGAAAAGAAATTAATGAGATTCAGAACACTTGTTTGTAACTGTTTTTGGAACAAAATTCCACTTGTAAAATAAAAGTCTAGAATGAGACCATCCATCAAAAGAAGAGCATGGAAGGGAGCAGTTAGAGACAAAGCTCTGTTGACCAAGGGTGGGCTGATGGTGGGGACAGGAGTAGGTCTTGAAGGCTACTCACCTGTGAGCACTGGAGATGGTAACCCAGTGGTATCAAGATGCAGGAGCCCAGAGATAGGTGTAAGCCTCTTGCAATGTTCCCACCTCCCCAGGAGGTCATAATCCCCAGAATAAGAACTTATTTTACAGGATACACCTATATTGCAAGGGACAATGGTCATATTGCATTTAGTTTTTCTTTCTTGAACCCTAAAGAGGAAATCTCTATTTCTCATTTTAAGTTCTTTCAGAATGGAGTGTGCTTAATTCCTCTTTTCCTCAGGTACACTTGAAAGTGTGGCTACTTTAGGATCCATCTCCAGGTTTACACATTTTCTTTAGTTTAGAAAACCCACGTGCCCCACTCTCAGAATCATCACTGGGAGATATTCAGAGCAAGAATTCTTTGTAAAACAATATCCAGATTCAAGGGAAAACATCTGTGTCATTGCAACTTGAAGTCCAGTCTGGTCTACTACAAAACATGTTTCTGTAACATTAAGTATCTCATATGCAATTGGTGAAAAGGAAAATTATGTCAATATAATATGGAATTTGTAAAACTCAAACATGATTTTCTAGTTAAGGAGAGCTGAAATAGCAGAAATAAAATTATACCCTCCAGTATGAAAGGAAAAACCTTTGGTGTGGCTGCTGCTTAGCAGTAGTTCTTTCAGCTGTACTTTCAGAAAATCAAAAAGAAGTGCTTGATTGCTTGATTTCCGGTGGTGGTACAAACTTGTATAAACCCAATGAAGTGGAATTTGACAGTATCCACATTTATTCTTTGGTACAGACTGAATTGTCTCCCCATCAAGCTAATATATTGGGAGAGAGGCAAGATGGCAGACAAGAAACACCTCCAGCCAGCGGAAAAATTTTAGATGAAAGTGAAAAAAACAAACAGGCAGACAGACATATATTGGATGAGGGTTGGAAGGAAGGGTGCCTGAACCCATAGGAGAGTCCATGGGAAGAGGTTGCAGAGCAGAACTAGAAGCTGAAAGGTAGCAGTAGGGTCTAAAGCCTGAGAGGCTTGGAGACCAGTGACAAGGGTAGGTGGGGCAGTTAAATTTCCACTCCCTTGCATCTCAGACTGCTGGTGGCCTCCTGAGCTGCTGAAGAGACCTGCTGACACCAGCCCAGAGATGGCTACTGCCAGTGAGTGGTGAGCCTCCTGCATACAGGGCACTGGGCTCCTAGCTCCCTCAAGATACATTCCACCCCACAGAGCCAAGCTGATCAGTAGGCGCCATATTGTTTCAGTCTCCCTTTCTCCTCCCCTATCCACAGCTGCCAGAGAGAGACAATTTAGCCACCACCTGGAGGCATCCACAGGGAACAGGACCTTTCCATTTGGGGCCCTGCACTAGACTGAGGGGTACTCAGACTGTGAGCTCCCTACCCACCAGCCCTCCCTGGTGCTGCTTGCCTGGTGGACTGCAGCAGAGTGGGGCAAACCCTGAGACAGAGAGACATTGATCCAGCTTGTGGGTGACTTGAGACCAACATTCTTCTCCCTGGCAGGGTCAGGGATTGATCTCCGGGGCCAGGGCACAGGCATGCAGGTCAGATCTGCTATACCAGGTCTGCAGGTCAGATCTGCTATACCAGGTCTCGATCACATTGCCTGGAGGCACAGAAAGGATATTTGTGAACTAGACTACTGAGGTGTATGTGCCATCAGGGGCAGATCAGAGTGGGTCCTAGCTGCATCGTGCTCAAGGGGCAACCCTCCTCCCTTGGGAGGACCACACTCCCAGCTCAGGCCGTGATCCTGGGCAGTTAACTTCCTGGCTCTCATCAGTCAGGGGAGCTCCACTAGCTTGAGGTGCTGCCTTCCAGCAGAGGTCCAGGAGAAATCACGGAATAAGGGAGGGTGGAAAGGAGTGAGGGCTGCTTCAGACTGCCAGACTGCAGGTCTCACACAGCCCCACCTCCACACACAGACTTTTTTGCTTAGTGGGGCCATGTCAGCCCCTCCCTGGGAGCATTGCCCAGAAGCAGAGAACAAACCTTTGATCCCTGCTAACAGCATTTGTGGAGATTGAGAGCAGGTTCACCCAACCCAGCTCTGCCCAGCCTCACTCCCACACTTGCCCCCGCAGAGGTGGAGAATAGGACACACCTGGAAGTCCCAAGGCCCTACCCACCACCTGAGGAACTAGGGTTCCTCTCCAGAGCAATGAGAACTGGTTACAGGACCCAAAAACAGCATTGCAGCTAGCTCATACCAGCAAGTGCCTCCTACTGACAGGGAGGACAATTTGCATCCCCTTTTACTGCATTTACTGATTCGTAACACAGGGTGTGGTTGAATCTCACCCACAAGCACCACCTAGTGACTCAGAGACTAAAGTGGGCGTGTCATTATCTAAATGAAAATCCAAAGGTAAGAAGAAACAGTTGCTCCAGATGGGAAGGAATCAGCAAAAGAACTCCAGAAGTATGAAGACTCAAACTGAAAGGAGATCCCCGAAGGGGAACACCAGGTCTCTAGCAATGGATATCAACCAAATTCAGAACATGAAAATACAGAAGAAGAGTTTTGAACATGGATTGTAAGAAAACTCAATGATTTTCAAGAGAAAATGGATACCCAACACAAAGAAACCACAAAAAAAAAAAAAAAAAAAATTCAGCACTTGGAAGAAAAATTCACTAAAGAAATTGAAATATACATGTCGTTTGCCCACTTTTTGATAGGGTTGTTTGATTTTTTTCTTGCTGATTTTCCTGAATTCTAAATAGATTCTTGTTATCAGTCCTTTATCTGATGTGTAGTATGCGAAAATTTTTTCCCATTCTGTAGGTTGTCTGTTTATTCTCTTGACTGTGCAGAAGCTTTTTAATTTAATCAAGTCCCATTCATTTATTTTTGTTGTTGTTGTAATTGCCTTAGGGGTCTTCTTGATAAATTCTTTGCCTAGGCCAATGTCTGTAAGAGTTTTTCCTACATTTTCTTCTAGAATTCTAATCGTTTCACACCTAAGGTTTAAGTCTGTTATCCACCATGATTCGATTTTTGTGAGAGGTGAAAGCTGTGGGTCCTGTTTCAGTCTTCTACATGGGGCTATCCAATTTTCCCAGCACCATTTATTGAATAAGGATTCTTGTCCCCAGAGTATGTTTTTGTCTGCTTGTCAAAGATTAGATGGCTATATGAGGATGGTTTTATATTTGGATTTTCTGTTCTGTTCCACTGGTCTATGTCCCTGCACTTGTGCCAATATCAAGCAGTTTTAAGAACCACAGCCTTGTAGTATAGTTTGAAGTCTGGCAAATTAATACCTCTCATTTTGTTTTTATTGCTTAAAATTGCTTTTGCTATACGGGGTCTTCTCTGATTCCATACAAAGTGTATAATTATTTTTTCTATATCTGTGAAAAATGATGTTGGTAATTTAATAGGGATTGCATTGAATCTGTAGATCACTTTGGGTAGTATAGACATTTTAACAATGTTGATTCTTCCAGTCCACGAGCATAGTATGGTTTTCCACCTATTTACATGCTCTGCAATTTCCTTCCTCAGTGTTTTATAGTTCTCCCTATAGAAATCCTTTACCTCTTTAGTTAAATATATTCCTAGGTATTTTATTTTCTTTGTTGCTATTTTGAATGGTACTGAGTCCTTAATTTGGTTCTCCGATTGACTGTTATTGGCATATATGAATTATAAGAATGGCTGACAAACATATGAAAAAATGCTCAACATCCCTAACCATCAGGGAAATGCAAATCAAAACCACAGTGAGATATCACTTAACTCCAGTGAGAATGGCCTTTATCAAAAAGTCCCAAAACAACACATGTTGGCGTGGATGCAGAGAGACAGGAACACTCATACACTGCTGGTGGGACTGCAAACTAGTGCAACCCCTGTGGAAAGCATTATGGAGATTCCTTAAACAGATTCAAGTAGACCTACCATTGGATCCAACAATCCCATTATTGGGCATATACCCAAAGAAACAAAAGTCATTCTATGACAAAGACACCTGTACCCGAATGTTTATAGCAGCACAATTCACAATTGCAAAGATGTGGAAACAACCCAAATGCCCATCAATTCATGAATGGATTAGTAAATTGTGGTATATGTATACCATGGAATATTACTCAGCTATAAGAAATAACGGTGATATAGAATCCCTTTTGTTTTCCTGGAGAGAGTTGGAACCCATTCTATTAAGTGAAGTATCCCAAGAATGGAAAAACAAGCACCACATGTACTCACCAGCAAATTGGTTTCCCTGATCATCACCTAAATGCACATTTGGGAATGACACCAATTGGGTATCGGATGGGGGTGGGGTGGGGGGAGGGAATGGGTGTATACGTACATGATGAGTGCATTATGCACCGTCTGGGGAATGGTCATGCTTGAATATGCTGACTTGGGGGGATGGAGGGTTGGGGGAGGGGATGGGGGTATAACTACATGATGAGTGCAATGCGCACTGTCTGGGGAATGGACACGCTTGAAGCTCTGACTCAGGGGGATGGACGGTACATGGGCAACATATATATAACCTGAACTTTTGTACCCCCTTAATAAGCTGAAATAAAAAATAAAATGAAAAATAAATAAAATAAAAAATAAAGAAATTGAAATATTAAAGAAAAATCAAACAGGACTTCTGGAAATAAGGAATTACAAAACGCAGTTGAAGACCTCAAGAATAGGGTAGATCAAACACAAGAAATAATCTTAAGCGTTGAAGATAACTCTTTTCAATTAAACAAGTCAGTTACAGAGATAGAGCAGAGAAATATGAGAAAAGAGCAAAGCCTACAAGAAATGTGGGATTATGTGAAGAGGCCTAACATGAGAATCATAGGCATCCTGAGGGTGAAGACAAAAATACACAAGAGTTGGATAAACTATTTGAGGATATAATGGAGGAAAATTTCTCTGACCTTGCTAGAAATCTAGATATCCAGGTACAAGAAGCTCAAAGGACTCTGGGGCGATTCAATGCAAATAGGAAGACACCACAACACATAGTCATCAGACTGGCCAAAATGAATATGAAAAGGGCCTCCTACAAGCTGTAAGGTGAAAAAAGCAGGTAAGCTACAACAGAAAACCCATCAGACTAACTGCAGACTTCTCAACTGAGACCTTACAAGCCAGAAGAGACTGGGGCCCCATTCTCACTTTTCTAAAACAGAATAATCCCCAGCCTAGAATCTTGTATCCTGCATAACTAAGTTTCCTATATGAAGGAGAAATAAAGACCCTCTCAGACAAGCAAAGACTGAGGGAATTCATCAAGACAAGACCGGCCCTCCAGGAAGTACTCAGAACAGTGTTACACATGGATCAACGTGATAAACACCCACCAGTGTAAAATTATCCAAAAGCTAAAGATAAAATGCCAGACAACACAATGGCTCAAGGGAGAAAACAAAGCACAAAGTTCAACTCAACCGGATGAACAGAAATCTACCCCGCTTATCAATTCTTTCAATAAATGTGAATGGCTTGAACTGCTCGCTAAAGAGACATAGGCTGGCCAAATGGATAACTATACACAAGCCAAGTATCTTCTGTCTTCAGGAAATACATCTAACCCACAAGGATGCATTCAGACTCAAGGTGAAGGGATGGAAAACAATATTCCATGAAAATGGAAGCCAAAAGAAAGCTGGCATAGCAATTCTGATTTCAGATAACTTAGTCTTCAAAGCAACAAAAGTAATGAAAACAAAGATGGTCACTATATAATGGTGAAGGATACAATTCAACAAGAAGACATAACAATTCTAAATATTTATGCAACTAACTCAGGTGCACCCAGATTCATAAAGCAAATCCTACTTGATCTGAACAAAATGGTAAACCGCAGCACTGTAATAGCCGGGGACTTTCACACCCCTCTGACAGAACAGGACAGATCCTCCAAACAGAAAATAAAGAAAGAAACAATGGACTTAAACAGAACTCTAGAACAAATGAGGCTGACTGACATTTACAGAACATTCTATCCAGAAACTACTGAATATACATTTTTCTTATCAGTTCATGGGCCATTCTCTAAGATTGACCATATCCTAGGCCACAAAGCATGTCTCAACAAATTTTAAAAAACAGAAATTATACCATGCATCTTCTCAAACCACAGTGAAATAAAATTAGAAATCAACTCCAACAGAAACTCTCATCTCTACACAAAGTCATGGAAACTAAACAACTGTCTACTGAACAGTTATTGGGTTAAGGAGGAAATTAAGATGGAAATCAAAAAATTCTTTGAACTAGATGATAAAAGAGACAAAAGTTATCAAAATCTGTGAGACACAGCTAAAGGAGTCCTGAGAGGAAAATTTATATCCATAAATGCCTACATCCAAAAGACAGAAAGATCACAAATCAACAATTTAATGAATCATCTCAAAGAACTAGAAAAGGGTGAAGAAACCAACCCCAAACCCAGCAGAAGAAAAAAATAACAAAGATCAGAGCAGAACTAAATGAAATTGATAACAAAAAACTATATGGAAGATTAATAAAACAAAATGTTGGTTCTTTGAAAAAATAAACAAAATTGATACACCTCTTGCTAGATTTAACGAGAATCAGAAAAGAAAAGACTCTAATAGGATCAATCAGGAATGAAAAAGGAGTAATTACAACTGACACCATGGAAATACAAAATATCATCTATGAATACTATAAAAACCTCTATGCACATAAACTAGAAAACATGGAAGATATGGACAAATTCTTAGAAACACACAGTCTCCCTAGGCTCAATCAGGAAGAAATAGAATTCTTGAACAGACCAATATCAAGTACCAAAATTGAAGCAGCAATAAAAGAGCTTCCTAAAAAGAAAAGACCTGGACCCGATGGTTTCAAACCCAAATTTTATCAGACCTACAAAGAAGAACTGTTGCTTATCCTGCAGAAATTATTCCAGAACATCAAGAAGGAAGAAATCCTCCCCAACATGCTTTATGAAGCCAACATCACCCTAATACCAAAACCAGGAAAGGATGCAGGAAAAAAAAAAAAAAAACCCACAGACCAATGTCCCTTATGAATATAGATGCAAAATTTTTCAACAAAATCCTAGCAAACTGAATTCAGGCACTTATCAAAAAAATAATACATCACAACGAACTGGGCTTCATCCCAGAGATGCAGGGATGGTTCAACATACACAAATCTAAAAATGTAATTCAACACATAAATAGAGTAAAAACAAAGACCATATGATGCTCTCAATAAACACAGCAAAAGCATTCGACAAAATTCAACACCCTTTTATGATAAGAATGCTTCATAGGTATAGAAGGGACCCACCTAAAAATGACAAAAACCGTATATGCTTAACCCACAGCCAACATCATACTGAACGGGGAAACATTGAAAGCATTCCTATTTAGAACTGGAACCAGACAAGGTTGCCTTTTATCACCACTTCTATTCAACATAGTGCTGGAAGTCCTAGCCAGAGCAATCAAACAAGAGAAGGAAATCAAGGCATCCAAATGGGGGCAAAAGAGGTCAAACTATTGCTCTTTGCTGATGATATGATCTTATATCTAGAAAACCCCAAAGATTCTGCCATGAGACTACTGGAATTGATAAACAAGTTCACCAAAGTCTCAGGTTACAAAAGCAAAGTACAGAAATCAGTAGCAATCCTATACACCAACAACAAACTGAGAACCATATCAAAGACTCAATACCCTTCACAATAGCAACAAAGAAAATAAAATACCTAGGAATATATTTAAGGAGGTGAAAGATCTCTATAGGGAAAATTATGAGACACTGAGGAAGGAAATAGCAGAGGATGTAAACAGGTAGAAAACCATACCATACCCATTGTTAAAATGTGTATACAACCCAAAGTGATCTACATATTCATTGCAATCCCTATTAAAATACCAACATCATTTCTCACAGATCTAAAAAAAATAATTCTATACTTTGTATGGAACCAGAGAAGACCCCGTATAGCAAAAGCAACCTTAAGCAAAAAGAACAAATTGGGAGGCATCAATTTACCAGACATCAAGCTATACTACAAGGCTATAGTAACTAAAACAACATGGTGCTGGCACAAAAACAGAACTGAGAATCCAGACCAATAGGACAGAACTGAGAATCCAGTCATAAAACCATCCTCATATAGCTGTCTGATCTTTGACAAAGCAGACAAAGACATACACTGGAGAAAAGAATCCTTATTTAATAAATGGTGCTGGGAAAATTGGATAGCCATATGTGGAAGACTGAAACAGGATCTGCACCTCTCACCTCTCAAAAAAAATCAACTAACAGTGGATAGCAGACTTAAACCTATGGCATGAAATCATAAGAATTCTAGAAGAAAATGTTGGAAAAACTCTTATAGACATTGGCCTAGGACAAGAATTTATGAAGAAGACCCCAAAGGCAATCACAGTAAGAACAAAAATAAATAAATGGGACCTGATCAAATTAAAAAGCTTCTGCACAGCCAAGGAAACTATCACGAGAGCAGACAGACAACCTACAGGATGGGAGAAAATATCCACATGCTACACATCAGATAAAGGGCTGATAACTAGAATCTATACAGAGCTCAGGAAAATCAGCAAGAAAAATTCAAACAACCCCATTAAAAAGTGGGCAAAGGACATGAACAGAAACTTTTCAAAAGAAGACAAACTAATGGCCAACAAACATATAAGAAAATGTTTAACATCTCTAATCATCAGGGAAATGCAAATCAAAACCACAATGAGATATCACTTAACTCCAGTGAGAATGGCTTTTATCAAAAAGTCCCAAAACAATAAATGTTGGCATGGATGCAGAGAGTTAGGAACACTCACACACTTCTGGTGGGACTGCAAACTAGTACAACCTTTGTGGAAAGTAATATGGGGATACCTCAAAGAGCTGTAAGTAGAACTACCATTTGATCCAGCAGTCCCATTACTGGGCATCTACCCAAAAGAACAAAAGAGATTCTATAAAAAAGACATCTGCACTCGAATGTTTATAGCAGCACAATTTACAATTGCAAAGATGTCGAAACAATCCAAGTGCTCATCAATACATGAGTGGATTAATAAAATGTGGTATATGTATACCATGGAGTTCTACTCAGCCACAAAAAACAATGGTGATCTAGCACCTCTTGAATTATCCTTGATAGAGCTGGAGCCCATTCTACTAAGTGAAGTATCACAACAGTGGAAAAACAGGCACCACATGTACTCATCATCAAATTGGTTTTAACTGATCAACACTTATGTGCACTTATAGTAGTAACATTCATCGAGGTCGGGCAGGCGGGAGGAAGGGATGGGTATATTCATACCTAACGGGTGCGGTGCGCACTGTCTGGGGGATGGACATACTTGAAGCTCTGACTTGGGTGGAGCAAGGGCAATATACGTAACCTAAACATTTGTACCCCCATAATATGCTGAAATAAAAAAAGTTTTGAGGGAAAAAATAACATGTTGAAATTCTTACCCCTAGTACCTCAGAATATGATTGTATTTGGAGATAGGGCCTTTAAAGCGGTAACTAAGGTAAAATGAGATCCTTTGGATGGATCCTAATCCAATAATACTGGTGTCCTTATAAAAAGAGAGGATTATGACACAGACAATAAATACACAGACACCATGTGAGGACACAGGGAGAAGTCAGCCATCTGCAAGCCAAGGAGGGAAGTCTTAGAAGAAACCAGCCCTGCTGGCACTTTGATCCTGGACTCCATCCTTCAGAACTATGAAAAAATAAATTTCTGTTGTTTAAGCCATCCAGTCTGTGGTATTTTATTATGGTAGCCCTAGCAAACTCATACACTTGTGGACACACAGCTCTGGAGATATACCGGCACATAGACAAAACAACATAAATTTAAATTATTCAGTGTGGTAATTTTTATGATAGCAAAAAAACAAACAAACAAAAATGAAAACAAACTCCCTTCCCTAGGAGACTGGTAAACTATAGTATATCCACTGAGAGGGTAAATCCAGTCTTGTTACCCCATCTTGGCCAGAAGCAAAAGTCCCACACTATTGGTTTTGTGCATTTTTTAAAAGATAGGGTCTTGCTCTGTTGCCCAGGCTAGAGTACAGTGTTGTCTTCATAGTTCACTGCAACCTCAAATGCCTGGCCTCAACGATCCTCCTACCTTGGCCTCCCAAAGTGCTGGGATTATAGGCATGTGCCATCAAGCCGACTTTTTATGCATTTTTAAAATCCCTGTGGCAAACTCCAGCTGATCTGTTCAACTTATCTCCCACATAATAATGACTGTCTTTATCAGTGCTCTGGTTACAAAGCCCCGTTCTCTTTTATTTTAACATGCAATTTCATAGTAGGTAGTGTTTTTAGAGAATGCATATATTGTGATATAGCAGTTATAGCTTGTATAATTAAAGAAACTGTACAATTGTTGTATATGATTGGCATATACTTTAGTCAAAATCAAAGAATATGTAAAGATAAGACCTTTACTAACATTTTAAAAAGTGAAACCAGATAGTCAGATCTTTGAAGGTGGGTTTCATTTTATATAAGTCATTGTATTTCCCTTTCCCATAGTGCCCAGCACAGAGATCCTCAAAAACTATTTCTTGTTTTGCTATAATAAACTTATTGGTGGTCCAGGAATACGTTGTTATTTTCATCATGATTATTATAGCTATTACGTATTGATTGTCTACTGTAAGTTAGGTACTCTGCCAGGCACTTTATATACAATATCTAATTCAAGATTCTCTATTGCTTCTGTGGTAGAACAAAAACTCATCAAACTCCTGCCCTGGTTCCCCTAAATTTTAATGTATGGCTTTAGCTCTTTCAGTGTGTAACAGTGGGAAATATTGTTTCCATTTCTCTATCTTTAAAATTTCAGGCCCTCTTTATAGCAAGGAAATGGGTTCCGGGAAATTACATATCATGCTCACAATTCCACAGCTAGTAACTGGTACTATTGGGAATCCAAACCTAGGTCCGTCTGATTCCAAAGCCCAAGCTCGTTGTATTCCTTTGTCCTCTATTACCATGAAACACAATGAAGCCTCTTCTCTCTAACAGGAACTCTCTTATTTAGCCTTTCATTCTCTAAGAGAAGGGAATAAAAAGAAAGTTGTTTGAGGATGAGACATTTCAGTAGGCATCAGAGTTGGTAGAGTAATTATGAATCTTGAGTTTTCTGAATTTACTCAGAATCAGATTCAAGTCCAGGGTGATTTCACACGGCTGTATTATCCCTGAAGACCAGAAATAGATTATGTTCAATAGGCACAATGGACTAAAAATACTCCAGAATCCTTTGTTTCCTTTAAAATAACCTTTAGAGACGCATTTGCTCGTCAGGTAGACCCAGCTCTTCAGTCATGACAGGAAACGTGTTTGACTTGGAGACTCTGCAGAGCTCTGCAAGAGGCTTCTCTTTGGAAGGACCTACGCTGGATGAAATGCTGAGTTTTGATCTCAGATAGTTTTCTTAATAGTATTGTGGTATAGGCTGAGCAGGCATGCTCCCTGAAAAAGAGAGGATAAAATTATATTGAACTTACAATGGCAGGACATTTTACAATTTCCCACGTGTTGCTCCCCCACAAGCAGTAAGCCAGATTTCATATACTTAGGGGTTGGGATGGAGCCCAGGAGGGCCATGAACAGGGGGCCTGTCAGTGAAGCAAGCAAGGAACATGAGCCCAGATTGTCCTCACAAGGGGAAAAGAAGCCTGGATTCATGGCCAGGGCCCAAAGTTTATCTGAATTGCTTTCAATCTCAGTCAAGGTCTAGCATCAGGTCATTGGTGCCCATCACTGTGGCAATGAGGGATTATTTTTATTAAGCATTTTGTGTTTGTGCAAGAGCTTTAGTCATTAATCATCTAACTCTTGTTCCCATGAGACTTCGGTAAAGGAAATGGGAAAGAAATAACACAACTCTTATTTTACAGATAGAGACATAGAAGCCATGTTGTTTGCTGCTGTCCTACAACCGAAAGAGCTTAAAGCCACACATTAGAATTTGGGGGAACCAGGCCATGAGTTTGACGAGTTTTCGTTCCACCACAGAAGTTAGCTTTTTTGTTTTTACATAAAATGGACTTGTTTATTTTTCATTTTCAAAGCAACATGATAGATACTGAGGTGTACTGAAGAAAAACACAGACCTCACCTCCTTACATTGTATAGCCTGAAAATTGTGTTGAGTTACCGCAAAGTTTTTGGAATCCAAATATGCATTTAAGTTTAAGTAGGAAAGATTGTAAGGCATTGCTGCTCTTGAGTTTTCTAATAAGAAAGAGACTGCTGTATAAGCAAACACATCCAGTGTGGCTGTGAATAGCCTATAGTAAGTTACAAAGGGGCTCTGAAAGGACAGCATGGGGATTTTACTGCCTGGAATTCATCTGGTGGGCTTCCTGGAGGGGGAGTGTTTTGAATTTCAATTACAAAAAAAAAAAAAGATTTCAAAGATCCTTCAGCCCAGATACTTTGAAATATTTGTCCTGTCTCTTCCTATGAAGTGTAAACACCACAAAAAAAAATGGTAAATATCACAAGGAGGAGGAATTATTGGAGGGGTCTGCAAGGGCATATTGCAGAGTAATAGAGAGGAAATGAAGAAAAGTTTTCTGACGGTGAGATCTTTCATATCTATTCATAATGAGGTAGTTGAGGGGGCAGATGGGATGGAGTGGTAGGGGGAATGGTATCAGTGGAAGCCATGTGAGTCAGACTAGCTAAGGCAGAGAAAGGTCCTGAATCAGCATGCCCTCTGTTGGGGGCAAAGAATACAATTAGGGCTTGGGCCAATTCATTTCCTTTGGCATAAGACAGACCTCAGATTCAAATCTAGTCAGAAGCCATGTGACTAAAAAATCCCAGGCTTTTCATTTGTAAAATGGTATAAACAAGGCCTACCTTATAAGCTAATGGGTTGAAATGAAAGTCTGAAAAACGCTTAGTAGGCACATGGCACCAAGGGCAAATCCAGGTTACAGGGGGTTTGCATCTTGTCAATATTGGAGGTCTTCTTTAAGAAAAAGAGTACACAATTCTGAATACAAAATTAGGTAGCAAAGTGAATACTTTTTAGAGTAAGAAATCATAACGAATCACTAATTTAAAAAAAAAATCTGACAAATACCACAAAAATCACAAAAACAACATGATGCTTTTATTTACTACCTGCCTGAAATACTTCTATTTTATATGTGTGTGTATGTGTGTATACACATATATACACACAGAGATATGTGTATGCTGTATATGCTGATTGCCTCTTCATATGACAATAATTTTATAAAACCATATTGTATAAAAAGAATAGAAACATATTTCAACTTTCCTTTAGTGTGGTTCATCAGAATTTGTTTTTATTGTTGATAATTCAGAAAAAATTTTTCAACACTACAACTTGTTCCTTGCAATGTCATGCAAAATTTTATGATTGTTGTCAAATTTGGGAAGACCTGTATTGAGGTTTTATGTAGAAGAGCTGTAAGATTTAGATAACTCTTCCACGACTAGCTTATGGTTTTGTACATTTCAAATCTTGTTCCTCCTCCACTATCCTCCTAATTTCAGGGCTGGGTGTCATACCATGCATTCACATCCCAGCACCATATACCTTGGTCACCCAACTCACTGGGTGAGCAGCTGATAATAGCAGTGTTTCTAGAATACATTCATACAACCAAATGGTTAGCAATCAACTCTATACAGAAGTAATGTGAAACACATTATACACTCTACTCCACTCAAGCTAAATGTATCTTCAACCCAACTCCAATGCCACCCTACACAAAGGGAAATATGACAAAGGAGAAGTCAGGGCAGTATTAACTAATTGGTGTTAAATACTTTAATTTTGTAAACTTTACAAAAACATACAGTCATGCCCACACATTGAGAGAGCCCCTACCAGGGACTTGGAAGGGGTTCATGCCATTAGCTTCATGGCCAGGTGCCTCTACCTACCATACCCATGTGCCAAACAGCTCTCTCTGTCCATACTGGCAGCTGTTGCCCAAAGTGAGCAGGATGGTGGTGGGGATTTGGGGTCATGCACTCAGGAGATGCCCTGAAAGCAGCATCTTGTCCAACCACAGGGATGAGGTGTGTCTCCCTCAGCAGTGGTGAATCTAAATTAAATTGACTTGTGAGGATCTTATGGTTCTTATCAGAAAGAAACTCTTCGTACCTTTTATGTTTTGCTATAGTCTTTCCCCAACACCGACTGGATATGTTTAAGTTCAAAACTATCTTTGAAATTGCTGTGATTTACCTGGCTCTGAATTCTTTCATCCTTCAGAACATCCCTTTTAGGAGCACCACGATCCCCTTACCACGAAAGAGATGATAGAGGTCAGCTGGTTTGTCAAACCTACCTCAGGGCCACTCCACAAGGTCCTGGGCAGAGATGTTTTGAGGCTGGTGCAAGCAGCAGTTGGGAAGCAGGGGCCTAATGGTGTGGTGGTCATCCCAGAAATGTAACCCCTCCAAAACGTGCTGCCCAGGCTCTTGGAAGAAGGTAAAACAAATAAAGCTGCCGCCGATTTGGAACGTACGCTGGCTCCTTCCACATCTGCAGGACATTTAGCTCCTTGCATCTGGTAGTGTTTGTGCAAATATAATTCCATATTCACTAATAATTCCTGGGGCTAAAGGCCCCCCCTAGGGTAACCTTGTTAATATTCTCTCAAGGCCTGGTGTGAACGCCTCATAGCATTTTGATTAGAATTCAATCTTGTATTTTTTTCCTTGTCTGTCTCTTTCTCCCTCTCTCCTCTCATGCTTTTCTGGCCCCTGGTTTCCTGGCCACCCACATCAGGAGACATTCTCCCTCCCTTCCACTCTCCATTCTCAGTTTCAAGGAATTTCCTTGTGTCAAAGGCAAAGTGTGATTGACATATTTTTCCCCTCTTAAGAGCAGTCATCTTGGTGTTTGATTTAACCATCTCCTTACGGGGCTCATGCAATCATTACCTGGATGAAAGAGACCTGCTGCTCCCCCTCACTCTCAAGCACCAGCCTCAGACCCAGGCAGCTCAACATTTTTATTAGACTTTTAAATTGATGCTCTCCTCCCCTTTATTTCTTTTCTTTTCTTTTCTTTCTTTTCTTTTCTTTCTTTTTTTTTTTGGCACTGGCAAATGATTCCTGGTGAGTTGTACCTTGAGCTTTAAAGAATTTTAGTTACTTGCAAGCAGGTAGACCAGCTGGCTCCTGCCAGTGCCTTCCACCTGCCCAGAAAGGCATTTGCAGTTCTTCAGAGCTGGGGACAAGAGTGGTACGAAATGAGTTCTCTAGTTTGGAGTTCACTAGCTCTGGGCAAGCTGTGCTCTTTTGGTTCCGTAGTCTTACTTGACCTGCTTGTTTGTCTCTCAGGGGAAAAGGGGTCATAGAAAACAAAAACAAAAGCAAACTGGCCATAGCATGAGGAATTATATCTAACCCAAGAAGAATTTCTTGAAAGGAAAAGTTGTTCTTGCTGGAGCGAGTGATTCTGGAATGTATGCACCCCCTTTGGGGGTCTTTACCACAGGCTGCCTTATCACTGAAGCACTATGGGTTCTAAGGGTTTCTGCCTGAAGGGAATGAACACGGTGACCTTGGAAAGTCACTTGCAACTTTTCAATTCAGCAGCGATTCCCATCTTTTCTGTGAAGGGCCGTGCTTCTCACAGGGTTGGCGCAGACTCTGTCTTAAGGAAATTACTCATGTCTTTCCAGAAGCAGCCTGAATCCTATCCCGCTGTTTCTCTTTAAGGAATCACATCTTCTGCTGCTAACTATGATGTGCTACAGTAGTCAAAGTTCCCAATCGCAGGCAGCTCTATTGTAATGCAGTGTTAACTTCTTAAGGAACTTCCTGTGACCCCCAATTCCCATTGTTTCAAAAGAAAACAAAATGCTAGAGATTTTCAGTAATATTTTTTTTCCTGCTTTAATTTCAGCAATAGAGGTAGCTTTCATAAAAAACTTTAAGTCAACAACAAGAAAAACTTCAGAAACTTTATAAATACATGGAAATTAAACAACACACCCCTAAATAACCAAAGGGCCAATGAAGAAATTAAAAGAGAAATTTAAAAATTTAATGAGATAAATGAGAATGGAAATATATCATACCAAAACCTATGGGACACAGAAAAAGCAGTTCTAAGAGGGAAGTTTATAGCAATAAACGCCTATATCAAAAAAGAAGAAAGTTTTTTAATAAACAACCTAATGATACACCTCAAAGAACTAGAAAAACAACAACAAACTAAACCAAAAAGTGTTAGAAGGAAAGAAATAATGAAGCTCAGAGCAGAAATAAATGAAACAGAGACTTAAAAAAATTACCAAAATGAAGAGTTGTTTTTTATAAAAGATAAAATTAAGAAACCTTTGGCTAGACTAGCTAAGAAAAAAAGAGAGAAAATTCAAATAAATAAAATCAAGAGATTAAAAAGGAGATATTATAATTCATACTACAGAAAAACAAAAGAGTATAAGAGAGTATTATGAACAACTATACATGAAGAAATTTCATAACATAGAATAAATGGGCAAATTCCTGGACACATACAACCTATTCAGATTATATAATGAAAAAATAGAAAATCTGAACAGAACAATAACAAGTGAGGAAATTGAATCGGTATTAAAGAGTCTTCCATCAAAGAAAAGTCCAGGACCTGATAGCTTCACTGATGAATTCTACCAAACATTTAAAGAAGAACTAATACCAGTCTTCCTCAAACTCATCCAGAAAACTGAAAAGGAGGAAATACTTCCAAACTCATTTTAGGAGGCCAGCATTACCCTGATTTCAAAACCAGACAAGGACACAACAAAAAAAAAGAAAAAAGAAAACTACCAGCCTATATCCTTGATGAACATAGATACAAAAATTCTCAAAAAGATACTAGTAAACTAAATTCTACAGCACCTTAAAAAGATCAAGTGGAATTCATCATAGGGATGCAAGAATGGGTAAATGTATGCAAATCAATAAGTATGATGCACAACATTAACAGAAAGACAAAAACCATACGGTCATTTCAACAGATGCAGAAAAAGCATTTGACAAAATTCAACATCCTTTATGATAAAAAAAACTCTGTATAAATTATGTATAAAAGAAATGTACCTCAGCACAATAAAGACCATATATGAGGAACCCACAGCTAACATCACAGTGAATGGGAAAAAGCTGAAAGTTTTTCCACTAAGATCAGGAATAAGGTGACAAGGATGCCCACTTTTACCACTGCTATTCAACATAGTACTGGAATCCTAGCCAGAGCAATTAGACAAAAGACAGAAAGAAAAGGCATCCAAATTGAAAAGGAGGGAGTCAAATTGTCTCTATTTGCAATTGACAGGATCTTATACATAGGAAACCCTAAAGACTCAACCAAAAATATGTTAGAACTAGTAAACAAATTCAGTAAAGTTGCAGCATACAAAATCAACACACAAAAATCAGTAGCATTTCTATACACTGATAGTGAAGTAACTAAGAAAGAAATCAGGAAAACAATTTCATTTACAATAGTTACGTGCCTCCCCCCAAAATAAGATACCTAGGAATAAACCTAACAAAGGAGATGAAAAATCTCTACACTGAAAACTATAAGACATTCATGAAAGAATTGAAGAGAACACAAATAAATAGAAATATATCTCATGTTCATGGATTGAAAGAATTAATATTGTTAAAATGGCCATACTACCCAAAGCAATCTATAAATTCAATGTAATACCTATCAAAATACCAATGACATTCTACACAGAAATAGAAAGAATAATCCTAAAATTCATTTGGAACCACAAAAGACCCTGAGTAGCTAAGGCAATCCTGAGTAAAAACAACAAAGCTGGAACTATCACACAAAGACTTCAAAATATATAACAAAGCCATAGTAACCAAAACAGCGCAACACTGGCATTAAAACAGACACAAAGGCCAGTGGAACAGAAGAGAGAGCCCAGAAATGAGTTTATGCACCTATAGCCAGATGATTTTTGACAAAGGTGTCCAGAACACAGATTGGGGAAAAAGACAATCTCTTCAATAAGTGGTGATGGCAAAATTGGATAGCCATATGCAGTAGAATGAGACTAGACCCCTACCTCTCACCAGATACAAAAATAAATTCAAAATGGATTAAAGAATTAAACATAAAACCTGAAACCATAATATGAAACTACTAGAAGAAAACATAGGGGAAAATTTCATGACATTGGGCTGGGCAAAGATTTTTAAAATAATACCTCAAAACACGAGCAAGAAAAGCAAAAATATAATAATCAAATAGGACTACATCAAACGAAAAGATTTTTTTCACAGCAAAGGAAATAATTAACAGAGAGAAGAGAAAATATTGGTAGCTATTGATCTGACAAGGGGTTAATATTCAGAATGTATTAGGAACATAACAGCAAGAAAAACAACCCAATTAAAAAATGGACAAAAGATCTTAATAGACATTTCTCAAAAGAAGACATACAAATGGCCATCAGGTATACGAAAAAATGCTCAATATCACTAATCATTATGGAAATGCAAATTGAAACCACAGTGAAATACCACCTCATTAGAATGGCCATTATCAAAAAGATGAGAGATAACAAGTGTTGGAGAGGATGTGGAGAAAAGGGAATACTTACTGCTGGTGGAAATGTAAATTAGTGCAGCCATTACGAAAAATAGTATGGAGGTTCCTCATATCCAAAGGAAATGAAATCACTATGTTCAAGAGATATCTGCACTTTGATGTTTATTGAAGCACTATTTACAACCACCAACATATGAAATCAACCTAAGTGTCCAACACTGATGAGTGGATAAAGACAATATGGTACATATACATGATAGAATACTATTCATCCATAAAAATGAATAAAATCCTGTCATTTTCAACAACATGGATGAACCTGGAGGATATTATGTTAAGTGAAATAAGCCAAACACAAAGAGACAAATATTGCATGATTATCATTCATATGTGGAATCTAAAAAAAGAAAGATTGTATCATAGAAGCACAGAGTAGAATACTGGTCACCAGAGTCTGGGGAAGGGAAAGAGGAAGGCAAGATGAGGCCAACAGGTACAATGTTACAATAAGATAACAGGAATAAATTCTAGTATTCTATTGCACAGGAGGGTGACTATGGTTGACAGTCGGGTGTTGTATATTACAAAGTAGCTAGAAGAGAGGCTTTTGAATGCTCTTACCACAAAGAAATGATAAACACATAAGGTAATGGATAAGCTAATTATGCTTATTTGAACATTATACAAATTTACATGGATCAAAATATCAAATCATACCCCATAAATATGTATAATTACAATATGTCAATTAAAAAATTAAAAAGCTGTGAGTATATAACTATAATACCATAATTCATTGTGCAAAGCCAGCATTGAGTGATGTTTCACTTTTAATCAGTGCAATGACCTGTCTTTAGTGATCACTAAAAGTACTGTTGTTAGCATAGTGTGACATAAATACTTTTTTGTCAAAATTACTATTCATGTTATGACAAACCAACCGTAAAGCCAATCATGAAAACCAGGCATATGTTCTCACATTGCCAATAACAACATCATTATGTGTATTTTACTTGCATTTTTTTAAAAAAAATTCTTAATTGTATTCTTAATCTTTCTTAATACACAACTGGTGTTATATCCTGTTGCTTTAGGTAAACTTGGCTGTGGAGGAAATGTCAATACTAGCCATTATATAAACACCCCAAAGAATATATGTTAGTGCATGGTCTACCCAGACAAATATCTGAATCTGAAAGTAGAATTATGGGATTGCATGTGGAAAGATGGCCCCTAAAAAGTAATGGCCCCAAAAGGTCAGGATGGACCCCAAGACATTTCTAGCTTATCTTAATTTCCTATTACAGGTTTCCAAGAGCTATTCATTAAAGTCAAGACCTGAAGAACTCACATGGTCTACAAATGGATCTAAATATTTCTATACCCAATTTGTATTTGCAACCTGTATACTCATTTGAGATAATAGATTTTGTAAATTTCACTACCTGCTTTGTAGTAGTACTTCCTCTTATTTGTCGTATATCTACTTTTTTTAATTTCAGAATATTATGGGGGTACAAACATTTTGGTTACATATAATCCCTTTTCCTCGCCCAAGCCAGGGCTTCAAGCTTGCTCTTCCCTCATACAGTGTGCACTGCACCCATTAGTTGTGACTTACCCACCCCCACTCTTCTTTCAAATACAAGGAGTTTCATAAAGCTCTAGTGCTCAAGGATTTGGTTAAAGTGTCCATAATTCACTATTCCTACATAACTTGGTAAACTTGAATCAAGTTTTTATTATATACTCTCTTCATTCCCTCTACTACCACTTTCATCTTTCCACTTGGATAAGTAAGGAATTGTCAAAGCCTGTCTTCATATAGAATCCCTTCCTCTTCTAAATGTTTTGGTTGATGATGTCTAGAACCTTCTTCAATAAGTAAATTGTGGGGACCAATATTGTATATCTCAGTTATGGATGGCATATCTCAGGTATGGAATTTTTTTAGAAGAGTTGGTATAACATACTCATGTCCTTTTATTAAGCATTTTGGCAATATTTCTGAGTTTAAGACAATGAGATCAACATTATTAGAGGATTATCATTAGTAAGTTTAATACCTAAGCCATTAATTTCTAATTTTTTAAGTAATGGAAATAATTTTTCAAATGAAATGTACGTGGAACCCAAAGATATGAATCTGGTGTAAGCAGCATAGGTTGGGGACCAAAGTCTAGCCCATTGGTCTCTCTCTGGTCTCTGAGGCACTCTGAGTCACTCCATCAAACTAGAGAGTTCCATGAACCATGCTTTGAAAATCACCAAGCTCACCAATCACTGAAGCAAGCACCAACCAGTGCTCACTTTAAAAAGCTGGAACTTAGTCTAAAATGCATGCCCCCACATTTTCTTAGCCAATTCTTTCTTTATAAGACAAATACTTTTGACATGTATGCTTTATTTCGTGTTACTCAAATGACCCCCAAGTCTTATCTGTCCATGCTTATGAATGAGGTCACATACGAAATTCAGCACAAAGTTAAGAGATCTTGCAACCCCCACCTGTGAGATAGCAGGACCCTGGCCCCCAATTCTGTTCTCACCTGCTGACATTTCCCAGGGGGTCTCTAGGATTGTCTTGCTTGTATCTCCTCCATCAGTAGTGACAACACAGACATATTTTCTATGAGCATGAAGTGGCTCTGCTGCTCCAGAAAGCTCTCTGTGGCTCCATGCAGGCCATGCTCTCTGAGGCCACTGTGGACACTAACATACGTGCCTCTGGGTGCTACTCTCTCCTTTGCCTAAGAGTGAACATAGACCCTTTCTCTAATACCCCACAGGACAGCCAAAGGCAGATTGTAACAGTTAATATGGCTGTTGCACAGCCTCAGGTATAACCAAAAGGAAACACACCAAAATTATGCTTCAGCTGGCTATAATATATCCTTATGGAGTCTTCTCTAGGTCACGTTTTTGCCCAGCTGTTGCAGAAAAAACTTTGCACCCAATATCCATTCTCTCCTTCTTCTCTAGTTACAGAAAAAAAATAGTTTTATTCAAGATGGTGATGAACCAGGCTAGAAGAATGTCTTTCCCAGCCTCTCTTGCAGCTAGGTATGGTCACAAGACTAAGTTCTGTCTAACACAACAGAAATGGGCTATTGGGAAGGCTTTTGGGGGGAACCTGTTACAACTGAGAGATGCCTCCTTTTTGTCTTTTCTGCTGCTTGAAATGAAGGTGTCATGACAGCAACCATACTAGATGAAACATGAGGTGGTCTGGAGGCTGGAAGCAGATGCTAAAGATGGCAGAGTGGAGAGAAGGAGTCCCTGATTAGCTGGTGAAACCACCACAGTATCCTTGGACTAGTTACTTCTAGACTTTTTTGTGTGTTTAGGTCACTGTCATTTGGGATTTTCTGTAATCTGCAGGCAAACCCAATCATGGCATAGTAGCCTATGTCCCTTCCTTGCTATGGGACTGACCTCGTTCAATATGACAGGGTCTGGCTTCTCTCTGCCACTTGGGAAAGTGCTTATGTAGACTCCTCAGAGCCTCTTCCCAAGAGAACCAGGGCCTAGAGAAAAGAAATAATTATTTCCTTACCCACAGTCTAAGGCATAACTGCCAACTTTTCATCTCCTGACCCAGAAGCTGCCTCTTTTCCAGGGTAATCGAGAGTTATAATGATTATTCCCTCAGACCCTACTCTGCCCACAGGGGGTGGCCTCACCTGATGCTGCCAGTAATATGCACATCAGGGCAAGTTTCAGCCATAGTTCAGTTTCTTCATCTGAAAAAATGGGGGAAATTTAAAATAAACATAAACCACAAATGGTTTTAAAATATACTCTTCTGTATTAGTTTTGGAATCCCTACCAGAGTACTTCTTAAATTTTATTTTTGGCTCATCTTACCAATACGTGCACCTTTTTAGATACAGAGCAACACATAGATACAAACCCAGAAGTGTACACACAGACCTGTGTATGATTACATGTACATGCACACGTGATTTTTATATATACTCCCACATCAATATGCACACCCTTGAGCATATACTCTGGCACATTAATACACAAGCTTAAAGAAATATGTATGAAGGGTTGTTGAATAGGAAATATAAGAAATGAAATAGATATAGCAGCTGAAGAGACTGGGCAGGGGTTACACAAGAACAAAGCAACCCCCATGATACTCATTTTTAATGACATAGCAATAATGTGAAATTTTTATATGCTCCAGGAATAGGCTCAGTGAGAGGCTGATTGGAGAGGGGGACCCAATGCTGCTGCTAAGCTGGTCTGTGTCCACCTGGCCAACTCGCTGGTCACTTATTGATAGTAGAACTACCATGAGCTGTCATGAACTCCTTGATAGTAACAAGGAACTGCAATCTGGTTTCCCAGCCTTATCATAGATACTAGTAAGATTTTGAAATATGACTGAATGATCAATATAGTCTGCACAGATCCCCCAAAGTCTATCTGATCCTCACGGTACGCACAAGGAAGCCAAGTGGCCACTTGAGTCCAGGAGAGTGCCAGTTCAAGGAGATAGGCAGCAGGAAAAGGGAGCTTAAGTTGAGATAAAAGGCCTTTGTGGTGACCTCTCACACCCTGGCCTGGCAGCTGGTTTGGGGGTATAACTCTGAGTCGGGTAGGATGGTACCCAAGGAACAAGACATCTATTGCTTCCCTGGAGAGCCTGCTCTACCAGGTAGAGACAGACAGGCAGACTAAGACTTTTGCTTGGGTATCTTTTCACTTTGTTTTTCTTTTCATATTTTCTCCTCTCTCAACCTCCTTCCCTCCTCAACTGCTGCTCTCCTCTCCTGGTGTTTGAACTCATCAAATACAGTACTTGTATGTGCTAACCACAGCCCAGCTCTGCTGTCATTTGGCCAAATTACACACATTTAGATCTTTTCATCTTTCTTTATAAACCAGTCTCTCCAGTCTATTTAATCATTTTGGCAGTTCTTTTCTGAATTCCACCCATTTTAAAAATAAGCTAAATTCTCCACCCCTGTGGATTTAAAAGCAGACTGCTGCAAACCCATACAGAGCTTCAGCCTTGGTTTGATGCTTATAGAGGGAAAGATATCCCCATGCTTTTAAATTCCCTATTCCCAGTTTTCCCAAGCAGTGACAGACTGTAAAAGTCCAGAGAAGGCAGGAAAAGGGAAAAGAACTTCACTGGCCAGAGCTGAAGGCCATTTTGATTGTACTGGGGATTTAAATTTTCATATTGATTGATCAGCATACGTGATAATCACACATAGTTCAGAATCTAACAGATGCAAAAGCATATATCATCAATACAATAAACAAAGTATTCTATTGCTTCTATTCCTTTCACCCAGCCCACCCACTCTGAAGAAGCGACCAATGTTACTTATTTCTATGTGTATCATTCCAGAGATATTTTGTGCATTTACACCCAAATATGTATTTATATTGTGTGTGCATATGAGTCTCCCGCCTCCATTTTTATACAAATGGTGATTTTCTCTATGTGTTGCTTTCCTCCTTTCTTTTTCTGTTAGCACTATATTTTGAAGACTTAGAGATTGGTCCATAGCCAAACATAATTAGCTCCTTTGGTATTAATAATTTTTATGGTTATATAGTATCTGTGACATAAATGTACTATAATTTTATAGTCCACAATTAATAAGCATTTAGATTCTTTCCAATTTTTTATAGTGACTATCAATGACCATCAAGGGGGCTCTCACCAGTTTATTTTTTATTACTAATGATGCTGCACTGAGTAACCTTTATACATTTTGTACAAGTGTGAATATATATGTGAGTGAAAGCTCCTGGGTTAAAAGGTATGTGCACATGCAATATGATAGTTACTGACTGATTGTATCAACTTGCACACCCACGACTGATGGATGAGAATCCCTGTTTCCCCGTAGCCGCATATATACAGTCTTTACAACTTTGACAATCTGATGGGAGAAAAAAAGTAATTCATTTTTGTGTACTTCTCTACCTTAAGTAAGGTTGGGGTTTTTCATCAATTTAAGTGTCATGTGAATTCCCTTTCCAATGGATAGTCCATTTCCTTTCTTTCCGTGTCTATTGAGCTGTCAGTCTTCTGTTGACTTGGAAGGGCTCCTATATATTAAGCAGATTAGCTCCTTGTAATAAACTGAGAATATATTAATCTATTATTCATCTATATATTAATCTATATATTCTCAGTTTATTGCATGGATCAATGTATTCACATTTTATTTCATGGTTCTTGGGTTTGGGTTTTGGTTTTGTGACATACTTAAACAAGTTTTTCCTACTTTTGAGATTTTTTTTTAAAAATCACATTTTTTCCTAGTACTCATATAAATAAGAGCAAAATCAAACTTTATGTTTTTCCAGATGGCTTCCTAGTTTTCCCAACACTATTTATTGAGTAATCTATGTTTTATCCATTGATTTAAAACGTTACCTTTGTAATATACAGAATCTCCTATATTTATGCCTCTTTCTTGGATTCCTAGTCTGTTTCATTTATCTGTCATGCCAATGTCACATTATTTTAATTATCTGTAGCTTTACAAATTATTTTATTATATAGTAGAAATAGTTCCCCTTCATTAGTCTTCTTTCTGAATTTTCCTGACTGTTTTCCTTGTTGGGTGTTTCTGGTTTTTTTTTTTTTCCCCCCTGAATTTTCTAAATTTTAGAATCAGGTTGTCTAGTTAAAAAAACCATTTTGTCATTTTTAAAAAAATCAGGGACATGTTAAATTTATAGAATAATTTAGGAAAAGTAGGCATCTTTGTAATAATGATTGTTCCTCCCCAAGAATATGGTATGCTTTTTCATTTGTTTATGTGTGTTTTTGTATGTGTTTCTCAGTAGCATTTTAAAGTTTTACTCTCATGAATTGGGCCCATTTCTTGATAATTTTGTTTCACTTTGGTTATGATAAAATTAGGATCTTCAATCATTTCTTCTAATCAATTTTGTGTATATGTGTGTGTGTGTGTATGCTTTTGCTTTCTGGTGCTTAATTTTATAATCACCAGGCACAGACTCGAATTCTTTTTTGTTCTCTCTGAAAGTTCCTTCTAAGCCAGAGTTTCTCAACCCTGCTCTTTTGGCATTTTGGGCCAGGTGGTTCTTTGCTGCTGTAGGGTGGGGCGCGAAGGAGGCATCATCCTGTACATAGCAGGGTGTGTAGCAGCATCCCTGGCCTCTACCCATGGGATGCCAGTAATGCATATATCTTCTATCCCCAGCTGTGACAACAAAACATTGCCACATTGCCAGTGTCCCCTGGGTGGGGGCAAGGGGCTGGATGGGATGGAGGAGGGGGTGGTTTCCTCTGACTGAGAATGATTGCTCTAGTGCATAATCCAGGGAAGGTCTTCTTTATCTTCACTCTGCTCTACAACACAGTTGGGACTAATCATGACAGTGGAAATAGATAAGGGCTAATGTTATGTTTTGAGAACAAACTGTACCCTGGAAGTAACTATGGAAGTGAAGTTTATTCATAGTTCATGGCCAAGGTACATGTAGAAATCAGTCACAGGTACGAATTCCATGAATCAAAAAACTAAAAGTAATAAAAAGAGGGGGGCAGAATATATTGCTTCTGTGTCTCACAGCTCAGATCTTAATTGTATGTTCTCTAGCTGTTTAATGTGTGATTACTGTCTTCTCAATTGGCTCAAATCATAGCATCTCAGTCTTGAAGGGATATCATCATGTTCCTTAAGTCACACCACTTTTGCATTTTTTACAATATTTACCACTGTGCCATGTATACATTCAGGTATTCAGTGAAGTTGGTACTTTGCTAATCTAAACCCTTTAGCCTGACATCCTCTGAGTTCTTTAGGGGAGACAAAAACACCATGTCGTATAGAGGGAAACTTTTAGGGTTTGGAGTCAAAATGCCTGCATTCAGATTCTAGCTAAGAGTCCTTAGATTATTAGCTGTGTACAAATGATCTAACCTCCATGAATGTGATTTGCAAAACAGTTATGGATATACTTACATCATATGTTACAGTGGAAATTAAATGAGCTTTCATATATAATACAATTTAACAAGCAAATAGAAAGAGTGCAGTACACTTTTAACACTCAGTTAAAACTCTGACACTCAATACACTAGAGCTTATTATTATCTTCATTATTGTTATGTGAATACAAATTTTCTAGCTAAAGAATTAGGGTGAAAATAATTAATCTAACTTTTCTATTAAAAATTTAAAGTATAGGTTAAAATATTGGGAAATTGGTTCCAATGACTAGGCTTATACTATAGTATAGGATAGATCAAGTATCTGATCAGATGATCAGATATCTCTATAAGCAACATTCATTCCTGTCATTTCTTATTTATCAGCGATGAACTCTTTGAGAGACTAAAAAGTCTGGGCCAAATGATTAAATCAGTCAGCTTCATGGGTGATTCCTGTCTATGGAATTCAAAGTTGACTACAGAATAACATATGATGCAAAGAGGCAAAATTTTTTCTTAATCATGTTCTCTATGAGGCAAAGCAGAGTTTAACATAGTATTATTGGTTAGCACTTAGCTGATCTTGCTTACTTTTTTGTTAAAGCCTTTTTCAAATTTTGCAATGCCACACGTGTATAGAAAGGTACACAAAACTTAAATGTACTGCATAATAAATAATTATAAAGCAAATAATGTGCAACCTCTGCTCAGGTCAGGAAATAGCATATAACTGACCCCTCAGGACAGGGTATCCTTTCGTGATCACAATCCTTCCTGTTTTTCTTTATAGTTTTACCACCTATGAATATGTTCCTTATTAACATAATTTAGGATTTTTCTATTTCTAGCCTATGTGTAATCTTTACATCTATTCTTTTGCATCTTGCTTCTTTACTTTTGTTAGGTTTATCTATGTTATTGCTGTATAATGTTTCATTGTACGAATATAACACAATTTATTTGTTTATTTTACTATTGATGGACAGGTAGGTTATTTTTAGTTTTGGGCAAATATAGACCGTGTTTCTATGAGCATTCTTGCACATATATTGTGGTTGACAAGTGCAGGGGTTTTTCTACCTTAGAAAAGTGCAGGAGTAGAATTCTGGGCCATACGGTATGTGCAACTTCAAATTTAACAATTTTTAAAGGGAGTTGCACTAATCTACACTCCCACTAACACAGTAGGAGAGTTCCTGGAGATTCTCATCCATAATTATCGGACTCATGCATTTCTGTGAACCTGGTGAGTTTGTAATGGAATTTCATTGTGGTTCTAATTTGCATTTCCTTAAGGTTGAGAAACTGAGAACGTGATAATTGGCCAACTGAGATTTTTTTTTTCTCTTTTGTGAATGGCCTCTTTAAGTCTTTTGTCCATTTCCTTGTTAGGTTGCTTGTTTGTGTTTTCTTTTTATATTCTGGATACTGTTCATTTGTCAGTGAGTGAGCTAGAAGCAGATCCTCCCTAAGTCAAGCCCACAGAGACTGTGGCCCCTGCTGACAGCTTGACTGCAACTTCTTAAGAAACTCTGAGCTGGGAACTCCCAGATAAACTACGCTGGATTCCTGACCCAGAGAAGCCAAGAGATAATAAATATTTTTTGTTTCAAGCTGCTAAACTTTGGGGTAATTTGTTTTACAGCAATATATAACTAGTACAACATCTTCACATTTCCCCATAAATTCTTACTGATTTATAGACCTCTGTAATTTTTGAAACTTAGCTCTTTAACTCTCAAATGCACTGTGTATATTTTCAACAAATTTTGTTATATGGGTTATTGTTGTTGTGAGACAGGGTGTCACTCTGTTGCCCAGGATGGAGTGGAGTGGCATGATCATAACTCACGGCAGCCTCTAATTCCTGAGCTCAAGTGATCCTCCTCCCTCAGCCTCCAAGTAGCTAGTACTACCTACAGGTGTGTGCCACCATGCCTGGCTAATTTTTTTTTTTTTTTAAGAGACTGGGTCTTGTTATGTTGCCCACATGGTCTTCAACTCCTGACCTCAAGTGATTCTCCCGCCTCAGCCTCCCAAAGTGCTAGGATTACAGGCATGAGCCAGCATGCCTAGCTCATAATATGGATTTTAGAAAAGGTTTTTTGTTTATATTTTATTCCAAGCAGCTTATTTAATTTTCATGATGTTAAAAATAGAAGTCTTTTTTTCCTTTTTGGCTTCTATATTTTATTTCATATATTGAAATACATGCTTCATTTTAAAATTATTTTTAAAAAAATATCACTCATGCTTTCTTCTACTGTATGACTTCAAGTTCACTAGTTCTTTCTTCTGCAATGTCTAACCTGCTGTTATTCCTATCCAGTGTATTTTTCATTTCAGACATTGTAGTTTTTACCCCTAGAAGGTCAATTTGGGCCTTTCTGTGTCTTCCAAGTGTCTACCTGGAGTGCTTTCTTTTCCGTAGCTTATTGGACATATGGAATGTGGTTATAATAACTGCTTTAATGTTCTTGTCTACTTAATTCTATCATCTTTGCCATTTCTGGGTCTGTTTCTATGGACTCATTTTTCTTCTCATTATGGACCATATTTTCCTGCTTCATTGTATATCTGATAATTTTTTTATTGGATGCTTGATATTGGGAATTTTTTCCCGTTGGGTGCTGATTATTTTTATAATTCTGCAAATATTCTTGAGCTTTGTTCTGGTCCATTTGGATCTTGTTTTTAAGCTTTTTTAGGCAGGACCAGAGCAGCATTTAGTAGAAATAATTTTCCCCCATTAATGAGGCAAAACTCTTTTGAGTACTTTCCATAATGCCCTGTGAGTTTTGAGGTGTTTCACTCTGACTGGTGGGAACAGGAAGTACTTCTGGCCTGCTGTGAGGCATTGCTCTGCCTAGTCCGTTCAGATGGTTGTTTCCTGCCTCTGGGGCCTCTACTAGTTTACTCACACACATTTGCTTAGTAGTACGGAGCTGAATACTGGGAGGGGACCCTCTGAAGATCTCCAGAGTTCTCTCTATGCACAGCTATTTTCTCTCTCGTACTCAGCCTGTGACCTCTAGCCGCCTTAGCTTTCCCAGACCCTCAGCTCCACCTTCTCAGTTTAGTGAGATCATTGGGCTCTGGCTGGTTTCCTTTTCCCCAGGCTGTGGCCTTGAAACTCTCTCCAGGCAGTGAGATCGGGCCAGTCTTAGGGTTCAGACCATTTGTTTCCTGTCTCTTGGGGATCACTGTCATTTGTTGCCTGATGTCCAGTGTTTTAAAATCATTGTTTCTTTTATTTTGCCCTTCTTTAATTAGTTTTTTCAGACAAGAAGGTAAATCTGGTCCATGTTACTCCTCATACTTTCTTCTAAATCTTTTATTCTTTTATATCCATATCTTTAATTCATCTGGAATTTATTTTCGATGAGAGAAATACAGTTTCTGATATTTTTCCAATGGGCAGTCAGTCGCCCATTATCATATTTTGAATTCTTTCCTTCCTTCCTTACCCAGTTTGAAATGTTACCTTTATCATAACCAACATTTCGTGGATATTTGAGTCTGTGTCTGAACTCTTTATTCTATTCCATGGATTTCCAATGTTTTATCTAATATCAAACTTTTTTTCCTTATTGAAGTTCCAAAATATATTGCATTATCTTTTAGGGCTAATTATTTCTCATTTCTTTTTATTTTTGAGATTTCCATGAGTGTTCTTACATGTTAGTTTTCTGCATGAACTTTAATATCATTTTTAAGTTCCTTCTCAAACATTGTAGATACTATTTATTGGGATTGCATTAAATGTATAGGACCCAGATAAGTTTGAAAGTGACAAACAGAAGAGTTGAGAGAATATGAGTTTAATGACTTCAATTTTCATGGTGAAGTAGGAGGCAAAGACCTAAAGCTGGGAGTGAGTAGGATAGAGGTGAGATATGGACTAGGGGTATGTGATGAATGTTCTAGTGAGTCATACCTGCTCTAATGAGTGGGGCTATCAGATCCCAGATTGGAAAAGCTCTTGGGGATATGCAAAACATTGACTGAATATCACAGGACTAAAAATGTCTCCAATGAGTATTTGTACTTCCACATTTCTTTTCTCTGAAAATGTAAAACGTGCCATAAATGAGTCCCAGAATTAGTATTTGTTTTGTCAAACCATGGCCCTACCAAACAGATCTCTTGTCATCCAGTATCTTTGAAAAAACCCGTCTCTCCGGTTCACTATTAGATCTCCAGTGTCAAACGTAGTTGGCACTGAATAAATAATGGTAGAATTATGAATTAATTTCTGAATGGCTTCCTCTGATTTCCACTTAAGATATTATGTTATTATCTATGCTAGCCTTTCTTCAGAATCAAGGCAGTTTTTATCCAGCCAAAAATCGAATAGTCGGTTCACCAATTGCCTGGAAATGCAGAATTTATGGGTGACTTTTTTCTGCTATACAAACTGGTACATTGTCTTAAACTATTGATTGAGAAAAGGTTTCATTCAATTTTGGCCTTCTTAAACTTTCTTTCCAACCTAAGTTATTCATGTAAGTAGGTTCATGAGAGAATTGAGATAAAAAAGATTTTAAGGCAAAAGTGACCTGATTTCATGCCACCCTTCAGAGATTTTTGTCTCAATAATAGAGATAAGGAAGGAAAGAAGTCCACATTGTATTTATGTGTGATTGTACTAGATTTGGCCTTTAACAAATTGCATACTCCACTGTTTGAATCAATCAATGGTTTTGTAAAAGTAGACTCTCTTAGTTAAGCATAATTTTCCAATAATTGTCTCATGGATTAGATATAAATAAATGTGTTAGATTGGTATAATACCTCCAACTAAAACATCTTAAGGTGATTTCTGATGAAGAAAAAAAGGGTGCTCTGGTTTCAGGAACCAAGTTTACTCTTCTTCTGATATATTTAAGCACTCAAGGCAATCTCCATGCAAAGTTCACCTATTAAACAAGAAAAGGAGAATCTAGAATATTTAGAACCCACTTAAACATTTTAGATCTTGGCCTGATGAGACCTTTTGTAGGCCATGTAGATTCACTTGGAGCTTGCTTTCTCCTTTTAAAATTTATTTTATGTTATTTTATTTTAAGGGAAGCAAGGCTTGAAATGCTTTAACACCCCCTTAGAGACTGTTTGGCTATTACGTTGCCCATAAAAAGCAATATTTGGATGATTTAAGGGGAAATGAATCAGAAATTTAAAGGTTCAGTTTTCCTTATATAACACAAGTTGGTTTTTTTTCCTCCTCCTCCAGAATCAATCAAAATGGCCTTAGGATAAAACATATCCTATTTATTAAAACAAAACATATTATCTATGAATGTGGAGATAGTAATGTCTATTATAAAATATTTTTATTTTAAAACATTTAGACACTAAATCTTACATTTTTCCATGGATTAACATAGGATTTAATAGTTTTCCAAGATTTTTGCCGAAGGGACCATTTTTTTTGTATCAAACCTAGCCGATTAAATTCTGCTTCAGAGCTGGGTGGAAATGTGATCTCAGCTTCCCAGAGGATGTTTTCATGAGGTTTCTCTCAAAAGCTATTTTAGGCTTCTCAGTTACACACCCCGAAGATTTGATGATGGTACAGTTGAGAGTATCCCTGTAACTGGTTGGCAATATTTTAAATGTAGTTATTTCTCATAGATTTAACATTTATTCCTTCCTATGTTTAAATAAGAGTTTCATTTAGGCATTGGACTTGTGTGATATATGCATTTCTAAGTGGGTTAATAAACAACTTTACCCTCCACTGAAAATAAAGGAAAAAAGAGTCAATGAACCTGGATTTCTCTCCTAGTTCTCCCTTCCTTGAATGACACAGACAAATTCCATTATGTTTCTGGGCCCCAATCTCCTCCTCTGTAAATGAGAGTGGTCAGACAATCTCTCAGATCCCTCCCACTACTGATGGACAGTGTTGGCACAGAGTGATTATTTGTGAAATGGTAACATTTATTTTTATTAGTGAGCTTGCTTCAAGGTGAATATCTTAATTTTAGATTCCTCTGGGATATTCCATGCTCAAATCTATTCAGCTAATTATTAATAATCTTTGTAAAAATATGTGTACGTATCTTCCAGATGTCAGCGTGGCAGTACGGAAAGAGCCAAGATTTTGACTCAAAACTCTTGGACTTGAGTCTGGCTTCACTATTTATTAAGATAACTGTGTAATCTTGGGAAATTTTCTTCATTTTTTTAAAGACTCAATTTCTTCATCTGTAAAATGGAGATGAAGGTAATACTGTTGGGTACAGTTTTTTGTTGCAAATAATAGAATCCACTCTGACTAGTTAGGCAGAAAAAGAATTTATTGAAAATATCAAGCAACTCATAGAATTCCCTGGAGGGCAAGAAAAGCAGACTTAGAAAGAATGGGGCCAGAAACAACACTAAACCACACTGTACAATCTGCTCCAGTGAAAACACCATTGCTGCCAACGCTTGGCAAAAACTCTGCTTCTTGCAGAGACACTGTAGTTTGCATTGAAAATTCTTGGTCCTGGATTCCAGGAGCTTGGCCATCAAGCCCCTGTGGTCACGTTCACCTGAGATGGATGTCATGCACACCTACCTCCTTGTAGCACTACCTTCCAAGCTGGGGACTCACATGGGTGCATCTGATTGGCAAAACCTCGTTCACTGACAGCAGCAGCAGCAGCAAGGAAGCCTGGGACAGTGAGTAATGGCCTCACCTTGGACAGTTATAATGTGGAAAACTCTCCAAGCTCAGAAAAGATGTTCAGAAAATATTAGGCATTCTCAAACTACTCCGCATTCTCAAACTACTCCACGCAGATGAGCATCAATGCCCCAAGTGAGAACCCCTACACTATATGCATGGTGATTACTACCTTTTAAAACTTATTTTACTATTCAAAGAAAAACAAGATAGATGAAGTTTATAAATGAAAATTCCCAGGAAATTTAGACAAATGTGCTTTCTTTTTTATTTTGAATATATATATTACACGTATGATTGTAAAATTTATATTATATAGCTTTTGATTTAAAGTGAGAAAATGAAAAAACTTTATATTATAAAAAATTCATGAAGTACGGAAAAACTGTAGGGAAGAAATAAGTTCTACTCAATAATTCTACCAACAAATAACCACACTTGCCATTTTGGTTCATAGCTATCCAGTATAGTTATGTAATATGTACATTCTACTTATATACCTATATCTATACCTATACATGTATATACTATATAATTTTATATGTGTATACATATAATAGTTATATATATTTTATACCCAATTTTGAACAATATGTTGTGGGCATCTTTCCATGCTAATAAATATTGGTCAGCATCATCACTTTTTTTTTTTTTTTTTCTTGAGACAGAGTCTTACTCTGTTGCCCGGGCTAGAGTGCCATGGCATCAGCCTAGCTCACAGCAACCTCAAACTCCTGGGCTCAAGCAATCCTTCTGCCTCAGCCTCCTGAGTAGCTGGGACTACAGGCATGTGCCACCATGTCTGGCTAATTTTTCTATATATATTTTTAGCTGTCCATATAATTTCTTTCTATTTTTAGTAGAGATGGGGTCTCGCTCTTGCTCAGGCTGATCTCGAACTCCTGAGCTCAAACAATCCGCCCGCCTCGGCCTCCCAGAGTGCTAGGATTACAGGCATGAGCCAGCACGCCGGCCAGCATCATCACTTTTAATGGCTGTATATTACATGCTATTGTATGATTATACAATAATTTTTTTTGACTAATCACCTATTCATAGGTAGTTTCCAAATTTTTGCTTTTTTTAAAGAGAGTTATGGTAAATATCTATATGGATAAATACATACTTTGAATAATTCTTTATGACAAATTCATAGAAATAGAATTGCTCTTTCAAGGTATAAACAATTGAAAATACTTCTGATACATGCAAATTGGCCTCAGAAAATTTGTAATGATATATACTCCCACATGCAACATTTGAATGTCTATTTCCCCACATTATCATTTACTCTTGGTATTATAATTTTTTTATTTTGGTCAACTTATTAGGAGAAAATATCTCATTAATGTTTAATTTTCATTTCTTCATTTACTACTTACACATATTTCATATGTTATATATTTATTTCTACTTAAATTTCTTTATTTGTGAACTCTGTGTGTATATCCTTTGTCCACTAATAGACTGATAAATTGATTAAATATTCATCTTCTATATGTCTTCCACATACCTTTTCTTTTACTGAGATAAAAAATGCAAACAGCAAAGTGCACAAATCTAAAGTTTACAACTTGATATGCATATATCATATTACAACCACCCAGATCCAGAAAAGGAACAGTCCCAGGACCCAAGAAGTTACCCTCGTGTTCCTTCCCAGCGAATACCTCCCACATAGGTGACCGCTATCCTGACACCATGGATTAGAATTGTCCATTCTTGAACTTCATATAAATAGAGTCCTACATGGAAAGAAATCTCTGGCTTCTGTTCACCATTATGTCCAGGAGTGTCATCTCTGTTGATGCAGGGAAAGTAGTTCACTGATCTGAGCTAGAATTTACCAGTCAGTGAAATGGGGTAATAATAGTACTTTTCTCACATGGTGGTTGAGAAGATAAATGAGTTAATACAAGTAATTAAGTTATGCACAAGCATTAAGTTAATGAGTTAATGCAAATACTAGAATAGTGTTTGGCCTGTAGTAAATATTAATACTTAATAAATGTTAGCTACTACTATTACACTACTGGATTAGATCTGCCAATATTTTATTTAGAGTTTTTGTATCAATATTCATAGATGAGCTAAGTCACGCTTTAACATTTGTGTGTCCATGTGCTAGTCTTATCTTGTTTTGATATTGAGTTATGCTGGTAAACGGTACCTTCACCTACCTGCGTGTTCATTCCAGAAGTTTTGGAATGACCCCTTACCACTAGCATACACCTGAGAATCCTACCAAATCTGTCTCCCAGACACCCCTCAGATCTGCTGACTTTATCGATGGCTCCTCCACTCTAGTCCACACCTGCATCAACACTCTGTCCACTGCAATAACTGGTCTCCCCAATTCTGAACATGGACCCCTTCCTGCTGTACTGAGGTGAAAAATCTGAGATGCTTCTCAGGATATACCAGGCTCTTCATATCATGGCCCTGCTTCTACATCCCTGGCTTGCACCAAGCTCCCTCTTACCTCCCTGCACCGGCCACACTCTCTGCCCAGGAACACACACCCCATCCACAGCAACACACACCCCCTTCCCCAGCCTGGCCAATCCCCTCCCATTCTTTCTCACAGAAGCCTTTTCCGATGTAGCAATATCTAACATATCTCCCTGTGTAATCATTTATCTCAGCCTTTTCTTTCTTAGCACTCACATCATGTATAATTGTGCATGTATTTGTGTGTTGTTTGTTTGACATCTGTCTCTTGACTCAGTTGGGTACTATTTCGTTTGCCACTTTATCTAGCATAATGCTTTGTGCATAAGAGTTGCTCAATAAATATTTATTTATAATTTATAAAGAACAGAGATTTATTTCCTATAGTTCTGGAGGCCTGAAAGTCCATCAATAAATATTTACGGAATGAATGAATGAAAGGCCCCCAGTCTCACTGTGGAGACAGACACACAGACAATAGCAATGAGAGGAAAAGCCGAAACAGACGTATGGAAATAGATGTTGTGGGCACAGAGGAGGAAGAAACAAACTCTGCCAGGGGAACTCGCCCATTGAGGTTGCAGAAAAAACTGTTCATTGATTAACCGACCCCCCTTGAATGTTATTCTCTCATAGTTGACAATGTTGATGGCACTATATTGCTGTGTAACCCACAGGGAAGGAGTTGGCTCCATACCAGATATTCGACGCGCAGGTCCCAGGGTATTCAAGGAGGCAGAAATTCATCTGAGCTCTTGGCTCCCGCACAGAGCACAATGGCAGCTCTGAAGGGGGCAGACATCCACTGCACCCACAGGCCCTGTTTATTTTCTCCTCCAGTGGAGGGGGTAGCATAGGTCAGCTGGAATGGTGCATCCTGATGAATATTTATTGACCCAAAATATCATGCTGACAGACATGTGGACAGGCAGACAAAGATTTCTGTTACGGAGGCCTCACTTCTCTGCTCTCATGGTTCTGACACGGCTGACATATCCCTGCACGGGTCCTGACTTCTCCAGCTGCTCCTGGGGATGCTGGTGTCTCTCTGACGGGGTCACCGCAGACACTATCCCACATGCTTTTTTGAGGGCTGTGCTGCCGCCCAGGCCTCTACCAAATGGTGGTCTCAAGATGTTGGTTCCCCCAACCAACGCGTGCGCTCTCAGCTAGCAAGTCTCAATTGCAGTCTCCTCTCCACCAGCTCTTCCATCTCCTCCCGAGTTCTATCGCCAGGGTTATTGGTGGCCAAATAAATCATGCATTTTAAAGGGGAAAGTCCTGGGTGACACCAAGAGTCATCTTTATGGTAAAGAAATGGGTTCTGCTTGTGCTATAAAAAGTAGCTGTGTGTTCACAAATGAGACCTTTTTCTCTCTTACATTGTTAATATTTTTTTTCTCCATTTTCTGGTTTTTCTTTCTTATCTCTCCCATCAAAGCTGACTTTCTTTAATTAAGTTAATTTTTTATTTTTAAAACCTTTTTATTGTTAAAAACAAGTACAGAAAACCATAAGAAGCAAATAAATGTACAGGTTAAAATAATTGTTTTAAGGCTAACACTCTTTATTGGTTTTGTAGGGGGTATTGTTTGGTTCATTGGTTTTTAGAGACAGGGTCTCTTTATGTCTCCCAGGCTGGACTTGAATTCCTGGATTCAAGGGATCCTCCAGCCTCAGCCTCCCGAGTAACTGGGACTATAGGTATGTGCTACCCAACCTGGCTAAAGTCTAACACTTTTTTTTTCCCCCTTTTGAGGTGGGGGCTTGCTGTGTTGCCCAGGCTGGTCTCGAACTCCTGACCTCAAGTTATCCTCCTGACTCAGCCTTTGCTAACATTCTTCCAGTCACCCCAAAAGCGCTTTACATGCCCCTCTCTTGAACATCACCCTTCTTTCCCTTCACGAGTTACCATTGTCCTAACTTTTATTGTAACCACTTCTCTTCATAGTCTTATCACCTAAGTGTATGTTCCCAAACACTACTTTAGTTTTGCCTGGTTTTTTTGGTATCTTTAAAGTATTTTTTACTACATAGGTTTCCTCTCCATCTCCTTATTTTCCCTTACAATTTATTTACTGAAGAAATTGGATCACTTATCTAAAGACTTTCCTACGGTCTGGATTTTGCTGATTGCTTCCCCATAGAAAGTTTCATCTGTTCCTTAGTCTCTGGGTTTCTGGCTGTATCTAAACGCCCAGTCCAGGTTCTTGTCTTTTACAGCATGCTGACCTCATGGGTGATTATGTGCTCTTCCACAGGGGGCATGTGTGTCTCAATGTCTCTCTTTTTGTGACTTTAGTAGTCACTGATGTTTAATGCTCTCTTAAATCATTAGAATTGCACTAATATTCTAACTCTATTATTCTTTCTTCATGAATTTGTTGAAGTTGAAGGACACATGCAATTTTTGTTTCTTCAGTGGTACCATTTTCATGGTAAAGGCAGTTTAAAAGCTTAATTTTAAAAAATATTTATTTCTCAATTTTCAAAAAGAATAGTTGGTTCCCTAGCATCTCCTAAAGACATCAATTTGGGTTTTCTTTTGCAGGGGAGGAGGGAGTAATTTTATGTTATTATGGTGAGAACAAGTAACATGAGACCTACCCTCAGGGAATTTTTAAGTGTGCAATACATTATTGTTGGCCATATGTACAATATTATAATGCAGATATGAGCTTATTCATCTTGCTTAACTGAAATGTTTTGCCAGTTGATTTGTAACTCCCCATTTCCTCCTCACCCAGCCCTTGACAACTACCATTCTACTCTCTGCTTCTATGAACTTGGCTATTTTAGATAGCTCATATAAGCAGAATCATGCAATATTTTACTTTCTGTGACTGGCTTGTTTCATTTAGCATAATGTCATCAAGGTTGATACATGTTGTTGCATATGGCAGAATTTCCTTCTTTTTAAAGGCTGTATAGTATTCCATTGCATGTATATACTACATTGTCTTTATCTATTCATCTGCTGATGGACATTTAGGTTATTTCTATACCTTGGCTATTGTGAACAGTGTTGCAATGAGCATGAGGGTGCTAATATTTCTTCAGGATCCTGATTTCAGTTCTTTTGGATAAATGCACAGAAGTGGGATTGCCAGATTATATGGTAGTTTGGTTTTTAACTTTTGAGGAACCTCCATACAGTTTTCCATAGTGGCTGCACCAAATTGATTCATACCATGAATATGGAGAAATTAAAAATCTTGCAGACCGTTGGTAGGAATCAATTCAGTTTTTTAGAGCTGACCTTTAAATAGTTAAATAAGCAACTACTCAAGTAATAGACTTTGACATCCCTTCCTCTCTTGCACACATCCTAGGTGAGAGAAAGAATTCAAGGAGAGGGAGCCCACAGCTCTGAGTCGAGGGAGAATTAGGCCAGCAAACTCAGGACCCATGTAGGAGCCCAGCAGGCAAAAAAAGCTCAGATTTGCTTAGGTTGACCTCCCATTTCAGGTCAAATACATTTCTGCCTAAAGAGGATTGTGTTGGCTACACTGTCTTATAGTCAACACATGGGAAGGTATTACAAAGACGCCTCTCTGGAGACACTCGGCTTCCTTTCGTACTCAGCATCTGATCCCTTCTTGAGAGCCGGCAGTTCATCTTCCATTATTCACATTCTTTTGTTCAACCTCTTCCCTCACCCCCTTGTAGAGAATGTCTGCAAACATCAAGTGCTTCTCAAGTCACCTCCAGTCGCTGATTGGCAACTCTCCTTCCTCTATTTTCCCTTTAGGAATAGCTCAGGATTGTGGTTCTGGGCGGCACTGGGGTAGAAGTTGGGGGGTGAGAGGTGAGGAGGCTAGTGGTCTAGCAAAACTTTTCAAGTTAAGATTAGAGTTTCTAGTATAGGCCTAAATGTCCTTTGAGCAATTCTAAATTCTTCTTCTTATAAGTTTTTTAATGGACATATAATTCATATACCATATAATTTATTTTTTGAAGTATACAATTCAGTGGTTTGTAATATTTTCAAAAGGTTGTGCAGCTATTACCACTATCTAATTCTGGAACATTTTCAGCACTCCTGAAAGAAATCCTGACCCATTAGCAGTCACTCCACATTCCCCCTCCCCCACCCCCTGACAGCCACTAACAATCCACTTTCTGTCTCTATGTGTTTTCCTATTTGGACTTTTCATTGAAATGGAATGATACAATACGTAGACTTTGTGTCTGGCTTCTTTTACTTATCATAATGTTTTCAAGGCCCATCCGTATTTTGTAGCATGTATCAGTACTTCATTCCTTTTATGGCTGAATAATATTCCATAATATGGATATAGAACTTTTTATTTATCTACTAATCTGTTGATGGACATTTGGGTTGTTTCCACCTTTTGGCTATTATGAATAATGCTTCTATGAATATTTTCATGTTTTTATGTGAACATATGTTTTTAATTTTCTTGGGTATGTATAGTACTTAGTGGCATTGCTGGGTCATATAACTCTGCGTTTAACTTTTTGAACAACTGCCAAACTGTTTTCCAAAAAAGCTGCACCATTTTATACGCCAACTAGCAATATATAAGTGTTCCAGCTTCTCCATGGCCACACCAACACCTCTTATTGTCTATCTTTTTTATTTTAGCCATCCTAGTGAATGTGAAGTGGTATCACGTTGTGGTTTTGATTTGCATTTCCTTAGCGACTAATGATGTTGAGCATCTTTTCATGTGTATGTTGACTATTTACATATGTTCTTTGGAGAAACTTTGTTTGAAATATTGTACATACTACTAGCGATACTTGCCTTTTGTTACTAGTCCTCCCTCGGTTTCTTCTTTTATCTCTCTTCTGCCCCTTAGAATAGCAAGGGAGAGCTGGAGAGGATTCCGCACCCTCGCCCCCATCTCGTCTCCCCATGGAGAGGACTGCATGGCAGAAGGAGGAGCAGACTGGGGAGGGATGAGGCAGGGAAAGGGAGGGGTGCTCTTGTTTGTGCAATTTGAAAAAACTCCCTAAGTGAGAATGAAAGACACCCCATCTCTTAGTGCCTATCTCTTTCTTTAGGTCCCATTTTTGAACAATTCTTCCTTTGATATCCATTAGAGGGTGGGAGGGAAGTGGAGGTCCTAGAAATCATGTTTCCTTGTCTTGGATGAAGGACAGAATTAAGAGAAGTAGTCCAGGAATAGGTTGCTGAGGCTAGGACTGGCTCCAGGCACCTCTTCCTCTGTCCGCCTTCCTTTTCCCTGAGTCTTCTTCCTGCTCTGGCATTGGAAGGCTTCTGAATGGCTCTCAGGCATCCTCTCAGCAAAGGAAATAATAAACTCCCTAGTCTTGAGCCTTTGGGACTTTTTCATGTCCCCGGGAGTTTTACACACACACACACACGCACACACACACACATGTATGTAGTGGCTCACATATTATCTATGTGCTTAGCACTGTGCTGGATGATGCTGGAGTACGGGAATAGTAGATTTGTTTCTTTTTCCCCCATTTATTCAACTAACATTTTCAAGCACCTACAATATGCCAGATTCAATGCTTCCCTGAAGGAGACCAACTTGGGGAAAAATATCTCAGAACCCAAGTCATGATTGGATGCATTCCATGTGGATGGCCCCCACATGAAGTAGAGCCCCAGAAGAGAGGAGATCGGTGGAGCATTGAGTGATGTCCCACTGAGGTGCAGCGTCATAAGGAAGTGGCCGGTGGTGCAGCTGTCACCATTGGCCAAAGAAGCTTGGACCAGGAGCCCCAAGCTCAAGGTTAGAGGAATATCATCACTGTGACATGCAGGTGGAAACAGTGTCTGGAGCTATTGCATATTTTCCTGAACGTCTCATCTCATACCTTATAGGAGGCTATCTTATTCCACATGGTAATATTATTGATGGAGGCAAAAAGTAAATTTAATCCATCATCAACTGCTAGGAGGGTATTACCACATTAAATATAATCTTATTAAGCTCCCTGCACCTTTCCAGTTGCCTTTTCATTTTTAGTCGGTGTAAATTAGTTCTCCATTGCTGGTTTCAGTTTTCTCCTTGATAAGCAAAGGTTTTGAATCCATCTTGATTAAAGCAGTGAGGCCCCAACTCCATCCCGCCAGCTTCCTTTGAAGTTTGTGTGTACTCTGTATTCAGATCAGCTGCCCAGGGCACAAAGAAAGATGAGCTATGAGCTGGGACAACACGAGGGCACCAGGCCAGATGCTTCAAGGCATTCAGCTTCCTTCTGGGAACAGAATCACTTGAGAATTTCATCTCTCTGGAATGATTTAGGTGTAGTTGAGGGAAAAAACAAAAAACAGAAAATGAGAAGGAATATCTCTGGTCTCATCCAGCCCCTCGTATCAAACTGCACTGTCCAAATTAGACCAGGATCTATTTAGGAAAGCTGGTGACAAGCTTTCCAATGCTCAGGATTGCCCAGAAATCTTAATTCTGATAACATATCCCATTTGGTAAGCTGAAGGTTGGTTCATTATATGGAGGATATCAAGGAAGGGAAGCATGGGATATTGTTAAATATAATATATACTATGATATTGTTCTCATGTTTGTGTATCAACCCCTCTGTCTTCTGCCCTCTTATAAGACTGCCTTCTTCTCTTTCTCAAGTCTCTTTGTTTTTTCTTTATTCTCTCTCTATCTGTTTTGTCTCTGTTTCTCTGTGTGTGTCTCTTTCTCTTTCTGATAAACCAGTATCTTCCCTCCTTTGCTTCTCCCACTTATTTTTTCTCTCTAAACACTTTCAAGTGGAAATCATGGCTCTGATACTAACACATTTTTAAAAAGCCACTTTACCTCTTTGGAGAAGAGTTCTTCATGTGTAAAATATAATAATCCTTAAATTTCTCTCTAATGCTAAAATTCTGATTCTTTGAAATACCCAATTTGTTCAAATAATCCAACTCTCTTCTCCTAAAATTTTTCCTAAAATCTGTAGAAATTGACTATGCCATGATTGACAAGCCAAGTGATATAGCTTAATCCCTTTTTCTTTCTCTGTGGGGACTCCTCTACCTCTATCAGTGTTAGAAAGTCAAACACAACCTTTGACATGCCCCCGTCTGCCACTCTTGGTCCCAGCAGCCTGAGAATCATAGTGAGGTGCTTCTGCAGCAGCAGCTGCAGAAATTGTATTAGTATCAGAAGCTTAGGATCTGGGAAGCAGGGAGAAAGAATAGGAGAAAGCTGGAAAGCACAATTTTTAAAAAGGAGAAATTTTTTTTTGTGGTATTGAACTCTCAAAGTTTATCGTACACAGCTCAGATTGCGTGCCCTACCTTCTATGCCATGTATTTTCATGTTCTTTCCCAGACAGAATGTGTAAGAGAGAATCCCTCCCCCCAAGAAAGTATGATTTTTATTTTCCATATGGTATAGGCTAGCAATCCTGGCAGGTGACCACATTTATGTAAACATGCGGAGATATCTATAAATTACTGGACTCATCCCAGTTTAAATTTCCAACTATGTACTATAATCATTACAGCTGTTCTTACTTTAGCCTCAGAAGATATTTTGGTCCATTTATATGGCTGATTAGTCATTTAGACTGTAGACTCCACTTATTACATGTTTGGGGGTTGGGAACACAAATAACCACTGAAGGCATCAAGAATCTGGTAGAGGTCCCCAAACCTGAGCACTCGTACCCCAAACACCAGCTGACCATCAGTCACCCAGGGCCACCCTGCACTTTGAGATGACTTTGGGAGAACCTTGACTGTCCCCCAGAGTATTTAGATTGACAGTGAGAGGCCAGGAGAACTAACCGCCTCACTTTAAAAAAACCTGGTCCCTATCCAAAAGATTTGGGACTTGAGGGTGGGGAGGAGACCGAGGTGGGCTTTAATAATAGTGCCGGAAAGCTATTGATCCATTGGCAGGAAAGACTAAACTGATGTTTCTCAATTCCCTCCTTACCCATCTCCACTGCAGGTCTCATTGCTTAGCCCAGGCTGAGCATGGACGCCTTGAAGGTTCCACGGGGCTGGAAATCCTGGGCTCTATCCTGGCGCCCACATCTGCGCCAACCTGTAGGGGACGCCTGAAGTAGCCGATGCCTCCCTGAGCTCTTTGGTTCCAGTACTTGGAGAAGTTATTTCATTATTATTTATAATTAACCATTCAGTTTATTCACACAGCATCTTAAACTTTTTTTTTCCAAAGTGCTTTTATTAATATACATTTATTTGATTTTTTATTTGAGCCTCACAATCACCAAACAAGGTACCCTGTAAAGAGAGGCGAAGATTAGATTTGACTGAGTTTAGGTGGGAATCAGCGGTAGAGGCTGGATTAGAAGCCAAGTGTCTTGATTCCTCGACCTGTGCTCTTTCTACAAGAGCTCTTTACAACGGGGATAATAATAAACAGAAAACACTTCTGCCATCCCTTTTATTTTCATTCTCCTCTTTAAAACTTTGACATGCTTTATTTATGTCAATTCTCCAGAGATCAGTTTTCATGAAACTCTAGTACTTTACTGGCTTTCCTCCATGCTCAAACAATGTTAGGTAGAATCTCTAGTCTTGTTCTGATTTATTCAGCAGATGGAGAGTTATTATCAATATTTCTTCAGAGTTTGAGGGGGTATTTTTGGATGATAAAGTTAGTTTCCATTTATCATTATTTTATCCCCAGTGCTGGCTTTGGAGGCTTTGATTTTTGTTGTATGAATGTGAACCATGAGGTTGCATTTAACATGGCCTATTTTCCAAGCCAGAAAAGAGGAGACCACAATGCAAAAGTATATGGTGGCCCTTGGCAACGTGGTGGAAATTTTTACTTAAAGATAAAACCAGCGTTGAATCAGATCTTTATTCTTACCTCTTGAGAGCTGGAAACGGTCATAGAAAACAGTTAGTAATTCCAGGACAAGGCTCTTGTTTTCACTGATGCAGCAAACGAGACCCAGAGAAGCCAGGAGATCCTGTGAGATCACATAGGTACCGGGTGGCAATGCCAGAACGAAACACCAAGTCATTTGTTCCCAGTCTGAAGCATGAGGTCTGGGACGCCGTCTGTGAAACCTCAGGGCTTCTCACAGACAAGGGCTGGCTACACGTGGAGAACGCTGAGGGGGCTTCCATGTGATTCATTCAATTCAGCTTGACAAACAGTGAGGCCACCACAAGGAAAACCCAGCAAGGCGTTGTGTGGAGCCCACACGACTCTCAAGGGCTTGGCTGGGCACGTCAAGCAACTTCGTTCTTTCCTCAGCTCTGTTCTGAGGGGCACAAGGATCAGGCCTCCCCGGATGTTGCTATGTCTGCATTGGGAAATCCACTCCGAGGACCGAAGTCCTTGATTTGGATGGATGGGGCCTAAGCTTTTCCTTTATTTCCTGTGGTAACTAAAAGAAAGGCCATGGAGAGGCGTTCTTACCAAACCGCAGGAAGATGAAAGGACTAAGGAGAAGGAGCACAGTTTGGATGTGGAAATCAAAGAGTTCTTGGGCCCAGAAAGGAGGCTTCTCATTATCAACGGTGGCTCTGCCACAGCTGTGGCTTACAAATGAGAAAGAAGGAAGGAGAGAGAGACCCATATATGAGTTTGTGTTGATCTGGCCGCGGGTGTGTGCCTTGGAGATTGAGCCCCACCGACACCGGGGCGGCAGGAACCCTCACGGCCCATCTGACGAGAGTCCCTGCCAGCTGCCCCCTTCCTCAGTGAGAGGCAATGATCGCAGTGGGGGAGGAGGCGAAATTGCTAAGAATAGCCATGGTCTTTGGGACTTGCTCTTTTCAAGGAATCAGTGGAATTAGAAATGAGATATTAGCTCTAATCAGTCACATATGTTTGGGTTCTTAGGCCCTAGGAAAAGAATTTCTGACTGTGGCTTCTCACCCAGTGGAGAAAATGCATCCTGGCGATGTGGAGGAACATCTACACCTGCGGATTTGGCAGGGCCCCTCATCTGCCCTCCGGAGGGGTCCGGACAAAAGCGCCCCTTCCTAGATGCTGTCAGCCTGTCACCTGCACTGATTGGAAGTGGCCAGACTTCTGACTAAGCATCCCCTATGTGGCTTTTCAACAAGTGTAGAAGAATTTCAGAGCACACAGAGGCCCAGATAGAGCCAAGAATTGGAGGCTGGAGGGGATTCTTTCTGCCCCCTCACCCTCATCTTTTGTCGTATTTGCTTATGTTCCTGAGATGTGGAGGTATTTGGAGAATTAAGCACATAGCGAGAGGATGATTCTGTGTTTTGTTTTGTTTTACTTTTTATTTTAGAGAAAATAAACCTGCCAATAAGTTTGGGAATGGCCAAATGAACCCCTGTGTGCCCTGTGTGTGAGCTCACTATTGGTCAGCGGGTTTTACCTGAGCACGTGGGGTGCTCAGCGTCGTCCCCCGGCCACCTACATCAAAATCACTCCCCAGACCGCCTCACACAAAGCCTCAGACAGCAAGGGCTGCTGTACTACGAGCAATTCCCCGGGCAGCGTTTCTGTGCTGACACCTGGGTGCTCCCCTTTTGTAAGCCTCACACTTGGTCAGGTGTCTGTTAATTAGCCCCTTAGTTCTCTATGATAACAACTCCACAAACTCCAACAAGTCCTCAGAATATTGTGCTAATTGATGTCTTCTCTTTAAGCCCTGCATGACACCTCCAGAAAAATAAACAAGGAAAATCAGCTCTTTTTTTTTCTGAAATAGCACTCTTCTTAGCTGCCATGTGTGACCTTTATTCAAACTCAATAGACCTGCAATGAAAATAAAATCTCATATGAAAATTCTTGCCAACTTTTTAATACTTAAGTTTAATTTATGATTCACATTGAAAACTGGATTCAGAGCCCTCGGGCTAACCAGAAACGTCCTCTGTAGGTTATTTGTGTAAGATACTGAGTCTGAATGCACGCACACACAGAACACTAGTAGAACTTTTAAATGTCAACACTTAAGCATTCCAAAGACAGCAAAGAACAAAGTTAAATTTCTGGAGAGATTCTAACACCAAGGTCTAATCTATAGTTGTTTATATTTTGTGGTCTGTATTATGTCATTTAAAATGAAAGAAGTTATGGAAACAGGGGACGGTGGAGAGGGAAAGGACAGGGGTTGGTTAGTGGGGAGTGTCTGGCAGATTAGGTGTTGGCACATTAAAACTGCAGCAAAGTCACAGCCAGACAAGAGATTGCAGCCCACCCCCACATGCTCCTTTGCATACTCACTAAACATCTCTCACACGTGTTTGCGTTCCTCGCACCGTGCACAAGACCATGCACAGAGCAGGTGCTTGGCATTTTCTGAATGCTCATGTGAATGCCATTCCTCAGCTTCTTCTGAAGGTGCTCCTGACAGTTTCAGGGCTGAGATAGGGCCATAAGACCTGTAATACCAGCCATGGGGCACACATTTTGGTTTCCCCTGTGGCTTCTGCTGCTCACAACCACCACATGGCACAACTTCAGGAACCACATTCACTTACAAGGAAGATCATGTGAATGGAGACCACAGACCTGGGTGCCTGGCAGCTCGCCCCGTACCCTGAACACCTTCTGGGAGGACTGCTGTGGTCACCATGGGTGCAGCTTCCAACGGTTAGCAGATTGGATTTGTGTGGTTCACGTTTGCCCTCCTGTTGTTCATTCACTCACAAATGCTACCTTCTGTGGCTTATGCTGCTTTCCCAGGGAAATCTAGAGACAATTCCCTGTAGGGAATTGACCCTACTGGTCCTCTCAAATACCCTTTATCCTTGACATTCCTAACCTTATTCGGTAAGTATAACAAACACCAAGAGTATCTGGGATGCTTAAAGTTGGAGACATTCCCTTTATTGAGGCTCTAATGGAAAGCCTTAGAGTTATGGCTCTTGTAGAAATGCAGGATAAATATGATATTTTGGGCACACACTTTTTCAATTATGGGCAGCTCAAACCCAGTATTGCTCCTCATCCATCTCAATCTGAAGGCTGGTGGGGAGGCTGCTCCTCGACATCTTTGCACACTTAATCTCAAACCCCACTCATGCAGCTTCTCAATTTTTAAAAATTAATCAAATCTAAGCCTTGCAAAGTGCACACTCTGATTTATATGAGTTTTGGCAAACAGGCACGCCGAATAAAAACCTTCTTAGTTGGAAATGACAGCATTGGGGAATGAGGGCTAGAGAACGATGTCAGGGTACCCTGCTTTGACGAGCCAGTGGCAGCTCCTAGAACTCAGTTAAAGGACTCTAAACTGGGAGTTATATTAAGATGGGAGCCTCTAGGTAACAAAGCAAGGACCAGTGTGTTCTCCCTCCCTCAGATTTATTTTCAAGTCTTGGTTCCCATGAGAGAAGCTCTAGAAAGTGCCATCTCAGAGAAAATGGCACCAAGCTGTGCAGAGATTCTGTTGTAGGGGATGGAGGCAGAGGGTTGGAGGTTGGAATCATCCCTGGCTCAGGACCTTATCTTCTGGAAAGGTATCCAATTGCCCAATGTCCAGGGCCCAAAGGTGCCAGTGAATTCAGATGTGATTGAAGCCATTGCTATCCAAGAAGGTCCAACATTATGAATCAATATAGCAGCAATCAATATAGGATAGTAAAATATAGTTAGGTCTGGCACAAGTTTATGGTTCTCTGTTACTATTCCGTTGTTAAGCATTTCCCTGCAGTGAGTTAACCTTGGTCTCAGACTTAATCTTCAGCAAACTCAAGCTTGTCCTGTGAGAGTACTGAAAGCGGAAGCCTTTGGGCTGGCAGTACCCTGCTCCCTTGCCATGAGAGGGGGACTGGTAAGAGTCACCTTGGCTAGCAAAGCGGGGCCCAGAGAAGAGTGCCAGCCCAGGGAGACAGTATTCAGTAGGAAACAGAGGCAGAAGCCCAGTCACACAGATTGGGCTGTCTGATGGGAGATAGGCATAGCTATGGCTTTTCTTTTAAAAATTTTCTAGGTGCTCATTTTAAACTCTCTTCTATTTTAGTAGAGCGTGCTGCTCCTTTGACATATGTCCTGTAAAGTAAGATGACCTCCGGTGAGGGGGTGGCGTGAGGGCAGCTCCACCCAATTCTAAAGCCAGTGTAACAAAGAACAGTGTTTTTCCAGGGGCTCAGACCCTTGTCTGGTAGGTCTGGAGCCTGTCCTGTTGCCACAGGTACCATATCTGGTGCCATAATAGATCCTGGGGATACAAAGCTGAAAAAGCTTTTATTCCTGGCAGTCAATAGTTGCTCTGATTTGAAGCAATGTGAAGCCCAGGGGAGGGAAGGAATGATGCTGCCTTGTGTGGAATTAAGAGGACGGCTTTCCAGAGGAGGTAACAATTGAATGGGACCTTGAAAAGTTTCATAGGACTTCATTGAACTAGAAGAGAGAGAAGAAGGACACTCTCGGGATAAAAAAAATTGAGAAAACTCACAGGGCCATGGGGGAGGATGGTGTGTTTGGGCAATGGGCTGCACAAAGGCTGGAAAGGGGGTTTGGAACCAATGTAAAGAGCTTTTAGTAATGAAGGTAAAGTGTCTGGACCTTCTCTCCTGCAGTGGAGGGAAGGGTGTGGGGAATTAGATAATAAAATTGACGCTTAGTTCCTGAAATAGCCTATTCTGGTGGGTGTATTGAAAAGTGTAACAGATCTGTTAATTACAAGCCATGTGATCTCAGCCAATTTTTTAACTGTAAAAGGAAGCTACTAAATGTATTAATCTCACAGGATTATGAGAACAAAAGAGACAATATTAGGGAGAAACACTTTCCATGCTGTAAAGTACTATCCAAGTGTTGGTTTCTAATATTGCTATTTGGTGCCAAAAAGAGAGATGTTGGAGTAGTGTCCATTTATTTAACATCTCTTTGTGTTACAGAGAATTCTTGGTTTTTACAGTCCAAATGTTAATGGTTTGCTCTCCACCTGTCATGAAAATCCTTATTAGATGTGATACTTCTAAACTTAGAATTAATATATAGTCTAGCATATATAGGAGGAAAAAAAAAAAACTTGCAATTTTTTTTAGTACTTTCCTGTGTACAACTTTCCTTGTACAACAAGTACAAACACTTGGCAAACTTGTCTTATTTAATTTTCACTCTAACACTTGGAGGTAGTTATTGTCCCCATTCTACAGATTAGGAAATCAAAATTGAAAGTTAATTAACTTGTCCAGGTTAATCAGTAAGTGGTAGAACTTAGATTTGAATGCCATGTCCACACTGATTCTACTACCTGTGCTTTGTTACATCACACTACACTGTAGAGAGCATGTAGTTGGTGCTTAAACAGCTCACATCTTTTTCCCCTGGTAACTGCCCCACCCTCTTGCCCTTGGTGAATGGCTCCGAGAGGGCCATGTTTATAAAGCATGACTCCATGGCCACTGTGGATTGGATTGCTCCTGATCCAACTGGGACCAGTCACATGCCTCTTTCTGAAATTTGGAACTCGGACACTCAGCACTGAGGCAGTCATCTGTGGGAATCAGACGAAATGGCTAGCAGAGTCAGGACTGGAATGCAAGGCATGGTAAGCCAATTCAGATGCAGGCTTGAGAGTGGGAGAGCAGCCCCCACAAACTGGGGAAAAGACAAGATTCCTAGGAGGAGGATGGAGCTGTACAAGCAGGGTCAGAGACTGGGCACCCTAGACTCAGAGAGCATGGTGGGTAGAAGTCTGTCTCAACCCCTGGTGGCCTTCCAGTTCTCAGCTCCAATTTACATGAGATCTTGATATCCTCACAGCAATCTCCATCTTTATTTCAACTAACTGGCCCTATAATCAAAGAGTCTTGACCAAAACAGCTCACATTAAATACTTATGGAATCACTGGCAGAGGGGTGTATCCTTTATTACTTCCCCAGGTGTTTTTGTCCTAAGAAGCCACCTACTGCCCTTTATTGATTTCAGTGTACCACAATCCTTTGGTCTATAAGTCATTCTTACCAATTTGGTCCTGGGGCCATTGTTCTGCAAGGATGAATAAATAATGTTTTAGAAATTACTCACCCAAGAAAGGTGGCAAGATACTGGAACAGAGGTATTTGAAAAACATTCATAGGAGTTTTAGACTATTGTAGATGGTCTGAATACCTATGAAATAAATCATAAACTGTCTCTAAAAACCACATAAGGCTTTATCTCAATATATTTAAAAAATTAATTTTTATTATAGGCTAGGATTTTGGGTTCTGCTTTTAATAATAACAACAAAAAGTTTTTTACATAAGTTAGAAAGGGAATACATGGAAAAGTAAAGAATAATTTTTCCTGGGATTAGCAAAAAAGCAGTGACAAATTACATATTTCCTTGGAGGAAAAACCCTACAAGCGAATTTTAAATGTCAGGGAGAGGAATACTTTATTACTTTAATACTGTAGCTGAAAAGAACAGTTAAGCATTGCTTCTTAAAGCAGTATATGGAAAAGAGGGAAAGACTTAAGTTTAAGAGGGAAACTCATCTCTATTTTTAACTCTATTTTTTAAAATGTTTTTTCCAAATTTTATTAGTTATTTTAATGTGAACCTATGCTAATGTAAACAAATATTTAGTTTTGGTTGCTTAATAAAAGTTCTCTTTTTGTGAAAGGAAAGGCACACCGTTCAGAAAGTGTGTTGTACTCTTTCTGACTCAGTTACCTGGATGTAAAGGGGCACAGAGCATTTGGATACCATGACCGTAACCAAGGCAGCGGCTTTCAAAGTCAGGGCCTGGGCAGAAAAGGAGCATCACCTTAGGAATACACGTCACGTTGACCCACATCAATAAAGTGACAGCAGACCTCACAATACCACTTTCCAGCACATTGAGTTTATTTCCAATGTGAATTTTTAATAGATGGAATGGGTGCGGGCTGTGGAAAGAGCACTGAATTTGGAGTTAGAGGGCTGGGTTGCCATTTGCCGCTGCCACTTATTTGCTGCGTGGTCTTGGGCAAACCATCGAACTTTGCTTGGCTCAGGTTTCTCGTTGGTAAAATAGCAATGGCAGGACAAAGATCTTTGGAAAGTCTTCACTTTCTAGGAATGTGGGATTGAATCTTCTAGAGACGCTGTGGATGGGATTAGTGAAATCCCGTATGTGCCCGTGACTAGCACAGTGCCTGGAGCAAACTGAGAACTGCAAACATGCGCCTTCCTTCATTTCTGCACTCATATGGCCGTGGTAAATCTGGCCCTGCCCACCAAGAACAGCGTGATCAGCAGCATCTGGCCACTGTGCCCTAGCCCAGCCACCATATTTCTGCTGCCTGGTGGGTGAAAGAAGGCACAAGCCACTGGTGCCACCTGAGCATGTGGAAGCCCTGTCTCCTGGGACTTCAAGCACTTGTGGAGCAACTAACTTTTTCCCAAATTTCAATGTCAAAATAACATCTCTAAACTGGGTAGAGATCTAATTTAAAACTAGAATGATCAAGTGGTTCAAGTATCAGTGTCTGAGAAATAGCAAAGTCAACGTCACCAGAAATACTTAGAAAAGGAGGCCCTGAGCTGAGGGTGGGCCTGGTTTGGAAGGTGTCAACAGGCGGGCGGGGTCTGGGGGTGCCGGGGAGCCAGAAGCAGAGAAGGACGCCTCAGCGTTTCTTCACCAACTGCAGATTGCTTCGCAAGGGAGGATTCCCCGCTCAGGATCAATAGGCAGTTTCAGCTGATATTCTTTAAAGCCTATGAAAGTGTGGAAGCAATCATACTGTGGGGAGTTTACATGGGGCCCCAGGCGTGCTTAGGTGGAAGAATGAGAGCTGCCCCAGAGAGTGAGCGAGAGGGAGAGAGGAAGGAAAACAGCTGTGAGCATCTCTGGACGGAAGAAACGCATCACACACACACACACACACACACACACACACAAATGGTGAGGAAGAGAGCAAAGGAGCAGGGGAGACAGGCAGCAGGAAACAGCACATTTCCACTCATTTCACTTTTGTGAACATAATGGTCTTGTTAAAAAAAAAAATTCAGGAACTGGTCCACACTGTATGGAAACTTGTTTTAAAAAAATAGGTAAACAAATTGGGCTTTAGCTGTGGGCTTGACAGTACACACTAGAGCTGAGCAGTTTAATACTGTAGAAGGCAATAGAGTTTAATCGAGCCCTCACTGAATTTAACTGGTTTGGGATGGAATGAAATTGGACAGACTGATCCAAAGGTGGAAATCTAGTCTATACTCCTTCTTCTTTTGTGGGGGTTGGAGGATTGTTGATCTGTAAAGCAATCAAGATGATAGGGACATGTGTTGAAAAACCAAACTGAAAGAAAGGTGGAAAGGGGGAGGTAGCTGTCACCTATTGTGCTGCACATCCATTGAATCTTTCGGAGTCTTCGTTTCCTAAAATAAAGATAATAGTAACCATCTCATAGGCTTGTTGTGAGAGTAAGATTAAACAAGGACGTAAAACAGGGCTTGACTTATAAATACTGAGTAAATAAACGATGGTTCACTTTCCCTGACAGACCCTTCTGCCCAGACCCACAGACGCCACAGTGTTCTGGCAAGCCATTTGTTGGCCACCATGTAGAAATGTGCACCATGTCTTCTAAGGCAAATGGGGCACTGGTGATGTGGTCTAAGTTTTCTCTTTTGCAAACCTTGAGGGACAGGAGTCAAGTTAGGAGAATGGATATTTTGTGTTTCTTGCTGTGTCAGAGAGTTGTTGGTTAGGGGAGGGGGGGTGATGGCTATTTTGACGTCTCTGTTAATTGCTCCCTAGATGGTTGTCAGGCAGCTGAAACAACTGCATTTTCTGGCATGGTTGACTTACTTCTGGCCTGTAGGAAGATAGCTTTAGAGAGGTTCCCAAAGGAAACTCAACAGGAACTGTCCACTCCTCTTGGATACCACGCTAGGCACTTGCAAATGCAATAGCCCATTTGCTCCTCAGATTTACCATGTTAATATCTGCACTCCAAGGAAGGAAAGGCTAGAACTAAGAAGGCTTGACTTGCCTGCAGACTTATTACAATCCATGTCTATATTCTGAGACAAGAGCCAACGTTGAACCTGAGTTCCTCGTGAGCAGGAAGAAGATGAAGGAGAGAAGAAGGTGTGAGGACCCAATCTGTCAGTATTGATTTAAAGTCCCCGTTGCTTCTGCTGTGCAAATCTCTGCAATGTCTGGCACAGAATCTCTCCAGATACCTCCTCAAAGGTTCAATTCAAGAGATAAGCCACAGCCCACTCTGCATGCCGGTGTAGAGAGCTACCCATGAAAGGGACTGTTTCAGAACTCTATTTTCTTGATGAGTTTCATTTCACTGAAAAACAAACATGTCTAGGTTGGCCATGAGCGCTTCTCTAGGGAGGGCCAATTTGTGGGATGATTCCTAGGGATGTTGTTACTCTATGTTATTGCTATTCTTACAGTGATAAAAGAAACTGCCACTTCTTACACACCTGTTGGCCATGGACCAGCATTTTACATATATCATCTCATTTAATTCCCATGACACCCTATGAAGTAAATATTATTACTTTCGTTCTATAGGGGAAAAAAGTTCAAGAAGGTTAAGAGACTTGCTGAAGGTCACAAGAAGTAAAGCAGTGATGCACAATTTGCCATCTTTTTAATACATAAGTATGTGGTCTTTCTACCTCACCATGGGTCTGAAATAATTAATAAAAACACTGAAATGGGGCATCAAGCCTGGGCTCTGGGATTTAAAGTATGCTACTCTCTTACATGAAATTCATCCTCTATAAAGTTAACTTCCATCCCCTAAACCCTAAGATAAATTTATAAATCAGAGATAGGAAAAGTGACCTCTGTCCCTGGCAAGGCATCTCCCAAGTTTATGATCCTAACACCTGGGGGACTCCTGCTACATTCAGCCTTACATCGATCCTCACCCTCCGTCATGGATGCTAACAAGATTGTTGATTCCTTCTTTCTAATGTTCCCGTGTTCACTCCTCTCTGTATAACCCCACTGTCACCACTCTCCTGTAATCTTTCAATAGTTTAACTTCTCGCCTCCAGGCTTTCCCCATCTTTCCTCATTCTAAATCCTGTGGCTCGATCAATCTTCTCAAAAGATCATCTTGCTATGTGAAGTCTCATTTAGAAACATTCCATTGATATGATGCAGCCATTTAGGCTGATATTGGAAAAGAACAGCTGATGACATGATACTGAAAAAATGTTCAGAGTATGTTACTAAGTGAGAAAAAAACAGGTTACAAAATACAAAACTGTTAATATTGGTGATCTGTGTGTGGTGGAATTATGGATGATTTTATTCTCTCTTTGCTTATCTGTAGTTCTTAATTTTTTTTGCAACAGACATTATCCTTATAATAAGATAATAATGTACAAAAAGGCACTCAGGGTAGTGCAAAATAAAACAATAATGAGCTTACACTTTTTTGCCATTTGATTGTCAAAAAAAAGTGAAAGATATCGTAGCCAGTGTTGGCAAGGGTGAGGGAAAGAGCATGCTCGTACGACTGTGGGTGGGAATGCAGACTGATGCAATCTTTGTGGAAGATGATGTGCAGGATTCATCAAAGTGAAAAGTTCACATAAACTTTGGCCCAACAATTCTACTTTTAAGAATCCATCATATAGAAAGATGATTCTTAACATTTGATAGAGACCATCAACATCTCTCAAGAACTTGTTGAAATGCAAATAATCAGGCCCTGTCCTTTACATACTAAATCAGAAACTCTGGGGCTGGGGTCTAGCAATTTGTGTCTTAACAAGACCTCCAAGTGATTCTGATGCCCCCTCAGAGATTAAGGGCTTCTGATACAGAAATCCCCTTTCTAAGGAAGTACATTTGCATGAACAAGTGTACAAAGGTAACTATACAATGATACACATTACCACCTTATTTGTAATGTTGTAAAATTAGAAACAATGTATGTATTCAATAGGGAACTTGCTGAATAGATTATACTGATTTATTCTGAAAAATGCTTTGCACTGGTTAAAGAGCAAAAGTATTAGCATGGAGAGATCATCAGTACATATGGCTTAGTAAAAAAAGAACAATTTGCAGAAATATATGCCTATGATGTTATTAACCACAAAGCATACTTTATATACTCATGTTTTAATTATCAAACAACAGATTCAATTATTACTTATGTTTTTAAAAATCCTCCCATTGGTTCCTATTGCCTATAAGACAGAATCCAGACTTCTTAGTCTGGTAATGAAGAATCTATATCTTGTGATTCAAGTCTGATTCTCCAACACTCCACCCCGGTATTTCCATTAAGGAAACTCTGTTTTTATCAAACCGTTCCAAGAATGGCTTATTACTCAGTCTTATCTCCACTTTTTTAGTTGGAGATACTGAGACTGTGACAGTTGAGGGACTACTGACTTGCCCACGGTCCTGTGGGCAGCACCTGAACCTGGGGCCAGTTCACTGTGTTCCAGCCCAAGCACTTGTTCCACTCCTCCAAGCTGGCGGGCTAATTGTTCCCCAAACGCTCTGGGATACACCTTTTTGCCTTTGCTCATGCCACTTTCCTTTCTTAAAATGCTCTGAAGCAAGTCTTATATCTTCCATGAAGTTTTTCGTGGGCATCCTAATCACGGGATCATCCTGAGTCCCCACAGCTTTCATCAGATGTGGAGTCTCTTCTCCATACTTCTCTGTAGCCTTAGGGTCTGGGTCTCCAACGAGACTATCACACCTTGGGGCAGGGACTTCTCTGTTCTTTCATGTTCTCAGTATTTAATCTGTAGTAAATGGCTGCTGTTGATGAAAATGATGACAGCCTTGTATAACACATATTTGCTGGTGATATGTCAGTAATGACTCATATGACGGCTGTGACAGCAATCAGAGAAGTGGGCTCCCAGCAGAACAGCCCTTGGAACTCAGGAGCTGGGACAGCGATGGGAATGGGACTTCTCTAGGTATACCTTTTCATGTACTTTTGGCTTCTGAGTTATAGAAATGTCTTACTAATTTTCAAAATAAAATTGAATGTGAAAAGATGAAAAATAATCAAACCTTACATTGAATACAAACAGTAGCAAATGAATCAAACTGTATATCAAATGGATAACCTAACTACACAGAGAAAAGAATTCAATTAACATTTTGAACTTAGCATTCTGTGTGTACTATCTCAGTGGGAAATACTCTTCAGATAGAAGGAAATTCAAAGAAATTTTAATTTTACTAGGTTATTTGTTAATAATTATAATATTACTGGAATTCTGAAACTATTCTATGTATATTATTGAATGAAACAAATAAACATATTGATGTCATTGTATGGTAGGCAGAATGAGGCTCCCTTTCCAAGATGTCCACACCTGGAACCTGTGAATATGGGATGTCATACGGCAAAAGGAACTTTGCAGATAGAATTAAGGTTACATTAAGTTAGGAAGATTATTCCAAGATTATTCCAGATTATCTGAGTGGGCCCAATGAGATCACATGGGCCTTAAACTCTGAAAGAGGAGGGAGAAATGTAGGCAAGAGGGAGGCAACAGGGAGGCAGAGGCAGGAGAGACTCACAGCATGAGAAGGACTCAAGCTGCCTTTGCGGTTGTGGAGATGTAGAAGAGGGGGCCACGCACCAAGGCACGCAGGTGGGCTCGAGCAGCTGGCAATGGCCCTCAGCTGACAGCAAGCAAACGGGGGCCTTCGTCCTACACCACATGGGACTGAATTCTGCCAGCAACCTCAATGAGCAAAGAAACAGATTCTCCCCTAGAGACTCCAGAAAGCAACGCAGCCCTGCCAACACCCTGATTTCAGTCTGGTGTGACCCATAGCAGACTTCTAATCCACAGTGCAGAAATGTAAGATAGTATATATGTGTTGTTTCAAGCTGATGCTGATAAATTTATAGTAATTTGTTGCAGTAGTATATTAGTTTGCTAGGGCTGTCATACCAAATTACCATAAACTGGGTGGCCTAAACAACGGAAGTGTATTATCTCATGGTTCTGTCCACAGTCAAGGTGCCGGCAGGGTTGGTTCCTTCTGGTGACTGTGAGAAGGTTCTGTTCCAAGCCTCTCTTCGTGGCCTGCAGACAGCCATCTTCTCCCTGCATCTTCAGATCATCTTCCCTCCGTACATGCCTCTGTGTCCAAATCTCTTCTTTTTATAGGGACATGGTTCTTATTAGATTAGGACCCTAATGACCACATTTTGCTGACGACCTCTGTAAATACACTGTCTCCAAATAAGGTCATACTTTGAGATACTGGGGGTTAAGGAACTCACAGTAAATATTTTAATTTATAATTTTATACACATTTTGTATAAATTTTATGTATATTTTATTTATACATTATATATTGTATATGGGAAAATTTATATATTTTCATATATATATAATTTTCCCCCCAACAATGTCAACTGACAGAACCTAAATGCAATAATATCTCTACAGCAATGAGCACACCTAGCACCCCGATCTTGATTTCTGAATATCATTTCCCACTAAGGAAATCAGGGATCTTTGAAAACATAACTGCTTCTGGTTCTGGTGCAGGGCAAACACAAACGAGCCTGGGGAGTCTTGGTGTGCCAGAAAGAAAGGAACTGCTTAAAGATTAATGGGGTCATGTCAAAAGGACATAGGATCCTGTTTGAAGGGATTCCCGCTAGCCGAACTTGAGAGAATTTGAACATTAAGAAGAAAATGACAGTAATGGATTATAAACCAACGATTTTTTTTTAAAGGTCCAAAAGTCCATAATGATACTGAAAAAAAGCACTTAAAAAATTACCATTTAATAAACATAGAAAGAGCGATAGAATTAGAAAATCATAATATTTTTGGCCCCTAATGTAATAATTGATTCAAGCAAGGATCATCAACAGATGCTAACCACAGAGTCAAAGGTTTTGGGGTTGTAGGAGATTTACATAACATCAGTATATTATCCCACAAATTATTTACTAATTTCAATGAGAAAAAGCTACCTTTTTAATGGAGACATTTGGTGGTTACTACTTTGAATGATCAAACTTAGTATCCCCAATATTGGAATAATCTGACATTATTTAGGCCTTTGGATAAGAGGCACACCTGATATGAGGTACACGGGTAGAATATTTTTGCCAAAAAATGTTTAACTTGAATCTGACCATGAGGAACAACCACATAAATCCAGAATGTGGCACATTCTATAGACAGTTGGCCTGGACTCTTCAAAAAGGTCAATGTCATAAAAAAGAACAACTAAAAAAGAAGACAGAGGGATCATTTCAGATTAAAAGATACTACAGAGAAGTACAGAGTAGAATGTTGTTTACCAGAGGCTGGGGGGGCGGTGAGTGGAGTGGGCGATGGGGAGAAGTTGACCAAAGTGCACAAAGTTCCAGCTGAACAAGAGGAATACATTTTTAAGATTTCTTGCATAGCAAGGTGACCATAGTTAATAATAATGTGCTGTACATTTCAATATCACTGAAAGAATATATTTTAAATGTTCTCACTACAAAAAAATGATAAATATATGAGGTGATAGATATGTTAATTAGCTTGATATAATCATTCCCTAACATGCACATATATCAAAATATCACATTATCTCATAAATACATAATATTATTATTTGTTGTTTGAAAATAAAAATTAAAAAAAAAAAACTAAAGAGAACACCAAATGCAGTATACAACCTTGATTGGATTCTCAATTTAAAAAAAATGCTATTAAAAAACATTTGGGGGACAATTGGGGACATTTTAGAGGGAAATGTATATTAGCTAATATTAGGAAAGGTGTTGCTAATTTTTTTCGTAAGTGTGATAATGTCAGAGAATGTTCTACTCTTAGGAGACACATGTTGAAGTATTTGGTTTAGTGCTGTGATAGCTGCAAGTTGTTTAAAATAGTTCAGAAAAAATATAGTGTATTGCAGCCAGCTCCTGCCAGCTCCTGAGAGCAGATAAATATTCAGGAATTTTGCAGGCCATTTGTTAAGCTATTGTTTGCTTGAAATCACCGATGGTGGGGTTTTTATACCACAGAAATTGGCAACTACTACAAATGCATTCCCCCATGGCAGGCCCAGGTCATCAGCACACCATGCGTACGGAATCACATGTTAATAATTGGTGAAGCACTTCAAGTGTGCCTTGTGTTCATTACGGTATTCTTTCAACTTGTGTGAAGATTTGAAATGTTTCAAAATAAAAATTTGGGGAAAATATAGAGGAAAAAAAGTCCTTCCTCTCTGGGAGTCCTAAAACCCCAGAGAGAAAGATATGACAGAGAGAAAGACCAAGGGACAGCAGCCACCTTGGGAATCTCCCAAGTGAGGCCCCGAGATGTGTGGTGGCTCCAGGTCGGCTGTCTGGGGACGGCTGCAGGGAGGCTGGCCTGGGTCTGGCAGGACAGGGGAGGGTTTCCTGTTCAGTGTGCGCCAGCATTCATGCCTTCTTCCCCTCCCCGCCTGGGGCTGGATGGCCTGGGCTTCCAGGATCCCACAGGAAGCTTCTAATTCTAATTTCTTTGTATGAAAAGGTCTAAGGTAAGGGCAGGTGGCCTGTGGTGATTGTGAGTGGAAGTCTAGGCCTCTCTTCATTTTCCATTCTGTCTTCCTTTCCATTTGCGTTCCCACTGCCTGCTCCCAGGGCCTCTATTTGCTCTTTGTCCTCCTCCTGCCCCTCCCCCTCCCCCTCCTCCTCTTCCTTGTCTCTATGTGACCAATTTCATTCAGGAGTGCCTTCCCCACACCTCTGCCTAGCTCCAACCCACCCACCCTGCTGGGACAATCTTAGGACCTACCTCCTCCATAAAATCTCCCAGCATAACCTCTAACCTCTCTCCTTTGTCATACCTTATGGCATTCAAGTCTGGAATCACACCCTGGCATAGACTTCCAGGACTGATTCATGTGGCTGATTTTATTTTATTTTATTTTTTATTTATTTATTTATTTTTTTAACTTACCTGCAAGCTCCTGGGGCCAGGAACTGGATTCAATATGTACTTGGTAAAAAAAAAAAAAAAACGCTCCATTCTCCCAGATAGAGGCTAGCATAAAATATCTATTGGATTTGATTGAATTTCTTTTCCCACCCTCTCTTCTCAATTCTCTTTTTTTCTTTCTCCATTGCTCTCTCCTTCTCTTCCTCCCTTTTGACCCCCTAGCTTGTCCCAGGCTGGCTAGTGTGCCTTTAGCTCATTTCCTTCCCTTGCTCCCTCTCCTTGGCCCCGCACCAAGGCTGCAGGTGTGGCCGGCCCCTGACACTGGGCCTCTTCTCAGAACAAGGCCTTCTCCGTGCTGGGGAAACTTGCACGCACCTAACTCCGTGGCAGGAAGAAAGGCCGCCCGAGAGCACGAGGATGCATTCTACAGTCTTCATTCAGGCTCTCCGTCCCCAAAGACTGCTGGCTTCACAAAGGGAGCGTGTCTGGGCAACACGGGACCTACAGACATCTGCATCACACATTTTTTTCTCTCCCATTCCCTCTCTACCCACCACCATCCCCCTTGAATTCTCCACACTGATTCTTGTGGTAAAATCTCACACGTTTTCTCAATCTATATGCAAACCAGGTAGGATTGACAGCTGAAGAAAGCTGCACATTGCCTGGGCTTAAAGTTATCTGTTTTCCCTCTGAGAGAAAATCTTTGAGCTCTGTGACAGTGCCTTGAAGCCATGGCCCTTGTCCTAGACTGCCCTGGCCCAGGCAAGCGCCTGACCCCTACTAATGTGCGGGACCTTTAGCAGGAGAGAATGGGGGAGGAGGTAACTAGAGCCCCCCACATGCCAGTGATTCATGTTCTCTGAAGGGATCAGAGTGTTATTAGAAACCTTGCCTGCCAAGTGCTGGGCAAATGTAACCAATTTATTAATGCTGAGAATCCAATGTGTGAAATTGGACCAAGAGAAGAGGGGCCAGCCGCCCCCTCTCCCCATTTCCTGCTCTCTGTCAGTGGCAGAGGGAAGGTGGTGTGCAAAGGGTGCTGTCTTCTGCAGGAGGACGTTGCTGTCCTAATCACATGTGATAGTGACAACAAATATTCCTGGCTAGAGCTTCAAAGGGCTGGGAGATAATTGTATCCACCATCGCTGGCCTGGCTGTGATGCCTTAGCCTGCAGCTTGCAAGTTGTAAAAGGCTCTGGGCAGGAAGCTGGGGAGCTTGGTCTCCCTCTGTCCCAGCTCTGCCTCTCCCAGGTGAGAATGGAGGATCTCAGTGTTTCAGGGGTGTCTGCAGTTTCTCTCCAGCGAAAGAAAGGGTTCCTTCAGAGCAATATGCCTCGCTGTCATTGATTTGCCCTCTAAAAGGTGATTCAGTTGAGAAAAACATTATCAGCCACATTTATTAAAGAATTACTGTATGTATGTTATTATACATTATCTCATTCAATCCCCATACCAATACCCACATGAGTTAGATATCGTTATTTTTGATTTTCAGTTGAAGAAACAGAATTCAGAAAGTTAACCAGTTTGCATAAGATTACAGGTGTAAGTGGACCGGATTTGAACCCATGTCTGTTTAACCATGTTCTTCCCACCCAGGTTTCAGGAATGGGAAGCCCACAAAATTTGTGGGTAATCTGGTAAAATTGTCAAGAAGCAAATGCAGGGAATTCTCTTGCTAAGGCTGCATTGAGAAGTCTTGTATCTTAAATTAGAAGTTTTCAAAGAATTGACTTACAATGAAAACAAGGGAAACACACTGTACAGAGCAAAAATAAATCTTTATGGTGATTCAGATACATTTTAGAAATCTATAAGACATCGGGCTTGCTTGGGTGGTGTCATGCCAAACAGCAGAGTCACCTTCCTTTCTCTGGTGCCTTCTGTCCTCCTCCCCTCTCCTGTGAGGACTTAACAGGACCTCAAGGCCACTGTGGGGCATGGGGCAGGAGTAGCCATCTCTCCACGTGGAGGGGAAGAGGGTCGAGTCAGCATCACTGAGATGTGGACGGAAAGTTCAGTCTTTATTTTGAATTAAAATCCAGTATAGAAGAGCTACCCCTGTTTTATCCTTCTCCTATAAGCTGTTCACTCCACCCCGCCTCACCCCCAATTCTCTTAGGAGAATAAATCACTCATCGAAAAATAATCTGTAAGCTAATAAAGGTATATGTATATTTAAAACTAATCTCTTAACATTTGAAAAAGTGACACAATCTTGATGTCCCTACAACACAACAGCAGTGGAAGATCCCTGAGGACTTGGAAATTGAGTTGTTCCGGAGAGTCAAATTAGTAAAATTCACACTCAATGACAGTGGTTAGTCATCTAGTACAAGAATAATGGCAACTCCAAAAATTATGATAGCAGTAATAATAATGCAAAGGATCGACTTTGTGTGAATCCAGTCAAAAGTGGAGCTGGGAATCCCTCCAAGGACACATGGCTGAACTGTAAGTGTATTTTAATAAAAGGAAATGGAATGAAATAAATTCTATTCTATCTAGAGAATGACTGTAAACAGAAGTTGACTCTAAAGGATAAAAAGGAAAACCTGAAGAATACTGATCTTGATCTGTTTAGGGATGAAGAAGCCATTTCTAAATGGCTTAGAGAATTCAGGTTTTCTTGGTGAAAGTTTTCCTGTAGTGAAAAGTCACAGACCAGCAGCTGCTAGGTCAAGTCTGGCCCACATTGTATTGACTGATAGTATTTTAAAAACTAGAATAAATTGTCAACTAATTTCACATAGAAAATCCAGATTTTTAGCTTTTGTTAAAAAATTAGAAAGACCTAGATTAACTAGGTTGGAGGGTGAAGTCCTGGCTGCCTCCTTTAAAAGGTTTGCCATAGTCCCTATCATTGCCTGCTCCCGACCTGCCTCACTCACCTATGTTACACTCTTTTGAGTCTGTGTTGGTTTTGGAGTGTGTGACTCCCTACTGGGTAAGCATGCCTTCAGCTACTTGAGCTGAAATTAGCTTCTTGAGACCCTGAACTCCCCTTGTTCTGATCCCATGCTCAGCATGCAACCTTCTGAGAATTTGGCTTCCCATGTGATTTGCCTATAAGAAAAGAATGCATTGATCTTCTGCCCTGAGCATCTTGGTCTATGTGAGAAAGCGCACAGAATAAATGCAAAATGCTTAGACTCTGGGGTCTGGTGGGTCTGGTTCCAATTCCAGCACTGACACTTACTAGATAAGGTCACCAGGAGGCCTCTTGGCACCCTGCCAGTTATCTTCTCCTGAAGATGTTGCCCTGGGTCACCTTGGGTTACATACCAGAATATTCAAATTGCAAGAACATTTTTATAAGCAAAATTGATACCTTTAAGTCACAAATTACAACAGCCCCAAATCCAGCCAACAACTAATAAACTTGAGTTTCTCTAAAGATAGGACATTCCAAAAGAATAGAAAGCTGTTGACCAGAAATACAAACTCTTTGATGGTTATCTGTTCCAGAGAGGAAGAGAGGGGAATGGTGAATAGAACATGGCTTTTGAACTTAGCAGACTTGTATTCAAGTCCTAGTTCTTGCCTTTATTAACCACATGAACTTAATAAAGTCATTAACCCATCTGAGTCCCCAAGATAAGAATTCCCCATATGCATACCTAACAGAAACTTCATGTTCAAATGAAATAAGGTAGGGAAGACACTATATAAACTGTAAAATGTATGAAATTATTAGTATAAAAATTTCTATTACACTCCAGTGAATGCAAGAGTAGAATTGGTAGGAGAGGAATCCAAGAAGACTACACCAGGGTTTCTAGCCTGCCAGAGTTGCATTCACAACCAAGAAATTAGTGCCAGGTTTAGAACACCCACAGCTATCAAAGCCTGGAGTGAAAATCAAATCAGACTCTGGTTTGTGAAATAAACAATAACATCCAGTTATGACAAGGGTGGGGGGAAAGAGTCTCATGAACACTGTGGGTGGAAGTATAAACTGGAACAAAGAAGACAATTTGGCAGTACTTATCCAAAATTTTAATGTGTATATCTGTTGACTCAGCAATTCTCTTCTAAGAATTTACCCTACAGAAATACTTGTACAAGTGGGCAAGAATACCTGTACAAGAACATTCAAGGCTACATTATTTATAGTATCAAATTAATACAGGAATGGTTAATACGTTTTGCATATTCTTACTATGACTACTATGAAGCCATCAACAAGAATGGCTAGATACATATATAACAAAAGGGAATGGAATCTACTGTGTGATGGAGTGAAAAAACAAGTTGCAGCACAATACATAGTGTGACCATATTAAAAAAAATGACCTAGAAAAATTCCATAGGTATGCAGCCCTAATTTTTAATGTTGGTTTCCACTGGGAAGTGGGAGTAGCGTATAAGAATAGCACTCTCACTCTTGACTTTATATATCCATACTATTAAGTTACCTGAATTTTTACAATGACCATGAAGTACTTTTGTTATTTGAAAAATGCAATTACAAGTCAAGAAAGAAAAAGCTAAACCAATCTGTAAACTAGGAAAAAGAAAATATAATTAAGTAGCTAAAGCTGAAGGTAGGAGTAATGTCCATAAAGGGAAGTGTGGACACAGAGCCAGGAGAATCACATACTGGTGTCTCCCTACTGGCTCTTCCCACAGACCTGACCATGGACATTTCAGGACCAAACCTGTCCTCCTGGACTTGTGGCATGCTGGCACCACTGCCAATCAATGTAGGTGTAGTTGCCACTCCTGCTACAGTACTGATAAGTGTTGTTCTATTTCTGAAATTCAGGGTTGCAACACTTGTCTTCAAAATGAAGAGTCATGTCCATAGGGCAAGGTGCTGGGGCTTTTAAATGAGGCCCTTCTGTTGACCTTGAGAATTTAACTGGACTGACTGTCCCTGCACCTTGACTTCTGTGCTTTGTTTCCTTATTGACTCCTTATGGCTTTGACTTTGGATCCGCTCACAGATTCTGACTGTGCTTCTACTCTAATATAGCATGTTCTCTTGTGGTAACCTGCTATCTGGTTCTGACCAATTTCATGACTCAGATTTCATTTAGGGATTAGGTTTGGGCATTTTACTCACACTTTCTTCCAGGACCTAATCCTCTCCCAAAGATACTTTTAATTCTATCATCCTGTCTCAGCATCGACACAGTCAGTCTAGAAGCCTGGATGGGCTAGGTGAGTCTTCAGATGTGAAAGTTCCCCATGTACTTGCCATCTGGGAGGAAGTTGTTCTCAACTTTACATCTGGGTCCTAGTGAGAGGAGTGGGAAGTCAGTGAGAATGATCATGCCAGCGAAGCAGCGCTGTTGTTTCACAGCCCCAACACTTTGGCAGCAACATGCCCGAGCTGGTGTGTATTTCCTCAGTTATGACTAGGTGGAGGGACATGGAAGGCCAGCAGCTTGAGCCAATCTCTCTCTCTTAGTTTGCCTGGACACTGACCTCTCTGAACGAGGACCTTTATTTATTTTGTATTTCATGATATATCAAGAACATGTGGGAAGATTCCAGACGTGAACTTCAATTTCTTTTAAACCATATAGTGTGGATCAGAACCATGTCTCCATGGTTAGGGACCACTATTCAACAAGCAGGCTAGGGTGAGATTTGTGCCTCGACAAGAAAGATGGTTAGAGAGATACGGCTTCACCCAAGACTGGAATTGAAACCCAACCTCAATTAAGTTAAGAAATCCTCAATTAAGACTGTCTGGCTCTCTTAGCCCTGCCAGGTTTGAGGAATAGAGGCAGAATCTCCTTAGGACCCAGGACTCTCTGCCTTTAGTAAGGCAAACACCTTACTGAAAAAAAGATATGGGGGGAATTTTCTGCTTTTGTCAGAGGCAATTTTAGACTGCAAAGTGGGCAATAACCTGACCTGAATCCTTTTCCATGAGAGCCCGACTCTGATTTCTTCTCCATCACCCTGTTACCTGGCCCACATGGCTTAGATTACTGAATCTGGATCCTTGAACATGGGCTAAGGGATACTGTGACTACAGCGTTTTGTAATAAAATTCCTTATAAATTTTCACCTTTCTGTGGCTTTTAAAATAATCCTTTTGCATGAAGGGTCATTTTCTCTTTGAATCCCAAGTCTAAATTTCCTGTCTATCTAATGCTCGAGCGGAAAGTCAAAAGCACTATAGGAAGAAAAAATACTGTTTTTTACCCTAGTTGTGCTTTATCAGGAAAAAATTACATTTGTAGTCGGCCAAAGCTTATATTCTTACCAGGAGTATGTGTATGCATAAATCGCATAAAAATAAAGGAGACAATAATAATAATTTCTGTCATACCATTTTATTGAGAATGAGAAATAAAAAAGTGCCTATAAAAGCACACTGTAATGTACCATGCATACATTATTTTTGTTATTATTATTATGTAGCATGAGTGAAATAATACTGTGTTTTCAGCATTTTAAGATATAGTTTTATGTAAGTCGGAGAAAATGATAAAAACAGCCAAAGTCTAGTATACAATCATTTTAAATTTCCAGGAGAATCTATAAAATGTATGTTCATTTTCTTATGGTTGCTTTTAAACTTCTGAAAGGAAAGATTGCTTTTCTCTCTGAACATGAATGAAAGATTTCTTCCCTAAATAGAAATTGTCAAATAGATTTTCTCTACAATAAACATAATAATTTATTATTTTATGTATTTATGTATGTGGATATATAGATAAGTAGGTAGATCTAGATAGTCTATATAAATCTATCTATCCATCTGCCTATTAATATCTATTGAGGGGAACAAATGCCTTACAGGGAAAAAAGATAGGGGAATTTTCAGTTTTTGTCAGAGGCAATTTTGGACTGGCATGTGGGCAAAAACCTGACCTGTGAGAGCCCAGCTCTGATTTCTTCTCCATCACCCTGTCACCTCGCCCACGAGGCTTAGATTACCGAATCTAGATTCTTGAACATGGGCTAAGGGATAGGGTGGCTGTGGGAAGAATGGCAAAGTTTGTAAGTAAGTAGGAGCAGGCAGAATCACACCCCCTGGCATGCTTGTGGAATTAAAGCCAAGGGGCTGTTCCTTATATGCCCATGAAAATTCCAGAGACATTTTCAAATGTTTCAGCCTGTTTTTCCCCCTTTGGCAACATGTCAATCACATGCCAGTAGGAGAATGTCCATGCTCACACTGACTCATCTCATCGCTCCAGTGATACCCCGTGGGCTATGGGGCAGGGTCCTCTGCCCAGCAGTGGGAATATAAAGGTGACTGAAAGTCCTTTTCCCCAGTAGGTAGACAAAAACAGCCAAGAAAATAGACATTCAACACACAGCACACCCAGACATCATAAAGGAAATCAGTATGTTAACTTTAAGAACTTAAAAATTAAAACATCTATATGGCAAAAAAAAAAAGTGCATAGCCAAAGTCCAAGCACAAAGAACACACTGGCTCTTCAAAATAAACATGACAGATAAAAGACTAATTTTCTTAATTTCAAAAGCTTTTCCAAATTTCAAAAAGAAAGAGAGAGGGAAAATAATAAATAAATATATGCAAGGAATACAAATAAGTAGTTCTCAGAAAAAGATAAAATACAAATGACATGAAATATATGAAAAGATTTTCAATCTTACTGAAAATTTTAAAAATACAATCAAAACAACAAAGAGATATCATTTCATCAGAATGGCAAGCATTAGAAACTTTGATATATTTTATATTGGAAAGAAAATACCAAAATGAGCAAATTTGTATACTGTGGGGAATTTAAATTGGTGCAAACTTTTTGGAGTACCATTTGGCAATGTGTTTCAAAAATTTAAATGTCTTTTGACTCACTGCTAGGAATTTATTCTAGAGATATACTTACAGATGTAACATAAGATAGGTGAATAATATTTAAAAAACTGAAAATAACCCAAATATTCATCAGTGAGAATCATTAAAGTTAGCATTTATTGCTACAGTTATCTTTTATTGCCCTGAATTATTCATTAAATAAAGTTATTTCTTTGTTGCTACAGGACTACTCTTTACATTACAAATATTAAAGTAGGTGTCTATGTGTTGGGATATTTTCTGATGTAAGTGAGGAAAGCAAGATGCAGAGCAGCATGTTTAATATTATCTCATTAATACATAAAAAAGATTATGTGTGATATATAGTTGAAACTAGGGGGTTAATTTGATCGGATCCGCCTGCCCTGTTTGCTCTTGGTCACTTGCTTCTTTTTTGTTTGTTATTTTCCTTTTCCCATAAAGCTGAAGGCCACACAGTAGCTGAAAGCCATGAAACTTAACTTTCACTGGCTACTCTACAGATGACGTTCATAAGTCACCATGGTAATGGTCCTTTCAGTTGTTTTTCAGGAATTTGGGTCAGCTCCTGTCCAGTTCAAACCAATTGAGAACAGCAACCCTTCAACTGGGCCTGAGATTTGGCCTTTTGATCTTGTAGAGCCAAAAACTCCACCCTCAGATTATGCTAATGCCACCGTTTTCTGTACATGTGTCCTATGAATGCCATGAACCCCGACTACACTTACGCAGAATAAACCTGTTACTTCATTTTTGCCCACTGCCAACCAACTTTCCCCACACCTTAGACCACCGTACTTCCCTAACCTCTAAATGTCCCTAAGCCTTATCTTCAGAGAGGCAGATCTGAGAGCTAATCTCCCACCTTGCTCCATAGACTTGCAATTGAATCTTTTCTCCTTTGCAAAGCCCATGTCACAGCGATTGATTTACTCCACGCCAGCGGAACTGGACCTGACTGGTAACAGTCATATAGACATAAACAATTTTGCTGAAAGTTTAACAAGACAGTGTTAGTAGTTGGGCAGAAATATCTGTTGGGGTGGAGTGACATGTTTTACTTTTCTTTTTATACCTCTACCTTTTCTTCTCTGTGTCTATATTTCTCTTATTTAAATGAAATAAATTAAAAAGTTAAATGAACACTGCAATATGCTGTATGATACCTGGAGGTGGTGGGTGTCACAGCACACAGAGGACAGGCACCTGACCCAGGATACCAAGGGGAATGTCAGCAAAGCCTTCCTGGACCAAAGGGGGTCTGGGCTTAACGTTTAAGGATAAGACGTTGTTAGGTGAAGATTGGGGTCAGAATGCTCTGTGTAAAGGAAATGTTATTTGCAAAGGCATGGAGATGATAGAGAAGACATGTTTAAGAAATTTTTTAAAAAATGTTTTGTTCGTGTGTGAAGTGATTAAAAAATTTTAAAGCTGGATAAGTAGGCACCAAATCACTGAGAGTCTTAGTCTCAATTGGCCTCCTAAGGACTTTGGACCTTCTCCTTAAGCAAGGAGAAACCACTAAAGAAGTTTAAGTGAAAGAGTGATGTGACCAAAACCCATGAACCATTCCTGAATAACTGCAAAGTTGCTCAATAATCAACTATGTAGGAGACCACTGTGTGCACAACACCACAGAACAACCATCCTGGGGTCATCTGACTGAGGATGTGAAAAGTGTGACTGAATTACTTGGCAACAGCTTTAAAGGTGTGAGTTGTTCACATAACATTTGCTCATTCATTTATTCACATGAGTAAAAATAAATATTAAGTATATTTTGAGTATACATTATATGCAAAGCAAATACTCTCAACTCTGGGAACAAAGGTGCAGAATGCATTGTCTCTGTCATCGAAGAATTCAAAACTGGAAGGGGAGATAGGCACTCAGAATGCACTCTGGTAAGTTCTGTAGTGCACGTGGTACGGTGGAAACAGCGGAGGCAGTGCTTAACTTCTTGGAGGAATCAGAAAAGGCTTCTCACAAGGGATAACATTTGAAATGGGTCTTAAGGCATAAAAGGAGTTCTGTAGGTAAAGGAGAGGAGGCAGGAATTCCAGAGACAGAAAATAGCAACTAAACTGAAAAGAAAAAGGCACAGAAATGAGTAGAAGCATCAGGAGAAGGGGACGCAGGCTGGAGGGCTAAAGGAGAACAGGGACAGAGGTGAAAATGTGAAGGACACGCATGAACCATTCAAAGGACGTCAGAGTTTTTAACCCACAGGCCACAGGAAGCTACTGGAGGTTGGACAGGAGGAGAGGTGTCATGAGGATATCTACGTTTTTTAGAAAGACAGCTGTAGAGGCTGTGAAGGAGGATTGAAGTCTGGAATTGGCCCTTTAGGAGCTGTTGAAACAGTCCTGGGAAGGGATATTAAAAAACTAACTCTGTCCAGGGTCATGGGATTGGAGAGGACAGGAGAGATCTGAGAAGTAATTACAAAGAGGGTAGAAGAGAACACGATTTAGTGGATTTCTACCTTGCCCCTAGACCCTGAGATAGGTACTTTACCCACCTTATTTTATTTACTCCTTACAACAACCCTCTGAGGTAGGCGTAATGTCTCCCTTAAGGAATTGAACATCTGGAAGGTTAATTCACTCAAGATCACACAGGCATTAAATGGCAGAGCCAGGATTTGAACCAAGCTCTGCTGGATGCCAAAGCCCATGCTCTTTCTCCGTACTCAGAATCAAAAGGACTTGGTGAATGATTCAATGTTTCCTCCAGTTAGGATTCCATCACTCCCCACTTTGCTAAATTTTGTGGGAAGCAATGTATGTGCTCCAGCCTCCAGCATCCCTGGGGAAGACTGTGTTCTGCTAGGTTACGTCCTGCTGGGGGAAGGAGGACTTCTCACATCAAGCAGAGCTTGGAGGCCAAGCCAGTGTTCATCCTATCTAGGTCTGTACTTGTTTTGTATTGTTGCTGTAACAAACTATCATTAAATTACCATAAATCAGTACACATTTATTGTATTACAGTTCTGTAGGTTGGAAGTCCAACATGGGTCTCATGGGGCTACGATCAAGGCATCAGCAGGGCTGAGTTTCTTTCTGGAGACTTTAGGGGAGAATTCTTTCCCTGACTTTTCCAGCTTCTAGAGGTCACCACTTTGGCTCAAGACCCACTTCCTCCAGCACTGGCAGATCGAGTCCTTCTCACATCTCATCACTCTGCCCTTTTCTACCTCTTTCTTCCACTTTTCAGGAGACTTGGGATTCCACTGGGTCCACCTGGATAACCCAGGCTACTCTGCCTATTTTAAGGCCGGGTGATTAGCAAGCTCAATTGCATCTGCAACTTTAATTTCCCTTTACCATGAAAGGTAACATGTTTACAGTTTCTGGGGCTTAGGATGTAGAAATGTTTAGAGGGTCATTATTCTGCCAACCATAATGTTTTTCATGGTATTTTATATTGGAACCTTATCTTGCTAGTTTTGGAAATTTACAAGAAGAGGGTTAGGGAAGCAGTGGTAAGTAAAGAGTTAACTAGCCATCCAAGAAGCACAATGACCTCTTGACAATGTTGAGTGTGGGACAGACCAGTGGGCCAAGAGCTGGGCCGTCAGGGTAAGCAGCCCACGTCTTCGAAGAAATGCTCATCAAACCATGACCAGTGGAAACCAGGACACCAGTCACCTGGGAAACCAAGTAAACATAAACATACAGCCATCCATCACTGCCATCTGGAAGAAATTGGGTAGTGAGGGTCTTCCTGTTAGGCCCAGCTCCAGTATTTATTTGTGTAGCTGGAGATCCCAGACCAGCCTTTCTGTCAGCGATGCTTCAGTGAGGAGCATGGAGCTGAAGCTCGGCCTGGAATTCAAACACTCCACCTTTGTGTGTGAATGTGATGTAAATATTACCAGCAGACAGGTCACTCAAGAGATAGGTGCCCACATTTCCAAGTCTAAACAATCTCTGTATGTCGGACCGGGAGGCCCTGTGTGCTTGTTGGCAGCACCATCTTTAGAAAAAGCCTGAATTCCTCATGAATGCTGCCTGTGTTCCGCTCTGGCCAGGAGCTATGGTGTCCAGGGCCTTTGTCCTACTGGCTCTGTCCTGGTCCATGACTTCAGGTGGAGATATGCAGCAGAAAGGTGGTTTCAGTTGGGCCCACTGTGTGGCGTGTACACTGAGCTATGTGGGCTCTCCTCCCAGGAGTCCTCGCTGTTAGTCAAGAATGTATTTTCAGTTGTTGCTCCAGCAGTGGTGATAGATTTGCGCAGCTCTCTTCACATGTTCCCAAGTGATTCAAAGCATATTTACAAGGCAGCTGGCTGGGGTTTACAGGGGGCAAGTCTGAGGCATGGATCAGAGCAGAATGAAGTGACCCATACAGGAAACAAACCTATGACCTTGGCCTCCTAAGCACTATCTCCTTACAGACTCAGCTAATAGACCCCCCTGAAAGCCAGCCCTTCATCTAGGTCCATATGCAACATTGAAACACTCAAAGGCTGCCTGGCAGTAGCAAGAACATTTAGAACAAGTTAGATTTCCTGGTACCATGTTGTTTCCTCTTACCCTACAGATACACTTGGGGATGCTGAGTCTGGTGCCACCAACTCAGAACCAAACACATTCCTGATGACTATGGAGTGCACTGAACTACACAGAGACTCCCAATTCCTCACCTGTGGTTTCAGTGTGAGCACCTGAAGAGCATGGACGTGTTGTGTCCAGTCCTTGGGGCACAGGGCAGATGCTCAATGAATGTAAATGAAATGAATTTTTTAAATGGATGAATTAGTGAGATAAAGACTTTTTCACATGTATCCTGACTTTACTTTGAAAAGTGATCCTCAGAATCTCCACATTCCTTATTGCTTGTTTCCTGGATGGGAAATAGCCCAAGAGTTGTACTGTCCATTAGAAATATAATACAAGCCCCAAATCCAAGCCTCATACATACTTTTAAATTTTGAATAAGCACATTTAAATAATTAAAAAGAAATAGATAAAATTAATTTTAATAATATTATATTTTATTAACTCAATATATTAAAAAAATATTTTTCTTTTTTTGAAATGGAGTCTCGCTCTATTACCTGGGCTAGAGTGCCATGGCATCAGCCCAGTTCACAGCAACCTCAAACTCTTAGGCTCAGGCGATTCTCCTGTCTCAGCCTCCCAAGTAGCTGGGATTGCAGGCTCACACCACCACGCCCGGCTAACTTTTCTATTTTTAGTAGAGATGGGGTTTTGCTCTTGCTCAGGCTAGTCTCAAACTCCTGGCCTCAAGAGATCTTCCAGCCTCAGCCTCCCAGAGTGCTAAAATTACAGCCTGGCTGTGAAAATATTATAATTTCATATGCAAGTTATATCAACATTATCAATGAGCTATTTTTCATTCTTTATGTGTGCGTGTGTGTGTGTGGGGGGGGGTACCAATTCTAGCATCATCTTAATTCAGACTAGCCACATTTCCACATGTGGCTTGTAGCTACTGTATTCAACAGCACAGCTTTACATACTTTACTCACAGCTTTCCTCACTTCCATTGGTCAATATTATTACTACTTAACATCTACATAGCCCCTAACAAAGAATCCTTACTTTCATTAGCTCACTAGTAATGACCATGTTAATAAATGCTATCATTTCCTCTTTATAGTTGAAGAAACTGAGGTTCAATTGCAAGCTATTAAGTGGTAACGGTAGGACTTGGCACCAGGTGTTATAGGTTTAATGCCTACCACCACATCACACACGTGCTGCCATTGCAACAGGAAACCTTGACACAATGTAGAACAGATGGGGTTGCTTCGGAAAAGATTCTAGTGAGGTGACTCTTAGTTTAAATTAACTATCACATTCTAGTTCATTTCAGTCAAGCAGTTTAGGTAGACACTGCCACATTACACATGTCATTACTATCTAAGACTGGCCTAGGGTCTAGGGATCTACAGACTTCAGTGGAAGAATCACTGCCTAACTCTTTCCTAAGTCCATTGTTTGAGCAGCTATCCCAACTCTAGGACAGAAACTCTGAGAAGAAAGGCTAGGTTGGTGAGAAACATGTTTTTCCTGTGCCATTTGCACGTAGCTCCCAACTTTCCATTATTTTGCTCATGTTAGAGCTCTAAGGAACATGCCTGAACCTCTTAGAAAGCAATTGAATTCATCTTCATTCCTTTCTTTCTGATTTCCGGTCAGTGACAGTATTTGATAACACTTCCCAATTTTATTTCCAGCGACTTATGTCCTCAATTCCCTTCCTGATACTCTCAGATAGACTTAATTCTGGTTATTTGGCAGCATTAAGTTTTGCACAGTCTGGCAGGCCTACGTGCCCCTTTGCTTGGAACTCTGATGCTGTGATTTTCTTCTTGAAATCCAAATCGTCTTTGGAAAAGGCAACCAGTTTCTCACCCAAGCCACGTCCAAATAGGTCTGGTTCCCAGACCGTATCTGGCATGAAAAGAGGCTCAGTGTAGCACACAATAGATGACTGTAGTCTAATTTTAGACCAGATGGCTCTGAAGACCACACCTCTTCCCTGTGATTCCATATCTTGCCCCCCTCAGACCAGTTCCTCAGGGAGGGACCCTGACAGGAGTCAGAAACATACAGGAATGAACACAAGGTGTTTCCTAAAACATAGAGGTGATCCTGCGGTTGTCCTGATTAAGACACTTTCATGGCTTAGTAGATTCTACAAGATGAAGTCCAAACCCTTTAGTCACGCAACAAGGCCCTGCATGTTAGGCCTCTCTCCTGCCTCCCGGGCCTCCTCTGCTATCACACCTCATATCCCGTGCTCCAAGCCCACCAATGTCCCTGCGGTTTCCTGAAAACACCAGGTAGGTTCAGGCCTGGGATCTCCATACCTGAGTGGTCAGTTCTCCCAAGCTCAGCTCCATGCACCTTACCAACATTTACTCACATACAGAGTCTCACCTGAACCTTCCCAGACAGCACTGATCACTTCTTCCTTTGTGAATCCTGGCATTGTCCACATCTCTAGCATCAAGCTTGTAACATGCTGCTACATTTTTTGTTAATGTGGCTAAACAAGAAGGGGCTGGGGGGCAAGGACTGTGTCTTAGTAATTGACTCTTCTTTGCCTATCAATATGCCTGTGCATGAACAAGCATATTATTTGTTGATGAAGGAAGGAAGAGCAGACAGTTATTAAAGAAGCAGAGTAAAGCTCTACCCTAGAGAAAGGGTTTTAATTTTTTTTAAGAAATGGAGTCTTGCTCTGTTGCCCAGGCTGGACTAAAACTCCTGGGCTCAAGCAGTCCTCTTTCCTTAGCCTCCTTAGGGAAAGCATTTTAACCCACTTGTTCCTCACTTAGCTCCTCTCTCTTTTGTCTAGCAGATATTTAGAAATCTAAGTATGCACGAGGTTCTGGGACTTGGTGGCCTGGAAGGTGAAGGGACCCAGGACGACCTGGAGAGAAAAGCAGGTTGTGGAAAGTGTAGCAGTTTCCTCTGGGCTTGAGAGGAAAAATGATCAAAGGGATTCTCATATATCCTTTTAGGGTTCCCAGCCTGGCTAAGGGCAGGAAAGGAGGCAGATTCAGGGCAAAAGTCTTTCTCTGAAATAAGTCTCCATTTGACTTAAGCATTTCCTGTATCATAACCTATGAAAGCATGATGTACCAAGTGCAGTAAAGACTCAAAACTTTTGCGCTGTTAAAGCCAGGAAGGGGGTTCCTGGGATACTACTTGATGCCCACAATTTCAAGCTGACTCAAGGAAATGCCACAGGGTCTGAAATTATTGGAGTGACTTAACTCAAACTTACAGAATCTGTGTGAGATTTTTCTCACGATCTTATTGCTTTATAAAAGGGTTACTACACTTCATATGGAAAAGACTTGATAATTCAGGGGCTCCAGTAGTAGTGGTCAGAAAAAAAAGAGTGGAGTTTTCATCTCCAGCACTATCTGAGCATCTCTTATCAAACCAGTCTACATAAAAAACAGCTATACACACACACAGAGGACAAAATATATTTTTAAAAACACCATCTAAAGACACTGGAGAATAATTAAAAGCAGCAGCAACATACTGGAAGGAGTCAATATATGGAAGAAGAAAATGGCCTTGGTGAGTGAGTTTCCAGATTTTACTGCTTTTAGACTGAGGCAGGTTCTAGTCTGCACTACACAGAATGGCTAAGGCTCCATGTGAAACCCACAGTACTGCTGGCTAGAAGGACCAGAGAACGGGGCAACCACTGCAAGTAGAAAATTAAGAAGAAATCCCCAAAAAGATAGAGACCGAGGGGCAAATCTTAAACTGCCCACATCTCTCACTGACCCTTGAACTATACCCGTATGGGACAGACATCAAGCCACCTAGTGAAACTGAAAGAGTTCAACTGTGATTTGAGCTACTGACCTCAACAAAGGGGACATTAAATGGATAATAAAGAAATACGATGAACACCTTTATGCCAAAGAATTTGACAACTTAGATGAAATAGATAAATTCCTTGAAAGACACAAATGAGCAAAGCTTACTCAAGATAAGCTACACAGTATTATCTCTAATTTAAAATTTGAATTCATAGTTAAAAATCTTCCCAGAAGACAACTACAGACCCAGATGCTTCACTGGTGAATTCTAGCATATATTTAAGGAAAATATCATACCAACTCTAGAAAAGAAAAAAAATAGAATGGGAAGAAAAATTAATAAAACCTGAGTTTCTATTCAGAGTACACATAGGCAATCATGTCATCTGTGAATAGAGATTGTTTTATTTATTCCTTTCCAATTTGTATGCCTTTTGTTTCTTTTTCTTGTTTTATTGCACAGACAAGAACTTTCAGTATGATGTTGAACTAGAATGGTAAGAGGGACATATTTGCCTTATTTCTGATATTAGGGGGAAAGGATTCAGTCTTTCACCAGTAAGTATGATATTAGCTGCAGGTTAAGGAAGTCTCAACCTGTAATTTCTAGTTGCTTAGAGTTTTGATCATGAACAGTTGTTGAATTTTGTCAAACGATCTTTCTGCATCTAGTGAGATGATGATATGGCTCTTCTCCATTAGTCTGCTGCTGCAGTAAACCATATTCATTGACTTTCAGATGTTGAACCATATTGCATTTCAAGGATAATCTCCACTTGGTCATGATGTCTTCTTATTTTAATATATTGCTGTATTTGATTTATTAATATTTTGTAGATTTTTGCATCTGTATTCATGAGGGATATTGATTTGTAATTTTATTTTTTTACAGTGTCTGGTTTTGGTATGAGGGTAATGCTGGCCTCATAAAATAAGTTGGGAATGATACAAAGATCAGTGAAGAATCTAGAAATATGTCAAGGAAATTCAATGGTGAAAGGATAGTCTTTTGAAATGATACTGGAATAATTGGACATCCATATGCAATAAAATGTGTCTTCATCCATACATTAAACTATATATAAAAATGAACTGGAAATCTATCAAAGACCTAAGTATAAAACCCGAGTTTAAAAATTCTGAAAGAAAACAAGAGAAAATCTTTGTGATACTGGTTAGCTAAGATTTATTAGGTAGACCACAAAAAGCACAATACCTAAATGAAAAAAAATGATAAATGGATTTCATCAAAATTTAAAACCTTGTCATATTTGAATGACACTTTTAAGTAAATGTAAATAGAAGACATAGACTAGGAGAAAATACTTTCAAAATACATATCTGGAAAAGGACTGATATCCAAAATATATGAAGAACCCTCAAAACTCAATAATAAGAAAACAACAAACCAGTTTTAAAACCAGGCAAAACATCGGAACAAACATTTCATCAAAGACAACACATGAATGGTAAAAAAAACATGAAAAGTTGTTTGAGAACCTTAATGATTAGAGAATGCAGATTAAAACAAGATACTACCTATTAGAAAGCTGCTGACAAGAATGAAGAGCAACCGGAACACTCATACATTGCCGATGAGAATGCGAATGGTACAGCCACTTCGGAAAACAATATGGCAGTTTCTTATAAAATTAGATATGCAATTACCATGTGACTTAGCAATCCCACTCCTAGATATTTACCTGAGAAGTGAAAACATTTGTTTACACAAAAATACATGCACAAATGTTTATAGAGGCTTTATCCATGATTGCCACAAACAGGAAGTATTTCAAATGTTCATCAACTAGTGAACAAATTAACAAAATGTGATGGTACATCCATACAATGGAATATTACTCAGCAATAAAATACAATTGAACTACTGGCAACAACATGAATAAATCTCAAATGAGTTATGATAAGTGAAAAAAAAGCCAGACTCAAAGGCTACATACAGCATAGTTACATTTATAAGACATTCTGGAAAAGGCAAACATATACGGACAAAAAACAGATTAGTGGTTGTTTGTAGGCTGGGGGTTTAGGGAGTGACTTGTTAATAATAACAAAGGGGCATGAGGGAACTTTTGTGTTGAGGGAAATGTTCTATACCTTGATGGTGGTGGTGGCTACTGGACTGTATGTATTTGTCAAAATTCATTGCTCCTATAAAAGATGGATTTTTCTGTATGCATATTATTCTTCAATAAACGTGACTTTTAAAGAAAAGAAAAGAAAAGAAAGGAATCTCCTTTGGGACAAAGTAAAGCAGTTTTTTCATTAAACTGAAGAAGACACAGATCTAACCTCATTCTTCCTATTTGACCTCACCCCTTGATAGAAAACAGAAATGGTGAAATTGATATTTGTTGAGTGGGGAAAAAAAGTGAGGTTATTTTAAGTATAGAAAATTAAGTATAAGTTTCAAATAATGAATTAAGGACGCATTGTGCTAACTGAATTATGGGTTATGACAAGGGAAATGAACAAAGGATACTTGAGAAGCATATGAAAATTTTCTCTTATTGAGTATCAAGTAAAATTTACTTCCCAGATGAGGTTACCATGGATCATAACTTAAGAATTAAAAATCACAGAACTAGCCTTCTAAAATTTTTATTTGTTTTTAAATTGATTTTTTTTTGCTATTTTTCCTTTTAGCTAGAAAACCCGAATCTAGATGTTATAAGAAGGCTACTTATTAGGCAATGCACACTACTTCATTTTTAACTGAATTAGAGTGCCACTTTCAGAGGTATTTTTTATTATTAAAGAAAAAAGTAAAAGGCTGAGGAATTTTCAGGATATATAATTTATAAAGAGAGTCAATTAAACCTATTTTAACTTATAGATGATAATATTTGAAAAAATTAGAAATTTTTAAACAGGTAAAAATTTTATAATTTGAAAAACATTTTAATTTTTAAAATTCTTGTCATTTAAATTTTATAAAATTAAAGCCAAGTGGATAATATAAGAAAATATAAATAAATGTCATAAAGACAATATTTAAATATTAAAGATACATAAGTGTCATATAAAATATTTTTAAAAGAATTTTTAGATTTAAATTTAGATAGTGCTCTGTAATTTTTTCTAGTTTCCTACTCAGTTTTATATAAATTCAAAATGTTTAATCTAAAAAAGTATATAATATGAAACATTATAAACAGCTTTATGCCAATAAATTTGAAATTTTAGATGATAGAGTCAAATTCCTTGAATAACAAAATTTACAAAATATAAGACAAGAAAAAATAGGAAGTCTGAATATTCCTATACCTAATAAAGAAATGTAATCCATAATTTGAAATCTTTCACTTCCAATAATTTTGGAGAAGCTTGCATTAGATAAGACTTCCTGTAGAAAATAATTTTTCTGGAGTGAGAAATAAACTGAAGGCACCGGATAGTGACACAAAGCAGACAGAAACTGGTGAGGAATCAATTCTTTCAAGACAACAATTTTTATGGAGGGAATTTGCCTTTACGTGCCTTTTGGCTGAGGGTACTTTATCATACATAAAATATAGGGCAACAAGAACTCAAGAAGAGAATATTAGTCTTAGTTTGAGGAATCATTAAATGAAGTTCAGAGTTACCAGATCAGGTAGAAAGTGAGGGAGGACATCTCAGGAAGGTGGAAGCCAAAGACAGAGCTCCAAAATGTGTAAATACACTCTGCCCCAATCCCTGGATGACCCCTAAACTACCCATGTGTGAGGAAGACTCCCAGTGCAAAAGCAACATTGAGATATCTGAAAGAACTTGGCAGAGATTTCAGCTACCGCCCATCATAAGGGACAGAGTTTGGAGTTTGCATCCAGCCAAATTAATTGCCTGCTAGAAAAAATAATCAACACTTTTAAGAGGATGATAACAGCATCTAATCTCTACAGTCTGCCATCCAAAATGTCTAGTATACAATAAAAGATTATTAGACACACAAAGAAACAGGAAAAAGTGATCAAGAGAAATAGCAGGCAGTAGTAACGTACTCTGAAATGACCAAGATGTTGGGGTTAACAACAACTTTAAAGCAGCTATATATTATAAATATTTTCTGGCCGGGCGCGGTGGCTCACGCCTGTAATCCTAGCTCTCTGGGAGGCCGAGGTGGGCGGATCGTTTGAGCTCAGGAGTTCGAGACCAGCCTGAGCAAGAGCGAGACCCCACCTCTACTAAAAATAGAAAGAAATTATATGGACAGCTAAAAATATATATAGAAAAAATTAGCCGGGCATGGTGGCGCATGCCTGTAGTCCCAGCTACTCGGGAGGCTGAGACAGGAGGATCCCTTAAGCCCAGGAGTTTGAGGTTGCTGTGAGCTAGGCTGACGCCACGGCACTCACTCTAGCCTGGGCAACAGAGCGAGACTCTGTCTCAAAAAAAAAAAAAAAAAATATTTTCAAAGACTTTTTAAAAAACATGACTGTAATTAATGCAGAGGTGTGGAATCCTAGCAGAGAAATATAAATTATTAAAAAGTGCCAAATAGAAATTCAACAGCTGAAAAGAAAAACATCAGAAATAAATGCAACCGTCTGGGCTTAAGATTAAGAGCATACTTGAAAAAAACAAAAGAAAGGGTCAAATTATTCAGTATAAAGAGCAGAGACAAAAGATGATTGGAAAAGACGTATAAAGAAAGCTTTTTGACATGTAGGACAATATCAAGTGGTCTAACATAAGGGTAATTGAAGTCTCAGGAGGAAAAGAGAGATAAAATGAGGCAGAAAAAAATATTTTTAAAAATGACAGAAAATTTCCCTAATTTTGTGAACAGACAGATATAAGAAGCTCAGTAAATGCCAAGCAGGATATATACAATGAGAACCACCCTAGCCATATAACATTTACTGAAAAACAAACATAAAGATAAAATCCAGAACAAATTAGAGAAAAATGAAGTATTGTGTATGGGAACAATTCAAATGATGGCTGGCATTTCATCAAAAACAATGGAGGAAAATGACAACGGAACAATATCCTGAAAGTACTGAAAGGAGAAAAGAAAAAACCATAAACACAGAATCTATGTCCAGTGAAAATACTCTTCAAATAAGGTCAAAATTAAAACATTTCAAATAAACAAAAGCTGACAAAATTCATCCCCAACTGTATTCCAGCATCAACTCTCTGACACCAAGCAGGTGTCCTATAATTCAATTCAATTCTGACTCTAACTACCTGGAGTTAGTGCAGACTCCACAAGTTAAAAGCAAAGTCTGGTACAAGATTGTTCCCACTTCAGACTCCAGTTGCAAGTCTCAGTGGCCACTCACACTTCTGACCAACAGGCAAAAAAATCACAGGTTCCCACAATCCCCTCACTAGAACAACTCATAGAACTCAGGAAAATGTGATACTTACAATTACTGATTTATTATCATGAATACAAATGGACAGCTAAAAAGAATAGATACATACAGCAAAATCTGGGAGGGTTCTGAGTGCAAGAGCATCTGTCCCCCTAAAGTCAGGGTACTAGGACTAACCTCCTGGTACATAATATGTTCACCAACCAGGACTCTTCCCTGAGCTGCAGTGTCCAGAGATGTTATTAGGGTTGCATCACACAGGCAGGATTGATTAAATCATTGGCTACATGATTAAACTCAGTCTCTAACTCCCTTCCCTTCCTCAGAGGTTTGGCTGACCCAAAGTTCTAATCACAAGTTTGATCTTTCTGATGATCAACCCTCATCTTGAAACTACCTAAGGGCCTGCCACGAGTCACCCTGTTCCTATCTTAATTTTTTTTATTATATTACACCAACAAAACTAACCTACAAGAAACATTAAAGAAAGTTTTTCAGGCTGAAGGAAAATGACGCCAAGATGAAAACTGGGACCAAAAGGAAGGAATGAAGACCAACAGAAATGGTAAATATGTGGGAAAATAGAAACACGTCTTTTCTCCTCTTGATTTCTTTAAAAGACATGTCACTATTTAATACAAAACTACAAAATGGTATTATGTGGTTTATAACATAAATGAATGTTTTATATATACGCAAAATGGCATAAAAGATGGGGCTGTAAATGGAAATATATTTTTGCAAAATTCTTACAAGTTACCATATTAACCTCAAAAAAGTTCATGATAAATTAAAAAAGGAAAATTTTTTTATTTTCCAATTTCTAGAGCAATCAATAAAAATAATGCAGAGAAGTATAACTAAAAAACCAACAAAGGAATTATAAAGGAGGGCTAAAAATACTGGATTAACTTCCACCTCCTAAGAAGCAGAAAAAGGAAAAAAGAGGAACAATAACAAACAAGACAAAGAAAACAGTAGCAAATTGATAGACCTAAATCCCACCCTGTCTTTAATTATACTAAATATAAGTACGCTAAACAGTCCACTTAAAGGCATAGATGGTCAGACTCAACAAAAAGGTGAGACACAACTATATAAGCTGTCTACAAAAGATGCAGTTTAAACAAAAACGTGCACAAATTCAAAGTAAAAATAAAAAGATATTTATTCAAACACTAAGGCTAAGAAAGCTAGATTGGCCATATTAATATCAAACAAAATATACCTCAAGCTCAGAAGTGTAACCAGAAATAAAAAGAAAGATTTTGTAATGATAAAAACGTCAATTATTGAGAACATAACAAGCATAAATATGTATGCATCTAACCAGACAGCTTCAAAATTCATGAAACAAAAATGGACAGAATTAAAGAAAGAACTAAAGAAGTCCACAATCATAGTCCAAGATTTTAACACTCCTCTCTAAGTAATTGATAGAACAACTTGACAGAAAGATCAGTAGTTATATAAATTTGAAAAACATTATCAATCACTTTGACCTAACTGATACTTACAGAACACTATATTTAACTATTCAATACATATTCAAGCACAACTGGAGTGTTCATTAAAAAATAGACCATTAAAAAAATCAATAGAAGGCCGGGCGCGGTGGCTCACGCCTGTAATCCTAGCACTCTGGGAGGCCGAGGTGGGTGGATCGCTCGAGGTCAGGAGTTCGAGACCAGCCTGAGCAAGAGCGAGACCCCATCTCTACTAAAAATAGAAAGAAATTATCTGGCCAACTAAAATATATATAGAAAAAATTAGCCGGGCATGGTGGCGCATGCCTGTCGTCCCAGCTACTCGGGAGGCTGAGGCAGTAGGATCGCTTAAGCCCAGGAGTTTGAGGTTGCTGTGAGCTAGGCTGACGCCATGGCACTCACTCTAGCTGGGGCAACAAAGCGAGACTTTGTCTAAAAAAAAAAAAAAATCAATAGATTTTAAAAGACTGAAGTCCTAAAGAATATGTTCTCTAATAAAATATATTAAATTGGAAATTAACAACAAAATTTCTAGAAAAGTGAAAATATTCTGAAATTAAAGAACATACTTCTAAACAGCCCAAAGTTCAAAGAAGTAATTACAAGAGAAACTAAAATTTACTTTTACTTGAAAGATAATGCAAATACAACATATCAAAACTGGAGAAGTATAGTTGAGCTTAGCAGAACATACAGATGAATTTATAGCATTAAATGCTTATGTTAGAAAAGAAGAAACATTTAAGTTCAATGATCTGTGTTTCCACTATAAGAAGCTAGAAAAAAAATAAGTAAATTAAACCCAAAGTAAGTAGAATTAAGGGACAAAATGACAGCTGAAATTCATAAAATAGAAAACAAATATTAAAAAAAAATAATAAAGACCAAAGTTCATTCTTTGAAAAGAATAATAAAATTGGTAAATCCCTGAGAACATTGATGGAGAAGGGAAAACACAAACTAACCGATGACAGCAATGAAAGAGATTCAACAATGTTAAATAATATTGAGAAAAATTAAAGAACAGTTAAAACAAACAGATTCATGGACTGCAAGACTCAGTATTGAAAAGATGTCGATCCTCCCCAAATTGATCTGTTGATTCAATGCAATCTCAATTACAATTCCAACATATGTTCTTTTTAGAAGTAGACAAAATTTATACTGCAATTTTATATGGAAATGTAGAAGAACAGGAATAGCTAAGATAATCTTTAAGAAGATTAGAGTTGGAACACTTATTCTACCATATGTAAGAATTATTATAAGGCTACAATAACACAGTGTGAGCAGTGACACAAGAATAGACAAATAGACCGATGGAATAGAATAGAAAGTCTAGAATCAGAGCCATGCATATATGGACACCACTGGTCCTTGCAGAGCAGTGGGAAAAGGATGCTTATTTTAATCAATGGTGCACAGTCAACTGGATATCCACATGAAGAAAAATTGAATCTTGACTCCTACCTTGCACATTAGAAAAATCAATTACAGGTGATTTTAGATCAAAAATTGAAATGTAAAACAACAAAGCTTCTAAAACATAACATAGAACAATGTTTTCTATGGCTAGAGCAGGCAAAGATTTCTTATACAAGAAACAACATTCATAAAGGAAAATATTAAAATATGGGTAACTTCTGTTTATCAAAAGACACCATTATAAGAATGAAAAGGAAAGCCATAGAGTAGAAGAAAATATTATATATATACATACCCATATGTGTATATCAAACATAGATATCTCATAAAAATATAGATATCTCATAAAAATTCTCTATAATTTAAAAAGTCAGAAAACCTAGTAAAAACTGGACATTATTTTCTTCACAAAAGAGGACTCCACATGGCCAATAAACATTTTAAAAGGTGCTTGACCTCATTAGTTATCAGTAAAATGCAAATTAAAATCACAATGAAATATATGATATGCCAACATAACTAACATTTAAAAGACTAAAAATACCAAGACTAGTCTCATATTGGTGAGACTATGGAGTAATGGAACATGCATACGTTGCTATTGGGAGTGTAAATTGGCACAACCACATTTAGAAACTATTCGTATGTACCAAGGTTGAATGTATGCACACCCTATGACCCACTAGTTTCATTCCTGGTAAGTGCACCAAATAAATACATACACATGTTTACTAAAAGCCAAACATAAGAATGTCTATAACAACATTATTTAAAATAGCCAAATTAGAAAGCAACTCAAATGTTCTTAAACAGGAGAGTGGAAATATAAATTGTGGTATATCCATGTAATGGTAAACATACATTGATAAAAATGAAGATACCACTGCCATGTACAACACGGATGATTATCACAAACATAAAGGAGAGCAAAAGAAGCTCAACACTTTATAGAAAATTCACAAGAAGAAATTGAAACATAATTTGGGAAACATTGACAAATATCTCCCCCCTGTATATTATGTATTAATTGGGTATCTCCCTGGCATCCATTTTTCGCATTTCCCTTTCCTGTGGTCTCTCTTTCCATTTCAGAATCTATGTGGGTCCAGGGAGCTGCCTTCACTTCTCCCTCCTAAGGTAAAATTTACATATATTAGATCAGAGTTCACAAACTACCGCTTATGGGCCAGATCTGGACCTCAGTCTATTTTTGTAAACAAAGTTGTATTGGAACACAGCCATGCCCTTTCATTTACATATTATCTACGTCTGCTTTCGTGCTAGTTTAATTTTTTTTAATTACTAATGAGAGAAAACGTGTTTATATCTTTATTAGTAACTTGCAGTGTGTTGTGTTTTGAAAGCACAACTGGATGCTTCACGTGGACAAGAGGGGAAGTGCGACTAAAGGAGAGGAAATAGTATGTGTGAGTGCAAATGTGTGACAGAGGGATATATCCGGAGGACCTATCAGCTTTCCATATAAGGTACAAAGTGCAGGGGAGAGCAGAAGAGGAAAGGAAGAGGGAGTAATGGGGACATTACAAAGCTGGCAGTAGGGACAGCAACCAGATAGCAGAGAGTCATAAGATATCTCATTAATTAAACATAAATTTTCAGTATCCTTGTAAGGGGAGAATATTGTGCCTACTATTTTTTCAGGATTTTAGCAGCTCCATTTCCATCCACACAAGTGATGTGTTCATTTTCGGCGTTCTTATCTCTTCATTACTGTCTATCATTGTGTTGTTGTTTTTTTAAGATATCTTGGTGTTTGGTAACAATAAAACCTGCATTTAAGTATTCTAACATTCAGATTATTGATTAGTTTAAACTATCTCTTCCCTTCTAACTGAGTTAAAATGTATAAGATTTCTTTTTTAACTACTATGAGAGTGTGAGTGTTGGGGCAGCTCAGCTCCCCAAACTCAGACCATTAGCATCTGTGTTACATCTGGGAGAACAAACCACCTACTAACTTCTGCAGGGGACTGCACAGGGTGATGAGAGTGTGTGGATCCAAAGTCCAGCTCAACACAGGGCCTTTGCACAGGCCCTAGTGTTGGGTTTTCCACAGAGGGGCAGGATCTATATCTTCCCTCTAGCTTGGAGGAATAACTGCTCTCTGACCTGGCCAAGGACCTGGTCAAAGCATCCCGGACAGGCGCAAGGCAATGAATCATTGATGGTTTACACTAAAATCTCAACAAGGATGGAAGGCACAGGGATTTGATGGCTTTCAACTTGCAGCTCTTGTGGCTTAGGACAACGGGGGTCAAGTTACAGATCTGAATCTGCTACAAAAGTGTTGGCTGATCTTGGAAAAATCATGAAACCTCTTTGTCTCTATTATCTCCTGGGGGCAAATTTGGTAAATAGTGCTGTGGCTGAAAAGAGTGGATGCTGGGGTGAGGAAGTGGAGACCTTGATAAATGTGTAGAATGTTAACTCTTCCATGTCTTTCTTGTGGGGAAGGGAACCAAAGCCTGGGCCACACCCCAGGGGTTCTGATTAGGTCCTGGCTCTCACCCCAGTGGCCACAGAATCACTCGAAAACAGCCATAGAACTGATACAGGGCAACGAGGGGCCCACACAGATCTTCCCGTGTGGGCTCTCTTAGTTTTCCAAAAGGCCCAGCTCTGATCACTACTGACCAAAATAGCCTTTACCATTAAAGGCTTTAACATTCACAGAAAGGAAGTACTTCAAGGGTGTGTGAAATCATGACAGAAGTTCCCCGTCCTAGGAAGTGTCATGGGAATAACCCTTTAAAGGTAAGAACAAAACCAAACAGAAGCCAAGTCTATGTACAACCAACAGATGGCGCTATTGGCCAATGCCCTGCCCTTTAGGTCTCTGCCAACCACTTATTCTTTAATATTTGGTAATTTGCTGCATTTGTGCGTGGTTTTGAAACGTTTTAGAAACATTTTTGATTCCACATATCTCAGAAGTGCAAACTCAGCAATAATATTACAAGTGTTACACAGAAAAGGAGCACAAGTTTGACAAAATGAAAGTAGAGATAATTTTTAAAACTAGAAAGTGGTGAGAACATAAGTGGAAGGTTGTACATGCATGTGGAATTAATTTCTAGACAGCAGAAACAATTCCAAAGGGCAGAGCTAATCACGAAGCCTGAGAAAAGTGTTGTGCCGCCACAATTGACAACAATGAGCGAGAGATGCAGAGATGAATGAAATGGAAAACTTTACAGTGTGTGGCTGGAGAATTACAATACCTAGTGCATGCTTTATCTTTGCCACCAAGCACACAAGTGCTCTCCTTTCTTTCATCATCCTCATCCAGCCAGCCAAAACCAAACAGTGTCAACTAGACTGTTTTTAATTCTGGAGAAGGCAGGGGGTTATTCTAGAATTTGGAGCTAAGCATGGTGAAAGTTCCACTACTTAAACTTCTGGACTAAGTTGTGGACAGTTTATAATCTTAAAGCCAAATTTGTACTCTCAAATCTATACTATTAATACTTCAAGGTGGCAAGTTGGACACTAACCACAACTGCTAAAGAAGGCCATTCTCTATGACACCTGCAGAAATGACTGGGGAGATGGATGAAACCAATGGATTTAACAAATCTAATTGATCTATATTAGGAAAAGATATTTGATAGACTGTCTGAGCAAGATCGAGAAGTGTGGCTGGGCGCGGTGGCTCACTCCTGAAATCCTAGCACTCTGGGAGGCCGAGGCGGGTGGATTGTTTGAGTTCAGGAGTTAGAGACCAGCCTGAGCAAGAGCGAGACCCCGTCTCTACTAAAAATAGAAAGAAATTAACCGGACAACTAAAAATATATATAGAAAAATTAGCCAGGTATGGTGGCGCATGCCTGTAGTCCCAGCTACTTCGGAGGCTGAGGCAGGAGGATTGCTTGAGTCCAGGAGTTTGAGGCTGCTGTGAGCTAGGCTGATGCCACAGCACCCTAGCCTGGGCAACAGAGTGAAACTCTGTCTCAAAAAAGAAAAAAAAAAAAGATCGAGAAGTGTATGCCTGATGTAAAGTTGTGAAAATCTGACACCCTCTTATTTACTGAAAGTGCTCTGGGAAACTATAAGCTCAACTCCATTCAGGCACTTTGAATTTATAGTGTATCAGTCAGGATCCAATTAGAGAAGTAGAACAAGTAGGACATATATATTAAGAGATTTATGGCAACTAATTAGCTTATTTGATTGTGGGGCTGGAGAGGCAAGTCTGAAATCCGCAGGGCAGGCAGTCAGCGGGGCAGGCTGGAACTCTCCGGCACAGGCGGAAGCTGCTGTTCACAGGTGGAATTACTTCCTCTTCAGGGAAGCCCCAGCTCTGGTATTAAGGCCGTTCAGCTGATTAAATCAGGCTCACCTGAATCACCTAGGATACTCTCCCTCTCTTAAAGTCTACTAACTATAGACAAATTACATTACAAAATACCTTCACATATCACTTAACCCCAGTGAGAATGGCCTTTATCAAAAAAACCCAAAACAACACATGTTGGCGTGGGTGTGGAGAGACAGGAACACTAATACACTGCTGGTGGGACTGCAAACTAGTGCAACCCCTGTGGAAAGCATTATGGAGGTATCTTAAACAGATTCAAGTAGACCTGCCATTTGACCCAGCAATCTCATTATTGGGCATATACCCAAAGGAAAAAAGGTCATTCTGTAACAAAGGCACATGTACCCAAATGTTTATAGCAGCACAATTCACAATAGCAAAGATGTGGAAACAACCCAAATGCCCATCAATACATGATTGGATTAGTAAACTGTGGTATATGTATACCATGGAATATTACTCAGCTATAAGGAATAATGAAGATACGACATCTCTATGGTTCTCCTGGAGAGAGTTGGAACCCATTATATTAAGTGAAGTATCCCAAGAATGGAAAAACAAGCATCACATGTACTCACCAGAAAATTGGTTTCCCTGATCATCACCTAAATACAAATCTGGGAACGACATCAATTGGACATCAGACTGAGGTGGGGGGCGGGGGAGGGGATGGGGGTATGCCTACACAATGAGTGCATTGCACACCGTTTGGGGAGTGGTAACACTTGAAGGTGCTGACTCGGGAAAGGGGGGGTGGGGAAAAAATATGAAACTATTGTTTTTAACTTGCACTGTTCACTTAATAATTTATCATGAATATTTCCCATATTATTTCATATCATTGTACAAGAAATAATGTATACATTATGAGGACATACTGTATCTAACAAGATATACTGTTAGACTCTTTGGAAAAAAAAAAAAAATACCTTCACAGAAACACCTAGATTTGTGTTTGATCGAATAACTGGGGACTGTAGCCTAGCCTAGTTGACACATGAAAAAGATCATCACACATGGTGGTGTTTTGGAAAATAGATCATGTCTGAATAGAAGAGCTTTTAGATGAAAGAAGAGGGAGGAGAAGGAAGAGGAGGAGGAGGAGAAGGGAGAGGGACAGGGAGAGGAAGGGGAAGAAGGAGAAGAAGGAGAAGGTAAGAAGGAGAAGGAGGAGAAGGAGAAGGAGGAGGAGAAGAAAGATATCCTCTAGGCCCCAGGAACTGGATGCTTTAACTAGAAAACACAGATGTCACTGGAGGATCTGGTTACATTCTTTCTGCGTATACAAACTCATTCAACAAACCCCATCGAATACTTGCTGTTTGCCAGTCTCTGTAGCAAGTGCTAGGACTATAAGGACATGATCCTTGCCCTCAGAAGGCCCACAGACTACTGGGAGAGACAGAGACACTGGGAGCTTCAATACCCTGTAGCCAATGTGCAATGGTAGTTCAGATGAGCCTCTAAACCTAGTTCGTGAAATTCAGGCGGGCTTGCTAGAGGAGGAGGCACTTAAACAGTCTAGACTTAAGCCCTGTGGGATGTAGCATCTAGAAATGGAACGAAGGGATGGCAGAGAAGTCATCATAGTGACAGTCCCAGTCCTAGACCATGCTGGCCCCATGGAGTTGGAGCTCAAGTTGTCAAGCACATTGACAGCCAGGAGAGTGACAGCCAGGAGAGACTCTCACAGGTCATTTCTACTTTGCGGTGTTTCCACCTATGTGTCTTTAAACCTGGCTGTTAAGGGTATGTCCCTGGCCCCTGGTCCAAGCCTCCCAGCCTTCATGGAGGTACTGCCTCAGCCAGAGGTGAGCGTTTGCTGTCAAGACTGACAGCCTGCACATGGTCCAGGTGCTCAGAACAGTGGCTTTCTCCTTCCATCTCAGCTTGGCCAGTTCCTCTGCTTCCCTGGTGAACATCATCCCCCGGCCTGCTTTTCCCTCCCTTTGCCCATGTTTTTCCTCCTTGACCTCCTTTCAAGTAGTCAGTCATGTGCCCTGGTCATCTGCACTACTCATCAGCACACAAATCTCTTCATTTGCAAAATGGACTAAGTACTGTCTTCCCTGCCTCCCTCTCAGGACAGTGAGGGGGGCATAAGGCATGGTGTGAAGCCCCTGAGAACTGGTACTGCCACACGGAAGTAGAGTACAGATTGGGTATTGCTATCACCTGTCTGTCTGTTTGCCTCTAGTCATCCGTCTAATCACTCCTAAATTGCGGGTCATTTAAGGATAGAGATCATCCTCCACTCTATGACACCCAGCACAGTTTCTGCACAAAGTAATTGCTCTTTAATTGTCTGGTGAAGACAATGGTAGCGAGGTCATCTGCAGGTATGGCAGACAGACAATAGCAAACAGCCACACCACTGTGCTAGAACTCCTAGAATGTTCCCATCCCCTGCCTCTGGCTAATTGCTCCTTTAGGATTCAGCTTATGCATCATCTTTGCTAAGAAAGACTTCCATGCGCGCTGTCGTGTCTGAGTTGAACTGTTTCCTGTTACCACACAATCCTCTGTGTACTTTGGTCATTTCTCCTACCAAGGTGGACTTTGTCTCTCGACATGAAGGGAGGTTCTGTGAGGTGAGGGATTATGTTCTAATAACCTTTGTCAGCATGGCTCAGTTCCTGGGCAAATGCAAGCATGCCATAAACAATAAATTAATAGCACCGTATTCATCCCTGTTAATTTTGTCTCAATATTAGCTTCATGCCAGATAGACTATTGAGTAAAGGGAATAATATTTAGAGAGGTGCTTAAAAATTTCTTCTGTGGCCTTGTGAAGTGGGTATAAAATGGAGCCAGGAGGTATGGGCTGAGTCTTCGACCCTGCATTTTCTTAGGGAAGACATGATTCCCAGAGTTAAGGCTGTTTGAAACTTCTCTGGAGCAGACATTGTGGGTTCTACTCAGACTGTGTCCTTCACAGGCGCTGGACACTTAGTAGGTTAGGTGGCATCAAACAGTGACAGCAAAATGTACTAAACACCCAAGAAACTTCTGAAGGGTGCTGGTGGAGGAAATTTCATCCTTGCATTTTTAGTTGTTTTTTTTTTTTAAAAAAAACCTCAAAATGTTCATGTGTGTGCATAATATTGTGGACTCTTTAAGGGGAGTCAAAATGTCAGAATTCATTTTTGTATGTTCCGGTTTTAGCACAGAGTAGGCACTCAGTAAATATTTATTGATTTATGTGTCTGTCAAGCACGTATCCTCGGATTGGGAGAGGGTTTGGATTTTATTGCCTCTAGTTATTAATCCACCTCTCAACTAGACCATTCCTTTTTGCTCCGAGGTGCCTGGCAACGTGACCCCACAGCACACATACAGGACTGCCCCCCCCCCAGGCTACCTCTTCAGTGAGTCAGAAATGCAAAGATATCCTGAATCAACAGCCAGAGAGGGCAAAAATAAATTAATAAAAATTAAAAAAAAATAAATACAAAGATAAAGGAATTCTGAGGCACGCATGCCAGGGAAGACATACACAGCAAAGTAACTCATTTTTAATAACCGGCTCAGAATTATGAATTAAAGCATTAACTAACACCCTGCGGTCTCCTGGAATGTGACCACCAAAAAGCCATTGCCATAGGGGCAGGTCTGGGTTGGTTCAGAGACTTTCAAATGCCGGCTGGACTACAGGAAGAGTTTGTTGCATTAAGTAATTTATGGGGTGCTACGAAGTTCCTTAAGCTATTATTAAAAACATGCAAACTCCTCCCTGGTTAGACCTCTAGTAAGTCAGGCTTCTAACTAAGCAGAACTGATAGGCCCGTCTTTTGATGTTTAATGAGTTCTGCAGCAGATGTGAGATGTGATGGACAGGGCTGTGGTGGTGATTTACTGGTCATGAAACAGAATGATGAGAGCCCTCTCCTGAAAAAAGAAAATGTAGCCAAAGGACAGGTTCCCCCCGCCTCCCCCGGCCTTCCTCTCCCACCAATCCCTTCCCCTTCTTTCTTTGTGCATGTGTTTTTGATTTCCTCACCCCCGTGCCTCTCAGGACTTGGGATCATTTCCATTCAGGCGCACACAGAACACTGCAAACTAATTAGCCTTGGATACAGCCACAGGAAGTCGGGCTGCCAAATCCTCTTTCCCCCACAATTCCTCAACTTTCTCAGCCCGCCTCAGGCCCATGGCCTTGCACTGGGCCTCTCTGTATAAGTTGCCAGTTCTAATTTTGCAATTTCCCTTCACCTTATCAAATATGCCCCAAGCCTGCCAGTGCGTGGAGGGGGACGGCTTTGGAGTCAGTCTTGTCTCCTGGACTTTTTCCTCTGGCCCCTTCTCCGCTTTCTCCCCACAATTAGGGAGGCTTGTTTGGTTACAGTTTCAGTGCTGATTTGTTAATCTGACCTTGGTTAATGCTTTTTAAAGGAGAGCATTGCCCATCATGCGAGACTCAAGAGTGTTCCCCGCCAGCCTCTTCCACTCCACTCATACCACCTCCCAGGGGTCCTGCACCTCTGACTTTTCTCAGAGTTGATCCCATTTTCCCATAAGCTGTAGGCATCAACTCTTCCCCAGCCAATTTTGATTAAGAGTCCTTGACACGTACTGGACTGGGGTATGAAAGGCAGATGGGGAGAACGGAGGGGGCTGAGATGGAGAGTTGATGGCCTGGGTTCTGGCATCCGAGCTGGGGGCAGTGGTGCACGGGCACCCCTTCCACGGAAGCCCTGAATCACGGGCTCTCAGGCCACACCTGAGCCACCAAAATAGAAAATTGGTTGACAACATTTAAAAATCAGAAGATTTCATATAAAAATCCAAACTGCTTACTTCCCAGGAGAAAATTAGATCTGGCAACACCGGGTCGGCCTTCAGGCTTGTGTGATGCAATTGGCTGAAACCGAGTGGCTCTTGCGCCCTGGAGGTGGAGCGTGGATTCTCCCGGTCGCTGCAGTCCCCATACCTCCTATGGCCTCACTTGATACTGCCTTCCTGGCCCGTGCGAACATTTGAATTTGCTACTCTTGCTCTAAATGGAGAAAGGGAAATTTAGTATTGAATCCTAAGAGGCTGGGTATGGCTTTCTGCATGACTTTTCTTCTTTTCCATAGTCATTCAATCACATCAACGTTTACATCATGTTAGAGATTGCCTGTTGTGTCCTTGGGTTTTCCCATTAGACTGTGAGCTTGCTGAGAGTGGGGACCTCAGCTGTCTTGTTCCCTATTACACCACCAATGCTTTGCACAGAGCCTAGGCAGTCAACACATTTTTTTGACAGAAGGTGATTTGTTTTCTCATTCATCAAACCTTATTAAATATTCCATGCATTGTGCTAGGTATTATGTGACATGTTCCTTAAAGAACTCAGAGAGTAGGAAACATGGAAGTAGGAAATAAGATACTTATAAAAGGTAGAGAATTAAAGAGGCACAAAAAAAAATGTGCTTTTGGTAAAGCAAGTACTGAGGGTGAGCTTCTCAGAGGAGAATGCACTTGAATGAGGCTCTAAAGGATGGGTAGGATCTGTGCATGGTACTCATTTATTTGTTTTAACCACATTCTTTGTCCCACCTTTGCATTACAGAGCTCATCCTCTGGACTCCAATTTTTCTCTCTCCAAATCTGCCAGTGACTGAAATGTATTGATGTCTATAGTTGCTAAACGGCTTTGTTGCTCTGTAGTGGGAGGCCAGATACTATGGAAAGCCATGAGCTCCAGCTCACTTTGTGGTAAGCCTGGTAGAATAGAAATAAAAGCATAATTAATACTCATAGTGATAACGGAGAGGAGGCTTATGAAAAGTATTGGTAACGATGATAATAAAATTAAATGTACAAAATGTGAAATACAAGTAGAAAAAACATCTTGTTTTCATGAGTTTCAATGAACAAGATGTGCAATGTCACCTAGGCACTCCATGGAGTGTTTTCCTGGACCTATTGCCACCTACAATGGAATTTGTATTAGGTGGTATATAGCTCACCCAATCCTAGTGAATCACAGAAGCTCTTCTCTTGGTCTGTCTGTTCAATGCTTGGAATTCCCTTTCCTAAAAGCCTGTTCAATGTAACCACTGTTTGCAGTTTGGATGGGAATGATCTCATTGGACCTTTTCTCATGAGACCTTACTCCAGAGAGGCAAGAAAATTATCATTATGAGAGTTACAGGGAGGGGAAGCTCGACCAGGAATATTTTGAAGAAAGTAAATCTATGCTTAATATGTTTTCTTTCAAAAAACTTAGATAGCACTTGAATTATGTTAACATTGAGATAGACTCATCAAATATATGCTTAAACTATGATCAAATCATGGTGGGTATTGCTAGAAAAACACCACTAAAGGGAAGGTATTAGAAAGTTTGAGATCAGACAGTTCAGCAGAAATTATTACATATAGTTCACATCCAAATACTTATTCCAGGAGCCCTATGGAAAGATATCTGTGATAGTCATAATCAGGATCTTAGACCTTTTGAAAAAAAGTATTGTATACACACACACACATACATATATCATAATAACATAGACATGTTTACCATAAATTGAAAATTTCAGCTCCAGAGAGGTTTGAATTTTCACATTAGATATTGAGTCATCTATTTAAGTTGTGGGTAAGAAATATATGGCACATGTGTTGACACTCACCCTACCATGCCCATTACAGACATTGCTAATTGATCACAGAGCTTGTGTTCTATGATACTAAGATTTGTCACCAAAAGACTTTTCAGCACTGTGCTCAGACAGCCACTCCAAACTATTGATATTAACATTCAAGTTGAAATTTATTTGCCATCCATAATAAGTTGAAACTTATTTGCCATTCATAATCTATAAATCTAGATCTTCACAAAAATAGAATTTTTTGTTGTTGTTGTTAGACAGTGTCTTGCTCTGTTGCCTGGGCTAGAGTGCAGTGGCATCATCATAGCTCACTGCAAATCCAAATTCCTGGGCTCAAGTAATCCTCTTGTCCCAGCCTCCCAAGTAGCTGGGACTACAGGTGCACATCACCATGCCTAACTAATTTTTCTATTGTTTGTAGAGACAGGAGTCTCCCTGTGTTGCTCAGGCTGGTCTCAAACTCCTGGCCTTAACTGATCCTCCCACCTCAGCCTCCCAAAGTGCTAAGGGGTTATACGTAGCCAGCCAAAATCAGATTATTTTTGAAGATATATTTTAGATTATGTAAAAGAGTATTTGTAAACTACTTCACAGTTCACATGTATAATACAGTTTAATCCACCTAATATCCCTGAAGGAAGATATTAAAACTCCTGTTTTGCATCTCCCAGGAGTACAGTAAGGATAAAAATTACTCTTTCTTCAGGTCTCACCTTAAATATTATTTTGTTCAGGATCCCTCTCCTGACATTTTCCTCACCTCTGTGTCTAGATGAGGTGTAATCTTTCTAGAGAATGACTAACGAGAAGTATACAATTATCAGTACCTCCTCTGTGCTTCCAAACACTCCAAACCAGTACCATCTCCAATATGAAGATATTATTCCATAATCTATGCTATTCACTTGGTAGCCGCTAGCCACATGTGCACTTGAAATGTAGCAAATGTGACTAAGGAATGGATTTTTAAATTGTATTTAATTTTAATTAATTTAAATAGCCACATGTAGCTGGTGACTACTGGATTTGACTGCACAGCTCTATACAGTGCCATTATTGCACTTAGCACAGGATTGTTTCTTGCTTGCAAAACTGAGCTCCATGATAAAATTCACCAAGACTATGATGATCACTAGTGTATCCACAGCACCTGCTACAGGGTCTGGTGCATAGTGAGCTCTCAGCACATGTTTGTATCCTACAGCTTAGCTCAGCACACACTGTAGACATTCAGTATTTGCTAATTGAGTTAATTGATTTCTAGACTTAGGAACCAACCAATCATCTGCTCCTGGAGAATGTTCATCCAAAGGGAGTTGCATAAATGTCTTTCTACATTATACATTGTATTCAGGTATCAAAATATCACACTGTACTGTATAAATATGTATAATTAGTATGTGTCAATTAAAAATATTTTTAACAATAAAAAATAAAATAAAGTAAAATAAAATTTCTGTTTTCCAGATAAAGACACTGAAATCTGGTTATTGTGAATGATAATATTAAAGAAAGATGGATACTTCACTGCTAGTTAGTTCTCTGGTCTTAAGGCCAATAGAAGTCTGATTATATAGTGAGAACTCCAAATTGTTGGGTTATACAAGGATTTATATAGCAGAAATTCTTACATGAATCTAACCCTTCACTCTCTCTTCCTAATCTCTCACTCTGATTTTTGGAATCCTTCTCTCTCTCTCTCTTTCTGTTTCTATCTCTTGCCTTTTCACTTAAGCATAACCCATCTTTTTCTTTCTCTTTTTCTCCAAGTCTGTGTGCTCTGTCTCTCTACAGATTACAGCACAAGACAAGACTTCCCAACACCATTGTGGAGGTAGAGCCCTTGCCTAGTCCAAACCACCAGCATTCAGCACTCTCTTGGGAAGACAGTTCAGTCCTCACCCTGGTTAAAGCTGCTCAGGCTGAAAATCCATATCCAATTAAGATCTGTGTTTTTGGAACTTTTGCTCAGAAGGATAAAGATACAACGTGAACAATTGGGCAATTTGTCTTTTGGTTTCCAAAGAAGGATCTGTTAGAATAACCAGCTTGAAATTAGCCAAAAGGCTCATCTCCAATTCCCGGAGCAATTTAGCAGTTACTGATCTATCCCAGCATTAGTTGACACATGCTTTCTATGTGTACTGCAGAATAAGAATTTAAGAATCTCCAGACTCCACAATACATAGGTACATAAGGCCAGTTGCTGAGAAAAGGACAACATTGGTACAGGTACTACATTGGTACAGATTGAAAAGGCATCAACCCTTAAGAGATCATTCAATTTGTTGCCCTGGTATATGAAGTGGGTGCCTGCCAGCTAATCAGTATGGGTGTTCTAAAGTTTTTGTGGTATTCAACCACCAGACCAAATAACCATCCAGGGGAACACAGTTGTCAAGACATCAGCATCCTGGCCGGGCGCGGTGGCTCACGCCTGTAATCCTAGCACTCTGGGAGGCCGAGGCGGGTGGATCGCTCAAGGTCAGGAGTTCGAGACCAGCCTGAGCGAGACCCCGTCTCTACTAAAAATAGAAAGACATTATATGGACAACTAAAAATCTATATAGAAAAAATTAGCCAGGCATGGTGGCGCATGCCTGTAGTCCCAGCTACTCGGGAGGCTGAGGCAGTAGGATCGCTTAAGCCGAGGAGTCTGAGGTTGCTGTGAGCTAAGCTGACGCCACGGCACTCACTCTAGCCTGGGCAACAAAGTGAGACTCTGTCTCAACAAAAAAAAAAAAAAAGACATCAGCATCCTAATGAAAATACATATTAAAAATACATAACTAGGCTTTTTATTCAGGTCTTACATTGTGAAGTAGGCTGGATCTATATAGGGCAAGCTGAGCCACAGCCCAATAATTTTTGACCTGTATGTTACCTACATGATTGAGGTTTTCTTAATCTCATGTAGGTAACTTGAGAGCTGCATCTATCTAGCAATGATGGAAACTGGAGTTGAGAATATACTTGCCTGAAATTCTTCTTTAAAACCTGGGAGTGGCTTTTTGAAGTGTATCTAATTCCTGACCTCATTTGATCCAGTACAGAAATAAAGTCTCCTTTTAAGGGGTTATGTTGATTGCAAGAAGGTGTTTCTATGTGGTCTCCTCGAACTATGTGTTCCCAGTCTCCCCAGAGAACCATTAAATCTGCTTATTTCTTATGTAATCAAAGAATTATCATGAAATACTACACACTGGGCAGGAACTTTGTGCTCCATGCCTTCTTTCATTTACTAACTCTCTGTTAACATTCAATAAATAAATAACTGAAATATACATTTCCACTACATCATTCGTTATAATAATTATCACCTTCTATAGCCTGTTTTGGTCTGTGATTAATGACAAGTTGAGCTGCAGATTTAGACACTAGTTTAGGAAATCTGAGTTACATTTGGCTAAATGCACTTAGATTAGAAGGCTCCTGAGTAGTAGGACCCATACCCAAAGAGAATGGTTGATAATTTATTATTAAGTAGAAAAACGTTCCATTATTGGCGTTAGCAATCATCAGTAAAGCAATTATGGAGTACTGACCCAAAACAGCAACTACTTCCTTTTTCCTGTTATCCATTTATATCACGTATGATTATGTTCTAAGAATGCCTTTTATTGTTGTGGAGTAAAAGCATACACAGAATATTGGATATGCCTGGCTCAAAGTTTCTTTAACTGTTTATTCTAATAAAAATGTTATTAGAGGGAAAAGATTTTGGTTCAATTTATTCTGTAGTGGAGCAGAAAGTCATCTATTTGGTTATTATGGTTCTTGTCATCATCACCATAATTATCCTCAAAAGTTTCTTATTAAGCTGTTAAAACCTAGGCTAATCTAGCTGGCTACTGAGGGTAAAGTTGATTATAAATAATTAATTTGTACAATTAATGGGAACTTTTAAGGTTGAAGGCTGCTGGCATTCATGTAACAAGTATTTATCAAGTGTGTGCTTTGTGCCAGCAATGAGCTAGATGTTGGAATATAGTAATTAACAAGACAGGCATAGTCCCTGCCTTCAAGGCACTTCATTCCAGTGGAGAGACAAGCAATCAAATAAGTAACATAGTTGTTTAATTAATTAAAACAGTTAATAGCTGTCTTTGCTTTTATTTCACTTAAGTTAGAATTCTAAAACGTCACCTTTGAGCTACAGACACCAAACAATGACTGGATGTTTACTTCCCTTCTAGTGTTCGCTCTTCACGTATTCCTGTCTGAAGCATAGAGCCCTAAATTTAGTATGGAGGGTGGTAAAAAAGAGAGGGCTGGTCTCGTTTTTGTTGATCACAAATAGATGAGTCATGTGTTTTTGACAAATCACATGCTGCTATGGACTGAATGTTTATGTCCCCCCGAAATTCATATGTTGATAACCTAATCCTAAATGTGATGGTATTTGGAGGTGGGCCCTTTAGAAGATAATTAGGTCATGAAGGTACAGTCTTCACGAGTGGGATTGGTGCATTTTTAAGAAGAGATACGAGAGAAATGATCTCTCTCCACCATGTGAATGTACAACAGGCAGGTAGCTAGCTGGGAGCAGAGGGAGGATGGAAACCGAGATCCAAACTAAATAACAGTCTTCTAGTCATCCCACTTCTTTTTCTGGAAAAGATATCTTGGGAATATCAGGAATGGGTAATAATGTCTAATGATGCGCTTCTCAGACAAGGAAATGTGTGGGAACTGAAACATGTGCTTCTTAAATAGGATCCAGGGGTTTCTATTATATAGCTTAAACCTTGAAGAGGAGGTCTCTGGATTTTAGGGTTGCTCTTCCTTAACTTAATTTGTCATCGTCTCTATCCTCTGTTGTGATTACAAAAATAGGTGTTAGCTCTATGCACACACTGGTGAAACCATCACCACAATCACAATAACAACATAGCCACCACCTTCAAAAGTTTCCTTGCAACTCTTTTTGTGCTATTGTTGTTTTGGGGGGCTTTTGGTGGTTTTTTATAAGAACTTAACATGAGATCTACACTCTTACCAAATTTTTAAGTGCACAATACTGTTTGTTAACTAGAGGCACTATATTGTACAGCAGATCTCTAGAACTTATTCATCTTGCATATGTCTAAACCTTACAAGTTGTATACACTAAATATGTGGCAGTCTTTTGTATATCAATTATACCTCAATAAAGCTGTTTTTTTAAAAAAGTGTTAGGTCTCAAAGGGATCTGGTCCAACAATTAGTCTCAGTTTTTCAACTGTGTGTCCCAGCCCACCAGGAAGGGAAATACAGTCCCTTCAGAGACGTGCTGGCAGATGTTGTCGGATGTGTCTGTTTCTGCTATATGTGAGTTGCTATGATGGCAATGCTGTCCAACAGAATGCTGAATTGAGCAGGTTGTGTGATGTGGTAAGAAGAGAGCACTGGGACCAAGAACCAAGAGCCTGACCTTTACCGGGGCACATGAGAATGTGGGGAGTAGGTAAGAGAAGCCAAGGTCAGAGCAGTAACTGGTTCTACTCAGACAGCCACCCAGAACTAAAGAGAGACCTTGTGCTTAGAGTCCTGATAGGACGCTGTCACGGGCACAGTGAGACATTGTTGTACTGAAAGGGTGATATGATGTAATTAGCATGGTTTGGAGGCTTTGCATCCCTTCAAGGTGCTAACAGAACTCCTAGTGTACCTTAAATCCCCCCCAAAAATCAATAATCACTTTTCTAGTCCATAGGGAAAGGCCAGATGACGTGACACCAAACAAGACTAGGACCCCATTCTTCTATTAAAGTGTCTACCAAACCCAACCACATAGAGGCCCACTAACTAGATTTCACAGCCTTTAATGAATAGTGGCTGGCAGTTTAAGAAATAAACTGCTCTGGAGCAGAGATCAAAACAAAAACAAAAGAAAACAAAACAAACAAAAATGCACATAGAAACCAAAAAGTTACTATAAATATGTGACTTTACCTGGACATGACAACAGTCTGTGGATAAGTTGATAAAGCATATAGCCTTTGTAAGGCCATTCAAAAAGTCTGAAAAAGGAACAAAAATGACAACAGCAAAAGAAAACAAAACCAAATTTAATGCATAGGCCTAATAAAGCTAGTCTAGGCCTAATTTTATCCATGTCCAGTTGGTCTGCCACTTCTGCTCTAAAGGGTAGACTATAATTCAAGATATTTTAAACAAATTGCAATTATCTTAAATGTGAGAGTTTAATTTCACTCTAACTCATTGAGTTTCCTCATCTACTTTTAATTTCTTCCCTGTTTAGGCATATTAGCAGAATGTATTAAGCATGTCCTTGTGCCAGGCGCTAATCTATGTGCCCTATATACCTTCATTTAATTACTTTTTATAATGATCCAAGAGGTGGATGTTATCTTTACTTCCGTTTTCCAGGTGGGAAATTGGTGCTCAGATTGCTTAGGTAATGCCCACAGTCACAAGGCATATGGAGGAAGAAAAGCCAAGTTCACCTGACCACAAAGTGCTTGCTCTCTGCTACACTCTTAAACAAGTGTTTCATGCACGGTGACAGGTGGCTGCCACTCTCAGTTTGTGTGCAGGGAACGTAGGTGCCACCAGGGTGAAAAGAGTGGTGAAAATCGCACCTGCTGCAGAAAAAGAAGCATCAGAGGACCACTCTACCCTGTCCCAGGTCCCCATTCCGTCCAGCCCCCTCGCTGACCGCCCCCCCCCCCACCCCGTGACAGATGTCAAAGTCAAGGTCCTGGAGAAAACCTTGGGCTCAGCACAAACTGGTGGGAAGAGGGGGCATCAGAGTTTCTTTCCTTTAGTGGACCTTGGAAGCCCCAAGGGGAGAGAGGGAGAAGGCCACTTGGGCACTGGTGGCTTCTCTTCCTGCCCCTATGTCTCGCTTCAGCCCGTGTCACACACCTTTAACCAAAATTTACCCTACCACCTCCTCAGATTCACCTGGTCCTTAGCAATTACTTCCTCATGGGGGGAACATACTCAGCCTTTGGACTCTTAAAAAGTTCATGGCTGACTGGTTTTTTTTTTGCCTCTGGCGCCGCTGCAGTTGGGGCAGCCACCTTCCCACTCCGTGCCACCTCCCTCGCCAGGGTTTCCTAAGCTTTGCTCTGCCCCCTCAGCCTAGCCCCCCCTCTGCCTCCTGCCACTTCTTCTCTCCTCCCCGCCCCAACCAAGTGTGCCAGGCCTGCCCTGGGCCCTCCGAGCATCATCAGCTCTGACTCATGTTCCCACCACCTCCTGGTTGGCACCGCCTGAAGTTTGGCCAATGCCAGTCAAAGCCCTGAACAGACCGATGATGTCCCTCTTCCAGCCCCTGCCCCCAGGGGGACCCTAGCCCCTCTCATCTCTTTCCCTCCGGCTTCTCAGTGCCTCACACTCTCCCTTTCATTGAAAACCTGCAGAACAGAAAGAAAGCAGATACACTACAGTGTAAATTTTTTATTCATCCATTTATATGATAAACATTTTGACAGTCTACTCTTTGTCAGGCCCAGGATAACATGGGCCTTGGTGGGCACTCTGCCCCGGAGAACAGCAGGTCCCAAGGCAGGGGCAAGCAATCCCCCAGGTACGGATGAAAAGCCACAGGGCAGTTTGGGACAACCACGGAGATTGATGTGTCATGCAGGGAGGGGCAGACAGGGCCCAGGTCACAGAAGGAATGTGTGCCCCACAAGAAGATGTCCAGACAGCACCCTGTGTTCACCAGGAGCCAAGATACTTTTAGCCAGGTAATGACAAGGTCTGAAATGCATTCTAAACAGGGCACTTTTACTGAAGAGTGGGATAATATGGCTTTAGTTATTGCTTTTCCTAGGATCGGTTTATATTATCAGAAGTTAAGACTCAAGCTAAAGAAATGAAACTCTAATATTAAAATTCAGAAATCATCATACAGGCAGGGGAGGGATTTGGGGGCAGGTAGATGGAGACCTCAGTCCCCGCAAATCACACCAGGAGAATCACTCGAAGGTGGACTTGCAGCTCCCTACACCCACCCACCGGACTGTTCTCCAAAACCTGGAGAACAGCATGAAGAGCAGAAAGAAAAAAACAAAGTCCCTGAATCCCACCCCACCCCCAGCTCCCTTCTCCTTTTGTTGAAACTTTCCGTACAGAGCAGTGACTGAGAGGATCAAAGCGTCCACTTCCTTCCCTTTGATGTGTGGTCTGAGACAGACTCTGATGTCGGCCACGTGTTGCATTTCATTAGACCTGATATTAAGCTTCCTAGAGGTCAGGACGACCACTCTGTGCTAACCAGGCTGTACGCAGGTTCACTTTGCTGGAAATATCAAAGGTCCCAGTTCCCTTCAGACCCATAGGAAAGTATACAGGTAACGAAGAGGAGTGTCTTTTCTTGCTCTCTATTGCTTTGCGCCTGGGGCCTCTCTTTGAGCTTGCTTTTCTGCCAAAACCGTCCTGATTTTGCATTCGGAATTCATATGCCTACCTCATGTCAAATTCTGGAGCTTCAAAAGGTTATGTAGGGGGGAAAGTTTTGGTTTGAAACACATCATTTTCAGCCGAAAGGGTCCCTGCTTTCCCTAAAATGACTTCCGCAGCCTCAGCTGATTTGAAGCCCTGCGTTATCCCTTGGGCAAGTAAGATGAGCTCCGGGTAATGGCGCCAGATTTGCTAGCGGTAGTGAAAGAACCAAATTCTACTTGGCCTCTCCCCAGAGAAAATTTTTAACCATAAATTTTCTCCTGTTGGTAAAACAAGTGGTTTAAGCTGCACAAGGTGCACTTGTGCCCCAAAGGAACATGTTTCATAGTATATCTTGCTTGCTGGCTGCATTCAAAGTTTGTTACCAGAAAGTGCTTTTAACGGAAAAGTGGAGACTCTCGTCTGAGTTGGGTCTTCTTACTTCCCAGGCCAGGCTGAAGGCTCAGGCAAACCCTGCAGTCATCGCCCCTGTGACTGAACTCGCCTTGTCTGCAGCATGGGGAAGCAGTCCTCAACACCACTCCCTGGGTGTCAGATTCCCCCAGCACAACCTTAGCACATTAAAAAAATAAATCAGAGTTGTTGTCTGAAAGGAAAACCAGAGAACGAACGCTGGTGGACTTCTTTATCATTACTTTGTGTTTTCTTTCTTTTTTTTTTTTTTTTTATATTCCACTACTTGAGGGGAGAATTATCCTCTTTTCAGTGCTCAGGGCTTCTAAAAGCCCTTGTCTAGCCCCAGACAGGGCTGGATCCCTTGACCTTCCCCCGCCCCACCCGCCACCCACGTCCCTTCTTGTGTCAGTGCATCCCAGGGCTGAGCTGCTTACCTTCTTCGCTAAGCTGCCCCCAGCCCTTTGGTCCTCTGAAGACTTGCTTCTGCTTGTGGAGAGCGAGGAAGATGCCCCTGCTTTATCACTGCCCCTAAATTACAGTGACAAGAGCCCATTGCTTTGCAGAATTTCTTCCCCCCTGCTAATTTTTTGGAGAGAGAGCTAATAGGAAAAAAATCACGCATGGGAAATGGACTGTGGGCCTTGCCCCTGGTGTTTTCAGATGATGCCTGAAGACCTGGGCTTACATCCTGGCTCTGCCTCTCAAGTCCAGTGACCTTGATGCCTTCAGAAAATCAACAATTAAAGAAAGGAGGAGTTTTGAATTATGATATATGATATTGAAAAAGAACAGATTGCACAGCTAAACAATAAACAATGCTGATGTTTACCAGTCTTGTCCACTGCTATCTCCAGAGCTTCTAGAACACGGCCTGCCTGGTACATAATACATGCACAGGAATGCCATTCTCAGCTCAGTCTCCACATCTATAAAACCTACCCAGAGCACTGTGTGAGGATTCAGTCAACTACGGCAGCTTTCACTTATTTTGTGAAGGTAATCTCTCACTCCTCTCCCTCTTTTCTTTCTCTCTCTCCCTCTAATCTTCATTCTAGCCACAAGAAACTGAAGATGGCATGCCCTGTGTGGGCCTTCGCACAAGCTTTGCTCTTTGGCCGGAATGCCCTTTCCCCATGTCCCTGATATCCCGTCCCATCCTGTTCTATCCTCAAAACTCCACTCTATTTTCTCTGGGAAGGGTGTTAGTAACTCCCTCTTCTGTGATGCTCTAGTGGTTCAATCTTACATTATGATGTGATAAGTACTGCAAGTTTATCTACCTGTTTCAACTAGACTAAGACCTCTTCAAGGCTATTATCAAGTCTTCTGCATTTTTCTATCCCTATGTGGCACTTCTGTTAATAATAACAGCTACCTTGAATTTACTATGTGCTAGGCAATGTGCCACTCATTCATTTATTCATTCACTCACTTACAAATGTTTATTGAGTACCTGTAGCAGTCTGTAAAGCCTATTTTAAATGCTTACCATATGTGTATATCCATACATCCAGAAAAGTTCAACATTTACAATTCTGAATACACAGGATATTCATGTCCATCTGCCCAATGTACTAGTTAATGGGCCTTCATAAATTGGTAAATGTCATAATTCTCAGCCTTGAATGCCAAACAGCATTGATAAGAAAAAAGGCTCTCTAAGACACATTATAATGAAAATAAGATTATCAAAAACAGCTTCTATGGAGAAAAGAAGATTGACCACAAAAGAAAAGAATCTGACTCATATCAGACATCTCAACACTGAAAACAAGGACAAATGGGTATTTAATATCTTCAAAATCTACAAGGAAGAAAGGAACATTGAACCTGGAATTTCTAGTCTGCCATGACCTGAGGAGTATGATCTCCTCATTTCTGTATCTTGAGGTTGGGCAGGAGAGACCCTGAAAAGTGTAAGGGTAGGTATCACAGTTGAAGACTAAGGAAGAGAGAAGTCTTGTTCCCTCAGACACTCTGTTCCCAGGATGAGATATGTCATCTTAATCACAGGGATGTTACTTCTGTGCCAGCTTATGGCACCAGTTAGTGTGGCAATGGTGGCAGCCAACCCCATATTTAATGTGCTGCTTAAAGTTCCACCAACAACTGACTTCACCAGGCCCTCTTCCTTCCTAACGATTAGAGGATAACAGCATCCTATGTCTTTCTGACCAATGAGAGAGCGATCAGGAACATTTCTAATCATATTCACCAAGTTCTATAAAAACCATAAATGTGGCCAAAAAACCAGCTGGAGTGGCCAGATTCCAGGTGCATGTCACCAGATAACAGAGCTCCAGTTTCTGATTTCTCATTCTTGCCTAGACTCTAGTGGTCGGATGTAATAGCATCAGAAATGGGGGTGGTGGAGGGGAGCATTGTTCCTGTAGGCCCTAATAAGCTGCTGAACAGCAGCTGGAACCTTACTTTCAGCTAATGCATATAACATTCCTGCTGCATCCAGCACCCTTTGGGTTTTGAGTAATGTGTCTCTTATATAAGTGAATATTACCAGAGTTGTTACTTTTACTTTTGGCAAGCCATAATGAGGAAAAAATCAACCCACATAGTCCGGAGAGTAAGGCATACATCAAACACAAAGACCAAACCTAAGCATTAGCAATTAGAAGAGAGAGATGCTTTGGTCAAATGGGCAAAGCGCCAACTCTTAGTGGTTAGGCACTGAGCCAGGTGCTGGGGAACAAGACTGACCTAGTCACTAGTTTCATAGTGTGCTAGATAGTTTTTTTAAATGGGTGCCATCAATTTTCCCCCTCCCTATATGAGCATACCACTCCCTATTGATGATTGGAGTTTATTTCTCCTCCCCTTGGATTTATGACTGCTTAGACCAATAAAATACAGCAGAAGTGAAATCCTGAGACTTTTGACCCCAGGTGGTTTTAACAAGACTTGCCCTTTTCACTTTTCTCCTCTTAAAATCTAGCAACTAGGCTATAAGTAGTCTAGGCCACATGGAGAGGCCACATGGAGAAAAACTGAGGCACTCTAGTCAATAGCCCTTGCTGAGCTTTCAGCTGACTGTCAGTACCAATTATGAGCTATGTGGATAAGCCATCTTGGGCACTCAGCCTAGTCTAACCTCCAGATGACTGAAGCTCCAATTTAGAGCAGAAGAATCATCCAGCTGAGCCCAGTCATCCTGCACAATCATGAGAGTTAATAAAATCATTGTTGTTTTAACCCACGAAGCTTGGTCATTTATTATAAAGGAGCAGACAACTAAAACACAAAGCTTCTAGTTTAATGGAGGAGATAGGCATTAAATTAGAGATGATAGTAAAATGTGATGAGTGTCCAAGGTGCTTTGGGAGTATATCATATGTCTCCAAGTTGAGAGCTTGCTGTAAGAGTTAACCAATTATAAAGGGGATATGAGTGTTCTATACAGAGGCAAGGGCATGTGTGAAGGCAAGAAAGAAAGAGTGCAGGGAACATCTAAGGAACTGAAATAACTTTAGTGCAGCCTGATCCTGAGGTTTGAGAAGGAGAAGTAAGACAAGAGAGGATAGTGGTATTTAGAATTAAGAAATTATCATAAATGCAGTGGGAGGCCTGTGGAGGATTGTAAGCCTAAAAGTAAAGTTAACTGATTTGTGATAATTTTCATCTTGACTGCAGCATAATATGTATGAGTACTAACAAATCTAGCAAATTTTTATTATATCCATTTTTAGGTAGATGGATAGGAGAATGGAGAATCTTTTGGGGTATGAGACTCCCCATCAGCACCCTTGGCTGGTTTAGGGCATGTGGTACTTTTGTTTCTGGCCATGGGAGATCTGGTCCTCAGGCTTGGCTGCCTGCGAGTTAGCTAATGAGTGGGACTGGGACTGATGGTTTCCACATGAGCTGCCTCTGGAAGGCTCTTGGCATGGCCTGGTACAACTTCATCCTCAGTGTTAAAAATTGTCGATCAGTCCAACCCAACAACCCACCAGAGACGCCTGCTGTCTTTCAGGAAATTCCATGCTCCTGGGCCAAGCCCATTGTTTGAATGCCCCTGAACATCTCCCGAGGAGCTGCTCTAAAGCCCAGCCAGAAAGAAGAAATAGATACGGACCCAAAGAGACTGGAAAATTTGGGCAGGAAGCTATAAAATGAGATGCAGCTTGGAAAAATACAGATTGCTACATCTGGGAGAGAAAATAATATATCACTAGCAACCCCAAAACCCCCACCACCAAATATACAAATATATTCCAGTGTAGAAACAGAGGTAGATTACTTTCAAGCTAATGAGGCTTAGCCTTCAAGCCCCTCAATTGTGCAGGACCCTTCCAAGGCCTTGTGAGAACCTAGCAATACATTCTTCATATGTTTTTATAAATTTGCAAAGGTAAGATATTTAACATTTTTTTTTCTTAAATAGGGCCCCCCAGATTGTATAAGCTTCATGAGATACCAAACCTGGATCTGCCCCCTGGGCAGGCTGAAATGTTCAGTGGCAAATCAGCAGCAATGCTGGTGGTCCCTATGCTGAATAAGAACCTCTCTACTTAGCCCATGAGACTGTTGGAATAGTTCCTTCAGGCCAAATGGAATAAAGTTAGGCTCAAACCCTTTTGGGGCACTCGCTGGATAAACTGTGGACAAATACAGGGCTAAGTGTGTGCAGGCAAAGATACTCTATCACATGACTGCAAGACTGGTCTTTAGCAAAGTCATGAAATCAAGGAAATGCATTCTAACATCGCCCACAGAGTGTTCCTCCCTCCCTTTTACCAAATTTTGCTTTGCTTTAGGAGCCTAATGGATTCTGTTCACACTTAAGCAGCTATGACTGACAATTGTCAAAAGGTATTTGGAGATGAGGGTTGGTATTTTTATGTTACTGGAATTTAAAGCCTCAAAGTTAAAAAATTATATCCTACTAGTGGAATTAATTGTAGAAATGGCAAGCAAGGACTCAAAGTATTTCTGAGAAACCCCTTACCACCACAGTGGGCTTGAGGGTCAGGCTGTCCCTCTGTGCCGGCTGACTCCTAAACCTCCCCCGGGAGTCTACAAGGCACCACCGGAAGCAACAGGAAGAAAGCTCAAAATTACTTTTGTGAATCTCATATGCAGTTTTGATTATATTATATTCCATGCAGAAAAAAGTGTTTTCAACTATTTCCTGTTGAGTACAATTGACTATTCTGTGGTTCCCTGTGCCACTCTGGTATCTGTCACATGCCCTCATGGGTGCCTGTACCCCGAGTGGAGAAGCACGGTTTCACTCGTTTAGCATGGAGCTCACAGGAGCAGCTTTGGCTCAGAAGAACTCTGCACAGCATGGAACAAAGAGGAATTTCCAGTGTCTGGAATAGTTTCATGCTTTTTATATTTCAGGTTACACTTCTGCAGGTCTGTGCTTCTTAGCCTGTCCCCTGACAGTGCACAGACATTTGGTAGAACCAGCATACCCTGGTGTCACCAGACGGGCTTTGCTAGAGGCACTGTGGAAATATGAGGAGTAGCATTAACAGTGGAGGTTGCCCTTTCCGAGCCTGTGTCTGGCTCATTTGGTAGCCCGGGAAGCTCCCCTCATTGCCAAAGCCTGGAATCCACCTCTTTGCCACTGATCACGAAATGCACCTCCTATTCAGCTACCAGGGTTTTGTTTGTGCTCCTTTATCTAGAGTTTAATGATATCAAATTTACCAGACAATAATAACTTGCAAATTAATGAAGGTAATCACTAGCCTCCTGACACCAAGCAAAATGTGACAAAAGTGAGGTTGGTCCTCCGCCCTCTCTGCCTACTTCCTTTGTTCCCTCGGCTTTCTGTCGTCTGCACCCCCGTAGAAGCTCCCCTTCCTCCAGGAGACAGAGTTCTTCTGAGTCAGACTTATGGTCAGCCCTCTAACCAGAGCAGAAAAACATGATCAAGGAATGTACACTGAGGTGTCTGGGACTTGATGGTTTACTCCTTTCAGAAATATCCCCAAAGAAGACTTCAGAAAGAAGGCAAACTTTATCCATTTGTTAGGTTGATTCCCTACCTTGGCTATCGAATAATGCCGCCATGAACATAGGAGTGCAGATGTCTTTATGAAGTGGTGATGGTGGTATATGTATGTAATAGAATATTATTTAGCCTTAACAAATGAGATTTTGCCATTTTATACATGAATGAGCCTGGAATATGGTATGCTAATGAAATAAACCAGAAGCAGAAAGAAAAATATTGCATGATCTCACTTATATGTGGAATCCAAAAAAAAATCTAATGTACAGAGATCGAGAACAAAAAAGTGGTTACCAGAGTGGAATGGGGAGGAAATGGGGAGCTATAGGTCAGAGGATACCAAGTAGCAGATAGGCAGGATGAACAAGTCTAGGGATTGTGTACAACATGAGGACTGTACGTAATGAAATTGTACTGTATATGGGATTCTTACTAAATGAGTAAATTTTAGATGTTTTTGCTACACACACAAAAAAATGGGTAACTATGTGAGATGATGAATATGTTAATTTGCTTCACTATAGCAACCTTTTTACCATCTGTATGTATCCCATAACATATTGTATACCCTAAATATACACAATAAAACTTATTTTAAGAAAAAAAGAAAAGAAAGATGATAAAAAACACTAATCTTTAACAATAAACAACTTTCAAGCATCTACAGAGGAGTTTTGCTTCATTTTGTTCTGCACTGAAGCTTCCCAGCACCCCTCAGATCATGACTCTCCCTTTATAGGAAAGGCAGGTCCTACCAGGAACCCCTCAACCTGGCTCCAGGGGTACCTGAGAGCGAAATCTGCCTGGGGCAATGCTCGGGTATCCCAAGCCACCGGCATAGCTCAGTTGGGCCAGGATTAATATCGTGAGCGATGGAGAAATGCACTTCCAAATCCCAGAGGGGATTCCTTGGGCCAAGCTCTACGCCTTCACAATGTGGTAATTGCTGCTATGTCTCTGCCTAGAATTTTTAAAGACACCGTGAATTCCCACAAGCTTGCCTGCCCATTCCTCCCAGCCAGAGGTCTCCGACACGACCTCTGGCGCCGCCGTGGTGACCAGTGCACTCAGTCTCAGGAGTCCCTGAGAGTCCAGGAAAGAGGGTCCAGCCTCATATGAGACATTTGTTTCTAAGACGCCTCTTACATCTGTACGTTGACCTATTACTGGACAGTCAGCTTTTGAGGTCACTTTGTTCTCTGACTTCTTCCCACTTTTTTCTCTGCTTCTGCTCTGTTCCCCTCTCCTGCCACCTGAGCCATCTCTCAAACTTCCTGCTTTGTTCCCCAAACGCTCCTTTCAGGGCAAAGCTCACCCGGGGAATGCCAACCCTGCTTTTGCGCAGTGTCCTGCGCAGCCCTGCCCAAATACAGCCCAACATGCAAGACAGTGCAGGCTCTCCCCTTCCTAGGGCAGCAGGGGAAAGCTGGGCTCAAACAGTGGGTCCTAGATGTTCAAAAACCCTGGCGAGTATTGGGGGAAAAGTTCCAATAATTTCAAGTGAATCCAAATTATAGGGAAAGTACCAGCTGTGGTTTAGGATCAGCTAAATAACAATGCCAAGGGACAGAAGGGAAGGAGGGTGACAGTGAGCATATTTACCTATTTCTCCTTTTGTCACCTTGAACTTTAGCTAAGGAAATGTGAATTGTGGCCCCATACTCTGGCTGGCTAGCGTGAGAAGCCAAGAAAAAAAAGCAGTTAATTTCCAAGTAAGCTTGGCTCTAAATGTAGAGAGCCTCTCAGCACACTGGGGCTGGTCATGTTATGGGGTCACCGTCCCCTATAACAGCCTCCAGCAGGAAACACAAAACGCCTGCACACTGGCTACCTTCCCTTGCCCTGGACTCCATCCCTGTTTGGGTGGGTCGCACTGGCTTGGCATATGTGAGAAGGCATCTGTCTGTTTCCTACATTCTGGTTTGGGCTGAAACTGATTTATTTCAAAATCTGTTATATATTTAGGATGTGTCATGCCTGAATACTGGGTTTCAGTGCAATTCCAGTAACTTGTACAATTAATTATACTTTATATACGGGCTATTAGGGCTTGAGCTGGCATGAAGCGTATATATTGGGCAAGAATAGCACGCAGATGGTATATAACAACTAAACCAATAGCTAACATTTGTGTGGTGTGCTGCAGTTTGCAAAGCACTTTCACATGCATTATTGTTTTGGGTCCTCACAATAATCCCCTCGGGATAGGTAGCAGAGTAAAAAAGATTATTACTCTCATTTTACAAATGATAAATATGGGACTTAGAGAGGCTACAAATGGCAGAGTCAGAACTTGAGATTCCAAATTCCACTTAAGATCTCTGAGCCTGAAAAGTATGCAACTTTAGCTCTTGGGGTTCTTTAGTTACTTTGTTTGAAATTGCCTATCATTAGCCTGCATTTACTTTTTATTTAACAACTTTATTGGAGTATAATTGACATACAATAAACTGCACACATTTAAAGTGCACAACTTGATAAGCTTTGACATATGGACATACTCATGAAATCAGCACCATAACTAAGATAATGAACATATTCATCATCCCCAAAAGTTTCCTCGGGCCTTTTTGTAACCCCTCCTTTTTGCTCCTCCCCACCACCCCTAGGCAAACTGATCTGCTTTCTGTCACTATATATTAGTTTGAATTTCTTAGAATTTTATATAAATGAAATCATAAATCATATAGTATGTACTCCTTTTTTTATTTGGCTTCTTTCATTCAGCATAAGATTCAAGATTTTGCAGCATATATCAATAGTTCATTTCTTTTTTTTTTTTTTCTTTGCAAGATAGTATTGCCATCTATAGATATGCCACAGTTTGTTTATCCGTTCACCTCTTGATTAACATTTGGGTTATTTTCAGTTTGAGGCTATTACAAATAAAGCTTCTATGAACATTCATGTACAAGTCTTTATGTAGACAAAGGTCTTCATTTCTCCTGGGTCAATATGTAGGAGTGGAATGTTTGCATCGTATATTAGGTATATGTTGAACATTTTATAAAACTCTCAGTTGCATTCCAAAGAGGTTGTAACACATTACATCCCACTAGCAGTATGTAAGTGTCCCAGTTCCTCCCCATGCTTGCCAACACTAGATATAAGCAGTCTTTTTATTTTAGCCAATCTAATAGGTGTGCAGGAACATCTCGTTGTGCATTTTTTAAATGCACATTTCCTTAATGATTAATGATGTCGAGCATCTATTCATATGCTTACTTGCCATCTGTATATATATTATATATATATTATATATATACACATATATATATATTTTTGAGACAGGGCCTCAACCTATCACCCAGATTGGAATGCAGTGGTGCAATCATAGCTCACTGCAGCCTCGAACTCCTGGGCTCAAGCCATCTTCCTGCCTTAGCCTCTCAGGTAGCTGAGATTACAGGTGTGAGTAATCATGCTGGGATAATTTTTATTTTTTTTATTTTTTGTAGAAACAGGGTTTTCCTATGTTGCCCAGGCTAGTCTCGGGTCATCTGCATATCTTCTTTGGCAAAGTATCTGTTAACATCTTTTGCTCATTTCTTAAATTATGTTGTTTGTTTTCTTATTGTTGAGTTCTTAGAGTTCTTTCTAAATTCTGAATGCAAGTCATTTATTAGATATATGCTTCACAAATATTTACTCATACTCTATGGCTTGTCTGTTCATTCTGTTAACAGTGTCTTTTTAAAATTTTTGTTAAGTCCAATTTATCAATGTGATTTATTATGGATCATGTTTTTGACATTATGACTAAGAAATGTTTGCTTAACCCAAGATAACAAAGGTCTTCTAGAAATGTTATAGTTTTAGGATTTGCATTTATGTCTGTGTTCCATTTTGAGTTAATTTTTATATATGGTGAGAAGTATGGCTCAAAGTTCATCTTTTGCAGTTGACCTACTGTATAAAAGACTATTTTCTCACCACTGTCTGCCACTGAACTCTTGTTGAAATCATTGTCCATATGTGTGTATTTCGATCTCTTGTCTCTCTATTCTTGTCCATCTGCCTATTTGTTTATCTTTATACCAATACCACAATGTCTTGATTACTGTGATGGTTACTTGTATGTGCCAATTTGGCTAGGCTATAGTACCCAGTTGTATACTCAAATAATATAGGTGTTGCTGTGAAGGTACTTTGTAGATTTTTTTGTGAAGGCATTTTGTAGACGTGGTTAACATCTATAATCAGTTGACTTTAAGTAAAGGAGATTACCCTCAATAATGAGAGTGCGTCTCAGACAATCATTTGAAAGGTTTTAAGAGCAAAACTTGAGGTTTCCTGGAGAAGAAAGTCTGCCTCATAACTGCAGTATCAGCCCCCGCCTGAATTTCCAATGCCAGCCTGCCCCACAGATCTACAGTCACGTGATAGACATGGGAATTGAGCCACTTGATATATATCTACACAAAGTGGGTATATGTGCATAGAGTGAGAGCACCCTCTTGGTTCCATTTCTCTAGAGAACCCTGATGGATACAATCACTGTAGCTTTCTAGTAAATCTTCAAATCAAATTGTTTTAACCCTCCAACTTTGTTCTTTTTCAAAGTTGCTTAATCTATTCTAGTCTATTCATATAGAATAACAAAGAGAGGAAAGATCACATTCCACTGAGTGTTCAGGAGCCATGTCCAAAAGAGATGGTCTGAGTTGGACCCTGAGGATAGAAGAGTTTCGGTAAACAAATACAGCAAGATAAGCATTATTCCCCTATAACAAGTGGAAAGTTGCTTGAGCAAGGCCTCAGAAGAATAGTTTTTCCAAAATACTCTGGAAATTGGAGTTATCCAGTATGTCTGGAAAGTAAATGGTATAGAAGAAGGTGGAGCACTATCTTTGCAAAGATAATTTGGGTTAGTGCCCTGTCACTTCCAAATGAAGAAACCCAGTGGAAACTGGCTTATGTACAAAAAGGAATTTATTAACACAAATAACTGAGCAATCCAAGGGTTATGGCTTCAGGCATGTCTGGCTCCAAAAGACTCATTCTCCTCATTCTCTCTCTCTCTCTCTGCCATCAGCTCTGCTTTTCTTCGTGTTGGTTTCAGTCATAGCCAGGGCTTCTCTATTAAGTGTACTCAGACAGCTCTGGGTTTATATTCCCTGTGTAACTTGCAATCCTTACGGGAAGAAAGTTTCTTATTTTCACACTAGTTCTAACTTTTTTAAAAAAATCCATCCCTTCTAAAGTGAAGGATAAGAAAAATAAAAACTTTTTAAATCTTTTTAAATTTTTAAAAATTCCAGTAATGAGTCTCATTGGAGACCAGTGAGACTCATCAGGTTACGTGTCTACACCAGAACTGAACACTGTTCATGAGGTTGGGATACCCTGGCTGCCTAGACCTGGGACATGTGGCTGTCATTGGAGCGGGAGAAATGTGAGGTGGAAGGTAGAGACTGAGGTCAACGGAATTATCACATCCTTCTCAACAACTTCCTCCCATGGTGACTACTTTTTGCAGCCTCAGCATTCTTTTTTTTTTTTTTTCAGTTCATCCTTAAGACTGTTCTGTTGACTGCTACTTTCTACATTGCTTCTTCCCTCTTAAAAAAAAATCCTAAACTTCTGCTTCTTTTCCCTGAAGTGTCAGTATCACATGTGCAGGTTTCACCACATGCTCCTGGTTGTGAGTCCATTCTCTCCAGAGTTCCAGTTTATTGCTGTCACCACTGGAGTTTGTGACAGCTTTCAATTTGGCTCCTTTGTGAATCTCATTAATATGCAGTTATCGCCTCTCTCCACGTCATTAACAGACATTAACCAAAACCAAGCCTAATAATGAAGTCTGATGATTCTGGGGCAATAACTCCTTCACAGGAAACTAAGGAACTTGAAGGAGGAGGAATTTGGGTAGGAAAATGGGAAGGGCTGTCTTCCCCAACACACAAAGTTTTCATCAATCCCAAAAGGAGACCTTGAGAGCAAAATCAAAGAACAACAGTGTAAGGACAGAGAGATTGAAAAATATGTCTTAGCATCTGTTTCTGTAAATTCAAAGTAAAAATTACAGCCATGAGTAGCTGCAAGTTTTGCAAGTCTGAGGTTACAAGCTGCTGCTGATTAAACGAGAACTCAATTAGCAAGGCTGAATGGAGGAGCAGTTGACAGAGGAATTTAGTTGTTGACTGTTCTTCTTCATGTTCTAGAATATTTGCTCTTTGGTCTTAGAGGTGCTTTTTTGCAGGTTGATGGTTCAGTTTTAGGCTGAATGTCACTAGAGGGGGATATCTTTACCATTGCTGGAAAATATAATCTTTCTCTGTCAACCTGCAGTGGGATTTGTTTTTGAGTTGGACCTTTCTCTGTCTTATCCACTGTCTCAATCTTGACTGATCTTTATAACTTTCAGATCCTTAGGTCCATGCCCTCGATTGTCTCCCATAGGGACTGCTGAGACTCAGCTTCTTAGCTGATCGCCTTACGCTCACCCCTCTGCCACTCTTCCCATTGTGCCCACGCTCCCTTCTCCTTAGTGGAATCAGAGATGAGCTCTCTAAAACACAAATCAGATCATATCACCTTAGTTTTTTTCACAAATGAATAAACTGAAGTGCACAGAAAAGCTCTATAGTATGACAGGCATTATGACTAGTGGTCTGCTTTGTGTATATGGAAAGTGAAAAACAAAACCCACTCAATGGAGTAAGAATGTGACCCTTTGACAGCAACATGGCCATATGATGACTGCTGTCCAGTGAGTTGTGGGGAGATGTGATGTGAGCATTTAATTGTTAGCATGAGACCCTGTCCTGTTGGGTGTGGTGAAAAAGCATCCATCAGCGTGGATTCCTGTGTGATTACAGTGAACAGAGTTTTCCTGACAATCTTTGTTGAACACACAGTGTGAGTAACCAAAAACCTGTGATGTTTTAAACCACTAAAATTCTAGGGTGGTTGTTTACCAAAGCATAACCTAAAATATTCTACTGATACAGATATTAGAGCTGGAAAAAAGGGTGCTACTATAAAAACAATAACAACAAAACCAATGTTATAAAAAAAAAAAAAAAAAACCCCAAACCCAAACAAAGAAAAACCAACTCCCAAATATGTGACATTGGCCTATAGGCCAGGTGGTAGGTGGCCAAAAAAGAAAGAAAGAAAAAAAAAACCCTGATATTGGAGGTTAGAAAGTTGGCAATCCATGTTATTTAATGGCAAAGCATTGGATAAATTTGTCACCTTCAGTTGTTTTGGAAGCATATCATGGGCCTAATTAACTTATATATCTAAGAGAAGAGATAGAGAAAGAGAATATTGTGCTGTGCACCAGTTGCTGTTGGCTATATTTTTCAAGGTCCTATAAGAAAAGAAATGCACTCAGAAAAGAATTTGCAAACAGGAATGAAAGAGAATAGGGAGGAATCAGGGACTAGTGGGGTTGCAAAGTCAACCACTTCTCAATTCTAAATTATAAAAGATAAGAATCAGAAAGACTGCAAGCAATGAGGGCTAATTAAAACTCAGTCTTATGGGGAGGATCAAATTAAGGCTATAACCATCACATGCAGGTGTTTAAACTTCTGAATGCAGTAAAGTGTCTTAAAGGGAAGATCCAATGAAGGGCAGAATGCCCAGTACATCCTTTTACTTGGATAAAAGCATTCAAGGAAAGAAAATAAAGATGTGGCATGTGCTTGAATTAAGTCTAGAGATAGATATAGGGATGAGACAACAAAGAAACATCATCTATGGGAACCGCCTTGGAGAAAGGACTGAGGGTGTGGTTAGTGGCACATAAAGCTGACTGAAGTGCAACCTACAGGGAGTCTTTGTCTACTGAGTTTTTGAGAGTAGTGTGCAGCCAAGGGAACTGTAGGCCCTGGCTAAAAGAGGCTGTGACTGTTGACACCCTGATCTCAAATTATTCAAGGCAGGAAGTAGACTGGGACAGATGCTCAGTCCTTTGAGAAATCATATACCCAATGCCTATTTTAGATGTAGTCAAGAGGAACAAAGGAAAAGGAAGAACCTTCCATGGGGCAGACAGAGCGGTGGTGGAGAAGAGTGGATGCAGGAGCCCCTTAATCCTGAACAATCACAGATTAATCAAAATATGTTTCCACTCCTCAGGAGGTTAACCCAGCAGGATTCAGAACTCTACAGGCCAGAATCTACTGCACATCTCCTGGTCTTCCTTTTTCTGCACAAGAGTGTTATTGTGACTATCATGTCCCTATTCTATCATTGTGTATTGGGTGGGGAAGAAGAAACAGATCACTTGTCCTTTTTTTAGTCCATAGCTGTTAATATCAAGAGTTGCCACATCCAGACCTGATGTGGAAACTCCAGTGTGAGATTCCATGATGAAGGAACCACTATGCTTCCTTCAGAGATGTGAGACTTTGAATGTAATGTCCTGACTTGGTGGGATATTTAGTTATCTCCTTGGGGAGGGGAGGAGTATGTTCTGCATGTATTAAGAAAACAGTACTAAATATTTGGAGACTGGAGGCAGTCTGTAACGGACATTTCTACTGTTCACCAATACTCAGGTCCCTTGTACTTTGGGGACTTCCCCACATCCTTGAAGTTAGACATGGCCATATTATTAGCTCTGGCCAATGGGTTGTAGGCAGAAGTGATGTGAGCCAGGGCACTTAAATAACAACGCAAGACCCTCTGACTCTGCCCGTTACTAATTTTGATGGCTGTGGATTACTTTGACACACCTTATTCCATTCAGAGGCAGGAGCCTCCATCAACCTGGGTCCCTGAGTGACAACACTGAGCCGAGCTGTCTGCCAGTCTGATTTGGACGTGCAATGTGAGTGAGAAATACACTTTCATTTTAAGCCACTAAAGTTGATAACTGCTTGTTCTGCGTTATGATCTTTCTTATTCTGAATGATACACTTAACTTTCCCAAAAGTAGAAAGAAGAGGGGGACCCAGGATTCAAATTCAGTTCTGTCTGGCTCAGAGGTCAAATCTTGGCCATTACCTCCCTTCCAGTTAGTTGCAAGGGGATTACTAAAGTCAATCTTTGAACTAGGACTGATAAGTAAAATTCAACACTGCATAGGTTCAAAAAAATTAAAACATGAAGATGTTGATGTAACATAATGGTTAGGGGGGAGGATAGAGAGGGAGCATGATATAATTGATCAGAGAACTGGGAATGAAGTTGCAAAACCTTAATTAGCTTAGCTTCCTTCTCTAAGGAAGACAAAAGTTAGAAATACTTAAAAGCAATTCACTCAATGAGTTGAATGAGAATCAGCTATGGAAGTAAATATTAATTAATTATGTCCTGTGCAAAAGTTCCTACAGCAAACTCTGAGTGGCAGATGGCTAGTCTGTGTAGAGCAGGGGGCTTGGGGGGATAAGGGAATTGATAGTAATATAAACAGGTGAATCAACCAAATTTAATATCTCTAATTTTAGGCAAAAATTTTGTTGAAAGGACTATAACAGTAGAAATTTGAACTAGGGCTTTTAATTATTATACAATAGTCGAGAAATACATTTAGATATTTTTAGAATTTGGATAGTTTCATATTTTCCTTAAAAGGTACTATATGTTTTGATTCTTATTTTATTTCTTTAATGCTATTTGCTTTAATAAGGTTTATTTTCCATCAGTGTAACAATAGGACTTCATGATTATAAATCTCTTATGAGATTGAGCCTGAAACTATAGCCTGCAACTCCAGACCTTGATGAGTCTTGATTAGATATGTTATTACTTTACTGACATCTAGTGACCATGTAGCTTAATTGCAGGAATATTTTTTAGAGTGGCAAATGAAATGCGTTGAAGATATATCTTCAAATCATGTAGTAATGGCTGCAATTGTTTTTTTCATTGCCTTATTCTTCTATTTATCACTTTCTTTGTTTTTTTTTTTTATATTGTGTTTCTCTACCCCATCTTTCTTTATCTCAGACACAGCTTATGGTTATAGTCAACAATATATAACCTATGTACCCAAGGTACACAGCACATTTCTGAAGGAAATAAAGAAGTTACTGAGTTTGCCAGAGACCAATAGCCAGGATTTCAGAGCTTCCTGAACTTGTGTAGCAAGATATCTACCAGAACTTTCATTCATTCATTTGTCTAACATTTACACAGGTCCCACTATGTGCCAGGAATGAAGTTAGGCACTGATATAGTTGGGATGTTTGTCCCCTCCAAATCTCATGTTGAAATTTGATCCCCAGTGTTAGAGGTGGGAGGTGTTTGGATCATGGGGGTAGATACTTCACGAATGGCTTGGTGCCCTCCTCAAGGTAACGAGTGAGTTCTCACTCTATCCGTTCATAGGAGAGCTTGTTTTTTAAGAGACCCTGTCACTCCCTCCTTCTCACTCCCTTTCTCACCGTATGATACACCTGTTCCCCCTTCGCCTTCTGCCATGAGTGGAAGCAGTCTGAAGCCCTCATCAGAAGTAGATGCAGTGGCACGCTTCTCGTACAGCCTGCAGAACCATGAGCCAAATAAACCTCTTTTCTTTGTAAATCACCTGGACTTAGGTATTCTTTTATAGCAACACAAAACAGACTAAGACAGGTGCTAAGAATTCTGAGACAAAAACTATAGTCCTTGTCCTCAGAACTTCACTATGTTACAGGGAATAAAAGAAATAATTTCAATATGGTAAAACAGAGGTAATCGTACGTCACTATGGAGCATCCCAGGTGGTCAAATCCTACCCTTAAAGACATCTTAAATCCTTCGCAGCTGAGTAGGGAGTTCTCAGAACAGCTCATGTGTATGTTACACAGGGACCCAGCCTCGACTTGTCTCCTGCCTCACATTTTTGTACTCGTTCTAAGGATTAAAGCAAATAATGTATGTAAAGTACTTAAGTTAGCGCCCTGAACTTGGGAAGCACTAGAAACGTTACCTAATTCCATCCCTCCATTCTTCTACTTATTAGACTCTATACCAGGTACTATGAAAGGAGCTGAGGATACTAAAATGAAAGACAGTTCTTGACTTAAAGGAGCTTATGAGACTCGTGAAGGCAGCAGATATGCAAACTAACAATCCGATGTAACATGGTCACTGTGAGATTAGAGAATGAAGAGTAGGAAAGTGAGGACTATATAGTCTAGTGGAACCAGGTACAGTGAGCCTCTGAACTGAACTGCCAAAGATAAGCTAGATTTGGCCAGGGTACCAAAAAGAAGGGCACAGCATGAGCAAAAGCTTGAGGGTGAAGGAACACATGACCTATTCAGGGGGCTTCAAGTAACTCAGGATTACTCCTACATAAAGTGCAAGAAGAGAGGGCTTGGGATGGGGCTGGATAGATAACAAGGGCCACATCAGGAAAGGCCGCGTAGGCCATACTAAAGAAATCAGAATTTATTAGGTCAGGGGCGATTCAGACTGGTGGCCTGAGGACTGCATGGCTAAGAGATATTTTGTTTGGTTTGCACAGAGTTTTTAAAAGCAACATACCTAGACAGGTCACAGTGCTGCAAGCGCATATTGTTTTACCAACATCCCATGCCGTGAGTTTGTGCTGCCTGCCTGTCCCTACAGGTGTCTGTGTTTGCAAGCCCAGTTCTACCTGATAGATGACAGAAAACCGTTGAAGAGTTTCGAGCAGGGAAACAGTATGATTATATTTGTATCTCCCTGGTAGTGATATGGTACATGAGATGGAGAAATTAAGCATGAAAGACAGAAACAAGTAAGAGACTGCGAAAATAATCCAGATGTGAGAGCCTGAATGAGGGCAGCAGCAGAGAGGACAGATGTAAGATTGACTTGAGATGGAGGAGAATCGGTAGGGCTTGGTAAGTGAGTGTCTGGTTTTTGTTTGTTTGTTTTGCATTTGGTGGTGGTGGGCAGGGAACAAGAGGGAAGCATCTAAAACGACTCTCAGGCTCTTATCTTGGGCAGCTGAGTAGAGAGTAGATGGAGGTCCTATTCCTGGAGAAGAGTCCAACAGGACGGGAGGGCAGATTAGGGAGCAAGATCCTGTCTTAGGTCCAGACAAGTAGAGTTTGAGGATCTTGTTGGATATTCTGTCAAGGATGTTGGTTGGGGTAGATCACAGATGAGTAAGAGCCGTGGAGTTGAAAGTGGAATTCAGAAGGTTCTCACGCACCAAGTCTAAATCCGTACAACTCACAGAGGAAGGACCCTTATGCGTGGAGTCAGGATAAGAATGCACTAGCTCTCCCATGGCTGACTCAAAGAGTTATAAGAAGAACAATAGAGATAATAGTAACAATAATACAAAGTTGTCTTTTATAGAATAATTCTCACTGTGTGTGAAGGCCTGGATTGTTTCTTTTATTCCTCAAAACAACTCTATGTAATAGGTGTGCTTATTGTCCCCCATTTCACAGATGTAAAAACTGAGATTTGGAGAAATGAAACAGCTGGCCTGGGTCACAGAGTAGTAAGTGTGGAGCTAGCACCTAACTCTGTCTCCAGAGGTTCCTGCGGGTTACCACTGCGTTATTCTGGCAGCTTCTACAGGTACGGTAACCTGAAGGACACCAGGAAGGTTGACCTCTAGATAAAATATTCGTCCCTTCCCTCAATCTACACACATGCCTAACATTTTTAACTTTATTAATAGAAATGTGTTTCTTAGAGTCTTAAGGTGTAGAAAGGAAAGATTCTCGAACCCACTATTCAGTCTAAGTACCTGTGGAAGGTGAAGACCTGGTTTGAATACACAGAGGTTCTCAGCCAGATTGCACTTTAGAATCACCTGGGGGTGCTTTTTTCAAAACTACCAATGTGTTAATTGGTCTAGGGTGCACACACTATATTTTTTTAAAACAGTGATTCAGACTTGTATCCAAATTGGCAGTAAAATGCAAATTCTTGATGAAAAGCAAATCATAACCTCTGGCAATCTGTGCTTTCTCAAGCCGTCTAGTCAGATTCTGATTGGTACTTTAGTGGGGTTAATGAGCATCATGGGACAGAAAAATAGGTACAGGGAGAGGACACTCAGGCACTGGGGGGTGGGAGGTTGGGGGAAGAAGATGCTGGAAGGGGAGCCTGGCCTGAAGATAAACTTCTGTATGATTGGAGAAGTTCGATCTGTGGGTCCCCATGTGTGGGCTTGCCAACCATTCTTTCACTCCAGGGGGCCTCGGGCAGAGCTGGCTCTGCTTCTCCCAGTGGTCTTGTGGACGGGAGACAGAAATCCACTGGAGGAAAAGGCCAGAGCCTCTGTCCTCCCTGAAGCAGAGCCACTGAGAAAGGTGAAGTCCCACACTCACTCTCGCCCATCAGCCTTCCTGGGAGTCAGGAGTCTAAGAGTCGGGGAGACCCAACATGGAGGCAGGAGAATGGGCAAGCCAGCACTAAGCAGGAACTGTGCAGCACGGAACTCATCAGTGGGGAGAATAACCAGAATTTATTTTTTCATAGTTTTTTTGGGAGAAGAAACAGAGACACCACTTGCTGGGAAAGTTATGTGATGGAAGGATTCCTCCTCCCCATCCCCAGAGAGCTAAATGGAACCATATTGGGCCCTCCCCACACCACCCAGGGGAGATGTTTTCAAGGGAGTGAAATGTTTTATTGAAGAAACTCCAAGGAGGGAGGAAAGAAGCCTAAGAGAGAGGCAGCCTGACAGGTCGACAGATGGAAACAGCCCCTTTCATGCATGTGGCTGAAAGCTGAAAGTCAGTTCCTCTGAAGGTAGAGCGGTAGTTCACAGATCCGAGATGCCTTTCATCTGCGTCTCACAGCTTTGGACTGATGGGAACTGGGGAAATCCACAGCCATCCCGGAAGAAGCAGAAATGGGGGCCCATGTTCCCAGTCTACTTAGCTGATAGCAAAAGGCATGGAGCCCCTGGAGTTTGCAAAATGAGGACCTTCTATTCAACGTTGCCATGTCTGTAAAGTGAGGATAAAAGAGATCTCTTTCACTGGGTGGTTGTGCAGATTAAGTACAATTGTGTATGGGAATTGCCTGGCATGTAATAGGTACTCAACAAATGTCTCTTCCACGTTCCTCTTCCCTAGAAATGCTCGACAGCTGTATGGTCAACATACCATCGGCTAGTCATTCTCCTTAGGTCGGTTTTCTCGAGTAAAAACACAAAAAGGAAAAAAATGACACTCTCTTCTGCTGGATGAAGAAACTACAAATGTGAGGTTCCAATTCCATCCAAGGAATATTATTAGCTAGTAATAACTGCACTTTGGATAAACTTCCCAAGTTATGATGGTGCCGCTCTACAAGAATACTAAAAAATAATAGGCACACGTCTCTTTGCATTTCACAGTTCACACATCATAAGGCCCATTGCAATGATCATGATCTGCATTTTTACAGGTCTTATCTCACCCGATGAGTTAATGATCAATTGCAAATTTATTAAACGTTGTGAGTCATATTGTGAGGTACAGATGGGCTGCCTAAGTGAATCACGCCCATTCCTGTCAGAGGACTTCTGGGGGCCATGGCCTCAGGAATGTGGCCCTTTTCCCCGGGGCTGCGTTTGCCAATCTGCAGCTCCTTACAGACTCCTCTGCTTCCTTGGCTGGAGTGACACTATTGGCTCCTCATTCTCACCTCTTTTAATGTCACTTTCAGATCCCCTACTTGGGCCCCTCTCCTCCTTCACCGTTTGCTTAGAGAACGCGCTTCCCTGGTTTTATGGTTGAGCACTCTCTCTTCCCTCACTCTGTGCTCTGCGGGCTTTGCCTCGACTGAGCCCAAACTTTCTCTCCTGGCTTCGATCACCCCCTACATGTTGACGGCAGGCAGCAGGGACAGTAACGCTCACCACAAGGAACACTCCCGCCTCGACATGTCACAGCCCCTGCAGTTAGGTGGGGCCATGAAACCAATTCTGCCCAGGAAGTGTGAGCAGACTTGATATGTGTCACACAAAAGGCCCAGAGGAGATACTCTGGTCTTGCACTTCTCTTGCCCAGGTGACTGGTGCTGAAATTATAAGACGCTGTAACCTTGCCAGCTTGTGTCTCCAAGTGATGATGTGGAACAGACGCCCTCAACAACACTTATTTGACATGTAGTATAAGTGAGAAATACACTATTTTTTCATCTTAAGCCACTGAGATTTGGGGATTATCTGTTACTATAACATAACTTGTCTTGTCCTGACTTCCAAGCCTAGTACCTCACCTAATATCAACATAAAGTAGTTAATAAATTATTTTTTAACAGAGCAAATAAATATCTCTAGCCCCGACTGCTTTGCCAGAGTTTCACGTTTATTGTTCCTGCCTGCTGCTAGGCAGATCGCCTTCTCAGAACCGCTCCTCTTCCAGTGCTCCACACCTCTATTAGTGGCACCACCGTGGACCCAGCCACCTCTTCCTGCCCTGCCCTCCACCCATCACGCCCACCCTCCCCACATCGTCAGAGGAGAGCATCTAAGTCAGAGGTCCCCAACCTTTGTGGCACTAGGGACCATTTTCATGGAAGACCATTTTTCCATAAACGGGGGTGGGAGGTGGGGGATGGTTTCAGGATGATGCCGACGCATTACATTTATTGTGCACTTTACTTCTATCATCATTACCTTGTAATATATAGTAATATAATTATACAATTCACCATAGGTTGGGGACCCCTAATCTAAATTACAAAACTGACCATGCTTAATATCACTTATGGCGCTCTGTCACCTACAAAAGAAAGCCTGAGCTTCTTGGCTTGTCACAGAGGCTTCCTGGCACACGTGACCTGGAGCCCACATGCCCCTCCAGCCCCGCCCCACCCCGCCTCTTCCACACGGCCCTCTGCATAACGCTGCCTGCGTACTGCAGCTCCACCCACATTTGAAGTTCCATGAGTAAATCATATTAGTTCTCTAAGATTTACCTGGACACAGTCTCTGCCAGAAGACCTTCCCTCTTCCTCACCTTCCTTCTTCCTCTGCATTTGCACAGCACCCTGTTTATTTATATTCCCATCAGAGTGCTGGGTGCCACTTTAGTTCACCAATGTGAGGATGAGCATGGTCTACATGACAGGCAAAGATGGACAAAAAGGGCTTTCGTTGACTCCCTCAGGACGTGTTTCACTTGGAGATTATTTGGTTCTGTATCTCTGTCCAGTGCCCTTTCTTGGGTCTCATTATAATCTAACTGGGGAGTACTCAATACATAGCCTTTCTCTCTCCCTCCCTCCATTCCTCCCTCCCTCCCTCCCTTTCTTCCTTCCTTCCTTCTTCCTTTCTTTTTTCTTTTCCTTTTTTCCTCCTTCCTTTCTTGCTTCTTTGTTCCTTCTGGCTCTGGGGTCAGAATGACTGAGGTCAAATCCAAGCTACACCATTATTTAGCTGTGTGACAAGTTTCTTAACTTCTCCGGGCCTCATTTTCTTCATTTGAAAAATGGGGATACTCATGTTCCTCATAGAGATATTTCTCTCGCCAGATTGTTGCAAGGATTAAATAATATGTACATATAAAATATTTATAACAGTGCCCCATATAAGGTAAACATTTAAATAAATATTTGCTATTATTACTTTCTTTGATCTAGTCAATAAATAATGAAATAGGAATCAACATTTAATAGCAAGTCCTAACCCTGGAATGTAAGCTAAGCTGGCTGGTGTTTTGGATTTGGGCCCAAACCCCATTCACTTGCCCAAATCCTCCTTTCGAGGGTGCTGCAACCAACATTCCATACCAGAGTTTCAGTCATTTTGCTTAAGACTGGTTCCCCCTAAAACACAAATACCACACAAAGTTTTATCAATCATTTATAATGCCCTCATTGAAGTCGTCCCAGACAACTCCAGCTGGAAATAATAATAACTCATATTTGTATGGCACTTTACAATTTACAAAGCATTCTCACATACTCTTGCTCTTGTGATCCTGAGAGCAGCGCTGCGTGTTAGGAGAAGCAGGCATGATTATGATTATGGAGAAGAGGACACCGAGACTCACAGTCTAGGAGCCCAGGTTCCCACAGACAGCAGGCTATGGAGCTGGGCCTCCTTCTCAACTTTGCCAAGTTTCGTGGTTCCTGGGCCCAACTTCTTCATGCTCTCCAGGCTTACATAACCTCTGAAACTCTCTAGCAGCAGAACAGGACTCAGAAACCTAGGAACCTGAGACAGAGTCGTAGAGAAAGGCACCTCATGCCTTTGTATTAATTATTTTAGAGATTTGGAGAGGATCAGAGTGAAATGGGACTTGAAAGATTATCTGTTCAAGAGCCCAAGCTTGGAATCAGATTTACTGGATTCATACTCAACTCTGTTACTTGCTGATTAACCTTGAGAAAGGCATTTAACTTCTGTGCGCTTTATCACCTATAAAACATGGCTGATAGTAGTTGTTATATAGAGTTTTGGGGAAAGCAGATGAGATTCTTCATTTATAGCACTTTGTTAATGAATGTTGGCCATCAGCACTAACATTATTATGCAATTATTATAATCTGTGATAGTGAAGAAACCTGAGGTAGCTCCCTTTTCTGCAAGAAGTTTCTAAATGAAGATAGAAGGGCACTGAACAGCCAGCAGAGAGAAATATTAATATCTACAGTGAGTAGATGGCAGGAGAACTGATGAGAGACTTAAAAATGATGTCCAAGGCTTGCCCTGCTGAGGTCATCCAAGGAGATGCAGTGGGTGAAAGAGAGTAGACTCAGCAGGCTTTGAATTCTTCTCCCAGGCTATGAAGCTTGGCAAAAGCCCTTGACATCTGGCTGGCTGATCATTGCCTGACAGGTTGTATTAATCAAGGTTCTCCATAGAAACAGAACCAGCAGGATGTGTGTGTGTGTGTGTGTGTGTGTATGTAAAGGTATTTATTATAAGTAATTGGCTCCTTCCTGCGACTATGGAAGCTGAGAAGTCTCCAGATCTGCAGTCAGCAATCTGGAGGCCCAGAAGAGCCAATGGTGTCACTCTAGTCTGAAGGCCAGGAGGCTTGAGATCCACAAAGATCCTGTTTGAGTCCAAAGACAGGAAAAGACCGAAGTCCCAGCTCAAGCCCTCAAGCAGGAGCAGATCCCCCTCACTCACACGATGGTCAGCCTTTTTGTTTTACTGTGACCTTCAACTGATTGGATGAGGGCCACCCACATTAGGAAGGGTGATCTGCTTTACTCAATCTACCGATTCAGGTGGACTCATGGGGGTTTTTTAGTCAATGGTTGCTGTTCAATACACAGAAGTGCATGAAGATACAGAAGAGTATGAACTAAGTTGCAGATGTCACCTGTGCCATATAATGCTGTCCTCATGCCTTGACCAGGGAAACATGGAAAGCTCCTAGGACAGGGCCGACCAGCACACACCATTTGTATGCAACAAATGTTATTTTCTTTTACCCACCATGAACAGAGGAGGCACGACTTTTTTGCAAGCCACACCTGGTAAGATTATTTATAAACTCATTGTCCTTTAAAGATTTACAGGACCTAGGAAATAGGCAAGGAAACCAAGACCCAGTGAGCCATGGTAACGTAGCTTGGAAGAGCACAGACTAGAACTCAGGCTCCTGAATCCGTGTCTTGGACCTTTTATTAATATAATTTGTTGTGTGCTGCATCATCTACTGGGTGAGTAGGAAGATGATTCAGTTATTCAACAAATAGTTTGGGGGCCGGGCGCGGTGGCTCACGCCTGTAATCCTAGCACTCTGGGAGGCCGAGGCGGGTGGATCGCTCAAGGTCAGGAGTTCGAGACCAGCCTGAGCGAGACCCCGTCTCTACTAAAAATAGAAAGACATTATATGGACAACTAAAAATCTATATAGAAAAAAAATTAGCCGGGCATGGTGGCGCATGCCTGTAGTCCCAGCTACTCGGGAGGCTGAGGCAGTAGGATCGCTTAAGCCGAGGAGTCTGAGGTTGCTGTGAGCTAAGCTGACGCCACGGCACTCACTCTAGCCTGGGCAACAAAGTGAGACTCTGTCTCAACAAAAAAAAAAAAAAAAAAAAAATAGTTTGGGACATTAAATGTGAAATGTCCAATTTCAAATCAAACGTGTAGTTTATTATATCTCAAACAAGAAGCAGTACAATTAATCAAAGTATGTGCCTAAGCTATCAACATAGTTTTGCCATCTTAACAGTAGCTTGTTTATGCTAGCAGTGAAGAAGCCTGGAGAGCGAGTGGCAATGAAATCAAGAAAGCTGTTTTCCACAGCTTGTTGAAAGAATGGAATATTTTTCCTTGCAAGAAGCTGTCCAAAGCCTGCAAGAAGTGGTAGTCAGTTGGTGCAAGGTCTGGTGAATACAGTGGATGACAGAGAGTTTCCAAGTCCAGCTTCTGTAGTTTGAGCAGTGTTGTTTGTGCAACAAGTGGTCCGTTGTCTTGCAAGAGGATTGGCCTGTCTCTAATGACCAATTTTGACTCTTAATTGCAAGCATTCTCATCATTTCATCCAACTGGTTGCAGTACATATCTGCTGTAATTGACTGACTAGGTTTCATGAAGCTGTAGTGGATAATACCAGCACTGGACCACCAAACAGACACCATTAGCTTTTTTTGATGAATATTCAGTTTTGGACTGTGTTTGCACTGTATCTTTATCCCACCAGTGTGCTGAATGCTTGCGATTGTCAAAAAGAATCCATTTTGCATCACACATAATAGTACGGTGTAGAAATGGTTCACCTTTTTGTCGTGACAGCAAAGAAAGGCAAGCTTTGAGATGATTTCTTTTCTGATACTCGTTTAATTCATGTAGAAATCACCTGTCTAGCTTCTTTACCTTGTCAATTTGTTTCAAATGGTCCAATATTCTTGGAATAGTAACATCAAACCTTGCTGCTATTCATGTGTAGGTTGAGATGGACTCACTTCCACTACAGCTTTCAGCTCATCATTATCCATCTTGGTCTCAGGTCACCCACATGGCTCATTTTTAAAACTAAAATCACCAGAACAGAATTTCTCAAACCATCATTGTACTGTGCGTTCATTAGCCACAACCTTCCCAAACATTTCATTGATATTTCGACCTGTCTGCACTGCATTGGTTCCACAATAGAACTTATATTAAAAAATAACTCAAATTTTGGACTTATCCATGGTTTCACAAAAATTGCTTTAAAAAAATTTGAAAGATAATCACAAGCCAAAATGTACAGTTGAAAGACTGAGGATGCACCTTCCCAATAAAAATAAAACAAGAAGTGTCAGAGTGAAATGTCAGAGATAGCAACTGTCAAATTTAGCACTTAAGGCAATTGGACATTTCATACTTAATAACCTAATATTTGTGGCCAGCACTGAAATAGCCACTGTGGGGACCACAAATATTTATAATCTAGTTGGATTGGCAAATGTTAAACAACAACATTTAAATCAGCATTAAAGTGGTAGAACAATTAGTGTGAGGCCATCAATGGAATGCATAAAACATGTGGGAAAAGAAATCGCTCCATTAATTAAGTAATTTAATGGTTAACAAACATTTTCTTGAGCTCCTAATAGTGTGGGGAATCGTACTAAGCTTCAGAAATACATGGTTAGTACCCTTAAAGATCTTAAGTTTAGATGGGATGATATATGTGTAAATAAATAATTGCAACACACCATTTTTTAAAAATACACAAGTAAGGTATTTACAAGGACCGTACAAGCACAGATGACTATAGGAACACTAAGGAGATTATTTCTGAGTGTTTATGGGAGGTGAAGTTCAGGGAAGTGACATTAGAACTGGGTTCTGAAGTACAAACAGGAGTGTGATAGTGGGTAGTAGAAGAAGTCACCTAGAGGAACAGGAAGAAAAGGGCTTTACAAAGGCCTAGACAAAAAATGTGGTTAATTATTTTGGGACCTGGAATTCAGTTGCGTAGCTGGAGCTTGGGCTGTGAGCTACATTGTCAGGCAGCGTCAGGATAGGTCAGGCCAGATCACAGGGACCTTGACCACTCAACCCTGGAGTCTGGATTTCATTGTGTGGACAATGAGTAACTTGCACAATTTTTTTCTTTATTTCTGTGGGAATTTTCTACTATTTCTACAATAAACATAGATTACCACAATCATCGGAGGAAGCGTGTCATTTTCGAAGAAAGGATCACCCTGGTGTCAGTGCAGAAGGCAGAAACACAAGATCAGGACTAGAAACAGGAAACCAAGTGTCACAGTGTCACAGTGCCTCAGGTGCAAAATGTGGAGAAAATGCACCAAAATTGGAGATGGAGGGAAGTGAAGGTATCTGATAGAACGAGAAGGGGAGAGACAGGGGAGTTGGGGATTGAGTGGATATTGGATAGAGAGGAAGGGGTCTAGCATGACTCCCGGAGGCTGCCTGCATGAGACTCAAGACAGCTGCCTTTTATGGTTTCTATATTCTCAGACAGGCTGAGAATGCCCCTAGGACAGAGACTTCTGTGTTCTAGAGTCTCTCACCATGTCTCGTGCAGAGCCCTGCTCCTTTCTGGCTCTCTTTCTCATGGTGGACTTGAAGGCTGGAGAGTGCTGGGTTATGACGAGTTCTGGTTAGAGCTGTCAGGTAAAACACAGGACACTCAATTAAATTTGGATTCTGGAAACAATAATAATTTTTAATATAACTAGGCCCCAAGCAATATTTGGGATATATTCACAAAAAAATTGTTTGTATGAAATTCAAATTTAACTAGGCATCTTGTATTTTCATTTGGTAAATCTGGCAACCCAGCTCTGGCGTGTGTGTGTGTGTGTGTGTGTGTGTGTGTGTATACAGTAAACAGCAGGAACAATGAGTTGTGGGGAAGTAATGGGATATACAACAGATTAAAATGACCTGGAAGACCCTTCATTCTCACAGAAGGTGGGGAAGGTACTAGAGACAAAACCATGAGGGTCACACTGAAAGAGGCAGTAGAGCAGAGAACCCTTCCTGCGATCACTAGCTCCCCATCATGGAATCCCCTGACTAGCAATAATCTAACCATTGGCTTCCTGTGTAACTTGCTTATGGACAGAGAATGCGCTGATCTGCGGACAAGCTTTTCTGACACACAAGAACAAGAAACAGAGGACACTATTCAGTGCATGGCTTTTGTAGTCAATCTGGGTTCAAATTCTAGCTGCATGGCTTTGGGCAATCATTTACCCTTTTAATCTATTTCCTTTTTTGCATAAAGGAAATAAGTTAAATGTATATTTTAATTATTTATTAAATTTAAGGATAATAATTAATATTGCATAATAAAGATTTTGCAAAATAATTTTTGCTTAATAATAATACTTTCCCTTCAGAGACCACTTTAGTGTTTTCACATTCACTTTTTTTGTTATCATATCCTCATAGTAGCTCTGTGACGTAAACAGTACAGGACAAGTTTGATCATTCTCATGATACAGATTTTTAAAAAGAAAAAGAACATTGACCAGCTTGGTCAAAGTCACAGCAGGGGAAATTGGTTAGTACCTGAACCAGGACTCTTTACCTGTTAACAATATGAAGACTAGAAGGGAAATGGGATCTTCCGGTGGTTTTTAAGAGATTTGGAAATGTGAGAAGAATTTTGATTGTCACAATACCTGGAGGTTCTGTAGGTATTTAATGTCTGAAGCCTCAAATGCTAAACATTCTGCTAAACATTCTCCAATGTGCAGGACAGTCCTGGCCCCAGATCCCAACAGCCCCCATTGAAAAACAGTGGTATCCCTGCCCCCACATTTTGCAATTGAAGAAACTGAAGCCCAAAGAGGTTAGATGACAGGTTCTCCATGGTTGTCACATAGGAGATAATCACAAACTGTTTGCTAAGTATGAGATTTAGAAAGGACAATGGGGCCTTTTGGCTTTTGCTCCTCTACATGGAGAATGTGATGCCCTAACACTGCGGTCCCCAACCCCTGGGCCGTGGACTGGTACCAATCTACGGCCTGTTAGGAACCGGGCCACACAGCAGGAGGTGAGTGGCAGGCTGTATGTACAGCCACTCCCCATTGCTCACATCACTGCCTGAGCTCCGCCTCCTGGCACATCAGCAGCAGCATTAGATTCTCATAGGATCGCAAACCCTACTGTAAACCGCACACGCGAGGAATCTAGGTTGCACGCTCATTATCAGAATCTAATGCCTGATGATCTAAGGTCTAAGAGCTGAGGCAGTGATGCTGGTGCTGGGGAGCAGCTGCAAATACAGATTATCTTTAGCAGACAGGTTAACAATGTAATAATAACAGACATAAAGTGCACAATAAATGTAATGCCCTGCAAAAAGGTTGGGGATCGCTGCCCTAACATGTTGGTGTGGCCATGGGAGGGGAAAACACCAGTGAGTTCCCATCCCAGGTGCACAGCTGGCCATGTGGCCAAAAGCAGTTCCCTTGTTAACCTTGAAGACTCAGGTTCTCAGTGGGAGACATCGGGTCTCCTGTCTAATGCCCTTTGGTGTCCCTCATGCAGATGCAATGAGGACATGGAAGGAGCCCTCCAAATGCCTGCAAAGGAAGGCATTCATCAAAAGCAGAGTTAGACTTCCCAGACCTATGGTTCTCGGGGTCCTCATGGTAAATGACAGCACAAGAACTGAGCAGGCCATCCTGGCGGAGTGGCAGTCCTCAGCAGCAGTAGGCCCCAGTGCCCAAGCCACGCTATTGGCTCCGGGTGTGCAGCTTACAGCCAGAATGGCTTTAAAGCGCATCTAGTCCAAAACTAACATTTTATAGATGAGAAAATAATTAAAATGCAAGAATTATCTTTTCATGATTTTACTACATGCAGTACAGTGCTAAGCAATCGACTCAAATTGCTGTATTTAATTCCCACACCAATTCTATGAGACAGAGGCTTGTATCCCCTTTTAGACACGAGAAAAGTGAAAATAAAGAGTCTAAGCACATTTGCTGAGGTCCACAAGACGAAAGTGGCAGAAGTGGGGTTTGAATCAAGGTCCTCCGGGTTCCACAGACACCATGCTGCTACCTCGTAGGAACTGAGGATGGGAAAGGGACTTCTCCAAGAGGGCCCCTCTGCCTCAAGGGACTGACACCCAGGGCCCCTCTGCCTCAAGGGACCGACACCCAAGCCCCCATTCCTGCTTCAACTACTCGGTCAGGCATGGAGATTGAAGACAGGGCAACCTGGTGTGAAATCACCCCCTTACACACACACCTTGTGTTATGGGGAGGTCCCCGAACTTCCTTTATAGCTTTCATTCCTCCCAAAGTAGCTGCAAAGAAGACGTGATGTGAATATTAAAAGCCCCAGGCTGGAGGACTTGCCTCCCCCACCCCCAGTCTGGAGCCACAGAACTTCAAAGTGAAAGGAAGTGCATGTAGGAGGGGGGAGGTGTCCGTTTTCCCCGGGGCCCCTCTGAGCTGTGAACATTTGCAGATCCCCAGGCCCAGCCCCCCACCAGGTGTCCCGGGTCCGCGCCCCGCCCCCACCGCGCCCCGCCCCTCCAGCTCCCGGCTTTCATGTGGATCAAGGCCGGGAAGATGACAAGCCTCCTGACTGATAGATACACGGAGACTTCGCTGGTGATTTATTGGCTTTCTGCACCTGACGAGAACCACTAGGTCTATCTGAGGAGGGAAATATATGGGCTTTCCTGACTCCAAGTGGCAGCCCCGGGGCTAGCATGTGATGTCAAGCTGGGCAGGGGAAAGCAAAGCTGTGCACAGGCCTGTGTGTTGTAAGCCGGCCCGGGTCGTAAAAGTGTCAGCACGCGATATATTTCTTGCGGGGGATCCTCTCTGGGCTCTTGCCAGCGCCTTCTCTCCCGTGGTTGGCAGTCCAGGCTGGGCTGAGGGTGTGCAGCCGCCCTAGCCCGGGCTTTATTTAGCCAGTGCCTGGAGGTCGCGGACCCTCTGCCCTGTCCAGTCCGTAACTCCAGCCTGGAGTCTCTCACAGCACACCTGGCCCTGGGGGACAGGACGGGAGTTAATTGCTGTCACTCCTGTCGCTGGCAAAGAAGGTTGATCGTCAGGTGAAGCTGGAAGCTGGTTCCATCGGCTCCCAGGCCTCACCATGTGGGTTGGCCTGACTTGGTCTCATTCTTTGTCCCTCTGGCCCCTACCCCCCATGCCCAGGCTTCTTCCTCCAGGGTTGACCAGGGACTAGGTCTTGTATCTTTCAGCTGCGAGTCCTGAGGGTTCTCAGACAATTCAGGGTGAGGGTGGGGCAAAGAGGAGGCCGCCAGATGTACTGATCACAATGAGTGGGGAAGGCTTGAGGAATAAAAGCTAGAAACCGCTCTTGTACCCCCGTGGCCACGGGGAGGGCTTTATGATTCTGATGAATCCCAGTGTTTCTATCACCTAGCTGTTCTGTCTGCAGAGTGTAGGTGGACTCCTGGGCCCACAGCACTCAAGAAATATGTGTTGGTTATTCTTTCCTAGAACTCCATTGTACCATGGTCTTTGGAAATGGGCTAACTCTACATTTTGTCTGCAGCGGTTTTTTAAATGTCTAAATTGAGCATATGCTTTACTCTTGTCCTTCATCTTCCCTCTTTTTCATCTCCTGCCCTGGTCTTGGAAAAAACTTTTGGCGAGTGCATGTCCTGCTGGATGACCTCGTATGGTTGTCCAGTGGGGAGAAGGAGCGGCTGGAGCAAAGAGGACACACAGAGAACAACAGCAAGAGCTGCGCGGTGAAGGGGTGTTCGCAAGGTCAGTCCATACCCTGCTGGCCTCACCCAGGCGGGGGTGGATCTGCCATCCCTCCCCATACCCTACCTCACTACACAGACACCCCCAAGCAGAGTGGCACTCACACCCTGTGCCCCTCTGTGCATATTAGGAGAAGGGGCCCTCCCCAGAGAGCCCAGGGCCTTGCTGGGGTTCTTGGCTCAAGGAGCAGAACACAGGCTGAATTTCAGCCCCACTAGTGCCTGCCAGGGGTCCCCGTACAGGGTCAGCCTGCACAACCCAATGGGAGCCCCAGCCTTCATGCTCCTCTTTGAGACTCGCCTTCCCCTGCCAGGCTGCCCTCGGAGCTCATTATAGACACCTGGAGCCCAGAGCCGGATTCCCAGCTCTGCTGTTTACAATGTGTGATGGGGCTCACAGTTAATCTCTCTGAGTTACTTTCCTCTTTCGTGACATGGAGCTAGGGCTACTTCTCTCACAGGGCTTTTGTGAGAGTGAAGTGGTTCCCACTGAGCACACGTCTAATATTCTAGGTGCATCCCCACGTGCATGTAATGAGAATCCCTTTTTGCAAGATTGAGGATTAGGAGATAATTCTAAATCTTTGAGCTGGAAGAGCCTTTAAGAGCCAGCTGTGTCCATCTCAGGCCTTAGAGTGAGTAAGGGAATGATCGGACAGCAGGGGGTCAGGCCTTGCCAACTACAGGGCTTTTCTGCAAATGCCCAACACAAGCTCTGGAGTTGCCTTTAATCCTCCTGCCACGGGCTTCATCGCTGCATCTGCCACCCCAGTGCCGGCAGAGACAGGCCAATGTCCTAGATCCCCTAACACCCAACACTCCACACAGGCTTGTCACCAAGCAGGCCCTTGGTGAAGGCTATTATGCCGGCCTGAGCTGACCCAGAGCTATGAAAATTGCAACTGTTCCTTCACTTCATTGCACACCTCACTGTCAGTCTGGAACTTTTCCCAGAAGATTCAGATGATGCCTCTTCTTTGACTTTCATGAATGTGTGAACACAGCCACCCTCCTCATCTTTGTCAGCCCATCCCAAGGCAGTGATCCAGGAGAGGTGCCAAGGCATTCAAGAGTTCTGGAAAATCCTCGGATACCTGAGGCTCTCACTTAGCAGCCTCCCAACAGGAACGGAAAAAAGATCTGGGCCCCTGAGAGGAGTCAAGGGAACAACTTCATAGGTGATCTGAGGACACAGCTGGGCATCTGGGAAGGCCACCTGGAAGACTCTTCATGGAACATCTCAGGACCAGCTCATGAGCCTGACTTTCCAGAGGCACCAAACTTCCCCTCCCTGGGGAAGCAAGGCTGTGGAGTATAGTATTTAATTGTGGGCTTTCAAGAGAGTCTGACCTGGGCAGAAATGAGGATGATGTGGCCCCATGCAAGGTACTTAATGTCCCTGAACTTCATTCTTCATCTGTTTGCCTCCCCCAGCGTCCTGAAAGTACCACAAAATACCTATGTGTTTACCCAGATGATAACAAAATTAAATATTTACATGTTGCTTCATTTTCCCTTAGAACATTTTTATGTTATCACAATATTCTAAAGTTCTATTTTGTTTGTACATGGTTTACAGACCTATATCTGTAGTAAAAATAAGTAAATATATAAATACTTTAGAATGTTATAACAAATGAGTGTAAGTTACCTGATTTTTATGTCCCACAGATGGCTGTCTAGAGTCAACACAAACCTACCCCAGAGGCTGATCTTGGCCTTAAGTCAATAACCAAGGAAGGTCACAGTTCTGCATTCATATCAGGCCTTAAAAAGATTTGGAGCCTGCCGTCATCCTCTGATTTCTGAAATACATTGTTGGGCCAAAGCTTTCAAGACATTCTTCCTTCTTTGCTTTCTATCACAGCCATTTAATATTTTAGACATTTTCCACGGGAGGCAGGAATCACAAAGATTAAAAATATTAGGCCTTTTTTGTTACGAGAAGAGGCCCATTCGCCATTCTGTGGTGAATCTATCTTACTCTTGCTTTGTAAACCTATATCTTGCTCTTGCTCTATAATCAATCCTATCTTTCTCTCCTCAATAAACCTCGTTTCATGCTTACCTCAAATTTGGTGTGTCCAGTCATTCTTTGGCCAAGAGCACACTGAGAACCGAGAACAGACAAGTTTACTAACCCCGAACCCTGACATTTTGGTGCCGTGACTCGGATGATTCTGTCTAGATATCATTGTCCTGGCATTTACAAATTGGGAGGCCGTTAGGTTTGCAGGTCATGCACAGCCCCTCTTCCTACGAATCGGAAAGGAGATGTCTGGACAAATACTTCAGCCACATGGCCTGGGTTGTTACCTGAGGACACCCAGCTCTAACAGACCCCAATGATGGGTGCCCAGAAATCAAAAATCCCTCCTAACGCCCCTTTGGGGTGCATTCTCTCAGACTGGGACAAGTTTGATCCAGACACTCTGAAGAAGAAGCATTTAATCTTCTTTCGCACAACCGCCTGATCACAGTACAAGCTGGACAGCGAAGCACAGTGGCCACCACATGGGACTCTAAATCACCCCACCATCTTACAGTTGGACCTCTTTTGCAAAAGGGAAGGAAAATGGGCCAAAATACTGCTAAAAAAATATTAAAGACAAAACAAAAGAACTTTCTGATGAGAAGGTCAGTCTGTGGTTTGGATCTTGGGGAAGAAATCAGGAAATATGAGTATACTTCCTATTGGATTATTGATTCTCTACACTTACTTGTGAAAATGGGCAAATCTTTTACACCAGGGCAACCTTTTTCTGTAAAGGGCCAGATCTTAAATATTTTAGGATTTGTCAGCCATACAATCCCTGTCTCAACTACTCAACTCTGTCAGCATAGCATAAAAGCAACCATAGACAACACTGTAATGAATAAGTGGTTGCTGTGCTCCAATAAAACTTTATTTGCAAAAATAGGAAGCAGGCCAGATTTGGCCCACGAGCTATATAGTCTGCCAGCCCCTGCTTTGTCAGACTTAATAACAAACATAAAGAAAGATTCTTTAAAAGAAAATGATATTTATTTTGAAGTAGCACTGCAATGGAAACGTGTGCCGTAGCAAACTGTATGCATATCCAAAGAGGTTGAGGCAGCGGTAGTTTTTAAAAGTAAAATGAGGATTACATAAGTTTTTTGAACTAATTATCTTTGGCCAGTGGATCAGTAACAAGGGTAGCGTCCGTCCAAGGTTGGACAGGCGGTTGCTGGACAGACATCCTTGCAGAAGTATTTTCTGTGTGAGGTTGCAGTGGCCTTTGTGCAAAGTTATAGTTTTTGCAGAGTCTCTTGTGACAGCTTTGTTATCAGGAATATGTGCATAAGAAGCCTCCCTTCCTGGCGTTCCCCAGCTCCGTTTGTCAGAGGTTTAACACAAATGACCCCACTTTGATTCAGACAACTTTCCTAGCTTCTTATCTGTACCTCTCAGCATAGAAACAGACATACTAAAATTTTTCCTTAGGGCTAGGGCTAGTTCCTACTAAACATCCACCCTAGTCCCTGGCCAACCTTAAGGAAGAAGCCTAAGCGGGTAGAGGGAGAAAGAATGAGACCCAGTCAGGCCAGCCCCCACGGTGAGCCTGGGGTAGAGGGATGGGGTACGCCTCTAGCACAGTGCCCAGCACGTGGTTGGTGCTTTATTTCCTGAATAAATAACTCTTTAACCAATTGGTTGATTTATGGGAATACGAGTTTGCTATTTAGTTGTCTCAGAGTACTCTTGGTCTCAAGGTCAATCCCGAGCTTTAATGTCTCACCCCACAATCAACCTTCTTTGCCAAATTCTGGAATGCCGGCAATTATCTGTGGCTGTGCTCTGATCAACTCAGACACTCCCTTGGCAAACCTAAACTGCTTTGGGGACCAGTGCATTGAATCCCCTGACTCCCCCCCAGGGATCCTTTCCTGTGATGAGCCTTCCCCATTCCCTTGGGCCAGTGGCGTTGAGGAAATCATTGACCAATGACCCAGATGGCTTCTCGGATGGAAAGAAGGTCGGCTTGCATCTGCGCATCTTAGAACATCTCGTTCTTGTTTTCCCCACCAGTTAGTCCTGCTGAAGTTGTACATTGAGTGCCCGGCCAGGTTTGGAACTGAGCAGGAAGGGTCACTGAACAGAAGGAGGAGGCAGTTCACTGTCTTCTGTGACTCCTTCACCACTTTTGTCTAAAGAAGTCTGGCTTAAGAGCTGGTCGGGCAGACAGATTTCCGGCTCTGCCAGAGATTTCCAAAATTACTTCTCTGCCATGACTTATCATCTGTGACTTGACATGTTCTACACACATGGGCATGTTGTACACATTAAGACATGCTTCCTGCATTAGAAGATTTCCCCAGATTGGGAGCGTTTTCCTGATGCAGAATTGAAGATTGAATTGAGGCATTCATATTGACCTCAACACCCATGGGTCTAAAGGAGGTTTGGGACATTTTCCTCCCTTCAGGGGTCCACCCCTATTCTAAAGAGCAGCGATATTTATAACGAGGGCCCAGGACATGCTAGGGGGAGAGCTTGCTGTCTCTGCAGTGGAGGACTGCTGTCTCCCTGATTGGCAATGTATGATAGCCTGGCCTGAGCCAGCCTTTCTGCTTCCCCTTCTACATCGGGAGAGGCTGTGGGCTGTAGCTCAGCGTTCACCTGGAACGCCTCTGGTTGCTAAAGGGCTGGATGTAGACTCTGAGACAACCTGATGGATCATCTCATAAACAGAGCCCGCAGGAAGGAAAAGAAAATTATGCCAGCAGAATGCACTTACGAGAAATAGATACATGCGGTGCAGGGAGAAATGCTTTGATATTAAAATTTTTGTAACTTAAAAAGGCATGAAAAATGATACCGACCACTAACTAATCAACATTCCTTTGTGAATGCAGCTTCAGTTCCTAACCAAAAACACATCCCTGCTATTGTCTTGTCTGGATCCAGATGCAAACATGATTAATTAAGTTTCGGGGAGGAGTGGGAGGGGCTGGTATGGATGGATGGCTCGCTGAGGGCCCTTTCATACACAGGCCTGGGAGAATCCCTAAGGCTGGGAGCCTATTTTCCTCCAACTGGCAGGGCTTGCCTTGCGTGCGCTGACAGCCACAGGGTGCAGGGACTGGGCTGCACCAGACCCGCGGAGTGAGGCAGCAAGAGGCTATGAGGAGAGGTTCTACGAGCAGTAAGGAGCAGCTCTTGGCACCTCCTGTCGCCACTGCCCACAGCATGGTAGAGTAGCAAAAGCACATGACATATCTTGTTGGGAGACCTGGACACTGCTACCCAGTAGTTTGGGACCTTGGGCAAGCTGCCTCTGTTTCTGCATTTGTAAAATGAGGGATTGGATTAAAGGTTCCTTAAAGTCGCTTCCATTTCTGTCTTTTGATTATGGTGCCTGAGGTCCTTCACACATAGCAGGTGTCTATCAGTTGATTGCCAGGCAAAGGGGCCTGTGATGGTGGGGCTGAGACGTGTGCTAGGTGTGCATCTCTGGTGCAGGTGGCTGAACCACAGAGCCCTGAGCAGCATGGCAGGCACCAGTGGACCTGCTTCCTGACCCCTGCTCTCCCGCAGTCAGCCTAGTGACTCTGAGTGAGACACCCGACTGCTCTGCACCTCAATGGCCCCATTAGAGGACAGAAACACCAGGCCCAACTTACCCTGGGGTGTCAGGAAACAAGCAGCATTCTCTTCCTGTGCTAGCTGGTCAGAGGGGACAGTGACACAGTGCACAGAGTGGTGTCTTCTCTGCTCCCTGGCAGGAGTCGGAGGCTCTCTGAAGTGCACTATAATTGAGTGGTTACGAGGGTGGAATCCAGAGTCAGACTGTCTGCATTCAGGTCACCCAGCATTCTAAACACCAGGCAAGTTGCAAACCTCCTTTGGGCCTCATTGACTTCATCTGTAAAATGGGAATAATCATCATAGAGCATACCACATAGGATTGTTGGAAAGATTAAATAAAATAAAACATATAAAATGCTTATAATTATGCCTGGCACATTCAGCAAGTGCTAAATAAGTGTTAGTATTGTTACTGCACACCATTCCCTCCCCAGCTTTGGATGCCCACCAAATGTCCCTTTTGTGTGCATAGAGTCATGTGTTCTCCCAGGGGAGAGTAAGTGGGGTTGTCTGAGCCTTCAGCTGCACAGAGTAAGCACGTTCATTTATTCATTCAACAGATATCACTGAGTGCCCTTAGCTAGGTTTGGACAGACAATGTTACATGGAGCTCCCAAGTTGGCTGAGAAGTGGGCTTACCAGAAGAGCACACAGTGGGTGTCTTCCCTGCATGGTGAGCAGGGCAGGTTTGTGAATGGGGGAAACGGTTTTATAAGGCCAGCTGGACCCCAAAGTGGTGTCAGTGCCAGGTATAAGACTAAAAGCTTCCTATCAGAGTTTAAGACCCTAGTGGGGCCAGAGCCAAGACAGGGGTTTAGTGAGCTATTTATTGGGGATTTTACTGCCTCCTTCTAAAGCCAACTGATTCCACTAGTGTTTATCCTCTCTCAATGTCAGCTGTGACTGGCTGATTTTTTAGATCACAAGCCACATCCTCTCAAACATTAGAACAGTGAATTGTCCCAATCAAGGTCTATAATATTTATTCAGTTCCAGAGGAAAGATGATGACTTTTACATGTGTATGATTTTATTCCTCGGAGCATCTATGAAATATGCAGCATTCTCTTATGTAGCTGGGAAGTGACTTTAAAAATCTTGTCTCTAATCCATCCTCATACTTTCAAGAGAGAGCTTATTATTCCCATTTCCCAGATGGAGTAACTGAGAGCAGAGTCAGGAGACAACTTGCTCAGAGACCCAGAACCACAGAATGATTGTGTGATGGGGCCAAGATTGAGTTCTTATTTCCTGCCTCACAGTCTATTGCAACCCAGGAATGACCTTTCTGGGCAATGTTAGAAACATGATCATATGACATGGAGAATTTAGATTGCAATCCCCTGGACTATGTCCAGGACCCTAAAATGAGTTTACTGCTCTTGTGAAATGCATTCTAAGAGCTATTACTGTTCTGAAAGTAATTTAGGGTGAAGCAGATCTTCCATGGAGACTCCAGGCTAATCCCAGCCCCTTTCCCCACTCCAGCCCTATGGACAATGACTTGTAATCCACGGCAACAAAGATTTAACCCCTATACTGCGAAGGGCACTGCTCTGCTAGGTGTTTGTAAAGGAACCAAGATGAGAAGGAATTTCCCTTGAAAGATCAGCATGAGGATGAATACAGAGATGAAACGTCTGCCCCAGCCTGTGTATGCACCAGCCCTGCATATGCAAGTCCCACGTAAGTCCCATGTTCCATGCTCCAGCTGATCTACTAAGAAGCCTAAGGACCACAGTGCTACTTTCAGCAGCTGCCAGGGGCCCTCCTCTCCCCATTCTAGAGAGGTTCCTACTTCCCTCCAATTTCAAATGACTCCGTATTTCAGGCTGCTTCTCTTGCCCTGGGACTTTGCTTCAGCGTTAGTGCTTTGGTTTCCCTACATTTTATTCTCAAGGCCTTAGATTTGGACTCATCCCTCTGGCACACCCTCCTGCCAATTCCTCCATTCTTTCTACACCAAAACAATCTTTGGTCCCTATACTAACTAAGCACAATTTAACAGATGCATGTTGAGTGTCCAACAGGCACACAGCAGCTATACTAGGATTTGCATATCATTCAAAAACAAAAATGATATTGTTGCTCTCTTCAAAGAATTTATAATTTAATAGAGAGGATGAGAAAAGAACTGATTGGGTTTCTCTCAAAAAAGTGGAGGAGCTGGGTGTGGAGGTGTGCACCTATAGTCCCAGCTACTCAGAAGACTGAGGCTGGAGGACGATTTGAGCCTAGGAGTTTGCACCCAGCCTGTGACACATAGTGAGACCCTGTCTCAAAAAAAAAAAAAAAAAAAAAAAATAGGAAAAATAGCTCTTTGCTGCATGCATATTTGAAAACTGGCAGGAGTTTACCTAAATTCTTTCTGGAAACAACTGCATTGGTTGAAAGTGGATTTTAAAGAGGATAAAGGTGCGGTAAGCATTTGATGGATTTTAGTTTCACATTGGACAGAGTAAAAACGTTTACAGATGTTGGCACACATTTGCTTGCCTTTTCAATGTAGGAGACAGAAAGCCCTATAAACAGATTTTTCCCAGGGAAATGGAAGAGAATGAACCGTGGAGAAAAAGGGGATTTATAAGGATATTATATGAGTCAGCCTGGGCTGCCATACAAAATACTAGACTAGGTGGCTTAAACAACAGAAATGTATTTTCTCAGTTCTGGAGGCTGGAAGTCCAAAATCAAAGTGTCAGCACTGTCAATTTCTGGTGAGGACTCTCTTCTTGGCTTGTACATGCACCTATGTGTTGTGTCCTAACTTAATAGAAAGAGAGAAAGAGAGAGAGAGAAAGAGAGAATGCTCTTGGATGTCTTTTTTTAAGGGCACTAATCCCATCATGAGGGCCCCACCCGCATGACCTCATCTAACACTAATTACCTCCCAAAAGCCCCATTTCCAAGTATCATGACCTTGGGGGTTAGGACTTCAACATATGAATCTGGGGGAGGAGAGATACAATTCAGTCCATAGCAGGTATATAAAATTATTTTGTCAAATTTCAGATCAAAGCTAAGTTTCTCTAAGATTGTATTGTTTAACATTTGAAATTAAATGAATTAATATATGTGAAATGCTTGTGTCAGGTCTGTGAGTGTAGGCAGGAAAGTGAGACCTGAGCAGAAGTATGGAACAAGCCGTGTGAACAAACTGGATACTAAGTAGGAAAACACACTGCGAAGTAAGAGCAGCCGTGTCACAGAATGTTAGCGTAAGAAAAGTGAGACATGAGCAGAGAAAATATGAAAACAAGCAACATACACAAATAGGATGCTGAATAAGAGAACATACTGTAACCATAACAAGATAAGGGTAACCACAACTATCACAGAATAATAATAATAATAATAACAGAAACAACACAAGGCACATTACGCGACATTACAGTTTGCCACCCCTCCACAGTGGGCTTTGGGCGCCATGACACAACCAGGCCTAACCACACTAAGGTGAAACCTGCCCCCCACCATGGCAGGAAGGAGACAACATCCCCACTGGTCAAGGAAAAAAAAAAGAGAAGAGACAATGTTAGGAAGGAGGAGAGACCAGATAGGAGAAAAAGGGATGACACAGAGACCCCAGTGCCAACTGCCTGCTGGGACGTGGGCCTACTCCTGCACCTTTGGGAACGTACTATAGCTTGCCGATTAGAAACCTACAGAGACCCCAGTGTGAATGTGTGCCTGCTTTTATCCCTTTAAGCGTGAACTTTGGCTTTAATAAACTTCGCTGCTTCCTGTTTCAAAACTATCTCTTGCTTTCATCTTCGATTGCAAAAAGACAAGAACTGAGGACTTCAACAGCTGGTAACAGGTCCATAATATGGACTACATCAAGGTTTGCTCATATTATTAGAATCCTATTTAATATAGCTTTAATATAATTTTTTTTACCAGAAATGCATAGGACTATTCTCCTTGTAAATTACCTGTTTTTGTTGGCATTATTACCAGCTTGTGTTTCAGCATCTATAATCACCTGAGTATTCTTACTAGGATGTCTGGGAGGACACTTAACTTTTCTCTTCTCACTTTGTTTGCACAACCTTCGACAATAAGATAATTTAGTTGTGTGGGAGATTTGGGGAAACTATGCTTGAGATTTTAATGGCCCTTACAGATACTAAACAACTTTTAGAAAGGTTACCTGACTTAATTTTTGAAACAACCTTGAAAGAAGGGTAGGGTATCATTATGACCCTTGCCCTGATTTAAAATGAGGAAACCTTGATTCAAAGGGATTAAGTGTTCAAGGTCACCTATTAATAGCATTGAAGAGGCAGTGTTTGGACTCCACCCAGGTCATCTCATGTCAAGGCTAAAGCTCTTCTTAGTCCACAGATGGCTTTTTAGAACAAACAAAATTCCTCCTCTTGGGGATTACTGGACAGTGCCTACCTATTGGCACAAAGACCAAACAGTTGCACAGGCAGTGATAGCAAACTGGGCATGAGGTAATGTGTAGTATTAATAGACATGCTCACCACATACATCCTCACCTGCATCATGCATCCGTGCCCTGAATAGCCAACTATAATTGAAACACTGTAGGAACAGGGAGCAAAGATACCAAAATCCTTGGCTTCAGAAGGAATTATCCAGAAATAAGACAGAAAGCATGTGAATGGAGCTGTGAGCAGGTAGTACCCAGGTTTTTCCTGCCTTCCCTCCATTTGCATCCTCCCCCACCTCCAAGCGAACAGGTGAAGCCCTTTAAGCTGAGTACAGAGAGCAGAGTTGAAGAGGACATCAGAGGGTCGAGGCAGTGTGGAAGTTGTTTATCCTTTCAATCCTGCCCCACAGTCAAATCACAGATCTGGCTGAGTCTGGTGGGATTACACAAAGGAACCCCTTTTAAATTTTGGGATCTGAGAACAGACAGATCATATGTCTTTCTTCCTGCATGAAGCCTAGAGAGATGCAAGCCCTGCCCGTTGTTATGTATGAACAGTGGGGTAGAAATGGTGACATGACATAATGGAGCCCAGAGGGTATCCTGAGTTTCCTATATCCTTGAAGGAGTGTGAATCGTCATCTGAAAATACCCAGGGTTCCTAAGTGAGACACAAAAGCCATCCAGGAGAGAGCAAGGCCATGGGGCCTTGGGGCCAACACAGGGAACACCACATCAGAAGCATGCATCCCAGAGACAGGACTGCTGGTTCCAGGATGACACAGCTGCATCGCACTGGGTTGCTGGTAAATGGGAGGGTACCTCCGATGGGCACAGGACAGGGTACCTCAGAAGCAGCAGGTCAGCAGAGCACCAAGGCAAACCAAGGCTGAGAAGCAGATGTCCAGCCTACCTCCTCCCCTGCCACCCAACACTACGTTGGCGAGTGTGAGAGTAGCTAGCCAGACAGCAGTGGCTGAACAGCACTCTCCCACTGAAACAAAGACCAATCAAGGAGAAGGAGAAAGTGGGAGAAGAAAATCTTGACTGTAACGTGGTTAAAATAATGGTTACACTAATTGCCTGTAATGGCTGGGAAAACAGTGAATGTAACTGGGTTCACCTGAAAGTAATTACATTAATTTTTCTTTTCAATTTAATGAGGATTCAAGGTGGAAAGTAAGGCCAGAAACAGGAAGAATAAAGAAAGGCACTTTTTTTGCCCACCTGTGTCTCTTTTGTGGACGAATAGTTGTTACAACTGTTTATCGAGTGTCAACTTTATGTCAAGTACTTTATTCATATCATCTCATTTAATCATAATAACTTTATTATGTAAGACCAGGGAGATTAAGTTACGCACCCAATGTCACTCTACTATTCATCAGTAAAGCCAGGATTTCTATCTGTATCTACATGACTCTAAATTATACATTCTTGGGACTGGAGGGAAGATTTTATATAGTATACCATTTATTTGTACCTTTGACTTTCAAACCATGTGGCCATATTGCTACCTACATAACAATAAATAAAATTAACAAAACTAAAGCTCATGCCTTTTACAACACATTATCTGTCTTCATATCCTCCCTGTACAAAAGCACATTGATAATCACAAACCACTGGATTTCTTTCCCATCTCCTTTTTACATGTATCCATAAAGCACTGACCCCTGAGAACTAGACCTCAGCTTTATTACAGATGAGCAAGCAGTGTAGGCTGAGATGGGCTCATGCTCTAGAGAGAAAACACAACTATTAAACTTGGGAGGTATAGGCACCTTAAAAGGCCTGCAAGACTTTGCCCATTAAAAATGTTTTTCATAGAGTTAGAATATAGAAAGCCAATATTCATAAAACTAATCTGTCCCAATGGATACTAATTGAATTTTGAAATATTTTATGAATTTCTTTATGTTCATATAACCAGACTCAGAAACTTAAATTTTATAAGTCAGAGTCCTCTTAAGTTTATTCTCAAGGTTATTTTTAACTTTTATCTTTAGCAAGATACTGCATGAATTTGTTTTGTAATTTAATATCTTAAAATAATGCGCCTCATTAAAATTTATTATTAGAAAGCCAGGCGGGCCTGGTGGCTCACGCCTGTAATCCTAGCACTCTGGGAGGCCAAGGTGGGAGGATTTCTTGAGCTCAGGAGTTTTAGACCAGCCTGAGCAAGAGCAAGACCCTGTTTCATCTAAAAATAGAAAAATTAGCCAGGCGTGGTGGCATGCACCTGTAGTCCCAGTTACTCAGGAGGCTGAGATCGGAGGATTGCTTGAGCCCAGGAGTTTGAGGTTGCTGTAAGCTAGGCTGACGACATGGCACTCTAGCCTGGGCAACAGAGCAAGACTCTGTCTCAAAAAAAAAAAAAAGAAAGGAAAAAAAAAAAGAAAGAAAAAAAAAAGAAAGAAAAAAAAAGAAAGAAAAAAAGAAAGAAAGAAAGAAAAGAAAAAAAGAAAGAAAAAAGAAAGAAAAAATGAAAAAAAGAGAGAAAAAAGAAAGAAAAAAAGAGAGAAAAAAGAAAGAAAAAAAGAAAGGAAAAAAAGAAAGAAAAAAAGAAGGAAAAAAAAGAAAGAAAAAAAAGAAAGAAAGAAAAAGAAAGAAAAAAAAAGAAAGAAAGAAAAAAGAAAAGAAAGGAACAAAAACATACTATTAAAAAGCCAAATAAAAATAAAATGCTTTTTGGAAAAAAAAATGTTTACTCATTACCTATGTGACTCCAGACTTTGGACAGGGTGGGGACATGGAAGGGATATGCTGGGAGACCCCACATGCTGGGGAGATGAAATGTGGTACAAACAGCAGAATATCCTTTGCTCTTGAATCTCTCCTGTCCTCTAAACACGTAGCTAGCCAGCATTACCCATTTCCCATCAGATTGCTGGTGGCCCTGTGGGAAATGGGATGCCCCATCTGAACAAGGGACAGAAAACAGAAAATCATTGCCCTGATTGAATGAAGACTCAGGGGTTAAATTTTCATTTCATATCTAATCATTGAAAGTGGGAGAGAAAGATTATTCTAAAATTGATTTTAGGAAGGGGAAAAAAAGAGAATGATACTTTCAATCCCTCTGATCCACAATATTGATGATTTTCCAAATGGGAATCATGACCCTTTTCTCAATATCTGTAACTATAAACTTTGGAAAATCAGGAAGAGAAAGAAAAAGGAGAATGAGGGGAAGAAGTGGAGAGTGGCAGCAATAGATGAGATGGATTTATTTGTGAATGGTTTTCATTTATATGTGAAATTATCTCTGTCACCAGTTTGGGGTGTGTATATGGCTACAGCTCTATGAATTTTCCATTTAACCCTTACTTAGCTCATGTATGTCATACCCAAGTTCAGAATCTCATTTTTGAATCCTCCTCCCTAGCATCTCAACCATACCCTCAAATCATCCATGAGTTCTAGGAGCTTACACAGTTGGAAGGAGGTTTATAATTATCTTCCAGGGGGAGAACTCAGCACCCTCCAGATCCACCTAATCCTGTAGGCCCAGCATGAGTATACAGCTACTCTTGACTTCTGATGTTAAGATAGACTTCCCCAGGTCACTGTAGTCCCCCATGCAAAGATTACAAGTCTTTTGAGAGCACATTCCCTTACTCGGCCATCATTCTCCAGAGCACAAACATTGGTGGTAGGTGCTTGTGTCTGGAGGGGCTCCCACCATGAACCTTATGATGTGTGGCCAGATCTACCCTGCCCTGCTCATGTAGACAGCATCATTAGTCCATGTTCTCCACCCCTCCCTATTTTCACGTCCTTTGGCATGTGACTTTGGAGTCACACTTTCTCCACTAAAGGGGCAGAGTATATCCTCCCCTTACCTCTTGAATTTAGATTGGGCCATGTGACTTGCCTTCTCCAACCGAGAAAGGAAGAAACAACAGTGTGTCAATTCTATGACTGAGCCTTAAGAAGCCTATTGTATCTTTGCATGTGGAACTGAACTGAGCCACCCAGCCAAGGCCCGCCTAGATCAGCCGAGCTCCAGCAGACCTGCACATACTTGAACAAGCCTATTGGAAATCAGCAGAGCCACACAGCTGAGCCCAGCATAGACCAGCCAACCCTTGCTCAGCTAACAGACTCCTGAGCTAAACAGTGCTTATTGCTTTTGCTCCTGATATTTTGTGGCTGCATGTGCCACAGCATTAGTGTGGTCATGGTTAACTGGTGCATTGTGCTGGGGCCATTGTGATTCTCCCTTTCCTCAAGATAATTTCATTTCAAGGATATTATAGATCTTCCCTATTCCTGGTCTTGGTTAGGGGCTCCCCTGGCCTACCTCCAATGGATCACTATAACTTTGATCCTTGAGACACAAGGTTGAAATCTTAGTTCCCATTTTCCCAGAAGGCTCCTGGGATCCTTTTGCAAAAAATTCATAGCCCCTTCCTAGAGCTTCCCTACCTGAGAAGACAAGCAAGTTTGTAAAGGCTCAAAAATCAGAAAGTCCACTTTCATTTTTCTCCCAGAAGATAATAATCTGATCAGCCAACTCTTATGTAAGTGATAGGTATTTCTCAGGATGTACCTTTATAGAGACCTGAAAGTTTCTCTGGCTAGAAAAGAAGTCTCTGATAGTCCACTGTATTATTAATATATAAATAGAAGTCTTAGTGAGGTACTACGGTACACATACAGTAGTCCTCCCTTATCTGTGGTCTATGATTCCAGTCACAGACTGAAATCTGTGGTCAACCACAGTCTGAAAATATTAAATGGAAAATTTCAGAAATAAACAATTCATAAGTTTTAGATTGCATGTCATTCTGACCAATGTGATGAAATCTCATTCTGTCTGGTCCATCCTGCCCGAGACATGAATCATCCCTTTGTCCAGCGTATCCATGCTGTATATGATACCCACAGAAACACATTACATCTTAGTGCAATGTGTTATCTTAGTCACTTAGTAGCTGTCTCCAATTAGCAGATGACAAAACACAGTGCATATAGGATTCAGTACTATCCACAGGTTCAGACATCCGCTGGAGGTCTTGGTATGTATCCCTCATGGATAAGGGGAGACTACTGTGTAATTATTGGGTAGTGAGTTTAAGAATTAATTTTACATTTGAGAAAACTGAAGCATAGAAAGGGTGTATGTCTCCCCAAGATTCAAACACCTAAGAAAAGATAGTCAGGATCAGAACTAAGATTTTCAAGTTCTCCATTCAGTTTCCTTGACATTTAAACCATTCTGGAGTATCTAAGGAATATTAATAAATAGCTTCCCTCTTTGTCCGTGTGCTGTACAAATTGACAAATAAAACAAAGAACTGGCAAATGGAGAAGGAAAATACTGTTTGTTTCTGATAGAGACCAGGTTGGAGGATATGGCTATTAGCCAAGTGGACCTGCCAGTACTGAACCCAAATGAGGAAAGAAACTAAAAATTCTCCCCTAGAATAGAAAAATTAAATGCTTTCTCTGTGAGTAATTCACTCACAACAGGAAGAAGAGTGGAGCTGAGCTGAGCATGCCCAGATGCATCAATTAGTTAAGAAACCTCATCCTCCCCAGAGGAAGGATGAGTAATGGAGAGGAAGAGGCAAGAGTTACACTAAATAAGTTCCCTTTAACAAAAGGAAACATCGTGAGATGGATAAACTATTCCTATGGTATACCAGCTTTATTTAATATCAATCTAAGTTAGGCTTCATAGAAAAGTCCACATCTCACCCCCCCCCCACTACTTCCATAAAGCCAGATAGATATGTCTTCTATCTCTCTGTTAACAAAGACCATAGCAATTTTTCCAGCCTTAAACTCTGAAGTACTGTGAGGTAGTGTGGGATAGGGTGTATACGAAACCATCCTGAAATCATACCTCTATATTCAACCATCATTTCTGCTTCTGTACAAAATTGACCTGGCTGGCCCTGACACAAGAAAACCTCTCTGTGCTTCTTCAATTGGTTAACTAATAAGAGACTATCTTAATTCTAATAAAGTTGTCATTTCCCATCCCACTTACATCTTCAGATGTAGTGGTGCTCCTTTTTGCCCAAATGAATTTATCTTCCTCTAGAAAAATCATCTGTTAGCAGAATCTGGATCTTAAATAAGTTGCCATCTTGGCATATTTCTAATCCATTACCAAGTCCAGCTGCATATTAGCTTCTTGCAGCCAATGCACAATGTACAATGCACAATAAACATTTAAAGAACAAGAATTGATAGATGGATTCCCCAAACCAAGACAGCAAAGGCTGCCAATTGCCAAAGCCTTTTATGAAGTGGGTAGAGAGCAGGGATGGTTCTCATCATATCCTGTCTCCACCATCTTGATTCATCTACAGTGGAAAAGGGGGAGGGAGAGGGTGTGGAAATGTATATGTGCATGGGGTGTATGTGTGTATGTGTGTGTTTCAAATTGCATTTTTTGGCTACATCTCTAGTGAGATGATTAAAGAACTTTAGCTCTTTGCAACCAGCCCAGCCAAAAGTTTGACTATGCTTTGCCTTGCCAATATGGTTCTCATTTGCTTTCAACTTTATTCATTTCTTATTATTTGTTTTTCAGAGAAAAAGACAGCAAGAAAAATCAACCTTGGGCTTCATTAATTAAGGCCTGCATTCTTGTTGGTATATTTCAGGAAGATGATGGGTAACTTTTGCCCTACTCTCTGGAGAACCTTATAATGTGGTTCTATTCATTCATCAGGGCTCAGTGCAGTTTGGGGGCCCATCCCAGTTTGGCAGTCCTAAAATTCTTTTTCATATGGAATTGTGGATGTCGTATCAACTTGTAAACTAATGTTTCTCTCTGCAGAGCTCTAGCAAGCAACCACTAGGATAATGTCCTAGATCTTCACTGGGAAGAAGACAAGGAGCAAGGATTTGTATCTGACTTTGTGATTTTTACAGTAAAAAAATAGAAAAAAAATAAGCACTGGATCTCTCACTCCTCCCACTGCCAAATGCCAAGCATTCTAATTCTGATTCCCTATTTACTTGGTATGTGAGATCCTGACCCATCTTAAGCTAAGTCTCATTTTTCATGATAAATGAAAGTAAAGGCAGGGAACTTTGAGGCTATTTTCCCAAATGGAACCAGATAGTGTGAGGAAGAGAAGTCATGTGTCTTCCTCCTCATCTCTTCTCCTCTTCACGTTTATGCCTCTGGAAAGACTGACATGGTTCAGTCACTTAGCCCAAGCCCCTTTTATCATTTTCACCAAAATAAAACATTCAGGCTGGGATTGCTTAGATAAGAATGGATCCTTAAGGAAAGCCCTCCATCTATTTATTCAACTATTCTGCTCAAGGCAATAGTGTGGGCATTGTAGGGATTCAGAAATGAATTCACAACCTATATAAAAGGAGTGCATGTACAGGACAGGACAGACAGACACAGAACAGAAAAAGGAGACGTATAAAGGGATGGTGAGGAGGAGAGATTACACACTCCCCTTGCGATGTTGATATCACTGTTCCTTGATTTGGTGACTCTTACTTCACACACCATCACAATTCTAACCTACTCCTCTGGCACTGTAGCCAGGTGAAACGCGGTTAGGGTAAGGAGACACAAAAAGGCCCCACGTACCCTGGGTGCATGTGTGGGATGGGTCAGCGGTCAGTTCCTCTTGCTTTGACCAAGGTGTTCTGAGCAAGTGGAAACATGGAATTTCTACCTGCTGAGATGAAGAAGCTTGCAGGATTGAATCATGGGGCACTCCAATGTTGAGAAGTCAGGACCAGGAAAGGAGACTGAGAGGCCAGAGAACTGAAAGAGAATTATGTCCGAAAGCCCAACTGAAGAAAGAGTTTGCAGAAGATAGTGACCTCCTGTCTCAGATGCTACTGACAGCTCAAGATGAAGACTGAGAATTAAACTTGGAACTGTCAAGAGTTCTCACCCATATGGCGCCCTGGCCATGAGTCTCCGTTCTTTGGTGGCAGCAGATTTTGAAACCGTGGGGTTCTTTCCTCCAGTGGCTGCCTTGCTGGGCACCACTCAGTTCCAGCCCTGCAGCCGTGGAGGGCAGAGGAATCAGGAAGCTCCTCGGGGCCCCAGTTTTCTCTGTTCTGAACACTCCTGCATCCTCACCCAGTGGCCTTCTGCTGTCTGCTCCCTCTCGTTACACTTCCTAGACCGTAGCCACTGAGATGTGTTAAAAGCTGGAGTGACAGTGGGCAAAGTGAGGGGGCCAGGGAGGCCTGAGGCCACACCAGGCTGCTGGGGGAGGAAAATGACCATGCCCCAATCCTCCTGTCCCCTGGCAACAAAGCCATTCTTCCTCTCACTCTTCCTAGACCAGGAAGAGAAGACTAGACCTGGAGTGAAGAGGAGGCTCTGAGAGCACAGCACGGCCCTGTCTCGAGTGGCCTGGCCAGGAAAGTCCTCTGGAGACATTTGTCTCCCCGCACCCTGCTCCACCTGCCCCATCGCTGTCCACTTGCCAGCTCAAGAGCTTCAGGACCGCGCTGTCATGCCATGTCCCACTGTGGATCTGCAGGTTCTTCTTGTGGTCGAATTGTACCCAACGCTCCTCTCTGTCTGCTCCCACTCTGCATTCTCCATGCTTTTACTCAAACCTTTCTTGGGATTTTTTTATGTACTTCTCTGCCTTTCACAGATTTTATACTCACAGGGAACCAATATTCTGCCAAATCCCTCTCTCTACCGTTCACACTCACCGTAGTACCTTACTGTACTAGTCAGGATACCTTCAGCCAAAGTAACAGAACACCTGACTCAAATGGATGTAAATGACAGTGTATCATCTCATATAACAAGTTCCAAAGTATGGCGTCTCCGGGATTGGTTAACGTAGCCCCTCAGTGGCATCAGCAAGGGCTCAGTGTCTCCTTTTTCCTCTGCCATCCTCTGCATGGTGGCTCATGATCTGGGCTAGCCCTCCTCAGAGTCACGAGCCTGCTACGACCTACACACGTGGCAGTTTCCAGCAGCCACTCTTTGTAAGAATGAGGAAATCTTTTTCAGAAGCTCCCTGGCAAACCTGCCCTTACATTCATTGACTGGAACAGAGTAACATACCTGCCCCTAAACCAAACACTGGCATAGAAAATGGGCTTCTCGTGACTAATCAGCTTTTACCCCTGAGCAACAGCATAAACTTAGCTAAGCAGGCACCTGTGGGATGGGAGCAACTCTTCCAAGTGCACGGTTGCATGGAGGAAGGTGAAACGCCTGAGAAAAATCAGGGCTCCGCTGGCAAGGAAGACATTGGAGTAGGGTGGGGATGCTATGTGGGGGATAAATTTGGCATGTGCAGCCTACAGTGGCTGCTAAAGTAACACATGATAGCAATGGAGAGGGAAGGAGAAGGAGAGGGAAGAAAACTTGTAGGGCAGGTTGGGAGCCGGAGGCCTTGCCCTGCTGAAGAGTCAGCGCAGGGTGAAGTCTCAGGAGGGCAGAACAGAAGCCAACACTGAAATGCTTCTACACACCAAGCACTGCATTAGGTTATCCACACACATTATCCCATTAATATTTAAGCCTCATAAAATCCCTTCTAAAACACAAACTATCATTCTCCTCCTACAGATGAAGAAATCAAGGCTCAGAGAAGCTGGGTAACGTGCCAAGGGGTACGTGGCTAGAGCAGAGCAGAAAGAATGATGTTGGCTGCTGACAATGGCTGCAGCGTTCCCACCAGGTCCCAGTCTCCAAGGCGCCGCAGCAACAGAGACCCACACAACAAATACTTTATTATTATCTGGGGCTTTGGGCCCCACCTCTCCACGAAGCCTCCTGGCAAGAGGCACCGTTAGTGAGAAGGAAGATTTTAGGAGGGTGGGACTATCGGAGAGCGTCAGGAATGGAGAAGCAAAAAGGAAATTTTGCAAAACCCAACTGGCTAAAATACAGTACCCAAAAATCAGTTCTGTAAAATCATTAATTTGTTAAATGATCGATTTACCAAACTAGCAATTATAATTGAATTCCTGTTGCTGTTAGTGACTCGTAGAGTTCATAGCAATTCATGTTGTTTGCAATAGTTTCAACAAACTTTGCAGAATTTTTCTAAATTTCGTTTCCCAGAGGCTTTGCCACAGCCCGAGGAACTAAATAAATATCACAGGAGAATTCTGCATATGAGAGAGCTTTGTACGTGTATATCTTTGATGAAGGAGTGGCCCCACTTTCCGGGAGTTTGCGCGCACAGCCTCAGGAGGAATGTGTGTGAAGCAGTGAGGGGGGCCACGCAGGCAGCCAGCAACACCCAGTCAGCCGGGACCATGCGTGCAGGGACCTACGTGGCACCCCTCACAGGCAAGCCGGGGCTAGGTGTTGAGGAATCCTAAATGCCAAGTTAGAGAGTTTGAAATTCCTAGGAGGTGCTGAGGGATCACTGAGCACCGTAGTGACAAGAGGACAGATGATACCTGCCACAGTGCCTGGCACACAAGACACACCCAATGTGCACCCACTGAATGAACAGCCCACCTCAACATGCTCCACGTTCTTTTGCTTCCCCTTGGGCAGCAAGGCTGTAAGCACCCTCCTCTTCATAGCAGAAGCCAATTGCACTGAGAGCAGGTCGGCTCTCATCAGGTAGAGGCCACAGCTACATCTTTTTTATTAGAGTATAGGGCTGCCAAAAGTTGTTACATTACTATTATTTCATTATCATCACCATTATCAGTGGGTAAGTAGCTCTCCTGCAGAATGGAGCATGGAAGGTGCTGAACCCACCACGCGGAGGCTGATGGCTCAAAACTATCTTCTGCTGCTCACATTTAAACCCTCATGGTGTGGGGACTACTTAGTACGTAAAAATTAAGGTGTTCAAGGGATTACATAAAATAATACATATTGTCTCAATTTTATTATCTTCTTTATGAGAATGTTTAGAGTGTATGTAATGCCACTGAATTTGAACAGTAGACACCAAGCGCTAAGATCTCAGTGAAACTTAGCTTACTCTGTTGAGGCAAATTCTCCTCCCTTCTATCATCCACGCAGCCCACTCCCAGTAACAGCAGCTTCCAGTTCAGCTCCAACTTCAACTACCTCTCCGACACTCTGTTGCTCATTTTCACGTACAGACGCTCCTCAGCGTACGATGGGGCTAGCCTGGCCTACCTTAAACATGCTCAGGACACTGACATTAGCCTACAGTAGGCAAAAATCATCTAACACAAAGGCTATTTTCTAATAAAGCATTGAATAGCTCATGTAATTTATTGAATACTGCACTGAGAGTGAAAAACAGAACGGTTGTGTGGGCATCCAAGCACGGCATCTACTGAGTGCTTATCACTTTGCACCATCTTAAAGTGGAAAAATTGTAAACTGAATCATTGTAAGCTGGGGATAATCTGTATACATACACAAATTACACATCTTATGCGTGTATGTGAGTATGTATAACATGTATACATATACATTTGGAGGCCCTCCGTTAATGCGTTTGTCTCATACTCTATATCTGCCTATTCAATACAGTAGCCACTAGGCATGTGTGATTGTTTACATTTAAATTTAAATGAATCAATATTAAGTAAGATTTAAAATTTAGTTCCTCTGTCGAACTAGCCACATTGACAGTGTCCGCAGCCACGTGTGGCTTGTGGGTGTTATATTCTTTCTGTATGAACATTTTACCGGGCAGCACTGCCCTGTGTCACTGTTGGTGTCTTTCTGCATCTCTTCATACTAGCACCAAATTCTTGGAAACACAGAAGAGGTATATTTTTACTTCAGGAAAGTGCTCGTTCTTTTCCCATTCCATTCAGCAAAGCCCAAGGCCAAGATGGGTCTCAGCACAGACAGGGCCTTAGCCTGGGTTCTGGGGGGCACAGAACTGGAGAGCACCGTCTGCCGGGAGCTCAAAGGAATCACTTTCACTGTTTGCCTGCCCCATGAGCACCAGCCCCTGGCTTCTGTGCGTGCACTCGAGAGCCTGAGTGGATGGCAGTGATGACGTGTTTCATGAAAGGAAAATATGTACAGTCAGTCTCCAGCAGATGTACCCTGTGGGTGGGGGGTGAGTGGGTGGGGCAGCCAGGCTGTCAGCGCAGGAGCTGGGATCCCATGGTCATGCTCTGGATCTCGCCGGATAGGTTACTACGTGCCTAAGCTTGACCCTGTTGCTGTTCTGAAACCAGAGCAGGTGGGAGTCTGGGGGATCAACGTGCTGTCAGGAGCCTCCAACTCCAGAAGGACCGCAGTGTGCTTGGAGCTGGAGCAGTTTTCCTTGTGCTGTCTCTGAAAACTCCTGGAGAGGCACAGAACAGCCATCCGGACAGTATCCTGGGACACTGCTGGCATGTAGCATAGAGACAGGGAAGCGGCTGGCATGCAAATGTTCAGCACTCACAGACCAAGGAAGGCTCCCAAGGGTTCACATGGCTCACCTCCTGCTCCAACAAGGGTGGTCGCCAGCAAAAGAGAAGCCGCAGGAATGGAGAGCTGTTTCTCCAATTCACCCATGAGATAACCGTAACACTGGTTCTCAACACCAGCGACACAACACCCTCTTCTTAGGATATGTATTTAGTCATTACCCCCTTTACCATCTTAAGCTTAAATTCATAGATAGTTTAACCCACCTATGCACATTATTATAAAAATCAATATAATATCTTCACTTTAATGTAAAGGTGGAAACACTATATGGTTTTAAAAATGCATTTCACTATGTATATATTCACACATGAACAGACTAGAACACATAATTGGGTCACATGCTCACACAGACATGAAATGATTATCTGAGTTTAAGAGAAGCGAAAATATCAGAAGACATTCTATACAAGAAGTACAGGAAAAATAAAACAGCAGAAATACAGGACACTAGAATAAAACCTGTATGCAGACAAGTAACAGCAGATCAGCCTGATTATTTGTACATGATAAGAGATAAAAGGAAATAATGTTAATGAAACACCCAAGATGTGTTTTACATTTGGGTCAGTGAAGAATGGAAAGAAGAAAACAGCTACAGGAGACAAGCCACAAATGAAGATCAAGAATTCAGCAGAAGCGGGAACTTAGGAAGTATCCAAAAGAAATGTAGGTCCTCCGAGAGTCCATGGAAATATGGACTGGGAGGGATGGGAATTCCCACTCTACGTGAGATGGGAGCTAGAGCCAGTTTGCTGTTTAGTATTGAAGAGGGGGTGGCCCATATGAGCAGAGGACCAGGGACACCTGGGTGTCTGGGTCTTTGGTTACAAATCACAGCCCAGGTAGTATTGCTGTCACGGTGTGAGATTTCTCAGCAGGATAAACCACGCACGCACCTGGTTTAGAGCAGGTGCTCAACAAAGGTTGATGTCAACTGAGTGAAGGTGCCATGTGGTGGATGGCACTCTTGTGTAATTTAGACCAGTAGCCTACGTATATCGAGGCTGTCATTTATTGAGCTCCACCGTGACAGTGCTTTATCTATATTACCTAATTCTTATAACAGCCCTGTAAGGTGTATATTATCTTCACAGGGATGAAAAGCCAGATTTAGGAAGTAAAATCCAGATTTGGTGGAGCTCTTGGTAGGGTGTGATAAAGCCAGGATTCAAGCGCAGCTGTATCGCATTTGAATCTCACCACCACCCTGGCGGGTAGGTGGGTAGAAACAGGAATCACTGTTCCCACTCTGGTTTTGAGTCCCCTGAGGCCAAGGGCAGTGATGTGACTTGCTGCGCGCTGTGCAGCGTCCCTCTTCTGCCGGCACGGTCCCTATCTCTCAGCTCGTGCAGCGTAGCTTGTGATGTTTACATCATATTTGGTTTTAGGGATCTCAGAAATCAGCTGTAATCTCAAGCAAATTAAATTAAATTCTACTGGCAGGATATGAGCATGGTAATTTATCAACTGTTTCATAATAGAGACCAGAAATTTAAATGTCACTTGGGGCATTTAGTTAAGATCTGTGCTCAGTATGGGAACAATTAGCTGACAGATTGCAAATAAATTCTGATTACTCTCAGGGATGGAATAGTGGCTTGTTACAGAGCCACTCTTGGAGATGACGGTGATCTGGTCTGAACAGCTGTCATCAAAGTGGTTATTGGGTTTGCTCCTGCGTGGTGGGCTGAACCGTCCTGCCTTCCTCCCTCATGGCTCCTTGGACAATCTTCCCAAATTTTCATGCTGGGCCTAAGGTCCCAAAGAATTGAAAACCCTTCTCCTATCAAGGTTATTTAAGTATGAAGCATCTCTTGGGGGCAGAGCACCGTTGAAACTGGGTTGTAGAAACCAATTTTATGATTGTGTGAACTGTTCTTTCTAATTAGTAACTATGAGCTATTAGAATCAAGCCTAAGTGAAGTGAAACAACTGAACTCTCATACTCTGAAAGTGGGAATGTCAAATGGTACAACCACTTTGGACAACTTTTTCTTACAATGTTAAAAATACACCTACCCTGTTACTCCGCAACTCTACTAGGAGGCACTTATCTAAGAAAAATAAAAACATGTCCACAAATAAAATTGTGTAAGAATGCTCATAGTAGTTTTATTCATAAAAGCCCCCCAAACTGGAAATGATCCAAATGCCCAAAAACAGGTGGATGGATAAAAAACAAAAAAAAAAAAAATTGGATGATATCCATACAATAGAACAGTGCTCAGCAATAAAAAAAAAAAAAAAAAAGAATAAACTACTCATGCAAAGATGTGGAAACAACCCAAATGCCCATCAATACATGATTGGATTAGTAAACTGTGGTATATGTATACCATGGAATATTACTCAGCTATAAGGAATGATGAAGATATGACATCTCTATGGTTCTCCTGGAGAGAGTTGGAACCCATTATATTAAGTGAAGTATCCCAAGAATGGAAAAACAAGCATCACATGTACTCACCAGAAAATTGGTTTCCCTGATCATCACCTAAATACAAATCTGGGAACGACACCAATTGGACATCAGACTGAGGTGGGGGGTGGGGGAGGGGATGGGGGTATGCCTACACAATGAGTGCATTGCGCACCGTTTGGGGAGTGGTAACACTTGAAGGTGCTGACTCGGGAAAGGGGGGGTGGGGAAAAAAATATGAAACTGTTGTTTTTAACTTGCATTGTTCACTTAATAATTTATCATGAATATTTCCCATATTATTTCATATCATTGTACAAGAAATAATGTATACTTTATGAGGACATACTGTATCTAACAAGATATACTGTTAGACTCTTTGATTCTGTAAAATTAAATTGTTATAATGATAAAAAAATAATAATAATAAAAAAAAAAAAGAGAAGCTGGGTATAGCACAAGGAGACGTGGAGCCCATGATGGGGAAGAAGTCCTGCTAAACATGCCAATCATTCAATAGGGAATGGTTAAAAGGCCCGGAGTTGAGGTCAGACCCACCTGGGGTCAACTCCTTCACCACTTCCTAGTTACTGTTACTTAGGAAATATACCAATCATTTCTGAGCCCCTGCATCAGCCTATAAAATTGAAATAGTGTTATTGATTTTGCAAACTTAACAAGATAATAGGGATAAGTTTAGCATATCACCTGACATATTATCTGATATTTTATTTTATGTTTAACACATCAACTGTCACACTAGAAAAAAACATTTTCCCTGGGGCCACAGTGTTTTATTAAAACAAAACAATCCTTTCTAATTTGTTATTTTTTATTGTTTTCTCAGTGTGAGTTATATGCAATGCAATCCACATTTTTAGAATTAAATTGTCAGTATTAATTGTAACAATAAAAACATCAACAAGTAAGATTTTCCCAAACCAACTGCAGGATTTTGCTTCACAAGGCCCTGGGCTAAATACTAGCTTGAGCTAAATACAACTCATATGGCAGTTAATGTGTTAATAATAAATAGAAGCTAATATCAACAGTAAGGAAAATAAAAAACAGCACTGAAGAAACTGTGGGTCAAGTTAGAAAGCCACACATTCCCATTAAAAGATAAACTCTAGTTAGAGTCTATGAACCTAAGGCATGGGCAAAGTCTAAAAAACTGTATTTTGTCCATCCTTTTGTCCAGAGCTGATCTTCAAAGTCTTTACCAACCAGTGTGGAACAAACATCAACAAATAAAAGTGCATGCTGACCACAGACAAGTGAAACAGCTGTGACAGCATATCCTGGCTGAGTGTCAGTGCTTCCCTCCTCCATAATACCGAGCATTGCTCTTGGTACATGGCAAGTTCTTGATTGGTAGTTATCAAATTTAATTCACACTATATTAACCTGGTCCTCTCACAAAAGCGAGGTTAATTAGGAAAAGAAAAAGAATGTTGACTTAGCAATGATCAGTTTGAAGATTTACCAAAAAAAAAAAATTATTCTAACTTTTTTCTCATGGAGGTTTTTCAGTTTTTGTGGGGGACCTTGGATGTGTGTTATCTAAATTAAATCTGGTCTTCCATTATTTTTCTTTTAATAAAATAACAGTTTGGATACTTTAAAAAATAAATAAATAAATAAATAAATAAAAATTAAAAAAAACCTACTCATGCAAGCAACAATATAGATGCATCTCAAAAGCATTTTGTTGAATAAAAGAGGCCGGACATAAATGAATAAATATTTAATTGGTGCAAATAATTTGAAGTTCTAGAACAGGCAGAGCTCCGCTGTGGTGACAGAAGTCAGAACAGCGGTTACCTCTGTGGGTGGGAGGGCACTGGCTGGAAAGAGACAGGAAATTTTCTGCGGTGATGAAACTGTTCCATATCTTGGTCATGGTGGCGGTTACACCCGTTTTGTCAAAACCCATCAAACTGTACACTTAAAATGAGTGGGTTTACTGTGTGTAAATTATATTCCAATTTTAAAAAGTAGAACCTGAGATGGCTCCGCTACTGGATGACCACGATTGTGTCGTTTCCACTCCAGCTTCTCTTCCTCTCCGTGCTTCAGGCCTTAGATGATCAACCCTTCGTGGAAGTACCTGGGGCAGGGGCCTGAGCAGTGGGGTCAACTGTAGTTTAATATATAAATTCTAGACAGCCCATGACTCTAGGAAGCAGATTATGCAGTTGTGAATCAAACAGTTTTGAAGAACAACAGTGATTGCTGCCACCCCTCAGCAAACTATAAGAGCAGCCCAGCAGCACATTATGGAATCTGAACGTCCCTAGTTCAGGGAATCAACCTGAACACACAGAGGTGACTTTCAGGGAAGAGGACTTGCAAATTCATACATTAAGGAGGAGAAGAGCAGTTTCAGGCAGCTGCCTTTCAGAGGCACTAAAGGCTCGCTTACCACAGTGCCCTAGCACAGTGCCCTAGTGGGCCTCGTTAGTCCACATGGACCTGCGGCAGCTCATCCAGTGGTCGGAACCGTGGGCTCTAACTGGGAGTCAGTGGTGCCCGGGATGGGCAAGGGAACGAGAGTCTGATTAAACTCTCAGGACTCAGTAAAACTACCCCCATGGGCTAATTGTGCCAACATAACCTGGTGTGCTCACGTGGAGTCTCCCTGGATCTGCTGAGGCCCTTGCAAGTTCAGAAATGTAAACATCAGTCCAAGAACCAAAGATGCCCTGTCCTTTGCGTTAAATTGGCTGCACCCTTCTGGTGGGACCATGGTGGCAAGGAGAGAGACAAGGGGGAGCCTGGGTAGAGCTGGGAATGAATGGTGCAAACTGCATTCTACCCCTGCTTCTTTGAGAATTCAGGTCAGGTTCTAGCATCTGCTCTCTAATTCTACAACAAACAATCATCATGCCGCCACTATGTGCCAGGCTCTGTGCTGGGCAGTGGGACTCAAGAATGAATACAGCTGGGCTCCTGGCCTCAAGGAACTTAAAGTCCTGCAAAGCCACACTGTAATGGACCAACCCCACTACAGTGTGACAAGTTTCTCTGCCTCTTTCTCTCTCTCTCTCTCTCTCTCTCTCTCTCACACACACACACACACACACACTCAGCCAACTCTGCCTGGCAGCACTGAGGAAGGCTTCACAGATAGAGAGACCTTTCCTGAAGACCTGGACATCTCTAAGAGTTCCTCACCCACTCAACCCCTGGTCTCCAGCCCTCGGCTGAATGTCTGTACCCCAGTTAATGATACAGCAGGATCTGTGGGCTCAGTTTCAGACCCAAGGACTAGGGCTGGGAAAAGAAAATTGAGTTCGATGTATGTTCAAGGGCAGCTGAAATACCTGTCAGTCTGACAGCGTTCCTTGGTCACGCCAGCCAGAAGCCACCTCTCCCTCCTCTGATCTACAGGAAACTCTCTGGAGTGTTCATTAAAAACCTAATAGTGTGGACTGTGGAGCCAGAACGCCTGGCTTTGAACGCCCAGCTCTGTTGCTTGTTAGCTACATGATCTTGGACAACTTACTTTTTCTTTGAGTGCCTCTGTTTCCCTATCTGTGAAATGGAGATAAAGATGACCCCTACCTCATGAGTTACTACAGGTAAGTGTTATTAATTGTTATCATTGAGGATGATCCTACCATTCATTGATCATTTACTGGCACTAAGTGCAAAGCTAGGCCCTTGACACACCTTGCCATTGCTCAGCTGTGAGGCAGCCTGGTGTCTGAGCAGAGGATCTCACAATAGTAGGCAGCTGTCGGGAGGACATTGCTGCTTTCTCAATAGAAGAAACTTTCCCTCCTGCTCCAATCATCCTTCACCTGCCACCTAACACGCATATAAGTTATGTTTGATCCTGGATCAACATAAAGCTTTCAAAGAATACAAACCGTCTCCAAGATGCCAATGGCTCTCACATCAGCAGGCTGTTGATAGTGGATCCCACGTCATCTCACATATAGGCATCCACGTCATGACCCCAGACATCCAGCAGGTTCTGAGATTCTGCTCTCTTGTCCTGTAGGTTCATCTGACTTTCTCCATGATCTTGGCTTTTGCGACCTCATTCACTTTCACATCCAGAAACTCCATCTGCTCCCAACCACATCTAATCTCTGTAGCAAACTCGGTAACAGGAGGGACACATTTCCTTTCCCCTGTTACACTCTATAAAAAAAGGACAAACAACACAGCCCCATGACCGAAGTCCTGAGCCTATGACCAAGATCTTCAGTGGTGCTTCATGAGTCCCTCCCTGGGACTCACTCCACACAGTTACCCCCAGCCATGGTATAGCCACTACGGGCAGTCTCATAGCCTATAAGTAGCTTGTGGCTGCCCTTGGTTTGACCTAGCCCTGTCCATGACTAGTTTGGCTTCAGTTTTCAACAACCCAAGGTTGCTATTAACCTGACCACAGCTCCGAAGGCTCAGGTAGGTCTTCAACCATGACAAGCTTGCAGACTGTGAAGTCCAGGGTTCATCCCAACATCTCAGAATAACTTCAAGTGAGACAGGCAGCAGGGAGGGGGCAGGACAGCAGTGACTCAGAGGGCCTAGCGTGCCCTCCATCATGGGAGATTTGGGCATTCTATTCTGTTTGTGGAACTACATTTGCTCTCTAAGAGGCTGGGCTGTGACAGCTCAGGAACGACCCATCATTTCTCTTTGCCCAAATTAAGCAAGCATATTGCTCCACAGGTACCCCATGGCCACCCGAATGAAACCAACAACTCTTCACAAACTCATGCTGAAACATCCTCCAAGCCTGAGAGCGCTGCCCAGTAGAATCCAGCATCGGATCCAAGGCTGGCCTGTCTCACCCATGAACCCGTTCTCTGCAATTCAAGAGATATTGCAAAAGCCCTTACCTCCAACAGCTCTGCCTGTGGCCCTATATCCCGCCACTGGGATTAATTCACTCAGGCTAAAACACTAAAGGCTCATAATTAAAGTATATTACCTTGGAAGAGAGGTGTCCCTTAGCTCAGTGCAATGATCAGATTCAAAAGGTGCCCAGGATAGTAATTATTAATAGTTGGAACTTGAGAATCCCCCTATGAGAACCTCCACTGTTCTATTTACCGCCAGCCCCTTTTAAGCACTAAGTCATTTAGTTCTCATTACAGTGTGGGGACACAAGTGAGTGGCCACAGACTGGAACTCGGGCGTCATGCTCCTGTGTCTGTGCTGCTCACCCATGACTGCCTTCTGGAAAGGACGGGCACAGTCCAAGATTGGAAAACAGCAATGGAAGGGGATCAGGGGACTGTGAGCAGCCGGGTGACGTGAGAGCTGACCAAAGGCATAGCCTAGAGGCTGATTGTGGAGGGGTGAAAATCACTAGGGGAAAAGAATTTCCAGATTCCTGGACTTTTGGCCCTTTTTAGAAGCATTTTTGAGGCAATCCTGCCATCTAGTGGCAAAATGACATAGTATTCACCCTCCAAGCAAGTACGGAATGAGCCTTGAATTGGGAAGGTTTGACAAACCAGCGGGCGGGTTGCTGCTTTTTACTCCAACTACAGATTCTAAAAGACAGGCACATCCCACTGCTGTGATCATTGGAACAGCCCAAAATTTCCACATGCCACTGTGTGCCGGCTACAGGGTAGGTTCAAATCCCAATTCTGCTCATTACTGTGGAAAGGCTTTGGGCAAGTTAAATAACCTCATTTTTCTCTTCTGAAAGATGGAGAAAATATCAACCCATATGTCTGCTGTGAGGATCAAATGAAGTAATACATGTAAAGTGTCTGGCACATGGTAAGCACATAGCACACGTTAGCTGCTATTGAGATAAGAAGAAGAGGTGGCAAGAGCTGGGATAGGAGTGGGGAGGAAAGGACCTCGATAAATTAATTAGTGACCTTTAATGAACCCCCTCAGAATTGCTCTTGAGAAGTTAATTATTTTTTCCACGTACATTTTTTTTTCTAGCCTTCATCCTACATGACTGAATCATTTTTTCCACTCAAAATTATTAGTAGTTCTCCCTGCCTCCCATAGTACTCCAGACTGTCTGGCCAAGCATGGAGGGCTCTGTAGGGTGCCCTTCCACCCTCCTTGCTCGGGTTCCCAGGCTGGGGTTACTCTTCTCCCATCCCCTTCTCACCTCACCCCCCTGTAAGCCCTTCCTTTTCCAACACAGAGGCTTTTATAATTTCCTACCCACTCCCTTCCTCTAGCCATCAGTGATGAGCAGGGGACAACATGCAGTTTGGGAATAAAGAGGTAACTTGTTTACTTTGAAGTTTAATTTTGTAAAAAAAAAAAAAAAAAAAACTTTTCACCAGGCGTGGTGGCTCACACCTATAATCCTAGCGCTCTGGGAGGCCAAGGCGGGTGGATCATTTGAGCTCAGGAGTTCAAGACTAGCCTGAGCAAGAGCGAGACCCCCGTCTCTACTAAAAAAAAAAAAAAAAAAAATAGAAAGAAATTAGCTGGACAACTAAAAATATATATATAAAAAAAATTAGCCAGGCATGGTGGCGCATGTCTGTAGTCCCAGCTACTAGGGAGGCTGAGGCAGTTTTAGGTTGCTGTGCGCTAGGCTGACGCCATGGCACTCTAGCCCGGGCAACAGAGTGAGACTCTGTCTAAAAAAAAAAAAACCTTTTAATTTTGAGATATATTTGCAAAGCCAAGTTGACCTTGCTCTGGCCTCATTACTCATTTATTAGTTAAAAGAACCTCAGTTAATTTTGAACCTGTTTCATGCATGAACTCTGAGAGACTCACTGTTTCCTACTGCATCTAGCAGTGGGCCAGGCTGCCTCTAGCCACACCTTTCCTTGAGAGCTGGAAGACATTAGAATCAGGTTTGTTGTCATGTGTGTTCTGTGTGCTTGGAACTGGAAAAGAAGATGAAGCAGTAGGTGGGGTGGGAACAGAGGCTGGAGGCTGTGGGAGACATCGTGGAAGGCAAGCAAGCAACTGTGAACTCACCAGGTGATAGCCTTGGCAGAGAGGGAGGATACAAGGGGACTGGCGAAGGAAGACTGTTTCAAGGAGACTATGAACAGATGAGGTTATATCTAGGGACGTTAAGTCTTAGAACCACATGGTAGAATATTTGTGGGTGTCCATAGGAGGTAAAATGGGGCAAAATATATTCACTTGAAAGGGTTCTGAAAATCTAAAAGGTACAGTCCTTGCCTTCAGGGATATACTTAGCAGTTTGACTACTTCTTCCTGGCCATAGGCAGGAGAAAATAGTGACATGACTACTGCTTCTAAAAAGCAAAGAAGTTAATGTATCTCAAACAACTGGATTGATGTAGTTTCTCTGAGGAATGTGCTTGTTTGGAACTAGGTACAAATTACCATGTATGAAGAGCCTTGGGAGATGGCGATTGGATGAAGTTGAATCTACAGGTCAGTTTTGGGAGAATGCCCAAGAACACTAATCAAGACAGGGTGGTGTTGGTATAAAGACAGACAATAGATTAATGGAACAGAATAGAGAGTCTGGAAGTGGGATCAAAGGGAAAACGGCTCTTTGTGGTCTTCTAGCTTCTAACAGGAAGCAAAATTCCCCAAACTTTTACTCTTAACCAAAGGCTATTATTCATGTTATGAGATCCTTTGATTCTCACAAGGTCCCTATGAGATAGTCATGTCCTAATTGTATAGCTAGATGAGAATTGGAGCTTGCCTAGAATAGATAGAGTAGAATGTCACCTGTGGGACACCATTTGAGAGCCCATAGGAATATTGCCAAATTCCCGGGCAGCTCCCCCGGAAAAGCACTCTTGTTCTACACTAAATCCTATCAACTAACAGACAGTGAGTTACTGAAGTCTGTCTTCTCCTTTCACTGTAAGCTTGAGAACTGAGACCAACATGATAAAGATGTTTTTTTGAAATCTCTAGTGTTTAACAAAATGCCTAGATGTATTAGGTTAGATTAGGCCATGCTATAGTAAAAAATAAACCTTGAAAACTTAGCGGGTTAACACACAAATATTTATTTCTTGCTCATACAAAATCAGCTGCTCTCCAGGGCTGCTCTTTTCCAAAAGGCAATTTGGGGATCTCAGCTGCCTTTATCATATAGCTCTGCCTTCTGGAGGACTGGAAGACAGTTGCAGATGAGGAGACAACAATGGAATGTCATATAGCAGCTCTTGGATTCTTTGCCCAGAATTAGTGCATGTCCCTCCCACTCTCAGCCCACTGACCGGAGCTAGTCCTCTAAGCAACTGGGAAATGCTGGGGAGCACATGGCGGGCAGTAAATACCTCTGCCATCCTGGCTGAGAATGTGTGCCAATAAACCTTGTTGAAGAAACTAATGAGTAAATCTGATACAGGGTGTAAATTACACTATGACAGAATGACTCGAACCCTGAAGCAGCTTTCAGCTTCCAGAGCCTCAGGTGAAATGAACATGTCACCAACAGGAGGAAAACTGAAAAAGGATCTGCCTTTTATTGACAATCTAGTCTATACAAGTCACTGTTCTAGACACTTTATAGAGACCATAGTGTTTAGTCCTCATGATGGCCCTATGGGACAGGTGTTAATATTCTCTTTTCACAAATAAATTTTGTATGGAGCCCTGATGACCAAGTGGCAGAGCTGAGATTTGAGCCCATGCGGGCCAAATGTCAAAGCCTACCAGGGAGTTGATCTCTTCTACTCCACTGACTCCCTTGGCCGTGAGTGACTTATAGAGCAATGTAGCAGCAGGAGCAATGGCCTTCAGAAATGCAATCTGGGGCAGGTTCCCTAGGGAGAGAGGCCAGGAGGAAGGCAAGGAGTGACAAGGCTGCACTCTGCGGCTGGGCTCCCACATTCCCCACTGCTCTGCCCTTCTCCTTGCTCTGCGGCTACCACTCAGTGACTGGCACTGAGAGATACAGCTACACCAAGGCCTGGAGTCAGCGGTGAGCAGAGCAGAGGTCAGTGCCTGTTCTGAACCTCTGTGTGGTTCTGACATCTCTTTCTATTCTTGTTGCACAAAGAGGCAGGGCCAGTGATCTCACAGTGCCACACAGGACACCCTTTCCAGTGGCCTGGATTTTGTGAGAACTGGCCAAGCTCGTTTTATGCAGCTCTCTGACCCTATAGGACAGAGACTCAAATATCTGCTCCATGCCACTAACACTCCATACTGGCTCAAGGACATCGGAAACAAATTGGAAGGATACCAGGTCAGGCTTTGCCATTCTTGTGTTCGCTTGGATAATTCACTTGGATTCTCTGGGTTTTAATTTTTTTCCTCTATAAAATGGGACTCTTACACATCCACTCTCTGCACTTGTCTTACTGGGTTACCGCAAAGCATCAAATGGAAAAATGTATACAAGAGTGCTTTGTAGAGTAAGACGAATTTAAATGTAAGAGGTTATTTTTTAATGACTGGCTAAATAATGAAAGATTTTTTTAACTTTCTGATTGAGTTTGATGGTTTTGTTGAGGGAAGGGAGCAAAGCTGCATATGCCTGTGACATTTTAAACCTCTAAGGTCCTTGCCAACTCTGCCATTCCATAAACCACACCTGGGAGCACACGTTTTCTTCTTTCCACGGTGCTTAAGAGCCAGACCATTGGAGTCAGAGCACATTGCTAGAGGCGTACCATTGAACAAAGCGTTTTAACCTCTTGACCTTCAGGTTTCTCATCTGTGAAATGGGAATAATAGTGTGTGTCAGGGACTACTATAAGGACTACTACACTAACACACATAAAGCAATTTACACTGGGTGTAGCACACGGAGCATGGCACATTGAGAAGTACTTGATAAGTAGTTGCCATTTTATTGTTAAGGAACCATCATGCTGTCTCCAAGGCTCTTTGCATAATCAGATTGTTCCATTGTTCATTAAAATAAGAAAATCCCCAATCTTCCAAAACACTACATGAACATCTGGATCAATGTCTCCCAGGATGTCCTAAACTGTCTCCCACACCCTATAGAAAGCCCACAATTTACAGCATGGCTGGGCTCCAAAACCCTGCATGGAAAGCATTTGTTTGGAACTCAGAACATACTTTCCCAGAGAAAGAATGCTATTAAAATAGTGGTTGGATTCCCAGGTGACTGCAATACCCACTTGATTCCCAAAGTAGCAGAAAATTGGCATATTTGCAATGCAAATGACTGTGAAGCAATGTTGTTATATTGCTAGTCATTTACCAAAGCTGAAAACTGTGTAATAATTTCTTTTCTCTCTCATGAATGAATGCTGGTGATGAAGATAAAACAGGCTTTATTAGTGACAGAGTTCAGTGGAAATTTAAGAAGGAAATCTTAAGGTGCCTTTGGGGCACTTTCAAAAGCTTTCAAAGTTCTTTACTAGGTCTAATGCTACTTCAAAATTTTTGGACTCTTGTTTTTGACACAAGGGATTAGGTAGCGTTAATTTCATCCTCCACTGTGGAGTTATTTTTCGTTTGCAAATGGAAAAGGGAAGGAGATGGGAGAGATTAGGGTAAGAGAAAAAGGGATAAGAAAGATTTCCTGGAGAAAATTACTCAATAGTTTGGAGAAGTTGAGAAAGGAGAAAGAGGCACACGTATGTAGCAAGATGGATTTCCATTACCTGGTCTGTGAGCAGGAAAAACAGGTGGTGTGAGAACCCACACTCTCTTGTAAAAGGGAAATGGTGACCTGACTGGGCAAATCGTTCCCACTGAAGCCATAAGGTGGCACCACAGGGCCAGAACAACCTGTGAAAAGCGAGGCTTCCCAACGGGGGAAGAGGAGCGAAGGCTGGGTTGAACACCCAGCTCTGTGGTCTTGGCAAATAAGCCTAAATAATGTGCTAGTTCGCTGTTCTGCATTTTATTGCCACGAAGGGAATGCTGAGCTAGAACATCAATATGACCTCATCTGAACACAGGTCTTTATGTTTACAGGCCAGGGAAGGAAGCATAGAAGGTGGCCCCTGAAGGACCTCAGACCAACCTTAAATTTCTAGTGGCTTCAAATATACTATGGATTAAACAGAAATATACGAAAACTTACAGTTTTTCAAATGAGGAAACTGAGGCTGAGAGAGAAGGAGCTTGCCTCTGCTCATGTAACTAGTAAGTGCCAGTAACCCTCTCCACTGAGGCAGGCTGCCTCTCAGGCTGACCCAAACATGAGTCCACTGACCGGATGGGGCATGAGTTCATTCCGTACCTCTAACTTCCGGTGCAGTCCCCTTTGCTGAGACGGCCAAGCAGATCAGAATAAGTAGAAGAGGACTTGGAAGGATAAAACCCAGCGTAGATGAGCTGCATCTCTAGAAATCTTAGGTCCAGGCTGAGAAGCTAATTCTCACGTAAAGAGAAGCCAATTCTAGGTTCTATTGCCAGACTATCCAGAAATAATTGCAAGAGCCACATATTATTTCAGAAAGAGCACTGAATGTGGAGGCAGAAGAACTGGGTCCTGGCTTCATTTTTTAATTCTGCTACCAAATTTGCACACATCTCCGTCTCGCTAAGGTCACTCTGAGCTCCATCAAGAACGACTCTTCTTTCTAATTATCTTCCAGTCCTCAGCAGGCAGGATTTTTGTGGTCATTATGGCCACGGGATGCAGGACAGTGGGTAGCTAATGGCCTAATTAGGCCACGACAGCTCCAGGATAAGCATGTCCCCAATATAAATGTCCCCCCGCCCCAAACCTCAAAAACTATTTCAGCCCGTGATACGCAAAGCTCCTAGAGTAAAACAAAGATGGGAGTCAGCCCCCATCATAACCAGAGCAGCAGTCCTGAAGAACCCGAACCTCAGACTCCTGATGGCAGAAGATGCTCACCAGGCAAGAGGGGAAGTTTCATTACTGGGAAGGAAAGAGGCTAATGAAGGTGATTGAGGAGCAGGCTGAGAGGAGAGATGATTATTATACAAAACAGAATAAAACAAAAACATGGCCATGATGGCCTGGAAGGGGTCCTGAATCCTCGATGCACAATGTCTGAGGGCTCAGGGAAGAGGCCAGAACTGATTCTGGGCAGACAGAAACCAGGACTCAATTCTTACAGTATCTGACTGCTAGACCCACACAGCCCCTCTGTCCTCTCACTCCCGTAGGAATCTCATCCGTGGCCCCTCAGACCACTCCAGCGTTAGGAACACGTCGGTCCCCTTTTACTCTGAGGCCTGACCTGCTGGTACTAGGAATTCAAGTCCTTCCCACTGCCCTTTCTTCCCCATGTTGGGGGCTCCTTGGGGGTTCCTCTGCCTCAGTCACAGGGGCATTTTCCATGTCTTCCCTGGACCCAACACTGCTGTCTGCACGTGGCCCACGTGGGCCCCAACAGCTCAGCGCCCCTCCCCCCTCTCACACAGCCTGTTCTGCTACCAGGGCCCCCTCTTGCTGCAGTTCCTCCCCTGACAGTGTTGCCACTGCCGTGGTGCTGACTGTACCCTTCGCAGCCGCTATCCTTGAAGCTGGGGAAGAGTCACCACTCATACAGGGACCAAAGCAATCTCAGCCACGTTTGAACAATGTAATCTCTCAAACCAGGGCCCCATAGTGTGGCCTTGATATTATCTCTGCCGTTCCACTGGGAAACTTAGTGTAAATTCCTGAGAAACTAGGCCAGAGGGTCTTGAAGGACACCATCCCGTAGCACCAAGCAAGCGTACCTTAAAGTCAGTCGTAAGAGGCAGAGTGTTTCCCCCACAGAACCCCCACAGCCTACCTGTGGTTTTCACCCTGAGGCTTCCCAAAGAATGCCTAGGGGGTTTTCCGTGCAAACATAATGTCTGATAACCCAAAGTTCCTAAAGTGACACCAGCATGAATCATATGTATTATATGAAGTTGTCAAAGGAAAACAACTTGTTATTGAGCCTGTGTTACATCAGATTGCAATACTGAAGAAAGCAAGTTCTTCCCTGAAATGCCTACCAACTCCAGTCTGTGTCCTTCCTCCTTCTCTTGGTCAGAGAAAAGGGTTTGAACTTCAGACTGTTAGCAACTGAACATCCTTGCTCTTAGATCTTTGCTTCCACATCACTAGAATGCTAATTGTGCCTCATCATTTGTTACTATAAGACAAAAAGCCTAAAGAGATTAAATAAGCTAAAATGAGCCAAAGTTCCTGGAACAATATCTAGCACTTGGTCAGTGTGCAGGAGTCTTATTCTTTTCTCCCCTGTCTCTTCCTCTTGGGTAGTTGGAATAGAAAAGGGAAGAAGAAAAATATTGAAATGGAGATGAAACAAAATGAGAATATAAGAAAAACATTAGATAACTTGCATCCTCCCTTTAATTTCTGGTGGCTTCAAGGATGTTGGTACTTTGAGATGGGAGTGTACCAACCTCTTCATTTGCCGGCAAATTAGTAAACTCCGCTTTCCTTTTCCTTAAACCACTTGTCCATGTTCTTCTGATGTGGCCTCGGGGACAAGTGCCAAACTTTCGGTAACAGAATTTGGTGTCCCTGGTGGGCCCATTCGTGTCCAGGTGGAATGGCACCCTGCAGCTGCTGGAAGAGGCAGGGAGCAGCCCCAGGTCAAAGCCATGGGTATTTGCAGGTAGGAGCTACTTCTTTACGAGATGAGAGAGGAAGTGATGGCCCCAGCAGGGGCCTGTTTTAGCTCCAGAGAACTCCCATTCCTGTCTTCCCAAAGTAGACACAGCTCCCCACAACCTGAACTGAGTTGAGGAAAAGGAGATGGATTTGGAAAGTGTCTGGATGCCAAGGCCTTTTGTTGGGTAAGTTCCCTGGTGTGTAGGCCAAGACCCTGATTCACCCACATGAGGGGTTTTCAGGCCTTCCTGTTGGTTTTGTTTGTTTTGAGGTGCCTTTTGGGGGTGAAAGGCATTTGGTCGAGTGGAACTAGGGAGACTGGTTTGAATTTAGAGCTCATTTGCAATTCCCAGAGAACAGGGTAGGGGGAAGACTAGGTCACCGGGTGGGGAGGGCTTTGAACCTTCCAGTTGGGGTGGCATTTATCCCCTTTGGATTCCCATTTGTGAACTTTCCAGCCCTCTGCCAGGGCATTTGAGGTACCATCTGAGATGCCATTGTGGGTGGTATTTATCCCCTTAGGATTCCCATTTATTGAATAGGCCCTGGCACTTTTGTAGCCCCTGTATTGTTTGTTATTTGTGAGTTTTGTTGCAACATAAGGAAGCTCCAACTCCCATCTGATTTATAGGCTATGGCATTTTAGATTGTTTGTGTTGGAAATTCCCTATATTGTTTGTGTTTGCTAAAGATTATTGTCTGCGTGTGAGGAAAAGTGGTGGTTGGTACTCCTTGTATAAAGTGTGAGGAAAGTGGTGACCAATGGTCCTTGGTTTATTCTGAGCTGTTGGTTCTTTTGTGGTGGTTGGTACTGCTTGTATGAAGTGTGAGGAAAAGTGGTGTTTGATGGCCCATGGTTTATTCTGAGCTATTGGTTCTTTTAAAATTCAGAGCTCAAATGGTTGACCTGCCACTGTAGAGTTAAAATGTTGAGTCTCAAGCTCTCTGCTTGAGATAAACTCATTATTTATGGTATACGAAATTATCTGTGTTTGTATGATTTTTGATAAATGAGGTCCTCCAACCCCCCACCAGAACCCCCGAAGCTGGCCAGGGCAAGGCACCGGGCAGGGCCGCAGCTTGGGAGTGGACTCGGCAGGAGGGATGACTGGCACACGTGCCCGCCGCCAAGGGGCATGCAGCAAGGGGGAAGGAACGCCTGCCGCTGCCACCATTTTGGCACCTTGGGAGGGTCCAGGGAGGGTGCCGCCTGAACTAACTCTTCAGTCCCACGCCCAGTAAATTATGACTCGGGGTCCTCCTGGCAGCGAACTCAATTTGAGCTAGAGGGAACCCATAGCTGGTGCAGGCAATTTGTGGCAATATCATAAAGGGGGCTTGAATGTGCAAGAATAGCCCCAGGGTCCTTTGAGAGAGTCAAAAGGAACAGGCAAAAAAGCTGCCCCAGACTGACTTTTTGTACAGAAGTGGGATCTCGAAAGGAACATTGCCTAAGATTGCAAAGGACTCTGGGTGGCAGGAAGCCTCCAGGAAAACAAATCATTTTATTTTTTTTAAGTCCAGGACTCAGACAGTGAAGGAGGAGCCCCCTGTCTCCAAATATCCCCACAGGATGTTGGTGCTTTGAGATGGGAGTCTGCCCACCTCCTCATTTGTCAGCAAATTAATAAGCTCCATTTTCCTTCTTAAAAAAAAAAATTTCTGGTAGCTTCAAGTCTGGTAGGGATCAAACTGAAATATACAAAAACATATTGTGCTAAGTTCTTCTTTCCCTTAATTTAGGAAAAGCTTTGAACAGTGAACTTATCCTTCTCTTCAACTATAGGCTTTACGTTGGACCTTTAATAAAAATAATGATCTATTCTGCTAAGTTTTACTTATGTTAAAAAAGAAAAAAATGGATAATTATATTTTTAAACCTACAAAATTCTCTTAAATTTAATGCAAATAATTTATGTGAACCAACCATTTTGCTCTTTATGTGAAATTGAAAATCGAAAACATCTACCTTTAGAGGCTACTGGAACACACAATTTCAGAACCACCTCTTATAATAACTCGCTGCCTGATCTTTCCCGGGTTACTTCATTCCCTAGGCCTCTTTCCCTTCCAATGCAAAGTGAGGAGACTAATATCTTCTCTGTCTACCTCACAGGGGGGTTGAGAGGAAATTGTGGATAGAAAAGAGGCTAAGAAAAAATTAGTAGAGGTATAGAAATGATAAAAAAAAAAAAGTTTGCTATATATAGGGATGCTGGGGTTCATTCTTTATTGCCAAGCTGCTTTCAAATTATATAATTCACACGATTCCAGGCACATAATTCTGAGTAAGTCTGAGCCATTTATTTTGGATTAGACACAAGCTTTGTGTAGTCTCTATGCAGAACAGCGTTTCTGTGAGTGTGTAAGGTTTAGGATATGCAGATTTGTTGAGATATCAGGAGTTGAAACCTGGTGGAGATTCTCATCCAATAAGGCAGAGGGGTGACAGCCAGCAGGTGGAGAAGGGGGGCGCAGTTAGGATAGTGCCATGTACTAGCCTAATGCCTGGGGACACAAAGTGTGTTGGGGTCCCAGGTTCAGTGCTTCATTAGAAGTCAGAGAACTCAGCATAAAGTTGAGGCTGTGATTTATTACAGTTGAAGGAGACAAAGCAAAATTAGCAAAGGGAAAAGGCTCTGGGGCAATATCTGGAGGCAACTGGTTATAAGCTTCAAGAGTCTCTCCGAGTAGAGTCACGCAGGACGCACTTAATTCCCCAGCAACGAGATGAGACAACACATGTAAAATGTTGTCTACCGGGGAAGCTCACTAGAGACTCAATTCCCAGAGTTTTATGTTGGGGGCCGGTCATATGGTCACACTCCTGGTCACCATCTGCCCAGCCGGTACCACATTGTACAAACATTAGACATAGTGAGCCTTTCTAATCAGGAAATGGTGGGGACTCTGCAGAAACCCAAGTTCCCAGATGACAGCCAAGGTCCAACCTTGCAAGCAGGCCTTTTGAAGAATAGCATTCTCGGGTCTGCAGTGTTAACTCTATTAAGCACACAGAGATATAAACAAGTAATTGCAATGTAGGAGGATAAATGCAATGATTGATTCAACTGACTAAGCTTTATTGACCCTTTGAAGGGTGGGGTAGGAATGAATAAATTAGAGACGATAGCTGTACTTTGTCACACTCAACTCAGCACCTCAATACTCCCTGCCGCCCATTCCACTGACAAAGTACTTTGCCTGTGAAAAACTCTGTGGCTGGGCTCCAGATTTCTCCTCCCAGCCTCCATCCAGGACCTACTGCACATCCCGAGGGCTCTGCTTTCCATCTTGCATATAACTTCCTTCTGTTTAGCCCCTTAGGTAAGTATTACGGGCTACTCTGGCATGAGCAGATTCTGGCTTGGCTCCAGACGCCCTCTGGCCAGTTCTGCCCCATCCCTACCCCAGCCCCAATTCCCGGTGCCCACATGTCATCTGGCCTCTTTGGCCCCTTGTCCATTTGAGGAGCTACACCCTGCCTGGGTGAAGCCCCGGTTACTTCACCTCTCCCCGTTCCCCTATCAATGACTTCAAAACCATCTCGTTTCTACCCAGAGCCTCTGGCTAATTTTCACACTACAGCCAACTTCCCCAGGAGTTGGCAAGAGCTTTGAACTTCAGCTTTCTCTACTTTTCCTTCTGGAATCTTCTTACGCAGGAGCTCTGTGTGCTGTCACTGAGTGCAACCTGTGCCTTCAGCGTCCCCGCAGCTCCTGTGCCCAGTGCCCTTGCTCGTACTGGAGAGACGTGCCGGTGGCCTCCAAACCCTGCCTTCTTTCCTTTCCTCTTTTAGGGTTGGTTGGATCAAAAGCACCAAGCCCCAGGTTGACAGAATTCAAATTGGAGATGGGAATGAATGGAGGCCACATACCTTGTTTCCTAGGTCCCCAAATTAGCAAAAGTAACAAAGACGTAGAGGTAGTGACATTTGGACCTCCTAATAATTTTAAGCAACCCGTTCAGCAAGGCAGACAAGGAGTCACACAAGTCAACTTTCTCCCCCTCACCCTGTCACCCGCAGCCCCAGGCAATTCAGACATCCAGAGGTTCCCGGGAACTCCCTCTTATCAGCGTCAGTTGGGGCCCAATTTTCCCACATGGTGACGTGAATGGCAAGGGCAAGGAAAAGCCACCAAGAAACGAAGTCTGTGAGGCAGTTAAGAGCCAGGTCTGGCAGTGAATGCCGTGACACAGGCACGTGGGAAGACAAGAGCCCTGATCAGACTTGCATGTCAGGAAGATCCTTGGCAGCTGGAGGGGGACAGACACAGAATGAGTCTGGGGGCAAGAGACAAAACTAAGAATTTTTTGTAATAATCTCTTAAAAGGTGGTGGGGCCTCAACTAGATCCAAGGCAGTGAGCGTCAAGTGGAGGAGACACACGTGGGGATTATTAGGAAGAACAAATCATCGGGACTGGGGAGTGGGGGTGGGACAGTGCAGAGGCGGAGCTCGGGGTCAGCGGCTTGGGCCAAAGCCCAGTTAAGATAAAGAGTGCAGCAGAGGCTTGTCGGAGCCAAACAACTTCATACCACAGCTTCCCCTTCACCTCTCCTCTGCTTCTCAAGGGTTCTCATCGGGTTTGGTTTTGTTTTGTTTTGTTTTTTCCTTTGAAGGTCCAGAAATGGCCTTGGTGTGTCTAACAGACTTCCAGGCACAGGCACGAGAGCGGCTCTCTAAGTCATCTTGGGATTATATTGAAGGAGGAGCTGACGATGGCATCACCCAGCACGACAACGTGGCGGCATTCAAAAAGTTTGGTCTTCTGCAGCCCGTGTATTGTTAAGCTAACGTGCACTGATTGAGAGATCCTGGGACAGTAGTAGTCCTGGTTTCTGCCTCCAAAAAAACCCAGAATACTCCAAATATAATCATGTGGCTCTTTGTTGTTTTGTTATTTTGCTCCGTTTGGGGGGAGGAGGAAAGATGGATAAACAGGGAATTTATCTTAGGACTAGCACAAGGGAGCCGTCCTCCCTCTGCTTCCCAGCAGCTGTGCAACCTGACACGGTGAGACATGGATGAGGAGTTGCTCGGGCAGGGAGGAGAAGCCTGCCCGGTAGGCCTAGATCTCCCGAGTTCCTAAGCCCGCTGCGCTTGAGGGAGAAAATGTTAACCAGGAGAGAGGACTCAGGTCTACAGGCAATATGATGATCCAAGGAGCCTTAGGAATAAGAGACTGATTCAAGGGAGAAGAGTTGGACTGGAAAAGTAGGAGACAGAGCATCGGTCAACCAGCAGCCGCCCACAGGCCAAGTCTGGCCCACAAGCTAACGATAGTTTTTTATTTTAAAATCGTTGAGGAGTGGAGGGAGTCAAGAGAAGAAGAAGGCCTTGTGACATGTAAAATTATATGAAATTCAATTTTTTTATATTTCATATTTTTTTTTTTTTTTTTAGAGACAGGGTCTTGCTCTGTCATCCGGGCTGGGGTGCAGTGGCCCAGCCATACCTCACTGCAGCCTTGAACTCCTGGGCATAAGAGATCCTCCCACCTCAGCCTCCTGAGTAGCTGGGACAACAGGCACACACCACCATGCCCAGATAATTTTTGTTGTTGTTTTTGTAGAGATGGGATCTCACTATGTTGCCCAGGCTGCTCTCATCGAACTCCTGGCCTCAAGTGATCCTCCTGCCTTGGCCTCTCAAAGTGCTGGGATTACAGGCAAGAGCCACCGTGCCCAGACTGTAATTCAAATTTTAATGTTGATAAATAAAGTGTTTATTGGAACACAGCCATGCTCACAGTCATTTACTATTGTGTATGGCTGCTTTTGTGCTACAACAGCAGAACTGAACAGCTGTAACAAAGACTGAAATATTTACTATCTGGCCCTTTATGGAAAAAGTTTGCTGACTCCTGTGATAGCAAGGTCAGGAGAAAACTGAAAAATGCGATACAAAGTGAGCACTATATTCTGCATTTTCACACTTAATTAACACTCTACTAGGCACTTTAAATGATTCATCTCATTTTGTTTTCACAAAACTATTAGGAAATTTGGATTATTAATCCTATTTCCCAGATGAAGTAACTGAGGCTAACTTACTCCAGTTTGCACGATTAGTATTTTCAGAAAATTTTTCTAAGTTTGTGTACAGAAATAACAATAATAGTATTTCGTAAAAAAACAGAAATGTTTTGACCCCAAGGCTAAGGCATCGGTTAGGTGGGTCTTAAAAGTGTGTTTTACGTATTTATTATTTGTGAATTCTCTTCCCTTCTTCTAAAGCAGTATTTAAGCCAAATCTTAAAATGAATTAGCTGCTAGCAAAAAAGTCATGATCACTCTCTGGGATTTGTCCTCTTTCAGTGACCTTTCCTTACTTTCTGGAGACTTGTTTCTAACTGGAGAGGAAACTCCATCCTTCCTGTTCTTTTCCTTTCCAGTCCTTGCTATGATGAATCAAGTACTGAGGAGGCGCAGCTCAAAGACACAGACCCCCGACAGAGCGGGGCAGGGGCAGTGTGGGCCGTGTGCGCATGAGCAGTTCAGAGAAGGCTGGTGAACGTGGACGAGGGTGTTGGGAGCGGCTTGGGAGAGGAGCCTCCTGCCGGATCCACACTGCGGATCCAACTCTCAGCCAACTGAACCCACCAAGGCTTCGGGGGACCCAGTCAAGTTTAGACCTGCACCAGGAATCAGGGGGCCCCAGACAGCACCTCCATGCTGAAGAGTCTTCCCACCAACACAACATCTCTTTGTTGCCTAGCACAGAATCCGCCTCCGTCCCCGATACCTGAGAGATGTGTCGAAGGTAGACACCAGGACCACAATTCAAGGGGAGGAGATCAGTGCCCCAATCTGCATCTCACCCTCGGGGTTCCACTGCCTCGCCTGGCCCGATGGGGAAATGAGCACAGCAAGAGGTATGAACCAAGCCGCCTCGAAGCCCCTTCCCCAGAAATCCAGAAATACCCAGGAGGCCTTCTTGAGAGCAGGAACAGGGAGCCCCAGCGTTTCTCTCTAGAAGGGCCTTAGGGACAGCAATCTGGTTGACATTAAGGAAGGAGGGAAAGGGCATGCTTAAAACTATGTATGTGTAACATTTCACCTAAGATTGAGACAACATAATAAAGAATTGTTAGACTGGGAGAGGGGCCACAGATAAATAGGAAGGTGTTAAAATCCCACCAAGACATCCCTCAGAAGAGGGGTGCCGGCCCCTCTGACTCATACTCTCTGTGGGAAAAGGGATGCCCAATGTGGCCCCAAAGGTAGGCCTCTCTTTGGCCCTTCCAGGCTAGGGCTGGGGCTGAATGATGAGTCTCTGAATTTAGAATGAGGAGAGAATCATGACATTACGTCCTAACACAAGGCCCTGGCAATTGCTCTTACGCAAATATTCCACTGACCTTGTCATCTTGTTTGACAAAAAGTTTCTGGTTAGGTTATGTCTGCTGCTTAGTAAACCCCATTGTCTCCCCACATCCTCCACCACCATCAATAATAATAATTATTATTATAATTATAGAAGAGAAGAGAGAGGGCTGAAAGGACCCTTGGGACTCCTTTGTAACCTTCACTGTAGGTCGAGTCTGTTTTTGTGAGTTGCCCAGGGCTTCCTTGGGGTCCCGTAGTTTGACTCTGTGACCTAGGAAGCAGTGAATCCAAGGATTTTGGAGCTGAAAGTGACATCCCTCTTGATGAGGTTAGGAAACAGATCTGTCTAGGTTGAACTCTGAATAGCCTATATGAATATGAACAGTTTACTAAATTTTACAGTTGAATGTCTCATTTGGGGGTGGGGTAAAAGAATGGGGTATCTCCTGTTGACATGAAGAATTGAAAACATTAATTTTCGATTAGGCCAAATTCCCTGCCCATGGGTTATAGCATGGCAGTGACGATAACCTGTTGGAGAATCCCACTGAAATGACTAAATTAGGAAACAAGAAATATACAACTTAGCAGCAGCAGCTTCAACCTCCTCACCATCATCATCATCATCAACCTCATTATCACCAGCATTCGTACGTCAGCAGTTTAAAGAATGCTTCCATATCTAGTATCTTACTTAATCTCCCCACAATTCTAAAGACAGGCGTTATTATTTCCTTCATTTTACAGATACAGGAAACAAGAGGCTCAAGGACACATAGCAGAGACTGGCATTCTTCTAATTACAGATATCATGCTTTTTCCACTACAAAGTTCAGGCTTCTCCCCTGGGATTACATTCCCTCATCCTCTGTCGTCTCTAACTCTCTTCTGCTTCATTAGGTATTTATAAGAAGCCCACTTTCCTGTCTGAAGGCTGTAACACACCCAACGTGGTTCTGAAGGCTGAATGACATCTCTGGCTGAAAATATTTTATTAGGAATATAGGATTTGTATGACAGATTATACAGAGGAGGACCCAAACAGCTTTAGGCCTCTCAGTCTGATCAAATCACCTCCCATCCCTGCCCTACAGGAAAGTAGAATGAAGCTAAGCTTTATCTCACAGGGCAAGCTGGCCAGAGACCACACAGACTCCCAGGGCTTCTCACCCCAGTCCAGATACCATTGCCCTCCAACCTGAGTGGTGTCTTTGCTTTGCAGCCGCCCAAGCAGCCAAGGTCTGCTACATCACCAGCACCTACGCCAGCTGCAACTTGGAAGATATTGTTGCTGCCGCTCCAGGAGGCCTCCGGTGGTTCCAGCTCTATGTGCAACCAGACCAGCAGCTGAACAAACAGCTGGTCCAGTGGGTAGAATCCCTGGGTTTCAAAGCTTTGGTCATCACAGTGGATACACCCAAAACTGGCAACAGGCGACATGACATTCGAAATCAAGTGGACTTGAAGATGAACATAATGCTAAAAGATCTTCGATTACCTAAAGAGGTAGGAGAGATGGCCAGAGCCAACAGGCAGGCATTATAGGAGGCAAATTTCCTTCCCCCTTTCCTCTTTTCCTCCTTTCTTTCTTTCTACAAGTATTTATTGTGAGCCTGCTCTGTGCCAGACACTGGGGGTGCAGCAGTTCAAAAAGCAGATCTGGTTCCTGCTCCCCAGAGCTTCCAGATAAGCAGAACATAAGACCAAATGTCCTCACCCCTGTGGCTGCCCCACCTTTCAACAGAAGTGTTCTGGCCAGAGCTGGATGCTGAGAAATGGAAAGGCCATAGAAAGGATTTTTGCATGGAATAGGTAAGTAACCTAAAGAAGTTCATCCAACATTTTCTACTTTATGGAACACTTAGAAAATGATCATTTTGGATGGCACAGGTAGATAAACTGACTCTCTGAAGAGGATGCTCACAGCCAGGGCGACTGGCCAGCCTGTCTAGCCAGCCCAGGTCCCACTCTTCTGCCATGAACACTGAGGAGTCAGTATCTCTGCACATCTAGAACTTATGTGTGGAACAACAGGGTACTGTAGCACATCTGTTTGGAATCTCTGAACGTGGTGACTACAAAGGAAACTTTCCCCATTAAAATCCTACAGTTGCATGGCATGGAGTGCCCCAGAGAGAAAGCCATGGTGAAGTTGAATCCCTTGGCTACAGTAGAGATAGCAATGTCAGCCTTTGCAGCAGTGGGCGGCTGTGATACCCAGTCAGGTGACTCAGTACTTCTACTCCTTAAGCACAAATTGGCCTTCAGGTTAAAATTTACCCAGATCCCAGAGGCACACTGAGATCTATAAATATTTGCTGTATATGGTGAGCCAAGGACAAACAGGGGGTAAGATTATTGAAATATTGCTTAGTTCTTACTGTCCTGTGCATAACTGAACCCTAACACATCACACTAACCCATAAATGCATTTCCTTATCTATCTCATATACTGGACTCTGAATTACTTTAAAGAAGAGAATGTGTCTTATTTGTCTTTGTGTCTCCAGAGCCTGGCATAATTATTGAGCAGCCACACGATTAATGGTTAATGCATAAGCAGTTGAAGTAGAAATCCTTTTATATAAATTTTGTTAAGAAAAGAAGCTAGAAGCGTCGCTGGATTCTTTTGCTTCTCTCTCAAGCTTATAAATGGCAACTCTCCAAAGTGTGTCTCCTCTTTGGAATGGATCAAACAGTCTTGTAGGACTTGAGGACTAAAGTTTCCTTTTTATTTCCTACAGAGAAATTCAATACCTTATCTCCATACATCTGCCATAAGCCCATCTCTCTGCTGGGATGACATCTCCTGGTTTCAGAGCATAACCCGATTGCCCATCATCCTTAAAGGGATTTTGACAAAGGAGGACGCAGAGTTAGCTGTGAAGCACCATGTCCATGGCATCATTGTTTCCAACCATGGTGGGAGGCAGCTTGACGAGGTTCCCTCTTCAGTAAGTAGGATGACTTCAAAGGGGTGCGTTTTTGTGAGTGCCATGTGTGTCTGTGTCTGTGTGTGTGTATCTACACCAAAGTACTCTATAAAATCTGGGGCACCTTCCCCCCTCCCATGCAATATACATTGGTATATACTTATGAATTTTAAGGAATTTTTGTCATTAATAATCGCCTAGCATGTACCAGGCTATTTTTACAAACTTTACATATGTCGTCTCTAAGTCTCATGCCAATGCTGCAAGACAGGTGTTATTATTTCTGTTTCACAGATGGGGATACTGGAGTTTAGAGACATTAAGTAACTTGTCCAAAGTCACATAGATAATAAGTGGTTAATGTGGAATTTGATAAGAAAGCTGTTCCAAAAGCACCTTCAAGGTCTCCTGTCTTCTGAAAGGGATGTTCAGCTTCAAACTTGCATATCTGCATGGATTGTAACTTCATAGTTTCCCATCTGACACATCCCAGGAAGAAACAGTGTTTCACTTAAGCAAAAGTAATGAATAACCATCTTTCACAATAAAACTAAAAAAATGTACTAAGGAATACTTCACTAAAATCTATGATGGCCTATAATTTTTTCCCCTAACTCATGAATTTATGTCTGTGATAGATGGAGTTTGGAGGGAAGAAAATGAGAAAAAAGAGGATAAGGAAAGAATCTTTAAATGGGAATTAGTTGTTGATTTATCTTCATGTAGATATATTAATATTTCTGCAAAAGTTCTATTGCTGCTTGACTTGTTTTGAGAAAGGAAAGTCTTTTCCTTTTAAGTTTTATTGACCTTGTTACTATAAAAGTAAAACATGTTCACTGCACATAAATGATAAAACATATATAAACAAAAAGAAAAAGATAAAAATCACCCCTAATTTCATCACTATCACTATATCAATATTTTGGTAATTGTTGTCATTAACGTTCTAATGCAAATATAATTTTTGTGTTTAAAAAAACTATGAATGATGTTTTATAATTTCTTACTTTTACTTTGCAATATATTAAGAGCAATCTTTTTTGCTTCAATATTTATGCTCTTCTTATTTTTAATGGTGTGTAGCATGAATGGTCAATTTAGATAACCAGCCTCCTACTGTATTCCTTCCAATCTTGCTATATTTTAAACAGTGTATTAGTGACTACTCTTAAAGCTAAAATCTTTAGCACTTTCTCAATTATTTCTTTAAGATAAATCGCAGGAATTAGAAATGCTGCCTTATCCAGTTTGTACATTCAGAGACTTGTGATGCCGGGAGGCACAAGGTACCAATCACTCACCTCCTTCTCTGCGCCAGGCTCTCAGTGGTAGAGAACAGGGAGAGGAATAGCAAGGCCACGTGGAGAGAAGGGGCACGCTTCACTGTGGCTCTCTGGTAAAAGCTGGATTAAAGGGTATAGTCAGGCCTCCTACTTCCCATCCCAACTCCCATGCTGAGCTCTCTAACCCAACCCCTGCCAGCGTGCCCACAGCCACCTTTCACATGTCCAGTAATTGGCAGAACAGAGAATGCAAGAGCGCATAGCAGGCCCTGTCCCAACTGTGCTTACCACATAGGAGCAGAAAGCACCAAAGAGCCCACCACTGACAAGCAGCAGACAGGGTAGAACATAGGCTTTTAAAAGAAAACAAATAAAAACATTATGCAGTAGATGTCAGGCTTTTGTTAATCAATTTAGCCAGCCTTGCTCCCTTGGGAGGACTGAGAAATAAGTGGAGAAAGAAGACTAATTCTCCCATTGTGCTTCCTCAATAGAGAGTGAATATTGGCTAAGGCAGGAGCCTGAGAGAGAAGAATTTCTCCCACCCGTTTAATTCTGATCAACGTGTTGTTTTCCCAAGTCATTTGGCTGAACATCCAAACCCAGAGTCAGCCAGGAACAGCACCAAGATTAGTGTGAGGCTAGTGAGGTATTCACTTTAGGCTCAAAAGTTAAGAAGATGCCAAGAAAAACTTAGTAAGGGAAATCATATTTTAATGCATTATTTTTAAAATGTAAATTAATACAAAAATCCGTGGTGAACAAAATGTCAACACTTTAAATAAAGATAGAATCCACCCCTGCATTTATATAACCCCACCTCACCTCACCCTAGTCCTGGCCCTGGGTTCAGTAAAACTATTCATGAAAACAAGCTCCAGCTCACAGGTCAGAATTTTCCATTTGATTTTTTTTTAAACATTGTGTTCAAATGTCATTTATCTGAGTTTTTTGGCACCCCCTGAATTTTGTGCCTGAGGTAAGTGCCTCACCCCTCCTCAGGCTGGTGTCTGCCCTGTGAGGGGTGACACTTTTCGAAAGAAGCCCCTACTTCTATGAGGTTTCACATCCAACATTGTCTATGTGCTTCCTCCTGGGACCCGGGGACAGGATAAGTCAGCTGTTGTCCCCAGAAGACTCTAATGAATGTCCTATTCGGACCTATTAAAAATTAACTATGAGGCCATACTGCACCCTGAGCTGAAATTCACTCCCTAGTCTATTTCTCCAATTATTGTCATCTCCATTGTCCAGTATGGTTCACCAAAAGAATGTTTACACATACATTTTTTTCATATCACAAAAATATTTCAAATAATATCGTGCTGGGACTATAAAAATACCCCTTATTTGAACCTGAATTCCCTCCAGTTATTACATGTAAATTGAAAACATAGTCAATTCCCCCCCTCCACCTGTAAATTAATTCTTTTTTTATTTTTTTCAAGAACCGGTTGCATAGTATCCACCTGCAAATTAAAGTAAGAAGTTCTTTCCTCCCTAGGTTCTTATTCTGCTCCGTCTCAGCCAAAGGATCTCAATCAGGTAGAATAATGATGGATTCCTTTGGCGGCAAAAGGCCCCCTACCACCCAATGTCAACTCCTCTACTCTGGCCATCCCTCAGAGAAGCACAGACAGGAACCTGGAGGCAGTTCCAGAACTCCCTCCAGGAGGGTCCTGCTATCACTCTTCTTTACAGACTCGGAGGTGCCCAGAAAAGCATGGATCAGCCTGGGGCACCCTGGGTGGTCAAGACCTATTGACCTGTGTTAACGGGAAAAAAAGCCAAACTCTGTAAAATAATTTTAAAGAGATTTACTCTGAGCCAAATTTGAGGACCATGACCCAGAGCCATGGCCAAGAAGTCTTGAGCAAGTGGACTCGCTGTGGCTGGGTTACAGTTTGGTTTTCTACCTTTCAGGGAGACAGGGGTTGCAGGTAAAGTCATAAATCAATATGTGGGAGGCATACATTGGTTTGGCCCAAAAAGGTGGGCCATCTCAAAGCAGGGAGGGGGGCACTTAAAGGTTATAGGTGGGTTTAAAGATTCTTTGACTTGTAATTGGTTAAAGACATGAAGCCTTGTCTAAAGGCTTGGAATGTTTTAACATAAGGAGCTCTTTATCAGAGATAAGCCACTGGACATATATGTGTGTAAATTGAAGACCTGTAGGTTTGTCTTGCATGCCCTTAGGCCTGTTAATAGGTTACAAAGGATGTCCCCAAGGAGGGAGGGGGGCATGATGAGGCATGTCTGACCCGCCTTCTCCTGGCAGGCAATTTAGTTTTCGGATATTCCTTTGGCCACGAGGGGGTCCATTTAGTCAGCCGGTGGCGGGGTGAGTCTTAAGATTTTATTTCAGGCCGGGCGCGGTGGCTCACGCCTGTAATCCTAGCACTCTGGGAGGCCAAGGCGGGTGGATCGCTCAAGGTCAGGAGTTCGAGACCAGCCTGAGCAAGAGTGAGACCCCCGTCTCTACTAAAAATAGAAAGAAATTATATGGACAACTAAAATATATATATACAAAAAAAAAATTAGCCGGGCATGGTGGCACATGCCTGTAGTCCCAGCTACTCGGGAGGCTGAGGCAGTAGGATCACTTAAGCCCAGGAGTTTGAGGTTGCTGTGAGCTAGGCCGACGCCACGGCACTCACTCTAGCCAGGGCAACAAAGCGACACTCTGTCTCAAAAAAAAAAAAAAAAAAGATTTTATTTCAGTTCACACCTGGAATTCCAGAGGCAAGATAAGAGACAAAGTCCAGTGGAGAAATCAGGCCAAAGTGATAAGCCGCTCCTATTTTGCCTTTCAAGGGCTTAAACTTTACTCTTCCAATGCCGTTGTTCCAGTCCTATCTCACCGCACAGATAAACCGTAATGCACTCAGGGCCAAGTCGATCAACTGGTGCAAAGGAAATGACGTGCAGCCCTGTTTCCCAAGTCAGGTTGCAGTCTAGACACTCAGGCCAAAAAGACTTAGTTCCTTAGCAATGGAGCACCTTTCTAGCTGTGCCACCCTAGAGACAGAGAGGGCAGAAGAAAATTATAAGTCAAAATATTGTTTGAAAAGAAGAGTGTTAAAGTGAACATTATAAATAAAAAACGTCCCCTTTAGGACATAAAGAGGAGCCAAACAGTTCTTCCAAGCTGTAGACAATCAAGTGAGTCAGAGAGAAGCTAGACTAGAGTCAAAGCAGAAAACGGCAGGAGGGAGAGCCCAGAGAGACGCCCCAGGTCCCAGCAATGCAGCCGCAGCTGCCGTGGATAAGCGCCAGCGGCCTCAATCATGGGAAGGAAGAAACCGTCCAGGCATCCCTCCAGCTTGGACTCCGGGTCCCATCCCACGTTGAGAGTCAAACCAGAAAGCCCCCAACCTGTGTGCATCTCCTTTCCAGATTGACGCTTTGACAGAAGTGGTGGCTGCTGTAAACGGGAAAATTGAAGTGTACCTGGATGGTGGGGTCCGAACTGGCAACGACGTGCTGAAGGCTCTGGCCCTGGGGGCTAAGTGCATCTTTCTTGGGAGGCCGATCCTATGGGGTCTTGCCTGCAAGGTGAGAGTGGAATGTGGGGACCAACTGAAAGCTTCTCATTCGTTTCCATGCTTTTCTGGGGTTCACCCTCCAAGCTCAGCCATTTTTCAAGGTGCCAAGATTCCCGCAGGACGGTTACACCTCACTCAGAAGCATATTGCAGACTTCCACTAGCTCTCACCCCCTACCTTTTTCTCTGTGCTTTCCTTTATTCCCACCTGTAATTCTAACTTCACAGATGTCCCCCATCCTCCCCACCACAGCCCTAATGACATCTAGAATTTATACTCAGCTGATGGTCAGAATGTTCCTTCATGGCTCTTTTTGTCTCTCTCTTTCTCTGTCTGTCTGTCTGTCTTGGGAGCAGGGTGAAGATGGTGTTAGAGAAATTTTAAACATTTTAAAAAATGAGTTCCACACTTCCATGACCCTTACAGGTAAGGTTTTAAAGTTTTTTCCTAATTTGGAGCTTAAAGTATTATAGGAGGGCTAACGAACACGAACAGCAGCCCTTTCTTCTCATTAGGCCTTTCTCAGCTTGGTAGCTGTCCAGAAGAGAGAACAGGGAAAACGTATCTGAGACAAAGATTAAGCGCTATTCTGTGCTCAGTGGAATCTCAAAGCTCTCCTCAGGGTCATTAACAGTTCCGGGGAGGATTACCTCCAGCTCTGAATTCCTGCTTCTGCCAATTTTACTTATTCCAGGGCTGCTGTTTCTGACCACTCCCATCAACCCAGGCATGAAACTCAACCCTTTCCTATGTCTCTATGTTTAGAAAAAGACCCTCTCTCATTAGTTACATTTTTATAGGTAATACATTTTGCCCAAGTTATGGTGCATACAACATAGATACGGAAAGGACTTCCAGTTAAACATTACACAGGCTGTTATGACATTTTTCAGCCTTCTCACTGCCTGCTCGGGCCCACGGCTCCCCAGCCCGCACCATTATGCTAGCTCTTCTTTCTCTCTTCTCTTTTTGCTTCTCATCTGGAGTTACCCTCTTCAATCCCTGCATCCAATCTCAGCTACAGTCTTCGTTTTGCATATTAATTAAGATCTTCTGCTAAAGAAGAGTCTTTTCCCTTGACAGAACATTTCCTCAGAAGGTAGCTGATATATGGAATACTCACCCATCTCTTCTGCTGCCCCTGAGTCATTTCACTCCCTAAGAGATTCTTCCCCCATCCCTGAGCCTCAACAGAACTGAGATAAAGATCAAGGATGTCTACTGTACACAAGAGTTGATTTAAAAAGGGTTTTTACATTTTTTACCTTGACATTTTGATAGGACTGTGTTCAAAGATGACGTGGGCACAGGTTCATAAAGTAATTCCCAGTGCAAACAGAATTACATTACTTGTTCTCTATAGAAACTATTTCATCAGAGTGAGTGCAAAAATCAAGCCAGGTTTGTTCCCATTGGGTCATCCCATAGCCATGATGGGGTGGGTTGCTGGTGTTTTAGAGAAATGAGCTTTGTAACTGCATTGTTGTTTTAGGCTGCCGTTCGATCGCTGAGATCAGTCGGGACTTGATCCAGTTCTCCAGATTGTAAGGAAATAGAGCTAATAACCAGACTGCCGAGGCTGCTCACAGGAGGAAGACAAACTCACAGCCTGGTGTGCAATACCGTCCTGCCTGGGCTCATGCTACGAAGCGGCTCATGCCTTGTGCCCTCAAGTCCTCCACCCCTATGCTTCAGGCCCTCCAAACCCATCTGCCTCAAATATCCCAGGCTCTTCTTTGCTTTGCTGACTTTTATATGTTGTTCTCTTTCCTAAAATCCTCCTCTGAAATAAAAGATCTCAAAAGGGCAGATCAACAGTGACTGAAACAGCTCTTGTGTTATTTACTTACCCTATGTATCTCTATGAAACAGTTATGGAACTTTGCACTCTGGACAGAAGAGCTATGTATATAAAACACTCCCGAACAAAAACCACAATCTCTATCCATCAAACAGTGCATCATAGGCCAACCAGATGAAAGGAAAGGAAAGCTAGTGTAGTTAGAATAATTAGAAGAGTGGTGAATACTTTGCAGAATGCTCATCTTTGAAAAGAGGCTCAGGAGCCTAAGCTTGATGTCCTCGTTAAGGGGTTGGTAAAAGGAAAAGGGATCCCAGTGTCAGACCCTAACATTTTATTCAGGTCTCCAATTGGCCCCCGCATTAGTGGGCTGATAGTTTGAGGCCAAGGTAAGGTGTTCAATTTAGCAGCAAGGATGGAGTGCTTGTGCTGAAAGTTTAGGGACACACTAAGAAAGTGCCATGTCTAGGAGCAAGTGTTCGGCTGACACAGCAGTCACAGCTTCATTGTGGGACAGGAGGCCTAAATGACCACGGACCTCGAAGATGACCTTCAGCACACTGATTGGCTAGCAAAATATATGTCTTGGAAAAGATGGAAGCTTCATGTCTTGGTCTGTTTGTGCTGCTATGACAAAATATCTGAGATTGAAATGAACACATACTTTTAGCTGTGCTCCCTCCTAAATGCCACCAACATATCAATAAAGGTGTTTTAAAAGATAAAAAAAAATCTAAGATTGGGGAATTCACAAACAACAGAAATTTATTTCTCACAATTCAGGAGGCTGAAGAGTCCATGACCCAGGCACCAGCAGGATCCGTGTCTGGTGGGAGCCTAGTGTCTGCTTCCAAGATGGCACCTGGTTGCTGCGCCCTCCAGAGGGGGTGAACACTGTGTCCTCATGTGGCAGAAGGGATGGAAGGGGCTCACTAGTTCCCTTAAGCCTTTTTTTATGGTTACTAACCCCATGTATGAGGCCCCACCTCTTAATTGGTGATTAAATTTCAACATATGAATTTGGGGGGACACATTCAGACCATACAACTTCATAAGTTCAAGAGGAATATAGTACAAGGTTGACCTCGGTGTAGCCTAATGCATGCGCTGCCTCAAGGGACTTGGGCAATTTTTTTACTTTGATTCACAGAGCCAAGGCCACAGACATGAAAGAACAGAAGAACAAATGAAAGTCTAAAATATTCATGGTCATGACCTAGGATGTCACAGGAACTTATGGCACACTGACTAATGTCTTTTCCATGTGCTGCAATGACCTTTAAGAAAAGTAGCAAAAAGAAAGTTTCAAGATAATATAGATTCAGGGACTCTGGGAACAAATTAAAATTAACTATCCCAGTTCTTCACCAGTAAATAAGAAAGGAGATATCTTTATTTTGGTCATATTGGATAGTTTTTACTAGGTAGATGTAGGCTTTCTCAGTAAAGTACTAAAGAGCTAAACTAATTGTAGGGATTAAAGTCTGAGAAATATTCTGTTACCCAGGGGTCCCTAAGAACATGGCCTCAGACAGCGGACAGACTCATGAGTGAACTCTACCACTAGCCACTTCTCAGGGCATGGGACCGTACCTAGACAGGTTGTCCTCTGGCCCATTCCCCAGCCCTCACAGCCCTACCCCCATCAGGAATCAGCATCACAGATGGTGGGGCTTGGTGCACTTTCTAGAACTTCACTCTCTGGAATTTCACTTCTAGATCATAGAACTATGTCTCAGACACGTTTCATTTGTGTTAAGTCAATAACTTTGGTCTCATTAGTCTCCTCATATCACAAATAAAATGAGAACATCTCAGTACCAAATTGCTCCTTGTGGTAAAAAAAAAAAAAAAAAAAAAAAAAAGGAATAAATCAACAGCCTTGAAGATAAGTCCCGAAACCAGGGAAAACATTAGTAGGATAACATTCCCCCCGCCAACCACCCCACCACAATCTCATAAATCAAATATTTCTTCATGCTTTCAAGCTGGCTAGTGACCATGTTACAAAATTCCCCCAAGTTTCCTTATTACAGGGACATCAAGGCAGGCATAATGGCCTGCTTAAGGTCATCTCTTCAACCCTGAAATCCCCACTGAGGACTTGGTTGAGTCATTCCAGATTGGTTGGAGGCAAAAGTAAAATGAATCACTTTAGGATATGGTATTAAAGCAAGTTGGTGTACAGACAATGGAGTTACCTTACTTTACAACAAAATATATTAATAGTATAAGTTGTCCTTGTGTACATTTATCTTGGTGAAAATTGTGCTCCTTTTAGGTCCTGGACACATATATGTGCTATTTTTATGTTGCTTTTCCTTCTGAGCTCAGAGGGCTAGATCCAAAATCCTAAGGGAAATGATCAAGGATATTATCAAGATAATGCCAAAAGGCTGTTCTCCATTGCTCATAAATGTGGAAAAGGATGCCCACAGTGACCTGAAGAGATGCATAGTAAATCTCAGAAGAAATCTCTTAACTTCTAAAAATGTCCTACATTGGAATGCAACCTGACATAAAGACAGACAAAATACCTGAGCAGACACCTCACCAAAGAGATATACAGGTTACAAAAAAGCATATGAAAAGATGCTCAACATAACGTGTCATTAGAGAATTACAAATCAAAACAGAGATACCACTGCATATCTATTAGAATGGCACAAATCCAAAACACTGACAACACCAAATGCTAGCAAGAATGTGATTATCAGGACCCCTCATTCATTGCTAGTGGGAACACAAAATGGTACAGCCACTGTGTGAGACGGGTTGGCAGTTTCTTATAGAACTAAACATATTCTTACTATATGATCCAGCAATCATGGTCCATGGTAATTACCCAAATAAGTTGGAAACTTATGTCCACACAAAAACCTGTATATTAATCTTTATAGCAGCTTTATTCATAATTACCAAAACTCAGAAGTAGCCAAAGTGTCCTCAGTAGGTGAATGGATAAAGTGTGATAAATCCAGACAATGCAATAGTATTCAGTGCTTTTAAAAAAGAGAGCTATAAAGCCTTGAAAAGACATGGAGGAAACTTAAATGCATGTTACTAAGTAGAAGAAGCCAATAAGAAAGGACTGTATAGTGTATGATTCCAACTATATGACACTCTGGGAAAGACAAAACCAAGAAGACAATAAAAAGGTAAGTGGTTGCCAGGGTTAAGGGGCACAGAGGAATGACTAGGCAGGGCACAGAGAATTTTTAGGGCAGTGAAATTATTCCATATGATACTGTAATGGTGGGTATGTGTCCTTACACATTTGTCAAAACCCAGAGATTGTCCAAGCCCAAGAGTGAACCCTGATGTGAACTCTGGACTTTGAGTAACGATGTATCAATGCAGTTCATCAATTGTAACAGATGTACCATTCGGGCAAATGTGCAGGAATTGATGGGGGAGGGGGCTGGGGGGCGAGGGACTGTGCATGTGGGTGGGGGCAGCGGGGCCTGTATGGGAACTCTGTGCTTTCTGCTTAATTCTGCTGTGAACCTAAAACTGGTCTAAAAAATAGACTCTATTTGAAAAATTAAATGACATAATACATGTAAAATACATTGTACACAGTAAAGAACTTAATAGTAAATGTGTTAGAGCTCAAATGTAGAGCATCCTATGTGCAGGAAGATGTGACTCCTTGGTTTGATCTTAACTGATCATTCCTTAAAATAAATTTCTGGAGTGGACTTACTCCAGAAAGAGTCAAGTGTGTGAATGTTTAAAATATTTTGTCAGATAGTCACCAGAAATTTGCATCAATTTACACTTCCACAAATTGCATGCCTACCTCCCCACATCTACACCAATACTGGGTAACTGCAGTTATTCTAATATTTGCTAAACTAGTCGTGATTTTCAAACTGGATGCAGTGAAGGGTTAATGTTCTCTGTAATGCAAGAGAAATCCCCAAGGAGGGAAGGCAGCTTGTTGGGGGATAAGACAATCTATCCTCTTTTCTTTTTTTAAAAACATTGGAGTTCCAAGAGCCAAAATGGCAAATCACCTACACACCCAATAATAAGGAAATAGGTAAGTGATACATAGTACATTTGTATGATGGAATGGTGCATGGGCATAATGTTTTCAAAGAATATTAATGACATGAGAAAACACTCTTAAATATGGCTAAGTGCCAAAAGCAGGACATAAAACTTTATCTGTCATTATCTTAACACAATATCCACACAAACACCTACATACACCCATGCAAGCATATTAAATCACACCAACAAAAAGACGAGAAGGAAACACACCAACGTTTTAACAATGGTTATCTTTGGGTATGATTCTTTACTTTTCTTCTTTGTACTTTTCTCTAGTTTCTAAACTATTTACAATAAACAGGATAGAGTACTGAAACATGCTATAAACTGGATAAACCTTAAAAACATTATGCTAAGTGAAAGAAGCCAGTCAAAAAAGATCAAATATTGCATGAATCCATTTATATGAAATGTCCAGAACAGGCAAATCTATAGAGACAGAGAGCTAGGGGAGTAAAGGTAGGCAGTGGGTAATGACTGTGGAGTGATGAAATATTCTAAAATTATATTGTGATGATAGTTTCACAACTCTGTGGATATGTTAAAAACCCTTGAGTTGTGTACTTTAAATGGGTGAGTTATATGGTATATAAATTTATGTAATAAAGCTGTTTAAAGAAAAAAAATAATATATGCTTTATGTAAAACGTAGTTTTAAAACTTTTTAAAGGGAGAAGGAGCAAAAGAAAGTTGAGAAAGAAGACGAGAACTAGAGGATAAATTTGACTTACCAACCAACACTGCTCCAAATCCCTGAATACAACCCAACCTTGAGCAAGACTCAGGGGTAGATGGCGTGGCTGTCCATCTCAACCCACAGCAGCCAGTATTGAAGTTATCTCTTCATATCTGTTTTTCATTCTAGAATGTCAGCTCTTCAAGGGCAAAGGCTGTGTCTCATTTGCCTTAATGCCCCCAGGCCTTAGCACAGGTCCTTCTACAAAGCCAATTCACCATGAATGGTTTTTTGTTTGGTTGCTTAGTTTTGGTTTTAGGTTTTTTTGTTTTTGGCTTAAAATAACAGAAATTTATTCTCACAGTTCTGGAGACTAAAAGTCCAAAATCAAAATGTCAGCAGGGCCATGCTTTCTCTCAAAGCTCTAGCGAAGAATCCTTCCCGACCTCTTTATAGCTTCTGAGGATTGCCAGTAATGATTTGCATTGCATGGCTTATAGACCCTGCAGTCCAATCTCTGCCTCCATCATCACGTGGTATTTTCCCTTTGTGTCTCATTATGAATCCCTGAGTCATCCCCAACCCAGAACTCCCTTCATCTCCAGAGACCAGGGTGTTCCTGGATAGAGGGGATTTGATAGTGTGGATCCAGAGATTCTTCTTCTACTCAAAAGTCCACTAGTCATTTTTTTAAAAATAGGCCTTATAATCATTGATTCCTTCTAATTAGGGCTGACTTGAGGCTTGGTTGGAATCCCAGGGTCCACTCATAGTACAGACACAAGGAAAGAAGCAGCAGAGTGGGGTTAAATTGGGTAAGATATCATGGAGTCCGAGTTGTGGCCCACTCTATTTCCTCTCACCTCCTCTCTCACCACAGCCCAATAGATACATTTTTGATGGCAAAATAGAATAAACAGGAATGAAAAAAAATGTCACTCATAGGAGGGAAAGAAATAAGATGATTCTGAGGGCTGAAGCAATCATTATTCTGATAAAAATGTAGCCTAGAAATAAGATAAGATAAAATTTGACGACTTTCAGATGATTGACAACTACAGTTACATAAACCCAAAGTCTTGAGCAAATTTGATTATCAAAGAACAGTTTTCATAAGAGTTAAACTGAAAAATTCTAAGGCCTCATCAGTTTTGACTTAAAACTTTGAAGAGCAAGGTCAGGCCCCCTATTGCTCTCTCTTTCTTTCACCCTATCTTTGCCTTTTCACCATGGGATGATGCAGGAAGAAGGCCCTTGCCAAATGCACCCCCTTGATCTTGAACTTCCCAACCTTCAGAACCATGAACCAATGCATTTCTGTGCATTATAAATTACCCAGCCTGTGGTACTCTGTTGTAATAACACAAAATGACATGGTAGAGGTATGAATGTGGTCATTTGGCATTCATCTAATCATCCTTCATTTATTAATTCATACAACAAATATCTATTAAACCCCTTTGTGCCAAGAATTTAGGGAGATAAAAAGATAAGTGAGATATAAATCCTGCTCTGAGGAAAGCTTATGGTCAATATGTTTACCAAGTAAAGCCATGGCTTCTGACTGACATCATAAGTTATGAAACAGATTGGTATCTGAAATCAGTGTTTAACTATCAATGTTATTCCAAAAGACAATCCCCATGAAGACCACTTACAATCTACTCTGAGTTCATTTTTCTACTGACTTCTCTCGAATTGCCAGAGCTCTAAACCAATTCCTTCATGTTCTAGGTGACGGATCTGAAACCTAAAGGGGTTGAGTGATATACCCAAGACCATATCACCAGTTAGTAATAGAATCAAGACTTGAGCTCAGATCTCTCCTGACTTGGCACCCCATAGGATTTCACTCCATTTACGACAGAGAGAGGATACACAACTGTGGCTTTACAGTGACATTTTCATAATGCTAGGCTGTGCTTGTGCTCGGTCACCAGATCAACATTACACCACTGCCTGAGATCCCACCTATATCAGTTTTCTACTGCTGTGTAACAAATTGTCCCAAATGTAGCAGCTTAAAACAACACACATTTATTATCTCACAGTCTCTGGGTGCCAGGAACCCAGACATGGCTTATCTGGGTCCTCTGTTTTAGGGTCTCTCACAAAGCTGCAATCAAGGTGATACCCAGGGCTGAGATCTCACCTGAAAGCTCAACTGGGGAAATACCTGCTTCCAAGCTCACTTACATTAGTTGTTAAAAGATTCAGTTCCTCAAATATTTATGGACTTATGGACTAAGAGCCTTAGTTCCTCCATGACTGTTCGCTAGAGGCTACCCTTAGTTTCTTGCTTTATTGTCTTCTCCAGCATAGCAGCTTGCTTCATCAAACCCAACAAGAAACAGGAAGTACTCTAGCAAGATGGAAATCACAATCTTTTCTGACCTAATCGTGAAAGTGACATTCTATCGCCTTTGCCATATTATATTGGTTAAAAATCAAGTTACTAGGTTTAGCCCACACTCAAGGGGAGGGGATTACACAAAGGTGTGAATACCAAGAGGTAGACATCACTGGAGCTACCATCGAGGCTGACTGCCACACCATCATTGCCAGCCCCTGGAGCACACACATGAATGGCATCCATGTGACCTCTCTCCTGAGATAATTGACAGGCAGAATAATTGGTGGGAGATGGGAAAGAAATCTCTAGCATCATAGCCTTCTCCTTCCTTAATCACAAGGCCTTGCTGGGGAAAACAGCCAAGTTGTGCACATAGAAGCAAAAACCTGTGGCCCTAGCCCTCCCTATATGGTGGAGGGTGTGATTCATTCTTCTTTACTTATGACAACTAGCTCTCCAAGCACACTGCAAACACCTGGGAACCTACTCATATCCATCCCTTAGGTAAGAAGAAAATTACTTTTCCATGTCAAACTGCTTTGGCCTGGACAACAGTCCCAGCCTCTCATTAGTATGGGAAACCTTCTAGTATCTTCATTTTTGTGGTCACTGCTCTCTTCTATTTCCTCTTATGTGAGAGTCCATAAGGTTTTCAAAAGAATTAAGATATTCTAGAATCCTTGATGGTTCACCCATCGTTCTATTCCTTATTTATTAAGCTCCTATTATGTGCAGGCAGATATTGTGCTAATTCTTATGGTGATATGAAGATGCATGAGACACAGACACTTTATTTAGTCAAACATTCAACAGTGTTTGAACATCTACTGTCCAAGGTGCTAAGGATTAATAAAGGGAGTAGCCCATTTTTAAAACAGTACAACAAACTCTTGATCCCACTGGCTATAATACCTTTTTACTGAGATCTTCATGGCACAACTTCTTAAACAGTTTTTTTGTATTCATTCTCTTCACTTTTTTCAACTGTTCCTCAACACATAGATGAATTCATTGTGTGTTGGACTTTCTAGTTGAACTTTCAAGCCAACTCTTCATGCTAGTTTCTCTTACCAGGTTACTCATGAACTTGATGTTGCCACAACCAACAGTCAGTTCTCTTTGTCATTTGATGCATGAGCAGCACCCAACATAGTTGACCACACTCTCCTTCTTAAACACTTTCTTCACTTCTCTTTCACAATGTCATCCCTTTCTAATTTTCCTCCTTCCTGCCACCACTCCTGCTCAGTTTCCTTAGCTGACCCCTGTTCCTCTGTTCAATCTCTAAATGATGTTTCTGTCCCAAGATACAATTCTGAGACTTTTCCTTTTATCCATAAACACTTTCACCCTAGTTTACTTCTTCTAGTCCTGTGGCTTTAAAAATTATAATATGCTTCTCATTCCCAAATTGACATCTCTAGGACTGTAGCAGAGAGAGCATAATTATCCTAAAGTGGCCCAGGAGTTTAAGAAGCTGGCGAAGAAGAGGGCTGCCCCTTTTCCCAGCATGAAGGACTGTGCCCCATATATCTCCCTGTGGAATGGGTGGATTTCTCCCCTAAGGAGAGGGAAGCACTTTCCTTGAGCCCCAAGGACTCCAGGTGCTGGAGTCCAGGTTTCTCATACAACTCTTGTGAATAGCAGGCACATCAAATCCAGACTGTCTCACACCAACAGCATGTGTGTGCTCTTCCATTGATAAAACTGCTTTCTTGTGCTTACAAAAATATATTTATAATAAAAGAAGCTAGTGTTCCTACACTGGAGTGCAGTCCCACACTGTGGACTCATCCATTTCCTGACAACTTACACGCAGTGTGAGATAGGAGTATGTTGAAATCACATTATCTATTCTTTTGTTGACCAGTGGCCTTTGTGAGCTTTCCTCATACAACATGCTATTTGGCCCACGCTATGCTATACTGAGGAATTCTTCATAAATTCTGATGCCAATTGGTGGTACCCCAGGTGGGCCTCACCTTACACAGCATGCCCTAACCTTCCCCGAGCATATGGACACTCCAGTTGTCCCAGCATCTCATGTTTAAAAGACTGTCCTTTCCCCCACTGAATTTACATTTATCAAAATAAATTGACCATATTAATTTAGATCATTAACTCACACATAGGCAAAAATTCCCTCAAAATGGATCACAGACCTAAATATAAAGACTAAAACAACATACCACTTAGAATAAAACATAGATAAAAATCTTCATGACCTTGAGTGAGGGAAAAGAACAAATTTTTCTGGTAAAAGGGAACAAAATCGAACTTCATCAAAATTTAAAATATTTGTACTTCAACAGACATAATTAAGAGAATGAAAAGGTAAATCACAGACTAAGAAAAAATATTTTCAAATCATATATCTGATAAAGGACTTGTTTCTACAATATAAAATAATCTCATAGCTCAACAGTAAGATAAATAGCTCAATTTAAAAATGGGAAAAATATTTGAACAGACATTTCACCAAAAAGGTGTAGGAATGGCCAAGAAGCACATTAAAATTTGTTCAACATCATCAGTCAGCAGGGAAATGCAAATCAAAACCACAATGAGATACCACTTCTTATCCACTAGAACAGCTATAATAAAAGAGACAGACAATAACAATTGCAGGATGTGAAGAAACAGTGATGTAAAAAAGCTGAAATGCTTTGCTGATGGGACATGCCGCCATCAAGGAAAATAGTTTGGCAGTTTCTTAAAAAGTTAAAGATAAATTTACCATATGATCGAATAGTTTCATTCCCAGCTACCTACCCAAGAGGAAAAAAAAACACACATATGCACACAAACACTTGTATATGAATATTCATGACAGCTTTATCCATAATAGTCCAAAAAGTGGAAACACTCCAAATATCCACCAACAGGTGGATGAATAAACAAATGTGGTATGTCCATATAATTTAATAGTATTTGGCACCTACACTGATGGGTGAAATACTGATACGTTCTACAACATAGGTGAACCTCGAAAGTGCATTATGCTAAGTGAAAGAAGCCAGATACCAAATACCACATACTGTATGATTACATTTATATGATGTCCAGAAAACACAAATCTGTAGGGTCAGAAAGTCAATCAGGGGTTGCCTGGAGCTGAGGAGTGGGAATAAGGAGTGGCAGGTAATGGGCATGAAGGATCTTTTGGGAGCGATAGAAATATTCCAAAACAGGATTGTGACGATGGTTACAAAAGTCCAAGATTTTACTAAAAATAATTAAACATTTAAACAGGTGAATGTTATGACACATAAATTATATCTTAGTAAAGCTGTTTAAAAATGAAAGAAAGGTGATATTGTGGCCCTTATTGACCTTACCTCTTGTTTTATTTCTTACTTTGTTTAGGGTTCATATTTATTGGTTCCACTCAGAGACTCCAAACTCCTTGGCTCTTTGGTGAAGGCAATTCCCGGAGGAACACTTGCTGAAATATACCAGCTGCCAGCACTCCCAGTAGCAGAGGGAATGAGAACTGCAGTCCTATAGGCAATGGGGGATCTGTAAGGTACACTCCAGCATTCACAGTAGCAGCCAAAGGGGTATGATGCATCTGGGTGGCCTCAGATAGTGCTCCCTGAGTCTGAGCAAGGCCAAGAGCCTGTAGCTAGCACAGATAGCATCAGAAAACAAGCTGCTACACTTGGTTCATAGGGTCAGCCTTTCCTAAGCAAGTGCGTTAGACTCACTGGTAGACAGGTTCCAAGTGGGAACAGGAGAATGTCTACAACTGCGGCGAGGGATGGACCCAGAAAAGGGTGTCAAACCCAATCATTGATAGAGCATTATTCCCAACAACTGCAGAAAACATTTTTTCAAATGCATATGGCATTTCACCAATATTGACCATATGCTGGACCATAGAATCAGTCTCAATAAACATCCAAGAATCAAAAACATACAGAGTATATGTTCTGGCCACCACAGTATTCAATTAGAAATCAATAACAATAAGATATCCAGAAAATCCCCAATTTTAGGAAATAAACATTCTTCTGAATAACAATTGGGTCACAGAAAAAATCAAAAGGAAAACTTACAAACATCTTTACTTGAATTATGATAACCCAATACATCAAACTTTGGGATGCAGCTAACATAGTGCTTAGAGAGAAATTTACAGCTTTAAATGCTTGTAGCCAAAGTGAGGAAAGGGGTAAAATCAATTATCTAAGCTTTTACCACCAGAACCTTGAAAAAGAAGAGTAAATTAAACCCAAAGTATTAATAAATAAATGGAAGCCAATAATAAAAACAAAAGAAACTCATGAAATAGACAAAGAGACAAACAATAGAGAAAATCAACAATTTTTCTGTACTCCATGAACAAAACTTAATTTCAGTTTGATTGTATATTTACACATGTATCTATATATCTAGTGTTAGGACGGCCTTGAATCTCCCAATTTTCTAATAACAGCTAAAGATCAAACTTGAGCTCTCCCTACTCTCTGGCTGCTTCTCAACCTGCTGGGACTCTGTTTTTACAAGCATCCAAAAAGAGCCAAAAGAAAGGAAATGGAAATCTTTCTCTTCACATTCACCAGCTCACAGCCTTTAGAATTTGTTTTACAGCCTCAAGGTGTTGCAGAGAAGCTCCCAGACAGACAGCAGAGGCGTAAACTCCAAGCTTTTGTTTCCTGCCCAAAACCACATCTCAGGGGCAAGAACCTCAGTCCCTATGATAGGCCTGACTACATCTCAGAGATAACCACATCTCCAGGAACAGAAGAAACAGGAAAGGTGGACAACTTGACCTCTTGTGACTGCCTGCTAATTACTTCACAACAATTATTTTTCTCTTTGTCCCCATAAAAGCAGCAAGCCACCTGGCCTTGCTGCTGGCATCTCCCTTCTCTTTCTTTGGGATGCCACACTGTCTCTCTGCTCCCCCCCACCTCCATTCTCTCTGTCCTTCTAAAGGATAAAATAAATTTTACTTATATATCTTAATTTTTGTGTGAGAAATCTTTCTCCACCCACGCCATGAACACCTACTGGCTTTCCACACTAATGTCTAGAATCATAAAGATCTTAGAAGAAAAAAGTAAGAGACTATAGGAATAAAATGAGAATTCTGTGGAAATAAAAAATCATTAAGTAGGTGCCTCTGGGGTGGATTGGGAGGGGTACAGGGAATTGACTGGAAATAGGCAGCGTGAACTAAAATAAAATCTTAAGGCTCCCCACCACCTGCTGCCTGAACGGACCCCCTCCTGGCCAAGGGGATATCCTAAAATTAAATTGCTTGTCAGGCACAAGAAAAACATGCCTCATGATGCCCACCTCCCTTCATGGAGATATTCTTTGCAACTCATTAACAGACCTAAGGTTATGCAAGACAAACCAGCAGGTCTTCATTTTACACAGCAAATTTATGTCCAGTGGCTTGTCTCTGATTAACCAGACCTCCTTATCTTAAAACATTCCAAGCCTTTAGACAAAGCATTATGTCTTTAACCAATTACAAGTCAAAGAATCTTTAAACCCACTTATAACCTGTAAGCACCCCCCTCCGTTGCTTTGAGATGGCCCACCTTTTCGGGCCAAACCAATGTATGCCTTCCATGTATTGATTTATGACTTTACCTATAAACCCCTGTCTCCCTGAAATGCATAAAACCAAACTGTAACCCAGCCACAGCGAGTCCACTTGCTCAAGGCTTCTTGGGTGTGGCTCCCGGTCATGATCCTCAAATTTGGCTCAGAGTAAATCTATTTAAAATTATCATACAGAGTTTGGCTTCTTTTCCATTGACAGCAAGAAAGAAGTTTCTGGGGTGACAAAAATGATCTACATCTTCTTTTAGGTGGTACCTACACGGATGTACGTAACTGTTAAGTAAAGTATTAACTTGACGATTGAACTAAACACTTTTAGATTTGGGCAATTTGATGCATGCAAATTACACCTCAAATTTTAAAAGTAGAAGAAGTGTCTTGCACTTATGGTAGGACACTTGGGCACCTCTGGGGCACAGGCTTCAGAAGCATCCAGGGCATCTTCAGTTCAGAAATGTGCTGAGAGTAGTTTTACAGCCAAAATATGGGGTGGGTGCAAATGTCCACGAGAAGGGCCACTGCAGCACACAACTACAAATCCCCACTCCTGTGATCTCGGACATATAACTAGATAGCATCCCTTCAATGATGCTGTTCCTCCAGGAACCCAGAGCTCCCCAAAAAGAAATCAAAATTGAGGTTTTGGATATCTTGGGTGGGAAAGAAAATCATTTCATGTAAAATTGTTGCAAGATGGCATCAACATTTCAAATGACACTCAGAGGAGACAATGGGTTAAAGCGGATTTTCCCTGCAGATAAGTTTTATTGCACAAGTGTTTATTGCACAAGTGTTGATTGCACAGGCCAAAATTCACATTATACCTGGGGATTGTTGATAGTCTACTGTAAATTTCACAGATTGTGGATCCCAGACAGCTATGAGCTGACAGGTGTCCTGTTGAGGCTAAAACCACAAGTTTAATCACACTGTAGCCTTGAAGCTGCCTTTCTCTTCCTGTGCCTGGGAGGAATGAGCGATTATAATATAACTTAAAGGTCACAATTCTCTTGGGGGAAGAGATCCTGGAGGAGGAGCAACTGATAACTAAGCAATAGGAGTTCAAGGTTATAAACCTGAGCCAATGACAACAGCACATAAAGTCCCAGTTCTGCCTTTGGGGATATAAGGCAACAAGCTCCCACTCTCTTTTGTCTGGCTCTCAACAATCTAACAGGTTAGAGATTTCTCTTTTTCTTTCAACTACCCCTGGGGGTGGGAGGGCACGCAGTTTTTGCAAAAGTAGAGTGGAGGGAACCACAGGTGTTTTTGTGAGCCTATTCACATTTGACCTCTTTTTTAGCCCTCTGCAGGGTCACCCTATAATCAGAGCTTCTCTCCGGTATCTTCTGGTTCCTGGCGAGTGTTTCTTGGTACCTTGGATCGGCAATGGCGGGGTGGAGCTGCCTTGTGACAGGAGCTGGAGGGTTTCTGGGTCAGAGGATCGTTCGCTTGTTGGTGGAGGAGAAGGATCTGCAGGAGATCAGGGCCCTGGACAAGTTCTTCAGACCGGAATTGAAGGAGGAATTTTCTAGTAAGTGAACTGGAGTCATGGGTGTGTGGCTCCATCTTCAACCCTGTGGAGGGAGTCCTTGTCTAGCAAATTACAGAAAGCTGTAGCCAAATCGAGACTAATCCCGTATGGAGAGTCATCAGAAAGGAATTACGGATGGCACAGTACAAAAGATATTGGACTGGGGGTCGGGAGACTAGATTCTGGCCCTGACCCAGAACTAGAGAGGGTGGTGGCAGGCCAGATACGTTGGCCTCCGTGACTCCTTTTGTCTCATCTAGAAAATCACATATCAGTTCTCTTCTTATCTACAACTCTTTAATGTTCTGCTGATTTTTGTCTTGGCAATTGCTGTAAAACATCTGTAAAGGACCATTAACCCAGAGACCTCACCAGTGGGTCCCTGCTTCCCTTGATTGCCCTGGGTTTTGTTGTGTTTTGTTTTGTGGCTCACTTACATCTTTGTTAGGTTTTAGTCTGAAACTGTCAGTTCTTGGTGCGCTCATGGCCGAAGAATGACCAGACATGCCAAAGTTTGGCAAGCATGAAAATTAGGTTTATTGAGGAGAGAAAGATAAGATTATAGGGCAAGAGCAAGATATAGTTTGATAAAGCATGGTACATACACCATGGATGACAACCGGACCCACTGTCGCAGCTGGGCAAGCAAAAGGAAGAGCAAAGAGAGAGAGAACCCTTGGCTATGGTCTGCGTCCTATTTTATAGTGTCTGGATAGGGACCTTCTTTGTGGTTAGAGGTCACCATGGAACCACTTTGATTGGACAGTTGGGAGTCACATGACCTGAGCCTTAACTATGCATGTGGGTTCTAGGTCACTTTCCGGACTTTATGGTACCCATGTGGCTTGGCCCATGGGCTAGAGAGTCCTCTGCATTCTTTTGCAGCTGGCGCGTCAAGTTCTGATTAGCATATTCATAGGGTATTCCCTCCTCCCCCAGGTATGGAGAATTAGGGAGGGGCATGACCAAGATGGGGGCAACAGCACCCACTTTCGTCCCTAGGAGACCCGGAATCCCTCACTATCTACTTAACATCTTCGGTGAGGGTGAAATAAAAGGAAGTGAAGGTAAAGATGAATGTGTGTGTGTGTGTGTGAGAGAGAGAGAGAGAGAGAACATGAGAGAGTGAGAGAGGGCATGCAAGTGCACAGCACAGATCCAGAGACTGAGAGGCGACATGAGCCTGGACAGGTCCCAGCTAAGCTACCAGTACATCTCTTTTTTACCATTTGTCTCTGTTCTTCATCAACACAAAGAAAGCAACAGTAGAATTTGCTGTAGCAGCCCATTATTCTTTTCCCAAATTGCTGCCCCTGGTACAAAAGCAAAAGCTGGATTAACAGTGTATTTTCCAACCTGCTTCATCCCCAGATCCTCAAAATAACCCCGTGAGGAAAGTAGGAAAGGCATCACACCCATCTGAAAATGAGCACCTCAGGGGTCAGAAAAGTCAAGCAACTTGCCCTAAGCCATCCAATTAATGGGTGGCTAAGCTCAGACCAGAGCTCCATCCCCAAAGCCCATCACTTGGCCCTAGGGTTGAAACTTGGCAAAGAGAGTCTTCAGTCTGTACCACTGCCTCCTCCCTGCGTGTCCCAAGCCAGTTCCCTGCTTGCCCTCCTAACCAGGAGGGGACGGGGTATCCACAGGCAGGCCCTGGCTGCCCAGAGGATCCTGCCCTGCACACACAGAGGACCCGCCTGACAGCACTCCGGGACTGCACCCAACACTCTACTCTTCTTTCGCTGTTCTCTGACCTCTCCTTATGTCTGATATCCTCCACCCTCTGTTTTAAACAAATATTAACACACGATCGATGTTAACTGTAATCCTCATGTCTCAGCAATATTTGCAATCTAACATCTGATATCAGAAAAGGGCAATGTTCAACCTAGAGAAATAGTTCCCCTATGGTGAAAATTCAGGGGGTCATGAATGGGCCAGGGCCTATGTAAAGATAATAACAGAATCTTCACCATGTTTTTGCTGTGCCAGGTATCGTGCTAAATGTCTTATGTGAGTCAACTCATTTGCTCCTTGTAACAGTCTTTTGGGATAAGTAATATTATTATCTTCCTTTTACACAGATGAGGAAACAGGCACAGAGAGGTTTATTAACTTCTCCAAGGTCCCACAGCTGGAATATGGCACAGCTGGATTTGAACTCAGGCAGTCTAGCTGCAGCATCTGTGCTCTTAACTGGTAGTTTGTCTTCTAATTTCTCTGGGCTTTCTTCTAACCCAGCTCAGACCATAAAAGCAACTGCATATTCGTTCTACATAAAACATTTGCCAAGTCCACAGTGCCTTGGAGAAGGAGGGAGCTATGGTTCTATCACGAAAACATCCAAAGTGCCCTCTCCCGGTCTCTCTAGATCCCTGTGAACTAATGAGGTAAGAGTCCTTTTCTCCCCTGGTTTTGGACTTCTCCCACTTCGACAGAGCAATTCCTTTGAGTCAGTCTTATCTGAAGTCAGCAGCGAAGGAGAGCAGGGGAGGGGAGGAGGGGAGGCAGCAGTGGGAACACAATCAGAGAAAATTCCACTCTCAGGCTGTTACACACCCCTGCCCTGCAGCCTCTCCCACTGTCCCCCTGCTCCAGGGCCTTCTTGGAGTTCCTGGACAATGGCAAGGGGCTGGGAGTACACGAATTTGGCAGAGGCTTAAGGAGAGCAAATGGTTCCGTTTGTACCCCAGGAAGCAATTTCTCTAGCCCTGAATTTTTCACTCTTGAATTTTTCTCTCACTGTTCCTTGGACTTTGACTAATCCTTACTCTGTCTCAGAAAAGTTGATTCCAAATAGCCAGTCCTATACTTGGGGTACAGGGGAAAGAGAACAAGGCTTGGAGGCAGGGGGGCAGGTATGAGCCTTCACTAGAAATATGGCCTTAGATCTGTCCCTTAACCTCCTGAGCCTCAGTTTCCTCATCTATAAAGTGGGAATCAGAATAGCTATTTCATGAGCTAGCTGTGAAAGTTGTGTGCCAATGGTAAAGCACAAACAAATGTAGGGTATTTATCCAAATTTATGTAGCAAGGTGTTCATTTTGGGGACGAATTTGAGGTAATAATGCTACTGTAACTGTCACTTCCTGTGGATTTCAGAGGAGCCTGAAAATATTGACATTATATCACTGCCCTTGGCTAGACGGCTGGAATGTTAGTCCCTTGGTGCCTGACTCATTTTCAGCATTGATATCTACTTTTGGTAATATTTGACATCTGAAAAGAGTTTTTCAATTAAATTCATCATTTGAGCCTATCCTAAATTGCCTGTTGATGGCTCCACTCTCCCCCTCATTGCACAACCAGGAAACACTGGGGCCAACTTTGACTTCTTCTTTCACTCTCAGTCTAGATCTAATAAGTACCAGGATCTGCCGAGGTAACATCTGAAATTCAAACCCTGTGTATCTCTCCCTCCTCTGCCTACTGCTGGACGCTGTTTCCAGTCCTCCTCATCTGAACTTTGACACGGACATTCTGCTTAATCTCTTGGTCACTTTGCTTTCTCTTACATCCCTCATACCAGTCCATCTATATCTTAAAGCCAAGGTTAGCTTCCTACACCACAATTCTGCTTCTGTTTCTTTTCTTATTCCAAATCCATACATGATTTTCATTCCCTACAGAGATAAATTCAAAGTCTTTCCTCTTATATGCAACTCTCCATAGTCACCCTACTCTGCTTAATGAATTTGATGAACTTCCCCTGACTCTCTTTGACAATTTTTATGTTCCAGGCTCACCTGATAGCTCATTGCTCAAATTCCTTTTCTAGTATGAGATCAGGTAGAAACAGACATTTGCTCTTTCCCAATAAATGCCACATATTCTGATTACTGTGCCTTTGCTTACTTGTTCCACCCATGGAATGTACCGCCTCCCCACTATACCCTTGCTCTCACTGTCCTTGAAGACCTAAGTAAATGCCATCTTGATCAGGAAACTTCCCAGCCTGATCCAGAAAGCCTCCCCATGGCATGACTTGTGTTCACACAGAGCTGCAGAGCAAGACCAAGCTGACAGTGCTGGAGGGAGACATCCTGGATGAGCTGTGCCTGAAGAAAGCCTGCCAGGACATCTCAGTGGTCATCCACACTGCCTCTATCATCGATGTCATGGGTGTCAATCCTAGAGAGTCCATCATGAACGTCAACTTTAAAGGTACAGCAGCCCAGGGAGGAGAGGAAGCAAGGTGGGGAAACAAGGATGGGAGAAAAGGGCAGGAAGGGAAGAGAAGGCCCCCCACTGAACACCAGCTGTGCTCTGCACCCAGTGCCGCACGTCCCACTACCAACCGACGGGTTCAGACTGTTAGCCTCAATGTTTTAGATGAGGAAACTAGGGCTGAGACAGGGCGAGCAATTTGTCCAAGGCCCCACAGGTGGTAAGCAGGAGAGCTAGAATTTCCACTCACATCTGTGTGACTCCAAACGCCACGGAAGCACTTGCTACTGCTGCTCCACTCCAAAGTCAACTAACTCTGACTTCAAGCTCTGGAGAGCTAGCCACCCCCTGCCTCTCCTGGGCCCAAACCAGACCTTACAGGTGCTTCCTTAGTTATCATTTTAAACCTTGTGTGTAGGCGAATGAGAACATCCAGAACCTTCCTGCCCACTCAAAGAAGAATTCCTCTCAAACGAACTAGCCAGTCTGGTTCACAGAAGTCTGCTAGGACAAACTAATCCAGCACTTGCCTTCCCATAATATTTTAACAATCATAGCTTCCCATTACCCAAAATACCATCTCTTCAGCTCACCACTAGGTCTACTATTAAAGAATAGTCTCTAGCCAGATGCCCAAAGGACACCCTCATTAGGTCCGAATCCTTTACATGCTTGGTAGCCCTTTCTGAATTGTGGCTTTCCAATCTACCTTAAATCCAGACACATGGGCTTAAGGAATGGTGCCCTGTAATATAATCCCTCTGATCCCTGGAGGCCAGTCTCTCTAGCACCACAGCACCCCAGCCCCCAGCCCGTCTGTCCTCCATGCCTGGCCTTCCAAATTTAATCTCCTTACAGACTCCTTTTCTAAAGCAACTAACTGCTTTTGGGTCTCCAGCACCACCTCGACAAAGACCCTTTCTAGTTTCTACGTAGCCACACCCCTAACTACCCCTACACTGTAAGGAGGGTGCCCAGAGTAACTAGTTTTTAGTCCCTCTCTCATAATTCCTGCTCTCCACAGCTCCCAACAACAGGGGATGTGAAATGAAAGGGGAAGTGTTAGAGGCATCAGTTTACTAAAACCATTATCACCCCCAGGTTTAAAAAAATACTTCACAATGATGGCCATTCCCCCCCCACCTCCGCCCACAGGTAAACTCACCCCAAATTTTCTCTGCCACTAGATAAAAAAAAAAAAGTGAGGCCGTCTTTCCAGAAAAACAAATTGCACAAATACTTTAAAAAGGGGCAAAAAATACAAAAATAAATAAATAAAAATTGTCCTTTGCCCAGGAAAGTGTTTCCTTCTTCAAAGGAAGGTTCTGTGGATTGCTTCCGTATGCTGCAATTCTACTTAACTGAAGGGGTTCTACAAGATCCTCCCATTATAGCTATCACCAGCAGAGGGCGCACTCTTCTTCCCAGGTCTCCACCAGGCTCAACCTGAAAGGCCAGTGCAGGGTCTGGAATGCTGAGTAGAAAGTTTATCACCCCTACTTTTCATAACTGGGTAAACAAAGTCACAGCCAGAATTGGGAGTGGCCTTCACAGGGAATGCACAATCAGGAACAGAGTCCAGGTCTCCAGCGTCTCCCCACAATTCACTGTTGCTCAATGACACAAAGAATGGTCCTTGGGACAAACTTTTTATTGGTCATCAACAAAATGAGAAAACTATGAGCAATTCAATGCATATTTGAGTGCATAGTGCCTAGATACATCTGTGTGACATGCCTTCTTCAACTGTTCTGGTTTGGCTAAGGACCAGGACTGTCCATATTCTGAAAGTATGGCCTCCTAATTTTTTGCATTTAAAATGACCTGTCTTTAATGAAATGGTAGAGATGATAATGGCAATTTTTAATGTCCTTACTTATCAAAATATAAAGTGGCAACCCTATGTCCTTTTCCAAAATTAAAGTACACACACACACACACACACACACATCCATGAACCCAAATTTCTAGAAATTCTTGCTCTCTAAAACCTAAATGTCACTATCTTTTCACTTCTGTGTTTTTCCTATGCCTGTAGCATGGCCAGATCTCAGTCAGAGACACAGAAGAATGTACTTCAAATCTGTAATAACCATCATATGGGGAGTGGGGAGTGGGGAGTGGGGAGTGGACATGAATCTGTAGACATGGTTGGCCCTTCAGGTTCCTTCCTGACACTGACAGCATGCTCTCCTTGGGCAGGTACCCAGCTCCTGTTGGAGGCCTGTGTCCAAGCTAGTGTACCAATCTTCATTTATACCAGCACGATAGAGGTAGCTGGGCCCAACTCCTACAAGGAGATCATCCAGAATGCCCATGAACAAGAGCACCTCGAAAATACATGGTCTGCTCCATACCCATACAGCAAAAAGCTTGCAGAGAAGGCTGTGCTTGCAGCTAATGGGTGGACTCTGAAAAATGGTGGCACTTTGTACACTTGTGCCTTAAGGCCTATGTATATCTACGGGGACGGGAGCCCATTCCTTTTTGACACTATGACTAAGGCCCTGAAGAACAACCGGACCCTGACAAATTACAACAAGTTCTCCGTAGCCAACCCAGTCTATGTTGGCAATGTGGCCTGGGCCCATATTCTGGCCTCAAGGGCCCTGCGAGACCCCAAGAAGGCCCCAAGCATCCAAGGACAGTTCTACTACATCTCAGACGACACACCTCACCAGAGCTATGATGACCTCAATTATGTCCTGAGCAAAGAATGGGGCTTCCGCCTGGATTCCAGCCTGAGCCTTCCTGTATGTCTGCAGTACTGGATTGCCTTCCTGCTGGAAACCGTGAGCTTCCTGCTGAGTCCAATTTACAGATATCAACCGCCCTGCAACCGCCACTTAGTGACATTATCAAATAGTGTGTTCACCTTCTCCTACAAGAAAGCTCAGCGAGATCTGGGGTATGAGCCACTCTTCAGCTGGGAGGAAGCCAAGCAGAAAACCGTGGAGTGGATTGGTTCCCTGCTGGACCAGCACAGGGAGACCCTGAAGTCAAAGACTCAGTGATTTGAGGATGACAGGGAAGTGGATCCGGGGACTGTTAGGATTGTCAGTCAAGCTCTCCCCTCCTGGCTTCATACAGAAGGTGACAAGAGCACAAGCCCAGGTCCCGCTGCCTTCCTTGTACACAATGGCCAAATTACCATCTTTCTTGCACCATCAGAAACCTTCCCAAACACTGGCCCGATCAGAAGCTTTCTGTCCCGATCATATACTAGAGGACAGACAAGGTGATTTGCTGTTACTGAATCTCAGTTTGCTGGTTCTGAAGAATTCAGGGCCTCTTTTCACTGAGAGTTTTGCCTTTTAGTTCCATCTCCCCTCTTAAAGGCTAAAGCATTTCTGTTCTTTTTTAAAAAAAAACCCATTCCTTCACGTAGTTCAATGAAACTAACAATAAATGTTTTAATGTTTAACCTGGAGGGAGGTGTGGTTTCCTTTCCATCACCAGGCATCACCATCCCCAATTTAGAAAAGCAGCATGGAGTGGTGGGAGCGGGGAGGAAGGGTCAGGGATGGGGGATGAAGACGAAGCACCACTACCGTTTCAAATGGTACCTCATTTAACCCTCACCAGAAACCTATCAGGTGGGGATCACTATTCCCATTTTGTCGATGAGGAAACTTGTTCACAGTCACACTAACTGGTTAGTGACTAGGCCAGTTAACCAGGGAGACTGACTTGAAAGCCCTTGTCTTTCCACTGAAGCATGTGGCCTGGACTGGGTGTGTCAGTGGTACGGCAGAGGACTGGAGCGTGGGCTGGTGATCCCTGGAGAGCCCCAGCTCCCTTGGGGTACCTCCTTCTTGCCCAGTCCTGTGCGGGGTACTCTCTAGAACCTAGAGAATCCTGACGGGTGTCTGGAGGGTTTGCCTGCCTTGGCGAGTGGCCCTGGGCAGAGCAGAGAGAAGCAGAGATGCAGCCAGCCTCCACCTTCAGCACCAGTTTCCTTGAAGGTCTCTGGAACAAACCTGTATATACGTATGTTGACCATTCTGGTAATTCCTACCCCGTATTTCAACCTTTCAAATCACACTATGGAGCCAACACCATGGGTTTCTAAGCAGTAAAGGGAACAGGTGTTAATGCTCCCAAAAATTTACCTTCTACTCAGCTCAAAAAGTAGAAGTATACTCTCCCACCCCTCCAGATTTAACTCCCTCTCCCTCCTCCATCCCTGTCCCCTCTCCCTTAAGTTGCACCTGCTCCTCCTTTATTCTTCTATCTCCTTAGCCTCTTTCCTGCCTCTCCATTTTAATCACTGGCCCTCTCATTCTTCTCAATTTCCCGAAGGAGAGAAGGCCAACAAAGACAAGTTTGGAGACTTAAATGATGACACGGGCACTCGCCAGCCAGAGAACCAACAGTGGAAACACCGTTGTGGGCAACAGGGACAGTGGCGAGCTAGAGCAGCAGAGGAGGTTGCTGTGGGGGCCGGAGTGGGGAGGGGAAGCCGCCTCCCCTGGTCCTGGGTGTTGCCGTGCTGTCTGTGTGTGTCACAGACACCACGAGAGTCACAACAGCATCAAGATGGCTTTGCTCACCCAGGGAATTTGCAGATCCTTAATCAGTTGAATTCGATTACTACAAAGAAGACAGTTTAAGCATTCACTCTGAAGGAGAAAGGGCAGAAACACTGGCCCAGGTGAGCAGGTTTCCAGCACCTTCGAAGCCCAGGGACAGGTGTTCAGCGCAGGGCTTCAGGCAGCGTGGCCCCAGGCCGTGGGGTAAGGTGAGAAATGAACGCTCCCTTCCTGCCCCTCTGCCGCACAAAGTGCAATGGCGAGCGTCTGCTCGGCGCTGGGAAGGTGTGCCCCCTTCCGTATGTTTACGCCAAAGCGCAGGAAGGAGAGGAGGGCGGTGGAGGCTGGGACAAGGGCGCTTCACCCTTGTCGTGACCCTAGTGAAATCCCGCCAGGGCAGTTCTCACAGGGAAGGTCAGGGGCTTTGTCTCCTGCGGGCAGCGAGGGGTGCACGGAGAAGAAAGAGAAGAGGGGATCGCATTGGGGTCTCAACTGAATAAGCATAAAGGCCCCGCAATGTTTTGGGCAACCAAGTCCCAGCCCTGCCAACAAGGACGCGGAGCTGACAGTCCGAGCTCGCGCGCTGCAGCCGCGGCGGGTGCACCTCACGCGATGCGCCGCACGGGGGCAGGCACGGCGCGGAGGGAAGAGGGAAGCCCGGCCCAGCCTACTGTTCCGGCGCCTTCGCGTCCCCTCCCTCCGCCCGGGTGACTGCGGGGCGTGGGGCAAAGGAACGAAGGATTGTGCTGTGTGCTGTGTGCATGTGAGCACAGAGAATGGAGGGGAGCTGAAGTTATCGGGAAAAGCTTCACGGAGCAGGGAGGGGGACTTGAACTTGCCCTTGAACGATTCGTGGGTCTTGGGTCTGAGAGCCAGGGCGGTCAGTCCAGGCAGGGAAGCAGCTTGGGCAGAGGTGAGGATGAGGATGAGTGTGAGCAGGAGAGGGTGAGTGTGGAGGTGCGAGAGGGGAGGCGGGCAAGGGGCAGTGAGCAGGCTGGCCCGCCTGGTGAGGAGGGTTTCCAGGGGAGGTTCGGAAGCTCAGGTGCCAGACTGAGCTATATAGGCTCGACGAGGGGGGCGACAGGTGGAGCCGCCAAGCGGGTCATGGCCCTCTGAAGACCTTGGCAGAAGTGGCTGAGGGCCAATTTTTATGTGAAATCTCTCGATTTCTAAATATCGGCAACTAATTCTAAATTTTAAAAAACGGTGAAGACCAGCTCCGGGAGAGGGCTGCGTGGGCTAGTGCTCAGACTGTATGTGTAATATTTTGTTTCTTAAAAAGTGGGTGGTGAGGTGTCAGCGGCACATCTGTTCATTCTTGGTGATAGGTCCCAAAGATATATTATTATATCATATTCTAAACTTTTCTGTATGTTTAACGTAGGCTATAATTTTTTTTAATAAATTAATTTTCGTGTGGAAAAAAATGTGCAAACTCACAAAACAAATCAGCAGGCTGGCCCCAGGCCTAAAGCCACTGGTTTTCCATTTCTGCCCCCAGTCCAATGGTCTAGTGAGGGAGGTAAAATATGAGACATGTTGGGTGCTGTACATAGTAAGATGTGCAAAGTGCCCTAAGAAAGACAAAGTGCTTTGGCAGGGTGGGGGGGTCTCTTCTAGATAGGGGATTTGTGGGGTCCTTGCATTTGGGCTGGATATCAAAAGATGGGTAGGATTTCAACAGGCAGAAATATGAGGGACAGTATTCCAGGCAGAGGCAATAGAGTCTGCGAAGACCCAGGTAGGAAGGGGATCGTTTTCAGGCAACAATGAGACCAGTCTGGACAGACCAGAGAGCACAGATGCAGGCAAGAAGTGGAAGATACACCTGGAAAGACAGGATGGGAACAGACCGAGATCACCCTGCGTCACCCCTGGGAGATACCTGCCCTCCTTCCTTCTTTCACCTCACAGTAGAAATTCTATGCCCCTTCTAGAGACCATTTAACATTCATTTACTGCACATTTAATATGCCTCATCTTCTCTTAAAAATTGGACCCTAAGGGAAAAGAGTGTTTCTCCTCTAGCAACGAATATTGACAGTGATGCTAAAAACCTGGACCTCATTCAATATACAATAGGAAACCATTGGAGATTCTTGTTCAGCTGTTTCTGGAAGATCACTTTGGCAGCAGTATGTAGGAGGGATTGAAAGAGATTAAGGGATACTTCAAGAATCTAGGCAAGAAATGAAAGCCTGGTATATGTATTGTTAACGAAATGGAATGCAGGGGGCAACTGAGACAGGCCTGAGGCAGAATGGACACTGGTGTAGGAAAGGACTGAGTGTGGAAAGGACTTCCATGCACCCACTGTCTCAAGCCAGAAACCTGGATGTCATCCCCTACTCCTCCAACCTGTCATTCCACCCTACCAATTTTACCTCCAAAATACGTTAAATGTCCTCTTCCTTCCTGGTGCTACAGCCTCGGTTCAGGCCCTCATCATTCCTTTCCTTATCCCCCACAAAGACCTCCCTGCCTTGGATCATCACTCATGAAATCCACTCTCAGCAGTGTTGCCAGAGTTGTCTTTCCAAAATAAAATCTGACCATATCACACCCTTCCTTAAAACCAACCACTCGGTGGAGCCCCAGGACCGTTAGGAGAAGCCTGAGTGCCTTAGGCTAACCTAGCCTCTGCCTGCCACTCCAGACTAAATTCTCACCAATCTCTGCCCTGTCCCCAGATTCTCTAACTTTGTGCTCCAACAATTTACCAAGACTCAGAACTTCCACCATATGTGATTTTTTTTTTTTTTTTTTTTTTTTTTGAGACAGGGTCTCCCACTGTCACCCGGGCTAGAGTACAGTGGCATCATCATAGCTCACTGCAACCTCAAACCCCTGGGCTTAAGCAGTCCTCCTGCCTCAGTCTCCCAGATTGCTGGTATTACAGGGGTGTGAGCCACTACAGCTGGCCCGTATGTGATGCACATACACCCATGCCCATGCACGGGGTTCCTTCTGCTTAGAGTGTGCCAACCTCTCCTGCCAGCACATCCTTCCCAACTCCGTATTCACCATCCAAAACTTCTCATTTTACTGCATCCATGCTTTGTGCATATCTAACTGCACTGTAATAATCATTTATTTACGTATTCTGTCCCCACCCCCTACACTGCCATGTCCTGAGGGTAGGAACTCACTATGTCATCTCTCTGTCCCCAGTGCCTAGCACAAAGTGGGTGCATGAGATGATGGATGGATAGATGGATGGATGAATTAAACACAAACAAACTGAACTGCTAGGATGGGGAAGGATAGGGAGGGGGGCAGAGAGGCAGAATGCTTTGAATGGCATTCAGAATGCTTTCAATGGAATTCACAGATGACTTCAAGGTGTCAACAAACCTGAAGAAATTGCTTCATCATGATGAGGAACAGCAAAAAGAGCAGCAGCACCAGCATGTGGGGCAGAGAATGAATTTGTGCTGTACGAAGAGCGAATGAGGCAGTGGGGCAGGGAGAGGAAAAGGGAAATGACTTTGATGAAGGTGAAGCCTAGCTGCCAAGATTGCAAGGGGGTTGGAAATTAGATATGAAACCTGAAACAGCGCAATGCCCGAGAGTTTTTATGCTACAAAAATAAGGAAATTCTGTTTTTCAAAACTGAATCCAGAAGAAAATCTCCCACTCCCTTAGGTGACTCAAGGTGAGCATAATGCAACACAACCTCTCTGTCTGCAAGTGCTTCTTAAGACATCAGGGGCCTCCGGGGAAATGTGGGGGAGTTCTCTTCCTTTACCACGGCCCAGATCCCACCCACACAAGGATACTTACTGAGCAGAGAAGGGAGTCGGTGTTGTGAGGCATGAAAGAGGTCCATTATGAGAGAGTGGGGGGAGGATGAACAGAAAGTGGCTTGGCCACTCTGTCCCCAAGGGCAGGGGCCCTGGGGTCAGTTGCAAACTCTGAAACAGTCATTAATCTGTTCTGGAAACCTGACGCTCCCTATTGCAGAGCGAGATATTTCCTCAAGACACAGAAGAACAAGCACTGGCAGAGTCAGCCCTTCCTCTAAAATAGGTGCTGGCGGCAGAGGGGTGGGCTGAGGGGGGCTGCAGGGCTGTTGTCATCCCAGCATGGACCCTGGCCATTCAGGTGGGAATGCCCTTCTCATGAGCCCAGCTCCAAATTCCTCCTGCACATGGATGTATGAGCAGCGCAGCCAGTGTAGCCACGCAGAGCCTGTGCTTGGTTTAGGGTCGGGGCCCGCATTTCATTGTGCACTAAGCCTCACTAAATCTGCAGCCGGTGCTGAGTAGGAGAATTTCTTTCAGCAGCAGGCACAACCCTCACCTAATCAATCCTGGGTAAGTGGGAGTGCTCCCTGGCTCCTCCAGGGAAATCAGTTTGGTGTGGCGCTCAGATTTTGGAGCTAAAGAAGGCTCCAGAGACCTTTACTCCAACTCTCAGCTGTGGGCTCCTTTCCTTCTCCTATTTTTGCCAGTGAGGAAACTAAAGCCTGGGGAGTGAGGTGGCTGTCCCAAGGTCACCCACACCATCAGCTGGCCCAGGTTTCTCCACTCTGGTGCTCAGGAACTTGCTGGAATCCCTGTGGTAAAGAAAGGAGGCCAGGTGCGGTGGCTCACGCCTGTAGTCCCAGCACTCTTGGGAGGCCGAGGCGGGACGATCACTTGAGTCCAGGAGTTTGAGGTCACAGTGAGCCATGATTGTGCCACTCTACACCAGCCTGGGCAACAGAGCGAGACCCTATCTCAGAGAGAGAGAGAGAGAGAGAGAGACAGGAGGGGAGAGAGGAGAGTTTGTAGCAGGGCCCCGGGGCCAGAGACACACGTATTTCTGAGGAGAACACAGAGCAGCCTGGGGGTGGGGGGGCGGCCTCACAGCATCCACCACAGCCGTCTCACTCCAGCCTGTCAGCTCCGCTGTGGCCACTCCCACGGGGGTGACACATCCCCTTCCCTTGTCACCCTTCCTCAGCCAAGTTCTCATGCCTCAGGCCGCAGCTCCCCAGGAGGTCTCCAGCCTCCAAAGAGGGGTGCAGTGTCCTTCCGCCAGGCACCTCCCACAGCGCAGTGCGGCACTCGCTAACTGGCCGTCTCCTCCCCGGGACTGTGGGCTCTGGGAGGCCACCATGGGACCCTAGACTGATAACCTGTACACAGCTGTACCCCATGTGTGGCCCAGAATGGGAAAGAAGGAAGGAAGGGAGGGAAGGGAGGAAGGGAAGAAGGATGGAAGGATTGACTCTCAAAGAAAATGACCCTGGACCAGAAGGAACAGGATTTAGGAAGCGGATTGGAGGTCGTCTGAGTACGAGTGTTTCCTAAGCAAGACAGAGCTGGACTCCATACCCACCTGTAAGGTGACCCAGTATTTGCTAACCCTAAGCTGGAAAGGGAAGGGGGAGGCATAGCCTCCTGGGGCCATGAAGGCACAGAGCCAGGAGGCTGCCCTACCAACATATTTGTTAAGGAAAAAAAAATGGAATGAGAGAATAGCTGGAAAGAGGGCAGGTTTAACTAGCAGGCCAGCTGCCCGAGCTGTCTGTCGGGCCCTACAGCCCAACCTTCCACCTGAACTTCAGCTGGTGGGATGAGGGCCCTGCATGAATGGAGCCAGGCAGGCACTTCATGGTACAGGAACAAAAGTAGCTAGGGGAGAGGGGGACCGCGGAGAGGAGGAGAGGATGGCAAAAAAAGGAAGGGTACTCTCGTTTTAGAAGCAGACTATTTCTGCACGTAAGAGTGAAAATCCTGAGTTATTTCAATTTTGCCATCCAAGTTAAGCAAATCTCTTCACCTTCCTGGGTCTGTTTCCTTACCTGCAAAATGAAGGTGTGGCCCATTTCGAAGGTGTGTACAACTGTAAAATGGTTTTGCATCCTCTGGCACCTCCATACTTCTGCAGCTAAGTGTCATGATAACACAATCCTCCATTTGATTATTTGTGTGAAGCCAAAGCTATTGGAAAAAGGGGTTTCCTATCCCTTCCCTGGCTCTAGTAGCACCTGGCACGTCATCTGTAAAGGGGCATCCTACCCCTGGGGCCAAGAAGGAGCTTACCAAGTATCAATTTCCTCCCTCCCTGGTATTTGATGACCGCTGAACTGCAGAACTTACTGCTGACTTAAACTCAGCCTCTTGTCATTCTTGCAGTTGACCTATGGCTTGTTTGCCAAGTAGGTTTTAAGCTCTTTGACAATCACTAGACATTAGAGTGGGCAGAGCCAACAGAGGTAGTGCCTACCAAAGAGAAAACGGAAACCCAGAAAAGTCAGTGCCTTGCTCAAGACCACTGCCAGTCAATGCCAAAGCTCTGAACTGCACACTCCCCAGCACCCTCAAAGGGACAGCAAAACTGCTTCCTCCTTTCTCCCTCTGTCCTCAGGAAAGGGAAGGCCATGCCCTCCCATTCCCTCACCCCCAGGAGCTGGACATCCCAGAGGAGACAGTCCACATGCACAGTAACTGCCTCTCTCTCCTCCTAGGCTCCCAGGAGCTGCTGCAAGACTTCAGGATGCCCCTAGGCAGCCCTTCCCTGCTGCACTGGGCACAGCCACCCCAAGACCACCTTGCCTCCCAACATTGGCAAGGCCCGTGAAACTTCCAAGAACCTTCATGCTTATTATTTTGTTTGATCTTCTCCGCACACCTCACACCTGCATCTTTCCACTGCACAGATGATGCCAAGATCAAGTCTGCCTGCAGCGCTCAGCCTCAGCTGCAACATCAAACAGTGGCTCTCTCAGTCCAGTGCCCCTCTGGCTGTGAAGCATGTCCTGGCTCCTGCTATATCTACTCACTTCAACCCAGCTGCAAAGCAGTAGAGCTACTTCTGCCGAAACCTTGAGACGTTCCTTGTTTCAGTTTTACTCAGACATTTGCTAACGCTATACCTGACAAGAGAAACGTCTAGCCAGATCCTTTTTAAGCCCCTCGCTTCACTAGCCTCTCCAAGGTCACACACTGCCCCTTTCCCCTGCACAAAGCCAGATAAAGTGGACATTGCCTGATTTGCAGCAATGGCGGTGACCCTGACTTACAGTTGCAAAGTCCTCAGCAGGGTTATCTGCTTAACCCTGAGCCTTTGCTGAAGGTACCATCTTGACCATGCACAGTATGTGAAGCCTTAGTATTAGGAAGTTCCTCCTGTCCGCTTCCCCCACCCCTCCCCTTCAGTAGCCCCAGGGCCAAATCCCAAAAGTCATACTTACAGTTTGCAAAATCATTCACCAAAGCAGGCTGGGTTTGATGCTAGGCAGGGAAAAATATCACGCTTCATCTTCACTCTTACACAGTGCTGGAATGTGCAAGCTTCTCCACCTCTCTCTCCACCTGTCTCCCCAGCGTTGAGCACCACGCCTAGTATACTCAGATACTAGATACTCATATATCATGGAGTGAACTTCTCAGGGGCTCTGTTCCCAGTGAGACACAGCCTTGGGGGATGGGGAGTCCAACCATACACAGATAACGCGTACAGGGCATTATTAGAACACCTATGCAGAACCACTCCAGCACTAGGTCAGGAAAGGCATCTCGGTGGTGTGCCTTCTGTGAATAAAATGACTGCACTTCCCGTGCATCCCTGGTCTTCAGCAACTGCAGCCTGTCAGTCCTTTCACTTAGGTTGAAAATCCTCTAAATATATTAATGTGTGTGAGGAAGCCAGCTTGAATCCTGCACATACACTGATACCTTTTCCAAACTTCTTAAACACAAGGCAACATGGTATATGAAACACCTTGCCACCCACCTCCTTGCTTTCCAAAGCTGAGCATTTGCTGCTGCTGTGGTGAAGCAGGGCACCGATGGATGCAGAGTGCTAGGGACAGTGGCCTGGATCCCACAGGAGCAGCTGGAAATTGAAAACCATTGGAATGTACTTTGGGTTAGCAGAGATGACCTTGAAAACACAGGCTGGCAGCAGGGAACTGCAATCTGCAGGGGACTCAGGGCTCGACAGGGAACACAGAAGAGCCAAGCACCAGGCAGTTCATGCTGGAGGCTGGCCAGGTGTCTCCGGCCCTCTCCTAGCAGGGCAAAGCCTAAGGAAACTACACAGCTGCCAAGGGCAGCTGAGAAAACGAGCAGCACGTGGAACTTTGCTTTAAGTGAGCTGAGTGCAGGAAGATGGTCAGAGAGAAGGGAAGACATACTATGAGGCATTATTCGATGAGCAGCTAAGACAGGCACTGTTCTGGCCCTTGCTTGTTATGTTATCGTGACTATTTAATATTTGCAGAAGCTATGTGTAAAAGGTAGGGCTGGCAAGAGCAGACAAGCAGCAAAGCCTGTGGCACGTCACAATGCTCTCTGCCTCTGTACCCCTTGGGAGAGGAGAGGATTTGAGGCTTTTATGCGTTATACTTACTGGAATCCCCAAGAAAGAAAGGAGGTGCCTTATTGGTCCTACAGAGTTCTCAACCCTGTCTGCCCATCAAAATTGCCTGGGGGGCTTTTATAAAATTACAAGTACTTGGGCCTCATTCCAATTAATCAATCTCCAAATTTTTAAAAAACAAACCTTAACCTGTAGGGTTAAGAAAATCTCTAGGCTACGCTAATCAAACCCCAAGAATTCCAAGTTGAACCCAGATTCTCTAAGTGGAATGTGGGCAGAGGCCCACTCTAATAGCAAATTCAGGCTGGGCAACCCATCAAGGTATAGCCCAGAGGACCAGATTTACTGCTGTACTTACTTAATAAACGTTTATGTGTATTAAAGCACATGGTTTGATACAGCTTTCTCAAGAGTTTCCATGGGACCAGGAGCTAGTCTAGTAGATGCTTCGAGCTAGAATAGTCAGGCTAGGGGAGGAATGTCATGACCACATCATTACTGCCTCCCTGCAAGACTAGGACCAAGCATTTGTATGGCTCTGCTAGGCAGGAAAAGGGCTTGTAAGCGTTCAAATAAAAAGGTAGTTGGGATCACTAAAGGAAAATAAAGTGCTTCCTCTTTTCTATGTCTTGAGAATCCCTTCCTCAGAAACTGCTAACTATTTCTATAAGGTTGGGCGAGACAAAAATATTTTGAGCAAAACGCCAGTCTAGCTGGTAAGTCCCACTCAGTATTATCAGTAACCATTAAGTTACATTTCTGAGAATGGGGGAAGAAAATGCTTCGTTATGTGATTCAGGAATACATTTTTTATAGATTAGAGATAAGACTGTCTCCCTTCTCCATAACTACCTGTCCCTGACCACCTTCCAAAGTCCCCCACAGATTGGTAAGGAATAAAGCCACAGATCTTTGGAAACTGATACCAGTGCAGACCAGGGATAACATTCACACATTCCCAATATCCCGAAGCCACGATAGCATGCAAGTGTTGCACCCAATTACTGGTTAGAGTGGGAGACCATTTAGACAGCAGCCATCAGCCAATTTCAGGATCATCTAGGACCCACCTGAACATTCTTGTGCAGGAGTCAGCAAACTTTTTCTGTAAAGGTCCAGACAGTGAATATCTTAGGATGTGGGCCACATGGCCTCTGTCATAACTACTCAGCTTTGCCACCAGAGTGTGAAAGTAGCCATAAACAATACGTAAACATGGTTGTATGGGTATGACTGCATTCCAATAAAAGTGGGTTTTTTTCTTTAACTTTTTAAAAAATAATTATTTTTTGAGACAGGGTCTGGCTCTGTTGCCAGGCTGATCTCGAACTCCTGGGCTTAAGCCATCCTCCAGCCCCAGCCTCCCAAGTAGCTGGGACTACAGGCATGTGCTACTATGCCCAACTCAATAAAATTTTATGAACAAAAAGAAAGTAGACCAAATTTGGTAATTTGCCAACCTTTGTTGTACCGGAACATAGCTTCCACAGATCAAGCTGACATTTAATGGGTGACAAATAAGGAAGAATGACATGGTAAAAGACTGATATGGATTTAATGACAAATATTCCATATTGGTTGCTGAACACCAGAATTCTGTCCAAGGAGCCATAATTAAATAAAACAACCTGAAAATAAGGCAATTCTCACGTCCACAAGCACACACTCACACAAAACCTATTACTTTTAGGAGCATTAAATTATTCACTATTTTAACAAACAGCTGTAAAATAACATTACAATGAAGGAAAATGTGCACAAACTTCAGAAACAGTTCAGATTGTCTATGAACACAGGTTCTTAATTTGTACTTTTTCACATATGTACAGCCTCTTACTTGTAAAGAGACGACATGGCTCAAGGGGTTAATGTCTCATCTCCTTCCAACTCAGAGCTCAAGATTTAATCAAAACCATTTAGCCTATTCAAACTGCTCCAGGTTTTGCTTAGTAAAGGGCAGCAGAGGAAGACTGCTCTTGACCAAACTCTCCAGGAAACAAATAATACACTTGCTTCCACCATCATCAATGAGTTGGTGGAAGCAGTCTTCAGATTAACATTTTCAAGGGTGAACCACAGGTAACAGGGTTTGCCGAAGATGTACTATTATTCTAAAACTAGATACAAGAAAAAACTTCCTGAATACATTTAACCTCACTTAATGCAGATATGTTCCCTGAAGAGGTGTAAGAAAAATGGAATCACATTTTAAATGCACCAATAGAGTGGGGTGTTGGTGGTTGAACTGTTTTCTTCTGCTAAGGGATTTGCTCATAGCAGGAATAAAAACATAGTGGCTGACTCTCTTATCTGTGGTAACAGGAAAAACAAGAGGTAAATGAAGTCCAAAGATTTCCATGACCACTAAATTATGTTACATTAGCTTCAATTTCCACTCCCTGTTGAACCCTTGATATGTAGCATATTTGATGCAGATGAGACTGTGCATGAAGATGGCAGCGAAAGACCTAATAACCTATAAAGTGGATAATCAACCCATGAATAATCAAAAGTTGTATGAGAGTTCATAGGCACAGACTTGAGAGAACTTAAAACAGCTGGAAGAGGTAGATGTGCATGGAAAAGAACCCACAAAGGGGTAAGATCACCTACAAATTGGCTATATTATTTTCCAGTGGGTCTTATACACTTAGTATTCGGACTGCAAGAGTCAGAATTAACAATGGACCCTTGCTTTGCTTGTATTACTCTTGACTAAAAGAAAATGAAAAAGAAGTAATGTCTTTCAAAACTGTCCATAGCTTGAAAATCTATTTGCATTTGTGAATAACAATAAACTGATTAAGAGGGCAAGATTAACAGGCATTATACAAGCCCAGAATTATCAGGATTTTTTAAAAAGTGTTTTTATTATGACAAAAACATGCTTTCCTACAGTCCCCAAAGAGGTTCTTTACTAGAATATAACTGATCACATATAAATTACTAGCATCCACAGAAATTTTGCTACAACTGTAAAAACAATTTTTAGGGGTTTTTTTTCCCTTTCAACTGTGTTCAACAGTTTGTGAAGATGCTTCCATGAAAGATATAGGGTAACAATTGCTAGTGAAGAAAACAATACTGCTTTCCACAACTCTAACTTCTAAAGGCTAACCTAAGGGAGGAACTTTCAGCATAGGTAACTGAAGTCTATACAAGAGTCATCTAACTATAGCCCCCTACTAGAAAGAGAACATAGCTAGGATACCTTAATTAGGTGACAAAGGCCAGCTTTGTCAATTAAGGACATCTTTGGCCCTTCAAGGCTAGCCTTAAGTTTTCCATCAAGCATAACAATTTTCAGTGTCCTTATTTTATTTTATAAATCATGACTGACAGGTAAGTGTTCCTAGCAGCTGAGCTGGAGAACGCAAAAGGTCAGACCACAACTATTCACACTGTCATCAGCCTGCTCCCTTCAGGACAGCTTGCCACACTCCTGTCCCCAGGCCTTCCCTAAGACACGGATCATAATACTGATCTACCTCACAATGCTGTGAGAAACAACTAACAATCTAAAAAGCATAAAGCACTTTGCAAATACCAAAGTGCAATTTTGGCATCTATATAATCACCAGAGAACATTCATTGCTTGTGCTATTTGGCAATTTTGCATTTACACCTCTCCCTGACTGTGCCCTCTTTATGTAAAGCCTTGAGATTTCTACTGTGCCTCCACACGTAGGAAGAAGACTTTCCTACTTTGACTAAATCCCTCATCGGTATGGATGGAGGTGGGGGTTAGTGGGGGACGGGGTACACAGATGCAAAGTGAAGGCAAATGACACAGAGGAGCCTTGCACCCCAACGTGAATGCTTGGCTTTCCTGCATTTCTCACATAAAGGCCAGCAAAACTCTGAGCTTGCTGCCTTTCGTAGCAGGTCACTAGGGCAACTGTCGATGGCCTGAAGTTCATTTGAAACACATGCACCAAGCTGACCTGGGAAAGTCACACATAGCTGGGATTGTTCCTTTTCCCTGCACTTAAAAGATCACAGGTGAGACCTGAAAGAAATGCTGGGTGTGGCACATACCTGGGATGAGGGGAGGGGGCAGGAGGCTGACCATCCAGGTAGACAACCTTGACCCAGCACGAAGCTAGAGTATTTTCAAGGAAGTAGCAAAGCACCAGGAGCAGGACGGAGATTTCCCAGGAGATATGAATGAGAACCAATTATAAATGAGTTTCTAAGTGCTAGAGGTTGCCCCTTGAAATGAGGGTGCGTAGCTTTCTGCTCAGTTTCCCCTGGATGCCTCAAAATAGCAGCTAACTGTGGCTCAGAGAAAGGAAGGGAAGAGAATTCTACATATCCTCTCCTATAGGATCGACAAGGTTCCCCTACTTCTCGTGGGACTATAGCTGATGCGGGGACACAGGGCAAACACTGGCTTACCACCTGGTGGGACCAGGATAGAATTGCTTATACCCGCGTTTTATTCTACCCCATAACCCTCACTCCAACCATACCCTCTCCCCTGATTCCCACAGACCATCACAGCCCACCCTACTCTATTCCCTGCCACCTGTTCCCACCCCCCCCAACTCCCTTCCTCAAGGTCCTAAAGCTCCTGCTCCTCCACGTTCTTCACCCCCTACAGCATGTACTTCAGGAAGTCATCACCTCAAGCACACCTCCCAAACGTTTTTTTTCCCCCTCGATGGAGAGGAGGTGGGCAAAACATAGCACCCAGAAAAAACTCTTAACCCTCCCCTTCAGGACCCCCTAACACCAACAGGCTCTCCAGCCACTCTCAGAACGGTCCTCCCGCCCCTTCCCCAGGGTCTGTCCCAGGACATCTCCCCACATGCTCCGCGGAGGGCGAGCTCCCGCGGACCCAGCCCTAGCACAGGTGCAGCTTCTGGTGCTGCGCAAGGTGCGTTTTGTAGCGGAAGCCTTTGCCGCAGCCGGCGCACTTGTGCGGCTTGTTGCCGGTGTGGATGCGGCGGTGGCGGATTAGGTGCGAGCTCTGAATGAAGCTCTTGCCGCACTCGAGGCACGTGTAGGGCTTCTCGCCGGTGTGCGTGCGCTGGTGCTGCGTGAGCGTAGAGAAGTCGCTGAAGCGCTTCTCGCACTGGCCGCAGCGGAAGGGCTTCTCGCCCGTGTGCACGCGCAGGTGGTTGACCAGGTGCGAGTTGCGCCCGAAGCCCTTGCCGCACTCGCGGCACACGTAGGGCCGCTCGCCCGAGTGCGTGCGCTTGTGCGTGAAGAGGTGCGAGCTGACGCTGAAGGTCTCGCCGCACTCGGAGCACATGTAGGGCTTCTCGCCCGTGTGCACCCGCTGGTGCTTCACCAGGTCCGAGCGCCAGCTGAAGCGCTTGCCGCACTCGCCGCAGCCGTGCGGCTTCTCGCCCGTGTGGATGCGCTGGTGGTTGGCCAGGTGCGAGCGGCGCACGAAGCCCTTGCCGCACTCCCCGCAGGCGAAGGGCCGCAGCGCCGCCGCCCCTGCGCCGCTGGCCGCCGCGTGCGCGCGCCGGTGGCTGAGCAAGTGCGAGCTGAGGCTGAAGGCCTCGCCGCACTCGGGGCACGGGTAGGGCTTCTCGCCCGTGTGCAGGCGCCGGTGCTTGAGCAGGTCGGCGCGCCAGCTGAAGCTCTTGCCGCAGTCGGCGCACAGGTTGGGCCGCTCGCCCGTGTGCAGGCGCAGGTGGTTGGTCAGGTACGTGTTGCGGCTGAAGCCCTTGCCGCACTCCCCGCAGCGGAAGGGCTTCTCCCGCGGCGGCCGGGCCAGCGCGGGCCCCGAGCCGAAGCCACCCGCCACGCCTACACCCATCATCCCCACCATCGCGCCGCACTCGCCGGCGAAGCCGAAGGGTTCCAGGCTGGCCGCGGCGGCGGCCTCCGCCAGGCGGTGGATGCGCTGGTGCTGCAGGAAGGCGGCGCCCGGGCTGAAGCTCTCCCCGCAGTCGGGGCAGATGGTGGGCGCGTCCATGATGCTGGCCACGAGGCTGTCAAGCTCCCCGAGGTCCACAGCCATGGGGTGGTGGAGCCGGTGGAAGCGGCGGTGAGCAGTCTTGTCACCCCGGTGGTGCCGATTGCCCAGGGAGAGGTGTCGCCTCCAGGGCAGTACCGGAGGGGGCGGCTGCTCCTCTTCCTCCTCTAGCCGGTTCTCCCCAGCACTCTCCTCCTCCTCCTCCTCTTCCCGGGGGCTCCGGGATATGCTGTCTGACTCGGACAGTCCTGGGAACATCCCCATGTCAGCTACACCAGCTTGGTCATCTTCCTCCCGGAGAGCAACCCCTTCTTCCTCACTTAGCAGCCCCTCTGCAACAGAAAAGGCGGAAGTGAAGGTTACTAGGCACTCAAAAGGTACGTAAGCCCAGAGGAAGCCAGCCTCAATAAGAGTGTGGGCCAAGGAGTCATCCTCATCCCCCAGGCACACTCAACTTCCACCCCTCCAAATCCCCTAGATTCCAGCCTCCCTCCCACCTGGATCCTCCAGGGAAAGGCCTAAAGGAGGGTGTGCACTCACTGGCCGCCTTTGTCCACCAGTCCTTCAGGCAGCTGCCTGGGGCCCTGGCCCCACTCGTTGTACCCGAGCCACTGCCTAGCCGAGCCATCTGAAGGCCTGACAGTGTGTGCTTGAGATGGTCACGTCTGTGCTGGATGGGACTCCGTGGGATGGATCTCAGGAGAAAAGGTTTGCTCAGCTTCCAATGCCTTTTAAGGCTCTTGCCTCAAAAGACAAGGCCAGTGTGGCCTAACCAGGCCCTGGACTGGTTTTTAAAATGCGTTTGGTCAGTCTGGAACTGCTTAAGGTGGAACAACAAACTGAACTCACTTTATGGATTGTCCTGTGGATGGGGAAAGGGAGCACAGAGCCTAGAGCTGGTGAGCCCAGGTTAGAGACCGGCCCAGGAGCACACCTGTTGGCCTCTGGTTGTTTACCCCACTCCAGGAAGTGGCTCAGATGTGAAAGGTCAAGCACTGTGGGGGAGGGCAGCAGGGAGGCTGGGATGATATGGGGGTGGGGAGGGAAGAATGTAACCTCACAGTCCTGGCCATAAAGTATTTCAGCTCATTTCTGTCCCCAGAGCATGCACTGAGCAGGGTAAAGCAATGAATGCCCAAAGAAACAAGGAGGTGAGTGGAGGCCCTGCATTCGCTCTTTCAGGTCAGGAATAGCGTGGGATTTAGCAGAGGCCTTGGGCACTTTGGGAGTTAGCCACACACATGAACCTAGGCAGGTCACTTATCGAGTTTACTTATCTGCAAAGGGAGATTGAGGGCTGGAACTGTAAACATCTGGGTATTTTCTATTTGCTCAGCAGTGTACTAAGTAATTTCTTTTTTAAATCTGAGACAGGAGGGTCTTGCTCTGTCGCCCAGGTTCGCATGCAGTGGTGCAATCATAGTTCATGCAGCCTCCAACTCCTGGGCTCAAGCGATCCTCCTGCCTCAGACTTCAGAGTAGCTGAGATTACAGGTGTGCGTCACTACACACTACACCCAACTAATTTTTAAAAACTTTTTGTAGAGACAGGGGTCTCACCATGTTGCCCAGGCTGGTCTCAACTCCTGTCCTCCGTGATCCTTCCACCTCAGCCTCCCAAAGCTTTGGGATTACAGGCGGGAGCCACACAGGTGTGAGCCACTGCACCCAACCTAAGTAACTCTTTCTATGCAGCGACTCAGTTAACTCTCCCAACAACGCTATGAGGTAGGTTCTAATACTACCTGGGTAATTCTACTATAGTGTTGTTACAGGTATTAATTTACAGCAGTATTCTCTATGCTGTAAAGTGCGGCTCCAGCGAGTGAGGCTCTTCACCCATGTTTACTAACACAGCCCCCCTCAAACTGTATTGGAGAAGAGGATGCTCCTCAGGACTAACACTTGAAAAGCTGAGTTAGTACAGAATCTGCTTTATGGTCTTCTCTAGAGAGCTCCCCCCAGACAGTGCTGCCCCTGGTTATGATTCTAGAGGCGCTAGAGGTTAACGTGAGTGGGGCGACTTCTGTAGAAATTCCAGCTTTCCCCTCACCTGTGCAGACATCGGGCACTACTTCTCTCTCCCTGGAGTCCTGTGGGTTGGAGCCCATCTCCAGCTCTGGGTGGCCTTCTTTCTTGTCTGTGTCCTGTTGATTAAAGCCCATTTCTCTTTCTTCTGGGTCCCCTTCCCTGTCCTCAGAGTTCTCAAAATCAGAGCCCATCCCTTTGTCTTGTGAGTCCTGGTGTACACACACACCCCGATGATAATCTTGTTCCATCCGGGAAGAAAAGGGCAAGGGAGGTGACCAGGGATCCCTGCTCAGACAAAACACAAGAGAAAGGTCATGGCAGTCAAGCCTTATCCCCTTACCATGTCTAGCCTTGATTTCCCAGGAAAATGTGTAGAATTCCAAGCCCCAGATGGCAAACCTCCACTCCACCCTCCCAATCCCCTTACCCCCGTTTTAAGGTAAACAGCAGAATGCAAAGGAGAGTAGTCTTGGTGGCAGAGGAGCAGTGGCAACCCCATTCTGATGCCAGCTCTCATTGGACCAAAACTTGATCTGCTTCTGTCTAGGAAGCAATGGTCTATAGTAGTGTGGTTTTATAGTTTAACATTGAGGTAGCTATTCCCATTTTTACAGCTGAAAAACTTGAAGCTCAAAAAGAAGACCCCACTAGCCTAAGGCTACATAGCTCGGAAGCTGTATAGAGTGGGGCTTAAACCAGTTGTGCTGCCTCAAAGGTCCATGTTTTCCTTACTCTTATGCTTGCTTTCCTTGAACCCACAGCAGTCTTGCAAGTATTTTGGCTAATTTTGTGCAGGCCTTTACAGAGCCAGAGGAAAAAGTACAAAGTACATTCAAGACACAGGAATAACAGAAGCATTAAGTATGGTAACTTCTTATCTAAGACCAGGTCACCAATGGCACCACCAACCTGGCTGCCTTGCTGGGAACAGTGAGCCAAGATTCAAGCTTTAGTAGGTCTGCTGAAGGCAGGAAGATGAGATGCAGGGACCTTCTATAGTAGAAGCCATCTCTGTAGTCCTAATTACATGTTTTACAGTATCTGAATTGTAGAGAACACGGATATGTGCACCAGGGATAATTGATAAACCCCTCTACAGAAAAGGCCAACATGTGAACTGTGGGGAGAAAATGACATCAGATTCCGAAACCTTTTGTAGATGTCAGGTTTACATTTCAAATTTAAAGGGCCCCCTGCCAAGACTGAGCAGTTGAGCCAAAAATAATTTATTTCTGCCATCCATCACTCCTACAGCTTAGCTCAAGGCAGCAAAACAGTTTCTAGGTGGAGGATCTTGGACTATGACTTTGAAGAGACCAGTTCTCTCTCTGCCTCAGCAGTCCCCAGAGAGGACTGCAAGAATATGGCTGAGCAAAATGCCCTTTCCTTGGCTGGGAGCTTTTCCTGCCCTGTTGAGGCCTACCCCGAGGCAGCCCTGGCTCTGCCAAACTGGGGAGTGGAAAGCAGGAGTGACAAGCAGCGGAATTTCCGGCTGGGTTGGCCTCACTGTAGAGCCCAAGGCAAGTCAATTAACCTCATGGTTTCCACATCCCCATCCCTGGAAGGAGGGTAATGCTACTTAACCTTTCTCACAGGGAGGGTGTCAGAAGGAAACTAATTAAAAAGCATTTTGGAAAACACTGCAGAGAGTAATTGATGCTTTGAGTTTTACAAACAAATGTGGAATATACACATTATTCCTCTTTTTAAGTCCTGATGTCATTCTAGCACACCTCAAAGACACACCCACCCCTCTGTAATTCTGGCAGACACATCACCGTAAATAGCATATTAGATTCTTTCTGAGGGATGACATACTCCCTAGATTCGAGTGAAAAATTGAGCCCTCCTCTTAAATGTCTCAGGAAAATGGCTGTGTCTGAGGTGGGCCAGTCAGCGTGTCCTGAAACGCAGCTGAGTTCCTTTGGAATGTATACTATTTGAAATGCCAGGTTTCCAACACTTGGAGATTTCTTCTCAGACTGGAGGACAAAAATCTCATTAAAGCCATAAACCTTTTAAGAGGTGTATCCCACAAGAGACTACTGACCCCAAATCACTTCTGCCCATCACTGTGTTGCCACCTGGAGCTCAGACCCAATGACAAGTACATCCCTGCAGATATAACACACCTGAAGGTCGGGGGTGGACAGGCAGGAGTAGGATCTTCAAACATGACCTTTTGGTTTGCTAGTGATGAAAGGCAGTGGAGAGACGGGGGAAGGGGGAGGGGGGAGCTAAACGATGGTTTCTGCCAATCTGAGACCAGCAGGAAGGATTCTACATGAATAAAATAAATCATACCTAACGGGTACAGTGTACACTATCTGGGTGATGGGCACACTAATAACGTTGACTCAAGCAGTACAAAAGCAATCCCTGTAACTAAAGCATTTGTACCCCCGTAATACTCTGAAATTAAAAAGTGGAAATGACAATAAACACACACAAAAAAAAATTTACGGAACTAAGTCTTCTGAAACTTGACCTTGGACCTGATCTAAGTTTCACTGCTTGGTTTATGCTATACCTAACATCTGAAATGACATTTTGTGGCTTTTCTTAATTAAAAATTTTTATTGAAAAATAAAAAATCAAGTAAGCATGTCACCAGAAACTGAAAACTAAAGTGGCATGGCATGGTGCCCAGCATGGTACAGAAGTGACTGCAGCTGTCCATCCTGAAGGGCAGGATTTGAGGATCCAACCCAGGATGCAGGGAGCAGGGTTTCACCTCCAAGCTCTTTTAAGGACAGGCTGCTTAGAGAGCACCTCAGACATAGCAAGAATGGAACAAGAGGACTTCTGATTTCTTGGGGACCAAGAGATAATTCATATCAGAAATATTAAATATGAAAACATGGTTTTCCTAGATTTAAAGGGGGAGGGGTGGAGTCTGAGTTCCCCACTTAGGGCTGGCATATGGAAAGTTCACAGAGCTGCGTCAGAATTAAGGCAGCTTCGGAGCTCCAAAGGGAGTACTTCCTCATCCTCCTTCACGCCAGGGCAGGAAGGATTAGGCATGCTCTGAAAAGACTGGAAGCTCCTCTCACCCAGATAGACACCATTCAAGCCACAACTACTCAAATTTGTTTAAAAATGTGTTATGTTAGTACCAAACTAGAAATCTGCATTCCCAACAATATGGATTCAGTTCCTACAACTCACACCAGCACGTGGTGGAGTTGTAGGCAGCTGTCAAATACTGGGGAAGGCTATTTAGAGGTAAGGAAAGGTGGTTCATAAGATATTATCAGATGAAAAGTGGCTAGTTTGAAAACTATGTCATTGTGGTTTATTAATATATGCACACTAGCATATATATTTACACATGTATACACACAGGTTCAGAGAGGAAGTTATTAAAATGTTAAACATCTCTTGTTCACTTTGGGGGCTTTGCAGCTAATTAACTCATTTAATCTTAACAAAAACGCAATGAAGAAGGATATTATTTCCAACTTCATAGACAGGAAACAGGCACAGAAGTGACTGGCCCAAGGTCCTACAAATTGTAAGTTGCATAACAGGGATTCATACCCCTGCAGTCCAGCTCCTGTGCCCACATTCTTAACCAAAGCTGGTGTGCAGTTTGGGAAAACGTGTCCTTTTTGTGTACATCTACATTTTCTACAATAAACATGTATGTTTATCAGGCAAACAACTTTGGTTTTAACATGATAAAATATGTTCAAGGAAAATCTGTAATTATTCTAGATGCAACAAAAAGGAGGACAAGAGCAGGAGTTGTGATAACCTCAATCTAGATACATAATTTTCAGAAATGTTACTGAGACACGGTGCTATAACTAAAGTGTCAGTAGATATTCAGGCATGTTTTGTTCCAACTCCTTTCCCACTCATTCGCAAAATAAAACCTAGCAACAGTGTTTTCTTAGGCAAGGCCAGGGTTGGACAATGAGTGAGCAGCAGGGCAGTGTGATCGCTCTGTGGCCAGACTGACCTGGATTCGAATTCTCAGCTCATTATCAGCTACTTTACCTCGTGCAAAGTACTTAGCCTTGATTCCACATCCATAAAAACAAGCATGCTACCACCTACCTTGCAGAGTTGTTCTGAGAACCACGTAAGATTAATGTTTGTGAAAGCTGCTGGCATGTTAGAGATGCAATAAATGGTAGTTATAACTATTATGAAACTTCAGCCAACTTTTTGATTTAAGAAATTACACACAGGCCAGATTCGTTGGCTTGAACCTCTAATCCCAACACTTGGGAGGCCAAGGCAGGAGGATCACTTAAGGCCAGAAGTTCAAGGTTTCAGCGAGCTATGATCGTGCCACTGCACTCCCTCCTGGGTGACAGAGCAAGACCCCATCTCTTAAAAAAAAAAAAAAAAATTACACACATACACAAATTGGGGGTCACCTGTTCACAGCCATATTCATGGAAAGTGGCCTTTAGCAAGTACGAGCAAAGCAGAGCTTCCCCCGGCCTTGCTGTTAAAGGCTCTATTAATGAACAACCCACCATGTGAAGACAAGAACCAGGGAGGGGCTAGTTGCTTAGGGCAGCTTGTTAGAGGGAGAAAGGTTCAATTCCATATTAGTTTGCAGCTGCTGACAGCCCATCATGCATAGAGTAGAGGTCTAAAGCTAAATGAGGTGTGGGTGCGTTCTTCAATACACCCTGACTTAGACCATCTGTAAGGGAGCTCTCTTCCCCCAGTAAGAAAGGATAGATGTTAAAGGGGAAAAAACAACAGAGTAGTGGGAGCAGTCAGGCAGACAAAATTAATTCCACATCACGGAGGAAAACAAAAGAGCAGTAAGTAGTAATGAGAGGCAGCCCTGGGTTTTGGCCAGCACAACCACCGTGCTGTGTGACTTTTAGTATTTGCCCCCTCTGACCTTCTGTTCAATAAGAAGTTTGCGTTTGAATGTGCCTGAGTCCTCTTCTAGAACTCATATGACACCTATGCCGGTGAGTTAATCCAGGGGGGCTCCACTGTCAGTGTCATTAGACATTTTCAGCTCCAGTTTGTTTTAACTCACACACAAACTCTTAATGCCAAAGCACCGCACCACCCCAGCGAAAAACCTTCCTCTTGGATGCAGATCACTTCAGGATGAGATTGAGCAACTTCACCAAGGCTGCTCAAATCCGTTTCCCGAATTCGCAATATTTTCAAGTTCCTTCCTCCTACCCCATAGCCCCAACTCAAATAATACTAATAATGTTTATTACCCTATAAAGTCACTAGGAAAATGTTCATGTGCCTTCTAGACAGACTCAACTCCGTTTCAAAGACTAATCAGATCACTTTGAAGACTCTGCTACACAGTGGAGGCATAAATAAATGTGATAAAGTATCCTTAAAAAAAAAAATGGAAAGAAAGAATAGAGGTAGGGAGGGAATGAGGTGGGGGAAGGGTAAGTGAAGCTAGTAGCAGAGCCAGAGTTAGAATTTACCCTGGGTTTAAGGGCACACTCTCCCAGTGACCCTTCCGGGGCTACCTGCAAAACCTGTCCCTTTTGAACAAGAGGTCGACCACTGTATGGATGTAACCTAACGCCCTGTGAAGGGGTTGCAGCAGAGGAGCGCACACCGTTCCCCTACCTTCCTGGATTTCACAGGGAACCCGAAGCCAGAAGTAGTACCAAGTCTCCCAGCCTCCAAAAGACAAAGCAGTGGCTGAGCGCCGCGCCCTGCGCAGGACCCCCGCTGCCAGCCTCCCGGCGGGCTGCAACCCGCGCTGCTTACGCTGCACTTTAGCAGGTCTCTCTCCTTTGACTCCGGTCACTCTGCGAGGTAAACTGGGGTGACCCATTTTACGTGGGAAGAACACTGAGACTCAGCAAAGCTGAGCCCCAGGGGGCGTAGAGTCAGGACGGAGTCCACGCCATCGCTTTTCCCCCTGGGCCTGGCCCTGGGGGGGTGGGGGGGGGGGGCGGTGGCTGGTGAGACCGTTCGGACTGGGAAGAGCGTTTGGCTGCCGACCTGAAGGGAGGGGACGCGGGCGCACCTGGCAGCCCCGGGCGGAGGGAGAGGGCCGGCCTGAGGGCACACCTCTGCCCCCCGCCCCGCCCCGCGCTGCCCCGGGCCAGGCGGGCGGGGGCAGTCATGTGCCGCGGCCACTGCCAGGTGGCGGGCAGCCAGGCCGGCAGGGCTGTCATGTCAGGGGAAGGAAGCAGCCGGGCGGGCGGCGGGCCAGGAGGGGCTCCCACTCAGCCTCCTCCAGACTGCAGCGCCTTTCCTGTCTCCCACTCATCTCGCGGGTCCCTTCCTTACCTCCTCAGAGGGGACGCCGGGCCAGCCAGCAACAGATGGAGGCTTCTTCCTCCCTCCTCTTCCCACGCCCCACTGCCCACCACTCTCTCCCAAGGGAGAGTTTCCATAGCAGAGTCCAGGCAGGGACACCCGATTGGGTAGAATGCTGGAAAAACAATTTCAGCCTGCGGTTCAAAAGGCTGAACTCATGACCGCAACTGAGGTCTAACCAGGGATTCCAGGGGTTAATCATTTGTCTGACTTCAGCACCAACCTGGGTAAACAGTCAACTAGCCTCTGGGGGGATGTGGCCCACCAGGATCCTGCCTCCTCACTGGTGAGTCTATGGCCAGAAAGAACCCAAAGGGGGAAGAAAGCCACTGCCCCATATCTTCAGGGCATGCCTCTAGTGAGCCAGAATAAGCACCTTACACAGAATGACTCCTTCCCCTCAGCTGGCTTTTCCAGTCACAAACCCAGACTGTCCAACCCCAAATGCCAGCTGCTCAAGTAAGTGGCAGACTGCTGCATGAGGGGAACGTTAATTCCAGACAGGGAAAGCCAAAAGATTTCTGCGGCTAAGTGTTGACCATTCCCCAGACTGGAGAAGCTAAAATAATATGGTTTCTGCCTTGTGGTTACTGCTTTTTTTTTTTTACCTGGAGAGGGAAGCCTAAGTTGAAAAAAAAGGAAGACTCAAAACCAAGGCAATAGAGAAATCAATCTACAACCCCATGGGTCAGTGCTGATCCAAGATTCCCTCTAGTCTCTGTGGTCAAGAACAGCACAAATGCCCCTGGGGTCAGGCATTCCCTGTCCATCGGTTGGGCTAGGGCCCCCCAGTGAGGCCTGAGGGCCTCAGCTCATCACAATGCCAAGAACTACTGCAGGGCAGAGACAGGTGAGAAGGGCCCTCAAAGTCAGACCGTCTGCCCTCAGATGAGAAGTCACAAAAGCTAAAGGTTTTCATGCAGGCATTTATTCATCCTACTCATCCATGTTTTATATTTAACAGATTAGAATATTCTACCTGATACACAGGAAATCCTTCTGTTCATGATTTTTTTGTCCCCTGTGCTTGGCATTGTACCATCACCACCTTTTATACACCCTCAGTTAACCCTGGGCAGTCCTCAGAAGAATTATCTTTAGATACCTTCTCAGCAGCTGGCTCAAATGTTCAACATTTATATGTCATGGAATCATAGACCTTGGAGATTCCTTAGTTCAAACTCCTTTTACGGAGAAGAAACTGAGGCTGAGAGAAGAAAAGTGACCAGGTTAGGAAGGTAGTGGCTAAAAGAGTTGTGGCCAGAATCTCAATTGTCTAATGGCCTCTCCAATGACCTTTCTCTTTAATACAAAGCACCACTTCAAAAACAGACAGCCAGATAAATCTAGGACATATACTTACTTGTCTTTTATGCACACTGTATTAGTGAGGGTTCTCCAGAGAAACAGAACCAACAGGATGTGTCTATATATAGAAAGAGGTTTATCATAAAGAATTGGCTCATGCAATTATGCAGGCTGGCCAGTCCAAAATCTATAGGGTGGGCTGACAAGCCGGGGACCCAGGAGAGCCAATGCTGAGGTTCTGGTACAAAGGCTAACAGGAGAGCAGATGCAGTTCTTGGCTAAAAGCTATCTGCTAGAAAATTCCTCCTTGCTCCGGAAATCTATTTTTGTTCTATTGAGGCCTTCAACTGATTGGATGAGGCCCACCCATGTTATGAAGGGTAATCCACTCAAAGTACACTGATTTAAATGTTAACCTCATCTCAAAGCACCCTCACAGAAACACCCAGACCAGTGTTTGACTGCACATCTTGGCCTTATGTGGCCCAGCCAAGTTGACACATAAAATTAATCACCATAAATACTGTAGCTGAAAAGCACGGTCTGCAATAATTCCATCATGCTTCAAAATTTACCCATAAAAACTTCTTATTTTTCATGAAAACTATTACTATACACAGATAGTTGAATGAAGTCTTAGGGTATATGTGCTACAGAGGACAGCAGGGAAGAATCAAGATTAATTTCAATGAAAGATCTATAATACATACACACATGTGTGCATGGGCACACACCCTTACAGCAGAAAGAGATGCCATTTAATAATCTATTTCACTGAAGGACAAAAGAGAAAACAGACTTAGACTGCACAAGGGGTTTATGTGAGAGATGGGAGCTGTTAACAGGCTTGTTCTGGGAGAATTGATGCTGGAATCTTGTGCTAAGGTTGCCAGATGGGGCCAGGTGACCTCAGGAAGTCGTTTCCAACCCAGATAATTCTGTGATCATATTTCCACTGGAATGAACAGTCCTCAAGAGAGTGTTCCTCATAGCAAATAAGGAGAGAAGGGTGTTGGGGCCAAAAGATCTGAGGCATACATTCAGTCGTCTCAGCTTCCCAGCGCAGATTCAACAGGAAAAACTGCTCTTCCAATTCTCTGCCCAAAATAACTGTTTGGTGTTGTTGATGAAGAATGACTGGCGTGTTCCAGCCCAGTACATTTCATCAGTGGGTAAGTGACACCTCTGCATGTAATCTGCCAAGATATCTTTCAACAAAGAGAAAGCAGGAATAAAAATGTGAAGAAGTCACCGGAGGCCTGAATTTTCCTGCCTAATTAAGCTTTAAACTCCACAGCTAGATTGTTTTCAGCATAAAGTAAAACATTTGCATACACTTAAAAACGCTTTTTAAAAAATTACATACTTGTGTTACTCTTAAAAATAACGGGTTATCAGCAAAACCCAGATCATCAGAAACTATATAAGATACATGATCCAGTTTCAACGATGACAAAAAATGGCAAGAAAAAAACAGAAAAGAGGAAAACCTACAGGTCAAAACACTTCAGCAATGTTTCAGCCAACCTCGATGTGTAGACCTTATTTGAATCCCCACTCAAATTGACAAACTACAGAAACAAATTATAAGGCAATTGGAGAACTGTGAATGCTGTTTAGATATTTGATATTAAGGAACTATTCATTTTTAAGGGTTTGTATTAAGTGTACAAAAAATTCTTATATCTTTAAGGGATACACAATGAAATATTTACAGGTGAAATGATGTCTGGAATTTGCTTCAACATAATTCCAGGGCAAAGGAAAATGGGCAGGGGTGCAAAAGAAACAGAACTGTTCACATATTAATTACTGTTGAACTTGGGTGGTGGTATATCTAGGTTTATCATACTACTCTATTTACTTTTATATTTACTAGGAAACTTACTGATAAAAAGTTTTAAAATGGAAAACTAATTTTTTTCCTGAAATTTGGGGTTGATATATTCATTTAAATTCTGAGCAGAACATAATAAAATATCAATGATTTCCATAAAAGGAAATGTTTTTTACAAATCATGCCAAATCCAGAGTGGTTACTATACTTAATACTGAACAGAGTGCATGGGAATTGGGGTAAGGGACAGTTTAGTAAAAAGACTAAAGGAAAGAAACTTAAGTTTGATGGTTTTAGTCTTTTTTTTTTTCTTTTTATGAGACAGAGGAATAACTGTTATGTCCAAAATAGAATCAGAATCCTGTTTCCACTTCCATCTACTTTTGTATTTCCAAAGGACTAAAAAAAGGATGCTGCTCACTAGAGCTTGTTTATTTCTACCATTAATTCACCAACTCTACACTCAAAACCAAGAAGAAATAAACTGGTAGTTGTGACTACCCAGCAAGGGGAACGTTTTAACCCGAGGACAATCGAACTGATGAAATGATATGAGTGTCCAACAGATTAAGTACATCAATAATTAGTCCTCCCCAGAATTATCTTCTAAGGGGATAAAAAATGTAAGAGTGTATAGATGAAAAGGAAGATAATATAATAGTGACTTAAGGTGATCTCCATGAGATGAACTCTGGCAGGAACAGAATTACTTTACTAGCCCAAACTGAGAACTTTTAAATTTAGATAGTGTTCTCAGATAGTGAGAAACTCTGAGGATGCCATCCAAATTTATTCACAGCACACTAGGAAGAGCACAGCTAGAAGATATCATGTTCCCACTTTATGTTAGAAACCAAAAGCTCATGGCTATTTTCCATTCCAGCCCATGGGACACAGTAAGCCTATGGTGCACAGAGCCAGTCACAGGACAGCTTTGCTCCAGGAAGTGATGCATCTGTCTCAAGAGGAGGGTGTATGTGACCAGGGCATCTTCTTACTAAGTCACTCATCAGGCTCAGTCTGTTTGGGTTCCTTACCTCTAGATCCTAGTATTTCTGGAAGAGAGCAACAGCATTACACAAGCTTGTAAATGGAATAATGGTATTTTTCCTGAGCATGAGTTCTTAGCCTGAGGGCCTTCAGAGTCCGTGAACCCCCTGAAACCTTATGTAAATGAGTCTGTAGACACTCTCTTTTGATGAGAAGGCCCATAGCTTTTCCTTGGACTCTGAAAGGAATCCATGGAATACAATCAAAACAAACAAAAACACTGTTATAAATGACTACTACAAAGGACTAATGATACATTCCTTATCATAACATTTCAGAAATCATCCAGAGTGGTTTTGAGGAATGGGGACAAGATCAAATTCACCATTCTGTGCCAGAGGATCTTCTGGAAGGCTGGTAGAGATGATAATGGCAGTAAATCCAAAAGCAGGCAGTAGCACAGACAAAGTATCAGTAGATTTCAAGCAGGGATGGAGAATGAGGGACCTAGCAAATGCAACCTGCCTGATCCAGTCTGGTGATCTCACCTGGCCATATTTTCCAGATGAGTCAGGCAACAGAGACCCAGAAAACTTAAATGAATTACCCATGAACACACCAGTTAAGGGAAGAAATGAGCCTCAGTCAGTGGCATTTCAATTTCTGTTCCAATCCCCCCTTACTATTCAACCAAAAATAGCCTACGGTGCTTGGTTAATTCATACCAGCAATTTGGGCCTTCCAAGATCATTAATTCACCTGCTTTTCACTTCCTAGTCACTTGTGTGTTTTACAGCAGGTGGACCCAGAGGGAGGTAAGTTGTTCAAGCTCTAACGCAGTCTCTCTGGGATGTATCTCGTTTATAAGTTTGACCCCAGGTTTATGGCTCCTATCAGCTGCTTACTTGGGCAGTGAGTCAAATCACATTAATCAAGCCCTAACCTACCCAGTACACAAAATGCTTTGTTAGTTAATCCTTCTGTTCTCAAAGGAAAAAGAATTTAAATCTGACCAAAGTCATCAACTCATTCCTAACAAATCTTCAAAGTATTAACAAAGTCATCTTGCCTGCAAATAATAACATGGAAATACCCAGGTAAAGAAGGGGGTTCTGGGAGTTACACAAAACTGCAATGTAGGGAGGCCCAGATCACACTCACCGGCGAGCTAAAAAAGCGCACCACGGCATCGAGGACCTGGCTCCCCCAACATGACCTTTTACTACAAACAGTTTCTCAGCTTCATCCTCTTTTCTATTCCATGTTTTTGATCCTGCTGTAATAGCTTTGCAGTCCCGGTGTGGGAGGCGGTGTAGAAGTGGGCAGGCACAACCACAAGTAAATTTGGCTGAGGAGAATAAATATATCCACAGATGATGAGAAAAATCTCACAACTTTTCTGAAAATACCTTTAAAGGATCTTTCATTTTACAGATAAGGAAAATGAGGCCCAAAGAACAGAAGTGCCTTGTTTCAATTCACAAAAGAAGCAAGTTAGTGCAGAACTGGGACTACCATTCCGGTTACTGGATTCCGATGAAGTATAATGTCCCCTGCACCAGATTCCCTCCCAGCCCACTCTGTCATAGTTGCATTTACCGCTCTGGCTCCAGTGACAGCATTACACTAACGCTGTCTTCTTTCTTCCTATTTTTCTTCTTCTCCTCCAGACTCCTGTTAATTTTTTTCCTATTGTGATTTTAATTATGTTTCCTCTAAAAAAAAAACATAGAAAATTGTTCTTCAAACTTAACTTCATGTGATCCTCAAAAATGATCTCTGACTTAACAGATTTTGGATAATCTACACTGTTTTTACTAGAGAAAAACAGAACATCTTATTGGCTAGGAGAAGACAGTTGTTTGAATTAACACTGACTTAATGGAGTGTTATGGTAAACTTAAGTCCTTTGTATAGTATTTGAAAGAAAAGTCATGGGGAGAGAGAGAGAGAAAAGAAAGTCCATGAAGCCTCAATAGTACTGGTTATGCCATTTTCAAAGAATCTTTAGAGGAATTTTTCCATTCAAACTATCAAACCCTCTCATTAAAGGAAGAGATTTGTCATCCTGTAGTACCATTTTTTAAATGCCTAAAACCAGTTATCAAACTACATTATATTTCTTCCTGCAGTACCCTCCTTTATAGCCAAACAAATCTTACAAAGCTATTGGAAAAAAGAGGACTAGGTGCAGCGAGTCCAGGTAAAAGCTAACATCACCACCACAGGCGTGTGCCAGTTTCCCGGTGAAGCTTCTAGATGTGAGCCCCCTCGGCAGACAGGATTAATCGCTCACATTTAGTTAAGAAGCCAGGCCCATATCAATATCAGCCATATTTTTCTATCTTCCAAATCCAGTGGTCTCTTCTTCTCTTTTGATCTCACCACCAACACTGTAAAGTGCTTGGCATAAAATAGGAATTCAATAAACGACCTTGGAATTCCTATTGAGATGCTCTCCTAGGAAATTCTCTCCTTGCTTGACATCCATGATATTGTACTGCCCTAGTCCTTTTCACACTTCACTCACCACCCTGTCTCTTCTTTTTTTCTTTCTTTTTATTAGAGATGGGGTCCCACTATGTTGACCAGGCTGATCTCGAACTCCTGGCCTCAAGTGATCCTCCCGCCTTGGCCTCCCAAAGTGTTGGGATTACAGGCATAAACCACTGCGCCCAGCCTAGTCTCCTCTTCTTAACTCCTAAAATAGGTCCACCTTCAAAAGTCTTTTTGACATTGTTTTCTCCCTTTCCCTGAATCGTTTTGCATGTTTCCCTAATTTAAATAAACATCTCGTCTGTCCAGAGGCCTCACCATTTTGAACCCCACTCAACCTCTAACCTGCACTCCAGATTCACTTTTCTCATGATGCCCCGAGCTTCACAACTGAAGAGCCTGAATGCCCCTTCCAGTCCTTAAAGTGCTACCCACATGTCCCATGGGACAAGGGGCAGGATGCAGGCACAACAGGGAGGAAAGCACAGGCCAAGGAGTCAACAGACCTGGGTTCAAAAAGAAGTTTGCACTTATATATAGTATGATTCTGGACTGTGTCTTCAACTCTTTGAATCTTAGTTTCCTTGTCCACACAATGCGGGAAAACAAAATTCCTTGAAAAGTTGTTGTAGAGAGTAAATAAATTTCCATTTGTAAAATATCTGGCCAGAGTTAAATGAAAAAACAAGTATTAGTTCTCTTTCTGAATGCGACAAATCAGCTTCTCCCAACAGCATCCATTTCTGTTAAAGCCTCCTTTGTTCTTCCTCACAGGCTCAAAACCCTAGAGTCAACTTTGACCTATCCCTCACCCCTTTCAATCAAATCAGGTGTCACAGCCTTCCCTTTCCTTTTCTCCCCTTTCTCCCATTGCCACTATCACTGCAGGAGACACTCTTACTAGTTACCTGCACCTACGTGTCACTGCTGAATCAATCTGAAAACAGTTGCCACTTCATTTATCCTCTTGCTCAGAAACCGCTAAGTGATTCTACTCTAAAAGCACAAACTCCCAAGTCCTCGACAATGCAGCCCAAGCTCTCTTACCTTGCCTTAACCTCTGTCGCTACCCTAGCCAGAAAGCATTGCCCTATGTCCCCGGAAGCCACCGATGTTCGCTCCTTTGACATGCTGTTCCTCCTCAAGAAAAGTGATCCAGTCCTTTCCCGGAGGGCAGCAGCACCTGCAGTGGCTAAAAGACCAAATTCCAGAGCCAGACCACCTGTGTCCATCCCATCTCTACCTGTTAGCCTGGGGCAACTTGCTCAACCTCTTTGAACCTCAGTTTTTCCATCTATAAAATGGGGGAAACAACTGAACCTACCTTATAGCACTCACTGTTAAGTGCTCGGATAGAATTATTATTATGTCACTTTGTATACTCTTTAGTATACTTTTCCTTACTATATTCTGCCTAATATTAGTTTTTCAAATATAATCATCCTTATAATAATCCATATCTTATTGTTTGTTTGCTCTCCCTCTCCCCCACCTCCTCCTAACTGTAAACTCCTTATGGAAACAAGTTTTGTTTTATTCACTTTGGTGATTCCCCCACACAACGGCCCCTCAAAAATTTCTTGAAATGGATAAAATTAGGTGGGATTATTTCTCTCCCTGTATCTCAAAAGGAAGAACTGAAAAGACTAGGAAATCCAGGGATCTGGTAAGATCACATCAGGTAGGGCAGAGCTGTGGAAACAACCCAGCTCTCCTCACTGGATCCAATAACCTGCCAGCTTCAGTAGCCAAACGTGCTTAATTATCCTGCTAAACAGTAGTCATGACAGAAAGTGGCAATTAGCTTCAAAAGTTAGGCCGTTCTCAAAAAGGAATTCCACGTCCCTTGGCCAAATGTCAGCACCCCTTTTTGTAACAAATGGCCCTGTGTAGCGGTTCTCCCTCCACTCCAAGCTTTTAACCCTCAGTTCAGCTGTGCAGAGAACAGAGGTGGGGCACAGCTGTTTGTGTTCATGGTGGTAAACGCTACTAGACCCTCCTACTCTGGCAGGACAAATGCTTCTCCCCCACCCAAGGAAAGATGGGACTAGCAATAAGAGAAATTAAATGATGAATCAGAAAAGACCAATACTCCACCTTTGTAAAGAAATTATATGAGTCTAAATAAGAAGTTGCTGGGGTGGGTACAGGACAGGGAGCACGGTCAAACACAGGAGAAATCTGCATTTAACATTAAGAGTATCTATTCAGACTGAAGTTTATTCCCTGACAGCTTTCAAAGGTTTTGTTTTGCTTTTCTTACTACAACAAGAAAAGCATGGATTTCTTGATTTCTCTTCTCACCTATATACAATCATCAGCCTAGAAAACCCTTTTCCTAAGGGTCCAGAATTAAGCTGTGAAACAAACATATGCTCTCCAAGAAGGCTGTAAAGATTACATGCCATATGGGAAATGGTGACCAGACATATTTACCAAACCACCAATTCAATCAACAAACACAAGACCTATTAGGGAGTGGGGAAACAGAAATAAAGAAATTCCCATGGTTACCCCGGGTTAGGTCAGGTTGTGGCTGCTGTCTAGTTAAATTCAATTGACATTTGTGTTATTTTTTAAAAAAAAAAAAAAAAACAAAGGGTAAGGCAGGTGTTTCTTCAAGTTTATTTCACACTTTGGTTTCTCATTTCTGGGGTAAACTGGTTTTACATTAAAACAGATCTGGCACAAACACACACCACCTCAAAAATGAAAAGATGGGGAAAGTTTATATATATATAAAAATATCAAGAGCATGAGACTAGCCATGGACTGGGAAAAAATATTTGCAAAAGACTTATCTGATAAAGGATTGTTATCCAAAATATACAAAGAACTCTTGAAACTTCAACAATAAGAAAAAAACCTGATTTAAAAATGGGCAAAAGATCTGAACAGACACCTCACCAAAAAAGATATACAGATGGCAAATTAGCACATGAAAAGATATCCAACATCATATGTCATCAGGGAGATGCAAATTAAAACAATGAGATACCATCTATTAGAATAGCCCAAATCCAAAACACTGACAACACCAAATGACCTATCAAGCCATAAAAAAAAAAAATAGAGGGACTTTAAGACATATATAAGTAAGTGAAAGAAGCCCATATAATAAGGCTACATACTATATGATTCCGACTAAGTAACACTTTGTAAAAGGGAAAACTATGAAGACAATAAAAAGATCAGTGGTTGCCAGGAGTTAGGGGAGGAAGGCACAAATAAGTGAAGCATAGAGGACTTTTAGGTCAGTGAAACTATTCCACTCCATCCTCTACTGGTAGATATGTGTCATTATACATTTGTCAAAACTCACAGAACATACGACACCAAAAGTGAACCCTAAATGTAAACTATGGATTTTGGGTGATAATGACTTACTGATACAGGCTCATCAGTTGTAACAAATGTACCACTCTGGTGCAGGATATTGATAGTGGGGGAGGCTGTACATGTGTCAGGGTACAGGGCAGAGGGGAACTCTATTTTCTACTCAATTTTGCTGTGAACTTAAAACTGCTCTAAAAAATAAAGTCTATTTAAAAATATATATATGTGTATGTGTGTATATGTATAATCATTTTCCCAGCTTATATAATTTAAGCATATACCCTTTCTCACACCTCATTGTAAAAAATGGGCAGTGCCATCATTTTAGGAAAGAATTTAAATGAAATTGTTAATACTATAAGACATTCATTCATTCAACAAATATCTATGAAACCCATACCATGTGTTATCCATTATTCTAGGTTCTGTTATGTGAAAATTACATTCTAATAAATTTTTTTTAAGTCCAGCTTTCAAAACCATCTACTATTACCAGCAAGCATTGTCAATACCTGCCTGAGGATTATAAAAACTTGCAGGAAAAACTGATTCTTTGAAATTCACAAAGGTTGTTCCCAGGTATAGGGGAAAAAAGATCAGCAAATGGACAAGTGTCCTATAGTGCCCTGCCTAAACTTCATCGACTCAAAGATGTGCTAACCACATGAATATGCATGGTGCTAAGACAGTGAGACCAAAGCAATACATTTCTTAGCAAATAAAATACAGAAGGAATAATTCCTACTTTGTAATTTATGGTAAGATCCTGATAAAGTTCTCAGAAGGAACATATATATAATTCCTCTCTGAATAAAAGTAGGCCGTTTCCCCTTAACTACACATAGCAAATTAGAGCTGCATGCACAAGACTCAGACTTCAGCCTCTACAGGAAGGAGAAACTTGAAGTATTGCAATGTGGCCCTCCTGCACACCTAGTTGGAACACTATTGCTAGCCTATGGATGCACAGAACATGACTTGCTGAATAGCTATAGGGATCCCAAGAACTGTCCTACTCTCCTTTAAAATGATTCATGTGCTTGTAACAACCCGTAGCACACTGTGTTTATACCAAGGCTTTCAAATTCTGTGCAGCCTTGAGTCAAAGAAAAAGAAGGTTTAATCAGCCTCAGGAGACGGATTCAATTTTGTGATAGGCCAAGCCTTCTTCAACCCAAAGAGGAGAGGCTATTTTTTACCATCCCCCATCAATACATGATGCAATAAAGCCCAAACCTCTATCCCACACAAACCTTGCTACTCTGGTAAAAAAAAAAAAAAAAAATGAATTATCTTTCTCCTTCACTTAAAGACTTTTTTTCCCCCATAACTTCCAAAGTCAGGAAAACCCTCTCCGATTTTCTCAGATGTGCAGCAAAAAGGCCTTTCCTAGAAGATTTGGCAGAAGGTGGGCATGACAGCAAGAGGGGAGGTCCTAAACGGACCCACCCACGCTTCCTAAAATTATTAAAACTCTACAGTTATTCAGGGATGGTGTTAATCAAGCTCAAAACTCAGTATTACACAGATCTGCTCTGCTATATTCCCAAAGCGTGCTTACCTCTTCTGGCAGTCACGTGCAAAGGGTGAAAATTAACTAAGAAGATCATTATCTTCTCTGCTGATCCCTCTTCTACAACAGGACCAAACTGTCAACATACAAATAATGTTTCATGCCTACATTTCTGCATTTTAGTCACTACCAATTCATCATTAACTCACGATTTCTGAAAGTCCACCATATGCCAGCCTGTGTTCTAGATATATAGTCCCTGTCATGCGTAGGGGCACACTCAAGTCTACTTTCATTAAGGAGACATTGAACCCCAGGTATTTCAAACAATGCAAGAAATTAGAGGAGAGGCTGAGAGTGGCCTGGTATAGTCAGAGAAAGCTACCCAGAGAGGTGAGACTTGGCCTAGGAAGAGGAACAGGAAGAATTCAGATAAGCTGGGAGAAAAAAGAAAAGAATTCCAAACACACAAATAAGACCTTTCTGTACTCAAAGCTCTTATTAGGGATTCTGAACCTGGTCTTTCTAACTGATGGCCATAGGAGTTTAAAGACATAAAAATAACAAATTTACAAAAAAAAAAAAAAAAAAAAACCAGTGCTTCTCAGAATTAGATCCATTAGGATGATTTTAGAAGTCCAACAGTGATCCTGGTAGGAAATCTGGAAAGTAGAGGACTTCAGAGGAAGAAGGAATAGAGATCTGGCAGTTTTTTCCCATGGAAAGCAAATTCTGAGCAGGCTTGGCAATCAACAGACCTAAATTCCAGTCTATCTCTAGTTCAGAATCTGGGACTCTAGACAAGTTTCTTAAATTTGCTCTGAGCTCTGGCTTCCTCATTTTTAGGATGAAGATAATAATATGTAACTCATCAGATTAAAAGGAATACACGTAAATTATCTAGTTTAAGAGCTGATATACAGATGTTCAATAAATGGTGATTGTTGCTATAATCATATATAAAGGAAGCATGAAAAATTACCCAGTTAGAGATCAGTGAGGGACTATTAAATTGCAATGTCTTGGGGGAAAGATGAAAGTCTGATGTGTCTTTAAAATGCTACATTTTAATCCTGGTAGATTGCCTGGGCTATAAAAGTAAAAGCGACATGGTAAATGTCTGGCTTAGTTGCAAATAGTAGGACAGTCTTTGTGGTGCTGCTTTCTAATGAGCACATCACACCTTCACTATTGAAAGGAAACAGTTACCTTCTTTAGGAGAATGACAAAAATTGTTGATTATTCACTTGGGATTAATGCACTCCATACACTGCCTATGGAGTTTGAAATTTAGGCTGGCTAAGAACCTATTCAACATACTTCTCATGAATATCTTTGTATTAGACACTGTTCTTAGTCCTTTTAGCTCTCTTAATCCAGGAGCAAAAGTGAAAGCTTCGGTCCACCATGTCCTAGACACTTCACTTTCACAGTTGCGATGAATCCTCACAGGCTCTATTCCCTTTTTTACATAGGAGAATTAAGATGCATGCATTCTGTCACTCATTCCTTCATTTATTCATGTTTTTCAAATCAAACATCCTTTGTGCACCTATTAGGTATAAAGTGCTGGGTAGAGTCACTGCCTTCAAGGGGTTTACAGTATGAAGGAGAAAAAGAAATGAATGTCACAAAACAGACCGAAATAGTTGTCATCCAAATAATACAAAGCGCCATGGGGTAAAATTAATTCTGACTAGGAAGTCTGGGAAGACATTTATAAGGAAGCAAATCAGTTGGGCTAGAATTTGGACAAAAATAATTAGGGGCCGTGCAGGGATGTCCAACAGGCACAGGGTTTAACCTGATAGAGTCATGGAGGTAAAATAATGTGTGCTGCATCTTCTGCAAATGGGGAGCTGTTTGCCACAAGGTTGGGTAGGTAAATTAGGGTGGCCCAAGTCCAATGGAGGACAAAAGTAGGTAGGTACGGGAAGAATTTTAAATGCCAATGTAAAGAGTTACCTTTGTTGATTGCAAATTAACACTGAATAATGTATGATGCTAAGAAATCTGCTAAAGGTTGGGAAGGGGGCAAGAGAATCAGGATCTTAGACATAAAGAAAAGCCCAAGTGGCACTGATCTACAAGCAGGTTCAGGCTCCAGACCTCTTAGTGATGCTGCAGCCATTTTTTTTTTCTTTCTACATGAGCAGTTAAGCTCGCTCTTGCCTTAGTTTATCATCTTTGTAACCAACCTTTACCCTTTCTCCTTCCCTTCACTGGACACTAATAATTAGGCAAACATGAAGATTCTGAGGAAATCCAAAGAGCTTTTGGGGGGAGGAAGAGGAAATGTGATGCAACCCCATCAGACTTAGTCATGCCGCCTTCGGTGAGATCACCCGTTACCACTTCAATCCCACTGCATCAGCTGGTTTTTCTGTCTCATTTGCATCTGTTTACCCCTCAATCCCAGTCATTTTTGAAGACCGTCTATGTTTTCCTTTGTGTGATGTAATGGGCAGCCTGACTCCCCATTTATTATCTTGGTTCAATCTGGTGCCATCTTATTCTCTCTTGAATTCTGACATTAACTTTTCCCCAACAGCCGCCCTCCCCCGCCCCTCCCACACTCAGCCAATACATTCTAAGTGGAGACCTGAATTCACAGAGCCTTCTCCCTTCACTGTGACATGCCCACATCCTGGACAACTGGGTTTTTTTCTCCATTCCATTCTTATCTCAGTTCAAAGGCCTCATCTCTCCCAAAGACGTCAGTGAAAAATGTTTTGTTTCCCTCTACATGCCATTTCTATAGGGCACGGGGCTCTCTCTGTGCCCTGTGGCATTCTTCTTACCATGAGCCTTGCCACCCAAGTGGCATTTCTAAAGGCTCATTTGGCTCTTAAAACGTATGCCACATTAAGGTCTGTAATCCCAGCACTTTGAAGAGCCAAGGCAGGAGGATTGCTTAAGCCCGGGAGTTCAAGACCAGCCTGGGCAACATGGACAGACAACCGTCTCTAGAAAAAATTTAAAAATTAGCCGGCTGTGGTGGTGCCTGTAGTACCAGCTGCTCAGGAGGCTGAGGAAGAAGGATGGCTTGAGCCCAAGAGTTCAAGGCTGCAGTGAGCTATGATTGGGCCACAGCACCGGAGTCTGGGTGACAGAGTGAGACCCTGTCTCAAAAAAAAAAAGTATTCCACATTAAATAATATCTGTATGTTGGCTTGTTAAGAGAAGGAGGTAGACAGTTGGAGACAGCAACAATAACAACAACAACAACAAAAAACATGGAAGAGGAGAGACAGGCTCCTTGGGCGAGGTGAGTTCAGTCACAACAGTCACACTAGGGCTGTGTTCAAAGCTACCCACTCATCTACACAGCTCCTCAAAGACCCAACTTGCTAGCCATTATCATCCAATCGCGTTTACCACCACTCGGTCTTGCAGGAGGTGGATACTCCGTGGGGGATGCGGAATATTCGTGTCACCCTATAGGTTAAGGACAAACGGGCCTGCTACCAGGGCAGGGATACAACATCAAATTGAATTCAGCCTAGCGCTCATGTAGGGAGGGGTGGGTGATTCACTTCTGGGGGTAGCGGGGCGGTTACGAAAAAGGAAAATCGTGGAAAGTCCCAGAGGAAGCGGTAATCGATTGGCTTGGCCATAACGTACGCTGGCCATAAGGTACATTCGGCACCCCTGTGTCGCTGCTTACTCTCCCTCTCCTCCCAACACGCGCCTAACCTGAGCCTCCACTCACAATCCCGAGCCTCGGCATGCTCTCCGGGTGCAGGTTCCAGCTTTGCCCCCCACCGCCCACCGGCTGACAAGGACATCTGGGGTTGGGAAGCCTATCCGGGCTAGACGGTGACCCCTCCTGGGTGGCGAACTGCTGCCCATCCCTCCACCCACCGTCCTTATTGTGCCATTCGCCCCGTCTGATGGCAGCCCAAGCCGCTAATCTGAGTCGGCTAGAATGGAGAGGAGAGGAAAAGGGAAGAACAAATTTAGCTAGGACCCAAGATGACCTGCTGCCTCTCTCCTCCCCTTCCTCGCAGCCCCCCACCCTCACCCTGTTAGCCCCCAGCGGGTCTGGGGACGCGGACAGACGAGGCAAAGGGAGCGCAGTCCTTCCCAGTCCACAGCTACACACAAAGCCCTTCACCTTCTCCTCGCCTTCCAAGCTCCTCCCTGGGCTTCGTTTCTCTGAGGGTCTCTGATGCCCCCTTCGGTGGTCGGCGGCACGGTCCGACTCCCTCCTGCGGCGCCTCTTCCTCCCCGCCCCTCGCCACAGACCCCGGAGAGAGCTCAGCCCCGGCTTTGGGGGCGCGAGAACACACCATGCGCCCGGGGCCCCTGAGTCCCGGAGGAGCGGACAACGGTCCAGTATACGAGGCACAACTTCGCCCAGCCGTTCCGCCACCGCACTCGTTCCTCATCCCCGCAGCGGTCCGGTAGGGTCCCGATCAGCCCCGTCCCCAGGCTGCGGGTGAGCCCAGCCCCAGCCACGCTCCTACCTGCGCGGCGGCGGGCGCGGCTAGGAGCGAGGGCACCGAGCGCCCCGGCCCGAGCCCCGCACCGCGGCGCGTCTGCCCTTGTGCTGCGGCGGCGGCTGCAGCGGCCGCTGGCTGGCTGGCTGGCTGGCTCGCTGACTGGCTTGGCTCGCTGGCTGGCTGGCTGGCTGGCCGACTGGCTGGCTGCCCGGCTGACTCCTCACTGGGGCTTCCTGTAGGGCTGGACAAAGGACATTTCCTGGGAGGAGCAGGGGAATGTTCCCAGCATGCCTCGATTTGTAGTTCCCGGGGACTTCCTGCCACCGCAGCAGCGGGCACCCGGGAGGTAGCTCTGGCCAGGCTGGGACCCCGGGAGAGGCGCCCGCTCCTTCTCTAAGCGCCTGGGGGAAGAGAGAGACCGGTGGGTTGTGCCCCGGGCCCCGCCCCGCGGCGCTCGCCTCGCCCGCCGCCCGGGAGGACCGGTGGTCCCCGCGCCGCACTCAGCGCTGCGGGCTCAGGTTGCGGGCGCGGGATAGGACACTGCGGCTGAGCGGTCGCAGTGTGCGGGAGGGCTCTGCCGCGGGAGCGGCCTTTTCTTTAGAAATAAGGAAGTTTGTGGTGGGTTCGCTTGGAGTTGTCTCTTTTTTTTAATAGATTTTTAAGCCGTCGGAATCCTGCTGGGGGCGGATTAAAGAACTTGACTGCTCACCAGGAATTCAGGTTCCTTAAGATCTTGGCGTTTCATCCTTAAAACCATACAGAGCTGATTGTTTCCAGATCCTGACCCGGTGACATTCCTTTCTCCAATGTTGGCCTCGTCCCAGGCATCTTTTCAAGAATCGCAATTAAGAGATTGAAAATAAATTACATAAATTAAATATTAGACATGTAAAAACCCGTGTGCTGAATTAGGAACGTGCTGGACTTTCTGCATATCTTTCCCTCAGTCACTTTTAGGATTCAACTTCCTTGGTCCTGTAATACAGACGTGGTGGCCACTGTATATCTAGTGTGTTTTGGGAAGTGGGGATATGCAGGGAAGAGAAGGTTGGCTGCAAGAGAACTCCACTTCCAGCCTAGCGAGAGACTATAAGGTCCTCCACAAGTTTTTGTCTGTTTCTGAGAATACATTCTCTAGACTCTTGTGGGAAAATCAAGGAAGGGCCACATAGAGACTAAATGAATGAAAACTGTTATCTTAAGGAGCTGAACAGACTGTAATAAACCAGCTAGGAAAGGACAAGTTCTAGGATGCGAATGTGTTTGAAAAGCAATCAGATAGAAAATCATAATTACCTGTCTTCTCCACTTGTCATCTTGTATTTTGAATCCATATGAATTAGAACATTTGGGTGAGGGGGTTAGCTTACATTTCAGAAAGGTTTATCCACTCATAGAAGTGCTGTAGTTCTCTTTCTCTAGAGATCCTTAACCACAGGGATAAGATGGGCTGGGTAAATTTAAAGAGTAGAATTGATGATAAGCGTGCAGATAGGATTGTCCACCTCACAAAAGTTCCTGTTGCATGTCACTCTGTTGACTGTCCCCCTAAATTAATTGTGCTTGATCCTTGCATTTTTCTGGACCCTACAAATTACTGGTGTAAGGCTTCATATTTTCAGCCTTGTAATATTCCAGTGAAACTGCGTCCTCCTCCCCTCAAAAGAATTGATGACTATTGTTTGGCAAATCAAGTAGCCTCTAATAGTGTTCAATTTAAAAAGATGATTCGGTTGCTGTAGCATTTAACATTGTCTACTATGTCCCCATTGGAGCTATTATATTTTCTGCCTTCTAATACAATACACTCTCCCCCTACATTTCTAACTTCAGCTCAGGACACTTAAAATTTCACTCATTATCCCCACCCCATTCCAAACCCGTCCCTTCTCTTTTGATTGCAATCCCAGTTAATTCATTACTTTAACAGAGATTTATTTAACACTCATTCATGCCAGCACCCATGTGGGGAGTAACATTCAACAGAAAGATATTTACTGAGTAACTACAAGCTATGTCTTACCTTCAAGGAGCCCACACCCCAGTTGAAAAGACAGACACAGCACAGACCATTGCTGCACAGTATTCAAGCGCTGTAACAGCCTTATACCAGGGGTGTGTTCTCAGAAAATGGTGCTCTTATAAACCGTCTGTTCCCATAAGGAGCAGGAGTGCACAGGAGCTGGAGGAGGGATTGGAAGGGAAGAAGTGCAGGCAATAAAGAGGGACACTTGGTGTGTGAAATTTGGTTGGGAAGGGGTGGTAGCTGAGAAGGAAGTGGGATCAAAGGAAGGTTTTCTGTTTGTGGGGCTTTTTATTTGTTTGGTTTTAAAGATGGGAGTTCCTTGGGGATGTTTCAGTGCTGATGAGAAAGGTCTGAGAAAGAGGCAGAGGGGAAAGACAGAGGAGAGAGAAAGGATAAGGGGTTAACATTCAACAAATACTTGCTGAATTAACTAATTCCTGCAATATATCATTGTTGAAGAAGTTGAGATTGAAATGAATAAACTGCACATTCCCAGCTGAGATATGCAGAGTCTGAGACCAGACAGAAATGACATTCCTTTCTCCCTCGTCATGCTCTCTCCCCCGCCCTTCATGTCCTGGGGGAAGGTAATGGACAGTGAGTGAAAGGAGGGAATCCAGGCTTCCTCCTCTGTTGGAGGACAGAGTGTTTTTCTAACTCGACAATAGGTTCCAAAGGCATACAGCAAGTTCAGAAAAGTCTGAATTTTCAAGCCTGTGGATTTTTATTTGGTTTGATTTGATTTTTAAATTAAACAAAACATTTTACCCTTGCCTTCTTTTTTTCTTCTTCACCACTTTGAGATAAATAACTATTCTCATTCTCACCTTTCAAAAGGAGAGTTGAGCCTGGACAGATTTGCTTGCATTTTGTAAGCATTCAAGTATAAGATGGACATCTGTTGTTTTCCTTAACCTAGCAAGCATTCATCTCTCTCTCTCTCTCTTTTTGTTTTGTTTTGTTTTTTTGGTTGGTGGTTTTTTTTTTTTTTTTTTTGGAACAGAACCTTTGGGAAATAACCCGTTTCTACCCTCAATCCTTGTGGTTTAGAGAGGGGCACAGCTTATCTTCACCTCCACATGGAGGGTACATGAACAAGACCTACCAATGAGCCAATTCAGGGCTGTAGGAGGGATAAGCTATTCAAGGAAGCAGAGCTGAGAAAAGATGTGTGTGTGTGTGTGTGTGTGTGTGTGAGAGAGAGAGAGAGAGAGAGAGAGAAAGAGTATACATAAGCAAATTTTTATGGTATTCTTTGATCATGCCTGAAGCCAAGATACCCCTAGACTTTTTAGTTACATGAGCCAAAACATTCCCTTTTGGGCTTAGGCTATTTTAAGTTAAGTTCTATCTCTTGCAGCCAAAAGAGTTCTCTGCAGCTGGAAGTGGGATGTTGCAGCACCAAGCCTTAAATGTGCAATTGGCTGAGTTGAGGAGCGGTGAGAGTAGGAAAGATCCCCCTGAGCTTAAGGAATTGGAAATCCTTGTGATATGCTAGCCACAAAACTGAATGAAAAGTCTTAGACCCCAGCATTTCAAGGGTGGAATTTGAGAGGTCTTGATTGACAAAAGTCAGAGTTTTAGAGGATTTGGGCCATTTACAGTTTTTATGAGTATTCTAAAGAAAAAGGCATGCTAATGTTGAAACTGACCTATGTAGTAGCAGAGAGAAAAAAGTTACAGCCTGACTAAAAGATGCTTTTCTGCCTGTAGCCAGAAAACCCAAATGGTCAAGTCAGATAGACTGAGCGATGGCAGGTTGGAAAACTGACATTTTTTTGCCCTCTGCACAGTGACAGCAAAAGCATCAAGGTAAAAAACTGATAATGGAAAGACTGTCTCCTGGATCTGCATCAGACTCCTCCTGCTGTGCTGTCTCTGCCTGAGGAAGAGAAGAATTAACCCCATTTTAAGTAGGGTGACCATATAATTTCTTATCCAAAATGGGACAATTCCGAGTGTGAGTATGGGTGCTATTACTAATTATACCTAGATGACAGCTCTAAAGCAGGTCACCCTAATTAAAAGAGCTATTCACTAGGACACAACCTTGCCTCAAAAGGCCAATCCATTAGCCCTCCTCACCTTCAGATAGTTATTTCAAATCGCCTCTGGGCAGAGGCCAAGATGGTAGCTGTTAAACTGAAGACTGTTAAAATGAATCAGCCCTAAGCCCTTTACTTAAAAGACAGAAACCTTCAGACCAGGGTCTTGAGTGTAGAAGGACTTCGTACTCTGAAATGTTAGATCAAGCAGGCAGGTGAAGCAATTCAGTCCAAAGAAAGGGAACCCTCCCCAATTCCCATCGCAGTTGTGGTCATGGAAGAAACTAATCAATAAGAATCCTTCCTGAGAATAAAACCAAAGGTAGCTAAATTGGCAAAAAAAAATTCAATCTCCTCCACCAAAAAAATTCAATTCCCTGTGGGGCAGGTAATTCTTGCTCTTTCTAATTAGCAGAATTTAATACATCGTATGGGACAGTCTCCCTACTTATTATTTACCCTTTCCTTTGCTTTCCTATAAGACTTCCCCTATTTTTCCCCCACCATTTTACACTGACTGTGTGGGGAGTGATGAGATTTATAGTTTAGCCATAGGCTGCCAGAAAGAGAGAATAAGAATCGCTTAAAGGTCATGGACTAGAAGCTGGATGAGAAGAAAAAAACAAGACCCAGTGAGATGAATTGGACATAAGAAAATGCATCAGAGTGTGGGTAAATGCATTTTCATGCATGTACACAATAATTGCATGCTATTAAGTGGGAACATTTTTAAAACCCTATGTATGGAAGAAGGGAAGGCAAGAGATGGACTACATACAGCGTGCAGCTACTGTTTTTTAATGGCTCAGCATCCACTTCCTACTCTTTCTTGTAACAACACCCTAATTTTCCTTCTGAGGAACCGCCCCTCCTTCAACTTCAGTGTTATCTGGAAGAGTGTGCTATCTTCCCCACCTCTACCTCTTCATTGCCGGTTCTGGGGCTGGGTCTGTCACCTAGTCCTGGCCAATCAGCATTCCCATACCCCACAGATCAGTAATTGTGTCAGGAGGGGCAGATGACCCAGAAGCTAAGGTCAAAGAGCCCTCTTTCTGTGGGAACTGCTAATCGAAGAGATAACATCAATCTGAACATGCTGGAAGGTGTAGCCTGAATGTGGAGTCAATAGAGAGAAAGGAAGAGCAGAGCGAGGAAGAGATAGAGGAAGAGAAAGGAATTTATTGGAGCTCTCCCATTCAGCCATTCCTAATCTATCCTTGTACTTTTTAGTTCAATTCCCCTCCCCCACCATTGTGTTTATTCATCTAATTTGAATTGGAGTTTTGCCTATTTCAACAGAAATAGTTGTGAGTACACTGTGAGAATTTGAATGTTTTTCAGTATTTTTCATGGTAAATTACTCAGGAAAGAAGGGGAGAACGGGGCATAGAGGAGACCTTACATGAACACTAGCTATCAATGAAATGTTCCTTTTCTCAATAGACGCACTATTGTCTCCAGGGTCAGCTCTCTAACTCCATAACTTAGGCAGGAGGGTTACCACCGCGTGTGCTAAACTAACCACCTTCTAGGATGTAAATGATGAGGGATGCGTTGATCAGTCTGTGCCTGACTGTTGGGAGAACTCAGCCATGTTTTCATCCTTGCATTAGTTGTTTTGCTTTAAAAAAAGATTTTCAACCCTTATTGTTCAGTCTGGTTGGTTTATTAAGAGGTAACATATACTTTGGTTTTTTGGCCTTATGTTTTGCTTTGTTTACTGATGGCATTTAGCTGCTGCTCCTTACGTCCTAAGACTTGTATTCCCACTCCCATCAGGGCCTTTGGACCTCCTCTGCATGGAGTCACTGCTTCACGTCCCTTTCTGTGGGTAGCTCCTTCACATCCTGAGCCTAAAGTCCCCTCCTTGTAGAATCTTCTCTGAGCACTCTGCCTAAAGTAGACTTCCCCTTATTTTCTGCTAGTCCTTTGTTTTCTTCGTATTATAAATGCTTAAAACTTTTGTTTACCAGCTTTTTGTTTTTCTCCTGCAGCTAGCATGGAAACTCCATGAGAGTAGGGACGATGTCTGCCTTATTCATAGCTTTGTCCCAAGAGTCTCACACTATGCTCAGCTTTTATAGTAGGAAGTCGTAAGAATATTTGTTGAAGACACTTAATGAATATTTTTGAAGCGGCTATGAGGAACAGCCATGTTCCTTTGTGGGCAACTTCTCTTAGGTATGCTTTTTCAAAGTAAACTTTTTATTAAAGTGTAATGTTTAAAAATGACTATTTCATTAATATGTTCAGATTTTGACGTGTATCCTATTCCCCAGAGAAGAATTTGGGGAAGAGGAAAGTGAAAGTATTTCCCATCTGATCAAAGGAAGTGGAGGGAGGAGGAGGGGATGTTGTCACTGGGATTAACTGGGTCGAGGGCTGGCTGGCTCTAAAACAGGCTGCCTCCTACAGATGTTTCCCCTACCAGAAGCCCAAGACTTTGTTTCCTTGCTGGGCTTCATATGCCTGAAACCTCTAAACCCTCAAGGATGGGGAGAGGAGGAAAATAAGTTGTGAGTCACAGGAAAAATAGGTAATACAGGTTAGGATTTCACTCACCCCCACCCTCCAAAGACTAGAACGATGTTTAGTTCACTAAGTTTTTAAAACAAATCTGTATGTGATTTAACGGAGAAATGTTAGATGCCCTCTCGCTAAGGTTAGATGCAGGAAAAGGATGCCCAATGTCACTGCTATTCTTCAACTTGGTACTGGAAATCTATGCCAACGCAACAAGAGAAGACAATCAAAGGTATACAGTTTAGAAATGAAGAAACAAAACTGCTATTTATAGGTAATATGAACATCTCCGTGAAACTTATTGTAAAACAGTAACCATCTCATTAATTTAATATCCACAAATATTTATTTCACAAATAGAGAAAATAAGGCTCTGAGAGGCTACATTTACCCAAGATTGTTCACTTGTAGGCCCCAGAGGGTGAATTTAAGTCTGTGAGAAAAGAAGAAAAATCAGGAACATTCGGAGTGAGGGTTCGAAGGGGAAAGCCAGGAAGCCGCATCCATCCATCCCTTTATCCATCCATCCATTCATTCAATAGCTGAACACTCTCTGTGTTAGTGTAGCCTGCTCTCTTCCCTGCACAGTACTCCGTGCTAGGGACACCAACATGAAGACGCAGGCCCTGAGAGCAATCTGGCAGAAGACTGACAACCACATGAAGAGATAGTGCCATCACTGAGCTTGCATAGCAGGCCATGGGAACATGGAAAAAATTGGAAGTCTCAGAGATAGCTCCTCCAGTGGGGACACCTAAGCTAGCTGGGTTTTCTGAAGGAGGAGCTGGGTGCCTGGTGCATCAGATAAAGGCAAAGATCTGCAATGCTTTAGGGGAGAGGCTGGGACAGGATGGTTGTACAGGATGACAATGCTTGAGACTGGAGAAGAAGGTATGGACCCAGAATGACATCATGAGCCGTGCTAAGGAGTGTGGACAGTAGACCCAGCACAGGGGCTATGAGACACAGACATCTGTCCAGTAGACAGCCTGAAAAGTAAATGCTTGGTCCCTGCAGGCTGAATGAGTAGTAAACTGCTTTGTTTTCTTTTGCTGTCCCTACACTCAGTGGTGTCAATTATCACTTCCATTGGCATGCCAATTTCCCTGTCATTTACCACTACTCACAGCTTTTTAAATGGTGTTACCAAAACTTTATCCTGGCCCTCTGGGAGGCTGAGGTGGCTTGGATAGCTCAAGGTCAGGAGTTCAAGACCAGCCTGAGCAAGAGCGATACCCCTCCCCTCCCCGCCCCCCTTCCCCCCCCCCCCCCCCCCCCCCGTCTCTACTAAAAATAGAAAGAAATTATCTGGCCAACTAAAAATATATATAGAAAAAATTAGCCGGGCATGGTGGCGCATGCCTGTAGTCCCAGCTACTCGGGAGGCTGAGGCAGTAGGATTGCTTAAGCCCAGGAGTTTGAGGTTGCTGTGAGCTAGGCTGACGCCATGGCACTCTAGTCCGGGCAACAAAGCGAGACTCTGTCTCAAAAAAAAACAAAAAAAACAAAAAACTTTATCCTATTCTGAATAAAATTGCTTTAGCATCTAGCTGACTTGACTAGTACCACCCTATCCCCACCATCTTTTCACTGGGAGCATTGTGGCTTCATCACCAGGGTTATTTTCTCTGATCAAGTAAGACGATGCGGCTTCAGTGAAGGAGAAAAGATAAATCCATGTATTTAATAAATATTTATGGAGCATTTACAGTGCTAGGAATACAACAGTGAATAAAACATGGCTCCTACTCTTGAAGAGCTTGTAGGCTTGAGTTGACAAAAGAGGTGACAAAAATAATGTTTAATACCAGAATCAGTAAATATTGTGTGATTCTGTGTGCCAAGCCTTGTTCTATATGCTCTGCGTATGAATCCTTCAGTCATTTAATACCCTCGACTACCCTACTAAGGCAGGTACTACTGTTAACATCCTCACCCAAGTCACCTGCTAGTCGGCTCGGAACCCCGGCAGTGTAGCTCCAGTGTCTGGGCTCAGACCACTTTCACCCAAACGGCCTAATGACAATCTAATGTAATAAATGACCTGACACCAACACATTGCATTAGAAAAATGTCCAGGGGGCTCCTGGCACCTACCCTAGTGAAAGGGGCGGCCCTGTAAAAATCACAAGAAAATAACTAATCCTACAATTTCCCCAGTAACGGTTAAAGATCAATCCTATGAGTTCTCTCACTAACAGGTACCCTGCAGGAGTTCTGTCGTGCACAACTTCTGAAGAGCTGAGTGGACGGAAAAGAGATGTAAACCTCTCTCTTTCAAAATTGTTTTTTGAGAATCTGCTTTTACAGAGTTCCTGAGTAAACAGCAGAAGAACGAGCTACAGCCTCAACCATACCTCGAGGACAGAGCCACATCTCCTGTGAGAATCCCTTCTCCAAGGAAAGGCAGGAAACCAAGCCTTGGACTTTGACATCCTTGCAGTTTTTGTTATCCACTTGCTACTGCTTTTGTTACCAACTGACAGCTGTCACTGTTTGTTCTTCTCTTTGTCTCCCTTAAAATCCGTGAGCCACTTGGCCTAGTGCTGGTACTCGCTTCTCTTTCTTTGGGATGCCACGCCATCTCCCTGCTCTCTTCCCCCCCTTCTCTCTCTCTCTCTCTCTCTCTCTCTCTCTCATTGTCTCTGTCCTTCTAAAGGATGAAATAAACTTTTTTTACTTTTATAACTTAATCTCTGGTGAGCACCTACTAAGCCTTTCCACCCTAACACTAGTATTAGGGGTCAGGAAACATTTTCTGAGAAAGTTTCAAGCTGAGCCTGGAAGAAGGAAGATGAGTTAGCCAGGGGCAGAGGAAGGGAAGGAGATGGTTCTGGGTCTAAGGAATCTTATGTGCAAAGACCTGGAGCCTAGAAACAGCTCATCACTCAGAAGAACTGCAGAGCATCTTGCAAGGCCAAAATGAGGCCAGGATGAGGGCGTGAGGGTAGGAAGGGGTAAAACTAAAGTTGGCTATTTTAGAGCCTAACATTTTAGTGCTAGAAGAAATCATATGTGCAATGATAGCTGTGTTAAAAAAAGAAAGAAAAAAGAAAAAGAAAAAGAAATTGCAAGGACAAGGCAATAGAACTAAATTCCAGAAAAATCCTGAATTTAGATATTATATCATTTCAAAGCATGATGACATTTTTCCAAACCAAAATCAGAATCATATTTTGAACTTGTGGATTTATTTAGATCACAAGTCTTAGAAAAATATTTCTTATTAATTACATGGGGTTAGATATTGAGTCATTCATCTTTGTTGAAAGAAGTAAAATTACATTAAAAGAAATATGAAATTACCCCATAAATGACTTAATGCTACGATTGAACATATATGTTCAACATATATTTTCACGGAGCACTATTGTATGTCAGGCCTGGCATGTGACACCAGAGGACACATCAGTGAGGAAGACAGGTTCTGGAGTTCGCAGTGTGCGTATTTCTGCAAGTCCTGGGTTTCTTAGTCTGAAAAGCATGGCATTCATACTTGTGGAGTATATAAGGGTTTTTGTCCAAACATCTAATTTTACCCATAAAAAAACTAAAGACGTTAAGTGATTCACCCGAGTTCATGCATCTGAATTTAGTACAGTGCGGGGGACTTCCGGTGTCACACACTTGTAAGGCCATTGATCTTTCCAGGAACATCCTAATTCCTCATAAACTATTAACCATGGGTTCAAAAGAAGTGTTTGACAAGAAGTCAAGGAGTGTTGTAACACAGGATTCTCATTGGAATACTTCTTTAATAATCTAATATTCTCCCTCTGTTATGAAATAACAGCCTACACATGGCCGACATTGTCGAGTTTGCAAAAATGTTTTCACATCCATTTTCCCATTGGAGCTTCAGGTGGCCCTCTGAGGTAGACTCTGTAGATATCAATATCCCCGTTTCACAGATGAGGAAACTGAGTTGTAGAGAGTTTCCGTGATATGAGCTCATGGTTACAAAGTAAGGACCGGACGAGAGACTGGCTAAGCTGCCCCAAGCCTCAATTCATAGAGGCACTAAAACATAACTGGAATTAATCAGAGATTCTATGCCATTTAACTCAGGTTTCTCCCAACACTCCCAACACAAGTGGTGAATGTAAATTGGTTCTACTCCCACTTAAGAAGGAAGTGTCTTTGGATAGAAATGTAGAAACACTCCAAAGGCTGCAGATGTATCTCTGTTGAGATTTTCTGTGATATATGCATGCACATTTCTTGGTATAATTAGAGTCCTGTCTCAATCCCAAGATCAGAAGCTGGGAGCTGAAATTCTGAAACTGAACAATGCATAGCACAGAGAACAAGAGATTTTTTTTTTTTTAAACATAAACTTTAATCCCTTTAATATAGTGCCCATGAGGTCATCTGTTTGGAAAATTGAAATGACAACTGAAGAGAGAGCAAAAACTATAGAAATGTAAATGTTTTTATTGGTATGAAAGCTAATAAACAAACAACTAATAGAGAGGAAATTTTTAAAAAATATATTCCTATATATAGATTATACAAGTGATATGTAAATACATTTTTGCTATTAAGGAATTACAATAAAGTATTTAGATTAAAAAGCAAAAGTCACTTTTCATATACCATTAGCGGTCTTGCTACTTTTCTAGAGATTTCAGAAAAATATTTTTTTAGAAAACATATTTTGAACAAGCCTGTGTAACTATACCCAAGTAAGTTACCTCTACCCTTGGTGAGTGTGAGTGACTAATGTTTTCCAGCTATGCGTGTTGGAAACGCTGTGAAACTAAAGACAATTCCAAATAAGTAAACTATTCTGCTATAGTTGGTACACATAATAAATCCCTCATTTGAGCACAGAGATTTGACTTTTATCGATGGAATTATCATTGATTTTCCCATCCCTCTCTGTTAAAGGATATTAATGTGAAGGGACATCAAATGATCCAGGGGCCAGATCTGGCTCTCAAGGCTTCCATTCAGTGGCTGAGGCTCAGTTTTTTTTACTCTACAGTTTGATTTTTTTTTTTTTAACTCTAAATTCCTTTTTCCTTCCACTATCACCTTTCCCATCCCTGTGAATACTTATTGTTCTGATAGACTGGGCCACAAAACATTCGTGTCTTATTTTATACTGTTTTTATTGGTTCATGAGCTGTTTCATGCAATTTGTTGGTTCTGTCTCCCCAGCTGGACTCGAAACTCTTCAGTGCAGGGATGACCCTCATACTTCTTCTCCACCTGCCTGTCCCACCGAGCGCTCCAAGCTATACTGCGCACAGAGCAGCTCACAAGTCCCTGGAGGAATGTAGCCCTCCCCTTTCTCTTCTACAGAACTCAGAGGAACTCCTCAGTGGCCACAACTCTCCTCCAGCAGAAACTTTTCAGAGGTGGGCAGCAGCCTGGAGTAGACACAGAGTTCGCGTTTTCTGGTGTACAGGTAAGTCTTGGCCGGTCCTTGGTACCTGGGCTCTGTGTGGCTCCCTCCCCACAACCTGGCTAAGCCTCTTCCTGCCCCTGATCCTCAAAGTAGACTTTACCTGGTCCTATAGTTAGCACTCCAGGTACACTCAGTTCCTGGCTTAACTTCCTGACGCTTCTCAACCAGAAATCCTTCTGGCCCACAACTTCAACTACATTAACTCTCTCATTTCTCAAACTTTGTTTCCTTCTCCTACTCTAGGATTCATCATTTGAGCTTAGGTTCCTTTTAGCTGCTTCCAGAAGCACTTTTTCTATTATCAGTGGATTCTTTAATAGTCAATTTAATTATTAACACTTGTAGTTATTTATAGAGATTGCCCAGAGCAGCCCATGGTATGTTTACCTCCATCCAGGTCCCTCAGCGGGAACTTCTGTCCCAGTATGGCTGTGTCTTGTGTGCTTATATTGTACCAGCATGATCTCCATGCATTTTTTTTTTCCTGTGAGATTTTATTCCTGGTCATTTGCTTCAGCAAATAAAGAAACCAGTTTAACAGCTTCAAAAGGTCAACTGAAAAAGGAACCAGTCACCCTGTGTACTCATTAAAAATAAATGGAAGAGTTATGGTGACTTACTACATCTTATGACAAGACTTCCTTTTGGAGGGGAATGGAACGCAAGGCCAGGTGGGAGGTGGGTGGTGAATTGGGATTATGTCCTTAGCTGCATCTGTTGTAATATTTGGGTTTCCTCCATGCAAAGAGTCTAGAAATTCAGAAAAAGAGTTTATCCTAGCCTGGGATCTCTAGAGATAAAGACTATGGGACAGGTTTTATAGGCACAGAATCTCAGGGAATATCTATTCTAGGAGTTTAGATGACTACAAAGACTGCAGTTTCCAAGGACGATATTGAAAAATTGGCCAATCAAGTAGAAAGGGAAAAGCATAGGAGCTGTCAAGCCAGAGTTCTGCTAATCAGGCTAGATTCAATATCCCGGTCAATACCAGTAGCTTCTCTCTGCATGCTGTTTATATCAACCCCAATTCCTCATCCCACAGTAATGGCAGTTTTTAAATCTGAAAACCCAAGCGTGTCCTGGACTGACGACCAGCTGAGAAAGTGTAAGGAAGACAGGAATGTGTGGGCAGGACTAAATTGCAGCCCCAAGGTATCAGTAGAGCAAAGCAGAAGTACTGGATTCTCTTGAAGGTGGCAGATGAAGGAACCTATTGTTACCAGAGAGTTTACCCAAGAGACCCTGAGGCATTACGTTAGCAGACTAGACATATGACTGTTTCTTAACTCTGTTTCCAGTTTGGAACCACATGTCTGCTGTAAATAGTGTTTGCAGAGAAGGGGAGGAGATGAAATACCTCTTTTCCTGCTTCCCATGTCTCATTAAAATATAGGCGCCATGGGCAAGATATTCATCTTTGTCTTTCCTGGTAACCCCTCAGTCTGCAGTGGGCAGCTTTGCAGCAGTGTTGTTTAATGACACGGTCGGGAAGGATGGTTAATGTACAGAAGTTGCACAGGGTTCACTGGCCCTTAGATAATCTATATCTGGTGCCCATTTGGGACAGTGCTTTGGAAAATAATGGCTGATTATCACGAGCTTAGTATGTTCCAGAAACTGAGCTAAAAGTCTTTAATGTATCCCCTCACTTATTCCTTCCAACAATCCAATTAGGCAGTTAGTATCTTCTGTGTTATACATACGAGGAGAGATTCAGTAACTTGCCCAAGGTCACACAGCAGAGGTGAGTAGCAGAAAGAGGTCTCCAACACAGATCTGCTCATGCTGCCCTAAGAAAGGCACCGTTAGCTCACATGGCTGAAGGGAAAGCTAATGCTGCATTTTTTAACCCTGAAGGTTAAAGTGTTAAGAATAGAGATAAGGTGCTTATTTCCCTTGCACTTTTCCTCCCAGTTTTCTTCATTTTATCATGTTTTATACCCCATACCCAGATGCCAATACTGTGCTTCCCATTACACGTTGAGATGCGTGAAAGGGCAAACAGGGTTTATTTCTAGCCAAGAATGTCCATCAGTCAAATTGACCTGCCATTATATAGCACCAACATGGGTGATACGCTGTGCCAAGGTGTGGGGTTGGGTGTGCACAGTCCTCACTCTCAGGAAATTTACAACTTCCTTTAGAAGATAAGACATGCATATAAAAAGATAATCCAAGGCAGCATATGATAACTGTTAAATCACCAGGAAGAGCAACAGCTCTCCATGTTGGAGAAAGGAGAGATCACTTCTGAGTGAGTGGTCAAGGTAGGATTCTTGGAGGACAAGGCAGGTTCTGAAGACTGAGGGAGGGTATTTATTTGGGGTCAGTGGGATTGTGAAATGGAGTCACAGAGCGAGGAAGTTAAAAAGTGTGTTTAGGGGCCGGGCGCTGTGGCTCACTCTTACAGCCCAGCTCCTCGGGAGGCTGAGGCAGGAGGATCACTTGAGCCCAGGAGTTTGAGGTTGCTGTGAGCTAGGCTGACGCCACAGCACTCTAGCCTGGGCAAAAAAGCAAGACTGTCTCAAAAAAAAAAAGCATGTTTGGGAATGCGGCAGGCACCAGGTGGGCTCTGGCTGGGCTCACTATGGGAGAAGTAAGAGAGTAAGACATGAGGCAGGAATAGCAAGCTGGAATTGGATTGTGCAGACCCTTGACAACAATGCACAGTAGTTTGAATTCTTTCCAATAAATGAGATCTACGACGTAAAACACCAGGCCTATGAGAGCACTTGGTAAACTGGGGAGGTTGTTCTGCAACAGTAGCAGAAAGAGCTACTGGCAATAAGGTCAACCTTGAGTCAAATTCTAGCTCTGTCATTTATTAGCAGTGTGACTTTGGGCTACTTAATTTCTCTGAGTTTCAGTTTATTCATCAGTAAAATGTAAATAAGTTCCATGTCACATATTTACAGTAAACCTTTTCTGTAATGAACCAGATTGTAAATATTTCAGAGTCTCTGCTGTTGTATGGTGAAAGCACATAGACAAATGTAAACAAATGAGCATGACTCTGCTCCAATAAAACTTTATTTACAAAAACCATCAGCCAGCTGAATGTGGCCTCTGAGCCATAGTTTGCCAACCCATGACAGAAGTGAAATAATATCTATAACATACCTAGCACCAAATAGACTTTAACTAGTCATTCCAATCTTTGCCAGTTCCTTTTGACACCCTCCTAAGTGGCTTCCACTGCCATTACCACACTTCAAAACCAATAGAGTTTTGATTTTTTTTTTTAATTGTACAGACAGGGTCTCACTATGTTGCTCAGGCTGCTCTGGAACTCCTGACCTCAAGCAATCCTCCCGCCTCAGCCTCCCACAGTGCTAGGATTACAAGCCTGAGCCACCACACCTGGCTTTGAAGGTTCATATGGATATTACTTACAAAAGGCATGAAGAAGAGAGACTCTTTCTGAGCACAATCATAAGTGAGAAACATGTTCAGTTCTAGGCTGAGAGGGCATAAAGCAGCACTCTCCCTTCTTGCACTATAAAGCTATAAGAAAAAAGCACTGGAATTCAACCCCTTGAATTTGGAATAGAACTGTACAGGGAATTTGGGACAAAAGGGCGCCCCCTAATGGAGCTTTACAGAATTCAGTTGAATTCTGTTTGTTTTGCTACTCCAGGCTAGGATTAACCAAGATGAATATATCTTGTGAGCAGTTTACTCTTTCCAAGCCTCTCTCATATTACCTCATTTGATCAACAACTGTGTTGTGAGATAATTTTGCTCCTGAGGAAATCGAAACAGAAGTGGTTAAGGATGGGGCCAAGGCTGCCCTTCAGGAGGTGGGGCAATGGGGAGAGCAGGCTGGGTGCTGGGGGTGGACACGGTGGTCGCAGTTTTATGCAGGACCTGTTGCCAACACCATCACACTGAACTACAGTAAGAAATTATCAGCTCTTCTCCTGGAAACCTCTCGCACTGCAAGAGCTGTAACTGAGCTTGGAAGGCTTCAGGCACAGCGGCCCTCCAGCTGGTGAGCCAAGCCAGCCAACTGGATGACCTCATGGCTCCTTCCCAGCCACCACCCTGTGGAGTCACAGGACACTCCTTTGCAACTGGCTCGTCTTCAACCTCTTCTCCCCTGGACAGTAAATCACTTCTTTAGTTGCTGAGTGAGTCTTGTTGGCTATGAGACCAAATCCCTGGGCTCCGCATGGCAGCGAGTAGTGTACAGTCATCCTGGACTCCTCTGGTAGTCACCTGGGGAAGACTAGCAGTGCAATGGTAAGAAGTAAGCTGGACAGTTTTAAAGAAGGAGAAACCAGCTCCTGCTCTATAGGGGGAAAATCTCAATAAATTGGGCATCGGATTCCTCTTTGAACTATACGAAGAATAGGATTTGCAAGGCAAATTAAGACTAAAACCAAGATTGCTGTAGGAAATGTTTTAGCTTAGGAAAACAGACAAAAATACTGAAACAAACTAAAGTACAAATCCTAATGAGTCTTGCTCCTTAGAGCAGTGGTCCTCAAACTCAGCTCCCACTTATTCTATAAACAGGAATGTGTTTTGAACTGAATTTAAATCAAATAGTGATATTTTTTCCAGGAAAAAAAAAATTAAGTTAGAGGGAAAAATTTTCTCAATTCTATCTGTAATTGTTTACCATTAACTTAAACTAAAATCTAGTGTCAGCACCAAAGTGTTCCTTTAGTGAACATTATAACATAGCAGTATTTTATTACATTTTTTTAATTTCATTTTTGGTAAAGAGCACTTTCACTTCAGACTGTTCTTCACCTGAACACGTTGAAGGACGGCTGCCTAAGATCAGCACTGTTCACAGTGTGTTATCTGAGAGCAGTGGGCTCGCTAGTATTTCATTATTCTTCAGTTTTGTCTAATGACAGTGAGTCTCCCAACTGAATGTAGTGTTGCTAGTTCAACCTTTTATTTACTTTACTCTGCAGGTCATTAAAATGAGAATTTTCTCTCCTTGGTTAACATTCATTCTAAAGAATTAATTGGGCCTCCCACCTGGTCTTGGGGTCTCTCCTGATGGATCGCCAGGATATTCAGTGTCCAATGACCTCTCTTTGGTCATGCTCGGTGATAGTCCTTATCATGTCACTGGCTTCCCTGTGAGCCTTACCTTTGTGCAAGTGACCAAGTCTGGGAAGCCAGCACATGAGAACTGGCTGGGCATGCTAGATGTGTGGGCCAGACGTGTTGACCAGGAAGAATTAGGGCTGCCAGACTTAACTTAGACTCTTCAGTTGATTGTGGGTCCAAGTTTTTTGGTTTTTGTTTTGTTTTGTTTTCTTAGTTCTCAGTTTCTGAATTTTCTTTTCAAGGCCTCACCGATATGCTTATGTGTGGACATAAGTAAGCAACACTGTCCCCTGAAGGTGCTGTGTGTGCTTGGGGTATATTAGCCTCCCAACTACCATGGAAGATTTGGGGAAAACTAAACAGATGTCCAGCTGTCTCTAGTAGGACCCATTCTGGGACCCAGAAGCCAGGTTGGTAAGGTGACCAACCATCCTGACTTGCCTGAGACTGAGGGGTCTCTAGGGACATGGGACTTTCAGTGCTAAAACTGGTAAAGTCCTGGGTAAACTAGGATGAGTTGGTCAGTTTACTAGCTGGAAAGAACCAGAGCCTTGCCTGTAATTGAGGTTTGGAAGTATACAGAGCTATCTCATGAACTGAAGAACCCTGAGGGAGATGGGGCTATAGGGGCTCTCAACTGGTCCCTTGAGAGCAAATGACCAGGAATAAAGAAATGTGTCTAGAATGTGGTCAACTGAGCAGCAGATTCTGGAGTTAGAAGGAACCGGGACTCCAAGCATAATGCCCAGTGGTTATTTCTACCCTCCATGCAGTCCCCCATTATTCCCAGGGTACCCATGAGCCTGGAGCGGGTAAGGCTGTGGTGGAAATGCTACAATTGTATCTAAGGGGTCACATAGCACAGCTGAGGGAGTCCTCTCTGAAAGAACTGAGCATGTGCAAGTACTGGCCAGATCTCTCTGAGATCTGAGAGCACAGGAGACAGGGAGAGACAGAAGGACAGCAGTGGCAAGACCAGCACTCTGAGAGGACGAAAGTGACAGTGGACAACAGAGGAGAGGGTCAGCAGAGGCTCTGATTATACATGAAGCTGTGGCCTAACTTCTAGAAATCTCAGAGAAAGAGACCACCAAAAACTAGTGGCTTGCCAAAATTATGTATTTCTGGGAATTCTCAGAAATAGTTAAAGAATTAATTGAACACTGAAAAAATAAAAGCCTGCTGATCAGCAGTTACAGGCATGAAGGATTGAGATTTGGATTATTATTGTAAACATGACCCTGGGCTATGATGACATACCACGACCTGGTAAAGATTCAGACATATAGACTATAATTGCATTAAACTACTTTTTAAAGTAAACTTTCTATTGAAGTACTTACAGAAAAGCACACTAACCATAGGTGTACAACTCAATGAATTTTCCCAAAGAGAATACACCTGTGTACCCCAAATCCAGATTAAGAAACAGGTCATTGATGTCATCCCAGAGGCCCACCTCATGCCCCCTCCCAAAGGTAGCCACTATCCTGATTTATGGCACCATAATTAGTTTTGTCTGTTTTTGAACTTCAGATATGGCAACATACGTAACTGTTTCGTTTGCCTTCTTTCACTCAACATTATGTTTATGAAATTTATTCCTGTTGTTACATGAGGTTGTGGTTTATTTATTGTCATTGCCAAATGGGATTCCAATATGAATATACCACTACTTATTTACCCATTCTATTTCTGTTGGGCATTTGTGTTATATCCAGTGTGGGGTTCTTATGAATAGTGCCGCCATGGGCTTTCTACTACATAAATTTTGGTAAATATATGATGCATTCCTGCTGAGTGTATACCTAAGAGTGGAATTGCTAGGTCACGGGGCAAAGGCACACTCAGCTTTGGAACATACTGCTGAAGAGTTTTCTAAAGTGGTCTTGCAATTTACCTTTCCCAAACAATGTTTGAGAGTTTCAGTTGCTTTTTGTCTTTTTCAACACTGTCTTTCTTTCATTTTGGCCATTCTGGTGGGTGTGAATTATGCTTAAAACTTTGTTTTATTTTTAGATCTGGCAGATTCTGTGACTCCCAGTTATTAAGATTTTTCTTGAATGTGGCCAAATGGAGTCCTCAATATAGAGATCCAAATGGGTTCTCTTATTCTGAGGAAGTTGAATATGTTTGTAAGAGATTTGGCTTAGAGAAAAATGCATTTCCTTGTTTTCAAGGTTTTAGGCCGTTCTGAATCCAAGAGCAAAAATCAAATCAAAACAAAACCAAAGGCAGGTGGTAGAGTGGCCGTATTAGAACATTTCCTTTCCCTCCTGAGCTGGTTCTTTAATATGATATCTACAGTAAGGCTTGACGTTTACACCCTTTCTACCAGACATTCTCTTCAGATGTCTGGCTACAATAGCATAACATATGAACCTTTCATTTAACCTCTACATCCCAGAGCAGAGAAAATTTATTAGTCCATTTGTGTTGCTATAAAGAAAATACCTGAGGCTGGGTAATTTATAAAGAAAAGTGGTTTATTTGCCTCACGGTTCTGCAAGCTGTACAAGAAACATGGCGCCAGCATCTGCTTCTGGTGAGGGCTTCAGGGAGCTTATGATCAAGGTGGAAGGTGAAGGGGGGAGCAGGAATGTTGCATGGCAAGAGCTGGAGCAAGAGAGGGAGGAGGTGGTGCCAGTCTCTTTTAAACAACAGCTCCTGCATGAACTAATAAAGCGAGAACTCACTCTGTTGTGGGAAGGACACCAAGCCATTCATGAGGGATCTGCCCTTATGACCCAAACATCTCCCCCAAGGCCCCACATTCAACATTAGGGATTAATCCAACATGAGATTTGGAGGGGCCAAACATCCAAACCATATCAGAAGATTATTGCTGGAGACCTGCGGCCAGTATTAGTGGAAGAATTGCAAAGCTTTTCAGATATTTCATCTTGAAATGGAAGATTGTTTTCTCATAGACCATTTCTGTAGGGGCAGCTGTGTTAATGGAAGTGGAAAGAATATGTTTTGACCAAGTTTCAGACAATAAAGCAAATCTGGGGATGGCATGGGGATTCCATGAATTTCTACTCTAGAGATCAATATATAAAATGTGCATGCTTGGTTTTCTCTGTTTATCATCACCTTTGCCCTAGGGATTTTGAATTCTGTGGAATAATTTTTATTTGTACATGAATCATTGATTTAGCTGTCCCCAAAGTATTAACATACTTAGATAGTGTATCAGAGCATTGAAAAGATTGAAAGAGAATGAAGGATTCTCAAATTCTATCAGCAAGTGTCTGTTCTGAGCAACTTACTGGTCTCAGTTTACCTGAAAGAGAGGATTTTCTCACTTGGCTTGATAATAACTTTCTTTGGCTTCTTCTTCTTCTTCTTCTTCTTTTTTTTTTTTTTAATGAACTGAAACCAGATTTATACCTTTGTATAAATGGGCTTCATTCTTCCAGAACTTATAACAAGGACAGTAAAGAAACCACAAAGCCAGCCTTGGTGATACGCACCTGTAGTCCTAGCCACTTGGGAGGCTGAGGGAGGAAGCTGGCTAGAGCCCAGGAGTTTGAAGCTGTATTGCACAGTGATTGTGCCTGTGAACAGCCACTACACTCCAGCCTGGGAAACATAGTAAGAACTTGTCTCTTAGAAAGAAAGAAAGAAAGAGAGAAAGAAAGAAAGAAGGAAGGAAGGAAGGAAGGAAGGAAGGAAGGAAGGAAGGAAGGAAGACAGATGACTGCGTAAATGAGGAAGGATAGGAAATGAAACAGGAAAGAGGCGACCTGAAAACTTTGAAGAATTATGTTATTATTATTGTCCTCAAAATCACTTGGGTATCATAAAGCCTTGTAGGAAACTTTTACTTTGGCTGCAAGGAGTGAATTAGAGACATAGTCATCCAGTTGGACTTCCTCTTAATTTCACACGGCCTTGTTCCCCAACCACACTATAATCCTTTGCAGGGCAGGGACAATTTATTCATTCAAAAAATTTTGTTAAGCACCTGCTAGATGCTGGAGATGGTAAGATGATACTTCCTGCCCTCAGACCTTCCTATGCCAACCACCTGTTTGAATCCCTGCCTTGGGCCTGCTCGTGGACTCCTGGGAACTACAGTCTCTTCTTCTAGAGATACCCTGTACTGTCTGCTTAGGCCCTGTGATGCCGACCATTTGTTTGACCAGCACCTGTTGCTTGCTTGAACACATGTTCTGCCTAACAGACCTTTCTCCCAGCAGTTTGAGCCAGTCCATCACCTCTGCTTCCAACTGCTCCACTCTATTGATATGTCTACTTCAAGGTTTCAGACCCTTCCAGGCTGCCTGTCCAACTCTTCTCTGGCCTATGTCACTTCATTCATAAATACTTTCATTTCACAAACATTTATTGAGCTTCCACTTAGTGCCAGGGACTATGCCAGGTGCTAGGGACACAAACATGTTAATGGTCATTAGACTGCTAAGAAAAACATAGGCAAGTGAATAAATAAATATAAGAAAGTACTACAGATGCCTCATTAGATGTGTGCATGAGATAAAAAGGGGCACCAGGGAGCAGGTGATCAATTTTTCCATGGGGTTAGGGGTAGGTGGTTAAGATTCCATGAGTAAAAATTAGATGAAGTAGCTTCAACTAGACCTCTGCTCCTACAACAGCTCTGGACATTCTCACTTGACCACACTGCATTGCTGGTCAGAGATTTGGCAACACTGGGTAGAAGGGAGGGCAAAGCAGAGGCTACCTAAAGATACACAGGTCTAGTCTCCAAATTGGATTATTTATCCTTTTATTGTTGAGTTGTAAGAGTTCATCACGTATTCTGGATACAATCCCCGTTGTATTTTCCTCTAATTTGGTTTTGAGGTCTCTCTTAGGAAAGTGGCTACAGAATTTGAGAATTGGAGAACAAATTCTAATTTGAGAACCCCTCTTTCTCTCTCAATCTTTTCAATGCTTTAATACACAATCTAAGTATGCTAATATTTTGGGGACAGATAATTCAATGATTTGTGTAAAGGCAAAAATTATTCTGTGGAACTCTAGCCCTGCCCTGAGTGGGTTCCAGGGAATTTGGTTGTGGATGTTTATAACATGCCTTTCTCAGGATACGTCTTTATCCTGGTGGACAGCCTAATGCCTAACCTTCTGACCTGTGACCAGGTGTCCCTCTCACGGGAAATTTGTTTATGCCAGCAAATGCTTTTGTTGCTGTCTGACCTGCGTCCAATAATTCCTACCAAGATAACCACTCTCTAGGAGATCCCTGACCAGGAGAGAAGTTATATTTGGGCATGTCAGTCAGGTGACACACATGAGAGGCAGCACAACAAAATGCATGAAATAACAGAAGCAGCATACTGCAATACTTACAGACCCCAGAGAGAGGAGGGCAGCACACCAATGGGACATGGAGAGCCCTCTGGTATGAAACAGTCCAACTTGTATTTAAAATGGATGCCAAGACAGCATAAAAGTATAAGAATTCACTGCAATCCCTTCCAAACTTTAAGATTGGCAAATATTTTCTCTCATTATGTAAGCTATCTTTTCACTTTATTGATAATGTTTTTTGAAACCACAAGTTTTTTATTTAAAGAAGTCTGATTTGTCTGTTTTTTCCTTTGTTGCCTGTGCTGTGAATGTTGTATCTAAGAAGGCTTTGCCTGAACCAAGATCACAAAGATTTACTCCTGTATTTTCTCCTAAGAGTTTTATAGTTTTAGCTCTTAAATTTCATCTATGGTCTATTTTCAGATAATTTTTATGAAACAGTGGGAGGAAAGGTCCAAATTCATTTTTCACTTGTGGATATCCATTAGTCCCAACAACTCTTAAAAAAACTATTCTTTCTCCTATTGAATTCTCTTGACTCTGTCATCAAAAAATCAATTGGTCATAATTGTAAGGGGTTATTTCTGGACTCTCAATTTTACACCACTGACCTCTAAGTCTATTCTTATGCCAGCACCACACTGTTTTAATTACACTGTCTTAACTACATACAATAGCTTCATGGTAAGTTTTGAAATCAGGAAGTGTGTGTTCTCTAACTTTTTCTCTTTTTTTTCAAGATTGTTTTGGTTATTCTGGGTACCTTGCATTTGCATATAAATTCTGTGATTAGCTTGTCCATTTTTGCATATAAACCTGCAGGCATTTTTAGGGATTGTGTTGAACCTGTAAATCAATTTAGGGAAAATTGTCATCTTAACAAAATTAAGTCTTCTGATCCATGAGGATGGATGTCTTGCCATTTATTTTGATCTTGTTTAAGTTCTTTCATCATTAATCTATAGGTTTTAGAGTACAAGATTAACCCTTCTTTTGCTAAATTTATTCTTATTTCTATTTTATAATTCCTGTTTTATCCATTTTGATGTTATTGTCAATGGAATTGTATTTCTAAATTTTTCAGATTTTTCATAAAGTTTATGGAAGTACAATTCATTTTGTATATTAATCTTAACTACTACAATGTTTCTGAACTCATTATTAGTTCTAATAGTTTTTTTAAGTAAATTTCTTAATTTTTTCTGTATGCAAGATCATGTCATCTGCAAATAGAGATAGTTTTACTTCTTTCTTTTCAATCTGGGTGCATTTTATTCCATTTTCTTGCCAAATTGCTCTGTACTTCCAGTACAATGCTGAAAAGAAGTGGCGAGAGTAGACATTCTTGTCTTGTTCCTGATCTTAGAGCAAAAGCCTTCATTCTTTCACCATTAATCACAGTGTTAACAACTGTGGGGTTTTCACAAATTCCCTTTATCAGGCTGATGACATTTCCTACTATTCCTAGTTGTTGAGTGTTTCTATCATGAAAGGGTGTTGGATTCTATCAAATGCTTTTCCTGTATCTATTAAGATATCATGTGATTTTTGTACTTTAGCCTGTTGATGTAGTATATTCATTAATTACATTTTGGATGTTAAAACAAATACATTCCAGGGATAACTCCCACTTGGTCATGGTGTATAATTCTTTTTACATGTCACTGGATTCAGTTTTTTAGTATTTTTATGTGTATAATCATAAAGACTATTGCACTATAGTGTGTATGTGTGGGGAGGAGGAGTTCGGTAATGTCTTCGATCTTAGTATCAAAGACCGTAGAATGAGTTGGGAAGTATTCCTTCCTCTTCTTTTTACTTTTTGAAAGAATCTGTGAGCAGTTGGTTTAATTCTTTTTAAAAATGTTTGCTAGAAGCCAGGCAGGGTGGTGCATGCCTGTAGTCCCAGGTCTTTGGGAGGCTGAGCCGGGAGGATCACTTGAGCCCAGGAGTTCAAGGCTCTAATGTGTGACGATCATGCCTGTGAATAGCTATTGCACTCCAGCCTGGGCAACATGGCAAGGCCCCCGTCTCTTTAAAAAAAAAAAAAGTAAATAAAAATGTTTGCTAGAACTATGAGAACAATTGAGAGAGCATACTCTTTGTAACCTGAAAGAGACAAACTATCAGATTTTTTAAATAGAAAGAAGACAAAGCCCCCAGTTCAAGTTCTGAGGGGAGAATGGCTTAGCCTGTTTCGAAGGCTCTCATGAACACTCTTTTCATGATCTGACAAGACAGATGGCAATTGAAAACTGCAGCCCAACCCACTTATAAGCTTACATATGAAAGTCTTTACCAAAAATAACAGTGAATCAAATGTGACAGAAAAATCATGATGATAGAGCAGGTTTATTTCAGGGATGCAAGGATAAAGTACCATTTTTTAAAAATGTATTTTATCTTTAATTGACAAGTAATAATTTTGTATACTTGTGGGCTACAGTGTAATGTTTTGATACATGTATACATTGTGGAATGATTAAGTCAGGCTAATTAAGATATTCGTCACTTCCTATACTTATCATTTCTTTATGATGAGAACATCTAAGATGTACTTTTGGGCAGTTTTGAAATATACAATACGTTATTATTAATTATAGTCACCATGCTGTGCAATAGATCACTAGAACTTATTCGTTCTGTCTAACCAAACTTTCTGTCCTTTGACTAACATCTCCCCTTTTCTTGTCCACCCTTTCCCCCACCCCACCCAGCCTCTGGTAACCACAATTTTCTACTTCTCTCCTTCTATGAGTTTGACTTTTTTAGACTCCACAAATAAGTGAGATCATGTAGAGTTTTTCCAACCTCTTCTTCTAGAATTCTTATAGTTTCAAGCCTTAGGTTTAAGTCTGTTAACATAGAGAAGGAAGTAATCCTCCCCAACTCATTCTATGAAGCCAATTTCACCCTGATACCAAAGCCAGGAAAGAACACAACAAAAAAAGAAAACCACAGACCAATATCCTTTATAAATATATATACAAAAATTCTCAATAAAATCCTAGCAAACTGATATCATCGTACATCTAGAAAACCCCAAAGATTCTTCTAGAGACTCCTAGAATTGTTAAATAAATTCAGCAAAGTCTCAGGCTACAAAATCAAGGTATGCAAATCAGTAGCATTCCTATACACCAATAACAGTCAAGCTAAGAATCAAATCAAATAAAACTTTCACAATAGCAACAAAGTAAATAAAATACCTAGGAATATATTTAACCAAGAAGGTGAAAGACCTCTATAGGGAGAACAACGAAACACTGAGGAAGGAAATCACAGAGGATGTAAACAAATGGAAAAACATATCATGCTCATGGATCAGCAGAATCAAACATTGTTAAAATGTCTACATTACCCAAAGTTATTTACAGATTCAATACAATCCCCATTAAAGTACCAACGTCATTTTTTGCAGATCTAGAAAAAATAATTCTATGCTTCATACAGAGCCAGTAAAGACCCTGAATAGCCAAAGCAACCTTAAGCAAAAAGAACAAATAGGGAGGCATCACTTTGCCAGACTTCAAGTTATACTACAAGGCAATAGTAACCAAAACAACATGGTACTGGCACAAGAACAGAGACCTGGACCAATGGATCAGAACAGAGAACCCAGACATAAAACCATCATCATATTGCCACCTGTTCTTTGACAAAGCTGACAAAAACATACATGGGGGAAACGAATTCCTATTCAATAAATGGTGCTGGGAAAATTGGATAGCCACATGCAGAAGACTGAAACAGGATGCACACCTCTCACCATCCTTCTTGATGTTATGCAACAGTTTCAGTAGGATAGGTGCCAGTTCTTCTTTGTAGATCTGGTAGAATTTAGCTGTGTACCATTTACAATAGCTGCAAAAACAATAAAATACCTGGGAATATACTTAACCAAGGAGGTGAAATATCTCTACGAAAACAACAAAGCCTGATGAAAGAAATCATAGATGACACAAACAAATGGAAAAGTGTCCCATGCTCATGGATTGGAAGAATCAATATTGTTAAAATGTCCATACTGCCCAAAGTAATTTACAAAGTTGTTCTCCTTCTTAAAAGTAAATAATTACTATATACAAATAATAATAAATAATTCCTATCTATAAGTGACAGTATCCACTACAAAACTCAAAGAAATAAACTGAAAAAATGTTAAAATTAATAAGAACAATGACAAGACCCAAGGCAAATATAATTCAATAGTTTATTTTGCTTATAATAATAAAACACTTTTACATGAGCACATGTTGTGTGGCAGGCACTGTGCCAAGGGCTTTACATGCACAATCTGATTTCGTCTTCTTAAAATCCTTCTGTAATTAATCAATAAAACTTCACAAATCTTATGAGATGTATGCACTACTATTATCTCCATTTTATAGAAGAGGAAATGGGAGCTTCGAGATACAAATTAACTTGCCCAAGGCCACAAAGCTAGTATGAAGCAAAGCTAGAATCCACTAAGCTTCCCTCTTCATTATTTATTGTTATCATTATTATTGTAGCTATTATTATTAACATTAGTGACATTATGACAGGCTGAAAGTTTTGGGAGACAATTTTTCATGGGCTTCTCCCATTTCTGCTCACCTGTGGTCACCTTTATTCTTGACTATCTTCCCCAGGCTATTTGTATGGTGCATAGCCTTGGAAGCTAGAGATGGCATCTCCACCCAGAGCAAAAGACAGGTTTGTTTACTGTCTACTATAACAAAGATAATGTCTCCCTTCAGGAAAAAGTTCCATTATAAAATTTTAAAAATAGAAAACTTCAGGGTCTGTCTCGTGAAATGCAAGTTTCCACTGGAAGAATACATTGCCAAGAATCACTAAGAATTTTTAAAACAGAAGAAAGAAGAGTAAAGAAGTGCTTGCCTTACCAGATATTAAAATTGTTTGTAAAGATATAATAACTAAAACAATAATTGTGGTTCTGGCATATGAAAGATCTGCAAATCAATAAAATAGAAAAGAATAGCTCAGAAACAGATTTTATAACACAGAAGAAGATAAAGTATCACGAGGGAAGCATTATAAATCAATGGTGGAAGTTTCAACTACTGGATACATTGCGACTCTAAAAAACTAGTTGGATATTTTGGGAAAAAATCAATTTAGGGATTCACATGATACATCAATATATACACTTTTGATCGGTAAGATTTAAACATATTAAACCATTAGCAAATATAAACAAAGCCTGGAAGAAAGTCTAATCTCTGGATAGGGAACATTTCAAAAAGCTTTTCAGAATTTTTAAATTAACATGTTCTTTGACCCAGTAATTTAACTGAGAGAACGTAAACTTCACCTTTATGGATCTAAGGCAATTGACTAGCTTGCTTATTGCTGCACCCACAGAAGGGTAGGAATTCAATATATTTATGTATTTAAGAAATGATGCACAAACACTTAAGGGTGTACTTTCAAGGATGTCCTTGTGGTCCTGTTTGTGTAAGTCAGTTGCCAGCAGTCACCCAGTGCCTAGAGGTTTAAATGAAGTTCTCTGGGGAATCCCAACGCTGTGGCATGTTCATTGCCCTCCCTGTGATTTCTGTGAGTTTCGGCTGCTTTATCTTCTCGTAGTTACTTCTGTCTTGATCGGGCTCTGTCTGAATCCCATTTGGATCTCATCGCTTACAGCCAGTCTTGTCTTTTTGACCTGAACCAGCCTACATGTGGAATTCAGTCCTTTTTTCCTTAACCTTTTATCTTCTTAAAACAAAACCAGACAAAGCAAAACAACAAAACTGCCTCCCAAGACATTTGAACATGTATCTCTTTTATAGGCTTGATGATGACAATTGGGATTTTTACAACCACACAAATTGACTCATTCAAAAATTAATATTAGACATTCTCAGACATAAAAGTCCTTAGTCCTCTTTCCCATGAAGAGTTTCTCACCAGCCCCATTTGTCCATGGGCTCCAGTATCCCGAGTGTCACTTGACCTTCTCCTCCCACTTCAGTGTCCTCATGTCTTATCAATTCTGCATTTTCAGGACTTGCTTTCCCACATCTCTAGCCTGAGTCACTATATTCCTTAAAAGAAAAATGACCCTAGTCCTTGCCTTTTCTTACACATAAGATCATCTCATGGGGTTAGTGATTATGCTTCTACAATCTATAACCAAATGTGCTTCAGTAAACTATAACCAGATGTCCTCTTGGACCCAAACTTAGACGTGATTTTGCACATACTGAACCTCCTCCACCACCTTTGTGTAAACAGCCGGCTGAAACGCTGCTTTGGGGAAGTCTGACAGAACCTCTCTGAAAGACTTCTCCCGGGCTCAGCCTCACTCTATAGGCCTCAGTAAGACTTCTGAGTAAAACTATCTTTAATTCTTTAAAAGCTTGATTTCTTTTTTTCTTTAGTCAACAGCACCAAAGTGAGGCATTTTGACTGTCCCTAAGTAGTCCATGGGGCTGTGTGCAGCTATCCGGTTTTACCTTCAGAGTATCTTTCCCTAGAGCTGCAGTCTCACAGAGTCAGGGACTTTGGGAAATTCTGCTGGCAAGCAGAAACCAGCAGAGAGGAATGTTATGTTTGCTACTTTGTCTCAGTACGCAGAGCAACTCTGCTTTCTAAGCCCTGCCCAGTCCTGGACCTATCCTTGCATTTCTAAAGCTTTGATAATACCTATACTACTCAAAGGACCACTAACTTGGCCTCAAGTTTGAGCAATACAGAAAATGAGTAGAGTTTCCATGTTTCAGACTTCCTTTTCTCTTGTACCCACCAAGATTTACAAGTAAAAGGGAAGCAGTATAGATACTTGTTTTTCCTCTGCTATGAAATATGCCTTTCCTCTCTCCTTAAAAGTGGCTACAGACAGGTTGTGTTTTAAATATTTTTTTCACCCAGCTACATTTGTAAAAGAAAGAAAATTAAAAATGATCCAAATGATCATTAATAGGAGATACCAGGTTAAATAAAATTTAACCTGGTACAATAAAGAATACATTAATAATAGATCCAGACGTTCTGAAATGGAAAGATAACCAAAATCTATTATTAAGATTAAAAAGTTAAATTTAATTTAACAAGCAAGTTGCCAGAAAGTCTGTGTAGTATGAAACCACTAGGCGATGTCTGGATATATTTTTGGCTGTCACAACTAGGTGGGGGGGGGGGGGGCGGTGCTTCCACTGGCATCTAGCAGGTAGAGGCCAGGGATGCTGCTGATGGTCCTGCAATGCACAGGGCAGCTTTCCAAAGAATTTTCTGACTCCTAATACCACTAGTACTGAGATTAAGAAACCCCGTTCTAGATGAATATACCAAACTTAACAGTGGGTATATCCAAGAGTTGAGTTATGGAGGAATTATACTCTTTCAAAACATTAATCTGTTTGCATTTCTTTTAATGAGTTTATTATAAAACAAAAAATTTTTTTTTGAAAAGCTATAAACAGTTGGAAGAGTGTGCACATTAAAAAAAATCAATACAATCAAATGATACAGCAGATGAGCAGGCAGGGAGAAGGCAGTGCAGCTAGGAGAGGAGAGCGATGCCGGCTGGGTAATGCACTCAGTTGAGAGTGAGCCCTCCCTGCACTGGAGGGATTTCTTCCTCCGGAGCGTGAGCCCACGCACCACCTGTTCTCCCCACTCTCACACTGAAGATGGCGATGTTTGAAGGGCAGGGGGCGGTGCGGGGGGGGGGGGGGGAGGGGGGAGGGAGGGGAGCCTGTTCTCCTCCCTGTCCGAGAGGTTTGGGGAATGTAACTGTTAGACGCTTCACAGAACATAAACTTAACTTTTAAGTACGTGTAAAATAGAAGTCACAGTGCTATTTGTTCTAACATGGGGTAAATGTCCCTTTTTTATTTTTCTGTAGTAGTTACATTGGAATCTCTTGAGCGCCATCTGGTGGGCAGATTTTCATCACCCAATTAGGTGGTCTCCTGCTTTACCAACAATCAATTTTAGTCACTTTATTGCCACTATCTGTTTTTTAAAGATCCTCTCATGCAGGATCGTGTTGTCTTCAGTATCCCAGCACTTTGTGCAGTTGACACACTATAGGCAGCCAGAAACTGTTGAAAGAGTAAACACCAATCTATTATAAACTGGGAGTGAATATGGAAGTCAAGCATGAACTGGTGTGTAAGAAAAGGCAAGCTGAAAACCAGGAAAAAGCTGTCTTGTCTGTGAAGGGTGAGTGCAATGCCCAGAACTGAGGAATAAAACCAACTTCAGGCCAAAGAGCATTGGAAATCCCAAACAGGCTCCCTGAGGATACAGGGGGAGCCTGATAAAATTTTCCCGGAGCGTAGTCAACTTCTGATAGGAGAGGACTTGGGACCTTTTCCCAGATGAGACACCATAAGGTGCACAAAGAGCTCTAACATGTAATTTGAGTCTTTTCTGTCACTTCAGCTCTTCTCCTTTCAATTCCCTAATAACACAATTCCCAGCCTCTAAGAGTGGGCTGCAGGGGAACTTGGAAGCACGTCACCTTCTAAGGGGACAGCAGCCACTGAGTGGTCCCAGTGGGTACTTGAGGCCAGTGTTGCAATGTCTTCAGACTTTTCCAGAGAAGTGGTGATCTTGATTGTCATGTGAAATCCCTTAATTTTGCAATGTTGGCTTCAGTGACTTTTGAAACACTCCATGGGCCAAAAAAATACATGTGTTTGTGTCCAACAATTTGTGACCCATCAAAGAGGATCTCTAATCTTCCTTCAGCTCTTCCGACACACTGTAACTCTGACCTCTGCTCACATCTATGCATGGCTAATTTTTAAATGAGGTCGACTGATAAACCTAGGTCAGCAAAAACCAGGAAGTCAGGAGTGTTCTTTCTTTGAAGTGTCAGGACAATCAGGTTCTCTTTAGGGAAAAGACCAAGGTTCCCTTTGGGTAAAATATCTTCTAGAGCAGCCCCTTGTTCCCCATGCCCCAATCTCACCTGAATACAGTTGTCTCCTGTGCTGCTCTCTGCTACAAATCTCTGCAGCACGATGTGTTTTATGCATCTGAACTCTGCATTCTGATTGCTTCCCCACAGTGTGATCTTTTTCTTTTTTCTTTTCTTTTCTTTCTTTCTTTTTTTCTTTTTTCTTTTTCTTTTTCTTTTTTTTTGAGACAAGGTCTCTCTCTGCTGCCGGGACTAGAGTGCAGTGGCGTCATCACAGCTCACAGCAACCTCAAACTCCTGGGCTTAAGCAATCCTCCTGGCTCAGCCTGCCACGTAGGTGGGACTACAGGCATGTGCCACCATGCCCCACTAATTTTTTAAATTTTTTGTAGAGACAGGGTGTTACTGTGTTGCTCAGGCTGGTCTCAAACTCGGTCCTCCGGTTTTGGCCTCCCAGAGTGCTAGCATTACAGGTATACGCCACTGTGCCTGGCCTGTGCTGTCTTTTTCTAAATTTTCTATTTTCATTTACTTAGAAGTAAGTTCATGATGCTATCACACTAATTAAATTCATTCCAATCAAGCGCCATATGCTGAAGCTAGTGAATCACTTTGACAGCTGGGCTTTACAAAAAGCAGGGTTGAATATAGACCCTGAAATATTTTATATGCGTGTGCGTATATATATGTATTATATATGTATTTATGCGTGTGTGTATATATATGAGAAATGTTTGATCCCTTAATCTCAGCCTTGCTGACTGTTGTGCAAAAGTTTCTAGAATCGAGAACCTTAACTCACAAGCATACTATTTCCCAAAGCCTGTACATAGACCTTAGGCATCCATGAGCCCTGGGTTAAGAACCCCTGCTATCTAGGTGAGGGGCAAGGTAACTGCTCAGAGCCTGCAGGTGTAGTTTGATTTGAAGGTGGCCTGTTGACCAGAAGCTCTTCCTCAGTACATCCCACCTTCCAGAAGAACTGAACCAAGATTCTGAGACACTCTTTTCATGCTGTCTTGGAACTTAGGGCCCAGTACCATACATAGCTTCTCTGGGATGCTTTCTTACAGCAATCAATTCTCTGATACCAATAGGGTATTTAAAAATTCAACCGCAACACTAACTGCTGGGAGTTTGTGCAGACCCACAAGTTGAGGGCTCAGTTCTATAAGGTTGCCCCCGCTTCTGACGCCAGCCTCACGTGCCAGGCCACCCCTACTTCTGACCTACCAGCTATATATTAATCAGGCCTTCCCAAGACCTCCTCCTCAGGTTCAATAATTACTAGAGCAGCTCACAGAAATCAGAAAAATAGTTTACTTATGTTTACTGGTTTATTATAAAGGCTACAACTCAGAAACAGCCAAATGGAAGCGATACATAGAACAAGGGGGGGGTGGGCAGAGCTTCCGTGCCCTCCCAGCGTGGGCCGCCTCCCAGCACCTGGGAGCTCTCTGAATCTGTTGTTCAAGAGTTGTTACAGGGTTCAGTCTCAATAATCCCACTTCCCAAAGGTCAGAGGATGGGGCTGAAAGCCCAACCCTATCACTTGGTCTTTCTGGTGACCAGTTCTGTTCTGGGGCTGTCTAGGGGCACTACCCTAAGTATCCTCATTAGCATAACCTTTAATGTGATCTAAAGGAGCTCATTATGAATAACAAAAGATACTCCTATCACTCAGGAAATTCAAAAGGTTTTAGGAAATCTGTTCCAGGAATCTGGGACAAAGACCCCAAGTACATTTTTGTTTTTTATACTGTCACAGCTTCCCTGTGCCATCTGGGTCTACTAATATCGTACATGACCACTAAGCATTCCCACCTCTGACATTTTGCTTGGGTACTATCTCCTCCTTTGATCAGTATCTCTCTCTCTCTTCAGATGGATTAAAACTGGGTTTAGGGTCAGAACCAGGGCTCTGTTGGCATTGGAGATGAGTCAACCAGGAGAAGGCTAAGACCTCCAAACCTGATCATTCTACCAGGCTGGGACCAGCTTCAGTAGTAGGTAACAGGAGGATATCTAGGGAACTGCAGCAGGGAAATAACCAGGCAGGCAGGCAGTGTGGAGCCTCCAAACAGCTCAGCAGGGTAGCAGGTGGCATCAGATGCCTGGCAGCAGGAACATAACCAGAGGACTGAAGTTCAGGGCCATGACTTTAATCCTTAGAATTGGGAGGGGTGAGACAGAAACTAGAGTTTGAAGCCACCAGTCAAGTTAGGAAATTGACACAAGGGAGCAAAGCAGGCACCCGGTCACCAATGTTGTGGTACAAAGTGGTGTATTTAAACTAAGGACATACTCCATAAATAAAAGCACAGTGTCTAAGCAGGGCTAGCAGCTAGGTTGACTTGATTCCAAGTCAATGAGCTTTTGCCCTATACTTCTTAACACTCTTTCCGGGGATCGACGCATCTCTGAGTCAGGATGGAGCTGAACCTGCAAAGGGGTATTAAAGGGATCTCCTAGGTCTTGGAGGTCTTCAGGGAGCAGAAAGCTAAGCAGAAACCAGGAGGAATGTCATTAGCATCCCCATCCTTGTTAGTATTTTAAAAAATAATCAGTGTGGGAAGTTAGTGCTGATTATAACCTGGGCCAGAGCCAGATAGTCTAGGGATATTTTCTTAATTTTATTTATTTATTTGTTTTCCACAAAGCTAGTAGAAAAACAACAGAGTGTTGTAGTTGTAAGTATGAAATCTGGAGCCAGACTGGCTGGATCCAGATCTCAGCTCTGCCCTGAGGTTAGCTGCTTGGCATGGGCAGGTCTTTAAATCTCTATTTTCTTCATGTAGAGGTTAATATAGTTTTTATTATGTTATGGAAGACAATAAGAAAACCCACTTCATAGGGTTCTTATGAGGAATGAATGAATGAATTATATAAAAGTGCTTCTAACAATTCCTGGCGTGTAAGAAACACTATTTGTGTGGAAATATAAATAAAGCAATTAAAAACATTTCAGGACCCAGGCCACCTCAGTATGAGTCCTGAGTCTCAAGCAAATTTTCTGTGGACAAGGAGATAGTCAAGAAATTGTCCAGAATGAGGGTAATACTAGGGTGGGAAGACCACAGGACTCAAGGGTCTTGTTGAGACTTGGCCCTAATATATTTGGGTCTTGGTTTTCTGTAATGCAAAATATCTGCCTAAGAGTGAAGAATTAGAGTCAATACATCAACAGGGAGAAGGAACTCTCTAGGAAAATTCATATGGTAATAGAACTAATGTTATTTGTCCCAAACAACACAATCCCCTTAGACTGGTCCAATTTTAGGGAGGTGAAAAAGAAACACATGATGTATCCAAATATCATTTTATCCTAGTTGATTTCAGTTTCTTCAGGTCTAGGACAACATTCAATTCTTGTTTGTATTCCCTGTGCACGGGGGAGGTTCTGTACTGTTCAAAGGTTTAAGAAGTAGCCGTTGAATCAAGTGTGCAGCAAAAAGCAAAGGCATTTAGTACTCCTTTTGTTTGTCTGTGTTCAGATTTTAAGAAGTTTAGAAAGACTAAGCAACAAACCTAAGTGGAGTAGGGGTTGCCTCAGAAAAAGAGGGATATGTCATGAGAGGAGAATGGGGGAAGAAAGGAAGAAAGAAGGAATAAGAAAAAGAAAAAAGAAAGTCAAGAAGGGAAGGATTCTGATTGAATGATTCTGTGTTAAATAGCTCATTTTTTATTATTATGATTATTATTATAAATAGTTGCTCATTATTATAAGCAGAGTAGCATTGGGTTTGGTATTAGAGTTCTCCAGAGAAACAGAAGCAACGGGATGTGTATATATACATATGGAAAGAGATTTAGTCTAAGGAATTGCTCATGAGATTACGGAGGCTGGCAAGTCTCAGGCCTGCAGGGTGGCTGGCAGCCTAGAGACCCAGGAGAGGCAGTGGTGCAGACGAAGCCCAAAGGCAGTCTGCTGGAGAATTCCCTCTGGCTCTCCAAGGCCAGTCTCTGTGTTCCGCTCAGGGTTTCTGCTGACTGGATGAGGCTCACCCGCAATGTGAAGGGCAATATGCTTACTCAGAGTTCACAGGTTTAACACAGTGACTGCCACACTAGGAAAACAAAATTTTTCCCTGGGGCCACGGTGTTTTATTATAAAAATAGAATAGAAATTTCAAAAACAAAATGATCCTTTCTAATTGAATGAAAAATTTGTTATTCTTTATTGTTTTCTGTGCATGAGTTACATGTAACTCACACGGTGCTATAATCAATTTTTACACTGCATGCCAATTGAGTTGTATGTGACTCATGACATACTTACTGAATTTGCTTCAGAGAATTGAATCTACATATGTTTCATAAGGCTCTGGGGCTCAAAACCAGTGTGAATTACGTAAAACTCACATGGCAGTTAATGTGTTAAATGTTAATCTCATCCAAAAACATACTCCAAGTTGACAAATAAAATGAACCATCACAGGATCTAAGCCCCTCTGAAACCAAAAATAACCTATTGTTCCTTTTTGTTTTTCTGAGACAGAATCTCACTCTGTTGCCCAGGCTAGAGTGCTGTGGTGTCAGCCAAGCTCACAGCAACCTCAAACTCCTGGGCTCAAGAGATCCTCCTGCCTCAGCCTCCCAAGTAGCTGGGACTATAGGCAAGCACCACCATACCCAGCTAATTTTTTCTATTTTTAGTAGTTACCAGGTAATTTTTTCTATTTTTAGTAGAAATGGGTCTCGCTCTTGCTCAGGTTGGTCTCGGACTCCTGACCTCAAGGGATCCTCCTGCCTCGGCCTCCCAGAGTGCTAGGATTACAGGTGGAAGCCACCCTATTGTTCTTATATTCCTTATTTTGAAGAAGAAATAACACTGTTAATATCTTTTCACTGCTCTTTTCTAACACATACTTCCAGTGTACTTGTATTGGAAAATATTGGACATTGGGGGATAATGATAAATTCTACATCAAAGCAAAACAATATTAATCATAAAAACAAGGGCAAAACCAAACGAAATGTGCAGCAACAGGGTGGAAAGAGAATGAGTCCTGAATGACCTCATGGGGCCGAGCTGCCTACTAACTTAAACTGCTCACTGTGAGACCATTATGTGTATGAAAAAAAAACTGCAACTTTTTTTTTTTTTTTTTTTTTTTGGAGACAAAGTCTTGCTCGGTTGCCAGGCTAGAGTGCCGTGGCGTCATCCTAGCTCACTGCAAGCTCAAACTCCTGGGTTCAAGCAGTCCTCCTGCCTCAGCCTTTCAAGTAGCTGGGACTACAGGCACACGCCACCACGCCCAGCTAATTTTTCTATTTTTTGTAGAGGCAGGGTCTTGCTCTTGCTCAGGCTGGTCTCGAACTCCTGGCCTCAAGCAATCCTCCTGTCTCAGCCTCCCAGAGTGCTAAGATTACAGGCGTGAGCCACTGTGCTCGGCCTAAACTTCATTTTTTTAATTACTATATTTTGAGGACTAGGTTACAGCAGCTTAGCATTTACCAGTATAAACCACTGGTACCTGGAAATGGATGCTGCCATCAAATGACCTTAGATATGTAGCATCATCCTAGAGGTCAGGGGTTGGCAACAAGAACAGATATTGTGGCCCAGAAAGCTGGTGAGCCTTGTGCAAGCCCTACCACTGTCCCTTCTTTTCTCCTAGGAAAAATTAATGTCTCTCTCAACTATGTTCCACAACACACATGAATACTTTTAATACCTAACTGTTTCTATATGATTCTTTAGAATATTTGCTTAATGGAGCTGTTTATCCTCAGCTTCGAACACAATGGCGGGCCCAGAAATGCAGGTTGAATGAATAAGTCAATGAATTCTCAATGAATGAATGATTGAAGGATTGAATGATAAGAAAATTATTTTCTGAGGCTTCAACTAAATGGGATTAACTATAAACACGCGGAATCTCCAGATGTCTCGAGAGGCTTTCCCTCATTCTAAGACTCACGTTAGCTGTCCATCGAGGAAAGTCACTGGTGAGCCAGGGCTTCAGGACAGGCTGGAAACGACACATAATAAATCTTTAGCTTTGCTGACTCACAATGTCACTGCCGGCCCTTCGTCTGCTGACTTAAATTTCTTTCTATATAAAGGGCCATGATCAAACTCCAGGAGAATGGTAAACTTGCTATTGAGATGATATACAGGATGCAAGCAATTTAAATTTTTTTTAAAAAAACCCTTTGAAACCCCCAAATATCCTTTATAATAGATCTATGTTTATTTTAGAACATACACTGGCCAGAGGAGATCATGATGTCTTGTTCTTCCTATTCTTGTAATGCCGATGCTATGAGAACAGCAGGGATACATTAGTCAGGAATTATAGAACAAATAACTGCAGGATTGAATTGTCTATCATATTACATTCTACAAAAGCAGTAATGACACATACAAAAATCAAAACACAGAGCAAAGTTATCTATAATCCTACCATCTTACTGTATTTTAATTTTTATATGTTCTGTTTCATATTCTGTGTTTGCCTATTTTTTTCAAAGGTATAATGAAAAAACACAACACAGACAAATCTTACCTGTCTGCAGGCTGGACCAGCCACGGGGTGAACATCAGGTCACACTGACAGTCATCAGTCAATATTTCTCTCATTCTGTCCGTACTCACTGTGCAGAAATTCCAGCCTTTCTCAAAACCCTCCCTACCAGTGCTTGAGTTCTCAGGAACTAATCTTCCCCGCTATCCTGTGTCAGTTCCAATTTTCTTCTCCTTTTTAGCATCTCCCTTTGGAAACGAATCCTGTGGCTGATGCGGCCACAGAAACCTCAGCTCTCAGAGGCTGTCCAACTCCTCCTCCCTCGTGTGACCCCCTCTCTGTTCTTCTTCCACCAGCCAGTGAGGGCGGCTTTAGCTCCGCAGTTAGCTTGCTATCCGTCCATATCCACCATATCCATCACCAAGGGCGCTGTGTTAGAATAGGGACTCGGCTACCAAGCAGTGCAAACGTGGAGATTTTAATGAAACTGCCCATGTGGTTTTACAGGCTTTTTATTGCAGTCTGTACTCCTTTGAGCATCTGTGAGTCCATAGTTTGGGGAAGGGCAAACTAAATAGCTGACAAAGTCTGCTTAGGATCATCTTTTTCTTTTTTCCTGACTCTTCCTGGGCTGAGCTTATCACACTTGATTCTCTTTTCCTTATGATGAAGTTTTACTCAATAGGTTCCTTAGTCCCACATGCAAACGTATGCCAAGTAGGTCTCTTCGCTACAATCCAAGGTGTCTGGGTGTCCTAATACAAAAGCATAGATAGAATTCTGTGTTTTGATTTTTTTCATTTCACACTTTGAGAGCATTTCCAAGTTACTACATAGTTCTCATAATTACTACATAAGTGTTATAAAATAAATATTATATGGGATGGATATGCCATCATTTACTTAAGTATTCTCTTATTTTGGACCTGCAGGTTATCACTGATTTTTCTCTAGTTAAATAATGTGAATTGAGCAGAGACAATCTAAGTGGTCTGGATTGTGTGTTTTACTTTGGAGATATATATATTAGTTAAGAAAATCATTGCTTCTGTAATCTCACAAATTTCAAGGGTACAATGCTATAAGTGCTTATTTCTCAGACATATACAGTCCAGGCTGGGGTTCTTTGTCAGCAGCGTTGGGGAGAGTTCTGCCCCACACATTCATTAGGAGATCCAGGTGATGGAGGTTCCACCATCATCAACACATGGCTTCCAAGGTCTCTCTTGCCAGAGAGACCTCACTAGGCAAGAGAGGTTCATGTGAGGGTTTGTTAAAATAAAATTTACCCTTTTAATGGTCCAGTTTGATGAACTTTTGATAATTTTGTACAGTTGTACAACCACTATGAAAATCAACATAAAGACTTTCTACCACCAAAAACTTCCCACTGCCTTTTATGGCTGATACCTTCCTACAACCCCTAGCCCCAGGCAACTTTCTGTCAATGAAGATAAATTTTGCCTGTTCTCTAATTCCATATAATGGAATACAATACGTATTATTTTGTGTTATGCTTCCTTTGCTCAGCATAATTGACGATCATTGTATTAGTAGTTCATTGCATTTTATTGCCACATAGTATTTCATTGTAAGGATACACCATGATTTGTTAATCCATTTGCCAGTTTATGGACCTTTGGGTAAGCCCCAAGTTTTACCTATTACGAATAACGCTGCTATGATTGCATATATGTCTTTATGTAACATATTTTCATTTCTCTTGTGTAAATATCCAGAAGTGGGATTACTGGGTCATATGGAAAGTGTATGTTTAACCTTATGAAAGATTGCCATCCTGTTTAAAAAATTGCTGTACCATCTTGCATTGTCACCAGCAATATCTGAAAGTTCTAGTTGTTCCACATCCTCATAAATACTTTCAGTTGTCAATTTTAGCCATTTTTGTGGATGTGTAGTAGAATATTGCTTTTCATTTGCATGCTCCTAATGATTAATGAGACTGAGCATCTTTTCATGTGTTTATTGGCTATTTGTATATTTTTTGTGTGTGTGTTTCTATTTTATTAGGTATAATTTACATGAAATAAAGTGTACCCACTTGAAGTGCACATTTGCATGAGATTTGACAAGTGTATACAGCCTTGTTATGACCACCACAGTCAAGATACGTAACATTTCCATTATGCCAAGGACTTTTCTGAACCTCTTTGCAGCTCACTGTTCTCACCTCCTGCTCCAGGAAACCCTGGATATGTTCTCTCTCAGGGTGAATTAGTTTTGTCTATTTGAGAATTTTCTAGAGATTTTCTCATTTGTGTTTGGACTCTGTCACTCAGCATAATATTTTTGAAACTGCCCCAGGTTGTTGTATGTGCTTGTAGTTCACAATGTATTATTGCTAAGTAGTATTTCACTGTTTGGGTATACAGTAATCTTCTATTTATTCACCTATTGATAGACATTTGGGATTTTCCAGTTTTTGCTATAGGTATTCAGGTACAAGTCTTTTCTTCTTCTTTTTTTTGAGACAGAATCTCACTCTGTTGCCCAGGCTAGAGTGCCGTGGCACTAGCCTCACTCACAGCAACTTCAGACTCCTGGGCTCAAGTGATCCTCCTGCCTCAGCCTCCCAATTAGCTAGGACTACAGGTGCTAGCCATCACGCCGGCTAATTTTTTGTTTCTATTTTTAATTGGCCAGCTAATTTTTCTATTTTTAGTAGAGATGGGGTCTCACTCTTGCTCTGGCTGGTCTTGAATTCCTGCCCTCAAACGATCCTCCCGCCTCGACCTCCCAGATTGTTAGTATTACAGGCGTGAGCCACCACGCCCAGTCCTAAGTCTTTTTATAGATATGTTTTTATCCTCGTGAGTATATAGAAGAAGAGGAATTGTTAGATCAAAGTTAAATGTGTAGGTATTATATGTTTACACCTTTAGTAGGAATTGCCAAACTGTTGTCCGCATGGTTTTGACTTTTATCCTTCCTCCCAACCATGCCCTGGAATTCCAGTAGTTCCACGCCCTCATCAACCCTTTGTCTTGTCAGTCTTTATATTTTATCAGTTGTAGTGAGAATGTAGTGGCATTGTGTGCTTTTAAATTTTTCAGTGTGTTTTAATTTTAGATACTGTCAATTTCACTCTTTATCATGTGGAGCTCTATATGGTTTGACAGATGTACTTAGCTATATACCCATAGTCAAGACCCTGAAGAATGCTGTTACCCAAAAAATTGCTTCTGCTTTCTCTTGGTAGTCAACCATCCCTCCACACTTAATCTCTGAAAAAATGCTGATCAGGTCTCCATCCCTACTGATATGGCTTTTACTTATTTGACATTCTGTTGGCTATTTGTATGTTTTCTTTTGTGCAGTTCCTGCTCAAATATTTTGCCCACTTAAAAACATTGGGTTGTTTGTCGTATTATTGAGTTGCAAGAGTTCTTTACATATTCTGCATACAAGCAATGAGAGTACTCCTCACTGTCCAGTACTTTCCAGTACCTTTAGGTTTTGCTTTTTGTATTATGTTCAGATTTGATAGTTGTTTTCTATTGGGGGAGTTGGTCCTGTAGGATCTTACTGTATCGTTATGGGAAAATGGAAACTATGAAGAGGATTTTAAGGGACAGGATTGGAATTGGCTCTCATCAATTCTGCTTACATTCTGTTGGCTGGAATTCAGTCATGTGACAACACCTAATTCTAAAGGAGGCTGGGAGATGTGGTCTGTCTGTGTCCACAGGGTAGTGTGCCCTGGAGGAGAAGAAGGTTGATCAGCTAGCAGTATCTGCTGTGGGGGCCTAGAAGGAATATGCAGCGGCAGATGTTCTGGCCCAGGGACAACGTAAGTCTATTTCTAGATCCCTTCCACAAAAACTAATCATGGCATACCTACCATATGCTAAACATGGAGCTACTATAACTGACGCTAACATTTATTGGGTACTTACAGTGTGCCAGGCATACACAGATTCTATAAACATTTCTTGACTATTGAATGGACCTGATTTCTTTGAGTGGCCCAGGGGCGACTATCCCCACCTCTCACTGTTACTGCTGTATGATGGTGTGTCTCACGGTACCTTCAATCTTGCCAGCCCAGCGGAAGCAGGCTGCTTGCCAAGCACTGTCTATTCCCCACAGGGAAAAGATCACTGGAGAATTGGAGCATTAATATTCTCTAAACTCAAGAGGCCAGTTTTTCTACTCTCTGGGTCAATATTTATGAGCTTCTGCTCACCCTCCAGGGTTTGGGTAAGATTCTAATTTGCAAGCTCTCTCTTTGCTCTCTGTTTTGTCTCTGCACCAAACTCATGACTATTCATAGCGTTCCATCCTAGAGCTGTTCACAGACCAGTGTTTTTGACCTTTCAGTGGATTTCCTGCCTCCCCACAGAGTGTTGCCAGATGTATTTGTAATAGTCCTTTGATTATCCAAGTGGATTGGAAATGCTGCCTATATTATCATTCTCTGTTCGAAGCAGCTAGAAATGAAGCATGTATAATAATAATAACAGCCAGCACTTGTTGGGCACTGTGTTGCTCACAAACTACTTCTATTTGGTCCACCCCCATTACACGAATCATTTGGATGACCAGTGGTAGAGCTACTTCACTTGTTCACATATTGTTAGAGTAAAACTTAAAGTTAATTTACCTTTTTCCCCATTCTATTCTTGTTACAGAGATAATCAACATTGGAATGGTCAAAAGACACTCAGCAGAAATGGCCAGTGAGGGAGGTAAAAGGACCAAACAATACAAATAAGGTCAAAGGTTCCTCAATATTTAATAATTGAATGGCTGTCAACACACCCACACCTGGAATCTCTCTTAGTATTCCAGATAAGCTCCATTCCCAACCTGATCATACTATCTAGTCCTGTCCTTCAATGCTGCCCTGTCTCTTTTTTGGTAACACACACACACTCCTCTGATCTCACAGCTCTTCCTGACCTGGCCAGCTTCCTTTTTGTGTCATTACCGGTTACTATTCAGTAAACATCGGGCTTTACTCTGCTACTTCCTTATCTACATCAAGACTAGACCTGCCAAGGAGAACACAATTTCCTTTCATCCCCTCCCTGAAATCTATGGCAGAAAAGAAGACTGAGGAATGCACCATACCTGGATGGACTTTTCCAAAAGATAATGTCCACCTCTCGGGATCATTCAAATTCTACAAGTTAATTTCTGTCTCCCAGGTCTATTCATTCTCTCTAATACAGTGGTCCCCAACTTTTTGGCACCAGAGACTGGTTGAGGGTCAGGGATGGTTTCGGGATGATTCAAGCACATTACATTTATTGTGCAGTTAAACCTCTCTGCTAATGATAATCTGTATTTGCAGCCACTCCGCAGTACTAGCACCTCAGCTCCACCTCAGATCCTCAAGCATCAGATTCTCATAAGGAGCACGCAACCTAGACCCCTCCCATGTGCAATTTACAGTAGGGTTCATGCTTTTTGAGAATCTAATGCCACCGCTGATGCTGATCTGACAGGAGGTGGAGCTCAGGTAATGATGCGACCGACCAATAGGGAGCAGCTGTAAATACAGATGAAGCTTTGCTCACTTGCCTTCTGCTCACCTCCTGCTGTGTGGCCCGGTTCCTAACAGGCCACAGACTGGTACCAATCCACAGCCCAGGGGTTAGGAACTGAAGCTCTAATAATCATGACTGCCCGACAAAAGAATTGCCTACATTCTCCAACTTCCCTTCCCCCTATGAAAAAGGGTATATTTAAGCATCTGCCCCTCATAAAGTTATTGGGTAATTGTTCTGCTATTCTCCTGTGTTTAAGCACGTGGATAAACTTGTATGCCTTTTTTCCTGTTACTCTATTGCTAATTCACTTTAATAGACTTAGACTGGAATCTTCAGAGGGAGACTGAACTTCCCTACAGGAAAGAATGAATGAGGAGTGGGGTCAGTGCAGCCCCTCCTCTCCCTCCCCTCTGCCACCCAAGTGCCCCAAAGCAGCATTTCCTGTGTCTCAAGGACACCTCCTGCAAAGAGCTCTTTCAGATTTTGTCTATAGCGCCACACTCCAAAGGCTGTAGCCCTTTGAACTGACTGGGGGATAGGCAACATTTCCTATCACGCTCATCTCTGGACGCAGGTGTCTTTAAACAGCTAATCATTCTGGGAAACATCAGTAGATGCTATGGGGACCTAGCGTGAGGAGAGTTCTCTGGTCTCATCCATCCTGTCTCATTTTAGGCTTAGCTGGGACTACCCAGGTTTTTGTTGTTCTTGTTTTTAATGTAAATTCTCTGGTTAATTGCAGGCAAGAGAAGGAGGGTGTCCATTAATGTTCTGTCTACCTTTCCTAGCTTCTAAAATTTCTTTTTGATTTATTGCTACTTACTCTCTCTGTCCTTGATGAAATTTGTTCTTTCATTTTGCCTGGTTTTCAAGTCTATTAGTTTCCTGTTGCTGCTACAATAAATCGTCACAAATTTGGTGGCTTAAAACAACACATTTATTGTCTTGCAGTTCTAGAGTCTGGAAGTCTGACATCAGTTTTACTGGGCTGAAGTAAAGGTGTCAGCAGGGCTGGTTCCTGCAGGAGGCGTTAGGGGAGAATCCATGTCCTTGCCGGTCCCAGTTTCTACAGGCCCTGCATTCCTTGGCTTGTGGCCCCTTCTGACATTTTCCGAATACATCAGTCCAGTTTCCACTTCAGCATCATACGGCCTTTTATCTGACTCGGATTCCTCCTGTGTCCCTTTTATAAGAATCATTGTGATTATATTAGGTCCACTTAGATAATCCAGGATAATCTCACCTTCTCAAAATCCTTAACATAATCACATCTGCAAGTCCCTTTTGTCATATATGGTGACAGTCACAGATTTCAGGCATTAGGATATGGATATCTCTGGGGACATTATTCTGCCCACTAGAGCAGGACTCACATTTATTAGTAAATACCAATGTCTTGGACAACTTCCCAGGTGACACAGAATCCCTGATTTCTGCCTGTCATCACCATGACATTGAAGCCTTTTGTGTTGTTTCTAAATTTAACACTTTAGAGATTGAGAAACCTTAGATTTCATTTTGAAAGATTCAAAGGACAGCACAGTTAGAAGGTTAACTAGAGAGCTGAAATGCAATAATCTCAACTTTACTACTTATTGTTGTGTAACTTTCCAGTAAGTAATTTTACTTCTCTAAATTGTAAAGTCTGGGTAAATATAAAGATGTACCTCAGGTTTGTCATCTGTAAAATGAGAATAGTAATGCCACCTACCCCATAGGATTGTAGTATTTACTGATTTATACTTAATTGTACTTTAAACAGATCCATAAATACTTGTATCATTATTATGGCTATTTTTGCATTATGTTTCCATGCCTAATCCATCTAAAATATGGGTTTCCAACAAAACCCATGGGATCTTAGGAGGCCCTCAAATAGGCTTCAGTAGGTACATAAATCCCCAAAACTGTGTGCATAATTTAGAAGGTGGGAGGTTTTGTAGCTTTCATCAGATTCTTGTAGAGTTCAGTGACCTTAACAAGTTTCAAGGCACTGCAGTTGAAGGTAAGAACTTAGCAGGAAGCAAGTTTACGAATGTGATTTTTATTAGAGCCCCTAGTGTTGAGCAGAGTTTCAGACTGACTAACTCACACGAGATCAGCGTACAAACCAGAATGTCACCACGTTCATGAACGGGGGATTGCCTGCCCAGTGACTGCAATTCCAGTTTTCCTCATCGCTGTTGCTGGGTGGGGGTGCCTGAGCAGCACTCCCCTGTTGACAGGGAGCCCTTTAAAAATGGTCTTTTAGCTTCTGCCTGTTTTGTCCTTTTGCCACAAAACTTAAAAGATGATGGGAACAGATCCACTATGCAGCCCCTTACTGGCATCAAGGAATCTGGAAAATAAAATAACTATTAAGAAAAGTGGTAAAGAAAGGAGTTGCAGAACCAGAGGGGATGTTATTATACGGACTATGATAAAATCTGCACCACGTCAAAGTACGACTCACAAATGACCACAGTACCCCTGTCTGTCACACACATGGCCTTCCTCTCTTTCTCTTGGAACAGTGCTGGGTAAAGGCCAGACTTCCTTCGGCCCATTTCTGTTGAACATGCAAACTAGCCCTTTCTATTAATATATTCTTTCTGCAAAAGAATTATAATACAATCCATCATGTTACAGGTTTTTTTCTTTTTAATGTTCAGTTACATTTTTGATGAAACAGCTATCTTCTTCCCCTAATTCGATCTGGGGCCCCCCCAAACTCCTTTTTCAGGCTTTTCCCTTCTCTCAGGATAGATTACTCTCTCAGGTGGTTACCTTCATTCATTATTCATTGATTCTTCCTAGTTTTCACTGTCAGAGAGTTGCCTTTTCAAGTTCTAGGTGTGCCTTACCAAGTCCCTTCATGTGCCAAACAAGAGAGCAATCATCATCATTGCATCCCTTGTCATCGTGATAAAGAAAACAGCACAGTGAAATGGAGCTTTTCTCTGTGTGTTAATACTGAGAGATCTTTTAAAGATTTAGATAATACTAGTTCTCTTCTTATAATTAACCTTTCCATTTTTTCTTCGTACTTAGAATAAAATCTAAACTTCTTTCCAAGGTGGAGTGGTCAGTGTTGGTGTTCCTAGCCTGTCCTCCAATCCCCATTTCCCTTCTTTTGACTCAGCACCCTGAGTTTTTCTTGGGGACCCACTTTTCTCCTAATCTTAGCATATACTTTAGATGGAACCAATTCTTTCCTCAGATCTGAAGTGGGTGCTTTACTTGGGGACTGAGCAATCAGCATATCTACAGTGACTGGTCCAGGGACAGACACACGACCCAAATCGGTCCAATGAGGATCAGGTCTGGACATTTTATGGCAATTATTAGAAAACAAGTACAGTCTTCTAGGATTGCTAAATTGCTAGAATATACGGCTGAAACTTATATTCTTCACTAACTTGTGACATTTCTTGCCACTCTTTACCTTTCTGGAAATGAAGCAAACCCAGAGGAAAACAGACAGGTGAGAGAGACCCAGATTACCAAGATGCCATTTGAGCGTGTTTTTGTCCACACTTGAGCTCTGCAGACTCCCAAGCCGATACATTCCTTTATTTCCTTGCACAGTTTAAGTTTGGTTTCTGCTACTTGCATCCCCCAAAGCCCAGACTCTTCACATGGCCTGAGCCCCCTGGCTCCTGCCTGTCTCCTCTCATCTTGTGTTACATCCCTCGTTCTCTGTATTGTAGCTGTTCTGATCTTCTGTCAGTTCCTAGAAAGATCCACACTCTTTCCTACTCTAGGGGCTTTGTTCTTACTATTCTCTTTTCTCCAAATGTCCTTCATGGGCTGCTTCTCCACCTTCAGATCTCTGCCTCAGATCTCTGCTACCTCCTCAGGGGCCCCCTAACTGTGCAATACTGACACACAGCACACACACTAGACTGCACGTTCCCCTAGGGCAGGGACTAGATGTGACCTGTTCAGGTTTATTACATCAGCACCTGGCATTGTGCCCAGTAGGTAGTAAGTGCTACAGAAATATTTGTGGGCAGGTTTCTTGAATGTGCCGTATTTGTTCTGCTTTTCCCTCTGCCTAGAATTTTCTTTCCTTAATTCTTTGCATAGCCAGCTTCTTCTTTCAGTCTCAACCCAAACACCATCTTCTCAGGAAGGCCTTCCCAGATCATAAAGTCTGGAAAAAACACCTCTCTTCCCATCCTCTCTATTACATTGTCTGGTTCTATATTCTTCGTCATACTTATCATGCCCTGGCATTATCTTGCTCAATTTTCCATTTATTTATTTATTTTCTGTCCCCAATCAGAACATAAGCTCTATGAGAGCAGAGATTGTCTTAACTGAAGCTTCATCCCTAGCACCCTTATGGAGACATTACAGGGTCTCCATAAATATACGTCCATTGGCTGAATGGATGAGTGAATGAAAGTCAAGCACTACAGATTGCACTCATTTGTATGCTTTGCCTTATTTAATCCTCACAATTGTGTGCAATAAGCACTATCATACTATTAATTAGTTCCATATCACAGAGAGGAAAACTAAGTCTTAGGGAGACAATGTCATTTGTCCCATTGTTAGTAATTTGACAAGCTGGAATTCAAATCCAGATATGCCTGTTGTGTGGATGACAATTCATTTTCTACCTCTTAAAATATCTGCTTTATTTCTCATAATGCCAAGTAGAAAAATAAGGTTCCTACTCCCCCCCTCCCTCCCCCACTATGCCATTAATCTTGTCCTTATCGCTACAAGCGGAGCAGCTGGACAGCTGTAGCTGCTGCAACCTCAGGTGCATGGGCTAGGGCCTGCCCTGATGGGTTCACTACACACAGGAAGCAGGAGAGTGCTTCCAGCTCCAAAAGAGAAAGCCAAGACGGGCTGGCCTAGGCATGCACCAGGAACTTTCTGCCAAACTTCTCTGATCAGAAGAGTCTCTCTCTTCCCAAGGGGCTGGGGCCAGAGCGGGTAAGAGAAGGAGGGGTCTGAGGAAAAGGGCAAAACTGTTTTCCTAATATTTCCAAGAGGGCCAAAGTTCCTGTTTTGTGGATGAAGGCAATAACACAGGGAAAGGGAGAAATTTCCCCAGCTTCAGCCCTCAATTATAAAAGAAAAACTCTTAAGTTGCCCTTGATGTTGGAGACTCTGTGGTATGGTGGTGAGGGGCATTATCTATACTAGCAATGTCAGGGCTCAGCTCAGCCAACACAAGTAATCATATCACTTCTAAAAAGCCACTTGGCTCCTCTGTGCTACCTTTAGGGTCATATTTAAACTCCTCTGGGCAAGGCCCTTCATGAGCAGCCGTGGCCCCTCTGCAGTCTTATCTCCTGGTCCCCGGCTGGCATCCCCCACAGCCATGGTGGTGGAGCCATGAACATCTTACAGTTCCTCACATCTCTAAGCCGTTTTACATGTCATTTCTTCCCTGTGTGGCTAATTCCTATTCAGCTCTCAAGATTAGGCAGTTAACCACGAGCAGCTCGAAGGCAGGTTATGAACCCTGGGCTTCTCCGAGTGGCTGCCTTGAATGAGTTTCAAGAAGTTGGCTGAAAGGCAACCTTGCTTGGAAGCCTTCCTGGAACCCACAGGGGGTGGTTAGAAAGCGCTCCAGCGCATCTCTATGTATAATTCTTAAACCACACTTTAAATGTTGTTTTTCTTTCTTTCTGACAAAAGAGGTTGTGTCTTATGCATCAACGTATCTCCAGTGTTAAGGCACAGTACCTAGCACATAGTAGGCATGTGATAAATTAATTTTTGAAAAAAAACCTCTTTGAGCCTCTACAATGTGGCAAGCATTGTGCTAAGTACTATTGGGGGCATAGAAACACGCATCTCTGATTATAATGAAATGACAGTCCATGGAGAACAAGACATGAAATGTTGACAAAGTATTCTACAAGGCATCCTGAGATAACTTAAAGACAATGCTATAGAAATGTAAAAGAGAGAGGGAACATCTCTGACTTGTCTATAGTGGTAACAATTACCAGATACCCTCCTTGCCACCTAGAAATTGACTCCTCTCTGTTAACTATTTTCCTAATGGGTTTAGAATTGTCTTTCACTATGTATCTTGGATCTGTTTTAAAAGCAGCTGGGGCATAAATAATAAAGAAAATAATGCTGGGTGATCAGGCTTGGAAGACCCTTTGAGTTGTGGGTTCAGACAGTATCCTAAAAGATTGACTTGGTGTTAAGGGGTGGGATTCTAAGTTAGAGATAGCAGGGTTTAGATTCTACACTGAAGGGAAGCAGGCAGTGAGCCCTGGAAAAAGTTGAAGGAAAGTGGTAAAAAAATGGATGCTTCCCCAGTCCCTCCTGGGATAGCTCTACCGTCTGTCCCTAAGACCCTTGAGGACTTCTGGGCACCTCCTGGGAAGCAGAGAAATGAAATATTTGTGAGTCCTGGAATGTGGGAAGAACAAATCATCCAAACAAGTAAATGGAATAGACAAATGATCTACTTTCCCACTGGGAGCATTTGGTCTAAAATCTGATTTGTGCCTAGGAATTATCAGTCCAGAATTTTCATTACTTTAGAGGATTGATATTGCATAGTTCCGTAGGATCTGTCACTTGAGTTTAGTGAATATCTCAGGACAACACATGGCATGCCATGGTTAACTGGCTAGATAGGTCTATTAAGCTGAATTCTAATTCAAATATGAGCATCTCTGATTCTGTTTCTGATCATAGGTGACTTTAATTCCAAACAGTTTTTCCAATATTTCTGTAAAATGGGGCATGGAAGGGCAAGTTTGTTGTGAGGGTTAAACACAAAGGATTTAAGAGCTGGGAGGTGCCTTCTGGGTCAATATGTAAATTAAGACAGATTGAAACCTCATTTTCTTTTTCTTCTTTTTCATAAAAGAGGAAGTGGAGAGAAAGGAGAATACATAACTTGAACACAAAGTCTGGCTTTTCTAAAATGCACCAGGTCCTCGCTCTCTTTTAAACTCATAATTCTCATGGCATCATTCATGTGGAATTAATCACAGCTTTGTGACATCTCAGAAATAGTTTCGTGTTGCTTTTAACTGCTCAACTTTTTATGTCTGTGTGTTTGCTACTCTCGGATATTAGGCTACCAAAGGCAAGTGGCTATATCTTTTTGATGTTCCATCTCCCTTCAACGTCTAGCACAGTGCCTTGCTCAGGAAATGCTTGTTAAGGAATTAATGAATAATCCCTGGAAAGAAAGATGTAAAGATGAAATTTATTTCTCTTACGGTGAGAACGTGCATTTCTCCTTTTATTTCAGATATGAATCAGCTAGTCAGCGTAAATTGTGCTTTTATTTGCTCACTAGGTGTAGGTAAGAGCTTCGGCTGAGATAAGAGAAATTCGTCGCGGGAGGATAATAAAGTGGGCGGGGATCTGGAAGGCTCGGAACCTCGAGGAGGAGGCGGAGTCACGGAGAGTTTGAGCCTTTCTGTCCAATCCAAAGGAGCCGGTAGGAGCCCGAGGGGGAGGTAAAGGGGGAGCGGGAGCTCGAGAATCCTGCCCAGTTACACTAGCCCGCCAGCCCGAACAACAGCTTCTCAGCTTGGGTGCTTGTGCCCACGGACAGCGACCGATTCCGAGGCTGACTCCAGCAATGGCCTTTGTAAATCTGCGGAAAGTGCTCATCAGCGACAGCCTGGACCCTTGCTGCCGGAAGATCCTGCAAGATGGAGGGCTGCAGGTGGTGGAGAAGCAGAACCTGAGCAAAGAGGAGCTGATAGCCGAGCTACAGGTAAGGCGAGCGGCAGAAAAGCGAGGTCTTCAGGGCAACCTCCGCCAAAACCAGCTGGCTGCGCTCGGGTCGGCACGCCCCCTCCCTTGTCCCCCGTGTCAGTCAGTTCCGGGGCCTCCAGAGATTGGGGGATAGCGAGGGGAAGGGGAGAAGGAGGAAGAAACGAACGGCGGCGAGCCGCAGGATGCAAACTTTCCGTGCAGTTTGCAACCGCGTGTTTCGCGTTGGCTTGCCTCCCGCGAGCATTGCAAAGTGCAGGCTGCTCCAACTGGTCCTGCAGGCTGCTCGCGGGATGCCAGCGCGGCTCCCTGCGCCTTCGTGCGCAGCGGCCCAGGCAGCCGGGTGCCGCCTCCCTCCACCTCCCCGACGCGCGAGGGCATCGGAGGGAGGGGCACCAAACTGGCCTCTCTGCCAAGAACCCGGGGACCCGCGACTCTTCCCGAACCAAGTCCTGGCCGGCCCAGCGGATTCCAGCCTCCCCTGGAGGGCGCTGGCGCAGTCCCAGCCAGTCTCGTGGCTGCTGGGGAGCTGCTGGGGAAGGCGGCCCTCCTGGGGCAGCAAATGCGTACCCGCCTCTCGTCTGATGCAAGACTGCAGCAAGCTTTCACCGCCCCTCGGCCTCCGGGAGCCCTTGGAGGAAAGGCCGGGGGGGTGGGCGAGGGACCCGCGGTCCAGGCTTAGCCTCCAAACGGGCCCGGGGCCGATGGCCTTACCTTTGTCTTCATGGCTGGTTAGGAGAGACCACACTGGAGTAGAATCTGATCCCAACACACCCTCACCCCGCAAGGAAATTTATAGTCTTAGTAAATCGTAGGAACATATCTCCATTTGTTGTGATACACGATTGGTTAAATCTATTTCAAATCTTTACCTTGTTTGAAAAGGTCCTGTGAGGTTTGGTGGCCTTGGCCAGTACATTTATTTTGTGAACTCTCCACTCCAGTGCCTGCACTTCCTACCTCTTATGATCCACCCAGCTGCCCAGAGCCTCTGCCTCAGCCCATCAGGGGTATCCTCCCCACACGTGCACGGTGCGTTTGAGAAGCCTGCAGGCTAGTTAGGGAGCATGGCGGACACACAGAGGCAACTGAACCGATGACCATCCAGCTGCCTGCTCCCCTGCTGCAAAAGTGTCGAGAGGAGAGCCTCCTCACACTTGTCACCTCCTTTCCTGTGGGAAGGCAGCAATAGCTCTGGGCAATGGCCAGGAAGGAAGTGGCATGGCTTCCAGACCAGCTTCAGAACCTCAGACTCCACCAAAGCACCAGACTGGGAAGAGTGGTCTCAATTAGGGGCTTTGCAGCTCTCTAATGGAAATTAGAAATCTTATGCCCCAGTGAAGGGGCCGGGACCTGAAGGGGCCAGGGAAGAAGTGACAAGAATGGGAGGCCTCACCCGTCTTGGGTTCCATGAAGTCAGGAATTGGCTGGGTGGGTGCTGGGAGTCTGTGCTGAAACTTGGAGAACTTTTTAAAGGCACTAAAAACCCCTGGCAGGAGAGAGGGGGTGTTTGTTGGCTAACTGGACTTCAGGGCATTGTTGGACTTTTCCGGAGGGCTCAGCTTTCATGCCTGTCTTTGTAAACCATTTGGTTCAGAATACCAATGAGTTTCCCTGGGCAGCCCGCTGAAAGGTCCTCATTTCCACTCTCTGCCTTTTTATTCTGCATGTAGAGTTATCTGGCATAGTGTCTCCTGCCCTCCCACTTAAATCTTTCTAATGCTGAAGGACGCTTTAGCACCATTCTTTGGTTCCCACATTTGCTCTCTCTCACTCCCCAGTCAGGAAGTGTAATCATTGCTCCCTTCCCCCTCAATGGTGCTTTTCAGACTTGAAGCAAGTCACAGCTGGGTGTCGTGGGTCGTGATCAGCATTTTAAAGAGCAAAGTAGGAAATATCAGAGAGCAATACAGGTAATAAGGCTATAAGTATTGTTCCATGAGCTTTGTTTCAATTATGTGTGTGTGTATGGGGGAGGTATAAAATCACAATATAAAGATGTATTTTTTATTGCAGGTCTCAGTCAAAAACGTTTGGAAAACACTGGCTTAGAATAGTAAAGCATCCTGTTCGGAGCTCACATCTTAAACCTAATATGTAACAAAACATTTATTTAATCTTACCGTGCATCAGTGGCTTTTAAACTTTGACCCTGATCCACAATAAGAAATTCCTTTTATATCATAAACTCACTATACTCATACAGATGTGTACACACATAACATGCACACAGGTTTTATGAAGTGATACTACATCTGATGCATTCTGATATTTTCTGCCGTTTCGTTAAATAGCAGTGCTGGTCAGGACCACTAAATTAAACAATGGTAATGCATTTAATTTACTGAAACACAGTTATATCTTTATATCTCAGAATTTTAAGAAAGATTAAGAAGGGAATAAATCTTTCCATGCAAAAGTTCGTCTTTTCAAAGGCTCTTTTAAAATAACAAATTCCCAGCTTTTACACAGGGTTTAGTTTATAAAAGTTAAATAGTGACCTGGTTGATCAGGAATACAGGGTATACCTGCCTTCTCTATAGCTGGGGAATATGACTTGGAGTGTTTCAATGACTGCTTGTGATTTAAGACAGGCAGGAGCAATGCTAGAATTACCCCTAAGGCCGAGTCTGTCCTCTTGGGAAAGGAAGCTTGTGTGAACTTGAGGAACAAGAATGGGTTTCCACTGCTGAGTTAGCATAGTTTGTCTGGGATTGGCTTAAATCAAGTAGTTTTCCAAGCCGAAAGGCAGTTAAGGGCAGGGGGAGCGGGGAGGACGATGTGCAGGAAGTGTGGGAAGTGCCTGTTCCAGCCGCAGTGGGATACAGAAACCACACGCAGAGAGCAGTAAACTGCAGAAGGTTGAGACTTGCATTCTCAGCCAGAAAGTGCCAAAGAGAAGGGAGGACCTCAGGGCCCTGGAAAAGAAAGTTCTAATTGCCAACTGCACTGAGGATGTGAGCAGCCGTGGGCTTTTGATAGTTTGCAGAAGTAGAGGAGAGAGCTGGCAGGGAGCAAAGTCTTTGAAGGAGATTTATGGTCTGAGGCGGGAGGGGCCTTGGAGTGCAGGGGTTAGAGGGCTCAGCGGGAGGTGGGTTGGCTGTCAGTAAATATGTGCTGATTGGATGAGTGGATAGAGCAGGTGGTTGAAGAAGCCAGTTAATTCTGACCTGTGTGGAAACTGGGTTCTAATGTGGGGGTCAGGGTCTCCTGAATGGCAGTCTCCAAAGGCAGATTCCGCCCTGGGGACAGGTAAGCTTTGACACATGTCTGTACCAGTCTGATTGGAGATTCTTAGATTCCCTGGCATCAAAGAAGGCTGGTTCGAGGGAAAAGTAGAGAGACAACAGGGTATATCTCTGTAAGGGAGATCCATCCAGAGAGACTGATCATTAAAGAAAAAATAGTGCTGTTTCTGTGTTTGTCCTCAGTGGCTGCAAGGAGGGGTGGACTGCTGGGGTGTCTGCATCCCTAGAGCTTGTGTTCCCTGTGGGAGCAGATTGGCAAGGTTTGGGAAGCATGGTGGCCACTTTGGAGAGAGCACTGAAGGGCCCAGGGGAATGACTGGGGCCTGAGGCGGGGCCCTGGAACTTGATACTAGAGAGGAAGGGCGATAAGATATGACTCTGGGTGGTCTCTGCTCCACTTGCTCCCTCCCCCCCTTATCAGTTGAATTTTGACCCTTGGTCCTGGGTTGACCACTTCAAAGGGGGTTTATTTCCTCAGTGTGTTACCCATTACCTAAGGTGTCCTTGCTGGTTGCAAAGGAATGTGCTTATATACTGCCCAGCTGCCCTGCAAAAAAGTTCTGCAGTGTACACTTCTATTCCCCTCCATACTCACCAACACTGAATATTATCAATTTTCTTATTTCTGATAGGGGATTTTCAGGCACACGGAGTGTTTAGATTATTTGGGGAAGGATGGTACGTGTGAGGATAGGGGCTGGTGCAGGTAGGTTTCCATGGGCCTCTCAAATCACTGAGTTCATTTAATCATTGGGAGTGTTTTATTACCAACCATGAGCTCGCCTATAACCTAAAGGCAAGTTGGTCTTCTAGTTAGAGGCATCTGTGCCTGTTTCTACTGTCCCCCAGTGGGTAGGCTGGCTGGAAGGAGCAGGTTCCCAGATGACGGGGGCACCTTTGTTAGGGGCTTTAGATGCCATCTTGGAGAAGCCACATGATTTCTGGAGTGTTCTCTCTAGGTCCAGCTGTGGTTAAATGCTGTGTTTGGGAGGTAGTTGAGAACTTGAACTTTGGCACTCGAGGGACTTGGAGTTGATTCCAGCTTCTGCCATATCCTAGCTATATGACCTCAGCAAAGTCACATAGCTAAATTCTTTACATGTCAGCTTACTTCTCTGTAATGTGGGGATAATTATAATATCTGTCTCAGGATTGTTGTGAAGCACAATGCCTGACATAAAGTACTTGCTCAAAAATTGGTAGCTATTATGACTGGTAAATCCCTCCAAGAGATTTTACGGTTTGGTTTCTGCACCCAACTGGCTGTGGCCTTGGCTCTGGCCTTATCATTTTGACATTTTGGCAGGCTCACCAGCTCTTCCTTAGTTACAGCCTCAGATTTGGCCGATGGCAATGACTTTCCAGTTCTGGGGGCTAGTTTTTGACCTACAAGAGTGACCTTGGGCAGCAGGTTACCTCTCAAAGCTTCTGTTTCTTCATCTGGAAAATGGGGTTAATTATGCCTCTTCTCCTTGGAGTGAGGTGACCTGCCACAGTGACCTACCCGTCATTGGCAGTCCCAGGACTAGAGCCCTGGCTTCCTGATTCCTGGCTTGGTGCTTTTGCAACTAGGCTTGCTGTTTTCTTACCAACTTGGGACAGCCAATTTGGGACAGAGTGTGGACTTGTTCACCTGCTCCATTTCTTGGAGCTTCTCATTTAGTGTTTGGGCAAGAACATCCTTATTCTGGGAAGATACCACATGCCCCAGAGATCTGGGTGAGTCTGAGGAAGACTGTCTTAGGGTCTACCTTAGCCGGTGTATAGTGGCCATGACGAATTCAGTGCCTTGTTTTTTGCATATATATATTTCAGTCTAATATTGCCTAGGTCTCTGAGCATCTGCAGATGAGTTTAATGGCTCTCGTTGCCCCCCCCCCCCCACCGTTACTTTGGTCTCAACTTCAGGAAATGTTTTTCTTTCAACCATTTTTCATTCACTTCATTTACACATTCAGCCAATCATTTATTGAGTGCCTTCCGTGTGTCAGGCTCAGGGGCTTACAAAGTGGAGTCAGATCCCCCCTGCCCTTCAGTAGCTCAGCGTCTAATGGAGGAAGTGATGTTCATTAAGCATGGCCAGGTATCGTTCCAGATGCTGCACCTGTCCTAGCTCATTTCCTGCTCACACTCTTGAGGAGGCTGAAGCTCAGAGTCATAGCTGGTAAGGGATGGAGCTTGGATTTGAACCCAGGCTTGACTGACAGCACAACCTTTCAGATGTGAATACAAATGACATTGCCCTTCTTTCTTTCAATCTATCCAAAGCCAGCCAGCCTGGAAGAACTGCATTTTTGAGCACAGCAGTGTGTAGGAATGATAAGGTGTTCAGAAGGAACAGGAAATGGTCCTTGACTTCACTGAGTGTCTGATGGACACGCCAAGTGTTCATCCAGGATGGGCTGGCCCTGGGCGCTCCCCAGGCTGCAGGTATTGTGGTGCTGTCTAGAGAAATAAGTTGGGCGCCCAGAGGCGGATGCTGCCTCTTGCTGGGCATGCCAGGGAAAACGCTTGGTGTGTTAGAGCTGCAGTCTCCTCCCCTCTAAATGAAAATCAGCATGAGTCCTAGTCCACCCTTCCCCGCAGTCTGCAGTGAGGATGCCAGAGATGTCCATGAGCATCCATCATCAATGACTCCCCATGGTTCTGGGAGCACACCTCTTACTCAGGCATAAGCATTGATGTGCCTGAGGTTTTAGGGAGCCTCGCAGAATGACTTTGTGGACCTAAATGTTTCTTCTGCCTCAGGATTGCGAAGGCCTTATCGTGCGCTCAGCCACCAAAGTGACCGCCGATATCATCAACGCAGCCGAGAAGCTCCAGGTGGTGGGCAGGGCTGGCACGGGCGTGGACAATGTGGATCTGGAGGCTGCGACAAGGAAGGGCATCCTGGTCATGAAGTAAGTCTTGGAGGCTGAGGGGTGATGTGGAGACTGACCAGGAGCAGGTGGGGAATCTCACAGTAAAGAAAGTAGAATCAGTTAGAAGGGCGTCCAGGAGGGGGCCTTGTCTAGGGCCTGGGTCCAGACAGGTGGGCAACACTGACAGCCTCGTGGTCCCCAAGGCTTTTGAAATGGAGCCCCTCCGAGTAAGCTCAACATGTTTCACAAACCCACCCCGCGTGCAGTGCTTGCAGCTCTGCAGCCTGGCTCGGGGGTCAGAAGAACGTTAGTGAATTTACCTGCATTCTCTGCCAAAGCTCTGTTCCCTTCGACTCCATTGTTCTGTTCCTGGATGATGTTTTTTAGCTGTTTACAGATGTCCAACTTTTGCTAGTAGACTAGTGACTCTACATTCTTCCTCTTCCCCATTTCTCTGCATTCTTCTGGAGCTGAGACCTCAGTTTCTCTTTCAGCGCTCCAGGGTCAAGAGGAGAAGGGTCCCCTTTAGAGCTGTTTTTGCAGAAGCCCAGGGGCAGAGATCATTGTCAGCGTTCCCATGCTGTGCTGTACCTTTTCTGGCATTCAAATGGTGTGGAAAGGCCATCCCAAGACCTCTTCTCTGTCCTCAGCCTTTTCCCTGGGGGAACTCATTGTCCTCAAGACTCCCTCCACCTCACCCCCCTGTCTAACTGCCCCCTGCACTTCTCCCTGGAGGGTAGGGGTTAATTGACAGGTCACCTGACTGAAGTCAATATCCGACAGCAGAAATGTTAAACGATAACCCATCCCACATTCTCGCCTGGACCGAGGCAGCCAGCCCCCAGCCTCCACACCTCTGCCCGCCCCCCTTTGCAGCCTGTTCACTGGGGGACAATGGGAAGCCAGGTGGCTTTGCAGAAAGACAGTTTCTGAGAGTCCTTTTATCTTATACAGCATCTCTTGACTTTTTCTCCTTGTAATCTTCAATTCTAGAGATGAAGAGACAGACCCAGTAGGGGAAGAAGGAAGGTGAACATGTAGGTTAAATTCTTTAGAAAACATAAAAAGACCTTTGAGAAAAGAAAAACAGTTTTGTGCATTGCCACCTCTGTTGTCCTTTCTATAAAATGGGCAGTCTGCATTGCCCTGTGGGTTAGGGTATGAGGAGGCTTTCCTTAGTTCAGAACTTGTTGAAAGATAGGAGAGGTCAAACAGGTGGAGATGAAAATATTAGCTTTGTTACTAACGAAAGCCATGCTGGGTAACTTGAGGAAGGTCTGTGGGCAGTGGTCTGAGCTCTGAACTCGAAACACTTGCTCAGTCATCACGGGCTCAGCTTGGGTAAGATCGATGGCGTGGAGTGGCAGGGAATTTGTGCTGTCCGTGGGCAGGTAGATCCTGAGATGAGAGCAGAGAAAAGGGCTGAGCCACACACAAATCTCCAGATCACGTGAGACATTTCTCCTCTGCCTCCGGAGGAGCGAGTGAGTTTGGGCAGAGAGGCCAGGTGTGTTTCTCTAATGGCGGTCCCTCTGCAGGGAAGCATAAATCCAGGGCCAGGAGCTTTCCTTCCAGGCCTGGGTGGAGGGCAAGAGTGCGTGAGAGAATCCAGGATGACAGCGTGGGGCTGGAGGTTTGTGCTAAGAATTGGTAAGCTCACGTGCAGGAGAGTGATCACAGCCTGCACTGGAGGCTTTCTCTGGGGGTAGGAGTGGGAACACTGGGTCTTGGCCCACTGATGTCACCTCTTTTCTTTGATCTTTAGCACCCCCAATGGGAACAGCCTCAGTGCCGCGGAGCTCACCTGTGGGATGATCATGTGTCTGGCCAGGTAAGTCCCTGACTTCTCAGCAGAGCCAATCTCTGGCATGCCGATTCTTACCACTTGCCCAGCAAACTGATTCGGAGATACTTAGAAACATTTCAGCCTGGTGATGTGCAGAATACTGAGAATCCTCAAGGCTATCAGTCCTGTTCTCAGCGTTCATTACACGGGTTCCCTAGTACATAAAGGCCACTTGGCTTCTCAGGTGTCCAGTGGCTGCATACGGGGAGGGCAGTAGACACAGCCATTGCTTGTCACCTAGGCGCAGGCTCACTGGGAAAGTAAGTGCCTGCGTGGCGTGATTTTTTCTTCTATTTCTCCACACTCATTGTCCACTGCACGCGCAGACACTGTTCCTTCTCTAGCCTCTAGCCTTTGCAAACACTCTCCATACCCAGCTGCCCAGAGCATTCTTCTCCATTATCTTTGTCTAGGTATTCTCTGCTTATTTTTCAAGATCACTTCAAGTGTCAATTCATCATCCAAGAATCTCTTCTCTGGCCTTCCCAGCTCGGCTGTGCCCTCACTGATTCCCCTGCCCCCAGGGCTTACCTGTGTCACTGTCCTTACAGATCTGTATTGTAACAGAATGGAATAAAAACCTGTTTCGGGATCCCTGTATGTCTACCTGTGGCTTCATAACACAGCAGAACGCAAATGGTCAAATCTCGTGCTCTTCCAGCAGGTGTTCTGGGGGTTTGGGCCTCTCAAGTAGAGGGGACAGCCTAGAAACCAAATGGATATGGTGCGTACGTAATGTGCACAAGTCTTACTGTGTTAGGTGGTGATTTCGCAAAACTGACTGCATTGAGCGCTTCTGTTGAACAGGCAATTTGAGCGTTTCTGTGTTCAGTGGGAAGGGCGAGCTTCCCAATGAACAGGACAGGAAGCTGTTCTAGGTCCCTTCAAATATCCCTGGATCCTTAAACCAGGGGGTTTAGGCAGCGAGGTCTCCTTATTTCATTCAGGCCTGAAACCTTCTAAGACCAAGAAATAACCTGTTTGCCATCTCAAGACCTGCTTTCCCTCCTGCTGGGGGAGTATCTGGGGAGTCAACCTTTGCTCTAACTCCTCTTCAAGATTTCTACCTGAGATCTCGGGTATTCTCTCGTCTTCACTGGTCAGTGAAGGGGGACAGTGGGGAAAAGGAGATGCAGGGCAGCTTACACAACAGAAGGGCTAGGGTTAGGGTTCGGATTAGGGTTAGGGTTAGGGTTAGGGGACCCGAGCTGGCCAACTGGATCTCCCAGACCATCTTGGCCGAGTACATCTCCCTCTGGGAAAGTACAAAAGCCTGGTGTTCTGATTTCACTTGAGCTGTTAAATTCAGTGATTTTATTTTATTTTATTGAGTGGGGAGGGGTCTCAGTGCAGCTTACTATCTAAGTAATTACCTCACTTTTTTTCCTGGAGGTGGAAGGAAGGGATTGGGAGCCAGAAGTAATTTCCCTGCTAGTCCAGGGCTGGCTTTATTCAAAGGAACAGGTGAAGTGCTGTGACTTAAAGGCAGCTTTCTGTTCTCAGCCACTCATGTCGGTGACTTCATTCATCAAATATGCATCAAAACTCAGGAATACACACCCTGCTGAGATGCCATAACCAGTGCCCTTTTTGCCCTGTAACCTGTTATGTGTTGGCGCCGTCAGGCAGTTTCTAGCAGGGAAGCAGAGGAGGGAAGGGGTGTCGCACATGGTCACACTGGGCAGTGCGGTTGGAGAGCAGGCCCATGGGGGCCTCACGGTGGGGACCTTGAGCGGATGGCAGGAGCTCCTGAGGTCAAGGGGAACGGGGAGAGTGCAACAAATGTAGGGGACACCATTTTTGCCTGCTTCACCTTCTCCTCTTGTAGGTCAGGCCAACTACATTTAACTCTCCCCTTGCCTGCATCGTGGTCCTCCCCAGTCTGGCCTGGTGAGGACCCCAAAGTGTTGGAAGTATTGAAACCCATGGAGGCTCCGTGACCAGCTGGGTAGAGCAGGGAGGGGGGTGGGTTGGGGGTTTCCTGTGCTCTGTGGTGTCACACCCACATCTCTCAGCACTGTGGAGTCAGGTGCGCAGAAAATAGGATGCGAGGGAGAGGCAGGCAGGCCCTGTCTCACCAGGTCCAAGGCGTTTGATCAGGCCAGCTTTCCTCAGAAGCCAGCAGGTTCTAAGGCACGTCACTGCCCTTATTACATTCCCGGGACAAGGCCCCTCTCCCGAGGCCTGCTGGCCCAGAGCAGTGAGGTGGAGCCCCTTCCCCAGGAGGCCTGTTACCTGAGCCCTGTAGAGTTGACCCTGAGATCACGGGGCTCTGTGATGTAGGGGACACATTCCACCCTCAGCATCACCCTCCGACAGAAATCTATCTCCTGGCGATGTGTAGACGTGAAAGAATGTTTGTTTATAAGAAGTCAGTGATGTGAAGGTATAGGAACAGGGTCGTGGACTCTCTCTTTTTACACACGTACACTCTCCCACTCATACACTGAGTTTTTGGCCGGCAGGAAGGCCTGCATTTCAGTACTTAGGAGGCTGACTGTGGTGGGGTTGCCTTTCCTGGCTTTTAACCTACTCAGGTACTTCCAGGTGGGTGATGCCAGCGAATTGTTTAGCGCCGGTGCCGCCTTCCATGCAGTGGTGAACTTCGGATGAGCTAATGTGTGTCTGAACGTTTCTTGTGCGGTATCTAGAGTGGAGAGGGTACTCCTTAAAAAATGTTTCTCATCTCTTCCGTTTTTGCCCTGAGAGATGCCTTGCTGACCTGTGTCCCATGTGATATATCTTACCCTTTGACCTCTAACTTTGCCCTAATTGACGGTTTCTCTGTATCCTCCAGAAAACACACATGGAGACTAGACCTCCGTATGAATCATAGGCTGTGAGTGTGTGTGAGTGTTTGTGTGAGTGTGTGTGTGTGTGTGTGTGTGTGGTGGTGGGCCAGGATGTTAGCAGAGTTGGGACCGGGCATTCAGGACAGAATGGAAGTGTCTGGACTGTGGCACCCAGCCACCAACCCCGGACTAGAGTAAGACCTTGTGGCTTAAGAAACACTCAGGGAAGAATGAGTAATTAGATAGAAGACATTGTAGGTTGTGGTGCTGGGTGAGATAGGAAGATGAAAAGAACTCCTTGAACTACTGGAGCACTTGATGTCCCCAGAGTCACCCAATAGCCCACTCAGTTATCCCCACAAACCTGGAGGACTGACAATTGCCTAGAGGAGAAAACTCTCCCAAAGTCACTCTGATTGGGACCTCAGTGACCAAGGTGAAATCAGAACCCTCCAAACTGGCTAGAGACAGAAATCCCAGGCTTCCCAAGTCAGGTCTTGCCCAGGGTTTCCCTCTCATACCCTCCTTCACCCCCTTGGTGTTTCTGAACCTTGAACCCCCAGACCCAGTCTGAGCCTGGTTCCTGGGGCGTGACCGTCATGGGCGGTGGCTGTGCAGGCCTGATGTTGCACCTCACTTCCTGGGCTGCCGGGGTCTGAGTGGGTCTGCTGAACCTGTGTCTGTGCTTGCAGGCAGATTCCCCAGGCGACGGCTTCGATGAAGGATGGCAAGTGGGAGCGGAAGAAGGTGAGCAGCCAGCCTTGCCTCACCCCTTCTGCGCTCTGGGTCCGAGGTCCACTTGCGGTGCTGACCTCAGCTTCTTTGCCTTTTGCCTGTTTGGTTATAGTTCATGGGAACAGAGCTGAATGGAAAGACCCTAGGAATTCTTGGCTTGGGCAGGATTGGGAGAGAGGTGGCCACCCGGATGCAGTCCTTTGGGATGAAGGTAAGAGGTCGCTGGACCCCTTTGACATGGGACTCTCTGTAGCAATTTTGGAAGAGGCAGCTTGGCTAGGAGAAACCAAAGGCTTTATTCTAGAAGGTTTGAAGTCTGTTAGAGCCCCTGACTAAATAGATGGTGAAACCAAGGCGGGAGAGAATGTTGGCCTGGCGATTTGGACACTTGAACTCCAAAGCTGGGAGAACTTGGTGGGGTTCCTGTCCTCCGGCTCTAGAGTGAGTGACAGCCCTGAGTCCCAGCGACCAGACGGGGTTCTGTGTCCCACCCATCCTTTCCTCTCTTGCTATGAGGACTTCCTGGTTTTGCTGTGTCTGCTCTCTTGTGATAATTAAGAAAACAAGAGCAAATTTATAGCTTTACAACAGAGCAATTGCCTGTCTATCCTTCTAGTTTCCCTCCATCTTCTAGAAAAGACTTAAAGGTGCTTGTATACACACTGAGACGTGACTGTAGAGCCCATGGTGGCCAGGATACCTCACACGTGTCTCAGAAACCACGCCTGACCACTGCCTTTTGCCACTGTGGGAGCTCAGTAGGCTTCTGGCTGAGGGAGGGTTGCTATCAATAGCAATGCCCTCCCCCCCCCCCCCCCCGCACCCCCCGGGCCAATCCAGGAAATCTTGCAAATGGGCAAGGCCATTAAGCCAAGAGAGGGTATCCGCAGGGCTGCCCAGATAGGCCAGAGAGACAAGGCAGCTAAGAGGAGGCTAGCGGACATCTGACATCTCTATGTTCACTGTGGCTGTTGAGGGAATTACAGGGATTGTGGGCTCAAACTGCAGCCAGGAAAGCTTTACTTAAACATTGAGGAAAACAGATCATCTGAGAAATCAGATCATCTCAGGTCTAGAAAAATGTACATAGAGTTGCTATGAAATTTTCCCTTTCTCTCCATCCCTTCTACCTTTTAGAGTTAGAAGGAACCTGTGGATTATTGCCATACAGAATTTGTAAGCCCAGGGACTCATAGCAAATGGATGGTAGTGAGAGCCTGTGTGGGCATCCTGTTATACACATTGAACATCTTCCTCTTCCTCCTGCCCCTACTCCCCACCTCATTTATGTACCTGAGTCAGATGTCTTTCCTAAGCCTCAGGGCTGGACAGGGCCAGAGGGGTGTGGGGGTGGCAGTGCCAACTATATTCTTCTAGATCCCTGAGAGCAGCGTGTGGCCCAGCGGGAGCCTTTTGAAAACAAGCCATGGCCTTGCCCTCTGCGCAGGGGTAGCAGGATGCCAAGCCACAGAGAGCACTTTCTCCTCCTCCTTCTTTTGTAAGGGATTAAAGTCAAGGCTTAGCCCATGGAGAATTCTGATCTTCTAAAAGCAGGGCTCAGGGTTGAGTAAAACTAACAGCACGTGGAGCCAAACTGGTAAGCGTTTCACTGATGAAGCAGCAACTTGAAGGCAGGCTCCAGGCCAGTGGCCATTCCATAGCTCCCACCTGCCCTCTCTGTGGCCCCCCTTCTCCATGGCTCCCCTTCCCTGTGGCCCCCTTCCCCATGGCTCCCCTTTCTCATGGCCCCCTTCCCTGGGGATCCCCTTCCCCAGGGCTCCCCTTCCCCACATCTCCTTCCCTGTGGTGCTGCTGCATATCAGACTACTCTGGTTCAGGAACATTCATTGTCAAGGAGACTTTGGCAGTGACTTAAACCAGACAAAAGCCCCACCTCATCCTGAATAATTGAGGGGATAGATAAGCTTGTCTGTTCCTCTGGCACCACTCGGCTGAGCCGCTGCTTCTGGGGGCCCAAGGGCTTGTGCGACCTGGAGCATCAACATCAGGAAGTGACTGGCACCTCTCAGGCCTGTGTTTGAGTCAGGCAGACCTAGAGCCTACTCACGGCAGTGGTCATCTGTGGCTCAGGGTGCGTCACCAGGGCCTGAGGGCTCTATTCCCATGCCCACACTGCTCTGAGGGTGCTGGTGCCTTCCCTTTGGGTTTCTTCTGTCCAGATGTCTCTGGAGGTCACTGTCTGCTGTCTTGCTTCTGGTTAATGTTCTTCATAACCCCAGAAATGTGGCTTGGAATGTTCCCCCTCACGCTCAGCCCCTCCAGAGCTACCTGGACCTGGTCATTCTGGAGGGTCCAAGTGGCCTGGCCCCCCGATCAGCTGCTTACTCTGACCGTGTGCCCTGTCACATTTCTGGGTCCGGATGCATTTTGTCTCAGGGCAGAGAGATCACCAACCTGCATCATCCAAACTTCTGGCGATGTTCCAGCACTCATGGAGAGCAAGATTTTCTAAAGGGAAAGGAACAATCTTGAACAAATTATGAAAGAGATAGTTCACAAGCATCCAGACAGGACACAGTGCTCAGTGTTTATTAAACACAAGTTGTTGCAGACTAGCTTCCTTCTCTCTTTGGAAGCCATTATTAAACAGTAGAACATGGAAATCCCTAGATGTCATATATCTGATTATTTAAAACTATATTTTAATCATGTAATAAATGAACGCTTTCTCATAAAAATTAAGATACAGAGAAGGATCTTCTTGATTACCGTCCCAATCCTAGGCTCTTCACGTTAACATCAGTTTGGCATGTGTCATCTTAGACTTTTTCTGTGCATTGACAGAATGCATATATTAAATAGTTCTGTCCCTATAGATGGCTTCTGTGCCTGCAGAGAATAGAATATTGTGCATGGTGTTAAGATAATAAGGTTATGTCTTGGAATAACTAGATCTACCATATTTTTTAACTGTTTTGTGCAATTCTGTGTGTATAAATTGCTTTGTATTTTGGCCATTCCCCCAGTGCTGGCGTATAGATTGTTCGCAAATGTGGACTTTAGCAAGACATCGGTCATGATTCCCTTGGGGTGAAGATGGAGCCCCTGAGCTTAGCGCTGTTGAAGGGATTAGTAGGGGTTAGTAACTGGGCGAAGAATGGGCCAGTCTGGAGGGAGGTTGTACATGGCAGTGCAGGGCTCTGCCTTGTCCACCAATGTCACCAACAGCCTGGACAATGTGTCATTGGAGGATGACAGGAAGCAGGGAAGAGGCAGTTAATACTTAACAGTGCAGAACTGGGGCTGAAAAGACACAGGAAGGCTAGCATGATCGGTCACCCTAACAGGAAATTTAGCTGGAATACATTTCAGTGCCCCCTACACATGGGTCCAAAAAGCAACTTTTGACAGGTTTCAGATATATTGATAGAAGCATTTGTCAAAAGCTTTTCTGGGGGAGGAGGGCTTTGGTTGACAACAGAGCAATGTGATTAACAGTGGCAAGGCTGATAGAAAAAGTAATGTGACTTTTGGCAGCATTAAAAGAAATCTGGCTTCCAGAGCAAGGGAGGTGACATTTCTCACTGCAGCCTGCTGGTGTTCATACAGGCCTTGCGCTCTATGCTGCTCTTCTATGTGTGAAACTTTTACTCAACAGTGTTGCCGAATAGCAGGTTGTAACCCTAGAGACTCAACGTGTTCATGCTGGCATGTTCCCTAGAATGTGTTAGCAGGCCCAATCCAGTCAGGAGCCGAGCCTTCTTCTTACTGTCTTATCAAGAGTTGCCATGAGGGAGCAGACCAGCAACTCTTACCGGTTTCTTTGTGGCCAGTGTTGCGGTGAATCTGACTTTAGTTCAGAGGGGTGGATGTTGAACCCAAAGCACCAGTTGTCACCGATCCTTTCAGGTCTAGCTAATGTTTGCTGAGGTCTTCTGTGTCAGTTCCTGTGCTCACGAGGACCTGCAGGGTCAATATTATTACCCCAGGTTTACAGATAAGGAAAGGGAGGCGCAGGAAGGGTTCTATGATGTGCTGAAGATAGTATGACCGGTGAGTGGTGGAGTCCCACTCAGTCAGTCTCTTGACTTCCCGTCTGGTGTTCTTCGCCCAGTGCCACTGTTTTCATTCATGATCCATGACAGTAAATGGTCCCTGAGCCTTGTCACTGTGCTCAGCTGTTCGAAGCACAGACATTGACCAGTCCAGGGCAGGCAGCTCCTATCTCAGTCTGGTACCTGGAATTCTTACTGTCCCAGAGCAGTATGAATTTTCACTCTTCTCCAAGCCTCAAGCTCTGGCAAGGTGCCTTAGGGACACAGGTGAGAGCGAGGAGGGGGCCCAGGGAGACAGCAGGTGGTGGGACTTTGGGCCTCCACCTCTGCAGCTTTGAATTGATCTGTTTTTACGTTGGGTTTCTGTTTAAGTTTCCACTGCTGGGAAAGGGAGAGTCCCAATGCTAAGCCAGAAAACGTGGCTATGGGCTGGAGAGGGGGTGTGACCAAAGGGCTCTTTATTGGAGCCCCTGTAACATGAAGGCCCCCTTGCCCTGAGCCAGCAGGGCCCTGGAGCTGGTGTGATTAGCCTCTCAGGGCTGCCTCCCATGACAGCAGCTGGGAGAGGCCCTGGACTGCTGCTTGGAAAGCGAGGTCTCCTCTGCTGCCTCCACATCAGGAGTCTATCCTGGGGCTGGGGCCGAGGTGGGGGAATCCCTTCGTGCTTCTCCTCCCTAGGAGTAGACTTGGAGTTGTGTGTACCCAGAGGTGCTCCAACTTCTGCGTATGAGGCTATCTGAGCCTTTCCAGAATGCATCAGCACGCTGGCACGGACGCGTCTTCTGGGCCTGATGTCATCCTTTCCACCTACCCAACATGGTCTCCTGGCGTAAGAGCCCCAACCCTTAGCAGCTCCCTCCTGCCCTGGCTCTCTCAAATGCAGAATAAGAACAGGGGTTTTCTGAGCCAGATTCTTTCCCTGCAGTCATCTGCAGATAAATTAAGGAGTTCCTCTCCTTGAAAGAAAGGAGCTGGGTCAGTGCCTCACTGATGGCTGAGGAAGGTGCTCATCTGCTCCCCCAGCCCTGGACACCTGCCCGTGGGGCACTGGGCCGGGCGAAGCCTGTGGGACCCCAGCTGTTTCTTGGTCCCCGAGAGGGAGCAGGCGACAGGGCTCTGTGAACTCGCTTAGTCAGGCTCAGCCTGCGGTCTCTGCTGCTGTGCCCTCCCCCCACACCACAGGAGGAAAAATACATCTGGGTTAGAGATGAACAGGCCATTGTTCCAGCCAGCCTCAGAGCCAGCAAACAAGCGAGGGCAGGGGTCCCGCCTCCTCCCCTGGACACTGGCTTCCCCCCCAGGAAATGAGCAGGTTGTATGTGAGGAAATGGCAATGTCTGAAAAAGCCCCTCTTGGTGCTGTGGGCCGGTGGTCCTTACAGTATGCGGAGGGGGGCATCTTTTCCCCAAACCCCCCACCTATGGCTGGGTAGGCCCTTGGCCTTCTGTATTCCACAAGGCTAAAGGTGAAAAATGTGATCTAGAAGCTTTACCTTATAACCATTTGTAGTTTCTTCCCTAGAAGTACTGAATTTAAATAGAAGCCCCCTTCTCCGTTATGTTTTAAAGTAGCTTTTATATTGCCCTTATTTCAAAAGTGATTCATGGACGCCGTGCCCTGGTGCCCCGGACGCCGTGCACTTCCAGCCGGCTCGCCTCTCCCCTGTCCCATGCAGGGGCAGCCAACAGCGACAGCGCTCTGCGGAACAGTGGGGTGGAGAACTTAAAAAGCACAGGAAAGCACAAAGGGGAAAAATAATCCCACACTCAGAGACAAGCGCTGATAAAGTGTTATATGCGGCGTGTTCTTTCTGTTTGTGTTTAACCCTGAGCTGGCTCTGAACATCGTCCTCTCAGGGATAAGAGGAATTTCTCTTCAAATGATTTTGAATGAGTGGAGGTTAGATCAGGGGATGACCAAACTCACCCACCAGTCCAGGTCCGGAGGGGGATGACTTGTGCCTTTGCACACGGCTGACAGTCACTGCGGGAGGACGCAGGCCCAGCTCTTCCAGCTCAGAGCACACCCAAGTCCTGTCTGCTGATCTGGCCCCGCTCCCCTGCCGTCCTCCTGCCTCCCTTCTGCTCGCTCTGTTGAAATACTTGGTACACCTGCCTGTCTTCTGGACCTGTGGGGTCCCCTGGCTGCATCCGCCATCTCTCCCCTTTCCTGGCTGTGCCCTCTGATGACACCACTGCTCCCCTGTCCAGCCGCACACGAGCTGCTCTCGCGTGTGTGTGAGGTCAGAGCGTGGAGGCAGACAGACCTCCCTCCGAGCCCTGGGAGGGCTCCGTCCAGCCTGAGTAAGCCCTGCTTCCCTTGGCTCTAAAGCAGACGGAAGAGTAGTACCAGCCTTATTGTTTTGTCTTAAGAATTAAAATGGAGAATTAAATTATGCTTGATAAATGGTTGCTGTTATTGATACTAACAATATTCTTTCTTGCTTCTGACCAGACTGTAGGGTATGACCCCATCATTTCTCCAGAAGTCTCGGCCTCCTTCGGAGTTCAGCAGCTGCCCCTGGAGGAGATCTGGCCTCTCTGTGATTTCATCACTGTGCACACGCCTCTCCTGCCTTCCACGACAGGTAGGTGTGTCCCTACATTGTGGGCTGGCCATAGAAGCCACAGACCAGTTACCATGGGCCCTGAGTCTGGGCCTCCTGCAGAGGCTGGTAACCAGCCGCGAGGAGGGGCCCTCGGTTCCTGCAGAATGCACTGATGCTGTTGGATGCCCCTGCATCAGACGGAGGTGGGGTGAGCCAGCCGGAAATGCGCGGTGTCTGGGTGACCTGGGCACATATACAGCTAGTGACCCTTGTGGGCGCTTCCTATGACCACTGCGGGGTTTTCTGATTCCTTCACCTACTTGAAACAGTAATATCTCAAGAACTTCCAGGATGTTCCTAAACTGAGTCTAGGCCAGACCTAGAACAGGACTGCTGTCCCAGAGCATGTGAGAAGGAAGAGGTGAGAACAGAGAGGCTGTCGTCAGCAGGAAGCGGGGCCTCTGGGCCGCCTGGGATCCAGGCACCGCCGCAGCTGGCAGAGTCTCCCTTTCTTCCAGGCTTGCTGAACGACAGCACCTTTGCCCGGTGCAAGAAGGGGGTGCGTGTGGTGAACTGTGCCCGAGGCGGGATTGTGGACGAAGGTGCCCTGCTCCGGGCTCTGCAGTCTGGCCAGTGTGCTGGAGCCGCGCTGGATGTGTTTACGGAAGTGAGTGCCCGTCAGCCTCGGCGTCGGGGGAGGAGGGTGTAGGGCTGGGCAGAGGGGCCCATGGCAGGGCGAGCCCGGCGTTTCACACAAGGCCTTCGGCCTGCTGCCTCCAGCGTCCACGGCGAGCTTGGTACAGAGGCGCCCTCCCATCTCTGTGTTATCTTCTGCAAAACTCAGGGTTTTTTTGTTTTTGTTTTTGTTTCAGTATCGAATTCTTGACTGTATAGCTACCCCATAGAATGCATCTTTGGAACAGAAAAAAAAAAAAAAAACTAAGATTTTGTTTCCCCATCATCATAAAGCTGTCGTACCCAGTCTAGGCACAGCCAGTGCAACATTTTGCTCCATTCCCTGTCACAGCTATTTATAATATTCTTGGGCCACTCACAGGAGAAAAACACTGTCAAAATCAATAGTTAGCAGCACTTTCAAAATACATTTTATTATCTTGAATAAAAAGCTTAACTATTTATTCTATCAGTCCAGTAATTCCATATGGTCTTATTGCTTCTACACATAAGATATGATCTTTCAGCATTTGTGTAGGTAAATCTTCCCCATGGGTTTTTTTTTTGAGGATTCCCAAAAGGCTTCTAGGGGTTTAATTTTTTCATAATAAAAGAAAGGAGCAGTGTCAATTTATGAGAGTCAGACTAGCAAGTTTAAGTAAGACCCTCTGCATACTCCATTCCTGGTGCCTGAGGAGTCTCTTCACTCTCCATTCTTAGAAGAACTTGAGAGGTACAACAGCATAACCATCTGTGTTATTTAATAGCCTATATTTAACAGCCTAGGAAGAGAGAAAACATATATAGGAAACAATATATAGTCTTAACAAAAGAGAAGCCAAATCCTCTCATCCCAGGATGTCTGAAAAGGAGATTCTGTGTGGAGCGTGGATGCAGAAAAGAAGGAGTCACTCCTACCAGAAAATGAATTGTGGATGTAGTCACTCAAGACCAGAGAAACAACCACTGAGAGCAATGAACTTCAATGTCATTGTCACCAGGCGGGCACACACCAGAGAAAGCCTGGGCCAGAGCGCTTGCCATTCTCAGGCTTACTGGTACTATGGTTCAACAGTCTTTGGGGGGATAGGGAGAACCAGAGACCACCACCACAACGTGTAGAAAGAATGCTATAGCAACAACATGGCTGTCAGAAATCAGCTAGAGCTCAGGGTATATACCATTGAAATCCAGCCTGCACTTGCTTTCTTGTGAGAGGCTTGAGACATGTGCAGAGACACCTTAAACATACACAGGCAACCATTCTTTTGAAAGACGAGGAGGGCCTCTTCGTGAATTCTTTCTGCTCATTAGCTTTCCTATCAGTTCACCATTTAAACTAGAAAAGGTGCTGCAAGCTATCTCGGCTAGCTTCTAACTTGGACGCAGCACCAATACTACACACACGATTGAATGAATGACCACATCCTCCTGAATCTTCCATTCGGCAGGGTCAGGACACTTCCTTGGACTGAATAGGTGTGATCTTGTTCAAGAAAAGCGTGTAAACGTAGGGTCAGATTTTGTTAGTCTCTATCCCAGAACATTGGCGGTGTGTTCCTCGGCTCTTGCATAATTCAGTGACTGGCTTTGCCACATCCCGGTACTGTCTGAGCCTGGCAGCAGCTGCTTCGGATTTGTCATCCTCCTGCTGGACTGATGGCTCACCAGTGATGTCATCAATCCCATGTACATGAGGTGGACCGAAGTCCAGGTTGTGCTCCCTTCTGCTAGAAGGATGAATCCAGCGTCGGCCGAGACGATCTTTAAGTGTTTCAGATGGAATGTTCAAAATGATCACTAGATCCAGGTCACAGATTTTGTCCAGGGCTTCAGCTTGTCCTAATGTCCTAGAAAAACCATCTAGTAGCCAGTGCTGGCTGCGCCTATTCTCCAGCTCTGACAGCGTTAGGTGTGTGATCACATGACCTGGAACCAAAAGACCGTTCTCTCTTTGGTGTTGGCCTTGATATTCTCCTGCAAGGAGAATAGAGATGCTGGAGGCCAAAGTTCTGGGCGATCCTCTGACACACAGTGCCCTTGCCTGAGCCAGGCGGCCCAAGGATGTCCACGCACGAGAGTTTGGAAGCCATCGCCTTCGCAAGGAGGTGGGCACACGGGCAGCCCAGACAGCGGCCCTGGAGGGAGCCCCAGGAACCTTGTTTCTTGGCCCCTTCCTCTGGCACCCTCAGCTCAGGGCTGGAACTTGCCAGCCACCCACCCCCACAGGGGAAAGGAGAGACTTTTGAGACAACCTCTCCCCTCAGCCCAGTGCTGGGACTGACTCCAAAACTCAGGTTTTAGATGGGACCCAATTCCTGGTCCCAGGCTGCTCAGACTGCTGTGTGTTGATAAAGACAAAGCTGCAAACCAGTCTTGAGGGTGAGGATTTGGGACAGGGGGAGGGGGTTTACTGTATTGTTTCGGGTCCCTGACTGACATGCGATCCCAGCATCCACTCGTGTTCCCCTTCCCTTCCCCTAGGGAGGGACAGAAGCCCAAGGATGAGGATGCTGGCAGTATTCCCTCAGGGTCCTTGGGCTGGGCTGCTCTCCCAGCAGGGCAGAGGCCCAGCCTCACACCAGTTGGAATGGGGAGGAGTGCATTTCCACTGGGATCTCCTCAGAGATCCCGCCCCCAGCATCAGGGCCCCTCCCTGTGATGCAGCAGCAGAAAGAGCCTGGACTTTAGATTAGGCAGTTGTGGGTTGCAGGTTACTGGCTGTGTGGCTTTGGCAAGTAACTGGCCCTCTCTGAGCCCCTGTGGCATTCATGGTCTATTCCCAGCCCAGGGCGCACAGTGCGTTTTGGTTTGTACTCCTGGTCGTCTTTCTCAACTAGGTCATAAGCTCCTTAACGGCAGGGGAAGCCTCTGCCTTCTGCGTATCACCATCCTCCCCGACACAGCACCGTCTCCTCTCTCCTCCGCATCCTTGTGCCACTTGCTGCTATGTGGCCGGGACCACAGGGTTACATGGTCAAAATTCAGTGGGACCAACAGAGCCCTGGGGGGAATGGGCAGGAGAGATGATGCCCAAGTGACATTCCCTGGGGCAGTCTTCTGCTCAGCGAGCAGAGGGCTTGAAGGGACACTGGAGGCGGGGTGGAAATGGGCAGCCTGTCCCGTGAGAGCCAGAGTGTGGCTCCTGTGTGGAATGTCCGCGCGGAGGAGCGGGACGCGTGCTGAGAGCCCAGCCAGCCAGCCAGCGCGGCTCACCGACAATGCGAGGATGCAGGGGCGTGGGCTTCAGGGAAACAGCCAGCAACAACAATCTCCTGTGTTAAAGGTGCATAATCCCCACAATAATGTTACAAGGTAGATAGTAATAACCCATTTCATAGATAAAGAAACTGAGGCTTAGAGAGATCGAGGTTTGCTCCGAGGCACCTAGGTGGTGAAAGGCGGAGGTGAGATTTGAGTCTGGTCCACAGTTTCTGCTCTGTTCACTTTGCTGTGATGGAACATTCACGAGGAAGCCGGTTACTGAGTCCAGTGACCACTGTGACAAAGCAGAAGTAGAAGGTGGCCATACTCCTGCCTGCCTTCCCTCCAGCTTCCTCTGTGCCCTGGGGTGGCTCGAAGAGGGTATGGTCAGTCCATAGCAGCCAACCTAGAGATGTCTCTTCTTGGCAGGAGCCGCCACGGGACCGAGCCTTGGTGGACCACGAGAACGTCATCAGCTGTCCCCACCTGGGCGCCAGCACCAAGGAGGCCCAGAGCCGCTGCGGGGAGGAAATTGCCATCCAGTTTGTGGACATGGCGAAGGGGAAATCTGTAGCGGGGGTTGTGAGTATCGCCACATGGGCTGTGGGTCCGAGGTCGGAGGGTGGGGAGGGGGGAGGCGTCTTGCTGTGGGGAGATGGTGACCTCGTGGGTGAACAGATTCAGCCTGGGAGGTGAAGATAAAGGGAATCTGCTAAAGTCAGCCCTCTCTGGGAGGGGTGGGCAGGAGCCGCCCTGTCTCCCGCCCCGATAGCTGAGGCCTTGGCAGCAGACAGCGCAGCACAGTTCTGTTATGTTGTAGGCTCGCTGCAGAGATTGTGGCCCTTCCCAGGGCCCAGCCTCTAGAGAAAGGCTCTTTTGTCCTTGGGGGTGAAGGAATGTTGCTTGGGTGACAGCTGCATGCAGTGGTGGGGGTGGGGCGGGTGGCCTGTGTAGAAAGCCCCCCTGGGGAGCTTGCACCCTGCACACTCCCAGAGCACTCCTTCCACCGTGTCCATCTCAGACCCTCCTCTCCCCACTCCCAGTACGAAGCCTCCCTGCCGGCTGGCCCCCTCCTTCCCGGTCATGGCCTAACGTCCCCACGTCTTGTCTGGGCTCCCATCGGGCCCTTCCCGGCATGTACGTGTCCCCTGAGCTTAACCCGACTTACATTTCAAGTCCTGTTTCGTTCATTCTGTCTTCGGATGTTCCTTCAGCTCCAGTGGGGACCAGACACTGTCACAGCCCTGGGGGGTGCAGAGGTGAATGAGGAAGGCACAGCACTCCTTCATGGGGCTCGTGTCCTCCTTCACGAAGACTTGCTTGGCCTTTCCAGCTCCTTCTCAGGTCTTTGGCTGATCAACCATGTTCTCTCTTGTTATGAAGGTTCCACGAGTTTATATCTTTCTCCTTTTGTCTCTGAGGACAAAAAAACTGTGGTTCAGGTTTCTCTGCAGCTCACAGGGGTGGGCCCAGAACATTTACCCAGTACTCTGAAAGAGTCAGCACATGGCGGGGTGGGGGTTCCCTGACCTCCTGGCTGCCCCTGAGCCTGGAGATTTTCGCCGGTGAGGACAGAGCTGTGGCAGGAGAGACCAGGACCCTTTGTTCTGCCCTCTCCCCTCTAGACTGATAGCCCAGCTCTCCAGGCCACTCTGCCCTGTGCCTCCTGAGAAAGCAAGGGCGCCAGCTGTTCCCAGCACGCCCGTTCAGTCCGTGGAAGGCCGGAGGGCCCTGCAGGGCCAGCTGTCACGTGCCGCGGGAGGCCCAGCGAGCCTGGTGCTGGCTGCAAAGACCGGGTCTGCCCATGTCCTCTGTCCTCTCTCTGCTGCGTTGGCGCCTCAGGATAAAGCACACTTCTCACTCATCTTGCACCTCCTGGCTTCTGAGAAGGTCCATTCCTCCCAGGTGATGCTGATCCTGTCCCAGGCTGGGGTTTGCGCCCGTGAGCTCGCCTCACCCTTCAGCCTTTCTGGAAGGCTGGTGTCCGCTCTCCCCATCGTAGCCTTGCAGCGTATGCACGTCATCGTTAGGCGCAGTGGCATTCCAGGGCTTTTCCTGAAAGGGACACCTTAGTATAAGTTCTATCAAGTGGGACCACAAAATGTCCCCATCTTGCTGAGGAAGTAAAATCTCTTGGTCCAAACAGCTAAACTGAGGCAAATTTAATTCTCTACCCAGAGCAGCCAATAGTCTTAGAGTAGCCATTTGGAAAGAAAGACAGTTTTGTCATGTAGGAACTGTCTCACTTCCTAATTCTTTCCTGTGTCTTCTCCAGCTCAAGTCTGTTCTTTTCTAAAAGTTTTTATTTATTTATTCATTTTTAGAGACCAGGTCTCACTCTGTGGCCCAGGCTGGAGTGCAGTGGCATGATCATAGTTCACTGCAACCTCTAACTCCTGGGCCCAAGTGATCTGCCTCAGCTGCCCGAGAAGCTGCGACTGTGGGTGTGTACCGCCACCCCCGGCTTAATTTCTTTTTTATTTTTTTGTAGAGATGGGGTCTCACTATGTTGCCCAGGTTGGCCTTGAACTCCTGGCCTCAAGCGACCTTCCTGCTTCAACCTCCTAAGACCCTGGGCTGACAGGCATGAGCCACTGTGCCTGGCCTCAATTCTGCTCTGACCTTAGATACAGAGTAACATTAGGGTCAGGCTAGTGTCCCAAAGCACCTGACTCCCTCCCTCGAGTTCGCTGGGTGTTTTCTAGAGAAGACTGAGAACCCTTCCTGTACCGAGCAGCGCCCTGGGGTTGGGCCCTGCAGACCCCACACAGAGGCCAGAGAAACGAGGCGAGGGGCCTGCCTCGTGGCGACCCTTAGTTGATCACTGGGCTCTCAGCCCAGCCAGCTGGAGCACGGTGCTCCAGGTCTCCTCTCAGCAGCTGGTCTTTCCCTTGTTCCACTTCCCGGCTCACTGCTCTCTCTGTGTCCCCGTGGAGAGGACAAAGCCGCCCTGTAGCAGGAAGCCCTGACACCCGGCCACCTCCCACACAGAAGCGGCCCTGGGAAGCCCTGCCTCAGCCGCCGTTTCCAACACCGTGATTCTCTACCTCTGTCTTCTTAAAAATACTCTTCCAATGATACTATTTATGAAAACAGAAATAGAAGCATCTGTGTTTTTCCTTTTCTTATTTTTTTAATTTCAGAATATTATGGAGGTACAAAGGTTTTGGTTACGTGGATTGCTTTTGTAGTGCTTGAGCCCAGGTAGTGTGCATTGTACCCGTTAGGTAGGATTTCACCCATCCCCTCCTCCCCACTCCCTGTTTTCTTTTAATTCTGTCTTGTAGTTGCCTGTTTGATTTGCGTCAAACCCCGGGTTTCTCATTCAATCCTTCTTAGATGGTTGTCCTTACAAGTTCCCTCAGTAAAAGTGACCAAATTACCTAACTCAGAACCAGAGCATTTTGAACCACAAAATGGAATAGAAATTTTGGCCCAGAACAAGCTGGCTCTGTTATCAGGCCCCTGGTGGGGACGGAGCCAACCAGACTCTAGACTTACAACTTTAGGCTGATATGTGGCTTCTGCCCCCCACAGCTTCCTAGCGGGGTTCATGGTGGATTTCACATGGATCGATGTTTGAAGCGTGATAGGATCATCAAAACTTTGTGACAATTGTTCATAGTGTTTAGTGACAAACACTCACTTTAAAAAAAGGAAAATATAAATGAAGGCATATTAGGAATGCCATCCCAGAGAGGCCCATCATTCTGTGTCCAAGTTATCTGTGACTCCTCATACTTTTTATGTCAAAGACCCGCCTTTATTGTGCTGTCCAAACCCTCCCCCAGCACAGCAAAAGCGAGTCTCCCTTGGAGGTGGCAATTTTGAGTGGTCTCAGCCTTCTGTGTCCATTTCTGGCTCCACTGCGCTCCTCATCCATAGGAACAAGTCATTGTCTTCTTGTTGGGGGCTGGTGGAAGTTGCCATCCACCAGGCACCCAAAGCTTGGGTGGCCCTGTGCCTTTTCTCCACGTGCAACTGAGTCTTAGCAGCACACCCTAGGCTGGGAGCTGAGCCGGGCAGGTGAGCCCCTGCCTTGCCTCTTTCTGACCTCAGCCCTGCTCCCCCGCTCTCTGCAGGTGAACGCCCAGGCCCTTACCAGTGCCTTCTCTCCACACACCAAGCCTTGGATTGGGCTGGCAGAAGCTCTGGGGACACTGATGCGAGCCTGGGCCGGATCTCCCAAAGGGATCGTCCAGGTGGTAACACAAGGTGAGCTGAGGACACTGCAGGGGCTGGGAGAGGGGAGCGTGACCTCTGCCCCTGCTGGGTGTGTCTGCTGCAGGTCACAGGGCTAGTGTGAGCCTCAGAGGTGACTTGGACCCTGCTCTGAGTATAGTCACTCACTACTGAGGGTGGGGAAAAGGGGGAGGGATAAAAAAAGTCATTGAGAGGTTGTATTTAGTTTTCATAAATTGTATTTATGCAGTGTTTTAAAGGTCTGCATGTTTTGGGTGCAAGAGAGACCCTACAAGAGATAAGAGTTTTGTGCAAGGGAAGGTATGATCCCTTGGGAGTCCCCACTTAAGCAAGAGCACATTCAATTCTGGTTTTGGCCCTGTCATTAACCTGCTGTGTGACTTTCCCTTCCCTGAACCTTGGCTTCCTCACTTGTCAAGTGAGAGTCACGGGGTGCATGAGCCAGCTGAGGTGGTGGGGACATCTTGTGCTCTGTGACACACTGAGGTGGGCTTTTGGGCAGTCTGACCGTCCTTGGGGTATGCTCAGGCAAGGAGTGGGAGCAGTGCTCATGTCCACCCTGCTGAGCTGCTGAGCAGGCTCTGGCTGCCTTTGTCGTGGACCCAGCACTATGCAGATGTGGTTGAGTGACCAAGGAGGGCTCCAGTTCCCTTAACCCTCCCCCACTGCCCACTGGGCATCTGCACACTGGGGAGAGATCGCAGGTGGGGGCGGCTGAGCTCCAACCACTGGCAGTGCTGGGGCGGGCAGAGCCAGCAGCCCCCCACTGGCCCTGGAGGACACAAGGCAGGGGACTGGGCGGCAGCTGCTCCTTCCTGCTTTCACTTCCTGAGGCTGGCAAGGGGCTGAGCTCCACGTGGGGGTGGGAGCAGAGAATTTTCCAGTGTCCCCCAGGAGAATGATGGGCAGACCAGGGTGGCCACGCCAAGGGCAGGGTGGGGCAGGGAGTGGAGTTGGGCTGAGTTTTGGAGGGGAGTTTCTCAGGGTGGCTAAAGTAACGGGTTTCCCAGCTTGGACAGGGATTTTTTTTCCCCACCGAGTCGTCTGGAGATTAAGTGGGACTGCTTGGGCCAGGCTGTGGACCCATAGCCCAGAGCTGGGTGCCAGTGGCCTCTTGTCCCTTCCTGTGGTGCTCAACAAATGGTGGCCTGAGGGTAGCCTCTCCTTGTTCCCAGGAGCGTCCCTGAAGAACGTCGGGAGCTGCCTGAGCCCTGCGGTCATTGTCGGCCTCCTGAAAGAGTCTTCCAAGCAGGTGGACGTGAACTTGGTGAACGCCAAACTGCTGGTGAAGGAGGCTGGCCTCGATGTGCGTCCCCCACCCCCTCCCTGTGGGCACCGCTCTTCTCCCCTCCTGTCCAGAGCCCTCTAACCGCCCTGCTCGCTGCTCGTTGAGTGGAGTCCTGGGTGCACGTCCTGCCCTTGGCCCGGCCACCTGGGAGAGGCAGCTGCAGTCCCTCCCTCTGCGAAATGGAGACACTGCTGTCTCTGAGCGTCACAGAGTGAACTAGTCCTGGCGAAAGTGTGCTCTGTGAACCACGGTGGCGGCCCCCACTCCACAGCTGGGGAAGATGATGAGCCAGGCTGCGGCAGACTCGGTCTGGGTCAACATTCAGTGCCCCTCGTGCCGTAGCACCTGGTTTTCTTGATTAGCTTGCAAACTCTGGGAGTGGGCCACACGTCCTCTGCTGCCTCTCACGGCTGCCCTTTGGTGCCTTCCCTTCTGGGTCCCTGTTAAGTTCTAAGTCTGTTTCTCAGCCAGTGGGAGCTGACAGGAGCAATGCCGGGCAGCCCACTGATTCTGTGCAGGGAGCTGTGTGTCGGAGCAGGAGGGCCCAGGCGGGGCCGCTGCATCCTCCTCAGCCCTGCCTCCCTCCTCCCCCTCACGCCCCCATCTTTTACCTGTGCCTGGCAGGTCTCTCTGTGCCCTCCCCTTAGGGAGTCACTGGCTGTCCCAGGAGGCTAATACTCAGGGGAACAAGGCTTAGCCCATTCGCCTTTCCCCTGAATTGCTGGGCGTGTCGGCCGGGCGTACCAGTGATCCGGCTGAGAGAGGGCGTGAGTGTGGTGCAGCCAGGAGGAACAACTGTCACCTTGCCTTTTCCCTGTAGGTCACCACCTCCCACAGCCTTGCTGCCCCAGGGGAGCAGGGCCTCGGGGAATGCCTCCTGACCGTGGCGCTGGCAGGCGCCCCCTACCAGGCTGTGGGCTCGGTCCAGGGCACCACGCCTGTGCTGCAGGTGCTCAACGGAGCTGTCTTCCGGCCAGAAGTGCCTCTCCGCAGGGGCCTGCCCCTGCTCATGTTCCGGGCCCAGCCCTCTGACCCTGCACTGCTGCCTACCATGATCGGTGAGGACGGCCCTGTGGGGCTGGCTGGGGCCCATGAGGCAAGGGTGGGACCTGCTCTGGGTTTGGACCCTGTCGACCTTCTGCCTTCTTCAGCCCCTCCCTGCCTCGGGGCATCTCTGGATCTGCACCATACCCAGGGTCAATCACGCCAGTTTTCCAGAACATTCAGGGGTTGAATACTGAGTTTAGAGAGGGAAAATGCTTTATCCGGGGTCACAGAGCAGTGTGGCAGGGGTAGGACCTAGCCCGGCTGTGGGTCCCCAGCTCGCCATGTTAAGCACCCTGTTTGGACCTGCCTGTGGAGCCACATTTCAGGAGCTCAGGGCCGTGGAGTGCAGGTTTCCTTCTCCTGCCTGCAGGCCCTAGTGGCCAGCCCGGCTGCACAAAGCCTACGAAGGCATCTCTTCCTGTGGCTGTGGGTGTGTTGGGCCTGCCCCAGTCCCCTGGGGCCTGGGTTGCTGGGAGGTTTTGCAACACATCCAGGTTTGGCAGAGGGTGTGTTGTGTCCCCAAGCCCTGAAGGGCCTGATTTCACCATCCTTGCAGACTGCCCAGAGGAACTTTCCTGCTTTTCTCCCTTGCTCTTGGCCAGGATAAAACTGGCAGTCAACAAGTCAAGAGCTCCTGCTGTTGGTGGCTAGACCATCCCTTCCCTGCCTTGCCCGAGGTCAGGGTGTTAAAGAGCCTCTGGAATGTCAAGGGAAGCTGGGCAGGTGCCCTGTTGTTCCTTCCGTCTCAGGTCTGTGATTCTGAGACTGTCATCCCCCCATTGCAAGTCTGATCACAGAGGCCCACAGCCTCGGACTCTGCTCCCAGCCCCTCGCTCCTCCTCTCCCCATACGCTGTGCCAAGCGGCCTTTCTCCTACTTCCAGGCCTCCTGGCAGAGGCGGGCGTGCGGCTGCTGTCCTACCAGACCTCGGTGGTGTCGGAGGGGGAGGCCTGGCACGTCATGGGCATCTCTTCCTTGCTGCCCAGCCTGCAGGCATGGAAGCAGCATGTGACCGAGGCCTTCCAGTTCCAGTTCTGACCTGGGGCTCACTGGTCCCAGCCTCGGGCTTCTCTGAAGAAAGCTACCCACTGGGCAGCAGGGAGAGAAAGTCCACATTGCCGGGGTGGGAAGCAGGCCTCTGGTACAGCAGTAATCATCCAGTAAAGAGCCTCCCAACTCCTCCTGTGTCTTTGTGTTGTCATTTTCCTGAAGAGCCAGCAGAGGGCATCTGCAGGCAGCCAGGGGCTGAGCGCTGGAGGGTGTCAGGAAGATTGGGATGAGCGGATGGCATGGGTGTGGGAGCTCTGAAGATGACCTGCTCCTGTCTCTAAGGTTATTCAGAGGCATTTTTATAGGAACAAAGCTCAATATATTTCAGAATCCTGTAGTAGTTCAGGATCCCTTCCATCTGTGAATATACATGCACATTAACAAGTAAAATTCAACAGACATGCTCAGCATTATGTGCCAAGCACTGGGCTAGGTGCTTTCCTTTAAGAGAAGAGCTCAAACCTGACCCCTGTCCCATAGAAGTCTCCTGGTGGGAGGAACAGAACATACAGAGGTCACGGGAAGCCGTGAGCGATACAACAACAGAGGTATACAGGAGAGCTCTTGAGTCCAGAGCAGGAAGTAATTTGAGCTGAGGATGTTGGTGTCGCAGAGATGTTTGGAAGGATTTCATAAGGGGAAGATTGTGTGTGTAAAGTCACAGGGGCATGAGAGTATGTGGCAGGTTCACAGAGTGAGATCAGTGTGGGGTGGACAGTGTGTTACTTTTTTTTTTTTTTTTAAGATGATTTTCTTGGCTGGGCATGATGGCTCATGCCTATAATCCCAGCACTTTGGAAGGCTGAGGCAGGATCGCTTGAGCCCAGGAATTTGAGGTTGCAGTGAGCTATTATGACACCACTGCAATCTAGCCAGGGCAACAAGAGAGAGACCCTATCCCCCTGCCCCTCAAAAAAAGGTGACTTTCTTGAAAAATATGGCAGAATGGCACTCCTTCACCTGAAAGGTTCACTTTTTGAGAGCCTACCCTCCCCCCATTATTATAGGGTGATGCGTTCCTTTCCTACTGTGTGCCCAATAGCATCTGTTTCTGAGGCTCCTTGCCCTGGCTAGGAAGGCTTGGCACAGGGCAGCTGCTTGGCACTGGCAGGGGCAGGCCCACCACTTTGGCTTCCTTAGTGCTTCAAAGGGGCTGAGTGTTGCAGGAACTCCAACAGTAAGGGTGGTGCTAGCATCTGCAGTGAGCCTAGATGTGTGTGTGTGTGTGTGTGTGTGTGTGTGTGTGTTGGCATCGCTGGAGCAGACCTTGAAGGGCTTGGACCTGGGTATGAACACCAAGGTCAACTTTGGACAGCTCTGTGACCTGGAACACAGTGTTTAATTCCCCCAAGCCTTTGTTTCCTCATCTGATAGAGGGATAATGTTGCCTCTCGCAGAGCCACAGTGAGGATTTACCGGATTAAAAAGTGATTTACGTGAAGTGCACAGGGCACTTGGTGAACGCTGGTCTCTTCATTCCTATGCCTTTCTGAGAGTAGATGAGCAGGTCTCAATCCTTTATATAGAAACAACTCCATGAACCAAAGCCCCCTGCCCCGACCCCCATGCCCTCATTGCGATATGTTCAGCCAGCTCTAGATGCTGGGTGTCCTGACGTCAGACAACACAATCCCTCCTGTTGGAAAATGCCTGTGCCTCATACGGGATCTGCTGGGGAAGTCACTTGAGTCAACTGATAGCTAGAAAAACAGGCTGAGACTGAAGTTAAAAACTCAGTTAAAAATTGAGCTCAGCTTTCAGCCTCTAAGCCTCCTTCCTCAAAACTCCCTAGGCAAACCACATTTTGTACACTAAGGTGGTCAGAACAATTCTAGAAACCCAGATTACTTGAACATCTCAAAATATCCTCCTAGACATAGTTCACACTAGAGGGCATGGGACAATTTCATTGCATCACCTATACCTTGGCTGTTCATATGACCTCCCAAATTTAAAGGGCAGGATTAATTTTAAAATTCAGCTATTAATAGTTTCTTTAGGAACCTCCATACTGTTTTCCAAAATGGCTGCACTAATCTACATTCTCACCAACAGTGTCTAAGTGTTCTCTTTCCTCGCCACCCTCACCAATACTTGTTATCATTTGTCTTTTTGTTAATAACCATCCTCACAGGTGTAGGTGATATATCATAGCGGTTTTGATTTTCATTTCCCTGATGACTAAGTGGAATAAGCCAGACACAGAAAAATATCGCATGCCTCACTTATACGTGGAACCTAAACCAAAAGAAGGTCAAATATATAGAAATACAGACTAAAATGTGTTGTCGGGGTCAGGGGATGGGGCTTGGGGAGGAAATGGGGAAACACAGGTTGAAGAGTGTAAAGCAGCAAATATGTAGGATGAGTAAGTTGAAAGATCTAATGTACATGAGCATGAGGACTATAGTTAATAATACTGTACTGTATTGAGAATTTTTGCTAAATGAGTAGATTGTAGCTGCTCTTGCCGCAGGGTGTCGGGGGTGGGGGAAAGGGGAATGGATAACTATGTGAGTTAATGGATATGTTACTTTGTTCCTTTATCGTAACATCTTATCACATCATGTTTTATACCTTAAGTATACACAGCAAAATCTTAAAAAATCCGGCTGGTGCTGCTGGGAGGGTCCCATTAACTCTTGTGTGTTACTGTGTGGCACGTGGCCTCTGCATCACCTAACTTTAGAGTGGAATTTCACTCTTGTGCACGCTAGCTGGGAAGCAGAATGCCGTCTGTAAGCTCAGTGGTGGAGGCAAGGCAAATGCTGGGGCCACACGTGGGAAATGCCTCAAAATGCTGACTCCTGGAGCCCTGGGGTTAAGAAACAGGGGTGTGTGTGTCTGTGTGTGTGAGGTCAGTGTGTTGGTGTGTGTGATCTGTGTGTGATCAGTGTATGTGTGTGTTTATGTGAGATCAGTGTGTATGTGAGGTCAGTGTGTTGGTGTGTGATCAGTGTATGCGTGATCAGTGTGTGTATATATGTGTGAGATCAGTGTGTGTGTGACCAGTCTGAGTGTGTGATCAGTGTATGTGTAATTAGTATGTGTGTGTGTGTGGTTATGATCAGTGTTACCCCTAGAGACCCGCAGTTGCATTATGTCATTGGGCCAGGCCATTCACATCTGTTTCAATACCCCATGTTAAGTATTTTCATTTGAGATGAGTGTAACAGGGCTCAATACTTGCCTAGTATGCCATCCTCTTTCCTGCTCCAGGTCCCTCTGGGTGGTTTTTAGCCCACACAGGGAAGTCCTTCATTTGCATGGCATCAGCAGCCTTTGGGGTGAAAGTGTTGACAGGGTCATTGGAATCTCATTCCTTCAAGTGCTGGCCTTACAAGGGGGGAGGGCTGTGTTCAGAGCAGGCAGGCGTCAGTGTTAATGAAGGGGATCCCAAAGCTGCTGGAGGAAGGCCTCTGGTTGGTATAAAAGTTGGTGAGGAAGGGGACCAGGGACCTCTGTGTGTGCAATGTGGCAATGGCTAGCGCCATCCTGCCCACCCTGCAGGTGAACCAGGGCTGATATCCAGCTGGTGTACGGGGGTATGGGCAGTGTTAAATATTTTACTGTCATCCTTGGGTTGTGTCCAGGTGACTCCCTAGTGGAGGCAGGCCTGGCCCCAGCAGCAGGTGGTATGGCAGGTCCTGGTTGCCAGGGCGGTAGGGGATGGTTTCAGCACCAAGACCCCACGGTGAGCTCCTGTGTGATTAGAAGGCCAGGCCCGGTGTCCTGTCCTTGAGAGCTCAGGTGAATACTGGCTTTTCTCCCATGAACACAGACACTGCTCCAGAGATTTTAGAAAAGGCAGATCTTGTCCTGCCGGGCACACCAACCAGGTTGAGGGCTCTGGACAGCGTCGGCGGAGGTGCGGGCAGCAGGGGGCAGCAAAGAGGCGCTGCTAAACTGCAGCCAGGGCTCCTGTGCTAGAGCAGGGTGTCAGCAGCTCTGGGACCGCAGTCAGCTGATGCCGGATTAGCTGCGCAAATCAGGGTTTATCTAGCATTTGCTGGTGGCTGTTGTGACATGAAGAGCCTTGAGCAAAACAGTGAAGGGGAGGGGCCCAGCGTTACATTCCCATGTGTATCTGGATGATCCCCACCCCTCCGCACTCCCTCCCCCGCCAACTCTGTTCCCTGCCAAGGAAACAATCCTCTCTCTTCCAAAGTGCCCTTTTTCTCATGAGAGTGGCCGAGGAAACTTTCTAAAAGGAATTGAACAACAACCTGATGTCCTCCCATCTTCTCCCACTGCCCTCCTCAACTCAATCGCTATCTTCCTGAACCACTGCTATTCCATGAGAGGACCCTGGAAAAAGCAGTGCCCTAGCCCAAGGGGGGAAAGATCCTCTAGTGGAATAATTTCCTGCTGGATGTTGAATTTCATTTAATATATATTATTATTTTTTGGCTGGAGGAGGCATAAACTTAACCTATTAACCTCTGCCTTGTGTTGATTTGTCCAAATAACACTGGCAAGGTATGACCAAGAGGTGGGATCTTCAGTGTCTGCCGGCTCTCTAGACTAGAGAAGTGAGCTGGGGGACGCCAAGTCTCACCATCTTTAATTGCCTTGCACCTGTCATAATACTTGGTATGTTGCAGAAACTGAGTGGAATTGGAAGGGGAGAGGGGAACATGCAAGGTGAAGACGCAGCTCTCCAACCGGGCAGTCTGGCAGGCTTATACGTTATGTGCGTTGGCTGGTACAATTTTTGTGTTCTGGGTTTCAGGAAATACAGGAGTCATTTCCTCCTCCTCTCTTTTTAATTGCCATTTATTAGCTTAGAACAAAATACAAAATTTAGAAATTCACAGGAAACCTTAAGAAATGAACAAAGAATAGCGCAGAAGTTTCATAATAATAAAGCTGTAACAAATAGGAAAGTTTTTGTGGATCTTGAAAGAGACAGCTGATCTGCACATTTCTGGAGGCCAGTGATTCAGGAAGAGCCTTTTCTCCATCCCCCATCTCGCTCTCTCACAAAGGAGCCCTAGTCCATCACGCCAAAAGCTGGGGACAGCGACTGAAGCGAGAGGGTGCACGGGCCCGCTAGGGGTGGCGCCTCACTCTACAGAGCGGGGGGTTCCGATGTCGATTCAAATTTATTTACCAGCTTTAGAGCAGGATTTTAACAATATGATTCGCGGGCAGAAGCTGTGGTCGCATATTTTCCCCAGGAGCCATTGCACAGATCTGTAGAACTTAAAGAAACAAAGGAAGATCATTCCACCACGGGTCTCACCCTGGGCACCCACCCCAGGGCTGCGCCTGCCCGAGGCGAGGCTGGGCGGAGGGGCTCTCCTAGCCACAGTCCGGGTCTGGGGCCTCCTGCCACCCGCCGGGCGTCAGGCCTGGACACCTGAGGGACCCGCGCCCATGCTAGGGGAGCCAAGGCTGGAGCGGGCAGGGTCCCCAGCACACGTCTGCCTGTGGAAGGAGGGCAGGCCGGGCAGCGTAGGCGGTGCAGAGGCCTGCAGAGCTCCTCAGCACGGCGCTGACGGCAGCCCTCATTTCCGCTAAAACCTCACTGTTGTAGCTTCATTCCTTATGTGAATAGTCGGCATGAGAAAAGTTCAAGAGCACCAGCTTTCCTCTAAGTACAGTGCTGCCTGAGCACTTGTGAGAGGTGTGTCTACGAGGAGAGGGAGGGAGCCTGATTTGGAAATTCTCCTTCGAAAACCACAAATCTCTCTCTCCTTCTGATGACTGATCTAAGTTGACATATTTAATACCCCCCTCCCCCTTGCCACTGACCTGCCCTTAAGACCCATATTTCAAACAAACAAAGCAATGCACACGCACAGACTGCCTGGCAGTACAAAGTCCTGTGGACTGGCTTCCTGGCTTGCCCTTCCTCCACCGGGCCTGCAGCTGTGGCCAGGCAGCCTGCTTGTCCGCCTCTCCTAGCCGCTCCCCGGACTCCTGGCCGCTCCCCGGACTCCTGGCCACCGCCCTAGGGCAGCCAGCGTGGCACCCAGAACGCCCAGTGGTTAGGAATGGACCGAGGCCCCGCCCCCTGCACGTGCCCTGCTTCCTCTGTGGCCTTTATCTGTGTGTCTCCTCCATTGGCTAACTTCTTCCCTCCCTTCCCAGTCCCCTCCCCTGCCTTGGCACACCTTTTACTTCCTCCTCCTTCATCTACCAAAGACAAGGAAAGCTTGGGCTTGGGGACTGTATTAACTGAGATTTGTGGGTTGTGAAAGAAATCCCTTCTCACTCTTCCATTCTGCTTACTTTAGCTATTTGGTCAATAAACTGAATGCAGATATCTGGGCTGCTGAACTACAAGATTCCAATCCTGAATCCTTGCTGTTCCTCTTAAAAATACCATAAACAATTCTCCTACTTCTCCTCTCACCCCTCTCCTCTTCCATCCAATTCTCTTTTCTTTACACCTGTCTGCACCAATATTCTGAACCTCACTCCTTCTCCCCAAAAGGAGTCACATGACAGGAAAATTGCTATACAGCCCCTTGGCCTAAGGCTTCCGCCACCTGAGGTGTCTGGCTCTACCAGAACCTTCAGCACCCTGTTTCCTTATGAATATCCCCAATACATGGGTGTGTACCTTTTCTGATGCTATTCATCTTTATTACTGACCTCATCCTTTTGGAGTAACAAGTTCCACAGGTTTAGGTTCACAGCCTGCTCCCTCTTACGGATGCTAATTTTGTTTCTATCAAGCTTCTAGGAGAGCTTCCTATCTTGAGCAGATCAGGTAAAACAAATCAGACACATTTTTTTTCACATTCAAGATTTCAGAACATGTCCTTCACCCAGCTTCTGCCCTTCCAGGGCAAAGAGCCCCAGGAATTTTAATTGGTCCTCATGGTGCAAACTCCCCACCTCTGATCCTCTTGGAAGCGATGGACCCTCCGTGGCCTGGTTACAGTATCAGAACTAGAGGAAGACATTAGGGTTTTATGCCACCAACCCTGCACATGCTCACTTACCGCCTTTAGACGGGACGCCGGGCATACTTTCGGCGATGCAGCTGGTCCACTTGCTCCAGGTACCAAGTACCTGGGAAAAGACTGTTTATATCACCAGGTGGTGAGAAATTCACTGCGGAATGAGGAGAAGAGGCAATACTCACAAAGAGTTACATGAGTTTGGGGGAAAGAAAATAGTAATAGGGATGTCTACAGCTTCACAGTGAGGGTCTCTTGGCTGTGTTGCAAGGGGCCACAAGGTTACCTGTAATATGCCAAATGGAGAACACTGGACTGGCTGAAGAGCCAGAGGAGCAGCCATCTTGGATCTAGCACTTAAGGCCTGGCTACTAAAAATTTTATTATAAGGGTATGACATTCCCCTACAGTAAACATACCCTTCCTCCACTGAAATCGTTATCACATCCTTCTGCCAGTAGTACCTAGGTTGAGGAGTACCCTCAGAGCCTCTGTTTCCTAACAGAGACTTTCTTCCTAGCCCTATGTCAGTGTTTTGTCCATTGGTGTTCATCTCAAAGGTCCTGTTTTTGTTTTCATTGTTTTTCTTTGCTAAAACATATCCCTTGATCTATATGAGATCAATGACCACTAGGTCTAGGTTTTCTGGAACATTCCCAATTCCATATGTTCTGTCTCCTTTTCAGACCATACTGCAAACCATGTGCCCACAGTTTTGCTTTAGAAGATATAGTTACCCTGGTTTTAAAATCACCATCTGGTCTCTCCAGTGCTAACTTTGGCTTTGGTTTCCTTTTCATTTGTTGCTTTTTTGGGGTAACATTTTGTTTTTATGTTTGGTGGAGAAAGGGGGCAATGGGCAGAGACAGTAGTATGTGCTGGTAACTTATTCATGTACACTAATTCATTTCATCTGTTTGGAAATCCTGCCAAGTTGGTATGATTTTAGAAATAAGACAACTGAAAATAGTTCAACAATTTTCCCAGAAACAAACAGCTAGTAAGTGGCGCAGCTCAGGTTTAAATTTGGATATCTAGCTCTGAAGTCTGGACTCTTTCAACTGTTGCACAGAAAGCATTTTCAAAGACTATACTTCCAGGGCATTACATTGTCCAGTATCATGGCATGGAATCTGAGGTGAATTACCTTCTCTTCCTGCCCTTTTTCTTACCCTTGTGGTAGAAGTGCTCTCTTTCGTTCATTATTTCTGTGAACTCTTCAGGAGACATTCGCTTTCGGGAGTCTAGGCGTTTTGGCAGGTCTGATGTACTAGACACCAGCTTCTCCAGGGGGGAGCCTGGGAAGCAAAAGCAAGATTGTTACACCTTCTTCCTTGTCATTGTCACTACTGTTGACATACAAGTCCAACAGAGAGCGAGGTTCTGTGGAAGCTCGCACCCTGGGGGAAAGTGCTCTGTGTGTGGCTTAGAACACCAAGATGTCATAAGCAAATATAAATGTTAGCAAAACAAACAGGCAGACACACCTTACTTAGTCAAGGTATACCCCACATAGTAATTAGATATGTGTCCTGGATCTCCTCAATCAAAAAATAATCATCATGTACCCACTGGATAGCTCACATTCGTCAACTTCTCTTTATCAGTTGCAACCAAACCACCATTATCTCTTGACTGGGCTATTTGCTGGAACAGACTGGTTTCCCCATGGCCCCCTTTGTTCCTCTTCAATCTAGTCACTAACTAGTAGCCAAGGAAGTGCTTTAGATACATAAATTAGACAAACTTACTCCATTGCTTAAATCCCTTCAGTGTTTTTCTTTGCTCTTAATCACAACCTGGTTTCTTTCACCAGATGAATTTTGTCAGGAGTGCCTGACAGAAAGCTGAGGCTCACCTGGAGAAGCATCCTGGGACACTCGGAATGAAAACAAACTTGCTGCTAAGCCAGAGCCATAGGAGAAGGCACCGATCCTGGAGCCGGCCAAGTCCTGGGCAGAGTGCCTGCAGGGAGAGAAATCAAAGCCCAGAACACATCAGCCTTATATTCTGCACTTCAAATAAAGCACCCACCTGTCAGGCCAGTCTCCTCCCTGTCTACCTCATGCAACTAGAAATGGGTTCCAGGCCCTCTACATGAAGGACGACTTTGGGTAGGCCCCAGGGACAGGCCCAGGAACAGGAAAGCTTCCCAAAGGGGAGCAGCTAAAATCCAAGATACATGAGGCACAGCAAACACAACAGAATGTCAAATGGAAATGGAACTTCTCCCCACTCATGAGGACAAGATGAATGTAGTGAATGCCGAGGGTGCTTCCAAACAGAGGCCAGTTCGCTGGACTCACCCTCAAGGCTGCATGTTGACTGGCAGTGGTTCAACAGTGGTAACATTTTGATCATCGCTCATCAGTAATAATTTGATCAGATTCACCCATGACTATTTTTTCCAATGTGTGGTATTTCCTTATAAAACCCACAAAATAGAAAATCAAGAGAAATAACAACTAGCTCTAGGCATGGTGGCTCACACTTGTAATCCTAGCACTTTGGGAGGCTGAGGCAGGAGGATCACTTGAGCCCAGGAGTTTGAGGTTGCAGTGAACTATGCACTCTAGTGACATAGTGAGACCATATCTCAAAAATAATTAAATAAATAAATAATAATAGCCACTAGCAATTGAGCACTGCTGTTTTAATTGTTTTAGACAGTGTTCATAAAAACAGTAGAACACATATTGTTATTATCTATGTTTTGCAGATGGGGAAAGTGAGGCACATAGAGGTTAAGTATTTTTCCAAGATCAAAACTAATAAGTGACAAAGAGATTTGAACCCAGGGTATGGGCTCTAAAACTAGACTCTCTTAACCACCATGCTCTACTAAGTATAGAGATTTTTAAATAGATGAGACAAAAATATGCATAGAAGTTCTACTATTTTATTGCTGCATCCAAATAGATCTTGCACATCCCCTGACATCCATGTACTTCACTTTGGAGATCGCTATTTAATACAGATTGCAGATCTGCCTATACCTTTGAAGCAAGTTCCTTTCCTCTTCCTTCCCTCCCTGCCTCTTCTCTCCTTTCCTTTCTTTTAAAAGTCTGAACCAGAAAAGGAAACAAACGTAGCTGACCCCCCAGACCATGGAGGGGGCATGTAGGAGGTGGAGCCAGACGTAGTACTCACTGGGACAGAAGTGAAGCCAGACACCCATACAGGGATGAGGTATATGTATTCCCGTTGCGTGTGGCCAGATAAAGGGAGGCCTTGGTTTTCTTTTTGAACATGTCCAGAGAGGCCTTTACAAGTGTTTTCTCCAGGTCCTTATTGGCGTAGGTGTCTTCCAGCTTTAGCCCCCTGTGGGGCAGCCAGAGGTGACCAGGTGAGAAGCCACACGGGAGGAGGAGAGGGGAGCAAGGAGAAGAGTAACAGCTTTTAAAGAGACTTTGGACATGTTTTTATTACATTTGTAAATACATAAAAGCGCGCACACACACACACACACACACACACACACAAAACACATGCCACTAATAGTTCTACCATTCAGAGATAAAACTTAGGGAATATTTTTTATATTTTTCTTAGGGAATCCATCTCCACTTTCATAAAGTGTATGAGAAAATTAGAAATGAAATCATACTATGCATTGTGTTTAACATGCTTTTTAAACTTTGTGTATGTGAGTGTATGTATATTTATCTGTAACATTAAATCATCTTCTTTAACATTATTTTTAATGGTTGCAGAATGGTCCGTGACATGATGTACCCTACTTTAACCAATCTCCCTACTCCTGTTTCTCATTAGTTAAAATAGTGCAGGGAATGGCTACATGTTCTTTCACATGTGGCATTACTGAACCCAAAGGCATGCACATGTTTAAGGCTTTTGCTTTACACTCTCCTATTACTCCCCAAAGCACTTATATCAACTTACACATCCACTATTGCCCATTCTCCATTAGCCTTGTCAATATTGTGTATTTATTTAAATTTTAAAAGACTATGCAAAGAAAATGGTAACTTGTATGTTTTACTAATAAGCACGCACATTTACAAATATGATTATATGCATTTCTTCTTTGAGGAAATCTTTTGCTCATTTTTCCACCGTAGTCTTTATTTTATTATTGATAAGATCATTATATATTAAAGATATTAAGCTATTATCTTTGGTATATGTTACACTTTTTGCTTTGATAGGGCAGGACTTTTAAGCAGTGTTTAAGCTAATTTTGATGTTTTCATTAGTGGCTGGGTTAGTGGTAGTTAGTAATAGGGGCACATACTGGTAGGATAGTCCAAAACTTGAAATAAATAGATACCAAGAAGAAACAGAAAGATTCTCTTCCCAGTGAGAACTATTTGCATTGAAGATATTTCTGTTTTAAATATCTTAGATTAGTGCATCAATAAATAGCATTCTTCCTGCCTTTTGACATTTAAGGGAGTGAACTGGACTCTCTGTTTTATAAATGGGGGAAATTGAGGCAATAAGCAGGACATTACTTAAGACCATGACAAGTAAGAATAGGACCTGACACTTCCCAGGTTGCCACCCCATACTGTGATCATTTGTTTCTGTGTGCTTGTGTCTGCATAGACTGTGCGATCCTCCAGGACAGGGATCATGAAGTCATACCCATTTTATCCTGAGAGTTTAGAATGATGTCAGGCACATATCATTTCTGGATGTTCAGAAAATGTTTGTTGACTAAATGATTTAACCACACTCCCCTTTCCCTTTTTTCTTTTTCTCTGTAGCTTCTTATAGTTACCGGGTCCGGAGGCACTGGCATATTCCCCATGTCTCCCTGAGACGACTCATGGAAGGCCCTATGCAGACAATAACCTGTCACCCCATGTAGAAATTGGTATCATTTCCATTGTGTTGGAGGGTTGCCATTGCCCCCACAGGAGTGCCAGTAACCCAGGCTCAAGGCAGGAGGGAGCATCCTCCTTGTCCACCCCTCATGAGCCCCTAGGCACCCCACGAACAGGACTCACCTGAAAGCCTCTAGCTCCTTATATAAGCTGGATTGTGTGTTGCTGCTGGCTGACAGGAAGTCATTGAGCATCAGGCGAGCCAGAGATTTCTGGACCATAGTGCAAAAGGGCGTGTGAAAGATCATAAACTGGAAATCGTCGAGGGTGAAAGGTTGATCGGAGCCAGCTGGAAGAAGAAGTGTGATGGCAAATATGTAGCATGAGGGACGAGCCATTTCGACCTGCCTCAGATTTAATGGTGCTGAAGAACTCTAGGCCTCCCAGAAAACTAGTTCCTGCCTCCAGCAAACACATATAAGGTCTGTTCATTCATTTTTCACACCTTTACTAAGCCCTTCTTCATGTAAGGAAAGAAGAGAAAGAAACAAACATATTCATATCTACTATTGCCAGCCTCCCTGACAGATGCTCGCCCCATATCAACTTTGTGTTATACCATTTCCCCTATTTTCCAGAGGAGGAAACAGAGTCTCCAAAAAATTAAATAAAATCATATGTTCAAGGTCACCCAATATGAAGAGTCTGGCTTCGGATTTAAGTTCACCTGTCTCTGTCGCTACATTACTGACTGTCTCTCTCACTGTGCAGATGAGGGCCATGCAGCTTCTGCCCTTAGGAAAGTTTATATTTTAGTGCTGTGATCCAAAGTAGCATCCGTCAGATTCCATATGAGAATAAGGAGTAAAATGAAAATGCCTATAAGACTTCAGAGGAGGCAAGAGCAATTAGCCAATAGCAATTTTACAGTGGAAGGGCAGAGGCAGAGAGGCCCAAGGTGACTTCTTACCCACTGGGGTTGCCTATGGTAGGCAGTGCCCCACCCAGGGCAGTGGAGAGGAGCAAGATGTGGCTCCTTGTGCCACCCGCAAAGCACTCATGTCCTGGCGCTTCAACACGTCCTCCTTCCCACACTGAAACCTGCCTTTTGCAGATGCCCACCTGGGCATGGCTAAGCAGGTAAGGCACTTTCCATTTTTTTAAAGTGGGTTTCTCTGTATTTTTAAAATAAGATTTATTCACTTCTTTTCTGATTTTGAAAGCAGGATGTATTTTTTTAGCAGGGAAATTCCAAAACTAAAGATGGAAATAAAATCAACCTATTACCACCGTACAGAGAAAAATCACCGATAACACTTTAGTATATGGAAAATATAAGACAAGGAAAGATTTTCTAACATCAGACTTTAAAAGGTGGCAAACTGCAAATCAAGAGTCACATCATGCCCACCTTAAAACAGAAAAGCAAATCCTGACCCGTGAGGATGTGGTTACCCCGGGTCACGACACGTTTCCCAGGTGGCTGACACCCACTGGTTTCATACTGGTGGCTTTGGCCTGGATTGTTTGCTTTCTTTCGTTTAGCTCAAGCTACAGGCAATTTTATACTTGGATTTGAATGACATCCACATGGATTTCAGCAAAGACCCAGAGAGGAGTATAAGAAGGGAACAGGAAACAATTCTCTTAACATCGTTTTCAGGGTAGGAGAGAGGAGACCTTGTCTTAGGAGTTTAGGTACAAAGGTACAGACTCTTGGCCCCTGTAAGCAGAGCCTCCACTTTCTGTTGCGCGAGTCCCGTACCTTGCTTCCGCTGGTTCTGGATCTTGTGGCGGTATGATGTGTAACATTGATCCAAGGCCCGAAAGTAGCACTGGATGGAGAGCTTCCCATCCACCATTGGGTACTCGGAGGCCAAATTTGGTTTGTAGAAGTCATATACGTTCTCCATATGGGTTGCCCTAAGCCCTGGAAAGGCACACAGAGGGTTTCAGAGACTGCACAGACTACCTGGACCACAGAGGATGGGAGAACCATGTAACAAGGGCTTCCTGGTCTTTACCTGTCTCCCATGCCCAAGCCTGAGCCCACGTGACATCCCTCAAATTTATTCAAAAGGATTTGAATAGGTCGTTGATATTACATGAATGAGGTTTACATTTCCCTTTCCACACCAAGGTAGGCTTAACAAAACCTGGAATAGAAGCCAAGTCTCAAAAGGAAGACTTTCACTTTTTGCCCAATTATTTCCTTTCATGGTCAATCACCCGCACAACTCCCTAAGGCACCTGCATGATTCATCCATGAATTATTATTCTCATACCTGACGATGCAGAAGAGGAAAACTTGCATATTCTCTCTTCCTTTCCTCCCTAACCTCTGCTTCTCAGGCCAGCCCTTTAGAGGCAAGCAATACCACCCTCAAACCCACACCTCAGCCCCAAGTAGCAGGTCTGCCAATGTAGGATTAGGAGCTATATATTTGTCCGTGCCATGCATAGCCTCTTGGTAATGGTTTACCTTGCTCGAGGGCCAAAGGGGCATTGGGCCCAAGCAGCATCGCCACGGCTCCAGCCCCACCAGTAGGACGAGTATTATCATTGGCATAGACGGCAATATCGCCACAGACCACCATTGCATAGCGACCTGCAAAGAGATACAGGAAATAATTATCACCACAACCAAATCTAGAGCAGACTGCATGCCTACTGTGTGCCAAGCACAATTCTACATACTGGAAATAGAGTGAACAGAACCGCAAACCCCAGCCCTGTGGAGCTTATGGTCTAACTTAGTGTCCTGATATTCTAACTGTAAAAAATGCTCATTTATTCAGAATTCTATTTCTGACTTGTGAAAAATTCACTAATTGGCACTTTTGGAGATAATTTAGTTTTATACTGATCACCTTACAGCATTCTATGATCCTGAAATTTTTCCCAAATCATAAAAGGCAAGGGATAGAGAGGGAAACTGACATTTAAAATACTGTCCTCAAACAATCCTTTAAATAATCCAGTGAGGGAGGTAACATCCACATTTACGTATGAAGGCACTGGCTTCCAGAGAGATGAAGTAACTGGCATCAGGTCACGTTACCTACTGAATATAGAATCTGAAATTCAAACTCAACTCTAACTGGATCCTAAACTGTGGGCCTTGAATTACTTGGTGTTACTTTCATTGTGAAAAGAGTTTATGCTGAGTGACCACACTTAATATAAATGATCCATAGTAACTAACTCTATGACAATCTATTAGACAATAAATAATTGTTGTCTTGACTATTATTTGTTCTGCTTTCATCGGATAGAAGTACTGCCCCCCAAACTTAAGTCTGTGTGAGAGATACAGTACTAATTCCAGTATTCTGTCTAATCTGTGAGGAAGCCCCCAGTATTCACCCATACCACTGAGTTGGGAGCCTTAATTTTATATAATTTAATGCCCATGATAAGCCTATATAGCAGATATAGTTATCTCTTCTTCACAGATGAAGAAACTGAGGCCTAAAGAACTTATGTCACTTGCCCAAAACCACATAGCTAATAAATGGTAGGAAAGGGATTCAGAATCAGGACTCCAACCCAAATTCATTGGAATCTGAGGACCTTCTCTTAAGAATTATTACAAATCCCACCTGCAACTCCAACAAAAAAGAATTTTTTTGCCCCCAATGATATGAGTCTGTATAAAATATATATAAATATGTTACACAAACATATTAAGAATATTTATATGTTTAACATATATAAATATATGCATTTAGTATATACTATATATATAAAATTGGAGAAAAAACTATTTTTTGTATATGTATACACACACACACACAGAGTGAAAAATTTAGAAACTATGGACATGTACTTAGAAGCCATTTAGGAAAAGGCCAGTAAATTTGACTACCTAAAAATCACAGCCTTCTATCAGAAACAATGTCAAAAGACAAATTGGGGAAGTATTTACAATATCTACAACCAACAAAAAGCTATTTTCCTTCATTTATAAAAGTCTCATCAAAAAGACAAGTTATATAACACAAAAATGGCCAACAAATGTCATAAAAAATCCAAGCTTTCTTATAATGAAAGAAAGGCAAATCAAAAATTCTACAATTTTACTTATTAAATTGACAAAGATTAGAAAGCTTGATAACATGTATTGTAGGAATGTAATTTAGTACGACGTTTTGAAGAGCAATTTGGCACATTTTATCAAATTTTTAAATCTACCTGTCCTGCAATTCTACTTCTAGGAATCTATTCTTAGAACACATTGCCACAAACATACAAAGCTACTGTACAATGTTCATTAAAACATTATTTAGAATTGCAAAAACCCACAACAATCTAAATATTTATTTATATGGGGCTAATTAAATAAAATTTGCTATACCCATGAGTAGAATACTATGCAGTTTTTAAAAGAATGAGATAGACCTTATATATGCTGCTACAGAATATGATCTCTAAGACATCAGACATTAGGAATAATATGTACAATGTTTAAAACTGAATAGATATGTATATGCTTGCAGATACAAAAAACTGTAGAAGAAAATTAGGAAGAATACATAGATATTAATGTTAAATTCTGGGAAGTGGTAATGGAGTAGCAAAAGGGGACTTTTTCTTTACTTTACACCTTTTTGTGAATATGTATATATATTTTCCTAACTATGAATTTCAATTGCTTTCATATAAAAAAAGACAAGAAAACCTGGGGACTCCTAGCCAATCTGAGCCAGCATCACTCTTTCCTTCCCTCATACCCTCCTCTCTTCTCTGGAGTTGTTCAGAACTCGCTGGTGAGTCCCAAAGCTACTTTGTCCCACCAAAGAGGGTCCCCAGGTAGATCGTTGGCTGGGTCAGAAGCAGAGATCTCATGCACACTGGCCTCATCTGGTCTTGGTGGTTGCTATCACCTACAGAGTGTGTAGTCCAGGTGGTCAGGCTCAAGCTTAGATACGCTTTTTGTTTCAAATACAAACTGAAAATTCACATTTCAGTAGTTGGTTTTTTATTTTTACTTTTCTACTAAGACATCAGATGCATTTTCAGGCCTCATCTGTGGAATACCCAGCCACTCAGCAGAATCTGCTCATTTTAAATGACGTGATTAAAGCTGACAATGCTTCCAAGAATAGGTTCTTTGATTTTTCGTTAAAGGCTAGTGGATATCACTTATCCTTCGTTTCTACTTTCCAACTAAATACTTGCTTGGACATATTAATGGTAGTAATGGTAGTAGGGGTTGCTAGAGAGGTAGTAATACAAGTGCCAAGCTGGAGAAGCACTGTAAGAACAGATTTGACAATGATATAGAGGCTGGACCTTCAACCCCTATCAATGGAACCATTAATGGGGGAGGAGGGCCCTTGTAGGTAGTTGAAAAAGCATAGGATGGACTTATGGAATTGCAGTCTCTTCCTGTGTGAACAGAGATCAACTCTTCTCGGCCTCTTTTTTAAGGCAAAGCATATTCAACTAGATAATCTCTGAGGGTCCTGTCAACATTAAGACTTTACGATTAATTTTATCATGAATGTTTATTACCATTTCCAAGGTTTTTAATCTTAGTTTCAAACTTAGTAAATATAGAGTGCCTTGCCTGCCAAGGTACTGTTCTTTCACATCTCTATGGATTATTTTATTCAATCCTGCAAGGCAGATAGGTAGATAAGAACCCTGAGGCTCAAAGAGGTTATGGAACTTATCAATAATTATTGACAGGGTGTCTAACTCTCATCTTGTTCTGTTTCCTTTGGATCTTTTCTTGCCATGACAACAGGGATTATTCCTCCAATATAGCACTGGAGGGAGATATAAGTAAGATACAAGGTAATGTTAACATGTTAATCAAAAAGCAGTATCCCAGGAGCCAGGCAAGGGAGAAAGAGTAGAAATAGTCTGTGTAACAGTCTATCCTGTGATTCTCTGGGCCTATTTCTACCGGGGTGTTTTTCCCTTAACATCTAAACAAGTATAAATTTTTCAACATCACCAATCTCTCTCTCAGAGACTTAGGAGATGTTTAAGAGAAACAGGTACAATAAAATAGGAAATATATTACATATGGTTTGGTGTGTGGCCTCTGCCACTCACTATGTGTAAGATATCAGATCTTCCATATTCTCACCTATAAATCATATGTAACACTCACTTCCTAGGCTGTTGTGAGGACTAAATGAAGGGCTATGTGAATATACTACCTAACTGACTGTAAAAGATATATAAGTCTCAGTGGTTATTATCATTGTGGTTGTTGAATGATAGAAGCAGCCATGTGATTATGTTGTCCTTCCTTCACTGAATGAAGCCACCCAGGGAACTGAAAAGCACAACTGATAAAATTCAGCCTCTAACCCCAGCTCCTTTCTTACATAAGTCCCCCTGGAAAGACATACCATCCCAGTAGCTGGACTCCATCCAGTTGGCGGCATTGAAAAGGGAGGCAGTGCCACCATAGCAGGCATTGGTTGTATCTATGCCCTCAATGTCAGTGTTGCCCGAATCCTGGAAGAGTTCCATGAGCACTGTTTTGACAGCTTTGGACTTGTCAATGATGGTCTCAGTGCCCACTTCCAGCCTTCCCACAGAGTCCCATGGGAGCTTTGTGCGCTCCATCAATCGTTGCACCACCGTCAGGCACAGGGAGTTGATGTCCTCCTGGACTGAGCAGAAACCCATTTCAGTCTGGCCAAGGCCCACTGTATACTTCCCTGCTTCCACATTGTTATACTTCTCCAGGTCAGTTTGGTCCACATATTGGGCTGGGAAGTAGACCTCCAAGGCAAGGATGCCCACATCCTTTGGCCAAGTATTTGTTTTGGCCAGAGGGACAGCAGAGACTGTAGAAAACCTGTGATGGAGATAACAATCAAAATCCCATTAATGATCTGTAGCTAGTTTTCTCAGAAGACAGTGATATAGCAATCTTTTAATTAATTTTTTGATATATTTTGAAGCTATGTTATCATACAACTACAAATTTAGTGTTGTTATATCTTTCTATTGAATTGATCCTTTTTATTAAATATCTTCTTTCATCTTTGTAAAACTCTTGCCATAAATTCTACATTTTCTGATGTTAATACAGCTGTACTAGCTCTTTGCTTATTGTTTGCATGACACATCTTTTTCTGTCCTTTTTTACTTTCAACTTCTCAGAGTCTTTATATTTAACATGAGTCACTTGTAATCAGTACATAGTTGAATCTTAAAAATTTTTAACAAGTCTTACAATAGTGGTGTTTTGATTGGAGTATTTAGTCCATTTATATTTATTGTAATTACTGATATAGTTGGAATTAAGCCTACTATCTTTCTTTTCATTTCTATTTGCCTCATATATTCTTCATTCCTTTATTCCTGCTTCCTGTATTCTTTTTGATTAAGCAAATATTTATTATTCTATTTTATCTCCTCTATTTCTTTAAGTTGTGACCCTAGAGATTATAATATGCATACCTGGCTTATTATACTCTAACTTAAATTAATGCTTCTATAACTTTCTGAATAGTGTAAAAGCCTTATTTAAGGTTAACTTTGTTTTCCCTCTCCATGCCTTTGAGCTATTATTGTCGCATACTTTATTTCTGCATATGTTATAAGCCCTTATAGTACATATTAAAAATTTTTACTTATTTTTTAAAGTGTATCTTTCATTATCCTCCTTTCTCCTTCTTCTTTCTTTTTTATATACAAGAACATATCCACTGTTTTTCTACCTTTTAAGGAAGTTTTCTGCTTGATTCCATTCTATCTGCTTTTTGTGATTCAGCATTCCAATATTTATTGAACACAGCTAACACAGTGCTGGCCAAGATACACAATAGTGAATAAAACATCCTTTGGGCCCACAAAGAAAGCATGGTCTAACGGAGGAGGAAGACATTGTTACAGCTAAAAACGTAGTGGAACAAGCAAACCTGCTAGAACACAGAGAGCAGAAAGAGCAATTCTAAATGGGGGCAGAGAGAAAAGGGGAAAGGGGCCAGTAGAACAGGGAAGAGATAATATATTTCTTTTCTAGACCCATCTACATCTCTTAAACCCTGACTCCTAAACCCCTGGTGAAAATCTGGAGATTCTCCTCCTAGCTACAAGCACAAAGCTCAGTAGTCCACCTCTCATGTGCTTCCACATTGAAAGCACTTGAAATCTGGTCACTTTAGTGACATTCTTCATTTTATAGATGGTGAAATCAAGGTACATACTACTGAAGTGATGTGCTCAGAATAACTTCACAGTTTTTCACATGTTAGAAATAGTCTGTCCCTTCACCGTATTTGGTGCCAGCCTTATAAATTTAGCTCTGTGCTATGGGAGCTATAACTCAGATTGAATGTATCTACCAATTGTTTTTAGGATTCTGGGCCTCTGGTAGCTCCAATTCTCCCATGAGGAAAGTCACATGTTTAACCGAATTTAATTGAATTTTGTTTTGAGACAGAGTCTTGCTCTGTCGCCCTGGGTAGAGTGGAGTGGTGTCATCACAGCTCACAGAAACCTCAAACTTCTGGGCTCAAGCAATCTTCTTGCCTCAGGCTCCCAAGTAGCTGGGGCTACAGGTATAGGCCACAACACCTGGCTAATTCTTCTATTTTTAGTAGAGAAGGGGTCTCACTCTTGCTCAGGCTGGTCTAAAACTCCTGAGCTAAAGCGATCCTCCTGCCTCAGCCTCCCAGAGTGCTAGGATTACAGGCATGAGCCACCGCGCCCAGCCAATTTAAGGACTGCTCTGAAGCAAAAAATGGATTATGTGATCACAAGACAGTGAGACAAAGCAATAAATGCACAATAATATCTGACAAGAGAGGTTTGGAAATTATTTATCTGCCTTATTTATTTGGTACCCTCCAAATAATTGGAGTTTGTACTCTCAAATATTTATGGAGGAACTTTCCCAGAACCTTGGAGCTAATGGTTAGCCAGCCCTTGGTCCTGCCAGCTCAGCAGGCTTTTCCCTCAGCCTCAGTCTGCCTTCTCTGGGCTGACTCCTTCCTTCTCCTCTCAGTTAGAAACCAAAGGTTGTAAGGAGAGAAGAGAGCTACCATTAGTGGTAGCTTTTGTAACTGTCTTGGTAGGGGCTATTTCTGGAAATATATTACAGAGCCTTGAAGAAAGTTAACCAGTAGAGGCTTCTAGGAGCATCAAACCACTGTAGCTAAGAGTATCTTTCTAATCTTGTGCTTTCTCTAAAGAATGATGTCTTTATTTAATTTAAAATCCGGTTTTTTGTGGTGGTGCCTAGTTCAAGAACATGCATAAAGGTTTTATTCACTCCATCTTGCCTCCTTCCCTTGTGTTTCAAAATTAACTATGACTAGCCAGGCCCTGGGCTGGGGAGGGGTTGTGGGGGTTAAAGGGCTGGACAAAGACGAGAAGAGGACAAGGCTTTTGAGGACTTCCTTGACTGTGTGAAGAATGAGACAAGCACATACACAACCCAACTTAGAGGCAGAAGGTGGTGAAGGCCACAAGAGGTATTTGGGCAAAATCCCACAGGAGTTCAAGGGAAGCAGAGATTCTGTGGGTTAGAGGATCAGAAATGGCTTCATGGAAAAGGCTGCATTTGAGGCCAACCCTGATAGATGAGAGAGCTTCTGCTGGGGAAAAGTTGGAAGCAGATGAAGCAGGAAGTGGGGAGTGATTGAACAGACAAGGGGCCCTGCAGAGGAGGATGTGTGGGGGAATAAGGAGACAATACATGAGAAATTTAGGAAGTGGAGGACCAATTCTTACTTAATTTTACAGGCAGCAAAACAGATGCTAAAATGGGAGTTGTTCCCAGGTTGGACTTGGGTGGACGCAGGTTGGATCAAAGGGGATAGTAGACCTGTAGAGAAAAGGTGCCCCGCAAAAAGCAATGTTAGCTTAGGCCAAGGATGATGGGATCGACTATGAGCACACCTAGAGGGAAATGTGAACGATGATTCCAGAGTGTGAACCAAAGAAGGCAGAATGTTGGTGAGGATTGATGTTTGTCTCTTGGCTGGTGCCAACTGGTGCTTGAACTAAGAGATACCACATCAATCCCTTCTTCACAAATAACACAGAAATAGGTTAAATTCTGAGCTGGGATATTTGACCCATATGCAGTAGTTTGGCAGGGGGTACAGGGAGTGTAGAAGATGGTAGTGTCATGAAGAAAATAAGAAGGCTAATAAGCTTCACACATCTATACACCCAGCTTCCCTGGGTACCAAGCAGGGGAAGACACTAGGTCAAAATCATTTTTCTAAGTATTCAGTATTCAGAGAATGCAAAGGAAAAAATGGAAGGAAAGAAAGCACTAGTCCTAACGTGTCTGGGATGGTTTAGGGATTAGATAATACCACGGAGGTAGCTGGAAGCCCAAGGCACGAAATATTACCATCCTCACTGGGAAAACACAAGCACTCGGGCCACCCTGAGGGGGTGTTTACAAAGAAAAGGAGCGTGTGTGTGCTTTGCGCATGCACAAACACACACGTAAACACATACACACATTCTCATCTTTACGTTTTACTCCCCGCTTTCATAAACCTGGAGCGCAAGACAAACACAACTTCTTACCCCCAGTCCACTTTGGATCTTACTGCAGTGACTTAAAGCACTGCTTTTGCTAACACTGCAGCTGGCACAGAATCCTGAGGGTCTTGGCAGAGTCAAGGCGTCAAGGTGGGAACGGTGGCGGGGAGGGGAGAGCTGTGGGCCCTGGTACTGATATTTCTACTGCTTTGTGCAGCTGGCGGAGTAAAAGGTGCTGCTGTTCACAAACACAGCATGTGTCAGACGTTTGGGATCCTCTAATTCTATAGCCAAAAGGGACTATATCTGTTTACAGACGAGGTAACTGACACAAGCCTTGACAACTTTCGACTAGGATTCTAAGTTTTTCCCAGTGGCAGGACTTCTGACTGTCTTTTACTGGCTCCAAGATGGTTCTCAGAGAGTGACCTATACAGACCCTTGGAACGACTGGACTCACCTCTGGTGGGCGGCTGGGAGCAGGCGAGCAGGTGTGAGGGAAGCCTCCTGCGTCACTCTCTGCAAGCGCAGGACCTGCTTCACTGGAGTCAACAGCCGCTGCATTTCCGGAGGAGCGAGCAGAGGGCAGCAGTTCACAGCTCTTGAGGAGATGCCCTGCAGAGCCCGCAGCCCAGAGCCCAGCTGGGCTTTATAGATCCCTGAGACTCCTGCCTCTGGAAGCCACACCCCTGCCTACCCAGGCTCAGTCTGCTTCTAAAACGGGGCCAAAGGGCTCACGCAGAACACGGGCAAGTCACAGACACACATCATCTCTCCAACATGTATATAACCACCCCGCTCCTGGCGTATATGGGAATGGCCAGCCTGACTCCTCTCTCAGGCTCTTGCAGCAGCTTTATTTCTGCCCAGCCACCGAAGGGGGAGCTCACAATGTTCCTTGTTGTAACACATCCCAGGGTGACCCCACCTGGCCTATCTTGGACCCTGGCTCCTCGCTGGAGTTACTCTCACTGGGTGCTTCATAATCTGCCCCAAGGTGTTAGCTGTTATTATTTAAATGAGATGCATCATAAGGAAACTTTCAAAACCAAAAGGAATGGATGTGTTAATAGTAGCTCTCCATGTGATTGGGGGAGAGTATTGGCACAGAGGCAAAGGCCGGGCCTTAGACTCTAGGGAGCCTGCTATATTCCACCTGTCTTTATTGTCACCTTTATATTTGCACAGCTCTACACAATTTCCAAGTGGGCAACTAGTGCTGCAACAGAGTTACAGGAGCCTCAAAGGAGCAACTGTCATTTGAAGCTCTATCTCCTAGGGAGGAAAGGATTGCTTTGCAGATGAGGTCAGAAATACGTAGACATGTATGATTTTCCCAAAGACCTAGAGCTAGTAAGTTGCAGATTAGGGACTCAACCATGGCTTTTGCCTCTGGATTCTAGTGTTTCTGCTTTGTTCTTCTACTTCTTTATAAAGAGCTTCCTGCCATCTGATCTTCCAAATGAATGTTTCCCTCCAATCTTCCTCTACCTTTTATGAGGGTCACGCTCACTAGTTCATTCAGTTGCGTGAACCCCCACCCCTAGCCTCCTGCTGTCCCCCATCTAATATATGAGTCTGTGGTAGAGGACGCAGAGAAAGGCCAGAGTGGTTCCTACTTTAGGGGGTGTATAGCTGAGTTCATTTTCCTAAAGATAGAGAACTTCTAGGTGCCCCCAGAGGTCCAGAACAACTAGGTCTTTATCTTTAGATTCTTATCTGCATACATCTTGGTGCATTATTATTCTACCTCAATCACCCACCTTGCTCTGTCACCTCGTGCCCTTACACTGAGCTTTTTACAAAGTTCTGTCATCAATAAAATCCTTCACTTCCAATTTCTTCTCTGAAATGCCCCGAAATGCCTCTGGCTTCTTGTCTATGTTAACCTGTCTCTCTTTCAAATGGTGGCTACACTCTGCCTCCCCCACAGTCCCACCCTCTGGCCACCGACATCCAATGCACCTCAGGGCTTAGAACAAAGCATGTGTCCCCTTTGCTCTTCATTGGTACCTTCAGAGCACTTTTCTCTCCCTCCTTTCAAATACCCCTGCTGCCTTAAAGCACATGACATCAGTCTGTGCCACCAGTGCCCTTCATTCTTGCAGCCAACTAACAACCGTGTTCCACTTCCCGTCATTCATGAAATTTAAGTGCAAGCATCACTGCCTTCCTCCCCACCACCAAGCCTCTCGGCGTTCTTGGAGACGTCAGTCTCCACATAACATTATTTATCCTTCCCGGCCGCTCTCTGAGTTGCCATTTCCGTGATTTGTTTTCCATATGACTTCAGCCTCCCTTTCCACAGTCATAACCTTGACCTTGTTATCACAGTGTCATTACCACCTCCAAAATTTACTTTTCATGCATCCCAATTTCCAATAGCCTCTATCTTCCCAGCTCACTTTTAAAGTACCCCTACCTTTGCCTTCCTTTGGGGCTGCCATTGACTCCTCCACATTTTTAGCATCATTCTCATGACCTCTTGTCTCTCCTTGCCCAGCTCAGATTACTCACAGAGCCTCACCGGGAACAGTCCCTTGTATCACTTTGCCGTTTATGCTCTCCGTCAAAGAGCCTAGCAAACCTTCAACTTTGGCTAAATTCAACTCTCAGTCTACTCTGTGTCTGCATCTGAGCAGCTAAACATGGCTGAAGAGAAACACAGCGCTGTGCTGACCGGTTAGCTTTAAATTTACAAACATACATCTCAAGGGGACCTGCAGCACAGCCTGGTGATCTGCATTTTCCCCAGTCCATTTGCTCTCCCAGTCCCAATATAGCTAGTCCCAACTTCTGTTCTGTCCTCAGTCCCTCTCTGCTCATTCTCAGCTGATCACTTTGACTCTTATTTCACTGAGGAAATAGAAACAATCATAATAGAATGACTCTATATTCCATTAGCAACTTCAGAAAAGTGCATTTGCCTTTATACCCCATGCTCTGCCTTACTGTTACTGTATAGAGGAACAGTCCCTGCTCTGGCTCAAGGCCAGGGTCACCACTTGTGCACCAATTACGTTGCCTTTTTTCTACATGAAGAACACACTTTTGAAGTTATCCCCTGTCTTTCTCATGATCAATTTTCCCTGTCTATTAGATTGTTCTTATTGTATTGCTCTTGTACAATCCTATTTTTAAATACCTCCTCTTGACCCTATGTGTCTTACTGAGTGTGCCACCAAATCTATGCTCCCCTCTATAGCAAAATTCATTAAAAATGTTTGCTCTCGGTGTTTTTCATTCTTTTCATTCTGTTTTGGATTGATCATTTAGGCTTTTGTTCCCAGCACTCCACTGAAATCCCTCTCATCAAAGTCACCAGTGACTTCCTTGTTGCCAAACCCAATGGTTGATCCTAAACGTTCAGCTTTTTAGACCTCAGACCTTATTAGGAGCAAATGGCAAGGCTGCTCTCCCTCTTTCTCAAAGTCCACTTAGCCTAGGACCTGACAATCTCATGGTTTTCTCCCAAATCACTGGCCACTCCTCACAGGGGCTGCTCCCTCCAGGTAGTCCCCATATATTCTTACTTCACTGAGAAAGTGGATGAAACTGAATAGTGCTAAAGTAGATTAAGTGTGGCTTAAACCTGCCTCCATACATAGCACACCATAACCTAATTTAAAATGTAAATAGACTGCAACCTAACTTGAGAGTATACTCTTGTGACAAGTAGCTGAGTCTTGGCCAATTGCAGGCTACGGACTGTTAGAACATGGTGATATGAGGCAAATGCCAAGCTGTAACCAATCAAGCTGTTTCTGTATGCCACTTCCTTCTTCTGTCTATAAATACTGCCTACCCATGTGGCTGGGTGGAGCTCTCTGAACCTGTACTGATTCAGGGTACTGCCTGATTCATGAATCATTTCTTTGCTCAAATAAACTCTGCTAAATTTAATCTGTCTAAACTTTTTCTTTTAACATTAGGAACATTAAGCTCTTACACAAACCTTCACATAGGATTATGGACACATATGGAGCAGTTTGATAAAACTGAAGACCAAAACCATCCAAACTACTGCAAACTTTACTTAGAATACATAACAGATTAGGCACTGTGTGGATAGATGGATAAACTTCATTCCCTTCTTTCTTTTAAGCTGGCATGTACGAAGCAATTAATGTGTTCCAGGCACTGTGATAAGCACTTTGTATGCATTATTTAGTTTCATTTTTACAGCTATCTGAGGTTGATACTGTTGTTATGCCCATTTTACTGATGATAAAACTGAGGGTTAGAAAAATTATATAACCATTTGTTATTTTAGACATAGTAAATGGCTGAAATGGGCTTTGAATCCAGGTATCTGGCTCTATACATAACCTGAGTCAATCATGAACCATATTTGACTTGAAAAAGTGGCAATTTCATGTGGTTCTACCTAATATTAAGTAGTTGCTTTGGACTAAGGGAAACTTGTACCAGGAAGTACCAGGAATGCATTATATAAAGTATAAATTGGGGGGGAAATAATAGTGAAAAACCATCAGGCTATAGTTTTTCACAAAACTAGTTGTGAATTTAGTTGACTCAGTCAAATAATTGTACTCAACCGAGTACAACCGAGTAATTGGCTTATGTATTAATGTGTTGAAGGACATGGATCACAACATTTGTGTCTAAAGAAGATACCACCTCCCAGACACTTACATGAATCCACATTTTGATACTTCTTAAATGAAAACAGATACTTTTATTTTTACTTTGAGATTTTTGGGTCCTTCAACGAGTAGACTGCAGTTTTTTAGCTGAAATGTTGATAAAAGGTAGAATTAATTGAAAATACATGTTAGGTGTCAGAAAAGTATTATGAGTAAGAAAAATTGATTATCAGGGATGTTAAAAGTTTAAACACCTAGTGTGAGGTCTTGCAAAAACAATGTTTATTTTTTAAGCAATTCTGCCAAGAGAGCTGGTTTAGGAGAGCAAAATGATAAACAAGGCTCTCAGGCATCTGGATTAACCCCTTTTAGCTCACCTAAAGTCTGCATGTTTTCTACCTCAGAAACCCACAGTCCTCCTTTCAACAAATATTCTGGAGATGCATTTACCCAAGGGTTCCATGACTGATAAATTGAAGAAATCCCCTCCCATGCAGATATGCATCTTACACCTTGGCCCCAAGGAAACAAGCTTTCAGAAAGTGGGTGGGAAAGCCATTTCTATGGAAAGTCTAGACCTAGAGAGAAGACTTTGTATTCTTAGAGTCTTCATACTTTTGGAAATAAACTCTGTTTATTTGACAATGACACTAATAGAGTACAAGCCTATATGCGGCTCCATCAGTTTTCAGGTGTGCTCACATACTGTTCTCACAACAATCCCAGGGAGCTGGCCTGACTTATTCGTCAGTGCTAGGATTACAGGCGTGAGCCACCGTGCCCGGCCAATAGTCAGACCTTTGATTCCAAAGCCTTAGAGCTGGCCAGGGAGGAGTACTGATCCCTGGGATAGCGTATATAAATTCCTAACTAATCAGGTCGAGAGGATCAGAGGAAAGTAGGGGAAAGGGCACAGCTCAGAACAAAAACAATTGGCACTGGTGTTTTGATGTCTCTCAAGTTCCACCACTCCAGCTGTTCCCTCATGTATGTTACAACATCTAGGAAACAAACCCGGCTGGAAGATGTGAAGTCTCCCATGGGAAAGACATTTGCACGGTGGGGGCGGGGGGGGGGACCCAGTATAGACGTGGTACAGCTGCCCGTGGCTCTCAGGGAGCAAACCCGGGCATCTCGTGCCATCCCTTCTCTGGTGTCTATTGTCAAACCTTCATCTTCACAGACATTTAAACAGTTTGGAGAAAATTTTGTTCTCACAGTCATTTTATGCCAATAGCAAATAATATGTTACAAAAATATTAATGCCCAATTTATATAAGTAACTTCCTTTTTGTTTGAGTTCTCAGAATTTCACTGATAGATAATTCTCAAGTAGTTGTCCTAGTTCTTATCATAATTTATATTTACATAGCATTTTCTCATGTCAAAACTTTTCTACTTGGCAATATGATAAACCATCATAAACTGTAAAATGTCTCTTCCCTAATCAACCTGGAAGGCATTAGGGGAAAAAAGTATGAATTTGAAAAACAAATTTTAAGTTTTAAAAACATGTGAGAGACATCCCTGAGGAGTCTGAGGATCCCTGGAGGACGGATGTGTGCGGGGGCAAGAGGCAGGGCTGGGGACAGGAGGGGCCTGGAGCCTTGGGTGGAGGATGGCTGGGGCTGTGGTCAGAGGAGAGCATTGTATAGCCCTACTGTGCAGCCTAGTTGATGAAAAGAGTCGCGAGTTGGCCGATCATACTCTGACAATCACTCCAACAAGCCTCCATTTCCATCCCCCAGACAGGTGGCCCAGCAATACTTACTCCTGGTGCTATTTCTTCCTAGCAGTTGAAATGTGAAGCCTTGGTCTTCTGGGGAAGTGGCAACAAACAGGGATGGTCAACAGTGGATCTGCAGTGTCTGGGGCTCTCTACTGTGGGCCTTATCTCCATCTTGCACCTTAAATATGCCCTGAGGGACACAGACCGGGGCCAGGCCTTCAGCGCATCCCCAACACAGCACCAAAGAGAGCAGCCACTACCTCCAGGGGAACATGAACTCACACAGCAAGATAACCACATGCCTGAGAGCTAGAAAAGGAAGACAGCACACTGATCAACATGCATCGCCAAAAACAGAATTTTGAAACAGACAGACCAAGAATTTAGAGTAACCCTAGCATGTGTAGAAGACAAAGATTTCCCACTGCAAGGCATTAAAAAGAAATCATGACTAAGTATTGTATATGCAACTATATACAAATATAATGTTGAAATAAAGAATATGCTAGATGAGGAATATTACAGGATGGACATAACTCACAATAGTGAGTAGAACTATTTGATTGGGAAACTCTAAAAAAAAGCCAGTAAGAAAGAGTGAGGCCAGGTGCAGTGGTTCATGCCTGTAATTACAGGACTTTGGGAGGCCAAGGCAGGAGGATCGCTTGAGCCCAGGAGTTTGAAGTTGCAGTGAGCTATGATAATGCCACTGCATTCTAGCCGGGGTGACACAGAGAACCTATCTCAAAAAAAAAAAAAAAAAGAGAGAGAGAGAAGAAAAGAATTGGAAGAACAGATGTAGAAGTATCAACAATAATGGGAACTCCCAAAGGGAAAATATTGGAAGAACTAATAAAGATGGGTCTTCCATTGTTAAAGATCGATGACACATCTCAGTTTGGAAAAAACTCATCAAGGAACAAACAAGACAGTTAAGGAGAAAATAGACCTAGAGTACATACAGGCAGAGAGGACATTCTAAAAGCTTCTAGAGAGAAGGGTCACCTAAAAAGAAACAAAAACCAAGTAGCATTGCAGTACTTAACAGCAACCCTGGACTCCATTAGACAATGAAGTAATATACTTACTGAAATGACACACCAAATTATCATTCAAATGTATGGGCATACAAATATGTTCTAAGGTACTCAAAGACCCAAAATGGAACCAGAATTGGAGGAAGAAGCTAAATGTAAAGAGAAACAAATTCAGGAGGATGCAGTACTAGGTAGGGAAAAAAGTATGGGTGATCAAAATACTTTGGTAACTGTAATGTTGATTCAGCAAAGGTGCCAAAGACAACAGTTTTTAAAATTAACAGGATTCTCTACACAAGTACTAACGAACTAGAATATGATGACAAAAATGAACTAACAATAACAACAAAATTATATAGTGTCTAGAATTAATTTAACCAAGACTATATAAGACCTCCAAGGAAAAATTTTGAAACTTAAAGAAATATAGAAGATCATTTTAGAAAAAGAGAATAGAATTCTGTGCTCTTGGATCAAACAACTTGCTATTATAAAAGTATTTATTCTTCCTTAATTAGTCCACAAATTCAATGCAATCCCAATAAAGATTCCAGTTGGATTTTTTTTGGGAATTGGATATGGTTTTCTGAAATATTAATATAAAAACAAATAATAAAGGCCCAGAAATAAGTAAGTCAAAATTGGAAAATCAGAGTAATGAGGAAGACTTCTCTTACCAGATACTGTGACTTAGTACCAATCCCTAGTAATAAAAGCAGTGTGGTTTTGGTGCAAGAACAAATAGACCATTGGGGTAGAATAGAAAGACCAGAAACAGACTCATGTATAGAGGGACATTTTTGTGATAAATATTGCACCACAAATCAATTGGCAGAGAACAGGATGGATTACTTAACAGATGGTGTACTTTGCAGAGAAAAATAAAACTGAACTCAAAGAGGGAATTGCAGGTAATTTGAGTGTCCATCTTTAGGAAGAGGATGGGTAAATGTGGTTGGAGGCACAGTGTGCAGCACTCTGAAATGGTTAGAAACAGCAGATTCAATGCTCAATGGCGACACGGATGCATCTTAAAGGCAATGCCGAAGTAATGCAAGATAACAGTTGCGTAAGTGTAAAGACTCATAAAGCAGCAATATATGATTTACAAGAACAGATAAAAATAAGATTCGTTGCCAAGGTGGGGTGGAGGAGGGAGCTGGGAGTGGAAAAATAGATAATAAAAACACAAATTTCATATTTATGGCTACATGATCTTACAGTACAGTGGTACGGAATAAATTTCCTCTTGTACCTATTGGTGGATTTTTTTTTCCCCTTCCTTTTGAAATCAGTTTGTGTTTGGTTATGGGGCGGCAGGATCTAGAGGAAAAGTTAGATATTGAAGCCATTGGACAGAGCACACAGGCTCAGAAAAATGAAACAACTTGTTCACAGCTAGGTAAGTGATGGTGGCTGGGACTTTGGACTCTTACTCCTGTGAAAACTTTGGTGCCCGTAAATTATTTTAAAATATCTAGAATTCTAAGTAAAACCATCTGGAAAGCAAATGTGCATTTTTTCCCCCACAAGGACATTTCCTTGGTTGTTCACTTCTCAATATGAAGACAAAACTCATTTCAGCAAAATGCAAATAAGCAAACATAAAACATACCATGATTCTATCACAGCCCTATTTGTTTTTATTTTCAAAATAAGGAACTGACTTAAGTCTGAGGGGAAATGACCCTGAGTCCTAGAACCTTTTTTTTTTTTTTGGAGAAGGCAGGTCCAGAAAAGTGTTATTTATTTGGAGGTAAAGATTTCAAACCCTGTGTTTTTATTTATTTTTATTTTTTTAGTTACTTTGGCATCTGCTAAGTTAAACAGTGATCAGAAAATCAAGGGAACGTCAGAGACTGTGTGAAGCAGGCAAAACCTTGTCAAGCTCAAAGGAGAAACCTGCAGGACCCCAGAGAGCTGATAGCTAAGGAGAAGTATCTTCTATAAAAGTTTAATAGAAGGCCTTTCCTAGGAAAGGTCAGTAGCACTTCAGCCCTGACCTCCAGGAGGCATTCAAGCCTCATGGGCAGCCAGCTATAGCTCTGGATCCAACTCACTGTTTCCCAAGAGTTTTCAGGATTACAAACCCAGACAATTTCAGAACTGGAACAAACCTGAGAAGTCATTCAACTTAAAAATTCTGGGAAGATGGTGGTGGCAGTTTTGAGTCTTCGAATGCCCACATAAAAGCAGAGGACAACCAAAATTTGCAAATATTTGCAATAAAACTAAGTGGTAGTGTATCCCTATAAACCCCAAAATACAAGAGGATGAGAATAAACAGTCATAAAACCTGCCGTGGCATCTGAAAGGGAGAAAGCAGAGGGCAGCACTAGTATGTCTAAGCAATCTGAGAGCTGGGGAAGCCCTAAATAGCCAATGAGAACCCGCTGGAGAGCAGGCAGACCAATGCAGCAGCAGTTGCTCAAACTGAGAGTAGTTTTGCCCACTTGAATGCCAGTGAGTGCAAGCTCCATTCCTCAACCCCAGTAAGATCTCAAGGCTGGAACAGCATACCCAGCAGTGTGCTAATAACTGTTTAACAGCCTGATTTGTAGTGTTTGCTGATTTGCATGATGCAAATACTCTCATCCTGGTCGCTTGCAAGCTACCAACATGAACGTGACATTGGGAAGAGTTGTACACAATTGACTCTTGCAAGGTGGGAGCAAGCTGTGCACTCTGGGAAGAGCCAGGGCTCTTTTCCAGAACTGGCCATACACTGAGTAGAAACTGCTGGGAATGAAATCAATCCTGGGCAGGAATAAGGACAACTGCAATGAAGGGAAGGAAAGGTTGAGATAAAGAGTGGGGAGTGGAACAGAGCCAGGAAATTTCAGAGAGCTAGCTGCCGCATTTCTGAACACTACACAATAAAAGAAGAGGGAGCTCCTAAAGTTCGGACAGCTACCCCGAACCACACCATCTTCTAAAAGTTCAGGAAAATTAATGTTACAGAAAAATGTACCAAGGTAAAATCCCATGAAAAGAAACTATAAGTCATTTAACTCCATGGTTTCACTAGAAACAAACAAAAAACTCCAGAAAATGCTTGTCATGTGCCATTTATTCTGAGTAGGAGGCCACGCTCCTGACAACTTCCAATAAGCTAAATTGACCTAACCGAAGCTGTGACATTGACAATGGTGTCTGCACCAGCTTCCTCCTACTCAGTCAACGACTTCCTACACCCTCATCACTTTGTCCTAATTGTCCAGACATTTTTACCTGGAGTGGTATCAAGTGCCAGACTGCCTCACCCCAACCAAAAATTATCCATTCTCTGTTCTATTCCTCCGTGGATCTAAAGGAGAGCTGATAAATCTTTGACAACAGATGTTTCAGGAATTAATTTTAGCTTAATAAAGTTTCCTTCCCCGTACTTTCACACAACAGCTGTAGTATTGCGTGCTTTCATTATATAACCCAGAAGAAATCGCTAATATGGGGATTTCAAAAAAATTGAGGCTGGGGCATGGGGAAGAAATTTTTGGCCAGAGGAGATTTAACAGTTCAGGTTCTTTGGTGGCAGACTGGAAAGAAGGGCTGTTCGTGGTGTCAGGAAGGGTAGGAAGCAGGGACTCTTGGAGAACTGCAGTTGCACGAATTCAAGAACCATCTGTTTCGGGTGCACATTAGGTAACTCAGTCTCAAACACATTTTGATTCTCAAGATTCAAATTACTGAGAATGAAACTTGGTCCATTTTGGGTCAAATGTCCATTCTCTTGATAAGTAAGTGGAATTTTATAATCAGCAGCTCTGGGCTATATGGAATTTCTCAAGAGGGGAAGCAAAAAAGAAAAACTAGAAGAGATGTCACCAGAGGCCTTCTAGGTGTGCCAGGTTCTAGTCAGCCTGATTACCTCATCACTTGAGGTGCTTTTGTTAAATGAAATCTAACGAGTAACTCAAGATATTTTGAAAAATCAACCTGATGTGGCTGGTTCACACATGGCTTCTGTTCCAACCTACACTGTCCTTCACATTGGATTTGGCCACTTCCCTGCATTGTTCTTACAAAATTCTCTCACACCAAGCATTATTGATTAAAGATTTCAGGTGGAGACTGAGAAGATGATTATATTGTATACCACCTAGCAAACATACTAAAATCCCATTAAGAATCCTATTTCCCATCATCAGTTGAATGAACAAATAAAATGTGTATATTTGCAGAATGGAATATTACATAGCACGAGATTGAATGCTCTACAATTATGCAACAACATGGATGATGTCAAGAACAATATCAAGTGAAAGGAGCTGGACTAAGATGAGTACACGTTATATGACTCCATTTATATGAAATACATAACAAGGCTGGTCACGGTGGCTCATGCCTGTGATCCTAGCACTTGGGGGAGACCAAAGAGGGAGGATTGCTTGAGGTCAGGAGTTTGAGACCAGCCTGAGCAAGAGCAAGACCCCGTCTCTACAAAAACTAGAAAAATTATCCAAGCATGTTAGTGCATACCTGTAGTCCCAGCTACTTGGGAGGCTGAGGCAGGAGGATCACTTGATCCCAGGAGTTTGCAGTTGCAGTGAGCTATGATGACACCACTGCACTTCAGCCAGGGCAACAGAGCCAGACCCTCCCCCCGCCCCCTCCCCCCCAAAAAAACACCAGACAGAACAAACCCATGTTGTTCTAGGTTAGGGTAGTGGTTACTCTTGGGGGAGAGGTCATGACTCAAGGGGTCACAAAGGTAGCTTCTAGATGCTTCTCGATCTGGGTGCTGGTTCCATGGGTGTGTTCTGTTTGTGAAAATTCATTAAGGTGTATACTTCTGGTATGTGCCCATTTTTCTTTTTATATAATGTACTCAACAAAAAATAGAACTTCTTAAAAAGTTAAAGAAACTTTATTAGACAGTCCCGTTCTTCCCAAAGTCCCTCCTTGGTTGCCTGGCCAATTAGGGGTGCTCCCTCTCTCCTCTCAGCCGTGTCCCGCTGCACCCCTCAGGCTCAGGGGTCCTGCTCCGAACACATGCCTGCCTCTGTTTTGCGCAGCTCCCTGGATGGCTCGGTCTTCCACTCCACCTGCTTCTCTCTCAGAAAGTGGCCCCGTCTGGCTTTCTGGTTGGTCTTTGCTGGTTTTCCCACAGTTCTTGTGGATAAAATATTTATCCATCTCATTACATTTTCAACCTGAGAAAAGCATTTGCAAATATTTACAATTTTGAATTCACAAATGCTCTCCCCAAGGAATCAGTTAGGAGAAGAGACCTGGTATTCCACTGACTAACAGTCCAAACCTACTTCTTCATCTTCCTCCTCCTCCCTCCTTTCCTTTTCTTAGGGAAGCTAGATGCTAAGTACCAGCGGTGCTAGTCTAGTGGTCACATTTATGATGTTTGTGATCATGAAGTTGCCATCAGGGCTCTGCCTATATCCTTTTGGTCCTCAGCATCTTCAGCACCCACAGTTGGTGTGTAAACACTTAGTCCCCCTACCCCCCGGGTGATCTCTGAGGCCCGTGTATTATGTGGGCTTCTTGAGTGCCACATAGGGATAAATGTTCAAGTTGCCCACGGTTTGTAATTTATTACCACACCCCTTCTTAGCTGCCTCCCTCCTCCATCTCAAGCCCCCACTCCCCGTAGCCCTGCAGGTGTTTCCTAGGTCATCTCCCAAACAGAGCAGTTCCACATGAAGCCTTATCTCCGAGTCTGAGTCTGGGGGAATACAAACAGGGCGGAGATCTACCTTTCCTGTAAACCTGCACACGCACCTGTGTGCTCATGCGCACATCCTCCACACACAATGAGTTATATTGTGTGTGGTGCACCCTAAGGTGACCCCAACGAGTCATGCGCTTTGTCTAATTCCCTCCCCTTGAGAGTGGATAGAATTTGTGACTTACTTCTAGCTAGGGGAGGATGGCAAAAGTCATAGGACAGTCACTCCTCTGATCATGTTCCATTACAGCAGACTAGAGAGGGATCCTCCCATTGGTTTTGAGGAAGCAGACCACCATGTTTGAGCTGTCTATGGGATCCCATGACAAGAACTGTGGGGGCCTCTAGGAGCAGGGTCTGGTCTCTGAACGACAGCCAGCAAGAAAGCAAGGACCTTGGTCCTACAACCACAAGGAGATGCATCATAACAAAAAGCTGGGGGAGTTTCATGTTGAGCCTCCAGACGAGAACGCAGTCCCACCGACACCCTGATTGCAGCCCTCTGGGACCTTGGGCAAGAGGACCCAGCTGAGCTATATATAGACTCTTGACCCACAGAAATTCTGAGATAATAAATGTGTGTTGCTTGGAGCCACCAAGTTTGTGGTAATTTCTTAGGCAGCAGAAGACTAATGCAGTCTCTGTGGAAACTTTTGACCTGGGGTGCGGACTCATTTCTAGCCGCCTCAGACCTCGCTGGCAGGGATCTGACCTCAAGGTGCCTCCCGTCCCATTCTGTGCTTTGGTTTTGTTACGTGAGGACAACCAGTATTACCACCCTTTCTTCTTCTTCCTGATTTGTTTTCGCTAAAAGTAAATACTAGAGTGGCCCAGCAATTCTCTGGCGGATACAAGTTTCTTTAGCAATGCCGCTCTATGAATTCCTTCTGCAGACGTGATCCAGCAGAGCCTGGATCCAGGCTCATAGGACCTTGTTCCATGGCTCATTTCGAAAGTCCATTGGGTTGTAACACAGTTCGTAAAGTCCTTTCCTTCCTGAACATGAATGTCAGAGATTTAACTTAAGAATTTGCGCAATCCTCTAAAACCCTCTCTCCTCTGCTATGAGAAATTTAATAGCATTATTTGGCAGCTGTATGTATTTTCAAACACTGTTTTACTGGCTTCCAAGAACTTCCCTATGGCTACAGAGGCATTGTCTGGAGTGGGACCACCTTAGCCTCTCCTTGTTCTTCCTTTCTCATATCTGCTTTATCTAACATTTCAGTACTCTTTCCAGTCAAGATTCAAGTATTTCTTCCTAGGGGAAGTAGTGGGAGAATATTCTTCTGATAGCATTTCAATCGGAGGGAGGGGAGCTTTGCACTGACTGTCCCTCGTGCCAGCCCTCATCTCTGTTGGTTGTCCCCAGGTTGGGCAACGGGTGTGCTTTCATAACCCAGGTAACCCAGGCCACCACAATCGGTCCTCTGGATCCATGGGGTTCCACATGCACAGAGTCAACCAACTGCTGATCGAAAATATTCGGAGAAAAACCCCAACAGAAGTAACAATATGACAATAAAAAAATACAAATTAAAAACAATACAGCACAACAGCTATTAACCTAGCACTTACATTGTATTAGTGTCATAAATAATCTAGAGATGATTTAAAGTATACAGGAGGATGTGTGCATAGGTTACGTGCAAATACTCTGCCATTATGTATGTGAGACTTGAGCATCCATGGATTCGGGTATCTGCCGGGGGCATGGAACCAATACCCAGTGTACACCCAGGGACGGCTGTACTGTGTTCACTTGTGTTCTAAGAAGAGGATTAGTCTTTTGAGAAATTTAGGCAAAGTTAGGATCTTAACAAATCACTTTCTAGTTATTTTCCTCCTCTATTATCACCTGTAATAGTTATTTTCCTCCTCTATTATCACCTGTAAGAGGAAGTCAGAAAAATTAATATCCTAATAAAGCTGCAGTAACCTTCTCGTCTTCCATGAATAATATTTCAAACCACTTTGTATTTACCCTCTTTAAAAAAAAGTCTTCAAGTAGGATCCTTTCAAACTTGGTCTCATTTCCATCCACAGGTATTCCGAACATCAGCCGTGGCTCTGATGAGCATACCACCCACGATGTGGATCTTTCCCAGGGCCGGGCTGCTCTCTCAGATATTGGACTCTTGAGGCTGTCACGCTTGGTCTCACTGTTCTGATCATCGGAGTGTGGCGAGGCGCATTCAGGGGATGCATTCATCCACTGCCGTAGGAAGAGCACATCTGGTCAAGAGCTGGGTCCACGCTTGGCTCTGAGCCCAACACTCCCTCAGAGCCCCCTCTCCTGCTCGCCAGCGTTCCCTGAAGCACAGCCACTGTGTGGGGAGAGCTAGTTCCCACGTTTGCAGAATCAGCCTCGCGCTGGGCAGACATACACCTTCCCATTCTTCTGAGCACAGCGTGTTCCCCTGCTCTGGAGCTGTTTGGGCAGATGATCCACCTCTCTCCCTGAAATTTACTGTTTCTCTTAGGAATTTTAATCAAGTCTCAAACCTTTCTGTTAAATCCTTATCCCAGAACGATGACTGCCTGGGATAATGCATAGTTATAATATCCTGAGAGCAGCCATTCAAACGTGTTCTTTCTTGAACTGGCAGGTTTGCTACAGGGTTCTACAGGCACATGTCACTGAGCTCCTAATTTAATACCTGCCTTAAGAAACAATTTCATTAAATATATTCAATGACCCTAAAAAAAAGTCATTTTGCCCCCATTCTACAGATGGGAAAACAGCCTCAGAGAGGTTGAGCAGGCTGGGATTGGAACTCAAGTGTATTTGACAATAAAATTCATGTCAGAAGACACGAAGGAAGAGAACATAAAGACTTGCCTTATGAACCTAAACGCTGAAAGGTATTTCTCAAACTAGAGCCCATGCACCCCTTGTGCTCAGTAGGAATATTTTGGGGAGTTTGTTTGATTCTCTAAAAATAATTTTAAGTGTATTTTCTTTTTTAAAAACCACTTTATTGAGGTATTATTGATATAAAAGAGCTGTAGATATTTAATGTATATAACTTGATGCGTTTGGAGAAAAGTATATACCTGTGAAACCATCATCACTGTCAATGCCATAAACTTATCCATTACCTCCAGAAATTTCCTCCTGCCTCCTTTGTTTTTCTAAAAGTGTATTTTCACTTTGCTGATAATGTGTAGGAAAAAAGAGAATTTTCTGAATAATATGCTTGATTACTTTCTGAGTAATGCTTTGAGATTTTTATGCCGCATTTTGTATTTATGTTAAAATTCACTGGCACTAAGTCTTACTACTTTATTTATGAGCTAGTGGGAGATAACACGGGGTGGCTTCCTTGGAAACAGGGTGTGAGGTAGAGGCCAAATGCCTCGCAGTTGTTTGGATGAAGAAAAGTAAACTGATATTTGAGCCAAAAGGTGACTGTTGAACCCCCAAAGAACCTTAACAATAGCAAAACATTCCAAACTCCTTTTTGTAAACCAAGTTCAGTGGCAGCAAACCAACATTCTCTGTTTAATCAAATTTATGTGAATTTGAAGTTTATTAGGTATAGTTTTATTTCTATTAATATGTCATTTTTTTGGTTTTACAAGAGCAGCAAGCATAAAGGATACATACCTAGTTTAATGTTTGTATATGTTTAACATAAGATAATTTTCTTATATATGAGGGATCCACAAGAATTTTTCACTATATAAAATCTGAACATTACTCAAGTTTGAAAATAATTGTTTTATTGAAGTATAACAGCTTTATTGTTTTTAGAAACAAGATATGGATGTTATAAAATATTAATTCTAAAAAATACAAAGAAAGTAAATTTTTAAAAAGTTACCTTAATCTCACTACTGTAAAAATAAACACTGTTAACAATGGTGAACATAGTTTCACTTTATTTTATTTTTTTATATAAAGATATCTTATACTCTTTTTATTTCAATAGATTTAGAGGGTGCAAATGGTTTTTTGTTACACAGATAAATTGTACAGTGATGAAGTCAGGGCTTTTAGTGTACCTATCACCTGAATAGTGTACATTGTATCCCATAGATAATTTACTATCCCTCACCCCTCTCTCACCTACCCCCCATTTTGGGTCTCCAATGTCCATTATACCACTTTGTATGACCTTGCATACCGATAGTTTAGGTCCCCTTGTAAGTGAGAACATGTGGTATTTGGTTTTCTATTCCTGCTTTACTTCACTTAGGATAATGGCCTCCAGTTCCATCCAAGTTGCTGCAAAAGACATTATTTCATTCCTTTTTATGGCTGAATAGTATTCCATGGTATATACATAAACCACATTTTCTTTACCCACTCATCAATTGATGTGCACTTAGGTTGATTACATATCTTTGCAATTGTGAATTGTGTTGCAATAAACATACGAGTCCATGTGTTTTGCTGATACAATGACTTCTTTTCCTTTGGGTAGATACCCAGCAGTGGAATTGCTGGATCGAATGGTAGATCTACTTTTAGTTCTTTGAGGAATACCCATACTGTTCTTCCATAGAGGTTGTACTAGGTTACAGTACCACCAAGAGTGTATATGCATTGCTTTTTCTCTGCATTGATGCCAGCATTCGTTTTTTGGGTTTTTTTTAACTATTTTATTTTATTTTTATTTTTTTGAGAGATAGTCTCACTCCATCACCCTGGGTAGAGTGCAGTGGCATCATCGTTGCTCACTGCAACCTCAAACTCCTGGAATCAAGTGATCCTCCTGCCTCAGTCTCCTCAGTAGCTGGGACTACAGGCACAGCACACGCCATGACACCTGGCTAATTTTTCTATTTTTAGTAGAAACAAGGATCTTGCTTTTGCTCAGGCTGGTCTCAAACTCATGAGCTCAAGCAATCCTCCCACCTCGGCCTCCCAGAGTGCTAGGATTACAGGTATGAGCCACCATGCTTGGCCTTGACTTTTTAATGGCCATTCTGACAGGGGTAGGGTGATATCTCATTATAGTTTTAATTTGCATTTCTCTGATGATTAGTGATGTTGAGCATTTTTTCATATGTTTTTTGGCCCTTTTTCTATCTTTTGAAAAAATTGTTCATGTCTTTTGCCCACTTTCTGATGGAGTTATTTGGTTTTTTCTTGCTGTTTTGCTTGAGTTCTTTGTAGTTTTGAATATCTCTCTACATACATGCAGATGGAAGGAGAGATAGAAATAATTTTACAGATATGGTATTATATTGGAAACAGCATTTTAAAACAAAAGTATCAAGTTTGGTTTTTATAGAAAATAGGCACCTATAGTGAAACTAAAGAACTGCCTGTTTTCAGATAAATGTGCTTTGTGACAGAAAATATTAATATCTGAAAAAGTATTTTAAAAAATGTAAGAGCCCCAGACATTTTTATTATTATCAGTAATACACATTTTGACTTCATATAGTATCTATTAACTCCTTACTAAAGATTAAGGAAATTCATACATTTATAATTTATTCTATCTCCTCTCCCTTTGCATTGTTAATATTAATATAATTCTTCTTGTAAGATTAAGGTTTAAAACCAGGGGTGGGGAACCTGCAGCCTTAAGGCCACATGTGGCCTTCTAGGTCCTTCAGTGCAGCCTTTTGACTGAAACAAAAATTTACACAACAAATCCTTTTATTTTTATTAATATATTTTTGTTTGTCTTTTATATTTAAAATACCAAAGAATAAAATAAGTTTCAAGGAAATAATCCTCCCAGATTGACTCAGCAAAATTAGAACATTAGTAAGTAATAAGGGCTAAATTGACAGCTGCTACGGTCATGATTTGGTTTTTACTTCCCCCACCTGGCTGGCACCGCGACTGCACAAGGCTGGTTTGGTGAGAGTTGATGGGGGTCAAGACACCAGTCTGTTATCAGCTTTTGACAATAGTGCACTGTGTTTCTGTTTGAAGTGGAATTTGTGAATAGTTGCACGGCTCAACAGTATTTTTTAATTTTTTCTGCTTAACAGCCCATCATGTCAAAGAAGACCAAGAGAACACTGAAAGAAGAAAATAGATTGTTTAATGAGGATTGGGAATTGCAATATTATCTTGTTTCTGCTAAAGATAAGATGGTTTGCTTGCTTTGTGATACTGGAATACCAGCATTAAAGAAATGAGTAGGATGATATATGTGAATCACTTGTATAGTACGCAGCTGTTATAGACCTATTAATTGGAAAATATAATGAACGATTCTCTGACTTTGAGAAGAATGACCTCACACTCAAATTAGCATTTCAGCCTCACCTAGTTGATATCACCAAGTCACCTAAAGAACTGCAGATGGAATTGATTGAGCTCTCAGTAGATGACATTTTAAAGTCATTGTTTGAAGCTAAGAAAAATCCAGTTGAAATACAGAAAAATGCAGTGCCATACCCACACCTTGGCAACATGCCCAAAAAATGCTTTCTTGCTTTTCAACCACTTATTGCTGTGAATCTACATTCTCCTACCTAACCCAGATTAAAATGCCCTTAAGGTCACAGACAACTGATACCCATCTAGAGGATCCACAGAAACTGCAGACCTCCATGCTACAACCAAATATTCAAATGCTTCCCAACAAAAAGCAGACACAACAAAGTCATTAAAAGGTTGGTTAACTTTAAAATTAACAAATAGTTTTCTTTTTTGAAATTAAGTATGTAGTAGTTAGATTTTTACAAAATAGTGTACATTTTAAAGTATATCTAAGTGAAGTTTCTTGAATGCAGCCTTATTTGGTTACAGCTAAATTCATGTGGCCTTCCAACATGAAAAGGTTCCCCACCCCTGGCTTAAAAACATTTCCATTTCATTCCACATTACCATAGTTCTCATAGTTCTTTAGCCTTAGCTTTATAATTAATTAGAGTCAATAGCCACCAGTAGTTTTAGCCTTAATTTTAATTAATTAATTTACTACTATTATTATTTTTAAACACATTTTCTCCATTGCTGACATCTTTATTTTTTTCCTCTTTTGATTGTTTGGATTTTGTCATTAGATAAGTTTGTTTCAGGAGAGCTTCATGGAGCCAGGGTTTCCTGAATTCTTGCATGCTTGAATATTAACTGTTTTATACTCAGTTGAGTATGAAATTATCGGTCATACTCCTTTCCTTCAGAAGTTTGTAAATATTGCTTCACTGTCTTTTGACAGTGAGTATTGCTGTCAAGAAGTCTAAGACTGACATGTATTTAATCTCATGTATTTGACTTTACTTTTACCTTGTACTCATTGGATTCTGTACCTCTAGAGTTCAGAAACTAAGACAGGATATATCTTGGTGTTTATCATTTTGAATCAACTTTTCCAGGAACATATGTGCCTTTTCAGTGAACAGATTCTGGTCTTTAGTTCAGGGAAATTTTTAAAATATTTTATCTTTGAATTTTTTTTTTCTGTTCTATATGGTCTGTTCTTTTCTTCCAGCACAAAAATCACACATTTGTTCTTTTATGTCTTCTGTATCTATCATCTTCTCTCTAACCACTTAAATAGAGTTGATATTTGCCTTTTCTTTGAGTGATTTACTCAAGCCAATTCACCATGCTACATGATATTCTTGGTAATATTTTTCTCCCTTTTATTATTTCTACTCAAGCTCTCAACTTAATGCTAACTTCCTTTTTCTTTCCAGAGTTGTGCCAGATCCCCTTATTTTGGATTCTTTAAGCTCTTATTGGGAGTAAGGCATGGAGTGGTTATCACATTATCTGCAATAATTATTTGAATGAACAGAGAATTATTTTTCTGATTTCCCCCATAGTTTCCTTGAGCAATTCCCATTGGGATGTTTATCTCCTTTTTTTCCCTATATTAATCTCCCTTTTACTTTTGCAATATCTATTCATAGGTATTGTGATAATTATTATGTTTCAGTAAAAATCAATGCATCATCTGTAACATACTCTTTTGGGTTATCAGATTCTAGACCTGATTGTCTTGATTCTAACCATAGAATTTTTTGAAGCAATATAGTATTAAATTAGACAGGATTAATCAATCTGGTATTTACTATTTACTATGTATTTACCATGACATTGTACTATATTCTTGAGCCTTAAAATGGTTTAAATACCACTGGTTGGTAATACTCACAAATCCAGGCTTCCACTTGCAAATTGCTTTTTGCCTTACCTTATCCCTAAAACCTCCTCTCCAACTGTCTTCATGGGGCCCCCATGCTGCAGGGCAGAGCCTTAAGGTTGGTCATAAACTTCTACTTCCATAACGTGTTTATACGTCTATACTGCCTATCCCTTGGTTGCAACATAGCCTGGAATGACTGTTCTCAAGTAGTACACATCTGATCCATCATTATTGTGCATATTCTTTTATTTTATTGTGCATATTCTTTATTTTAACTTTTACTAAAGTTCCCAGTGACTTTTTAAAATTTTATTTCACTTTGTTTTAGAAAAATGGAATGTTTCGTGAATTTGCCTGTTATCCTTATGCAGGAGCCATGCTAATCTTCTCTGTATCAGTCCAATTTTAGAATATGTGTTGCCAAAGCGGGTACCCTAGTGACTTTAGAGACTGACCCCTGAATTAAGAAACTACAGGATCCAAATACAAATAGAACAAGATAATGATGAAGCCGGGAAGGGATTGTTCATTCTGGGGTTTTCAACTGGCCCCTATAGGCAAGATCAACAGATCTGCATTGTTTGGCTCACACATAGTTGAAAGAAATTGATTTGCATGCTGGTTTCCCAGCTCTAAATGCCCTACATCAGGCCCCTTCACTTATTCATACCTGCTAGACCCTGTAAGCATTACAGTTTAGCTTCAGGCTCTCATTTTATAGATAAATAAACTGTGGTTTGGAGGAGAAACATATACTCGAGATCACAAAGATTTAAAGTGTTGACAATAATATTTGTTAAGCACTCATGCCAGGCCCCATTTCAAACTCTTCACATATGTTAACTAATTTAATCCTCAAACCCTAAGAAAAGAAAACAAAGGCTTAGACACTGCAGGCTCAATGTCACACAGCCATTTGGAGGCAGAGTCAGACAGATCCAGAGTGGCTTAACTCTGAACGCTTTGCTCTTCCCACCAATAAATCACCATAGGCCCTGGCTGGAGTCTTATATAAGTGGGCACATCTCAGGAAACAACACCTGAATTTTCTCTTTCTTACATCAGGTGCTTCTCCAGTCTCAGTTCAGACTCCTGATTTTTTTTTGTTGTTGTTGTTGGCTAGAAATTTCAAATTTATTTAAATTTTTAAGGATATTAATTTTTTTTTTAATTCGGACTTCTGATTTTAAAGTCTTCACTAGTGCCTTAGGACAGAACTTCCCAAGGATGACCCTTGGCCTCCTAGGCAGAGAACCACCCTGCCCCACGCTCAGCACATGAGTATTGGCAGGGCCACAGAGATAGGGCTGTGTAGCTTCAGCACTGCACGAAAGTACACAGCTAAGGGGGCAAGTAGGGACTGAAATCCAGCCTGCTTTGGTCCTGTGAGTCCATGGGGCTGTGTGTTCCTATGGAAAAGGGGCCTCCTTTTTTCAGTTCTACAAATGCACCGTATGGGCCAGTGGTGGTCCTGCCTTTGAGGTGAAGCAGAGTAAACTTCTGGGCTCCAGAAGAAGTACATGTGATATAACTTAGCTAAGTTAATCATCACATTCCATCCTCCTGGCCTCAGTGATTGACTGGGGAATGAGCACGTAAGTCATGTCAGGCCACGCTTGGCCAAAGAGGCTTAATTTTGAAGGCTTTTGTTTGATGGCTATGGACCACTTTCCCTGTAGAGGTGAGGGCTGGAGCTGCTGCAGCTATATTGTGACTAGATGGGGCCTGATGAGGAAGCTAATCCCCAGCAAAAAAAAATGCTCAAAAAGAGAGAGAGAAAACTCCATCCGGGAACTTTGGTGAGCTGTTGGTCAAGATAAACCGGAAACTCCAATCTACTTATGAACTGTGGAGTAACATAAACCAATAAATTCTCTTTTTAGCTTGAAACAGACTGGCTGTAAGTTGTGACCAAAAGAAAGCACACGAGCTATTCCATACATACCCAACACAGGCCTTCTCCCTATTCCCCTTCCTGGCTTTATATTCTCACCATAGCACTTGTCATCTTCTCATACTTCGTTACTTATTTGGTTTATTGTCTATCTACCTTCACTCCCCAGGCCTGCTGAAATGCATGCTCTATGATGGCAAGGAATTTTATCTGTTTTCTTCACTGTTGGGTTCCCGGTCCCTAAAATGAGTTCTTGGCACACAGCATGTATTCAGTAAAGATATGTTGAGTGATATACCTATTCATTGAATTACTGAGGATTACTAAAATTTCACAGACATAAATGAAAACCCTCACATTTCTAGAGTTAACTATGGACGACCCCAGCCTTCATGTAATAGGACGAGTGACAGCTTGTCTGTGCTTGGGAACGTTAGGAAGCTTCCTGTGCACGTGCACACACAGATTATTGGCGTTTCAGCAATTTCACGGGGGGCACTTTGTTATTATTACATCACCAAGATTGCCTTAAGCTGCTGATGCTTTTCGACTGGAACTATTTTAAGATATGTTTTAAATATGTTTAAATATATTTATAGAATGACTATTAGATTTTACTTTATTTTGTTTTGGTAGATCTGCTATCTATATAACTTTCTGAATTTTTATTTTGTTCATCTCTACTAATTTGCTATCATAAGGTATTTTTCCTCTTAAAAATGTAAATGAATTAGGAGAAGAAGGTGGGTCACGGTGACTTTTATCTCTCATATGTGCCACAGTCAGAAAACAATTGTGAACTTCTATCTTTCTGGGATTTCCTCATCCATGTTTCCTTTGCCTTCTTTTAGTTCCTCCGGGTACAACTACAGACCCTGGCTCTTACTCCAGCAGGGCTCTGCGTGGCTCCCATCTGTCTGTTATTCTCAATTTACCTGTCATTTCTACCACGGAATCTGATGCTTTTGTTTGGTTTCCTGATAGTGATTTGCCTGGAGCTGCCTCCGGAGATGGTGGTTGCTAATTTGCTGAAGCAAAGCAGCGATACATTATTTCTGATGTTTTCCTCTTTGACACCAAAAGAGTGACAGGTGTGTGATGGGTGGAAGGAAGAAGACAGGAAGAAGGGAGAGGTGGTGACGGCCAAGGCTCCACCCCTCCCACGGCCCCTTTCTTCTTTGTTCCTTCTTCCAGCCAGCACCCAGGAGCTGCCGGTTGCCTGCTCGGGTGACGGGCGAGTGTTCTCGATCAGGGTGTGAGATGTTGTGTGTTTACCCATTGGCGGTGCCAAGTGGATGAAGCAAGTGGCCGCCCGCACAGCCTGAACTGCAGGCCAACCCACGTGGCCTCTCCTTTCTGGTGGTAGAGCCCCTCTAAGGAAGGTGGACGTGGTCACACCAAAGCCACACTTTGCCTAATTATCAAGTCCATATTGTTTCTTCTTACGTTGCCATGCAGATTTGTGCCCTAGGCGTCATACGGCTGTTTGAGGCAAAATTACCTGCTTATTTGGAGGTTATTGGAGCACCAACCCACAAGGAATCCCCAACCTCACAGGGCAGAGAGAACTGCATGGGGCCACACGGACTGTTAGTGGTGGGGTGGATGGGGGGTGGGGAGACGAGCACCCAGGGCCCAGGGCAGCTCCAAGGCACCTGCTTTGACTGTCATCTCCCCTCGTAGGCCACGAAGTGCTCACTTAGGTAACACCCACTCATTCATCCTTGCTCAGAGGCTGGCACCCGTGTCATCTGCATCCCTCCTCTGCTCAGACCAGCACTGCTGCTGGGGAGGGGGAGGCAGAGGAGGGGACAGGGGAGGAAGGGGACAGAGAAACACTTGGGTGTATTTCTGAGTCTCATTTCCGCTTTCCCCTTTCCCCACTACTGATTGGAACACAGCAACCTCCTATATATACAACTGTTTATTAAAAGAATGTATGGTCCACATCAGCCTAGTGGGAAGTCTACTGGTAAGTGTTCCCTCGGCCAAAGGAAAAGCAAGCAGGTGGCTGAGGGGGAGGATGTGGGCTGTGGAGGGCAGAGCCGTGCAGAAGCCGAAGGGGGCTAGAGGCTCATCCCTGAGTTTCCTCCTCCTGTCCTCAAACTCCTTATGGCCAAAGCCCCAGCTGTTTCATGGGTTGGTGTGGGGTCGGGCTGTCCTAGACTGCTCGAGACAGCCAGAGAGAGGAGAAGACAGTGGAGCACTACGTAGAGGGATTGTGGGGTGACCATTTAGAGCTAGAAGCCACTATTACACCAATGCTAACATCTCTGTCTCTGAGCCTAAAAAGTCAGTGTGATGGGTCTCATGGCTCTTAGTTGCAGGTTTACCCTCTGAGACAATGATCAAACTTAGCCAGTGTGGCAGAGAAGGGGGAGGAAGGGAGCTGTCCAGGGGGCAGCAGTCTTGACTCTTGCACTATGGTCGGTACTTGCACAGGAAGTGCTGGCGCTTGGTGCAGTCATTGTTGTTCCAAGTTAAAAAGTCTGTAAGAAAAGAAACAGACATTTACATCCATCTGCTTCTGTACTGAACTGACCAGATTATCTGGGTGTTTTGCTTAGAGTCATGCCTAAGGTCATGGGATGGTTGATTTTATGTGTCAACTTGGCTAGGCTATGGTGCCAATTGTCTGGTCAGACCCAGTCTAGATGTTGAAGGTATTTTTTAGATGAGGTCCATTTACATCAATGGACTTCGAGTAAAGCGGGTTGTCCTCCATCACGGGAGTGGGCCTCATCCCATCAGTTGGAGGCCCTAAGAGAAAAGACTGAGGTCCCCAAAGAAGAAGGAATTCTGCCTCCAGACCACCTTCGCACTCAAGATGGCAACTCAGCTCTTGTAGGAATTTCCCGCCTGCTGGCCTGAGCTGTGGATTTCAGACTTGCTAACCCGCAACTGCACGAGCCAGTTCTTCAAGTGATACGCACTTTGCACGTATTAAGATGATCAGTACCATCATTTCCCCCTTTTTATGGAGGCATCTGAGGCACAGAGAAATAAGAAATCTGCACATGGAACACAGCTCAGTCAAGGGGACGAGCTGAAATTCTACCCTGGGCTTTCAGAATTCAGCACCCATGCCCTTGACTACAAATTACATTGAATACGAACTTTTTTTTTTTAACTGAAAAACTCTAGTTATCATTATGCAATGTCTCAAAGTGAACTAGTAGGCGAGTCAGGAAATTCTGTGAGCTGCAAATTTCCAGAGACACAAAGCAGTGACATCGTGATAGAAAGGGGAGAGTCAGAAAGGGAGAGAGCAGGACACAGAATAAAGTGCCCCTCAGCTCTTTCTAAACAGACACAAACAAAGATATGGTCCTGTCACAGAGGGAAAGAGAATGAATGTGTGGCTGTGTATTGGGACGTGAATGTTATATCTTTTGAATTAAGAAAAAAAATTAGCAACCGTGTCTCAGGGCAAAATACATTATACAAAAATAAAATGACATTGATGAGGCTGAGGGAGATGTGATTTTAAATTCTACCTTCCACCAGTTTTTCTTGAATCCTGGCTTCATTCCTTGCGTTTTTCTGTCTTAGGAGCCTGTGTTCTGCCAGCCACGGGCTGGGGTGAGTACCCGTGGGAAAGGAGGGGAACCCAAAGTCGTGGTGCTCTCAAGACAACATCGGGCTTCCAGTTCCCAGCGATACACACGGGCAAGTTCACTGTGGAGCTTTCCTGATACGGTCATGGACCAACAGGGACAGGGTTTTGTTGAGAACCTTGTCCAGCAGGAATCTCAGGACCCTGGGGATAGGAGGGACGTGGGGAGGCAGCAGGTCTGCTGCTTCCCCAAAGCTGGTCTGGCGTCCAGTCCCAGAGATTCGGATGGTATAGGTCTGGCAAGAGAATCCCTGGGATTTTTATTTTTAAGATGTTCCTCATTTGATTCTTTCATGCCATTGAGCTTCTCTTCTAACACTTTAATGCTTCAACTGCAATAAAAGCTACAAGGTCTACCTTTTTCTTGGTTAACTCTAGTGATGGGTTTCTCACTACTTCCTGGAGTAGCCCATTATGTGTTTGAACAGTAGTAACTGTTCCAAACTTTTTCCTCCATTTGGGTAGAAAGCCACATTAGTAGCTTCTCCCTCCTGGGCTTGGTAGCGTTCCTTCCATGTGAGCCGATTTGTGCCTTGAACAGCAGCAGCTGCCAGCTCTGCTGGGCTGTGAAAATCCCTTCTCTGGATTTTTCTCTGTAAAGGTCTTCCTCGGAGTCTGTCTCTTCATGTCCATCCTTCAACCCTTTTTAGAAAGTTTTCTTGCTTTCTTGTTCATGCGCACAAGCTTTATTCCTCGGAAAACAGTAAACTCTGCCCCATGCCCTGTGGGAGCAGCCGGGTCTCTCTCCACCTCAGCCCCAGTACCCGAATCCCCCGACTGGGCCCCATCCCAGGCCCACTTCTTAGCTAGCAGAGAGGTCCTGGGAGCAGGTCACTAGGATGACCTGTCACACCCACTGGGATGTTCTCAAACACGTGAGCTTTGACATCAAGTATCCTTTTCATCTTTAATATTCTGTGTTCTTGTTTTACAGCTGAAATCTTCCACATCACTTATTAGCTATGGCCCTCAACAGGGGGAAGATTTGCCCCCCACAGGGGACATTTGGCAATATCTGGGGATATTTTCAGTTGTCACAACATGGGAAGGTTGTGGCATCTACTGAGTAGAGACCGGGAATGCTACTAAAGCTCCTACAGTGTACAGGGTCGCCCCCCACAGCAAAGAATTATCCAACCTAAGATGTCATCAGTACCAAACTTATTAGCATGAAGAGCAAAGAATGAGAGCAGGCCGGGGAAAGGAGACGGCTCCAGTGATCGTGTACAGCCTGTGGCTGGGGTGCTGCCCCTCGTCCTGGGGACAGGAGTCAGGGAAACAAACAAGAGGGAAGAACCCAGGCAAAGACTGGGTTTCCAGGGCTCATGGGGAACCCTGATTTTAAAGAAGTCAGAAGGAATCCACCTGATTTTGCCACATATATTTACTCCCTGTGGTCTGTGTTTCCCCAAATGTGATGGCTGTCCCTCTCTTAGTATACAATATGATTTCAAAATAAATGTATTTAAGAACAGATGAGTGGATTTAAAGAAAATATTGAGTCTATAACTGAACAGCTGGTATACTGATACAGCAAAGATTACAAAGGGGTCACAAAGGACTGAAGGCTGGTAACCAACATCTGTGGCAAGGCCATTGTCCTGTGGGAGAAAAGTGTCGCCCCATGTGACACGGGGAGGGTGGGAAGGGAGGGCCCCACGTCCGGTTTTGCCCTTCCCAGGTGAAGAGAAAGGCTGCAAACTGGGGAGCAGCGAGGGATGATGCGCTGGAACTTACTGGTTCCCGAGCTCAGCTCTGCGCAGTACTTGCTCCCCCCCGCGGCCTGGCCGGGCCAGGGTCTGTACAGGTGCCTGGCCCCGTCTATCCACTGCCTCCGCTGCCCCTGCAACGACAGGAGGGGGAAGAAATCACAGGTCGGCACCCCACCTGCTCACAGCCAAAGCGGTCCCCTCAGTCCCCTTTAAAACATAGTTTTCATTGTAAAAACAGGGAAAGTACAGAAATGCATAAAGAAGGAAAAATAGAAAAGTCACTCCATTCAACTACTAAGAGGAAAACATTAGCATAGTTACTTCAGGTATAAACATTTTCATGTATCATTACATTTTTAGGTACCAAAAATGTGATCTTTAAAATATATATTCAGTTTTGTGTCTTGCTTTCTGCACATTTTTAATGGTAAGGATGTGCTATAATTGACTTTAATATTCTTCTGTTGATTGATAGGTATGTTGTTTCCAATTTACAATTATTATAAAGAATACTGCTATGAACAACTTTGTTCACAAACCTGTTTCTGCACTTACAGTTATTTCCTTCTGATAGAATCCCAGAAGTAGAATTAATGGGTCAAAGAGTATTCTGAGGTTATTGATACGCATTGCCAAAGTACTTTCCAAAAATAGTTCCATTGTAGGAATTTACATCCTCACCAATTGGGCACAAGGACAATTTCTCCATGTCCTTAAAAATAGGACTCATTAAGACAAAGCAAAAGTTTGACAATCTGAAAAGTCAAGTTATATTGTTGTTTTATTTGCATTTCTTTGATTACTAAAGACATTGCACAATTTTTAGAATATTTATTTGCCGCTTATTTTCTTCAATCATAAATGTAAAAGATTAAACTACCAAAATATGTTATAGACATAGATGTAAATATACTATCTCCGAATGGCAGAGTTCTGATTAATAGCAATGCGAATATAGAAAAATGTAAAATTTCTGATAGTCAAATAAACACCATTAAAAGCTAAATAATTGCATAAAATATTTGTAACAACCACGGCAAAGGATTACTAGTTTTTCTATAACATAATGTTCAAGAAGAGAAAAGCATGAAGGTATTATATTTATAGTCGCATACTACAGGGTAAACACACATTCGTGAAAGAGGGTGTATGAATGTGTGGCCTCTTTAGGAGTTTTATCAAGAGACAGAAAGCATGGGAACTCTGTCCTTACGTTCCCCATGTTTGTGTGAGTTAACTACAGAAGCCCAAAAACGAATCTGTAAACCGTAGATCCCCTCCTTAAAAAGACCTCACATGTCTTTCCTCACAATAAGGTATTGATGAAAGAACACTGAGAGTCTAGTGGAAAACATTAAGGATAACATAATAAATGTAAGAACATCTAAGAAAAATGTTAGCTGAAAGTTTTCAACTTTAACTCAAGATTGAATGGGGATTGAATTAATCTGAGTCTCATAACAGGTCTATGTATATATACACACACATACACACACATACACACACACACACATGTGCACACCTATGTACTTATACAAACGTTTTTCTTTGAAGGCTCTGGAAAGCTCTATAGAATGGTGCCACTGCAATCCTGTTCTCCACTGAGAGCAAGACATGGGTCCCTGCCCTTGAGGCCTCGGTCTCCATCAGTTGGAGGCTCACGACTGAAGATCCGCCACCCTTGTTAGTAGGCCAGGAGGCCGTTTCCCAGAAAGGGGCCATCCGTCTGGCTTTCCCAAGAGGGCTACGTCTGAGGGCCAGACCCGAGGTTACCTTCTGCGGGTCATGCAGGCCAATCCATAGAGGCTGGTTTCTCTGATAGACACTTACGTACTCTGCTATGATGCTGGCTTCCTTTAAACTCAGGATAGATGCTAGGTGGGCTCCATTTTCATAAGACTGACACTCAAGCTACATGCAAGGAGAGGTCCCATTAATGATGCCTCAAGGTTTAAAAGCACAGCCTTCTCCGCAGAACCCTCGTGTGCCAAGCAGAATGGACTCGCACAGCCCTGCCTCCTCCAGAAGTTGTGATCTAACTCCCACAGAAGACTTCCTGTCCCCACGGGAGAAAACACAACTGCCGCAGCCTCAGTTCTCAGAGGAAGAGACAGCTCAAGGCGAGAGCAAGAGATTTAGGGTCAGAGGAAATGCCTAGGGTCCTGGCCTTGCCCCTCATTAGTGTATGTGACCTTGACAAGTCACTTTACCTCTCTGAGGCTCAGTTTCCTTGTCTGTAAAATGGAGAAAATAATGACTGCCACTTGGGAGTTTTTATGAGGCCTAAATATAATACTGCATTTCAACAAATCTAAGCAACCGTTGATTGCAAAATGTGTCCTTATTTTACATCCCACTAAGAAAGAAAGAAAAAAATCACTGCCAATGAATCTATGACACACTGCGGTCTATAGCACGCATCTGATTTCAGAGGCGTTAGAACGTGAACACAATGTGTATTGGAGAACAGCTAACATGGTAGTGCTTTTCATGGGACACCTCCAATACACCGGGCACCTTGCACATGCTATCGTGTTTAATCCTAACAGCAGTCTTAGGAAGTAGGGCCCACTTTTAGTTTACAGATGGGGAAATGGAACATCAGGAAACTGGGACTAGACGCTGGCATAGAGCCTGTGCCTGCCTAACTCCCAGGCCTATGTCTTTTTTATCTTAAATTATCATTATCCTGTGTTACACAAGAGTAACACATTGTAAATTATAAACAGTGGTCTTTAATTTATTTTTACTTGCTACCAAATAAGTATAGGATAAATTGCTTAAAACTCTGAGGTGGAGGAGAGGAGGCTCCTTGATATGTTGGTTTAGAATTCCTGGGTCCCTGGAATTCACTTGCCAATTGAAGATTGTACCTTCATTCGCCTTTCCTCGACAGTAGCCATGCCATCAAACCTGGTCGAATTTGGGGCTTTCTTCCCACCAGTTAAGCCACAGTAGAGGCTGATAGGTAATTACCTGCACAGCTACAACTTGTAAAGGTTTCAGCTCTAAATCCAAATCTGTTTCACTCATGCATGTCTTTATACTGATCCCAAATTCTTCCTTCTTCCTTTGCGAAGGTGCTATCTTCTTTCATAGCCAAGGGTGTGTGATCTGAATTTTTCTTATAGCTTAATAAATGATAATCATCCACTGTTTTAAGGATTGTATGGAACACATAACATGATTAATTCTTTTTTTTTTTTTTTTTTTTTTTTTTTGTTGAGACAGAGTCTCACTTTGTTGCCCAGGCTAGAGTGAGTGCCGTGGCGTCAGCTTAGCTCACAGCAACCTCAAACTCCTGGGCTTAAGCGATCCTACTGCCTCAGCCTCCCGAGTAGCTGGGACTACAGGCATGCGCCACTATGCCCGGCTAATTTTTTTCTATATAGATTTTTAGGTGTCCATATAATGTCTTTCTATTTTTAGTAGAGACGGGGTCTCGCTCAGGCTGGTCTCGAACTCCTGACCTTGAGCAATCCACCCGCCTCGGCCTCCCAGAGTGCTAGGATTACAGGCGTGAGCCACCGCGCCCGGCCTGATTAATTCTTGTTCTATAACCAGAAACCTATTGTTCAATTAAACAAATATTTTTATGTGTGTGTAAAAATTTTATTTTATACGCTTCTGGAGTTGTGTTACAGGATCTGTCTACCTGACAAGAAGTTGAAGTAGTTTAATAAAAACGTAGTTTGGGCTGTGCTTGCTTAGGCTTTTATTGCTCCCATTGTTGCTTTTACTATTTTACCTGAGATTTAAGATGTGATTACTGTTTAATACCAATTTAGTCTTCACACTTGCAAACCACTTTGCAACACCAAGATGCTTTTACACCTGTAATTCTGCTCGATTCTCAGATTGGTAAGGCAGGCAAGCCAGATCACCGGTCAGCATTTACTGAGTGCCAACTGTGTACCAGCCATAAAAGATTCCAGTCACAGAAGGGGAAGCAGGCGTGGCGTGTTTAAGTGATTACTGCCCCCCCGTCCCCCCAGTTCACACAGCTGGTAGTGACAGAGCTGTAACTAGAACTCAGACCTTTGCCTCTTAAGTCTGTGACCGGATCCTCGTGTGCTTCTCACCGTTCCCTCGACCAGCTTCCCGGAGTCCAGGAGCTGGGGCTGCCAGCAGCATGGGGGAGGAGCCGGTTCCAGGCCCCCTGGCCCTCCTTCCCCAGGGTCCTCTCTGCTCTCTGGTTCCAGGCTTGGCAACCTCTGCTAAGGCTCGGAATTAATCCTGTGGGCGGTTCGTTCTGTGAGAATCTGAATTGAGCGTCTGGCATGTGCCATAGGCTCCATGCAAGTTGTTTTAATGAATCCTCCCCACCGGCCCTGAGGTGGAAAGCGTCATCCCGTGTCACAGTATGGGGACAGGTAAAGTGAGGTACAGCATCACCTAGCGAGTGCTGGAGTGTGCTTTAAACCCAGGCCGACGCTATCACAGAGTTCCCCAAGTTCCTCAGATGACAGAGAATTGCACTGGCATCTCTGGAGACGGGCAGCACAAGTGTCCTCAAGCTACTGCCCGAGCACTGAGGGGAAAGTCCACAGCTCTCCGCGAGCACTTTCCCCTTCCACGGGCAGAGTCTGGGAAATCCTTTCTCAACACTTTCTCTCTCTCTCTCTCTCTCTTTATACAATTATTCAGGCCTTAGCTCAGACTGCCCTGGGTTTGCTCTGCTATTTCCTTTCAGTGCAATCTTGGCAAAGTCATTTATGCTCACACCACATTGCGTTTTCTATTTATATGTCACAATCCTGCATTAACCCTGGACTTTTTAAGGCCGGAGAATACTTTTTATCCTCAGTAGCTGCCGTGTGGCAGGTGCCCATCCTTGCTTCTTCTTCTTTCGCTGTCGAGTTACGTACAGGGATTCAGAGCCCATCCGGTCCCAGATCGGGCCACAGTGTGACCACAGGGCTCCGGGGTCGGTCACGTCAATGCAACAGTTGTGCTGCCTCACGATTCAGAGAGCACTGACTCCCCACGCTCGGCTGAGGGGACTGACTCTGACTATCGACTTAGTTATCTCTTAGACAAAGCCTCAGGGAAGTAAAATTGCTGCGCCGTGGGCTGTGGAGGCGCCAGGCCCTTCCCTCCCTGTGTTTGGACGGCTTCACCCGTCAGGTGGCTCCGAGGTGTCTGTTCCGGGCCTGTCTACGCATCGCTCTTGTTCTGGTAAATCTCGTACAAAAATTCGGTTATTCTTTTTGTAAGTTCCTCATCTTCTCATCCTTCCTTGATTTGCATATTTTTGTCTTCTCTAATGACAGTGAGCACGTTGAGGGCAGGGGCCATTTCTTAACCAACCTTACATTGCTGCAGCCCAGCCCGGGTCTGGGCATACAGCACCCGCTTCATCGATGCTCACAAAATCGAATCAGTCTCTCCACTTCTCCAACCAGGCAGCTTCTCCTGAGAGTGCCAAGGAAGGACCTGCTCCTGGACCAGATGAGATCTGGGGCTCAGACTGGCCCCTTGCTCTGGAGAAGCCAGTCTAGCAGGAAGCAAATTCTTACCTCAGCATCAGACCAGTTCCTCAGCTTCCGGAAGTATTCAAAGCAATTGGATCTGTAGTAAAACCATCCATTGGCACCACTGGGTCTCATGACGATATCTGCACACAAACAAAAGGTGATTACAAGTTCTGATAGAAAAATCAATCTGTTCCTGTTAGAGTGAGAGCTTCTCGCTGAAAAGTCATTAATCTGCCATTCTACTTCTGTAAAACCTGCTTGCTCCTGCTTGCCCAAGATGGTGCCCCCAACACACAGAAATTCCTGTGATTACAACACCCACGTTCTGCGGGAACAAAATATGGCCCAGAACCCAAAAACCGCCCAGATCCTGTTATACCAAAGATAAGAAAATGATGTAATGCTTGCTCAAGGATTTTTGCACACGTGCTTGCTATATCTTAGTGATTTTCCACCCACAAACTTATAAAAATGTTCCGTTTCAAAGACTCACTGCTGCTCTCTGTGCCGCCTTTGGCAGTACAGATGGTAGTCGCTGGCCAGCTAATAAAGTCTCCTGATTTGGCTCAACTCCGTCTTTAGGTGGCCATTTCTCACATCTCAGACCATAACATTTGGAGGCCCCAGCGAGATCCTGCCCTAAGATAGGGCACCTGGCGACCACTGGTGCCTGGAGACTGGGCGCGGAGTCGAGTGTCTTGCCTGGGGGAAGGGCTCTGAGAGCCGTTCCTCAGCCCCGGGCAGAGGCTTGACAATGCACTGGCCCCCCAACACCTTCAAAACTGCAGATTCTTCTGGACAAGTCTTCTGGCTCTGTTCACCAGTGAGTTCTTTTCTGGTCTGTTTCTGGCTCCGGATTTGTCTGGCACCTCAGGAGATTGACTGGACGCAGCTTCACTCCTCAGGCGGGTTCCAAGAGGTGAGACGTCACCTGGAACTTATTGGGTATTGTAAGAATCTGACTCTGTTTCCCCTTTTCCTCGGGCGAGTCCTGGGATGTGAGACGTCACCTAGGACTTGCGAGTCCTGATCGGATTCCTGAGTACTTTCTTTTGGATTACTCTTCTTCTACTTTCATTTCTCTCGGCTTCGATTCCATTTTGGTTTCACCTGTCATCTGGGTCCTAGGTTATAGTTTCAAACTTTAAAGAACAGTGCATGCTTATCATTGGGATCCGTGATTGTCAGTTTCCTATCTGTCTTTTTCCTGAGGCCATATGGGGTGGTAGAACTGGGCCTCTCTCCCTCTCTCTCTCTCTCTCTCTGTCCTTGCCTTTCTCTGTGTCTGGTCTTCAGATCTTTTTAGGCGGCTGAAATTTCTGGTTTTCTAGTTTTCTTTTTCCAAAGAGTGGGAGGCACCCGAGAGGGATGAGACCGGGGCCACTCGATGGAAATTCTAGTTCTGGTTTTCTGGTCTTCTGGCTTCTGGGTGGTTAGTACAGAGCCAGTCTAATATGTCACCATTGGCACTTTTGGGTTGTTGGTCCTGTTGGGGCTTCGGTGTCTCTCTTGGATTCCATCTTAATTAGTTGTAAGTGTGAAATTGTGTGACTAGAATGTGAAATCGGGTTGCCGTCTAAGGTAACAGTGAGGCCAACCCGACCCCAGGGCTGCCCAACCCGTCCCTCCACCGCCACCCGCCAGGCACAGCTTGATCTGTCTCCTTATACTGCCTGTCTTTGTCCTTGTGCCTCATAAAAAATAGTTCTTTTGTCGCCAGTATAGACCGTCCCAGTCTTGTGTCAAACGTGGTCCGCTTAGATGTTAAATTTTATCTAATTCAGAGGTTATTTAAAGGTTAATTCAAAATATAAATTAAAAAAAAATAAAAACAAGACAGGAAGGAACCAGTGAAGTAAGAGAAAGAGATGTAAAAAGGCTATAAATATATAAACATATTTTTAGTAAAAAAAGATTAAACAAAAAAGAAAATAATATTGTGCAAGAAAAAATCTTATATAGTAAACTTTTGTTCTACAATAAAAGTTAAGACAAAACAGAAAGTTTTAAGTATGTTATAACTGGTCTGTACAAGTTGGGATAAAGTCCATGAAAGGGGATTTAAGCCTCTAATATTTGACAAACTTTCCAAAATCCAAATTCCAGTCTTTTTGACCTCAAACTAACTTTTTAAAGTATTGGGGCCACTAAAAATCTAAGAAAGACATATTGGGTTTATTTGGTACGTTAAAACTATACAGGAAACATTGTCAAATAGAAAATGGTGTTAACTTTCTTGGGATTATATTTGTATAAACATATTACTAATATATGTTCTAAATTGTAAAATATTAATATGTCTTCATATATATTATCAGTACATTGTTATACCAACTTTATCAATTGTCTCTGTACCCATGGCTATTCTAAGACTTTTGTCACCCATAGACAATTCCTGGCCCTGACGGGCAACCTACGTTTGCCTTCCCCACCACATGTCCAGACTGGGACCCAAATGAGAAACGAGGGAAAGAAGCTCTCAAACGGTATCGCCAAACTCTACTAGGAGACATACAGGCAGCAGCTAAAAAGCCGACCAATCTGTCCAAGATAAATGAAACCATACAGAGACCTAACAAGTCCCCGGCGGTGTCCCTAGAACACCTTTTTAAAACTTACCGCGTATATACTCCCATAGACCCAGAGGCACCAAAAAATTGAAGTGCCATTAATAATGCCTTTACCACTCTGTCGGCCCCCTGATATTAGGAGAAAGCTACAGAAATTAGAAGGATTTGAGGGAAAATTGCTGTCTAAGTTAATAAAAATTGCCCAGAAGATTTATAACAACAGAGAGGATCCTAAGACTGCCCACTCTGAAAAGATGGCCAATATTCTTGTATCCACTATGATAAAACAAGAGAAATATAAAACTAAAAAAGACAAGAGGCCCCAAAGACCAGAGGGGACTACTAGAAAGAGGAAGATCAGCCTAAGCCATGACCAGTGTGCCTACTGCAAAGAACATGGTCACTGGAAAAATGAATGTCCTCACCGAAAAGCAGGAGATGGCTAAGCCTGTGCCGGTCCTCATGGAGGACACAGACTGACGGGGCTGGGGCTCCATTCTGATAAGCCCCCAGGAGCCCAAGGTAACTCTGAATGTGCAGGGCAAACCTATAGTTTCTGATAGACACCGGAGCCACCAAGGATCAAGCCACATATAAAAGGGCTACTGAGGACCTGCTAACAGAATTAGCTCAGTTGGGCTACCGTGTTCTGGCTAAAAAGGCTCAGCTTTATACCCAGACAGCAACCTACCTAGGATATGAACTAAAGAAAGACAAACAAACCCTCTCCACCAGTAGAATTAAAGCTATCCTAAAAATCCCACAGCCCCAAACTAAGAGACAAATACGAGAGTTCCTGGGGGCAGTGGGGTACTGCAGACTCTGGGTCCCCAAGTTTGCTGATATAACAAAACCCCTATATGCTAGCATAGGGGGAAAGAGGGACGCTCTGATCTGGACTGAAAACAAGGCTAAAGCCTTCAAGAGCCTCAAACAGGTGCTTGTGAGTGCCCCTGCACTGGCCTTGCCCGATTTGACCAAGCCTTTCCAGTTCTATGTTACTGAAAACCAAAAACTAACTAAAGGGGTCCTAACTCAAAAACTAGGACCCTGGAACAGACCGATTACATACCTGTCTAAAAGGCTGGACGCTGTAGCATCTGACTGACCAGACTACTTACGGGCCATTGCTGCAACCGCCATCTTGACAAAGGAAGCCTCCAAGCTCATTTTGGGGCAGGACTTGTATATAATTGCCCCTCACTCTACTAAAAGCCCCCTGAGAGGTGGCTTTCAAACTCCCACATAACCCAATATCAGATACTATTACTAGACCCCCCCAAATCCAGTTCCTAAAGACAGCCTCCCTCAACCCTGCCACCCTGCTCCCGGATGATGAGCCGTCGGAGCCACTCCATGACTGTCTCAAAATACTCAAGTCTCTTACCAACCTGAGAGCTGACCTCACTGACCGCCCGTGGCCGGACCCCGATGAAGAATTATACACAGATGGAAGCAGCTACGTCCCAGAAGGAGTCAGGTATACAGGGGTGGCTGTCATGACTACAGGCCGGGTTATCCAGACACAGACTCTCGGACATGAAACCTCAGCCCAAAAGGCTGAACTCATAGCCCTGACCCAGTCCCTAAGATGGGGGAGAGCCTTTACAATGGCACATGTACATGGGCACCTTACCAAAAACAAGGACTGACTCCCCAGTGGTGAGAGACAATACTTTCACCGACACAACAAGAGAAGTCGCACAAAAACCAATGAGGACTCTCCTAATTCTCCCTACTCTGCCAAAACGACTCTTGCCAAACTCTCCAAACTACACCAAAGAAAAAGTTAAATTAAGAAAACCCTGAAGACTCAAACTGATTCAGGAAGTTGGAAAATCCTCCCGGACAATAGGGTCTTAGTCCCTAAACACCTAAGACGAGACCTAATCAGACACATACATCAGAACACCCACCTTGGCAGCACCAAGTTGACCAAACTTCTCCAGAGAGACTACTACATTCCTCGGCTACATCAGGTGGCCCCACAGGTAACAACGAGATGTCTCGCCTGTGCACGAGTCAATTCAGGTAAAAGGACTAATCCTCCCCCGGGGACCAGGTTAAGGGGACAAACCCCGGGGAAACAGTGAAAAGTAGACTTTACAAAAGTAAAACTAGACAAATACAGATACCACTACTTACTTATATTCATTGACACCTTCTCTAGATGGACAAAAACTTTTCCTATAAAGTCAGAGACAACATAGGTAGTTGCAAAAAAGTTAGTGACTAAAATTATTCCCCGATTTGGCCTCCCACTTACACTGGGGTCCGACAATGGCCCGACGTTCATCGCCCAAACGACTCAATTATTAACCAAGACATTAAAAATTAATTAAAAACTACAGTGTACTTATAGACCTCAGAGTTCAGGACAAGTAAAAAAACAAATAAAACTTTAAAAAAACATTAAACAAATTAAAACTAGAGACTGACACAGACTGAGTAAGCCTCCCTCCCTTTACTAAAACCAAAGTACACTCCTTATGATAAAGACATAACCCCATATAAAATCATGTTCAGCCAACCAACCCCACTCCTGAGAAAACTCTATTTCAAGTACAGCCTGGAGACCTCATCTAGATAAATAAACTTCAGCCTGCCAGCTTAGAGGCCCGGTGGATTAGACCCCTGCCAGTAATCCTCACCATGCCAACAGCCATAAAGGTTGCCAGAAATCATCATTAGATCCACCACACGCGGATCAAAAAGGCGACCCCAAATCAACTCCCTGAGAAATAGATCACCTGGCCCACTGAGGACCCACTAAAGAGAAGACTTTCCAGAGACTCCTCTGGTTCCTCCTAGTTATCTATTTTAATCCAACAGACGACACCCCCCACCAACAAATAAACTATACCTGGGTACTTACCAGGACAGTAGATGAGACTATTATAGCCCAAAACTCCACCCTATCCCAGCCGGTCCTCCACTTTGACCTCTGCCAGTTGTTCAGAGATAAAAACAAACAATGGTATTGGGGAGGATACTGGGGACCGAGCTGTGGGTCTGACAGACTAAAACAAGAATTACAAACTTATCAACACTATACCTGCCCCTGTATCATAAACAACTTACTTCCTTATGTTAAACAAAAAATTCAAACTGTCAAACTTATGGTCCTCCAAACCCACTATCAACATATCTGTGATACCGATAACAAAAAATCAATAATTTGATTCCTCCTAAAAACCAGTGGGGAATGCTAGAGTGAGACCTTCGCTGAAAAATCATTAATCTGCCATTCTACTTCTGTAAAACCTGCTTGTTCCTGCTTGCCCACGATAGTGCCCCAACACAGAAATTCCTAAGTGATTACAACACCCACGTTCTGCGTAAAATGATTACAGCACCTAGGTTCTGCATGAAACATTACAACACCCACATTTTGTGTGAACAAAACATGGCCCAGAGCCCCAAAACTGCCCAGATCCTGTTACACCAAAGATAAAAAAATAATATAATACTTATTCAAGACTTTTTGTACACTCTATCTTAATCTACTTACTCTATCTTAATAATTTTCCACCCACAAACTTACAATATAAAAACTTTCTGTTTCAAAGACTCACTACTAGCCAACTAATAAAGACTCCTGATTTGGCTCAATTCGGTCTTTAGGTGGTCATTTCTCATGTCTCAGACCATAACATTCCCAGGCTCGATACAGTTTAGACATCCAGAACCCCTTGAATAGAGAGAGAGTCCCTTCAGAAGGACCTTGCTACTCTGCCAAAAATTTATACTGTTAATCTTTCTCCCAGCCTTCCCCAAAGGAACCCATGGCCTTTCACCAGCAGGACTGTGCATTGTTAAACAATCAGACTTTTCTGGGATTCCTGGACACTGGATCTGAACTGACACTAATTCGAGGAGACCCAAAATGTCACTATGGTCCCCAGCTAGAGTATGGGTTACGGAGGTCAGGTGATTGACAGAGTTTTAGCTCAGTCTGTCTCACAGGAGGTCCAGTGGGTCCCCGGAACCTACCCTGTGGTTATTTCCCCAGTTCCAGAATGCATAATTGCAATAGACATACTCAGCAGCTGGAAGGGTCTTACATTGGTAGTGAAAGTCAAACAGCTATAACTTAAGGCAGCACAAGAATGGATGAGGGGCATGAATTGGTGGTTTTAGGCATTACTAGGAGGGAGACATCTTTTGGCATGGGGGACATGGGACGGGTTAGATGGCCGTTTGGCTGGAGCTTGAGACTAGGTGGGCTGTGTGTCAGCATCAAGGAGGGGGGCATTTTGGGCAAAGGGCATGGTCTGGGCAGGCGAGTGGAGGCAGGAATGTACAAGGCACACACAGAAACAGCAAATGCTTAAGTTTGCCTTAAGTAAAGCCTGTCTGTCAGGCAACCATGGTAGAAAGGAATAGGGAAGAGTCAGGCCCTAGAAGCAAAGGAAGTGGTGAGTCAGGGAGGCCCACACTGTTCCTGCTGGTCAGCTGGTGCATGGGCCACATCTCTGAATCTGAAGGTTTATGAAGAGGGGGAGGTTGCTGTATGAAGGGGACACCAAGCCAGCAAGTTTGGGCTTTGTGGAACGTGGCTATACTCTGACACCATAGATGGATGCCAGGGTCCTTCCTTCCACAGTGGATGTCCACAGACTATAGTTATCACAATCGTGTTTCTTCTCTCCCCACTCAGATGACACTATTGCAACTTGTTTTCCCCACTCTTACATTTAATTTCATCCTCTGCCTATAAATCTCCAAGAACTCCCCACTGCTTTGAAATAAGCTCCCTGCTCATCTAGCATTTAAGAGATTTTACAACCTGGTTGTATCACTCTATCCAGCTGTGTCCTTCTACGCGGCAATCCCAGCTCTGTTTGGAACATGATGCTCATTATAGATTTAGATCTTTTGTGTGTGCTACTCCTTGTATCTGTGAATGATGGATAATGACTAACCTAGCTCAGGCCTGGCAGAAAAGGTTTCGAGGGGTACCTCAGATATACTAGGAACACGCAGCAAAGATACTCATGTATTTAAATGCCTCACCTTCTACTACCTTTAGAAATATGAACATAATTTTATGTTAAATAAAAAGCAAAGCTTTATGCCATTGCTGCTACTACTATCACTATCACCAGCTTCCATCTATAAGGTGCTTTCTTGGTGCCAGGTACCACACTGAGCAGTTCATCCAGGCTACCTTTTTCTCATAATAGCTTAGGGAGGCAAGGAAACAGGTTAAGGTGATCACCTGCCCAAGGTCACACGGTAAGATGGAAAAGCTACTTTACAGATTTAGTTCTATGACTTAAAAGCCTATGTTCCTGCCATCAACCCTCTCAACTTTGGCCTTGATAAATGTGAAAAAATAAGAAATTAGAAATTTAGCAACAGAAATAATTAGAGGGTTGGGATGCCTCGGTTATTTTATCAGGAGGAAAGAAAACAAAGGAGATCCTTGATTCTGAAAGTAAGAATTGATCTTGTTAAGAGGAGGCTGGCCATTGATTACCATTCCAACAGGGACAGGTAACCAAATGGGCTTGAATTTCTGGAGGGGCAACCTGGAGAGACATTAGGAAGCACACCTCCCACTAACACTGGCGAGAACATTCTGGCGAGGTGGCAAACAGGAGCCCAAACCTCTGCCGTGAGTCCGAGGACAAGGACCCCTGACATTTTGTCCCTCATTCAGTTCATTGTGATTCTCTTGTGCACTGTGAGGTGACTTTGCTCGGCATTCTGTGGCCAAACATGTGGGGACAGGTTCCCTACCACCATGGCCTTTATTTCCCCTGAATCCTGGTAGTGAGAGCAGAGTCCTAGGGATACACACGGAGGCCCCGGATCAGGTCAGGACAAAGGAGGCCCAAGATCACGCTCTAAGCCAACTGTCGATAATCTCTCTCTCTCCTTTCTCTGTCTCTCTTGTGTCTCTGTCTGAGTGTTGCTCTCTGTCTCTGCCCATCTCTGTGTTCGATTTTCTCTCTGTATGCATCTCTGTGTGTATTTCTCTCTTCCTGTCTTTGCACTCTCTGTCCCTGTTTCTGTCTCTCTTGTCTCTGTGCCTGTGTGTCTGTCCTTGTCTATGACTCCTTCACTTCGGTCTCTAACTCTCATCTACCCACCCCTCCATCTCCCCTCGCTTTTCTGCCCCTCACCCTGCAATGTTGCAGCTCTGGCTGAGCGCCCCCTGGTGGAGACAGTCTAACTCCTACAAATGCAACTAACTGGGCTCTGCCTTCTACTATTCCACATGTTTACTGAGCATTTACTACACTCCAGGCACAGTTCCAGGCAGTTTACATATATTCTAACCATCTTCACAATAACCCTGTCATTATCCCCATGTTCCAGATAAGGTAATGAAGGCAGAAAGAAGTTGCTATGTCCCAGGGTCCCACAGCAAATAAGCGATAAAGGCAAGATTTGACTCCAGACAGTCTGACTCCAAGTTTTAGTCATCTTAGTCATTATGCTCAAGTTATTGGTTTTAAACCCTGTATGGGCCAAGCACGCTCATTCAGGTTACCTTGTTTAATTATTAGGGCCTCCCTGAGAGACAGGGGTGGATATTCATTTCCATTGTGCACATAAAGAAACCTCCTCAGAAAGTTGAGTGACCAGCTGAGGTCACCCAGATGGAGAGTCAGGTGGGAATGGAAGAGGAGCCAACGTGTCCTCGGCAGCTCTAGAGCTCTGACCCCAGCTCTCGTGGTGCCAGAGCCCCTCATCACTACACATGCAGTGTCAGGAGGACTCAGCTCCCAGATCTTGCCTGGACAACTCTAATAGTCTTTCTACTCCATCGCTTACTAGATGTGTGACCGTGGGAACATTATTTTATCTTTTTTAGCTTTAGTTTTCTTGTCTGTACAATGGGACCAACAACAAATACCTTCTTCGAAGGGTTGCTGGGAGGACTAATTGAAATAATGCATATATAGTCATTAGCATATAGCCTAGTATATAGAAATTGTTCAGTAAGTAGTAGCTAATTAAAAAATTGTACCTATTAAAAACCATCATCCTTATTGTTTGCTCCCATCTCTCCCCTCATTGAATCGATGGCATGCATTGCTTCAGGGGAAGAGCAGCTATGGGCCAGGACAAAGAAATCACTGTGGCAGCAATAAAAACTATACTCTTCACCGCTAGGTCTTGTTGAGAGACAGAATTAACTTCTGAATCCCCCATAGATCCTTTAAGTGCAAGATTAGACTTTTTCCATTAAGCGGTAGTGCAAAGACCATATAGAATATGTCATAAGGGATGTTCCCTCAAGATAGGAAGACTAATAGAAAGTCCTTCTATATCTGGGAGGAAGATCTGTCTGGAAAAGGGCAATGGAAGGACCTGTGATGAATGTTCTGGCTGCACCCCCTCCCAGGGAGAGAAATCAGAAATTGTTGAGATCCCAGGGGTGAGGGTGGGGGTTGTATCTCATTCCCCAGGATATAGCTTGGGCAAATTTCAAGCCCTTTTAAGGAAGCCTGAGGTCAGCACAGAACCAGAACAGCAGGGAACCACCTGGCCATGTAGAAATGGCTACGAAAGGCAGCTCTGCAGGTGTGGGTCAAGGGCAGCTTCCTAGAGTCTTGCACACTCTTGCGTGGTTCAGAGAAAGTGGCTGAGTTCCACAGGTCCTAAGCAGCCATAGATGGTTGAGAGAACTGGTGGCTGGAAACAGGAGAGAGCTCTGGAGACAAAGACATGTTAAGGATAGGCTATGGCAGGGACCACAGACTTCAGCCATGGGGGGCAATACAATGCCTAAAGAACTTTCCTTCTCTTTGTATTTCCTCCCAGCGGATCCTCCCCTTGGTCAAGTGCATTCCCCAGTGGGAGAAGTGCTAAGTTACAGACAGCACTGGACCCTCAGGAGGCCCCCTTCTCAATAGAAGTGACACTCAGGCATGGAACTACACTCACTCTTCCACATGCAACTCCCAGCAAGGCCCTGTAGGATTGCAAAAGTCACCCAAGACTAGGAGCCACATAGTCTTGCTGTATGACCTTGGCCCCTTTCTCTATATCTCATTTTCCTCATAAGTAGAGCAACAGAGTTATACCAGATAAGCCCACATTTCATTTCCTTCCATTTCAGGTGTCCCATGATAGTGTTAGCTCACTCATACGGTTTTGTTCCCCTGTGCTTTCCATTGGTAGATCCTACAGTATTGCCACTAACTTGTTGACATGCTACTTTGCATTTGATGCTTGGTTTTTAAGTGTGTAAGAGCCAGCTCTCCAACTAGGTTGTAGGTCTATTGCAAACTGGAATCCCTTATATGTTCAAAAAGGAAAATAGTGGATGGATATTGGGAAATTTTCATTACAGCTATGACTTATTGACAGTCTACTAGGTGTCAGGTGCTCTACCCTTCACAATGAGCTCAAAAAAATAATATTATAATTTACACTTCATTGATGATTTTGGTATGGCTTACAATCATATAGAGTTGAATTTTGTTTGAGTTTAGAGTCCTTAAACTTTTTACCATATCACATTGTTTTTCATTCCCATCTCTAAAATTTATTTCCAGCAGTGGCTAAATATTTTTTCGGGGGGTGAGTGGATGGCTGTGTCATGTGCACTGTATGAACATTGACTGTGGGTTCAATCTCAGCTAAGCGATGGGTACTCACCACCTAGGACTTCAGGGTTGGCCACCAAGCTGAGCAGTAGGAGCAGCCGCGTGACTTTGGAAGCCATCTTCCTCTTCCCTGAGGACACCGCTACTGCAAGGATCTCAGAGTCCTTGCGAGTTTTTCTTTGAAACTCCTGGATTTGCCTAGATCTGCAAATCTAAACACATTTGCACTGGTGAGAAGGACCCAGGAATTCAGCAGCCATATCATACACATATGGAGGAAAAGAATACAGAAATTTTCTGGCTCAATCCAGATTTTACAATGAACAGAATCTCACGTTAAACGTAGAGATGCAAAAAATTTAACTTATGAGATTTTGTTCTCACCTGCAAGGTCTTGCAGGCCACCTACAGTGGGCTATGATTTGTAAACTATGGAGAGCCTGTCCCTGTTATTTTCAAGAGAACCAGCAGAGGGCGTCCAAGGCAAGCTTTCTCACAGATAAGGTGGTGATGGACTTTCTACAGTCAAGAAAATCAAATCAAGTGGTTCCAACACTGAGTTTTTAATGTTAGAATTAAAAGTGAACATATGGTTCAATACCCACATTTTACAGATGAGAAAAACCTGAGGTCGATGAGTGTGAAGTCACTTGCTCATGGTCACCAGCTACAAGCAGATCTGACTTCAGTTTATTAGCACTCTTTCCTTTATACTTAGTTGATGTCACTTTTTTTTTTAAAGAAAATAGCCTTATTATATTTCCCCATTATAAAAAAATGCATGTTATTATTTATAAATATCAATGCAAAACTAGAAAATAAGAAGGAAATCTCATCTCCTAGACATATAATTTGGTGAATAGCCTATAGACATCTCTCTCTTTTTGTACAATTTTATGTAAATAGAATCATGTTGTTCTGTAACTTGGTTTTGTTTCTCAGAAATAGATTGATTGTAATAAATTTTCTTGCATTCTCATAAATTTGATGCCGTTTTAATTTCTCCTTGTGTAAATTCACATATGCAGGGTTGTAGCATTACAGATCATGCACATTGTCATTTTGGTATCTTTTTCCTAAAATGCCCTCTATCAGACTGTATGTACCATACTTCCCACTAATAATTCATAGGAATATTGGTTCCCCAAACTTCCAATGGAATCTTAATTTTGCCAATTTTTAAAAACTTTTGGTATCTTAAAGAAAAACCTTAGTGTTTTTTAATACTTTAAAATTGCTAATGAAATTAAACATCTTTTCATATAATGGTTAGCTTTTTGTGTGTCTTTTGCAAATTTTCAGTTTATAGCTTTGTACATTTTTCCATGTTATTGTTTCTTTGTCAGTGATTTGTAAGATCTTTTTTGTATAATTATTCTCTTTCGCACGTTACTAATAGTATTTCCCAGTTTGTATTTTTTTCTTATTTATATTTTTTGCCATTCTTAAATTTTTTAAAATTATATTATCATTTTTATGGTTTCCCTTACAATTTTTGGAATTTATATAAGAAAGACTGGTCATCACTGTCACATAAGGTGACTATATATATTCATCTGTATCTCTTTTTATTTTCATCTATCTGGGTTTTATTTTAGTATAAGCATGGAATTGAGTTCTGAATTTTCCTCCCAAATAGTTATGAAGATGAGCAATTCACTGAATTCTCATTTGACCATTCCTTATGATCCCCAAATCAGGATATATGGGCTAACTTTCAAATAACAGGTTGCTTAAGTGGAATGGTGGAATATACTATTTGAAATGAAAACTTTCCTAGAACAGCTAATCTGGGGTCCATATGAACACCTCAGTGCAGTGTTAACAGAGAAGGGGACAAAGGATGAAGAACGTGGAGCTATGACGCCTCCCCCGACTCCTTCTTAATCATTGCCTGAACCTTGCACTCCTTTGCTGAACTTTCCTTCCACAGGTAATAGGGTGTTTTCAGTGTCCTGAAACCCCTTTAAATGCAAATTGTTAAAACTTCTCTGTGAAGCGGACTGTCTGGGAGAAGGGAGGTACAGCATTTTTTGATTAATCTATAAATGATTTTTAATTACTAATAACTGGTATTCATTGAATGACTGTATGTCATGTCATTCAACCCTCATAACTAAGCCACACTGCAGTTATCATTAACTTATTTACAGATGAAGAAACTGACATTCATTGAGATTAAGTAACTTTCCCAAAGTTTCATAGCTACCAGACTGCAGAGCCACGATTTAACTCAATACTGTTTGACACCAAAGCCAGTGCTCTTTATAATGAGAGAAAAGCAAAAACAAGTAATTCAAATCAAACAATGCAGCAATAGAAAGCACGACTAACATCCTTAGAGCTATAATTGGTCTGGCCTGGTTAATAGCTGGCAAAGGAAAACAGATGTTCAAAGAAAGCCCTCCACCCTCGACTGCAGGGAGGATTACCTGGTTGGCAATCAAGGCTTTGAGGACCTCTGCCTGCTTCAGCGTCTTTCATGGTCCCAGGCAAAGTTTCTGGAGCTCTTATATCTTCTTGCCTCAGGAATTAATAACCTTTATTTTAATCACAGAGCAATAATGTTGTTTACAGATAATAATACAGCCCTATAAACCTTATCTGTGGTTAAAAGAAATGAGCTGTATCAGAGATGGCTTGAGAATGTGTGCAAGTTGTGCCTTGAACAGCCAGGAAAGGAACGGCTCCCTATGTGCAAACAGAATCTTTTCTTTACGTCCGTTATCAAAACTGCCAATATCCTATCATCTGTTCTAAGCTCATCTTCCTCTCCCCTTGTTTTTTCTCTTGTCTCTCTTTTGATCCCTTTTCCTTTATTTCTCCTTCCTTTCTTGAAAAATATCCCTCCTCAACTCCAAAGAATCGTGTCAATCCCTGCAGAAAGGATTTGCCGTCAGGGCTGGACATAGGTTATGGCCCAGGTGGTGAGATTGAGGTGCACCTACAGAATCTCCTCCCCAGAGCACGAGTCCCATCTCCCCCCAGCAGGCATCGTTTCCTTAGATATCTACCATTCAGACATCTACAAGGCACTGAAATCTTATTCTAATGCAGGGCAATTAGGTCAAAGTAGCTTACAGTGATAGAATATTTTACAATAAAGTGGTTGCACTTAAGTCATCAAATGAGATCCCAACAAAATCCCTGAGCAACGCAAGGCAGTCATCCCTGTTACACACTCAGGAACCCAAGGTTACGATCCATTAGGAAACCTGCCCCCGTTCACATGCTGGTCAGTGGTGGAGCTGGACATTGAACCCAGGCCTTCTGACTCCAAATCTAGCTCTGTTTGCTGAAGCACAGTGTTACTGAGAAATAGGCTATTTGAAAAGGGTAACAACATTTTCCTTTCTAGTATAGATGGCAAAGGATTAAGCTAGGTTGTAGGTGGTAGAGATCATTTAACCTTAAGCTAGAGACTTAAGTCTGTAAATGACCTTTATGTCTTGAAATTTTAAGTCTGGAAAGGACCATGGTAGTGATAAAATCTTACTATTTTGCTCTACTGGTGAGAAACCCAGGGCCCAGAGAAATATCATGACTAGTTTAATTCGTAGTTAGTTATGGGTGAAGCTGATATCAGAAGCCAGGCTTCCTTGCTCCCAGCTCAGTGTTGTTTTAAAAATGCTACTCAGCCTTTGTCATTGCATTTTTCCAACCTGTGTATAAGTTCATGGTCGGACATGAGAGAGTAATGCTTTTAGGGTTTACAAAGACTGTTTCAGTGACCCTCTTCCGTCCTGATGATGTTTTAGAGGAGGAGCACAAGGTTGGGCTTCCTATGGCTCTTGGTTGAGGTCCTAATTCTGTTACTCCCTCACTGTGTAACACTGGGCATGTTACTGAACCTCTCTGAGCCTTGGTTTCCTAATTTGTATATGGAAGGATGGTATTAGCAGATGAATTTATTTTTTGTACTACCTGTTTTTAACACAAGCCACTCTCCCTTTAGGCAGATGGATGGCAATCAGCATTGCTTCACAGCAAGACAGAGAACAAAGACATTAACTCCAAGCCTTTTAAAATCAAAAGCCCTGGTCCAGATGCCAGACAGAACAATTCTGACAAAATGTGTGATTAGGTAGATTCCCTCTGCGCCTACGCCGCACCCCACCCTCACTCTGCTCTCTTGATGGCACTGTGTAAAGATTTTAAAACTTGAGATGAGAAAGTGTAGGAGAACAGACAAGAGAATTTGAGAATTATAATAGATATTCATAGGACTTTAAGACGTCTCTCACTGAACCCTCCCATTGATTAGCTTCACATAAAACTCTGGAATGTAGCAATATAAGGGACCAGAGAAATATCTGAATAAAAAAGGACCACTGAATACTGAATAGGATTAGTAAAAAAAAAAAAAAAAATTAATTGTACATATTGACATACCACACATGAAATTTAGAAAGCAAAGCAAAAACTCTAAAGGCCACAAATCAACAATGATTACCTACAAAGTAACAAGAATAAGAATGGCCTCATAAGGGAGAAATAAAATAGAAACAAGACAACTTTAGAATACTATCTTCAAAGTGCAAAGGAAAACACCTTTCAACCTGGAATTAATTCTGTACCCAGTGAACCAATCATTAAGGGTAAGAATGAAATAAAGACAAGGTAAAATTATAAGGTCTTAGAAAGGTTGTTATCCATAGACTCATTGAAATTACTGGTTAAACATGTCCTTTAGTAGAAAATAAAATGATTCCAGAGGAAAAGAATGTGTTACAATACAGAAATAAGTTTTGACTGTATCGAAAAATTATAATAATGTTCAGAATAAAATTAATAGTAACTTTGTTTTATTTTTAATACAAACAGGAACTAAAATACCAGACAATAACAACTGAGATTAGGGAGAGTTTGGAATGAAGTTGAAATGTTCTAAAATCGGATGCTGATTAAATTGAGACTTTATTAGAAAACATTAAGTATATGCGTTAGAGGAGTATTCTTTTGATAATGCAAACTTGACGTGTTGCACTTACGATGAAATAGTCCATTTGAGCCCCACCTTCACCCAGACTTTTATCACAGCAGGAAGACCCTTCCGAGTCTTAGCCCCTGCAGTTGCTCTCACCTCCTGCTCTCTCGAATTTACGTTCCATCAACACCACATGTTGGCGTTTCCTGGAACACCCCACACAAGGTCATGCCTCCACGGCCTTCTTCATGTCATTCTTCTCCATGCAATGCCCTTCTCCTCTTTCCTTGCTTGGGCATGTTTATTCATTTTAATGAATTAATTCAAGAAATATTAAATGTGATCGAGTGCAAGGATCCGGGTGTGTGGGTGTGGGTGCGGTGGGGAAAGGGACGGAGGTGAGAAAAAGCTGAAGAATGCTGCTCTGGTCCCTGTCTTCTGGGAGCTTGCAACAGCGACTCGGCGTGGTTTGGTTCACAACTCGTTTTTGGAAGTGTTTTCTTACTCTACTCTCTGATGATGGAGATGCCTCTCCTTGGGCTCACATACCCTACATTTAAAGTTTCTGTTTTCTGCCTGTTTTCCTAACAGGTAAACAATTAGTAAGTCACTAAGCTACTTCAGGTGAGGGATCACACCTCCTTCACCTCAATAACCTTATGCTCAGCGAGTGTTAGTGGCTAAACTGACCAGCATCCAAAGGAAGAGTAGTCGCTTCGAAACCTTCCCTGTTTCTTCTTAGGTGTTTCCTTCTAGAGGTTCTAGGGGACAAGCAAGCTCACTCATATCTTTCTTTTTCCCACAGAGAAAATCTTCACTTACGGGTTTTATTTGTTTGTTTGTTTTGTTTTCGGTTTTGTTTTGTTTTTTTTTTTTTAGAATACATTCACCTCTTTCTTAGAGAGGAATGTTTTATTTCATTATTTCATGTCTTGGAAGAATTCATCCTCTAAGCCTGCTTGAAGCATCTTACCTTCATCTATGTGGTGATTCTACATGACTTCCTGAAAGACTCTCCCCAGTGGCAACATATATGTTGGTACAGTTCTACAGATTGATACCACATTCCTAAAAAGAGGAGAGTGATTAAATATGCTTAGATCAAAGTGTATTTTCTGAAAAAATAAAAATGTGATCTCTCCTCATGTGTCTGCAAATGTTCGGCAAGCTCTCGTCAATTCATGACCTGCCAGTACAGCTGTCCGGGAGACTTCACTATGATGATGGACACGCTCTAATCTGTGGTGTCAGTGAGGTCGCCAGTAGCCACATATGGCCATCAAACACTCAAATCTGACGAGCGAGAATGAAGAATTGACTTCCAAAATTTATTTAATTCTAATTAGTTAAATTTAAATTTAAGCAGCCATAGGTGGCTAGTGCCTACTGTATTGGACAGCACAGACCAAAGAGATGGGAGAGAATTTCCTGTGGAAATCAGGTGATGTGGAATGAAAGAGAAATTGTTCCTGTTTGCAGGGAAGCTTAGGGACAGAGGGAAACTTGCAGAAGTAAGTCATGAGGACTTGAAGAATTGTGGGGAGTTTGGGAAGCTGTAGAACTTGCATTTGAGGCAAATTTAATTACATCTCCCGCAGGAGGGTCTCAGCTGGCACCCAGGGTACACCTTGGTAAGAAACCTCTGTTGTTCTCTGAGCTGCCATGTGGACTGGGTTCTGAGTGCCTGTGCTGTACCTGCAGCACGTTCTTCTGACTTCACTTTCCCTGGTTGAAACTCAGCTGGCAGTGAGCCCTCTGCCTTCCTCTTCAAATAACTGATAAAGTCCATTTTGAGTCAAATAGTGGAGGTTTTCATTGTTTCCTCAGTTGAGGTCAAAGGTAAATTGTTTCCAGCTTTGGTATGACAGCAGCTCACTTAGTCCCCATTTTAATCAACAGTTTCTATTTTACTGTTGGTGCCTACTGGAAGTTTTTTTTAAAAGGGCCTATCAGTGGCGCGTTGGGCGGTCTCGTGGTTCTGTCTCTTGCTTCAACAGTGTTTGGACGGAACAGACCCCGGGACTCCCTTTCTAAAAAAACAAAATAAAAGGGCCTATCATTATTATTATTATGATTATTTACATCTAAACACTTTAGTACCATTAGATTGGTGGGAAAGAAGCTCAGCCAGGCAGGGGCAGTGGTGTGGGAAACACCTCATGGAATGGTAAGTGTGAGAAAGATCAAAGACAGTTGTATTTTGGAAGAATGTAAAAAACAAAGTCTGAAGGATTTGGGGGAGATCTGAAGTGACTATATCATGGGGAGGCAAATCTTGAAATTTTTTCCAATTCTAAATCCTAAGAAAACAGCATAAATGCTCATTATTTTAAAAAAGAAAACTATTGAGAGTTCTGTGCCTCCATAGGTGCAAAGTTTTATGGGCTTGGACTTTGTCCTTTCATATTTGACAAAGATATTGACCACAATCACTGCTGCAAGCAAGTCCTACGACATCCCCTGATATTGAAGCAGATCCTACCAGCAGGGGAGAGGAAATGAGTCCCTGCCGAGGTGTTCATTAATTTTTGCCGCCAGTCTGAAGAAACCTTGTTGTGTGGGCAACAGGATTCATCCCCACTTGCTCAGCTCTATGTGGGAGACAGGGGCCATAGAACCATCTCCTCTTCTCCAATATTTAACAGACAATGATCTATTTTCATGGAAAGCTCTACCAGCTAGAAAGCATCAGTTGATTTGCTCAAGAGGCACAATGAAAGTTCTACCATCAAGATGTAAATGAAAAAGTATTCGTGGGTCAAGATTTTCAATTCTGGTTTAATTTTCTTCATGAATCTTTCCCTAACCACCCCCCCCCCAACCCCCCTGCCCATAATAACGTCTCCCACAGTCCATGGAAATTATTTGTTTATGGATTTAATGCCCTCAACAAGGTTTCTTTTCTCAAGAGCAGGGATGTGACTTTCTGTCTTTATCTGTACGTCTGGCACTTAGGTGATGTTCGAAATGTGTTCACTGGACTGATTGCAATATGGAAATACCAAGGACAGTGCTTGACACATACCAGACCCACAACACATGATAGTTTCTCTTTTCTTTCAAAGATTTTCACTGACTACATTGGGCTTTTTATCTTAATAATTTATACAGATTTTACAGATGCATATGTAAAGGTGTAAAGATTGCTATAAAGGCAGGCACTATAATTCATTTTGGGGAGGAGTTGCCTTTGATAAGGAAAACACCTTGATAAATAAATTAGGATAGAAAGTGAGACCCTAAGAATATTAATTAGGAGAATGCAGGGAAGTAAAACATATACCTAAATTGTTATGCTTTGGAGCAATAAACTTGAAATTTGGTGGAGGATAGTGAAAAAGAGAGGTGAAGAGAGAAAGAGAAAGACTAGTAGTGAAGTTTTGTGGTGTGTTCAAAGGACTTTTAAAAACATGTTTGTCTAATAGTAAACTAATTTTTTTTTTTACTATTTTATAATCATCTCCACTTGCCCAAAAGCTTTATAAATTCTGTCATACTCATAGAAGCCTTGTGAGAGTGAGCTTTTTGGTTTGCTTTGATTTTATTTTTACATTAGGATCTCATAGTATAATGCTGATTGAAAATTACAGTATTATATGTATATTATGATTCTCTTTTTGTAAAAGAAATAAACTACATAGATATTTATGTAGGTATTAATTTGTGTGCATAGAAAAGCATGCAAATCACATTGATCTGTGATTATTTTGGGGGAATGAGGCAGAAGAAAAGGGAAGGTGGGAAAAATGAAGAACTTTCACTTTTTATGTAATTCTTTGAAATTACACAAAATGTAATTATTTGAAAATGGTCAATAGCATGTTTTACTTCTATAATTACCCAAACAAACAAATGAAATAATCCCTTTCCTACTCACCTCACCAGGCTGCCAGGAAGACAAATTAGCATAATCTATGTGAATGTTGTTTTAAAGTGTAAAGTGCTTTGTAAATTCAGAAGTGCTATAAACACAAAGAGGATTATTTATGACATTGAGCAAAATATCCTGTGTCTTTGGCTCCTCATTTCATTATTATTAAAATGAAAGTTAGACTAGATGGTTTCTTAAGCTCCTGCTAGGTTCGGCTTCTTTGTGGGTTGTCCCTGTTGCCTGGTTTTCAGTCACCAAACTCTCAAAACCTCCTCCTCCTACCTGATAGACTTTTGCAGCAGGTCCTTAGGGCTCAGCTGGAACGCCGCCTTGGGCTTTGTAACTGGAGATTATTTAGCCTGTGTCCAAGGAGGGCTGCTTTCTTGCACTAGATGTACAGGGTACCTTTCCTGTTTGCCGACATCACTGGGTTTCCATAAGGCTGGATTAGATGTCTATAAACATCTTTAACGAACAGGATTATTTGAGAACTGGCCAGTACCTGTTCTTGCTTAGAGAAAGCTATTTAACCAGAGGACTATAGCCTGTGATTTTTGGTTACTTGTTTTCTTTTCTTTTTCTTTTTCATTTATTTGGATTCTGATGGCTTCAAAAGTTCTCCCTCTCTCCTTCTTTCCTTCCTCCCTCTCTTCCCTCCTTTCTTCTCCCCTTGTCCCCTTTAAGTTGTTTTCTTTCTACTATATATGTCCACTATTTCATGTCTGTTGGGTCTCACCATATCACCTCCTCAAGACGACTAGGTGAAAACGTGATTTCCCATATTGCCAAATTCCTTCTTTAATTATGTTTTGTTTTGCATTTTAAGATTTTTAGGATGAAATTATTTTATTAGGTTCATTTACATAGAATAAAATGCACACATCTTAAGTATTAAGCTTGAAGGATTTTGACACATCTATACACCCGTGTGACCATGATTCGTAACAAGACAAAGAACATTTCCATCACCTTGGAAAATTCCCTTCTGCCCCTTCTCAGTCAATCCTTCACCAAGGCTACAATTATTCTCGCCACTATCACCATATATTAGTTTTGTCTTTTAAAACATTTAAAAAATTTTTGTAGAGATGGGATCTCACTGTGTTGCCATGGCTGATCTCAAACTCCTGGCTTCAAGCAATCCTCATGACTCAACTTCCCAAAGCACTAGGATTACAGGCGTGAGCCACCGCACCTGGCCAATTTTGCCTTTTTTTGAATCTTATATGAATGAAATCACACAACATGTTCTCTTTATGTATGGAAGCCTTCACTATACATAATGTTTTGGGGCTTTATCCACATTATTGTCTGTATTTATAGTTTGTTTTTTTATATTGCTAAGTAGTATCTCATCACATGAATATAGCACAGGTTATTTATTATAATTATTATTATTCATTGTTGGTTGAAGGACATTTTTGCTATTTCTAGTTTCTGATTAAAGCTGCTATAAACATTCTCATGCAAGTCTTTTGTTGAACTTTTGTTTTCATTTCTGCCTAGGAGTGGGATTTCTGTGACGTGGCATAGGTGTTTATTTAAGCTTATTAGAAACTGACAAACTGTTTTCCAGAGCATTTGAACCATTTTATACTCCCACCAGCATTGCAGAGGAGTTCCAAGTGCTCTACATTCTCAAAAACACTTGGTATTGTTAAGTGTTTTAATACTTTTTGTCTTAATTCAAAAAGTGACATATTCATTTCATGTGCTATAATTTATCACAAAGTAAGGGATTAGAAACTGCCTAACAATCAACAGAGTAAAAAAGGCAACTCACAGAATAGGAGAAAATATTTGCAAATCATATATCTGACAAGGGATGAATATCCATACTATGCAGACAAATCCTAAAATTTAACAACAAAAAATAACCCATGTTGAAGAGATATCTGCACTCCCATATTTATTGCAGCACTATTCACAATAGTCAAGATATGGAATCAACCTAAGTGTCCATCAGTAGGTAAATGGGTAAAGAAAAATGTGATATATGCACACAATGGAATGCTATTCAGCTTTAAAAAAGAAGGAAATCCTGTCATTTGTGACAACATGGATGAACCTAGACGATAGTAAATGAAATAAGCCAGGCACATAAAAAAAAAAAAAAAAACTGCATGATGTCACTCATATGTGAAATCTAAAAAAGTTGATCTCATAGAAATAAAGAATAGAATAGTGGCTACCATGGGTTGGGGTATGGGATATGTTGGGGAGATGTTGGTCAAAGGATATAAAATTTCAGTTAGGTAGGTAGAATAAGTTCAAGAGCTGTATTGTACGATATGGTGAGCATAGTTAATAATGTATTGTACTCTTGACAAATGTGAAGAAAATGGTTACAAAGTGTTCTTATCACAAAAATGTAACTATGTGAGGTAATACCTAGGTTTTGTCATTCCATAGATTTGTCATTCCATAATGTGTATACACTTCAAAACATATATTGAATACATACTATTTTATCCATAAATTTTAAAAAACTGATTCAAAAATTGAATAGAAATTTTCTCCAAAGAAGATAGCCAATAAGCATATGAAAACACGCTTAATTCCACTAATCATTAGAGAAACGCAAATCAAAACTATAACAAGATACTACCTCATATCCATTAAGGTGGTACTATCAATAAAACAGAAAATGACAAGGGTTGACGAAATGTGGAGAAACTGGAGCCCTTGGGCACCATTGGTGGGGAAGGTAAAATGGTATAACCGCTGTGGAAAACTGTATGGGGTTCTTCAAAAAGTTAAAAATGGAATTACTAATAGATCCTAAAATTTTACTTCTGGGTACATACCCAAAGAATTGAAATCAGGGTCTCTAAGAGATATGTGTATACCTATGTGCATAGCAGCAGTATTCACAACAGCTAAAATGTAGAAGTAACCCAAGTGTCCATCAACTGTTGAATGGATAAGCAAAATGTGGTATATCCATACAATGACACATTATCCATCCTTAAAAGGAAGGAAATTCTACAATATGCCACAACATTAATGAACCTTGAGGACACTATGCTAAATGAAATAAGCCAGTCACAAAAAGATAAACACTGCATGATTCCACTTGCATGAGGTACTTAGAGTAGTTGAAATCACAGAGGCAGACAGTAGAATGATGGTTTTCAGGGCCTGGGGGAGGCAGTGAGGGGCAGTTGTTGTTCAGTGGGTATAAGGTTTCAGTTTCACAAGATGGAAAGAGTTATGGAAAAAGACGGTGGTGATGGCTATACATTATGAACGTATTTAATACCACTGAACTGTAAACTTACAAAACTTATGGGGCTTTGGCACCAGAGACTCAGGTTCTCACTAGGCTCTGCTGCTTTAATATTAGCTGTGGGGCTTTGCGGGTAGGGACTGGTAAATACCAGATTTTAAAAAATGGACACCTCCTGAAGTACCCCAGTTATTCCCATGACAGGCACAGCAGGGAATGAAGAGTAGTATATCATTCACTCCCAAGATTCTAGCCAAAGCACTTGCCCTGGGCAGGATATGAAGTACATTTTCACGCATAGAGTTTATGCTCAAAAGGGTGGATGTGGCTAAGCCAAGGCCGGAGGCAAGCCAGCCGCCTGCAGTGCTTGAGCCTTCCCCGGTTTCTGAACAAGCCCCCCCCCCCACCCCCAAAGTCCCCAGGGAAGAATTCAGTTCGCCCAGCTTTCTAGCCTCTTCAGGACAAACAGGAAGGATAGGAAATTGTTGTCATTAACCTTCATGTCTCAAATCATATCCCTAATGCTCTCAGGCCTTTTAATTTTGAATTTCAAAAAATATCTTACCTTTTTCATAAACCATAGATAAATTTTCTTTTAAAAATGGAAAGTGAATATTAAGACTTTATTTTGAAGGTGAGAGACTAAGGAATAATATCATTTTTTTTTCTTTTCTATGCTTCCAAACATTTTAAAAATTAAAAAAGTCACAAAATGGGTAGACTTTAGGATTTCTGGCTGAGGGAGATGTGAGGCCTTGGTACTGACTTAATAAGGGAATGGGAGGACCCTGCTTGTTTCAGGTGCTCCACGAAGTGGTGGGGAATTGGGCCTCATCTGCCACCCTATACACCCACGGGCCTTGTGGTACGGGAGTTCAAGGAGAGCAATGGTTCCTGCCACCTGAGGCTCCAGGAATGGGACTGTTGGTGATGGGTCCCAGGGTATCCCTCCGCTGTTTCAGCAGTCCTAGCCCTGGCTAGCATTGGCAAGCCACCAGGGAAGACCCAGAGCCAGAAAGTGGAAGCTGAGGATGTTTGCATGTGAGGATGTGGCAGTAAGGATCAACTAAAGGGTGCACAAAGGCCGACGTCATGGGCTCGGGAACAGTGGAGGTTCTTTGCTCTGTTTCGGCACCTAACGTAGTGTCGGCACATAGTAAAGGCTCAATATATGTCACTGAATACACGAGGGAAATATGGGGAGAATAAGTGGGTGTATGAACTAGCTGGGCTGGATTTCCCCTTGGGACCTTCTCCCTAACAGAAACTCCCAGTGATTTGGAGGAACAGTTTCTCCCGCAATGGTCAGCCTGGACAAGAGAGGAAAATCCAAGTCTTCTGCAAGAAGACCACGTTAGAAGCAGTCAAGAGCCACCTTTTTAGGTGGTAGACCCTGTGGGCTAGAATAATCTCATGCAAAAACTAGGAAATAAGATTTGTGCTGCTCCACTGAGAAGAGGAATAAGCACCTGATGCTGACCCTCGCTCCATCCTGACCATGGAGACCAGCACTAGCAGGGGCCTCTCTGGCCAGAGGGTAGACACTCCTGGCCCTGCTTGGCAGTTCCTCTTCAAATTGATTGCAAAGGGTGGCTTGATTCTGGGCAAGAAGTTGGCGTTCTAATGAACATGGGCATGATGTGGTTGACAGATGATGTGGATGGCAACTTCCCTCCTTGCAGGGTCTCCAAATGTTTGAAGTTCTTCACTATTACAAAAATTTTCTAACATAAAGCAAAGCTGAAAGACTTTTACAAAGGTGGGATACTTTTACCTACATACCCATCACCTAGATTCTATCGTTAACATTTACTATCCTTGTTTTATCACCTATCTGTATATTTACCTATCTCCCAATCCACCCATTAATTCATCTTAGTTTTTTGATGCATTTCAGAGTGAATTGCAGACATCAGTGCACTGGTAAATACTCCAGCATTCACACCCTTTACTAAAGTTCACTGTCTATATACAGCTTTTGTTCTTTTGAGATAAAATTTGCCTGCAATGGAATTCTCAAATCAATAGTATGTATTAGATGAGTTGAGTTTTGACAAATGTATATGAAGATATAGAACATTTGCATCACCCTAAGAAGTTCCTCATGCCCTTTCCGAGTCAATTCCCAACCCATCCATATGCAACTCCTGCTCTGATTTTTTTTTCCACCATAGATTAATTTTGTCTGTTCTAGAACTTCTATCAATGGAAGCAAAGAGTATGTGTTCTTTTGCGCATGGCTCCTTTCACTCAATAAAATGTTTCTGAGATTCATCCATGTCGTTTTGTGTATCAGTAGTTTGTGCTTTTTTGCTATTCCATTGAATGAATCTATCACAGTTTATTAATCCATTCTCATATTGACAAATACTTGAATGTTTTTGCCATTATGAACAAAACTGCTATGAACATTCTTGTATTTTGAGGACATATGTTTGAATTTCCCTTGGATAAATACCTAGGAGTTACTGAGTCATAGAGTAGGTAACTGTTCAGTTTTATAAGAATCTGCCAGACTTTTTCCCAAAGTGTTTATACCATTGTATATTCCCACCATTACTGTATAAGAAGGGAGAAAGCTTTTGCTACTTCCAAAGAGACCTTTTTATATACACATACATTTTCCTAATGGGAGACATGACTGATGACATTAGGGACATGAGCATGGAACACAGGAACACCTCTTACCACCATCACCAGTACAAACCTGGGCTTCAGGAGGAAGGTTAATTGTGCAAGGAATCCTGAGACCAGCATGAGCTCCTGTCAGACCACAGGACACTCAACTGATCAGGGCATAGGAGGCCCTGGTCTCATTGGTAGACAAGTGTCTCAGTGATGAGTCATGACACCTATGCCCATGAAGCAGGTAAATAAATTCTTTGTTCTTTATTGGTAGCCCTTGAAGATAAGGATGGTCAAATAAAATACTATTATGTGGAGAAACCCAGGCCTTGTTAAAATTTAATAGTTAGGAATGCAGTATTAATGCCAAGAAGCAGCTAATTGGCATCATATTTGAGAGTGTGGGTCAAGGTGTGGAGTCAAATACAGGGAGTTTTTTGGAAGATGCTGCTAGTGGCTTTTCCAGTACAGAAGTGGGTTCTTTGTTTATTTTCCTCTCTAACTAATCTAGCCCATATGCTTAGCTAGGAAGCCTTCTGCAGGGAGTTAGCTACGCTCCCAGCAAAGAATCGGGTCCCACAGGCAGGGGTCATCGCAAAGGATGAAAAAATAATAGAAAATAGAAATAAAACAATACACAGAGGCAAAAATATAGTTTATAAAGAATAGATTTATGAATATAGAAAAAGCGAGGGTGCTTGGGTGTCCCCAAAATATTCCCATGAATTTTGAGGCCAAGACTGAAGTTTCACATCAGTATTTATAGGTACAGTGGTCGGTTGCCAGGGGTAACAGATTTACATAACAGGTAGTTCGTTTTAGGTTCAAAGTCTCCCAGAAGGCTTCTATAGGTCCCTTAATTAAATCTATCTGCATGAACAAACGGTTACAAAATCTTTCTAGGGCAAACTTCTAAGTTCTAAGACAAAACTATCACTTTAGCAGAAAAGTTAAACAGAGATAGTGCCTTCATATTTTATCTAGTCAATGTGTATAGCTGTCCCTTAGGCTAGTTGCCCTTAGCCACAGATGTCTGTCTCTCGGGCAGCATCAGCTCCCTGTCCCGTGGCTCCATGCAAACCTGCTTTGTCATTCAAAGCAGGCGAGAACCACAGGCTTGAGACTGCAACTGCTACTGACCATTGAGACGCCCTCCTGAGGCCAGGCAGCTTTTGATAGGCGAACTAACAGGTTCGCATATTCCTTCAGGGCAAAGCCTTGCAAAACTCCTGAAATTATTTCTGTCTCTAATATATTAATGATAATCTAGCTGCCAACAGCCTTCTTCATATCTCTTTGAATGACAATGTCCCTTGCTCAACAATTTTCTAAACACTCTTTAGATAACAATTTTATGACTATCCTTCATTGGGTTAGGCTTAAAATTAATAAATCTAATGGTTTTATTGCAAAGTCTTGCCTTTTGCTTCCTTTTTAAGATGACACAATTTATAATATGCACGGTTTGCTGTCTGTCTCCTCCCTTTATGTATATAGCAAATGAGTAAACATTTGGCCATTAAACAGATGGTCATAGAGTTGGTTCAATGTTTGTGAGCATAGCAACCCGAGAGCCTCTTATCTGAAATAGCCTAGGAATTAGCCTGGACACGGTAGACAGTTTGTTCAACCGGCTACTTTAGGATATGTGCTTTGAAAAGCAAAGTAGTTGAAAAGAAAGCAGAATTACAGAATGTCAGAGCCAGGGGGAAAAATCTGGGGGTGATCCAGTACCTCCTCCCCAACTTACAAGGGAGATAGTAGGAGGGATGGGCCTGACTCCTGTGCTTGCAGTCCAAGATTGTTGTAGTTAAGATTTTTGTTTACGATGAAGGAGAAATAAACTCTAGTATTAATAGCTTAAATTCAGGCAGGTTTATGGAAAGGATGAAGAGGCATCTTGCAGAAACAAAGCATGGCTGGGGCTTGTGGGCACCGACTGGGGAAATGAGATGCTGTTAATGGCCGATGCCGCCACTGACCCTGGGTCCACGTGGTCTGTTGTCCCCTGTGGGCACCTGTTCCACTCTCTCGCCCTTCCCTTAGCCTGGCATTCCCTGTGTGTTCTCAACACGTAATTGAACATGGCTGCTCCAGCCCCTGACACTTTAGGTCATATTAAAAGGCATAAAATGAGCTGGCCCTTCGAAATGTATCTGTGGGAATGATAGTTGAAAATCCAATATCTTGACTCCCAGTTTAGTGCTTCCTGCTGAATTTTCTTTTCTGAACATAAGCACAGTCTTTGGGAAAGTTTAACCTCAGTTCCCTCACTGGCAAGAAAGGGACATTGATAGTTCTGCCCTGCAGGGTTTCTGTGCTGATTAAATGCATTTAAAATGTGTAGCATGAGTGGAAGGATGCCCAGCGAGCACCTCAAGCCATTAGCTGCTGCTCTCCTTTTGTTCCTGCCAACCTCCCCTTCACCTGCCCACCAGCCCACTCTCCGCTCACGCCTGTCCCACTGGGTGCCAAGTGGGGCTAGAACGCATTCCCTGGGCTCCCTTGCTTGCTCGCTCCCGGTTAGGTCTGGCCCATGAGGGGTGCTTGATGGAGCCAGGAAGTGAGAGGAGAGTGAGGTCAGCATTTCTCCCCTCTTCCTCCTGCTCTGGCACTGAGTACCTGGCAATAGCTGCATCTTTCTGTTACCTCAGTGCCCCTCTTCCACGGGCCCAATTCTCAGCGGGTCTCCATGGCATTATTTCTCTTTGTTTCTTTGTTTTCCACCAGGGAAGGTCCAGAGACATTCTCTTCTCCAAGGCATTCAGAAGTGCACGGTTAGGGGAACACCAGCATCCACGAACAGGTCCCATGGTGCCCACCTCTGTAGGCTGGAGGTAGTGGCTGGACACGCTGCCGGGGATTTGCCCTCCCTGATGTCTGAGAAGACCAGGATTCTGGAGGAGTAGGGGCCTGGTTCCATCCACACTCGGAGGGGGAGACTGTCCAAGAGCGAGGCCCACTGGGGATCACTGTAGGAATCTGCCTACCGCAATGTTATAAGCATACAGTAATTCTAGCCACTCAGTGTAAGTGCAGTGATAGCTCACTGTGGTTTTTATTTTCATTTCCTGACGACTAGTGGTTTTGAGCATCTTTTCATGTGCTCATTGATGCCTACATAACTTCCTTTGTGTATTATTTGCTGAAATACGTGATCCATTTTTAACTGAGTTATTTGTCAGTTATCATTGCAAAGTTATGAGAAGATTTTATGTGGTAATGATATCAGTCCATCTGTACTGTGAATATTATATGTGACTTGCCTTTTCATTTTCTTGATGAAATCTTTCAATAGTAAAAGTTTTAAATTCTGATGATGTCTACTTTACCAAATATTTTTTACCTCAATAGCTTGTCCTTTTTGTATCCAATATATAAAACTATTGCTTAATTCAAGATCATAAAGGTTTTCTCCTTCATTTTCTTCTACAAGTTTATAGCTTTAGCTTCTATCTTTAGTAAAGGAAAGAGAAGATCATTTAAAAATGGGTATAATTTTTCAGAAGTGATTACACCAAGCCAACAATAACAAGCTGCTATGAAATAGAAGCCCAGACCAAATATGGTTGTCAAAATAAAAAGCTGAATAGTAGCATAGAGTAGTTATAGTACTAACAACCAAAACATTTATTGAATACATACTGTGCTCTTTTCTCAGTGCCTGACAAGTTTTAATTTACTTATGCTTCAGAAAAACCTTTTGAGAAAGATATTATTATTATTATTATTACCTACATTTCACAGATAACAAAACGGAGGCATGGAAACCTTAAATACCTTTTCTAGGTCATAGAACTCTCAAGTAGCAAGGAGTGCATGGCAAAGTGGACACGGTTGAATATGAGTTGGTGAGCTGAGAGGTTAAACTGAGGTCTTTGTCTAAAACAGTACAAAAGGGTGATATCTTCTCTTAGGAGGATAAAACATAAAGAGGCATAGAAGGAAGGCCCAAGGTAAATGAGTCCTGAAACGACTTCTAGAAGGAAGGAATGGAGACAGGAGGTGCACAGATAATCAAAGAAATAACCAAACACAAGAAAATCTCCCTGGCTTGTCTTTAGATACAAAAGATCTACTAAAATATGAAAGGAAAACTTAAAACATCCACATGCACACACACACATACGTGTACACACAGGCACACACCTAGGCAAATCCCAATGAAAATTCAGAGTTTTAAAGTATTCCATTGAAAAAGAGAGAGAGAAAGAGAGCAGATTATATTCGGGAAAAATAAAATAAGAATTCACAAAAGTGGTCATATGTGGGATAAAGAAGAGCAAGATTCTATTATGTTGCAGAGCTAATTGTGGATAATATAATTGTGGATTGAATTATATATATATATATATTTTTTTTTTTTTTTGAGACACAGTCTCACTCTGTTACCCAGGCTGGAGTGCAGTGGTGCCATCACAGCTCACTACAACCTCAAAATCCTGGGCTCAAGGGATCCTCTCGCCTCAGCCTCCTGAGTAGCTGGGACTATAGGTGTACGCCACCATGCCTGGCTAATTTTTAAATTTCTTTGTAGAGATGGGTCTCACTATGTTACCCAGGCTGGTCTCGAACTCCTGGTCTCAAGTGATCCTCCTCACTCAGCCTTCCAAAGCATTGGGATTACAGGCATGAGCCACCATGCCTGGCTTGGTTATATATTTTTGTAAAGTAAGACTTTCATAAAATGCAAGAAACACAAAGTAAAGTATATTGTTAATAATCTCTTATCAAAGTTACGGATGATGTCAACAGAAATTGGAAGATGTCAGGAAAATGTAAACAAAGAAATTATTTGTGTAGGAAAGCTGTACTATCGCAAGGCAATTTTAGAGTCCAAAAAGTATTCCAAATCCATGTAAAAGGGAAATTCGAACTAGCTAAACTTAGGTTTTGGGGGATCTAACTGTTCTTTTCAGCAAGTATCAATATCTGAGAAATAACCAATTGGCACACTGTATTGTTACTGTTTATTTATGTTACTGTTTTCATGGCTGCTCTCTTAAGATTTGAGAGGTTCAGCGCTCTATGTATATAGAACAACATAAATATATCTGAAACATACAGGAAAAAACCAAGGTGTTTTTCCTCTTCTTTCATGGTCGACACAGAATACTTCACCTCTGGTCACCAAAATGTACTTGGGAATTTCTCAGTTCTCTAGCAGACACTAGGTAGGTGTCCTCTAATTCAATTCAATTCTGACACTATCTACCTAGAGATAGCATCAGATCCCCAAGGTTGAGGGCTCAGTCCCACAAGACTGCTCCCCACTTCAGATGCCAATCTCAAGCACAGGTCGTAACCTGCACTTCATAACCCTACTGGCTATAAATGGGGTTTCCATGGCCCCCTCCTTGGATTTGATTAATTTGCTGGAGCAGCTCACAGAACTCAGGAAAACACTTTACTTACATTTATTCATTTATTAATAAAGAATGTCACGAAGAAAAGCAATGAACAGCCAGATGGAAGAGATCATAGAGTGAGATATGGAAGAGGAACATGAAGCTTCCCTGCCCTCCCTGGCTGCACCTTCCTCCAGGAGCCTACACGGGTTCAGCCATCTGGAAGCTCATCAAACCCTGCCCTCGGGTTTTTATGGAGACCTCACTAAGTAGGCATGATTGATTAAATCACTGGAGACTGGTGATCAACTCAGCTTCAGCCCCTCTCCCTTCCCCAGAGGTTGAAGGGTGGGGCTGAAAGTCCTCTAATTACAGCAACCAACCCTCATCCTGAGGCTATCTAGGGGCCCCAGCCAATCACCAGTCATCTCATTAGCACAAAAAACACTTATCACCACTCTGGAGATTAGGAGCTGTATGTCAGGAAAAGGGATAAAGGCCAAATATATAATATCAATGTATTTCACAATAACCATTTCATAACAGTGCCTGGTACTTACTGAAAACATACATATACTCACTGAATACAATGTATATCCCAACAGCACTTAAGGACTTACACTGGGGCAGTCATCAAACAGGTATTTCATTGTTTCTGCACCGCAGACTGGTACCTCCATTAGGTGGCAAAAGGGTGCCAGGGGAGGGACAAACCAACTAGTGGGGGCTCTCACAGGAAACCACCAGAAAAGGAGGGCTAGTCTGCTTGCTCAGACAGATGCCCTGACCTGAACTGATATGGGTCAGTTATTCTCTAAAAAAATTCATAACTTAAAAGTCAATTGCATAAGACTGTTATGCTTTTCTGCAGGTCAATCAATAGTTTATCCAACCAGAGCCCTTCCAGGGAATGAGCCAATAAATGCAGTTTTCACAGAGCCCTAAGAAGTGAAAACATTTAGGGCTCAAAACTCTAGGTAAAAATCTCAATTCTGAGTTTTAAAAAGTAATACCAAAGCGGTGTCTGGTGATGTATACGGCAGGCAGTAGAACAGATGTTATTAGTTTTTGTTAATTCCATTGGCTACTAATTTCCCCTTTTTCATGCCACCGTCTCCTGCCTTCTCTTCCTGAGTCCCTGAGTGTGTCCTCTGCCCTCTTTCCTCCTCATTTCCCTTCCACTCAGGTCCTTGAGACCCCAATAGCACAGGCTGGCCTTGACCCCAGGCTCAGCCAGGAGAGTGATGGGGAACTTTTTGCACTCTGACAGCTCCATCCTGCTACTAGCCTCACTGGCAATCCACCCTGGCCCAGGCTGCCTGCAGCAGGATTACAATGTCAACCCGAAGTTGGGCTTTATTCCTACAAAATCATCATCCCTAGGAAGCTGAACCCCAGAATGGAGACAAGCTGTACCAGGGCCAGTGTCCTACTTCTGGACCTATGGGTGGGGATGAAGTCCTCCCCTGAGGCCAACAGGCTCCTTCTGCCGCCACCCTTTCTCCTTCACTGAGGAGGGAAGCCTGGTTAGGCTCTCTTTACTCAGAGACTGCAGCCCTAGGGCTTTGTGGGAGGCTCCCGGGAGTCTGGCACTATGCTAAGTACATGTCTGGGGGCCTCGGGGGCATGCCTGGGTTTACCAAATTAAGCCCCTCAAAGCCTCATCCAGCTTTGAGCACATCTTTTGTCTCCTAACGGATGAGGAGTTTAGCAATAAGTCCTGTGACTTAACTGATGAAGAAATAGCAGAGTGACAGCCAGACATAAGAGGGAAGAGCTGCTGGAGGATGCTGACTGCTGCAGCCACAGAGATAGATGGAATTGTTCCTTGTGTTTGATCATAATGTTACCGAAAGTTCAATACTTGTCCCTGAGGCTGAATCAGTGAGAATGAAGAATGAGGACAAGTGGTTTGAGGAAAAGGAAAAAGAAGTTTATTAATTTGCCATCAAATGAGGAGGGCAGCAGACTAACGTATCAAAAGACCACCATTCTGCCTTTAAGCAGATAAACAGGGCTTTTTAAAGGTAAGTTTCCAGTGGTTGGGCTTGGGTCTGTGTGACCAGTGTCACATGTCATGGCTTTGGGCCTGGTCAATCTTATCTTCAGCGGCAATGATCTTGTGACTCTTGTCCAGACAATTCTGTTGAGCCAGCTCCTGTGGTTTAAGATAATAGAAAACAAACAGCAAAGAACATTTTTGTGCCCTTTTGATTACGGGCCTCAGGAAGGAATGTAGGTTTTAATTCCCAGAAAGGGTGGGGGGTTTTAAAAAGACAACTCATAAAACATTTTTTTTTTTTTTTTTTGAGACAGAATCTCACTGTGCTGCCTGAGCTAGAGTACAGTGGCATCAGCCTAGCTCACAGCAACCTCAAACTCCTGGGCTCAAGTGATCCTCCTGACTCAGCCTCCTGAGTAGCTGGGACTACAGGCACATGCCTCCATGCTCAGGTAATTTTTTCTATTTTTAGTTGCCTGGCTAATTCTTTTTCTACGTTTAGTAGAGACGGGGTCTCACTCTTGTTCAAGCTGGTCTCGAACTCCTGACGTCAAGTGATCCTCCCGCCTCAGCCTCCCAGAGTGCTAAGATTACAGGTGTGAGCCACCATGCCTGGGCCAGTAAAACATTTTGTTGCCCTTTTCCCGAATTTTACCTATGTTACAATAAGAGGTTTGTGTTTAGGAAACATAATCTAACCCATATCATGTTTGAAGGACTTCTCATGGCAGGTTTCATGGACTCTCAAGTTTCAGACACTGAATCTACAAAGGCTATCCAAGACAAAACTTAAACCACACCGGCAGGTCCTCAATTTACTTAAGTCATTTGAGTCTGAGTATATGTCTGGTGACTTGTCTCTAAGAGACTGCCTTATCTTAACTTAAAACATTCCAGTCCTTTAGGCAAACCTTCATTTCTTTAACCAAGTATAAATCAAAGAATCTTTAAACCTATATATGCCAAATGCTATATATAAACCTATAATGCTCCCCTTCAAGCTGTCCCATCTTTTTGGGCCAAACCAATGTATGCCTTCCATGTCTTGATTTGTGACTTTATGTGTAATTCCTGTCTCCCTGAAATATATAAAACCAAACTTCTGTGGGACCCCTTGCTCAAGGCTTTTTGGGCATGGCTCAAAATAAACCTCTTTAAATGATTTTATAGAGTTTGGGTTCTTTCCCATTGACAATATAAAATGGCTGACTGTCTAAATAATACACCAGAGGTGGCATTTTCAGGGAAGGGATGTGGAGACAAAAGTGTGGATGAGGAGAGCACCATGACTGTGGCTCAAAGCAGGACTGTAAAACAATGAATGTCGCCAGCCAGATGTCAAATTGAAACCTGGTGCCAACTGTCACGATTGGTGGAGAGGTGTGTAGGCAGGAAGAAAATTAATGTGACCTTATGGAGTACTGTACTGGGAATTCAAGTCTTTGCTCAGATGATACTTATAAGCAGGATACAACTCCTTGCCAAGGTAGTTCCCTTTGTTACAAAAAGGGGAGTTGTGTTCCGTATCTGCAGTGCCAAAGTATATTTAGGGAAGAAGCTGTGGATGCTTCACGTCAGGGCTATGATCCTGGGAATTTACTGGGCTATTGATTTGGAAACTGTGAACTCCACAGTAGTGGCTATATAAACATGTAAAACTGAAAATACGTTCTATGGAAGGCTGCTGTGTATCAATGCTAGGTCATCCCTAACATACATGATCATGCTCTAATTTTCACTCATCTGCAGGAGGAAATGTCCTGTGCTGAAGCTGAGTATTGTGTATCTTTGACAGATAGTGGATAACTAGATTTGGGCACATGAAGGATGGTACTTCCTATGTGAAGGCTTGGTATGTGTCAACAAAGAATGCAACAAAATCACAGTCCTAAATCATGAGTGTTGGCCTGAGAAGTGCAACTACTAAGGTGTTTGCAATGATAGAAAAACTGCCACTGTTGGTAAGACTGGGTCCCCCTTCTCGTGAGGAGCGGGGATGTGGAGGAAGTTTTGACGATGGGTGTCTGGGAGAGAGAAAAGAGCACCTGTTCAAGCAAGGGCATGTGCTTTGGATTCTGTTTATTTGCTTCTTTCTCCTCATGTCATCTGTGATTGCTGTGTCATGCAGGGAAATGATAGGAAAATATCTTCAACCTATAAAGTAAGAGAACAAAAAAAGACATCCCAAGCAAAAGTAAAACCAAATAAAAAAGACACTAACAAAAAGCTATCCACATGCACTCAGTAACACCAGATTCCTTTTTGAATAGCTTATCCTAAAGATGATGTGCTTTGCTAGTCTACTCAATCTCTTAATAATGTCAGTGATTACCATTTTCTTTAGGCAAAGGACAGTGAAATCTATTTAGAAAATTTAAAAGAATAACATCCTACATAAACCAACCAAGATAGTCATTATTTATCAAGAACATGTACTGTACAGTGACTCAACTAAAAGCGATTATGATTGAAGCAACCTTACTTTAAATGGTATTCCTGTAAGTGAGTAGTTGGTCAAAGGTATTGCTTGTGTGGTTGTCGTTCCAATTTACTTTGGTGTTTCAATTCTTTTTAATATGATTTTCCCTTGGGTTTTCATTAGCAAACAACTTTTTCTCTTCCTTAGAATCTTACATTGTTAATCAACCATTGAACCTCAGAATGGTGTTTGCTATGAAGAAATTACAGTAATTCTCCAAATAGAACTGTCTGTCCCAGAACATTAGCCTCAGGGAAAATACAAATAGCTCTTCATTTCCTCAGTCATCTGCTATAAATATCTCATGAATGCTTCAACTTCAGTTTGATCAATGAGACCTTCCAGTTCTAGTCTTAGAACAGAATGCTGAGTATAATACTTTATGTATTTGAAAGGAAGACAGCAATTACAAGAGGAGCCAAGTATCTCACTACTCCATCATGATGACTCCAGGGGACTTCAGAGGAAACAGTGAAACTAAGCCAAAGCGGCTGATAGGATACACCCCGCCATGGCTCTGTCTCCAATAGGGTCGCTGACATAAACTTTTGGGATTTGGGGCAGGATCCTGATATCTTTTGTGAGGGTGGTGGCTGACTACTCCTCCCTCTAGTGGCAAAAATTAGGCAGGGTTCTCACTCCCTTCTCTTGTTCTTCACATCTTTGGCTGGTGGGTGGAAAGAAGAGCGAGTAGTGCAGCTCACTTTAAGAGTGTTCCTTCCCCTACATTCAAGAATGGGGGGAACTATGTGTATCTTTCATTGTGTTGTGATCCAGGGGGTGTGTAGGGCTCATTCCAAAAGTGTTTTTTCTTCCACATGGAGCCCCTCTCCAGCTAGCATGGAGCCTCTCCTCTCCTGTCCAGAACACTCATGTGGCTCTTCCCATGCCTGTGAAATGACTCCTGACTTCCCACTCTTTCTGGTCAAGCAAAAAAATTTGGAAAACTCTTTTTGTTAAAGATAATGTTTTATGCCAAATGTCAAATCCACGTTAGACATTTGTATTCGATAGCAATGAAGCACCATTATTTATTTAATGATCAATTCATGAACATTGAGGTTCTTTTCATTTCTCTCTTTTTTTTGTGCTTCTAAAATAACACTACAATGAATGCCTTTATCACTTTACCTTTGTGCACTTGGCTGAATATATACATAGCTGTTAATTTTTGGAAAGATCATTTATTTTTGTATGTTATGAGTAATCCTTTGAGACTTAATTTTCCACTTAATATTATATCGCTAAGATTCACCCTATTGTAGCATATTGTAGTGGTTCATTCATTTTCACAGCTTTAAATATTCCATTGTGAGATTATACCACAGTTTTTTCATCTACTCTTTCATTGGTAAGCATCTGAGTGATTTCGATGGTTTTTCCTGCTATAAATTGTGTTGCTTTGACTATTAATGTATACATCTTCTAATAAATATTTTGGGCATGGAATTGTTGGATAACAATAAATAAATAATCAACTTTAAAATATGATATATTCTTTCAGTCACTATATTAATATTTTGAGGTCTCCTTATTAGAGCGTCTTAGCCTTTATCCCACACAATAGACTGTTCATTTTATTATTTTTTTGGAAGTAACTCACGCATTTTAGCATCATTTATTACCTAATGCATCTTCTTTGTTTACCTGAAAGATGCCCTTTATCATCTATTAAATTCTTTGGAACTATTTCTGAACTTTCTATTCTGATCTTTTGATTTTTTCCTATTTTATCCTGTATAGAGATTATATTTAGTTATCCTTGCTTTAAAATATTTTTACTAGAATTCAATGAGTTAATATATGCGGAAATACTTAGAATACTTTTGCACATAAGTGCTCAATAAATGTTGGCCATTATTGTTTTTTGGAAAAAATATATGGTCTAGGCACTCTCTTTTTTTTTTTTTTTTTTTGAGACAGAGTCTCACTCTATTGCCCAGGCTAGAGTGAGTGCCGTAGCGTCAGCCTAGCTCACAGCAACCTCAAACTCCTGAGCTCAAGGGATCCTCCTGTCTCAGCCTCCCGAGTAGCTGGGACTACAGGCATGCACCACCATGCCCGGCTAATTTTTTCTATATATATTTTTAGCTGTCCATATAATTTCTTTCTATTTTTAGTAGAGATGGGGTCTCGCTCTTGCTCAGGCTGGTCTCGAACTCCTGAGCTCAAACGATCCGCCCACCTCGGCCTCCCAGAGTGCTAGGATTACAGGCGTGAGCCACCGCGCCCGGCCCTAGCCACTCTCTTACAACACTTTTGCAGATACTTCATAGCTATTGTATATTTATTTTTCCAGATGAATTTTAAAAATCAGCTTGTCTTTTTCTAAATTTAAAGAGATCCTATTGATATTTTTATTGAAATATCTTTATGTGGATCTATTAGGCAGAAGGGAGAGTTTGATGATGTTGAGTCTTTCCATCTAAGAACATGGTATGCCTTTCCATCTATTCAAGTCTCTTTTTGTGTATAACTTAGCATTTAAAATCATTCTTGCAATAGATCCTGCACAGTTTTTGTTATGTTTTTCTCTAGGTATTTGTTTTGTTTTTGCTAGTATTAGTGGAGGCTTTCTTCCTTCATACCTTGTAGTGGTTCTTGTATATATACAATAGTAGTATTATTAACATTAATAATAGCAAAAATGTACTATTTACTATGGGCAAGGCAATGCTATGTTTTATGTGTATTAATTCAATCTTCACAACAAAGATAGGTATTAGGCTCTTGTTTGCAGACAGTAGAATTTACTCTAGCTACTTTAAGCATAAAAAGATTTATTTTTATTTAAGGAATTACCATAATTTATAAAATCTCCAGGAGGGCCAGAAAACCCTGTTTGGGTGCCACAAAGCCAGCAAAACTAGAAGCCAAGAGAAAGGCCCAAACACAATACAGAGTGTTCCAGTGGAAACCACGCTGCTTCTGTCTCATGCCTCTTAGCACCTTTGCTGCTGGGGACTAGACCCCAGAACCTCCAGAACACCACAATGTTCGTGAGAAATGCTGATTCCCGACATGCTGTTCCTGTCTCTCACTGCCCCTTTCCACGTGTGAGTTTGCCTCACACGGTTCATCTCTTGGCAGAATCTGACCTCGTGGAACCCTCACCACAAAGGAATCTGGGAAGTAGCCTTTGTAACTTTGCAATCTCTGCAATATTGGAAGGCATGAAACAAGGAGGAAAAGATAATCTGCCACAATATATATTTATTAATATTAGTATCCACTTTTTATAGAAATTTATATTTTTCTTTCAATCTGTTAATTTTTGAGGTATATTAATAAATCTTCTAACATTTACATATTCTTACATTCCTAGAGCAAACATAACTTGTTTATGGGGGTTATTTCATAGCATTGCTTAATATGGCTTAGAGATACTTTATTTAGGCTATTTGCCTTAATAACCAAAATGATATTGATGTGTTGAAGTTTTTTTCTTTTACTTTTTTTTTTTTTACAATTCTTGAGTCCATACTGATACACTATTATCAACTAAATTCCATAGTTTACATTAAGATTTGTGTTGTACAGTTCTATGGGTTTTGATATACATCTATTGACATTTATACATATATAACACTCTTTGTGTTCTACTGTTCTATAGGTTTTGACAAATGTATATTGACATTTATCCACCAGTACAGTATCATACAGAATAGTTTTACTGCCATAAAAATCCACTGTGATCCATCCATTCATCCCTTCCTCTACCCTCAAACCTCTGAAAACCACTGACCTTTCTACTATCTCCATAGTTTGTCTTTCCCACCATGTCATATTATTGGAATCATACAGTATGTAGCCTTTCACATGGCTTCTTTCACTTACCAACATGCACTTAGGGTTTCTCCATGTCTTTTCGTGGCTTGATAACATTTCTTTGTATCACTAAACAATATCCCATTGTTTGGATGTACCACAGTTTTTTTATCCTTTACCTATTGAATGACATCTTGATTTTTTCCAAATTTTGGCAGTTATGAATATAGCAGCTATAAATGTTCACATACAGGTTTTTGTGTGGACATAAGTCTTCAATCCATTTGGGCAAATACCAAAATGTGTGCTTGCTGGATCATATAGTACAAGTATGCTTAGTTTTGTAAGAAACCACCAAACAGTCTTCCAAAGTGGCTGTAGCATTTTGCATTCTCACCATTTGTTTATTGGGCATCTGAAATTTCTCTTTTGTGAAACACCTATGGAAGTCTTTTGCTCTTTTTTTCTGTGAGATTTTTCTGTCTTTTTCTTATTGATTTATCAGAGTCATTTATAGTGTCATTTGTCAGCTATAGGATTATTCAATATCTTGATCCAGTAATCAGACAGAATCATACTTCAGATATGAGACAGAATTGTATTCTATACAAAAAAATTGGAGATATACTAAAAGAGATTTGTAAAGAGCATTAGAATGAGGGAGGCAGAGAATGACATGAAAATCAGAAGCCAGAATAATTTAAAATGTTCTGTAAGATGAAAGCCACCACAAAGGTTAAGTAACAAATGAAGTATTGGCAGAACTGATTTGCCATATATAAATAGTTCTGACAAATCAATAAATGCAGAGCAAATCATGAAATAGATGAATAGGCAAAAGACATAAACAAGAAAATTTAAGAATAAAAGTAGATTGGTTTTCAGCTACTAAAATAGGTTCAGTCTCACTAATAGAGAATGCAATTTAAAATAATGAGCTATCTTCTTTTTCTAATGTGAGTTTAAATAAAAGAATTGGCCATTATACTCTGCTTGAAAGATTGTAGGACTATGAGCCTTCTATAGCTGTGCTGTCTAATTTACACTTAAATTAACTAAAATTTTAAGAAGTTTAAAATTGGGTTGCTCAGTCACACTAGGCACATTTCAAGTGCTCAATAGCCAGAGGTGGCTAGTGGCTAACATAGGTATTGGGCTATATTAATATTTCCATCATCACAAAAGGTTCTATTAGACAGTTCTGCTCTGTAAATAGTACATACATAAGTACAAGAACTTTAAAGGGTTATTTGGCCCTATCTATCAATAAGAGCTACAAATTCTTTTTGACCTAACGATTTAAATTCTGGGAATTTATCACCATGGAAATATTTTCATGGAGCAAAAAAAAATGTGGTTGTGTGCATTTATATATAAATATGTACATACACATCTTTGTAAATATGTATATATTTATAAATATATACATCTTTGTAAATATATGTTTATACTTACTGTCACATATTATAAATCTTATAAACAACATAAATTTAAAAATTTTAAATGACACAACTATCATTCCTACATAATGTTTAAATAAATAGTTACTTGCATACTATAGAATACTATGTATCATTTAAAGGTAATGATCTAAATCTATATAAATGACATAAAATTATTTATAATATATTGTTTAGTGGGAAAAAAGCAAGTGTCAAAATAATATGAAAAGTAGGTAGCTATTTATAAAAGATAACATAATTTCTGTACTTCCAAAGACATATCAAAAGATGGAGAAAGAATCAAACCTAGTAGTCCGATCTGGGGAGGGGATGTATTGGAAAAGCATGCAGAGTTGGAGGATAGGGGAGGCTTTCATTTACTGCTCTATATCATTCAGAGTTATTTTCATCCTTTACAATGTACATGCATAATCCTCATAAATAAAGAGAATTATGTCAAATCAGGCTATTTCCACAAGGCTTAGTGTTTAAGATGTGGATGTTACTGTGGTTAGCACACAGACTGTATTGTAGCAACAGGAATTGATGAATTAGTGTCTTTCTCCAAGAAATTCTTTAACAGCCTAAGGAAAAATGGCACAGAAATGAAATTGATGATAAAACAGAATAGACCCAGGAGATGGATTCCAATTGCCCTTCTTAATTGTTGCTGGGTGTTGCTTGAGAAAAATCGAGATTTGTAGACCAGGGAAACTGCAATTTCTGGTTTGTAACCTGAACTTAGGACCTCAACACACTTGGTGATACTTTCATTTTTCCCTCCTCAGCTCTCTCCTGAGTTCTCTTCTTCATCCCCTTCACCTTGTTAACAGAAAAAGTCACAAAATTTATAAATTTAGAAAGGAGAGCTTTATTTCCCATAAAGGGTTGCAGTCTGCAGGCTGGCCATCCTGACAGGCTGGGAAGCGTAGCCTCTGGCAGAGAAAAAGCAGGCACCTTGAGGGAGGGAAAGGTGGAACAGGAATTTATATACCAAACGAGACAGCGAAATATACATATTACATGAAGACACTCAATGCGTAGCCTCTGTAAACCAGCAGAATCAATCCATGGTTGGTAGTTTCTTATCAGGAGAAAGTGACTAAAATCAGTCTGTTGTCCAATCAAAGCTGTAGTTATGACTTGTGGAATGTGGGGTGGGGGTCAGTTAGTCAGCGTCTGGCAGTCAGGGAGCTGCAATTGTTTGAATATTGCTTACTTCAAGGCCAGCATTTTTTGGCTGCTAGAGAAAAAGAAAAAAACCTTGTAGTGGGGCAAGATGGCTGACTAGAGACATTGGTCACAGATCATCTCAGAAAGAAGGAAAAGTTTTAAAAAAACATAGCTCGTGGGACTGTAAACTAGTGCAACCTCTGTGGAAAGCAATATGGAGATACCTTAAAGACATACAAGTAGACTTACTATTTGATCCAGCAATCCCATTACTGGGCATCTACCCAAAAGAACAAAAGACATTCTATAAAAAAGACATCTGCACTCGAATGTTTATAGCAGCACCATTCATAATAGCAAAGATGTGGAAACAACCGAAGTGCCCATTGTAAGGCTGGTGGCGGACACCCCTCCCCTCCCTAATGGAAAAAGAAGAAGCCCACAACCTGCCAAGGACAATGCCTGCAAGGCCCAGCTAAGTTAAAGGACGACCACACCTGGATGGTTACCCTGATAAGAGTCTCGGTTCCTGGAGTCCACACATACCACCAGCCCCTCCTATTTCTCAATACCCACCCTAAAACTGCAAGGGACAATTCCTTACTCTCCCCACCATAAATCTTCCTGCCAAAGAAACCCCTACCCCCAGCCCTAAAAACATATATAAACCCACTCAGACTTCTGGGTGATGCGACTTCCCGGGTCTCTCTCTCTTGGGCCCCGTGAACCTCGCCCAGGAGTGCCCCAATAAAGCCTCGTTGCTTACCCCTTTCAACTCTGCTCATCTTTCTTTCTCTGGCACTGACCTATCCAAAAACCTTACACCCATCAATACATGAGTGCGTTAATAAAATGTGGTATATGTGTACCATGGAGTACTACTCAGCTATACGAAACAATGGTGATATAGCAACTCTTGTATTTTTCTGGATAGAGCTGCAACCCATTCTACTAAGTGAAGTATCCCAAGAATGGAAAAATAAGGACCACATATACTCATCATCAAATTGGTTTCACTGATCAACACCTAAGTGCACATATAGGAATAACATTAATCAGGTGTCGGGCAGATGTGGGTGGGGGAGGGGATGGGTGTATACGTACATAATGAGTGTGATGTGCACCATCTGGGGGATGGACACGCTTGAAACTCTGACTCCGGGGTGGGGAGGGGCAAGGGCAATATACATAACCTAAACTTTTGTACCCCTATAATATGCTGAAATAAAATAAAATAAAAAACATAGCTCACATGTAATTCTGAGAGGAAAATGCCAGACGTACCAGAAATTCCACAAGAAGAAGTTGCGGAGCAGAACGAGGAGAAAGATTTCGGCAGAGGTCAACCCTCAAGAAACTTGGAGCCCCATGGAAAGGTAAGTGGGAGTTTTGTTCCTCCCTCCCTCACATCTCTGGTAGTCAGCAGGCTCCTGAGCTACTGGGTTGCTTCTCTAACCTCACAAGCCCAAAAGCTGCTGCCACAAGAGAACTGAGAGTTTCTTGAAAACAAAGAACTGGGATGCCAGCACTCTTGGGGTCATTCCTCATCACCACAGACCCGAGCTGAGGTGGCGGGCACCACTCTGTTTCTCCACCCACTGTGTGTTTTTGTCCTTCCCAGGGAGCTTCAGCCCTTCAGTTTTCATGTCGTCCCCACACAAACATTTCCTAACTCCAGCCCAGGCTGCAGTGGCCACAGGGGCCAGTGGGTCCTGGGGGACCTGTGTGATCCCAGAGTTTGGACATTCCAAGTGGGCTGCCTTCCAGGAAGAGGGACAAAGAGGACCAGAGTGCCAGCTCTCCTCCATTCAGACTCTTTTCCTCCTCTTCCCCTCCCCTGCCCGCTGCCGTCGAGTGGAATGGGTGCCCCCAGGGACAACAGAACTGGGGCTCTCAGGAGCACCTGCTTGCCCTCTGATGGCACATCCACTATACTGAGGCTCCCACAGAGAATGGGGCTCACACCTTTCCTCCTAAAGACCTGCAGTGGACCGAGGAGCGCTCAGAATGTGAGCTCCCTGCTCGCCATCCCTCCCCAGTGCTGCTTGCCTGGCTGCTCCAGCAGAGTAAGGCACACCCCGAAGTGGAGGGACATTAAGCCTACTTGAACACTCCACAGGCAACTTGGGACCAATATGTTTCTCCCTGGCATGGTCAGGGATTGAATATGGGGGCCCAGGGGACAGGTCTGCAGGCTAGATCCCATATCCCTAGGACTCAATCTTGTTGGTCAGGGGCACAGAGGGGAGATTTGTGAACTAATCTTGGGAGGTGAGGGAGCCCATGTGGGCAGAACTGAAAAGAAACTACAGTGTGGGTCTGAGCCAAAGCACACCTGGGGAGCACCCCAGCCCTCACCAGAAAGCTGTGCTTCTGGTCCTGGGTAGGATTCTGGGCAGAGAAGCTTGTAGCCAGTGACACAATTGCTATTTAGCTCAGCTAGTCTGGGCTGCTGCTTGTGGCCAGACACCGGAAGGAGACCTCGGGGAAGGGAAGGAGGGAGAAGAGTGAAACCCACTCCCAACAGCCAGCCTGTGAATCCCAAATGGCCCCTCTCCCATGTGCAGACTTTCTGGCTTGGTAGGGCCACTTCAGCCCTTCCCTGGTGACTTTTCCCAGTGGCCTGGGAGCTGACCCTCAACCCCTGCCAAGATAGCTCTTGTGTCCACCTTTGTGGAGCCTGAACCCAGGCTCCTCCCACCCAGCCCCACCCAGCTTCACCCAGCGTCACTCCTCCACCCACACCTGCTGTGGTGGAGCACAAGAAGGAGTGACCTGGAAGGTCCAGGGCCCCACCTACCACCTGGAGCATATGAGTGCTTCTCCTAACTGACTGGTCACAGGCCCCAAAAAACTATACTGCAACTGGTTCTTTCCTGCAAGCACCACCTACTGGCAGGGAGGACAACTTGCACACCCAATTATACAGGGTGTGGCTGATTCTTACCCACAAAGTACCCCCTACTGTCTCAGAGATTAAACTAGGCACCTGACATCCCAGGCAAGAGGGCTCTGCCCTTATGAATGAATCACTCCACAAAGATCCTACCTTCTATTACCATCACCTTGGGGATTAGCATTTTGACATAAGAATTTTGGGGGGACCCAGACATTCAGACCATAGCACCCCTGTCTGTGTGCCATCCTGAGATGGAGAGGGAAGCAGAGGGGGGTGGACAGGCAGGATTTGGGCATAGGACATGGAGAGGAGGAAGAGGAGGAGGAGGAGGAGGAGGAGGAGGAGGAGGAGGAGGAGTGTGAGCTGAATAACAAGGTAGTTCTCTTTCCTGGCCCCAGAATGGCAGCCCCTCTCTCTGGGGGACCCCCTGATCCCACTCTATGCACACAGCTCATCCTGGTCTCTCATCTTGCAGCCTTATTTCTTCCCACAAAAATAGTATCTAATCCTACCTCCCTTTCCCTGATTCTAGGGACTCAGGGACTTGTCAAGCTTAGGCTACATTCTACATTACAAACAGGACTGTCCCCTCCACCACCTACCTTCCCAGGCCTGTTTTTGCCAAACGCTTATCTTGTGGTTCTGGACAGTCCAAAGCACAAGAATCTCCCAAATTAAATGGAAGTGCAGCCTGGACACACCATGAAGTCGTGCAGTCTCTCTGCTGAGTCTGACTCCAGCTGTCCGAGGTCAGGATGTCAAACTTGAATAGAGTGGGAGAAATATAGTGTTTAGGACTTTGACATATAACCCCGAATTGATACAACTGATGCATTACATACATTCAATTTTATTATCTTAATGTGAAATTTGCAGTCTGCATAGCTGCCTTTTCTATTTTTTTAACCTCAAAAAAGTTTGTATTGCTATGCATAGCACAGGACTCCGGAATCTCACTGTTGTGTCACCAAGAGGCAGGTGTGCTCCTGTACCCCAGAACACCCATACAAGAGTGACCACAGCCACATTGTATCTAAGGGCTACTAATTGGGCATAGACCAAATGTCTGTCATTAGAATGGATAAACACATTGTGGTGTATTTTATTAGCAACAATAATGAGTGTGTCCATAAATCCATAATTTTTAGTGAAAAATGGCAGGCACTTTGGAATATATGTGATAAGGTTATAGGTTAAAACAAGACCTATTAGGAGTATACTAAGCAGAAAATTGTAAAGAATGCAAGGAAAGAAACATCATAAAGATGAGATTGTGGTACCTGCTCAGGGTGGGGAGTGAGGTATGATTAGGGAGGGGCAGGTGGGAAGATTCTGAAAGCTACATAGGTTTTAGTTGTTGATCTGAGGGCATGTTAATTGGCAGCAATTCATTAAGGGGCACATTTATGTTTATGCACCATTCTGCATATTGTTTCACACAACTAACATATCCTAAGCCACTGAGGAAATCACAGATACCACTGACTCTGTGTACTGCCAAAGAAATCATACAAAGATCACACTACCACTGGCACCCAAAATCAAAGCCAATGTGTCCTCCTCAAACAACAACATATATATATACCTTCAAGAAAAGATTCTCCCCCACAAAAGCAATCTCAAAAAATTGGCACAAGTGACTGCTATACCGGATGTCCAGATATCAATGGAAGGACAGGAAACATGAAAAAGCAAGGAAATATGACACCAAGAGAGGACCACAACAATGGTCCAGCAACAGATTCCAATCAAAAAGAATTCTCACATATCATTATTAAACTTGAATGTAAGTGATTGAAAGATTTAAAAGGTATAGACTGGCAGAATGGATAAAAAAAAATAAGCCAATTATATGTTGCTTACAAGAAACTCACCTTACCCATAAAGACACAGACTAAAAAGGGGTGGAAAGGATAGTTCACCCAAATAGAAACCAAAAGCAAGCAGGAGTAGCTATATTTATATCAGATAAAACAGACTTTAAATCAAAAACAGCAAAAAAAAAAAAAAAAAACCCACAAAGAAGGTCATTATACAATGATAAAGGGATCAATTCAGCAAGAGGATAAAATAGGATATTAGTTGAGGCTGTGATGAAGTTTTACTGGGGCCTTGAACTCCAGCTGAGTCAGTCTTTAGGCCCCAGTGGCGGAAGCAGTGGTCTGAATATGCCTGTTTTTAGGCCCCTGAGCAGCCTGTGCTGGTGCTAGTGTTAGTGGGCTCTGGAAGGCTGATTCTTGGACCACCAGGTGGCTTTCTCAGAGGCAAGCAGTGGGAGCAGTGGCTTCATGTGTGGGAAGGTTCTCAGTCCTCTGGGAAGCTTGTATGATGTAGGTGGTAGCAGCAGTGATGGTAGAGCAAGCCACCAGGACCCAAGAAGTCCATTCTGGTGTTGCTGGTAGCTGCAATGGATTGGGTGGGCTAGTCCAACAGCTGCCTGTAACAGGGCAGTGGATATTATATTAAGTGTGCTTAGGAGAGCTTAGTCTGCTCTGTCCCTCCTCAGCCAGGCAACAGCTTCAGCAGCATCAGCTCGAACTTGACCTGAGGTCAGGATGAAGCCCAGCATTAACCTTTCAAAAATAGTCTTTTGAGCCTGCTACCAAAGAGGGTGGGGCCCCTCCCAGGAAAGCAACATGAGCAAGAAGGTGTGGGGATGTAGTGCACTCACATTTCGATCTCAACAGCAGCCCATAGCAGTTGCGCATGGGAGTGCCCAGACTCCCCTGTCCCTCCTGGGAGCACTGTAGTGGCAGCAGCTGCATCTGTAGATCCCTGGTATCTGAGCTGTCAAAATGTCACCCAGCTTAAACTGCTCTAGACTCAGGTGCCTGTGGGATTCTGTGTGGTTTCCATTTCTGGAGCAGTGTCTCTGTGAAATCTCTAGGCACCTTCCCAAGTTAGGTCTGAGGCTTTTGCGGGTTGAGAGGTTCTCCCGTAGATTGTAAAACCCATTTGGAGTGTGGAGCCCTGGGACTTTCTCTCTTACTGTTTCCCAGCATTCAGGAGCTTCTGCCAGCTCTCAGCCAGTCTGTGGCATACAAGCTACCTGGAATCATCCCTCTCCTTACTTACTTTTGGTGCTTCCTTTCACTTCTCTGGTGAATCCTAGCATTCTCTCCTAGAAGGTCTGTTCAAAATATGAGTATCTGCTTACTATTATGGTTCCTCTCCATGGAGGTGGGCACATGCTACCTGTGTCTAACTGGTCATCTTAATCCCGCTACCAATTTTTTGTTCTTGTCGTCATTGTTTCTTTTCATATTTTCATTTATTTTTTTGTTTATAATTGACATGTTTATGTGGTAAAATGTGATATTTCAATACATGTATACATGGTATAATGATAAGATTGGAGTAATTACCATATCCATCACTTTAAACATTTATTCTTTCTTTGTGCTGAAAACATTCAAAATCTCTTCTAGCTATCTTGACATATATAACACATTGTCATTTGCCATAGTTACTCTACTGTGTAATAGAACACTAAAACTTACTCTTCCTAACTGTAACTTTGTACCCACTGACCAACCTCTCCTAGTTGCTTCCTTTGCCTTGCCCTCCTCAGCCTCTGGTAACCACTGTTCTACTCTCCACTTCTATTGAATCAACTTTTTTAGATTCCACATGAGTAAGATGTGGTGTTTGTCTTTTGGTGCCCGCCTTTTTTTTTACTTAACATAATGTCTTCCAGGTTCATCCATGTTGCTGCAAATGACAGGATTTCACTCTGGTTTATGGGTGGATAGTGTCCGTTGTATATATACCTCATTTTCTTTATCTGTTCATCTTTAGATGGATGTTTAAGCTAATTCCATGTCTTGGCTATTGTGACTAATGCTGCAATAAACATGGATGTGCAGATGTCTCTTTGACCTATTGATTTCATTTCCTTTGGGTAGCCACCTAGTAATGAAAGTACTGGATCATATGTTAGTTCTATATTTAATTTTTTTAGTGACCTCCATACAATTTTCCAAAGTGCATGAAAATTCTCTTTCTTCCACATCCTCACCAGCATTTGTTATCTTTCGTCCTTTTGATCATAGCCATTCTAATTGGCATAAAGTGGTATCTTATTATGGTTTTGATTTACATTTTTATTATAATTAATGGTGTTGAGCATTTTTTCATATATATGTTGGCTATTTGTATGTCTTCTTTTGAGAGATGTCTACTCAGGTCTTTTGCCCATTTTTTAATCAGATTATTTGGGTTTTTTGCTATTGAGTTGTTTGAGTTCCTTATATATTTTACTTACTAACTCCTTATCAGATGCAGAGCTTGCAAATACTTTATCCCATTCTTTAGGCTGTCTCTTCACTTTATTGATTTTTTCCTTTGCTGTGCAGAAGACTTTTTGTTTGATGTAATCCCATTTGTCTGTTTTTGCTTTTGTTGTCTGTGCTTTTGAGGTCTTATTAAAAAAAATCCTTGCCCAATCCAATTTCACAAAGCATTTCCCATGTGTTTTCTTCTAGCAGTTTCATGATTTGGGATCTTACGTTTAAGTCTTTAAATACACATAGAGTTTATTTTTACATATGATGAGAGATAGGGGTCTAGTTTCATTCTTCTGCATGTGGATATTCAGTTTTCCCAACATCATTTATTGAAGAGATTGTCCCCAATGTATGTCCTTGGCAACTTTGTTGAAGATTAGTTGAATGTAAACGCATGGATTTATTTCTGGTTTCTCTATTCTGTTCTACTGGTATGTGTGTCTGTTTTTATGCAAGTACCATGCTAATTTGGTTACTATAGTCTTTGTAGTTTATTTTGAAGTCAGGTAGTATGATGCTTCCAGTTTTGTTCTTTCAGTGAGTATTCTCTGGGTTCCCAGGTAAAATCCCTAGCTCACTTCCCTCTCTTTCCCCCAAACAAAAGGAGTCTTTCTCCAAGATGCACTGCCTGGAGTTGGGAGAGGGGTGATGCAGGCGTTTCCATGGCTGCTGTAGCAGCTGATGTCACACTGGGTTGCATCCCAAGCCTACAGCCTCCCAGACCTGTGCAGCATTGGGACTCACCCAAAGACTGTGGTTACCATGGCATGCCTGCCACTGAAATTTATTCAGGGCTCAAGGTCACTTTAGTCAGCCAGTGGTAAAGTGGGCTGGAACTCAGTTTCCACCTGCCAGGGCAGCAGCTTCCCTTCTGGTCTGGTGCAGGTCTAAATGCTCCCTCTGTGGGCACCAACCTGAAATCAAGGGCCTGGTGCCGTGTTTTACTGTGGCGGGGCTGGTACTAAGTTCCAGTACAAGGTCCTACACTTCCCTCTTCATCTCCAAGCCATTAGATTCTCTCTCTGCACCGCACCACCTAGGATTGGAGAAGGGGTGCTATAGGCAATGAGACACCATTCTTCCTACCCTCTTCAATGTGTCTTTTCTTGTTATTATGTTAAAACTGGGTATTATGATCTCTCACCTGATTGTTTAGCTCTTATTGAGGTGTTTTCTTGTATAGATAGTTGTTCAATTTGTTGTTCCTACAGGGAACCATGACTGGAGAGTTTTATTCCACATTTTACTCTGTACCTCCTACCTGTTTTCGCTTTTTAAATGTTTCTAAAAAATAATTGTGGAGTTACAGCTTTATTTTAATGTTAGAGGTCAAAAGGATGTAGCTAAGGACTTTTCCCAAGGAATATTTAAAAATCTTTATACCAATGTTTATAGAATGACACATGCTTTTTGATTAAAGGTCTTAAACAAATTTATTTATAGTTTTGATTCAGTGTTACAGAACAATGTTTTTTAAACTGTGGTCTGCAGCCTGCCTGCAACAGAATCAGCTGGGGTGCTTTTGTAAAAAAATGAAGATTTAAAGGCCCTTGACAACTAAGTCTCTTGGGATTGGAGCCCAGGAAGTAGCTCCTATAATCCCCACAGCTGATTCTACGGTACACCAAGTATAAGAACTATTCTTCATATTTTCAGACTGAGGGTTCTTACAAAATGACAAAGAGGGAAAACCTTAATCGTTTAAAGTTAGACTATGAGCTTCTTAACCATGGTTTGTTTTTCCTAGTATACTGTCAAGAGACTGGTGTAGAAATGGGAAACAAAGCAGGCAAAGAAAAACTACTTATTTCTTTATACAGATTTCACTTTAATAGTCACCAAAAAGACTGTTTGATTTCCTCTCACCAAACCTGTCCACCAGGTATGTTGGCCTTCAACATATGGCTATAGCAACATATATAAATCTATATTATACATTTATACACACAAAAAGACATCCGATAAGCACTGTGAAGACACAGACTAGACTTTTGCGTGGCTGGGTGCCTCTCCCAGGCCACTCAAAAATGAGCACAGGTGTGCTGTGTACAAGAATTTCAATGGGCTTGGTCTGGCCATCAGTCCCCAATTTTCCCGAGGTAAGATAGGATGACAAAATGGGATAGCATATTTAGAGTGAGGTCAGTCCAATTTGGAGATCATATAGGAAAATAGGAGGTGCTAGTCTAAGCCTGAGATGGCATCTGGGAAGTCACTACATTCGTGATGTGAACTCAAGGAACTCAGATGCTATGGGGTAAACTAAAGGCCAGTGAGACCCAACAGAGCTGGCCCAGGGTCAGGTGTGGATCTATGAGTAGTGTCCGCTGAGCCCCTGCCGGCACTGTCCAGCAGGGCACCACTGCTCAGCTGTGTGCTTTCAGGACTGCCTGAGGAGCTCCAGTGTTAGGACCACTTGACCCATTCAAAAGATTCAAGGTTCTATTTCCACTGAGTTTTCCATCTCAGGACAGCTGATGAGGCGAGAAATGTACTGTTGCTAGTTTCTGAGCCACTGGGGCTATTTCGAAGCAGTATCCCAAAAATCTCTACGCAAACTACACACTTTGCTTAGTGCTGGGCCAAGTGGACCTTGGCCAATGGCATTCCGTAACTGTCAGCAAGGCTTTCTGCCTTTCCACCAGTCTCACCAGGACCAATCTCTGACTCCCTCTTCTGGACCCTCCAGCAGATTTGGAGGAATGGGGCCCATAATCTCCTCAGCAGATAGGTAGCTGCACAAAAGGGGGACAGGCCCATCCTTCCTGCTGTTTTAAGGATCTCTGGTGGCTGCGCTTCTTGCATGGTTCCTGGAAGGCAAGGGTCACAAGGCTGGAGTGCACGGCAGGGCCCTTAGGGATTTCACCTGCAGACAAAAATGAAACAAACCAAATCAGAGTGTACTGTCAGGCCCTGCTGATAGCTTCCTGAGGCTGGAGTGAGAGGTATGTGGTGACCAAGCCAGGAGCATGGTGAGAGCCAGCTATGAGGATGAGCTGAGGGCATGCGCTGCAGAATGGAGGAACAACTGGTGCCCCTAGGTTAGAGGAAAAGCCTCTCCCACCTCCCTCTATGCTGAAATTCCTGCTCAAGTCCACTGCAAACTGGGTGGTCAGATGCTACCATTCCCTCTTCAGAGGACAGTTCACTCTCCAAGTCACTTTGTCTCAGCAAAAACATGGTCTTTGCCATCTCCCAGAAAAAGAAGTGCTTAACATGAAGCACATGCGTATAGAAACAGCCTGTTGTAGGAAGAAAAGGACATTTTGCAGAGAAGTCCCCTGTTAAGTTTGTGCCCCAGTTACCTTAGCGAGGAGAGGGAGGGGCCAAGGCAGCAGGGACCTCAGAGATCATCTAAGTCCAGTCCACCTTTTACAGATGAGGGGGCAGCGGTCTCACAGAGACTAAGGAGCCAGCCAAAGCCACACACCAGTTAGTGACGAGCCTGGGATTAGAACCCAGGTGCCCTGTCCAACAATCAAAGGGAAGTAGAGGGAAAAGCTTCCACACTGGAGGAAGCTAGTGGGTACTAGAGACTGTTGGGTTACCTTTGCTGGGACGGGAATAAGGCTTTACAGAGGCATTCTTGTAAGTGTTGTTCTAAACAGGCTCAGGAAAGAAAGGAATCATCAGAGAAGAACAAAAGGGAATTAGCAAAAAAACCCAAAAAACAAAAACAACAAGTTAAATCATGGCCCAAGTCATTTTCACTCTATGAGGATCAACATTCTCTCAGGTTACGATTTAGGGCCGTTTCTAGGACTATGCTCAATCGCTTACAACAAAGCTTTAAAGTTCAAGTTAAAAGGTTTGGTTTTTGATTTTTAAACCATTTCATATACCTCAAGTTTTCCTCCAAAGTACTTCCTAGGGAATGACTAACACTTAGTGTTTTAAGTAAATGTAGATAATATTTATTATTAAATCCTCTTTTAGATCAATGAGACTCAACAGATCTCTTTCATCATGTTACTTAAAGAAAAAGATATATCAAAATCAAATTGCTGTTCTCAACCCAGGAGTGTGCAGTGAAATCAATTTATTAGGTTGCACCTTTTGTTTTTTTCATAAAGTAATATAGGAAACACCAGAACACATAACTGGCCTTCAGATACCTTTACCAAAAGCTAATTCAGAGGCAGCTTCCCAAATGTCTGCTGACCTCAAGAGCCAACTGAATTGCATCTCTCCAGACTCCTGACTTGACGTAAAGGAGTGAACATTGGAATGAAAAGGAGAGATGAAAACGTGAGAGTGAATAAAGACGCAAGGGGGAGAGCTGACTGGCTGGGAGGGTGATGGGGACGGAAACCAGCAGGGCACTCATGGAGGACCTCTGACCCTGCAGGCGGACCCACAGCTTTCTCCTGGACAAGGGTCACCTACTCTCACGGAACAGACTCTGATGACAGTTGGTGATGGGTTCGGGGCAGGCTCTGACTGGTACAATGGTTTCCTTACCTCCAAATTAGTCCTTGCCTTCTTCAAAACATCATGCGTCCTGGTCACTGAAATAACAAAGTAGCCCCACAGGGCAGAAATTACCAGCAGGGCCCCTACTTGCTCAGCGTGTGCATTCTAAAGCATGTCTCTCCGGCCATTCGGCTTGGGGGCTTTTGCTGCTCCACATCCTCCCCTCCCTCGTCATCCACAATTCCCAATGGCACAGGAGGCTCAGGGACATCCAATCAGTCTCTCTACTCCCGACATCCCCAAGCTACTCTGGTCACTGTTCATCTGCAGCACAACGGGGGCACCTGGACACCACCCCTTTCCTCTCCCACTCCTGGGCCCAGGGGCACCTACACTGGCTGACGATGAACTGCTCCATGCTCTCCTTCTGCTGGGTGGTGGTCTTCAGACGCTCAGCTGTGCTCTGAAGGAGCCTTTCCTGTTTAGATATTTTGGTTCTCAGTTCCAGAAGTTCCCTTTCCATTGATTCTCTCTGGGGAAGAGGAACAGGCTCTCAATCAACAGTAAGAAGACCCAAAGCAACCTGTGTTTTGTGGCTCTTTCTAATCCAAAGTAGGATTCCATAATCTTCTCACCTATCTCTGGACTTGCTTCCCTTCACTAAAGCCCCTAAAACCCTCTAAAACCCTCTAGCTGAGGACAGTTTAGGATGAGGCCGTTAGGAAGGACTATTTAGAATGTGGATGCCCATGCAGCCCAGCACAGGCCTGCAGCCCTGTTGCTGAAGAGAACCTGGCTCCAAGCCGCTGTAAAACTCCCAGCTGCAAACAAGGCCTCAGTGTTAGCACTGATATTAGTTCTATCCCTTCCCCATCATGAATAAGACTTCGGAGTTCAGGAATATTATGTCTGAGGAGACAAGTCTGACCTGGGGAAAGTTTGCAAGTTGTGAATATTTGTGCCAACAAGAAGATAGCAAAGCACCCTCTTCCCTGGAATTAGCATAGTTGAGTCTCAAAAGGTATCAGTGACATTGATCTGGAGCTAGAATCCCTGAGGAAGGGACGGTGAAACCTGACTACCCAGGGTCTGCCTAGCAGAGCCAGCCTGAGATCTGAGTGGATCCTGAGAGGTGGCTGACTTTCCCCAGGCCTGGCCAGAGATGCAAACTTAAGTGATACGCTGGGATCCCAGGGGGTGGCTAAAAGAAGCTCACGGAGTCATGGTGGCATTCTGCAATCATTTGACTATGCAGACAGGAGGGGTGGGAGATGGGGTGCTGAAGTTTTAACACATCCCTGAATTTCAGTTCAGCCAAACTTCAGAAAGGTAAAGAAACCGAACATTTATGGATTACCAGGGTTATCATGTCTCTGCCTTCTCCATATCCCTTCCTGTTCCTCTTTGATTTCTTATCCAGGGGCCAGGGGGGTGGGAGGAGAAAGGATGTAGTCAGAGCTGCAATGAAAGCAGCCACCGTGGATCAGAGGTCTCCTTCAGGGACACTCTCCAGAGGTCCTATCTATCCCAACTCACTATGTGGCTCCTGATCTTCTCAAAAGCTGTGGGACTGAGGAGACAGAACAACACGGAGGGGCAGAAGAGCTGGGTTTGAACCAGGAGAGGACGCTGGCATCTTACCGCTTTCCCAGGCAGCACAGGGCTGGGGGTGCTAGGCAGGGCTGCTCTCCAGAACATGGTCAGGAGGGAAGCCGACTCCTCCAGGGCATGGTGCAGGGCACTGGCACTGCTCCGAAGCTCATGGATGCTTTTGCTGCCCAGAACCTGGGGAAAGGCGGAGGGAGCCATGGATATCATTGGAGCTGAGAGATGCCTTTTCCCTTGCTCCAGGCACAGGGCTCAAGCTTCCTTTGTGAGTGAGGCACGGACATGGGTCTGCTTGAACCTACGAAACCTTTGCTCAGCCATTTGCAGCTCCCAGGACCAAGGTGCTGCTCCCTTTACCAGGGATGCCCTCCTCCACCTGGAGCACCTACAAGGCTCTCAGAACTCATCCCCCTTGCTGCATCCTCTATGAACCTTGCCTGGGATAAAGGCCCACTTCTGCACTGATGCCCTCACAACACAGAAGACAACCTCTCACACTGTGCCTGCAGCCCATTACTGTGCTTATCTACTTGGATGTGTGTCTTGCTGTCTTGTGTGAGGGCTCCCTGGAGGTACAGCTACCTCTCTGCGCCCACTGGTCTCCAGTGGCTTGGACAGCACAGCCACTGGTGTCTGGTCACTCTCAACAGTGAAGCACTCTGGGATGCTTTGCTGACCGCAATAGGAAATCCATGGCTGCCAGGTGCTTCTCACACCTGCAAACCCCTGGATTTTTATCCATCTGGTTGATTTTATTCTGCCCACAGGTGGCCATGTGCCTGGGTGACTGCAACAGACAATAAGCTACCAAAGGGTACTCTCTACAGCACCAAGTGTGTGTGTTGACACTTAACAAATGCCCTATTCATGATGATAATGATGCTGCATGAGCTCTTCTGTGGTTGAAGGGAAATACCCAGTCAGCTACATCTAGAACCTACAGTGAAAATAGGAGATAGAGAAGGAAGGGCCTGGGTGCCGTTTCAGTTGAGGAAAAGGTATCCTCAGCTGTTGAGAGATGTAAAGCATGAAGAAAAAATAGTGGGAGAAAGAAATCAGAAAAAGAAAGGGCAAAAGGAAAGAGTGTACCTAAAGCTACACGTGTGATTACCTCTGTGCCCTGAGCTTCAAGGCCAGGGAAGTCACATGCTGATCTCACGAGAGATGCTATCTTGTTGACCAGCAGTTTGCCCTCTCCGATCTGCTGTCTTAGGGCACTGTAGTCATCGACGTGGCCAATGACATGCCGGCCGTGCTTATTGGCAAAGGAGCCATCGGTAGCATCACCCTCCAGCTTGGGAGCGTTCTTCATTACGGGAGAAGTATCCAAACCCAGGCCTGAAAAAGAAAACCACAACAAAATAGAGCCCGCTGTTACTCATGCTGATATCCTCAGGTCTCTCCAATCTGAAAGAGATGGCGAAAGAGGCAAGGAACAGAAAGGAGGCCTCGGAATGTACAAGGGTGGTGTGAAGTCCATAGAGATATTTTGGGTTCTATATTTTTATAATCTGTCTTATATCATCTCATAATGATAAACTTGCTAGGAGACAAATTTTCTCCTTATTGACAAATGAAATAGGACAAATATAATTAATAAATAAGTTTGTGGGTAGAGAAGACACAGATAAGGAAATCAAGTTAAATACTGGGAGCATTTTCAAAACAGGAGAGATTACAGTACAATGAAGCAGAAATAGAAGAGTAGGAGGATGAATAATGACAAGGAAGGCAGCCACAGAAGACGCAATGAGTAGGGCTAATGGCCTTAGGGCATGCAAAGAAAAATCTCTAAGTACAGATAATGTGCCCATTGGCAACCAAAGGTTGTTTGCATTAACAACTTTCCATCAACAGTCCCTGAGCCCCTCAGTTGCCATATTTACCATCTGTCCTGTTGAATGTGGCAGTTTCTGAGCCAGGAGCAGATAAAGAAGAGCCAGGGAAGTCCAGGGCTGGAGAATTCATGCCAACATCCCGGACTGGCGGGGAAGCAGCTGAGTCTAGGGAACAGAGACAACCAGGATTTTCAGGGACCCTGGAATGCACTGCACACCAAGCACATGCATAGCCTTCATTGCCTAACCCTAAGGAGGCAGGACTCACCTCTTGCATGTTATCATCCACATACCACAAAGAAAAGCAGTAGCCAACAAGTCACTCAGTGTAGTATGTTTCCATTCTTCAAAACAAAAAGATGTCCCCTCAATTGAAGGGTGCTCCATGAGAAACCAACTTCTAGTTTGAAAACTATTGGGTATATTTTTATAAATACAATGCCTTCTAACTAAATAGAAATATATATAAGTATATATAGTAGATGTGTTAAAATGTTGAATCAAAGAATGAATGGGTTCATAGGGGATTGAACTCAACATTCTAGCCATAATGCTGATGACTTAAGAGTCCTGTGAGCAGAAAGGAGGCAGAAGACTTGGTGGGTTAAAGATGTCCTGTTGGAGGCCTGGAAGCAGCCCTGCCCTGGAGGAATTATCACACAAAGAAGAAGGAAAGGTCCCGATCAGGCACGTGTGGCCCAGAGCCTACTTTCCAGCTCAGGCCTCTGGGTGCAGGAGGAAGAGGAGCCGGGACTGAGCCAGTGAGAGAGCCCAGTCGGAGGGAAGAGGGGAGCATAACTCAATGCTACAAGCATCATGGCTGCCCCGAGGCGGGGGCGAGGCATCCACCTAACGTAAGCTGAGCAGTTCCTAGGGCCTGGGATCTATGCTTGGTAGTCCACATACATTTTCTTACTTAATTGCCAAAAAAACATGCAATATTTCTCCAGAGCCCTGGTTTCCTTAAGCAAAGGAACATTTTGCCACACACTGAGTTCCCCGCATGTGAGGGAAAGGGAAGCCAGACTAGGGAATCTGGGAAGGTCAGCAATGCTGAGACAGAGCATGGTGAGATGGAAGGAACACAGGCTAAAAATCAAAATATCTAGCTCTAATCCAGGCCCTGTCTCCTGTAAAACCCAGCCTGTCTGTTAAGTCTCAATGTCTAAGTTTTCTCATGTGAAATACAGAGACAGTAAAACCTGCCCTACTTCAGGTGAAATTATATATTTGAAAACACTTGGTAAATATTAAAGCACTGTGCAAATACAAGGAATAGATAATTATCGAGCTAATTAGCTAATTATCGAGCAATTCTTACTGTGCCAGGCACTTATATTAGGTTATTAAGTATGGAATGTCCGATTTCCTTAAGTACTAAGTTTGACAGTTGATATCACTGACATTTCACTTTGACACGTCTTGTTTTATTTTTATTGTGAAGGTACATTCTCAGTCTTTCAAATGCACATTTTGGCTTGTGATTATTTTGTAATTTTTTTAGAGCAATTTTTGTGAAACCATGGATAAATCAAAAATTCATGTTATTTATGAATAAGTTCGATCATGGAATCAATGCAGTACAGACAGCTCAAAATATCAACGAGGTTTTTGGGAAGGTTGTGGCTAATGAACACACAGTACATCGATGGTTTGAGAAGTTCCATTCTGGTGATTTTAATCTTGAAAATGAGCCATGTGGGTGACCTGAGATTAAGGTGGATAATGATGAGCTGAAAGCTGTAGTGGAAGCAAATCCATTTTAACATACGCGTGAATTAGCAGCAAGGTTTGACATTACTATTCCAACAATACTGGACCATTTGAAATGAATGGGCAAGGTAAAGAAGGTGAATAGATTGGTATCACATGAATTAAACAAGCATCAAAAGAGAAATCATCTTGAAGCTTGCCTTTCTTTGCTGTCACGACATAAAGCTGAACCATTTCTACACCGTATTGTTACATGTGATGAAAAATGGATTTTTTTGACAATCACAAGCATTCTGCACAATGATTGGATAAAGATGAAGTGCTGAAACACAGTCCAAAACCAAATATTCATCAAATAAAGCTAATGGTGTCTGTTTGGTGGTCCATCGCTGGTATTATCCACTACAGCTTCATGAAAACCGGTCAATCAATTACTACAACCAATTGGATGAAATGATGAGGATGCCTGTGATTAAGCAGCCAAGATTGGTCAGTAGAGGCAGGCCAATCCTCTTACACAACCACATGTAGCAAAAAACAATGCTGCTCAAACTATAGCAGCTGGACTTGGAAACTCTGTCATCCACCGTATTCACCAGACCTCGCAGCAATTGACTATCACTTCTTCCAGGCTTTGGACCATTTCTTGCAAGGAAAAGTATTCAATTCTCAACAAGCTGTGGAAAATGCCTTTTGTGATTTCATTGCCATTCACTCTCTGGGCTTCCTCGCTGTTGGTATAAGCAAGCTACCGTTAAGATGGCAAAACTGCACCGATAGTTTAGGCGCATGCTTTGATTAATTGTACTGCTTCTTGTTTCAGATATAATAAACTAAACTTTTTCGGACACTTCATATTTAATGACCTAATAAATTATTTCATTTAATGCTCAAAATAACCATACAGGTTATATATATAATTATTATTCCCACCTTAAAGATAGGGAAACTAAGGCTTAAACACCTAAGAGTTTAAATACTTTGTCCGAAGCAAACAAGCTGTAAGGAGCAAACACAGAATCTGGAGCCAGGTCTGACCTGAATCTCACACTCTCACGCAGGGTGCTACATTAGAGCATCTCCGATTTCAACCTGCCCCTAAGGAGCATGAGAGAAACAGATTGCCCCTTCCAACACAGACCTCCTGGTGCCCTCCCCACTGGCTGAGGGCCTCCAAATTCCCATTTCCTTCCTACCTTGGAGGATCGGCTGCTTGTTTCCAGGGTCAGCGGTGGCTGGGAAGTTCTGGTTAATGGAGGAGGGGCTGAGGCTGGCTTTGCCAGCACCGCTCTCCAGCTGTTGCTGCAGCTGCAGTCTCAGACAATTGTTCACCTGAATGCTCTGCTCCAGCTGCCCTCTCAGACCTCGTATCTCTGCCACCAGGTGGCTCAAGTCACTGCTCAAAGGGACTTGGTGACAGGCATCCAGGCTGTAAGCTGAAAGAAGACACAGGAGGGGCTGGTAGCACTGACCCAAGTATTTCCAAGCACTTGCCAGAACACTCCTCGGTGACATTCCTTTCTGCCAAGGACTGCAACCTTAGAGTCTTGTACACACATCTGTCTGTGAGAGAGATGTCATCATTCCCGTGTGGGGCCTGGGGCACACTGAGATGGCGCACATCCCCATGTGCACTTAGAGGGCACTGATTGGAGAAGGAGGACAAGCCCGTTATTTCATCTCTACAGTAACCTTAATCCTGCAGGCTAGAGGCAGAATCCTCCAACACAGAAGGTCAGCACTGAGCTAGAGAAGGTAGAGAATGAGGGAGAAGAAGGAGATTTGATGTCCTTCACACTCAGAAATCAAAGATGAGAAGGAGGAAGGCTTTTGGCAGCATGTAGGAATGTGTGTGAGGCACCTTAGATTAGTGATCATAACTAAGTGAATTTTCCAGCTTTTCCATGTTTTTTCTTTACCTCCATTTTCCACACATAGTCTATTTCCTTGTACTGGGGATGAAGAGACCTAAGAAATATTCCACAAGGCCACAATCCCTTACCTGAAAACCTTAAGGCCAAATGTATTTCAAAAGGTAGAATTTGTTTTGGTTTTTGGCAGGGCAATAGGGTGCATGTACCATATATCACATGAACCCAGCTGCATCTGGGACACAGCCCTTAGTCAAACACACAATTATTTCTGCAGTGAGCTATGTGAATATTCTCACTCGGTAGGTAAATAAAGACTATAAATATCCTCCCGTCAATTCAGTTAGGTAGTCACCAAATGAGTATATGAAAAGCTTTTACTTCAGAGATCTTACTAGATTTTGGAATTAAGGATAAGGGATTATGGAGATTTAGTGGTAGTAGCTTTGAAATGAGTCCTAAAAGACCCATCAACTGGGAGAAAGGCATGAAAGGGGAGGTAGTTCAGGATGAAGTGCTTTAAAGACTTTGGCAAATAATTCATCTTTGAATTGTGTCCAGAGTTCCATTATGCTCCTACCTCTCTTTCTAAATCCAAATTTTCACTAAATTTTGCTCACTGTTTTTTAGAAACATTTTTTCATCTATCATAATGCTTTTATCTTCCCAAGAGCACCTTATATTAGACTCTCACCTCTTAATGCCCCAGAATATCACTAGACCCATCCATAGGTTTCCTGAATTCTACTGTCTCCCAACTCCAGCATGACTCATAAGACTTAGCATCTCAAAGTTCTATTTTCATCATGTACTTATTTTCCTTGAAAAAAACCAAACCTCCTTTCACTGTATACTACACAGATTGTAAACTTTTATCCTGACTTCTAGGGTTTCTGTGTTTTGGCCACTCTCTGTTCCACTAACCTGACTTCTCCCTCTATGGGTACCGAGCTTCTCCCATGGGCACGCTGGTCTCCCTAGTGACCCAACACTCACCACGACTTTGTGCTTAAGCTGTTCTCTCAGCCTGGTGAGTACTCTATTTTCTTCAAGTTCTCATTCACCTTCTCTTTAGCAACTTAAGAAACTAAATCAAGTTTTATGAAAATTTAAATTTGCCTGAAGGGTAAAAATTCTAGTGCAAATTCCACTGCCTTTCATCTTTTGCTCAGGCCTCGGAGGGACACAAAACACATCAGTTTTTGTTCACCTGACAGTTCTTTAAATATTTGAAGACAGTTTTCATCTCCTCATGATCATTTCAAAGCCTAAAATGTTTTCGTTTCTCCGAATAGTTTGAGATTTCTGGTCTCACGCCATTGTGATCCCTGTTTCTATTATGTTCCTTGGAGTGTCAATGCCCTTTTACAAGATGGTGCCCCTCAATCTAACACAGCTCAGACATGGTCTCTACATGCGGACATCACACGAATCTGTGGTCACAGGTTGAGCTGGCTTTTCTAGAATCCTTTGGTGTTGCGCTATAGAAATGTCCCCTATGATATAGAGACAGAAATGATTTCAGGAGTTTTGCAGGGCTTTGCCCTGAAGGAATATGTGAATATGTTAGTTCACATATCAAAAGCTGCCTCACCTCAGGAGGGCATCTGACAGATCAGTGGCAACACTTTCCAAGGCAATATTTTGTCTCAAACCTGTCACCTTGTTGCTCCTGCTTCTGTATCACAAAGCTTGGCATGGAGCCACGGGGTGAGAACTGATCAAAGAGTGCCCGCCCGACAGACACCTGTGGCTAAAAGCAATCAGCCTAAGGGACAGTTTCTGCTTCACTCCTGACTACCTGTCTCAATCAACAAAAAATTATATAAATAAATATACAGCCACTATATCTCTGTTTATCTGTTCTGCTAAGTGATAGTGTTATCTTAGAACTTAGAAGTTTGCCTTAGAAAGATTTTGTAACCGTTTGCTCATGTAGATAGAATTAAGGGATCTTTAGAAGCCTTTGGGGAGACTTTTAACCTAAAACGAACTACCTGTTATTATGTAAATCTGTTACCCCTGGCAACCAATCACTGCACCAATAAATACTGATATGAAACTTCACTAGGGGACTCACAGCTCATGGGAATGCTGGGAGTCTCCCGACTCCCCCAACTATTGTAAAATCTATATTTTATAAAAACTGTACTTTCATCTCTGTGTAGTCTTTTATTTCTATATTCTATTATTTTCCTTATCCCATGCCATGACACCTGCCAGAGGTACCCAATTTTTTGCTGGGAGCATAGCTAACTCCCTGCACCTGGGCCTACAACTTACTTGCTTACACATGCTTCTACCAAACATCCCCATCCTCATATCCATGAATGGCTTCAGAGTCAGGCTCCCAATCCTATATTTATACCATGGATATTTTTAATCGAGCTCAGGATTTTTGTTTTTTATCTTGGCTAAATTTCATCACATTGATGTCAGTCCTCTGTTCCACCCTGCTGTGACTGATTAACATTATGTTTTGAATACTCTTCTCCATTTTGAGAAGAATGAGGAAATATACCAAGATTCTCAAATGCTAGATTATTATTTCAGCAGGCAGAAAAAGTCCTCAGTAAATGTGCTTAACATTTAAATCTAGGATTGAAATTTAGGTCCTATTAGTGGTATTTATATGTTTTTTGCTTTTGTATCTTTTCCCACTAGGGAAAGAATCTGGGTGGGGGTGGATTGCCTCCTACATTGGTTGTATGGGTTGATAGTACATATTATTTACAATATTAAAGAACTTTTCAAATGATGATATCATTAGGACAATTCTTTGCTTTTAAAAAAATGGCTAGGTACAGTGGCTCATGCCTGTAATCCCAGCACTTTGGGAGGCAGGAGAACTGCTTGAAGCCAGGAGTTCCAGACCAGCCTAGGCAATATAGCAAAAGACCTTGTCTTTACAAAAAATAAGAAAAATTAACCTGGCGTAGTGGCCTGTAGTCCCAGCTATTTGGGAGGCTAAGGCAGGAGGATGGCTTGAGCCTAGGAGTTCAAGGCTGCAGTGAGCTATAATAATAACACTGCACTCCAACCTGGGCAACAGAGAGAGACCCTATCTCTTTAAAAAACATGCTATAATCTAGACATTTGAATAACTTGTCTCTGGCCATCTAAGTGGTTGGGTTTACTCTTGTGGTGCATTGTTAAGGATGTTCAGGCTGGATCTTGCTCAAGCCAACAATATCTCATCTTTAGACTTTGTATATGAGAGCTCCACTTCCTTCTCATTGGGAGCCCTAGGCCTGATGAGGAGTTTTCTGGGACAGAACTCTGAAGAGTGCCATGGTCTCCATAAATCCCAAAGACAAGACCTCACTGGCATCCTAAGCAAGGGCAGAGAGCTCATGGAGTAGAGGGGGTGCAGAACACATACCTTTCAGCCCTTTCTTGGAATTGCCATAAAGTGCCTCGTAGATCTGCAGCTCTGACTGGAGGGACTGGAAGAGCTGCTGTTTCTCTTCACACTGCTGCTGCAGGAGGGCCAGCTTGTGCTGCAGCCTGCCGGGGAAAGGCAAGGGCCCACTGAGATGGCAGAGCCTCTCAGCCATACCAGGGCAATAAGCTGGGAGCCAACCTTTCCATATAGAGTTTTATCCCTAGAAGTCAACTCAGAGGGTTATGAGGACCATCACTCTAATTTTACAGATGTGGAAACAGAGGCTGGGAGAGATAAAGTAACTTTGCTTGAAGTCATACTATTAGCTACATTAGCTAGGAGCAGAACAGAAACACCAGCACAATCTTCTTACTGCTCCTATAGTGCTCTTTTCATGGTGACAAGCAGTTGTAGGGCTTGCGCTGGGAATAAGCATCCTGGCTCGTATAGAAGCTTCTTGGGTTATGGTGAGACAAATGTCCTCTAACTAACTGGAAGCACAGGAACATTCTTTCTCCAGTCTCTGATATGCTGAAGCCTTTTATAACAGGGTTTTACTCTCTCAACTTTGGGGTAAAAAAGGCATTCCCAGAGAAGTCCTTCTTTCCGCTCAAAGCTACCCTTCTATTATAAAAATGGGACCAGCATCTCTATCAATGGGCCCCCTCTTACCTGGAGTCATTTTCCTGGAGGGATAACCGTTCCTCCCTGAATTGCAAGATCTCTTGCTGTTTCTCCCGCAAGTCTTCCAAAAGCTGCTGTCTTTCCACCTTCTGGTGCTCCAGCTCCTTTTCCAGCTCTTGAAGCCGGGATCGAGAGGACAGCAGAGCCTCCCTCAGGCTTTCTGTTTCCTGGGAGCGCTCTGGTGAGCAGAACACAGGAGTATTCACATTGTGGGGGCCAAAGCTCAGCGGGAGGATGAGCCCAAGCACATCCGCCCTGACAAATAGAACCGAGGCGAAGGGAAGGAAGGCCCTGAGTTGGTGGGCGAAGGGAGTGCCAGCTCACTGTCCCACATACCCTGGGGAACAGACTGCCTCTTTCTTTGCAAGATTTCACTCCACTGATTTAATCTGGCCTACCTCTTAGAGAAAACATTGGGTTTCTAACACTTACCATTTTCCAAATCTCACATATCATCTGTTCAATAGTCCATTCTTGAATTTTGACAAAGATCAACATCAAGATTTCTTTTTAGAATATATCATTTTCATAATTTTGAAAATGGGGACATTTGTTCTTTTCTGGACTTGTGGCACTTCTCTGATAATCACAGATCTTCTAAGATTTTGGACAGGGACTCTGAGAATGAGGCTGCAGGTTTGGCCAGTGTTCTGGGGTGGAATGCACCTGCAGATTGTGCTCGTTTAAATCTCTTACTGTCTTCTCACCTGTGAGGTCTGTTCTAGTCTCTCCAAAGCATGCAATGGTAGGTTAGTAGTTCTGCCTTCTCTCTTATCTATTAACTTTTGTTATCTTCCCCAAGCAGTGACCTTTCCTCTCAAGTCTTCTTGCTCTGAGGTGGCTAATTTAGAAATATCTCTTGATGTCTTTTTCCTTTTCCACAAGCATTCCTTCATTCTGGGCTTAATCCTTTTGGATACTATTCTCAGTCTTTTTGTGGCTGTTCAATAAATATTTGTAAATAAAAATAATCTGTTATTGATAATACACTGATTTAATCAAGTTAATTAACACTAAGGTCAGCTGCCTCCCAGACCACATGGGAAATGACACCCACCTATGAATGCCCATTGAATAGGATTGGGAACATTCTGGAGGACAGTTGCTAATGTCTGCCAACACAGAGTCACAGCAGTACTGACCAAAGAGGAGCCCTGAGTGCATGGACATGGTGAGGAGATAGAGGGGTGGCAGAGAAGGACCAAGGGGACACAGACCTGCAGTAAAGTGGAGAAACTTGAGAGGGAATGTAGACACTCACATTCCTTCCTTTCCTGGTTCCAAATCGGCTGTGAGTGGGAGGAGGCAGAACAGATAGCAAACTGACATCCAGTTTGACAGCTAGTGACTCTGGATCTATGCAGATGGGCTTGCACAGAAGTGATGGATTTCCCTGAGCTATTCCCCCCGGAAGACTAGGAGTCTGAGGGCCCATAGTTGAGACCTCTGAGGAAGCCACATTTTCTAGCCTGAGAATAGCTATTAGACTTTTGGGTTGGTGGATCTGCATAGCTCTGTTATCTCTACTTTCTTCTCTTCGCTTTTCCAATTGGTGATTAGTGTGGCCAAGGAAGACAGGGACCTAGAAGTGGCCACAGTTTGTGGTTTTTGACCACCTACCTCTGGAAATGTGACTCAGCTGAGCCTGAAGGCTTCGGTTTTCTTCCCTGAGGACTCTGTTCTCATTGCAGAGCTGAGGTATGGACTCTAGGCCCTGCCCGTAGAAGTTAGAGGTGGATCCGGTCCCTGAAAGTACACATTTGGGTAACAGATGCTTCTAAAAATTTCCTATTCTATATCTCACAAAGATACTGTCCCAACCCAGAAGAAAACCCTGGGGACTCAAGGCCTGGGGCCAAATAAAACACGGTAGGCTGAAGGCCTGGTTTTTGTGTGCCTCTTCTCAGTGGGTTCTTCGCATGCATAACCACATGCCAAGACTGCAATGGTACAGGAGGCTCTTTTTTCCTAAAAAGCTGCTGCTGCAGTGTAGGCAGGACAACAATGTGTGGAAGGGTTGGCCTGCAAGCGACAGCAGCTCAGGAGAGCGTGGGGAGAAAGGCCACCTCAGTGAAGTGGCCAGTGGTACGGGGCACAGCAGATCTGGCTCTACTACTTGCCAATCACAAGACAAGGGCACAAGGAATCAGCAGGCAGTGTATAGGCAGAGTAACGATGAGCTGAGAAGTCAGACAACTCTGGGGCCCAGACCTGGTTCTGCCTCGAGGAAAGTTATCCTCTAAGCTCAGAGATGTCCATCAAGTAGGGGTAACAGTACTTGCCCCACCTCCCTTGCTGGACTATTTGTAAGGAGCAAGTGAAGTAAAGCATATCAAAGTGCTTTGAAATCTGTGAAGCTCTGCCTACGGGCCCTCCCTTCACAAGCTCCCCAAATACGGCCAGAAGCAGGAAGACCTGGGCCTTTCCTACCGCTTCCACGGGCCGTAGAGCTGAGCCGGTGTTCCAGCTGCTCCCGCAGACGGTCATTGATGCAGATGGACTCCTCCAGGCGCTGGCGCAGGTTCCGAATTTCACCAAGATGCTCTTCCAGCAGGTCAGCGCCTGCAGCCATCCCACCAGGATGTGGAAAGAGGTGGGAGAATCTCAGTTACTAGTGGGGGTGGGGCTCGGCCAGTGGCCTCTCAGCAAGGTCCCCAAACATCATTAGCCGTCCGCCAACTGCATCCTCGCACACAGGCACCCAGAGGACTGGTAATCTTGTTTAAAGAGTAAATGGGCTTTCAAACACAGGACGGCCCCTTGCTAAGGAAACCCACGGGCCTCCTCCCACACAGGGGTCTTGTACATGAAAGTGAGTTTCAGATGTTTTTAAAAAATAACTGAAGGCTCTGGACAGGGCCTGCCTAGCATCTGGAGAGGTAATGACACCTCCTGGGTGTGACTCTGAGGATGACAGGGAAGTCCTCACTCTACCTGTCTTCTAACCCTTTCTTCTCACTGGTATATGACTGAGCACTCTTTAATGAGGGGCAAAGTCTTCCTCCCACCCTTAGAGAGAAGGCCTAAAGTAAAAGTACATGACCTTAAACTTACCCTATGTGGTTAATGACTGATGATACTTCCCCCAAATCACTTTTAATACAATAGGAAGAAAAGATAGCCTGCTGGGATCTAGGGAGCTGAGGGTGGACTAGAGAGGAGGAAGGAGTACCCCAAAGAAAGGAAAGAGATGCAGAAAAGAACAACAGAAGGGATGCTGACAACAGACTACGTCCACTGCACCGTTCTGCTTTGGGCTCGGTCTTTTTCTGAAAATCACAGTTGTCTCACTCTTGGAACTGAGCTGCATCCCAGATTCACAGCCTCAGCTCCACCTCTCCGCTTGGTGTGGTTGGGTTTTGTGCACAGGATACATGAGTGGGGTAGGGGAGCTGTGTCCTTTTCTGTTATCAACCCCTGACTGATGGAAGAGTCCATGTGCATGCTTGTGCCTGGCATTCTGGAAGGGTCTGAGAGAGTGTGTGTGAAGAGGTCAGGGTGCAGAGATACAGAAGTACATGAATGTAACAGCACAAGAGGTGGGTCCCTGACTTTCCCATGTCCCTGCAGAGCACTGAGGCCTGGGCAGGGAGAATGAAGGGATATGCTTAGAAAGGATCAAGCTCTGGTACAGCCCTTTCCTTTTAGATCTACTCTGTGAGCCAGGGACTAGAGGAGAGATGAAAAAAGCCCTGTCCAGGTGGGACAGGGGTAGACTGGGAATGAGATTTCCTTTCAAGGGCAGACCCTCTCAGCTTTGTGCTTTACCTGTGGGTTTGGAGTTAAGCTGGCACACAGAGGAGCCTGAGGACAGGTCCCCAGACACACTCCCCTTCTGAGGCCTCATCACGCCCCACTGGCCACTGCTGCCCAAGTAGCCAGGCTCCAGGATTCTGCCCAGTTCTAGGCTGCCCCTCGGAGGAGAGTGGGGCTGGGCAGGGTTGAGGTAGTGGGAAGAGCCGGTTTCCAAGTGGCTGCTTGGCAATGTAGCTGGGGGAGCAGGAGGGACAGTGCTGACACCTGGGCAGAAAGAAATATGAGTGAGAAACAAACAGTGTGATCAGAAGGGAAGGATTGGCAAGACAGTGTGGGATTGCTAAGAACGGAGACTGACAGGGGACAGGTGGGATGTGGAGATGCCAGGGCAATGTGGAATACCAATTAGATGAAGACTCATAACCTAGAGGTTACAACTCTTGCCCTTGCATTTCCTAGCATGAGACACACGAGGTAGAGGATGGATACAGAATCTGACACTCACCACTGTACACAAAGGAAAAATCCAGTGGCCCCACTCCTGGATCCTACTATATTTCCTCATGACACAGTTCAAAGGAAGTTCCAGAAGTATGACTTAGCCTCAAAGTTAGGGGTCAAGGGTACAGTGGGATATAGGATTGAGCTTACCTGTGAACAGGAGTATCTGTTTGCCAATGAGCACTAGCCTTCCCCAAAAGCCAACCAGCCAATATTTCCACCTCTCCTTTGAGGTTTTCAGAGGAGAAAGGGGACATGAAGTGTAGCTAGATATGGTGGCCCCAATTCCTCAGAACTTTTTGCTGAGGCTGGGGAGGTTCTAGGTGAGGCAAGTGGTTATTTGGATCCTGTCCAACGTGATTCAAAGAACTGCAAAATGTTGTGACTCCTGTATAAAGAATCATTGAACTCTATTCCAAGGAGGGAGAAAGGACCTTTCCTTCCATAGGCTGATACTTTCATAGATCCTATGGAATCACAGGCCTTTCCCTTGACCCCCATCATCTGACTTCTCTGTTAAAAGAAGCCCAGCATGGGGGAGACAGGGAGAGGTGGGCAGGACCATAGTTTAGGAGAAAATTCAGAAGAATTCTTTCTTCCCAGGGATTATGAACTTGGGCAGCAGAACAGATAGGTAGCTCCCCCTCAGCAAACAAGAGTGAGGTCATTGTTTTCTCTAACCAAGCCAGACTCCTCAGAGAGGTTAATGCAATTACCACTTGCCAATTTTTGTCTGTTTGTAACTGGTTCTCAAATTTGGCTATATACTGAAATCACCTGAGAAAATCTAAAAAATATATACTGATATTTGGACCCCAAGAGATTTTGCCTTAACTGGTATAGGATACATCTTGAGCTATGGAGCAATGGATATATTAAAATTATTCCAGGTGATCCTAATAGGCAACAAAGTTTGAGAAGTATTATCATGGGTCTCTCCTTTTCCCATCTACAAAATACTCAATGTTCATTAGAATCACTGGGACTTAAGGAGGGATATTAAGAACTTAAGCACCTAAATTTTAGTAGGGATTTAATGAAGATATAATTTCCTACCTATTTCACATATCCTTTAACCCCACCCCAACACAGGGCAAAGAGGAAAATCAGTGGTTGTAGACAGCCAGCTTACTTTTTAATCAAGGTCATGGGAGGTTCCAAGTCTATCGTAACAGTGATTAGTATTCTCATGTTCCAGTCTCCCCTGACCACACAATACAAAGCACATGTCCTAAACCATGCAAAGACACCATATAGACTCTCACACAAGGAGATTTTAGCCCCACAGAGACCTGAGAAGCCACCATGCACCACTGTCCACATGGAAAATTCATTCAAAGCAAACAATGAGTGCTGGTAAGCAATGGTCCCTTGGAAAGGATCATGCCTTCAGCTATGAAAAGAAAGAGCTACAATCTTCCTCACCAAGGCTGGGACCACCCAAACTCTGGTCAATGGCCTCAGACTCAATGTGACTCCAATTCAACCCACAACAACATGCTCTCCTTCCATCCTTTCCTTTGGACAAAGAGAAGTTGGCACATGTGGAAAGACCAAGGGAAAGAAGTGGAAGCTAAAGTATACTCTTGCCTTTTGGCAATTGTTACCCACCAATTGTGGGTGCCAGAATTACTAAAGTAACAAGTTTTAGGTCAGAAACACCAGCACCTTCGACTAGTCTCTGAAGAGAGAAAAAAGATTGTTGCAAGGGGTTTCCAGAGTTTGTTCAGCTAAGTTCAGTGCCACACTCTAAACAGGGTGGTAACAAAACCATCCTAAGTGAAAAAGGTATAATGGAAACACGGCACCTGGAACAGAAGACAACATTCAAGCCCACCTCTCCCACTTACTAGTGACCTTGAACAAGTACTTTCATTCCCTGCACTGGCCTTACCTATCGCACAGGAGTTTTGTGAGGCTCACGTTGCTAGGTAAGCCCTCAATTGCTGTACCTGTGTAAAGCTGGTAAGCAGAAGAGTTAGCCTGTTAAACTTCTCTGCCTACAGAATGTACAAACTCTCCTGAAAATGGTCTTGTTCTAGCTGGTTCTGGAAGTCAAGCTGGGGGCAGACTAAACAAAGTATCCATTTCCAGGGTTGACAAAAGAAATAGGTTGGTCCAAATGACATTTGGGGCTTCAGGGACAGGAATACATCTGAAACCAAGATGGCCTTTTAGAAAGAAGACAAAGGAAAAAAATAAATAAAAATTCTTAAAAGATAGGGATACAAGTTCCTGGCCATGGTCTTGGGTCACTGGACACCCTTGGCACGGTGACCCTTGTCATCAATCTCTGGCTCACCCAAGCTTCTTGATAGGCACAGAAAATGGTTTTAACTTAATTTTAAAATGCTTTCTAATTGTTGTTATTGCTTAAGGTACTACCAGAGAGCAAATTCACCATGTGAGGGTTTTTTCATTATTTTTTCTAAGCCATAAGGAATCACACACATAAAATTTTATGATGAGGCATCTGGCCCATAAATATATCAAACCCTTTTCTAAAAGATGACTGTACACACTCCCTACATTATGTAACTACTTAAGATCAATGATCTTTGCGAGTCACAGGACAGAATTCACAATCAGACACCACAGCCTATTCTTGTGTTCCTAGCTGCCCACGTGTTACCTGTCCCGGGACAGGGATGGACCTTGTGCAATAGGAAAGGGGTTTGGTCACTTCCTCTTCCAAATCCTTCTACCACCATCCTTTTTGCCCCAACCTGATGATGTCAGTCAGGGACAGGAGGATATAATAGTCACGCAAAGGAGCCCACTGAACGTGGCCATCCTTTTCATGGCCACTTCATTTGGCATAGGCAAAACATACCGTCCCTGTCCCACCCCCTACCAGTATGCATTTCACCAGTCTGCCAGGGCTTCAGCATACTTGGCAGTGTCCAACACTGCTTGCAGTGTGCAAGCACCAGGTCTAGAGCCTCATGAACATATATACCTGTCAACTGATGAGACACACACACCAGAAAGATAACAGTAAATACATTTCCAAAAAAAGCAAGCAGAGCTTTCCCTCGGTCTCCCATTTGTAACATGTAGTGCCATGTTGTTGTTTTAAACCCTGCGGTCAAGCCCACGCCATGCAGAGCAACACGGTGTGCCAGCACACAAATGCAGCAGGAAGTGCTCACTTTCTCCCAACTGCTTCTGCAGCATCTGCAGCTCCTGTTGAGCCTCAGCCAAGGAGACCACCGGTGTCTCACCGCAGCCAAGAAGGGGAGGGCCAGGGGGGCTGAAAGGCAGGAAGCTGGACGGAGCTGAGGGCAATGGTGCCTGGGGAAAGCTAGCCAGCTTGGGTATGGAGTGAAAATGAAAGCCTAGAAACAGAAAGTTAAGGAGAAGGAGACACATCATTGAGAGAAACGGAGAGAAAAGAATAGGTAAAAGATTGAGAAGGCAAAACCATTCCCTGACCAGACGTCACCCCCAGGAGTGGCCATCACTTAACGAAGTGCAAGCTGAGACAGCCAAGGGTGATCATTGCTACCAGAGAGGCTGGCCTGGCTGACCCCTCCCACTCCTCCGCTGCCAGAGCTATCCTGCATACATATTCTGTGTTCACCTTGAAAGCAATTGGCTACAGAAGATCATGTGGCATTACTGAGCCCCACCCAGCAATGCTGGGTATGGACAGGTCCGGGTGGCTGTGTCTGAATGCTCTCAAGGGCCCATGGGGTGCCACTCCCAGTGTACCATCTTTGGCCCTGGAACAAAACTCTCTGTATACCTAGAACTCCTCAGGGCTCATCCTGAGGAGGGCAGGAGTGGACAAGGGCTGTGGAGAACTGCATTGGTGCATGCAGTTCACAACTCTGATGGAAACAAACTTCAGAATCCCGAATCAATGTGTTCATTCACCAAATCAGAAATAGAAGCCTTGGTGGACTGGCTTAGACACAGTGCCTTGCAAACCTGCCTGGGCATTCGAATCACTTAGGGAAAAACTTTTGTTACGTGTAGATTCTTTAGGCCTTAATGCAGACCTACAGAATTATAAACTCTTGAGAGCAGGGCTTGGAAATTTACATTTTAAAAAATCTTCCCAGGTGATCTTTAGGTAGCCCATCTACAGACAGATGCTTAGAAACCCCGGGAAGTTCCAATGTTTGAATTTGTTTCTTCTTTCCTTAAAACAGCTATTGGGCAGGTAGCCAATGGAGGGAGCAGAAATCAAGACTGACTTGTGAGGCCGGGCGCGGTGGCTCACGCCTGTAATCCTAGCACTCTGGGAGGCCGAGGTGGGCAGATCGTTTGAGCTCAGGAGTTCGAGACCAGCCTGAGCAAGAGCGAGACCCCATCTCTACTAAAAATAGAAAGAAATTATATGGACAGCTAAAAATATATACAGAAAAAATTAGCCGGGCATGGTGGTGCATGCCTGTAGTCCCAGCTACTCGGGAGGCTGAGGCAGGAGGATCCCTTGAGCTCAGGAGTTTGAGGTTGCTGTGAGCTAGGCTGACGCCACGGCACTCACTCTAACCTGGGCAACAGAGTGAGACTCTGTCTCAAAAAAAAAAAAAAAGAAGACTGACTTGTGGAGACTGTCTGATGTAGAAGACAATAATTACATTCCAAAACACATCCCTGCCCTGTGATGCTAACACAACATCAGATCAATACTGCAAAGACACTCAAATTGCCAAGTGACATAGCCCACACTTCCTTTGTGGAGGCATTCTGATTTTAAACCCTCGATCTTCTGCCCTGTTTAAACCCAAAACATTAAGCAAATGTCTACAGCTCTGGGTGAACAGCTTTTCCACACGATCTCCTGGTCCACCGGCTGCCTGCTCTGGCTCAGAAACTTTGAGCTCAGGCTCAGGAAGAGTCAGAACACTTCCTCTTCCTTAAGATTTTGGCTAAATTGCCCCCAGGCAGATAAGAGTAGCAGAAGAAAGCACTATGCCTTCTGGGAGCACCTCTACCCCAGTCAAACCTCACCACAAGCCACACTGAAGGCAGCCAGCCAGTTATGCTGGGAGGTAGGAGGTGGAGACAAGGCTTGTCCTTTCCCTGCCATCCCTGGCATAGAGCTGTGAGCGAACAGTGCACCCCTGACAACTAAGCTGGGGCCTGTAAATGAATGTACCCCTTTAACTGCCCCCACGATATGCACTATGTACACATAAAAGACTGCCAATCCATTCATAAATCCATGAATGGTCATGTACTATGAGCAGAATCTTGTCTGAGGATGTTGCAGCGTCCTCAGCTATGAAGTAAGTAGCACCACCTTCCGCAGGGGACCACTGTGCAGATTAAATGGGTGACATGTAGGGGATCAGTAGATGTGAATTTCTTTTTGTCCTTTGGCTGTTGTAACCCTGGGAGAAACATTTTGCCTCTTTTCCCCCATGGTGAAATGAGAGAAAAAAATGAAAATGTTTATTTAAAAATGATTAGCCCACTATTGGTTAAAACTGGTATGCAGATCAAAGACTGTTATAGATTATTGATTTTCTAAAATATTTAAAGCAAAAAAATTAGACATAATTGGCAAATGAGGATGGTCACTTGATACTGCCCAGGATTTGATGCACATAGGCCCCTAACAGTCCAAAACTTTGTCCCTAAAGAAAAGTCAAACAGACAGCTGAGGGAGAGGGGATGAAGCCACCACCCATGGGCTGTCGCATACCTGGATGGGCCTGGCTGGCCTCCTTGGGGGGGTTCTGGGGGGTTGGCAGGCTGATGGGGTTGCTGCTGGATTCGGCCTTAACCCCCTGAGGTGCACTGGTGGCTGATGGTTTAGAAGACAATACAGCAGAATGACTCGAATGATGGATGGAATCTATAAAACCCACGAATGAAAGAAAATGTTTGGTATTCTACAGAGAACTGGAATCCTGGCCTTATATTAAACCAGGGGTACCAGGGCTAGAGTCTTGCTCTCAGGCAAAGCACCAAGCACAAGCACTGTTATCAGTGTTTGTTTTCTTGCTTGCAAATGGTTCCTTCAGTGAAGCAAATCACCTTAAGGGTGACAGAGGGGCTCAGAGCTCTGAAACCATGAAAATGGCACCTCCAAAATACCAGGCAAGCCTAGCAGCATCTGTGAGCATCCACAAATACTTAGAGAACACTGCTCAGAAACTTCAAATAGTAAGATCGTTGCAGGAGAGATAAGATCTTAAAGAAGGAGTCTTCCATCTTAAAGAAGGAGGTCTATCAGACAGAGTCACTGGGGAAGAAAAGTCTGCCATGATCTTCTCACTCTCCCCACTGCGGCTTGCCTTGCATCCAACAGCACATACATGCCGATGGAGGCCAGGATGATAGAGGTAACTTGTAGGGTCAGGAGCAGAGCAAAGATCCTGACCCACTGGAGCTTGTGCTTGGCACTTGGTCTCAGAGCCATGTTCAGCCTGATACACACCAAGGTGGAGCTATAAGGCCTGGTTCCCGAGATCTCCTTTCAGCCTACATAAAGATGGTACCACTCAGAAAGTGGAGGCTACCTGAGTGGCCAGGTGAAGCTTTCTTCTCTTCATAGTGTGTGTACTCGCTGGCTATGTCCATGTCAGAGCAGGCTTCCAGCTCGTCAGAGAGGAAGGAGGTGCTGCTGGGGGAGCGGTGGGAGTCAGACAAGGCACGGCTGCTTGGGGGCGTGAGGGACTGGGCATCCAGCTTGGCCTGCAGGACTTCAATCACTTTCTCCTTCTCCTGCAGCTCCCTGCTGAGCCTGGTGGAGAAAGTGGGGACAACAGGTGAAACCAAGGTCACCCAGATCATCTAGCCCTGACTATGGCTCATGAGAAAAGCTACATAAGACAGGGGGACCATTCCTGCAAAGAATAATCAAAATAATTTGTTTCTAATTAGGGGTACAGGTAGAGAGAGAATAACAGCTTCCCAGTGCTCTGGCCACATAATATGCTGAGGACTAGAGGAGACACAGCTGGCCCTCATTTTAAAGCCCTGCTGTTTAAAGTGTGTTCCTTAGAACAACTGCAGTCTAAGAAGCTCGTTACTATATCCAGCAAGACAAGTACAAAAACTGAAAGTAAGCATTGAGAAACATAGAACAAATCATGTCCCAACATCCAAGAGCATAAGTGGAATCATGTAGTTAATTGAAGTACAGGCCATGTATGTCTCTGTGATGGATTAGAAATAAAAACAAAAACAAAACACCTTGTCCTTTACCACAGATATTTTGAGATTCTATTCTGAATTACCTGAGGGCCAGTGGCTCAAGTCCAGCTTGATCTTTCTCACTTTTATGATCCTCTGCAAATCAAATTCAGAAAGAAACAGTAAGAAACGAAACAGGTCCCACTTCACACATTACAAACGCAGGAGCCTAGCGGGACACAGAGAGTGATTACTCTGTGCATGCATCCAGGATGATCATTCTGGGACGCCCCGGGTTATATCTTTAGAGAAGTGACCTGGTAGGCTCACCTGAGCTCACCATCATGACTGCTTCCACCCTAACGCAGGGCAAAAAGTTTAAAATGTCTTTTGTTCCAGTGATCATGAGGCTCTGGCTCAGCTGCCCTCTGGAACGCTCCAGCCTCCGTGTCCTGCCGTAGACTGGCTCTTGGATGCACGGCTGTGTTCTGTCACAGCTTTTGTGTAGGACCTGCACTTATCTCTGAGGTGATGACAAGTAGCCCTGTCCCACCTCTGCACCTGCCACCGGGAGATGGGCTGGATGGCCCCAAAGCCTGATCCTGCTGTACTCCCTCAGGTGCTCTCCAGAAATCCCCTCTAGGTAAAGGGCTTCAGTGATAACCAACATAACCCTTGAACTACTAAAGCCAGTGTCTAGACCATGTCCAAAAGTGCGTGATCCATATTTGAAGTAAATGCATGTACGATACCACGTTATAAGTGAAGGAACAGACACGGAAAGGGTAAGTCATTTGCCCAAAGCAAGTTGGTGGCAGCATTAAGGCTAGAGCTTGGCTCTTGTAGTTTTTAGTTCAGGGCTCTTTGCACTATAACAAGGCCCTTCAGTCTCATTTCCCTTTCTCCCCTTTAGCACCAGATAGATGCTGCCTCCTGCCCCAAAGCTTCCCTTGCCATGGATGATGACGTTTCTATGGTTGTAACACAACATCTCCCACCCTGCGTGCTCCTCTTGGTGCTCCCCACCAGCCAGTCTTCACCCTGCAATGACTCCCAGGAGATGAAGGGGAAACAGGACCTGAGTTAAAAAGCTACAGTGGAGATGTGGTGGCCACCGGGGCCCGGAACTGTGGGTGTGCCCGAGAGTATTCCAGAGCCCTGTGGCCAACTTACTGGTGCTGAGTTTGCTGGTAAGCCTCTCCGTTAGCTGGCTTCCCTGGGCGAGTTGCTCCCGGAAGCTCTGCCCCAGGTAGTAATCGATGTCATTGCTCCTCAGGAGATCCTCAAAAGATTTTACTGTATCTTTTGCATGCTGGGTGAGAAGATAACAGATACCTCTCCCTTCTCGTATTTTTTGCCGTAGGTAGGATAGTTCTCGGGCCTGATCCTGAATCAGGGAATCGTATTTCCTAATGCAGGAAAGAAGAGGAAAGAGTAAGTATGGAAAAGAGTGAATGATAAGTTATGGGGGCTTCTGCAGAAATTTCTGTCAGAACGTGTCTAAGGATCTCCCCCAAGCTGAATCCTGGCATACAAGCCATGGGAGGTATTTAACAGTAAATTCTGCCCCGAGAAACTGCTGCATCAAAAAATTTAGTATGCCACTATTCATCAACTGTTTTATACCCGTGAGTCACATGTCCAGAAATAACCATCAGGTCTGTGAAGGTAAAGACAGTGCCGTATGCTACATCCCTTACAGCACTGGTATCATGTGCACTCACAGTAACAACTCAGTAAACACTAGAATCACTTAAAACTAAGTCTAGATAGGACCTTGCATGTCTATTTCAAACACCATCTGATGTCTGAATTTCTTCCATGCTGTGATACTGTGGCAGACTGTATTTTTGCAAAGACGGCCATTACACAATCTTGCACACCTTCTGATGGCAGCCACGGACAAACCCTAAAGTGAGAGCCACCCGGCTGAGCCCAGTCAACACACAGAAGCATGAGAGACAATAAATTACTATTTGAAGCCTCTAAGTTTTGGGCTGGGTTGTTAAGTAGCAATAGATAACCAGGACAGATAACAAGATGGATTTGTTATCTTTGTGTATCAATTGTTATTGATACACAAAGTATCAATAACAATTATAATTATGGTAAATAGCATTGAGAGCTTAATATAAATTAGGCACTATTTTAAGCACTTGTATTAATTCACTCAAACCTAATAACTACTCTTTGAGATGGGTTCTCTTATTATCCTCATTTAACAGGTAAGGACAAAGGCTCAGAAAGGTTAAGTAGGTTGCATAGCTAGTAAGCGCCAGAGCTAAGATTTAAACCCAGGCAGTCTAGGCTGGGTGCCGTGGCTCACACCTAGCACTCTGGGAGGCCAAGGCAGGAGGATCACTTGAGGTCAGGAGTTCGAGACCCGCCTGAGCAAGAGCAAGACCCCGTCTCTACCAAAAATAGAAAAAAGTAGCCAGATGTGGTGGCACACGCCTATAGTCCCAGCTACTCGGGAGGCTGAGGCAGGAGGATCACTTGAGCCCAGGAGTTTGAGGTTGTAGTGAGCTATGATGATGCCACTGCACTCTAACCTGGGCAACAGAGTGAGACCCTGTCTCAAAAAATAAATAAAAAAATAAAAAATAAACCCAGGCAGTCTGATTCCAGGCCACTACTCTACTACACCACATATATTGTCACTTTATAATTCATTCCTAAGAGGAAATCCTAGAGACCTAGCATCTACCAGACACTGGGCCACTATCCAATGCCCTGCTGGCTCCTACCTTGTTCCTTCCTCAAGCCTAAATTTACCATTTGAATTAAATGCCCTTCTTATTATCCTATATTCTTTTCTCCAACTGCCTGAGCTACTATACTCTAAGCACTAACTTAGACATCGTCAATCAGAGAAGGGCCCAAACAGTACCCTCCTTACCCAGGCCATGAGGCTGATCTCAGCTCCTCGGCCAGCTTCCCTTCTAGGCCGGTTTTTGGGAGCTGGGCCTCCAGCTGGGATACTCTCTGGATGAGACTCTCCAGATCCTTTTTGGCCTGAAGCCCTGGGGGGTAGAAAGCCCCAGTGCCATCAGACAGGCACTCCTCATCTTCGTCAGTGACACTATGAGGTGAAGACCCCTCGAGGGTGCCAACAGCCCTCAGCTTCCGGGGTCTTTCCAGACTGGATGAATAATCGCTTGTCACTGAGAGGGACCGGATGCGGCTCTTGAGGTTCTGAATGACCTTGTTGGCATTCTGCAGCTGGGACTTCAGATCTTTGATGTCCTTTTGTAGGACAGAGATGTCTTCCGACTTTCCGTATGCCTGGAACTCTTCCTGCTTCCCTCGCTGGCTCTCCAGGGGCTTCCTCCCAGGGGGGCTGGCCAGTGCCAAGCCCTGGCTCCCCTGCTCAGAGCACAGCCCCTCCATCAGGACCATTTCCTTGAGGCTGTCGTGCTCCTCACACTCTGAAAAAAGACAAAGATGTCTTCCTGAATAAAAAAAAGCTGGACATGCTGCTTTGGCAACTCCCTTCAAGAGGAAGTAGGTTTGGTCACGAGGATAATCATTACTAGGGCAAAAGTTGAAGCAGTACTTTATTCGGCTCTGACACTGTGCTAGGCATTCAAATACAGTATTTCTTATCCTCCCAACATCTCTGCAAATTAGGTAAATCTACTTTCTATTTTATTGACTAGGGGCATAAAAACTCAAAGAGAAGTAAACTAGCTTGTTCTTGATCACTCAAACTAACACGAGGCAGAGTCAGAATTCAAATCTTCCAATGTCCTGTGTTCATTCTACACACATCGATACCTCTGAAGTAAGACATTAACATGAGCCTTATGTACTTAGGATGGCCACAAAAATGTAGGACAGACTATTCCTGCATGATGAAAGTTTAATGCTCTCCAAATATTACTATGATTTAAAAGTTTATTGGGTGACAACCCTGTGTGAAAAATAGGAATAGGAAAATAAGACTTCAAAGACATGCCTCAGTATATTAACAGTGGTGTATTAGGGCAGTGTAATCAGAATGAGAACGGATACATAGCATTTTACCACCTCCCAGGAATTTTCCTGAAGTGTTTTAGAAGAACCTGCTCATTTAATTGACATTAGTCCATTATGGGATAGGTAGTTCCTTTATTACCGTTTTAACATGAAGAAACAGGCATGGAAAAGTTCACAAACTGAGATTTGAACCAACCAGTCTGGCCCCAGGATCTTTGCTCTTAACTGCTGTACTACACTGCCACAAGGGTGAGAGAGATTGCCAGTGCTTCTCTCCTCTTCTGGGTTTTAATTTGGTGGGTAGTGCTATGGCGACGGTCCTTTTAATAATGCAAACAAAATTGTTTTTAACTTATGGCTTGCATGTTCCCCAAAGCTCCTTTGGTCTCTTCCTTAATAAGTAGGCCTTAGTGTTTCTTTCTATAATAATCAATTAGATAGAACTTTATTATTAGTAATAGCAGTAGGCCAAAAATTAATTATAGAAATTCAAATTCACACTCAGTCTCATTTTGGGCAAGAGTTCTCCTCCAAACTTCCTATCTTTCTCTGGTCCTGTGTCCCCTTCCCCTACACCCTCTCCCCACAATTGTCTGGTGTAGGATTGGCCAGCAGCATCCAAACGTGACAGCTGACTCCAGGGAGGGAAGGTGAGCCCCATAGCCTATTCTCTTACCGGGACTGGTGGTCTCCTCCCGCTCAGCCTCATTCTCACTTCGGCCACAAGTCTCATAGCCCAGGTCCTGGAGGTCCACCTGGACCTGCTTGCTGTCCTGCTTCACCAAGGATTCACCTGCTCAGGAAGAGACAGCGGGTGTTACAGAATGACTGAATTCTCACATACACCCTCAACCTCAGTGACACATACCCTGGCCTTAAGAAGCAGGGAGGTTAGGCCTAGAGCAGGAGAAATGCTTCTTTGGACTTGGAGGAGAAGAGACCACATGCTCCAGGCAGCAGGACTTCCCTCCACCAGAAGGAAGCTGTGAAGGTCACCCTCAGATAACCCAGGCTCAGTTGGGACCAGACATCTATAAGTTGGGAATTGCATACTATCATCTCTGGAAGCCCCAGTGAAACCAGAAAGTGCTTTAGCCATAGGGGCTCAGTAAATATTTGAATGGAGCTGAACTAATTTAGAGTCCCAACACATCTAGATCTGCACTGTTCAATAAGGAAATTACTAGCCACATGTGGCTACTTTACATTAAATTAATTAAAATAAAATAAAATAAAATTTCTAACTTGCACTAGCCATACTTCATGTGCTCCATAATCACGTTATGTAGATATAAAACATTTCCATCACTGCAGGAAGTTCTGTTGGACAGTGCTGATTCTAGACCAACAATATGTTTTTGAAGAATCTGCTATGGTGCAAAGAGAAGCAGAAGAAAGACAATTAGCACACGTTGAGAGAGGTAAGGCAGTTTATTGGCTATTCCAGAAATCAGCCACTTCCTCCCTTTACTCTCACTGCAAACTTGAAACCTTGCTTTACTCCTTTATTCTCCTTTGCCATCTGCAAATTGAAGTGAAATGTCCACTTCCACAATGCTAGGACTATGGTCAGGACTAAATTTGTTTTGAGGTTGAGGAAGAAAAGTAAAGTCTACAAAACATGTAGCTTCTTGGGAGGAAGAAAGACACTTTGGTGATGGTGAACTTATAAGACTTACTATCGGAGAATAAGCCTGTGATTAAAAAAAAAAAAGACTTACTAAATATGGCTCTGTATTTCTCCAGCTGGCTAGCCTGGGCAAAGACGGTGGCTTCTGACAGCAGCAGCTTCTCCTGGAGATCTTGATAGCGTTGTCTGCATTGTGCCAGCTGCGAGCGCAGATGCTTGGTGGACCCCCGGAGGCTAAATTCTAACTGAGGTCCAGGGTCGCAGGCGTGCGACTGGTTATCCAGCTGCAGAACAGCCGATACCGGGGTCAGGACAGTCTTAGTTCATCCCCCACGCAGTGACAGAACCTCCCCTCTGAACCCAGTGGACTTTATTCATGGGTCTGTCTCGGCACTACTTATGCCATTTGGCAGTTACTTGCTTCCCAGATGGAGCTCCTGGAGAGCTGAGATGATGTTTTATTCATCTCGGCATCTACAGCACACAGCTCAGCACCAGTCAAGCCTGCAGAGGAGCTCTCCGTAAGTGTTTGCTCAGTGTTTGAAAAGAGAAGGATGGAAACCTCCATCTCTCCCTCATTCCTGTCCCTGTGGTTGTCTCGGAATCCTTGCATTTTCCACCTCACTGAATCCTCAGCAAACTTCCTCCCCTTGGGAGGATTCCAGTAACCCCTTCTGAGGCCCAGGAATAGACACCTGTGATGAGCTGTGACAAAATGGCAGTGATAAGGGAGAGATGTCATTACACACCACTTGTCTGGGTTGCCTCCAAACCTGACGCATCCCTGTGTTACAGTGGTTACCACATCCTGTTGAAATTATCTGTTTTTGTACCATCTTTTCCCACCATATTGAGTATCTCAAGGACAAAGATCAGGTGCTAATGCCTGCTGCCAATGCCTTGTGTGTTATCTGGAAAATTAAGTATTCAGGAAATATTTATGAGATAATATTTGCAAAAGCCTTTCTAAAGGTTGAATGTATATGGAATATTATTATTACCGCTGCTTGTGCTGCAAGGTACCCTTCCCTTGGTATCTCCTGGCCCACAAGGCAGAGCTGTTTTAGGTGAAAACTGGCATCTCCAGCCCTTCTCCAAGTGTTTTTCATTTCACTGAAGCCCACACTTACCTGGACGGCATCCACTGCAAGGGGGGGCCCCAGGTCAAGGCTCTGGGGTCTGGGGCAAGGCCTTGTGGTAACACCCTCCTCCTCTTGCCGTTGGTGCTTCCCAGGAGGACAAACCAGTTCTGTGTTCATTCTGTCGATCTCCCTGGCCAGATGCACAAGGAGCTCCGGAGCAGGTTTACCATTCCCTTCCTTGCTGCTCAGCACCAGCTGTTCTTTGAGGAGGCTGATGATGTTGTGGGCATTCTTCAGTTTTCCCTGGAGCTTTCTGAACTCAGCCTGAAGGCTATTCTCATTCAGACCTCCCTTGGCTACCACAGTCTCCACCATCACCTCACCCTTCTCCTTGTCTTCCTCAATCTCCCATCCATCAGACATTGCTTCTCCCATCTGCTCTTTCAGCTCTGCATTCTCAAGGCAAAGGCTCAGCATGGTATTCCTGCAGGGAACACACAGAATTAGGGTCTGGTCTTGACCACAGTTCCTGTAGCCCTTTTTACCCACATCTCAGTCCATGATAGTCTCAGAGACACACCAGAGTATAAAGAAACCTCAGAGACCTCCAACAGCTCCCGTATTTTATAGATAAGAAAGCCAAGGCCCAGGAAGAGTGAGAGATGTGCCCATCCTTCCGCTTAGCTACTTGCAGGCAACGCTATCACCGAAAATCTCGGACTCAAGACACTCAGTCTAGTTTTCTCTGCTTGTGCCACACAGCCTCATATGTTCTAATTTTCAGTGGCCTCTGGAATAAACAAGGATACTTAATGCCATTAAGAAAAAATACGAAGGGCCTTGCCTGTAACAAATCTATCATTATGGATTCTACAGTTCTATTATTCATCATCAGTCAATTTTAAACCACCGAATGATAAATTGGGATGTAGGAACACAGAAGAAATAAATACTACTACTATTAGAACTACTATCAAAATGTACTTATACAATAATTTGCTTTATGTCTGGTTCATGAGATAAGAGATGCCCTTCATGAGAGCAGGAACCGTGTGTGTCTGTCCTGCTCACCCTGTACCCCTAGTGCCTACACAAGTGACTGCCACATAAAACATTCACATTTGTTGAAGAAATAAAATTGACTAAAACAACTGATTTTCACCAAGACATCCCAGATCCACCCTTTTCCCCAACAAACCCTTTACTAGGGTTGAGTGGATGCAATAAAAACCATGGCTTTAACAAGGCAATTCACTTAACTTCTTTGAGCCTCAGTCTCCTTTTATATAAAATAAGGATTACAACACTTCCCTAGTGGAGTCAGTGGATGCGTAAATGAAAGTATGAAAGTATGGTATGGTTAGCTCAGGGTCTGCAACAGAGAAATCATTCATTCCCTGCTATACTAGCTGCAGACCTGAGGAATACCAACATCAGAATCCCATAAGGTTCTTGTTTAAAAAACTGCAGCACTAAGGCCTATGGATCTACATGTTACTTGAGTTTCACAGGCGATTCTTAAGTATGCTAGACTGAGAACCACTGAACTAGAAGACTCAAAGGAAATTGGCAATTCACAGCCTGAAGGGTCAGCGGTTGCCTATACACCTAAGTTGGATTTCTCAGAATCCTGAAGTCTTGGAACCTAGAGCGGAGCTTGTCTGGTGTGATTCAGGAAATAAAATAGGACACAAGACTCAGATAGACTATCTAGAAGACAGTTTCTCCATGGAGAAAAAGGAGGCAAGTATTTTAACAAAACTGAGATGTAGGAGGGAAAGGGACACATGTGTATGGAAAAGAATATTTAATATTATGTTCTAACTTTATATTCTGCAGAAAATCCTGATGTTTCCAAATACAAATGAACAAAAGAAAAGCTCAAAAAAAATCTTCTTGAAAGGAGGCGCTGTGTATAAGATAGATTCTATCTTCTACAGCATCAGTGATTCTTAAGGTTGAGTGGAGGGTTCAACAAATCAGAATTTCAAGTTAGTAACTCTGAGGAGAAAAGAAAATAATCCATGAGGGTGTCTATGCATGGTTTGATTGTAGGTTCAATTGCAGAATCAAAAGAGATGTATTGTTCTTACCCATGCCAGCTCCACTCAGTTTACACACACTAAAGTTTAAGTAAAACATATGCTTTAAGTTAGAACTGAGGGAAAGAATTATTATGATAATTCAAAGTCAAAGAACTGGCACTGAGAATGATCACAAGAATTTTTGTTTAACTTGCTTGACAAAGTATATAGTATAGAAAGTGTGGATTTTAAAAATCAGGAGCCAGGGGTCTAGCCACAGACTACTATGCTGTCTTGAGCAAGTCACTTGGAAATTCCTAGGCCTGAGTTTCCTTAACTATGAGACAAGGACATTAGGCTAAATTCCAAGTGCTAACATTATTCAGGGAAGTTTAAGTGGCCTGTAATATGCAGGGAAACATATGTTAGGAGTTGTACATCTGCACAGCTGTACTCTAAATGACAGGCAATGATAATTATGGTCCTTGGGGTGAGAGAATAAATGGATTAGCCTCACTGTATCAGCATTTTCTCCAAGCATCTTTTGACAAAAAACCATCAGAGACAGAGTGGCCAATCTAGCCAACAAATCAGCTATTTCCCATTTCTGTAAAGTTAATAAAGCAGCAGAGATTGTTAAAATTGCTACTCCACAATTCAAGGACTCGGGCTTCTGAGAGAGAGCTGAGTGGAGATGGGAGGCCTCTGTATAAATCCCCTCACAGATTGTTCTGGTTCTGCACACAGCTCTTGGGTAGCAGGGATTCCTTACATGTTCCAGTCAAGTCAAAAGAGCAGTATCAGTCATACATCTAGGAGGCTTAGGTTTCTATCATGACTGTCGTGTATGATGGGCATATGAGCAATAATAATGGGCATTATTATATTGAATTAAGACCAGGTTTATTTGAATAACAAAAGTGATTACCATTAGCCAATATTATTGACTTTTCTCTAAAGGATTTGTAGAAATACTAGCACATGGAGCCTGGGATGGGACCCAGTAGCCCGTGGCAGCGGGAGTGCCTTGGTGTCAGCAAGACAAACCTCTTGGCTGTGGCACCTCACGATCAGCTCCCCTTCTCCAGGGGGAATGTCCTACCTGATGTGGGACACAGAGGAGAATCCTGCTTCCTCGATTTGAGCCTTTAGCTCCTTCAGTTCCGCCTCGGCTTTTTGCTTCTCCTCTAAGTGCTGGTGGAGCTCAGCCCTCAGGTGGAGCATTTCCTCCTGAAGACACCTGTTACTGTCCCCTCCTATCGAGGAAGGAGGGGGAAGAGATATGTTCTGGGTCTCTGCAGTTGCCAGGCTTTTCTCCAGAGCCACCTTGATGAGCTGAAATAAAACCGTGGTTCAAAGGAGTTAGGTCATTAAAGAGGATTCAGGAGGAACATGAGATTGCAAAGGCAGCCTTTAATGGGAACAAAAAAAGGCAAACCTAAAATGAACTCCCCACTAAGCACTTCCTCAGCCATAGGACCCTGGGGACTGGTTTGGGTGGGGAGGACACACCAAATAAGCAGGGGAATTGCTGCCATGGAGAAGAAGAAGAGAACCCAGAGATGGGTGAGGAAAAAAAAAAATGGAAAAAAAAAAAAAAAAAGAAACCACAAGCACATTATACATTAAAACCAAATGCAAACAAATAAGGTTCAAACAGGACTGGGGGGAATGGATGTTGTGATTCTTCTCTTCCTGAGGGGACAGAGTTCCCTGAGAGTTCTCTCAAAAGTCAGGAAGCTTCATCAGCTCCATAATGCTTGAGTCCTTGACTGCAAAGATGATGGCTCCAGACACCAGGGCTCAACACCTACGTTCCTGCCTGTAACTCAGACTCCATAGAGGACGACTGAGAGGGAGGACTCAGGAAATAGTCAGCAGTCTGAGTCACAGAATTAGAATAGAGCAATGGGTAAGACACAGCAAGCTCAATATCACTGGCAGCAGGAGAATCACTCCCTATGACTGCTGAGAGGTTAAGGTGAAGCACCCTCCCCGGCAGCCAATCTCACTCTTTGGTTATTGCCCTTGCACCCGTGCTGTCAGCGGAACTTTCTACAAATCCAAGCATGTGAGAAGAAAACAAGGCAGAAACAGTTTCCCAGCGTCTTTCTCTTTCTTGAGGATACTCTTGAAGTTGCAATATTTCAATTAGAGAAGATCTTATAGTTTTCCTCAAATGAGAATTTGTCAACACTTTCTTTCTGTTCATTTTGGGCTCATCGTCAGTTTTTCCCACCCTTCTCTAAGTGTAGAAATTGAACTCTGAGTATAACAATCTACTTAGTGTGTGACTAATTATTTTAGTACAAGGATTTCCTATTTGTCCAATAGTAATCTTAATACAGCCCAATGTCATGTTGGCTTCTTTTTCTTCTCAGTGGCAGCATTTGAAGGTTTTACTTAACTTCAGGTCAATTTTGACCTTCCAATTTCCGCCCCTCCCCCACAGCTATTTTTAGGTCTTTTTTTTTTTTTTTTTTTTAGATCTCTGTAAATATTGTGATTTGTACTTGTCACTTATAAATTCATTCTGGCTATACAGAATTATTTCCCAATTTTCAAAGTCATCAAAATATTTGATACACATCTCCATAAATCATGCAGTGGCCACCTGATTAGGGATGATTTGTAGAATTAATTATATGCTTTATACCTTCATTCAGGTCACCAGTATGTTGAACATAACAGGGCCCAGGGCAGTTTATATGATCAACAATTGATAGAGCTGCTTGGGCTGGTACAAAGCCATTGAATTTGCTATTCCCCATAACAAAGCATAAAATCCACATCATGGGGTTGATTCATAGGATGCGTGTGCAATGGTGTTTAGTAGCATAGCAGTTGAGGTTAGGAAGAGACGTGCACCCATGTCAAAGAAGAAAGAGTTCCACAGACACAGTCACTCAATTCCTAGGCATCCAATCCCACCTGGGGTTTGTGAGCCTGAGATTTGGCAGGCTCCTGGGAATGTCTGCCTCTAAGACTCTGCTGCCAAGCTTAATCAGGCTGGTGGCCATCTCCAAATGTGCCACAAGGCATTTGTGACAAAATAAAGGAAGGGGGACTGGATAAAACTTTGAAAGTTCATGACCCCACCCCTCATTGAAACTATGTGCTGTTATCTTTCTATATAAACTCTTTCCAACTAAGTTAATTAAAGTGAATATTGCCACCAGTCTTGAATACGGGCACGACATTTATTCTTTTCCAAACCTTAAAGGATCTTTTGCTTAAAAATATTGTCTAACTTTAGTGAAGTCTACCCATTTTTAAAGTACCTTCTGGATGTATGTTATCTTGTTCTATTGGTTTTGATATACTTATTTAAGAAAATTATGACCCATGAAATGTTAACACCAGAAGAACTTTAAGGTCCATCTGGTCTAATTTCCTACTTTAAAATGAGAAAACCAGACACTGCCTAGAGATGTGATTCTTGCCCAGGCTAATTTGGATTTTCATATTTCCATCTCAAAGGGGACTGACTGCCTAACATTAAATTTTAAATGTAAATGTAATTTAAATGTAAATTAAATGTAAATGCATGAAAAGTGACTGAAGATCTAGCCTTTTCATTCGTTTTTATCACCTATGAAAATCAAATATTTCTTTCCCCCAAATAAAACCCCAGGGCTTCAAGTATGTGTGCTGGTAGTATGAATTTATTAGGTGTACTTTTGATCATATATCCCCTTATAGATTTTTTTTTCACATTTCCTCACTCACTTGTGCTATTGCTTCCATATAGTTCAATCTTTTGTATGCTGGGTTCCTATTTGCCCCACAGAGGTCTCTATGCAAATCTATCTCTTGCTTGAATAGAGTTGTTTTGTTTTTACCCTTATTGCTTCCTATCTGTCACAATGTTAAATCAATTCTCAGCACTAAGGCATTAAAAATTAGCATCTCTCAAATGCTGTGCATCACAAATCATTAGGGAAATGCAAAATAAAACCACAATGAGATATGATCTCACACTTATTAGAATAGCTTTTTCCAAAAAGGTGAACGATAACAAGTGTTGGAGAAGATGTGAAGAAAGGGGAACCCTCATTCACTGTTGGTGGGAACATAAATTAGTATAGTCATTGTGGAAAACAGTAGGGGTTTTCCTCCAAAAACTAAAAATAGAACCACCATATGATCCAGTAATCCCACTTCTGGGTATATATCCAAAGGAACTAAAGACAAATATGTCAAAGGGATATCTGCACTCCCATATTCATTACAGCATTATTCACAATAGCCAAAATATGGAATCAACCTAGGTGTCCATCAGTGGATGAACAGATAAAGAAAATGTGGTCTATATACATAACAAAATACTACTCAACCTCAAAAAGGCGAGGCATAGGGGAGCCGGTCATTTGTGACACCACAAATGAATCTGGAGGACATTGTGCTAAGTGAAATAACTCAGGCACAGTAAGACTAAAACCACATGATCTTACTCATGTGGAATTGAATATAGTTGAACTCATAGAAGCAGAGAGTGGAGTGATGGTCACCAGAGGCTGGTAGGGTAGGGAGGGAGGACATGGGGAGTTGTTGATCAAAGGGTACAAAGTTTTTGATAGAGAGGAGGAATACGGTTTGAGAGCTATTGCACAGCAGGGTGACTATAGTCAATAATAATGTATATTTTAAAATAATAAAGTAAATTTCAAATATATTACCATAAAAAATGATAGACGTGTGTGTGTGTGTGTGTGTGTGTGTGTATAATCAAATCATCACATTGTACCCCATAAATGTATACAATTATGATTTGTCAATAAAAATAACATAACATTTTTTAAATAGCTTTTCTCAAGTTCATCACACTTCATCTGCTGACTTCTCTCATTTGTATTTGAATCTTGATTAACCTTTCTCCATTGCAGAAGTTCAAATGAAGAAAAGCAATGGTTGACTACTCTAGTTTCTTTCATGGCAATTTCCTAGGTATCTATTATAGATCTTATATCTGCTTCAGAATGGAATTTTGTAGGTGATATTTAGGGAAAATTACCATCATGGCCAGAACTGAAGCTTCCTGAGGTGTGTGAAACTAAAAAACAAGGAGGAAGCAACTTGCTTTGGCCAAAAGGTGATTCTTGCCTTGGAAGGAAGATAAAGTTGAGTATGTTTGTTAGAGAAAATGTGTGAATGCCTGCAGCAGGAAGGGATCCTTGGGTCAACAACAGTTTACCTTCCAAGGGCAAATCAAGGAAGAGCTCAGAGCCTAATCTAGAAATAAGCAAACAAATTTTGAGAATCTGGACACAAAACAGTTATGGTAAAGCAAGCTTTATTTAATCAGTAGCAGGAGAATCACAACCTCAAACTCCAGAAAAGATGATGTAAATTTACAATGATTTTACATACCAAGATTTCTTCTACCTAAAGCTGATTTTCAAGTAAAGGCGACAGAAAGAAAAAGAGTTCTTACCCAAGAGATTCTTCATCCAACAGGCATACACTTTACCTATCATGAGTCAAGTCTTGATCCAAAGGTTTGGTAGTTTATAATTATACTACATATTTCCTATGCCAAGTAATATGGCAAGCATGGCAAGGGAAATACAAATGTCCAAACATAAAAGTTCATTCTAGTTTGGACTGACCTTCTCAAAATGGGGTCTGGTCATATTCTCCATGTGAGGCTACAGGAAAGAAGGCGGAGGAAGAAGTGACTTTACAAAGCCGTTTGCCTACAACTGAGAATTAGAGTGAAGGTCCTGCTTTACTAAGGACAGCTTGGACCATGTCAATCAGAATCTGACTTTCTTCATATCTGTGTCTCCTGTTCATTTATTCTGAAGTTAATCCTGGCACCCAGTCATTATAACCACCAGTGATCAGCCAACATCCCAATCTAGCTCTGTCTTAGAGTGGACAGAGCTAGACTGAAGTTTATCCTGCAGGTCCCTCTCTCTTACCCAAGATCCTCAACCAAATCAGGGAGTGAGGGGCAGTAGTGTACATAATTAAAGTCACAACAATTGGTGAGGACGACTCAAGAGACGCTGTTCAAGCAAAAGGAGAAATGGAGAACTCAAGGGAGAAGGGAAGGTCAGCTATGGCTATAGCAATGAAAAGGGGATCTTGGTAGAAGGTAAAGAAACTGTTGAGGATTTGAAGTATCCCAGACAAGTATTCATGTCCTCAAGAGCCAAAGACCATGCCAAATCCTGAAATATTTGGGGACGGCTTATTTGGGCTCTTCTTATGGGTTACTAGATGTCTCCTCTTTTTCTTATGCAGAAGATGCACAGGAAGACTCAGCAAGCCTCATTTCCACTAGTCTTCCTAATACCCCAAGGAATCTATCACTGGAAAGCCCAGCTGCATTTGAAGAAGGATATCTACCCATGATCCACTTTCTCCTTAACAACTTAGAGAGTCACAGGCACGGTCCATCTAGGAGATGAGATTGCTAAATGTCACTGGGCAAAGTGGAGACACACAGGTGTTCCAGTGAGTGCTGTGGGATCACTACTGGTGACTTAATCTCTGAGGTCCAGGACATTCACTCTTGGGCTCGAGAACATGCTGGTTACACCTTCACTGATGGTGGGTGGGAACAGTGTTTCAGCCTTGGGTACCAAGTTCTGAGGTTTGACTGAGGCTTGCTGTTGAAATGCCATCTGTGGATCACTGAGTCATCGCGACCTGGGTGGTTTGTCAGGTTGCACCACAAAGCTCTCTTTGCATAATGAGATTTCACTGAGAAAGATCCCTGCTTTGGGAGTGTTCCAGTTCTCTTGGAGTTTCTCAGAGAGCATTCTCCCCAAGCAGGCCCTAGGCCCTGCCACCTCCCAACGTGGCCCTTTGATGACTCCTTGTCTTCTGTAGTGTGTTTCAGTTATAAAAGCCCAAGGGGAAAGTGTCCATTGTCTTGTAAGTAAAAATTCTTCTGAAGCTATAGCTACAGAGAGTAAATAGGGGCAAAGGTGGGTAAGAGGCAGCAGGAAGCAGAAGAAAGAAATAGAAGTAATAATAACCAAGGGATGGATTAGAGAGGAAAACAGAATGAGCATATAGGTTGGAGGGGAAGCTGGGAAGCTCAGGGAGGATGTGAGGAAGACTGGGAAGTGGTTCATATAAAAAGATACCTTCTCACTCCAGGTCCACAAGGGCTGTAGGAGACCATCAGACCCCAGAAGGGCTGTGTGCCTTCCACCCTGGGAACCCCAGAACCTGACACTGACTTACTTGCTGGTGGCTGTTGTGTGCAGCCTCCTCCTCAATACTGTCAGTGAACTCAGTGCTTGCATCTTCAGTGTCCTCACCTGCAGCTGCACCTGGAAATAAGTCCAGAAAAGAAAGGTGATTCCCTTCACAGATGGCTTCCAGACAGCAGGTAAAATTGCACTTTTTGCCATCGGCCTCTGATTTCTTCCTTTCCCTGTAGCATGGTTCCTTAGCCACAGGGCTGGCAGGGAAGACAGAACCAAGCCTTTTCCTTGTATCACTGATACTTTCCTTCTAAAACTCAAGCCTAAGTTTCAAAACATAAGCTAGCTGTGACTGTGCATACCTATATCTAAGGAGTCACTGTCAGATAGACTGGTTACCCCTCTCCTGTTGTAAGAAGGCCTAAATTATTCCCCATCCTGCCACTGATTGGCTAGGTGACAACTTTCTCTCTGTAACGTGGACCAAACATGACTAACCTTTTTCCCACCACTCAGTACTGAGAATGTCCCTTAATTCCTGGATATTAGGGCAGCCCTTCTCCTCTCATACTTTTCCATTGTTGGGAGCAGTTGAGCATTGGGTGACAGTCTCTCCAAGGAACTTCCCTCTGGGGGTCCTGTGTCCTACATAGGTTCAGATCTAGTCAAGATTCAAGCCACAGAATGGTTTAGGTGTTTCTTAATTCCTTCCTCTAATCTCCCCTCCTCCCCATCTCTTGAACTCTTGTTCAATGCAAACATTTTATGCCTGAATGGTTTCTTGCACTGCCTTGTCCAAATGGGATTTAATCCATCCTTCATTTCCCAAAGATGAACACAGCCCTAAGGCACAAACATCTACACCCTGCTCTATGAGACAAGAAGCTTCAATTTGTGGTCTGGGCAAAGGTTGAAGGCGGCACTGACCAAAAGAACTCTCTGTAGTGACAGCAATGTTCTATGCCAGCACTGTCCAGTGGACATACATGTGGCTATTGAGCACTTGAAATGTGGCTAGTGTCACTGAGGCACTGACTTTTTAATTTTATTTAAATTAATAATTAAATAGCCACATGTGGCTAGTGGCTACTGTATTGGGCAGCATAAATCTAGGGCATTTCTTCCCCTTTATCTCAGTTAAAATAAAAGATTGTCCATACAATTTTAGATCATGAACTGTAGCCCACATTACTGATTTTTTTCTGAAAGTGTAGGAATTTATCATGATTGATTCGACACCAGAGAAAAGCAGCTGGGACACTCTGTGCCTTACAGAACCTGCCCAAATTAGAGAATCTTGAGATCTAATTCTGATCGTGGCCTCAGCAACCAGCCTGTTAAAACGCTTCTTCTGACCACTGAATAACCTGGGCCTTGAAGAGATTAGGTAATTTGTCCAAGGTTACACAGCTAGTCTAGACAAGAGCTGTGCCAAAAAGTCATTGGACTCTTAGACAGGAGCCACTCACTGCTTCTTCTGATGACAAATCAGATCTTTGCCTTTGCTTCTTCCTCCAAGACCAAAGAACCTGCTCCCGAGCTCAGACATCCATGAATGAAAGGCTCTGCATGGATAATAAGCATTCTCTACCCTGAGCAGATGAGGTGAACAGGGCCCATTCACTTTTACATTCCATTTCTCGGTATCTACAAGTTCACGCCAGAGTATTTGCAATGGCCCCGGCTGATCTCACTAAAGTGCTGAGAGGCAGGAAGCATGCTGTGGTAACAGTTTAAGTTCCCTAATCTTTACCATGAATGTTGTGTTAACATTACATCAAGGCAGGATACTGTTCACTAAAGCCCTGTCCACAAGAAGGCACCTCTACCACTCAGCATCTTTAGAGATGGGGGGCAGGCACTGTCTAGTAGGAATTTCCAATACTTATTCGTTCAAATCAGCCCCAGAACCATCTCATTCAGGATACTAACTGAGTAGAGATGAATGGACACACTCTCTAAGCTTTGGCTGCTTTGGCAACTCACTGAACCCGAAATACTAATATACCTAAGGACATCCATATCATATTATGCCTACTTTGGAAAATCCTTCCCTGTACAACAGCAGAGATCATAATCTTTTATGTTTTTCCTGCAAAGGAAATGAATTGGTATGAATCTCACTCAATGAGATTAAGAAAACAAACTTTTTTCACATTTGTCTCCCTTTTGAGCGCTGGGCTAGAGAATGGTAAAGAAAGTTCAGCTCTGTGAGGTCAGGATTCTCATCCCCAGACCGTTGCTGGTAGGTTGTGTAGCCATGCTGGACCCACATCCCAAGGTGATTCCTATACTCGGTTCCAGGAGTAAGGTAAGTGGGGATTAGAAAGGGTAACCATCAGTGGTCCCGAAGGCTCCTATCTGACACTTGCTGCATTCCACTTACCTTTGATGGCCTTTCTGATGCCACCTCTCCATTTCTAGATAATGCTCCCGCTTAAATTCACTCAGGGGCAGGATGCCATGGTTCTGACTTCATCAGGGATTAGGTGGAGACAAAGAAAGAATGCCCACCTCATCCAACACTCTACTACATAAGTTTCTGTTTTATTCCCTACCCACCCTGCCCTTTTTCAAGCTAGCTCAGTCTGCTGTGCTTCCTTTACTGCAGTTTTAAGGTTGCTCAGCCTTTTACCAATTTGAATTAAAATGCTGGATTTCTTGTTGCCTGTTTGAGGGGCAGAATAAAGCTGAAACAATTTTATAGAAAATAAGGAAATAAAATGAGTAAGTTAATTCATACAAGGTCCTATTTATAAGTTTACATTAGACAATCCCTCTGTTACCATTTCCATTTTTTTAATAAATGACAAAAGAACTCTTTTGTGCGGGATACCCTTTTCTAAGCTTTTATGAGGCTACAAAACACTATCTTCAGAACTTGGAATACTTTAAATTTCTAATATGAAATAAAATGGTCTGCTACCTTTAGATTCTCTGAAAGCTAAGAATCTGTTCAAAGTTAACTTGCTTCTCCAGGATTAAGTTTTACATTTTAGACTGGCAATTTTGTTAGTAACTTTTACTTGAGGCACAATGGAATGGAAGTTCTTAAATTGTAGTTCTTTGAATTTTCTAGGCTCTGAACCACACAAAATGGAGGTGATACCAAAATGTCCCTTATTTAGATTTAGAAAATTATTTTCTACCAGCTACCTGATTCTACAATGTACACAGAAATAAAATAAGCCTATAAAACATAATGTGATAAAAATTCTTGGGTAAAAATTTAAGCATTATGCAAATATAAGCTACTCTTATCACTGAGGCGAACATGCATACATTTGTTAAACTTTTTAAATTGAAAGTGGCATAATCATTAAGAACAAAGACCCCACAGCCAGACTGTCTAGGTTTGAATTTGCTTTTGTCATTAGTTATGTGACTTTAGGCAAGTCATAACTTTCCATAACTAAGTTTCCTCACTTACTAATTAGGGCTAACTGTATTATCCACTTCATACAGTTGTGAACTTTAAAGGGTTTGCTGATTTTAAAGTGCTTAGAACTGTGCTTGACATGAAGTGTATACACAATAAATATTACCCTTAAACAATATTGTTTTATTATTGTTATTGTTAGTAAACTGAAGTGGTCCATGGGCATATATATTGAGGGCTTAAAAAGTTGAAGGCCATAGAACCTAAATACAGTCAGCAGAAGGAAGTTTTATACCTGATGTTATTAACTGGATGATCTTGATTGATTCTACCTGTACTTCTTCACTTCTGAATACCTGTTTCCCTAAGCAGGAGGCTTGAAATAATACTTTTTGCTCTCTCCTGCTTCACAGGACAGTTGAAAAGCATAGAGTTGTCAGTAAAATAGGATGAACTCTTTGGGACAGGTGCTTTACAAAAAAGATTTATCATCATTAAATTATAGCTGCATTAAAACTCCATCTTGCTCGTGCATGAAAATAAGCCTTAGAGGGAAATTCATGGTGTGTTTTCTTTTTTTTTGCTCTGTCACTCAGGCTGGAGTGCAGTGGTGTAATCGTAGCTCACTGTCCACCTCAAACTTCTGGGCTCGAGGGACCCTCCTGCCCCAGCCTCCCAAGTAGCTGGGACTATAGATGTGCACCACCACAGCCAGCTACTTTTTGAAAATTTTTTTTGTAGAGATGGGGGTCTCACTATGTTGCCTGGGCTTGTCTCAAACTCTTAGCCTCAAGTAATCCTCCCACCTCAGCTGCAAAAAGCACTGGGCACCTCCGGCTAATTCTTTAGTAATGAGTCCAAACTGGGTGGGGTCAAGACCATTTCCCCCAAATTCTATTCTGCAGTCATTATTCTTTCTGTTAAGCCATTAATATGGGATCAACAGAAAAGCAGTATTATCTTCCCATATAGTTACTTAGAGCATAGCAGGGGTCATATTTTACTGATTTTGAAAGGGGATTTGAAGAGCTAAAACTTTAGGCATGAACACATTTGCAGCGCCAAATGTCCTTTCCCTCAGTGCCGGGCTCTTGCGTCAGGTCCCCTCAGGGCCATCTCACTGTCACTCCCAGGTACGCTGCCATGTGATTACTCAAGAACTCTCTCACATTTTCATGTCATGAACCAACTATTACTGACTTTAATATTATGACGCTGTATGAGAGAATCAAAGAAAAAATGTTTTCTATCAAACTACAATTTCACCTGCATACATCCTCTTCCGGATCGATCATACGGAAACTATAAGATTCCATATAGTCCTCCACAGTTTCTGTTGAGAAATAAAATTATCTAGACAGATTATGATCTTGGAACAGTAGTAGTAGAAAACTGCTGTCTGCAGTCCTGCTCCTTTATGGGGGACCTTTGTTTTCAAGTCGCAACATCTCTTAAGTAGCCTAGAGGGCCTCCCAACTTCTTCATTTCTCTGATATCAGCTGTTTTAAGTGATTTTAAAAGACCAAATCATAATCTCAAACACTTTTGAGGGTATGAAATCTCACTAGCACTCTGGAGTTTTTATTTTTTCAATAAGGTAACTATTCCATGAAACCACGGTCCCCTATCCTTAGGCTGAGCAGGGACTGCTTAAGTTAGGCCTGCTGGGCAGAACAGGGGGTATGACCACTGCACACCTACTCTGTAATGTCCAGAAATTCTTCCCGCTCATGGTCTCTTTTTTATTCAAAGAACACAAAAAACAGGCTTGTTGAGGAACATTTAGAGATAGCACTACCCACCACAACAATCGGTTCCTCAAACCTCTGTCCTGCTTTCTACTCTCCTTCAGCAAGGTGAGCAAGAAAGGGTTTTTAAGGTAAAACTCATTTCACATTTCTGGGGAAAGTGCATTTACTGTTTTTTTTAGTCTCACTTCTTTGGGAGGAGAAAAATTCAGGTTTTTTTCTTCTTCATCCTTCCTTTAGATAAACAAATACTCATTCCACAGTGCCTTGCTTTGACTTGGAATTTTAAATGATCAATAGACTGATTCTCCTAGAGGGGGAAAAAAATATATGAGCTTTCTCTACTTTTCTGATAGATCTTTTAAGAATGAAACCAAATAGTTTCTGTTGGCCTTCGATACTTTTATTGGATCAGTAACAATTTTTTGTGCCTCAACTAAAGTAGCTGAAATTCTGACACTTATATATAAAAAAGTACACTCTCCATTTCAGCACAAATGTTAACACAGTTTAACAGCACAGTGCCATAAAGAAATGAACTTCCAGAGAAAGATATACAGCTTATTTTGGTGGGGAAATGTCCTGGAAATAATGCAATGCCAAGTTTCTGATCATTTAACATGTCACTTCATTCTTCATCGGAAATTGTTATGAATCACTTTAATTTTTCTCAACAGTCTACACAATTTTAAGTAATAAAAGCAAGGAAAACTGCTTTTATTATCAAACTAATAAGACTTCATGGACACAGAAATTCATGATTTATAAAACATACTGGTATATACACATGCCTCTAAAGTTCATTGAGAGGTCAATATCTTGCTGATTGCAAAAAGCAGCACTGGATACTCACATTATATACTAAAAGCAAACCTACAAACAAATGCTAGACAATTATAAGTTCTCCAAGAGAAAAAGGAAGCCAATTTGCTTCCTGTATTTAACACCTCTACTCTCTGTATTATTTTACACCAAAAAAATTTTTCTGATGTTGCTCAACTTTCTATTTTATCCTCCCAACTTTTACAAGAGAAAAATAGTATGATAAAGATTTTTACTTCTGGAATTTGACTTTAAACAACGAAAAGGGAAAGTAACACAAAAATAATTAGTACATCACTTTTATAAGTTTAATTATTCTTATTTGAAATCTGGTAAAATTAGTATTGTCAGTTCTACAGTGTTGTGTTTCCCTTCCATTTCCCATTCTTTGTTGGAGGCAAATTACAACTCTAATTTTTTTATTTAGGAAACTCATCCTGGCCATACGATTATATAAAAAGAAGATGAGAACTTACCTTCTGTCAATACTCAGAATACTTAAAATCAACATGTTGTTTTCTAATAATTAAATATTTTAATGAGGTTATTACTGCAAATGGCCAGACGGTAGCTTAAATCCATATTCTAAAATACATTAAGACTCAGAAAGCATTATCCTACAAAAATCAGTCCAATATGTTATCTTATTGGCTCATTTCTTCTGTTTCTTTATTGTTGGGTTAGCACATATGAGCTCCATATTTCCAGCTGTACTTTCTACAGTACAAATGGCTCTATACTACCAAAGGGAGAAGAGAAGCTCTCTGAGCTTTAATTCTAAGAATAATGAGAGAAAATACTCTGTGTGCTTGCATCTCACAGGATGTGTCTGCGAAAGAAAACTAATTTCATTTATTCTATTTCTAGTACAATTTCTACAAAGCAAGATGGAAGATGGACTTTAAGTGTGTGGTTTACTAATATTTCTTTCTAACTCCATAGGAAGTTTGTCATTTTTCCTTGCAGACAGACTGCAGAATACTACATGAGGCCCTAGTTGAACAAGAGGCAACTTGAGTTTCTCAGGGACATCAAATGTGAAGATTCTTTGACTCTTTCCTATAAAAAGACTATGAAACCACAAAACAATGACTTTATCCTAATAATGGGAACTATTAGAGTTTTCTAATACTAACTCAAGGAAAGCAAAAGTATTAAATTGGTCTCTCTGAGGCTTAGAGTCCAAAGGAAAGTGACTTTAGGTAGGTCAACATTTATTTCTCAATGAAAGGAACAATTTTCAATGCAATGTGATCTTCTCTTCTTCTCCCTAATCAGAAGACTCCAGATCCAACTGGAAGATCAAAGTAGAGAGAACCAAAATCAGATTTCTTGAACTGTTTTCAAACTATGAACCAAACTTCTCACAACCCAAATACTGAGTTACGAGCATAAAAAATAAGTCTTTTATGTATATCTGCCACAGAAGTGACTTATGTATCAACTGTGTAAGAAGAATATGCTAAAGAACATTCTAAGAAAATGACTTCTTGTGGCTAAAATCTAATATCTTATATAAAGATTTCTTGATCCTTAATAGATCTCTTACTATATATAATGCAATTGAAAAATCTTTTAAAAATATGAACAAGAACAAATGTTCTTTCCCTAAGAAATAGAGATACTAAAAATATTGCTACTGTCCACAAGTGAATGAAGATAAGTGGGTGTGGAGGAGGGTGGGGGTGAGGGGGATGAAGAAGAGTACACCCTATCAAAGCAAAAGGCTGACATACTAAAACAGCCGAACCACACCTTTTCAAACCAGTTATAACTTGGCTAGATAGCTAAGAAGAGAACATCAAACAAATGTTGATTTATACTAGGCACTAACAATCATCAGATTTCAGCAATATAGTTTAAACCCGCAATAAAAAAAAGTCATAAGGACTTCCATGTCACTCATTAAATAAGTCCTCTTGGAGGTTCTTTTCAACTCCATAGTTGTAAACACCATACATTTCATCTACCCTGACCCCTTACAACCATTACTCTGCATGTTTGCTATTATTCCAAAAGGAAATGTGATAAAAAAGAAATATTTCAATAAGGATTTTTCTAAATTTAAGTTCTATGCTTCTAATTAAGCATGACCTAAATAAAAACTTACTTCATTATTTTTAAGATTTTTAAATTCATGCTTTTGGTTCTATAAGCACATGGTGCTTTATTTAAAATTATTGTAATGTTGAAAATGCCTGACGAGGGTAGAATAATCCATTAAGAGAAAGGGTCTGTGCTCCTGAAGAGAAAATGGAATCACTTATTATGCTAAGTATTATATAAATGATATGCCCAATCACAGCATCATTTATGTGTGGGTTACAGACAAAATTTATCAGAACCATATTCTCTAGTCAGATGCCAAATTCGCACACAAAATTGTTAGACCAGCAAGGCTTCTTCCGGTAGCACTGCTTGCAAACCTCATTCCACCTGCCCAGACCAGAAAATTAGCACCAGGTTTTGGTCACATATGGAATCAAGATCAAACTCTCAATTTATCCTTCTATCAATCTACTCCTGTCAGAGGTTGACAGAAGCAGGAGTGATTGTTAACATAAATTACTCTACTCTCTATGAACCATCAGAACCCAAGAATCACCCATGGTTGAATCTTAACAGCAGCAGACTTAGAAGTTTCCTTGGTCTATTAGTAGAATTAAGGAAAGACATTAACTAAATGCCTCGTTGTAATGACACAACAGATTAGTCTTTGATGGGTTGACATTTCTACAGCTCCATTATCCTCCTCTTTATTTCTGGAAATTGACAAAAAGTTTTATGCAAGAAAGGGTCTCTTAAAATTGGGAGACAAAGGAAAGTAGATAGTTCTGCTTACACATCTTATTTCCTTCCTTGAATGACTCCATTTTCTCCTAAAAGTCATTACAACTGGAAAAGCATATCCTGTAGGAGGAAGGGTTATGGCTATCAGTCTTTTGTAAACTACTTAATCAGAAGATTCCAGGGTGCTTCTCCAGCAGAACATCTTCTCCCTGTCCACTTTAGTTTGACTGATGCTTTCTCTATTAGACACCGCTAAAGTTCCAGAAACTTGGATGGAATTTAGAATGCCAACACATGAATGTGAAAGAAATAAAGTGCCATGTAAAAAATGGAAGGAAAAAGAAAAATTGTGTCCCACTTAGTTTAGAAAGGGTATTCAGCACATTTATGGTTCTAGAAAGCTTTAATACCTATTCCCTAGGTTCTATGTTTATAGTAACTGAAAGCTCAGCCTCTATTCTAGGAAATTCATATCAAGCAGAAATAAAAACTTATGATGTTGAACTCACAAAGCTTCAGAGTAATCTTGGTCACTTTTCACACTACTGACATTTAAGACACCAGAAATACAATCTCCAGGGCCCCTTTCCTTATACCTGTCATGTTGCCACAAGAAAGCACTGAGACAATGACTAAAACCTCTGAACACAGATCTGTCACATTTCTTTCTAAACTATTCAAGCACTTCAAAGCCTATTATTTATTTTTATGCGGAAAATATACATACACTAAATAGTGAAAAAAACAGGACTCTGCCTAGTGCCACTACTAAATGGAAGTATAGAAGCAATGCTCTCCTCTGGCTACGATGAGTTATTTGGTAAAACACCGAACATAAAGAAAGACACTAATTTGAAATTTTCTTTGTATACAGAGAATTCTGACTCTGGAAGACCTTTCTTGAAGTCATGTTCTGGCTAAGTAGCATGGCCTTGGTTTAAAGAAACCAAAAGGGACCAATAAAGAAAAAATTTTAAATAGAATGTAATCTTTACCTAATCCGATTTCACCAATCATTCAATAGTCAACTCTAAAACAACATTAGAGGTAAAAGTTTACCATACACTTTAATAGTCTTTGCCTCTGTTCTTCAACTTGGCATTCCCCATACTTGTAGTCTACTATTGCAAGACTACTCTCCTGGTTTTGATCACCTTCTGATAAGGATCATGCCACTTTTGCAAAGTCATTCTTACAGACTCTCAATCTCTTTCTCTCTCTCATCTTGACATTTTAATTCTTTTATTTGATTAAAAAGTGCTCTGGAAGAAGAAGTTGATTGGCAAAAATAATACACACGCATGCATTTATGACATGATATGGAACATACGAAATGGATTGTGAAAGTGGGGGGAGGAATAAACTTTATTGGCCCATAGGAGGGATGAGGCAATAAGGAAGGGCTCGGGAAAGCAATGAATAAGGGTGGAAAAACTAAAATGGAATGATTTAAAACGTGCAAATACACTTTGTAACCTCCACCATTCAATTTAGAGATAGATATGTACACGTAGGCTAAAGTGAGTTTCACTTTGTGGTTGATGCTACTTGTACCAGTTCTATCATTAGTAAGTCACCATTTAATTCTGCCAAAGTCAGACAAGGCTCTCTCTGGTTAGTGTAAACAAAGTTTTCCATCCTGGGCTGCAGTGTGACCCGCCAGTGCTCAGAAGGCATGCTTGTGACGAACTCGCACACTTTCCAGTTCCCCACCTCCAATGGCAGCCAGGGTCTCCAGCCTGCTTAAGCGCTCCAGGCTTCTTCCAAGAACTTCTTCTAGTCGACTGCGTAACACCTGGGCCCCTTCCAGTTCCACCTGCAGAGTTCGGTCTCTCTCAGAGCTGATTAAACATGCCACACGGAAGGAAAATGGATTAGCCATCAACTGTAATGAGTCCACATTTGCTTCCAAAGAGCCATCAATGCCACTTTGAGCCATGCGACTTTCTAAAGTAATTGTTCTCCAGGACACAATAAATGAATGTAGTCTTTGTCGTGGCATTTGTGTTCACTGCTGGTAGATTAGCAAGGCCTGCTACTTTTTTTTAAAGTTTGCCTCTTTATGCTAGATTCTGGGCCAACCTCACATAAAACTATGATGCCCGCGATTTACCCCATACCTCTATAGCCCACATAAGAGAAATTTCATTATTTGACTAAGAGCTTTGATTTCTGAAAAAGCAAAATCCAGAAAAAACCTACATGTAAACTGAAGATAGAAAGAATCAAGTAGAACTGCTATTGAAGATATTTGTTTTCTCATTTGTTACTAAACCTGACAGTGCTCTGAAAAGGAATCTGATTCCTAAGGACTAGAGATCCAGAGGTTCTTTAAAAAGTAATACAATCAAGTGCTCCTGTCATACCCTTCCTCTGCCTTCATTTTCCTGAGGCACAAAGAAAACATTTTTAAAACACAACAATAAATTAGAAGAAGCTGAATAGTAAAAAATAAAAATTAGGAAAAAGTAAAAAGGGCTAGGAGGGAAGGCAAAATGAGGAAAAGAAAATGAAGGAATATAAAATGAACCATCAAGAAAATATATTTGTCATGAAAGTTATCAGTGATCCTGGGATGATACTAGCCATCAAAATAAATATATTTTCTTCCTTGATATTTATTGATAGTAAATGAATATCAGTTCCCTTTATGGCCTTACTTTTATAATGGAACATGGAGTAGAAAAAGGAAAGAAATATACACTGAGTGCTTACTATTTATAAGGCATTGTTTTAGACATGTAACCTATTTTTTCACTTAAAATTTGCAACAGTTATGAAAAATAGACACAATTCCTGACTTAACAGTTTAACACCAAGGCTCAGAGCAATCCACATGACTAATGACAAAGTGGGTGGCCCCAGTAATTGTCCATGCTTTCTTCTCTCCCCTCTTCAGTATCATTGCATCTGCACTTAATAAAAAAGAAAAAGAATAAAAATTTTAAAAAGTAAAAGAATAAAAGGAAAAACAGTCACTCTCTTACCTATCTGGATGGGCATGGAACTTCACCAGACTGCTATAGAGCTGTCTCTCTGCTTGTAAGGCCTCATTGAGCCGACTCCGTTCATCTACTAGTCCTTCTAGCATCAGCAGCAACTGAGGAAAGAGAGAGGAGGCAATGTGCAAATGGCAAAGGGAGACATGAAGCCACAGTTAATCCTGAGAAAGAGACTAAAAAAAAAAAAAAAAAATGCATCAACATGTACTATGACTAAAAAAAAACTACTATCTTATCACTTAAGCTTTTCATAGTATTTTACATTTTTCAAATCAATGTCACATTATCATTTTTATCTTTAAAATCCTATAAGGTGAAATTCAAACATAGAAGCAAGAAGAAGAAAATGGAGAGAGAAGTCAGAAGCATAGGAAAGAGGCTAAGAGAAAGGAGTGAGAGGAAGAAAGGACAGGCATAGGGGGAAACATACGTAATAGGACTTGACAGTATTCTTCATTCAATAAATATATATTGAGCACCTTCTAGTGATGGGCTTTGTTCTAGGTTCTAGGGGAAAGCTTATTATCTAATCGGGGAAAAAGACATTCATAAGTCGTAGACATGTGTCACTGTGAGCTGTAGTAAGTGCTATAAAGGTAATGAGCTCTAATATTGTATAATGGGCAGAGATCTGTTTAAGGTAAGAGTTAAAAGCCAGATTGGAGTAAGATGAGTAGTTAGTGACACAGATGGTAACAGAGACAGAGAATATAGGCAAATAAGTCTCTTTGAAAAGTTTGGCATTGAAGGAAGCTTAGACACGGGGCAGCACCTACAAAGGAATTTGGGGCAAAGGCTGGGGCTTTCTTTCTCTTCTTCTTTTTTTAATTGGGAAGGATTTGAACACGGTTAAATGCAGGTAGGTGAGAAAGATTCAGCTGAGAGGGAAGAGACTTTATGTATGAGAGTGAGGGATAACTGACAATGTGTGTCCAAAAAGAACTGTTGCTCTTTTCAGAACCGCAAATGTCAGAAAGGGGAATCTATGGCTGCTACTGACCAAAGTAGGAAGCTTTAGAGCACACTCTGTGAAATTCCAACAACTCATCCCTTCACAAATAGCTGACACGGACAGCTTTTCCATTGTTTACTTCACAGTAAAAAAATAAGGCTTGTATTCCAATAACTTACCTGTTGTCTTCGGTTTCCTGAAATTTCTTGACCCTGGGATTCTACCGAAGCAACTTTTTCCCGAAGAAGTAAGACTTCTTGGGTCAGGCGTTCCATGGCTGGTATGTCTTCAGGATCAACCAGTTGCATTTGCAGATCCTAGAGGTCAAAAAATAAGTATAAATATAAAAATCATAATAAAAATAGTAGTCAGCAGAGCAGCAAGGAAAAAAAATGCTCTTAAAATAGTCTGCTGCACTTTCAAGTAGCATATTGATAAGCACTGGCCAAGAGACTCAATGTGTCCAAATATCATTTGAAGATGCCCTATAGGTATCCCAAGCTGCAGACATTTACAGTGGTTTTTAAAAAGCACTGAAATACCTTTATGAGGTCTTCTTTAATCTGTATGTTCCTGGTCAGGGACTCCATATCAGCAGCCTGCACCTGCAGCTCTTCTTCTTGCACAGCCACCATGGACTGCAGAGCAGAAAGTTCCATCTGTGGAGGGAAGAAATCCTTAAGTCAGTGGGCAGAGGAAACTGTCACATTTACATTTCAACACTGAGACAGATGCTTTTGCACACAATATCACTATTAGCCAGTAATGCAAGAGAAAACTAGAACACGAATAGGCCTCTCCTGGATCAAATCAATGAACCGTGCAGTGTGGCACCAAAGGATGTTTTACGGGAAGCTGTAATAGTGGTTTCAATGATGTTCTCCACTTTAGTTAGCCCCATAAAATACATCAAATCTGTTTAGATAATGAATTTATTATGTATTTAAAAATTGGGCACTATTAGCAGAGCAGTTTTTCTTTATATAAGTACCTCAGCTAATAGATGAAAAAATGACAGAATTAGAATATCTCCATTTTGGAACCCTTAATGAGTTAATAGATGAAGTAAGCAGCAATGGCTGATAACATCACAAGAGGTCACCAAACATTACATGCATCCTGATGGAAGAACATGCCACTGCCTATGAAGAAATCTTACCAAAAGCTAGTACTGCATGACCCCCTGAACTTTCAGTGTTGTGTCTCCTAACCCTCCTTACCAGAAAATGACAAATATTTGATTATGACAAAGTTTATTAAAAATCATAATAGCTGCTAACAGTTACTGGGTGCTTACTATGCTCCAGGCACTATAATAAATGCTTTGTATGCATTTAATCCTTTTAACAAACCTAGTGATCTGATTCCTTCCTACTCCTCCCCACTTCAATATCTGCCATTTTACTCCTCACTCATGACTCTCTAGGCGTGCTAGACTTCTTCTGTTCTAGGAATACCAGACTTTCTCTTGCTCAAGTCCTTAACAACTATTAATCCCTCTGCCTGAAATATCTTACCCGGGGTGGCCTCCTCCTCACCCTCAGGTCCCAACTACATGTCACCTGCTCAGAGAAGCCTTCTTTGGACACCCTAAGATGTTCCCCCATCCATGTTACTTTCTATTGTTTCCCTCATATCACTTATTATAATCTGTAATTATAATACTTATATAATTTTTTATTGTTTTTAACTCCTCAGTAGAAATTGATTACATAGGCCCAGGGATCTTATTGATTTTGTTCACTACCTCCTCCCCAGCTCTAGCCCCAGCTTAGATAAGGTACTTATATACCTGATGAATGAATGAATGAGTGGATCCTCACAACCATCCTATGGGATAACTACTCTTCAATTTATAGATAAGGTGATTTCTTCTGCTCTTCAATGTATGTACAAGGTGACTGAGGCTGACAGAAATTAACAAACTAGTTCACAGAGCCAATAAGTGGTAGATCCAGAATGTGAACTCAGAGGAGCAGACTCAGAGCGACTAGGCTATAATTTCTTTCCTCTAGGTACTGCATATCCATATAGTCTTTATGGCAAGTTATTTTAGGTAATATTTTAAAGAAATATTTTAAGATAATTAAAAAAATTAGGTGTGACAAGTGAAGACATATGGCATACAAGCTAGTTTAAGGTATGACCAAGCTTCCTAAAAGTAGCAGCACTTCTTCCCTTAAATGTATAAAATCTAAGTTATAAGCAATATAAATTTTACTTGTGTTATCTTCCGATTCCATGAATGCTTACAGTATCATCATGTGGGCTCATGATGTCTTATAACTATGCAAAGTCATTTATTTGATGGTTCTGGGCAACTATGGCATGTTAGGAGGAAATGCTTCTGATAACTGATAACTTTTCTTTCCATGTTGAAGGAGCTCAGTTAGTGTAACTCCTGACCTTCCTCTGCCCCTTTACTTACTCAGCGCCAGTCATATAAAAGAATTTTTTTTTTTTTAAGAATGGGGTCTTGCTCTGTTGGCATTGCAGCCCCAAACTCCTGGACTCAAGAGTCTGCACCTTTAGCCTCCCGAGTAGCAGGGGTTTAGGCATGTGCTACCATCCCTGGCTAAGTTTAAAAATTTTTTTTGCAGAGACAAGGTCTTGTAATGTTGTCCAGCCTGGTCTCAAACTCCTGGCCCCAAATGGTCCTCCCACCTTGGCCTCCCAAAGTGCTGGGATTACAGGCATGAGCCACCATGCCTTACCTTAATGATTAATAGTGGAAGAATAAACCAGCCATGCTTGACTTAGCCCCACCCTTGCTCTTCTCAGGAGATAGCTGCCTAGAGAAAGCCTGTTTTCACCACTGCTTCTTCAATGGCAGGCTCTTCCCCACCACCTAGTGGTCTGCCAAAGCCTAGTATTGCCTGTGACTGAGTCAGTCAGTCTACCAAATTCTGCAGACTGGCTAACAGGCCCATTTGATTTATGGGTAATAAAGTTGATAAAGTATCAAACTACCTGCTACTACTTTGTTTCATTTCTCAATTTGTTCAGATTTTGTGTATGGAAAAAGGGGTGCCATTTATTGGGCCCTCTTCAGGGACCTCTATCATTACATATCCTGGTATTTGCTCCATTAAAGAAAAATGAAAACATGAGGAACAAAACATGGTGGAAGCATGATAAAGGTCTGCAGTCAGACAGACATGGGTTTTAAATCCTGGAATAATCTTCTTGACAAGGCATTTAAACCAAGACTCAGTTCCCTTACTGTAAAATGGAAATAATTATTAGTTTTTCAGGGCTACATAAGAATTAGAGAAAATGTATTTAAAGTGCCTGGCATATAGCAGGGAATCTAATAATGGTTACTACTGTTACTACTACACTACTACTACTACTACCACTACTACTATCTCAAGACAGGAGAAATGCTAAAAAATGTGGGAAAATCTATATGGATCTTGGTAAATACCTAATATTAGAGGGAATGTGATAAGGAATATATATGGCATTTGGACTTAGAGGTGAATAGTTGATTAAGGATACATAAAGATATGCAATAGCTAAATATCATTCACTCAAAATATCCCTTCATAGGTGTTACAATTTTATCCTGAAAACAGGACAGAACCAAATTTGATCCTGAAAACGGGACAGAACCAAAAAGTAACATTACTCTGGAATTGTTGTATATGAGAAAAACAGGAATAGCATGTGGAAACTAAAATATCTGAAATGCATAATCCAATAATGGCTAAGGTAGAACCAGAAAAAGAGATCTGCTCTCTTCAGCCTAAGAATTAAGGGATTTTTAAAATTGGTATTTTTAAAATGTTACACACTGTCATATCCTCAAAACTAATTGAGCCATATAACATGAGTCTGCTCGTAAGTAGAAATATGAAATCAAGAGGTACAATAAGATAATTCCATCACAAACATAAACACAGATTTTGTGTTATAGATCTAATTATAGCAAAAAGGTAGAAAATAGAGGAGCTACACGAACTAGCTAGCAAAATTTAATTTAGGAACCCATGACACTGACTGATCTTCTAACACAGTTGCCATAGTAACATGTAAGTTTTTAGTTTTAGTCTGTAACTCTATGCTGTGGCCCTAATATTTCTTCTATATCATACTTGGACATGCAACTGGCTGTATAGGGAAGGCAGAGAGGAAGGGATTCTGTAAGGCTGAGGGCCTCTGCTAAGAAAATTGATGAAAACTCTATTGCTAGAAAGAGTCAAAGCATAAGGTGGGAAAAATTATCTGCTCTAGGAAATGACTTATTAGGAAGTATATGATGTCACAAAAGAGTTGAGTTTAAATTTTAGCTTTGGCATGTTATTAGTTATATATATTCTCTAGCATCGTATTTTAAAAATCAATGGTTCAGCTTCTTCATCTATAAAAGAGGGCCAATACCATTTATTTTGTGCAAAGTTGTGACCATTAGCATTAAGTACATAGCAAAGTGCACTGCATTTAATGAGTACTCAGTGAAGATTGATTATATTCAAATTTCTCATTTCATGTTTCTAACTAATTTCATGGGTCTGTCATAATTTTAAGCAGCACTTCCTTTTCTCACAAGAGCTTTATAATTATTTTATTCCAGTTAGCAATGGGTAGAGAAAGCTGTGTTGTTTTAGTATTTAAAAAGTTTTAATGGTCCTCATTATAAAAACAAGAACATCTTGTTGAGATAATACATATATAAAATGATTTATATTTTTGCAAAATATAAGAAAGAAAAAAGGCATACTTTATATTTGGATTCAGATATTATGCTTGAAGGATTATACTCTCTTAAATATAAACTATTTTAGAAGAAAAAAATAGAAATTTAGAAATTAGGGTTGACTAAAAAACTCACCTGACTTTCTCTTTCTTTTTTAGCCATGAGTTCAAGTTCCTCTTTGGCATTACTCAGTTCTTTCTCCAGCCCTGCAACTGTGTCCAGGTCTCCTAAAATGAACACATAGTACTGGTTTTAGTCACTATTAACATAATGTCATCTCTGCTGCCTCATTTCTGAGGAATTTACTAAGGACACATTCCAATAATTAATAAATAAATACACACACAGGTTGTTCTTTACAGCATTATTTTTAACAGCAAAATACTGCAATCAACCTAGATGCTATAAAGAAAAGACTGAATAAAACAGTATATTCACACAACAGTACTACATACAGCTGTAAAAAAGAATATGGTCTTTATGAACTTACATGGAATAATTTTCAGGATATGTTAAGTGAAAAAAGCTAGGTGCAAAAGAATACATCTAATGTAGTATAATATATTTATGTTAGTAAAAGGGGAAAGTAAGAACATACACATATACATCACATATACACAGATGATTTGTTTGCTTATTTTTGCAAAAAGATATACAGGAAGGATATTCCAGAAATGAAACTGGTTACCTTCAGGGGATGAGTGGAAACAGAAGAAGGAATGGGGAAGTAGATAGGACCTCTAAGTTTATCTTTCTACATATTTGAGTTCTGAACTGTGTTAATGTCTCATTTTTAATGTCAGTTTTGATAATAATGGGGGATAAAAGCTTGAAATTGAATATTAACATAAATAAATCTACATAGCAAGTAGATAATATAACCACCCAGAAGATAATGAAAAAATTAATCCAAATAATTTTTTAACTCAGTACTCTATCTGTACACTCTCAGTGGGACAAAAAGAATTACAAAGAAATCTTAAACATTACTTAATAGATTTATTGTTGACAGTGGTATTCAATTCTGAAACTATTTTTGCATACTGTAGTATTCTGCAAATGTGTAAATATTTTGAAATATATTTATATGTAAACAGGGCTCTCAATGTTGAGAGAATGGAAATACAAATACAAAATGAGGGAAAGAACCTATGTTGTCAAAATGGAATTAGAGAAATTGGTGGTATCAAATCATATTATGTGTACACACGCATATATACTTTTGTTTTTAATTCACTGTTAGCTCTGTTCACTTAAAAGACATTCACATAGCAATGAACACACCTTGTGCCCAAGTCTTAGTTTCTAAATGCCACCACCCACTAAAAGGAACCAGAGAGCTTCTTGGGATAATGGCTGATTCTGGGGCTGAGGCACATAAAGTAAAAGGTGATCGATCACAGAACATCTTATTGTGCCAGAAACTATGGAAGTACTCAAAAACTGATGGGGAAATATAATAGCAAAGTGTCAGAAGAACAGCTTAAAGGGGTTCCTATTGACCAAATCTGGGATAATTTGAGCATCAAATGAAGTAATGACAGAAATGGATATTAAGATTAAAAAAAAAAATCTACATTGATTCAGACAAATGGGGTGGGGAGATAAGGGAAGGACAGCTCTCCTTTACAGAATACCCACTAATAAAGAAAAAATTTTAGAAATAGAAAATCATTTTTTTAAACTACCAATGTAAGATTTCATTCAGGCAAGGCTCAAATGATACTAAAACCACTGAGTGAGCGTGACTGTCAGAAAAGAGAACTGTCAACATCTAAAGATACTAGCCAACAGACCACTTATTAATTACAAAGGGGAAGATGAATTTTTACAATGGAGATATCTAGCAGATATAATCTTAACTGAATGACTACTTAATATCACCAAGGATGATAGAAACTGATTATCATGCACCAAGAAAGATGTCACCCATATATTATATATTAACAGCATTCCTGCCAAAAATGTTTAACTTGAATCTAACCAAGAGGAAATGACTATAGCTAAATTGAGGAACATTCGCCTGATTCTTCAAAAATGCCCATGTCACAAAAGACCAAAAAAGCCAGAAAACTGTTCTAAAGAAGACTAAAGAGACATGACAACTAAGCACAATACGTGACCCCTGAGGGCAAAAAACAAAGTAACTATAGAGAACATTATTGGGACAATAGGAATTCTGAATATAGACTATATATTAGATACTAAAATTAATTAAATTTCCTGAGTATAATAATTATATTATAGATACGTAGAGGAATGCTCTTGTTCTTAGGAATTACTTACTGAAGTAGTTAGGAATGAAGTGTCATAAATGTCTATAAGAAATTCTCCGATGGTTCAGAAAAAACACTATATGTATGTGTACGTGGAAAGAAATAAGGCAAATGTGGCAAAATGTTAATTGGTGAATTTTAATAAAAATGTACATGGATATTCACTATACTGTTTTTGCCACTTTTCTGTAGGTTTGAAATTGCCACAAAAAAAAAAATTGGTGAAAAGTACATTTTTTAAAAAAGGCAAATTGGGAGTAAATTAAACAAATCCAACATTCTTTACTCTTGGACTAGTACAAAGTTTTCCTACTAGAGAATGACTACTTGCAAGACTTTTCTATGGAATTATCTAATTCCCAACTCTGTAACATAGACACAAAGTTTCTGCATTCGTATATCAAATTTAAAAAGTTAAAATTCTCCAAGTCCACAATTTTGCTTATCACAGCACTATAATCTCGCTTCATTAATCATCATTAATAATCCCACTTCATTACTCCCTTGGTAATATTTTCCTTGAAGATACCCTAAAATAGCATCTTTTGTTCTGTGAAAGTCAGAGACGCCAATCCAGGGTATCCATCTGAGGTCTTTCTCCTACTATGCATAGAATTCAGTTGTCTTTAGGGAGTTCAAGGCTGACAACCAACCCTTGGTCGGGGCTGAGCTTGGCAAATAACTCAACGTACACTGCCTACACCCCTCCCAACACTTTAACGTGGGTGATATCAAGTTACAGTGAGTAGCCCCAGCCTTGAAAGATACCCAGGAGAATGCAGCAGCCCCATGGTCCTGCTGTACAAGTTTGGAAGCACTATCTCTCACATTTCTCAATTCCTGCAAAGCTATCTGAAAAGGAAAATTAGGATGCAGTTTTCCTGGGCCAAACCGTGAACTCAGAGCAATAACCTCAATTCAACGTAAGGTAAGGGCAGGTTTTCCTAGAATAGGCATGTCTTCAACCTTTAAGAAGAATCCAAATTTATTTTTTCCATTAAGGTAGAAAGAGAAAGAGAGTCTTGGCCAAATCTATCAATACAGAGATATAGGAAGAAAAAATAGAGGTCCCTACCTGAAACAAAATTTGATACTTACCTAATGTGGACCTGGGTATGCTGGCATCCTCTTTGGCAGTCAGTGAAGTGATATTATCTCTGGAGGGTATTTGCATTGAACTCTAAAAATTGGAAGAGTTTGGGGAGTTAGGAAGATGTAGGAATTATGATCACAATGACTGGATTGGGAATATTCTCACACAATTTGGTATTAAAATTACCAAACTTACACCTCAATGTAAACAGGAAATGCAGCTGGCATAAATATCCACATAAGTCTATAGTTCCTACCTGATCAGTCTGCTCTCCTAGAGGGGGGCCAATGGAGGTAACTTCAGTTTGTTGGTTAGAGATGAGTGCTTGGGATATCATGAAGTCTTTCCCACCTAAATATTGGCGTAGGGCCTGTAATTCTGAATTTCTTTCCATTAGGGCTTGTACCATCTTCTCTGCAGCAGCCTAGTAAAAAGAAATCACAAATAACATTAAAAAGAAACTCTAGTAAAACAAAATTTGTGTTCTGGTATTATTTCTTAAGAGTCAACCATTTATAAAAAGCCTGTGGGACCCTAAGAAATAGTTTCCTTGCTTTCAGTTTATAGGGAGAAACAGTCAAGTGAATGGAAAGAAAGCCTCTCTTTGGCAGAATATTGAAAAAAAAAATGAATATAACATCACAGATAAGAGAATCTGAAATAGGTTCTGCTAGAACTCATTAGATTAAGGTGTTAAGATTTTGATTTGAAATAGGACAAGAGATGTCTGTCTTTACTCTGGGATAGCTGTTCCTTTGGCCTGGATAGCACAAAATATTTGTGTGGTTTGCTCCCTTCAAATCTTTGCCAAATGTCACCTTATCACTGTGGCCTTCCCTACACATCCTATCTCAAACAGCAATCTCATTGGCCAAAGAGTGTATGAGATTATATATAACCATCCCATAATATAAGGAAACATTAATATAAGCAAGTTAAGAATCTAGCTTCCTTAAGCTTGACATGGTGGCATATACCCATAATCTCAGCTACTCAGGATACTGAGGAAGGAGGATTGCTTGAGCCCAGGAGTTCAAGGCCAGCCTGGACAACATGGCAAGACCCCATCTAGAGGGGAGAAAAGAATCTAGCTTCCTCTAAAAACTGATTTGATTAAGGGGATTATTCTTAGCTACTGATCCCTGAAAAGCAGCACAAGTCAACTAACAGTCTTTAACTTTCAGGAAAAAGATATATAGAAATGAGAAAAAATTATTACTTCTGAAATAGTTAGGCATCATTATTTTGAGACTAATATGTCTCATGTTATGAGATTACTTAGTCTCATCATGACCTATGAACAATACAATATTTTTTTCCTCTTAAGGTAACTCAGATTTTCTAAGAATTAAGAGAAAATCTGTTGAGTGTAAGTTTTCCCTTAACTAGGCTGGAAATGCAATGTATTACTCAAGTCTTGATAATTTAGAATTAAAATCAAAATACTCCAAAACTCCATATTCCTTTCTCTCAAAGTGATCAGATCATTAAGGGAAAAAAATGTATTTAATGAAATTAACGGATACATGTATTGTTTCGGCATCCTTCCAAATGCAAAATGTTCAAAAAATATTTCATTTTTTAATGACCGATTTAAACTGTGATCTAGTTAATAAATTGAAGGAAAGAAACTAATGCAATTGACTATAAAATGATATAAATATATGCATATTACAAGGTTCAAATGCTTTCTATTTACAGACTATAAACGCACTGATACTTTTCTGGTTTGTACATTAGTCCTTACTTGGCTTTCCTGCTCCCTGGTGCTCACAGACTGAAGGAGGCCTTTAATCTCCATTTCATGTTCCACAGCTTGTTTGTTTCGGTCACTTAGAAGGTCCTGCAGCATCCTTTCCTTTTGCTGTAGACGCTGGCATAGCTCCTCTGCTATCTCCCTCTGCCCTGGTTCGACTTTGCAGAGCAATGTTGCACTAAGATCCTAATACAGAAGAGACAGTGTAAATTTTTGGAGAAAAGAATAGCCTCTACTACATATCAAAGGGCTTATAAGAATCTATCACAGAAGAAAGAGATGTGAGATTCTTGAGAGTAAGTATCATATTTCACTCATTTTTGTTTTTCCAGATCTAGCACAGGCCCGGCACATAGAAGGCTATAAATACGTGTTCAGGGAATGAATACTAACAAGACAGAAAAGTATCTATAGTGGCAACTTACATATTGTTTTCCAAAACAAGTTATTTTCCTATTTGCTCAGGGCACACAATAATTAATGTTAGGTGAGGATAAATGGACACTCAGTTCATTTATTTTCTCCCCAGTGTAACCTTATAGAGGGAGCACAAAATGATAAGCTGAAAAGGAATAATGAACACTGTATTTATTGGCATGGTGACAGTTTCTATTTCTATACTGAGAGATAGTACATGGTGATTGAAACTGTGGAGCCATACTGCCTAGGTTGAATACTGGATCTGCTACTTATTGGCTATGTTACCTTGGATGACCTACTTAACTTCAGAAGTCTGTTTCTTTGTCAGTAAAACAGGGATCCTAGTACGTCCCTCACAGATTTGTGAGGATTCAATGAGTTAATATCCACTAAGCTCTTAAAACAGTACCTGACCTAGCATGAACTCTATGACTAATAAAGATTAGCTATCATATTGTAGATGTATTTTTTAGATCTCATTAATCCTCATATGACTTCTCTGAGAAAGATAATCGCCACCTCAAGTTTACAGGTGCGAAAAAAAAGTCCCAGGGAAGGTCAATGACTTTCCCAGGCACAGAATGGAATTAAAGATGGGTCACCAGCCTCCCAGACCTCGAGTACTAATCCAAGGCTGAGATTACATAACCACTAAACCAGCTGTCTTTAACTGAAGTCTTGCCTCCACTTCTTTGTTCCTGTCATGCAGAGATGTCTGTAACTGCTGAATGATACTCTCTTGTTCCTTCTGCCAGTGGCTAAATTTGGTTTCCATTTCTTCTTTCAGCCACTGGAGGTTTTGACAGGTAGTAGTTAACTGTTCCACTTGCAGGCCTTTGGCCCTCAGGAGACTCTCCATACTCTACAGTCACAAAGAGAGCAACCATAAGTCAAAGGGTCATCCCATACTCCTCAGACTAAACAAGAAATTAGATCCACCTTTAAATTACCTCTTAAATTATTGTCTATGAACTTTTTTGCAAGATAAAACTTAGTACCTAATCCAGCAATACTAATATTAATCTATTTTTGGTTTTTAGGAACTCTTACCTAGTTTGTTGGGAGACAAATATAGAGTACATGATACAATGAAGTATTTTAGAGGAAGTATGCTATGCTATAAAGTGACGGACTTCTTTAAAAAGTGGCAGATCATTAGATATATAAGCTCTAAAATAAATATGCAAAAAAAGCCCACAGTAAATGTCAATAAACAAGTGTTCTAATGATGGCAATACACGGACATGTATACAATATTAATGAGAAAAACACAATAATTACATAAGCATCCTGACAATGCTTATGTAAAAATGTGTGTATTGATGTATATTAATATATATGTCTGAACAAGGATTAGAAATAAATTAGAACTATGTAAATATAAATCAATATTCACTGCCTCCCCCTACAAAGTTCATAATACAAAAGAAAGTAGAAGTGCTAAAACTTCTTACTTTCTCACATACAACAATGGAATTAGTGACTGCTATTTTTGTTTGTCTTTGGTTTTTTCCCCTCTTATAAAGCAAATACCCCGGTTTTCAGAAAATGATGGAAGAGCCTCATGCTTCAGGCTTAGAATACAGGTGGGAGAGGAATACCAAAACAGGTTTTGCCCTTACTTGCATCGTAGCTTCATTGGAGGATAAGACACCCCGCAGTCTCTCTAAGTCGTGATCTCGCTCTCTCACAGCAAGATGAAGCTGTCGCACTTCTTTTTCTTTTTCTTCTAGAGCGGAGAACTTTTCATCTATAGCCCGCTGCAAGGAAAGTAAGGCTCCTAAATCTCCTTAAGATTCACTATCCTGATCACCTTTACCCAAAAAGATTCAAAATATGAAGGAACATAAAACCAAATTCCAAAAGCATCATATTAAGTAGACACAAATTTCTATAATACCCACGTAGATAGAATGATCCATAGTGTCGTGAGCAAAATCATGACATACCTCTAGAGCGACAGCTCTATCTTGTATTCGCTGCCGAAGTTTCTCCAGCAGCATTTCATTTGCTTCAAGGGTTTTGTCCGAGTTACCTCGATACTGTAGGAGCTCCCGAAGTTCCTGCAACCAAAAACCATTTTCCTTTATCCATTTAACCAATATTAAATGAATTCCTACACTTCGCCAAGTAATTTGTTATTTAGGATAAAAAACAAAGTGCGATAACTCTCCTCAAAAGGAACAAGTTTAGCAGAGACAACAAACATGAAAATTGCTAACTATTCTGCAACATACACCACACACAGAGGTGTTAACTATTCTGCAACATGTACTAGCTACCAGAGAACACAGGATGCACTGCCTAACTCCGCCTGAAGATGTCAGTAAATACTTCACAAAGGAGGTAACATGCATTGAGCCTTGAAGGACTAGGTGGATTTTTCTCAAGTGAAGAAGTGGTAGGGGTGCATCAGAAAGAGAAAAAAATGTATGCACAACATATACACACTATGAAAAAAATTGTACCTTCAATGAAAATTAACGGATTCAATGTGACTGAGGCACACAGGAGGTAGTAGAACAGTCTTGGCGCCCCATTTTTCCCTAAAACTTTCCTTCTATCATCTATATTACTCTGTGGAAGTTTCTGTACAGATGTCTTCACTTATTAAACTGAGAGCAGAGGGCAAATCTCTTTGTCTTCTCAACACCCAGCATAGTGTCTGACTCACAGAGATGCTTAGTAACTATTTTCTGAATATTTACTGCTTAAATCTTTCAGGTCTGCATGTATTGTTTCTTACACTTGTTGGTTAGTACCTTAATTCACAAACTGTGTTTTCTGTTTATCTTATATCCTCCTGATTCCCACCTCTTAACTTCTACATATAGCAGGTACTGAACATAGGTGGATTAGTATTTTGAGATTACGTGAACAGAAATTTCACAGCTCTATGAGCCCAGATTTTGTTGAAATTGTACAAATTCACCTGAAGCAGCTGCTCCTTGTGACTCAGACTATGGTTTAGGTGCTGAATGTTTTGTTCCTGGGTTCTAAGCTCATTGCATTTTTCAGCCTCCAGGGTACGAAGCTGTTCGCTCTTACACTGCAATTCTTCTTGTAGTTGCTGCAAGGCTTTTCGCAATTCCTAAATCAAACATATTACCTTTTTAAAGCAACCTAAAATTTCCACACAGTCATGAGAGTCAAGGCATTAAAAAATGATACATCAAATTACCAGGCATAATTTTGAAATTAATTAGAATTCAGAGCATCTGTTTGCTTGCTATTAACTAATGATTTAGAACTATCCAAATGAATATGTACTTTAAAAAACACATTCAATAGCACCACCTAACTTGTAAAATTATTCTTGTCAGTTACAACCTCTTTGTGAAATTTTTACTTTTTAGCACAAGCCACTTATTTTCTGGCTGCTCAAAAGCTACCAAAATGTATCTAACAAGAAGATGTACTTTGCCACTTTGTTATCAAATTGTTTATAGGAAAATAAGTACCACCATTTCTAATATCTTACCTTTATGTTTAAGTTTAATTCATTGTTATCATCAGTAAAGCTGCTTTTAACCATTAAAAAAAAATGATATATAAAGTAGCCGAATGTGCCATTTTTAAAATTGCTATAGAAATTATTATATTAATACATGAATCCAATAGGAAGCAGAAAACTGTGAAAATTACGGGTGGGAGTAGGAAGTAAATTTGCTCTTATAGTTCAATACTTATTTTTTGGTTTACATAAGATCTACATAACCACTAAATGGGACTCTTCCCACTATAAACCTGAATCTTTATTTTACAATAAGCTCAAGGATTTTTCTATCATTCTCTTTTCTAAAGACCTCATGGTGACTGTACTCATCTTTCTTAATTTGCCCTATGTAATATTTTTCTAATAAGGAAACCATGTTACTTCAGACAGCCTTAAAAATGTATATTCTCATCAACTACACAAAACTTAGTTTATGTAAATAAAAAAATTAAGTATTATTCCCACCCCCACCCCTGCTAAGACATCTGAAATTTTAATATTTCTAAAGGAAATTCAAGGTTAATATTTAATCTTCAAATACTAAACCAGGGAGATCCTTCAAAAACTACACTTTTAAATCTGAGTGTTGAACAGCCTAAGAAGAGAGACCACAAAAAAGGTCTTTTAAATCTTAAAAAAAGAAAAAGAAAAAGAAAAAAAGCAGCATATGCTCTAAGCTAACAAGATAAATGAAACATTTAAGAATTATGTATTTTATTTTTCAAAAAAAAAAAAATACATGGCTAATTGTGCATGCCATTCCTTTGACCTTGGTTGTTCTTCCCTACTTTTCTGTCTGGCTGACATTTACCTATTCTTCAAGAATAACCTCAGATACCTTCTTCATGAAGCTTTCTCTAATACCCTTTCTCAGTCCCTCCTAGATAGTCCTGTAGGACCCCAAGCATACATCCTCCTCAGTATTAACACACTGAAATTCGGCTTATGTGACTCTTTCGTACGAAATTATAAGTAACTTAAGAGTGAGGAACCTGTGTAATTCACCCTTGTATTTCCAGAACACAATCCAATATGGTAGTCCCCCGTCAACTGCAAGGGATATGTTCCAAAACCCCCAGTGGATGCTTGAAACCTTGGATAATATTGAACCCTATATAATACCATGTTTTTTCCTATACACACATACCTATGATAAAGTTTAATTTATAAATTAGGCACCCTAAAAGATTAACAATGATAACTAATAAGAAAATAGAAGGATTGTAACAATATACTGTAATAAAAGTTATACAAATGTGGTCTGTCTCTCAAAATACCTTAATATTTTCGGACCATGGTTGACCACAGTTCACTGAAACCACAGAAGGTAAAACCATGGATAAGGGGGGACCTACTGCAGCTGGCAGATGGTACAAGGGCAACAAGTGTTGAACTGAATTACCATGATTAAGCAAATGACTCAAGGGTTCAATACAAACTGTAGTGCTGGAAAGTTATTATCAGGGCAAAGTCAGCATTTAGGGCTACAAAATGGTTAATGATTTACCTGGTTATGTTTCCAAGAAGCCTCTTTCTGCTGTTCTCTCTCATGTGCTGCAGCCTCTACAAATTGCACACATCGTTTGGCATCAGCCAGTTGGCGTTCTTTCTGTCGTACCACCCTCTGGAGCTTCTGTATCTCAAGCTGGCTACAGAATAAAGCACTCTGAAGATCAAGCACAGCCACCTGTTGCTGAGCTGGGGAAGTACCCTCTGAGCTCTGAAAAGAGAGTAGAAATCATAACCAGGAGAGCAAGCACTGAGCCCCTGTGGAGACAAAATCAAGCCTATAACCAAGAATGGTGTATTTCCGACTGGGCTCTCCTCCTGTCCTATGTGACCCCCACATACATGAAGGTGTCCAAGCTGGCTTTGGTGCAGCATTTCTCGAAGCTTTGCCATTGTGTCATTTTGACCTTCAACGACCTGGTACAACTCCTCAGTCTGAAAATGAGAGAGGGAATACCAAACATGTTAGCAAACTAAATATAAATTCCATTATCTCACTTGTACAGATTTTACTAACAGGACTATTCCAAAATACCAATTTAGGTTAAGCTACAATTGCTCCAGGCTAAGATTTGTTAGTCTGATGATATCCATTTTTATAAAACATAAAATACTTGTCTACTTTGATAGGAACAATTGTTTCCTCACAGGTCCTTGATTGCCAAATGTTTTACCTCACTTTCCCTGCTTTTCAGAGTTTCCTTGAGGCTCTGAATTGTACCATCTTGCTTCTGAGATGACTCCTGAGCAAACTTCAGTTCACAGCTCATTTCGTTAAGTTTCTCTTGAAGAATCTGAATTCAGCAAAGAAAATCAGTTTTTTAGGTCAATGATTCCTTTTAACTTCGAATGCAACCATAAAGTCTTTCTTCAAATCTAGTGTTTAAAGGATTCCTTAGGGAATATTATCTTATTATTTTTTTCCCACATATAGTAACCATTAAAGCCCTAAGTAAATCAGCAAGAAAAACTAGCCATAAAAATGAAATACTTCCTTCAATACTCAATTGCCTCAATTCTCATGCACTGTGCTTTCTCTGTGATGGCAGCCATACCCAGCACGTGTCCACATGGGTCACTGAAGATCCCTTACACAAAGACAAAGAAGTTTCTGCTATTTAGTGTAGGACAGGACACTACAAGAGGACACCCGGCCAGAAGTTCAGCATCCCAAATTGTGGCAACTTTCATCTAAACAGATATTAAAATCCATGAGCTATCAAGGGGTAACAAGGTAGGTTAAAATCAAAAACAAACCTCCTGTCTCAGTGCTTCTTACAGTTGAAGATTGCAAGCAAGTTTTAATCGCATCCCTGAAAAGCACTAGAAATTATGATCTGCGCAGAGTAAGCTAGAATCTTGATGAGAAGTAAAGGGAAGAACTATACTTTTAAATGAAATATTCCCTAGAGCACCAGGAGTATACAGTATTCATCTCCCAGGTCCTACGCAAGTTAACAGACTCCTGCTAGAGCCAGTCACATCCTCAGGTAAACCCTGTCATCTCCAAGGGCATAGTACTGATCATACCTTGTTGGTGGTTTCTGTTTGCTGGATTTTTTCCTGGAGTTCTGCCAAACGGGAATCAGATACAGACTGCTGAGTTATAGTGGTCTCATTTGAATTCAACTTTTGTTGTTTGAGTAACTCTTCGGTCATGGGCTAGGAAAACACAGCAATATAAGTAAGTTGGGTTAAACACAGCCAACAACAAATTTTATATTTATCTTCAAATGTCTGTGGCATCTTTTGCTAGAGATTTAGAAAACTAGAGTTATTACATGAATTATCAGTATGAATTCCTGAAGACAGACCTGTTCCTTGTTAAGAGCACCGATTCACCTTCATCCTTACAATGTTTCCAAGCTCAGTTTCCCACCCCATCTTTCCCTACTAATTTACACAAACACAACATATTCAGTTAAAGCAAATAATTCAGAGTTTAAAGAGAAGGGGGGACTTCAAAAAGGAAATCCTTACGATGGCCACATATTTGTTTTATTCTATTTTTAATCAGGGAATTGAAAAGACATACTGATCAAACTTACACTATTCCTAAGAAATGAAAAGTTATATTCTAATTACCTTTCTTACACAACATGCCTGTTCACATTGGAAAAATTGGTAGATTTTGAATATGGACTACATAGTAGATAATAGTACTTTATGAATATTAAATTTCCTAAATTTGGTAATTGTACTTAGAGTAATAAAAGAGATGTCCCTAGGAAATACAAGCTGGAGTATTTAGGGCAAAGGGGTATAATATCTGCTACTAACTCTCATATGTTTCAGAAATTTTAAAACATAATGTGCACATACAGAGAGTGGGAGTGACAAGGCAAATGTGGCAAAATATTAGCAACTGGCAAATCTGGGCAAGGGGTACATGGGAGTTTTTGGTACTTCTCTTACAGTATCTCTATATATTTAAAATTATTTCAAAATTAAAAAGTTAAAAATAAATTTGAAATACATATGCCTATGTATAGGTGGATTAACAGCATTAGCCTGGATAAATAATCCATAGTGGTCTGGGAAGGAGATATGTTTTATAGGGATATCAATTCACTAAAACTATTCAGGAGGGAAAAACATATATTATTTATATATGAGACAACTGATCAGACTAACATAAATTTATTGAACTATACCTAACAATCACTATGAGCTTAAGGATGTTAAAATAAAACTTTAGGAATTCACTATGGCATTAAATTCCACATCCCCCTTCTACCTCCTTCCTCTCTAGTTAGGAATATAAATTCATTACAAAGAGAAAAAAAAGGCAACTGCTATTCATTTTTTCTTTCTCTCACATTTTCAAACTTTGATAATCACCTTCCAGGCAGTGGAGTTACCACTTACCATAAATCCCTTAGACTAGAAGTATAAAAATTTCAGAAAAAAAATCTTTTCTATCCCTCCAGTGCTTTTTTATCAACTTTTCTGACATCTATTAAATGCTTCACATGTGTGAGGCACTGTGAGGAATACAATGATGACTAGTGTATGGTTCTGACTCCCAACAGTATTAGTCTACTGAGAAGGCAATCACATCATGAAAGTATAAAGAAAACATTCATTTCAACAGAAAGTATAGGAAAGGCTTCTTGGAAGGGACTAAATTTAACCTGGATCTAAACAGAGGGACAGGATTTTGGGCATTCTAGGCAGAATGAACAAAAGATCCAGGTATAGGGCTAATGGATATAAAATGCTAACTTCCGGTTCCATTACCTGTATAAGCAGAGTGACCATATACTTTATCCCTCACATCAAACCACTTTTAAGAGTTGAAAGAGTACAATTAACAATTATGTTAGGACAACAGGTATAACATGAGATCACCCCAGGCAAACCTGGATATTTTGTTATCCTATTTATAAGCCCATAGCCTTTTCTGAATAGCTAGTAAAGCCCAATTTTTTTCCACTATACTATTTGGTAAGTCAAAATCTCAAAATTCTAAAAGGCAAGAATATCAAAGAAGTATCAAAAATATTCTCAATTATAAGAAGATAAATTAGAGAAAATAAAAATAATCACAAAGGTTCTGAAAAATTGGTGGAACATCTCATAAAAAAACCTGGACTTCTGACATCATCCTCTTGAGGCTAGACTTCACTGCTTACTTAGAAATGAGAGTGGATCTGACTAGTTTAGCATCAGTTACCAGTACAGCATTCATTAATTTCATTTACTCAACATGTATCTGTTGAGTACTATGTGCTAGGTACTGAAGATAAAGTGCCACACAAGACAAATGAAGTTCCTGCTCTCTTGAAGCTTACATTTTGCAGGGCTTGGAGTGGGGAGCTACATAGTAAAGAAACAAGGAAATACACAGTATCAGATAGTGACAAGCCCTATGCAGTAAAATAGGAAAGCATGATAGAGAGTTGGTGGGCGAATTACTCTAAATTGCTTGATCAGAGGAAAGTCTTTATGAGGCAGCATTTAATTAGAGATCTTAATGAAAAGGAGCCAGTCCTACAAGGATCACCAGAACAATACAGGCAGAAGGAACAGCTAATGGAATATGAGCCTGGGAATGAGAAAGGCCTATGTGGCCAGAGTAGTAATGTGAGCCATGTACACGTAATTTTTAATTTTCTAGTAGCTTCACTGAACAAAGTAAAAAAAAAAAATAGGTGAACTTAATATTTTATTTAACCCAATATATCCAAAATACTATCATAAACAGGTAATCAATATAAAAATTACTAATGAGATACTTTATATAATTTTTCATACTGGGTCTTTGAAATTCGAGGTATATTTTACACTCACAAGCACATCTCCATTCGAACTAGCCACATTTCAAGTGCTCAATACCTCCTAAAGGCTAGTGGCTGGCTTGTGGATAGCAAAAAGCGTAACAGGCAAGGGGCACAGTAACATACAATGGGGTGGAAAGGTGGGCAGAGGCCAGGTCATACACAGCTTCAGTAGAGTAGGGTTAATGGGTTTCACTCTAATTGAAATGAGAAGGGACTGCATTGTTTTTAACAGACAAGTAATCACATTTAAGTTTTCAAAAGATCACTCTGTGGTGAATGGGTTGTTGGGGTGCCCTAGTAGAAGCAGAGAACTAGCTAGGAGGCTGCCGCAGATGGGCAGGTAAAAAGACAGCAGTGGCTTGGATTATAGTGGTAGTAATGGAGGTAGTAATGGATTTGGATATGTTTTGAAAGCACAGTTGACAGGACTTGCTGGTGGACTAGATGGTGGGAGAGGGAGAAAAAAAAATGGGAGTAGTAACTATTTTAATAGATATTTACAATTCTGATACATAAATTCAGTATTTGTTTAATGATAAAACATTCTCTAACTTGGCTTCTTACTTCCTCAGTGTAAAACATCTCAGCAATAACATCTACTATATTTTGAGACTTAATCTATAACAAGCAGAATTTTTAAAAACAGCTTCAAGTTTAAAATGGCAGGGAAGGTGATCATATTTATTCACTTTAAACCAAAAAAATCTTAGAGCTGTGAAGGAAACTTTATAAACTAACCATGATCCATTACTATTTTACATATGAGGAAGTGGACACTTGAAAGAAAGAAGGTATGTAATCTGCCCAAGGTTACACAGGAAATCAGGGAAAGGATCCAATTAAACCAAATGCACTCAGGTTGGTAATGTATCTTTCATTTCTCTAAACCTATTGCCTATCATAATGCTGGGAACGTTGCAGGGATCAAAAGTTTTTGTTTAGTAAGTGAACAAGAACAAAAAATACAAACAAAAATAGGCCTTCAGTGGCTCTCTTAGAAATAACATTATATACATGCTTGAACAGCAACTTTAAAGCCAAAGAATGCCGCAGTAAAGTACATTATGAATCTGGATCTCATCTGAACCCATCCTGGCATGAATAATCATAGGAAACCTCTAATTCTATAAATGTAATATACTGACCTAAAAGTTGGAAGATATTTCTTTTTTCGTAATAATTTATTATTTTACATCTCAAGATATGTTCTTACAGTCTGCCAAAAGAGCACTTAGCAAGTTCCACTGAGTTGACAACTCACAATGAATTCTTGTGAAGCATCAAGTACATAAACCAATCACTCCTATGATGATGGCGTAGTGCACGAAATAGCAGCTGATTTGGTAGAATCAGTGTTACTCTCCAGACCATCAGCTAATAAAATCATGTAATGATAATATAATTTTAAATTAAGTCACTTTTGATTCCAGGTTAGGACAAATGCTTTCGAGCATCAGAAAAGAGAATTGCTGCCAGGCCTAATGTTGTATAATGTAAGACCTTTAGGCTAAAAGGCAGTTATTTAGATCTTCTAGGCTAACAGCATTTTTCTTAATACTTTCTAGTCCTCACAGTAGTGAGTTATAGACCTCAAACTGCTATAATTTTCTATCCTATTGTTAATAGCAGGAGACAGATAAGAACCATCAACTAGCATAAAATTAAAGGCCTAATCTTTAACCAGCATCTAATGCCCACACCTTCCAAGGGCCTGATCTACTTAATATAACTAAGAGAGGGATAAATTTACCATAGTCACAAAGGAGCAGACCTTGGCATTGCAAGGTTTGAAGCAAAGAACTCCAGCTCTTTGAATTTAGATAGAAAGGGAAATTGCACATGGGCCAGAGCTCTCCCAATTGCTGTTTACTAAGGGACCACACCCCTCCTATCTTAGCTTTTCTAGTTCAGGACCAGACAATAAAGGAGGAAATTATCAGCAAGAATAAGGCTTCAAACCTCTCTTTAGATATCTGAACAGCCTTGGGTCCTCGAGCATAAATTCTGCAGAAGGCAAATAAATCACTTTGCATAATATTAGAAAATCAGTAAGCAGGAGAACTGTACTATTGCTGTTTTCCTTTAACATAAGAAAGGAAGAAGAAAGAGAAAGAGAGAGAAAGAGAACAAGAGAGAAAGAGGAAAAGCAATCAGGAGGAATCCTGATGTTGATATTTAATAGTGTATACAATACAGTCTAAGTGGAGGATTAAACAAAGGAATCAAAATGATCTTACAGAACAATCTCACCCTTTAAGATAATAGGTTTTCTTCATATTTGTAGTAGAATTTAACTAAAGGAAATTGTTTTTTTCTTTCATGGTTTTTTGTTTCTACAAACTATAAAGAGAACCACCCCCAAAAAATTCCATTATTTCTATTTGTATATTTGTTCAGAGAAATAGACAAAAGCCAGTCTGCCATTGTCCCACCTAGCACTGGTTGTGCCATAAAGCACAACAGCTCTTAAGAAGCTTAGAAGTCAACCAGATTTAAACAATAGATCGGCTGTCCAAAATACACATTTTATTTACCTATTTTCCCCCACATCCTAAATTAGAGAAAATGGCATAATAATTAAACACCATATTTCTTGAAGCTGAGAATTATTTTCTCCCTTCTCCTAATTTTTATTATTCTAGAAAAAGTCAATAATGTAAGCCAGGTCACAGCAGAAAGGTCATACAGTACTATTTTAAAGCTCTAATGTCCAAATTTTGTGAAGTAAAAGGCCTTGACCTAAAGATACAGTTCCCATAGTTTACATGTGCTCATTCGATGACAATTGTCTTCACATAATCCCTGAAGAATGATCTTCCTAGAATCTTTAGGCTAGAAAAAGAGGGCTCTTGGTTTAAAATAAGTACTTACTTAGGTTGATATACTTCAGGCAATGTGGTTTAATGTACAGAATTAAAGTGTCTTGGCGAGAGTGGTTGGAAATCTTTGGCTCTGCATGGGCTAAGTTATTTAAACCATGAGCTTTCCATATCTCTAAATTGAGAGACTGCCTGAGATGATTTTTAAAATCCTCCCCAACTCCAAACTTTGCTGAGTCAAAGCACCAAAAGATAGCATTTTTAATTAAATATGGAGAAAAAAACTCCTTTTGTTTTGCCTATAATTTGTAAGTCTTTACATAACTTTCTACAATATTGGCCACATCTGAAGTGGGGGGGGAGTTTATTTCCTATTCACCCTGCCTAATCTACTTTCGGATCTCTGTAGGAAAACATCATGTTTAATTAGTAACATCTGTGTCTAGTCACACACATACTGGAAAGCCCAAATTTAGCTATGACGCTCCACTGAAAGAAAAGGAAGTACACAAGTGTCACGCATACAATACTTAACATTTTACACAAATGAAAATACATTGACCTTTTACTTTTTCATAACACTTTCATATATGCTATTTCTAATAATTCTGTGTAAATTTTATAACTTTCTATTTTCTGCTTAAGTTTTTATTGTGATACACATTATATACACAATAGAACTACTTTTCAAAAATGTCACATGACAATCAACAATTTGTTATCAAGCTCTAAATTTCTGGAATGATGTTGACTAGTAGCAGGCTTTCCAAAAATGCCTTCTAGATTGTCTATCTTTGTATCACTAAAAAATCTGCATCAAGTGGAACATGCCTGAATGTTTCACAAAGTTAACTGAACCTAGCATTTACTGTTGTTATAGAAATAAAATAGCATCTGTCAGGTCCCTGTATATATAGCTGAATTTAAAAGGCTGGCTTGAAATCAATTGGGCAGACATGAATAACTCAAATTAAGATCAACTGCCATCCTCTAGTCATTAAGAATTCAAAAGAGTATGATGGATGAAACTCTATCATCCAATAATGGGGGAATCCTTTCTTAATATCAAATTATCTTCTAGTAGAGCTCAGTAGACAAACTGGCTATTAAGAGTTTTCACCTTAACATTTTTAGTGACAATACTATACTTGAATTCCTGTCTCTATTATGAAAAAGTCATCGTTAATCCTCAAATCATCTACTAATTATAACACTGCTCACATGTTATAATACTTTCTTGGTGGTTTAATAGGTTTTCCCCAAACCTTTACCCTCTGCTCTAATCGTTTTGAGGATGAAAGGCTTAATGCTCCAAGGAGAACTAACTAGAAATCTAGAAAGCCAGTGGGAGAAAACATCTATAAATCTAAAAACAAAACTGCAACAAAAAAAGATGAAAAAAAAAAAAAAGCAGGTTAGAAGAAAAATTCTAGTGGCAGAAATGAGATTAAATGTCTTCTTTTTATAGGATAAAAGGGAATTGGAAATCTCTTTGTCTTAAAAGGTATACATTTGGATAATTAATGGGCAGGCCAACAGATAATGTTACAAAAAGGATTGCAAAAGCAAATTATCTGAATATTAATCACATTTACTAAACGGGACATAGCAAAAAGTGCAGCAAAAATGGGCTTAATGATTAATTTGCGCAAGTCTAAGAATATTATTAACCGCCACCTAAACAGAAATCATGTGAAGCCTGAGACCAACTAGCTATAACCAGAAAGGTACTATGTAGCTATTTTTGTATACCTGGACCCGGAGTGGCAAATAATCCTCACAGAGATCATCCCACAGCTCCTGCAGGTCTGAAAGCTCCAAGGGATAACTCACGGGTGTCTTGTAAAGGGGTTTCAGAGACCTATTAAGGAAACCGGAACTAACTCCATCGGTCACGATATGGCCAGGCTTGGCTCCAGGTGGGCTGGATTTCACTGGAATGGGAAGTTTGCTCCCTCGGGGGCTCTGGATGGGTTTATAATCAAGACCCTTAATCATGCTAAGAGCTAGCTCCAACTTGTGATTACACACGTGCTGTGTAGCCTGTTCATCTGAACAACAGTCACACTTTACAAGTTCCTTTGCACTTCTCTCAGTCTCCTCATCTTTCTGTTGTGGAGGACTAGCCTGGACACTCGCATCCAAAGATTCCACGGAGGAACCCGGTGTCTCTTCCTCCATGCTTTCTCCATCTGGGGGTGCCTTTGTGATTGGTAAGTCCGGTGGCCCAACCTCAGATAACGCTGGTTCTTCAGTGCAAATGCTGGTAGACCATCTGCTGGAAGGGCCACAGGAGATACTTCTGGCCACCTTTCGAGGCACCTTACAAATGGCTTCATAGTCAGAATCGGCAACCCGCAAAGCTGCACAACCACGGCATCTCCTGGGTCGGTTTCCAGGGCCTTCCGAAGCATGGCAGCTGTGTGGCTCCTGAATCTGATCTTCATTTTCTACCCAGCACTCAAAGCCTGAATAGGTAAAGTCTTCCTGGAGCAGTGCAGAGTATCTCACATCGGGTAAGACGGACATGTCAACCGTCCCATTCCCCGCCTTGGTCTCCGCGCCAGAGTCATCGTTATTCTTCCGATACATACTAGCAATGCAGAATTTGAGGCGATCCTTCTCCAGCAGCAGCTTCTGCAAGCGCTCGATAGAAAGGGCTTCAATCCGGGCAATAACGGTGTCGAATCTATAGATCCGATCAAGCATGAAAGCACACTTGCTGCAAGCAAACTCGGCTTTGCCATCGCGGGAGACATCCTTGCCCAGGACATGCGAAAGCAGGACCTGGAGGTTGAGCTTGGACGCCGTGTGGAAGATCCAGCGCCGCTGGTTTCCACACAGCTCCCGGGCACAGATCCTGCAAATCTCCTTCATCTTCCCTACTAGCGAGTGCCGAGCTTCCTCCACACGGCGGCGGCCGCTGGGTGCTCACTCACTGGCTCTTGGCTGCGCTCCGTCTCGCGCCTCGGTGGTCTTCGGTCGCATGGCACAGCCCGGTGTGGTCCCACTCTGCAGGGGCGCACCTCTGCCACCGCGCGCCGGCTCGGGTACCAGAGCGCCAGCCCCGCCCCTCGGGCAGCGGGCGGGCGTGGAAACGCCTCAAGGGGATGCTGAGTGACAGCAGCGCAGGCAGCACCCGGGCCCTGCCATGTCCCCTACAGCTGGCTCTCCCGCCAGCCGCCGCGTCCTCAACGTCCTCCCCTGCTGGCAGGCTGGGTTCCCGGTACGCCTGCGGCCACCCGCTGCTGACGCAAAGCCTCGGAGGCTGAGGATCAGATTTCAAGATGGCGCTGCAGCCGGGCGCCTGCGGCCTGCGTGAGTCTCCTCTGGGAGCTGTAGTCCTGGCTGCCGGCTCCCAGCTCTGCGCATGCGGGGTGGCAGGAACGGTCCCTCTCCCCCAGTTCGCGGGGGAACACAGACCCAGCTCACAGTGGGCACGGAGTGGAGAGCCGGCCGGGCGCTGGCCACAGCCAGGCCACTTGCATCTGCTGAGAGCTCACCTAAAAGGCGCACCAGTCCCCTCATGCATCCTCCCGCCTCTGCAGGATGTCCTGAGGCTCTTCGTGGGGAGGAGAAAGCTGACTCCACTCCCCCGGTGTCCACGGGCAGTGCCACGTACTCTGGATGGAACAGCCTGGTGGCGCCGCTAGGCACCGCTGCGCGCCGCCTCCTCCCGACTGCAGCCCCACCTCCTCTCCCTAACCAGGCGGGTGCTGGGTTAAAGGCCCTGAGGCTGCGAGGCGGATCGGGAGAGGGTTGATAACCATCGGGGGTGGGTGGGAAGTTCAGTTCTACCCTTCCCTTGATTATTGAGCAGGAATATCCAGAAAAGAGAGAACAAGTAGTTTTTCTCCTCAATGTTGTGGGGTGGCAGGAGGGTTACTACCCCTGGGTGACTTGCCATGTTTAAAAAAAAAAAAAAATCAAGACAGGGTACAGAGCAGTCACTTGAGAAAGAGTCCAACAAATACCACGTGAATGCGTCTAGTTAGCCAAGATTTTGAAGATAATAGAAGAGAAATGGGCTTTTTCAAGAATGTAGCCACCTGAGAATAGATTACCATCACCGGATTCTCTTAAAGGCTCAGGTAGACCACAGTCCTTATCTTAGGGGTGTGGAGTGTAGACAAACACCAGCACAAAAGACTGAGCTTCTTTGAGCTAGAGAGTCCGGGGTGTCCGCCAGTGCTGCTCTCTCCAGAATTAGGGCTGGGAATTTCACTGGGAATAGTACCTTGTTTTATTCAACACTATACAGTTGTAAGTCCCCCACCCTTGGGTATAGAACTTGGAATGCACACGAAGAGGAGGGAAGCTGGAGCTCCGAGTAGGTGGTACCATCCGACCATAAAAAAGTAGTTATTGTATCTTCTTGGCTTGAGAGGCGTTCAGACACCAGACAGGAGGAACAATAAGCAATTACTTGGAGTCCCTCAGAACAGAACATTTCCTAGTTACGATCATGCTAAATTTTACTAACTTGGCCTTGTGAGGTAAGACCAACAGCATCTAAGTTTCTCCAAACCCTATCCTCAAGACAAAACCCACACTCCTAAGAGACATACAAATGCCTTCTATGAGATCAAAATAAACCCTCAAATTTCTTATTGAGGATTAAATGAGATGATTTTGGGAAAATGCTTTAACAGTGTTTAGCTCATTAAATTATAGCTAATATTATTTTAATATTATAATAGTGGAATATTTTAAAGTAATTTTTAAAACATGTGGCTCTGCACACATAAGATTGTATTGTTCTCTTATTTAATCACCATCGTAGCTCCACAGTAAGAAAGGGCAGTCCTTAAAGCTTGGGGTTTAGTAGGCTACAGAATTTTGCCTATGTAATTTCACCTAATATGTATATTCTGACCCTAAAACCAAGAATGTAAAATAGAGTTCCAAGTAATACTACCACTGTATTTTTGCCTGCCCCTAGGAATGTGAGCTTCAAAGTCAGAAAAAATTAAGCAACAATCTGGAATCTATAGTGATCCATAGAAAGGTAAGGAGTTTCTGCACTCACCCAAACTGTTGGACAGACTGCCTGCCAGGACATTACCCTGTTGTATCCAGTCTTAAGTGTTGTCCTAAAGAGCAGCAAGGACTAAAAGATCCATAAAAGTGCAAATTAAGACATTAATCATGGTCTCATCTTTGACAGTCAATGCAAATAAACCACCACATTCTCCTACTGGGAAAATGCTAATGAAACAAAGTGCCTTTTAGGAGCTAACCTTGAATAATACTTTGTATTGTTCTCTGTTCCTTAATAAGATTTTGTATCTGATAGTCTCCACATTTTAATGACAATGTATAGATAGGCTGGTGTTAAGGTCCAAAGGGATATACACCAAGTTGTTTGCAGTGGGTATGTCTGGAGAGTAGAATTATGGATATATTTTTTTTTTCCTCATTTGTTTTGTATAATTTTCTACAGTATGTATTGCCTTTGTGGTAAGAAAGAAATATTTATTACTAAGAAAAAGGTAGGCTAAACACATTTTGGTATATTCATATAAGACAATACAGTACTCGCTGGCAATAAAAAAGAATGAACTTAGATATATGCAACATGGATGAATTGAATCTTAAAAACACGTTAAGTGAAACAAACCATGTACAAATAAGTACATCCTGTATGATGTATGATTCCACTTATTTGAAGTCTAGCAACAGGAAAAATAAATCTATAATGATAGAAGTCAGGAAGTGATTGCAGGGTAAGAAATAGGATGAGAATTGATTGCACAGGGGAACAAAGAAATTTTCTGGGGTGATGAAGATGTTCCATATCTTGTTTTGGATGATGATTACATGGGTGTGTACAATTGTCAAAGCTCGTTGAACTGAGCGCTTAGATCTGTAGATTTTATATATATAAGCATATTCCAATTTAAAAAGATAAAGAGTAAATAAAAGTATGTATTGCCCCAAGACTTTTAATCTGGGGGATTTCTTTGGCAGAAAGTAACCCCACTTTAAACATAAGAATAGTTTTGAAAATTGGAAAGATAAAATGTAGTCCAGAAGAAATTCTATAAAAGGCCCGATTGCAAATTAAAAACTTTGTGGTTCCTAGCCATATGACCTTTGGAAAATATTATTTTATATGCATGTGCACACCTCACATTTGTAATCCAAGCAAGTCATGTTGTTAAAACTTAGGGTTTGTGATGATTTATAATAGTATAGGATGATTACTTCTAAAACGTATTGAAGGCACATAATAAAGGAAAATTTGAGAACAAGTTTCATATTATGATAAACTATTATGATTAAACTATTAGTTTTATATGTCAGCAGTTTGCCCTCAAAAGGGATTGATAAATACATTTACAAACACTTATTAGCTGTGTGTCCTAGGTCAAGTCACTTATATCTGGCACTTAATTGCCTAATCTACAATAAAATTTATTGAATTTAAATAGCAGTTTTCAAACTTCAGCATACATCAGAATCACCTGGAGGGCTTGTTAAAACAAAAATTGCTGGGACCTACTCCCTTGAGTTTTTGATTTAGTTAAGTAGGTCTGGGGTGGGGCCCAAGAATTTGCATTTTTAACAAGTTCCCAGATCATGCTGATGATGCTGCTCTCTGGGAACCATGCTTTGAAAACTGAAGGAGAACTCTCCTAAGCTATATTAGTCAAAAAGATCAGAAGTTCTACAGATAAATGGAAAAACCCATTAATGAAGAATTACTTCCAAAAATCTATGTTAAATTCAGAGAATTATATTTCCATTTGGAAAAAAATTCCTAAGTATTACTGTGATGGGGGTCTTTTGTACTATTTCTATTTTGACCTCTACATTTTTCAGTCTGAGAACTGTCTCTTAGAACCATAGCCACTTTTATACTCCCTGTGTGGCAACAGGATTGTAGGGTTTCTAAAACCTAATTCTGAGCTGGAAGGGAGTTTCCAAGAGAACCAGAGAAGTGGAAAATCTCCATGTCCCAAACCAGTTGTATTAGGTTTCACTGCCCTAGTTATGACATTGGAAATAGCTATTCTAATTACTAAAAACTATGACAAAAAAAAAAAAATGTGACTTTGGCAAACAAGCTAAGGCAGATGAGAAAATGCAAGAACGTCAAAGTAAAGTCAGTTAGGCTTTGTGGTAACACACAAGCAGGTGTGTGATTTCCCTGTGCTGGTTGGAAATCTGAAATCAGAAACAATCATGCTTTGCATTAATTAATAACACAGCATTTCAAAACACTTGTTTTAAAACTGAGGGATTTCTAGTTCATCTACAGATTGCAGTAATATGGTTATCAGCAAAATCCATCTGATAGTAAACATTAGAGTCTTTCAAGTCATTAAACACCCATAGCTTGTCAGGTAAACTTTAAAGCATGTGTTAAATCAGTCCATGAGCAAGAATGCAAACTCAGTATGTCTTTTCTGTGTCTTCAGTGAGCTTTCAGTTTAGTTGAAAGGGAGAAAAAGTGCATGCTACAATTAGAACAATTGATTGGTAAATTAAATGGCACTGACTTAAATTCAGTGTGAGTGCAGAAAAGGTTGAGATTAGTATGGGCTGGTATAGTTGAAGGAGCAGGCATGGCACCTGAGAGGGGTGTTAAGATGGAGGAGGCAAAGGAAGGGCCTCCAGCAAAGAAAACAGCACCCTCAGAACTGTGAAAGTTGGGTTAAACACAGTGCTAGCCTATAGGTAAAGAAGATGTTGGAGATTTTTGAATGGCCAGGTTCATCCCTCCATAATCCTCTATAATTGTTCATTTACAGAGAAATTGTACCAAGGGCCAACTGTAAGCCAGACACTATGCTATGGAGGCCCTTGGCAACTAGAATTTGGTTAATGTTTTGACAGAGAAAAAAGAATTTGGACTTAATTATGGACTTGAGCATTTTAGGAAGATTAGCCAGGCAACAGGATGGATTGCAGTTTTAGGATGACTACAGAAAGACCTGCTAAAAAGACATCATAGTTATTTATGTGTGGGGTAATAAAATCTGGTGTAAAAATGGAAAGAAAGTGATAAATATGAGAATCGCCTTGAAGGAATGAGCAGTACTTGATAACATATACTCAGAGAGGATGAAAGAAAAGGGTTAAAGATGGAGATATGGTTTTGGATCTGGAAGACTGGTAGAAAAATGGCATAAACCAACAGAAATGTGGGAGTTGGAGCATTCATTTGCAAAAAGATAATGAAGATTTTGATTTGGGACGTACTGAGTTTAGGTGACTGAGAAAACTAAGTGGAAGACTTAGTGGAGCTGTCCCACAGTCTAAGCACAGATGAGAGGGGGAAAGAGTTTCAGGAATGACAGGGATGGCTCATATTGTCAAAGGCTAAAGAGAAAGTATCAGGATAGATGAGGTCAAGCACAGCGTTTCCTGATGTGAATGGGTGAAACTGGGTGGACTTGCAAACATCAGAGTATACCATTAACTCCTCAGAACCCTTCCCTATCAAGCCAAATGCTAAGTTTTTCCCAATCATTTTTCTGAACAAACCTAGCATGTATTATCTTCACATTTTCCCTACTTTTTCCATTTCAGGTTCTTAAAACCTGATACCTGAACTATATTGCACAGCCTTAGAAGCTTATGCCTCTAATTATCCTTCATATTATTTCCAGAACATTCATAGTAAAGATCTATCATTGTCTACTACCTATAACATGAAGTCTAAAATGCTTAGCCTGGCATTTCAATATCTGTAGGAAAAGATCCTAACTTACTTCCCTTCCAGCTTCATCTCATACTTCTTCCCTAGCCAAATGGGAACAGGGTAAACTTTTGGATATAGATTTGTTTTGTTACCTGTATATCCCTGCCTCCCTCTTCACTAATTTGCTGGTCAGGCCTTTGGTATTCCCTTGACTCAGTAATTTTTGCAGAGCAAAGAGCAGAGGCTGTTTGAAGTCAAGCACATTTCTAGACTTTTATGAAATTCTAAGCCCATTGAGAAGATTGAGTCAGGTGTCCCATGGGTAAGAGGAGAGATAGAAATGTCTTTGAAGTCCACAAAAGAGGAGAAGGTGAGATTTCACCCACATTGGCAAGAGACTGGAGGTCAAAAAGTATTAATAACAAGGATTCACCTCCCTTCCATATCAGTGCCCTGGAAAAGCAGCAGGATCTCAGAGGGGAAGGCAGTAGGATAACTTAGAAAGGTTGGACTTTAGGTCAAAGAGTTCTGGCTCCATAAGATTCCAATACAGCAAGCTGTTAGGGTTGGCAAAACCATGTGTGCTAAGGTGGGGGTGCTTTGGTGGTAGACCAATGATCAGAGTAGTCTTGGTGCTTTGGCACCTGGTAAAACCTAGGGACCTTTAACCGTTACTTAACTGAGAGCCAGTAGGGAGAGTTGGAAATACCAAATGTATGAAATTGAATTTCCCCCCAGCCTGATAAAGACAAGGACTTTAAACTGATTTAAAGAAAGTAATGTGATATTTCCTGTATAATTTTGAGATTTGTGAACAAAGAATCATACCCACTATAAACCTTTTTGTGGGTGTTCATTGGTGCTTAGTCCTAGACCTTTTTATTCTCTTCCAAAGTCATCTCATCCTTTCCTCTCTTTATACCAGTGGCTTCCAGTTTATATCTTTATCCCAGAATTCTCCTGAGTTCACCTCTCAAATAGCCAGTTACCTATTTGATATCTGCATATGTATGTGTCATAGACATCCCAAAATTACCATACGAAAGACTGAACTCTTGATTGACATGTTCCCTTTGTCTGTAGTGCCCCCTTTCCTCCTAATACAATACTGTTTATTAGAAGGCAGCAAACTGTGGACTGTGGGCCAAATCCAGCCCCCACCTGTTTTTGTAAATAAAGTTTATTGGAACATAGCCATGCCCATTCCTTTATGTATTGTGTATGGCTGTTTTCTGGCTACAGTGGCAGAAACTTTACAGCCTGCAAAGCCTCACTTATTTACTATCTGGCCCCAAGCAAATAAAATTCGCCAATCCCAGCTCTTTACTTTTTTCAATGTGCTTATCACAATTTGAAATTATTTGTTTGATTACTTGGTTATTTATCTGTCTCCCTCATTAGAATGTAAGCTCCCTGAGGGGAAGGCCCCTGGCTTTCTTATTCTTACTGCAGCACCTATCAGCACCAGTCCTAGCCATGATAGGATCTCAATAAATACTGGAATTGATGACAATGAATGAGCTGTTTATTATGTCTAACCTCCTTCCAGATTAATCTTTCTAAAACAGAGGCCAGATATCACTCCTGCACAGAAACAGAAACCCAGTGACTTACCCATTAATCATAAACTTCTTTACCTGCCTCTTAAGGCTCTCTGAATCTGGCTTCACTATTTTTCTAGCCTAAACTCACCATCCTCCTATGTATGTTCCATTCCTGCTACTGCTTCTTAACCTTGAACTTCGCCATCTGTTACCTCATATACTTGGTCTTTTCTACCACTAACACCTACACTGTCAAAATCCTATCCAACCTTCTAGTATCTCCTTTAAGCTATCTTTCTGAATCCCTTCAAAAGATATATGTCTCTTCTTGAAACTTCCAAAACACTTTTGGTACCTACAGTAATTTGTGTGTCATTTCTTCATGCTGTCTTCTCCCTAGTAGCTGGTGAGCTACTTAACTTTCTCATCTTGATATCTGCTATGGTTTGAATGTTTGTATTGCCTCCAAATTCATATGTTGAAATCCTAACCCCAAGATGACGGTATTAGGAGGAGGGGGCTTTGAGAAGGATTAATGCCTTTATAAAAAGAGACCCCAGAGAGCTAGCTAGCCCCTTCTACAATGTGAGGACACAGCAGGAAGTCTATGAACCAGAAATTGGCCCACACCAGACACCAAAACTTCCAGCATCTTGAACTTGGAATTCCCAGCCTCCAGAACTATGACAGATAAGTTTCTATGGTTTACAAGCCACCCAAGTCTATGGTATTTTGTTATAGCAGCCTGAACAGACTAAGACAGTACTTCTGATACGGTACAAGATACTGCTTGGAACAGTATCTTTCTAGATCTATGTAAATAATCATTGAATGAATGAGTAAATCAATGCCTTTCCTTTTCATCTCTCCCTATTAAAATCCTACTCGTTCCTTATACACCAAATCTTTGCTGCCCACCCCAGCCCATAATGATTTTTCCTTTTCCTACGGCCTTGTATTTTTTTTTCATCAGTGACTTTCTTAGACTGTAATCTCTAGAAGGCAGAGACTACACCTTATACATCTTTGTGTTCTTCCTTCACCTAACAGTACCTTGCACATTATAAATGCTCAATAAATATTTCTGATGAAGCCACCTGTTTTTCCACCTCCTTTGCTGCTCAAAAGGATCAGAGCTATATTGCTTTAGCTGATAAGGCCTGCTTCTAAGATATGTTACTAATAGAGGTTGTCGGGAGATAGTAATGATGAATGAGGATTTGTAAATGAGTCTCCAGCTTCAACATTCATCAGCTTAAGAAGGGATACTGAAAAGCTACTCTAAAAAAATCTCCTTATATGAAGTTGTCTGGAGCTGCCTGAGCTGCTAATCTCTGCAAGGTTTTCAGTCTCTGCCTTGAGCATTTAGAACACATTCTTGCCTTAACCTTCAAGTCAGATCTCTCCATGGTAACTAGGAATGTTTGCTATTTTAGGAAATATGCCTCACTGCATGCAGTGCTATTTACATTAGGTTCCAAACAAGGCATAAACGCAATGGCTTGAGTGTCTGCTGACTTGTGTAAGTGGGAAGGTCCTTCTTAATGTGTGCCTCTCCCTAACTCTGTCATCCTGTTTCATTTTTTAAGCCAACCACATGTTAATGCGTTCTGTTTATCTTATACTGGAGATAAAAAGAAACCAAACAAGAATTCCTTCAGACCCCCCTTTACAAGTACATCATTTCTTCTTCCTTCACACCCCCTAGGTCTGGTTTAATTTTAAAACTTCTTTGAGATGAAGCTTCTACCATTCTGTAGAAGGAAATAGTATCAATAACTGAAATAATTGCTAGCTTTTCCCTGCAACTATGTGGATACCTTTATTGAGGAAGAGGAAAATAACTTTGTAAACTATATTAGATTTTCTGACTTCCCAGTGAAAAAGATGTGGACCCGGTGCTGCAGATATCAAAAAGCTGCTGGGCACTCACGTCACAATGTGCTATTGATGTGAGTGGATATCAAGAAGGATTCGAAGGAAATGTGGAGTGATGTCAGTGGCATGTCAGTGTATGGCAGTTTTTTCTTGTTATATGAAGTCAATTATATAATAGAAGTTCATAAGTATTATTCAAGTATACTGCCGCTAAAATGGATGCTGTAGAATGTTTTTATAGAGTGGAAAAGGAAAACAGCTACAAGGATAGTACAATCAATTAAATAAAATAATCTTTATCAAAAGTGTCTGTCTTATTGAGAGAATGAAGGCTCTGAAGGGAAATTTCCTGTACTCAGAGATTAAAGTGAGCCTAGTCCAGAATTTCATACTGGCATCACATGAGAAATACTTATCTGTGGGAGGTAGGGTAAATGAGTATTTTTCACTTGGACAATTCAACCTAGAAGTATAAGATCCGTGAACTCTCCTTTCTTCTAAGGCCCCACTGTGGTGTTCTCAACTGTGAGGGGTAGGGGGACTAGAGGAAGTGAAGGAGTCCTCAGAACTCAATCTGCTTCATCCTCCAGCATCAGTAAGGGATTCCAGGGATGACTTTGCGGTGATGAGGGGATTCTCTAGCTTCTGCAGAGCAGGCCCAAAGCTTAGAAATTGAACTTTTTTGCCTTCCACATTGATGGGGGCTCCTGTGATGAGAGTTGGCATGGCAGACAAAGGTTTGGGTGTAATACAGTGGAACCATACAGTTAGCAGACAAGATAACAGCCACAGCATAGGCTTCAGGTATCACAAAGAGCAAGGCTCACCATATGTTACCTATACAGAGAGGAGAGACAAAGTGCTTTCTAATTGGTTTTATAATATTCCTTACCCCATCTAATTCACAGAATGGACTATATGAAGCAGTTAATAACTGTTTCAAGCCATGATTTGCTCTCTCAAGAGATAACATCAATTATCTGCTCTCCAGGCAATCCTCACTCTACACAACCACCAGGATTGCCTTTCTAAAATATAAATCCTATTACTTTTATTCTCCTTAATTTTTTTTTTAATTTCCTGGTACCTACAATGTGAAGTCTTTAGTTCAACATTTATGGGACATTTCAGCTATATATTTTATCATTCTCCAATATTTATCATATGTTTAGTAACACCAGTTACTCCCAATTCCTTAACTAAGTTCCACACCACCGTATATATTGTTCCTTGTCTAGAATGACCTTCTATCTTCTGCTTGCTGTATGTATTCAGACTTTAAGGCTCCAGCGCTAGGGTAACCTCCTCGTGAGTCCCTTTTTGGAGTCAATCCCTCTCATCTGCGGGTTCCTGTGGCACTATGCATATATTTCTCTCTCCTCATTTATCACACTGTATTTAGTACTTTATTTACATGCCAGTCTTTCTTTGGACTATAAGCACTTTGAAGGCAAGGAACCCCTAGACCAATGGTTCTCACTGAGCAACTGTACGATCTCTTAGTGTGCATGTTGCAAATTCATGGGGGTGTTTCTTTGTATGTTGTGACAGTAATGAGTGGGGTAAGAGGTGCTACATAACTTGAAATGTGTAGTACAAAGCATTGTCCCAAATTCCAAATGACTTTTGAATGTTCCATTGGGTGACGACAGAGGTAATAAAACTGTTTATAATCATCTGAACCCAGAACTTAATTCTGCTGTAGATATGAACACAATGTTAATATACACTAAATTTTTCCATGAATTAAACTACTATGTAAATTAGGGGAATACTGGTTTTTGTTTGGAAATTTACCAAGAGTTTGTCAAGTTGGCTTTGCCTCATGCTCATTACTAATAGCATTGTCACTTGCTGTTTTTGAAATGTCAGCCTAACATGCCTGTATCACACTACATTTGAAGTTGTGACATTCACAGTGATTTTCGATACAGGTACAAGCACCTAACTATTTCTTTATGCCTTTTCATATAGTTGTGCCCAAGTATTTACATATTAAAGTGAACATTAGTTTATTATAAATTACTTTCTTTTTATGTCTCTTATACCTACCTCACAGAGTTGTTTGGAGGCTTCAGTTAATTTGAGTTATATATATAGCTTTTAGAGCACCATCTGGCACTGTTATTACTACAGAAAAGTTCTGGAATATTCATTGATAAATATTTTAAATTATACTTGGGATATGTATTTAAGAAATCCTGTGAGTTCAACTCCAGGTTTTATGTTATAATAAGTGGAACCATTTGAGTATAACTAAGTGTTCTCGAGATGTTATAGAAAGTGCTTCAATATTTCTCCTTGACTAGGAGATTAAAGTAAGATATATAATCATTTTGGCCAATTTGTCCCAAGCCATTCACACTTCACTGTATTCCTCCTGCTCTTGGGGAGCGGTAACACAAACTGGCAACTTGGAGTTCGGTCTTTGCCTATAAAACAGGTTTTCTGTGTGCAAGGCTAAAAGGCCCAGAAAGAGAACTGTGATCATTAATATTACTAATAAACTATTATACTTATTAATTTTGACTTTGTCTTTTATAAGATAAAGATGGCTGCAATGTGAATGAAGTCTGACTCATCAATATCTAACTCCTGGACTACATCTTCATATCTGCTATTCATTTTAAGAATAGCTTTACTCTCTTTCAGATCGTTAACATGGGTAATGATAATAGTAGTTACCATGTTTTGAGACATATGCTAAGCACTCCGTATATATTATTTCTTATCCTTACGAGTAACTGAATATTAGTTATTTCTATCCCTACTTTACAGAAGAGGAAACTATTCAGAGGAGTTATGTAACTTGTCCAGTGCCATACATCTAAAAGTGGTGATGCTGGGATTCAGATTCCAAAACCTAAGCTCATTCTTTTATACCATTCTGCTTCCCTAATTAAAATCCAGGGGACTTCATACTAGAATCAGTTACAGGAGAATGAAGATTCTTCCCCTGAACGTGAACTTAACTGTCTATAAATCAATCTGAACCACTTGAGTATGACTAAAAGTTCCCAAGATATTATAGAAATCACTCCAATATTTCTTTCTAGGCCACAGAGTATAAAATAGAAAAGCACAGTAACCAAAACCATATCCTTTCCTTTGGAATCTGAACACATGTTGGGAGAAGGAAGTTTTCATATGATTATCTGGATGCCTGCTAGAAGACTGCCACTTTGGGCTGTGTTAGAACTGGTAATATAAAATAATTCTAGGTATACTTCCCATCCTTAGGACCTGATTATTTTCTTCCGTAAGCCACAAACCCAAAGAGAGAAACTAGGAAATGTGCTGTGGGAAGCTTTCTGTCCTCCACACCTATTATCAGAGGTCCCTTGTGGCAGAGCTTTCTAACTTGGGTGTTCTAGCCAAGTGTGCCTCAAAGTGGCCCACCACTGTGCAGAGAGATGCTGATCCCCTCAGCTCTCAGGGTGCTGGGTGGGTCCAGAGGTGGCCATCGGCAATCACCTCCAACCGTGAGCAGCCTCAGTCACTTATTTCAGAATACCATAGATGCATAATCATTTCCTATGAAAATGAATTTTTCATGAAAAAGGTTGGGAAACACTGTCTTACAGAATTAACAGCACAATAGATCAGGTTGCTAAATGTACAAAGTGTTGGGTAATAACATTAATTTTTATAGATACCAGGCAGCATTAAAGAAGCATATCAATTTAGTACAATTTATGTGACTTGATACATTTCTTTCTTCTGATCAATGGACAATAGTATTACCTTCTGGATGTTGTACTTCTCCTTGTTCTAGGCATTCTTTTAGACTAGAATAACTTATTTAGTCTCTTTGAAATTGTAATCTTTTGTGTTCTTAAAGTCTTTTGAAAACTGATACCAAACCAGTTCTTCTCATTAGCATTGCAAATACTGAACTACATGTATCCATTTCAGTGTTTACCAAAGATGATGATGAAAGTATATACACATAAATATTTTAGTGTTTGTGTCTGTAAATATAAAACTATAGCAATAATAGTGATTTTATTTCAGAATTTACACATGCATATTATTTCTTTCAAAATGTTCACTTTGGGGACTATATACTTTTTTCCAATGATACTGGAATTATCGTAATAGAATGTTAGTGTTACAGGAGACTTTAAAGATTATTTGGGCTAATATTCCCATTGTACACATGTGGAAGCTGAGCAGTGACATCTCCACAGTCATACAGCTAATAAATAATCAGGATAGAAATCTAATTCTTCTTATTCACAATCAAGCTTTTTCCCATTAAGATGTATTACAAAATCTTTTCAAGAGTCCCTTAAGAAAGTTGCCATATATTTCAACATGCATCTTAACAGGATGCCTATGAACTTTGACTTGTATTCATATCTTTAAAATTAAATGCACACACGTCATTTCTTGAGTTTGTTAACCAGAGCTTTCCAAACAAAATGGAGCCACTGTCTAAAAGGTTTATAAATGTCGCCAAGATAATGATTTCTTCTGCCCTCACGTGGCCTAAGTACCCAAACTGGCCACCTCTAAGTAAGACGCTTCATCCGTTTACCTCTATACCTTATAAATATCACCATTTGCTCTATGTGCCATGACATGGAAAAGGTTGGGAAACACTGGTTTAAACTAATTTTTATCATTGCTCTTTATCCTGACCCTAGCCTTTGTATATGTATGTGAACCAGTAAAGTAAACTACATGTTTTGTCATTAGTTTAAGGCTACTGTAGGAATGTAAGAATACCTGGTAATTGTTTTTGTTGCTTGGGCAAAGATGCATTTTAGGATTCATTTAGAAAGTATACTTTTAGTAAATCAAAAGCCAGTGGAATTTAGGAATAACATGGATCGGGTGTCGGGCAGATGTGGGTGGGGGAGGGGATGGGTGTATACATCATAATGAGTGCGATGCGCACTTTCTGGGGGATGGACACGTTTGAAGCTCTGACTTGGGGGAGTGGGGGGCAAGGGCAACTTACATAACCTAAACTTTTGTACCCCCATAATATGCTGAAATAAGAATAAAAAAAAAAAGCCAGTGGAGGAGAGGCGTTCCCTCTGAGGTAACTTCCAAGAACAATAAATAGATGAAAATCAATGCAATTATTTTCACCACAGTGCATGTTCTCTCTTCAATATTAAAACCACGAGGCCGGGCGCGGTGGCTCACGCCTGTAATCCTAGCACTCTGGGAGGCCGAGGCGGGTGGATCGCTCGAGGTCAGGAGTTCGAGACCAGCCTGAGCAAGAGTGAGACCCCGTCTCTACTAAAAATAGAAAGAAATTATATGGACAACTAAAATATACATATACAAAAAATTAGCCGGGCATGGTGGCGCATGCCTGTAGTCCCAGCTACTCGGGAGGCTGAGGCAGTAGGATCGCTTAAGCCCAGGAGTTTGAGGTTGCTGTGAGCTAGACTGACGCCACGGCACTCACTCTAGCCGGGGCAACAGAGTGAGACTCTGTCTCAAAAAAAAAAAAAAAAAAAAATATTAAAACCACATATATGTTATATATAGTTATAAATCACTTGGGGTAGTTGGCAAAAATCTAAGATGACCCCCACAATTCCCATCCCTGGCATCCACACCTTTGTGTAATCCTTGCCCCTTGAGGATGGGCAGAACCTGTAACTTGCTTCTAACCAAAAGAATATGGCCAAGGTGACGGAATGTCATTGCATAGCTATGCTATGTAATATGGCAAAAGTGAAGAGATTTTGCAGATGTAATTAAGGCCCCTAATCAGTTGATTTTAAGTTAATCAAAAGGGACAATATTCTGGTGGGCCTGACCTAATCAGGTGAGCCCTTACAAGAGGGTCTAGAGTGAGAAAAGCAACAAACTCACTCCTTCAGCTGCTGGATATGAGGAACAAGCTGCCATAACTTCCCACATCCACACTGCAACAAATGCTTCCAACAACCTGAGCGTGCTTAGAAGCAGATCCTTCCCTGGGTACACATCCAAATAAGAAAACACCCCAGTTCACATCTTGATTTCAGACTTATGAGACCCTAGCCAGAGAACCCAGGTAAGCCGTGACAGCCCACAGAAACTCTGAGATTACAAACATATATTGTTTGAAACTGCTGTTTGTAGTAATCTCTTACACAGCAACGATGACCAATACACTTAGATATTTAAAAAGCAGGGCTCAGGTTGGAGTGAGCTATGGTGATGCCACTGCACTCTAGCCAGGACAACAGAGCGAGACTGTCTCAGAAAAAAAAAAAGAATCAGGGCTCATGAAAGCATGAAGCAAATGCCTCTGGATTTACAGCCTGACCCTTACCTGCACTTCCATGCTATTTGGCTCCTCCAACAGAAGTAGCAGTTGTTTCTCTCGAGACAGCTGTTCCACAAGCCTCTCCTGGGCAGCCAGGCTCTGACTCAGTTCTTCAATTCTCCTGAAGCAAAGAAAAAGTAAGAACAGCAGTTACAGTCATGATAGTATTATTGATTTTTCAGCCCATGGTCCAGTGCAGTAGGTTTTCACCCTTTTGAGTCATTGAACCCTTTGATCTTTTCTTCAGAAAGCCGTGTATTTTCTGGCCTAGCCCTCATATAAACACAAACAACTTTTTGCTTACATTTTCCCCAGGTTCATGGACTTCCTGAAGCCTGTCCATGGATCTGCAGACCATAGGGATATAACTCCTGGAATGAGGACCCAGAAGTTGTTTTTATGTTTTTTGGTTTTGGTCTTTTTGTTTATTTGTTTGTTTTTTTGGTGGTGGTTATTGTTGTTCCACTCAAGAAGCAGTTCTTGGATAACCATTGTGTGTACTCAATGTACTCCCAAGTACTGGGAATATGAAGTTGGAAAAGAAACAATCTCTGTTGTGTAGAAACTTAAGTTCCTTTGGTGTGTGTGCTAGCGGTTTGGACAGTGAGGAGACTCAGCTACAGTCACGCACCACAAAATGACATTTTGGTCAACAATGGACCACATATATGACAGAGGTCCCATAAAATGATAATGGAGCTGAAAAATTCCTATCAGATAATGTCCTGGCTGTTATAATGTCATAGTACAGTGCATTACTCATGTGTCTGTGGTGATGCTGGTATAAACAAACTTACTGTGCTGCCAACTATATAAAAGTGTAGCACATATAATTATGTACCGTACATATTTGATAATAATAAATAATTATGTTACTGGTTTATGTATTTACAATTCTATACTTTTTATTGTTTTGGAGTATACTCCTTCTACTTGTATATATTTTAAAAGTTTACTGTAAAACAGCCTCAGGCAGGTCCTTCAAGAGGTATTCCAGAAGAAGGCATTATTACCATAGGAGATGACAACTCCATATGTTATTGCCCCTAAAGACCTTCCATTGGGACAAGATATGAAGGTGGAAGATGGTGATACTGATGATCCTGACCCCGTGTAGGCCTAGGCAAAGTGTGTATTTGTGTGTGATGTGTGTAGGCCTAGGCTAATCTGTGTCTTAGTTTTTAACAAAAAACTTTAAAAAATTAAATTTAAAAAATTTTTAAAAACAAAGTTTATAGAATAAGGACAGAAGAAAAAATATTTTTGTACAGCTGTTCAATGTGTTTGTGCTTTAAGTTAGGTATTATTACAAAAGAGTCAAAAGTTTAAAAAATTTAAAAGTTTACAGAGTAAAAAAGCTACACTAAGCTAAGGTTAATGTATTATTGACAAAAGAAACAATGTTTTATAATTTTAATGTAGCTTAAGTGTGCAGTGTTTATAAAGTCTGCACTATTGTACAATAATGTCCGACACCTTCCCATTTACTTACCACTCGCTCACTGACTCACCCACAGCAACTTCCAGTCCTACAAACTCTATTCACGGCAAGTGCCTTACATAGGTGTCCTCTTTTATTAATCTTTTTAATTTTTTTACTGTACCTTTTCTATGTTTAAATAAGTTTAGATGCACAAATAGCTACCATTGTGTTACAGTTGCCTACAGTATTCAGTACAGTAATATGCTATACGTGATTGCAGCCTAGGAGCCATAGGCTATGCTATACAGCCTAGATGTGCAATGGGCTATACCATTCAGGTTTATGTAAGTGCACTCTGATGTTCACATAACCATGAAATCACTTAATGACATAAGGAGCGCACCACCTAGATCCCTGGCATATGCAGTTTACAGGAGGGTTTGCTCTCCTGTGAGAATGTATTGCTTCCGCTCATCTGACAGGAAGTGGAGCTCAGGCAGTAATGGGAGCGATGGGTGGGGAGCAGCTGTAAATACAGACAAAGCTTCACTGGCTTACCTGCCGTTCACCTCCTGCTGTGCAGCCCGGTTCCCAACAGGCCACAGACTGGTACTAGTCTGGGGGTTGGTACTAGGCCCTGGGGGTTGCGGACTGCAGTACTATAGGAAGTTGTAGGAAGAAAGATAAAGAAGTGATTCGTTTGACTTGGAAGTGTCTGGGGAAGCTCAGGAGAAAATATTTTGAATACTGGGTTGTTTTCCAGGCTCAGACGGAGAAGATTGAACAAAGGAATAAAGGCATAAAGATACAGTGTACATTTGGGGAAGAGTTAATGGAACGAATGCTGGGGGAAGAGGCAATGGCTGGGAAGAAACTGGAAATTCTGTCTAGGATTAAATTGTAAAAGACTGTGCATGCTGTGCTGAAGTATACAAAACACAAGTTCAAATCCGCAGTTATTGACCATCTACTATGTGAAGGCACGTGTTGCTGTTTCTCTGTGTGCTACAGTACTAAAGGTACCTGCCAGGTCCTTGAAAATGTGCTGGAATGTTTCCAATTGTGATGATTATTCCTGGGTAAGTGTATAAGATAATGATAGCACCTTGGGAGGAAAATAGTTTGGCAGAAAGGTGAGGAACCCCAGAAAGTCAAGTAGAAATCTCATAGACAAATTATAAATTCATTTAGGGTGTGAGGATCAGCTAGAGTTTGAAGATAAGAAAGAACTTAAAAACATTATACAAATGTAAGCTGTACTGATGATGCTGACAAAGAATATGGACTCTGTATGAAATTCTCCATGGTACCTGCACTAAGACATCTCTACTTTTCTCAAGCCTCAAACCTTATGCATCCCTTTGGCTCTTAGTCTGCACAAATGATCTCTTCTCCAAAGTTGTTCAAGGTCATTTGGTATGAACTACCTCAATTTATTTCTCAGATATACGTGTGTTTTTCTTGGGTTTTGTTTTGTTTTTTAGTTTAACAAATATTTACTATGATACAGAGACGAGACAGAGTCTCAGGGAATCTAGGAGGGAAGATCTGAAAGCAAATACAGCACCGCATTGGGAGTTGTGCAATGTGGATATGTATATAGAACAAAGCAACAATACAGAGACTTAATTCTGCTGTCACAAAAAGCCTGTAAAGATGTGATGGTTGATGCCTTAGTGAGACTTGAAGAATGAACAGGAGTTCGCCAGAAGAGGAAGACTTTGCAGATTTTTCCCGCAGAAGGAAGAGTACGGGCAAAATTCTGGAGACCTTACATGGCTTCATGTGCTTCTGGAGGCAGCGTGGATTTAGGTTTGGATTTCAGCAATGCCTGAAACCATTTTATACAACACCCCAAATGCCAGTTTCTTTATCAATAAAATATAGTAATTCCCACCTCATGGGGTTGTTAAACAAGAATGTAAGGTACTCAGCTCAGCTGTATAGTAAGAGCTCAGCAAGCCTTAGCCATCATTACCATTACTAGTCTGGCATGAGTGAAGCGTTTGGAGTTGTTGGGGGATGAACCTGGGAGAAATCAGAGGTTATATCATAAAAGGCTCAATGGCCATGTGAGGGAATGTCAATCTTATCTCCTGAAGGTATCAGAAAGCTTTTCAAATGTTTCTGCAATGACATGATCAAATTTGGGTCCCAAAAAGAAACATCGTGTGTACACCTGTTTTTTGCCTATTCAGTTAAAAGCTCCTTAAGGCTTTTTATGCCGCCATAGTATTATGTATCTAAGAGGCTAAATTATTTGCCAATTTGATATTGCTGAATTCTCTACTTCAAAACTGCTCTGAACTGTTAGATTGAGATTGAACGAGAGGGGCAGGACCAGAAATAGAACATTTGGGAAGTTACTGCAGTAACCCTAATGGTAGATAATGGTGACCTCAACAACTGCCCAATTACCTTCAGGACAAAATCTAAGTTCCTTACTTAATGTACAGAGCTGGCCCAAGCACAGTGGCACATGTGCCTGTAGGCCCAGCGACTTGGGAGGCTGAGGCAGGAGGATTGCTTGGGCCCAGGAGTTTCAATCCAGCCTGGGCAACATAGTAAGACCCTGTTAAATAAACAAACAAACAAATAAACCAGGTGCAGTGGCTGATGCCTGTAATCCTGGCACTTTGGGAGGCCGAGGTAGGAGGATCACTTGAGGCCAGGAGTTCAAGACCAGCAACATGGTCTAGGCAACATGTCTACAAAAAATTTAAAAATTAGCCAGGTATAGTGATGTGTGCCTGTAGTCCCAGCTACTTGGGAGGCTGAGGCAGGAGGATTGCTTGAGCCTAGGAGTTAAAAGTTGCAGTGAGCTATAATCGTGCCACTGCACTCCAGCCTGGGTGACACAGTGAGACCCTGCCTCAAAAAATAAAATTAAATAAATAATTAATTAACTAATAATATACAAATCAGGCACAACCAGACCCCTATTTCCAAGACAGCTTACCTCTCATCTTCCCCAGACCTTGTGCTCTAGTTATATATAACTATTTGTAGTTCTTGAAATATTCCCTTCCCTGTGTCTTCCCTCCATGGTTTCTCCTTCTGCACAGAACATTTCCCTTCTCCACCCACTTTCTACCCCATTTCTTCTAACTCCTATTCATTCTTCAAAATTCAGATCAGATTTCACCTCATCCAGAAAACTTTCAATGGCACTGTCTTAGTCCATTTGGGCTACTGTAACAAAATGTCATAAACAACACAGAATTTCTTTCTCACAGCTCTGGAGGCTGGGGAGTCCAAGCGCAAAGCACTGACAGATTGGATGCCTGGGGAAGGCCCCTCTCTGGTCCACAAAGGATGCTTTCTTGATGTACCCTCACGTGGTAGAACTGTCTGACTAGCTCTCTGGGGTCTCTTTTATAAGAGCACTAATCCCATTCATGAGAGCTCTGCCTTCATGATGTAATCACCTCCCAAAGGCCCCACCACCTTGGGGGTTAAGATTTTAACATATGAATTGGAGTGGGAGGAACACAAACATTCAGACCACAGCAGGCCCCTTGCTCTTTTAGGCTGGAATAGACCATCCAATATGTTGCCAGAACATCCCATGCTGCTTCTATAAGAGAACTTATTAAAATCATATAACATGTTTCTTGGTGACAGGAACTGAGTCTTTCATTTCTGTAACCCTAGTGCTTGACCCTGTATCAGGCATGTAACAGGTGCTCAATACGTTTGCCAAATAAGTGAATTGAAGTCTCCTGCTTGCCACCATTTGACCACTTCATTATTCTTTTTTTTTTTTTTTTTTTTTGGTTGGGGCGAGGGGGCGGAGGGTAGAGACAGAGTCTCACTATGTTACCCAGGCTGGTCTTGAACTCCTGTCCTCAAGCTATCTTCCCTCCTTGGCCTCTCAAAGTGCTGGGATTACAGGTGTGAGCCACCATACCTGGTGTAGAGTAAGTATTCTTAGGGATATCATTAAAGATTCAACTCTAAAAAGAACATCTTTGGATGTGGGGCCATAAAGTCTTGGAAATGGTGAAGGTTCCACTGTCAGTCCTTAGAAGGGAACTCTGTAGCTGCTGTATGCTCTCATAGTCCCAAGAATGGGCAAAAACAAGTGACAAAAAGAACACCAAAGGCACCTACTTGTCCCTCTGGGCCAGAGCCTCAGTGTATTGGTCAGGCTTGACCTGGTCTCCTGGTGCATCTTGCCTGTCCTTGGTGACTCCCTTCAGTTTCTCTGAGAGCTCCAGGTTACACTCCTTCTCTGCTTCCACCAGAGCTGCCATCCGTGCGGCTTCATTCCTTGCTAGCCTGGATTCCTGCAAAAAAAAAAAAAAAAAAAAAAAAAACTGAAAACTGAGAGGCTGCAAAGTCCCCACCTAGGTTAGGAGCCCCAAGACACAGAGTCATTTGATGAATTTGGAAGGAAAGTAGAGGCGGAAAGAGTGAATGCCAGAAGGCAGGGCAGTAGAAAAAGAGGTAGAAGAGGACCTCTCGCCATGGGCTTTTGGAACTGCTGCTCACCTCCTGCAGAAGCTGGATCTTATTCTCCAAGAGCTCATAAACATGCTCTGTCTCCTGCTGTCGCTCCTCAAACTGGCGCCGGAGCTCGGCTTCATTATGGCTGTTGGGATTCTCCACGTCAGCCCTACAACCGCAGAGCATTGGCCAGTCAGAGGCAGACAAATGATTTAGCAAGTGGACCCACTAAGCTGGTTCTAGTAATTCTCAGTCACACTGATAAGAAAAATGAAGCATTTTTCCCCTCTACAGTTTTCTGTGGAAATGATCTCTTCAACCTTTTCAAGTAATCTCTCAGGAACTCTAATTTCTTGTTGCTTGTCAAGCAGCATATACCTGACCCCCTAAAGGCTTCATTACTGCTATAGCTTCAAAAGGAGGAACTTTTATTTGGAAGGCAGGTAGTCATTGCATGGTTCAGCACTCAGCATTCATATTCGCTATTGTCTGGCCCGGGACTCTTCCATGTAGGCTACTTTCCTAAAAGGCTTTGCTAGTTCCCTTCCTATCTTGCTCTTTGATTTTAAAGTGTTCTTTCCACGTAGGTTGCTGGGACAGGATATCTACTTGGACATCCACAGAAATGTTTTCCTCATTTACAGCCAATAATCCATAGGAGACTATCCTGAGTCTAGGCCACCTATTCGGAGGAGTTCCACCCTGTTTTCCCATGGTCCTGTGCAGAGAGTAGACATTTAGTCTATGGAAGCCTGCGGTTTTGGCTAAGCTTTGCATCTCTGATATCCCCAGGAATGAATGTCCAGGCACTAGCATGAAGTGGGTAAGGTATCACCAGTTTATTTATAGCAAACAACAGCTGCCTTTAGATGTCTGAGGATTAGAAATATTGGGCCAGTATCAGGTGCTAAATGATCTTAATTCTGGTCTCATTTTATTTCTGTTTTAAGCCGTTTGTTGTGAACCACGGGCCATCTTTGCATTCGCAAGGCAGAGAATGATACTGAACCTTTATAGGCTCACAAAGTACTAAGACCTGTGGTATGCCAATATTTGACTCAGGAAGTTGTGTCCATGGAGACCAAATGGGGCTTACCTAAAGATTACAGGATTCCTTGGTTGGTAGTGGACACTACTCAGCACTGTCCCAGAGGCTATATTTACCTGAGCTCCCTTGTCATCATACAGCCTTTTAGGGAGTACGAGGATCTTGGTCGTAAAAGAGACAAACGTCAAGGTAATAACCTAAGATCCCAAAATAGGCAGACCTCAGGAATCATCAACTTGTACTCTGACTCCATATTCAACTCCGTATTCCTTGATAAATGCACTAGACAACCCTAACTACAATCTCTAGAGAATGGAAGTCATACATTTTCTGAGTAACTTAGCCAGGAATGCCTGAATTAAGAGGCTACAGCTGTTGTAATGTCAGAAGACCCTTGAACTTCATGCCAGAAGATGTGGGCTTTGCCACTGATTTGAGAAGACTTAAACCGTACCTTTGTTTTCTCATTTCTCAAAATAGAATAATGTCACCTAATTCAAAGTTAAGATGACATAAAAATTTTTTGAAAAGCATTACACAAATCTCAAAATTTATTACTAAATTGTTACTATAATCTTTTCTAAAATCTAAAAGCTCTCTTAATGCTTTAGTAATTATTAACAATACCAGCACATTGTGTATCATTTAATTTGGTTTTGAATATTCTGATCTTGCTAGATTGTTATCCTAACTATCAAGAAATACCATAGACATAGGAATGCCAGATCGGATTGATTGTATACTGATCCCAGGATATAATCTGAAAATATTTTTAACAATAATTTTAATAATAGTTGTCGTTTAACACTAAGTTTTTAAAAACTATAAATTATAAAAGTAACCATTTTAACAACATAAAAGTATATAAAGAAAAAAAATTAAGTCTGTTCCCCATCATAAACTCTGATCTCACTCCCCCAGTATAAGCCATGTTAAGGAGTTTGGTGTGTGACCCTCCAGGTTTTTCTATGCATAATTAAGCAAACACATGTACACGCAGAGAGAACTGTTTGTCTTTACTCAAAGAGGCTTCTCACTCAGTATTTTTTCCCCTTACTTAATCAAGGACTTTGCACCAGACAATAATGTAGAGCTAACTCATTCTTGTCAATAACTGCATAATAATGCACAGTATGGATATACTAAAATTTCTTCAACCATTGCCCTATCGATGGATAGCTGTTTCTAGTTTTTTGCCATTACAAACAATGATGCAATGATTTATTCTTTCACTCTAGTGCTTTTATTTATGAGGAATAGATTCCTTCTAGGGATTATGTGATCAAAGGAAATGCCCTTTTTTTAACTTAAATATGTAGCACCACCTACCAAAAATGTCACAATTCACACTCTCACCAGTAGTGTATACGAGTGCCAGTTTTCCCCAAACATTATGTCAGCCCTTGATGTTATTAGTAGATTGATTGATAATCTCTGATAAAGCTTATTTGCATTTGTCTCTTTCTACTAAAAGTGGAAGCATTCATTGTTTCCTGCTTAATTGATTGCTATTTAACAGGAAGTTTATAATCTTAGGTCTGGTGAATCTACCAGTCTATGGCAAGGTCCATCTGGCCTAGTAACAAAGAGCCCAAGGAAAAGAAAGCACATGAAAACCTATTGCCTCAGTTCCTGAATCTGACACAGCGTCAAATGCCAGAGAGAAGGGTAAGGAATTTGGTTCTAAATCTATTGCTTTCAGCTAGATGAGCCAGACTGTGGAAAGGACCAGAGCTCATCCAGTCCAAACAACAGCTCACCATGTTTTATCCAGATGCTGTTTCTTATCCTGGAGTTCTCGTTTCAGACTCTCCACTTCAACCTTCAGCTCGATGTTCTGAAAAACACACAGGCAATAGTCGTCATTAACTGCCACAGACCCTCTATCCTGAAACTAGGTTCCTTTTTGAATCTTGCCTAGGTCGACAGCCTGTCATCTCATCTCAGCCCTCTTCGCGACCCCTCCTGGCATAAATGGGGCTTCAGATGGATTAGCAACCCAGTCAGGGACAAATGAACTGTGCCACTTCAGGATTTCCGCTGAGCTACATACCTGTTCTCCCAAGCTACTCATCACTGCCCTGGATCATCAGCACTGTTCATTCTCTAAAGCAACGGAGGACACGGTATATATTAAAACAAACTTTTCTTACTAATACAGATCTGTCCCTGAAAACCAGATTGCTATATCTGGAATTATATTTTTAAATACCTGGGGATTTAATTATTAAAGAAATTCAGTTGTGAACATTTTTTAAAGACAATAATTTGCTTTTATCATAAAATTGGACTTTTATAAATTGAGTTTGCTTAAGGTGTGAGAAAACTCTGATGATAAACCTATATAGGGAACAATTAATTTTTATTGAGGCGAGGCAGCAAAAAGTAAGATTTTGGCAAAAAGAAAAAGGAAATAAAAACATTCCAAGTGCGTCTGGTGGAGGTCAAGTGGCGTGGTGTATGGGGAGGGGTATATTAATAGAAAATAGTTTGCAACTAGTTTGTGAAAATCATGCTAAGAAAATAGCACAGTAATCAGTAGAGGTCAAAGATTCATCAAGGAGCTTTAAGCAAAGTATCATCATGATCAGGTCTATGTTGAAGAAGGAATTTATGGTAGATGTGAAGAAGATGGGTGAGTGAGGAGGCAACTGACCAGAATGGGGATGGGGACTGTCTGAGGACAAAGAGGTACAGGGAGAAAGACTTAAAGGCATTTCAGGGCTTGCTGACTTGTGAGATTCACATTAGACTGGAAGGAGGAACAAAGACGCTGAAATTTCTAGCATGTGGATGGGGATGCATTCTATTAATTAAAACAGGAGCAGGTTTTGGGGGGAACCCCAGGAGGAGTCTGTCAATGGTAGCTGAGGGATTACTTTATTTCAGTTTAGAACTGAGTGTACAAAGATGAATTAGTCCCTTCCCTGATGAAGTCTGTAACAGTATTAAGAAAGAAGAATGTTATTAACTAAAAAATAAAGACGCCTTTAAAAGAGAGGTTGACAAAATCATTGACAGTATGGTAGCTGGAGTATGAAAGACGGTATTGTGGGAACTAGAACAGTAGGAAGGATTTTACTCTACAATCACCATAAAACAACCACCAATACCCAGATTCCTAGGAGTTCAAGGCAACACACTGTACGAGGGTATTGCCTACTGTACTTGTAAAGGCATTTTAAAACCCACGTTTTCATGCAGGGTGGTTGAAGCAAGAATACTAATTGGGAAAAATAGAAGCCTGATTTATATATTTAAGAGTTACTTAGAATTGAAGAATTTTAAAGTTGGAAGGCAGTTGGACTCAAGGTATTTTAGATCATATCACTAGTAAGTTTCCAGCTGACACATTGAAAGGAATGGTTGTTCCTCTGATAAGGCAATAGTAGGTAGTTTTGACTCAGGATAGAACATAGGTTGAGGTCAGATGAGTTTAGAATATCTTAATTTCTTCAGGGCTTACGTTATAGAAGAAAATTATAGATCTGTCTTTTTAGGATTTCCTTTAAAGATATCATTTTATGAACACTAAATATGGCTACCAGATTTAGCAAATAAAAATATAAGAATACCTGTTCAATTTAAATTTCAGATAAATAAAAATAATTTATTTTATTACATGTATGTCCTTTGCAATATTTGGGACATACTTATACTAAAACATTATATGTTGTTTATCTGAAATTCAAATTGAATCAAGCATCCTGTATTTTATCTGGCAATGCTTAATACCAAAAGATTAAAAAATGGCAGCAAAGCATATTTCAATATTGTATGAGGAAAAGGCCCAAGATCCCTATATCAATTCCATGGCCAGGCACTATGAAAACTATTCATCTGCTCTAACCGATCAATCAGTGAAATAGAAGATTTAATGAGCAGATGCTATGTCCCCAGCTTTGTGCTCAATACTAAGAGGAATGCAAATGTTACTGATATCATAAGAACTGGTCCCTAAGCTGGAGACTTTTCAAAGAGGTGAAGTGATATTCATTCTATTGTAAGGGAAATATAAAGATAGAGCAGTTTCCTCATCTGTAATATGGAGATAATTGTACCTTCCTCATTCTACCTCAGAGGGTTGTAAGATATAAATAAATTAATACATGTGAAGGACTTAGAACAGTGTTTCAAACATAGATATAATAATTATAATAACATTATTATCACCATCACCATCAACAACACCAGCAGCATTATCATCCAGAGACAGCAGTTTGTTTTCAACGAGATCATAATATTTCACATGGATTCAGTACTCAGAATATGATGTTAAGAAAGAGGACTCCTAACTTTATTATTTCTGCCACCAACTGATTCAGTTGTGTGACCTTGGGTAAAATTCTGCTAAGGGTTCTCCACCTGAAAAATGACAAAGAATGGGTAAAAAGTGATTTAAATCTCATATGAAAGAAAATGTGATCTGTAATTATGAAGCATTATCAATGTTATTCTTTTTGCCAGGCAAACCTATTAAATCAGAAAGTCTAGACACTTGCTAAATTACCTCAGATAGGCCAAGAATGCTTGAGCAGATAAAAAACAAAACAAAACAAACAAACAAAAAAAACCTCATGTCTGAAAACACATGAGGTCTGCAGTGACTGGAGCTACATAAATGACTGTGGCTAGTTCTCAGTCTCATGATATGACATGGAGAGTCTCTTATCTGGCATAAAGTAAAGAGAAGGAAGTCCTCTGAAAAGGCCCTTACTACCATTCTGGCATGAGAAATCCTTGAATGTTTAAGTAAAAACAAACAACAGGAAATGTGGGAGGTAGTAAAAAACATGAAGAGAACCAGTCTAAAGCCAGAAAAAATTAGGTTCAAATCCTGGTTCTATCACTTACCTGCTAGGTGACTTTGGGCAGGTTAACTAATCACTCTGAACCTCAGGTTTCTCAGAGGTATAGCGTGGTTGCTTTCCTTTCTAATGAAAACAATAACAACTATTTCACAAAAGATTATATGAGGATTAAATGAGATAATGTGTATGATACATGTAGAACACTGCCTGGAACACAGCTGTTCAACAACCTTTGTTTACTTTCCCTTCGTGTCCATGATAACTAGTGTCAGCCAGCCTCAGCCTCACCAGGAAAGACATTTAAATCTAAAGGGAAGAAAAATCGAGGTTGTAAATTATGTAAGCTCTATCTGCTTTAAATCCTAGATAAGAAAATGAAGTTAATACTTGGCCAAAGAGTCACAGATTTGAAAGACCTTAGCATTTATCTGTTCCAGTTCTCTCATTTTAAAGATAAGGAAATTGGAACCCAGAAGGGTTGCCTCCAATGTAAAAGCAGTAACTGAAACCAGCACTCTACTTTTGCTTCAGCATTTCCCCCAGAAAGACCAGCTCAGAAAACACTGCCCAGTTTTGCCTGATTTAGTAGAATGTGGTAAGTTATAGAATTAAAGAATGTGCTGCATTACCTTAGTCTTGAAAGAATATACGGAGGCAGTAAGTGTAGGGGTCAAGAGCATAGGCCCTGAAGGCCAGAAGCGGGCTTGGCAAGTCACCTGTCCTCTCTAAAAGCCTCAATCTCCTCATCTATCAAGGGAATTGTAATGATACCAATCTCCTGTGGATGTTAAGGAGATTAAATAAAATGAATGCACAAAAAAAGCACATTGCACAGTGTCTGGCATAAATAAGCATTCAAAAAATGTTAGCTATTATTAATTATGAAAACACAACAGGCCAGGTGCAATGGCTCGCGCCTATAGTTCCAGCAGTTTGGGAGGGTGGGGTGGGAGGATCACTTCAGGCCAGGAGTTCAAGACCACCCTGGGCAACATTGCAAGACCCTGTCTCTACAAAAAAAAAAAAAAAAAAAAAGCCAGGCATGGTGGCACACACCTGTAGTCCCAGCTACTCAGTAGGCTGAGGCAGGAGAATTACTCAGCTTCAGCCCAGGAGTTTAAGGTTGCAGTGAGCTGTAATTGTGCCCACTGCATTACAGCCTGGGTGACAGAGCAAGATCTTGTCTCTGAGAAAAGGAAAAAACAAAACAGAAACAACAATTTACTCTCTCTGACTAGGATGGCTGAAGTTCTCAGGCATAATCATGTATTAAACTAATATTATGTCATAGAAAAGAAAGAAAATTATTACACTAAAGGTGTGCTATCCTAGTCACTTGCACACAAATACACACCCAACCTGAACCTTTTCACTTTAGCTTTGTCCTTTTGAGATAAGAAAAAGGAGAATGAAAAAAGGGGCAAGAATACAAACAGGAAAGACAAAAACAAGAATGACTTCTCCAGGCTTTAGCATTATGTTTATTCAACAGATAATAAGGTTTCTGAGTTTCACATAGAATTGCTAAAATGCCTTTATCTCTACAAGATTAGATTCTAAATTTTATGATCAGTCTAGCGGATCAAAGTCATTTAATTTCACAGGTGCTACAAAATCCTACCACATGAAAATGCAAGTACAAATCAATCCACAGCATCCAAGTCTACTCCTTTTGCAACTATTTTCTGTAGAAAAATCACTGCATAGCTTATCACATTTTTCCATTCTTCATTAGTAAATATGCATATGTAAGTTGCTAAATTCTAAGTATAGCTTAGGTGGTTCGAAAATTAACTGCATTTGCTCATTTTATCACCAGACCTCCTCAGCTCTTCCTACAGATATCTAAGGAAATTTATGTACTCAAGAAAGGGGAGCTGGGGAGGGAAGCACCCCTCTTTCTTTATGTCTCCAAAGGAGAGTTCACCCACCTAATTCAAGGAAAAGTTTCAGCGATGAAGCTGAAATTAAATGATAAGAAATACAGTAAATTTTTACTATAATGTGACTACCTAGAACTAGAGGACAGGGCTAACAAGTATATAAATGAACTGTGTTTAATCAGACTTTCTCTGTGTCCACAGTTTGTTTTGTTTCAGGAAACATCACTTGACCAGAGTCTTAACAGCAATCCATGTTAAACATAGGATTCTACTGAAATGATTTCCACCCTGGTGTTTACTGAAAAGTTCAAGTAGGATAGGGTTAAAAGTCGGCCGGGCACAGTGGCTAATGCCTTTAATCCCTGCACTTTCGGAGGCTGAGGCAGAAGGATTGTTTGAAGCCAGGAGTTTGAGATCCTGTCTAGGCGTGGTTGTGTGTGCCTGTGGTCCCAGCTACTCAGGAGGCTGAGGTGGGAAGGTTGTTTGAGCCCAGGAGTTTGAGGCTGCAGTGAGCTGTGATCACACCACTACACTCCAGCCTGGGCAACAGTGAGACGCTGTCTCTTAAAAAAAAAAAAAAAAAAAAAGGCAATCAGCAGTAACCAATTACCTGACTCCTTTCCAAACCTTCAATTTTTACTCTATAAATTGATCCATTGCTCATTGCTCATGTAATCCACCATGTGGCTATCTCTTTTAAAAATAAGATTTTCAAAATTTGGCCCCAATAAAAGCCATGGCACAGTGAATCCTAAAAAACTACCTTTTAGAGAAACACAGAGAAATGGCTTTGCCTGGTCACTTAAAAAAGTCTTAATCCAAAATGAATCAATCCTTTCATCATTGGATGTGATTATTCCCCATTACATTAACCAAGTCAATAGTTTGCACACTGTCTCCTGCTTAATACTAATATTCCACAAGACAGCTCTGGGAATAGGAAAGGGAAGAGTGTTAACAAGTCTGCTCTGACTCTTTCACAGGCCTGGTCCTCCACTCTTAACGACTGTGTTAGTGTTGAAAAGGACTTTAAAGGTCCTATGAGGAGTAATGAAGATATTTAAAATGTGTTTCTTATACTCAGTATGTTTGCAATCCAGTTGAAGAGATAAGAGCATAATTCCAAGGCTTGGATTAAAAATGCTAAAAGTGATGTTTAGTGGGGAGCTCAGATATGGCTGGAGTTGCCAGGTAAGGCTTAATGGGTAAGACATAGAGGGGTGGAGAAGGTCAGGATAGATAAGGAAATACAGTATTAAGATAAAAATTGCTATCAACCCAAATGTGTAAGTACCATTCAGTAGCTCACTTATTTCAAGCATAAATATTTGAAACAGCAAAGTCCTAGAACAATTTTTAAAATTTCATCCATCAACAGATGAATGGATAAGCAAAATGTGGTATATCTATACGTAGAATATTATTTAGCCATAGAAAGGAAGAATACATGCCACAACATGGGTGAATCTTGAGAACATTATGATAAATGAAAGAAGTCAGTCACAAAGAACCACATATTATATCATTCCATTTATATGAAATGCCCAGAATTAGCAAATCCACAGAGAAAAGAAAAGTATATTGGCTGGGGGGGATAGGGAAATTGGGGAGTGATGGTTGATGGGTCAGAGTTTCTTTTTGGAATGATAAAACGTTCTAAATTGATGGTGATGATGGCGGCACAACTCTGTGAATATACTAAAACATCGGTGTGTACATTGTACACCTTAAATGGGTGAGTTGTAATGCATGTGAATTATATCTCAATAAAATTGTTATAAAAATGTTTCAAAAAGTCCTAGGAAGTCTTAATAGTTATATTTCAATGATGATAATTATCACATATACACTTAGAACAGTGTCTGACATATAGGAATATTATTGTTATATCTGAACTACAGAACAAAACTGTACAATGTCTTCAGGCTTCTCTAACAGAGATTATTTATCAGTGGATATTTCAAAATCTCTTTCCAGTCTTGCCGCTCCTCTTCAGCCCCCTAGCTACCCCCCTATTAGGCACTCCTGTCTCCTCACCAGGAGATCAGAGCACATGAATAGTCTCATATCCGTTCTCCACAACATCAGCCCCTCCACCATTTACATTTTTCCTAAAGCGTAGCTCTGGTTATTTCATTCCCTTTATCCAAAAATCTTTTAATGATTTTTAACTTTACAATAATTAAATTTTACACAACTGAGCCTGATCATAGAATCTATTCAAAATTTGACCTCAATCTACCTAACTAGCTTTAACTCCCATTATTATCTCCCAGCCTAACTGGATTTTCCAAACATACCATATACACTCTTGGTGCCACGTCATTGTTCTCCCTACGCTTCATCATTAAGTGCCATGTCCCTTGTGAAGCCTTAACTTTAGTCCCCCAATTAAAAGTAATTTCTCATGACTTTGATATTATGAGTTTTCATATTGTCATTCTTTTTGTTAACATGGACATACATATAAATGCTTCATATTCTACATGTCTTATTTACCCTTTTAAATTACAAACTCTCTAAGGACAGAGTAAATGATGGTGTGGTGGGACTAGCCAGGTGTACTGGTTTTGCCTCTCAGCTTTGTGATGCTCAGACAGGAATTTAAGGAGAGGTAGACCTAGGTTCGAATGCCTTTCTGCCACTTCCTAGCTGGGGGATTATTTGTGTCTAAGTTACATAACCTCTTACAACCTAATTTCCTCATCTATAAAACGGGGCTAAAAAAATTACCTTGAGGGTTGTAGAGAGGAATAAATGAACCTATGTAAAGTACCCAGCACAATGCCCAATTCAAATAACTGGCAGCTGCGAGTCATCTGAGGCCTTCTCGGTGTCTTGGACCTGCATGTGTAGTGAGAGAATTGAATGAGTGGACCAAGAAATGAACAAACTAACAAGGAACAGATGGACTCAAGGCAGAAGAAGTGGAGTGACAATGACATGTTTGTTGAGTGAGTGAAAGGGATAGATAATGCTGTGCGATTGTGTAGAAAACCTTTTATCTGAAATCTTTAAAAGACTTTCTCAGTTTTAAGCTAAGAATATTCTCTAATAGGCATATTACTAACCCACTGGTGACAAAAGGTTGAATACAATTTAGGATTCCAGTCTCCTCCTCTTCTACCTCTCATCCTCCCCTTTAAAAGGGCTGAACATTCCACTCCTGTGTACTACATTGGAACTCAGAAATAATCAACTGATTAAGATCTCTAGATCTTAAAATGGATATTTTAGAGGGAAAATTGAGTATGGACCCAGTATTAGATGGTGTTAAGGAACTGTTATGAAGCTTTTGGGGTACAAAAATAGTACTGTGGTTATGTTTAAAAACAAAGCCGTGTCTGTTATATTCTGATGTCTTTCCAGATGAAGTTATATGATGTTTGAGAGTTGGTGTAGGGAGTGGAGGACAGGAAGGAGAAAGAACAGTGCGGGGAGATCAATGAAAAGAACAGCAGAGTTCTGGAAACTGTTAAAGCTGGGTGACAGCTGGCGTATGGGACAGATACATGGGAGCTACTATTTATCTTTGCTTATGTTTTAAATTTTCATAATGAAAAGTCAAAAGGAGCATTCTCATTATGAAAAGGTAAACGTCCATACTCTTTTTTATTTTTTCATTTTCATTTCTGGCATTACCTAAACTACGGTCACAGAGAGCAAAGAACATTCGGCTCCCTGTAGCACCTTCTTTCAGGCACCAGATGACCTAAAATAGACTCAATGGTGCTAAGTCTATTTCCCGATATTGAGGGATAAAGAGAATAAACCAGCCTCTAAGCACCTCTCAAACTTGGGGGATGCAGAATACAATTGAGTGTGGGTCACAGGGAGGAAAGAAGAGGTGTAGAAATAAATGACAAACCAGGTTCATTTAAACAGGAATCTGCAACTTCTTTAATTGGGCAGATTGAACCAATCAAAGCAGTTTTCTCACTTCACCTCTTACCATCCTTTAGTCTCTTCAGCTTTCACATCGCTTCCCCCACTCGCTTCCTCCCCCTTTCACCTGCTCACCTTACCCAGCCTGATCTGTACCCTTCTAATCTGACACAGGATCACAACGACATCAGTCATTACCTGGCAGCCATTTCTGCTGATAACCGGAGTTCTGAGTGATGTTGGTCATTCACGGGGAGATTGTTTCTGAGCTCCACCCAGCCTTTGGTGGTACCAACCTCCTCTAAACACAAGGGCTTTTACTGATTGAGAAATCAATCATCTGAGTGCCCCTGGTTGCCACCAAAGCTCTGCCTCAGCTGCTCTCTGCCTAGGATGCCTTCTCTCCTCTTTCTAAACCTGTTCTTCATTAAGGTTCAGTTCAAACATCCTGCCCTACAGGAAACTCTCCCCAGTCCCCCAGTCAGAACTAATAATTCCTTTCTCTTCATTCCAACTGCACTTAGTTCATAACTATTATGACTATAATTTAACATCTATACTGAGGCCTTTCTGAAAGTAAAAAAAGGGAAGGGTGCTATCATAATTATTTCAGGGCAATAGGCAAAAATCAAGACCGTCCTGAATAAACCAGGACTCACGGCCCTCTGACATATATTTCTAGTATAGCACTCACCTCACTCTGCCTTTTATTAATTTAAAATGTCTGGCTCTCCCTCTAGGTTTTAGAAAAGTACTTAGCTCTCAGTAGCTTTCAGTATAAATTTATGGAATAAACACTTTTATCTGTCTTGAATTGATGACTTATATTTTAGTTTTGGTATTTAACTTCAAATTTGTGCATTCATGGGTGTGTGTTTCAACTAATCTGCAAGCTCCTTGACAACAGGGACCATGTTTTATTTTATATCTCACAGTTTGCTGCGGGACTAAAAGGAGGCACTAAAAACACAAAAAGCTTGACAACACACCAACATATATTCATTGATACAATCAACAAGTAAAGTATTTATTGGAGTTGGAAGGCTGCCAAAACCTAAGTGCTTTTCTTGGCATCATAGTCGTTGACCTCAAGGAGCTCTCGGTGTAATAGGAGGGAGGTTAGTGTCAGTGAGTGAAGGAAATGGGCATTGCACCTTTATAAGACAGTTGGAAGCAAACCAGAGAGGAGCAAGCCTTCCATAAAAGAGTCTTTATCTGGGACAAAAATAAATATGGGCTGGGCGCCATGGCTCATGCCTGTAATCCTAGCACTCTGAGAGGCCAAGAGGGGAGGATTGCTTGAGGTCAGGAGTTTGAGACAAGTGTGAGCAAGAGTGAGACCCCACCTCTACAAAAAAATAGAAAACTTAGCCAGGCATGGTGGCACAGGCTTGTAGTCCCAGCTACTCGGGAGGGTGAGGAAGGAGGATCGCTTGAGCCCAGGAATTTGAGATTACAGCGAGCTAGGATGATGCCACTGCACTCTAGGCCAGGTGACCCAGAGTGTAATACCACCTGCATTGGTCATCTTTTACACTGATGTGAGCTACCCAACCACTAGTCAGAAGGTGTTCAAATGCAGAGCATTAAGTTTTTAGACTTTAATGTGGAGTGGAGGAAAGTCTTCATTTAGAGGTACAATCCCTGCATTTCTACAGATTCCATGTTCACTGTCTTTTACTGGTGCAGTTAAGCCCCAAATTAGACACATAGGTTGCCCCGACATGTGACAAGTGTCTTTCATTGCCAAGGAAAGGATACAGGGCCATGTCCTCAGCCTTAGTAACCAGAGGACTCTGCAAGGCCAGGACATTCTCCTGCCAGAGCCTGCCTAAGCATCCAGTTCCCCCAAAGAGAAGAAAAAAACCAAGTGGAAAAGTTTCAGTTTGTACAATACAAGGATCCAAATCCAAATGGCTAAACTTCTCTGTTAAGGTCACTGTTTCAAGCACAACCTACATCAGTCCTTAGTAGGAGCCTGAAAGCAATACCATTCCTTTCTCAGCCTGGTTTCCCTTGATTAGACAAATACAGACACCCATATCTGAGTAAGCACCACAGCCAAGGATGAGGTCTAAGGAGATTAGGTGTGTAGACAGACATAGCTAGGACTTGTGTGTGTGTGTGTGTGTGTGTGTGTGTGAGAGAGAGAGAGAGAGAGAGAGAAGCAGACAGACAGATTATCTCACAAGTCAGCTACCCTGTCCTCTGTCCAATGACCACTCTCTCTGTCTCACTGGGCAGAGGACAGGGTAGCTGACTTATGAGACAGATGCATTTGTTTATTCATTTGTTTCTTCATCAAATATTTAGCGAGCATCTACTTTCTATGTGCAAATACTCTAACAGGCACTAGGAAGATCAAGACAGACACAATTATAGGCTGAGAACAGCTGAGGCAAAGCTTTGGTGGCATCCAAGGGCACTTACATGATTGATTTATCAATCAGTAAAAGCCCTTATGTTTAGAGGAGGTTGGTACCACCAAAGGCTGGATGGGTCTCAGAAACCCATCTCGGCTGTGAGAATTTACAGCCTATGGGGGTAATTAAACAGATGATTATAGTAGAGTGTAACAAACAGAAGAGAACCCAGAATCAGATAGCTGTATGGAAATGTGCACAGGTGGCAGCTATAAATACAGCAGATACACACATTAATGCAGGTCCATCATGTAACTCCCGACTTTAGCCTCTAAAGAAACACTCCTGGACCTAAATCAAGATATATCATACCTTGGGTTGCTCTTTCTCTCAGCTTTCAGTTCTAGCCTTTTAGGGAGCAGCACTAAAAGAAACTACAACACTGCCAAAGGAAAACAAAGAATCTAGTACTACTCTAGTATTTTTAGGGCAGTGGTATGGTACCATGCAAAGTACAGGTTTTGGAACTAAATTGGCCTGGGTTCAAATACAAGCACTGTCACATTATATTAGTTTGAACCATAGGAAAATACAGATATTCAACTACTTTTTTACAGTTTCACATAGTTCATCCTCTGTATTCTAGAGGTAAATTACTTTGACCTAGTTTCAGTTCCTTCGGATGTTTTTTTAATGGTGCTAATGTCACTACCTTTCAGGGACATTGTAAGAATTAAATGAGAAGATATAAATGAAAATACCTGACACATACAGGGTGTTCAATAAATGTTAGTTTCCCCAAAGGTAGTCAGACACATGAATCATAAGGAAATATAGCTATTTCTGGTCAATACTGAGTTTAGGAACCCAAGAAAAAATAGATCAAAAGAAGTGTCTTTGGATTTTGATAGTGGGGGAAGCTGTATGTATGTGGGGGCAGGTAGTAAATGGGAAGGCTCACTACCTCCTGCTCAATTTTGCTGTGAACCTAAAACTGCCCTAAAAAAATAAAGTTTATTTTTTTTAAAAAAAAAGAAAAATGGGAAAAATGAGGTGTTTTATTTAGACTGAACACAGAGTGCCCATATGCACACTGCCTTGGTATTTAGACTGATCTCCAGTTAAAGCCTTCTCGTTGTGTCATGAGCTATTCATTCCCTGTGGTCACTCTGTTAGAATCTTGGTTGAGTCCCCAGAAGCCTCTGTTGATCTGGCCTAACTGAGCTGGCAAGTGAGCAAACACACACAAATACCAATGATCTCAGTGATGCTCTCCCCTCCCCGGGACATTCCTTAGCAGGACGAATCTCACTTGGCTGGAGCCTCCTGTTCACAAATAGGCCTGACTGGGCTTAATTTAGCAAAGTTCAGGCCCCCTGCAAAAGCCAGGGATAAGGCTGAAGCTTCTGCAATCCCTCAGGACACCTTGTGTGGAGACGGGAACCCAGCCCCGCTGAAGAAGCTAAAGGGGGTATTCAGAACGGTTTGTTTTTCTCAGTTATTTAGGAACTGGAGTTTACGGGAACCATCCTTTACTTTCCCTAACTTCTCACACAAATGTTTTCTTTGGGCAGCAAAGTATAGAACTTGGAACTAAGTAAAAACTTACTTTGGAGTATAAAAAAACTATATTAATTTTTCTATAATTGGTACATAGGAAACTTATGGCTTGCTAAAAATTTTTAAATTATCTATGGCATCTAATACAATCTGGCATTTATTCCAAAATTTGGCTTTCAATTCTGGATTGACACTTGCTTTAATCTCTTCTCTGAAAAGGATAAAGCCACTTGTTGGTGTTTTCCAAGGTCCAGGACAATTTTTCCTACATTGAAGCTTACACAACCAACTGGACTCTAAGTTCTAACATCTGGCAGTCACTCCGTCCTTGGAAGCCTAGCTGTGTTCTGAAGCCAGGTCCTATGATCAGGCAACTCTTCTGAAGTTAAGCTTCTGCTCGGGACCAGGGACAGCACTTACCCTGCAGACTACAGATGTGCCATCCAGGACGGCAGGCATGAGCCACATGTGGCCATTGAACCCTATGACTAGCCCAAGTAGAAATGTACTGCAAGGATTTCAAAGACGCAGTACACACTAGATTTCAAAGGCTAAACACAAAAAAATAATGTAAAAGCTCATTAATAAGGTTTAACACATTGACTGCCATGTGAGTTGTATTTAACTCACGCTAGTTTTGAGCCCGGGGCCTCGTGAAGCATATGGAATTCACACATCTCTTCACCTTGGGAGCCACATGAACTATTAATATTTTTCCTGTTGCATATAACTCACGCACAGAAAATAAAAACAAATTTTTCATTAAATTAGCAAGAATCGTTTTATTTTTGAAGTTTTTATTCTATTTTTGTAATAAAACACCGTGGCCCCAAGGAAAATTTTTTTTTTCTAGTGTGGCAGTCAACATGTTAAATGTTGATTTCATGTTGAAATGATATTTTAAATATATTAACATTAATTTTGCATATTTCTTTTTACTTTTTTTTAACATGGATGCCAGAAAATTTGAAATTACATGCATGGCTTATATTATTTTTCTGTTGGACAGTGCTTTATAAAATGTTAGGAAAAAGATGTATTAGCTATAAGTACACCACATGAAGACATGTTCTGACCTGCACCACAGTTAATTCTATGGTCTAAGAGCACCTGAAAGAGTTTTATGGGGTTATGGCATTCATCAACCATCAAAATACAGAAATGACTCCAGCTAATTATGAGTGAAGCAAAACCATTGAGGCAGGGTGATACCAGGCACCACACTGAATAAGAGTCAGCATCACAATACTACTCAAAGTATTTTCAGACCCCACATTCTTAAGTGTCATGAGGGTAGGCATTCGGTCTATCTTCTCACCACCATATCCTCATGCTAGCACAATGCCCACACATAGAAGATGAGTATATGTCTACCAAAGGAATGAATGCCGCTGTTCAAAATAAAAACATAGCCCACTCATAAAACAACTCTCACTGCGAAGAATTTCCTCTTCCTACTCTGTTTCTTTTCTCAATTTGTTTCCTACTTCAACCAACCTCTCTCTCGGAGAGACTGCCCAGTTCCAGGAAGAGGTGGAGGAGGTTCAACTGGAGTACTGCAAGGCCCAGCTGGGCCTCTAGGGGTGGAGGGAGGAGACAGCAAAGGAAGAGGAGGTGTCTCCTCATTTACCTTTTCTGTACTGATGAGCCTCATCTGCAACTTCTAGGGTATTTGCAAGCAATCAACACAAAACTTCTAGAGCTCCATTATGGGCTCAACAATGTTTATGGTGAAGGCTATGGAGGAAGTTAGAGATGGATCTAGTCCACGTAGCGTTTATAATCTAGAAGGAGAGATTTTTAAAATACATATACATGGAAAGATAATTGCCAGCCAGGGATTAAATAATATGTACCAAATAATGTATCTGAACTGCAATTGCTGGAACAACACAGAGAGGGAGAGAAAATTTCAGGCAGTGGTGATGAGGAAAGGCCCACCTACACAGGTGGAATCTGAGTTAGATTCTGAAAAATAAGTAGAATTGGATATGCAGAGAGAAAGAATAGGGGTATTCCAGGCATGAACATGGACCTGTCAGCAGGAATTAGCACACATGAGGGAGAGTAACTCACTCTAGGAATATGTTTGAAGATACCTGTGAGGGAATAAAGCTTGTTTCCTACCTCACTAAAAGGTAGTGAGGTATTGAAACACTGGAGACCATTATCCTAAATGAAGCATCTCAGGAATGGAAAAACACACACCACATGTACTCTCTAATAAGTTGGAACTAATTTATAGGCATACCTGGGCACAGAGAGAAGTAAAAGTCATTGGAAATCAAGAAGGGCAAAGGAGCATGGAAGGGGAGGGGGTGGTTAAAAACCTACCTGACAGGTACAATGAACACTACTCAGGTGATGGGCACCCTAGTAACCCTCACTTAAGCATTATAAAAGCTATCCATGTAACCAAAACATACGTAGCCCCTTAATATTTTGAAATAAGAAGAATAAAATCATTAGGGTTTCCTACATATAAGATCATGCCTGCAAACAAATATAAATTTATTTCTTCCTTTTCAAAAAAAAAAAAAAAAGAATATTGAAACAAACAGGAAAAAACCCTAACCATATCTATCCTACCACCGCATCTATCCATCTACCCGCATCTGTATTCACGTACCCTGTTTTTCCACTTATGACCACAGATCAACTATCCATACTCCTATCTAAAGCCAAACCTTCCACTTATGCATTAAGTCCCCTTCTCTCTAATTCTCAAAAGCAACATCCAGAAAGTTTCCTCAATAGTTTCCTCCATCAATATTTCACTTTCTACTGGAAAATTTTACTGGTATATGAACATGCTATTATTTCACCTATCTTTTTAAAAATCCTCTATGAACTTCATACCCTTACCAGGTACTGTCCCATTTATTTGCTCTCCTTTGAAACAAAACTCAATATAATCATCTGGGCTACTGACTCCAATGCCACTCCTCCCACTTTGTCTTAAACCCACTGCAATCAGGCTTTTGCTTCCACCACTCCACCAAAACTAATCAAGATCACCAACGACATTCATGTTGTTATTAATAAATCCAAAGGTCAATTCTTAGTCATCATATTACTCAAGCTATCTGCAGCATTTCAAAACGTTGATCCTGCCTCGTGCTTTATACACTTTATTTGGCTTCCAGGACTTCAGATTCTCTTGCTTTTCCTCCCACTTCCGTGGTTCCTATCTTCTCTGTCTGCTCATTCTTCCTCTTTTCTCCAAACTATTACGGTAATCCAGGGCTTAGTCTCTGGTCCTCTTCTCTTCCCCTCTTGGTTAAGTCTAACTTGCTTGGTGATCTTCTATAGTTGCATGGCTTTAGATACCATCTATACACTGATGGCACTCACATTGTCATCTCCAGCCCAACACTTTTGCCAGAATGTCAGGCTTATATACTCAACTGCTTACTTGATGTAAAATGTCTAACAAACATCTTAAACACAAAATGTCCAAAATTAAACTTCTACTCTCCACCCTCAAACCTGCTCCACCCATAGCCTTCCCTATCTCAATTATAATCAACTCCACCCTTCCAGTTGCTTAGGCCAAAAACCCTGGAGTCTTCCTTGATTCCTTTCTTCTCTCACATTCCACATCCAATCCATCAACAAATCCTTTTGGATTTGCTGCCTTTACCATTTCCCTGCATCCATGGCCATTACCTCAGTCGGCTCACCATCATCCCCTGCGTGGATTACAGTAGTGGCTTCCTAACAGTCTTCCTGGCTTCTACTGCTGCCCTTCTAGGGCCTATTTGCAATACTGTAACCAGATTTATCTTTTCAACAGTCAGATAGGACTGTCATTTGTTAGATCATTCCTCCACTCAAAGCTCTGCAATGGCTCCCCACATCACTCTGAGTAAAAGCTGAAGTCTTTAAATTCATCTACAAGGGCCTGCCTGATCTGCACCAGCCCCATCACCTCCCAGCATTCTTACCCTTTCTCATGCTGCTTCAGCCACAGTGGCTTTTCTGATGTTCTCTACCTGGAATATTCTTCCTCCAGTTATCTATTGGGCTAACCCTCATCTCCTTCAAGTTGTTGTTTAAAAAATCATTTTCTATGGTATAGTCATTTTGGAAAATAGTCTGGCAGTATATCGCAAATTGAAACACAGTTGAACACCCCTAATCTGAAAATCTGAAACCTAAACTGCTCTAAAATCTGAAACTTTGAGTGTTGACATGATGCCACAAGTGGAAAATTCCGTACCTGACCTTGTGTGATGGATCTCAATTAAAATGCAGGTCCACAACACACAGTTTATTGAGCGTCCCCAAAGGAAAAATAAAATTATCTTCAGGCTATGTGTATAAGGTGTATATGAAATATAAATGAATTTCTGTTTAGACTTGGGTCCCATCCCCAACATATCTCATTATGTATATGCAAATATTCTAAATTCTGGAAAAATCCAAAATCTAAAACACTTCTGGCCCCAAGTATTTCAGATAAAGAATACTCAACCTGTGTAAGCTTATTATATCCTAACAGTTCTACTATTGGGTATTTACCCAAGATAAATACCCAATAAAACAAAGACTTGTACATGAATATTCATAGCAACTTTATTGACAATAGCCAATCACTGGACACAACCCACATGTTCATCAACAAATGACTGGATAAACAAATTGTTTTACATTTATACAATGGAGTACTGTTCAGTAACAAAAATGATAAAAATAAAATAAAAAATATAAAAATAAAAATCAGCACTACTGATACAAACAAAATGAACCTCAAAATTATTATGCTAAGTGAAAGTGCCAGATAATGCAGTCTATACTGCATGATCTATTTATATGAAAATCTAGAATAGACAAAACTAATCTATAAACAGAAAGCAGATCAATGGTTATCTGTAGCTAGAAATGTGAAAGGATTGGCACCAATGGGACATATGGCAACATTTTGGGAAATATTTTATATCTTGACAGTGTGGTGGTTGTTACATGGTTGTATATATTGTTAAAACTCATCAAACTGTATACTTAATAAAGGAAATTTTAACAAAAGATGAAGAAAAAACAAAAATGATAAAGGAAGTGGCAATGTGAACAGCCGAGCGCAAAGGGTGAGTGAGGAGCTCAGCATGGAGACCACCAATCTAGGATGCTTTCATCACCTCAGGTCAACTTGGAGGCTATAAATGCTGTGCAGGTAAACCCAGGAACAAACCTTCCCCCACTGGTCACTCTCAAGTTTATTCACTTCTCTTTCCATCCCACAGCTACAAAAAAAGAGTCAAAGGTAGTGGACAGACCATCTGACAGTGGACAGACTGTAACGTGTTCCCCACGGTCCCTGTTTGCTGGTGTCCGTGCCCTGTGTAACCCATCCCTTTGGGTGTGAGCAGGACCTGTCACTTGCTTCTCACCAACAGAATACAGCAAAGGTGATGGAATGTCACCATGGTGATTAAGTTTTAAGACACTGTCTTGTTACCAGACTTGCTCTTTAGAGCCTCTCCTTGCTGACTTGAAATGGCCACATGGGGAACGCCCATATGGCAAGGAGCAGTAGGTGGCCTCAAGGAACTCTGGACAGCCTCTAGCAAAGAAGTTCAGGGCCCTCAGTCCTATCACTGCCAGGAAATGGATCCTGCCGACAACCTGAGCAAGCTCAGTATCAGATTCCCCAGTCAAGCTTCTAGATGAGAATGTAGCCTGGCCAACACCTTGGTTGTAGCCTACTGAGACCCTAAGCAGAGAACCCAGCTAAACTGTGCCTGGATCCTCATCCACATACACTGTGCTATAATAAATGTGCGGGGATGGGTGGGATAGGTGTGGGAGGGTGTTTGTTTGTTTGTGTATTATTTATTTATTTAGAGACACGGTCGCACTATGTTGCCCAGGCTGAACTCGAACTCTTGGGCTCAAGCGATCGCCCAGCATGGGAAGGTGTTTCAAATCACTTTCTCAATATGGCTTCTCCTGGCCACTCCTTAATACTGCAACCTAACTCTTCACTCTTGGACTTTTTGACTTTTTACCCTGATCTACTTTTCCATTTTTTGTCCCCAAGAGGACCTTCACTTTCTAACATTCTATGTATTTTATTTATTTATAGTATTTGTTATGTATTATCTGCCTACCCATGAAAAAATATAAGCTCCATGAGGGCAGGAATGCCTGCTTGTTTTGTTCATTGATATATACTCCAACCACCTCCAAGAGAGTCCAGAACATAGTAGGGGCTCAATACTTATTTTTAAATGAATGAAGCCTATTGTTTAGGTTTAAATTAGGATTGACGTATCCTTATCTCAGTAGGGACAAAGAATAGCTAATTACCACCTGTCACATACTCAGACTTCATGTACCTAAAATTCACTATTATGTTACCTATAAGTATGTTTTCCCGAAAGTGAAAAATTCTTATTCCATTGCCTTTTTCTCCTAAGCTTCATTTTCTAATCTTTAATTTGGTTTCCTTCGAATTCCTGGAGTTCCATCCCAAACTCAGTGCAAGTGTAAAAGAGCAGAGACAGGGATAAGGGTGGCCCAGGTTCTATCACATGTCACACAGCAATATGCACCCGTTTCACAAGTAAAATTGAGGTCACCTTTTACTGCAGATGCATCAGTAAGACAATGCCACCTCTTCCTGCCACAGTCTTGGTGAAAGCAACCATAAAAATAGGTATCGTTTTACTAGGGCTCTTTCTCTTCAGTCAGACCTGCTACAATGTAGAGTTATTCACTGAAAAACATCATTTGCATTTGAAAGAGTGACTAACTTTAAATTCTAAAGAATGTACCAAAGCCTTGCTTATTAACTGTAGAATTAGGCCATGTAGCTGCTGGGATACCAGGTACACTCCCTGAGAGTATTAAGGGCAAATTTGGTCCTGTGAAAAATGGGGACAAGACATTTGCTTCATAGGGCCATCATATGGTTGAGATTAAATATATGAAAAACACATAATACGGTGCCTGGCACATAGTAAACACTAAATTGATCTCTTCCCCACAGGATTTAAACAGGAAGCAGTTAGCATTTACTTTCCACGTGTTTGAGTGCGTCTGGAAACAGGGGAGAGAAGATGCAGGGCAAAGACAGACAGAAAGGGCCTACAAGTGGGAAAGATACTAACACCAGAAGATGGGACAAGACCTGGGTGTAAAAACCTCTCCTGGAGAGAAGTAGCTAAAGATGATAGAGAAGAAGTGACCATTTATTTTCCTCCATCTTATACCAAGACCCTAGCCCCTTGAAGAAGTCGAGGAAATAGGAGAAGAGAGAGAAAACAGGAAGCGAGCAGGTGAGGGCCAACGCAGAAAGCCTGAGGTGGAATTCCATTCCCAATTGGTATCACCATCACTGTCCTCTAACTGTAGCAATTCATGGCAGCCCCTTTACGTGTGCCCTGTAGAGCCAAGCTTTCACACAGCTGAAGGAACCCATCTGCTCGCACACCAGCTGTGCAGAGGCTGGCAGGCACTGGTTACTGCTACCCTGACTCCCAGTCCTCTGAAGATCCAAATGGTTTGACAGTCAGCTGGACTTCCCCACAGCCCCACAGACTGGAAGGGGCCAGAGAGAAAGAATAAGGCTTAGAACAAATACGGCTCCCCACCTCTAAAGGATCCACTCCTTTGAGTCCCAAAAGTTCACTACCTTCATTTGATTCCTATACCGGGACCCAGGAGTTCCTGATCTTGAAGCAGAGTGATGACAACATACCCTGTTGGCATCAATTGAGTTGTGCTGGGTGCGCAAGACTGGGTTTGTATTTGCATGGAGCAGGTACTCAGCTCGACTGGAGAGAACCTGGACAGGGAGGTCTAACGGAGTGACTGAGAGAGCCAGCCACCCATGTGGCCTCCGGGAGAAGAGCAGAGACTTACCAAGAAAAAGTGACCTGGGAGAACTAGCTTATGTCAGACTCCTGACCAGTGCCTCCTTCTGCAGCTCCAGACCACGGTCTTCGTGCTGGCAGCCTCCTTCCCACGTACCCAGGGGGCTGTGAGAAGCCTCTCGGTGGCCTCTCCAAGGCCCTATGTGCACGAAGAGGTGGCTTCGCAGCAGCAGGGTTTACGTGAGGCTGGGCTATGAAAAGCTGGCATTCCAAGGCAGCCTGTGCCTTTCATTCACTCCCAATCTCTTCAAGCCAAGTTTCTAAATAACAGGGATGGTCACTGCCCAGTGTGGCCCAAAGTCACTTCTAAAGTTGCTTGGCAAAAAGCCACCTGACTATTGCTTAGCTCTCCACAGAACGGCATGTACCAAGCCGGATCACTGTCTTTCGGTGTGTGGGTGGATTAGCTGCTATTTAACACGATAGGGCGGGCCCCTTTCCAGTTCGCACCAACCCCCACTCTGTGCTTTCCCCACGTATAACAGAGCCTCCTTTCTCTGCGCAGTTGAACTTGCTTACATGAGACCGCAAAGGCCAGAGCAGGAAGCAGAGCAAAAGAAAAAAATATGTTCACGGTGGCTTTTGAAAACATAAGGATGAAACTCCTAGGAGGGCTTATGTAAGCTGAGGAAATAAATCTTTTCTTTTGGCAGTAAGCACAGGGTGCAGAATCATTTATCTATGAATTACTCTAGTCCCTGCTGTGTGTGTTCTATTTTAGCCCAAGCACATAATTTTTTTTTTTTTTTTTTTTTTGACAATCTCGCTCTGTCACCTGGGTAGAGTACAGTGGCATCATCACAGCTCACAGCAACCTCAAACTCCTGGGCTCAAGTGATCCCCCTGCCTCAGTCTCCCGAGTAGCTGGGACTATAGGCACACACCTCAGCACCTGGTTAATTTTTCTATTTTTAGTAGAGACGGAGACTCACTCCTGTTCAGGCTGGTCTGGAACTCCTGGCCTCAAGTGATCCTCCCACCTCGGCCTCCCAGAGTGCTAGGGTTATAGGTATGAGCCACCATGCCTGGCCCAATTTCTTCAATTTTTATTGAAGACCACAGAGGCCATTGTAAGCAGCCTGGACAGGCAGTTAGGCCTCCTGGATTCTAGTCTCAGAGTGGCCACTGATTTGCTGTGTGCCCTTAAGCAAACTACTTTACCATTCTAGGCTTCAGTCTCCTTATCTTTAAAGTGAAGGGTTTATTCACTAGGAGAAGCTGAGAGAATGGCATATAGGAACTTTCTGTACTATTTTTATAACTTTTCTGTAAGTCTAAAATTATTCATATTTTAAAATAAACAGTTTTCTTCAAAAGCAAAGATTATCTTCAAGATCCTGTCCAGCTCTAAACAGTGATTCTATGTTCTTATGTATCTCCCTTCAAGTGAAAATCAGTCTCTTTCCAGCTATCCAAACAGATCAAAGGAGGATTTTGGCCCACTCCTCCTGTCCTAGACAAGATGTTGATTAGCCCCAGGAATCTATTCCTCATAAATAAAAGCACTTCCTGCTTTTAACATATCCTACACACTGGGCAAAGTGAAAAGCACATTAAAAACACCCCATCCATACCCACTTTGTTCCTTCAAATAAGTAAATTCATCCAGTAGGGAAAAGCTGCTTCTGGCAGTCGATGCTTACAGAATCTCAGCTTTGCCTTAGTAACCAGGCTAATTATAGCTCCAGCTACCTGGTAACAGCATTAGATTTCCCTGACATTGGCTGGCAGTTCCAAAGCCATCTCAGCTGTGCTGGCACTGCTCCTCCTGAGAAGCCACCAGAGAAGCTGAGAGACTGGGAGGGGGCAAGCAACGACCTCAGTCAGGGTGAGAACCCCCAAAGAGGCTGCCAGAATCACAGAACTTCAGAGCTGGAAGGGATGTCAGCGTCAATCCAAGTCCGGCCAGTTCATTCTAAACACAAACACCCAGGAGCCCGGAAAAAATGACTTGTCTTAGCCTGGCCACCCTCTTGACTCCTTTCCCTCAATTCTCCCATCCTGATCAATCATCAAGTCCTACAGATAATTTACCTCCTAAATATTTCAAAGACCAGTTCCCTCCTATTTCTATTGCCACAGTCCCAATTTAGGCCCTCGTCTTCTTTGGCTTGGCCAGTCTGTTCTCCTGACTTCCTGCCTCCTCTCTCTTGAATTCACCTTCCCCACCCACCAGAGGGATCTAGCAGGTTCCCAGCAGCTTAAAGCCCAGCAATGACTCCTTATCATCCTCAGGATAAAGTCTGCACTCTTTTAAATTGCAACAAAGGACTGTGCCCAGCATACCCTTCAACCTCATTCTAAGCCTAGTACTTAAATTCAGTGACACAAAACCACTTATAATTCCGGGCACACATGCTGTGGTTTCTTGCCTCTAGGCTTTTACTGATAGTAAAACCCCTCTCCAGCACATCACCATCAATTGACAAACACTTATTTCCCTTTGAAGAAAAAGCTCAGAGCGCATCTCAAAGAATCCTTTGCAAATATTCCTTCCATTTACTCTATTCATTTGGGATAGAAGTACCTCCTTCAAGTTCCCTTATACTTTGTACATATCTGTTACTGCTTTTTACCACACTCACTTGTATTTCATTCATCTTGTACTTGGAATAAAGCAGGTACCCAATTAATGTTCATTAATGAATGAATGGATAAATCCAAAGCTGTCCACAATTGTCCCCTGCCTTCCATACTCATCTCAGCACCACCACGAGCCCTCCTTACCACATGTTCTAGCCATACTGAACGTCTGGAAGTGCAGGAGTCACACATGCCGTTGCACGCCTCTGCGCCTTTGCACATGCTGTATATTCTTCTGTCGAAAATGCCTTTCCCCATTCCTTGTTGTGTTACTATCTTGTAAGATTCAATTATTAAATAAAACTTGACATACTTGGCAAGGCCTTTCCTGGTAGATTTAACTGTCCTCAGTACCACAGAGCAATCTGTACATACCTCTACAGTAGTCCTTATTATACCATTTTTGCTTATTTGTTGACATCCTTCAAAACTAGCATCTAGCACAGCAGCTGGCCTATGGTACATAATCGATAGACGTTTGGTTGAATACATGAATACATATGTGCAAGCACGAGCAAATGAATGGCCCAAGGGATGTTGCAACTAAGGGAAACATTCAAGACAGGAACTTAGAATGCCTATTTTTTGGATTGTAACATGCTACTTCTATCAGTGTGCAAAACAGGATGCACAGAACTACTAGGAAGAAGTGGCTTTGTAATAAGTTCATGCAGAAGTATAAATTATGTAGACATTGCTAAGGGGATAACTGAAAGTGGATTAGAATTAAATTCAGGCCCAGAATTTAGTTTCAGATTTGTTTCCCAGTGATGGGAAAAAAATTCTTAAGTATTCAAAGAAAAAAAAAAAGCTCTCTTCTCAACAGGCAAGTGTTATAAATTCTATAAAATCTCTGAAAAAAATAAGAGAAGTTGTGTTAAGTAAAAATAGACAGCAAAGTTGGTTTTGGTCAAGAGTTCCACTATTCTTTAAAGTAACTATGACAGTTATGGGAAAGTTCCTTTTTAAAAAGTCTTTTCATTGTGGTAAAATATACATAATGTAAAATTTGCCATTTTAACCATTTTTTGTGTTTTTTCTTTTAAAATATTTTTTAATTATTATGGGTACATAATAATTGTATATCTTCATAGGGTACATGTGATGTAAAGGTATACAATGTGAATTAATCACATCAGGGGCATTGGAGCATCCATCACCTTAGGCATTTATCATTTCTTTGGGTTAGGAACATTCCAATTCCATTCTTCTAGTTATTTTAAAGTATACCCTAACTTATTGTTGATTATAGTCACTTTGTTGTACTATCAAATATTGTTCATTCTATTTAACTAACCATATTTTTGCACCCATTAACCATCCCCACTTTATCCCCCCTGCCTGCTACCCTTCCCAGCCTCTGGTAACCACCATTCTACTCTCTGTCTCCATGACAGCAATTGTTTTTAATATTTAGCGCCCACATATGAGTGAGAACATGTGAGATTTGTCTTTCTGTGCTTGGCTTATTTCACTGAACATAATGTTCTCCAGTTTCATCCATGTTGTTGCAAATAGCAAGATTTCATTCTTTTTTATGGCTATGCAATATTCCATTGAGTATATGTACCACAATTTCTTTATCCATTCATCCCTTGATGGACACTTCAGTTGATTTCAAATCTTGGCTATTGTGAGTAGTGCTGCAATAAACATGGGAGTGCAGATACCATTTTGATATACTGAATTCCCCTCCTTTGAATATGTACTAGTAGTGGGATTGTTAGGTCATATGGTAATTCTATTTTTAGTTTTTTGAGGAACCGCCATACTGTTCTCCACAGTGGTCACACTAATTTACATTCCCACCAACAACGTACAAGGGTTCCCCTTTCTCCACATCCTTGCCAGCATTCATTATTGCCTATCTTTTTGATAAAAGCTATTTGAACTAGGGTGAGATGATATCTCATTATAGTTTTGATTTGCATTTTTCTGATGACTAATCATGTTGGGCAGTTTTTCATATACCTGTTGGCCATTTGTATGTCTTCTTTCGAGAAATGTCTATTCAGATCCTTTGCCAGTTTTTTAATTGGATTATATTATTTTTTCCTACTGAGCTGTTGGAATTCCTTATATATTCTAGTTATTAACCCCTTGTCAGGTGGGTAGTTTGCAAATATTTTCTCCCATTCTGTTGGTTGTCTCTTTACTTTGTTGACTGTTTCCTTTGCTGTGCAGAAGTTCTTTAACTTGATGTGAGCCCATCTGTCCAATTATGCTTTTGTTGCCTGTGCTTTGGGGGTGTTACTCAAGAAGTCCTTGCCCAGATTAATGTCCAGAGCACATTCTCCCAATATTTTCTTTTAGCAGTTTCATAGTTTTAGGTCTTATATTTAGGTCTTTGATCCATTTTGATTTGATTTTTATATATGATGAGAGATAAGGATCTAGTTTCATTCTTCTGCATATGGATATCCAGTTTTGCCAGCACCATTCATTGAAGAGATTGTCCTTTCCCCACTGTATGTTCTTGGCAACTTTGTTGAAGATAAGTTCACTACAGATGTGTGGATTTATTTCTGGGCTCTCTATTCTGTTCCATTGGTCTATGTGTCTGTTTTTAATGCCAGTACCATGCTGTTTTGGTTACTACTGCCACTTTAATCATTTTTAAGTACACAGTTTTGTAGCATGAAGTACATTCACATTGTTGTACAACTATTACCACCGTCCATCTCCAGAACTTTTCCCCAGCTGACACTGCACCCATTAAACACTAACTCCCTATTCCCTCCTCCCCACAACCACTGGCAATCTCTATTCTATTTTCTATCTTTACTATTTGACTACTCTAGGTACCTCATATAAGTGGAATCATATCTGTCCTTTTGTGACTTGTTTTACTTAGCATAATATTTTCAAGCTTCATCCATGTTATAGCATGTGTCAGAATTTCCTGCTATTTTAACACTAAATGATATTCCATTGTGTGTATATTCCACATTTTGTTTATTCATTCATCTGTCAGTGGACACTTGGGTTGCTTCCATCTGTTGGCTATTGGGAACAATGCTCCTAATGCTCCTGAACATAGATGTACAAATACTTGTTTGAATCCTGTTTTCACTTCTTTTGGGTATGTACCCAGAGTGGAATTCCTGGATTATATGGTAATTCTATATTTAATTTTTTTGAGGAGTCATCATACTATTTTCCACAGCAAGTGCACCATTTTACATTCCATCTAGCAATGCACAGGGTTCTGATTTCTCCACATTCTCACCAATACTTGTTATTTTCTGTTTTTTTTTAATATATATATATATAATAGTCATCTTAATGGGTGTGAAATTCAAAAAACATTTTAACCAAGGACAGAAATATTGGTTACAAATACTTAATGAATGGATTCTCCTTACTTTCTTTCAACTTCTGTTCTCAAAAAGAAGGGCCAGGTGTGGTGGCTCATGCCTGTAATCCCAGCACTTTGGGAGGCTGAGGCAAGAGGATAGCTTGAGGCCAGGAGTTCAAGATAAGCCTGGGAAACATAGCAAGACCTTGACTCTACAAAAAATTTAAACAATTAGCTGGGTGTGGTGGCATGTGCCTGTAGACCCAGCTATTTGGTAGGCCGAGGCAGGAGGATCACTTGAGCCCAGGAGCTCGAAACTACAGTGACCTATGATCACGTTACTACACTCCAGCCTAGGTGACAGTGCAACATCTTATCTCTTAAAAAAAAAAAAAATTCAGGTTTCCTTACTGAATCCAAAACTTGTGTCCCTACCTTTTTATAAACCTCTAAGAAACTCATCCTTCTCTAGTAACCTTCCATTGGTTCAAGACAAGGTTTCTAAATTGTATAGCCTGATGGAGTTTCTGAATGTCCCTGAACTTTTGGGTGCTTAGAACAGTAAGTCTGCATGTATAACCTGTTCTCACCATATTTCCCAAAGCCTAAATAAATCAGGCTAGGACTAATGAAAATAGATTCATCTCAATGAGTCAAAAAGAAATTTAACAAACCCAGCCTTTCTTAGTTATTATATTTGAAGGAAACTTTGTATCTGAGGAGGCCAGGGAAAATTTGATACAATAGGGACAAACTATATATACAGGCAAACCAAAATGGAGAATTGAGACAAACAGGACAAATGATCCAAAATCCACTATTGAAGAAAAAGAGGCTGGGCACGGTGGCTCATGCCTGTAATCCTAACACTTTGGGAGGCCAAGGTGAGAGGATCGCTTGAAGCCAGGAGTTTGAGAACAGCCTGAGCAAGAGTGAGACCCTGTCTCTACAAAAAATAGAAAACTTAGCTAGACATGATGGTGAAGGCCTGTAGTCTCAGCTACTCAGGAGGCTGAGGCAAGAGGATCACTTGAGCCCAGGAGTTTGAGGTTGCAGTGAGCTATGATTGCGCCACTGCACTCTAGTCCGGGGTGAAAGTGAGAGACACTGTCTCAAAAGGAAAAAAAGAAGCTGATTTGGAATAAAAAAAAAAAAAAAAAAAATAGTCCAGAGGGAATGTGTCCACTAATTGGACTTACCTGAATAATTTTATCGTCTTTCAGTTTGTCATAATAATGGTAAATATTTATTGGGGGCATATTATGAGATGGGCATTGTGCTAAGTTCAACTAATTAACTCATTTAATCTTTCCCCAGACTCCATAAAATAGGTGTTATTACTACACCAACTTCAACTAATAAGAATTAAAATATTTTGCCCAAGTTAACACAGGTAGTAAATGGTAGAACCAAGATTTCATGCCAGGTTTATCTGGTTCATAGCACTTCACTACCATGCCTAGGAATAGCAGAATAATAGAAACAATGACAATCTGGTAGGCAAGTAAAATCAGTAGGCTGTTTATTGTAGCTATAGAAGTATGCAATGTATAAACCTTAAAGATTGCTCAGGAAAAGTATCATCCAGTCTCAAAGCGGAGAAAACCAAATAAGTTCAATCTCAAAGAACTTGGCAGTTTAAGGGTCATAAAACACTGGAATACAATTCTCTCAACTCCTACCTAAAGACCAAACCCACTTTAACGTTCCAACATCAATTCTATCATAGTCAATTATATCCTATCATCAACTCTATCTGGTCCAGGATGACAACTTTCTGTTTCTCCTGACCCCTTTTGCTATTGGATCTGTCCCTGTCAGATTTTAAGTTCCATTCTTAGCATACAATCTTAAATCCTTTTTAAAGCAACCTTGGGTAATAATAAATTCACATAAGCTGAACAAGTAAGTACTTCTCATGGGGCAAAACACAGTGGATGATCGTTTTGAGTGCTGTTTGGAGACTGGGTGTTTACCACACAGCAGTGGATTTCACGAATTCCAGAGTCAGATACATCTCCAGTGGCGGCACACTCGGCTAATACGAAAAGATGCGGGATTAGGCAATCAACAATGAGGAAGTCAGCCAAGTTGCCACCCAGAAATTACTTACCACAGCAGCTGTGGTCCAGAAATGCTAACAAGCCAGTCTCCCTAGGAGTGGGCCATACTCAGCTGTGGACCACTGGCAGCATTTTTCACTTTACTTTGCTCCAGAATTGGGAGCTATACGTACTGCAGTAATTTCTCCTTTGCTTGCTTTATGTGTTCAAAGTTGTCTTCCAAAAAACTGAACTTACAATTAATATTTGCTACCAAGAGAGGGTAGCGGTATCTAATCATGAAGGTACACGTCCCAGTTTATCTGTGCTGAGTGTAAACAGCCTCTTTCTTTAAAAAAAAAAAAAATTATTTAAAAAATTGAAGCTTAAAGGATAGTTTGCCTTATACACTCAATGGAAAAGTAGCCAGCCTCAATGAACCAATTTTTATGTATAATTTAATACTATTTTATTAATCCATGGCTAGTATGCTTCTTAAGATTATTTCTCAATTCTATAAACAGCTGAAAAGAGAGAAACCCTTAACTCCTTTTTTATTTACTTAAAGTTGATAACTCTTAGGTTTTTACATAACTCTGTAGCTCTTACAACTTCTCTTACAATTAAAAATGCGTGTAGCTTCCTTTACAAGTAAGGATTATGTCTATTTTAGTCTCTCCCTCAGTCAAGTACCTAAGGGGACCTGCCACTTGGAAAGAGAAAGATACCGCCCTCTCTCCAGTCCTCTTCTCCCAAAATTGCCTATATTTCCCTTTCCTGAAGTCATCATGGTGAAATGTTTGATTGTCTCTCACTAAGACAGTATTTTTTCACTCTTAAGTACAAATATCTCAACAAAATGTAAAACAATGATATAATTACTATTCACAATAGATTTATATTACATATGTTTCTCAAACTTCGGTTTTCTTTTAAAAAACCATGCATACAGCACTAAAATTATTGTAGATTCTAACTCAACTGGTTGTAATTTAATGTTTTTACTATATATATTTTAAGAAGTTCTTCCAATACTAAAGAAAAATCTGTAAAATGAGAACGAAGAAAATTCTGTCCTTAGTAACAGAAAAATCAAACTTCTATCACTAAATTTGGTAACAGAACAGGACTCTAAAATCTCTTCTCTGAACCACCTGATAAACCATGTGATGCTAGGCATGTCTCTTTACCAACGTTGCTGCTAATTAACCTTCCTAACCTTGTGGAATGTGAATAATAAGGATGAATTTAAGACATATTTGTGGGGATATACGAGGGTGAGATTAAAAAGGGTCAAACCTCTTCTTCATTTTAAAATATTATAATAACTATTAGTACTAGTAGGAATATAATTACTACCTCCTCATATGACGCTATTAAGTTTACAAAGTACTTTGATATGTCTTCATCTTCATGGCTGCTACTTATTCATACAGCAAATAATTCTCAGTGCCTGTGGCATTAATCTTAATGCCAGCTCTACAGAGGCTGGAACAGGCTCAGAGAGGTTAAGTAACTTGCCTAGGTCCCCTGGTTGACCAGGGCTCCTAATGCAGTGGTTTCCCAATCTCTTGTCCTTCCATCAAAATGCAACTGTTCTAGTTTCTATCAACCCCTCCTCTCAAAGTAGTGTGACAGCCTTTTTGCAACTATGATGCAAGTGATCGATAAGGGCTTTATGTGTTCTGCTTCCCAAATAATAAGAGCATTTTAACCAAAGCCTTTAGGGTTTTCAAACAATCATACCCAAGTGAGAAGAATAATGCAATAGGCAGATTGAACAAAGATTTGGTGAGAGATGAAAGGAGGGGACACAGTAGTTTGAGATCTGTCAAATCATATGATGCAGTAGCTGCCTGACTATGCTGCTCACACATGAGACTAGGTGGAAAGAAGGCCACATTCGCTTCCTGTATGAAACCCATAGCAATTGTAGAGTCTAGCAAAAGGGATGTCACCTCCACGTGTGACAATATGCTGTGACCCACTCCTTCTACACCCTGTGCACCTCCTATAATCTCATTAATCACACTTCTCCAGGAGAGAAATGCTGTCCTCTCACACCCCACCCAAAGTGTTTTCTGAAGACTGTATCGTTAGCCATTATAGAGCAGAGAGTGAGACCAAATGATTCAGGCAGTCATTCGACAGAAGCAAAAAAAAAAAAAAAATCCTTTCCCTCAAATTACCTAAGAAATCGCCCCTTCCTTCAGCTTTGCTTTGAAGACAGTTAATAGGACAAGTTTCCTCCCTCTGCACAGTGAGCAAATCCATTCACTGTTCCTACCCTGAGGCACACATGCCTCTCTTCCTCCCCCCCCTCCATCTCTCGCTAGGCAATATCCTCCTTGACCCTGCAGCTCCAATGAGGCACACTCATTATACAGCCACATAAAAGATGCAAGGTGAGTCTGGATCAGTTTCTAGAAGATTCGGATTAAAACATGAAAACTCAGGGGAGACAGGAAATAGGGTTAAATCCCCCAGATTTAGCTGTTCACATTAACCAAATTTACCAAATAATCACTTGGGTCTCACAGACACCAGCTATTCCTCTGATCCAATATGCTATCCCGCAGCCCCAAATGCTTCCCAGCCTTCCTCTTGACAGGACAGGGCACACATAGAAAATGATAACATTTGTGTAGTCCTCTGGTGTAAACAATTGACGATTTAGCATCTCTGATAAGGTCAGAGGCAACCAGCTCCAGGTCACTTGGGCCACTTCAGGTCCTGCTTGCCCAGACACTAAGAGGGCTGAGGAAATCAATATTGTAGTGGCCAGTGAGGAAGCTTAATCCTTGTAACCCTGGCCTAATGTGTGATAGACGGCACTTCTCACCAAGATGCGGTCTCATCTCGCCCTAAGCTCCACCAATCCACTGGTCTTCCTTCCCCACCCCAATCCCTGACCCGTCAATCAAGATAGTCCCCCCTTTTAGGGAAGTGGCTGTTCCCCCTCCCACCCCATCTGGGACCAGCTGCTATTCCATAGGTACACCCTCTTCTTTGTCCTGAGGTGAATGTTTCCTAAAAGAGCTTAAGATTCTGTCTTAAAAGCTTGTCTACATAGTCATCTTCACAAACATGAATTTCTCAGGGAACAGAAATGCCTTCAGCCTCAGCACTTGCCTCCACAGCATCATCTCTGCCCCACTGAGTCAGAGCTATAAGCCGCCCTTCTCCAGCTTCTGTAACTATCTGCCTCACAGTCACCTCCAGGGCTCTGGTTTAAAAATGCAAATTTCCAAGCTCCCCTATCCTGTTACCAAATCAGCATCCGAGGCTGGAATCTGCGTGTTAAACCAGCCCCCAAGGCGATTGTTCTGCACAGTTCCGCACCAGTTTGAGAGCCTCTGATTTAATCCAGCTCCTTCCCTTTACAGAGAAGTAGAAAACGGGCAAAAGAGAGGTGAAATGGGCTTGACCAAGGTCACATGGCCTTACGGTGCCCAGACCTGGACGGAACCCCGCCTCTCTCGCCGACTAGCACAGCACCAGCTAGGAAAAGCCTGGAATAGCGACAGGTGGGCCAACCAGCCCCAGCCCCAGAGGACCCGGCCCCGCACTCACCCGCTTGTAGACGTCCTCCCGGCTGGCCTCATACTTCTGTTGCATGCGCTCCTCCAGGAAGTAGATGCGCAGCTTGAGGCTGAAGTTCTCCTTCTTCAGGTCATTGAGGTGCTGGGACAGAGTGCGATATCCATTAGACATGGTGGGCAACCCATGGGGAGGAGCATGCCCGATCGTCCCCTCACCCTAGGAACATGGTGCGGCTGCACCGCGGCATGAAGCGAGCCGGCTGGGACGCTGCTGCGGCTGGGACCGGCGCCGGGGCTATGGTGACATGGCCCCGGTTACGGGCGCTCTCTCCGGGTCTCGGGACTGGGCTGGCTGCTCTGGGTGCTGGAGCGCAGCGCACTTTCCTTTTTTACCACAGGGAGATATTTGCGGAATCCCCGACAGGAACATACTGCGTGAACTCAGACACAAGTGGTGTAACCCGACTCCAAGCCAGGGCTCGGCTGTCGCCCTCCTGGAGTCTCCCAGGCCCAACTGTAGGCAGTTAACAGCTTCTTGGAAAAGAGAGGAGACTGAGCCCCAGAAGCTTCCAGGAAAAGGTGAAGGTGAGTAATTCAAGGTGGCAGAGGGGCTGCAAAGGAGAGAAGGAACTAAAGAGGGGGAAGGGGTACTTAAATTCCTGGTGGCTGATTTGGACAATGAAACCCAAAGGAGCGTTGCCAGAAGCAAGAAATGAGGTTGCTATGGAGCAGACCACAGGTACACAAAACGGCTCACAAAATGGGGACCACATGTCAAATATCCCCTTTCTGCCAGGTGCAAATCTTAAAGAGCCACTAACCAGGAGTCTCTAATTTCCTTTGATGATTCAGAGCTCCCCTCTAATCAGTTCCTTTGCAGTTTTCCTTCCCACTTTTCAATTCCTGGAGGAGTTAAATTAATAGCCTTTATTGCCATGAGCCTCCTCCTTACACACCATAGCCACCCCTAAAGAAAGAGCAAATCTTCTAGCTCAGTGGAATCTTTGCAAACTGTTTACCAGTTACACAAGCTCACAAAGAGGCAGGGTCAAGGGCTCCTCCCTCCATGGGAGAAGGGATGGGCAGAAGAGAGTGTGGGAGGGCGAGAGGGAGGGAGCCGTCATCCCGGAGCCAAGGATTTCAGCCAGTCACTGGTTCTTAACTCTGGCACCTGCCAAGTGGAGCCAAGCACTCATCACCAGATCCTGCTTGTAAAGCAATTTAAGATCCTTGAGTGACAGCTGCAACATTAGCAGGAAGTATTATTTATACCACATCACATGGGACATTGAAGGTGACTGGAGATAACCCCACAGCACAGATACCAAACACAGGTTCTCAGTTGCAATAATAGTAGGTTGAAAAAAAAATCAGTATTAACATCCAAGGTAAAGGAAACTGAAAAGTTTACATTTAATTCAAGCACTCACTTCCTCCCCAACTTACCTGCTTTTCATTCTTCCAATTCCTTCTCAAACCTTCATAGTAATTCCAGCCAGCATCTCCTGAGTACCCACCAGGTGTATATTGGGCATGGGGGATACACAGATGAAGATAGTCCCAACCCTCAAAGAGCTACGTGGCCTTACAGCTGATCATTGTATGTTAAGATGTGTTTTCCACCATAATGCTCCAAACCTGTGTTTTTCTACCTTTTACATTTTACAATGCGATCCAGTACACATACACCCACTCTTAACTGAAGTAAACGTTTCACAAAATACTTGTCTCCATCACTATATGTGATGTACTCTGTTATCTTCTATTTCTCTTTATGCATATGACCCACTAAATTGATTTCATGACCCACTAATAAGTTTCAGTCTGCAGTTTGAAAAAAGTTGACTCTATGGGAACCCAGAAGAAAGAGTGATCATTCTTACTGGGGTGGTCAGAGGGAGCTTCACTAGGGGTTGAATCTGTACTTTGTCTTGACAGATAGAAAATGTTTGAGTGAATAAAGTGGCCTCAGGAGGGCATAGTTAGAACTGTGCGTTCTCCCAAATAAATATGGATTATAAACAGGCAACATTTCTTACAATAGATAGGCAGTTGATGACTGAAGCCAAAATTATTTCTCATTTAAAAAAAAAAAATCTACACATTTAAAATTCATTTAACTATTTTCACTAAATCTGTACTCTTAGAATGAAAAAAATATCATTTAGGCTTAGAGACAGTGATGAAAAGAGAAAAGTCTAAAACTCAAAAGATTCTTTTCTGGTCCCAGTTCTGTTATTAAATAACTGTGTGACCTTAGGGGTGCGCTTCTCTGGAGGCCTAACTGTCCTCATTTGTAAAATGAAGTGGTTAGAAATGGGTGATTTTTAAGGTCCTTTCCTGGACTGAGCTCTCAAATGGATAACCTAGTTTTTATCACCTCCATTTTTCTCAAGAGGAGCCAGAAGACTAGATTCTAGATTAGTGTTTAATCATGCTTTGGCAGTCTACTTGGATTCCTTTATCATGTAAGATAATTTATTGAAAGTTTTATGGGAAGTAAAATGAATGCAGGGTGTTCTTATCCAACCTAGATCTTTCTGCACAGTTATGCCTCTTTCCTCTTGCCCTGTAATACCTTGTTCTTCTCCTATCTCTCTGGCCCCTTTTCTGTGTTTTTTTTTTTTTTTTTTTTTTTTTTTTTTCTGCTGGCTCCTTAAAACAGGAGTTCAAATGATGGTAAATCCTTAGCCTTCTACTTTTTTTCTCTTTACACTTTTTTCCTTAGAGGTTTTATACACCTTTAGGGCTATAGTTTTACCTCCCAAACAACCCCCAAATCTCCAGCCGAGTCCTCTGATCTAGCTCTGTATATCCAACTCTTTGCTAAATAGCTCACCTTGAATGTCCCATTCTCACAACAAACCTCATAGCAAATACTTCTGCAGTAGTCCCTATCATGTGTCCTAGAATCCACTCCTGCCATCTGTTCTCCACATTACAGCCAACCGAGGTTTTCAAAACTCAAATCTTACCCTGTCATCTCCCTTCCTTAAAGCCCTTCGCAGTCATCTCAACACTCTTAGAATAAAGGGAAAACTCCCTCATATCTCTTCAAGACACCCTGTTTCTTTCCTTTAGTCTTAGTTCAAATGCCACCCAAGCAAAGCCTTCTCTGCTACCCCGGCCTGGAAAGACTTCTTCCTCTTTTAAACTCCTGAGGCAAATATTAGCATTTGACAAGTGTTCGTTTGCTGCCTCATGGTATTGCTTTTATGATCGTGAAGGGTTATTTACACCTTTTAGGTTTATTTGACTTTTTATATGTTTGATCTTTCCAACTAATCTGAAGCTGCCCGAGGGAAGGATCAATGACATGCATGTCTTTATATACTCCTACAGGATCTACAACAGCCTAAGAAAACCTCTCCAATAACATTCATCCCATTGTGCTTTCAGAGCCTGTTTACAATCACCTCACCCAGACTAGAGTGTTTTGAGGGCTGGCAAGGCATACTTTGTGTCCTTGTATTCTTATTGCGCAGTATTTAGAAATCACTCCCTAAATATTTGTAGAATTAATGAATAGATAAGTCTTCCATAAATATTATATATTGTGCTGATTTGCTTCATTACATATGGGCTAGCTCACCTGCATTATACTCATTTTCCAATAATATAGGAAGGTTTGTTTTTAATAGTTCCTAAGAAACTACATTTGCTAGAATGCTTATCCTAGAAGGGGTAGAAAAATGTTCATTTAAATTTCTAAGTTTATATGCCCACCCTGATCTTTTCCCTGAACTCCAATTTATATCTAACTTCCTAGTAGAAATCTCTACTTGAATATAGACATCTCATATGTATGATGTCTAAAACCGAACTCCAGATCTTGCCCAGCAAACATGCTCCTCCCCCATTGGACTCCATTTCAATTTGTAACAACTCAATATTTGCAGTTATTTGGGCCAAAACCTTTGAGTCATTTTTGACTCATTCTCCTTCCCATACATCATCTCATCTGTCTGCAAATCTTGTTATGTCTATCTTCCAGAGAGAGAGAGAGAGAGAGAGAGAGAGCCCATATACCGCCACTGCCAAGGGTACCTCTACCACTCTGGTCCAAGATACTATCATCTACCCCCTAAGTTATTTGAATAGCCCCCTTAACTGGTGTCCCTGTTCCCACTCTTGTTCCCCTATAGTCTATTCTTAGCATGGCAGCCACAGTAACCCTGTTAAAATATGTCAGATTACTCCTCCACTGGAAACCCCACTGGCTTCCCATCCTACCTGGAGTGAAAGGTGATATCGCTTCATTAACACATAAGGCCTGGCCGGGCACGGTGGCTCACGCCTGTAATCCTAGCACTCTGGGAGGCCAAGGCGGGTGGATCGCTCAAGGTCAGGAGTTTGAGACCAGCCTGAGCAAGAGCGAGACCCCGTCTCTACTAAAAAAATAGAAAGAAATTATCTGGCCAACTAAAATATATATAGAAAAAATTAGCCAGGCATGGTGGCGCATGCCTGTAGTCCCAGCTACCCAGGAGGCTGAGGCGGTAGGATCACTTAAGCCCAGGAGTTTGAGGTTGCTGTGAGCTAGGCTGACGCCATGGCACTCACTCTAGCCCGGGCAACAAAGCGAGACTCTGTCTCAAAAAAAAAAAACAAAAAAACACATAAGGCCCGAGGCCCTACATGATCTGGAACCCTCTCCTTGCCCCTTCAATTACCTCTGCTGCTTTCTTCCTCCTCGCCCCCTTTGCACTCTGCCCCAGCAACCCTGTTTCTCCTTGCTTTTTCTCCAAAACAATGAGTAAGAAAAGGTTCCCTCCTCAGGGCACCTGAGCTTGTTGACCCTTCTGTCTGACATGCTGTTTCTCTAGATAGCTGCATGATTCAGTGCTCACCTTCTTTGTCTTTGGTCAAATGTCACCTTCCCAGTAAAGTGAACACCCCATTTAAGACTGTAACCTGTCTCATGCCTGGCTCCAGCACTCCGAATCCCCCTTCATTGTTTTTTATTCTGTAGCACTATCACCTTTAAAATATTATATTTACTTATCTATTTTGTTGTCTTTCTCTCCCCACTAGCACATAAACCTCATGAGAAAGCTGGGATTTTTGCCTGTTTTGTTCACTGTTGTATCGCCAGTTCCCAGAATGGTCCCTGAAACACAGTAGGTGCTCAATAATCATTTGTCGAATTAAAGAATGGATGAATCCTTAACCTACTGACTTCTTTTACCTCATTGGATGAATAAAACTCAATCTGTATGCAAGACTATGAAGATGTTTTAGGATGAAAAGCATACATAATAGCATTCCTCCTTATAAAATGATTATTTTATAAGTAAAATAACTTATTCTAACTTTAATACACAATGCAGAATCTGGACATTTTGCAAGAGTTTTAAATAATATATGACAAATTACAAAGGACAATATGATCTGTACAAATAGTAAAAACTATAGAAATTAGGAAGGAGAGTCATCAGGGATGGTCCCACCAAGAACTGGCACTTCAGTACCTTTAAGGATGACTCGGGTTTGGAGAGACAATGGGGAGGATAATACGAGGCTCTCCAGGCAGTGGAACCTAAGCAAGGGTGCAGAGGGCCAACGAGCATGAAACAGGGCCCATGCTGTCCTATGACAGGGACTTGAGATGACAGGAAGTAAAGAACCACATTAGGGAGATCTTGACTGTGAGGGGTCAGGGTGAGGAGCCTGGAGTTTGCTCGCTCTGGACAAAAGGTGAGGAGAAAGGCAGCGGAGATTGGGGAGGGCAAGAAACTGCTTAACCAGGAAGATCACCTTGTTTCTTTGTTTATTGCTTATATTTTATTTCACCTGTTTGTTTTCTGTAGCTTTCCCCCCCACCTCCCCCCCCCCCCCCCCCCCCGACAGAGTCTTGCTCTGTGGCCAGGCTAGAGTGCAGTGACGTCATCATAGCTCACTGCAACCTCAAACTCCTGGGCTCAAGAGATCCTCCTGCCTCAGCCTCTTGAGTAGCTGAGACTACAAGTGTGCATAACCACGCCTGGCTAATTTTTCTATTTTTTATAGAGACGGGGTCTTGCTCAGGCTGCATGTTTTTTGTACCTTTAAAAAAACAAAAACAAAAACACACGTACCTGGGCCTCACACTCGGCCTACTAGATCAGGGCTCTCAGGCCTGTGTGTTTTGATAAGCTCTGCATTGCTTAGGAAATAAAACACTGCAGGTTCTTGAGCAACGGGCAGTGCTCTATCTTTGTTCTGCCTTTCTTCCACAGTATGTCTAAAATTTTTCTTCTCTCAAAATGTACTTTTCCAAACATTAGTGGCTCTCCCCTGCTCTTTCCTCAATTTCTTCATTCCATGCCTTTCATAACGTATTAGTCCAGACTGGAAATAAGACGTGAATAAGGACTCAATCAACGCCAACAATAGTAGGAGGATTACACCCCAGCTGTTGTATGTCATGCCCCATTAACGTAACCAACTAAGTCAGCCTTTAAAAAAACCCAGCTTGAAGTTTGCTTAATTGTATTCAGACCCCCAGATAGCTCTTATAATGGAATTGTTTGAAAACATATTAATCTCTTAACCAATCTCTTTCCTAAAAATAAAGTTCCACTCACTAAAAATGATTAATCATTTTAATGAACACATTCTTTTCAAATATAATAAAACTTCCACAACTTAAACTCTACTAATTTGGTATCTGACAATTCATATCTTTATCTTACTTGAAAATAAAAACATTTTAAAAAAATAAGTCAACATGATAAACAGAGGAACAGGAGAATAGTGCTATAAGTAACTCTTGACACTTTACATTCATGTGCAAATAGGCAATAAATATTATCACTATTATGCATATTTACCTAGGTGGGGTAGCGTGAAATCGTGGAAAGAGCAATAGGTTTTGAACCAAGAAGACTGAGGTTCAATCCTGGCTCTGCTATTTTCTAATTGTGTAATTTGGGGAAAATTACTTAATAATAGGAAACTATAAGAAAGCAGTCGGAGACTGGGATCTGGGCAGGCTACTAAGAGGGTTGCAACTATTCCTGTAATGCTAATTTTGGTTTTTTCATCTGAGGCAAATGGACTGAAAATAATGTTTACCAACATTTAGATATTCGATACAAGGACAAGTATTTTATTATTCTTTGTGCCTTTCTGTTATTAGTGAAATAGTTCATAATTTTTAAAAGACTATTTTACAGACAGTGAAGCTACAAAATACATGGAAGCAGCTATCAATTAGATATAAGAATAAATTCTCCAGTGGGGTTGGATGTAATAAATGCATTGCCACACTCCATCTGTACGTTTATACATTGAATTTTTAGTGAGCACTTACATTATGAGAGAGAATAAATTTCCTGTCACAAAAGGGACTTGACTGAAACTAAAGAACCACTTGTCAGGAATATTGTTAAAAGTCTTCACACTTCAGTTAGAAGACGTTGGCTCTAGCGGACTTTTAAGATCTTTGGCCATCCTGAGATCCTTCTGTGTTTGAAACATATTTTCTCACAGAAACAAGCCTGCCAAAGGTGTTCACCAGTGAGAATGCTGTCACTTGTTGAAGTGCTGTCACTTGTTGAAGAATCTCAGGACGCCCACCCACTCCCCTGGAACCCTAAAAGATAATGAGAGTCGACCTGCTCAGACTGAGAGCTCTGGCTGCCTTGTGCTGCAGGGAGAAATAAGTGAGCGTAAAGGACACCATGTGTCTAAGACAAAAGCAGTAACGAAGACCCAAGAATGATGTCCGATAGACTGTTTAACCTATAACTTCACTAATTGTCTTGTGTTCAAAACAGCCCTATGGGAGGGCACACAAGTGTTTGGTGAATATCTCCCACTCTCCAGCGCCCAGCAAAACACAACCCAACTGTGTGGTAGTGGGGGACAGGGGTAAGACAAGAAGACATGAGGTAAGGAGAAGGGAGGGATGGTTTGTTTTACATGTACATGTTTTATTTCGAATACATCTGTGTGTCCGGAAGTCTCTATGCTGTTCTGATAAAATCTGAGTTGCATGAATAAAAAGTTTAACTCCTGGCTGTTTTGGATGACTTGGGCTTGTACTACCAAATTATTATAATTGGATACAATTATACTGTCTTCACAAAAGTAATCATCTGCATAGGATTTGACGATGTACAAAGCACTCCCACATACTTTGTATTCTCTACAACCTTTGAAGTCTGAAAAATAGACATTATTATCCCCATTCTACTGCCTAGGCAGTGGAGGAGCACAGACTAGAACTTTCGACAGCTTGACTGCATATTACACACTCATCAGGGCCTTAATCATGAGACTGTATGACCCCACTGAACCTGGGCTTCACTGTGACTGACAAGGCATGCCCCCTTCTACCTCAGGCCCACTACCTCTTTTCAAAAAGTATCCTTCACACTAAATAATTTTCCTTGGGGCCTTGGAGGATCTGACCGCCTGAACCTGTGTTAGAAATCGTTTTCTTCATTTTCAAAATGAATAAACCAAAATTGCCCCTCAAAAGATTAAGCATAGAGTCACCACATGGCCTAACAATTCCTCTCCTAGTTATATACCCAAGAGAATTTGAAGTATATGGCCCCCAAAATCTTGTACACAAATGCTCATAGCAGCATTATTCGTAATATCCAAAAAGTGGAAACATCCCAATGGCCTCCAACTGATGAATGAAAAAACAAAATTTGGTATATCCATGTGGAATATTAGTCATAAAAAGGAATGAAGTACTACTACAATACAGAACTTTGAAAACATTATACTAATGTGAAAGAAGCCAGGAACAAAAGGTTACATACTGTATAATTCCATCTGTATGAAATATTCAGAATAGGCAAATCCATAGAAAGAGAAAGTAGATTAGTGATTTCCAAAGGCTAGGGACAGGGGGAGTGGGGAATAACTGTTAATAGGTATGAGGTTTCTCTCTAGGGTGAAGAAAATGTTCTGGGATTAGATAGTGGTGATGGTTGCACAACTCTGTACTTAAACCATGGAACCCTTAAGAGTGAATTGTATGGTATGTAAATTATATTTGAATAAAACTGTTATTTTAAAAAGAAGAAGAAACCAAAGCTAGCAGAAATAACTTTCCAAGTTCTTTGCCTTTTACAAAGTATTTTCTTTATTATAAAGATTCAGTTCAGTTCAATTCAGTTAAAGGCAAATGGCTTAGGACTGATGATATCTGAATGTTCTGGATATCAATCCTCCCTAGACTATGGAGCCCTAACAGAAAGGTCAGATGAAGTATCCTTCAAGTGGCCCTCAACACTGAATACTCATAGATTATTATGCCTTATGAGAAGGTAGAGTTTTATTATAATCCTCAGATAAAACAGAGAAACAGATAAAACATAGAAACATATGATCTATATCTTGACATGAGGAAAACATACTCATTGGGCTGCTCTAAAGAATATGTATAACTTTCACACACCACATTCCAGCAAGGAAAATGTTAATCAGAGTCAGTCCACTTGGTCTCCACCATCAACCCTTCTACTCTAACACAAGGTTTCTAACCTGCATCCCAGAGACAGCTACTGATTTCTGCCTCAGAAAGCAGACTGTGAAATCTACAGAGACCTGGCTTTTTTCTCTTGGGTTGCACAATAAACAAATAAACAAAATCTCTCTTCTGAAACTCTATTTCCAAAATTTCAACATAATTCCTGAAGTTGCAGAATCTTTTAAAGGCTAACGTACTATTCCATTTCCTCCCCCAAAACTCAGAAGCACACTGATACGCATCTTCTATGCAGCCTTTTCTTAGCCTGATGACAAAAGAGCTAACAACAGAGCTATTACATCAGGTTGACAAATAAACCCCTTCCTAGGCAGCTTCACCATGCGGATAAAGGAGATGGGTTCAGATGATGTTCCTGCTGCCTTCCCCACCATAGAGACACACCTACACGACCCCCAATCCTAGAATAACAAGACATCGTCATCATCACACTACAGCACTCTGAACTATATAAAAACAAAACAAACAACAACTTCTCTGGGCATCAAAAATAGATGGCCTAGCCAGAAATAGTGCTTCCAGAGACAGTTAAACAAGCTGTGTGGCAGGAATGACAGTTGAGCTGCAGCAATGCTGGGAACTCCCAAGGACTCCCAAGTTCCAATCTAGATTCTCCATCAGTTTGGCCCAATTGACACCAGAAGGACTTGGTGTTTGTCTGCGATTGGTTCAGTTCAGAAAGATCATTTGCTGAGCTTCTAGAATTCAGGGGAGAAACAGCGATTTATGGCCTCACCTTTTTCTCTAGATTTTCAATGATCTTTCTCCATCCCTCTCTAGAAGCAAATGCAATTTTGAAGGTATGCCTAGGACCTGCTCTAAGCACAAGAGCTGAGTCCACAGTGATACCATGAATGACCATGACTGCAACCACAATGCGTTGACCAGAAGTAGAGGGTGATTAGGAGTGACACAGCCAACATGCACCCCAATTGACAAAAAGCCTCCTATTTCTCTAATATTCCAGCTACGACAAAAAAAATTGCTGTTTCTGAATGCAGAAGGCTCTCTGCTGCCACCAGGGCTTTGCATGGGTAGCAGTGATAGCCTGCAATGTCACTCCTCTTCACTCCCCACCCAGCCCACCCCAACTCACCCTAAGGATTTAACTTAGCTATTACCTACTACTAAAGGAAGCCTACCTGACCCCAATGCCTGGGCAAGGGCCCCTCCCCAGTGTTTCCACAGCCCTGCGGGCCTGCTCTTATTGTGGTCCATTTCACAACATATGGGATTATCTGTTTGACTGTCTCCCCAATTAGATTTAGAGTTCCTTAAGAACAGGAAGGATCTTCTTTACTTTGCTTCCAAAAATGGAAATCACTTTACTGTTTTTTGGTTTGTGTTGCTGTTGTTTTAATGGTGATAAAAGTACTACAGGTGCCTACTCCAGTTGCTCTCTTTCTCAGTGGATGGCATAATGTAGTAGCTGCCCAAGCAAGAAACTTTGATATCATTCACTCATTCAAAACAAAACAAAAAAGACGAAAAGAAAAGGGCATGCCTACCACGCACCAGGCACTACGGCTAATGACTGTCTCTAGTAGTGAAAAGACAAAAACTGCTAGTGTGGAGGTCAGATTCAACCAGAAAAGGCAGACTCTGAACAAATAACACATGCTGTTAAAGGGAGAGTTCAAGGTAGTCTGGAAGTTTACAGCAGGGCGACAATTAGTCTGTTTTGGGAATGGAGAGATGAACTGGTGATCAGTCAACCTTGGGCTTCTCCCTCTCTGGTTCTACATCCAATCATTAACTTAGCCCTGTCCATTCTGCCTCTGAAATCTCTCTCTCCTTCATCTGCCTCCTAACTGTTCTCTCTGCCTTTAGACTTTACTCCTCCTATCCAGAGTCCACACAGAAGCCAAAGGGATCACTCTAAAAGGAAAATCTGATCATGTCGCCTCTCTGTCTAAAAGCTTTCAGCGGTTCTCATTGATCTCAGAGAAAATTTCTACATAAAGAAAAAGCCTTTATGTAACTTTCAAGACCCTGTGTGCTGGCTTCTGTCTCTCTTTTTTCTCTAGCTTCAACTCTTCTCCATGTTCCTTGCACCCCATGCTCTAGGAATATTGACTTACTATAGTTCTTTCCCTCATCTGTATTTCGAGCAATGCTGTTTCCTTTGCATGGAACATTCTTCATTCTCCCACTCTTACCCCATATTTCTGGCACCAGTACCCTTATGTTCAAATCCAGGCTCTTGTACTTTCTAGCAATTACTAGCCTTTTCCTACCTTCAGTGTCCCTCCCTACAAATGAAGATAATGGTTGTACCAACTGCAAAAGACTATTATGAGAGCTGACTAAGGCAATGCAAGTCAAGTGCGTTCACAGAGCCTGGCACACTGCGAGCACTCAACAAATATTCATTGGTATCATTATTTTTATTGTTATTTAGACATTTTATTATTAGAATGGAAATTATCTTTAGAATAGAAATTCTGCTGGGTCCATGGAAGGAAAGATAAGGCTTCTCTTCATACAGTGGAGAAGAGAAGAAAACAAGTTCTAATGAGGAGACAGAAAGGAGATTAAAAATAATAACAAAAAAATTATTCTCATCAAGTGCCATATTCTCGGAGGAAGCGGTGCTCTCTTTTCTGTGTTGGTGACCATACCTTTCAGAATGTTCAGGATTGTTTAATTTTTGTAATTCCATTCTTTTTGATAAAGTTTCTTTATTAATTTTATAACCAAATGTGAGATAATATTTACAACTTAGAAAAATTTATACACACAAAATAAATTAGAACAAAATTTTGTCCTAATATTTAGGTTTCAAAGACATACATTTATAATTACTTCAATCTTGACGTATCTTTTCCGTAGTTGCCTTAGATATTATTTAAATTAAATCTTGTATAATTTAAACTTCTTATGCCCCTAACCAGATTGTACACTCCTTGAGAATGGAAACTCCCATACATCTCTGTATCCTCTATAGCAGGGGTCCCCAACCCATGGTGAGTTGTATCATTATTTCAGTATATATTACAATGTAATCGTAATATAAATAAAGTGCACAATAAATGTTATGCACTTGAATCATCCCGAAACCATCCCCCCTTCTGTGAATTATCATCTGTGAAAATGGTCCCTGGTGCCAAAAAGGCTGGGGACCGCTGCTCTGCAGCACTCAGAATCATTCCTTTCACTCTGTAGTTCTAAAGAAGAAAAAAACGGTTGATTTGATGCATATCTTTGGCAATGTTGCTTAGGAGTGAAAACTTTGCTGAAGGTTTGTGGAATGACTGTGCAGAAGCCCTCTGAAAAGTCGTGTTTAAAAAGAAGAACAAACTACTACACTCATGACTGCTGAAAGCTGAAGATTTTACCCCTTGTCATTAATAACTTTTTGAACGTCTTAAGACACCAGTGAAAGCAAAACCAGTATGATTGGGACACTGTGGTTTTGGAAGCATAAATGCCATTTAAAAAAAAATGCACTTCACTGGTTGCATTCATTTCCCAAGACTGTAATTAGAGAGAAACACTTGAGAAGCACTGAAATTGTGAAAACTAAAGACAGCAGTGACATGGCCCAGATTCACCTCAATTAGCACAGGTAACCCAGACTGTGACAATTCGGATTTATATAAACTCAAAAAAGTTAAAAAGCCTCTCCATTTTAGCACTTTCCCCCCCTTTTCTTCCCCTGTAGATTTCAGGTTCTAAGTGGAAAAGCTGGCCAGGATGGGTGGGGCCTCAACAGGCTGACTCACTGTGGTTTCAGTCTCCCTGCCAGGGAAAGTTGGCTTCAGACTGCAGCTAGGCGGACAGTGCAGCCAGTTTTGCTGGCATTTTCGTGTTAAAGATGACCTTATTAGAAAATGTGTAAACGGGACAGGGCAGTGGAGACCTCTCTTGATTTCATAGCCAGACCCCTACCCCTCTGTGGCTCTTCTGTAGCATCTGCCATTTTGGTTCTACGTATAAACCCAAACTGCACAATTCCACCAGTGCAACCTCTCCTCTCTGTGGTCCTCTTATATCCCCAAGAACCTTGGAATTACTAGCATTATCTTGGCTCTGTCACTTTATACCTGTATAACTGTGGGCAAGTTATTTGAACCTTGGTCTCTTCGCTGGCATAATGGTTGTAATAATAATTTCTATCTCATAAGTTGGGAAAATGAACTGAAAATTAGTGAAATAAAATAGTTTAAATATGTAGAAAAGTGCCTGGTATATAATAGGCACTCATATATTATTATTACTAGCTATGAATATGATCTTAAGTCCTATCAAATATTATTTCAAAAAGTCTCTGTTTCTTTCCCTTCTTTTATATTTCTGATTTTATCATTCCAGTTAAGGTGGAAAATAGATGTACATTTCTTGACTTCCCAGTTTCCCATCCTACCCAATCAATTAGTACACCAAAATATCCTCCTTAGAACCATTTGACTTATTGTAAATACCAAGTAGAGGTGGGAAAAATACAAATCCAATAGAATACCTAATCTTCAATACTTTTCAACAAGTTTAGTTGATAAATATTTACTGAGCACTTACTATGTACTGCATTATGCTAGACTCTAGAGACTAGAAAAGAATGAGTAAGACATGTTTTCTGCCCCAAGGGGTTTAGAGTAGGCTTTAGCTAGGTAAAGGATAGGAGAGAAGAGGTTTTCCAGGTGAGGGAATAGCAGGAACAAAAACAGAGAAGTATGAGACAGCTTTGACTTGCAAGTAGTTCTGAATTAATGGAGTAAAAAGCATGTGATAGAGAATATTGGGAGATAAAAGTGGACTTACAGTTTACCTAGAGAGACAGAAGTTCGGTAGAATTTCAACATGTGTCAACCTACATAGGAGAAGCTAAAGATTCCATTTCCAAATGAGCCGACACCTTCATCAGCACACAACTTTCATCAGCTGAGCTCCTCAGCCTAGAAAATACTCACTATTTTAGGTCACAAAAATGATGGGTATTTTCAGGCCTGCACTATGAAACATTGGACAAGTTCCCTTGTTACTCTTTGTGCTTTTAGTTCCTCATTTGTAAACTGAGATAAGAACCATACCTTCTTCACAGGGTTATTGTAAATGAGATAACGCTGTCACATACCTTGAACAGTACTTGCCACACAGAAAGTGATCAATGGGTCCCTTGAGGAGTCTGGATGGCAGATACAGCCGGACCAACTCTGGGCTCCCCCAGAAAAAAATCAGAAAGTGATCAACAAATGCTAGCTAGTATTATCTATGAGCTGCTCTAGTCTCACGCATCCCAGAGATGCTGGGGCTGGGGGTGGGTGCTGTGATCAATGAGAGAGCATATAGGAAGAGATTTTTCTCAATACGCGACTACGGCCATTTGCATGTAAAAATTATTTCTGACTCAATGTCCTCTCTAGATTTACAATCATGGTATATAAACTTTTTGACCCTGAAAAAGTCACAATTTCTGTGAGTTCTGGTTTCCCTACTTAAAAAATGGGGACAGTGATACTTGTTTCACATTTTATAAAGACAAAATAAGGAAACTTATAAGACATCCTTAACCCACTACTTGAACCTACAGATCTGGAAGAAATGAAGATCCCTCCATCAGTGGGTCCTCTGGTGGGTGGCGGGGGAGAAGCCCCTTCATAACAAAGCTGACAAGGCTTAAAAATTAATTAAATCACAGGTGCAAATAAAACACGTATGCTAAGCAATACTCTCCTTTCATCATGAGAAACAATACCTATTGACCTCGACCTGACAAACATACTGACACCTAGAATAGTGGAGTTGAGCAGGGTCAACCGTGTCACCGTTCCTTGGCCCCTCCCCTGCCCATCTTCTCCACCCTGCCCATGCTGTTGGTTGTGGGTGGAGAATAAAAGAGAAGAAAAACTGTGGTATGTTCAAAATGTTGCCTTTTTTGTTTCTTTTTCCTGAATCAACATAAATGATAATCGTCATTTTCACTTGTTAATTGACCAATTATGTTTTGGTTCCATAATGTGCTAGTATTTGCATTTTTAGTCTGTTATCTCTTGTTCTGGAATCAAAGGGTTTTTATCTCTAGAATTTCCTACATCAGCAAACATTTTAGAAGTAATCACACTACTGATTAATTACTTTTGACAGATTAAGTACCTTTAATATTCCTTCTCTCCTTGTTCTAACTCTCCTTCCTTACCTCTTTCTAACCCGTCTCTTATTTGCTCAATCCATGAACATACCTTTCTTCCTTTCTCCCAGCTTTCCCCTCTGTCCAGAATATTATACTCTCCTTCTCTGACTAGTAAAATCTAACTCAGCTTTGGAGAGACTTTGCTCAATGTACAAGCCCCATGAAAGGTGTTCTCTGGCAGGAAGCCCTTCCCTATTCTTTTAATAAAATTAGAACTTTTCTCCCAAGATCTCAGAGTATACTTGGGAGAAAGTATCTTTATCTCTATGAAAGCATTTGCCATCTTATATTGTAATTAGTGCAATGTCTGTACTTCCAAATAGACTATAACTACCTAAGGGTAGGAACGGTATCTTATGTAAAGTGATCAAGTATTCGTTGCTTGGGTAAATAAAATAAGAATGTATTCCTGGCTGCTCATCCCAGCCTGTATCCCTTTGACACCTTCTTTAAGCCCTGGAGGAGTCGACCCTTCTCCAGCACAAAACCTTTAGCATGGCCCTTTCTCTCTCTGAGTACAGCTTCCCACCCTTTATCTGAAGGTTACCAAAGGCATGTTTTAAACTTTACAGAAAATATTGTGTTATTTGGTATTTTTTAGGGTAGGGCATTGGACTGTGTCCTTGTTCTTCCTATATTGTTTTCCTAACCAATGTTTCCTCTAATTTTTAAATCCTTTCATGGAGGTTCTTGATATTTTAGGTGCTGTCATTCAAAGTCTGCAAGACGGATGAATGGATGTAAGAATGAACAAATGTATGAACACAACATCACTTAGATTACTGGCAACAACTCTCTGATCAAGTGTGTAACAGTATTGTTATTTATTTAGTACTTGGTACATAGGGGAGAGAGATTTAAAATATCCCTGATTGGCCTTTTCTCTGCATCTTAGCTTGGTTTCTGCCAGTGATTTCCAGCATTGAGAAGTAAGGATTAATCTGTGATATTAGAACTGAATTCTAAGAGAAAAGGGCTTAGGACTTTATTTCTGAAAGTCAGCTGAACCCTGCTTGTCACCAAACCCAGCCCATTATTTTCCCTCTCCCCACAGCATTCACCATTTATCCTTTTAGTGGAGGTGACACCCCTCACTTCTCTGTTTCCAGTCACCCCTCAACCATAAGGAACATGTAGGTAGACTGTCTTTCAGAGAGCACCCCACACAGCTTTGGGGAGCTCTGCAGCGCTGCTCACCCCTTTCTGCATTGCAGCAGATCTAAAAGGTGGAAAAGAGGGTTGGGGTGTTACTATCCCTGCTCCCCCAACTAGCACCACACAGCTGTTCAGAGGTTTAGTCTTCAAAAGCCACTTAATATTCCTGCAAACTCTCTGTGTTAAAAAAAAAAAAAAAAATAGTATCCATGACAACTCTGAGCAAAAAAGACCGAGCGTAGGCTGTTTAATTCTTAGGCACATGTTATATGGAGCATATGACATGCTATGCTTACAAAAATGTCTGGCAGGATGTACATTAAGTCCGTAGGTCCCTGTATCTTAGGACCTATTTACACATGATTCAGGTGGGGGCCTGCTCCCTGGGTATCCCCCAGAGGGCACCAAAGAGCTGTTTCTTTTTTTAGAACACAAGGGTGTAAATTCCGGATGTCTCTTTCTGGGCCATATGAATCCCAGTGGACAGGTTCTATTGTACAGACTTCCTGGGATCAGCCCAGCTCACAGGGAACTAGGGATCCGTATGACATTATCAGCCGTTGTTCTTGGCCAAATCTAAGGACAAACACACCAAGAGGCAGAGCACTTAGAGCTGATTCAAGAGTTTCAAGCAACATCACCAGATTCTTGTTGAGAAGCAAAGGGTTGTCACTGAGACAACACAGACTGCCGACTATACCCAGATATCTAGAGTGGTCCGAGCTAGCAACAGAGAATACAGGGCTTGTCGACTGGACTGGGACTCCTGGGTTCCCCATGCTGCAGCTACGATTCTCAGGGTACCATGGAAACGTTCTGAGTTTTTCTGAGATGTGAGCCAGGGGTACAAGTGGTAAGACAGAATTCATTGGTTCAATAGTTCCCCCCTCATCCGTGGTTTCACTTTCCACAGTTTCAGTTAACCACAGTCCGAACATATGATATGAAAAATTCCAGAAATAAACAATGTATTAGTTTTAAATTGCACATCATTCTGAGTAGCATGATGAAATCTTGTGCCATCCTGCTCCATCCCACCCATGAATCATCCCTTTGTCCATCGTAACCCGTATACACCACCCACTTGTTTGTCACTTAGTAACTGTCCACGTTATCGGATTGACTGTTGCAGTATCACGGTGCTTGTATTCCAGTAACTCTTACTTAATAATGGCCTCAAAGTGCATGAGTAGTAATTCTGGCATATTGTTATAATTGTTCTTTTATTAGTAGCTATTTTTGTTGGTCTCTTACTGTGCCTAATTTATAAATTAAACTTTATCATAGGTATGTAAGTATAGTAGAAAATATAGTATATGTAGGGTTTGGTACTATCCAAGGTTTCAAGCATCCACTGGGGTCTTGGAAGGTATCCCCTACAGATAAGGGGGGACTACTGTATGTGTAATTGTCCATAAACCACAACCCCAGCACATAGCTAACATTGCTTATTTGGACAGAGACACCACAATGACAACAATGTTCATAATCCAGACTAATCCATGGGCCACACTTTTATAAGACATCACTACTCCATAGTGCTGCTTCTAAAGGGGTAAAAATTATCCACCCACATGACTTACCTTCTCAAAGTCTCGAAGAGCTTGGGTTTGCACCTGAGGGGGTTTCTCAAATGCTCTCAAGGAATAAGTCTGTCCAAAGGGGACCTTCTCACCACTTCTCCAGGTCTGTGACTGTACTGGAGGGCCTCGATCTTTAGTGTCACTAAGAAAAGCTGTCAATGAAACAGAACAACAACAAAAAAGATTTATATATAATGATGTGCAACTTAAAACTATGATCATTCTGACCTGCACATTCCAGCAGAATTTGGTTTCTGCAAAAAAAAAAAAAAAAAAAAAACAACCAAACTAATTCTAGGCCATATAGAAACTGTTCACATAAAGCAACCTGTTGTAGATCATATTAATAACAGTCTCCAGTGAATCAAACTACTTGTGTCCATGCCCCTTTGCAATGTGATGTTCATACTCCTCCCAGCAGGAAGTGGAGTCTAATTCTCCACCCAAGGAATCTGGGTTGGCCAAGTGGCTTGCTTTGCCAATAGAATATGATGAAAATGTCACCATATGAGTTCCAGAGACTAGGGCTTGAAAAGTCTTTCATTTCTGCTTTTGTCTTCTTAGCACCCCAAGACCACTATGCTGTGAAGAAGCCCAGTCTACCTTATTGGAGGAAGAAAGGCCAAGTTCAGGGGAATGAAGATGCCCTAGCTGGCAGCCAGTCACTGCCTGCCAGACATGTGAACACGGCTGTCTGGGACCCTCAGCCACAATCATGCAGTCAGAAAATTGCCATCATTTGAATGATCCCAAGTAAAACTAGCAGAAAAAATGCCCAGTTTGGCAAAACAAAATTGTGAGAAATAATAAATCATTGCTGTTCTGAGCTAGGGGTGGGCAAACTTTTTCTTCCAGAGCCAGACAATATTTTAGGCTTCTAGGCCATATTGTCTCTGTCACAACTACTCAACTCTGCACTTCTAGCACAAGGAAAACATAGCAATATAGAAATGAATGAGCATGACTGTGTTGCTATAAAACTTTATTTATAAAGCTATTGGCTCATGGGCTGTAGTTCGCTGACCCGTATTTTAAGCCACTAAGTTTTGGGGTGGTTTAATACATAACAAAAGATAAATGAAATGGCTTTAGAAGAAAAAAAAAATCAATCTACTTAAGTATTCCTACAAATCTCTCTACAGAGAATTTTTCAGGCTACTGTTCAGGAATAATAACAATTGTAACAACCAACATCTTTAAAGGGCATTACAGGTTACAAAATAGTTTCACATGAATTATTTCTTGTATAAAGTCACTGCAACAAGTGCAATAGACATAGGTGATTATTAAAGTTTGTTTGCCCTGAATCACATTGCTAAAAAGTAGCAGAATCAATCCTAAATTCTCTCCACTTGTTTTTCTTAGCAATACACTGACACTGTGTTATTTTAGCAATTACAGGGATTGTAGGAGGTCCAGGGGAAAACAAGCAAAGGGCCAGAGACTCAATCATCCCCTTACCCAATGGAAACGCTGTTCTGGGAGAACCTAGTGCAGGCTAAGCTGCTACTAACCCTGTGCCTGCTTTTGAGAAATAACACTGTGGAAGAATAAGAAATCAGAACCTCAGTCAAGCACAGTACACAAAGGATCTTTGGGGCAGGGTTGAGGTTACAAGCAGAAGACATAAAACACATCTCTTCTTGGCTGATGGAAGGAAACAAGGAGCGTTTATTACTGAACCATGTTTTTAAATAAGAAAGAACGTCAGCCATCGCAATGCACGAGTTCCATAGACAGCTCAGGGAAGTAAGAGCTAAACCGCACTGGGTAACTCTGCCTCGCTAAAGAAAAGTTAGCTGGACACATGGGCAGATGTGGTCCTAAGGAGCCAAGAGACAAAATATCATGTGCTCTTCTTTTGTTTTTCCCTTTTCTCCCCTCCTTTTTCCCTTCCTTCTTTCTTTCCCTCCTTCTGTCTCTCTCTCCATCCCTGCCTCCCTTCCTTCTCCAAACTTCCCAAAAGGAACACAAGAAAAAATACTCAGATGCTTCAGTCAACTTCTCAGAATTTTTTTAAATGCTTAGAAAAGATGGAAATTCATATCTGCTAAAGAAAAATGAAAATTTGAAGACAGAAGGAAGGTGAACAAGGCCCATTACAAAAGTGAAATGAAAACTTATTTTGTTCTGAAAACTGTCCCCAAATCACGGGAGAACATCCCAGCTTATTCACTGGTGATGTTGTAAGGAAAGTGAGAGAAATGAAGAATTACTGCTGTAGATAATATATAGCCTTAAGAAAAGCAAGGCCTTCAAGATAAAGGAAAATATAAAAAGGCTATTATTATATTCTGGGGTAAAGGAAAGTCTGATGCAGAGAAAACGAAGGTTGGAAAAACTAGAAAAAAAAACAAGAAAAAGAAGAGAAAGAAAGGATCAGGAAGATGGTGGTGAAGAGAAAGATAAAGATGAGAGGAAAATGATGATGATCCATAGAGGGGTTCCAGGACAGCTTTTTTTCTTGCCCAAAAGTATTTAACTCCTTATTACACCATTGACTTTAAGGGAAAAAAAACCAAAATGCAAGACCATATGATTTGTTTATAAACTGAACACTTTTGTAAAATTAACATAGTACCAAGTGTGTCTTTAGATAGCCCTGTCCTTAATGGTATTTTCAATAGCCACTAATCTTGTCTGGTGGAGTTTGGGACTTTAGATTGGCACAGAAATTTAAAGCAGGTTTTATTGTTACATAGCACAAATTAGTTATATATGCGGATGATAGTTTTTCCCCTCTTCAATTGTTTTTTGATGCAGCTAGCGCAAATAATTGTTCTGTTAATTGTATACTACCCTGTAATTGCAAATAATAATATTCTCTATGAGTGAGATGTTTATAAAAATAATAATAATATATCTACAGCACGTTGAGCAGAGCAAAAAATAAAATAACATAATAATTATGATGATATTGCACCTGTTTGTTGACATTCTGAATGTTTCTAAATAAATTCAAACTTTTTAATTAAAAGAAATTAAAAAGAATGATTTCTTCCACATCTGGGTGAAATGAAATAGGCTACTAAGAGGAAGAGAATCTGATAAAAAAAAAAAAAAAGGAACAATAATACATCACAGTTAGATTGGTGGGATATGATGGGAAGAGTAGAGCCTTTGAAGATTGAATTTGAATCCTGACCACTGGCTAATTGTGGGAATTTAGGTAAATCTCTTAATTTTGCTGAGTTCTATTTCCTCTGTAAAAAGAGGGGTAATAATACCTACCTCACAGAGTTCTCATATGGATCAAATAAAATAATAAATGTAACCACCTCACCAACTGTCTTTTCTGTAGTAGGCATTTTACCCAGTCCCCTTCCATTTTTGCCCCACTCCTTCAATTTTTGCCTCAAAATGCAGGAGGATCTTCACACTCAAAGTGTTGAGTATGGTAGCCCTTGGAATTTATGAATTTAACACAGTTTCCAATACCAATTTTAAGTGACTCCTAAGTCCTTAACTTATTTAAATTAAAAGCTTTTTTCCACATTGTACATATGAATAATCTTCAGGACTGGTATGAAAAAGGCAAGTCATTTAGCAAGTGAGTAAACCCCTCAAGTTGGGGAAAAGATTTTGCAAAAAATAGACCCCAAAATAAAGCTATCTTCACTTTGGTTTTATGATTTGTGTAGATCTCTGGCTAATGTTAATGCAATAATGACTGTGCTATAATGAATATGTTCGTAAAAATAATTAGTAAGATTTCCTTGACAGGCTCTGTACTAAGAGCTTTTCTCACTTAATCTTACCTATGAGATTGACATTATTATTATACCCATTTTAATGGTGTATTGGGATAGATATTTCACTTTAGTAACAGAATTTATCTCAATCATTTCCCAAGTGACTTTAATCTTATAATTACAGAATCATTAAGAGCATAAAGAGTTCATACAAGTATTTTAGTTATGATTTACTGCATTGTGCTTCTTCTTAGAACATAGAATTATATGTAGTATATAATTTTCCACTGGTAATTGGAGTATGCACAAATTCGAAATTCACATAAGTTTGAGTATGTCGCCATGATGAACTTAAAGGGTCCATAATTCAAGGAATCTGTGATCAGTAGGAAACCAAGAATTTAACAAGGCAAGGCTCACAGCATCCTTACCTGCTGCATGACTTGTTCTGGGTACCATCTCCCCATGGTCCTCTGCAAAATAATCTCTGTGGAGAGAAATATATCATTAGTTAATGAGATATGACCCCACAAGGTCCCCAGTCCCTAAGGGAGCAAGACACTTTTACGCTATTTTTATTTATTTCTCCACCATTACTCATCAAGCTTCTACTTTGTATCAGGGACAGTGTCAAGTGCTGGCGATAGAAGGGTTCCTATCCTCGGTAAGTACATGCTGACCTGCCGTTAAACAAACGATTTCACAAGTATTAATTACTACTGTGGTCAATGATGCAAAGGGAACTTAACTAGTACAGAGACTCAGAGAATCCTGGAAAAACGGACATTTAAACCTAGAGAGGAAGGATGTCAGCCAGATAAAGGCTTGGAGCAGAAGAGTATTCCATCATGAGAGAACAGCAAACACCCCGAGTCGGGAAGGACCTCGGCCTGTTAGAGGAAATGAGAGGGCCAATATTGCGACCAGATCACACAGGGCCTTGTGGGACACAGTAAGGACGTTGAGTTTTATGTGAAGGGATGTGGGAGGCCACTGAAGGATATTAAACTAGAGAATGAATGATAAATGACCAGATTGAGATTTTAGATAGATCATCCCAGTTGCTGTGTGAAACTGTGTGGAGGGGCAAAAGTGATGGTGAGCGTCTATATTCCAAGCCAGAAGTGATGGTTTTAACTAAAGGAAAAGAAAATGAAGATGGAGAGAAGGAAAAATATTCAAGGTATGTTTAGGAAGAAGAATGGACACAGCAAACTTGAAAAACAGACCAAGTCCATTAGTAGAAATGTTAATAACACCATGATTCAGTAGCAAGAGGTGTATCTGTCCAGCACAGAGGAATGAAAAAAAATCTCAAAAATATTCAGCAAATACTTGTCAAGCACCCGCTATGTTTTTAGGCACCCTTTTAAGCTCCACAAACATAACAGTTACCTAAACCAACAAAAAATCACTGCACTTATGGAAGTTTTATAGTAAGGAGAGACAAATATGTACAGTGTATAGCAGCAGTTGGGGACAGGTATGATAAAAAAAGAAAAGTAGGGGATGTAGGGAGGGAGTGCTGGAGGTAGGGGGTGGGGGTTGTAATTTTCACCAGACGATGCTTCTCTAAGAAGCAACAAAGGTAGAGAATATCCAACGCATAGGGGAGCGCTGGAGTCAGTGGCTGGGCAGGATGAGCACGCCTGGGCAGTAGGAGGTAAGGTCAGGGAAGGAATGGGAGGACCAGCAGGGGCCACAGACTGTTTAAAGCCTTTCTGGACATCAGAAGCCTTTAGCCACTGGAGTCTTGTGACTCAAAAAGAGACATGCACTGAGTGACTAATGTTTTAAAAGGGCTGGCTTCTGTTTTGACAACTGACTGGCTGATGGGGAAGGCAGAAACAGAGATGATTACAATAATCCTACAGAGAGACACTTTCAACATTTAGCATATTCTTTAATCCCTTGGGTACTCCCAGTCAGTTGTCATACACACACACACACACACAATCTGCAGGCAGAGATTTCAAAGGCTTCTCTTTTTAAAAGACAGAAGATATTTACAGGGAGGCAGAGGAGAATCTGGCATTTGTTTGAAAATTGATTATTTTTTCTTTCCCTGCCTCAGGGTTGGATCTTGGCATAAATCTTCACTTCGTGAAGTCCCAGATGGACACGAAAGTACCAGACAGGGCACATCGGGCTGCACATGCCACCTGGCAATTCCTTGGTCTTCAAAAGTAGATCACCAGCTTGCAGTTCTCCCAGGCCCTCTGCCTCTCCCGCCTCTCCTTCTCATTAAAAACTTTCCCTGAGAGTTCCCTGAGAACAAGGCAAGAGATGCATGTACTACTTATTTATGGATTCCCTTCTGTTGAGGTAAAGGAGAAGGATGTCAAAACTACCAACCAGAACACTGTATTGAAAACTGTGTGGGGAAAAAACTTAGACTTAACTATTATGATTCACTGAGCATTTACGCCCAGCCCATAGACAAAGGCCACCTTGCATCTGTGTCAGGGGTGAGGTCAACTTCTGCCCATCTGACTTGTCTTATTTATTAATAGTTCACATAAAGTTGACCCATTTCTAATTTCTCTTGGAAAAGGAGCGGATCTACCAACACTGGGCCTGCCTTCCCACACAGGGGGATAACTCGCCTCCTTCACACAGAACATGCAGGCGTCTTCCAGTCCGCCACGGTCCCTGCGGCTCCCAGTCCATGTCGCCCCCGCTCATTCTTGTATTTATCATACCTGCCTGGCTCCCTGTAGGCTCTGAGGCCACTACCCTTGTACAGACCAAGAGCAGACAGACTTTCATTTCTGCTTTAAGACACAGTCTTGAGAAACCTATCGGCTTCAGCACACAATTCATTAATTTGTGGTGACAAGCTACTAACTGGCTGATAAGTCACTTTTGCCTCTTTGGGCTTTAGTTTCCTCAAACATTTGTAAAAGAAGGACATGAATTTCTAAGGTTTCTTGCAGTAACTATGCAATTCTATTCTAACAGATGCTTAAATGTAAAACGTATTTTAATATTCCCAAGGATCCGGGGTACTTTCCAGACATGATCTCACCCCATCGTCCTTGCTCTGCAGATCCACATTATGGATCAAGAGCAGGCCACAACATGACAATGCATATCAGCCCCACCAGACACCTCATCTTCTCCACCCACTCACATCCACTCAGAGTGTGCTGCTTGCTTGGTATGAATCAATAACTGGAAGTTGGGAGGTCACCGTATATGGGCACTGAGTTAATAGGTGCACTCATAGTCTCTCAGGAGATTTTTTAAAAGTCACTTTAGCTCTATTAACAGCTCAAGTTCCCCCTCTTATTGCCAGAGAGTGGAGCTCACTCAACTGTTCCAAAGGTTGGGAAGGAATCTGATGCTCCCCAAGGGAAGGGGCTCATAGTGAAGAGACACAGAGTGCATGTCTAGGGGATTGCAATTCGTGACAACATTTGATAAACCAAAGTGCAAAGAGAATTGGGGTGTGGTAGAGACAAACTCCAAACCTGGCCACACACATGCATGCGCACACACACACACACACACACACACACAAAGCAGTATTATATTGGTACATTCTTCTATATTACCCAAGTCTGGAAAAAAATTGTATATCCTTGTCCTAGTTTCTCAAATTTGAGTGTTTCTAAATGTTTTCTTAAACATCAATCAATGAATGACTCATGCTCAGCTAGCATGTGGTTCACTGGGCCACTTACAGCTCTCCCACATAGATGTCCACATATAATATTTTCCCCATGATGCTTGTAATTTAAATTTTCCTTTTCCTATGTAAATTAACTGTACTTTTCCCGTCAATAAGCCTTCCCTCTCTCTTTCTCCCCACCTCATTGATCTGTTCAATGCCAATACCAACTCCACTAAAATCACATGTATTTAATGTTCTTGCTTCACTGGAAGAACCAAGCATTTTCCAAGTACAAGCCACTCACGAGCTGTTCACCTACTTGATTTCTGCGTGGCACATCACCCATATTTTCTTGATTTGCTGAGAAGTAGCTATTAAGCTATTAGATTCAACAATATATCAACATTCAATATCCCATATTCCTTGTTTTTTTCTGTAGTATTCCAGGGTGATTAAGTTGAGCATGATCAGAAAATAATTGCTCCTCTGAAAGCCATCTGCCACCCCCTGATAGTCTGATGCTGTCAAACTGTGCTCTGATGATTTCTTCCAGTAATTTTCTAAGAATGGTAGTTTCATCTATGAATGTACACTAACTGGAATGGTAAAGGGTCACTTTAAATGGGTTATCCAAGGCACTCAATTTTGCTTTGCTTGAAACTGGCCACTGAGACAGCTCCTTTCAATATTCAAGCATCTTGTTGGTCCCACATCTCCTTTTGAAAGATTTTCTATCTTTAAATCTTCTTTTTTTGTTTGTTTGTTTGAGACAGGGTCTTGCTACATTGCCCAGGCTGAACTTGAACTGCTGGGCTCAAGCAATCCTCCCGCTTCAGCCTCCCAAGTAGCTAGGACTATGGGCAATGCGCCCAGCCTCAAGCTTCTTTTTTATATGGTTTTCTTATCATAAACAAAAACTCAGACAGGGAAAAACAATCTGCTATAGAGTACTTAGAGCAAAAACCTGGGCCTTTGATTGCTATTTTTAGGGTTTTTAACTCCATTTCATAAACATTTATTGAGAAGTTTCTTATATAACCATGCATGGGAAATACAAAGGTGAAAAAATATATATATCCTGTCATCAAAGTACTCAGAATCTATTGGTGGAGGCAGACACATGATTCAAAGAGATAATTACTAGAAAAATGAGATTTAACAGGGCACTACAGAACATAAATAAGATTGTGAAATTAATTTTGTTCTGGTGGGGAGGGGGTCTAGGAAATCTATAGAAAGCAGAGAATATTGAATCCAGGTCTCGAAGGATGGGTATAAATACACAAGGAAACATATAAAGGTTCAAAGATGGGCAAATGAATGGGGTGTTCAGGACTTTCATTCTGTTTCCCTCCCATGCCCCGGGGCCTGCACCATCATACTCTGTTCCCTAGGACCCTTCCAATCTCCATTTTCGCTTTCCCTCCCCCACTCCCACCTTCCTGCCCAAGCTCTGACCCTTGGGTGGGAATATTAAGGGAAAACAAGGGTGAAAACCATTTCTTCATTTGCTCCTCCCTCCTCAAACACTACAGCTTCATCTAACCATTTAGAACCCTCTGTGAGGATTTCAACAAACATCAAGAAAGGGTCGGGGGGTAAGATTTGCATGACATCAAAATGCCTACAGATGCAGACCAGAAAAGACCCTGGAGAAGTGAACAGCTGGAGATTTAGGGTGGTGGAAAACACAGGTGAGTATCCCCCACTTTTTTTAAATTATTTTTTCCCAAAGCTTTCATTTTTATTTTTTAAAAATGAGGAGAATATATTTTGATTTCCTTGTAATTATAATAATGACCTTGATAAGAGATGAACTACATAAGGGATTAGGCTCTATGGGGCCCTCTTAGATAGCAAAGGGCGTGTGGCATGACAGGAAGGTTGCTGTAGTTTGCTGTTTATTGGGGTCCCCACAGTGGTGGGCACTGAACCAAACACACATTCTGTTCTAATTCCCATATGCTTAAAGCTTGCTTGACATGAGTTGCTACATTCCAGTTTAAATGGAATAACTCTTTCTAATGTTCAAAGATCCAATATTCATATTTTTTATTTATATGCACATTCAATCCTGGCAAATACAAAAGGGTTAGAAGGACAACTGTGGCCTTTTTGTTGTTGTTAACATGTGAAGTTGTGGCCCTGACAATTTATAAATGGTAGGATTTCATAAATTGTGTCAACTTAAAAACAAAGACATCTACAGGTAACAATTTCTGGACCACCTGTACAAACTTTACATTTCAACATGTTTTCTTTTTTTTTGAGACAGGGTCTCACTCTGTCACCCAGGTGAGAGTGCAGTGGCATCATCATAGCTGCCCCATCAAGCTCCTGGGCTCAAGCAATCCTCCTGCCTCAGCCTCCCAGGTAGCTGGGACTACAGGTGTGCTACCATGCCTGGCTCATTCTTCCTTTTTTGTAAAGATGGGGTCTCACTCTTGCTCAGGCTGGTCTTGAACTCCTGGCCTTAAAGGATCCTCCTGCTTCAGCCTCCCAAAGTGCTAGGATTACAGGTGTGAGCCACCATGCCCCAACATATTTTCTTGCACTGCAATTCTCCTCAGCACTAATCTTGCCTTAAATAGCCATCATCATTATCATGAACAGCCATCACCACCCACCACCAATGCTGCCTCCACAATTTACTGAATGCCTGATACCTTCCAGCCATTATCTCATTCAATCCTCACAAAATCCTGGAAAGTAGGTACCGTTATCCCTATTTTACAGATGAGAAAACAAGAGGCCTGGAAGGATGAACTAATTTGCCTAAGATCACAGGGCTAGTGGGTGTCAGAGCCTAAACTTGAAAACTGTATCTATCTGACTCCAAACCTTTATGCTTTGCACTGTGCCCTATCTCTACCCATGCATTTACTGGGAACCTCCTTTGTGTCTGCCTTGACTCCAGGGAAATGATCCCTGAGAGCCCAAAGGAAAGGACTACTTGCTGTGCTAAGGAGATGGGATTTAGACTGAAATCCTGGCACAAATTCGTTTCTTGGAATATCAATTTATCCCTGATGGACACAGCTTACACTTGAGTATTTGAGTATTGGTATAACAGATGCCATGTGACAAATGAATTAAAATCCTAAAAGGGAAGCGGCTAGTATGACTCTTTACATAGGCCCTATCCTGAAAATGAATCACCCATCATTTTCTACTTCCCTATTTCTAACCAAATTTCCCAAGAATATTTACACCTTCCCCAAACCTCTTCTGTGGTAACACTTGGCATTGGCCCTAACAGACAAAGGGAATACAGGAAAAGGCAGGAAAGGTGTTAGAACAGACTCAAAGTACAAAATGCCATTAGCGAACAAGCTCTGAGACTTTGGCCTTCTCAGGTCTTTTTTTCTCTTGCCAAGACAGACACCGAGTATATTTTTTATGTTCCAAATGTTGCCAAGTTCCCCGCCCCCCCCACCCACCCACCACTGCAGCCACCATTTGGCACCAAAATTGCCAAAATACATATTGAAATGCAAATAGGGTAAAAGTCACAGATGCAGAGCCCAAGACTATTATGTAGTAAATACAGCGAGATTATCATTTTTTCTCATCTCAAGACCTATCATTATAACCTCTGCAAGCTAGGATGCTTAACTGGCAAAGCCTCTCAGAACAGAGAGAGCGTCACTGTGAGCCTCCTCCTGCATGCTAAGTGTGAGCTGACTTGGCACTGGTATGCAGACATCCTCTTTTCTCCATACAGCCTGCAATTACACCCTGCACTCAGCACAGTCTCTTCGCTGACAGTGACCACCACTCTTGGGATGCAGTTTGCTGGAGTGCTTAAGTCTTCGATAGCCACAGTGAGTTACAAACATCACGGTGAATCTGCAACAACTTATGCAACTTTTAGGACCTTTTTTCTTTTCTTTTCTTTTCTTTTCTTTTCTTTTCTTTTCTTTTCTTTTCTTTTTTCTTTTCTTTTTCTTTTCTTTTGCTCCTGCCATAAATCTTTATCCTAAAGGAAACTGAAATTAACATTAGTTGTCTGGGTGCTATCCAACAAGGTTCAGAGAAACCATTTAATATTGTAAAAAGGTAAAGGTAGTTCAAGTAATTATTTTCTTCACTTTGCCTTATGAGGTCATCATACATCCAAATATCTAATGAATTCTCCTCCACCTGCCCTGAATCAGCCAAGACACGGATGTCACTCTTTCAAAAAAGACATGAAAGTAACATGCTTTGGATTCAGTCACCTCCCCCAGGGATGGTGCGTGGTCTCTCCACTCACCTCTAAAATTTACTATTTACTTTTTACTTTTGGTCCTGGCAATACATTCCACAATACTCAGTTCTCATTAACAACTAATACTCATAGGCCACTGGGGCATGTTGAGGCACTTGGCTCAATCTTTCTAGAGGCCTAGATTGAATGTTAAAAATAGGTGATTTTTTTCCCTTTCCACTTAACTTTTATGGTCACATAATCTTTCAGTTTCTTTTCTTTGTAATGTCTATTTTTGATAATTTTAAAAGAATTACATGCTCCTTGTAGAAATTTTGGAAAGGAGAAAAGTATATAGAGAAAAATAAAAATAATTTTAAAAACACTACCGCCTAAAGGCAACACTGATAAAGACTTTTATGTATTTACTTCCAGTTGTTCTTCAGTTTGTTTGCCTATGTAAATTCTACAAGTAGAAATAATATTGAACATACCACTTTGTATCTTGCTTTTATTTATACCATTGAAATGAAAGGTTGTGAGGAACACGTTCTCAGAGGAAGAGAAAGAATCAGGGGAAGGGGCAGGTGGGAGGAGGAGGAAGAGGATGTCTTAGCAGCGTTATAGACCTGCCGGAGATTAAAAAGAATGAATCTGCAGTCTTCCTTCTCAGTATGGTTTTATAATGTACTAAAACAAAGCTTATAGAATCCTAGAGGGTAATAAAATTGATTAAGGGCTGCCAAGGCTGGGGGATGGTTAAGGCAGTTAGAGAGTCTACAGCAGTGCTGAGAACATGATTCAGACAGCTGACCTGGAGGTCTGGGCTCAGTAGGAAGATGAATACAGAGCAGATGGCCTGGAAGATGAGGCTTGAGGAACTGGAATAAGTGATGAGACAAACTAAACATTCAGAAAAACAGAGAAATGGGGGACGTGACCCATGGTCAGAGAATGTAATTCCAGAGTTAAGAATCCTAAGAGAGGAGCATCCCTAGGAAAGATGAGCTGCAAAGGATGGCTGTGTTTACAGTACACTGCAGTGAATTCTAGTTAAGGAACTTGTGAGATCAAGGTGTGACAGTGATATACAGTCATGCCTTGTGACCCCTTGTGAATGTTGGCGTCTTTAAGGAAGGGGTTTTACATCATTCACTATCATGTGTCCAGCCTTTATGAAGTCTAAATCGTAATGGGAATTTCATGCATATTTCTGAAACCATGATAAATACATTTTGAATGTATAATGGCATCAAGCTTTGAAAACCTGCTGTATCCACTCTATAGTAAGGAGACACCTACCAAACAGATATGCACATCAGCCTTTCAGGAAATGTTCTCTGGAAAGTTCTTAATTGAGGATCTGCTGAGTGGTAGAAACAATGTTAGATGCTGAAGATTTAGAGACAAAAAAGAGTCCATTCTTCCACTAAACTTAAAGCATGGAAAATATCAAGTAAATCAACTAGCTACATGCTATAACAGAGTAGCCATAGTGTGTTCTGGCTACAGAAAATACCCAGAACTAGGTTCCAAAAATAATTCCAGAGGGAGAAAATGCACAAGCTAACCTCTGAAGGCTAAACAAAGTTACCCTAGCAAAGGCAAGGCTAGGTGTGTAGGAGGAAACAACTGGTGTATTAAGGCCCACTCATAATAATTTTAGCTCGGGATGAATAAAGTGGCAATCACTCCACAGCCAGCTGCCTAGATCTGCTGGCAATAAGGCTGCTCCCATGGTGCCAGTAACCTGGAAACCTCCCTGTGAGGTACAGAGGAATTGAAAACCGACTCAGTTCCAAACTTTACGTTATCACTTGCTGGGCACAAATATCAATTTCTTCCTGCTCTAAAAACATATGTTGACTTAGTTTTAAAGCAGCATATAAAGGGTGCAATCCCATAACTAAACACAGCATCTATTTTCTTTTTTTCTCTTTCCTTGCAATAGACATCATAATATGTAGGTATCAGTTTGATGTAATTTTCATACACTTTTCATCTACTACAGTAATTTTCATCTACTTTTATTTTCTTATATCAAAATTTTCTGTTTATTATCATTTCAGGAAAGTAATAGAGATTAATAGCAACAGTGAGCATTTTACCTAAAGAAGGGTAAAAGTTGGGAATGTTGCTATGGATTCACCTAGGACATGTCGCTTTATGTCAGGGTGCCTCGTTTTCCCCCTCTGCAACACAGGGATTCAGGTCTTAAGAAAGATATTTAAATCAAATGGCATATCCTTCTGATGAGACTATAGCTTTAAGCAATTTGCAATACTCTTTCAAAAACTAGAAATATTTGACACAGTTATTCCACTTCTGAACATCTATCATTGAAAAATAATCCTATGGAAGAACCTAGATGTTTATCAAGTATTATTTATAATAGTTAAAAATCAGAATCCCACAGGCCTCAGTATAGGGTAATGATTTTTTAAAGTATTATAATTCCATAAGACATGTTACTCTATGCTGTGAATAATAATGTACTGCATATGGAATGGAAAATAAATATATTCTTAAATTGTGTGAAATGGTAGAAATTATTCAGTTTTCTTTGTCAGTCAGTAGTTATTGCTTTTTTATACCCCTTCCACCTTGGCCATGATGAGAAGACACCAGTTGCATTATTACCTCTACCCTAGCTGGCCTTGGAGAAGCCAAGAAGGAAAGAAGTTTGATCCGAATGTATTAATAACAAGCAGAAAAGGACTGAAGATAATGAGATGGGTTAAGGGAAGATGAACCACAGACTACTAAAGTGCTATGAAAATACAAGTTATTATTGTTGTAAAATTCATTATAAATAGTCTATGACTGGTGCTTTAGCCACAAGGGCTCAGAAAAAAGAAATTCAGATCATGCTTGTTTTGCTGGCCACAGAACTCAGAAGATGCCCTGAGACTGAGGAAAACAAGTACTCAGTGCATTTGAATGTTTTAAAATAGAATCGCATAGAGCCACCTTGGGTCAACATGACATCTCTTTTTTTCTGGACTTTCTTCTAACTTTAAAATGCTATTTGCATTTTTGCCAGAGACAACTTGTGGAATGTTCTGAGCCCAGTTTGGAATTTTATTTATAAAATAGAGTAGATTTCAATAGGACTAGTGTCCCAGAGCATCCACTGAATGGACAGACGCTCTACACAGTCTTGCAAACATGGCTCTACACAGCCTTGCAAACATGATCCTGCAGCCACCGTCAGGCGAGCCAGCCAGGATGGAGAGGGCACCGTGATGAGAGCCAGCTTATCCTTCCTGAGACGAAAACAACCCCTTCTCAGTCCTTTGGTGTTTTCAGTACAGTCTTTGCATGTGGCTGAAGGAAGTGGGGGGACGTGGAGGGGTGTCTATACTGATCCTGGTATGCGGGAAATAAGTAAGAGTGAAAGCACTAATTGAGGCACATTCTCCAAGCAAAAATCCAAGTAGTGGCTATTTCAAAGTAGACCAGAGTTGCTAAAGCAGAGGTTTTCCTCTTCAAAATGCAAAAAATTAATTGTTAGCAGTGCTGAATATTAAACAAGACATTCAACATCTAAAGATGTTTCAATAACGAAATTATAAAAACAATCAGTTTCCTAACACAGAAGGCTATATGCGAAGCACCAGCACCACAGTAAGCAAAGATATTGGAATTAACCAGACCTTCGTACACTAACACATACTAGTTGTGTGAATGTGAGCAAATCACTTAACCTTTCTAGCCTCAGCAGCCACATCTATAAAATGGGGGGAAATGCCATCTCTGGTTGTAACTATGCATTTGTAAACAAGACTCTACTCTCTATGCATTCAATGAGAAATTAATGTCCCTGATTCATCCAGGCTAAACGTTTATACAGAGCAGAATAAATGCCAATAAGCTATCAATGGGGATCTGTTAAGCACAACACAGTCCTCTTACTTTAAGGCTGCACTTTAACTGTAGGGCAGAGAAGAAACAAAATAAAAATTCATAAGTTCTGAAACTGGACCATTATTTTTCTGGGATATTACTTCCATTCTTCAAATTTTCACGGACACAGCAGGAAAATACAATTAATGCTTACATTTTATTAAATCAAATTACAGGGTAATATAAAACAAAACAGACTGATTTTCTTTTCTTTTTTTTCCTAACCTTCAGTCTCAGAGTTTGCCCTTAAATATTTCAAGTTCCCTTTTTCAGGAGTTATTTGTTCAAGAAAGTTGTATATGGTTCTCCTGACTTTTATTCAGCTTTCCCATATGTTAGAAACAAGAACATTTCCACCTAAAAGGGGAAGAGAATTAGTAATGACTTTTCCAGCATTTAACAGTATGGTAGACTAAAATAATGGCCCTCTAAAAATATCCACAGTCATAATCCCCAGAACCTATGAACATGCCGCTTTATGTGGCAAAAGAGGACTTTTCAGATGTGATTAAAAATTTTGAGATGGGGAGATAATCCCGGATTATCTGGTTGGGCCCAGGGTAATCACAAGGGTCCTTGTAAGGGGGACACAGGAGGGGCAGAATGAGAGAAGAAGACGTGGTGATGGACACAGAGGCAGGACTGATGCCACTGCTGGATTGGGGCTATGAATCAGGAATGTGGCAACCTCTAAAAGCTGGGAGGGGCAAGGAATATATTCTCCCTTAGAGCCCTCAGGAAGAACAGTCCTGCTGACACCTTGGTCTTAGCCTAGAAGACCAATTTTCAGAATGAATTCTGACCTCTAGAACTTCAAGGTTATAAGTTTGTATTGTTTTTAAGCCACTAAGCTTGTGGTGATTTGTTACAGCAGCAATAGGAAACTGATACAAAGAGTGACTCTGAAACACGCACAGTCTTTAAAGCAGAAGGTATAGGGAGTTCCTAGTCCAGATGGGGGAAAGCTAAAAATTTAGAGCAGTGAAAGCTGCTTGTCTGATTGATACTAGACCTACCAGGTGAGGAAACTACCCTCATCATCAAGTTCTTCCTCATCTCCATGAGCTTACTCCCTTGACAACTCTTACCCTTTTCATAGATATCAATTTGATTAGTGGTCAAACAAGCTTTGTGTAAGGCCAATGTATGTATGGGAAATTTGCTATTCCAGAACCAACCATGCTCTCTCCAAATGATTTCACTGAAGAGTATGGCAACAGTCAGGCTACACCCCAGGGGGGGGGGGGGCTACCACTGAGCTGCAGACAGGCAGATGATGGGCAGCAGGAAGTAGAGCATCTCCAACTTTGAGAACTCAAATACCCAGCACCCTGTCCTCTGTAGGTAGATTAAGCAAGATAAAGGGTACATAAAGAATCCCTCAGAATGAAATTTGGAGATACAATCACAGTCTTAAACTAATCCGTAAGCTTAAGAGTAACCAAGGCAAGTACTCAGCTTCAGAACCAACTCAGAAACTGAGTCACCTATAAGATTCAACTCAAATAAAGTGATTAAGAGCATAGGTTTTGAAATTAAATTGCTCCAGACTGTATCTCTTCCTTAGCTGTGTGTGTCACCCTAGGCAAATTATTTAATCTCTCTAAAGTTCAATTTCCTTGTCTTAAAAATGGGCATAACAACATTTACCTCATAGGGTTGTTAGGATTAGGTGAAATAAAGTATGCAAAGAGATCAGCACACAATGAAAGCTTAATAAATGGTAGCGATTATAGTTAATATTTATTCTCTCAATCCCCCAGCCACTGTGCTCCCAGGGCAGCCAATGCATATCTCTGTCTTACCCCTTCTCTATAAAAATTCACAATGATGAGAATGTAAAGTCTTCAAAGGCAAAGACTCAATCTCATGCATTATTTTGTTCTTAGCATCTAGTATAGTGTCTGACCTGTTTGGGCTCTCACATTTTCAACAAATGTTTATGAAGTGATCTGATCTGTGAGTTGGAAAGGATCTGAGATGTCAGCCACAATCTATGATTATAGGATTTTTCCAACTGTGACCCATTAGGTGGTGAAATAAACTTAGTGAATCACAGCCAGCATTTGTTTTTTTAAAGAAAAAAATAGAAAATATTGGAGCACAAAACACATAGCAAGGTTAGGCACTATTACATGAAACTTTTGTTTGTTACATATATAAATGTAGTTGGTTGCAATGTAAATACATTTCTTATTGTGGGTAGAGGTTAAAAAAAAAAAAAAAAAAAAAAGCATGAACATTCTGAATGTTCCACCTTGCCAGCATTTGGTATTTTCTATCTTTTTAATTTCAGGCATTCTGATATGTATATATTGGTATGATACTGTGCCTCTAATTTATATTTCCCTGATGACTAGTAATGTGGAGTGCCTTTTCACTATGTCTCCGCCCTTTGGATACCCTCTTTAGAAACCTCTTTTGTAATCACTTCAGAAAACAATCTGGCAGTATTTACTAAAGCTGAACATGCATTTCCTATTACCCACAATTCTGCTTCTATTTATTTACCCAACAGAAACATGTACATATGTTCACCAAAAGATAGGTACAGAAATGTTCACAGCAACACCACTTATAATAGCTCCAAACTGGAAATCACCCAAATGCCTATTAACAATGTAATGGGTAAATAAAATTGAAATATTTACACACAATAGAATCCTATTTGGAAGCAAGAATAAATGAACTACAACTAAACACAACAGAGTTGAAGAATCCCAAAAGCATAAGACTGAGTGAAAGAAGCCAGATATAAGAGTACATGGTATATAATTTCATTTACATAAAATTCAAGGCTAGGAAAAATTAATATATGGTGTCAAAAATCAGGATAATGGTTATCCTTGGGGTCATCAGAAGGGTTTCAGCGATGCTGATAATGTCCTCTCTCTTGATCTGAGTGCACATCACATGAGTATATTCAATTTGTGAAATTAATTGAACTGGAAACATATTTGTGAATTTCTTATGTCTGAATGTGTCTGAAATTGTTATATAAACATAAAGTTTAAAAAGTTAATAAGTAATACTTTATTTTAAAGCAATAAAAAACACTGATGGAGAGGAAGGATCCCTGATATACTCACTCTGATTAGCACCAAGTGGTCATCTAACATTTGGTTGAATAACTCCTGGGTCAGGAACCTCTTTCCTGACCAAGTAGCTCACTTGTTAGAAGGTGTTTCCCTTACACTAAACCGTAACTTGCTTCCCAGCAACTTGCTCCCTTACGTTGTTCTGTCCTCCTAAGAGATGCTAAATTGATTTAATCCCTCTACCACCAACTGCTCTTCAGATGTTTGAAGAGAGCCTCCATATCCTCCTGTCTTCCAGCCTTCACTTCTCCAGACTCAAGAGCCCCAGGTCTTTTGGCCAACCCTCAAGGGATGGCTTCGAATTCCCTCCTTTCTCTTGATTGTACTTCTTTTATCCATTGATGCCCCAAACAGAGCACAGTCCTCAGGAAGAGTCTGAGAGGTGCAGAAAGGAGCCAAAAGTAGAATCATCACTTATAAATCTAGATATTATACTTCTATCAATACATCCTAAGCTTCAATTTGCCCTTTCTTTAAAATTTACATTATACATTCTGCTTCTGTTGAAACTTAACAATCAACTATAATACCCCAGGTCTTTTGCATAAGTACTGTTAATTAAGCTCCTTGTGTTTCTGTAGTCTTCACTCTGTTAGGAGTCAGAACACTCACTTGGCCCCACCCCAATTCTCCAAATCTAAGTCTTGGAGATGGATGAGTATCTGTTATGGAAACATCTCTGGAACAAGTCTCGACACCCACCCACCCACTAAAAAACAAAAATGAAGTCTTTATCTCAATACATGGTCTCTTATCCTTACCCCTTCCTTAAAGGAGCTTCACTTTAGAGTATGTTTGGGGGAGGGAGAGGGGGATGGAGAAAACACTATCTTACCGGCATCTCCAAAATCTGAACTAAAGGCAGACTGTCGCCTGGCCTCAACAAAGCCTGAGCAATGTAAGCTACCCTGATCTCTTTCTTTCTCCTTCCCTTTCCCAAAGTCGGCTCCAACTGGAGGCTCCAGAAATGACTATTTCTGGGCTCTGCTCACTCAGTCCTTTGCCTTTGTGTGACTAGTGGAGGATGAGGCTGAGAAGGAAAACGTGGCAGGGTGCGAATAAATCTGATATCGTTCAAAGTACCCGAAATCAAAGATATCTCTAAGAAAGACCTACTGGAATCCCCATAGGCTGTGAAAAAAGAGAGCATCAAGAACAAGGAAAAGACAAGAACATTTCTACAGAAACTTCCAGGCAGCCTCACTGGGTATTTTTAACATCAAGACTCGGTGGAAGGGAGATTCATTGAGCAAGGGAGACACCAGAGGACAGAACATGTGCAGGAGGACCGAGAGAGGTGGGCTGGGAATCCGGGAGGGCGACGCGACAGAAAGGAGAGGCTGTCAAGGGCCCCCAGCGGTGAGGGGCGACCTCCCCCTAAGGGCGCTGGGGGAGGGGAGGGCGGAGGACCACCTAGTCCAGAACGCGCCAGAAAGCAGCAGCTCACCTACCTCGTCCACGTCTGTTCCATTTTCCAGGCTCTTTCCAGGCTCTCGGGGCGCCCCTCACCCGGGCGTGGAAGCAGCCTGGGAAAACGAGAAGCCTTGCCCACGAATCTCCAGCGCAAAAAGCAGCAGCTTTTTCCTCCCCAGCTCCTTCTTTCTGCGTCGGCGGCGAAGGGAGCTCTGCTTTTTTAGAAAACGGATTTGACGTGGCCGAACCTGCCGCTAACAGTGCGGCTGGCACAAGGGAGGGACTGTTCTCCGTAGGAAGCTGGACTCGGAGCGGCGCCCGGAGCGGTGCGGGGAGCCGGGCCGGCGGGCGTGTGCGCACACACTCCCAGGCTGAGACACGACTGGCTGGCACGAGTTGCTCGGCACCAGCTGAGCTGTCAACCGCGAGGGAGGCGGGGCTCGCGACAGCCTGTGTGCTCCCAGAGAATCAGCCCAGGTTACAGCTTGAGCACACCCTCCCGTCTCCCCTGCCCCTCTCTCGCTGGCTCAGATGAATTATGCTGGCAGAAGGGCAGAGGACTTAGAGGACGCCGTACCAAGCCCTGCCCTTTACCCATCCCAGTGAAGGGCCTTGAATAAAACCAACCAGCCGTAGGGGGAATTTGGAGAGGAGGACCTCTTGCGTGTCTGCATCACCCCGCCCTTAGGTAACTCCGGAGACAGAGATGGAGTCTAGGAAGGTTTGGGTGCAATCCTGGCTGAATGCAGATGTGTACATGAAATAATCAGAGGACACAATGTTGTTTTCCTAGAGATTTTATATGACAGTTTCACCATTAATCTAAGGACAGGAAGCTTCCTTAGGAAGTGAGGCATCCTAACAAAACCTTGCAGCCTTATTAGCTGCCTGCATCTCAGACATCCCTGATTTTATGGTATTCTACTTCCTTGCTTTTCAGTTTCTCCAGCAACTGGGCTCTACCACTAGCTTCAAGGAGGCAGAGGATTCCTGAACTTCCCAGAACACTAGAAAAGCTTCAAGGCAGTAGCTGTCAGGACCTAGACTCTTCCCTGTGACTGTTCTAAGACCGTGGAAAAGGGTCCTTTGGAGATGGCATTGCCTGAGACCCTGTATCACCTACTTATGTATCAAAGTTTAAACAAGGCAGACATGCTGTACTTAGAGTGCTTATATCCCTGAAGCTCATTTTTAGCTCTAAAATAAAACCTTTTTTATTAAGTGACATAATCACCATTATTATTTGCATTACCACTGACCTTTTTTTAACTTGCAAACAGCTTTATAAAGCCCATATGTGGCAACTTTGATTTAGCTATACTTGTTTCACAGATAAGTCTGAGACCCAAAAAGGCTCAAAGTCTCTGTAGAGGTTCTGATATAGGATGTCTTCTCCTTTGGATGGCCCCAGAGATATGTTCTCTGAATTTCCAAAGATATGACCAGCAAGGATTCTATAGAATGAATTTATTCATTCAGGTACCCTATGCATTTAACTCAGGAAGAATCCTGGCATGACTGAGTATTCGCAAGACTATGGGGAATCTGTATTCTTGGGACAAATTGTCATCTTGCCTCCCATCTGTTAGACTAGTTCCCCTACTTACCAATGCAAAGTAGGAGTGGGAAAAATAGGATAACAAAACATTTGAGGGTTCAGAGGAACTTTCTAAAAGTCCCCTAGTCTAGAATCCTCCAACATTTAGTTTGTAGTTAAGACTACACTGCTTCTGAGCTTAGAATGTTACCAGGAAAAATTAGGTCCAGCTTGATCTTAGACAAGGCTCACAGGCCACCTGTCTTGAAAAGAATCTCCTATTGCCTCTGAGGCAAGAAAAAAAAAAAGGGGCAGGGAGAGTCAGATTTCCATCCTTCATACCAAAGTTGGTGCTATATTTAGTTTAGTCTCAAATCAAATTATGGGCTAGTGAGTTGTGGAGAAGAACTCTGTCTACAGCCAGACATGCATTACATTCAAGAAATGATTCAAGGTGAGCTGTGAGGTCTCAGAAGTGAGGCTAGAAAATATGCTTATTTATTTTTAAAATAATGTTTTTAAAATTTAATAACACATTCATTTCGAATGTAAAAATTTAAAAAATACAGAGAAGTACATAGAAAATAAATTACTCATAATACCTAGAGATAATCAATGTTAGAAATTTGTTGAGTTTCTTTTCAGTCTTTTAAAAATGAATCTTTTAACCCAAACACTGACTCTCTCTTATACATGAGTATATCTTGAGACATTTCTTTGTTGTTTTTAAAATTATATTTATCATCAAAGAACATTTGTGTGTTAGATTTCAAAAGAAAAATATTCATACCTATGACCACTCCTCCTGCACAAATGTTTAAATTTATATATATTTCCTTTAATCATTATCCATATATATTACATATCTATTTATATACTTACAATTACAGCTTAGGCATAAGTTTATGGTCTCCTTTTTTCATTTATTGAATATTTGTCCACGTTGTTAGAGAATGCCCATATTTATTATTCTAATGATTGTATAATAGTTTATAATACCAATAGAACCACAGATTACTTAATAATATTCTTGTTTCTAATATTAGATTCAGAAATAATGCCTTAATGAAGTTTATCTGCCTTATTTTATTCTTTTGAATTATGCTATGTTTGAATGTGTGCATTCCTCCAAAATTCATATGTTGGAACCTGTGTGATAGTCTTAAGAGTTGGGGACTTTTGGGAAGTAATTAAATCGTGAGCACTTCCACCCTCATGAATGGGATTGGCACTCTTATAAAAGAGGTTAAAGGGAGTGCTCTAGTCCCTTTTACCCTTTTGCCCGTCTAGCCATGTGACAACACAGCTTTAGTCCCCTCCAGAAGTTGTAGCAACAAGGAGCCATCTTGGGAGCAAAGAGCAAGCTCTTACCAAATGCTGAATCTGCCAGTGCCTTGATTTTGGCCCATCCTCCAGAACTGTGCGAAATAAATTTCCATTATTCATAAATTACCTGGTCTAAGGTATTTAGTTATAGCAGCAGGAATGGACTAAGACAAATTATTTCCATGGGATAACTTCTTAGGCATGGGAATGTTAGGGTAAAAGATCTTTCTAATTTTGTCATCTGTCATAGCCTCAACAACACTAGGATTTAGCATTTTAATTTTTCTTTTAATAGATAATTTAATAGTTATAAGTTATTTTAGATCTATATCTAGACCTATCTATTTAGTATATAAATAATTTAACACTATCTCATTTTACTTTACATTTCTTCGAATACTAACTAGTAAGTTCCCATTTCATATGCCTACTGCAAACCATTACCTCTAGTAGCTAGTCTCATGAAATCCTTCTGTGTTGAGTGACCACTGGTCATCCTTTTGCTGAAACAATGCTGCTTAACAAAGAACTCCCAAATATCGGTAATGTACAATAAACATCCATTTCTCACTCGAAGAGCTGTGGTTTTGGTACGGATACATTGAGCATGGATCTAAGTCTGCTTCACATCTCTCTCATTCCAGGACCCACTCTGAAGAAGCAGCAGTTACCTGGGAAATATTATCCTCATGGCAGAGTGCAAGAGCGAAGGAGAGTTGGCAGAGACTCATGATGTCTCTTAAAGTCTCTGCTCAGAACTGGCACACTGTCCCTTCTGCCATATTCCATTCACCAAAGCAAATCATAAGGCCAAGTCCAAAGTCACTGGTGCAGAAAAGTACAGTCTGCCCACAGAGTGCAGGAGGGGACAGTGAATATTTGTGGAACAATAATACAATCTACAAATCACTATATTTGGTGCTTTCTGGCTTTTTGTTAAGCTTCTCTCCTTGTGTCTACATGATAACTTTCCCTTTCCCCCCATCACTTAAAGTTAGCTGTGGCTTTTAACCAATGAAATGTAACTTGCTTTGGCCACTGAAATATGATCTCATGTGGTCTCATGTGTTTATTTCTGGGTAGAAAGTAGACATTTTTAAGGGCCAGTATGCAATTGGCCCCTGTCAATTTCCATTGTCATATTGATCCTTAAAGAACAATACACCGTTAAGATGAAGCTTTTATCAACCTGGGTCTCTGAGTGACTGTGATAGTCAGAGCCTTCCTGATGACCCAAATTGAACATGTGAAATGAACAAGAAATACACTTTTGTTATATTAAATTACTGAGATTAGGGAATTGTTTATTATTACTGCAGCATAACCTGGTCTATCCTGATATATTATTTTGTGTTCCCATTTTGGAGATGGAGGATTGTTAGGTTAAAAATTACACATCTTCCTTCTTGTATATCTGTTCCCAGTTTTCTGGATTAGAACTCAAATAATCTGGGTAGATGATGTTGATAAATTAACCAGTTATGTTATTCTGTCCTAAGTGTGCCACTCTTAATTTGGTCAACTTATTGTGCTTCAGGAAATACCTGAATTGATGACAAGGTGCAGCAAATAGAAAGGTGTCACTCAGCTCCAAATATTCCAACGAGACTTTTACCTTTCATTCAGTTATTTTTAAAATTCCTTTTCCCTTTCTTCTCTCCAACTTGATTCTGGGTAAAAAAGACTATTGATCTTGATATGGATTACTGCATGACCTATAAGGCAATAATAAAAATAACCATATCTAACATATTTTTGCAAGATTCTCCTCTAAAAGCTTTGTGTGTATCAACTCCTTTCTTCTTCACAAAATAATCTTATGAGGTAGGCTCTAGTTAATCTCTATTTTATAAATGAATAATGTGGAGCACAGGCAAATTATATTGCCTACATTCTCAAAGATGATATATGGCAAAGCTGAGATTTGAAACCAATCAGTTTTGTTACAGAACGGCATGCCTACCCGTTATGCACACTGCTTTCCTAGTCTGACACCGAACATTCACTGAGCATTTACATAGGAGGACAATATGTCTGCAACGCCTGTCACTTCGCTGATCACTTGGCTAGTCAGCATATGTCTCCTTGGTCCCTCATAGCTCCAGTCCATCTCTCTAACCTTGGGTTAAAAAAATGTCCTTTCCTGACACAGAGGAATCATTCTGAAAGCAAGGATACAGTCTTTGTGGTAGATTAAGGGTGACCACAAATTCTTTGCTACCTCTCCGATTGAGGTGGATCGTTATAACTCTCCTCCCTTTAATCTGGGCTGGCCTTAGGGACTTTCTTGACTAATCAGATGCAGCAGAAGAGATGTCTAACTGCAAAGGCTATGTCAATAAGAAGTCTTGAAGCTCCCATGTGAGACTCCTGGGACACTGGCTTTAAGGCCTGCACTGCCAGATTAAGTCAAACTATCATGCTAGAGAAATCAAGTGGAGAGGCCCTGAGACTAACATGGAGAGAGGAGGGGCCCTAGTGTAACCACACCAGACCAATCTGGCTGGACTTTTATGTAACAAAGTTGTGAGTTGTTTCTCAGTTGCCATGGACCCCCAGATTGAAGGACACATAACCTGAGCATGCCCAGATGAACCAAGTGTATAACCATGGGTGAAATCTAAGTATCCAGACCAAGGAGTGGGAACTGAATTAAGAAGTAGATACCACATGACAGGATCCAGTATCCAAAAGGATTGAGCCCTGGTGTCACCCCATGCCAGGATCCAGTCAAAGAACGTTTCCTGGCATCACCCATCACAAGATCCTACCAGATCATGTCTCATTACCCTCTGACTATAAAACCCGCCCAACCCCATTGTTCGAGGACACACTGCTTTGGGAACTATCTCTGGTGTGCCTGTTACTTTTGCCAAGTAATAAAACCCCCTGCGATAACCACCTTGGCTGTGTCTATTGACCTGATACCCACCAAGAGAATGAAACTCTCTGTTTGAGAGGTAACACAAGCTGAGCCCAACATCCAGCAGCTCCCCGCAAGGTGCCAGGCATGTGTGTGAAGCCGTCCTGCATCAGCTGGACACAACTGAGCCAGCCTAGCTGTAGCCATGACAGCATCAATTTGCCCTGCTGAGCCATGCTAGGATTATTGATTACCAAAATCATCAGACATATCAAGTATTTGTTGTGTCGTGTCATAAGTTTTGGAGTAGTTTACTAAGTAGCAATAGATAGCTGGAATCAAAATTGGTATCTGGAAGTGGGGTGTTGCTGTAACAAAAACCTAAATGAATTGCAATAACTTTGGTATCTGGATATAGCAGAAGACAGAAAGGCTCGAGAAAAATGTTACTGCACTCAGGAAGGACTTTGAAGAGACAACTGAGAAGGACAGTGAAGAAAATATTATTGGGGGCTGAAAAAAAAATGACCTGCGTTATGTAGTGGAAGAAAGTTTATCAAAACCATTGTCTTTGGGAATGTGGAAAATAGAAAATATACCTAACGAATGGGAGTATCCTGCTAAGGAGATTTTCAGGAAGAATTTCAAAAGTGCTAGTGGGTTTCTTTTAGCTATTATGATAAGGTAGATAGAAAAAGATAGGCTAAAAAAAGAGCCATTCAGTTTTTAAGGAGAATTTAGAGGAACTATAAAGAGCCAGGATCTGCTGGGTTCAAACGTCAAACTCCTTCTCATCCCCAGTCTCTCCGAACAGCAAAAGCTTTCAAAATCAGAACTGGCTTCAGAGAAGAAACCAAATCCAATAGGTGACTGCTATAACCCTGGTTAAGACCTCAAAAAGTTTTAAGGTGGTGCCTCATATATCCTTTCAGTTAAAAAAGAAAAAAGCCTCTAAGAATCTTAAGGGTGTGCCTCTCCGTGAGACAAAAAGGTTTCACATCAGGCTCACAGGCAGCCCTATCAAGGTGAAAAAAAAAAAAAGACCTTGTTTCAGAATGAAATGTAGGTGTGGCTTTTGTCTAGAGGAGTTGATTATAAATTAGTACATAAGATGTCCTTAAAGTTTTTAAGTGAATTGTACCCACATGCTCTGAAAGAGATTAAAGACAATACAGATTGAAAAGATGCCTTTGGACCCTCAAACTGCTACAGAGAAGCAGCAAGCTGAGAAAGTTACCCAGCCCAAAACAAGCATCATTTCTTATGGAAAATGAAAAATGACTCAAGAATGGAACCAAGAGCCCAGAGGGCAGACCAAGAGCCAGAGAGAATCATTTTCAGGAGCAGGACAGGGCCTTAACCAATGAAGTGATAATATGTGCTCAGCTAATTTCAAAATTGCTGTGGGTTGGGCTACTGACTGCTATATGCTCCTGTTCTCTCACTTTTTAAATAGGAGTGTCTACGACAGTTACCTTATCTCTGTCCCACCACTGTATGTTGGATGTGAGAGGCCAATGACTTCAGATCAAGAGGAACTGTAGTGAAGGAGTTGTACCCCAAGAGCCTCATCATTCCCTGAACCTGAGTTAGATGGTGTGAATCGGGACTTCTAGGCTGATACAGTAAACATGATGAAACTTTTGGGGGCTTTGGTACAGAATGAGTTTATTTTGCAAGTGGCAATAATGTATGTGGCCAAAAGAAAGAGGAATGTGTTAAAGATGGCTACAAATTCTTTGCTACTTCTCTTACTGCGAGGTGGAATCTAGTTCTCCTCCCTTGAATCTAGTCTGGTCTTAATGACTTGTTTGACCAATAGAATGCAGTTCTAGGTCATAAACTTCTGAGACTGGGTCATAAGAACCCTTTCAGCTTCCACCTCGGCCTCTTAATATACTGAGCTGCTATGAAAGAAGTCTGACTGCCTCTCGAGGGGAGAGGCCTGAGACCACTGGTGGAACATCACCCAGAGGTCCTCAAAGGCATCAAGCATAGCAAATGAAGTTGTTCTGGGACCTCCAGAGCAGCTCAGCCTTCCCCTGAATACCACCGAGTGACCCAGCCAACAACACATGGGACAGAGAAATTGCTTGGCTGAGATCTGTCCAAATTCCTGACCCACAAAATCATAAGATATAATAAAATGGTTGTTTTAAGTCACTAAGTTTTGGAGTACATTGTTTATGCAGTAATAGACAACAACGCTTTAACATGTACACAATAATTCTGATACATTGTCTCATTCATTCACTCAACAAATAATTACTGAGGATTATTATGTGTCAGGCACTATTTTTTATGCTAGAGACACAGTAGTTAAGAAATAAACAGCAAAGACCCTATTTTCATGGAGCTTACAATCTGCTGGTATAGATAAACAATAAACAAACAAATAGCTATAATATGCCAAAGGGTGATAAGTGCAATAAAGATGAGTGAGATAGCATTAAGAGAGCATTCCAGTAAGGCAACCCTCTTTTATAGAGGAGAAAACAGAGACTTAGAGCAATTAAATGACAGGCTAAAAAGAGGAGCACATTCCTAAGAATAATAATACTGGAGTTTCACATGGTGAAAAACTGTCCGATAGAGCTCATAAATGCAAATCTGTTATATGCATTATTAGCAGGACGGGGGAACCTAATGGGCAGAACTGTGGCTAGGATGGATGTACCTGGTTACTTAGGCCATTCAAGTAACTGAGAGAGAAACAGTTGTATATATAGGACAGATCTGCCCTTCAGTAGCTGGAGCGTTGTGGGTGGGGGTGACGTATGGCTCTGAAGACTATACATAGTAGGCAAAGTGGCAGCTGTGCCTCAGAGTAACAGAGTTCAGGACCAGAGCAGTTTATGAGAGACTGGAAAACAACCCTTGGGATGAGCAGAAACACTTGTGAGGGGGCCAGGGGACTTTGTAAGGGACTTCATTTCCTAAATAAACAGGTGGGAGTTCAGAGATAGCTAATGCTCATGGGACTTAATTTTATTCCCACAAGCTGACAAAACTCAGGGACAATTTAGTTATCTTAATTCATTCAATTTAACATGAGTTCGACAAACATTTACAGAGCATGTGCTAGGCATTGCACTACATGTTGAAAATCCAGTGTGGAAAGCCAGGTTTGTATTTATCAAACCATAATACAAATCAGATTGGGTAAAGTGCTAAATAAAGTTACACACAAAGCAGAACACAAAGGCAGGAGTGATTAATTTATTTGATAGAGAGGTTTTCATAAAGAAGGCAGCATCTGAGTAAGATACTGAAGTATGCTAGCAATACAAAACTTTATTATATATTAGGATTGCAAAATACGGTGCTTATATTTAAAAATTATTAGCTTGTTTGAATCATTTCACAATGTGAAATCAGAACATCACATTGTACCTCATAAATATATACACTTATTATTTGTCAATTAAAAATTTAAAAAATAGTATTGTTGAAAAAAATTTAATTTTCACTGGCAGAAAAAAAAATGTTCCTGGCCTCCCCCGGGTGACTGCCTAGGGTCCCATTCATCTGGAAGAGCAATGCAGTGTAGCTGAGGTGGTTGACAGACATTACAACAGTCAAATGACTGGCTGTAGTGTCAGGGAGCCCGGTTCCAATCCACCTCGCTGTCAATTTCCAGCCTTGTCATTTTGGACATTACTTAAATTCTGTGCTTTAGCTTACCCAGTTGTAAAATAAGGTTAATGATAATAACCACCTAATAGGGTCACTGTGAGAACAAAATGAGATGATAAATGAAGTGTTTAACTCATTGCCCAGCACACTTTAAGCATTTTATAAATCATAGCTATTTTCCATTCATGTTTGCATACCAGGCAGGATTCCAACTCTGTATAGCAGTCGTGAATTACAATTTCCGTTCTGCTCCAAACTGCTCTCTAGTGCTAGGCCAGTGACCCAGATTTTCCATTTCTCAGCTTTCTGATTTACCATATGAGACCAAAGCACTGGTGAAAGCTGAGTAAGTGGGTTCCCTCACTTGCTGGCCAGAGCTCTAGGGAGCAAAAAAAAAAAAACAGACATTTCTTCTATCTTGTATTCCTTCCCTTATCCCCAACTTTCTTCCCGTGTCTTGAGGAGTGTGTGTGGTGGGGAGGGGGGATGTGGGGGTGTGTGTGTGTGTTTATTCAGACCTCTCTCTTTCATTGGCTAGCCTCTGCTGTCAGCTGTAACAAAAACCTCGAGGAAACAAATTATGATCAAGCCTTCAGACAGCTGGTGGTAATTTACTCACACAATCCCCCTCATCCTTTCAACACCCACTATTTATGTGTATCTGATGTTGGAGGAGGGGAAATCATGCAAGAAATATGGTATGTAAATTTCTAGGAAAGGGGTTGGAATAGTGAGGAAAGACTTGCATGAATTACCTGAATAATTCTCTTTGATTTGAACATAGATATCAAGTCTTAAAAATTGAAGAGACTGATGTTAGGGTCAATAAATAAGTTTCTGGAACCAGAAACAATACTGGAATAAATTCATGAATAGCTTCCAAGGTATTCATAACAATCACACCATCACTAAAATCTGAATCATTTTCCAGGATGGGACAAGTAGTTCCAGTCCAAGTCCAAGGAATATGTGCTAATCAATCTAGGCTGGTTTAAAATCCATAAGGATGATGATAACTAAATGGAATGCATGATCCTGGTCCTGATCTCAGATTGGATTCTGAATTAGCAAAAAATATTGCTAAGGACAAGATAGTCATGTATAGCCATGGTCTTGCCTTTGTTTCTTGTATCATGCCATCTGCTAGCCAGTCTCGAAAATGTATGTAGTTGTGTGTGTGTATGTGTGAAATATATATATGAATGAAACATAACACTGATTTTTAAAACTTTCCATTTTGAAAAAGATTTAAAAATTTTAGACATACAGAAAAGTTACAAAAACAGTACAATGGAGTCCTTTCACTTGATTCATCAATTCTTAACATTTTGCCACTTTTGTTTTCTCTCTACACACGTGTGCACAAGCGCACACACAATCATTAATGTCATTTTGATAAACTATTTGAGAGTAAAATGCAGATTTGTCACCCCTAAATATTTCAGTGTATATGTCCTAAGAATAATTAAAATTATTAAATAACTTGGATCATGTAAAAGAATATACCACCCCACCGAGGTCAGCTTTTGACTATCAAACATGTGCTATGAGAGAATCCACAGTATCTGCAGTGAATTACTTAACTAATAGCAGGAGCTACCCCCGATAGATATTTGGCTTACATCTGCACAGCTGTGAGGGCTCATCAAAATAATCACTCTCCGGACAAAGGCAAAATATACAACAAAGACAAATTTACTCTTTTACACTTAGAACTACTGGAAGCCAATTTTCTGGCATTTTAGAACAGCTGTTTTGTCCTTTCTTCCAGCTGGCAAGGGTTCAAAAATACTAAGATCCAGCCTCACAAAGCCTCACACGATGAAAAAAAAATTTTAATGAGGAAAATCTCACATTGTGTATTCATTTTTGTTTTCATTTTCATTTTAGCATATAAGAAGTCAAAATACTGAGCTGTGGCATACAGTATCAAACATCTGGCAATTCCAGACAAAAGATGAGCAAACCTCAACAGTCTTTTACCCCTGCAAAGTTCAAGCGGCTGTAAGAGTCAATCCCATTCTAAATTATAACAGTTTGGTAAAAGAACAAACACACCCAACATTAACCACTATAATTCCTTTCAACTAAAATAATCTTTGAAACAGATCAAAGCATCACATTTTTAGGCTATGTCTGTGATATAATAATAGACAGAAAAGTACAGAAATACTCAAGTTGACTCTAAATCAGAGCTTGTGATATACAGAAAAGAAGTCTTGTATTCTCTGTTTGTTGGCTTTGGTAAGTTCTCAGAAGACAAAAGGAGGAAAAACTCAAGGCCAGAAGGCGCTGAGGGACTGCATCAACTGGTTCAACCTTCTGATTCAACCATGAAGTTGTTCAGGGCTGGAACCAGGGTGAGGGGCGTGAGGCACTTACCTGAGGTGCAAAATCTAAGGGGTGCCAGAAACTCAGCAATCAAGATAAATGATATTTTGATGCAATATTTTAGAAAACAAAATTGATGAAAAAAATCCCACAATGAATAAAATATCAAAATTTTAAATAAAGACAGGATCTGACCCTGTATTTCCATGGTCCTGGGAGTGTCTTACTTGCTTCAGCCTAGCCCTGTCTGTTCATCCTCAGATCGTGTGCTAAAAGCCAAATCTTCAGAGGCATCTCCGCTGGTGCTGTCTAGTGCTACGTTCTGCCGACCTTGCTGGCAAAAGCTCTCTGTGTATTACGAATGGTCAGACATCAGGTGGCACCTTTAAGATACCACAAAGTAAAAGCGACTATCAGAGCCAAGGCCAGCTCTTCCAACCTGTGAGGTGGTTTCTCTGAGGTATAGGGCACTGGGGAGATGGTAGAACACGGGTGGAAGGGGAGATGGTGGGAGAGGGGAAAAAGAACAAGTTTGCCTCACGAGTTGCCGCTAATATAACTAGAACGCAATTTTTCAAGAGCTTGCCCTTTCAAGAAAAGCTTGAGCCCCAACTCTCAGGTTTAGGTACCTGCTCACTCAACTCAAAAACCAAAGCTGCCTCACCTCTCCTCTTGTTTTCACATAGCCTGCAGTTGGCTCTGGAAATCAAAGTAGCCACGCTACATCCTCCATGCAGGCTGCAGTGCCTTGGAGCAGCTTAGGGAACTTCAGACTGGAGCCTCTCCATTGGTAATAGATGCTCATCCCAAGTACCAAACCAGGTCGTGTTTGGTAACCATCTACAGGTGCCCCCTACTGGCAGAACCTGTCTTATGGACTTGGCCCTGCAGATGTATTTTGTTTGGCCCTAAATGCTCTAGACAGCCAGTCACCAGCACTATTCCCCATGGTCTTACATCTGACCTGCTTCACTTATTTGTGTAACCTGCCAGGGCCCGCAGGCATGAGGCATTTGCACTCTCCTTCAGATGGCTTTCCTGGTTCCCAGAGGTAGGGCACCCTGGGCCTGCCTTCTTGCCTCTCCATACATTTGCCTGACAGGGTCAATCATTTCTGCAGTCTTAAGTCCCTTGTGCCATTTTGTTAGCCTACCCTCTGGGTATAACGCTGGAATCACAGCTCTGAGGCTCAGCCTCGAGAGTTGGACTATGGCCAGGTTCCGTGCAGTCCCTTCACCGAGGGTCGGACTCTGCTTCCAGTTCTCTCTTAGTGAAGTGTAGCTCAGGGCCCAGCCCAATGACAGCACAGCCCTGGGTCTTTCGCTCAGTTATATTTTCAAGGATTAGGCCCCACTTCTCGTCCTCCTTGACAGCCAATTTCTGCTTGTGAGGCTGAAACAACTGAGTCAGGGCTGTCCTGGGAGAATGGGGTAAAGAAAAGGACAGTCCTGCAGGCTAGGATGCACAAGTCTTTAAGGTTTCATGGGACCAAGAAAGAGAAAAAAAGCTGATGCCACAGAAGAGCTGGAGTTGAAGGCTGAGAAAAACTAGCCCCTGTGTCAAACTGGAAGGGTAAAAAGCAAGCATAAAATTTAGACTTGCGCCAGAGTTCAGCATTGCCATTGAGCCAAAACCTGCCGTCTGGCTTTGGAAAACCAAATAGCTAGGATCTTTCCTTGAGCAAACTTTAGTAAAGTAATAGTGGCTTTAGGACCATCACCATAAAATACATACCCAAGCTGATCTCCCAATAGGTCATCAAAAGTAGAATTTCCCAACCAGTGCACCTACTGTGCTGCAAGCAGGTTACATTGTATGATCAGAAATTGACCCCTCAACCTTGGATGCTTGTAAGGCATCCAATAAAACAGCCAGAGTCCCAGGGCCAGTCACTGCCAGCAGTATCTTCCAGGGATGTTTGGAGGGATGACAGAGCATGTAGAGCCTGAGGTCGTTACTGTTCTGAGGATACGGATAGACATCTTCACGAGGTTTCCATAGCTTAGCATAGTCCTCAACCTCAGCTCTGGTTACAGATCCCCTTGCTTTTTGTGTTCAATTTGTATTAGCCTCCTTCCAGAGGAAGGAAGAGAGAAAATTAATTCTGTTGTTCCCCTGGTGTCCAGGAGCTCAGGTAATGGATGCTGTGTTAGGCCATCTCTAAGATGGCCCCCCAATGGTCTCTGGTGTGTAATCCCCGCACCTTGAGTCTGGGATAGATCTAGTGACTTACTTCTAATGAATAAAGTAAGGCAAAGGGGATGGGATGTCACTTCCAAGATTAGATTATTTTTAAAAAGGAAAGCCAACTGTGGCTTCCATCTTGAGCATGCTTGCTCTCGTTCTCTTAGATCAATTGTGCTGGGGGAAGTAGTCACCATGTTATAAGCAGACCTAAAGCCTACCAGCAGCCAGGTGAGTGGGCCTGGAAGTGGATATTTCAGCCCCTGTCAAGCCTTAAGATGACTGCAGCCCCAGCCGACTGCATGACTGCAACCTCATGGGAGCACTTGAGGCAGTAGCACCTAGCTCAGCCGCTCTCAGATTCCTGACCTTCAGACACTGTGAGATATTAAACATTTGTAGTTTTCAGCCACTAGGTTTGGGGTGATTTGCTATGTATTTAATAGAACGCTAATAGAAACTAATACACAGACTCCTGAACCTTCACTCAATCCAAGGTCAGGCTGTAGAGGTAGAGACTGAGCTCTCCCATTCACAAAGATGCTGTTATTATCTCTACAGTAAAGAAGGACAAAGAAGTCAGAGCAGTTATTTAAGGATGCACAACAGGAAACTAGATTGATGGTGAAAATTAGGGAGTAATAAATAGCACCTTTATAAGACCGGCCCATAGCATATACTGCCTAAGTATGCCTGCTCCAGAATGTGCTTTTAATTACTACCAAGAACATTTTTTTCTTTTAGAAGATACGTGCAATCCACGAAAACCTTTCTTGTTGAAAGGCAATAAATGTTTTAGTAGCAATATTTAGTTGGAGATTTCAAAGCCAAGGTTTACATAGCCAAAAGATTTTATATTAACAGATTAGACTATTATGGAGACGAAAAAGATACTAAAATATGATATTGTTTCTGTTTGTGCACTAGGGTCACTTATTCATGTTGACATTTTTTTCATCGGATCCACTTTCTCTGAAGTAGTGCTGTAAGGTTAGATGTGGGTGTGAGTGAGCACTCACACAGTGGACAAAGTCCTCCCATTCTGTAAATGCACGTGCCTATGACTCTAGGCAGTGAGCCCAGCTTGCTTTAAGTATTTGTTATTTGAACAGTGTCCCAGATTCTCCTTTGAAATGTACAATTCACTCATTTTTATTAACCTGAATATGAAGCTCTCTGATGCTTTTTTCATAGATCCTTGGTCATATTCGGGTACTCCTGCTTCCCTTTGTCTTAAACAGGTCATTCTTTCCTCAGTGCTGACCTTCAGGCATTTTGCCATATAAATTAAGAAAGCAAATTCTCACAAGGTCAGATTTTGATCATGCAGCTTATTATTTTAAAACAGATGACATTTTCACACTCATTATGCTATTTTGGAGACCTGATCATTTTTGTCCAAGCTCTATCAAGCTTTTGTTTTATGGTTTTTGTTTTGTTTTGATTTACTTTTTATGGAAAAGCAAACCTAGGGTCATTGAAAAGGAAAACATTTTAAGAACATAAAAGATAGACAAAAATAATTACTCTAATGCACATGAAACAGAAAATTAACAGCTACCAATTAGGCACAACCTCCACCACATCATAACTGTGTAACCTTGTCAAATTATTTACCCCTTCTATAAAAATGGGGATGTTAATAACAGAATCTTTCAACAGAATTGTAGTGAGTATTAATTGAGATTATGCTTATAAAGTGTTTAAGATTGGGCCTAGCATGTATCATGTACTCAATAAATATTAATAATGCAAATTATAAATGTAGTGATGGTGATAACAATAACGCTAGTGCCATGGGATGTCAGGGATCATAATATAAAACTGTTGTAGCGTTCTGTTTGGAACTCCTGTGAGATCGAGCATGAATCACCCAAACTTCTGAGGCTGCTCCGGCAAATAAGACCCAGAGAACAGGTAACTTGAAGAAGAGGTTGGCATGTCCTTCGGGAATACCTTCACCATGTCAACTACCACCCTCCCGCCATGAGCACTACCACCATTTGGTCACCATATGCAGCCCTCTGTGAAGATATTTTTCGTATAATGCAGGGTCCTCTCCATTAGAATGACCTCTGTTTCTTTGTTCTGCCATCTAACAACCAATATCCCCATAATGAGTGGAGACAAAAACTTCAACCAGAGGTTTCAAGCACAACTTAATATAGAGACTCCAACAGTGAAGTTGTCTCTCTTTACCCCTCAGTTGTCTTCTTTGTTGGTTTTGTCTTCAGGATCTTCAAGGTACCAGGTTACTTGCTGGGGCACAGGCCTACATTCTCCCCCAGGTTCACATCCATTAGAAGAAAGGCTGTCTCTCCCAGCAAGCTCCTGAAGAACACTGTTTGGATTAATGGGAGTCAAGTACCCACACCTAAACTAATTCCTGTGGCCAAGGGGGAGAATTACCCTTTGGAAAAAAGGCCTGTGATGAGTGGATTAATAAAATGTGGTATATGTATACCATGGAGTACTACTCAGCTATAAGAAACAATGGTGATATAGCACCTCTTGTATTTTCCTGGATAGAGCTGGAACCCCTTCTACTAAGTGAAGTATCCCAAGAATGGAAAAATAAGCACCACATGTACTCACCATCTAATTGGTTTCACTGATCATCACCTAAGAGCACATTTAGGAATAACATTGATCGGGTGTCAGGCAGATGTGGGTGGGGGAGGGGATGGGTGTATACATACATAATGAGTGCGATGCGCACTGTCTAGGGGATGGACACGCTTGAAGCTCTGACTCGGCGGGGTGGGCGGGCAAGGGCGATATACGTAACCTAAACTTTTGTGCCCCCACAATATGCTGAAATAAAAATTTAAAAAAATTTAAAAATAAAAATAAAGGCCTGTGAAAATTCCTCGTTTCACTTCATCCCCCTCATCCAATACACCAGCAAATCCCATTAGCTCTACCTCCAAAGCATATTTTGAATCCCCCCACTTCTTACCAGGCCCACTGCAACCACCTCAATATAAATACCCATTATCTCATATCTGTACTACTCACTGCAACAGCCTTCTGAGCAGCCTCCCTTGCTCCCACTCTTAGCCTCCTAAGGTCTGTTCTCCAATGGCAGATTAATATTTTTAAACATTTTCCAGATCATATCATGCTCCTGCTTCAAGCCCTTCTGTGGCTTCCCAGTGTCCTTGGAATAAAATCAACTGCTTACCATGGCCTACAAGGTTTCCCATGACCTGGCTCCGGTCCACCTCTGCTCCCTCATCTTCTGCCACTCTCCTCTTGTTCAGCGTGCTTCAGCTGCTCTGTTCTTCTTTCCTTTCATTCAACACACCTAGCTTATGCCTATCTTAGGACCTTAGAACTGTGATTGCAGTTCTTTCACCATCTGCTTCAGTCTCTCTCTCTCTCTAATCAATAATTTAATTTTATTTTCTTTGTAAACTTTTTAGTGTCAGAAAACACTTTATTTATATATTTAATTACTTGTTTTCTGTTTCCTCACCAATACTACTGCAACATCATTAAACTTAAGCCTGTGAGGGTAGAGCCTTTATCCGATAATCTTTTTCTTCATTTTATTTTAGCACCTGGAACTGTGCCTGACACTCTATACATGCTTTTTGGAGAAATCAGCGAACAAACCGTGGCTATATTAAATTTTTTAAAAGAGGATTTATTGGAAGAAGAAACCCACAGAATCAAAGGAACAGTTGAAGACTCAAAAGAACAAGCTTAAAATGGCAGGAATAGGGGAAGCATAAAAGATCCAGGTAGCAAGAAAGGGCCGGTTGTTCCAACCATTTCTTTCACTCTTCTATTGCTCTACTGAAGATGCAATGTTCATAAAGAAAGTCAGACCATCCTAGTATGGGTCTCATGAGCATCACTTAGCTAAGGGAGGGTACCTTACCAAACTTTACAGCCAGACTATAATTAATGGCAAAAAAGGTAATTCTCCAAAAAGAAATGTATGGTTATTGTCCAAAGAAAGGAGGAAAGGATACATCTATTGCTAAAAACCAAAACAAAAGTCTGTAATAATCCCTCACTTGCTATTTTGTCATCTAGAAGACATCTTCCAATATTAACGGGTGTATTTTCAAGAAATGTAAATAAATTTTAATATTGACCTAAGTCAAATAAAAACAGAAAGATACATCTAATCAAAAACCATACAACATACTCAAAAGATACACTTTTTTTAAAATTTCAGAGTATTATGGGGGTACAAACGCTTTGGTGACATAAATTGCCTTTGCTCTGCCCAACAAGGTGCCCATAACCCAGACAGCACACACCACATCCATTAGATGTGGATTTAACCATCCCCTCCTCCTACCTCCCACCTGCCCAACACCCCATGAATGTTACTTCCCAGATATGTACATTAGTGTTGATCAATTAGTACCAATATAATGGTGAGTACATGTGGTGTTTGTTTCCCCATTCCTGTGATAATTCACTTAGAAGAATGGGCTCCAGCTCCATCGAGGATAATACAATAGATAGTTCATCATTTTTTTTAATGGCTGAGTAGCACTCCATGGTATACACATCTTGTTAATCCATTCATGTATTGATGGGCACTTGGGTTGTTTCCACATCTTTTCAATTGTGAATTGTGCAGCTATAAACATTCAAGTGCAGATGTCTTTTTTATAGAATGTCTTTTTTTCCTTTTGGTAGTTGCCCAGTAGTGGGATTGTTGGATCCAATGGTAGTTCTACTTGTAGCTCTTTGAGGTATCTCCATATTACTTTCTAGAGAGGTTTGCAGTCCCACCAGCAGTGTATGAGTGTTCCTAGCTCTCCACATCCACGCCAACATTTATTGTTTTGAGACTTTTTGATAAAGGCTATTCTCACTGGAGATAAGTGATATCTCATTGTGGTTTTGATTTGCATTTCCCTGATGATTAGAGATGTTGAGCATTTTTTCATACATTTCTTGGCCATTAGTCTATCTTCTAAAATACATGGAAGTTATAAACTTCTAGAGATGATAAAGATAATGTCTGAGATGAAAAATACACTGGATGGGATTAAGAGCAGATTAAACACACTGTGAAAGAAAAGGTTATTGGTCTTGAAGACATAGCAATAAAAATGATCCAAAAATAAAACAAGGTGAAAAAAGGACTGAAAGAAAATAAACAGAGGATCAGTGATCTGTGGGAAAAAATTCAAGTGACCTAATATATGTGTAATTGGAGTCCCCAAAGGAAAGGTGTTAGATGAGGCAACAAAAATTTTTTGAAGAAATAATGGCTGAAAATTGTCTCACTATCACAAAAACTATAAACATAGAGATCCAACAAGCTCAACAAATCTAGAGCACAAGAAACATGAAAATAAGTACATCAACACATTATAATGAGATTGCTTAAGGTCAGTATAAAGAAAAAATTCTTTAAGTATTTAGGAGAAAAAAGACCCATTTGCTATAGAGAGAGGAATGAAGATAAGAACAAGAACAGAATTGTCATCAGAAAAATTACAAGTTAAAAGAAAGCAGAGCAACATCTTTAAAGTACTAAAAGGGAATAAAAGTGATCATCTAGAATTCTATAAGGAGCAGAGTAGGCCTCTTGTGTGTGCAACTTGTGTAGTCACTCAGGGTTCTGTGTGCAGAAGGACCGTGCTTGGTTTAATGCTTTGCTGTTGATGGCTTGAAATTCTTAGTAATGTTTGAACAGAAGGGTCTACATTTTCATTTTGCATTGAGCCCCACAAAGTATGTAGTCAGTCCTGGTAATCAGCAAATATATCTTTCAAACATGAAGGTGAAATAAAGACTTTTTCAGACATAAAAAAGCTGAAAGAATTCTCCCATCAGCATATCTGCACAATGAAAACAAGAAATGTTACAGGAATTTCTTCAGGCAGGGAATATGATATCATATGGAAATCTAGATCTAAGCAAACTAATGCAGAACACTGGAAATTATAAATATGTGAGTACATATGAAACTTTGAAAATATCTCTTACATCACTAATCAGTAAGGAAATGCAAGTCAAAATCACAATGAGATTCTATTTCACACTCATTAGGATGGCTATTATCAAAAAAGCAGAAAATAACAAGTGTTGATGAGGATACAGAGAAATTGAAACCATTATGTACTATTGGTAGGAATGTAAAATGGTGCGGCTGCTGTAGGAAGCAGTATGGTTATTCCTCAAAAAATTAAATATAGAATTACCATATTATCCAGCAATCCCACTCCTGGCTATATACCCAAAAGAATTGAAAGCAGGGACTCAATAGGTATTTGTACATCTGTATTCATTGCAGCATTATTCACAATGGCCAAAAGGTGGAAACAATCAAAATGCCCATCAGTGGATGAATGGACAAACAAAATGTTGCATATACATACAATGGAATGTTATTTGGCCTTAAAAAAGGAATATAATTATGACACATGCTACAACATGGATGACCCTTAAAGACATGCTAAGTGGAATGAATCAGACACAAAAGGACAAATATTATGATTCCACTTATATGAGGTGCCTAGAGTAGTCAGATTCGTAGGGACAGAAAGCAGAACGGTGATTGCCAGAGGCTGTGGGGAGGAGAGAATGGGGACTTATTGTTTGTTGGGTGCAGAGTTTCAGTTTGGGAAGATGAAAAGTTCAATCAATGATCTAAGCTTCCACTTTAGGGAACTGGAAAAGTAAGAGCAAATGAAATCCAAAGTAAGCAGAAGAAAGGGAATAATAAAGATCAGGAGGAAAGTCAAATGAATTGAAAATAGTAAAACAATAGAGAAAATCAACAAAGTGAAAAGCTGGTTCTTTGAAAAGGTCAATAAAATTGATAAACCTCTAGTCAGGTTGATCAAGAAAAAAGAGAAGACACAAATAACTAATATAAGAATGAGAACAATAACACTGCTACAGAGTCTACCAATATTAAAGGGTTAACAAGAGAATGGTATAAAATATTATGGTAATAAATTTGACAATGTAGAGAAAGTGGACAAATTCCTTGAATGACAGAAATTAACATGAGAAGAAATACATAAACTGAATAACCCTATAGAGTTGGCCCTCAATATCCACAGGTTCTGAATCTGTGGATCCAACCAACCACAGATCTAAAATAATTTTAAAAACAATAAAAAATAACAATAGAACAATAAAAAATAATACAAATAAAAACCAATACAGTATAGCAACAATTTACACAGCAATTACATTGTTTCAAATATTATAAGTAATCTAGTGATGATTTGAAGTATACAGGGGGATGTACCTAGGTTATATGCAAATATAATATCATTTTATATAAGGGACTTGAGCACTCATGGATTTTGGTATCCATGGGAACCCTAGAATCAATGCCCCATGGATACTGAGGGACAACTGTATTTATTAAGGAAGCTGAGTTTGTAGTTAAAAACCTTCCCACAAAGAAAAATCAGTCTTACAAGTCTTTAAGGCCAGGCACAGTGGCTCATGCCTGTAATCTTAGCACTTCAGGAAACTGAGACAGAAGGATCACTTGAGGCCAGGAGTTCAAGACCAGCCTAAGCAACATAGCGAGACCCCTTTTCTGCAAAAAATAGACAAATCAGTCAGGCATGGTGGTGTGCATCTGCAGTCCCAGCTACTTGGGAGCCTGAGATGGGAGAATCACTGGAGCTCAGGAGCTTGAGCTTTCAATGAGCTATGACTATGCCACTGCACTCTAGCCTAGGCAGCAAAGCAAGACTCTATCTCAAAAAATAAAATAAAATAAAAATATTTATTACTAAAATTTAAGAGATATTTAAGGAAGAAATTGTGCCAATTCTATATAAACTCTTTTTAAAAATTTAGGAAGAGGGAATACTTCCAAACTCATTTTATGAGGCCAGCATTATCCTCATACTAAATTCAGAAAAAGACACTACAAATGCAGAATACAAACTAATATCCCTCATGAAGATAGATGCAAATATTCTTGACAAAATTTTGGCAATCTAATCCTCAATATATAAAAAGGATAATATATCATGACTAAGTGGGATTTTTTCCCAAAACCCAACATCAATTTTAACATTCTTCAATCAATCAATGTAATTCACCATATTAATAGAATAAAAAGAAAAGAACATAGTATTCTCCATGGATGCAAAATTAAACATCCATTCCTAATGAAACTTCTTAGAAAATTAAGAATATAAGGGAACTTTCTCAACTTAATAAAAGATACCTATGAAAAACATACAGGTAACATTATACTTAACAGTGAAAGACTAAATGCCTTTCTCCTAGAACCAGGAACAAGGCAAAGATTTTTGCCCCCATTGTTTCTATTCAACATTGTATTAAAGGTTCTAGCCAGTGCAATAAAGCAAGAAAAATAAATGGGACACACAGATTGGAAAGAAAGAAAGAAAACTGTGTGTGTGCATGTTTGTGTGTATTTTGTAGATGACATGATCATTATGTAGAATAGTCTACAGAAACTAGGAAAAAAGCTACTAGAACTAGTCAATTTAGTGAGGGTATAAGACACACAATCAATATAAACTAGCAATGAACAATCAGAATTGAAATTTTAAAGACAATGCTATTTATAATATATATAAAATATGAAGAATTCAGGGATAAGTGTGTTACAAGATGGGCAAATCCTGTTCAATAAAAACACAAAACTCTGCTAAAAGAAATTTAAAAAGAGCTAAATGAGGTTTTCTCAATCCTGGCACTATTGACATTTTAAGTTGGATAATTCTTTGTTGTGGGAATTGTTCTGTGCATTGTAGGATGTTTACCAGTATCTCTGACCTCCAGCTATATGCTAGTATCACCTTTGCCCTGAATCACAATTAGCACAATAAAAAACGTGCCTAGGTACTATCAAATGTCCCTTGTGATTGACAATTGTCCCTAGTTGAGAACCATCTAACCTAAATAAATGGAATGATATACCATGTTCATAGATCAGAAGACCCAATATTTTTAAGATATTGATTCTCCACAAATTGATCTATATATTCAGTGCAACTCTAATCAAGTACCCAGCAGGTTTTTTGTCTACACTAAAAAGTGGATTCTAAAATGTATATGTAAACACAAAGAACCTAGCACAATGAACACAATTTTAAGTAAGAGCAAAGTTAGAGGACTTAACTACATTGTTTCAATACTTATAAATCTACAATAACCAAGTCAATAGGGTATTGGTCTGAAGAAAAATCAGTGGAACAGAATAAAAAATCCAGATACAGACACATACACATATATGGTCGTTTAATTTTAGCAAAGGTGCCAGGGCAATCAAATAGAAAAAAGACAATGTTCCCAAGGGTGTTTGGAACGACTGGATATTTACATGCAAAAGAAAAACCTTGATCAATAACTTGCATCATATACAAAAGTTACCTGAAAACGGATCATAGGCCTAAATGTAAAAATGCAAAACTATAAAACTTCTAGAAAAAATAAAATATTTCTGGAACCTTGGATTAAGCAGTGATTTCTTAGTTATAACATCAAAACAAAACCCATAAAAGAAAAATTTGATAATGTTTATTTACTACAGTAAAATTTTAAAATTTCTGATCTTCAAAAGACAGTTACTAAAATGAAAAGACAATCTACAGATTGGGAGAAAATATTTACAAAGTACATATATAATAAAGACCTGTTTTAGGATGTAGAAAGAACCCCTAATGTGACAATAAAAAAACAAGCAACTCAATAAAAATAGGCAAAAGCTTTCAAATCCATACACTAAAAATGTATGGATAATAATCAAGCATATGAAAAAATGCTCATCATTAGTCATTAGGGCAATGTAAATCAAAACCATTGTAAGATACCATTTCATACCCACTAGAATGTCTATAATAAAAAAGACAGGCAGTAACAAGTGTTGGAAAGGATGTGGAGAAATGGAAACCTTCATACATTGCTAGTGGGAATATAAAAGGTACAACCCCTTTGGAAAACAATTTGGCAGTTTCTCAAAAAGTATGCCTAATGTTCTACTCCTAGAAACTTACCCAAGAGAAATGAAAGCATATGTACACACAAAGAGAGGCTCACAAATGTTCATAGAAACCTTGTTTGTAATAGCCATGAAACTGAAAACAACCAAACAACTGGTGAATTAATAAACAAAGTGTGGCACATCCATACAATGGAATACTACTCAGCACAAAAGAAACGAACTATTGATACTCACAATAGCGCAAATAAATTTCAAAATAATTATGCTGAGTGAAAGAAGCCAGACAATAACAAAGAGTACACATTTCGTGATTCCATTTATATGAAATTCTAGAAAATGCAAACTATCGGATAGTGACAAAGCAGATCAGTGGTTGCCTATGCATTAGGGGGGGAGGGGGGAGGAATCATAAAAGGGCAGAAAGAAACTTTTTGGGATGACGGATAAGTTCATCATCTTAATTGTGGTGATGATTTTGCAGGTATATATAATATATACGTTAAAGGTTTTCAAGTTGTACACTTTAAATTTGCCCGGTTTATTGTATGCTAAATATATCTCAATAAAGCTGTAAAATAATAACAAAGAGATGGCTAGATAGACATAATACAGTAGTTGTAGTTTGATGTTAGAAACTTACTGAATCTTCTCTGAAATCATTCTCCCCTGACAGTTGTCTGCATGTTCCAGGATATCCACCTAAATGGAATATGCCATCTGCTAAGCTTCAAAAGCACACATTGAAGCAGATGGCCATCATCTGACAATTCACCTAATTTCTCTTTTTTAAATAGTTATATACTTGAAAGGGGATCACCTTTGAATTAAATCTTCAGAGAAAATTTCTATCACAGCACAGGATCACCCAGGGCCATAAATCTGCTTGTGTCCCTCTGCTAAAATTTCCTTCCCACTCAACCTAGCTTTGTTATGTTATCAGGACAGGCAAAAATTCATCTTCTGGGTGAAGCCCTCTCTGATCATCTGCCTCTTAGCACCATATACAGGTGCCACTAACCACCTGGTCCATATTGCCAGCATGTAGGGGTTGTGATAAGGTCTCCAAAGCCTGCTTCCCAGCCCCAATAATGAATTTTACCTAAGGAAAATAAGCTGACCATTTGGAATTTAAACTTTACAATGAAGACAAACTGATTCAAAGAAGAAATGTTCAAACACTTGAAACAGACACAAGGATCCCCAACCCAGACTATAACCTGATTGAAAATATTAGCATATCAGAAATAGGAAAAAAAGTTGTACATAAGAAAGAAGGTTGATCATCAATGGACACTTACTGGCCAGGGAAGAAAGAATTCATTTGTATCCTTTGATACTATGTTTGAAGCTACCACATTAAAAAATTTAGAATCCACTGATTAATTCCTCTTGCTCTAAATTCAAGTTTCACAAACAACCTTTTGGTTGTAATTTGGCTCCTAAATGTGGCAAGTATGCCAAGAAAGACCTCACTGGAATAACAAACAAGAGTCTAGTCTCCTAACATGTTAAAAGTTTCATTATAAATGAGTAATTTGCCACTCTGGGTTTATATAGTAGTCCTGTGGATTTATCAGTTTAAGAAACAGACTCAACAGGTTAAACACCAGATTTTGACATAGTTTCCAAAATAATGCCACCTCGTATGGCCTCTTGGGGCATAGTCAGCCTGCTTTCCCTGGAGAGATCCTTTTATTTATTTACTTATTTTTATTCTCACCGTTCATCTTTCTGTTACAGCACTTACTCTGTACTGTAGTTAAAAGAGTATAGTTTGGGACCATAGAGTCTGCGCTACCTGAGTTTGTATCCAGTTTTGTACTGGCGCCCACCATCATTGCTCAATAAACAACACTGAATTAAATTGAATTTGGATAATGTACTGATTTGATTTCTTATATTTTTTTAGTTGATTGGGTGTTAGAAATTATACCAAAGGTACTACTTCCCAAGTACAAGCCTCTTACACTATACTACTCATTAAGCTTCTAGCTAACATAGCTATATTTTTAAAAGTCCGCTACACATTCCTGGAGAACTGATTTTCAAATGAAGATCAGAGTAACACTAATTTCAGTGAAGTTCCTGAAACAGTTTCATTTGAGAATTCCTGAAATGCTTAAAAACATTTCAAGATTTATCATTACATCAACTAAGAAGAATGTAGATGTAGTTTGTCAGATGAGTAACTAACTGTTAAGGAAATCATGAATGTCTGCTATCTATTGCCACAAAAAAATAACAATTTAGAGAATCAAATTCTAGTCCTACAAACTCTTTGCTACCAAAGACAGTGAGAAAAACCATACCTTTGTGATAAGGAGTCATGATCCATTTTAAATTTTGCAGTATTAACAGTTCTTTCCAGATGAAAAGAATTTACCTAGTGTATGTAAAGTCATTAAGAAGCCTTGAAATCATAAATATATATTCAGTTTAAATTTTTTATTCCAAGCTTTAAAAAAATTCCAAAGTAGTTTGTGAAAAATATTCAATATCCCATAGATACACATTTTTTAAAAAGTAATTTTATAAAGCAATAAAAATTTCACGTTATAAAAAAATCAAATAATGAATATTTCTTGATTCATTTCTTCTTAAGAGCAGTAATTTATTATGAATTTCTTAATAGAAATGTGATTCCTTTAAGCAGTGTTAACTGAATGTCTTTGACTTTGTTTTCTCATATAAACAGTGGATATTGTTATGGAAAAATACAACTAAGTGCGAATAGGCTAAGTTTTCTAGTTCACCAATATAGCAGAAACCTGAATACAGAATACAATCCAATGACTATTTAGTTCTACTATTAGTACTTATTTGATCGAAATTCCAATTTTATGCATAGGAAAGTAAGATCTGGAGAAATAAAGTAACTTTTTAAAGATCCCACTTAGTTAATGGCAGCTTAGAGACTGAAATCACTATTGCCCTGTAGTTTGATTTATGAGTACTGGCTTCCTATGAAATAAAAAAGCTAAAAATGCTTTGATAAGGACATGCTTATTTCATAAAAGTCTGCAGCACCATCTGTCTCTTCTCCAGAAAATTTTACGTGTGACACATTTTCTCTCGCTGCTGCTACATGAAGAAAATTGGGCCTTATCTGTCCAGTCTTCCAGGCCAAAGCAAAGAAAGGAACTGAATTTAGATGGAGCTTGTCCTGCACGGCCTCATCCAGCTAACAAGCAGGGCTCCAGCTCTGCAGGAAGGAGGTAGCCTAGGAAGAACCATCACCAACCCCACCCCGCTGTCTGTATCTAAGATAATATCCAAAATAGAAGAGACGTAAGAGAAGTCAATGCGTGCGTGCTCTTTCACCCGCGCGCTTTTCTGATCCTTTATCTTCCATGACTATTCCTAATGTTTCATCCTAGCATGGCCTTCTGAGTCATGTGTTCTTCTCTCCTTTGGCTCAACCCAGCAGGCACAGCCTTCAACCTCACCTCTACCATCACAGCAGACATCTACACATCAAGCAAAGACCTTGGGGTTGACACCAGGTTGCCCAAGCTTTAGTCCGGTACCATCCAGAGCCACGCCTTTATTTCTAGGCAACTCACCACTGTTCCTCTTCCTCCCGCCCCCGCCATGAGCCCCATCACCTCCCTTGCCCTCCAACCTTCTCCAAGCAATTGTCACTCGGCGCAAACCCCTCCCAAGGCGTCCAGATCTCCAGTGCCCGGGACCCAGCCTCCGCGCGGTTCTCCTGCCCAGCGCAGCGCGCGCCGCCACCCCCAGCGCGGTCCGCAGCCTCCAGGGCTCCAGCTGCAGGAGCCGGCCGTGCTCTCACCTCACCCAGGGTGCGGCCACCGCGGCTGCTTCTTCCTCCTCGGCCGCCGCCGCCCAGCTCCCGGCCAGCTCTGGGCGCCGTCTTTCCCGGCCGGGGGGCTGCCGTGGGGACTGTGGGGCTCGCGCCCCGTCCCCGGACCAGTAAGGCGCGTGGTGAGCCAGGCGAGATGCGCGACAGCAGCAGCCGAAGTGGCATTGGCGGCGGCAGCAGGACTCGCTGTCGGTCCTCTTCATGGATTTCCCCGGGCCTGGCCACCCAGTCCAATTACGATCCCTGCTTCGTTCTCCTACAAGCTTCCCGGACTGCTAGCGCGCATCCTCCGGGCCTGGAGAGCATCCCCTCCTGCTGCGACCGTGCTGGTGATCTGGGAAGACGGGCCTCCTCCGCGGCTGCCTCTGCCGCCTGCTCCGCCCAGATTGCTTTGGTCCCTCTGCCACAAACACCCGACGCGCCCTTCATCCTCTTGCATCTCCCCATTCTCTCACCACCCACTATCTCAACCTGGAAATCTTTTCATTCCCAGACCCCACTCTGTTTTTCCCTTCTGTCCGTGCCAATGCCACCTTCCCCAATTTCTAACCTCAAATACACTTCTTTTCTCACTCTCTCAATATTTTCCCGGGTTCGTCCTCCTTCTCCCCCAAAATCAGTCATCCTTTTATAGTTTTTCCAGTTTTCCCTGTTATTATCTCCTCAGAATCACTACTCTAGGTCGGTGGCTAGCCTCTTTCCCCTTTCCCCTGTTTCTCTCTGTTAAAATCTTCCCTTCCTTTCAATTTTCCCTTTGGTTATTATGAAAACTTTCTCCTAAACAACCTGAATTTTTCTTTCAGCTGAGACTTACTGATTGCTGTTTTTCATGAAGAATTCATACTGAAGTATATATACCTTGGTATCCACCATCAAGTCAAGAAAGTGTTTCACTTTAAAAAAAAAAAAAAAGTTCAAATAAATCCTCCACTAAATGTTCGTTCTGAAAACCCATTTCTCATATCCTACATTATGTCCTTGAAGAACAGAGAGAATAGTTCTCCATCCAGCAAAGCAGAATGCTTCTGCTAACATTCCACACAGCACAGGGCCTAGAAGGGAGAGAGTTTTATCTTTGCACTTGGGTACTGTGGATTTCAAGGTTCATAGGCAGTAGCCATTATTGTTGATTGACTGAAAGTGAACAAAGCTAAATTCATCCTAACTCATCCTAGTCTTTTGTTTTTTAACCCCAGCACTATCATCCATCCAGCTGCCCAAGCCCCAAACTTAGAAGTTGTCAGAGACTTATTTCTCTCCTCATTTATGACATCCAGTCATTAATTCTACATCTTATAATATCTTTAAGTGGTCTTTCCCATCATGGTTCCAGCAGCCTCCAGAAAATGAAATTTTCAGGTATCTCATCATTCTTTCTTTCAAACCTCCTAACTTAATCTGTATCTTTACCTCTCCTTATCTTTTCCCAATCTATCTTCTCTGGGCTCTTTCTCTTATCACTCCTACCAAGAAATTCTTAATTATCCCTTCTTGTTTTTGTGTCTTCTACCTCTCCTTCTCCAATCACTTCATCCCCAGCCCTTAAACATGCTTAAATCTCTTCATCACTAAAATAAAGTTTTTCCCTCTCTACAAACCACTATATCTCTCACTTCTCTTCTCATCCAATTGTATTCATCTGATAGCTACACTTTCTGACTTCCCAGTCATTCTTTACCTCCTAATTTTCTGCAATCAGGCTCCTAATCCTATTGCTTAACTAAAGCTGTTCTCCTAGATGTCCTGGGGAATTTCACATCAGGCATAGGTAGGCAATGCCAGATCAGTTGCCCTAAGTAGTTTTTGGGGTGTTTTTTCTCAAAGGAATTTAGTTCTAATGCCAAAAAGAATGGTAGCATCACAGCCACTGTATTGCACAACTCCAAAGGGTAACATTCCACTTAACCTGTACAATGACACTCCTGCACAACTATACTCAATTGCCCTGAGTAATAGAACTAAACTCTTGGGATTCCTGTATTTTATCCACACCCAGGCTGAAGAGGAATCCCTATTACATGACTCTAGATTTATAAATTATTTAAGTTTTGATCGTGGCCTTAGATTGCAGAGACTCAGACTTTGGTTTTACTCAGACACAGGTGGTAGATTTTATCTAATACGTAAATGAAAAGGAATCAAACTCCAAAATTCAAAGAGAATATACTATTAACATCTTTTGTAGTTGAGGCAGATAAACAGTTGAGTAAAAGTACAGCAAACTCAAAAGCTTAGTACTGAGACTTGCAACTTCAACCGAGATGGAGTAGCATGTATCAAACTAACCCTCCCACTGTAGGGGGGAAAGTGGGAAATACATATATAAATATTTACATGTTTATATAAGTTTATATATATAATGTTTCTACATATTCAGTCATGTGCTGCATAACATTTTGATCAACAACAGACTGCATATATGACTGGTGGTATCATATGACTATAAGACTATTTTTTTTTTTTGAGACAGAGTGTTGCTTTGTTGCCCTGGCTAGAGTGAGTGCCGTGGTGTCAGCCTAGTTCACAGCAACCTCAAACTCCTGGGCTTAAGCTATCCTACTGCCTCAGCCTCCCGAGTAGCTGGGACGACAGGCATGTGCCACCATGCCCGGCTAATTTTTTCTGCATATATATTTTTAGCTGTCCATATAATTTCTTTCTATTTTTTTAGTAGAGATGGGGTCTCGCTCTTGCTCAGGCTGGTCTCGAACTCCTGACCTCGAGCTATCCACCCGCCTTGGCCTCCTAGAGTGCTAGAATTACAGGTGTGAGCCACCTCGCCCGGCCAAGACTATTTTTAATGTGCCTTTTGTATGTTTAGATATGTTTAGATATACAATATTTACCATTGTGTTACAATTGCCTACAGTATTCAATAGAGTAACATGCTGTGCAGATTTGTAGCTGAAGAGCAATAGGCTATACCACATAGCCTAGGTGTGTAGTAGGCAATACCATCTAGGTTTATGTAAGTACACTATGGTGTTCACACAACAAAGTCACCTAATAATGCATTTCTCCCTTATAGAATATATCCCTATCATTAAGCAATGCATGACTATCTCTCTCTCTCTATATATATATATATACACACACACACACACACACACACACACAGAGACAGTCCCCAACTTACAATGGTTCGACTTAAAATTTTTCAACATTATGGTGGTGCAAAAGTGATATACGCATTCAGTAGAAACTGTACTTTGAGTACCCATACAACCATTCTATTTTTTGCTTTTTGTACAATGTTCAATAAATCACATAATTAACACTTTATTATAAAATAGGCTCTGTGTTAGATGATTTTGTCCAACTGTAGGCTAATGTAAGTGTTCTGAACACATTTAAGGTAGGCTACACTAAGCTATGATGTTTAATAGGTTAGATGCATTAAATGCATATTCTGACTTACAATATTTTCAACTTACAATGAGTTTATTGTGATATCACGCCATCATAAGTCTAGGAGCATCTATCTATCTAAATTTATATATAACTCTTTGGAGGCAATGAAGAGTAACTAAGGCAGACAGAACTTAAATCTATGATCCTGGAGAGAAAGAAAGCATATGAGGTGAACTCAATGTTCACCCTGGAATATTTCACCTGAGGGAATTCTCAAAACTAGGTGCAACAGAATAAAGGCTAAGTAAAAGACAGAAATGTTTCTGGGCTAAGAAGTAAAAAAGTCAAAGTTCAGGGCTACCAAAGTGCCTGGGATTGAGGGCAAATTCCCAAAGAGGGAAGAACTGCAAAGAAGATTATCAAAATGCAAATACAAATTTCCATCAAAACAGTGAGCTAAGTTCCCAAACTCAGCATACAAAAACAAGATGCCAAAAAACTCACCAGAAAACAGAAGCTTAGAGTCTAATAAACTAGGCAAAGATTTTTTGGCATCCAATAGAAGTTAAACTTCAAGCCTTGATAAGGTACAGAGATACTCAGGGCCTTCAGCTGAGACCCTACCACACCCTTGGAATAAGGGGAATACAATATTGAAATAGAACAGACCTAACAAAACTTAAAATCAAACCGTTACAGTAACAAAGTGACCTGCCATATTTTTTCTACCTTCCAGAAAAAAACTTAACTCTTTAAAGGTAGATAAAATTATCTAGAATCTCTATAGTTTTTTCAAACATAATGTCCAGGATCCAACATAAAATTATGAGCCATGCTAAAAATCAAATCCAAATGACTACACACTAAGAGAAAAAATATTAATAGAAACAGACTAGATATTAGAATTGACAGGAACTTTAGATAATCATGATTAATAGGTTTAAGAAAACAGAGTAAAAATGGACAAAAATAAAAAGATGGATAATTTACTTCAGTATAGAATTGGAATCTATGGAAAAATCAGATGGACATTTTAAAACTAAAAATTACAATAATGGGAAATAACCCTTTGGGTCTGCTTAACAACAGCAGTCTGAGTGTAACAGAAGTTAGGATTAGTGAACTGGAAGACAGGTCAATAGAAAGTATCCAAACTGAAGGACAGAGAAAGAAGAAAAGAACATAACAGAACTGTGAAACACAGTCAAAAGATCTAATATATGTGTAATTGTAGTCCCCGAAAGACAGGAGAGAAAGAATGGGGTAGAAGGAATATTTGGAGATAGCAACCAAGAATTTTCTAAAACTGATAAAGATATGGATTTTTCAGATTCTAGAAATTCAGCAAACCCCAAGTAGAATAAAAGATCACTATCTCTCAGAAATATTAGTAGTTTCAATTCATAAATTTGCTGAAGACGTATCTTAAGTTAAAACAAAGGAAGAAATTTTGACTATAAGGCAGGTTTCATAGGCCTAAGCAGTTCTCTTAACATAACGCTAAACAGCAGCATGAGTCATTGTGTCAAAAGCTAGAAATGTCCACACAGAAGAGAGTGTGAAAATTATGTACTAAACAGAGCCCACACTCAAATCAGCCCTTGAGTGCCAGAGAAAAAGTGGGATTCAAAAGGGAAATGGAAATGAACAGATTTTGATATGCTGGTGGGAAGTCAAAACCAATAAGCTCATTAACCCATAGTTAGTAACTGAAACTGAAACTGCCAACCTGTAAATTTCTAAATTTTATAACAATGTAGCAAGAGCTCAAGTGTCTTTCCCTGAAAGAGGAGGTGACTTGTATAGGTGATTTCCAGTTCTACCCAAACACAGTACCATAATTAAACACAGTACCATAATTAACCCCTTCATGGGAAATATTTCTCTCTATTGACCTTATGCTGACTGGTCATAGGCTCAGATAACTGGCATAGAATGGCTGTCAGGTCAGACAGAGTAACACTGAAAGTTTCCCTCTTCTTTCTCTATCCGAGACACTGTTTCTGCTATTAATATAATGTTTGGAAACAATTATATGGGTCTGAATTGTTCCAAGTATTGCACTGGGTTATGATAACATCATTTTGTTTGGTTAAGCTCCAAGATCTTGAAATTGACATTTAAAAAAATAGACTCTATATTTTAGAACAGTTTTAGGTTCACAGAAAAGTTGAGGAAATGGTAGAGAGATTTCCCACATAACTCTTGCCCCAAGACACACACAGACTCCCCCACTATAAAAATCCCATACCAGAGTGGGACATTTGCTACAACTGATGAACCTACATTGATGCATCATTATCATCCAAGGTCCATAGTTTACATTAGGGTTCACTCTTGGTATTGTATGCACTATGGGTTTTGAGAAATGTCAAGGTGAGAGATTTATACAAGCTGAAGAGAAACCAGTGTGTTGGATTTTGACAAACACATAATGGCATGTATCCACAATAAAAGTATCATTCAGAATAATTTCACTGCTCTAAAAATCCTCTGTGCTCCACCTATTCATCCTTCCTTCTTCCCACCCCCTGGCAATCACTGATCTTTTACTATTTCCATAGTTTTGCCTTTCCACAGTGTCATATAGTTGGAATCTTATAATACAGAGCCTTTTTCAGATTGGTTTCTTTCACTTAGTAATATGTATTTAAGATTCCTCCATGTCTTTGCATAGCTTGATAGCTCATTTCTTTTTAGGGTTGAATAATATTCCATTGCGTGACAGTTTATTTTTCATTCAGGTACTGTAGGACATCTTGGTTGTTTCCACATTTTTGGCAGTTATGAAAAAAAGCTGCTATAAACATTCATTTGTAGGTTTCTGTGTGAATACAAATTTTCAGCTCTCTTGGCTAAATATCAAGAAGCATAATTGTTGGATTGTAAGGTAAAAATATGTTTAGTTTTGTAAGAAATGCCTGTCTTCCAAAGTGGCTGTACTGTTTTGCATTCCCACCAATAATGAATGAGAGTTCAGGAGTTGGTGTTAGAGTTTTGGATTTTAATCTTTCTAGTAGGTGTATAATGGTATCGTATTGTTGTTTAAATTTGCAATTCTCTAATGGCTTATGATGTTGAGCACCTTTTCATATGCTTATTTGTTATTCGTATATCTTCTTTGTTGACATGTCTGCTGACTATATTTATGTGGGTCTATTTCTGCATTTTCTATTTTGTTCCATTGGTCTATATATCTATTCTTTTGCCAATGTCATGCTGTCTTGTTTACTCAGGTAGTATTAAATCCTCCAACTTTTTTCTTCTTCAATATTGTGTTAGCCATTTTGAGTCTTTTGCCTCTCCATATAAACTCTAGAACCAGTTTGTCGAAATTTATGAAGTAATTTGCTGGGATTTTTATTGGGATTGTACAGCATCTGTGGATCGAGTTGGGAAGAACTGACATCTTGACAACATTGAGTATTCCTGTCCATGAATATGAAATAGTTCTTCATTTATTTAGTTTTTCTTTTCTTTCTTTCATCACCATTTTTTTAGTATATTCACAGAGTTGTACAATCATCATCACTATTTAATTTCAGAACATTTTTATCACCCCCAAAAGAAATTCCATATTCTTTAGCTACTTACCATTTTCATTTCCACCACCTGCTATTCCTCCACCCAGTCTCTGACAATCACTAATCTACCTTCTATATTTATATATTTACCTATTCTGGACATTTCCTATAAATAGAATCATACAATATGTAGTCTTTTGTGTCTGGTTTCTTTTCACTTAGTATAACATTTTTGGAATTCATCCATTGTGCAGCAAGTGCCAGTATTTCATTCTTTTTTTTTTTTTCCCCTGAAACTATATTACATTGTATGGAAATACCACATTTTGTTTACCTATTTGTCAGTTGATGGATATTTGAGGTTTTGGGGGGTTTTTTGCTTTGTTTTGTTTTGGGGTTTTTTCTATTGTGAATAGTGCTGGTATGAACACTCATATACACATTTTTTGTATGGACATATATTTTCAATTATTTTTGGTACACATCTAGGAGTGGAACTGCTGGGTTATGTGGCAACTCTATGTTTAACTTTTTGAGGAACTACCAAACCATTTTCAAAAGCAGCTGCATGATTTTTACATTCCCACCAGCAGTGTATGAGAGTTCCAGTTCTTCTATATTCTCACCATTTGTTAGTATGTGTCTTGTTCATTATAGCTGTCCTACTGAGTATGAAATGACATTCCATTGTGGTTTTGATTTGCATTTCCCTAACAAGTAATGATGTTGAACATCTTGTCATGTACTTATTGGCTATGTGTATATATTTGCAGAAATATCTGTTCAAATTCATCACCCATTTTTCAAGTAGGTTGTTTATTCTTTTATTATTGAGTTGTAAGAGTTTTTCTTATATATTCTGAATGCAATTTCCTTAACTGATATATGATTTGCAAATGTTTTTCCCATTTTGTGGGTTATCTTTTCACCTTCTTGCTTGTGTCTTTAGAAGCAAGAAAAGGTTTTAATTTTGATAAAGCCTATTTTATCTATTTTTTTTTCTTTTACAGCTTGTGCTTTTGATGTCACATCTAAGAACTATTGTTGACCTAAGCTCATACGAATTTCTTCCTGTATTTTATTCTAAGAGACATATAGTTTTAGCTCATAGGTTGATGATCCATTTTGAGATAACTTTTATACATGGTGTGACGTAGGGATCCATCATCACTATTTTGCATGTGAATATCCAGTTATCACAACATCATTTGTTGAAAAGACTCTTCCTTACCCCCTTTTTAAAAATAAGTTGACCATAATGCATGTGCTTACTTCTGGACTCTCAATTATATCCCATTGACCTATATGTCTATCTTTATTTTGGTACCACACTGTCTTGATTACTTTGCTTGTAATAAGTTTTGAAATCAGGAAGTGTGAGTCTTTCAACTTTGTCCTTTTTCAAGATTGTTTTGGTTATTCTAGATTCTTTGCATTTCAATATAAATTTTAGGAGCTGCTTGCCAATTTCTGCAAAAAAAAAAAAAAATCCAGTTGGGATTTTGATAAGGATTGCAATGAATTTGTAAATCAGTTTGGGGAGTGTTGCCATTTTAACGCTATAAAGCCTTCCAATTCATGAACATGAGATATCTTTCCATTTATTAGGTCTTTTAAACTTTCTTTCAACAATGTTTTATAGTTTTTAGTGATACTTCTTTTGTTAGATTCATTCCTAAATATTCTATTTATTTTGATGCTATTGTAAATGGAATTTTGCTCTCAATTTCATTTTGAATTGTTCATTTCTAGTGCATAAAAATGCAGTTGATGTTTTTTGTATATTGATATTTTATCCTACAACTTCATATATTCTAATTTTTTTGAGTGTGAATTCCTTAGAATTTTCTATACACAAGATAAAGTCATCTATAAATAGAAATACTGTCACTTCTTACTTTCCAGTTTGAATGCCTTCATTTCTTTTTCTTCCCTTAATTGCCCTGAGTAGAACTTCAAGTATAATGTTGACTTGAAGTGGTAAGAGTAGACATCCTTGTCTTATTCCTGATCTTAGAAGAAAAACTTTCAGCCTTTTACCTTTAAATATGGTGTTAGATATGAGTTTTAATAGATGCCATTTATCACCTAGAGGAAGTGCCCTTTTATTCCCACTTTGTTAGTTGCTTTTAACAGGAACAGATGCTAGATTTTCTCAAATGCTTTTTCTGCATTTATTGAGATGATGATGGGGGCTATGTCCTTTATTGTATTAATATGGTGTATTACATTCCTTGATTTTTATATTTGGAACCAACCTTGCGTTCCTAGGATAAATCCCACTTTGTCATGTTGTATAATTCTCTCTCTCTTTTTCTTTTTTTTGATAATTCTGACTTTTATTATTAGGTCAGAACAAACGCAGTAGCAGCAAAAGAGCCCATCATACAATCTAGCTTTCACTGGTCCTCAGACAAGAAGGAAACTTGAGCAGGAGGTTGATCACTCAATGCCACAGAATCTCACTTGGACCCTAAAGTGCATCTGCTTGATGGCATTATTCTTCATTCCTGTCTTCAGCATCTACTTTGATTTCATCCTTTAAACATATTGCATGTCTTGCTCCCATATAAGAGCCGCTCCTGTGCTGTCAGCCCATCCCAGGGCTCTGACCTGCTGAAGAACACAGCCACGGCCTTACAATTTTTAGCAACTGCCACAGCTCTTGACAAGCCGAATCGCTGTTTGTAGTACCTCATCAAGGAGGGATGACCCACTCTGGCACCAGAAGGCAGAATCAGCTCCATGGTTTCATCATCATATTCCAAGTTCTTTTCTGAGGGCAACTCCTCAGACTCATTGGCATACTCCCCTTCCTTGTGATCTGGGTAGCTACTCCTAAAATTTAGAAATCTGCAAATTCCAAAGTAGCATCATCATCTGTGAAGAGTTTACAGTGGCTTTTGTCATTCATATGTGCCTGCACAGCCTCTGTGGAGTAAAAGGATTTCCCTTTCTCATCGCACCACGAGCCAATCTTCCCAACACCAAGTAAGTATTAATATTTAACCAGTCCCTTAAGATCTGAAAGATATTCTATATCAGGAATAAAGAAGCTGTGGACGTTTGTCAAATGAGCCACATTCTTCATGAATGAGCTTGAATGATGGAGACAAAATAAGCAGTCTATTATAGGGATGGCATCAAGGGTTGGACTTTCTCCAGCCTCTTCCTCCTCTGCCTCCTGCTCCTCCAGCCCGTCCAATTGCTTCGGTATCCTCACATTCCAATTCTTCATCAGAATCACTATCTTCCCAATAGTCTCTGTCCAAGTCCTCCTTGTCCTCACTGCCCTCCTCCTGCTGCTTTGCCAACGTTTTCTCCTGCTGTTCAAACCGCTGTAGTTGGGGCAGTTTCCCAGTCGGGTCTCGGTAGTGAGTCCACACAGCCATCAGCAGCCATGGCCACGGAACTCCTGGACTTCTCTGCAGGCGCCGAAGACATAGACAGCTGAGCCTGGATGGCCTGCTGGATGGCCGCGTTCTTGGCATCCTTGTCCACACTGTCCACGCCCAGTCCTTCTCCAAGTTCTTTTTATTCATCATCTCCACTTTCTGATTCACGGCCTACACGGCCTTCTTTTCCAGATCAATGTGCCGCCCAGACTTCAAGTGGTTTTCATAGGCGTTGAAAGAGGCAAACTTCTTACTGCAAACGGTGCAATGAGTGGCTGAGCCCTTGGTCTTCTGCTCCGCCTTGGCCCGCTGCCCCTGCTCTCGCTCCTGAAAGCCTCCGGCGGTGACCCGGGCCATGCTGGCCACTTTTCGCCACAGGTTGTAGCAATGCCAGTCTTGCAGTGGGCCCGCTGCATCTCCGCGACACAGAATGCCACCGGCAAGTTTTGCAAGTAAGTGTATGTCGCCATCGCCAGGCGAGAAATAAGAGGCGACCAAGCCAAGAACCTTAATGGTCAGTGCCTTGTCCACATAAGACCTTCAGACCTTAACTCACCTCAGCTGCCACTAGGAGCCACATTGCGCGCAGACTTCCCGATTCTCACTCTATAGTTCTTCTCATTTGTTGCCACATAAAGTTTGCTACTATTTTGTTGAGGATTTTTGTACCTATAAGTATATTGACCTGTTGGTCATTTTCATTTCTTGAAGTCTTTGTCAGGTTTTGGTATCAGAGTACCAATACTGGCCTCATAGAATGCATTGGTAGGTGTTCTCTCCTATTTTTTTAAATAAGAGTTTGTGAAGGATTGGTGTTCTATAAACATTTGGCAGAATTCACAATTTAAGCTTTCTGGACCTGGGCTCTTCTATGCAGAAAGGTTTTTTTTTTTAAATTATTATTACTAATTCAATAGCTTTACTTATTATAGGTCTATTCAGATTTTCTATTTCTTCTTGAATCAGTTTAGATAGCTTGTGTCTTTCTTGGAATTTCATCTAGTTTTTGTTGGCAAACAATCGTCCATTTCATCTAATTTTTGTTGGCATACAATGGTTCATAGTATTCCTCTATAATACTTTGCATTCCTGTAGGTTGGTAATCATATCCGTCCTTTCATTTGTGATTTGACCCATGTATTTTATAAGGAAAGTCTGTGTGCCCCTAAGAATCCCCCATAAAAACCGAAACCTCCAGAAAATTCCATTTGAGATAAATTTCAACAGTTGCAAAGTTACAATAGTTACAAAAAAACTTAAAAACAAAAACAAGAAAACCCAAAATGTCTCTGCTGTAATTTTTCGTAAATGGTAGTTTGTATCCAGACTAAACTTGACCTTTTCCCCTCACTCTTCAAAAAAAAAAAGTGGCTTAAAAATTAAATGAATTTTATAAGAGCTTTTGATAGCTCTCAAGCATCATCTACACATCCAGAGTCTTGAAGCACTTTACAAGTTTAGTTAGGGCTTCTGTCCTATCAGCATTTTTAGGTTTTCTCAGCAGCAATTCATAGAGCACATTGAACAGTATTAAGCAGCCACACAAACCTTGTCAAAAACCCAAACACAATTGGAGTAATTTTAGACAAAGTCTTGCTGTTTGTGGCAACACAAATGATGAATACCAACAAAAATGTACATCCTATCCCACAAGGGACATAAAAATTTAATAATTTTTCTTTTGAGGAGGGAATTTCGTCATAAACTGGGGTGTAATACACAGTCAGAATGAGGAGACTCATAAGAAAGGCATTGCATCACACAAGTGAAGTCCTCCACAAAAAGCATATTGTGATAAAACCTCTTCCCAGCTAAAGGCTGGCAGAGAGAGAACAGCTGGAAGTCTTTGAGATCACCACAGCCACTGGAGCTGGCCAAAGGGGACAAAGGCACTAAGATCATTTCTGTCTCCCGGTAGGGCGTGGGTCCTCCTCTGTGTTGGGCTGTACCCTGTTCCCTTCTTCACTGAGAATGTGAAAAGTCTGCTGGTGATGACTGAGTATTTTTGAGAAGGTGATGGCCTCCAAGTAAGTACATTCTGGTTTGCTCTGTGCCATGTGGCAAGGAGCCTACCTGCCCATTTGAGAAAGGACTGCTGTTTTCCAGAGAGATGGGTAAGTCTGCCTAATATTGGGGTGAAATATTAGCAGGACCTTTGCATCACCATAGATCTAAATCCATGTTCTCCTCTTAGTTTGATCAGTAATAAAAGTACAGTTTGACTTAAATTAATTCTTTAAGTCAAACTGGGAATTTGACTTAGGAGAATATTAATTCTCTGTTTGACTCCTATGTCTATTTCCCAGTTTGACTCTCGAATCTAAAAGAGGAAGAAAGGATCATATCTTGATCCCCTAAAACTCCAACTCAAAGCTGTCATTTTAATATTCTCAAGAAGCAACAGGCTGCATGAATAGCAGATTTTAAAAAGGGAGTTCCTTCTAGAACCTTGGAGTTTTGGTTATCATTTGCTTAAGAGCTCTGAGGTAGGCCTGCTTAGGGAAACGAAACATAGAACTTTGGGCCTGACTGTCCGATTTCCAGAACCAGAGGAACTTTCTCTTTAACAAAGAAGAGAGAAAAAGTTCCCATATCAGGTAGTGATGGAGTGAGAGGATGGGCTGGGGAGGAGGGGAAGAATCACAGGTGACTGATTAGCAAAAATTATATCTTTGGAAGCTATAAAATTCACCACAAGCAAGCACTAGCAGCAAGTTAAGTTGTGCTCCACTTGTCACATTCGATTTCTTATTAGATTCAGTTCTCCAGCAGATAGAGCCAAATGAGTTTGGCTAATAATTTTTTTTTACGTGGAAGGATAGCAAAGACTAGTAATAACCAAGAGAGCCAACCCTTAAGATTATAAAGAAAAAAACGCTTAGAAAATTTTTCACTGATTTCTGAAACACTGAATCACAAGTATGAATAGAAGAGAGATGGTGCAATAAAAGAAGAAAGAGCTGGAGGCTTTGAGAAGAGAAAGCCAAGCAATAGTGAAAGATGTTGAGACAACAGCAGTTGAGATGAGGAAATGGCTGCTGGGAACAGCTAATCCACCTACACTCCACAGAAGAGGAACAAAGCTGCAGGTCTGAAGGACAATCTGAGTGTACACTCAGGGAAAAAAAAAAAATCGCCACCTAAGGCTTTTAATATTCCAGACTGAGAGGTAGAAAAAGCAATGGGGGTGGAGGTAGGCTGGGGATAATGGGAGAGAGACTGAGTCAAGTCGAATGTAACTTCTACCGGCATACATCATGTTTCTTTTGTTCACTTTTGGACAATCCAGTGCCTGGCATTCCTAGCTCATAGTAGTTGAATAACTAAATGGAAGAATAAAAGAAATGGCAGATATGTCTTCACTTAGTACAGTACCAGCTGTGAATTGTGCTGTATACAACGAGTGAGTATCGTCTCTATCCATGAGACGTATCATTTATTCACTCAGTCATCTCTTTTGTAAATATTAATTGAGCATTTATTAGGTTCCAGGTACAGGATACTAGACCCCGGTGTTCTAAAGCATTTATTGACTAGCAGTAGAAGAAATCTGTTTAAAAAAAAATTTAAGTCCAATACAGTATTTTAGGTGCTATCAAAACTACCCCAATTATCCTTCCACACTATCTCAAGTTCCAGGGGATGAACCAGCTAGGCTTGCTCTCTGTCCGGCTTTCCTGACAAAGTAGGGAAATCAGACAGACACAATGAAAATAGTGGTTGGTTTCATGAGGTAACTGCTTCTAGAAGGCAAGGGATAGCTTTGCTATGGCTCAATATTTGAAGTAGGCTATATGAAGTAGTAATTATTTTAAATAGAGGCTTTCACAAGACTTATTATGCGCACCTTGTTCTTTTCTCCTCTTTCCTCCTCCCCCAACCCTTTACTTTCACTTGGCTGACTGAACCGATTGTGTGAATGACACACCTAACAGCTGTGAACGAATTCACGAAAACTCAAGACAAAGTCCTGACTTCACGCAACTCACACTGTAAGGTTTAGTCAGGGCTGATATTAATAATTCGAAACAACCTGTGTTTAACCACCAGTACAGACGGGGCCGTACGCCCACCACCGGCGTTACTTCCCCACCGGGGTGTGAACCTGCGTGGACGGGAAGCGTGGCCACGAGGCGCTGCCAGGGGGCGGTGCCAGATGGAGGCGTGGCCACGGGGTGGTGCCGGGGCGGGGCAATGCCAGGGGGCGGTGCCAGAGCGGAGGGCAGGCCGTGATTGAGTTCCAGGAGGTAGCCAATGGCCAAGCCGGGAGACCGAGCTTTCGAAAATGACTAGTGTGGAAAACCACCAATCAGAACCGAATCTGGCTGAACTGTGCGGACAGAATATTAAGCGTTCTCATGCTGTTGAGTAGGAGGTGGGGACTCCAGAAGGGACGCTCAAGGCAGCGGCTATTTACTAATCTGTAAGAAAATATTCCATTTTTAAAAAGTAACTGGTATTTTAATAACCATACTAGTGCATACAGTTGGATGTCTGTCCAGGTACAGTAACCGTCTATTCTTTTGTCAGCCAAGAGCACTACCTCCTTCTGAGAAATCCCTTTTCCATTTATATAATCGTGTAATTCAAACAGGAGCTGCCATTTATTTGCAGACCTCTTCTCCTGAGCGACAGTGTTTGGTCTGGGGTAGATATGGGCCACAGGTTGCTAGGATTGTTATTTATTCATCTTTATCACCTAGCTCAGTGTCTGGAATATAATTAGGCACTCCAGAGAATTGGTTATGAATGGACACAAGCCTCTAACTATTGCTTCCTTTGATCATACTTGTAAAATTTTTAAGACAGGCGCAAGCGGCCAGTAGTCCCAACTACTTGGAAGGCTGAGGCAGAAGCATTGCTTGAGCCCAGGAGTTCAGGCTGCAGTGAGTTATGAACTGCCACTACACTCAAGCCTGGGCAACAGAGGGAGACCACATCTCTAAAAGAACAAACAAAAACCAAATAAAAACCTCTGCTGTAATGGAAAGTCTGGTCCCGTTTTGCCAGTTTAATATAAATTGATTTAGATAGGTGCATAACTCGATTCCAAGAATTTGCTGGCAGCTGTAGCTATTACAGGCTTGTGTTTACTTTTTTCCCCCCTAGTGCAACATTTACAAACTCCAGGGTTCTTGGATTTTACCCATTTCACAGGGCTATTGTCAGGTTTTAGGCAAAGGATATACATGAGATTTATAAATTCTAAAGTTCTGAACAAATGTTTGTTGATATTCTTTTTTTATTCAATGTAAAATAGTTGAAGGCCTTCCACTTACTGATCACAATGTTAGCCATTTTTCACAGTCCTGTATTGCTCAAAAGATGAAAGGGCAGGAACTCAAAGGTAACACCTGAATGTGAATAAGATGATTCTGATCAAGTCAGAAGCAGAAGGGACTCAGATTCCAGAGCTCCTAAAGTCTGAATATTGGGCACTTTCAGACAAAGATAACCCCAGCTTTCTCTTAATGACTTCTCAGCAACCTAAGAAGACTACTGTACTCTTCCTGGAATAATAATTTCAGTGTGTCTGGAGGGTACCAGATTCATCTAGTGACTTAAAGAGGAAAAAAGTAAGAGGTATAAGTATGAATGTTGTTGTTCCAAGAAATGGTTGGTATGGGGTGACTCTGCATTCCTATATTAGCTAAATTTTGTGGTGGTTGTTGTTGTAAGTAACAGAAACTAACTCAAAGTAGCCTAAGCAAAAAAAGGGGAGTTATAAAGAAACAATGGTGTCTGGTAGAACCCAAGGGAAAGAATGTGTATGGGCCTTGGAAAGAGCCTAGAGCCAGGAACTGAAAAGAATCTGGAACTCTTGCTCCAAATCTGCTTCTCTGTACATGCCTACTACATTCTTCTCTCTCTCTCCTTCTTTGACCCAAATGGCAGTTCCTTAGTGAAAATATTTATATCGTTAATTCCCCATTACTGGAATTGTTCCAGCAGAGGCTGGATGACCATCATTTGAGACTGTGGTAGAAGGCATGTGCCTATTGAGTGGGAGGAAGGGAAGTTAGAACAAATTACGTCTATGGGCTTTCTTAAATGTAATATATTATGCTTCTACCAACTTAGGTTCCTACATACACTAGGATTACCTTCTGTTGCACTTTCTGTCTCTGTTAATAACACCACTGGTTTTTTGTCTTACCTATTCTAATCCTACATCTTTCATGTGGAGTCAATCACTAGGTCTTATTTTATTTTCTTCCCAAAAGCCTCTGATGAAATAATGCTAGTTTTCTCCTAATAGCTGAAGGACAATAGAAAAAATTAAAGCATGAGCTCTTGAACTTATGTCTAAAAGTTAAGACGGAATCACATTAGGATTTGGAGTTGAATCTGAGCTCGTATCTTGTTTCCATCACTGCTACCTGTGTGATCTTGGAAAAATTACTCTCTGAGTCTTTTCCCCCAAATTCAGAGTTGGGTTCTAGTAATAAACAACCATACAGGGTTGTTTGGTTAAATTAACTAATATCTATAAAGCACTTAGCAGTGTTTCTATTAACACAGGCATTAACTTGTAGGCACTTAGTAAAGAGTAGGTGTTATTAATTTAAATTATAATAAATAAATGAATAAAAACATTTGTATAACTTTTTTTTTAATTTACAAAACCCTAATACTCATTAAAAAACCCCTAAGAGGCTGGTGTCCCCATCTTGGAAACACCAGAAAACAGAGCTGGGAACACTTCTTTAGGTACAATTGTCTAGAAGTTGCTCCAATAGGGAATGATTGCCCAACCACTGCCTATCATAGCTGTAGCAGAGATCCTAGCTATTGATAGGCCGACTGACGTAGGTGATATCTAAGTTCCAGTACTTGTTCATTTATACACACATACAACAAATATTTATTGACCTCTTAGCAGAAACTGTTCAAGGGTCTGGGGATACAGCATAAACAAGCAAGCAAAAAGAATAGACAAAAATGTCTGCCGAAAAATATACAAATATAAAAAATGTTATGTATATAATGTACAGAAAATTTTAAAAAATATGAAATTTTCAGTTTTTTCACATACCCTTCATCTCGATACCCACCAACTCCCACTCTTTCCCAGCTCGCTCCCAAAACAAAGTATCAGGAAGTAGAAAATTCTGTTTCAGTTTAAGTACCACGCCCCCTCAAGGGGCAAGGCTTATTCTAAACTCAACATCCAGAAAAGTGGGCTGGACCTTGGAAGTGTATGAAGGTGGAAGGAAAGATTGCGGAACCAGTGTTGCTGTAGTTGTAGTTCTCGGTGGGAATCCAATTCTGCGGACCGGTAGTGGAAAGCTCTTGAGCTGTTTCCGGCCACCTCAGCTGGAAGCTGAGACGCAAGCAGCCGGATCTTCGGGAACTGAGCTAGAGGTATAACTGTTGTTGCCGCGGAGGAAGTGAGGACGACACTTACGGCTGTCCGGGCCAGGGTTGGGTCCCAGTAGCCTGTGAAGATGGTGTTGCTAACAATGATTGCCCGAGTGGCGGACGGGCTACCGCTGGCCGCCTCGATGCAGGAAGACGAACAGGTGAGCTACTACTAGATTCCCGCGACCCCAAGTCCCTGCCAGCGTGCTTTGCTCTCCGCACCGGATTTCTTCCTAGGACGCAGTAGACCCTTGTGACCTCCCAGGCACTCCCCACCCCTCTGAAGTGTTCTTTTATCTTTTGGTGGTGTAAAGACTAGTGTGAGTGGAATTTTTCCTGAAGGCGGAGTTAGATTTTTGTGTTACCTGTTTCTCTTTAGAAAAACACTTTGGAGTAGGGATAGGTTCGGCTATTGTGATCACCCAGTGTTCTCTGACTCTTCAGGGACTTTGTTAAAATCAGGACTTCTAATTTTCTGCTGCTAATAAGGCTACTGACAAACCTTGGAAAAAATCAGCTCCTAAATTCTTCAACTCTTTTTAATGTAGCACCTGATCCTTGGCCTAGCTTGCTGACATCTTTTGAAAGTGAGTGAGGTCATTATTGCCACATGTAAGTACTTTTTAAAGTTCATTATAGTACCTTCTTTCAAGAGTAAGGCCAATTCCCAAGTTTCCAATAAACCTTATCAAAATCCTGTAATGCGTTGTACCTTGTTTTATTTTTTTTCTTTGTCTTTCGATAAATTGAGTTTCCTAGCAGGCAAATGACAGGTCTTAATCATCTTTGTGTTCTCTGTAGCTTTTACAACAGCAGCTTTATACTAGGTGTTTAAAAATATACTGAATTGATTTAAAACAACTCCTCTACATATTTTAAAAAGAAGATGCTTTGTTTCAAAAATAACGAGAGAAATTTCAGGTGTGAGACAAATTCTGGAGCAAGCTTGGGAGGTCCCTGAAGATGAGAGGCTGAGAATGGAATTTTTATAACTTACCTAAAGTGATCGATTTTATTTTTCTTTCTCATACAACCCAAGTAATTTTTTAAAACTTCAAGGCTTAATAAGATGAATTGTAGAGAAAAATTTTTTGCACATTTCTTCTCTTAGATTTTTCATTCATATATTCATGCTGAAAAAAAAAAAATCTTATTGAACACATCAAATGTGCCAGGCATGGTGTTAATGCAGGGAGTTAGAGGACACAGTCTCTACCTTCATGGAGCTCATAGTCTAGAGGAAAAGTCAGATAACTTATAAAATTATAATGTAGTGTAACTGCCATGGTAGAGGAAGAGGGTTCTGTGATTGAATATGGAAAAGGTATCTAAGTTGGTTTTGGTAGATCATGAAAGTCTTCCCACAAGAAATGACATCTAAGCTGACAGTAGGACCTCATAGTAAGGAACTATTCTATTTGATTATATGCCTTTTTAGGTTTGATTTGGAAAAATGTTTACTTTCACTTTTAGGAGAGTAATAATGCACATAATAAAGTTGCAGGCCATGCTAAGTGAAATATATTCTGTTCATACCACAAAACAAAGTCAAATCAATGAAATAAATTGTGAAAAATATAACATACCCTGAATTTTCAATTGTGCAATGTTTTACTCTAAATTCTCCAATTTGTTGAGAATTTTCTAGGACCACTCTGCAGGAGTGTAATTGTTCAAATGAGCCCAGGAACATTATTTGAACAACGGAGATAGTGTGGTGAAATTTCCTTGAAGTATATGAAGAAATAGTTTCCCCCCACTTGGTGGCAGGTGGAATCTGGTCAGTTTTCCAACTATTGCATTGAATTCCAATGTGGTCAAAGAATACAATGTGGTTTTGAAAGTGTGCTTAACTTTAGTAGGCCCCTACTCTCTGCCTTGAAACTTTATTGAGAAATTAATTGATTTATTATTGTTTGTTTCTTAATTCTAAATTTGGCATTGATTTGGTATTGGTCTACCAGGAAAGGTTGCTTTGTTTAATTGACAAGGAAAGAAGTTTTACACAAAAATATGTTGTCATTGTAATTCTATAGTGTTTTCATTTAGGAATTTTGACTTTGAATAATAAAGTTTTTCCTAAACTTTAATGTCTGTGAAAATATGAATTAAAACTTATTCTTACTACTGTAATAGTATACAGAACATTTATAAGAGCACCTGCTACATACCAAGCACTGTGCTAAGCCTGTTAAGTGCCTTATTTCATTCAATCCCTGTACCAACCAAATTAGAATAGATACCATTATTATCCCCATTTATAGATAAGGAAGCTCTGAGGCTTAGAGAGGATAGGTCATTTTCCTGAGGTCACACAGCTAATAAGTAGCATAATGGAATTTTTCATCAGGACTTCTTTACCTCGACACTGTTGACATTTTGAGTTGGATAGGATAATTCTTTGCTATGGAGGACTGTCCTGTGCATTTTAGGATATCTGGCAACACCTCTGGGCTCTGTCCCCTAGATTTCAGGAATACCATCACCCTCTCCACTTTGTTGTGACAAGGAAAAATAGCTGGAATATTTTATACACAGTGTTTCCTTTATGCTTAACTAGAAATTTAGGCTTAGGGCAGATAGATGGGATTTTCTCCCCAAACCTAGGCTCCATAACTGATATGCTATCTATTTCCTTTCTACTTTCTTTCATGGTTTGTTTCTCCTTTTAGGATTTCTGCAATTTCTTTATCTACCTTTCTGTTTTACCTCAAAATTACTGGCGTTCTCTTCCCTTTTATTTTCCCCAGTGCTGTGGAGTGCAGTCCAGACTTGCAGAAGGTGTTAGATCTAACCAAGCAGACAACAGGAAGCTCCAAGAAAGCAGATAATCTGTTGTACAGTTAAACTGCCTTACTCTCCTAATCATGAAGGGTTGATAAATCAAATTACTGTAATTGCTTTTAGAGGAAAATGGTTGGTTCTTGGTGCTGCTGGACTTTGACCAGCTGAATTCAGCAGGAATTTGAAAATGATAAGAGCTTATGTAAACATTCTTAAAAAGGCAAAAGATGATATTTAATACAACTAGTTGTTTAGTAGTCCCAGGTGACAGCAAGGAAAAGTATTTGGTTGTGTGGCAGATTACTACCTTGCACCTTTTGTAGTATATAGAGCCAAATCTTAAATATGTTATTCGATAACCTCAAATTTATTTCACAATTTGTCCAGTTACTGTAATCCACTTCATTATTGGATTATTAATAGATATCATTATACCATATGCAAAGTTCATTAATCTGTTGCAGATGAAGTAGAAAATAGAATAAGGACATCTAAATATTTTTAGGTGGACTGGCTGATTGTGGGCCCTTTGTGACTTTGATCTTGAAAGCAAACTAAAGGTCATTCTGTGAAGCAGTGGTTATGTTGTTTTGTGAGATCCAGATCAGAGCTGCCACGTGGTTTCTTAGCATTTCCTATGAATTAGATTTAGTATAAAATAGTAAGACATTACCTAAAAGGTGGATGTATCATTGAAGCAATTTCAATTATAGAGATGGCATAGTATAATACTTAGGAGCAGTAACTCTTAGAGCCAGATTTCCTGGGTTAAAATCCTAGCCCCTCCCCTTTTAGCCTGGAGTCCTTAGGCAAGTTTGACTTGTCCAATGAAAAATAGGCATAGTAATTCTAATCACCTTATACGGTAGTTGTGAAGATTAAATAATGAGTTAAATTATATAAAATGTCTAGAACAATGCCGGCAGAAAGTAAGCACTTAATAATTTCATTTACCCATTTCTGAAGAATCTCTAATTCCATCTTGCCTTTCTTATAGTTCATAGACTAGAATTGCACACAATAAATACTCTGGGTGCAAATATGTAATGAACAGGAATAAATTTATAATTTTTCTCATTATAAAATTAATCCATGCTTATTATAGGAAGTTCAGTAAATATGTACAAGCAAAATGACCAAATGTTAGTGGTGATTATTACTTATAATCTCTTCTCAAATTGTATCTATTTTGATGATTACCTTAAACATACTTGTGTGTGTATTTGTTTAAAACTAAATAATTAATAATATTGTAAGACTGTTCCTAATTTTTTTCCACAATCTCTATGTATATATGTCCCCAGTATTGTATATTGACAATCTTTGCTATGTTGTTTGTAAATTCCTGAAATTATATCATGCTTTTGGCTGTAGTTTCTTGTAGTTGATACAGTTGTTAGTCTCTTTTTCTCAGATTGCAGTAATTTTTACAATGTTTCTTATAAAGTCAAAGGATTTATACCAGTCTTTATGTGACTGACAATTTTTTGCCATCTTTTCTTCAACTAGTCCTTTTAAGGTGCTCACCTGCCTTTAGCAAAGAACTTAATACTTGACATCTGTGGTTGTGGTTATTTAAAACATACCAGTGTCAGAACCCTACCTCCAAGATGCTGGTTTAATTGGTTTGGGGGTGGAGATTGAGCATGAGTAGTTTTTTTAAGATCCCCAAGTGATTCTAGTGTGAAGCCAAGGTTGAAATTCTTCTTGATATTCTTTCTTGCCACTTTGGTGCTATTTCCAACATTTTTTGCATCCCTTTTTATTACTCTTGTGGATTCAAATCTCTTCAGAATGCCACATAATGGCATTGGTGGAACAAACAGATTGGTAAGTACCATTCAAATTTAGAAAAGTATGATATTATGTACCAGTTTTATTGGTTGAAAGCATGTGATCTTATGCACTTTCCTTTACTGGCTGACCATATATTAGCAGTACTGTTTAATATGATAATGCTAATGTATATTATATGTTAATTATTATAAAGTACTATTTAATATATAAAACTGTATGTATATATACACATACATGCTTATATACATATGTTACTGTAGAAATATTTCTCAAATGAACAGCATTATAACACATAAGAGGCCGGGCGTGGTGGCTCACGCCTGTAATCCTAGCACTCTGGGAGGCCGAGGTGGGCGGATCGTTTGAGCTCAGGAGTTCGAGACCAGCCTGAGCAAGAGCGAGACCCCATCTCTACTAAAAATAGAAAAGAAATTATATGGACAGCTAAAAATATATATAGAAAAAATTAGCCGGGCATGGTGGCTCATGCCTGTAGTCCCAGCTACTCGGGAGGCTGAGACAGGAGGATCGCTTGAGCTCAGGAGTTTGAGGTTGCTGTGAGCTAGGCTGACGCCACGGCACTCACTCTAGCCTGGGCAACAGAGTGAGACTCTGTCTCAAAAAAAAAAAAAAAAAAAAAAAAAAAAAAAACACATAAGAGCAGTGCTAAACAAAATAAATCTACAGACTAACACTTCAAGTGGACTCTGCATAACTCCCCTGGTTTATCTCATGCTTACTCACCTGCTTGTTCATATTGAAGTTTCCAGTTCATTTTAAATGTAGCTTAGGAACTTACTGTCCTATACTTGTACATTTGCTGATCGGCCACCTTATCATTTTACCATTGCTTCCTTGTTTTTTCTATTAGCTAAGTGGTATACTTTCTAGAATTTTAAGATATCACTTTGTACTGTCTCAAAATTAGACCTCAGACTCATACCCTGGGAGACCCTAGTATAAACAGTTTCTATTTAAACATTTTCGTTATTAACATCTGTCAAAAGGAGACTGTGTTCTTATCTTCAATCCAAAATACATAATTCTGAAGTAGAATAATTCCTTCCCATCACATGGCAACATCTCAGTCTGTTTGGGCTGCTATGATAAAATGCCATAAACTGGGTGGCTTATAAACAACGGAAATATATTTCTCCAGTTCTGGAGGCCGGGAAGTCCAAGATCAAGGTGCCAACAGATTGGGTGGCAAGTGAGGGCCTATTCCCGGTTCACAGATGGTGCCTTCTAGCTGTGTCCTCACATAGTGGAAAGGGCAAGCTAGCTCTCTGGGGTCTCTTTTATAAGGGCACCAATCCCAACCATGAGGGCTCTACCCTTATGACCTAATCACCTCCCAAAGGATCCACTTCCTGATACTATCGCGTTGGAGGTTTATAACATGGATTTTGGTAGAACACCAACAAACATTCAGATCATAGCTAATAGAAAGCCCCTTCTGTCACCTGAATGTAGATGAATAAACAATGTATATTTGCTTTCCGTTCTTTATGCCCTTCATTTTCCTGTTGGATCTAGTAGATTAGTGAGGTATGATTTTCTCCTTTTGAAATGACACTGTTATTTCCCCTAATAGATTTTTTCCTTCTTTTTTTTTTTTTGAGACAGAGTCTCACTCTGTTGCCCAGGGTAGAGTGCCGTGGCGTCAGCCTAGCTCACAGCAACCTCAAACTCCTGGGCTCAAGCAATCCTCCTGCCTCAGCCTCTTGAGTAGCTGGGACTACAGGCATGTGCCACCATACCTGGCTAATTTTTTCTATATATATTTAGTTGTCCAGCTAATTTCTTTCTATATTTTTTTAGTAGAGACAGGGTCTTGCTCTTGCTCAGGCTGGTCTCCGAGTTCAAACGATCCTCCCGTCTTGGCCTCCCAGAGTGCTAGGATTACAGGCGTGAGCCACCACGCCCGGCCCCTCTTTTTAATTGTAAAATTTAGAAATTATTCAAGAAAATATTTTCTGTAATTATAGCATCTGAATGTTATTTTCATTTTTGTTTCTATATATTCCTCTGTATTCAAACTTTTGCTGTCCAAACTCAGGAACTAAATAGATTTATGCTGTAAAGGGTATTTGACTTTCCAACTTTTTGTCTCTCGTCTTGCTCATTTTTACCTAATTGCAATCATAGTGTTCATAAAATTTGCAGTTATGGATATATACATTTAGTTTTGCTTAAATGCCCAATAATGTAACATTTTGTGGAAGATTCTGCTTGATATTCTAGCATAAAAATGAAATTCCTCGATCTGTTGTTCCCAGAATTTTCCCTGAGTATAGCACATGCCGTACAGTTCTGTACCAGTAACTGTAGAAGTAAATGGTTTAGGAGGAGGGTACTGTCCTAATAGGAAAGAACATTGGATTGAAAGTTAAGCATGCCTTAAATGTGGTCGAGGTATGCACTTTTGCTTCTTAGCAAATAGCTAATGTGACCTTCTTGAAGAACTAGGGTTTAGGTTTTCCTTTTTGCTCTAAAACTAGGTCATCTTTCTTTTGCTAAAATAAATCTTAATAACCTTATGTAATTGAAGGACCTTATTCATATAGTGTTCTCATAATATCATGGTGCTTCTCACTAATTAATAGCTTTTTTTTGTGGATAATTCTTAAATGAAAGTGTCTTATTTCAGTCTGGCCGGGACCTTCAACAGTACCAGAGTCAAGCTAAGCAACTCTTTCGAAAGTTGAATGAACAGTCCCCTACCAGATGTACCTTGGAAGCAGGAGCCATGACTTTTCAGTGAGTATAATCCTGATTTCTTTATGATCATTTAAGTATGAAATATGGTAATGTAACACCTGATAAGAACAGTAACAACTTTTTAAAAGTAAAGATTACCTTAAAAATATAGTCTCTTCATAGAAGCAACTTCCCTGGCTCTAATTCTACAAACTAAAATCTTGGTTTGTTTATTCAACAAGCTTATAGTAATTTAACCTGTTAATCTGTGTCTAATGAATTCTATATTCATCATGCAATAATGGATAACTTGTTGCTCTAGGAATATCTTGGAGCCAGCCACATTTACGTTAGTACCCTTGCTCAAATGTTACTAACAGTGTAACTTTGAGCAACTCAAATAACTTCTCCAAGCCTCAGTTTCCTCTATAAAATGAGGAAAATAATCACAGAAGTTTTGAGAGGATTAGGAGGGAATCCATGTATGTTACTTAGTATCTTGCCTGGCACATAGGGAATAGTCAAGAAATATTATTATTTAGAAAAAAGAAAGTTATAAAAGATAACCTAAGAGCATCTCAGTGGTTATAGACAACACATACAGTTGAGAAAGGGATTAAAGATCCCTTATTTGTAGATTTTAAATTATCTACAAATAATTGGTGTTAAATGTTTAATACATGTTTAGTTTGAAGCTGATAAAACAGGAAGTAGATTAAAAAGAAAAAGAATACAAGAAGATCAAAGGAAAATAAAAAAGGATTAACTAAATAATCTTTGCTATTTTAGGGACCCAGATAATAAGGTAATTTAGGCCGGAAAGAAACCTGCTGTGTTTAACTTAAAAAAAAAAAAAAATCTTCACCTATCAAAAACAAGTACACCAAAACAGAAACAAAACCCTGGCCTATTGGTTAAGAAAATGGTGAACATTACATTTCATAAGGTATTAATTTGCATAGTATCTGAAACTTTTTGTATTAATCTAATTTTCAACACCAAAAAAATATAGCCACTTGATATATATATACTTTCTTTATCTCTACCAAAGGTTAGGGAACAAAAGACCTCGGAAAGTTCTCGAGGAATTGAGAAGAGATTTTCTTCTGCCTGGTTCCTTTAGGACCTTTATAATATCATACCCTTTATTTCCAGCCAAGAGCTATTTATTAAAGATTTATTCTTTGCCAGACCTTGTATTGAGTCCTGCCTTTAATGTCCATACTTTTTAATGAGCATAGAGACACATACTCAAACAAGTTTACATAATACCTTAGAGCAAAAAATGCTACTAATTGGATATAAATAAAATGTTTTGGGAGTAGAGAGAAGGAAGCAATAAATACCTATTTGTGGGGGATAAGTTTGAAGAAGTGGAATAGAGGAAGGGAGAATACAGAGAAGTTTCACAGAAAAAAAATCGTAGTAGAATTGAGTATATGAAAATGAATAGGATTTTTCCAGGTGCATAAAAGAGCATTAACAGTTAGAAAAATCGGCCGGGCGCGGTGGCTTACGCCTGTAATCCTAGCACTCTGGGAGGCCGAGGTGGGCGGATCGTTTGAGCTCAGTAGTTCGAGACCAGCCTGAGCAAGAGCGAGACCCCATCTCTACTAAAAATAGAAAGAAATTATATGGACAGCTAAAATATATATATAGAAAAAATTAGCCGGGCATGGTGGTGCATGCCTGTAGTCCCAGCTACTCGGGAGGCTGAGACAGGAGGATCGCTTGAGCCCAGGAGTTTGAGGTTGCTGTGAGCTAGGCTGACGCCACGGCACTCACTCTAGCCTGGGCAACAGAGTGAGACTCTGTCTCAAAAAAAAAAAAAAAAAAAAAACAGTTAGAAAAATCAACATAAGCAGAAAGCCACAAAGATATAAAGAACCTAGCTTGTTGGAGAACAGCATGCTGTTTGGTGTATTAGGATATATGACAGAATGTGGCTTACGCTTATTTTGAAGGACTGTACCAAGGGGTATACCAAGGAGTATGATTTTATTTTATAGGTATTGGGAGACCCCTAGACTTTGTAAGCAGGGTAATGTGGTATATTTACTTTTAGGGAATAAAACTGATGTTATAAAAGATGATGTAGACTGAAGGCAAGGTGACCAGTGAGTTTAGGTGCCCAAGCAAGATTTGAGAGATGATATAATAGTCTTTAAATCCTCTGTGCAGCCCTAGGATGCCTCAGAAACCACATAGAAAGGTCAAGGATGGGAGTATATATAATGCTTAGGACTCTTAAACTCCTACTTATTTTTTCCTTTTATTTTTAGTTGACATATAATAAGTGTCATATTTATAGGATACCAAGTGATGTTTCAATATGTGTATACAGTGTGTAATGATCAAATCAGTGTTATTAGCCTATCTACTGCCTTAAACATTTATCATTTCTTTGTCTTGTGAACATTCAAAATCCTCTCTTCTAGCTTTTTGAAAATATTCATTAAATTATAGTTAACTGTATTCACCCTACAGTGCTGCAGAACACCAGAACTCATTCCTCCTATTAGCTGTAATTTTGTATCCATTAACCAACCTCTCCCCATCCTCCCCTCTCTCCTACCCTTCTCAGCCTCTAATATCCACAATTCTACTCTGTACTTCCATGAGCTCAAAAATTTTTTTTAGCTCCCACACATATGAGAGAACATGCAGTATTTCTCTTTCTGTGCCTGACTTATTTTGCTTGGCATAATGTCCCCCAGGCTCATCCCTGTTGCTGAGAGTGATAGGCTGTCTTTCTTTTTATGTCTGAATAGTATTTCATTGTGTATATAAACAACATATTTTCTTTATCCATTCGTTTGTTAATGGACCCTTAGGTTTGTTCCATATATTAGCTATTGTGAATAGTATTTCAGTAAACATGGAGGTGTGTGTATCCCTTTGATATACTCATTTCCTTTTCTTTTTATAAATATCCAGTAATGGGATTGCTGGATGAGATAGATGAAAGTTCCATTTTTAGTGTTTTGAGAAACCTCCGTAATGGCTGTTCTAATTTATATTTCTACAAATAGTGTATGAGTTCTTTTTTTCTCCACATCTTTGCCAGCACTTGTTATTTTTTGTCTTTTTGATTATAGCCATTCTAACTGGGGTAAGATAATACCTCACTGTGATTTTGATTTGCATTTCCCTGATAGTTAGTGATGTTGAGCATTTTTTCATATATTTGTTAGTCTTTTTTTATGTCTTGAGAAATGTTTATTCAGCTCCTTTGCCCACTTTTTAATAGGATTATTTATTTGCTGTTGAGTTGTTTGAGTTCCTTGTCTATTCTGGATATTAGTCTCTTGTTAGATCAATAAAACTAGACCCCTGTCTCTTATCATATATAAAAATCAACTCAAAATGGATTAAAGACTCAAACATAAGACCCAAAACTCTAAAACTACTAGAAGAAAACATGGGAGAAACACTTTAGAACATTGGTCTAGGCCAAATTTTATGGCTAAGACTTCAAAGGCACAGGCAACAAGAACCAAAAAATAGACAAATGAGACTATATTAAACTAAAAAGCTTCTGCACAGCAAAGGAAACAGTCAACAGGGTGAATAGACAACCCTTGGAATGGTGAAACTATTTGCAAACTCCTATTTAAACTAAAGAACTTCTGAATATGTTTTGTTGAAACAAAGAGTACTATGGCTAAAAAGAAGTTTGAAAACCACTTAGTAGCCTAACCTTTTCCCAAGAGTATCTCAGACGTACAGTCATATAGCCCTTTCTAGAATGCCAGGGAACTCATCACAAGAGGAAATCAGTTCTATTGTTGGATGGTTTCCAGTTGATTACAGAGTTCTTCTAGCCTGGAAATTAGGCAGTGTTATTAGTCCTGAAGCCACTGTTTTCTATACCCAGCAAATAATATGGCATTTACCTTCAACTTTTAAGTATCCACAGAAATTTCTAGTTTCACTGTTTTTGGCCACAAGGAGTTTAAATATGTGTAAACTAGTTTACTACACAGAATCAAAGGGTGGATAGAATCACAACTCTGAATTTTTCAAGAAGTCAGATAGTAAGATATGTTCATTGAAGAACTGTGTAATGAATGAATAAAAATTATATTATTATGTCTAAATACTCCTTTTGGAATATACTGCCAATAATGGAAATATGTTTGCTTTCTGATTCCAAGGATTTGTGGTTTGAAATTTACTTTCTGATTTAGGCTAGATATTTTCAAAAGCTTGTATGGTACTGAGATTCTGCTTCAACCTGTTGGAGGTACTGTTATTTACAAACAACTTTTTTATCTTTCCAGCTACATTATTGAGCAGGGGGTGTGTTATTTGGTTTTGTGTGAAGCAGCCTTTCCTAAGAAGTTGGCTTTTGCCTACCTAGAAGATTTGCACTCAGAATTTGATGAACAGCATGGGAAGAAGGTGCCCACTGTATCTAGACCCTATTCCTTTATTGAGTTTGGTAAGTTTTTGCCCCTCACTTCTCTATCAAGGCAGCAAACAATAAGGAGAAGCTATTTGTTACACACTGATATAATATTGACAAATTTTTTCTCGTGTTTACTTACTGAAGTTTTGGCTTCTGCCTCCTCACCCATTCTACCTCTTTATATCTTTTTGAATGAATTAGGCTTCCTTCTTATAAGTAATTTTCTTTAGTCTTTTATTCTTTTCCTCATAGAACCTGTTGCCTTTTGACCCTTTTTGTTATTTGGTTTGGTTCTTCATTAAGGTCATGTGGAATAGGAACTGTGACTAAAGATCTACTTGATTGTCATATAATAGCTGATTTCATCTTTCCCCCAACCCATAGACACACACTCACAGTAAAGTTTACCTAATGGAGATCAGAATTTAGAAATCAGAAAGAATGGTGCTTTGTTTCTTTTAGTAGAATAACATCCTTTAATTTTTAAAAAAAATAGAAGATAAATGGTATTGATGGTATTAGGGGATAATATTTACTACATTTAGAAGTGGTAAGTGTGGGTGTCTGTATTTGTATAAGAATTATAGAAAGACTCATTACCAATCAGACCTGGTAAAGTATCTGGTGGCAATAGATCAAAGGTAAAGAACTTAGTACATTAAGTACAAGGAGTGAAGACAGGTAGGATCAGGCTACATCACTGAAATTTTTGGTTAAAAAAGGACGTAGTTTTACTATCTCAGAATTTCTGAAGTGTTTCAAGTTTGCTAGATAAGTATGTCATCTTGCTTTTCAGAAATAGAGAAAATTTGGCAAAACACTCTAGTGTTTCATAACTACAGGCTCTCCAAATGCTAATTTATATAATGTCCAGTTTTTCAAATTTTGTTTTTGAAGACAGTAATAGTCCAGTAAACTCAAAAAAAAAAAAAAATAAGACAAATGTATCAGGGTCACACAGAAAGTAGATGGTATACTCAAATTATTGATAGCTTACGGGATTATATACAAAGTTATGAATGGGCTATAGGAGAACCACAAGGGTAACCTGGGATTAGTAGCAGTAGTTGTTACTATCCTTAGGCCTGAAAGTGTAAGGGGAAGGAGTAGTTTCTGGAACTGAAAAGGAGAAGATTTATAGAGAAGGCCAACTTGAGAGAAGTAACTTTTGGTAGAGGGAACTGCCAGCCCAAAGTGACTTTTCAGGAAGGAGCCAGGGGAATAAATACCGTGTTCTCTTTCTTCCCTACTGTTGAGGCTCCTTCATCACCTGAGCCTAACTGGAAGCCAAAGGGTGCATTGATGCACTTCATACAGGCCAGTTTCCCGGGTCAGAAAGCAAGGTGCAGAAGGGTGGAGAGGAGATCTGAAGAGGCAAATGAAAGGTGTCCAGCACATTTAACTTAAGATTTTTGCCAAACATTAAAAATGTCTGTACTAATAAGTTATTCTTATAGTTTTGAGAAATACAGATGCAGGCTAAAAATGGATAAGGCTGCAGTTTTATATTGGTATTTTGGGAAACTCCCTATCACATGTTTGCTTTATCTGAGTTTTATGAATGGGGTAAAATTGGGAATGTATATTAAAGAAAGTACTTTAAGGCAATGTTTTTCAACTTTAATGATCATTAACTCCTTTTGCCATGTTAGGCTATAATGATACTAGAGTGTTGCCAGTGTTCTTCTAGGGAATATGTACAGTTAAGTGAGGAGGAGAGTTAATGTGTAGAGTTAAGGACCTAAGTGTCCTCAGAATACAGTTTGAAAATTTCTGCTTTCAGGAAAGGCTTACTATCGTGAGTCTTAATTTCTCTAAGGCTTCTGATAGCAAATACTTCTAATTCAAAGGTGTCCAAAGGCATTTCTCCTGAATGGTCACCTAGTTATGTATTTACATTTTATGAATGAAGAGATCAAAGCCCAGATTTTGAAACTCACCCAAGAGCTTGGTTAACCATGGACACTGGCAGATCTAGGCCTACACTCAGTACTTTTGGTCCCTCACAACTTTGTTGGGTGTGAAAGAAGTTGTTAATGGTCACTTCTTCATCATTCTAGATACCTTCATTCAGAAAACCAAGAAGCTCTACATTGATAGCCGTGCTCGGAGAAACCTAGGCTCCATCAACACTGAATTGCAAGATGTGCAAAGGATCATGGTGGCCAATATTGAAGAAGTGTTACAACGGGGAGAAGCACTCTCAGGTATCTAAAAGCAGTAAGAGTCTTATGAAGAAGTAGTTCTCATTCCATAGGCAAGGATAGCTTATTTTGCAGTACCTTTTGTGCTGTCAGATTCTACCTAGGACTGTTAAGAATTCATTTGTCATTACAAAGCTTCCAAAATGATATGTTTTTTTCCTCACATGATTATTTTTTGTTGAGTTGGAGCAGTGTAAAAGACTCGTGCATATTAGAAGTAATTACTGTTTCCAAGGTTTACAAAATAAACTATGCAAAAATAAATTATATACAGAAACACTTGCACAAATTAAGGGAAATGAAAAGAAGAATGAGAGAAAATTGTCGAAGATTTATTGCAGTGGTTTCGTGAGTAGCCTCTATGGGAGACTTTACTGCTGCCAGATCACTCTTTATAAAATGCCATTTTCATCAAAGCATTCCTTTCTGAAAAAGTTTGGAACTACAGGATATGATCCAGTCTGCTCTCTACTTACTTTTCATTCATTCAGTCATTGTTATTGAGTACTTGCTGTGTGTAAGGCATTGTGCTCTGTATGTGGAAGATAAGGAGATTACAAATGTCTGTTATTCTCCTTAGTTCGTAAGCATTCTCCCTCAGCCAGGTCAGCTTCCTCACCATCCTTAATGGTCCGTTCTCACCTGAGACTGACCCTGTCCTTTAAGACCTAGACAAGAACTGCCTCTTCAGAGAAGCCTTCCTTGGTCCTTATAGCCCACATTCCATTCATCTCTTCTGTACTTTAAACTCTTAACACACTTAATTACATAATTGTTTTTACATATAATTATATCTTTATATGTTTGTGTTTATTTACCTAATTCACATTAAATATATATATTTATTAAATATATATTTACCCAATTAGCACATATAAATATGTATTAATATATTTATATTATATAATATATTTTATATAAATGTTTTTATATAAATATTTAAATATACTTAAGGTAAATTAGGTAAATATATATGTAAAATTGGGTATTTTTACCTATAGTTATAAAATTATAGGTAATTAGGTAAAATTAGGTTAAATATATTCATATATTTGCGTGAAGTTTAATTGTTACCTAAATATTTAATATGAGCACATAAGCTTTTATTTTTCTTTAAATTCAGACAGGGTCTCACTGTGTTGCCTGGGTTAGAGCACAGTGGTACCATGATAGCTCACTGCAGCCCCAAAATGTTGGGCTCAGGCCATCTTCCTGCCTCAGCCTCTCCAGTAGCTGAGACTATAGGCGAGCAGCACCATGCCTGATTTTTTTTTTTTGTAGAGATAGGATTTCACTGTGTTGCTCAAGCTGGTCTCTAACTCCTGGCCTCACCTCAAGTGACTTCCCGCTGCCTCCCAAAGTACTAGGATTATAGGTGTGAGCCACAGCATGTCCTAAGCTCTTTAAAGATAGTATTTTTGTGTTTTATGTCTATTTCATTTACTTTCATATTCCTCATAGTATTGGTCACAAGTAGATTTCTTAATAAGTATTTCTTGAATTCAGCCTTGCTACATATTCATTAGTAAATGAGTTTTTAGTTATTATGAATGGCAAACTTTAACCTTTATGTTAGTGATCAGCAGTTATCCCAGTATATAGCTTCACGCTCTTTAAACATCAAATTTTGAATGAGTCTGTGTAAGTTTTCATCAAATGGACTCATAGTTTCTACCTAGGATAAAGTAGACCATCACAGGAATTCTTCTTAAATCCAAAATTTTTATATTCGTGAGTTTATCAACAGTGCAAACAATGCTCTTCTAGTGCTTTGTTGTTTGCTACAAAGCTGATATGCTGATTGAAAAAGTACGTTTTTACCCCTAAGTAGCTTCAGGGTACTGGTTGGGAAGATAAGAAACGTTCTCACAGAGTAATTAATAGTCTAAGGGAACAATTATCTCACTGTGTTTTAGGCAATATTCTATGAGGATGTGTATTATTTAATCTTTATAATAATCCCATGTAAAGTACATGATATTAAACCAGTTTTACAGATAAAGAAGCAGAGACTCAGGAAAGTTACATGGCTTACTAAAAATTATAATGCTAGTACCTAGAAGAACCTGGTCTTCTGGGTTTTTATCCATTTTCAGTGTACGATAGTTCTAAATGAACATATAGATAACAAGAACCATAATAATAGTTATATAAGAATAGATACGAAAGGAAGTAGACTATAGAAGGAAGGAGGGAGTAGAATATAGAAAGAAGTAGATAAATGTGAAGTGAACAAGAAAGATTTCCTGAATTTAGTTGGATTAAGAAGGAGTGAAGAGTGATATTTTAAGTGGAAGAAAAAACATATCTGAACAGAGCATATTTGAAGGACAATAAAGGGCTTAACCTACCTTAAAGAATATTTTCTTCTTTAAGTTTCTTCATAAGAATCCATCTTTTATAGCTTCTTCTCTTTCTGATTCCTAGTTTTAGAGCTAGTCTACTTTGCATTTAAGACCCAAGAGTAGTTCCTGTGTGTTCTTTCAGTACAATCAAATTATGTCCCTTTTTACTACCTACATATACCTATTCTTTTATGTGTTTCAAAATGTTCCTAGATAGAGGAATTCTCTTAACTATTACTTACTTGATATGGCCCAATAATTGTTCCTCTGTCCAGTTATTCTCAGCAGATGTAGATTCTTTCAGCAAATGTTTGTTGAGCACTGACTCTATTCCAGGCCTTGTTCTGCACTCAGGATGTAACAGTAAACAATAGTTAAAAATCCCTGTTCAATGGAGTGTACATTTAGTAGCCTGGCTGAAAAAATTCCTTGAGCATTGTCATGGTTATTTCTCACCCCTAACTGTTCTCTTTCATGACTAGATGTTTTTCTTACTCACACAATCAGTTGCTAAGTTAGATGTGACTATCATGCCTGTGTTATTAAGTAATGTCACATTTCCCAATCAAAATCAGTCTCTATTAAGCAACTCTAAATATTCCAAAAGCATTCTCTAAGGAAGAACAAACAAATTCAGATTGCATAATGGTTTTATAAAAATTTAAAGAAGTAAAAAGTTGGTCAGAATTTATTTACATCAAGCAGAGAGTTTGTTTTTAATGTGCCCTGTATTTTAATCTGATCTAACTTATATCTATCTGGCTATTTCTCTAAGTGCTCAATTAACAATTATAAGAAGATAACAACATTATAGATGGATGTCCTTGGGGGTGGGGGGGGGGGGAACAAACTTCAGAAAATTCTAAAAAACTTAATTTACTAGATACTGGTACTTTTTAGCACTTGTTTTTGTTTTGGGTTTTTTTGTTGTTGTTGTTGTTGTTTTTTTTTGGTTTGTTTGTTTTTTTTTTGTCGTTTTATTTATAGAGACAAGGTCTCTTGCTGTGTTACCTAAGCTGGTCTCGAACTCCTGGCCTCAAGCCATCCTCCCACCTTGGCCTCTCAAAGTGCTGGGTTTACAGGCATGAGCCACTGTGCCCAGCCACCTGTTATTATATTTTAGTTACAATACAACTTTCATATGTCTGTTGAAATGTAATTTCTGATAGCCTTTTAATTTTGTAATAGTCTTTACTAAGTGGAGGATCTTAGAATTTTTTTTTTTTTTTTTGGCAAGGTAAGCACAAAACAGGGTTTATTTTTTTCCCCTTGTCTATTATTTTTTTTTTTTATTTCATCATATTACAGGGGCACAAATGTTTAGGTTACATTTATTGCCTTTGCCCCACCCAAGTCAGAGCTTTAAGCGTGTCCATCCCCCAGATGGTGTACACCGCACCCATTAAGTGTGAATATACTCATGCCCTCCTCCCCGCTGCCACCTGCCCGACCCCCCATGAATGTTACTACTATATGTGCACATAAGTGTTGATCAGTTAATACCAATTTGATGGTGCATACATGTGGTGCTTGTTTTTCCATTTTTGTGATACTTCACTTTGTAGAATGGGCTCCAGCTCTATCCAGCATAATACAAGACGTGTTAGATCACCATTGTTTTTTGTGGCTGAGTAGAACTCCTTGGTATACATATACCACATTTTATTAATCCATTCATGTATTGATGGGCACTTGGGTTGTTTCCACGTCTTTGCAATTGTGAATTGTGCTGCTGTAAACATTCTAGTGTAGATGTCTTTTTTTCCTTTGGGTAGATGCCCAGTAATGGGATTGCTGGATCAAATGGTAGTTCTGCTCTTAGCTCTTTGAGGTATAAAACAATGTTTATTGAGGAGAGAAAGATAGGATTACAGAGCAAGAGCAAAATATAGCTTTACAGAGTAAGAGCAAAATATGTTCACCACAAAACAGCGAATGAGCCCTTTTTTGTAACAAAAACAGCTAGAAATTTTAATAGTCATCCTTGAAGTATAGCCTAAGACAGTGTCTGGGTAATTGAATTTACTAGTTGTCTGAGTTTTATTTTACATGGATTATCGTTTTTTAAAATATGCAAGAATGTGATTTAGACCATTAAAAGATTATGAAGATGATTATAATTATTAGAAAAATGTCAGCTAGAATTTACTAAATGTTTACCATATGCAGACATTATGCTCATTTTACAGGCAATCTCATGTACTACAATCTTATGATATAGTTACTGTTACTCTCCTCATTTTATATATGAAGAAATTGAGTTTTAGAGAATTTAAGTGACTTGACCAACATTGTATGGCTGATACAGCTGATATTTGAACCAAAGAATCCAAGGCCAGAGCCTGTACTAACCACCTCACTATACAGCCTCAAGAATTTGAACATAGGCCAGGCACGGTGGCTCACGCCTGTGATCCTAGCACTCTGGGAGGCCAAGGCAGGAGGATCGTTTGAGCTCAGGAGTTCGAGACCAGCCTGAGCAAGAGCAAGCCCCATCTCTACTAAAAAAATAGAAAGAAATTAGCTGCACTACTAAAAATATATAGAAAAAATTAGCTGGGCATGGTGCCGCATGCCTGTAGTTCCAGCTACGCGGGAGGCTGAGGCAGGAGGATTGCTTGAGCCCAGGAGTTTGAGGTTGCTGTAAGCGAGGCTGACGCCACAGCACTCTAGCCCGGACAACAGAGTGAGACTCTGTCTCAAAAAAAAAAAAAGAATTTGAACATAATTTGTTCTGATAATTTTAAAATGTATTGTAGATTGTACAGTGTTTCAGGATCATGAATTAATCAATATATACAACCTTACCTTTAAAATAAAAATGATAATTTAAGCTTCATGGTTGATTTTTGTAGTGCCACTCATTTTGGTTATTTTTATGCCTTAATACTTTTGATAAAATACTTCCAGAGACTAATTCATATTTTTCTTTTTCCTCTTTGACAGCATTGGATTCAAAGGCTAACAATTTGTCCAGTCTGTCCAAGAAATACCGCCAGGACGCGAAGTACTTGAACATGCGTTCCACATACGCCAAACTTGCAGCAGTAGCTGTATTTTTCATCATGTTAATAGTGTATGTGCGATTCTGGTGGCTGTGAAGTAGTGAATACAGTCACTGGTGAGGGAGAACCTAGAACCCGGTAGGTGTATGTTTTCAGGAAGCTGAGCTCACAGGGATGTGTATTAGAATCCAAGTGGAACTTCTGCCTCTAAAGACCTTGCAAGAAAAGACCATGTCCTGAAAATGAAGGGTTACGCCTCATTTAATGAAGCTTGACCTATGTAGAAAGTCTCTTTGGGGGGCAGAGGCTTTCTCTGGGTGCTAAGCCATATATGTTAGGGAACAGTAGATTGTTTTATTTTGTTTTTTTCCTTCCCAGTACATTTTTAAAACATCACTGACTGGGACATTCTCATTCTGTAATGGAGCCATCAGTGAGATTTAGCTTAGCCAACCTGTGCTAGCAACATTTTGAAATTCCTTCAAAGAAGGCAGCCCTGTGGGAAGTTTTTTGCCTCTAATCAACATTCCTTTTGTTGGTGACAGTTGTGATTTTCAGTAATCTGAGTTTTTGATGGCCTTTCAAACAAGACTCCAGTATGTGAAGGTTAATTGCTGTGCTGCACAGATCTTGTCTATTGGCCCCGGTAGGAAGTTAACCTTTGTTGTTTTCCTTTTGTATTTTGCTTATTGCACAATTGCTTTAGGATTAAATGAATTATATTAAGATGCCTTGAAATTATATTATAGCACTCCTTGATTAAGAAGCTAAAATGTTTTCTCTCATTTACTCCTTATACAAGACTTAAATTCATTTGGGACATTATTAACTTTATTTTACAGCATCTGGTGTATGTTAGTGTGAGTATAGCACACGGATAGTCAGAGGCCCCTGGCTTAATGAGAAGAAGGATCCAGCTCATAACCATAGCTTTGTCCTGCCCCTTCATCACTTTCTCTACTATGGTTTTCCCCACTCTTTGTTTTCCTCCTGTCACAATTTGCTAACGTTTTAAAAACTTCCCCCTGCCCAGTAATTTTATGTTCCATAAACATCCTTTCAGGATATTCTCAAATTTCAAAATGGAAAATGTTCAGCTGTATAGTTAAATTTAAAGTTTTTGCAGATCAACTACTCAAACCACTAAATACATTTATCTGAGAAAGTCTCTGAGGGCACCTCATTCCCGTTTCAGTTTATGTAAATTCCCTGAGGATGATCTAGAGCCAGATAACTCATTTACAGTGGCTTCTATTAACTAATAAAAGTACCTATGATTTTTTTCCTTTTTTGCTAATGGATGATGGGGATTTCCTTTTACCTTCTGAGGTAGAATTTTTTAAATGGGGAGAATGGGCCTTTTAAATATTATCACAGGGTCTACAATATAACCTATAACTCCTGCATATACTGCAAATATTTCTTTAAATTGTACAGAAAAATGAGCCAACTTCTTATTTCTTAACATCTTTGGAAAGAACTTTAACCAGTAAGCAATTTTATAACCCTGAGAGATCATCAAAGCTACTGTCCTGATTGCTGGTAAAGGAAAAAAAAATCTTCATTATAACAAAGCAAAGAGAAATGTTTATTTTATTCCTGATAATTTACAAAACTAGAAATTCTTTTTCTTTCTATTATGGACCTAAATCTGCCAATTGGAGTTATGTGCATGAAATATATGAAGTTACTTTTTATAGAGAATAAGTGCTTTTAAGTCCCTAAAAGGCCCCTCCCTAAGTAATGATGTTGGCAATAGCCTTTGAAAGGCTGAAAACCTAAGTAGTGGTACCATAGCATTTGGTGCTTCTATACGAGTGGAGAGTAGCAGCTCATTGTTGAGAGTTGCATGCTGCAACCTAATGGTCAGCAATGAAATAAATACTTCTAGAATGTTCCCTGCAGTGTGAAGTTTTATTATCTAGTTAACTAATGTACACATATCCTTTCTTAGGTACATTTCTGCCTAATCTCAGTGGGCTAATTAAAAAAGAAGGGGCGGGGTAAATGATGAACAAAGGAATAAGAAAGTGATTTAAGATTGGAACAGCAGAAAAATGAGAGAACAAGACTGAGCTCCTCTTCTTTTCTTTATAGGAGATAGTAGGAAGGATCTGACTAGTGAAATGTATCATCAGCCAAACGGACATTCTAAAGTAGAATGTGATAAATACCGTATGGGCTATTGGAGGCACATTACGAAAGGACACCTAATTTATTTTGGGAAGGAGTGTGGTAAGAGGAGACTTTCTAGAGAAGAAGGAGAGAATGGGGCATTCTAGGCAGGGTGAATGGCATGTGCAAAGGCATGAGTAAAGGGAATGAGGCACATTTCGGGAACGTTACAGCTTGGTTCAGCTTAACCTTATAGGTTAAGTGTGGGCAATAGAGGAGACGTGAGAGGATAATTAGACTAGTGCACTGTCATAAAGGGACATGTCTACTGTGTGAGAAATTTAGACTATACTGATAGCTATGGCAAAGGATGACATCAGATTTATAGTTCCAGATGATCATTTTGGCTAAACTATGAAAGATATATTATCAAGGAATAAGCCTGGAAGAAGGGAGATGAACTAAGGAGCTATCAAAGGCAGAATCAAATAGGGAGGTTTCAAGTGATTTTCAAGAAAGGAGTGATCAGAGGTACCAGATAATAACTATTGCTTAACGCTTTCTTTGTTAGGAGCTTATTTAATGCTCACATTGGCATACCTTTTGAAGTAAGTACTATTCACACCATTATATAAGTAAATTCACACCTTTACAAAGGATACTACTCTGAGGCACAGAAGAGTTAAGTACTTTGCCCAAAGTCATAGAGCTAGAAAGTGATGGAGCTAAGATTTGAACCGAGGCAGTTTGGCTCCAGAGTCTGTGATTTTAACAACTATACCACAAAGAGGTCAAATAAAATAAGTACCAAAACGCATATTTTGAATTTAACAACCAGGAACTAAATCACATGGGCAGAAGTAATTCAAGAGAACTGGGGACAGAAGCCAGATTGCAATGGGTTGAGAATCGTATGAAGCACTGGGAAGTCTAAACATAGAACTACTTTCACAAGTAGCTTTTCTGATTATCATGACACTGAACTTCATGGCTTGTTTTAATTAAGACATCTCACCAATGTCAAAATTTAGAAATATTTGACACATCGCACAGAAATCTTGTTATTTAAATGTCTAACGGTGTGGTTCTTAAGCTTTTTGAGAAACCTTTGAAAATCTCATGAAAGGTATGTGCCTTTGCCCCACAAAACTGTTCATGTGTATGTGCACACCAAGTATCACATACTATTTCAGGCTATTCAAGGACCACAAAGTGTTTGTGATCTAGTGGCCCATGATCCCTCAGTTAAGAACTACGGATACATAGGATGTGGAATGCAAAGGTAAGTACCCAGAAGCCTCGAAAACTGTCCAGCTGTGGTGAATTGGAAGAATTCTACAGTTTGAACTCACTTTGTGGATGAAATGTATTCTTGAAAAATTGTGTGTACAAAAAAAAATTATATCAAATAGTATTTTCCTGTAGTACATTCAGGGATCTGGTTCTATAGAAAAAAAAATTTTTTTGGTCCCAGTTACTTAAAATCACATTTAAGGAGCTTGAAATTTTGTACTTTTATCAGTAAGAATTCTTCTCACAAAAGCAAGTTAAGGAAAATGGATGATCGTTTCTGCACACACAGGATTTAGTAAAACATGTATGATAAAAACATTAAATTCCCATCTTATTGGGAGTTTTCACAACTAAGGGCTTGGATGTTGGTGGCCACACAATTGTGGCTTTTGGTTAGTGTATTTAGCATAACTGACTGAGCCCCACCTAGTGTTTTTGTTGTTTCAGACCGCTCAGCAGGAAGGCAAACAGCAGTGATTGTGTATATATATATATATATATGTGTGTGTGTATATATATATATATATAGATAGATGCTACTACTTCTGAAATTGCATATTAAGTAAGGGACCAAATAGCTTGTACTGTGAAGGTCCCCAAAGAAAAATTTGCAGCATGTGTGACATAGTTTGAGATAGAACAAGCAAATTGAGTCTCACATAGTATTCTTATTCATTACTCCCAGGAAAAAGTATCTCAAGCAATGTAGTCACTAAGTTCTAATAAAGTTTATTTCAAGTGCTGTAACAATCCACGTTTTAGATTTGAAAAATCAGTGGAAATTTGACTTTCATATAGTAATATATCCTGAACTAAATTTTTTTTCTCTCACAACCTTCACTTTTTGAGCACCAAGTATTAGGCATTTTACATGCATTTACAATGCTTATAACCATTTTCTGTTCTTGCCCAAGGTCACATAGCTAGCAAGTTGAAGTACTTGGATTCAAATCTAGGGCTGCTAAACACCTAATCAGTTTACTACTTCACTATACTGTATACTACTAAAAATGATGTGGACATGTTTGTCTTCAGCATTTCACTTTGTCCTGTTAAGTTATTAGTAAACTTATTTTGGAAGGGGTGTGTGTGTGTGTGTGTGTGTGTGTGTTACAATTTTATTTTATTCCAGTCCCCTTTTTTATCATTTCCCCCTTTATTACTTTTAAATAGTTTTTGCTCTTGTGATCTCGTTTGCCTTTTTCCACCTTGGTTTGTAGTACATCTTATCTACTCCTTTATTTATTCATTTGATCTCAATGTTAATTCAACAGTTTTCTACATCTGATTTACTAAGAGATGGGAAAGTGGTTTTTTAAAAAAATAAGTCTCCCTAATTTTCCTATGTCCTTTTTGCTCATTCTCTTCTCTCTTTCCCTCACTTATTTTATCCTTTTCCATTTTACTTTCTTTTTCATTTCTCTAGGTGCTGTTTTTGCTTATAGGTTAATATAATGCTGCAACTTTGCTTTTGTAAATGAGAGCTCCAAAATCAACTGAGTCATATATTTTTTCTTTATATTTAGGCATTATCTTACCTTTTATTGATTTTATGGTTTGCTGTATTTTCTCATTTTAGTCAACACATAATTAGTTGCTGAAAATAATGCCCCTGCTTTAAAGAATTCCTTTATTAAAATTTTCAAATATTGCAAGAATTCTTCAAGAAGCAAGCTCCTCTAGTTTATCTGCGATATTTAGGGCTTCAACTATTACCTCTATTACTGGTAACTCCCAGATACATCTATCTTCAAACTTGTATTCCAAGCCCAAATTTTTTGGTGCTCATTGGATATCTTTTTTTCAATATCCCGTAAGTACTTCATTGCATCTAAAATGTCTTATTACCTCCGCTCCATTGCTCTCAAAGATAAAACCTAATCTGTGCTTCCTACTGTATTTCCAATTTTTAGGCATCACCTGCTACCCCTTTTTCTTAACTATTATAAGTCGTGAATTACATTTGACTCCTCTGTTTTCTGCTTCCACCTCTAATTCAACTGTTAACCAAAATCTTTTTTCATAACCTTCGAAATATTTTTCATCCATCACTTCCCTTTCCATTCTTTTTGCCTTGGGTTCAAACACTCATTAACTTTAATGTAGATTCTTGCAGTGGCCTCCTTAGTGCTTTCCTTACACCTATCCTTCTTTCATCTCAGTAATACCATGATAATACCAGAGATTTTCTAAAAGCAAAGCATACCACATTTCCTGTAGAATAAAAGATCATATGCTCCAGTCTGCCATCTACAATCCAGCCCCATTGTACCATTCCGGTCTCATCTCCTGCCACTCCCTACCACCTATATTTTGTTTCAGCCTAAATCTAGGCTTCTCTAACCAGTCAAACACTTTACCTTGTGCCTTGGCTTATTCTATGGCTTCTCTCCAGAATATCTTTTTGTATACCTTACTCTTATCCTTTTTCCTTTAAACCTGCTGCTATGGTTTGGATGTGCTTTATAAAGCCTCCAAAGCTCATGTTGAAATTTCATTGCCAATATAACAGTTTGGGGAGGTTGTGCCTTTAAGAAGTGATTAGATTGTTAAAGTGGATTAATGTCTTTCTCCCAAGTCTGGATTAGTTCTTGAAGGAGTAGTTTCCGTGAGAATGGGTTGTTGTACAGGGAGGTTGCCTCTCATATTTTCCTCTTTTTGCACATGCCTGGTTCCCTTTCTGTTTCTCTGCCGTGTTTTGATGCAGCACAAGATGGTCACCAGAAGCCACCAGATGCGGCTGCCCAATCTTGAACTTCCCAGCCTATAGAACTGTAACCTAAATAAAACTCTTTTCTTTATAAATGGCCCAGTCTCAGGTATTCTGTTATAGCAGCAGAAAACAGACTAAGACACCTGCTAAAGTTCTGGTCTTCTTTCAAAGACCCAGCTCGAATATCTTCTTTGTAAAGCCTTTCTAACATTCTCACGCCCTCCTTCCTAGTGACCTAGGAGAAATTACAGTTTTATCCTCCCTCAGCAACTTGCTCATATTTCCAGTATGGAATCTCCCAATTTAAAATAGCATTCGGGCTGGTCGCCACAGCTCACACCTGTAATGCTAGCACTCTGGAAGGCCAAGGTGGAAGGATCCCTTGAGGAGTTCAAGACCAGTCTGAGCAAGAGCAAGACCCCATCTCTACCAAAAATTTAAAAAAGGCATGGTGGTGTGTGCCTGTAGTCCCAGCTACTCAGGAGGCTGAGGCAGGAGGATCACTTGAGCCCAGGAGTTTGAGGTTGCAGTGAGCTATGGTGACGCAACTGCACTCTAGCCGGGGCAACAGAGCAAGACTCTGCCTCATAAATAAATAAATAGCATTCAGTGTGTACTTGTTTGTCTCCTTGGCTACATGCCTTGTGAGATTCCTGGCAGAGACCAGTTGTTATTCATATGGTCTTTGAATCCTAGCCATTCATTATGGTGGCTGACACATTGGAGGTCCTCAACAAATATTTGCAGGATGAGTACACTGAATTACAAAAGTGTATGTACAAGTTTTTTGGAACTAGCTGTTTCATAAATCATAAATACACATTTAATTTGAATAAAAGGAGAAAACAAAGTGGGGTAAAATGGTATAGACCTTGTAGAGGGATGGTAAAAGAAAGGCACTTAAAAAGTCCAAACAAGGGGAGCCCGGGGCGCCGGGGGCGCCAGGGGCTCCTGAGGAAAAAAAAAAAAAAGTCCAAACAAAAGAGGACCAGTAAGATTATACAACTTAGATTTGGAGAGAAAGCACAAAAGTCAGACCAGCAGATCTTGGTCTGGGAATACTTCCAGTTTACCACCATACCTATAGTTGCTCTATGTTGTGTAAATAACGTTTAAGGAACTTTCAAATTAGTTAACTACTTAACAATTTTCCATCTGAAAAAGTGACTCCAGTGATAAATACTTTGACCAATATGCCATATAAGGTAAGAAATATTTTAACATTCTAAAGTTAAAAAAATGGTTTCAGGCTTAGTTTTGACCAACTACTGGCAGTTTGCACCTGTTAAACTCCCAATTATTTTCTTGCAGGTTGTGTAGGTAGGACTGGGCATGCAGGGACAGGCAGTAAGATGACAAAAGGACTGAAGGTCATATCAATTTATCTGCCTTTTGTTTAGCCATTTGCCTTAATATGCAGAATGTGTTTATAACTTTAGAATGAAAGTACTTTGACTTTCAAATTGGTTTTTCTTGATTTTTTTTTTTCATCTTTATACTCTACTTTTTCTTCCATCTTTCTGAAACTCATTTTTCCCCAGTAACAGAGTTGGGACTCAATATTACAAAACTCTTGCTTGCTAAAGAGTCTTTTAAAAAGAAAAAAAAAAATAGACACTGAAAAACTTCTAAGCAAAAGTTTAAGAAGTTCTGGTTCTTAGCCTATCAACTTGCTTGTGGAATTGATATTAATATGTTTGTTTTTGCTACAGTAACAGTGTGACCTTGCTAGAATCATATACAAAGTAGCATATTTAGCATTTTATAAATTAGTTGGACACTATAGTATAAAATGGACATTGCTGAAGATGCATAGAGAGTCATGAAACTGCAATGGAAATTACTTACAGCACATGCAGTAGGTAATGTAAGGTAAGGTGAGTCAGGACTGGGTCCCCAGTCCTCTGGCCGTGGACTGGTACCAGTCTGTGGCCTGTTAGGAACCAGGCCACATGGCAGGAAGTGAGTGGCGTGCAAGCCAGTGAAGCTTCTTCTATATTTACAGCCAATCCCCATTGCTTGCATCACTGCCTGAGCTCTGCCTCAGCGGGCCATTAGATTCTCACAGGAACGTGAATCCTACTGTAAACTGAACATGTGAGGGATCTAGGTTGTGTGCTCTTTATGAGAATCTAATGCCTGATGATCTGAGGGGGAGCTGAGGCAGCAATGCTAGTGCTGGGGAGCTGCTGCAAATACAGATGATCATTAGCAGAGAGGTTTGCACAGAGACCATAATAAATCAGTTGCTTGCAGACATTTATTGTGCACTTTATTTCTATTAGAATAGAATAGAATTTGAATCGTGCCAAAACCATCTGCCCCCACATCGCGCCCCCCCCCCCAAGTCTGTGGAAAAAAATTGTCTTCCATGAAACCAGTCCCTGGTACCAAAAAGGTTGGGGACTGCTGAGTCAGGAGACATGACTTCAAGGCCCAGCTCACCACTCTCTAGGAGTAGGACTTTAGGTATGTCCTACCTAAACTATGTGCCTCATTTCTCCATGCAAAAAATGAGAATAAAGTCTTCTCTGCCCACTTCACGAGGACTATTTGAGGATCAAAGAAGGTAAAGATGCAATAATGGTTGTGAGGATTTTATAAACCTTGAAGTGACCTGTAAGTATACCATACTGTATATGGTATTATTACTATTATAACTTCAAAAGAAGCATCTGTGACCAGTGCAGTCCTGCCCCTTCCTCTGGAAACTGTAGGGCAACCTTTAACAGGCCATGACTTAGTGTTCCCAGAAGGGGACAGCAGAGCTCCAATTCAAAGGCTCTCTGCCACTTCCTCAAAGTGTCCAAGAGAAAAACAACTACACTGTTAAAGAGAACAGCCTTTTTAAAATGATGGTCTTTTAGGTGACAAAGCTAATCCTTTTCTAATAAATACCACAACAAACATTCATTGCAAATAATATTTTGCCTTTTCTGTGTCCTGTGAAGAAAATAATTGACTTTTTCTTTTATCTCATTTTAATGATTTGACTTAGATTTTCAGAAATTCCCAGGCATGTTTTTCCATTTAACCCCAGATTTGTATATCTCACTTAGCACCAGTTTTTAAATAGATTACTTTTTTGTAAGATGAAAGTAAGGTCTGGGCCTGATTTCTGATTTAAGATGCCTGGCCAAGTCCAAAGAATGATCCCCAACAGTATCTAAATATTGTTGCTGTCACAGAGTGTGTCTTTGTCATTCCGAGAAAAAGTTGTCTATATCTAATTTTTCTCATTCTTTTATTTAAATTTGTTTAAAAATATCCTTGTGCATCTTTAATCAGTAAATCATCTTGTAATAATAATAAGAGCAGCTAACATTTGAACTGTTCTTAATAGCATGTAAGGTTCTTTCATCTGATCCTCACCAAAGCCCTGTGAGATTGACAGCCACTATTTCCATGTTACAGATAAATTTCCTCATCTGTAATCAGAATAGCTGTTCTTTGAAGAGCAAAATTCAGGGGGACACCCCATGTGTCAAGAGAGCCCCAAGAGGTGGGTAATTTCTCTCTCCTAATAATTGCTATAAGAGCTAATTCTGAATCTGATGCTTTTTCTGTCTGCTTTATTACAACCAGAGATGGGATAGGAAGGCCTTCAGTTAAGTTTTTCAATTCCTTCTGCTTTTGCCAGTTTGTTTCTGGCTCTGTTCTTTGAGAAAAAAAAAAAAAAAAAAAAAAAAACTACCCTGTTTCTCACTCCACCCATTCTACCGCCACCCCCAAGTCAGTCCTCTTTCCATTCCAGCCAAACCTCTTCCCGTTCTTGAGAATTGCATCACATTCTTGGCGTAATGTAGACCAACACCCCCACGTTGGCACCAGGGAATATATAGGCCTTCTGTATTGGTTGAAACTTCTTGTCTGGTGAGCACGGAATAAACCACTCGCTTCCTGCATTTCAGCTCTGGCTGGAAAAATATACATATTCCTCATATTTTTGTTTGTTTGTATTAATAGATCCCCTTCATTCCAGCCCTGTCCTAGAATGAGTAAGATTTACCAAACAGGGACAGTGTGGAAGGGCAGTTAGGGTAGAGGGAATAGTATGTGCACCTTGCTAAATGAGATGTGTATGTACCCTTGCTGTTTCTAATTTTTCACTTCTCACTTTTCAATCCAAGCTAATCTGGCGTTGGCTCTCACTGTATTTAAAGGGCTTTCACACAGCACACTAGTGCCCTTGCCTCCCATCTTACCACGTCCAGTGGATACATCAATCTTTATCTTCCTTGTCATCTGAGCAGCACCTGATGCGATTGACCACATGCTGTTTGATAGAATCACTGTCTTTCTTTGGTTTCCATGCAGTATTATTTTTTCCCTACCTTAGTCATGGATCTTCAGTATCTTTTGCCAGCTCCTCTTTCTCTATCAACTCCTAAAGTGCTGATGTTCCTCAGGACCCAGTTCTATGCCAGCCTCTTCTCCCTCTACACATTCTCTGTGAGAAATCTCATCCCCTTCCATGGCATTGTTAAGAACTGTATGTCAATGATTTTCAAATCTCTACCTTCCCTGAATTCCAGACTCATATATCTTCTAGAACTTCTTCAATTGGAAATTCCTGAAAACATATTAAACAACTCATTCCCTCAAACCTATTCCTCTTATGACGCTTTTTATTCACATATGTATCACACCATCCACCCAGTTTCTCTAGCCAGAAACCTAGGATTCAGCCTTGATTACTCTTTTTCTCACCTTCCACATTCAATCAATAACCAAGTCCAGTGAAATCTTTGAATCCATCCACTTCTCTGCATCCCCACTGTCACCACCTGGCCCAGGTGATCGCCACCTGTGTGGACTTTTGCCTATCCTTTTGCAAGTTTCTTGCCTCCAGTTTTTCTCCCCTTGGGTCATTTTCCACCAGCCACCAGAAGGTTATTTACATAAATGCCATTTTGGTAAATTCACCTCTTCTGATTGAAATCCTTTAAGTCATCTCCCACTTTCCTTAGGCTAGAGTCCAAACTTCTGAACACCGTGCACAAGCCTGTCATGATCAGCAGCTGCTGTCAGTCTGACCTTCATGTTTCAAACATACCTGTTTCCTCTTGCACCTAGGCCTTCACAAATTCTGTTTCTTCTGCCTGGAACATTCTATCATATGGCTTCAAACATACCTAGACTAAATTCTACCCTCAGATTGTCATTTAGCTTATTCTTGACTCAGAACTGATCTTGGACACTTAAATTTTTTAATTCTTGCATTAAAACCAGAATTCCAGAATTTGTTATCTCATCCTATATATTTATTTCTTTGAAAAATACATCCAAGGGTATGTCCTAATGAAAATGTACTTGAGCTTCTAACTTAGGATTGACTTTTATCATAGCTGAATGTAAACTGGAACATATTTTTTTAATGGTACTAGAATATTTTCTTGATTGTTATTCATCATGACATTCTAGCTTTGGAATTTTTAATTTCCAGCTGGCTTCTACCACTCTCCTTTGTTACCTCTCAACCCTTACCCTATGGTTGCCCTACACTTACCCCTGCATGGATCCAGTTTGCATGCAGAGGTAGCTGTTGTGAGGCTGTGGTTACATAGAACTGCTCAGACTGCAACAGGAAAGCATCGAATCGAAAGCGAAGGGGAGGAAGCACAAACCGATACCCACCACAAAGCTGCTGAGTGCCCAGCATGACCCAAGCCGCACCCTCTGATGAGGAGTCTTGTGGAGGAGTAAGAAGCCACAGAGTTTAATAAATCATCAGTACAGTCCGTCCTCCACTTCCCCTGGTCCAGCCTTCCTGGGTCACCATGGGTATCACCAGGTACTGGCCTAAGAAGGTGGGTGACGACAGAAAAGCAACCAGAAAGGTAGAGGTTGGGGGGAAGTCCCTGAAATGAAAACTCTGGACCATTTCATCTCAAACTCCCTGCACAGTCCAGCTTGGTGAGCACAAAGATCAGGAGAATGAGAGTGTTTCTGAGGAGCTGAGGTGATTCCCAGATGAAGGCTCCCATGTTCCCTAAAAATACCTTTGCTGCCTGCGTAAAAGGCTGCTTCTAGTAGTGGCCAAAACTTTTAAAATTTTATAGCTATGGGATACAGTTATGAGAACATTAAATTTATGCTAAGGTATAATGACTATTTTCAGATTTTCCTGACTTCAATGGAGGGAGAAGGAAAAACGAAGAAGATGGGGGCATCAGAGACATATTTCACCTACTTTGTGATTTTGCCCAGGGCCCACCCTGTTTATATTTGTCCCCTTTGCTATCGAAGGAGATACTAATTCCTCAGCAGCTGGAATTATAAGGAAGGGGATGAAAAGGGTGGGAAAATGTATAGTGGCTAAGTCTAGATATTAAACCCTGGTGAGCTTGGGAACTCCTTGGACCTGCAGAGCTTCACTGTGGCTCTGTAATTCACCTGTTCGGTTTCGCCACCTCAGAATCTGAGACCAGGGCTGAACTCTGCTTTTGCAGCTGGAGGGTCAGAGCTCAGAGAATAGAGACGACCATCTCAGTCTGGAGGAAATGTTGCTTGGCTTGACTGGAAGTGGGCACTTGTGTCTTCAGAGAGTGCCAACCTCACACTTCAGATAACGGAACAGGAAATACTGTTAGCGCAGCTGGGAGGGGAAAGAGAACTTACTGTGTACCCAAGACCATGAAGTTACTCACTCATTTCTTTGCATCATACTTTCTGTCGTGTGCGTGACCAGACCCGGCTGGGGAGCGCTGGGAAATGGATGAAGCATGCCTTCAGGCCCGCCCCAATCCCTCACGGCATTCTCTCCCCCTCCCGTCATGTTCTGTTTCTTTAGTCTCTGCAACCCAGAAAACCTCCCAAGATGTAGATCACTACTGAAGTTTAAATGGAAGAATTTTAGGCGTTGTGATAGGAGATGAGGGAACACTTCTGGAGTAGGGGAACTTTCTTCTCTTACAAAGTCTCTCCACAAGTGGTAAAAATGCATTCTCTGTTTTAGCAACCCCAACAGCAGCGAATTGGAAAGGATCTAATAAAGAAGAAAGAATGGAATTGGTAGTCAGATGACTTTGTTTTGAAACTACCCTCCCTCCCTCCCTCCTGTCCTTCTTGCCAGCCTGCCCTTCTGAAAGGGGGGGAGGAGGTAACCATAGAATGGGAAGCCCCTTGGAGCTCGGAGGAGTGCTGCAGGCTGCCCAAGTCTGAGTGCCTGCCCAGGGTTTTCCCACTTTCTTCAGTGGTCAAGGACATTCCTCAAGTGGTGTTTCATTATTATGCATGATCCAAACTGCAGGAACTGGGTGACTGCACTCCCCAGGTGCGATCTTTCAGCCTGTGACCTGACTTAGTACTTTACATTCCTTAGACAAGGAAAATGAACAGTATGAGTACAAAGAGGAGGAGGCAGGGAGTGTAAGCTACTCTTTGAAAAAGCTTAGTTATGCCAGAAGAGAGATAAGTTGGCTTGAGAGCATGTGAAATAAAGAATGGATTTCATTTTTTTCAAATTTGAGAGAAGTTTGGGTAGGTTTATATGCTTGAAGAAAGAGAGCATAGTGAGAGATCTTAACAAGTCACTTCATTCCTAAGCTTTGATACTCCCGTCTGGGGGTTGGGGGAGAGGAGTTTCTATGATGATTAAAATTAAATTAAAATCATATGCACAGTAGTGGCTTTTATACTGCAAAACCCTTTACAGATGTTAATTATTACAACTATTATCATCTAGTGACTGTGCAGATGAGTAAGCCCTGGTCACAGCTGTTCTGTCTCTGTCTCTTCTACCCTGTACGACAGGGCTGTCAGGAAGAGCAGGCTCTCGAGTGGGCAGGGTTAAGACACTTAAGGAAGACGCTAATAGTGGTGTGATTTGTATCTTCACATACTTTGAACTTTTGAAGAGTGGGGTGTGTGTGCATGTGTGTGTGTATTTTCCTAGATGTAATGCATCAACCATTTTATTATTTATTTTAACTTGCCCTGTGTTCTTATTTTAAAATGGACACCTGTCAGATCCAACATATCTCTAAAAAGCCCTAATTTGGGGAAAACAGACTCTTGAGATGCAAGAGTCTGTACACTAAGACTACATACGTACAGGAACTTCTGCTTAGACAAATGAGCAGTTCCTTAGAAAGTTACCTAGTGTTAATTCACAATTTTGTTTGTAGGAAGGGTTAATCTTTCATCTCTTCTGCTATTTGCAGAATCACATTAGAATTTTTCTTTGTTACAAATTTGGCAATAGCAATCATAATTCATTTTTCCAATTGGTTACAGTGCTTGCATGCTTTTACAAAATCATTCCTGTGAGCTGTACAGGGCCTTAAACACTCAGCAGATTAGTGAAGTCTTTCTCCTCTTCAGTATTTACTTGGTAGCTTTGCTTTGAACCGCCCCCATTTTGACACAGTTGCAGTAAAAATATCTGCAAGTTTCATTCCCCCTTTTCCTCTCCATCTCCCACCTGATTTGCCAACATTGAGCTGATTTGTGCCTTCATTTCAGCTGCATCTCTTCACCTATTCTTTATTTCTCTTCTCAACCCCTTACTTCCTCTTCCTCTTCCTCTGTCCTTCTCTACCTCCAGCTTTTATTCCTAGCAACATCTTAGGTCAATCCCATAGCAAGCTCCTTCAGGCATTACAGGCACAGATTTTTTGAGGGCACAGAACCAAACAATCTGGTGTCTTTTTTCCAAGAGTGAACAAGAAACCACATTTAAAAGCAGCTTTATTGAAATAAAATTTATATAATATAAAATTTACATGTTTAAAGTGTACAATTCAATGGCTTTTCGTATATTTACATAGTTATACATCCATCACCATAATTAATTTTAGAATATTTTCATCATCCCTAAAAGAAACCTTGTGTCCATTAGCAATCGGTCACCATTTCTACTTCCCCAAACCCCACCCCTTCGCTCCCCCAGTCCTAGGTAACCACTAATCTAATTTCAATTTCTACAGATTCACCTATTCTGGACATTTTATATAAATGGGATCATACAATACGGGGTCTGTTATGACTGGCTTCTAACATAATGTTTCTGAGGTTCATCTATATTATAGCATCTATTTGTACTTTCTTTCTTTCTATTGCCAAATAAGGTTCCCTTGTATGAGTATATCACATTTTGTTTATCTGTTCATCAGATGATGGATATATGAGTTGTTTCCATTTTTTGGCTTTTATGAACAAAGATGTTATTGACATTTATGTACAAGTTTTGTATAGACATGTGTTCATTGCTTTTGGATTACCTAGGATTGGAATTGCTGTAACTCTATTGTTAGCATTTAGAGAGACTGCCAAACTTTTCCAAAGTGGCTGCATCATTTTACTTTCCCACAGCAGTGTATGAGAGTTCCAATTTCTCCACATCCTCACCAACAATTGTTATGGTCTGCCTTTTTTATTATGGCCATTCTAATGGGTGAGAAGGGATATCTCATTGTGCTTTTGATTTACATTTCCCTAATGACTTTTCATGTGCTTACTTGAATATCTTCTTTTGAAAAATACCTATTGTAATCATTTGCCCATTTTTAAATTGGGTTATGTGTCTTTTATTAGTGAGTCGTGTTTCTATATTCTAGAAGCAAGTCCCTTATCAGATATGTGACTTGCAAATATTTTCTCCTTTGGGTTGTCCTTTCACTTTCTTGATGGTGACCTTTGAAGCACAAAAGTTTTTAATTTTGATGAAGTTCAACTTATCAGCTGTTCTTTCTCTTTTATCACTTGTGCTGTATTGTATCTAAGAAATAATTGCCTAATTCAAGGTCACAAAGATTTACTGCCTAACTCAAAGTCACAAAGATTTACAATTTTATACTTTTAGCTCCTACAATCAGCTCTGTGATCCTCTCTGGGTCAATAACTGTGTGTGATATTAGGTAGGGGTCCAAATTAATTCTTTTGCGTGTGGATATCCCATTGTCCTAGCATCATTCGTTGAAAAGACCATTTCTGCCCCACTGAATTGTCTTGGCTCCTTTGTTGAAAATCAGTTGACCATAACTATTAGGGTTTATTTGTATTTCTCAATTCCGTTCCATTGATCTATATGTCTAGGTTTATACCAGCAATACACTGTCTTAACGACTATAGTTATGCAGTAAGTTTTGAAATTGGGAAGCATGAAGCTACCAACTTTGTTCTTCATTTTCAGCATTGTTTTGGCTATTCTGAGTCCCATGCATTTCCATATGAATTTTAGGATCAGCAGACATTGACAAGCCGATCCTAAAATTCATCAAAAACCCCTACTTCTAATAAACAATTAAAACATTTTCTTTCATACCTAAGATGAAACTGAATAAGGAGAACTGAGCAGGTACACTTTTGAGTTGTGGAGAAGGGGGATGGGTCCTTTGAAAGGGGGACCAAACTGGGGGAGGAATGAAATAAAGGAACCAAAAAGTTTGGTAAACTTTCCACCCTGGTGAGAGGAATGTTTGTTGAGGGGAGGCAGTTTGTTCTAGCTCCAGGGGATATTGTGAAAGATAATTGAAATGGTAAAACCCATTGATCTCCCCAGAAGGAAAAAAAGGTCTCTAAGCAAGCAGTATTGTTAGTTTGTTGATTCTCACAGGAGAAGATTCTCATCCAACTAAGGGAAACAGCTGGCCCTTTCTCAGGGCTGTAAGACAAGAAAATAAAATGAAGAAATTCTTCCCCATCTTTTCTTACCTCTCTCTGTGACCAGCCCTAACCTTTGTCCATCTTTGTTAGCCCTCCCTTTAGAAGTTCCCCAAAAAGAGAGGGAGGAGAGAGACAAAGAAGAAACCCATAGTGGGAGAGAGTTAGAGATGCTGAGGACAGGAGAGAAATTCTGGAGCATTTAATATTAAAGCTCCCTAAGGTACTGTTGGTGGCATCTACTATGTAATATGACAATATGTAGCAAGATTCATAAGGACGATCACATTCTTTGACTCAGTAATCCAGCTCCTGGGAATGTATCCTAAGGCAGCGGTCCCTAACCTTTTTGGCACCAGGGGCTGTTTCCGTGGAAGACAATTTTTCCATGGACAGGATGTGGGAAGGAATGGTTTCAGGATGATTCAAGTCCATTTCATTTACTGTGCACTTATCTCTATTATTACATTGTAATATATAATGCAATAATTGTACAACTCACCATAGGTTGGAGACCCCTGTCCTAAGGAAATAAGACATACAAAAAATGTGAGTGGGGATGTTAATGAGAATATTATCTATAACAGTACAAGCAGAAACAACATGAATCTCCAAATTAGAAGCATGTTTTGTGAGATCATGACATATAAAGATGGTAGATTATCTTGCTGGCTTCACTGTCAAAATATACCCCGAACTGCATCACTGTTCACTGCATTTGCTGTTACCCCAGGTCCAAGTCACCGTCATCCCTCACCTGAATTATTGCAATGGCATTTCTGCACTCACCCTTGTTCCTCCCGCCCCACTAGTCTACTCTCAACACAGCACACAGAGTGATCCTTTAGAAAACTTAATCCTCTACTTAAAAGCTTCCATGGCTCCCCTTTCATTGAGTATAAAAGCCAATGTCTTTTATTAGTCCCAGGCGCTACCTCATGTGGCCTCCATTACCTCTCTGACCTCATCATCTGACACTACTTTTCCTCACACCCTCCACTCCGGACACACAGGCATGTATGGCCTGTTTCTTGAACACAGCAGGCCTCTTCCTTCCCCAGTGACTTTGAACTCACTCTTTGCTCTGCCTCAAACTTTCTTCTCCCAGATAGCCATTATTCCCTCACTACCTTCAGATCTTCGCTCAAATGAAACAGATGAGACTTTCTTTTCCTGACCATCCTATTTAGAATTGCTGTCTGATGACTTATTTATCTGGACTCTTGTGGGCTCCTCCCCCTACAATCTTATCTCTCTGACAGCTGGAAATTATGTACGTTGCTCGCGACTATGTGCTCAGTGTCTTGACTGTGCCTGGCATAGAGTAGCTGTTTATTAAATGTTTACTAAAAGAGTTAATACATCTGTAATAGTAACAATTATGAAAATTAGTTCATAATTTTGAAAGTGGGAAGGTATAAAAATACAAGCTGTGATGTGCACAGGGCTACGGCAACGTGGTGCAGTGCCGTCTGGGAGCTGCAGAGTGAGAGGGATCTGGATTTGAATCCTGACCCCGCTGCTTTCCAGTTGTGTGAACTTGGGCAGTGACTCTAACCTCTCAGTTTCATCATCTATGAAACAGGTACAATAGTGCTTTCCTTATAATATTGCTGTGAAAATTAAATGAGAAAATATATTAAAATCCTGGCATACAGTAGGTGCTCTATGAATATTGAATTCCTCTCTTCTAAAGAATATGTATTCAGTGAATAAGAACTGCAAAAGCGGAAATAATTGGGTGTTTCAAATAAAGGGATTATGCATTTTTAGTTAAGAAATGTTAATACACAGGTCCTCTGTAAGCAGGGATATATGTAATGAGCGCCAGACTGGGAGTGAGGAGACCTGGGTCCGGGGTTCGCCTCTGACACTGTTGTGTGGCGTTACGCAAGTCCTAGCCTCTCTGGGCCTGTTTCCTCATCTGCAAAATGAAGAGATTGAATTTAGCAACTTTTAGTCCCATCGATGCTTAAAATTCCATAATTCAAAAAGGTAGGCCTTTCCACCTCATTTTGCTCCACTGCAGCTCAGCCTTACTCAGATGTGCTGGCCAGATGTTTCTAATCTTAACACATAAAAGACTCTCTATTCTTTCGCATTCAGAGGCACACACACACACACACACACACAAAAAAAAAAAACAAAAAACTGGACAATTTAGGAAATATACTAAGCAGATGAGCTTTCCCTCACTCTGATTCTTAAACACCTATATGAATATTGTTCAAACTTAAAACATGAAAGAAAAAAAAAGCAAATATGCACCTTGCACCTTTGGGTTTGAATCAACTATGTGAATCTTTAGCCATGAAGAAAAGTATGTTTTTTTCGGTTTTTGGTTGGTTTTGTTTTTTTTTTTTTTTTTTAAGCATTTGAGCAATAACCAAAAAGTAAACGTCAGCAGTTTTCAAACTGTAATTATACCCTTGTACCCACATGGCTGTGAGCCAAAGTGCAAGAGGGAATGGCTGGAAAGGAATATGGCTAGAGCCTTCCTCTGCTCTGGAAAGCTCTTGGCTTTGTTTTCTTTGCGTTGCTACGCCAAGGCGGAGGAGAGGAGGATGTTTGGGTTTACAGGCCGCTGGCCACTGTCAGCAAGTTTGCAGTCCTGGCTTCACTTCCCTGAAGGGGTAGCAGGGAGTGTCAGCTGCCCTGGCCTCCCTCCAGCAACTGAGCCACAGGAGATTCAAATACCCCATCAGTTGCAAGGCCCTGACTTTACCCAGCTGAAAACTGACGATCTCATCTGGGAAGGGTCAGTTAAAAAATGGTAGAACTGCCCAAAGTAAACAGAGGGAACAACCACAACAGAAACTTTCTTTGCAATGTTTCCTTATAATTACCCGCCCATCACGCTAGGGCTCTGACCTGAGGCCCCATCCACTCGCTCTGCTTAAGCCCTAGCTGACCTGAGTCGCCTCTGCCCATGCCCCTGTGCCGTCCTCTCCCTGGAGAGCTCGGAGATGCCAGACTGCAGGAAGTTTTGAGACTGGAGTTTGAGGATTGTCAGGTAAGAAGACCCTTTAGAGTTCATTTATTAGGACCCCTAATGGGTGAGTAAACTCAGCTTAAATGATGTGCCCAAAGCGGAGAGCAAGTATAGGGCAGAACGGGTCTCCTTCCTAACCCGGTTCCCTTTCCAGTTGCATACACTGTTGTAAGGGTAAAAAATAGGAGAGTTAACTTTCTCCACCTTTTCATTTTGACCAAATCCTACTCGGTTGAACTTTAGGGCTGTGTAGGAAAACATATTTCGAGTTTAGGCTTAAGGACAAGGACTAAATCCTTGTTTGTACTTCCAAGTTCATGAAGTGTGTTCATGGTCAGCAGCCAAGTGGAGTGGGTAGGACATGGGCAACAGGGGCCCTCAAGCCTCAGAATCCTGTCTCTGCACACTCTAGCTGTGCGAACTTGTGCTAGCAATCTATCTACTCCAAGACTTAGTTTCCACATCTGCAAAAATGGGAACAATCACAGCATCTACCTCATTATATTGTCATGAGATGATATATGTCATGCACTTAGCACAGTGAAAAACCCAATAGATGTTAGAAATGGTTAATGATCCTGGAAGGCATTTATTGCTCCCTTTTTACAGATGAGAAAAATAAGGCTCAGAGAAGTTAAGGGCTGCAGTCATACAATTGGCTAGTAAGAGAGCTAGGATTTAGCTCAGGTTCCTGACCCTACACCAAGGGCATTTGCTGCCCCACCACTGAGTGCAGACAGTTGAGGGTGGCTCTGGGCCATGGGTCAAATATCTCTGTCCCCATCCTCATGGAATGGTATGTTATTTATTAAGCCCTCACATGCTCAGGGTGCCAGGAAATGGATGCTTCCAGGGTGAGGCAGCCTCTTCATGTACAGCCTTTTATCAAGCAGCCTTTGCACAGACACCAGCCGAGAAAATCAAGCCTGGCCCTAATCCTTGGCCCAAGCTGGAGATGCTGTGCCCAGGGAGTAGGTCAGAAGTCCTCACATATGCTCAGCCTTCCTTTCTTCTGGCAATGCTTCCCTAATGCTTTTGGAATATTTTGCTTACCTGGATATTAGAGCCCTCTTCATGCTCTCTTCTGTGATAGAATTTTTAGGTATCCATCTGATTCTCCTGTTGGAATAGTGGTCTCCAAAGTGGACTGCCCAAAACGATACACTGAGGTATGGGAAGAACATATGTGATTTGATTCTATTTATTTTAAAATCTAAAATACTAAGAAAATTTGGTTTAGCCAGTATTTTAAAATGATTACAGTAGAGCATATATCATTTATAGTAAATATGCAATTATTGGGTGTGTATGCTCAGGATTTTTTTTATGGAGTGGCACAATGAAGTGAGAATGGAGGTAGCTATTCTAGAAAGTAAGTTCCTCATGAACAGAGGATGTGTTTTGTTCTACTTTGTATCCCACCCCCTCCTCATTATCTAGTACTAAATGATTACTCCTGATTAAATGAATTTGGCATCTATGTGAACTTGATTGTCTTTCGTTTTTTCCCTTCTTTTTGTCATCCACCTGACATTAATATAATGTCTTGTTCAATATTCTGCCAAGACTTGAACAAATAACAAAGCTGTGTTTGAGAAGAAGAGTGTAAATTTCCATGAGAAGATTGAAAAGTACAAGATTTGTAGCCCCCAAGAAGATAGTTACTGGTAGTTAATAAGGCATACAATAGGAAAAAGCAGAGGTAAAAGTAAAACTTCACAGAAGAATTCATGGACACAAAGTCAGGCATGGAGCACCGACATTACTGTCTGAAAACTCGAGTATAATCTGAGCATAGAGTGTTTTCAAACTAAGCACTGCCTTCCCTCTCCTTCTGAAAGTTGCAGAAAGCAATGCGACACAAGACAATGAGTTAAGATCTTGGAGAAAGAAGTCCTAACTCTGTCACTTTCCTGGCTGGTTATCTTGGGCAAGCCACCTAACCACCTCCACTCCCAGGAAAATTGTTCCTCACTTACAAATGAGGTTGGACTACCAGATGACTCGAGAGACCTCTTCATGTTCTGAAGCAGCACTGAATATATAGACCAAGTTGGTAGCTTTCCACATGAAGCAATTTATACTATGAGTGACACCATGAGGCTCATTGGACCAAAAATGTCACCTTACCACCAAGCCTTCCATAGTCCGTGACATCCCTTCCTCAGGCACTGTGTCTGCCTGTGGTGCTTTCCAACCTGCTAGTGACAACTGGCATACAGCCACTTCAAGTACCAGTTATGTCCTTAATATGTATATAGTGCAAAAGACAGAAAAGATTATATATGTGTTATGCATATGTCTATAAATAAATATAAATGTATATATGTGTGTGTGTGTGTGTGTATATATATATATATATATATAGAAGAAGAACCGAAAGATACCCACCATACTTTTAATACTGACTATTCCTAGGAGGTAGGAAAGTGAAGATGAAGGTAGAAATTTTACCATTTACCTAAAATTCTTCTATATTGTTTGTTTTTAATAAACTATTTTACTATTTAAAATTATTTTTTAAATAAACATTAAAGTCCTATACAAATGTTTAATAACATTTGTAATAAATGGCACCAGCTTCTTCAAGAAGAGGCTCTACCAGAAGAAATCTGCATCTTGAGAAATCTTGAGGCTGCATTAGAGCCTCTGCCAAAGCACTGGTTATACCCAAACATTCTATGGAGGAAAGGGCTCCAGACTGGGAGGCTCTGATCACATTATCAAAAACTCTCACTGAGTAACCCTGGGTAACTTGAGTTTTCCCAAACGTTACTTGAGTTTGGTTTTCTCCACTATAAAATACAGCTTTTGAACTAAATGATTTATAGACACCTTTCTACTCTGAAGTCCTATGATTCTAAATAATAGTGCATGTGAAAGACCCAGCTAGGAAAGTGAGCATGCCATATGGCAGCCGGATACTTTCCCCCAAAGCAACATGAAACTTCCTCGACGTGAAACTCTCTCTTCCTTCCCTACTCCTCTCTCTCTCTCTCTCTCTCTCTCTCCACCTCAGTTATCCAAACTCTCTATATTTGGGATACAGAGACAATCTCCCACTTTGGAAGGTGAAAATGTCAGATGCTTGTTTTCCAGCTTCCCTTGCAGCTATACATAGGCATAAGAATCTGCATTGGACTTTGCCTCAGGAACTGGTGACCTCGAATAGCAAAGACTGTTGAGTCTGTTCTGCAGAGAGTGGTATTAGTTACAATAACCACATTCAGCGTCCAGGTGCTGCAGTGGTGGTGGTCCTAGCAGCAGGGACCAAAATTCAGACTTGGGGTGTCCACTGCCCCTGCAGTGGTGTCCATGAGGTGGAGGCATTGTGTCTTCATGGGATTGTTCTGCAGTACAACTTTGGATGTTGCTTCTGGCTATGTAGCCTTTAAACCTGAGTCTCTGGCCTGGCGTGGTGGCTCACACCTATAATCCTAGCACTCTGGAGGTCCAAGGCAAGAAGATCACTTAAGGCCAGGAGTTCAAGACCAGCCTGAGCAAGAGTGAGACCTCATCTCTACAAGAAATAGAAAAATTAGCTGGGCATGGTGGCACACACCTGTAGTCCCAGCTGGTTGGGAGGCTGAGGCAGAAGGATCACTTGAGGTTGCACAATGATGCCACTGCACTCTAGTCAAGGTGACAGAATGAGACTCTGTCTCCAAAAAACAAAAACAGAAAGCCCTGGGTCTCTAGTCCTCCTGGAGAGCCTGTGAACTACCTAATATCCTTTAATAAATTCTGCTTCTGCTGAAATTAACTAGAGTTTGTTTCTGTTGCTTGCAATCAAAAACCCTGACTAATGCACACATTATTTTTTTTAAAACATGCAGTGGGTTTTAAAAATATGTATATATTTAAGGAAAAAAACAAGTCTCCTTCTTTGTCTTAACCCCTCATTTTCCCAGGTCCCCTCTCTACAGGGAGTCATAATTGCTGCTTTCTTATGTATTCCTCCAGAGTAGATCCATGTATTTAAGAAAAACACTTAAAAATCACACAGATTGGGTCATTTCATACACACTCGTCCATACATTGCTTTTAAACTTAACAATGCATGTTGGAGATAATCCAATCAATCAATAATTCGATCAATGGATAAATCTGCCTCATTCTTTTTATTGGTTGCTTAGAATCCTTTAGAATGAATGTACTATAATTTACGGAGCCAGTCTCCTACTATGAGCAGCAGGGTTGCTTACAGTTTTTGTGATTACAATAATGCTACAATGAATATCTTATAAATGTCTTAATGCCCAGTGCAAGCAAATTCAGAGGATACATTTCTGGTAGTGAGGTTGCTTGGTCAAAGGGTATAACTTTTAAATTTTGGCAGATAGTACCAAACTGCACTGCGAAGAGGCTACAACAATTTTTAACCCTACTAAAAATGTTTTAGACTCTCTGTCACCCCAAATCTTCACCTCACCAATGTATATTATTAAATTTTATAATTTTACCATTCTGATAAGTTAAAAATGGTTTTCTCATTGTTCTGATTTTTAATCTTTAAATTATGAGTGAGGTTGAACATTTTTCACATATTTAAAAGCCATTTGTATTTATTTACCTGTGTATTCTATTCATGTCCTTCGTTGTTTTCTATTGGATTTTGATTTGTTTTTAATTGCTTTGTAAAAACTCCTTTTTTTTTTTTTTTTTTTTTTTGAGACAGTGTCTTTTTGCTCTGTTGTCTGGGCTAGAGTGCAGTGGTGTCATCACAGCTTACCACAACCTTAAACTCCTGTGCTCAAGGGATCTTCGTGCCTTAGCCTCCCAAGTATCTGGGACTACAGGTGCACACCACCATCCCCAGCTAAGTTTTGTGTTTTTTGTAGAGATAGGATCTTGCTATGTTGCTCAGGCTGGTCTTAAACTCCTTGTCTCAAGTAATCCTTGTATCTCAGCTTCCCAAAGTGCTAGGATTATAGGTGTGAGCCACCATGACCAGCCCCAAACTCCATATTTTAAGTAAACTGGCCTTTTGTCATATTTGTTGCAAATATTTTTTCCAAATTTGTTTTTTGTCTTCTGACTTTATTTTATTTGATTTTTTTTATTTTTCCTGCATAAATTCTTAATTTTCATGGAGCCAAATTTGCCTATATTTTTGCTTATGGCTCTGGATTTGCTTGGAATAGCTTTTGGTTGGGTAGCTTTTCATGGTGTCAACATTGAAGCTGCTAATTTAGAAAAACAACATTTGAGATTTCTGGTTAAAGACAGCAGATTAAACACATGTATTTTTCTCCACTGCCTCCTAGAACTCAGCCAAAATTTAATGTTTTGATTAAGTAATACATTCATTCATATGGTTTTAAAACCAAAAGAATATAAAGAAGCATAGACAGAAAAGTTTCCCTCATCTGTGTCACCCATTAGCCCAGTTCTTGCTTTCTTCCTGTCCAGAAGTAAGTTACTATAATAGTTTCTTATGTGTGTTTCCAGGGTTTCTTTATGCATATTTAAGCAAATAAGAATTTAGATAAAGGAATTTTTTTAAGGATAAACCTATTAAAGACAAAGAGAATACAAAAGGGACAATAGCAAGATAATTCTAAAAGCCAGAATGTAGGTAAATGAGTAGTAACTGAATCAAGAGAGCTGAGAAAGCTGAATCCTAAACCAGCAGATGAGAGAGCTAAAGCAAACCTCTTTACAGTTCAGGGTCCCCCGAATGCTTAGCTACTGGTGGCACCAGGTACGTTTGGAAATGAGGATGAAGTTGTAGCTAAAAACAATACAATGAGTTGAAAGTCAGTTCAGGATGCAATGAGGTCCCCAGACTCCTCTTCCTCTTGCTGTTGTCAGTGGGCGACTCCTTCCCCACAGTGCCCCAAGAATGGAGGTTTTTCTTCTGGTGGGAGAGTCAGATGGGATGGGGACCAGGCACTGTCCCCAGGACCAGGCAAGGACAACATACTGAAAAAAAGGAGGTTTTATAGCATTGCCTTTTGCTTTCTTGCCTTACTTAGTTGCGCAACCCTGACAGCCAGCCTGAATACTAGGGAAGCCTCCTCTGACCCCCTGACACACGCCAGTGAAACGCTCCAAAGATAATTGGGAAACAATAGCCTCTCTGAAAGGAAGAGAAAACAAACAATTATTAATTACCTCAGAGAGATAAGAGGGATAGTGCATACCCAAGTAAGAACAGAATGCTGTTTTTCAAAAAGGAGCATTTAGAGAACAAGAAGAGATCTCAGAAATTTAAATATGACAGCAAAAATATAAAAAGCTCAGCAGAAGATTCGGAAAGTAGATAGTAAAGCAAACACAGGTAAGAGATGGAAAATAAAAAATACAAGAGCAAAAGGAGTTTATTTGGGAGATGATCCTGGGAAACATCTGTAGGGGAGTGGAGAGGGGAGAAAAGGAAGGCGAGGGAGCTGACGGAGCCAGCAAGTCACTGGGAACAACTGGAACTTGGGTCCCTTGGGGAACACTGAGAGACGTGTGTAGGGTCAAACCCCCTCAAGCTGAGCAGGCTGGGATAGTTATGTACTAACTCCCATCAGTCTTTGCTGAGGGCCTCTCCCAGGGAGGAGGGGCTCATTCCCCAATATTTCCTGAGCAAACCTTCAATGGTCAGAAAAAGCCCTCAGGCAACTAGAGGTTATACCAGCAATTTAGAAGGCCTGGGTGTGGTAAGTGCCTTAAGAATGTGGGCAGAGCACTGATGGTGTAGGTTGTGTCATCCCTGCACTGTCTCCCAGGAAGCTACTGGAGAATGTGCTCCACCAAAACTATGGAGTGGATCAAGGAAGAGGAAGAGATGTGAACAGTATCCAGGAACCAGAGCACAGAAGACAGAGGTGAGGAGAATCCCCAGGATGTGAGGAAGAGAAATCCCAGGGTGACAGCTGTGCCACAGGCCTAGAGGTCCATCAGCCCAGAGAGGCGCGGATCAGAAGGCTCTGGAAGAACTGTCTTCAAGATGAAATGGATGGAAGGCCAAAGTTGTCTGGACATATTGAGTAGAAACTTAAACAACTGGAGAAGAGTATGGATTAAACTACTGAAATATGCATAGAAGAGCTAGGCAAATGAAAAATGAGACAATTATTAACTCCACAGAAAGCAAAATGTTTTTGAACAAAAGAAAGTGATTATAATTTATTACACAACACTGGTGTGAATAGTGTATATTTGGCCTTAGCAATGTAAACACTGAGTATCAGTCTAATCATGATATAGATACATGAGCCCAGGAAATGCACATGCATGTATGGGAAGGGGTGAAAGCTGAGTCTCCACCTTCCACGCTGGAAAGTCAATAAATAAAATTAAGTAGCTATTTAGAGATATGGTGATTATAAAAAAAAAAGAATTCGTTAAAGCATTGAAAGTGATTTCCTCTGAGGAGTGAGAAATGAAGGAGTGGAGTCAGGGACTGCTGTTTTTTGGAATTAGTGATGTAGAACTATTTGATTCTTTAAACCAGGAGTGGGGAACCTGCAGCGTTAAGGCCACATGTGGCCTTATAGGTCCCTAAGTGAGGCCTTTTAAATGAATCCAAATTTAACATAACAAATGCTTTTATTTTTATTAAAACATTTTTGCTCATGTTTTATATTCTTATTTTTAAAATACCAAAGAATAAAATAAGTTTCAATGAAATAAACCTCCCAGATTGACCGGCACAATTAGAACATCAGTAAGCAATAAGGGCTACAGTGACGGCTGCTGCACTCAGGACTTTTAGTTCTAACTTCCCGCACCTGGCTGCCGCCACTACCGCAGAAGGCTGGTTGGCAAGAATTTATGGGGCTTGAGTAAGCCAGTCTGTTATCAGCTTTTGACAACTGTGCACTGTGTTTCTGTTTGAAGTGGAATTTGTGAATAGTTGCACAGCTCGACAGTATGTTTTAATTCTGTTTAACAGCCCATCATGTCAAAGAAGACCGAGAGAACGCTGAAGGAAGAAAATAGATTTTTAAATGAGGATTGGGAATTACAATATTATCTTGTCTCTGTTAAAGATAAGATGATTTGCTTGCTTTATGATACTGCAATATCAACGTTAAAGAAATTCAATGCTTATCAGCATTATAACACTCGCAAGGACCACAAATATTTTAAATTAGAGGGAGAGGCATGAAAGGTTGTATTGCAGAAATTAAAAGGTGAAAAGCAAAAGCAAAGACAATTCTTTCAAGCAGGAGTAAGACCTGGAAATAATGCCACTGAAGCAACTTATAAAATAGCTTATATGCTCGGGGGAAAAAAGGGAAGCCATTCAGTGATGTAGAAATTGTGAAAGAATGCATTGTCAAAGTTGTAGGATGTTTAGACCCCGATAATGTTTCAAAGTACAAACAACCGCCTCTTTCAAGGAGAACCATAACTGATCAGCAGCATGACTTAGGCTTCAACTTAACAGAACAACTTCATGCAATACTTCAAAAGGAAAATATATATTATTCAATTGCTTTGGATGAATCAACTAATACTACTGACTCAGTGCAGGTTTAATACTTTATTCTGGTCATAATAGAAGATTTTCTTTGCTATGAAGAGTTACTCGCTTTGAACACTCTTGCGGGAACAAAACATGGGGAATAGACAACTTCAACAACTTTCTAGATAAATGTCATGAAGTTGGACTGAATTTTGTAAATTTAGTGAGTGTGTATGTACAGACAGTGCCCCTTCTGTGACAGGAAAACATGAGGGGTTTATTGCACAGATAAAAAAAGTTTTAACAGATCCAGACGATGCTCTCATTTCTTTTATTGTATCTTGCATCAGCAAAATCTGTGTTCAAGCTACTATTTTTAGTAACACTTTGCAACAAATTATAAGTATTTTTAACTACCGTCATGCAAATGTAACACAGCATCATCAGTTTTGTAACATGCTAAAGTTGAAGGATGAGCTATTCAGTGTGAATCTGCCATATCATTCTAAAGTGTGTTGGCTATCACAGGGACAGGTATTAGCCAAAATTTTATCTCTGTAAGAACAGATAGTTAAATTTTATGGAGAACAGAATCAGCAATGTGAATTATTGAAAGAAGATTTCTGTAGGAATGCAGCATTTCTGTGTGATAACATGTCAAATCAAAATGACTTGAATATTTCTTTGCAAGGTAAAACTAAGTCTATATATGATATGTGGCAAAAAAAATCCAAGCATTTTGAGAAAAGCTATCTTTTTTCAAAACACTTTTTCAAAAGGAAATTTCGGATGAACATTTTCCCCAGTTAGCAAAGGTCATTGATAAGCAGGATGATGTATGCCAATCATTTGAAGAATACGCAGCTATTATAGACCTATTAATTGGAGAATACAATTAAAGGTCCACTGAGTTTGAAAATCATGGCATCACACTCAAATTAGCATGTCAGCCTCACCTAGTTGATATCCCTGAGGCACCTAAAGAAGTACAGATGAAACTGCTTGAGCTCTCAGTAGATGACATATTAAAGTCATTGTTTGATGCTAAGAAAGAGCCAACTGAAATACGGAAAAATGCAGAATACTCACACCTTCGGTAGCGTGCCCAAAAAATGCTTTCTTGCTTTTCAACCACTTATTGCTGAAAATCTACATTCTCCTACCTAACCCAGATCAAGATGTCCTTAAGGTCACAAATGACTGATACCCATTTAGAGGACCAACTGCAGCTGTGGACCTCCATGCTGCAACCAAATATTCAAATGCTTTCCGACAAAAAGCAGACACAGCAAAGTCATTAAAAGGCTAGTTACCTTTAAAATTAACAAATCATTTTCATTTTTTGAAGTTATTAAGTACCTGGTAGTTAGATTTTTACGAAATAATGTATATTTTAAGTATATCTAATTGAAGTTTCTTGAATGTGTCGTTATTTGTTTACAGCTAAATTAATGCGGCCTTCCAACATGAAAAGGTTCCCCACCCCTGCTTTAAACTATATGTATATTTAACTTTGCTAGAAATAACTAAGTAAAAATCAGCAATCTATCTTTTTTCCTCTGCTGCATGAAAGAGGGAGGAGGTAAGATGGAAAATGTGCATCATTCCTAGCTGATAAGAAACTGGGCAGGCCAAATGAAGCTTTCCTGTTTCATGAGACCATCAACCCAGCAGGTAAATGTCTTTCCATGCCTTGTGGAGGCAGAAGAAAAACTATGAGCAGTGACTTAAAAATCTTTAAAAGGGTTGTTGATGTCAAACTGACCTGAAATCTGGGACTAAGTATAAAGGAAAGATTCTACCAAATGCAAAAATGAAACCAGGATTATATTAAGGGGACTATTAATAGCACTTAAATGTCAGGGTAATAAATTATTGTGTCTGGATATCAATTTCTTAACATTTTACTTTAACTACCTATTATAAAATACAGAAGTTAAAAATATGACTATTCTGATTTATAGTTTTAATTTTTAAAAAAACATGGCAATGCTTCGTACAGTCTTTTGATTAACCATATCTATGATTGAAATTGCATCGTTTAGGTCTGTGGCCCTAACAAGATACCAGAGTCTACCACTTTCTAAGTGCTGGCAAAATACCCATGGGAATGAGGCATTCTGAAGGCAGAATCTGTCCTATATTTTCTTCCTATCTTTAATCTCTATCCGCTGGATCCTTCACAGCCTAGAAAAATGCTCCGAAATTCCCAATCAAAAATAAAAATAAAGAAGAAATTCTCACTTTAGCTATCACCCCAACTTTCTCTTTTTCTTTATCACAATACTGCTAGCAAATATATATGCTAACTTCCTTCTCTTCCTTTACTTCCTCACCACACGCTACTTCTTAACCCCTTGCAGTCTAGCTTTCACTTTGACCACTGCACCGAACCTCCTGTCTCAGAGGTCTCAAAGGACCTCTTGCTTGCTAAATCCCTTGATCCGGCTTAGTCATCATCCTACTCAACGTCTCTCAGCCTTTGACTTTTAAAACTTCTCACTGTCTCTCTCTCTCTGTGTCTCTCTGTCTCTTGTCTGTCTCTATCTCTCTCACCACCACCCCCAGCCTCATATTCTGGGTCACTCATCTTTCTTGTTTTTCCTTCCTCTCTTATTATTCTTTCTCCAGGCATCCAGTGAGAGCCCACGACTCCCTGCAAGATCTGGTATCTGCCTGCGTCTCCGACCTCATGTGTGCCCCGGTACCCCTTGCTCACTACACGCCAGTCAAACAGATGTTTCAGTTCCTCTAATGGGCCAAGCTCCTTCTTGCCTTAGGGCCTGTTCCCTCTACCAGGGACACTCTTTTCCCTGCCACCTCCCTTTCCAAGCCCTTCACCTGGCTATTTCCAACTCAAAGTTCAGGTCTGAACTTCACATCACTTCCTCAGAGTGACTCTCCCTAAATGCCTCCCCTCCCGCACCCACCACGCTAATCAGTTTCCCCATTTTTCTATTTTAGAAATAGTTTTTTTCCTTCAAATAATTTGTACTGTTTAAAATTAAAAGCTTTGATGGTATGTTTATTTGCTTAAATAACCTTTCTCTCCAGAGTGTAATTTCCATGAGGACAGGAACCATGTCAGTTTTGTTTAACACCGTATACTTAGCATTCAGCACCATCCTTGAAACAGTAGATAATAAATATTTGTTGAATAAATGAATGAACCAAGTGCTTTCTTCGTGCCAGGCAGTGCAGTAAGCACTTTACATTTATCACTTCATTTTTATTCTCACGACGACCCTACGCACAGGTATTATTGTCAGGCCCGTTTTCACACAAGGAAACTGAAGCTTATAGAGACTGACTAATATGCCCAAGATATCACAGAACAGTGAAGGCAGCTATCAAGACATGAGAACATACAGAGGAAACTTACATGCAAATTACTAAGTTAAGGAAGCCAATCTGAAAACGCTACCTACCGTATGATTCCAACTATATGGCATGCCGGAAAAAGCAAAACTATGGAGACAGCAGAAAGATCAGTGGTTGCCAGGGGTTGGGCAGAGGGAGGGATGAATAGGCAGAGAACAGAGGATGTTTAAGGAGTGAAAAAACTCTGCACGATACTGTAATGGATGATGGATACATGCCACACGTTTGTCCAGACTCGTAGAGTGCCCAACGCCAAGAGTGGACCCTAGTGGAAACTATGGACTTTGGATGATTCTCTGTCAACCTAGGTCCATCAGCTGTGAAGGTGCACCCCTCTGTTGGGGGATGTTGACAAGGCGGGAGGCTGTGTGTGCGGGGACAGGGAGCATGTGAGAAATCTCTGTTCCTTCTGCTCAATTTTTCTGGGAACTCTAAACTGCTCTAAAAAAAATCAAATCTTTATTTCTAAAAATGAGTGTCAGAGCTAGGATTTGAAAATATTGAAATACTGAAATATTGACTCTATGTAGGACCTCTTAATTGTCATATTATATGGCTTCTTAGTTGACAGATCTAATACAATCACCTTCTAAAACTTCCTTCGCATGTATTTCCTCTTGTCTGTTTCTGTGGTTTCTCCGTGTCCTCCTTCCAGGACCCAATCCACACTGGAGGGTGGCGTGTGGCTGGGGAACTGTGTCAGGCTGAGGCAGGGCGGTCCTGCAGCTTTCCTTTTCTGACAGTGTTTCTGAGGAGCCCCCAGGAAACCCGTGAGGCAGGAAAATCACCATGTGGGTAGTGTTCTAGCAGCCCTTCGCCCCTTTCTCTGTGCTGGTCATGGTTCCTGCCCCCCACCCACCCCCGAGGCTCTGGGCTGCTCCCATTAAGCTGCTGCACTCGGGCTTCGCTCCCTGCCCACAGGTGCATATTCTAGTCCCTTTCCTGGACAAAACAGGATCTGTTCTGGAAAACATTCACAATAGAATGCTAATGGGGGGGGAATAAGATGTAATATTGTACAAACAGTTGTTATCAATTGAATTGTGTCCCCTCAAATTCATATGTTGAAGTCCTAACCCCTAGTACTTCAGAATGTGACCTTATTTGGAACTAGGGTCATTGTAGATATAGTTAACGAGGCTAAGATGAGGTTGCAATGGAGTAGGATGGCCCCTAATCCAAAATGACTATCGTCCTTATGAAAAGAACGGCATGTGGAGAGGCAGGCGTGCACACAGGGAGAAAGCCACGTGAAGAGGAAAGCAGAGATCGGGGTGATGCAGAATAGCCACGGGACGCCAAAGGTTTCCAGCAAAACACCAGAGGCTAGGAGAGCGGCCTGGAACATATTCCCCCTCACAGCCCACGCGAGGCACCCACCTGCCAACATCTCAGCCTTCCAGCCTCCAGGACTGTGAGACGGTACATTTCTCTTGCTCAAGCCACTCGGTTGTGGTACCTTGTTGCAGAAGCCCTAGCAAACTAATAGAAATAATATAATCCCAATTTTGTAAAGCAAAAGAAACTCATATGTATTATGGGTTATCCTCTTAAACATACACACACACACACACACACACACACACGAATACATAGAAAGAATTAAAGGAAATATATTTAAAAACTTAACAGCAATTCATTTGGGATGGTGGATGATGGGCAATTTTGCTTTGTACTTTTCTCAGTTCTCTTACCTCCCTATAATTTTATGTATTATTATATAGACAAATCCCTGGACCTCAGTTTCCTCATCTGTAATCTGAGAATAGCCGTCCCAATCTTCCAGCATTGTGAGAACTCAAGTGCCTGACTCGTGTAATAGGTCAGTTGGTGTCCCTAGAATAGGAGAGCAGCCCCAGAGAAGTAAAGTAGGACACAGCAGCCTCTGTCCCTCTGTTCATCGTCAGGCTTCACCACTGCTGCTAAGCGGGGCACAGCGAAGCTGCTCCGCCTCGGCCTGTGTTGGTGAGGGTGACGGGGGCAGATGAGATGGCACAGGGAGCAGCAGGCTGGACGTCTTGGGTTTGAGAGGGTCCGCACAGAAGAGCAAGAGAGATTGAAAGTTTGATTGGAGGAAGATTGGTTAAATAAGGACAACCTACCCTATTTGGGGTACAAATTCTTAGTTTGGGGTGGTCTGATGGGGCAACTAAAAAAGAAAGAGGGACGAAGATACAGTAGAAAACATAGCTAGGAAGCCAAACAACCCCTCCAATAGGAACAAGGCCCCATCTCCTCATTGCTTCTCTGAAAACATGACTTACTGATTGTCGTTTTCCCCAGCTCATGGGAAGATGTTCTTTCCCCAGGAGGAGTGTTCCCCAAACATCCCTCCTTCTGGCCATATATGTGATAAGCTGTTCTTTCCCAGGGATTGTTTAGGTGGACGTTACCAAAACATGTAGCCTTGCCTCAACAGGGGAGGTTAATTGTCTTGCATCTTGAATTTAACCATTTGTGACTTCATATTAATCTTTGGTCTCCCAAAATACTGGGTTGTCTTGCCTCTTTGTATTCAGTTATGTCTTCTCTATCGTCATCCTAAATCCCGGCAACTCAGGGAAGAGAAGGGTCCCCACAAACGATATTCACAATCCATTGCTTCATGGGAGATCGCCGATGCCCTTTCCCTCTCACCTTGTCAAAATCTACATCTCTCCTTTCATTCCTAATTTTATAGCTACAAGATTATGTAGCAACATGAGAAACATTTATGACGTTAAATAGTGAAATGATGAGGACACAAAAATTGCGTGTAAATTATGCTTCAATGTGAAAAAATGACCAAACAAAAACACACACACACATATACAAGTAAAATAAAACTGGAAGAAAACAAACCAAAAAATGAATAATTGCTATGGTTAAGTACTGAGATTGTGGATTTTTTTTCTTATTCTCTCTTTACCTAAAAATTTTAATGTAATGAAAAATAATTTTATAATTAAGAAACAGTCATAGTAAGATAAGGTACAGGGCAGAATGAATAGCAGACTTTGCTAACAAAACAAAACAGGAAAGCTAGTTGTAGATAAGGTTTTATGGAAGTAAATACACGTAGCTCTCAGCTCTGTGTGTGTGAACTGATGGGGAAACTTGACCACAGAGCTCTTATGGAAGACATGCAACCATTTGTCACCCTTGCAGTCTACTCTGAGAGTGACCAAAAGGAAGAACAATACAAGGATGACTTCAGACCTGCTGGGCATTTGAAAGGGGCTGAGGAGCTCGGAGTCCAGGCATGTTTGAGATTTGGGGCCATAGAGAGATAGTGCAGAAGTTACTTTGGGGGTTTCTGGGAAGTGCTTCAAGCATGACATGGTGAGGCTGTGAAACTGTTTATTTTTAGAAGTCCTATTGAGAGGAGTATCTTTCACCTCTCACTAAATTAGCTATGCTCCTTGGAACCATGGACATCTTTCTGCTGTAGCAGCAATAGGATCAAAGCACGTGTTTAGAAAGAGAAGTGAAAAACACCAGATGTGAGCAAAACCACAAGGGGAATTTCAGACAGGCAGCGTGCACCAGATGACCCAATTTGGAATGTGGCCCAAGCCTCAGGACAGGCAGACCCTCTTAGGATCAGGCTGGACAGACAGAGGTTATTGATCCTGGTTTAAGCCAAATGTTGCTGCTAACTTGATCTGTGACCTTGCTTAAACCATCGACCTCCTCTAAACCACTTTCACCATCTGTAAAATGCAAGGACTGCTCATTTCTTCTCAGGAATGGCTAATGGAAACCATGTTAAAAACTAGAGGTAAGAACAAGGCATGATCTTAGGACCTTGAAGACTGGTAGTAAATTAATTTTTTTGAGCATATAAATACCACCACATACACACACTTAGTGACAGTGTATAGATACATATATTTTATGGGAAGAATGTATGTAAAAACATGGGATTAAACATTGTGCCCCATCAATTCACAGAGTAAATAATTTACATGTTGACAATTGAAGGTGTATGAAAGGACATACTTTTTTTCCCTTGCACATAGCTCTTTAGGACACCTAGGGTCAGATTAAAGCACACTGTCGCACACAGTCCTGAATAAATGTTAGCGTAGAATAGAACTTAAGCTTTGAATTCCAACTCTCTTCACCACTACGTTGATATGTGGCTTTGGGAAAGTTGCTCCACAATTTTGTGCCTCAGTTTCCTAATCTGTGAAATGGGGATAATGCTAACATCTACCTCACAGATTTGTTAAGATTAAATAAAGTGATACATCTGAAGAGCTTAGGGGAGTGCTGTCTGCATTTCTTTATTTTGTTTCTGTTTTGTCATCCAAATGTTTCCCACATTTTTGCTCAATTCAAGAATATTTCCTGTCTGTCTTATTCATCTCTGTAGGACACTACTCCCTCCAGACTCTAAACTAGCCTTACTCACTCCCCCATCAAAGCCATTACTTTATTCCTGTTTACATCAACTTTGAGTCAATCTCTAAATTGACCCCACAACCAGAAATTGAGGAAGCATCGCTAATTCCTCTGTTCTCCCACTCCTGGGCTTCTTATATAACAGTCCTCTTAACCACAGGAGATGTTCCACTGAAGATTTAAAAAGTATGTTTTTCTTCTCTCTACTAGAAGAAGTCGTCAGTCATGGTGTCACAGGGTGAGACAGGGAATTGCTTGGGATCACTGGGCATGGCTGTCTTTAGGAGGATGGGGCAGGGAGAGGAGTCCTGGGAGCAGGGAAAACGCCCTCCGCCCCCCTTTGGAAAGAAGTTGTCACCCTTTGGAGAGGAAGAGGGATGCAGTCCTGAGTCCAGGAGGGGAAGATGCTGGAATTCATCTTAGGCCTCACGTACCCAGGAAGTGACTCTATATGAGAATGGGTTGGGCAGGGACAACCTACAATTGCTCAATGAAAGTTGAGACATTTTGGACTCAGGCCTCTTAGGGGATGATGAGGGCGAAACAGAGTGGACTTTTTGGGAATCACTTTCTCTAAGGCACTAATGTAAACTGACTTTTGGCACTCATGAAAGCAGCAGAAAGAGGACACCACAACCCTTCCCTGGACAACTTTTGATGCGGTTTCACTAGTAACAGCATCATTTCCTTTCCAAGAGCACCTTGTGTTCCACCACCATCAAGTCTGATTTTGTGATCGTCGTCATCGTCCTTATCATTATCACCTTCAAATCTCTTAGCTTTTCTTTCATCTCTCCACCATATTATCTTCTAGGATGTTTTTACTGTAAGAAGATCCAATCCCACAGAAATTTTTGAACCCCTTTTATATAAGGCTAAATCCTAAGGGAATACAAAGATAAGTAAAATATGGTCACTGCTCTCAAGAAGCTGATATCACATGGTTTGGGCAGGTTGAAATTGCTAACTGACATTTAATCCAGGTGCTCCTGATTATCTTTCCTATTGGTTTGCCTTGTCCTGGTCATTGATTTAACACATATTTATTGGGCACCTACTATGTGATAGGCACTGGGCTAGCCCAAGGATGCAACAACAAAAAAACAAACATTATCTTTACCTTTAGAGAATATACCTACAATGTGAAGGAGCTGGGCTCACGATGTACCTGTTTGATGACAAAAGAAACAGGTAACACTAAGGATTCCTGTCTCTCCTCCATGGCGTGGGGTGCACTCCAATGTACTTTCCTCTTCCGGCATTATGTAGTCCAGTTACAGTTTACTTCTCATGTGAGTCAGGTACTTCAGAGGTACCTGAGAATACCAGGGAAAGAGACCATCTCCATTGCAATGGTGAGGGGCCAGTAACTGTCCTGTGCTCACCCTTCTCAGGAATCCAGTACCCTTCATCCTATGCCCTGATTCTATATGGATTAGAATCTTTTAAATATATGTATGGAAACTACCATTGATTTATCAATAAACAATATTAAATAACTGAACATAAAGTCAGTTATATAAATATTAAATTTATAAGGAAGGAAAGAAGAGGGACTTCCAAGAAAAAATGTTTTTTTCTTATTGGAAGAAGCATTTAAGATGAAGGCAAGTGTTACATTTCCATGGATGGCACTAAAACTACTTCTGATGATATCAGGGTGTACAGCTAATGCAACAGCTGACTAAAGAAGACATGTAGTAAATCTCAGGCTTCTACCTCCATAGAGTAAGACACCCCCACCCCCACATGGAGGAAAGACTCGCTGAGACAGACCAAGCCAACTGCATATTGCTTAATGGTGCTCACAGGACAGCGTGCTATTAGAACAGGAAAGGGCATCGTAGATTGTACTGGATAAATCGAACAGTCATAACATTTGGAATCAGATGGTCCCAGGCTCAAATCTCAACTCAGGTTGCTCTTTTCCACTTGTGTGGCCTTGGGCAACTAACTCGGCTCTTCTGCTCCTCCATTTTCTTATTTGCATGATACAGGTAAATGTTCTTATCTGGCAGGGGTCTGTTCGTATAGATTAAATAAAGTGACATAATTGGAGGCACTTGGTGCAGAGCAGGCACTCCATAAACACTCCATTCTTGTTCTTTTCATTTGACAGAAAAGGAACCCAGGCCCGGAGGACTGATCTCACTTGCCTGGGGCCCACAGTTAACCATTGTCAGAAGGTTGACAATGGACTGGACTGGAGCCCCCGGCTCCTGACGTCTAGTCCAGCTGCCTCTCTGTGGTTTCCAAAATGCACCTCTAGTAAAGACAATTAAAAGTGCATTTACTTCTGGTTTTCTAAAGCTGGAGTAGATGAAATAAAAAGAGAGGAGGAGGCCAATGCAGGGTGAGAGGTAGGTGTAAGAGGCGGATTTACTCTCCTGGTTTTGCATTACTTTCCTGAGTTTGCACCACCTGAGCACACCCCACAGATGGTGGAGGGAAGTGGCAGAGCATAGCCAACACGGGACTAAAACTGTGTCACATCAACCCACAAAGTAAATAATCTACCTGTCCACAATCGAAGGCAGTGTGACCGGGTAGTTTTCTTTTGTTTTGTTTTGTTTTTTTTCTCTCACACGTAGTTCTTCGGGTATCCTAGGGTCCTCCCGGATCTAATCTTCCAGAAATTCCTACGTAAGCCTTTTCATTGGAGTTCTGTGCTTGCTAATGTGTGGATTTGGCAGAGAAACGCAAATTAAAGAGAATGTACATGAAAAATCACTTGTAACGTGAAAATCATTTCGGCGGGGGATTCGTGTTTCACATGGATGAAAGAGCTCTGGGCCACAGACAGGACGCCTGACTGCTTCCCTGGCGCTGCATTAACTAGCTCAGGGGACACGGAAGAGGGAGTTAACTTCTCCGGGCATCTGTTGTGTCACCTATAAAATGCCATCAAATAATCACTCGCACTTGCCACGTTATATTTTCCTTTATCCTTATAAGAACTGCTACTGCTCCCCTATTACAAGTGAAGAAAGAGAGGCTTCGAGATATTGTGACTTGCCCCATGTCACTCAGCTGGTAAGTGGCAGAATATGACAGAACCTGGATTTGAACCCAGAATGTGCTCTTCACCTCCAAGCTCTGCTACCTAATACTGTGAGGGGGGAAACGATGTTGTTAAAGCTCAAAGTGCTTTAAAGGAGTTTGAGCAAAAGCTTGTTACAGTCATTTACGGGGGGGTATAACCCCTAGGAGGGGCCTGTGCTTAAGTCATTTTCAGCTCATTGACTTTCTCATTCATTGCCTCTCCTCTCATCTGAGCGCATCAAGCACAGTTATCCTCTTTCACGTTTGTTTTTGGTGTCAGTTCTCCTCCCACACTGGCTGCTTTCAGGGGGGCCGGCGCAACTTCTTGCCAAGTACGGGAGTGTAAGTGCAGGAAGCCGCTCTCACACACAATACACCAACACACACACACACACACACACACACATTCATATCAGTTTGTGATACACATATGTGGTTTCAGAAATTGATGATTTAAGAACATGTCCTTATTATGACAGTGCATATATCATGTATAAATAATTTCCCAGAATTGCGGTTCAGAGTGAAAAAAATGCAGTGACAAATTGGTAGAAAGTGGAGATACATGTACTAAGGGGAATACCAAGAGACTTAGAGTCTTCTGGCTTCAGCCTCAACCCTGAATTCTGCTATAAGCTTATGAATTTCTCCCAGCTCATTCAGTCTCCACAAGACCCTTACCTTTGGTAGGCAATGAGTTTGATACAACCCAGTATTTCTTCATTAACTAACACTGAGCTTTCACTCTGTTATCTGTGTGAGCATTCCAGGTAGTGGTGGTTATCGGACTGTAAACTTTGGAGGTTCAAGGTCACATCTGTGGAATTCTCCCTTCTATGGTTTGGCACTACAGGTGATTAGCTCTTTGGTGATGACAGTAGTTTTCATTTTTGCTACTGGTCTTCGTTTGGTTTGTTCAGGAGAAAGACACAAAAGATTTTGAGACTTATTTAATTATGTATAGCCCAGAACTGTCATGACATTTAACAAATGAATTTATGCATTAAAAACATACTTGTTGAACACCATGGTAATATTATTTTATTTCTTGCATTAACCCTAATGGTTACAAAGCACATGCATGATTAGTGTCATACCTAGACTCCCCAAAAATCCTCTGAGAAGAGTAAAAAGGGATAACAACATTACCTGGCCAATAAGATTTGTAAGACTCATGCAATAAATGACAAAATGCACTTAACATTGGAAGCTGATACAGAGTAAACAATTGTTAAATGTTATTATTAGCATAATTATTAGCCCATATTACCAATGAGGAACCTCAGCTCAGAGAGGCTAAGTGACTTGCTCGAGGTTGCACAGTGAAGGAGCAGAGGAGCAGAATTCAGTAAAGTATCGAAGTTTCCAGACTGCAAACCCGTTTTAGGAAATTATCAGTTGAGATTACAATCACAGAAGGAAAAAAAGCAGAGGCTCAAAGGAAGAGTATACATGACAGGTTTCATGGTGGGTGAGTAGGCAAAAGTGTTCAGGGACAAAACCCTGCTCTAGGGAGAGGGTGAGGCCCAGGTCATGTACCACAAGCAGCTGTACTATTCATTTTGGTTCCTCAAATGTTCTGTCTTCCCTCAGCACCATCATACACGATGTCCTCGTCCCTTACCTTCTCTGTCTTCACCTCTCTCCCCAACGCTTTACTTTGTAACTCTCATGCCTCCAGGCCCAACCCAAACCTCTCTTCCTCCAGGAGCTCTCCCTGAGCCCGTGTCTGCACCCGCTGACGCAGGCACTCTCAGCACTCTGAGCATCTCCTCTGGAGAATACTTGTCCAGTATCTGCCTTCCCAGCTAGGATGGCTGCGCTGAGAAGTCACCAACTTTACCTTGCTCGTGGGCTGCTGTCTTCCCGCACCTTTATGGTGCCTGGCACATTTGTCCCATGCAGAGCGGCTGCTGGCCAATATAAAGATGGAGAGGAAGACGACTAAGAAATTGGGGCACGGGGAGTCACGAAAACAAATTGAAAACTGTACTATCTTGCCCCAGGACTGCTCCGGGTGGTGCTATTGGGAGGAGTCAGGCAGCGAGGACACAGAAAGGAGGCAACGGAGAGGAATTGAGAGGAAAGACACTCAACAGCACTAGAAGGCATGGAGAAGCCAATCGATGCAATGCGCAAGGTCCCATACCGGGACCCCACGGCCACGCCAAGCCTTCTGCAGGCACGTGAAAGGTTGCTGAGAATTAGCCATCGTCTCCAAACTTCCCCTTGCACACGCCTGCAGCCCTTCGTTAGAAAGACGTGGGGAAGCCCTGCTGTCTACAGGAGACCGACCGCTGGAGCAGTCTATGCGTCCAGAGCTAAATCTGCTGAGGGAAGAGGGACGGAAGGAGAGTTTCCTCCAGGATGATGTATTTCTGGCTCTGCCCTTTGACAGCAAAGGGTGCCGGTGGTGGGACTTTTGGCAGGAAACGTCCACCTTTAGGGGAGTCGGGATCATGCCGGGAGGTGAGAGTGACCCTGGCAGGCCCCAGAGCCACAGCGGCCCCGGCCACGGTGCCTAGATGATCTGTGCCCTGCTTCCTCCTCGTTAGGGCAGTGCCGGGGGAGGAGGAGACGCCCAAGCTTCAGCAGGGGCCATTTTGTTTATGTTCCCACTCCCTCGCCCTGGGAAGCCCTGAGTTCCCACACTCACTGAGGCAGGAAGGTCACCACGGACACCTCATCTGTCTAGGCCGCTGACTAACTGCAGATTAGTAGCAGCTGCCGCCTCCGTGTTGCGGGCACCCCTCAGACTGCCCACCCTGCAACCAGACGGCTACACGGGGGCCCCAGGAAAACTCACTTTTGCGGGAGAAACAAGACATAACCAAGGAATCGAGAGGACTTTGACATGCCTCCCCGACAGCCCAAATCCGCGGAGAAAGAGTTATCTTTCCCACCGCACATTTTCTGAGCCCTTCACAGGTTTACAGCGCTCTGCTGCATGCGTCTTCTCACATGACTCTGACCACCACCGTGACGATGGCAGGGCAGGTGCTTTTTGTGTCCATTTTGCAGATGAGTAAGCAGCCTCAGGATGTTCGAGACACTTGCCCAAATTCACACAGCTAGTCAGTAGCTGTAAAAGGCTGGTTTTCTTCTTCCTGTTCAAAGTGCTTACTTGGTGCGAGTACACCAAGCCAAGTGGACAAATCCCAATTTTTTCCCCTGAAAGAGAGCTCTTTCTCCCAGGTTTAACTTGGATCCTAGCCAAGCCCGGTGTGGAGTGAGAAACACTTCAGTCTTGGAATTTGAAGCTGATTCCTCTTCCTGCCAACCAAATGATTTAGCAGCTGTGCGATTTTGGACTCGAGTTCCCTGAATATTTGCATCCACATGTACAAAATGTAGATAATGCTGCCTCACTTGAAGGGTTCTTGTAAGGGCTAAAAATAACAGCAAACATCTGGGTGTGATGGCTCACGCCTGTACTCCCAGTGCTTGGGGAGGCTGAGGCACGAGGATTGCTTAAGGCCAGGAGTTTGAGACCAGCCTGGGTAACGTAGCAAGACCCCATCTCTACCAAAAAAAAAAAAAGGAAAAAACCCACCAAGTATCTATTGACTATTTTCCATACCCCACGCTCAGTAGTAAGCACCTCATGTGCATTGATGCATAGAATTCTCATAACACCCCTATGTGATTTCATATATGCTATCATTTCATTTTATAGATGAAGAAACAATGGCAGAGAGGTAAAGAAACTTATCCCAGGTTACACAGCAAGCAAATGGCAGAGCCAGGATTCCAACCCAGGCTGTCTGACTCCAGAGCCAAGTGCTTAATCTCCGTGCTATATTGACTATGCAAATTATATTTACTTTTACTGTCTACTATAATACGTACTCAGTCAAGAGCTGTTACTAAGAATTGGGGCAGAGTTGGCTTGATTTATAAGCAAAGTGATCAGCAAACTTCCTGAAGTAATTAGATAAAAGGCCTGCCTACTCAAAAATATCTTCAACCTGGTATGCCCTGGTTTCTAATTTCCTACCACTAGATTCATTTCTTTAGAGCAGGAAGTCACCCCTGGGGCATTTGGCAATGTTTGGAGACATTTTTGGTGGTCACAAATGTGGAGTGCTACTGGCATCTAACGGGTCAGGCCAGGGATGCTGCTAAACTTCCTACAATGCACAGAACAGTCCCTCAAGAAACAATTATCTGGCCCAAAATATCAATATGCTGAGGTTTAGAAACTGCTTTAATATTGAGTATTTGGTACTGATTCAAGACTACTCTAGTCTTGAAGTGCCCTGTTAATACTCAAATTGGTCACGTAGAACATCAAAGTAATGCCCTGTTTAACATCTGTTGATACGTTCACAGTTTCATTATATGTGATCTTGTGTCAGTACCTGTTGTTTTTGCTGCTGCTGTTGCTCCCAAGCAAAGGAGATATATGCCCTAGAAATGATCAGGCTAATTTGGGGCTTGTGGTAGAGTTAGAAAATTGAAGCCGTCTTTCTGCCAAATTATGTTACCAACCCCCAAATTGCTAACATTTCTTCTAATACATTGAAGTAGGTCATAAAGAAACTCACAGCGATGCCATTTCCTTTCAGCATGCAACTCTATGAATTCCTGATGGCTCTCGGTTCAGTCAGCTGTTGTTTTGTTTTCTCGTTTTGTGTATTATATACACACCAAACAGATTTTTAAAGTTTGATTTTTTTTGGCCCTTTTTGAAAACTCCTATAACTACTGACATCTTCAAATGATACAAAGTTTACTTTGCTGAACAGAATTTTGACCAAAGAACGATCTTGGTATCCTATGCATGGGTGATGTCCCTGTGATGCTTGGCAGCACACTGACCTTTCTTAGTGTGTTGGAGAACACTGTGCCTCACATCATCATGACTCACTGATTTCCATAGCATCGTGCATTGGCTTCAAAGTCTCTATTAGTAATCTTGAAAGGAGTCATATCAGTTATTAATAGTTTTAGCTAGGTTGTGACGCAGTAACAATCCCCGTATCCTAATAACAAAATAGATTTATTTTTTGCTCATGTTTTATGTATATCATGAACAGGCTGCTGCCCTGTTTCATGTCCTTTGCATTCCTGGTCCAGACTGAAGGAGCAGGCCCTATCTGGGACATGGTAGCATTCCCATTCTATTTGGGAAAAGAGAATGGTGGAACCACGTGATGGCTCTTACAGTTTCTGCTCAGAATTGGCACATGTCACGTATGCTCACATCCTATTGGCCAATGCAAGCCAGTGGCCAAGCCAGATATTAGTTCCTCCTATGGGCCCCATAGGCAGGGCCACAAATGCTTTAAATGGTAATGTAATCTGCCATAGGAGTCTGTCTTTGCCACCAAAGTCATGAACTTCCTCAAAGCCAGGGACTTGGCCTTGAATTATTACTTTCTCACAAGTTTTTAAATCAAGAAATGGGGCAAGGCTATAAAGGAAAGAGTTGAAGAGATAAAACTGTCAGATTCTAATGGCTAATTCGATGGGGAGCAGGTGAGTGGCAATGCCAAGGAAAAGATGGGAGTCAAGGATAACTTCTAAGATTCCAGCTTGGGTGACTGATGAATGATAGCATCAACAATTCAAGTAGAGACTAGAGAAAAAAAGGAAGGTTTAGAAAGAGAAAGAACAAGTTTTATTTTGAACCAATGAACATGAAGTATCTTTGGGACATCCATGTAAAAATACACAGTAGACAGCTGGATGTATGAGTGTGGATCCTGAGAGAATACTGAGCTGGAAACAAAACTCTGAGATTCAACAGCATATCAATAGTAATAATAGCTATTAAGGTTGCATTTATTGAGCACTTACGACATGTCAGGCACTGTGCTAAGCAATTTGCATACATTTTCTTATTTAATTATCATAATAACCATATAAGCTGGGTTAGTGTGTGTATATAAAAGTTGGAGTTATTTAGTTTCACTTGGTAGATAAGGAAATGAAGCCTAGAAAAGTTTACAGAGACAAAACAAAATTTGACCTGGGTCTCACAGATAGGAAGTTGCAAAAAGGACCCAAGTGCTTTGTCTGCACAACCCACATTTTAACCAATTATGTTCTCAGTTGGAACCATGACAACAAACGAGAACATTCAGGCACCATGGATAGAAAGAAAACAGCCAAAGGCAGGACCCTGGGAGTATGAACATTTAAGGAGCAGGAAGAAGAAGAGCTCTTGAAGAAGACACAGAAGGAGCAGTGTGGAGGAGACCAGAAGAGTACAAAGCCTCGAAAGCCAAGCATGTAGAGAACAACACAGACAGTGGCCTATCAGACAGGGACAGAGTACTCGAAGAGCAGAGCTGGGAAATGCCCACTGGCGCTGAGAGCTAGGTCTGGTCCCTGACAGCATCTCTAAACTCAAAGAAGTCTCTGTAGCCAGCCATGTTCCCCATGAGAAGCCAGGAATAAAAAAGGAACCACAGGTGGCTAGTCACATGCTGACTTTGCAAACACCAACCTGTTGCTGCTTCACTCTTTGAACTCTGCCTCTGGAGACTGCCTTGACTTTTTGACTTGTTTGAGTCGATCTTTTCTTCTGGGTCTTAGTGACCTGAATTTTGGACTCTGTACCTGTATGTACTTGTCTGAGGTTCTAACTGTTCTCTCAGCTTAGGCAACCCAGCCTTATAACACATCCTTACTCTGGATTACTACCTACTCCCGCCTTGAGGGAGTGGGGTTGGGCACTGTCCCTCAATCCACAGGCTGTCTCCAGCTGACTGTCTGAAACTCAGCTTCTGAAAGGGGAATAAGGAGTTGTGGTGTCTGGTGGTGGCTGCTGTATCTGTCCTGTAGATGTGGCAAACCACTGAGAGTGGGGCTGCTGGTTTTCAGATCCCAGGTTGCTGATCAGACCTTGCCAAGCTTTGCAGTGCCTGTTGCCAGAGCAAGCTCTGTCTTCCGGTGAGCCTGCCCACTGTCCAGCTCCAACAGTTTATGGAGATATAAGATTTATATTTGGGGACAAGAAGACACTTAACATAAATGGGACTTCTTATATCTGCTGGGAAAGCAGGATGCTGGATAGTGGCCGGACTACAGGCTGGAAGCCCACACTGTGTGGGCACCACTGGGACTTTCTCGCAGCCCAGACTGGTCGGCAAGAGCCCTTGATTTCTGTGGAGTAGCCCATGGCAACACTAGAGCGGTAGGCATCCGGCCCTGCCTCACCCTGAGCTATTTGAACCAAATGAGCCAGTATTATGAGGCCCGTCTGAAGTAGGGCACCAGAATCATCTAGCATCTCCGCTATTTCTGTTCAGCTGGAGGCTGCACCCATCATCAGCCTTCTGTGAAATATAGGACCCCTGGTTAAATTTAAATTTCAGATAACAAATTCATTTTTAGTATAAGTATATGCCACATAATATTTGGGATGTATTTATATTAAAACATTACTCATCATCTCTCCAAAATTCAAATTTAACGAGGTGTCCTGAATTTTATCTGGCACCCTGCGGCCACCACAATACCCATAACTTGAGGCTTGGTAGGAATTCATAGGCCTTGAAACCCACTGGGCCTCCACTTCTCCCAAGAGAGCACTGGAGCACTCTGTGAAGAAGAAAACCAGGCAACTGGGTCTCTGCTAGGACTACTGGGGTCCTAATCCCATCTGGTTCCCTCATGCTCCTCCGCAAGCTTGGAGGGGTCCATAAAATTAGATCTTCTGAGTGCCTATCACCTCATTTGCCTTCCCTCAGTTGCATTTGGAAGGCAAAGAGTAGAAGTTGGCTTTCGAGAGGTGTCGAGACAGTTTGCAGAGACCACGATGCTCCTTGACCTACGGCAGCAATATCCTGCATTACCTACGAGGGCATGTTTTTTGCTCTTCTTGGACAACATCCTAACGTACCCTTGAACACTTCCGCACACACACCCTGCCCAACTATGCTTCATACAATACTCTAGTCCCAGCAGCCCTTAGTTACCAGAAGCATCAGCACCTCCAAAACAGTCTCTAGAAATACGCGGCATTTCTGGACCAAGCTCAGTGTAGCCAGGTATCTGTGGTTCTCGAGTGAGAGACACCCTGGTCACTTGAAGACACCTAGACATTCTAAAAGATGCCTGACATCACTTTGTTCTTTTCTGTGGAACTGTCCTAGTAATGACCTCCTAAAATAGAGAAGGAAGTTTTTCTCATGTGCTGAGGTTGACACTATGTTCAGGCAACTCAAGACTCCCTGCACCTCCGCTCCAGTACAGCCTGGGCAATCACCATGAGCCAGGCACTGTCATCGGACTGCTTCTATCTGCTAATTTAATATTCATATTAACCCTATGAGGTAGGCACTGTTATTATTGCTGTTTTACAGATGAGGAAAATGAAACACATAGAGATAAAATAACTCCTCTAAAGTCACATAGGTAGAAAATTTACTATGAAATAAAAGCTGAGATTTCAGTGTAGGCAAACCAGCCCCATAGTCTGTCCTCTGAACCTGTGTGCAACTGGAACTCAGCTTGGTCCAGCCTCACTCTGTTGAGACTGGCGCTGCAACACTGGGGAGCGGGCCATTCTGACCCCGGAGGAGCCCTGTCCTGCTCTCCAGTGTCCCTGCTTGGAAAGGAAAGGGCTTGCTATCAAGGATGTCTTCAAGCCCTAGAGGGCCTAACACGGGACAGTGACTGCAGCCTGCCTTAGCCTGGAAGCTCAGCTCATGCATGCAAGGTAGCTCACCTTATCTATGCTTGGGTGCTCCATCAGCTACGTGCCAAGCAACCAGAATCACAGAGCAGATGTTCTGTCCTGGAAGCCTCAGTAAAAGGGGCAGCTGAGAGACTAGCCCCTGGAAGACTCTGGGTTGAACAGTTTATAATCATTCTGCTCAAATGACATATTTTGGACATTTATGAGTGGTCCTAATCCTGATCCAAGGACTCTTGGAGGCAACTTGAAACTATGTTAAATGCCAGGAAGGCCTTTGTAGGAATACAGTGGTGCTCATCCCTGCCAGGAAGGTCTGAACGCAGCCTCAGCCCAGCTGCCTTCCTGTTCTGCAATCAAAATGCAATCTGAGGCCCTCTCTGATGTGATGTGTCCTGGTATATCACCACGAAAACACCTGGACCCAAAGCAAAGATAACCTGGGCTTCCTCAACAGCAGTGGTGACTCCTGATGTGCACACAACTCTGGGACCCTGCTTCCGGGACTTGCATCTCTGGTCTGCCCCTCTTGCCCAGTGATGGCTCTGCCCTCCTGCTTCTCCTTTCACTCCGGCCACTTAGGCCCTGATGGGTAGGAGAGGGTTTCAACTTCAGTGGTCTCTCAAAACACTGCTCTCCAACCAGAGCCCTCAGCTGTGCCCCAGTGTGGGCTTATGAGGTCTACATCCATCTGTCCAGCACCGCTAGACAAGAATGACAAGGTGACAAGAATACTGTTTAAGGAACACCTGTGTTCTTTTGCCTCCCCACACAAGTGGCTGCTCTGCTTGATATCACTGCCACACACTTTGCTTTCATAAATTATTGTTTCCCTCCTTCCAGAACTGCTTTTCTGTGCACGACAGTTTTCATCCTTGCCATTTTCCTGCACTCCTTGTTCTTGGCATTACTGCTACTCCTGCAGCTGGATGGTACCTGGGAAGGTGTGCACCGAAAAGAAGGAACATTGATGATCATACCAAGTTCTGACGATGGCAGCAGCCTTCAGAGAGGTTTGAGCAAAGCACGCCATCTCATTCTCCCACAGCCCATTCATTTTACCCAACTAAAGGGAAGGCTAGAGGATCACTGACCATAATAAGATCAGCAACATTTATCAAGCACTTACCATAGGCCAAGTACTGTGCCGCAGGCTTTGTGTATATTTTCTCACTTAATTCTCACAATAATGCAATGGGGAGAATGCTATTTTCTCTCCAGTTCGCAGCTGAGAAAGCTGACTTGCCAGTTACATGATGAGTAAGTGGTAGAACCAGATTTCGAACCCAAGTTGATTTAAAGCCTGGGCATTCAGCCACTAGACCAGCTGACTTCCTTCAGGTTCCATCTCCCAACTTCTGCTCTTTCCTCTTCTCCTAATTCTCCTGCCACCCGGCCCAGCAATGCAGGGGGATAAATACGCACTGTGTTCCAAAGTGGAAATGGACTCATGGCACCAACTGGACCATGGCAAAGGGTGACGGCAAGAGCAGTTATTTTCACTCGGCCCTTTGAAACAGACCCTACCTCAAGTCACGAGGAGTTTGTTACAAATTCTTTCCTGTTTCACTCACAGATTGATCCCAAACACCTCGAACCATGTCCAACAAACAGGCACATGGGAACCCAGCGAGCTGGGCTAGGCCTGACGAAAAGCACAGGAGCCTCAGTAAGTCTGGGTGGCCTGAAAGTGGCTTTTAGCAGAGCCAGAGCCAGGAGCTTCATGACAGCGGTGCACCCTTTCTCAGCTACTCTTTGCAGGTCTGCTTCCTTCTTTCCTACTCTGACTGACAAACTCTGTTTGCTCCTAGAGTATTTTCTCTCCCGCATAATTGCTGCTCATTCACACATTCTGCTTTCTTATCACCCTGTTCTGTTTCCTCCTCACTTTGGTTTGCTATAACCCTCCATGGCCCCACTCCATTGTGTGACATCCTTTCAGCTTCAGTTTCCAAGGCTAACTGCTTCTTTATATCCAGGTTTCCCAATTCAAATCCCAGAAGGAGAGAATCTGATTGACCGAACTCATGTTTTTCCATTCAAGCCCTGGTTTTTGGAGAGGCAGCCCTAAGGTCAGGGGCCGATCCCTGGTCCAATCAGGAGCCATCCCTGGGTAAAGCACAACCTACCTCTGCCTCTCAGAGCAGGGGGCTGTAGGTGGGGCAGTTTCATCTCAAAGAGGAAGTTGGGTGTGGCAGGCACTGTGTTGACGTCTCCAGCATAGGCGTGCTCCTGGGAGCCCATCTCTCATCTCTGAAAGAGATAAATTTCTTTCAGAAATGTGGGTTTGGACTTTTTATCAGACATTACCAGGAAAGCCCAGCCAAATCCAGCTGGTAACTTGCTGAGTCTGGAATTCCTCTTGGCCTTCCATCTCCTTGCACTCTTCCTTCTGGGACTACCTTGGTTTTCCAGCTTATTACCTGTTTGGAATTGGCTTGTTTCTAGATGCTCTCTTCTGCTTAGGTGAGTTGACATCTACCTGGAATGCTGGACTCTTGGGCAAGGTGAGTGCTTGGGTCCAACTTTGGTTCTGGATCATTCTTTCAACTTGGATGAAACCACCTCACCTCTTGTCCCCTCCCTTCTACCCAAACCCACTCTGCTCTGTGTTGTCATTTACCTTAGGGTCCCTTCCCTACCCAGGCCCACCAACATACTCCTGAGGGAATGACATGAAGAAGCAGTTGCTTCAGTGACAGCAATTTTAAAGGAATGGTCGGGGTAGAAACCAGATAGAAGCAAGTTGAGGAAGTAGAAATAGTGAGTCTAAGACTACCTTTCTGAGAAGTTTAGATGAAAAGGAGGGGAAGAAAACAGCTATGTGTCAAGAGTTTGTTTTTCTAAGTTTGCTTCTGAATATATAATACATGATTTTGTAAAACACTTCAAAAAATGAAAGTTATAAGGAATAAATTTACAATTCCACATTAAATCACTATCTAAATAATTATGATAGTTACCACTTTTTGTGCACCTACTAAATAGAAGAACTATGCTAGGAACTTTATGAACTGTGTTTCTATTTTTTGTGTAATACTAAGTCCCAGATGGGCTAGAATTCAGACAGATATGTCTGTGATGCAAAGTAAGACAGTATCTCTTCTCCTCAAGCAATTATTGGCATCCATCCATTTATAAGGAGGCTGAGAAGTTTGTTGGGGGAAAAACGCAAATCTTTGCTTTAGTAGGGTTTGCACGGCATGGCTGGAGGGAGTTCCAGAGGTAGGCAGACTGCTGGCAGGGAGAGTGGGGCCCAAGGAAAGAGCACGGTCATTGAGAAAGGCCTCTGCAATGCTAAGACTGGGCTTTCGCCCTAGAAGGCCATGGCCAGTCTGGCTGTCACAGGCCAGGGCCTAACCTCGCCCATCCAGATATGGGTTCTCCTGGAAGAAACAAAGAAAGGCCTCTGAGTATCAGAGCCATGTATGGAACTCTGTGATGCTCTAGGGCCTATCACACAGCAGGTGAGTGAGTGTAACATGAGGAAGGGAGCTTTTCCCTTCTTCCTTTGACAGAGAATGCTGACAAGCATAACAGGAGCTATCACAGCCCTCAATTTCCCACAGAACCAGTGCCACGGGGCCAGCTGTGATGTCAAAAAGGGTTTTATTCAAGTTATAAGGTAATCTCACTTGATTTCAGTTAAGTCAGTAATAACATTTTACCTTGAGCATTAATGTTGAAAAAAAATGAACTCTCCTACTTCCTGTTTTTCAAAAGCATCATTGGCTGGGGTAACCATGCAAGGCTCTGCACTGACACATAGGTTGTGGACTTCCAGCTCACAGGGGTGCTGTCAGAGCCAGCACCATGCTGTCTGGCTAAGCTAACTGTAACAATACCTGATGACAGTGCTGACTTACGAGCACAGGTAAGATCTGCCTACTAATGACACGGAGATGGTCTCTGCACAAAAAATACCTTCTGCACAAGGCCCTCCCTGACCATCCCACACAAAACTGAACAAACCCCTGCCTTCCCAACCCCTGTAACCACCCACCCCAAATTTCTCTCCATGGCCCTTATCCCCATTTCATGTTGTATAATTTTTATTTCTCCTTTTTTAATCATCCATTTTCCTATCCTAGAATGTAAATGCCAAGAAAGCGGTGTATAGGTTTGTTTGTTTGTTTATTGTTGTGTCCCCAGAGCCTAGATCAGTGACTGGCACAGAGTATTCAATAGATATTCATTGAGTTAATCCCTTTTGTGGGGGTCTCAGAAGAGGGGGAGAGCTATTAAGATTTTTAATGATCATTATCACGTTTGGATTTATAGCTTAGGCAAACCTAGGATGTTTGCTTCCATTTATAACAACCCTACAAGCTCCATACTCTAATATGCCTATTTTACAGATGAGGAAACTGGGGATTAGAGTGAAAACAGCTTGTCCCAGGCCCCATGGATAATAAAGACCAGAGCCAGCCACCACCATAAAACTGGTGTATTACGTAAGAAGACCATGTAGGAGGTATTGCTAAGCTGAGGCAAGAGCTAAGGAAAGCCTTAATGGGTACAGAACAGAAGGAAAAGGATGGAAAAGAAAGGAACTGTGAAGACTGATTAGAAATATGGGAGACAGAATTCAATATACTACTAGAAGTAGCCCATAAAAACCAAATGAGGAAAGGATTTCTTCTAAAAGGAGGGTAACTTCAGTTTCTTCCAGAGAAGAAGATTTGTGTAAAGGAGAGCAGAAAAAGATAAATTATTGTAAAAACTAAGCTTGTCACCTTTACAAAAATCCTTAACAAATTTCAGTGGGTAATAGGTAACCAAGAAAGAAATGGATGAAGGTCAAGTTCTTGCAGCTTTTAGCAAATCTACGATAAAATTGAAGTTGACTTCATATTTGGATTTTTAACTGCAAAACAGATGAGAGTAAAATTCCTTAGGGCAAAAAGAGTCAAAGCTGAGTCATATTGTGGAGAAGATTGTGGCAACAGTATCCAAGGAGTCAACAGGGGAGCAGTGCAAAGACTTGGAAAGGGGGGATTCTTGACATTAGGACTCAGGGTTGCTAATCACGAGGTTCCTGGGCAACATAAGAGACCCTTGAAATAGGCCTTGGCTTAGGGAAAAGGACTTGTAGGGCTCAGGTAAGAAGATCTGGCTCCCTTGGTGCTCCCCACCCCCGGCCCATCAGCTGGTGTTGCAGACTACACTGTGGTCCTCCCAGGGCTTTTGGAGCGGGGACCAGAATGGCTAGCTAGGGTGGTCAGCCACACAAGGTGAGGGCAGGTAGAGAAAATGAAGATTGATGCACACAGGAAGACTGAGGAGGCTCAGTCTACCCCAATTCACACGGGATCCTGGCTACATGGCTGGGGACAGGGGGGAGGTCTATTTGTTCATTCAATCAATATTTACTGAATGCTCTTTATATTTCAGGCACTGTGCCAGGCATTGGGCTAGGTGCTAGGAATAGAAACAACAAACTATTTCCTGATTTCTCTCCTCCCTTCTGGAGAAAGAACTGGAATGAGGTCTGGTTCTCATTGGCACAGGGATTGGGCAGGGCTGTGTCTGCAAGAAACAGACATCACCTTGGGCAATGGGGTCAGGTTGGGGACAGCAGGCCTGGCAGATACAATATTTATAGCTGAAATTGGTGTTTATCTTCTATTTTCAACTTGGTATTGTTTATATTTGATAAGCAAGTTAACTATTTTATATTTTCTTGTAAGTAATTTCTAGGTATGCAATCATGAGTTTTGGGGGTGGCTTTTGATTTTTAATCTTAACGGCAATGGTGTGTCTAAATTGCTGGGTTTGACAATCACCTAAAATAAGTGTATTTCAAATTCCTCAGTAGAAGTGGCAGCAAATAGGGGAAAGGGCATGATCCATTACTGTTACCGAAAGGTCAGCACTTGTCCACAAGGCTGACTCAGAACGGGACAAGTGGTTTGGGGAGGAGGAAAGAGAATTGTATTACTTTGCCAGCAAAGGAGGAGGATGGAGACTTCTGTCTTAAATGCCATCATCCTAATAATAAATACAGAGCTTTTAAAGGATGGATCTCAGCTTCAGGCAATTACTGATCAACTGCAGTTGATGATTCTGATGGTCCCAACTCCACTGAAGACAATCTCCTGACCTCCACCTGGGACCTCCCTTTCCCAGGTGAGGCTAAGCCATCTCCTTTAGCACAAATAACCAAAGACTTACCGTGTCCCTCCCAACCACTGGCCTGAGGCAAGGATGCAGGTTTTAGTTCTCAAAAAGGAGTGGAGAATGTTTTAAAGATACAGAAAATATTTTTGCTGTTTTTTTCAGTCTGTTCCCTCTGTTCCATATTCCCCCCTGTCAATATTTCCCTTCAATATCTATGGGAGGAGGAGTGACTACTCTGTTTCATTACTACTTCATTACATGGGCAAGCCGTCAATCACAGTAAGGAAGTGCCACAGTAGAGCATAAGGATTTAAAATCACCGCAAGAGTAGGGGGTCCATCGGTGCAGCAGATAATTTGGAGAGATGAGCCCACCCATAACCCTTTCAGACACAATGCTTGGTAACCACTTAACTTGTAAGGGCAACCTGGCCTTGGACCTCCAGGTTAGAGTGTGTGCTCCATCTCACCCAGCTCAAATAGGTCTGCTAGATCACCACCCCCCCAACCCTTCTCTCAGCAAGAGTATTCCTCTTCATTACTACAAGGGAATTAAAGAAACAAAGCTGATCTAATCTATGGACCCAGGTCCTCACTGATTAGAATGGAAATGAATACTCACTCAATTATTTGCCATTGTGGAATGTGTTTTCTCTAGTAACAATGTTGTGTACGTGATAGTAAGATTTCTATACTAGCCTATGTATTCCAGAATATACATGTTGTTGCCTCCTGAGCAGCATCCAATCCAGCATTTTCACTATAACTGGAACTCAAATTATACTAACTGAAAAAATGTTACACCAGTAGAAAAAAGGGCAAAGAATAGGAAAACGAATAAGAGGAGGAGCAAAAGTGAAAGTGCATTTTGAAACACATTTAATTTTGGCTATATGATTGCAAGTATAGGTTCTAGAGATTTGAGTCTCTGCTTTAATGTAAATTATGAGGATTCCAGGAAACTGAAAATTTTAGAAGCCACTTTTAAAAGTTTCTAGATCTGTAGTCTGCCTTATTTCAGTCTTAGTCCTATACCCAATTAAAAATTCAGGGCATTTCATTGCTACAAAGAATTTTAAAGCAGAATCAATCAGTGTAATCCACTCTTAACATTTATTAAGTGCTTACTTTATGCCAGGCACTTTTCTAATCATTTTACATTTTTTAAGTCATTCAAACCTCGCAAGTCTATGAGGTAGGCATCATTATTGTTTCCATTTTACAGATGAGGAAGTTTAGGCACAAAGATTGCCCAAGATCTTACAGCTAGTGAATGACAGAGTCAAGGTTCACACCCAGACAGTCTGACTCTGGAGACCACACTCATAGCCACCATTCTACATGCTAACTATAATCTTAGTTATTGCAGTACGCATTCTCCAAGTAAATGGTTTATTAAAACAACACTTAGATCTGTTTACAGTCTGTTTACATGTTTGGCACTCATCTATTGGATGATAACCTATTACCCACTGAAATTTGTTAAGTTTGTTTCTAAAAGTGACAAGCTTAGTTTTTACAAGAACGTATCTTTTTCGGCTCTCCTTTTCATGAGAAGTGGTTGTTTGGATAGTAACTTTTAAGAACCAAAATAAGTGAAGTAGGGCTATTTTTGTTAAAATAAATGGTGGGGGGCCAGTCATTCAAGAACTTGTTTTGAACAAATGTTAGTTGCCAGTATGCAAAGGCAACATACATACCAATGTAACTAATATTCAATAAAATCATAAAATGTATGTATATACATTAAAATCTTCCCATATAACAAAAGACATCTTTTATTTTTATCTGCCATTTTCTTAAGTCAGTACACAATGCCCTCATATTTCTCCCACATTTGCTATAAGATTATCCTTTTCACAATCGTTAGCCCTGGGGAAAAGCCAGGCAAAAGAAGTGGATGGGAAAGCATTCAGACTTGTAATTTATTAATTTGTTATATTTTAGCCCTTTGGTGACTCTTGTCATTCTATTTTCTCCAACTTCTGCTAGGTCTAGGGTGGAAGGGGAAACTCACTTGGAATGACAACATTTCTCTTTTCCATTATTTTTTCTTGCATAAGAAATTAAAAACATTTTTTGTAATCATCTTACTTTGGAGATAAGGAAAGGAACAGCAAATGTCAGCCTGTATATTGGGAATTTTCCTAGAGAATATTATTTTGACTTTCTTCATGAGATAAAAAAGAAGCTAAAATCATATTCTGTGTAAGTTTCAAATACTGTGTTTGGTTTAAAATTTGCTGTGAATTTTAAAACGTTCTATTGTGTCATAGTGACCTAGCTAGGAGACTCTTTTGATTCCCAGGAATTATTAATCTTATTCCTCCAAATATATGTCACCTGTAGTTCAAGAGATAAAATTAGATGCTCTGAGTGCGCTTAGGGGTAAGCGAGCCCATTAAAATACACCCTTTCTGTGTAGCAGCTTTGTGGGATGAACCAGCCAGGGGCAGTCCTGCTGCTTCTCAAGTACAGGAGGCTAAGGGTGGAGAAAGGGGTGTGTAAGAAGGCTGAGCCCCTCATTGGAGGTGGAACTGCTACACAACACGTTTGTTTAGGTGATACGCTGATAACCAAATCTGCTCTGTTAGTCTACGCTCCAAGAAAAGCCAAGCAACTGAAAAGAGTCCATGCTCAGCTACGTCAAAGCCTAGGGGATTACTGGTACCGCAGCCTCACCTGCCCCACCACGAGCATGAGAGTATCTGCGAGAGAATAAGGGATGGGTGGTGTCATCACTAGCTTTCTGTTCTCTAACTTAATAAACAGGCCCCTTTTCCTCTTCTCAGGCCTTCTTATAAAGGAGGTTCAACTCAGTTGAAATATCTCCAAATTACTGTGGCTGGTTTACAAGCCACTCTGGAAAATTATGCCCCAGCACAAATTTAGCAGCTATATTTTACAGTAAAAAGAAACAGAGGGACAAAGTTTATTATAAAAATATGGTCAAAGTGGGAATTTTCTTTGGTTTTTTTAATCAATATAGATATTATATGAAGAAATTAGATAATTTATATGTTTGAACTCAATACTAGATAGTGAATATTATTTCTTAGGAAAAGGCTAATAAGTCATCTAATTTTAAAGGTTGACCACAAAAATCTCTAATAAATTACATTTAAATAATTCCATTCCGGTATCCATGGAGACATATCATAGTACAGAAGTACATTCAAAAAACTTATTTTTTAATTAAAATAGCAAACCTCTGGGTAAAAAATAGTATAATCATCTGATCAGCAAAAAACAGTGTTTGTCAGAGAGTTGAAGGCTATATCATCAGGATATAGCTATGGAGGCTAACAGCATGGAAGCTAAAATTTTTTTCTTTTTCTTTCTTTCTTTTATTTTTCCTCAGTAGAAATTGGCTCTGTTGCTGGAGACCCTGCATTTCTTTTTTTTTTTTTTTTTTTTTTTTTTTTTTGAGACAGAGTCTCACTCTGTTGCCCAGGCTAGAGTGAGTGCCGTGGCGTCAGCCTAGCTCACAGCAACCTCAAACTCCTGAGCTCAAGCGATCCTCCTGTCTCAGCCTCCCGAGTAGCTGGGACTACAGGCATGCGCCACCATGCCCGGCTAATTTTTTCTCTATATATTTTTAGCTGTCCATATAATTTCTTTCTATTTTTAGTAGAGGTGGGGTCTCGCTCTTGCTCAGGCTGGTCTCGAACTCCTGAGCTCAAACGATCCGCCCACCTCGGCCTCCCAGAGTGCTAGGATTACAGGCGTGAGCCACCGCGCCCGGCCGACCCTGCATTTCTGCATTTTATTTTCTGGTGATCAGGCCAGTGATATACTGATGAAGCAGAAATGTCAGAGTATATTCTACTAAGGCAAAAATATATAAAAATTATGAAAGGGACATGCAGAGCCCAAAAGAGCTCTGTGCACTGTGCTGAACTAAGGAGGAGAGAACTAACTTAAGGTGGGTAAAACTGCCAGGTTTCTCTCAGGCTTCTAATGTATTTGCCTTAGCACTTAAAGGCTTATAGTAATAATAATAGGTATGAGAATAATCTAAGTTCTGTTTATTTCCTCTAAAAGGGAATAAACATTTGAGGAGATAATTCTGTACTCCCACAGCAGGAAGAACGTGTCCTTTTACCGTGTGAGTAATGTAACCAGAATCGTTGCCCACTGTTCAGGGAATGATTTATGTAACCTTGGGTCAACCTGTACTTCACGGTGCACTTAGCTCTTGACACTCACCTCTGTAAATTTTTATTTGTTTGTATTACCAAATATTGACTGCAAACTGGAAAAAAAAGGAACCTCCCTTATGTAATTACAGAATGTTAGAGCAAAAGAAATCTGAAAAATGATCTTGTACAGGCCACCATTTTATGGATGAAGAAACAGGAGCCCAGAGTGACTTGCTGATGTCTCACAGCTGGGGCTCAGCCTAGAGCTCAGTTCCCTTGACTCTCAGACCCATTTGGTAGCACCAACATCATGAATCCTCTGTCTTATTGCTCGGTGAGTGAATGTGTTAGGCACTGGGAAGACAGAAATGAAACAGACATAATATTTGACATCAAGGAGCTCACAATCCAATAGAGAAAGCAGATATATAGACCACCTCCCCCCAAATTTTACTATACTCTGTACACTGTTGCTAGAATGATGTTGCTAAATATACAAATTGTCATTTATGTGTTCTTGCTTAAAGCCCTGCAGTGGATCCTTGTTGCCTATAAGGTAAAACCTCTTCTGTGTTCTCCAGGCTCTTGTCTAACTGGGTCTATGCTGATGCCCAAAATCTAGCCACAAAGAGCCAATTGCTTTTCCCTAAATGTGGCATGCTCTTTCATCACTCCAGGCCTTTGCTCATGCTGTTCTCTGTCTGGAATATCTGGAATGCCCTCTTCTCATCACCCTCCAGGAAGGTTATCTCTTTCAGGGCATTGCTGAGTTGAGTGTTCAGAGAACTGAGAATGGTCCCATTGAGAAGTGATGGGAGCCTGAACGGAGGCAGTGGAGATGGAGAAAAAAAGAATCATTGGAGAAACAAACACAGCATTGATGTAACGGTGAGTGGTGACTGGTTGAAGATGAGAAATAAGGGGAAATGGGAGTCAAGGGTGATCCCAAGTGTTTATCTTGAATGTTTAAGTAGAAGGCATCCTGACATGGAATGCAGGAAAATAACATCGACTTGAGTTTATGATGCTTGTGAGATACTTAAATGATGACAGTGAGAAAGCAGTTGGAATGATGTGTCTCATACTCAGGACAGAGTTTAGGTTGTGAATCTATCTAGATGATAACTGAATCCACAGAAGAGGGTGTGAGAGTGAGAAAAGAAGGTCTAGGATGAAGCCCTTTGGAAAGGAGGAAAGAGAGGAGAAGGCGAATGAGAAAACAAAGACTAAATTGGAGTAGACAAAGAAGTAGGAGCAAATCTAATGTGGAGTCATGGGAGCCGTAGCAAAAGAGAATTTATTCCTAGGTAAGAAAGAGTCCACAGTGTTAAAAACCAAAGAAAGGACTCAGATGACGAGGATGAGAAAAAGTCCAGGAAGAGCTGTACTATAAGGCTGCAGACACACTCACGGGGGGCTGGAGGAGGCCCAGCATAAGCTGGCCCCAGCTTTGAGCCAGTGAATCAGAGACAAGAGACTCCTGCTCTTTCCTAGTCCCAGCCAGTTCATAAGCTTGGGGTTGAACTGAAACTATGATTTATGCTAAATATCTTCCTCTAATTAGGCCTGGTGAAACTGAGGTGGTTTGGACTATCTGTGGCAATAACTTGATAAAAGAACTGAGAATCTTTCACATTAATTTTATTCTTCATTTGTATGAGTTGGGATGGCTTAAAGAGGTGGCTGGCTAAAGAAGTCAAAGAAAAACATGAAAAGGAAGGGAGAATAAGAAGTATTTGTTCTTTAAAAAAAGATTATGTGCCAAACAGAAGTCCCAGAGCTCTTTCTTTTCCTGTCTCCATATAATCTAAGGTCTATTTACAGGAAAAATATAAGTTAGCATGGCCAATATTGGCATCAGTGGGCTAGCAAAAAAATGCAATCACTATATAATTAGGCATTTATAAAAAATTTGTTCCAAATTTCTCAGAACTGTTTTTAGTAAGGGCCTTAATAAGTATGGGGACTCTAAATGTGGCCTGTGGATAGTGTTGAAATCAAGAGTAAGCGTTTAGATATTTTTGAAGCAAATTGAGAATTCTGTGACATATAAGCACATCATAGTGGACTCATGTCATCGAGCAGGGTAGGGACTAGTCTGGGTGCTGTGGAATTCACACAGTGAGTCACGGATGGCATGACCTGTGCACTAGTCATATGCGGGAAGACACTTAGCGGAAATTTTTAAAAAATTGTTAAACCCCAGAGATAGTGTAAGAAGCAGTGCTTTAAATCACAACCCATTTGTAAGTAAAGACTCCTTCTAGTTAGTTTGGTGCAAGGAAATTGACAGACAGCTTGAGCACACACCAAAAAACTTAGATATAAAATAAGAAGAAATTAGAAATCACTGTAGAAGATGTGAATTGGAGATGGAAATGCCCAAAATTGCCTTCTGAAAGGATCTTCTAGAGAAAATGTAGACTAGTTTATTTATTTTTTTATTGTTTTTTTGTTCAATGCAACATCCCCAGAGTCTATAACAATACCTGGCACATGATAGGCACAAAAAAAAAAAAAAAATCTGACGAGCACTGAATTAGTTGTTTTAACTACAAGGTAGAGACTAAATTGACAAGTGGAAAGGCTAGAATTAGGGAAAGTGGCTAGGAGACTTTATAGACAATCTAGACGTAGGTTGATTGGGCTGATCAGCCTAGTGGATACAGAAATAAAGAAAATATGAATTTAAGAAATATTGGGAGAAACGTCCAGTTTTTCCCACCTTAGTAGGCACATGGCCAGCCACCAAAGTCTAATTTAGAAATCTGGCTCATTTTTGTCTTCTCTTTCTCTTTGCTTCCAATATTCAGGTCACTCTCTTGAGTCCTAAATATCCCTACTCTGCCTTCTCCTTCTCCTACTCACAATGCTTTAGTTCAAGCCCCATCATCTCCCCCCAGGACTTTTGTAATAGCTTCCTAAATAGTCTCCCTACCCCAGGCTCTTCCCCATTCAACCTGTCTTTCAAAATTGGAAATACAGGCCGAGTGCTGTGGCTCACCCCTGTAATCCTAGCACTTTGGGAGGCCAAGGCAGGAGGATCGCTTGAGGCCATGAATCCAAGACCAGCCTGAGCAAGAGCAAGACCCCATCTCTACAAAAATAGAAAAATTAGCTGATCTCACATACCTGTAGTCCTAGCTACTTGGGAGGCTGAGGCAGGAGGATCACTTGAGCTCAGGACTTTGAGGTTGCAGTGAGCTATGATGATACCACTGTATTCTAGCCTAGGTGACAGAGCAAGACCCTGTCTCGAAAGAAAGAAAGAAAGAAAGAAAGAAAGAAAGAAAGAAGGAAAGAAAGGATATTCAGTGTTTTTACTTTTTTGTTTGAACCCATGAACTGGCTCCTGATTTACCTTCTCAGCCTAAGCAATAGCTAAGCTCCATGTAGGGTAGATCCCTACCAGCCCCTGCATCATCCGGCACTTGCCTCACACTCCAGCGTTTTCTTCTGCGCCTCACTCTGTGGTTCTTGAACCCAAGCAACATTAAACTACCAATACTCCTGCCCCAAGGCTGCACCATCTATTTCATGCCTCTGTGCCTTTGCTTATGCTATTCCTTCTGCCTGGAATGCTCTCCACCTCCCCACCCTGCCTGCCTCTCCATCTGTATCAGTTTCCTATTGCTGCTGTAACAAATCACCACAAACTTAATGGCTTCAAAACAAATTCGTCATCCTATGAAATGAGTCACATGGGGCTGAAATAGAGGTGTTGACAGAGCTGCATACCTTCTGGAGCTCGAGGACAGAATCTGTTCTTTGTCTTTTCCAGCTTCCAGAGGCTGCCCACGATGTTTTTGGCTGACGGCCATGTCACTCCAACCTCTGCTTCCATTGTCACATCTCCTTTTCTGACACTCCCGCCTCCTCTTTATATAAGGACCCTTGTGATTATACCAAGTCCAGCTGAACAATCTCATCTTCCTGTTTTCCGTACACTTAATCACATCTGCAGTCTCTGCTGCCACGTAATTTGCAGGTTTAGGGCATGGACATTTTGGGGGAGCCATTATACAGCTTACCCCCCCACCCAACCTTAACTGATCCCTTAAAAGCTCAGCTCAGCTCTCACTTGATGCATACTCTGCTCGGAGCCAGTCACTCTATTCTGTGTCACATGTATATCTCCATCACTGCATGGATCAGCTTGTGTTGCATACATTAACTTTTAAAACATATCTACCTCTCTACTATGCTTTGAGCTCTTGAGAGGACAGCTTATTCATCTTTGCATCACCAACACCTAGCACATTACAGGATATATATATATATATATATATAGTAATAAGTAGTATGAGTTAAATTCATTTATTTTTAATTTTTTTAAATTTTTTATTTTTTTAGAGACAGGCTCTTGCTCGGTCATGCCAGGCTAGAGTACAGTGGTGCAATCATGTCTCACTGCAGCCTCCAACTCCTAGGCTCAAGCAATCCTCCTGCCTCAGCCTCCAGAGTAGCTAAGACTACAGGCATGCACCATCACACCCAGCTAATTTTTAAAATTATTTTGTAGAGACAGGGTCTTGCTATGTTGCCCAGGCTGGTCTCAAACTCCTGGCCTCAAGTGATCTTCCTACCTTGGCCTCCCAGAGTGCTGGGATTACAAGTGTGAGCCACTATGCCCAGACTAAACTTATTTTTAAAAAATGAATGTGCTGGGCACTCAATGACCCATTTTCATGTTATGCAGAAATATAGCTTAAATGGTGACTGCAGCTACAGTGTGTCCCTGACTCTCCAGGGTCATAGCCTGCCACTCTCCCTGCCTACTCTTGCCTACTTCCCCTCTAGTCACATGGACTTTCTAACCTTCTTGGTCATGCTGTACCTCCCCCACCCTGATCTCTTTATCTGTAATGCTCTTCCTCCAACTTTTCTGTACCATGAATTCCTATTCGCTCTCAAGGCACACATCAAAATTTTTCCCTCTGCAATGCTTTTTATGATCTTCTCAAGGCAGAAATAATCACTTTCTCATTTGAGTTGTTAACACACCGTGTACATATCTGTATTATATATTTCACATAGTGTTTTGCTTGGTTATGTACATATCTGTTCCATCACAAGAGTATGCAAGGACCATATCTTGTTTGTACCACTGCCAGACATATAGCAAGTAGTCAACAATGTTTATTAAATTAAATTGAGCATATAAACAAATGAGCATGAAGGACAATAGAAAGGAAACAAAAGATAAAAAGAGTGCCCTTGATAAAAGGTAAGGAGGAAGAAAAAGACCAAGGAGACCTTTGCAGACAGCATTCAGAAGACTCTAGGAGGCAGACTGTGATGTGGGCTGGTGTTAGAGGGGCTGACTTTTAATAAAAGAGGAGCTCAGGCCTGAGAGTCAATGAGAAAGGCCATTGGATTTGACCATTAAGAGATCCTAATGGTTTTAGGAAGCATAGTTTTGGGAGCACCCAGTCAGGGCTGTGCGGCTGCTCCTGGTTTTAGGGCAGGAGAGGAAGGATCTCCAGAAGATGAATAACTTGAGGAAGAAGATACCAGACCTCCTATCTGATCAACCTGCTTGAACTCCTGGGGACATGAACACCCCAGCACAGCTCCAAGTCAGGCTGGAGGGCTTGGTTCTTTCATCTGATCTAAAGAGTTCAAAGTACTAGGAGAGGTGGATGGTTCTCAAGGAATACAGGGACCAACATAACACATTCTCCTATAATAACCAGAGATTTTCATCAATATGGCACAGTCGAGGAGTCCAGATTCTTTAGGAACAAAGAAAACATGTCTGTCTGGCTTCATACCTAAGAGCAATTTCTCTTCCATGGAACTTTTCTGGATGATTGCATTTCTCTGTATGAGACATTCTCTGACCCAGTGGATGAATAGTCTTCATATCTCTGCCTGCTTGAACCTTGCTCCCCTGTCTTCTACCAACACTGCCTGCTGCTGTATTCTCTAACCTATGTATTGCTTGGCTATGCTTTCCGGCCTGCTGTCTGTCTTGACCCATACTAAGCCTAATCTAGACAGAGTCCTGTGCCTGCCATCTGCCCAGATTTTTGCCCAATTTGATTTTGTCTGGCATCTATTTCTATGACCTGCTTCTGTTGTGTCCTAGATCAGTCTACTGTGGTCTGATAGGTCACACATTCTCAACAGGAGTATGGTTCTTAGGGATTAAAAACAACTTATTTTTTTTAATATATAAAGTAAAGATATACATACAGTATACAAACTGATATCATGATATATTTGTCTGTATTAGGGTCCTCCAGAGAAACAGAACCAACAGTATATATAGAGATATATAGAAAGAGATTTGTCATGAGAGATTAATTCAAGCCATTATGGAGACTGAGAAGTCCTGTGATCTGCTTTCTGCAAGCAAGAGGCCCAGGAAAGCTGATGGTGTAGTTCCAGTCCAAGCCACAACGCCTGAGAACCCAGGGGAGCCAATTGTGTAAGTCCCAGCCCAAGTCCAAAAGCCCAAGAACAAGGAGCACCGATATCCAAGGGCAGGAGAAGATGATGTCCCAGCTCCAGAAGAGGGAGGGAGTCTGCCCTTCCTCCACCCTTTTGTTCTACTCAGGCCCTTGGGATTGCATGGTGCCCATCCACGTTGGCGAGGTGATCTTTTACTCAGTCTACCAATTCAAATGCTAATCTTTTCCAAAAACCCTCATAGATACACCCAGAAATAACATTTTACAAGCTATCTGGGTAATAGCCCAGTGAAGTTGACACATAAAATTAACCATCTCACTGTGGTACCAAAATTTCATGGAGGAGAGCCATTTTAAAAAGTGTCTAAAAATGCTCCTTAGGAAAGCAATAACGAAAAGAAAAAGGTTGAGAAACACTGGGATGGGTGATGAGGCAGCAATTCAAGTTATAGGAGGAGTTATACAAGAAGAGTGGATGGTGAGGAAATAGAGGTAGCTGTGGTTGACCATTTGACTGAGAAGTAGATTATGGAGAGGATTCCAATCCAGCAAACAAACCATGAGCACTTAGTATGTGCCACCAGCTGTGGGAAACTCTTTCACATTTGTTTGCAAGAGCCTGTCCGTATTTTAGTTTCAATATACATGTTATGTTCCTTGCAGAAAAAACAGCAACATTTTCCATTGAGACTGTAGCTGACTTATCCCTCCTCTGCTTCGGCAGCTTTTATGCTAATTACCCACTAGAAGGTAACTTCTCATTCACATGTTGCAACATAAGACAATGAGAAACACAGCCCGGATTGTGTTTGTAGAAGCTCCTTTCATGGCAGCCTTTCAACAGGTTGGGCAATTTAAAAGATGCAGTTGTAACTCATTAAGATGCTCGAGGGAAACCTGAACATCCTTGACCTACTTTTGAAAAGAGGCAAGAAAAAATATGAGTAGGAATAAGCCAAGAAAACAATTTCAAGTTTTTGAACAATAGACTGTAGAAGCTCGTTAGCTGGACTTGAGATAGGCTAGCACAAGAGAACAGAATGTTGCTTAAAAGAAATCCAGCAATCATTTCTGTCTATTTGCTCTTCTAGAGTATGACTTTTGTTTGTTGGCTGGTTGGTTTTGAGTTTAAAAAAACTATTTTATTTTTCTCTCACAGCACTCATTAAGAATTTACTACTGAGACTTTGCATTTTACCCTAGGAAGATTGTCAGTGCTATGCATTTATCTCCTGTACTTCACTCCTGTGCTTTCCCTCTCTCCTACTTTCCTACTCCTGTCATGAGTGCTGGAGCAGGGGTGATGCTGTTGGGGTGGAAAGCTGAAATGGGAAGATGAATGAGCCACAGTGTCCACTTAGAATCTACAGCCAACTCTTGGCAGCTTATCCGTGGTAAATCCTGCTCTCTGCTTCTTGTTGACTTTATCACCCACTCTATGTGCTTAACTCCACGATGGATGTTATCACCAGCTCTGTTTATTCACAATGCCAAGAGCACCAGTTGAACAAGGGAAATATTCAGGAAAATCCACTTTTTAGGTGTCAACGTGACTAGAAAACAAAACAAAACCCCATCATTATTTTACTGAATTTGGCATTGTTTTAAAAATAACCATTTATATTTTGTCAAACTAGTTGTAGACACAGTTTTATTCCTCCTTTTTGGTCACACTTTGCACTCCAAAAGGAGGAGAAGAAGGGGAGGGCAGGTTTAAAAGCACTGCTCCCAGGGAGGGTCTGAATCACAATAAATGTGTGACTTTAGGTGATAGGAAAGCATTTTCTGCTCAGGTGCATCCAACTGAGAGGGGCCATTGACTACAGGACAGCAGAGACAAGGTACACTGGCAAGTAATCAGACAGCTTTTCCAGTTCTGGGTCATTTCACATTGTAGCATTAATCTTTTTTTTAAGTTTTATAAATTCTTGGAACATTAAACATACCCATTTAAACAATTCCTTCAATACAGTGAATATTTGCAGTATGCCCTGGAAATCAGAACACAGTGAATTTAATTTCTGCTGTGACATTGGCTGACTCTGTGACTTTCAGCCTTTTCAGTTTTCAGACTGGTATGGATGATGGAAAGCATATAGGCTTTGGAATTATTGTGACATGAGTTCAACTCCTATCTCTACTACTTATTAGCTTGTTGACCTTGAACAAGTTATTTAACTTCTTTGATCCTCAGTATCTTTATTTGTTCAACAGAGAGAAAGATATCTGTCTTGCAGGAACGATGCGAGGATCTAGTGAGATCATGTATGCAAAACACGCAACACATGGGAGGCACTGTGTAAGTGGCTGCTCTCGTAGGAGTATCTGCACAGAGATGGAGAAGGCGAGGTGACAAAAGGCATGAGTATCTGAGCTCATTAGCGATAGATGCTTCCTTAACCTCATGGTATCATTAGAGAATGAGGAGAATACAGCTAAGCCACAGAGTAATGCAGCTCTGTTCTATTTCTGCACAATCTAGTCACCACAGCAATTGGAATGTGCAGGGTTAAGGCTAACGGAAGGAGAGGAAGACAGAGAGAAAGAGAGAGAGAGGGAAAAGAACGGACAGTGGACAGACTCTGTTGTCCCTACAGGGAGAGAACCTCCTGGCATCCCTCCAGCTGCAGAACAGGAAGGAGAGGCAATGGCTGCCTGCTGGTGGTGCACACACCAAGCCAAGCTACCAAAGTGTTTCCTGCTTGGTCTCCACAGATGTTGTTCCTCAGGTCTGGATAAGTCCCCCGGCAAGTATTTTGCTGAAAGCAAGAAAGGCAGCTGTATAACTGCCTGGTCCACAGAGCTGACAAGCCACTGTGTCATCAAAGAAAGAGAGAGTCATGGGAAATAAAAGCCTGTGGTTCCACCTCTCAGGCAGGGAGTTAGGTGGCTGTGAGGTGGCACATTTGACCCTTGCTCATTAACAAAGTTTCTCTTTGTGTCCTCCTCCTCTTTGCCTGCCTGCCTGTTCCACTGGGTAGGCAGAGAGTGACTACCCAAATCATTATTAATAGTGTGTACTATGCTCCCAACATACATTTAACACATCTATATTGAATGTCTCCTACAAAAATAGTAAGGCAGACTCAGAGTAAGACTCAGAGACTCAAGTAAGTCCTAATATGGTAATCACATGTTCAAATAATTCTTAAATGCTACATATAATATGTAGACGCCAACCATAGAGGCGCTTAGGGAAAGGAGCCATGGAGATGACGAAGGCTTCACAGAGGAGATAACATTTGAGCTAGGATTACAGGGGAGGACGGGCCCAGAGGAGGATGGGGCAGGAGACGAGAAGGAGTGAGGCCATTCCAGGCAAAGTGAGGTACATGCACAGAGGTAAAGAGGACATGAGCCCACAGCATGTGTGGGGACTGGCGGGTAGTCTGATGTGCCTGGAACACAGGCTGTGTAAGACAGGGCAGCAGCAGGGGTGGAGGTAATGTGGCCAGAATGCCAAGGGTTTTCCATGCCAGTCTCTGGAGTTGGGCTCTCACCACAGGCCATGGCACCTTCGCCCTTGGTGGGTTTTAAGTATGGAGTGAAGGGATTATCTTCCTATTTTGGACAACTCTGTGGGCTTTAGAGTAGTGAATGGACTGAAAGAAGGTGAGGCTGGAAGCTGGGAGACTTCCCGCTAAGCGGTCACTGAAATTATGAATGCTGTCAAATGCTGCAAACTGGTGAAGGAGGATGGGGCCTGAGAATAAGTTCACTGGATTTGGAAGTTGGAGATTTTTGGTGGCATCTAATAGTAATTTCCTAGAACAATTCAAGTAGAAGTCAGATTACTAAGCCAATGTTTCTCAAAGTGTGGTCCCCAGACCAGCAGCATAAGCATCACCTGGGAACTTGCTAGAAATGCAAATTTCTCAGCTCACCCCAAAATTCTGGGAATGAAGCCCAGCAATTGGTGTTTTTACAATTTTACAGGCCTTTGAGTGATTCTGATGCATGCTAAAGTTTGAGAACAAATGGCCTAAATAAATCTCTTCTCCAAACATTCCTTGCTAGGACTCCAACTCTTAAACAACTGAGCCATTTGGTGTTCCCTAAATAATCATTAATATTATTGTTTCTCAGCTTTCTGAATAAGTTGTTCCTTTAACAGTCATGCACAATACATCTATATTCTCTGCCTGGCAATATTAAACTCATTGTTCAATATTAAACTTCAAATGTTACTTTCCTAGGGAGCCTCTCTAATTTCCTCCAGGCAGCCCTCCTATGAATACATTTGCACATATATATCTCATGACATTTATTTTATTGTGTTGTATTGTTTTGGTTTACTATCTGCCTTCCCTATTTAATAGAAGCTCCTTAGGAGTAGGGACTTCCTTGTCCATCTCTATTTCCACATTGTTCACATAGCAATTGCTCAATAAATGCAAAGAGAGGAAGTTGTAGTGGGTTGAGAAGTAAAAATAGCAAAGGATAAACTACTCTTTTAGGAGTGAAAGGAAAGATAAATTTGAAATATAAATAGAAGTACAATAGGAAGAGTGTGTGTGTGTGTGTGTGTGTGTGTATACGTGTATGTGTATGTGTCTGTGTGGCTGGAAGGAAATTGTTGGTAGAGGGGATTCAGCCAGTAGAGAGGGAGAGATGAATGATGGGCCAGTGGGAACCAGTGGATAATGAACTGCAAAATGGTCCTGGAAGAGGCAGAAGGGGATGAAATCAATGGTCAATGCAGAAGGATTAGCATTGAAAGAAGGAAAGACTCTTTTCTCTGAGATACACGGAAAAGATAGAAAGGTGAGTGCATAAGAGATAAGTTGTGAGGTTAGGAGGAGAGAGGGTGGAGCTTTCTTGGACCGCCTGCCAGTAGAAATGGTGAGGGCTAGGAAAGTTTTTGCTGCGGGGGAGGTGATATTTGAGCTAGGAGATGTCTTTAGTGAAGTAGGAAGTGAAGCCTTTTGCTAGGAAGGAAATGAGGGAACAGAAAGAGGGAAAGAGACTCCAGGAGAGTGGTAAAGGCTTATAAGTGCCAGGGAGGGGTTAGAGAGCAGCAGCTGGGGATTTTTTCGGGCTGATCCTTCTCCCTGACTCAAGATAAAGAAGAGCCCATCTATTTATCTAACTGTCTTTGGCAATAAAAGCAGTATGGGGGGATTTTCTCCAGGGGCTGTCTTTGTAATAAGATGCACGACTTCTGGATACAGCTTTCAGTATTAATATAGAAAGTATTCTAGCTCTATATAACAATTAATGCTGGAATATTCTAGAAATGATAACAATGCAATATATGGTAAGAATGTACAACTAAGGAAAATGTTTACGATCTATGAATTACCTGAGAAAGCAGGATAAAATCTATATGTATGCCTGGATTACAACTCTGTAGAAATATACATATGAAGAACAACTGAGCAAAACACACCAAATGCTATCAGCAGTAGCACTATAGGTCATTTTTCCTTTAATTTTTAAATTGACGTTTTTGTGTTTGTAATTAAAGTTAGGGGTGATAAACAGAACTGGTTCTTTCCTTACTGGCTTTCTCTTTTTATTAGGAACACTTAGAAGAGAGTATTTCAAAATAAAAAGCTGTAATGTGGAGCCAATCAACAGAATTGTTTGACCTTCTCCCATGTGAGGGGCAGAAGCAGGAAAAAAAATCCTTGAGTTGCCCCAGAGCTGGAGGCTGACAAGCAAGAGATTGGGTGCCGTGCTGTAGGGAAGCACAAAAGAGGTATGTGCCCAAGCCCTTGTCTCACAATACACTTGGAAGACTAAGCTTACAACAAATGATTAGAGGACAACTTACTCAGTGCTCAAGCGGGTCATCTAAACAATGGATGGGATTGGATCTCTGAGGCAGAAACCTGTCGGCAGGCAGAGGTCAACTGCATGCCATTGGGGTTGACCAGATGGACCTGGGCTGAAATCTCTGCATCCCTGCTTAGTAGCTGTGCAGTCTTGGACAACTTTCTGTCTGTGAAGTAGGAATAACAATCCCTGCTCATGGGTTGCTTGGAGTATTACAAACGATAAGGCAGGTAGAGAGCTCAAGACAGCATTTGACACACAAAAGCACTCCATAAATATTTACTGCCATTATCATTGTTATTATCTATGAATATTTATGACAGGGGAACTGATTTGGACTTGGGGCACGTTTAATTCTTTGGAGGGAACTCAAGGAGGTGAGCTGAGGGCCACTCTCTCTCCCTGCTGGAACCATGCTGTGGGCTCACCCCAGGCCTTCAGGAGGGGAGAGGGAGATGTGCAAGAGGGAACTCCGCATTGGTTCTTCTTTTGCTAGTGTTTGTGCTACTTCCCCACTTCTAACAGGTGCGTGGTACTCCAGAGCACCCTTTCACCTTCCTCTCCCACTCTTCTGTTCTGTTTTTCTTCTCTTCAACTCTTTTACTTCCCTTTTCTCCTCAAAACCCCAAGTGGTGGATGAGTCAGGAACTACACCACCTTTTACATGTTCTAAGTCTGCCTTTTTTGAAACCGAAAGGTTGTCTTCTAATTCCTGCACTTACAGTTTACATAAGTCTGTGTTCACCCTATCTGTTTCTTCCCTTAATTTTAAAATATCTATTTCCCTAGCCATTGTCTACAGTGAATACGCTCAAATGATAGTCATTGGTAGAGAGACGAGGATTCCAAGCCATAAGAGTTCAATTAAGGAAGGCTTTTTTGAGGTAACCGTGTCTTTCAAAAGAAACCAACAGAGGTGTGAACTGTCTGCGGGGCTCTTCTCGGCAATGAAGTGTCCCTTCTGCATTCAGATACAGATCTTCATGGAGGAAACATTCTCTGTCTTACTACCATCTATTCTCTTCCTGCTTAGACTGTTAGTGTTTTAAGAGCGAAGGAGTCAAAGATTTGGGGAAAAAGAAAAGTTTGGATTACTGATCTGAGCAAGTAGAAAAAGCAGTCATATTACATTATTCTTAACAGATCAGAACGGTTAAAAACAAAAACAAGGTGGTATCCTGGATATTCAGGTACAATCACCCCTTACCTGCTGATTCCTATTTCACATTCCATTCCACATTAAGGAATAATAATAATGATGTACTTTCAGCTTTCTCAGAAACCCGATTTGCATATTTACAGAGTCATTATCTTCAGCATCAGATACCTGGTCTGAGCCCAGCAATTACCACCGCTGCCTCTTTGGACACATTAGCAAACATACACACCAATGATTTGTACTTTCCTATAAAATTACTCTTTCCTTTTTAAGAGTGTTTTCAGAGGCAAACCCTATCGTTAAGGCCATGTATGCTTCCATTATAAATACCTGTTGGCAGCCATTAATTATCTCCTGATGAATTACTTACTTAGAAGGAGATTTTTTTTTTTGTGCTTACTTTAAAACATGGGGTTTCTCCTCCTTACTTTTGATGCCCCCACTTCATACTTAGTTAACCATTTCAAATTCCACATAATAAGAAAATGTTCCCTTTTCTTCTGCTTCAGAGGAATTAGATGTGATCTGTACCCAGATGGTATGAAGATCTTCTATATTTTAAGGTGGAAACTTTCTGTGTGTCTGGACCTCACTTCTCAAAAATTTCTTGGCTAATCATGGAGGAAGAATATAAGAATGTAGGTAAAACAATTGAATAGTCTCTGAAAACAAATGTCCTAACATTCATAAATATTCCGAATTGCATAACCATTTTAGTGAGTGAAGCACTGAGACTAATCCAATAATATTGTGGTTTGATAATTACACAGTTGTGGATTTATGATGCTCTTGAATTGGGGAGATGTCTTGGTGCATACAGGTCAACCCTTTCATACATCATTATATATAAAAAGTACACACCCGCTTAGGAAGTGAAGTGTAATACCTCCTAGCATAAGATACTTAAGAGAAGTTTTTAAGTCAGGTAGACAAAAAGTGAGCATTCCTATACTAATTTTCCTGCTTATCTCATGGACAGCAGAGGATTTTGGAATCCTGATCAAGTTTTATAGGTATCATTTTTCATAGAGTACATGCACATGAAAAAATAGGTCATTACAAAGGGAGAATCTTAAATTTTCTTCTCTTTATCATCAATTAAACAGAGATAATCACATTTGTAAAAGGGCAAAAATACATCAAGAAACCCAAATTACAAATTAGTTATACCCTTAATTAAAGTAGAGACAATTGGGTCTAAGTTTAGTGGAAGGGTCTGACTGGTTCCTCATTCTCACAGCTAGTTTGAATCTTGAGGTTAATTCCTGCCTTCTAGAACTTGTCCTGTGTTTGGCTGAACTTTGTGGACCTTTCATAGCATGGGTCTTTTTTGAGCACTTACTCTATGCAAGACAAAGAACCAACTACAATGGAGTTTACAAACATGAATAAGGGACGAATAAGAGTTGGTTCCTGTCTTCACATGGTTACAATCCAGCTGTATAGGCCACCTCAGTTCATTTCTTGCAGGCTGGGGATGGGATGAAATGAAAGTGGCCTCAAAATTAATCACAGTGCTCTCTACTTTCCTGTAGCCCTACGCTTTACCCCTTTTGTAGTCATGTTATTTGTATGTGGCCTCCCTCAATGCACTGTGATCCTAAGGAGCAGGGGCTGGGTCTTAGTTATATCTGTATTGCCACAGAGTCAAGCATGTGCTTTGTAAACAGCAGGCTCCCAAAAAATGTTTTAAAAGAACATGTATTCACTTGTTTAAGTTTCCTAATTACAGTGGGTCAGCTTGTTCTGTATCAATATGGGAGTGACAAGAATCTGGTGGCCCTCTGCCCATAGGTCCCCACACTAAATATCATCTTGAAGTTCTTCACACTGTTGCACCAAGGTGGAGTGGAATGAGATGGAATAAGAAGTCAGAAACAGTGGGGTTTTTATCTCAGCTCTGTCACTAATTACTTATTTAACCTTGGGCAAGACACTCAAACTCTATCTCAGTTTCTTGATCTGTGAAATGGGGATACTAATGACTGGCCTGCCTATTTCCCACGATTGCTATTTCCCACTATCTCACTGAGGATCCAATGAGATAATATACTTAAAAGTGTTTTGGAAAGTATAAAGCACTGCACAAATGAAAGGCATTATTAAAAGGAATCTTTTAAATTCCTGCTTCCACAAACATCTCATCACATGTCCTTGGGTTCATGGGTTATGTGGCAAGATATGTGGAGTGGCTCAGCCTATGCTTGATATCTACCCCAGAACATCTTCTTCTTCATCTCCAAGACATCTAGACATTCTTCCAGTCTTGCATCTCTCCCCAGTTTAATAGATACGTATGTTCCTCGTTCAACATTCATTTAAAACCTGTCATTGAGCACTTATGTACACTACTATGCTAGAAACTGGGGCAAATTAAAAGAATAAGACAATCTCTTCCCTTGAGGGTTTTTATAGCTTGCTGAATCTGAGGGGTCAGATATCAGAACAAGTAAGTGCCCAATCCTGCATTTGTTTGGGGAGGCAATTTTGTATTCATTTTAATTATTAATAGTATAGATGTATATGTATGTTCTTAGTTTTGACTAAAACTAAAACTCTTCGTAGCCCTTATTCAAGTTTTTCTACTGTTAATGGTTTTTGGATTTAAATTGTAGAGATTGGGAATTTTTTTTCAGATGAAAGTTTGTGGGATCCCATTTTTATTTTTATCAGCGCAGCTATGGAACTTTAAGGAATAACAACAGCTGTGATTCATTATAGGACCCCCCTGAATATTTTCTTGCCAATTTCTCTTATAAAGTAGTATTTGCTTTGACTAGAAGCACTGTCCTTGGGGAAGATCATTCCCCAATCCAGTTGAGCAATTAAACTGCTAGGTACATTTGGGGCTGACATCTCCAGGCAGATCCTGGCATTTCATGTGTTCAGCTGCTGCTCAAGTTTTGAGACACCACCACAAGTTCCCCTGGCTTCTGTCTGATAGGGACAAGGGAAATAGTCACCTACATGCAGAGTGGAATTTAGGCTTAACTTTGGGGAAAGGCCAGTTGCAAGAGTACAATGCCATATTGCTAATCAATCAGGCTACTCTGAACTCTCCCTAAGGCAGTCAACAGCCACTGCTGTTACTCCAGCAGTTTCCCCTTCCAGCTATCTATCCAGTCCTTGAGAAACTGTACATCTATTTTAATAATGTTGTCATAGCTGCAGTCACTTCTGGAGTTGCTCTTTGGGGATAATTCTTCTTCTCTTGCCTACATATCTCCTCTACTAAATCTCCCTTTCCCCCATCTCTCCCACATCTAGGAATTGCCTCATCATGCCTCAAGGTACTGAGGTCACTGCTGATTCCTTGATCTACCGTTCCTCTCTCACCTGTGCAGTTATTAGTCTTAGGAGCCAGTGCCCATCTTTTCTGCATTCCCACAGCCCCTGCCTAACTCCTTATCTTCCCGGTTCAGGGAAGAAGCTCTGATTTCTTTTGTTTACCTGCCTCCATACATGTTTTTCCCATGCCTGGAACATCCTTAAACCTCTAAACCTGAGAAATCTCCTCTTTTCTTCACTTGATTAAATTAGTCTTTTGGTCCTCCAATTATTAGTCCAGCTGTCGAGTTCTTCCTGGAAGCCTTCCCTGACTACAGGATCTGAACTGTCAGTTCACGTGTCCTCTCTTTCTTTATGCCTCAGCTCCTTGTAAATAGTCACTAAAATGCTAGTTGATGGGTTGGACTTGCTTGTTCTTATCTCTTAGTCTTTGCTGATTCTAATTTCTTCCCTTGATTTTCCACTCCTTTTTTGTTTTGTTTTTTACCAGTTTATTTCCATAGCGTCCTTCAAAACATGTCTTTCAAAACATTTCTTCAGTCATAGCCTTCTCCTACTTCCATTCATAACATTTGAACCTATGCAGTAAGTTTAACATTATAACGAATTCAACAAAAGTTATATGTGAACATAAGAGCTGCTATATTTAAAACAGTCACCTTGAGAAACTGCACATCTATTTTAATAATGTTTTCATAGCTGCGGTCACTTCTGGAGTTGCTCTTTGGGGATAATTACCTTACACTCTTCTGAATCTATTGTAATAGTGACAAATCTGACCTTTGTAGGTGATTTTTCAAATTTTTCTATAGCCAAGTCACTGTGAACTATCTTTGGTAAGTAAAGAGGATGATCAAACTGGTAACAGTTTGGGGGACAACAACTAAAAAGTAATGTTATCTTTCTCTGAACGTATTTTCACAAAAGAAATTCCAAAACTATTTCTGACTAATTATGTGATTTTTGAAAAGAGTTTCTAGCATCCCAGGATGACTACTTTTGATAATAGTACTTGCTTATCTGTTTTAAAGAGCTTATTAAAATTAGTTTGGGGACATTATAGGCCTATGCTCATACTGACTTGCACTTGTTTAGTGTTGTTTTACATTCTAGTTCAACATCTACCATGCGATAGGTGCTGGGGATGAACAGGCCATGGTCCTTACCCATAAGGACCTCCTAATCTAGTTGAGAAAATAGAAATACAAAAAATCCTGTGTGAAAAATAGATATCGGTGTAAGATAAAGAAGCAGTACAGTGTTGGAACTGTCTGTTAGGGTTAGGAATTTGGTACAGTGTTGGCAAAGCCTTCTAAGGACTGAAATATGAGTGATGATCAGAAGTTCATCAAGAAGAGGAGAGAAGGAGAGGAGGAGGAGTTGTTCTAAGACAGGATTAGAAGGTACAGAGACTGAAACAGCAAGATATGTTTGGGGAATCTCAAGTCGCATAATACTGTTACTGTGTGAAGTTCACAATGGGGACAGGGAGGACTGGAGATGGGGCCCAGTGAGGGAAAAGCCTTGTGTGTACCCTTTTTAGAAGTTTGGACTTTATCCTATAGGAGTTAGGAAGAGGCTCTGTGGGTAGAATTTCTCATCCCAACAGGATTGTAAACTCCCACATCCAATTAGTCACAATAGGTTTTGCTCCAACTCCCACCCTCAGTTTTGTTTTTCAAGATTGTCTCATATCCAGCCCTCTGACATCTGCCTCATTAGTTCAGGCCTTCGTCACTCCATGCCTGGATTGTTTCACAAACTCCTGACTGGTCCTGGGGTTCCAGTTCACTTCTTGCTCCTGACAATCAATTTTGTACAGGATTATCAGAGCGGTCTTCCTTTCCATCAAGTTTAACCCCTCTTCAAAAACCTTCAGTAGTTTTCTGTGACCTGAGAGAAAACTGCCTCCCCATCTTTTCAGTTTACCATTCAAAGTCTGCATAATCTGTTTGCAACACCCTTTCCTCCTTCCCTCCCCTCACTGCTAACCATGCCAGAACTCATTTACTCTACCTTTGCTTTTATGATGGTTCTCCTCTGGAATGACAGGCCCACACAACTTCTGTTGTTGTTAATTTCAGCTCTTTTCTTAGAAGCCCACTTGTGCCCAGGCCTGGTCACATGGTCCACTCTCCTGCCCTGGAAGTAGTTACTTTTCTGCTTATATTCTCTTACTATATATATGCTTATATTCTCTTACTATATATATATGTTTATATTCTTTTACTATATATATGCATCCACAATTAATATACAATTAATATACAGCATTGTTTTAAAAAAATTAAATATACGTAAATGGTACACTTTATGTCTCCTTATGCAATTAGTATTTTCACTATCATTTGGTTTTTAAGATTAATCCCTCTGACATATATAAATGAAGTCTTTTCAGCTACCGTATTGCATTTCATTTTATAAATAGACCACACGTTATTCATCCATTCCTCTAAGCGTGGGCATTTAGGTTGTTCTTAGTTTTTGGCTATTACAATGTTACAATGAATATTCTTCGATGGTCTCCTTGTCTTATACAAATTTTACGGACTTCTCAAGATCTTGCTTTCATCCCAGTTACTCCATGAAAGCCTCCCCTGAATCCCTATCCCGTTGCAGCAAAGTCAAGGTCCTCGAAGTAGCCTGTGCATCTCTGGTATTCCCCTGTGCCGAGCACATTGCTACGCAAAGTGAGGCGCCTCCGAAATATTTGCCGAAAGAATGAGCGAATGAATGAATGAATGATGCAGCACAATCCAGGCGATAGCTCCGTTTCTTTTAAATGCACTTTGGCGCCTCAGACCCCATTTCCTTCTTTGACAGCGCTAGTCATTCTACCGCATTCCTCTAGTCAGCAAGGCAGTGTGTGGATGTGTGGGTGTGTGGGGGCGATACCGATGTCACTAGACGAGGGCTGCCTCTCTGGGCAAGTTCACGATCCCGGCAAACCCCAGTGCTTGAAGTTCAGAGCCCTAACCGCCGCCCCCGCGCCCGCGGGGTGGGGTACGGCCCAGCTCGCTGCTGCAGCGCCGAGCTCGGCGCGCCGGCCCGAGGCGGGTCGGGGAGGGGGCGTCTGCCGACTTGTAGTGGATCCCTCCGCGCGGAGCTCGGCCGGCGCTTCTTCCTGCGGGAAACCCCTGGGTGCCCAAGGCGGCGCGGCCGCGGCGACAGAGGGGCGGGACTTGCGGTGGGAGGAGGCGGCCGAGGCGGAAGGACACACGAGGCTGCTTGGCTGCACACCCGAGAAAGTTTCAGCCAAGCTTCGGGCGGCGGCTGAGGCGGCGGCCGAGGAGCGACGGACTCGGGGTGCGGGGCGTCGAGGCACTTAAGCCTGGGCTTTGGGCGGTTGCGCCAGGCTGTGAGCCGCAGAAGCAGGAGGAGGGGAGGACAAAGTGGGGCTCCTCTGTCGGGACCCCCTCCCCATGTGGATCTGCCTAGGCGGCGGCGGCGGAGGAGGAGGCGACCGAGAAGATGCCCGCCCTGCGCCCCGCTCCGCTGTGGGCGCTGCTTGCTCTCTGGCTGTGCCGCGTGGCCCCCGCGCGTGGTGAGTATCGGGCTGTCTCCCGCGCCCCCCGCCCCCGCCTGGCCGGCCACCTGGGGCGACCATTCCCCCTTCCGTCCCTCTCTGCGCGCGAGGGCCGGCTCGGCCGCCGGCGCGGAGTGCGGCCACTAAGTTCCCGAAAGTCTGGACGTCGTCGGGGCCCCGCTCGTGGCCGGCCCCTCCCCCGCGCTCCCCGCCGCCTCTGCGCCCCGCGGCCCCCCACACGCCTTTGGCCGGAGTGTCAGAATCTCCCTTTTCCGAGGACTTGAGTTCGGGAGTTGGGCAGTGTTGCCTTCAGCTTCGGCGTCTCGGGCCGAGGGGAGCAGCCCGCGCGGACCGTCGCCGGCCGGGATGGGCTGAGCGAAGGAATGCTAGACCCCAGCGTGGAGCGCGCGGGGCAGGGCCTCGCAGCCCAGCCGCCGGCACCTCCACGGCCGGACTTGGCTTTGCCCAAGGGAGGCACGCACAGTCTGTGTGTGGGGGTCTGGTCTGGATGGGGACAGGGTTTTGCGGCTCGCCTGGGTTTGACACTCCGACCGGACCGACGGTCTGGATGAGGCGGGTGTGGTGCTGGTGTCTCTGAAAGGTGGAGGCACGAGCGGCAGGGAAACTGGTGTGGCCGCACGCTGAGGCACATGATTTAAAAATCTCAACCGCTGTTATTCTTTCCGAGGCGCGGAGCTCTGGTGCTGTTGCAGTGTGTGTCCAGACTCAGGAATGTGGTGTGACGATCACCAACTCCTCCAACCTGGCAGCAGCGTTTGCTGCTCTTTTGGCATGGCTGGGGGTGGGGCAGGGGCGGGTGAGGAAAAGTTGGATACGTTAATTCAAAGCGCTTCCTTAGAAAGCCTCTTTATGGTTGGATATTTCCAACAGTCTTTCAGAGCACGGTTGGAACAAGGAAAGGAAATCGAATCGAATCATGCCTTACCCATCCCACCCACAGTTTTAGATTCTGAATTTCTTCAGACTGTTTAGTAGGAAGAGGTTGGGCTTTGGAGCCCTGCTCTGCAATCCTGGCTTCAAATCTCTGCTGTATTAACTCACCAATAAAATGGGAATGAAATTACTCAGCTAATAGGATTAATTTAAAAACGCATGTTAAACCTATGGCACTCAAAAGGTGTTCAGAAAGTCCTTTCAGGGCAGGGACTGTGTTTTATTCTTTATGAAATCTACGCTTCCAATGGGATGATGCTTTGTGCATGTTTGTTGAACTGAAAGGAGCCCTTTTTTTTCCTGGGCCTAATCTGAAGAAAGATTTTGCCTTTACCAAAAAACTAGTACATGAACTACATCTCTTTTCAGAGGAAAGGTTAAGAAGATGATGAGCTTCAGAAAAATATGGTCTTTGTTCATTGTTAATAGGCAGTTGATATGCCAATCACAGATGTGTAAAAAGAGAACAAAGTTGTTTATCACCTGAAAACAGTACTGGGTTGTTCAGCACCAACTGGATACTTCTTGGAAAGTTCAAATTTCATACATCTCTAGGTGTAAGAATTTCAGAAGTGGAATAGGAGGCTTTGTGATGATGAAACAAAATTGTTGTTTCTGAAACAGTTAATAAAGAGTGTATAATGGTATTTTTGCCTTTCCTTTTTCTTTGAGTGAAAACTTTACTGTAAGTGTAGATTTAAGACACAGAGGAGTCTGGTCAATGAGAGAGTTCTGAGGGTTACAATCCTTGCTCTACCATTAACTTGTAGTAAATAACTTAATTTTTATGATCTGGAGTCTCCTCACCTGTGAAATAGGACAAAAGGAATAACCTACTTTAGAGAGTTGTAAGAAATATTAAATATGATTGTAAAGTGATTTGCAAAATTAAGTGTTAAATGATAAGACTGATGTCAGAAGTGGGATTACCCTGCCACATAGGGCTTGTTTTACCCTAGTACCTCAGTGCATAAAACTATGAGTTACTGCTGTTAGTAGCTAGCTTTTAAGTAGTAAAGTTGAGTGTTAGGTTGGCTCAAAGAATAGGATTTAGATATTTTGATTTTTAGACAGGTGTTCTTTAGATGCTAAACTACTGCAACAGAAGAGATTAAAAAGTCTGTTTCTTGGTACAGATCTTAAGTCTTCTCAGAGTCTAGCAGTGAAGGCTTCTTGAATCCTCCTAATTTATTATTGTGTTTTGCCAGGGTACCAATTATAACACCCTTTCAAACTTTTGAGTGTTCCTGTGTTTGGCTTGTGGCCAGTTGTTAATTTAAACATCACTGAGTCCTAAGGCAAGGAGCTGTCAGCCCATCTGTCTGATTGTCTAAACAGCTATCCAGGACCACCCCTTGCTCCTTGTTTTCTTTTGCTTTGCAATGGGAAGTGACTCCCTGATTTTTTTTGCTGCCTGCTAGATAATTTCTCAGTTGAATTCTTCTCTTCCTTTTAAAAAAAATCACAAAGAACAATTGTTTTTTTCTTTTATATTGAGATGAAATTTACCCTAAAACTATTTTCCCCTTTTCTTTCTTCTTCTTTCTGTATTATTGTTACTCCTTTTCTTGGGTGGAGTGGAGGAGAGTGATTACTTCTACTCTCTCTCATTTTTCCCTATGTTTGGATTTTTAAGATATTTACCCACATCTCCTTGGCATCTCTTTGTCCCATTCCCACTCTGCTGCTTCTCCTGTAGGCTTCTGTGGCATAGAGGAGCAACTTTTGGTTCACCTGGATTATAGTTGCTGACTTCAGGACCTTTAGAGAATGTTTAAATTCAGTGGGATATGCTTGGATGCTTCAGAGCAGCCTTATAATACATTTTAAAAATATCACACCCACAGAAATTCTATTTTGCCCACAAAATTTGCATTGATCTAGTTCCCACTCTCTGATGCCATTCCTAGTGATCCTGCTCTCTGCCCCTTCCATTGTAGTAGAACACAGCTCTGTCCTGGCTGCTTCAAAATTAGCTGGGGTGATTCTTGGACTCGAAACCCAGGGATTCTGATACAGCAGGTCTGAGAGTCCATATTTTTCCAAGGTTTATAGGTGATTCTGACATAGTAACATAGGTGGAACACACTGATTAAATTTTTTGCCTTTAGGTGTATATACGGGGTCTTTCCTTCTAAATTTCAATAACTTCTATAATGAAACTAACCTTAGCCATTCCAATATTTAATGATTCTAACTCTCAAGGAGTTTTAAAGTTGCTAACATAAAAGCTATGGAATATAATGTCATTTCTTTTGTTCATCTGGATACAATGAGTCTCCATTATCTCTTTAAGGGGCCTCATATATTTGAATGATATTATAAATTCCCCTCCCCTTTTCTTCTATTGTCTCTTTTTCCTTAGGCATTATTCATATATGTCATTTTTGGAACCTTTATTTGTCTGTAATGATTTTAGAGAAAAACATTCCAAGGCATGATTTGAATGATAATATAATAAGAGATTTTCGGCCAGGTGTGGTGGCTCACACCTGTAATTCTAATCTTTGGGAGGCTGAGGCGGAAGGATTGCTTGAGGCCAGGAGTTCAAGACCAGTCTGAGCAAGAGTGAGACTCTGTCTCTACAAAAAAATAGAAAAATTAGCCAGGTGTGGTGATGTGAGCCTGTAGTCCCAGCTACTCAGGAAGCTGAGGCAAGAGGATTGCTTGAGCCCAGGAGTTTGAGGTTGCAGTGAGCTACAATGATGCCACTCCGGTGTGGGGTGGGGGTGGGGGGAGGTGGGGAACAGAGTAAGACCCAGTCTCAAAAAAATAAAAAAGATTTTTACATCATCTTTATATTGTGTTTACACTCCATATTTAAGTGTTTCCTTTCTTGAGATCTCTATCTGAATGCCAAAACTTGAAATATTCATTTTCCTTCCACCTTTTCCTAATTATCCTTCTCCTGTCTTGTTCCTTTTCTCAGTAAATGACTTGAAACCAAAAGGTTTTCTTTTCTTCTACTTTTCTTTCTTCCTCAGTCTCCTATATGTGTAGTATTTTATAGAGATAACTGGAAGAGGAGCCAGAAGGCCAGAATTCTCCTCCAGGTCTGTGACTAATTGGTTTTGTGACCTTGTAGGAGAGGCACTGTTTTGGTCCTCCCCTTTCTCATGTACTTTGTCTATGGTCACAGAACCAGTGAGAGTTGAGACTAGAATTTCTCTCTTCTGGTCCTCAGTCCAGTGCCTCACCCCTCTCCACACTGCTTCCGTCTCATGTACAAATGAGCTTATGTACACAAAACACAAAACACCTATGACATCCTCAAGTACTTGTTAATGTGTACATGAGGAAAAGAATTGTATCTTTTAATTTATGTGTTTAATGCTCATACCCCTACCCCTGTACTTGGCATGGTGCCTTGACATCTAATAGGCACTCAATAAATATTTATTCAATTGAACAATTACTTTTAGTCATTTTCTTGTTCTGGAGTACTATGGTACTCCCAGATGTTTTTGAAATAGTGTTTGCAAGAATTGTTTCTTGCCTTACATTTGGGGAAAAACCAAATTTTTCCCATCCCCAGAAATTTTATTTAAACTTGCCATTTTGAATTTCTTTGTGTGTGGGTTTCTTTTTTCTTTTTTTTTTTTCTGATCACTTCTGCAATTTATAAAGGTCACTGTGACTTTGGAATCTAACTTCAAAGGTGCTGGCATCCACCCCCTGCCTCTCACTCAAATTTGCTCTACTGCTTCCTGTATTACTATATTACTAGGCCAGCAATTTCTATTATTGTGTTTACAGTTGCCACATCTTATTGTAATTTTGTCATTTTGGGGACTAGTCATTTTTGGAATACTGTTTTTAAAGTTAGAGTTAACTAAATTTATGTTTGTTTTGATGAACTTTTTTGACGTTTTTCATCTCTGGCTGGATATTGCAAACTTACACTGAGAGAATATGTACATTTAGTAAAGTATATTTGTTTTTTTCCCCACCAAGACAGTTCCCCAAACATCCTACCAACAAAAACTAAAGGCAAGAGATGATAAATAAATATCTGAGAGAATCCCATAGTGTGTGAGCCGACTCTGCCATAAGATTTTGCTCCTTGAGGGCAGAGACTATGCTACACACATCCCTTCTCTGTGCTACAGAACTTGTCTGGAATATGCCCAACATTCAGAGTCAACTAAGTAGCAGGTCTTGGTCATAGTACCTGTGACTCTTGCTTTGCCACTTTTGGGACATTCTGTAGGAGAGGCTGATGATGAGTCTGGGTGTGTCTCTATGCCCTTTATTCCTTTGAAGAGATAGGATCAGTTGAAAGCTGTCCACACCTACAGACTTGTATGCTATCCCTTTTTAATAATTAAGGAGTGGCTGAAATTTTTCTCTTTGTTGTCTTATGCATTGGCAGGCACTTTAAAGTTCGTCTAGTCCTTCTATCCACCCCATGCTGAATCTGATCCTTTTACAATGTCTCCTGGTCAAGAGATAGCATACCTTCTCTCTACTTGAACACCTTTTGTGGTAGATAGCTCCCTGCCTCCAGAGACAATTTATTCCATCTTTGGCCAGCTCTAATTCTTAGAAAGATCTTATATTCAGCTGTAATCTACTTCCTTATGACTTATACCCATTAAGATCTTCTCAGGAATTTGTCTCACAGAGCACTGTGTGGGTGACAGGGATCCAAAAGGGGTGCTTATATGTACCCGCTACTGAATGGACACTCAACCCTCCATTTAAGGAGTGAAATCCAGTGAGGAGCATGAAGACGATCCCTGTGGTATGATTGCTTGGGTGAACCATCTTAGCCTTGCATGTTTCATACCTCCCTGCCCGGGTGGACGCTGGTGGGAGGAAAGAATTTGTGGAGCAGTATTTCCCTTACCTCTCTTATGATAAGAATACCTTCATGTTCTGGAGACTCTGATTCAGTGGGTCTAGAATTGTGTCTGGGAATTTGTATATTTAAGAAATAGCCAGGTGATTCTTATATTAAGGAAGTTTTAGAATCACTGTAGAGTGAATCTGGGGAAGGTCAAGGTTTTTTTGTTGTTGTTGTTTTGGTTTGGTTTTTTGTTTGTTTGTCCTTTGACAGTGCTAGAGTTGAGTTACTTTAATTGGGTCCTGTGATCATTTTTATCCCCTTGAAAGTGCCTGCTTCTTGCTGAATGCCTAACTTACTATAGAAAAGGAAGTGGCTCTTGTATAAGGACAGTAAAGTTGTTTGTTTTGTCTCTCTCTCTCTTTTTTTTTTTTTTATCTGCTAACTGTCCTATGTTGTAGGATTTCTATTTATGTCATGGATGACTTTGGTGGAAGCCTCTTTATCTCTCCATCAGAATGTTTCCTGAGATGCTAGAATGCATAGGAGTTCACAGCCTTTTTGGTGCCCACTAAAGAATTATGTCTTCAGTCCTTGTGAATGATGCTTCCGTTGAGGATGTCTGTTTATTAACTCATGAACACATATCTGGTGTCAGGAATTTCCCTCAGATGTGTTACTATGAAGAGATAAAAGGTCACTCATTTCAGGCAGTCTTGCTTTTGGGGTGTCTAGGCTGCTGCGGCAAATGGAATAAGGAAGGGAGAATAAAGGAGGAATCTGGGGCCTCTTGAGCAAAACAGAGCAGTCTGCAAGAAGGGACCCAGGATCGCTCCTCTTACAAAGACATCTGATGTCCTTGCGAGGGGAAGGAAGTGGCTTCAGATCTGAAAGGATATGCTCATGGGCTTGGGACAGCACAGGCTGTGCAATACTCACTGGTGGTGGGAGGAGGCTTGCTATAGATCTGCTTTTTTCTCTCCTTTTTTTGAGGAGAATATTAGCTCTTTGGCAGAAAATACATTGTGGCCTTAAAAAGAAGAGTAAAGCCAAGAAAGGGGATGATAAGAACCACAGCTTGGAGTGAGAAAAGCAAAGAAATTTTTGTATTAATTAATTTATATATAAATATGTATTATACATTTATACATATATAAATTATATATAAATGTATTATACATCTATACATATATAAATTATATATAAATATGTATTATACATTTCTGTATAATTCTCTGGTAGGATGCCTAGCTCTTGGCTCTAAGATTTATTATTTTTGTACCTCTGCTGTCTTAATGGTGTATTGGGGAGTACTATGGTATGTTGTCACACTTAATTTGTGTGTTTCCCTTGGCATCATGTGGTAGCAAGTACAGGGTAGTCTGCTCTTCTAGATGTGTGGGAATCATTGACCAAGTGGAAGATATGGTCCTGCCCCCAAGGAGCTGACATCATTGTGGAGCCAAGACAGATGAGCACACAGACTGTATTATGAAATATAGTCATTTAGTCATTTATCTACAGTCTGTGAAAGCAGTTTCCTGCAGTCAGGGTGACTGAGAGCTGTAGGGTATAGGGGAGTAAACTTCAGGTCCTGATACCACCGGGGCACAGCGACCGCCAGCTCACCCTTGCTGGGTTTGTCTGCTGTTGTGAGCTGTCTGCCATTTTCTGCTTTCTTTGTTGTAATTTAGAAGTATCAAAACTTGAATTGGGGAAAAGACAAAGACCCCTTTGTCTAGTGGGGGTGTAAATACAAATTTGGCACATGTTGTGGTGTCTATTATGTTTATTATTGAGTTTGTGGCAAGAGAGACAGCTGTGTTCTTAGTCCTGGATGCCAAGCTTGATCTAGGACAAGTTAAGGTGGAAATATCTTCTTTGGAAGATTCAGTTCTCAGTGGCAATAGCTGAAGGAACTTCTTGTCACAGCCAGGCAAAGACTGAAGTGTGGTGTGGCCATGCCCAGCGTTGCAGCCTCAGGTGACATTGATTAATCATACTAACATCTCCCTCACCCTTTTGTACTTGTCTTGGCAAAACCCTGTTCTACTAGCTCCTCAAACATTTGGGCTTTGCTAGTTATGTATGATTGAACAAGTTCTTGGGGGTTCATTTTGCTGTTCCTTGCCCCTCTTGAACTTCAGGCCAGCTACCTTGGTCCAGCTGTGGTACCCTTGGTCTTCAGGCCAGGCAGTGAGGGGCCTGGGTCTCTCTTCCCATTGTAGACTGAAGCACCTTTCCCTGGAGGCCTGCCTAGGGCAGTTTCTGGTCTCCAAGTCAGTTCCTTTTGCAGGATATCGGCAGCTGGGCAGGGCAGTAATTCTGGCTTCTTTGAATACATCAGCCAAACATCGTGCCAAGCTGGACTCATTATGCGCAAAGACAGGTTGGATATGGGTGTTGCAGAACCTGTTTCTGGGTTAAGAGTAGCTCCCTCACCCTTCTATATGTTTATTCATATGAAGAGAATGTGTGTGTATTTTGTGAGGTAAGGAAAACATGATGGTAATATTATGATTGGAGTCAGATATTGTCTCCTTAATAATATGTTGCTTTTAACAAACAGCGTTCCTTTAAAATGCAATTTTGCTTGCTGAATAAGGTGTTATACAAGAAGCTGTGGTTATATTCTAAAGTAAACTGCCTTGTTCAGAAGAAGCAGGTGCATTTTTAAATTGTTGTTTGCTTCATTTTTATTCTTATTCTTTGTGTGTGTAAGAAGATTCTGAAAGGGTTTTAAGCCTTGAACATTTTCAATGGTCTATTTTAACTGGTACCTAGCAGGGAGAGATTGCTCTGTTGGTATATTTTTCTGACATTCAAATAAGAATAATTGAATGCTGTCTGCTTACTCTATTTTGTTGGGTTTCTAAATATGAGTAGTCACAAAACTAGACAGTGCTAATGTGTTAACTTTTATAAATGGTTAATGTGGTAAGCTCTGCAAAGGCACTTTTGCTTATTCTCTGCTCTCACGTGCTTTTGTTCAGAAAGTGTTTTGACTTAATTGAAGTTTGAGGGCATGTATATTTTGATTATTACTTTTTATTATGTTTTCCTTTGTTGTGAACATGACTTTATTTGCTAGATCTTCTTTAATAAGAAACATTAAGGACATTTACTTTATGTTGTCATTTAAAGCACTTTCTCATGTTCATGAGGATTTTTAGGGAAAAGACCATATCGCTAAAGATTTGAATCATGCAAATCTTTGACATTATGTTACTATTTAAAGTAACTATATATATATATATAGTGGCTCCTGTAACATATACTTTCTAAGAGATGTAAACAAAATTGCTGTAACTAAAAACAAACATTGTAACAGTTTAAGGTAGGTTTACATAGCAACAGAATTATTTCTTATATTTCCACACAATTAACTTATATTTATACTTTGTTGATTTTCTCTGGCACCTTTACAAGATTTTTTTTTTTTTTTGGTAATAAAAAGTAGTTATATTTAAAAGTAGTTAAGGATATTTGAAAAATCTAGAAAAGTATAAGAAAAATATTCACAATCATGCCACTGTTAATATTTTAGTATACATTTTTGGTATTTTTTCCCTTAGTTTTTGATTGATATATATCAATTTTCTGTTCTTTCTTTAATTATTATAAATATTTTTCATGTTTTCAATCATTTCTTATAAATTTAATTTTAATGGTTAAATGGTATTCTAATTAATAGGTTTACTATATTTTGACCACTCTCCATTCGTTGCATATTTGGTTGGTTCTAGCTCTCTTTTTTCTTATAGAAATGGCATTGATCATCTTTATACAAAAGAAATTCCTCTCTTTAGGATTTTGCCAATAAGCTAGATTTCCAGAAGAGAAATTACTATATCAAAGAGAGTGATGTTTAAAAATCAGGGAATAGAATTTTTTAAAAAAATTTTTATTTCAGGATATTATGAGGGTACAAACATTTTGGTTACATTTTATGTCTTTGCCTCACCCAAGTGAGGATTAGAGGGATGCCCTTCCCCTCTACAGTGCTCACCGAGTTCATTAGTTGTGAGGAAATAGGATTTTTAAAAAACAGGAAAACATAAGAGAAAATTAAGATCTTCAGTAATCCCATCATCTCTAACCAAAACTCATGATTAACATTTCAATGGATTACAGACAGTTTTTTTCCTGTGTCTATTATTGTAATTGGGATTTAAAAATACATACAGTTTTATTATCTGCTTTTCGCCACTTAAAATATTATGAACATTTCCCCACATATATAAATATTCTTTAAGAATATGTTTTAATGGCTTCATACTGTTCTAGCTTAAGGATCCACTATGTTTCATCTAAATTGAAATCCATTTTTAGTTTGCAATTTTCATAATTGTAAATAATCATGTAATGAACATTCTTATTTATAAATCTTGGTAGGAATATTTATTTCCTAACATAAACACTCAGAAGTCAAATTATTGTATTAAAGGGTATGTACCTCTCATATGGATTTTGATTCATACTGTCAAATTCCTTTCCATATGGTTTGATCAAGTTATACTTTCATTAGCAGAATATGAGACCGTCAATGTTTCCAACCATCGTCAACACTAGGTTTTATTTTTAAAACTCTTTACTATTTGATAAGTGATAAATGCTACTTCATCTTAATTTGCCTCTCTGATTACAGCGATGTTGAATGTTTTTTCATATCCTCAGTGACCATTTGTATTGCCTTTTCTTTCTGCTTATTTATTTTGGTAAATTTTATCTTTTACTCATCGTAATATTCACTTTTTTGGTTACTGATTTGAAAGCTCTTTAACTATTAACGGTATTGGTACTTTGTCTATCTTAAATATGTCACAATATGTATAGCAGTAATTAGCAGTACATAATATCAAAGTGCTGTCAACATTGGTATAAAAATTGTTCATTTGATAGGTTAATTATTTTTATCTTTTGATTTCTAATGAGCTTGGTCAATTTTCAATGTATTTGTAAACTGGTAGTTTCTGTAGCTACTTTAAAGTTCTAATCTGACTGTGTCATAAACCAACATACTGTCAGTTGTTATGTGCCCAGGAAATGTACATTTACTTTAATACTTTAAAAAAAAGATGTTGGAGGAAAACAGTATATTCTGGAGCCAAATATGTAATTTTGGGTGGGTGAGGGGTAATCTGCTACTGTCCTGTCTTCCTTAAGCATTTAACACCCCTGAAAGGCAGGACTAATGCTGTGTCCACTATGCACTGCTAATTTTGACACTTTTGACTTCATTGATTAGCCTGTACAGTGGTCTAGCCAGTCAGTTTGGACAGACAACAGGATGACTAAGGTTCCCGCCTCCTCCCCTCACCAAATTGATTAGTTGTAGGACAGAACTGACTGAAGCAACCTGTTGTTTTGGCACCCTCTGGACACCACCTGTTTCTTCCATTCCTCCTCCCTCCAGCCTCTGACTGCCCCAGTGCTGTGCTGTGTGCACAGTGGGTAGGAGATCAATGTTGTTGCTGAAGAATGTTGCAATAAAGAAGAATAGATTGCTTTTTTCTAAGCTTGTGTGTTTTTAAGGCACCCCACTGCTTTTGGCATTCAGTGCTCCAGCTGAACTGCTCTATGCTGAAGCCCTGCAGGTCTCAAGCGTTTGTTTCGGAGTAATTTCAGGCAATATGAATGCTTTCTTAAGTATCATTGGAATTTACTGGGCTGGTTGTTTGCCAGCTATTACCATATTTAGCATGAGGAGACCTGGGGAATGAGGACATTTCTGACCAACCAAAGAAAGAAACCTCTCTGAAGGATTGCAACTGTTTTTATGAGGTAGTTTAGAGAATGCCAGTTAGACTGAGACTTGAGTTTGTGTCCACTGGTCTTTGTTTCTGGGACCTCGTCACAAAATTAATTTAAGAATGGGAGAAGAGATTTGATAGTGAAGTTCTTTCTTACCCTAACGTCTAATACTCTTTCTGGGAGGAATTAAGAGAATTATTATGCCCAGATTGTGCACTGAGAGGATTAACCAGCAGGTGAAGCTGCTGATTAAAAACATAGGTTGATGAGTATTATTCTCATCTATCTCCATTAAGGCTTATTAGAAATTTCTGCTTTGTCCTGGTCTCAATTTATTTTGGCTCATCCCTGTCTCCACCCTACTTTTGGAACCTTTAGCCTTCCCTCTATGGCTTAACATTTCTCTGCCTCAGTTTTTCCATTTTAAAGATGAAGATAGTATTTGGAAGGACCGGTAAATACAATTAACATAAAAATTATTTTTATAGAATAAAACAACCCCCAACATTTATATGGCAATTTATAGTTTACAAAATATTCTTACACAATTGCTTCCTTTAATCCTCACCTCACAGAACTTTGCTGGAAACTGAGCCTCAGAGGAGTTAGGTGGCCTGTATAACATTGTTTACACCTAGATAATAAGTGACAGAGCTGGGACTTAATTAAACTTGTGGTTTGATTTTTTAAAACATTAGCTTTTTTCTTTTTTAAAAAAAATTTGTTGAATTTTTACTATGTGTCCATCATTCTGCTGGGAGCTTTACATATATTTCTTCATTTAATTTACATGGCCATCCTTTGGGGTAGACAGTATTTATCTCTATTACAGATAAGAACTTTGGAGCAAGTCATATGGTTAGTGAGAGATGAAGCCAGGATGCAAACCCCTGTCTGGCTCCAGAGCCTCTGCAGTCAATCATGGTGGTTCACGTACATTCATGTAGTTACACTTCACAACAATCCTATGAGATAGGGGATAGGTAAATGGGGAAACTGAGGCTTGTAACATGCTCAGGATAATGCAGTTAGAAAGTGGCTTAGTTGAGATTCATAGCTACATCTGTCTTTATCCATAACCCTCACTCATTCTAGTACACTGCGGTACATGTTTTTATGATGAGTATAACGGAATATTAATTCAAGAAACTACCTTATTGACTGATGCATTGATGGCCCTTGCCTTCTCTGAGTTGATTTCCATTACCAGGACAAGCAAATAGAATTTGGAGGGAGAAGAGCTGAATTCCCATTAAGGATGAGCCTTTAAGCTAAATGGCCATAGCGATGAACTTTTCATGAAGCTGCTCCCAAGAGCAGTGGTGCAACTCCTGTGGGCTCTGCTTGGAGACATTCCTGTTTGTATTTATGGAGACTTCTTTTTAAGAGAGAGATGTCAGCTTTTGGGGGGTAGGGGGAGAAAGTGGGTATACTTACAAGTCTGGCTCGAAACTTACCAGCCCTGTATCTTTGGGCAAGTTTCTTAAGCACTCTGTTCCTCAATTTCATTATTATTATTATTTTTTTTTTTTTTTTTTGAGACAGTCTCACTCTGTTGCCTGGGCTAGAGTGCTGTGGCGTCAGCCTAGCTCACAGCAACCTCAAACTCCTGGGCTCAGGTGATCCTCCTGCCTCTGCCTCCCAAGTAGCTGGGACTACAGGCATGCGCCACCATGCCCGGCTAATTTTTTCTATATATTTTTGGTTGTTCAGCTAATTGCTTTCTATTTTTTTTAGTAGAGATAGGGTCTCACTCTTGCTCATGCTGGTCTAGAACTCCTGAGCTCAAATGATCCGCCCGCCTCAGCCTTCCAGAGTGCTAGGATTACAGGCGTGAGCTACTGCGCCCGGCCTCAGTATTTTTAAAATAAGGATAGCAGTATTTAATTGTTGGGGTTGTTATGAAGATTAAATAAGCTAATATTAGATTCATTAGAGAATGCCTGGCAAATAGTAAGAGTGTGGTAAATATTAATAATATTATAGTTATCGTTGGTGGTATTATTTTATGTTGTCCTATGGACTGGAATTTTGTTACATTCAGTTTTTTAAATCAAAAGTGAATGAGTGACTGGGAACTTTGGTGAGGAGCTTGCCAAGTAGGAGCTTCTCAACCTTTGCAACATGTGGATTGTTCACTGGTTTTATGTGATCTAATAAATATTTAAGAATTTTGTATTTGAGTCTCTTTCCTTAATTGGTTACACTTCCAATTTGTCTACAGGCATATCTCATTTTACTACACTTCGCAGATACGTTTTTTTTTTACATATTGAAGGTTTGTGGCAATCCTGTGTTGAGCAAGTGTATCAGCACCATTTTCCCAGTAGCACGTGCTCACTTAGTGTCTCTGTGTCAGCATTTTTTAGCCATTAAGTATTTTTAAATTAAGGTATATATACATTTTTTTAGACATAATGCTACTGCACACTTAATAGACTACTGTATAGTATAAACATAACTTTCTTATGTCCTGGGAAAACAAAAAATTTGTGTGACTCATTTTATTAACTATGGTCTGGAACTGAACCTGCCATATTTCCAGGGTATGCCTGTGTTATACAAATTGCACTGATAGGTGTTAAATCATTTCCCCATTATTTATTAACCAGATATTTGTGCTTGGATGTTATGTTTAGTATAGATACTGTGATTTTCTGAGGTGCAGCTTTGAGAATTATCTGTTCCCAGATTTCCTATGATACAGCAAACGTCATCACATGCCATCCAGTGTAGCCAGGTGGAATACTAGTCCGAAGCCAAAATACTTGATGTTTTAATTAGTCTTAAAGCAGTTAATGAACTCTTTCTGTTGGACATTTTGAATTAATAAAAATACCCCATTGTGTCTTATTGCAACTTCAGGGGCTCCTGGAGATGTTGGGATCTCAGGCCAGAACCACCCATCTAATCCATCCTTCTTTTAAAGATGAGGAAACCAAAGCCCGAAGAAGCAAAGTGACTGGCTAAAGTGCTCAACGCTAGGTCAGGGTTGAGGTCAGAATCCAAGCTCTTGATTTTTCCACCAGGCTCACTACTCAAATGATGTATCAATATATCAGCCCTCTGGTTTTTCATGTCTCAAAAGGGTTAATGTCACAGCCAACAGTGAAGAAAGAGGAAGGGTATGGGAGGGGAGAGGTGTGGCCATATTGAAAATGTCAGTGACTGCAGTGAAAATATTTGCCGTGAACCCCTGCCTGTCCCTTTGGACTTCTTTGCTGTAGTTAAGACAACTAGCAGGTCTGGTGTCATTAGCGATTCGGCGTTGGGTTAGTCAGGACTGGTGGAGTTACTTTCTCAGAAAAGAGCTTCGTACTTTAACATTTGTTTCCCATGACAGTTTGCTTATTCTCAAGTTTTGGCAGCCTTGAACAAATGGTTGTCATGTTCTTTGTTTTGCTTTAAGACAAAATTCCAAATTTTATTTTGCAGATTTAGTAAACTTTTCTACCTACCACTCCCTTTTCTGCTCCCTCTATAATTATTTCTAAGACTTGTTTTTCCATTGTGGGAACACTATGAAAGGTTTTCTTTTACAGTCTGAGATATTTAAAATTATGTGTAAGCACACAGTTTACAGAAAAAGTGAGGCATTTGTTAATTCAAATATCCTTAAAATATTTTTCAATAATTTGTCTTTCCAAAAAAGCGACTGAAGCTGCTTATAGTAAGAGAGAAGTATACACTAAGGTTAGCAGAATTTGGATGTAATTAATATAGATAAATGTGAATATCACTTTGGAGGAACTGGAAGTATTTACATGAAAGCTGATCAAGGCATGCTTCCTTGTTAATAGAGTGAACAAAACAGACAAAAATCTTTTTTCATGGAGCTTATATGAGTAACAATAGTGTGTATATACTGAGGGTTTATTATGTGACAGATGATTGGGAAGAAAGAACTTTACCCTGTTTCCTTTAGTTTTTAAAGTAGATTATGATTCCCGTTTACAAAGAACAGTCATCCAGGTGGTATAGAGCCACAACTGGAACCCCTCTTGCCTGACTCCAAAGCTGACACACTTCATAATGTTTGTTGGAATCCTGCAATCTCACAGATAAAGTAATTTTGTATCTAATAATACTTTGTGTACTAAGCTGACTTACATTTTACTCTTTTTAATAATATCTTAACTCTGAATGAACATTTGCATAATATGAGAATGATTTAAACTACGGAATTCCATTTTGAGGAGTTTTGGTTGTTTTAAATCTTTTTGTAACCAGGAAGAATGGATTTATATTTATCATAATCCAAGGAAAGTTGTTTAGCATTTCTTTCCCTGCTACATCGTGATCCTCAAAGAAATTCTTTAGTAGATTAAAACCAGGAATGAATGTGTAGCTTTTTTTTTAATAAAAAAAAAATTAGAAAGATTGAAAATGGCAATCCAGAGTCATATTTGTACTCAGAAATGTTTTATGCCAGGCTTTTTGTACAAAATAGCTTTTTTTGCATGTGCAGTTGTATTCTTACTGTATCATTCTGAAAGCGATGTTAAAGACCATGTAAAATGATTGGAATGCCTCAGCATCTGAACAGTGACATAGCCAATTATTAAAACTACCCAGTACTAACCTATCTTGGCCTGGGAACTTTGGGATTAACTGTTTGTAGCATTTGTACACAGATCGTTACAGAACAAGCTTGATAAACTTGCTTTTTCTTTTCTGTGAATTTTTTCCTTGTTACCATCTCCTTTGTTGCTAAAAACTGTTGGTCATCTGTACTAATAGATAAGAGAAGTATGTTTGATACTATAATCCCAGATTATCCCTTCTGTTTTAAACCTGTATCCTTAGACCTGTGGGTCCTTTCAAACATACTGGACTTTGTCCTTAGGTTGTAGTTGTTTTAGCTGACAGCTGAATGGTGCAGGAGAGAATGCCCAGGGATATTAAGGATAATAAAAGAGATAAATGGCAGTAAACATTATTTTTAATTATCTTTCAGAATGGCTTTTAGATACCCTTCCCACTGCATTTTGATTTTTACTTTAGCATAGATAGTGAGTTTTGGAATCAGATAGACCTGGCTCTGACTTGTACTGGCTAATAATATTGGACAAGCCACTTAACTTCTATAAGTCTCAATTCCCTTATTTATATATTGGGAATAATAGTAATATCTAACTTACAGGGTTGTTTGTAAAGATTGAAAACAACATATTTAATTGGGCTTGCGTGGTTTTGGGCACAAAATAGGCACCCAAGTATGGGGACCCCCAAAGTTTTAACTTCATTAGTCTCATGGTAATCTCCCCTTTGGAAGATACGGGCTGGGAATACTGGTCTCTGGGCCTCCTTGTTTCAGTTTCTTTCAGTGACTCCCTTTAGGCTGTGCTCCAATGCCAAGGCAAGATTATGGATTACATAAAGAACAGACTAAAGGCACTATTGTCTAGTAATTTCAAGTTTGTAGATTAACTCAGTGTGATTTAAAAGCTTTTCTAACTCTTTTGTCTGTTCATAGTTTGCAGCATCTTGAACCTTTCATCTCAGAAGCTATTGATTCATAGAAAAAAAAATCAGGATTTCAAATTAAAGCTGAAGAACTCTTCAATAAGGAGGAGCCTATTTGGTTGGATTATTTGTTTCCCTCTTTCACTCCTGAGTCTTCATGGAAATCAGTTTTGAAATGTTAGAAGTAGTTGGTTTTCAGCATTGGGAAAGCTTATCTAATCAGGCATGTGAAGTGGCCTATGTCAGATTTCTGGGCCAGAGAAGGCTAGGGGAGGTTGAGGAGATTATTACACTTGCTTGTAATTCCTGAGCATGGTTGAGTCACTGGGAGAGCAGTGTGGAAATTGTTTTTAAAAAGTTGTTGAACTTAATTACCTTAGCCTAACATGCTTTTACTTCCCAACCCCATTTGTGCTGAACGAATGGACCTCATAATAATATAGGTGTATGTGACCTAATTTGAATCATGTTATCATTTGTGGGCTTGATGGTGAGGATTTTCTGTTTCACATAATTTTGGGCTTGGAATTGTGCTATTATAAAGTAATATTTTACATTAAATAATGCTTTCCATGTTATAAGTACCTTAATAGACACGGTCTTATATGAGCCACAGATGAACTCTTCTAAAGATGAAGGGCTGGTTATATTATTTTAGTTGTACAGATGAGAATAAATAATCCCAAGTAGTGTAAGGGAATTCCTCTAGATCACATGGTTAGTATATGGCAAAGCCAGGGCTAGAACCCAAATTCTGATTTCCAGGACAGTTCTTGCTTCATTATACTATTAATTTATTACTTCCTACATAATGTCCCTAAATCTGAATTCTGTTCCTCATGATACGAAAGGATTCTGTTCTTTTCTGTTTTTTTTTTTGAGACAGAGTCTCACTCTGTTGCCCAGGCTAGAGTGAGTGCCGTGGCGTCAGCCTAGCTCACAGCAACCTCAAACTCCTGGACTCAAGTGATCCTCCTGTCTCAGCCTCCCGAGTAGCTGGGACTACAGGCATGCACCACCATGCCCGGCTAATTTTTTTTCTATATATATTTTTAGCTGTCCATATAATTTCTTTCTATTCTTAGTAGAGATGGTGTCTCGCTCTTGCTCAGGCTGGTCTCGAACTCCTGAGCTCAAACGATCCGCCCACCTCGGCCTCCCAGAGTGCTAGGATTACAGGCGTGAGCCACCGCACCCGGCCTGTTCTTTTCTGTTTGATTAGCTATCAGAGCATGACAGTCATGAAGCAGAATTTAAGAATCCTTTCCTAGATGGGTCAGTTAGCTTTTCTTAAAGCTATTCTGTACCTGCATTGTTAACCAGTTGTCCCTGGTACCTAGACAGGATGTTGATCCAAAGTGAAATAGGCAGGAGAACATGGCTGACTCAGCTTAACCCATCATAACTTTCATATGTTCTGCCTGTGGATCCATAATGTCATGTTCATTTACAGGCATTTTGTGTTCTCTGATGTCTATTTCTTATATTTTTCCTCAGCCATTTTTAATGACTGAGCCCTAGTCCTTCCTGAGTGGCCTGAAGTGATTTTGTTGTTTCCTAAAGCTTCCCTAAAATTTCTCAAGAAAAGCCTGTGCTATAGGCCCTTGGTGTAATTTTATTTCCTAGTTCTTGGCATTTCTCACCTTAATCATTATAACTTTAAAGGGAATACAAATTGAGTATGCAGATGGGCGTGTCAGGATTGCACTGTCACTTATGTAAGTGCAGTTTAGCATTTCTTCTTTTCTTTTAATCAAAATGAGGAAATAGAAAATGTTTTGTTATGGTAGTTTTACACATACACCCACAAGGAAATGCGTATTGAGCCTCTGTGGGAACTGTAACCGATACATTTCGGGGAAGAAAATGCACGATGGCTAAAATTTTAATTCTGCCAAATGTTCATAGGGAAAGAAAGAGAAATTAGTGAACTCACATATTATACTTCAGTTTAGCCTACTAATTCTAAGGCTAATAACTTGTACAAGAGCCCCTGCCTTGTTTACATCTGTTAATATATGAAACCATACTTGCCTTTCCACAGTAATTTATTTCCCAAGTTGTGCCTTTTGTTCATGGAACCTTCTTAACAAATATTCTTTCAGGTGTCTAGTGTATGAAAGCTTACCACAAGGAGTGGCCAACTAGTTGAAGGTTTGATAATATCTCAATATCAACAAAATGCCAAGTGGATCATTTTGACTCTCACAGCAATCGAGCTGGGCCATGCCCTGTGGTCAGCTGAGAGCTTCCTCCATGAAGGCCACAGTCATGTCACCATACCAGGGCTATGCACCTCTTTTCCTAGGAAGAATTTGGCAGTTGTATCTCATGAGAGCTGAAATTCACCATTCTCCACCTTCCTGAGAAGAGCCTTGATAGCAGGGCTGCTCCTGAGGTACATAGATTATTTAAAATGCATGTAATTTTTTTCATAGAAAATTGGGGGTATGTTACATTTTTTTTTTTTTTTTTTTTGAGACAGAGTCTTGCTTTGTTGCCCAGGCTAGAGTGAGTGCCATGGCATCAGCCTAGCTCACAGCAACCTCAAACTCCTGGGCTTAAGCGATCCTCCTGCCTCAGCCACCCGAGTAGCTGGGACTACAGGCATGCGCCACCATGCCTGGCTAATATTTTCTATATATTTTAGTTATTTTGGCTAATTTCTTTCTATTTTTTTTTTTAGTAGAGACAGGGTCTCGCTCTTGCTCAGGCTGGTCTCCAACTCCTGAGCTCAAACAATCCTCCTGCCTTGGCCTCCCAGAGTGCTAGGATTACAGGCGTGAGCCACTGCACCTGGCTAAAATTGGGGGTATGTTACATTTTTAATTCAAGACAGGTTGAAATTAATAGACTTGTTACATTCACTGCAGTAAAGGAATATATATGCTTTTGGTAAAATTTTAAATTTTGAATTTGAAAATTTGGATATATGAATTAAATATTAAACATCCCTGACGAGAGAGAGAGAGAGAGAGAGCGAGCGAGCATGTGTGTGTGTGTGTGTGTGTGTGTTGGGAGGAGTAATAGACCTTGGAATTGTTTTTTCAAAAACTTTTTTTTTTGTCCGGGTGCAGTGGCTCATGCCTGTAATGCTAGCACTCTGGGAGGCTGAGGTGGGAGGATCGCTCGCTTGAGGTCTGGAGTTCGAGACCAGCCTGAGCAAGAGCGAGATCCCGTCTCTACTAAAAATAGAGAGAAATTGTATGGACAGCTAAAAATATATATAGAAAAAATTAGCCAGGCATGGTGGCGCATGCCTGTAGTCCCAGCTACTCGGGAGGCTGAGGCAGAAGGATCACTTGAACCCAGGAGTTTGAGGTTGCTGTGAGCTAGGATGACGCCACGGCATTCACTCTAGCCCGGGCAACAGAGTGAGACTCTTATCTCAAAACAAAAAAAAAAACCAAAAACTTTTTTTATAATAGTGCCTATTTTCAGTTGGCAGAGAATAGCTATCGAGAATGCTGCACAGGTCTAGTGAAAAGATTTAGGGAAGTTGTAACTAGTTTAATAACCATCTGTGGAGTGACATAGATTGACACACCCAATTACACAAGACCTGAGTCTGAGAACTGTTGATGTGCAATCATCCCATCAGCATCTGCTCATCATTATCAACAGCAGTAATGGCTAAACTATTTCTTTGAGGCCACTTGAAAAGACAGCATACCCGTAGCAAAGGATAAGTCAGATCTGACAAAAACTTAGCCATTCTGCCACCTTTGTTCCCAAACTTGTTTTTAACCATAACTTTTTGTGAAGTTTTGAAAGAATTCGTTTTACTTCTTGTTTTTTTTTTTAAACTAATTTTTCTTCTTAAATACCATGCCTTTCCAGCTCAAATCTCTGCCCAAACCAGGAAGGGCCAGTGTACTGTGGGTCATTTTTCCAACTCATTTGTCATTTGAAGCCTTCTGTGGCGTCATGCTGCTTTTTATGTATGTAACTGTTCAATTTCTTTTCTAGTTTTTATTTTTGTCACAACTGCTATTAAGCCACCTATGGACACTTTCTAATATAAATCATTTTGGTCACTGTGAGTGGGAGGGAAGTAATCAGTTCACAGTAGCATGTTGAGAAGATGATGTGTTCATTTGTAGAGACTGAGGCAGAGACCCTGTGAGACCTAAAGCAGAGAGTCACACTATAGGTACTAGGGCTAGTTGGGAGAACCAAAGTCAGATCTTTTGTCTGCTTCTTGGTGTGTAACTGGATCATTATTTTATTGGCAGAAATATGGAATCTTCTTGTTTTTAAAAGGCACTGTTTTATCCTTGGAAAGTATGCTAAGAAATCCTTTTTAGAGTTGAAAGAAGATAATTATATTTTCCTGCCTTTTGATAAAAACTATTGTTTTTTTTTTCTAAGTCTTGTGTCTGACTAAAGTCTGGTGGCATTGCAGGGCTTCTGACTAAGGAGCCTTTTGGGAAATTAAGGTTTTATAGAAATTGCCAAGCTTTTCCATTGCTTTCTGCAGGAGCAGTCTCAGTGATATAAGTGTATATTATTTGACTTATCAACCCATTACAAACCTTAACTTTGGAATTTTAATATCTGGTTATCTTCTTTCTAAAATATCTATCTGTGCATAAAGTGGATGCTTAATAAGGTCTTACTGTTGTAGCAAGTGGTGAAACACAAGGTGAGTATGGGTATAGCAGTGCCGTTATAACTTCGGTGCAAGTTTCCTGTGTGTAGATTGGCTGGGGGACCTCCCTGTTCATTCTTTGAGAATCAATGTAGAGTTGGAGGAAGCACCCTGAGCCTGTGTTTTGGAAGTCCTGGTATGGACATTGTGAGCCCAAGAAATGTACTTAGATAAAAAAACATTTAACAAATACGTTTTGCTTTCCTTTAGAGTAGTTTCTTCAGGGGGTCACTTTGTCTTGGTTAGGCTTTATTGGTGAGCTAAGGAGAAGCAGAGGAGGAGAAGGAATTCTTGGGAATTTCCTTGCAGGTTGTGGCTAACTCTAAAGAGTCTGGGTTGAACTAGATGAGTAACTAGTTCCTAGAACTAATGAACTTTGCAGGAATTCCTTGGTTGTACATGCAGCTCCTTGAGACTGTTATTGGTTCCTAAATTATCACAGTTTGTAATAGTGTTTTTCAAACTTGAGTGTGCATTAAGTTTTGGAGGGCTTGCTAGAACACAGATTACTGGGCCAACTCCCAGAGTTTCTGATCTGATAGGCCTGGAGTGGGACCTGATAATTTGCATTTCTGACAAGTTCCCAGGTAATGCTGCTACTGTTTTGGGAAGTACACTTTGAGAACCACTGGCTTAGAGCAACCTCAAGGTGTTTGAATTTTTGGGCAGGGGGTGCTATGCATACCTGGCTGGGATCTCTTTATAGCTACTGCAGTGCATAGAGGTGAGCCTTCAGATGTATAAATTCCTTCAACACAGATATGTGTGCCTACTGTGTGCCAGGCACTGCTATAGTTGCTAGGGAATATTGTGAAGAAAGTTTGTGGAACTTCAGTGGGAATAGGCCTGGGTTAACCTGTTATCAGTCCTGCTGGTTATTCATGCTTATAAGTGAGCCTGTTCCTCCTTTCTATCCCCTTCCATTCATTTTGCTTTTTTTTGGGAATCCTTAAATTTATTAATTATGATATTAATATTAGTCATCACCATAACTTTTTATTGAGTGTTTATTTTGTCATGTTAAGTGATTTACATGCATTATCTAATTTAATCCTTAGAAAACCCTGGCGTTTGAATCTGAATTTAAAAGATGATGAATTTTGAAAAGATTAGTAGTTTACCCAAGGTTGTGCAGCTAGTTAATAGTGGTGCTGGGTCTGTCTGGCTGCAAGGCCACACTTCTAACTAAATGCTCTAGTCTTGTGTTTTTTATTCTTGTGTTTTTTAAACTGCAGATTGTGATCACTAGTGGGTCGTGAAACCAATTTGGTAGGTTTCAAACATCACTTGTAGAAAAAGAGTGGAATAGAGAATATCACAGAGTTAGGATAAACAATGTTTCTTGAAATTTTTGCTTCTGCTATGTACATAAATATGTGAATATTGAGTTCTAGTATAAGATCTATTTCTTCCCCATTACTTTTCAACATAGTATTGGAAGTCCTTTCGAGAGCTATCAGGCAAGAGAGCAGAATCAAGAGAGTCCAAATAGGGAAAGAAGAGATCAAACTCTCACTCTTTGCTGATGATATGATGTTATATCTGGAAAACCCCAAGGATTCAACCAAGAGACTCCTGGAATTGATTAATGAATTCAGTAAAGTCTCAGGTTACAAAATCAATACACACAAATCAGAGGCATTCATATATGCCAATAACAGTCAATCGGAGAACCAAATTAAAGACTCAATACCCTTCAAAATAGCAACAAAGAAAATAAAATATCTAGGAATATATTTAACTAAAGAGGTAAAGGACCTCTATAGGGAGAACTATGAAACACTGAGGAAGGAAATTGCAGAGCATGTAAATAGGTGGAAAACCATACCATGCTCGTGGATTGGAAGAATCAACATTGTTAAAATGTCTATACTACCCAAAGTGATCTACAGATTCAATGCAATCCCTATTAAATTACCAACATCATTTTTCACAGATATAGAAAAAATAATTATACACTTCATATGGAATCAGAGAAGACCCCGTATAGCAAAAGCAATTTTAAGCAATAAAAACAAAATGGGAGGTATTAATTTGCCAGACTTCAAACTATACTACAAGGCTGTGGTTCTTAAAACTGCCTGGTATTGGCATAAGTGCAGACACACAGACCAGTGGAACAGAACAGAAAATCCAAATATAAAACCATCCTCATATAGCCATCTAATCTTTGACAGAGCAGACCAAAACATACTCTGGGGACAAGAATCCCTATTCAATAAATGGTGCTGGGAAAATTGGATAACCGCATGTAAAAGACTGAAACAGGACCCACAGCTTTCACCTCTCACAAAAATCAAATCACGGTGGATAACAGACTTAAACCTTAGGTGTGAAACGATTAGAATTCTAGAAGAAAATGTAGGAAAGACTCTTACAGACATTGGCCTAGGCAAAGAATTTATGAAGAAGACCCCTAAGGCAATTACAGCAACAACAAAAATAAATGGGACCTGATTAAATTAAAAAGCTTCTGCACAGCCAAAGAATCAGTCACGAGAATAAACAGACCACCTACAGAATGGGAAAAAATTTTCGCATACTACACATCAGATAAAGGACTGATAACAAGACTCTATTTAGAACTCAGGAAAATCAGCAAGAAAAAATCAAACAACCCTATCAAAAAGTGGGCAAACGACATGCATAGAAATTTTTCAAAAGAAGATATAAGAATGGCTAACAAACATATGAAAAAATGCTCAACATCCCTAATCATCAGGGAAATGCAAATCAAAACCACAATGAGATATTACTTAACTCCAGTGAGAATGGCCTTTACCAAAAAGTCCCAAAACAACACATGTTGGCGTGGATGCGGAGAGACAGGAACACTCATACACTGCTGGTGGGACTGCAAACTAGTGCAACCCCTGTGGAAAGCATTATGGAGATACCTTAAACAGATTCAAGTAGACCTACCATTCAATCCAGCAATCCCATTATTGAGCATCTACCCAAAGGAACAAAAGTCAGTCTATGACAAAAACACCTGTACCCAAATGTTTATAGCAGCACAATTCACAATTGCAAAGATGTGGAAACAACCCAAATGCCCATCAATTCATGAATGGATTAGTAAATTGTGGTATATGTATACCATGGAGTATTACTCAGTTATAAGAAATAACGGTGATATGACATCTCTTTGGTTCTCCTGGAGAGAGTTGGAACCCATTATATTAAGTGAAGTATCCCAAGAATGGAAAAACAAGCATCACATGTACTCACCAGAAAATTGGTTTCTCTGATCATCACCTAAATGCACATTTGGGAATGATACCAATTGGATATCAGACTGAGGTGGGGGGGTTGGGGGAGGGGATGGGTGTATGCCTACATGATGAGTGCGTTGCACACCGTCTGGGGAATGGTCACGCTTGAAGGTGCTGACTCGAGGAGGTGGGGGTTGGGGGGAGGGGATGGAGGTATAACTACATGATGAGTATGATGCTCACTGTCTGGGGAATGGACACGCTTGGAGCTCTGACTCGGGGGGATGGGCGGTACATGGGCAACATATGTAACCTGAACTTTTGTACCCTCATAATAAGCTGAAATAAAAAAAATAAATAAATAAAAAATTTAAAAAAAAGATCTATTTCCTACAGGTCACAGTAAAACATGTTTATAAGCTACTGCTTTGTTGGCTACAGGATCAGAGATCATCTAGTCATTTTTTTTAACAGATTAGAAAATTTAGGCCTTAGAAAAATAAGTAATTTTTCAAGAGCACAAAAATAGTCAGTGGCAGTAAAAAGACAAGATGTCTGACTTTTTAAAAGCCCCAGGTCCACTGCTTTATCCTTCACACCATACTGCTTGCTTAAAAGTGCACCATAATGCCTGGGAATTCAATCTTATCTTTCCATGTGATGGGAAATATGTTGTGGAACCTTTAGGGATGTTGACAAAACCTGAAAAGGGAAGTTGAATCTCAGCCTGTTCTGGGTAGGTGAAAATTCTGCCCTGGAGCCCCCAACATCTGCAGATAATGGTGCAACATTTTTCCTGTTAGTTCGGGTATGCTTGATGAAATAAGGGTAATAATAACTATCAGTGCCAGGTTATAAGCTCGTTTCATATCTTAACTTATTTAATTACTAATTATTTTGATAGGGTGGCTGTGGCTGGGATGTGAACTCAGCTGCTTTGAGAGAGAGGGGGCAGCCTGCCAGCATGAGTTAGCACTTCTCTATGCTGTCCCCAGTTCCTCATTTTGTTCCCGCTGAGTTCAGAGCTATTTTCCTCATAGCCTGGCTTACCTGGGGATGGTCTCAGCTTCATTTTCTTTTGCTGGATCATATATCTTCATTAGGTGGGTAATTTTGGTTTCTGTTATTTTTTTCCCTAAAATTAGTATATTGCTGATTTGGATCAGGTACAGGGCTATTCATTGTCAGCATGATCAGGTGATGGTAGATGTTGGTCTCCCATGCAGAATGTTGCCCCAGGCACTTTACCCCCGGTAGCTTACAGTCTATCCAGAAGTAATGGGGGACACTGGAAGTAACTTGAAAGTACTTACAGACCTTTCTAGCAAGTGCCATTTAGCATCATAGAGCCATTCAGTCCTTGGAAGCTGGGGGAATGCAAAAGTCCAGGCCTCATCAGGGAAGGGAAGGGAGGCTGAGCTTGGGGAGAGGAGTGGCAAAAGTGTTCTAGTTGGAAGAGTGATGTGCTGGGGCAGGAAGCATGTGAGGGTGAGATAAAAACTTAACTTGCCAATAACAAAATTCCAGTGGGAAGGAGCCTATGAGGCCTGGAAGAGTGAAGTGATTGGCCCTTGGTCAGATGGTGAGATGATAGAGAGCCAGGCATGGAACCCAGAACCCAGGTCATCATTTTGTGGCCTCTTTCATCCTAAGTCATGTTCACCACAGGTGTCTTCCAAAGCTCCTGATTACAGAGAATAATGAATGTCACTTACCCTAGAGTGAGTACAAGAGCGATGCCAGAAAGATGTACCAGTTTTATACAGTTTCTTAGCACTTTTCCAGCACACAGTGTATTCTCAAGGGTATATATATCCTACTTTGTGAAATGTAGGGATAAAGCAGTCCAAACTTTAAAGAAAAATGTATGCCCCAAGAAAAATATTTTTTTGAGCATAGACCCTCCTTCCATATAAATAAATAAATATTTATAAATTGTATAAATGCACAACTATTGGACCATATGTATTCGTTAACTCTTAGTAAAGCTTAATTATATGTTTTTACATTGTGAATATGTAGATGTGCTAAAATTTCTTCCAATACCCCAGTGGATGGTCTTCCACCTCCCCCACTTCTGGGATACACACACCTCATTTTTCAGACTATTGGTCCAGTCAGAGCTATTAATCCTTTTGTTAGTAGATTATCTTTTACTCCCAATATTTCTAGTGTCCCTTTGCAAAATAATTTTTGAATTAAAGTTTTAAATTAAACAACTGTCTTTCTAGGTGGAAAAGATAAGCATAGAAGATGTATGCGAGTTAGATGGAATCTGTCTTTGAGAAAGAATACTGTTTTTGCTCTAAGGAGAATTAATAACCTTCCCTTCCATGGTCTAGGTTGCTGTAAGTAAAACCCTTGTTTGATATCATTAAGTCTTTCCATCCCACCATTATAGTGATTAGCTGTTTCATAATGTAGAGTTAGGGCTTGGTAAAAGTTACTGATTTTTTTTTTTTTTTTAATTCTTTCAGCCCTAACTAGAGAGCAAGCAAGAGATGACAGAGCAATGGAATAGAGCATCTACCAGACTTTCCTATGAGACCCTGTTAAATGATACTGGTAGCGTGCAAGGGTTGTGGATTTGTTGTGGGCCTTCTACAGTGTCACCCAAATTTGAGCATGACATGTAACTAAAAGTAAGGAAAATAAATTAGACACTTCATTTGATTTCAGATTTTGGAAGCCCAAGACTAGGGTTTAGCTAAGATAATGATACACTGAGCAAATACAGTGAAAGATTATTTTGGTAATTAAAAGCATTTCCATTTTTGTAATGAATAGAAAGGGGTAACACTGGTCATCATTTGTGGAGAGACTCTGGAGAGCAAATTAGAAAGAGGCATAAAACTCTGGCTACACAGCCAAACCAGACCCACGCAGGGACGTGCATACTACATATGTAGGTGTTTCCAAATATTTTTTCATTTGTGGGGATGCAAATCATTTCAATATTAGAGCAGCTCAGTTCATTACTGTTACTGGAAAAACAGGTTAAACCAAGCACATGTCCTACTGAGGGTGAGTCAACAGTGTCATTTTAACATAAGGAGGGACAGTATATTAAGTGAGTTATTCCAAGTCCTGTGGTTTTCCTCCAGCTGAGCAAAGACAGCTGTTGTTTCAGAAGTGGGACTTAGATGCACAAAAAGAAGTTTCCCATTTCCTTTCTTTCTTGATTATAGTTATTTAGTTTTCTTTTTGCCTGAGACTTTTCAAAAATTCATTTTCTCTTTAGATTTCTATCATCAAATTTCCTGAATTTTGATAGTATTTATAGTATTTATTTATAGAGTATATCGTTTGCTATGGACCTATCATAGTTTAAAATTTTATTTTAATTCATCTACCATTTCAAGGTCCATGGTTGCTATCTATATATGTCAGATATCCTTTTAAAAAATGTCATAAGGAAAACAGAAAAGAGAACTATTTTATTTAACATGTCATTATTTTCTACAGTTTTTATTGGTGTGAACATGAAGTAGGTGGTATTTTATGGGATCGTATACCAAACTGTAGTGATAAAATTTATGCTTTTGATTTTGGAAGACAAGAATCTAGTGTTCTTTACCTTGTGGAAAAGACAGTGCGGTGAGCTATCTGAGGTTTCCTAAATTGAGATCCAACATCATGAAGGGGATATGTCTGGATAGTTTATGTCTTGGTTTAGAAAGGTGAGTTTTTGTCTTTTTTGTCCTCTAAGTTGATTCCTTTAATTGGAGAGAAGCAGACCACATCAAGAAAATCCTCTCTTATCGCATTTTTTGTTTATCACATTAGTTACTACCCATCTTCTCTGAGTAGCAGGCCACGCTTTTCCTGCTCAGTGTTTCAGTTTTCACTAAGTTAACTACAGATGTGTTCTTTGGAGGGATTCATTTCTAATCAATTGAATTATGAATTATTTAATGAAATAATGATGAATTGCCTACTTTTTTAATACGGTCAGCATGTTTAAGTGTAAAATCTTGTCAAGGTAAGGTATGATCTCTCACTCCAAAATTTCCTTTTGCTTCTGTGATGCTACTCTATTATTGAGAAGAAATGGTATCCAGTTACAGTTTTACAAAGTAAGAACTCTAAACAATTCTAGCCATTCTTTTACCTCATAGGGTAGTTTTTTTTTTTGTCTTTGTTTCTTTCCCCCCAGAGGAATAATACATAGCAGTATATTGAATCCTAGAGTTGGCAAGTTTTCAAAAGTGGGATTCTTTTGTTGTGAAGGTGGGGGTGATACAGATGAATAGGTGTCAGTCATTAGGGTGTGTGTGTGTGAAGGGTGGTCTGAGGTGCAGCATTGGTGGCCCTACTTGTTCCAGGAACTCAGTCCTGGTTTTGTTTTTTACAAGCATGTGGTCATTAGCTGATCTTTGGTGTAAATGTTTATATGCATAGCTGGTATGTGGTTATCTCCTTGAGAGTGTTGTAGTCACAAATGTATATTATGGAAGTTTGTAGGTTATGGTGGATATCAAGTTTTTCTAATTGCATCTCTACAGATATAGTGAGTGAAAGGAAAGCTGGATCAGTAGGTAAAAGACTTGTGTTGTGGTCCTGGCTCAGATAACCTTGATTTGTAAGACTTTGGGCAAATCTTTTATTTCTTTGAGTTACAGTTTACTCTTCTGTAAATTGGTGCTAATACCAATATGCATGCCTTACAGGGTGTTTTGGGAATCAAGTGATATCATTTGTATGAAAATGTTTGTAAACTCTGAGGGTACATTTATTATAGCATTGTCTTTGGTCAGCTGATCTGTGTATAGTCAGCCTTCTCAGGGCTGACAAACTGAGGATTGTGAAATGCCGTTATGATTTTTTTGGCCACAGTGTTCACATAGGCCCGATAATGCTTGTAGGCTTAGGTGGGGTAACATAGATGGAAATCAGCTGAATACCCCTGCCAATTAGGAGCTGGGATGTTAATCCTAAATGTATTCTATGGAGTGCTATCTGATGCCTTGCTTTTCTTCATGATGCCAAGTCAATATCAGCTTTTTAGGTAAAGTAGGTGCCAGTTACTCTAATTTCACTTGAAGTACACTAACCAGCCAACTGATTTATGATATGGCTGGCTAATTTCTGAATTTCACGTCATTAGAGTTACTCCTTGAGAGTATTGTGTCTTCTGAAGGTTGCTGCTTTCAGGTTATTTTCTGTGGAAGTGGGTGGGCACGTACAGAAGCTCACTGTGCTCAAATTTATAAGCTTGTTCTACTTAGCAATTTTTGAAGACAGATTATATTGGGTGGGGGAGTGGATACTAGAGTCACTTGATGTTTTTATATAAAACTTAGAGTATTTGAGACTTTCTATGGTAACATATATTTAGGCTCATAGCCAAATGATTACAATGCCTTGGTTTTAATTTTTTCAGTGAGGTAATGTGTGCTTTAGTGGGGAGGAGGAGAAATGTTATTTAACAACCATTACTATACTAATAACCACATTTACTAATCCTTTGTCCTTTTGCTTGAACTGAGGGTTACTTGCTTTAATACTGTTTTTCCAAAGGACTTAATCCTGTTAATGTGATGAGGTGATGGTGGGAAGGACAATCCCACTGGGTCTGGAGTGGTGTAACTGGTAAAACTCCCTTTGTAAATCCCTCTTGTTCAACATGAGTGTCACTCCCATATCCCCAAAGTGGAATGAATTTTTATCAAGGAGAGAATTTTAAGAGTGATAAACAAAAGAGATTAAAATATCTTCCCTGCCAGGTCATTGTGACCTTAAAAGGCTAGAATAAACTATCATTTTGCAGATTTTCTTTTTGTCTTGTGGGAAATTAAAGAGTTGCTTATCATTCTCTTGGAGGGAGATAGAACACTATTGGGCCTGCTCCTTCAGCAGTTTAGCTTGGCAGACATTTTCCAAGCACTTACCATGTGCCTGGCATCATGCATAGCTGAGTTGAAGCTAGGTGGAGCAAACGTCACTTAGGTATAACCCAGCTCCAGAATCAGTCTTCTCCTGGAACTCTCTTAGGTTCCCAGACAGGAGGAGTGGCAGCTAATCAGATGAGATGGGAGGTAGGCCAGGGCATCTGCTTTTTATCTTAAATCCCGCTAGAGATTAATGGCTCATTTATGAGAGTGGAGAAAGCTCTGGGCCCAAGAAAGCTAACTCCTCTTACAGGACTTACCCCCAAATTTTTAATTGAATATATTGGTGTTTACATTGTTTCTTTTGACCTTTCTGAGAACTCCAAACTAAAGCTAGAACGAGAGAAGTCTTGGCCTCTATAGAAAGCCTTTATCAAAGGCATTGTAACTTTTTGGGTTTGCCAAATCAGGTGTTGCTGCAAATAGAGAAACCTAGAGTTCCCTCCTCTGCTGGGAGACACAAAGATGAAAAGTTAAAGTTCCAATGTCGTTGCTTAATGTATATAAAATTTTCGGTCTTTGTCATTCCAGCAACAATTGAATGAGCAAATAGAATGGACGTGCGTGTTTGCAAACCAAATCATGACTGTCTGTTAGTGATTTGGGCTGTTTTTATTAAAATGACTGTTACAACTCCATGGAAATCTAAGTAGTCTTAGAGATAAATTCTTGCTTATACGCACAATAAAGAAAGAGTATGAGTAGTTTGTAAGGCTTATGGAGTTGGAGTACTAGTGTTTTTAGGAAGAACTGATTGAACATTGAAATTCTCAGCTCTTCATCAAATATCTTTAAGTATGCATTATTATTATTTTTATTTTTCTGTTGACCATGAGGCCCAAGTTCTGTTGATGTGGGACATAGATTTGTGTTTGAAAAAACAAAGGAAGAGAGAAATTGAAAACAAAACTAAATAAGAATTGAAGTTTGGGGTTATATTTCATGTTTTCTTTTCCTCTTAGTATTTAATAAAGATTTTGCATTGTTCTGCCATCTTCCTTCCTGTGTTCCAAAGTTTTTGGCCTCTGGCATATTCTCTGGAAATGGGAATGATGTGCATTTACCGTCTCCAGATTTAGATAGTTTCTTTAAAAATCCTAGTTTCTGTGCTTATTTGAAATATCCTGGGTGTGAGTTAAGGGTTTAGAACCTTTTGAGGTTCTTGGGTTTAAGACAGTTCTCAGTGCTTGTGTACAGGAATTTTGGGTTGAATACTGTACACAGGTGGACAGAGTTTGTTTTTGGCTAAAGGTATATAGAGCCTCTGTGACCCAGATAATAATATAAAAATAACGCAGATGTTAGGACCTTAGCTTCTGCAAACCCTGACTTTAGAGCAGTTAGCTATACATGTAGTAGGACTTTATACAGGACTACCTGATCTGCTATCCACCATTTGTGTGGCACGTCAATTATAGTGTTCTGATGACTCCTCTGATTCTTGTGAGTAGTCTTCATTGCTACCAGCCAAGGGTTTTTTTTTTTTTTTAAAAGGCCACGGGGAAGGATGCCCATGGGGAAGTCTGAGCCATTCTCTGGATTTTCCCTGTTTGGTTTTTGCAAGTCTCCATGATTTCATATAACATGTAGTAATCTTAGAGATTTTTCCATTTTCATTTTTAACATGATTTTGTCCCTTATTCTTTATGTTTGGGGAGGGATCTACCTCTAAATTAACAAACACTAGAAATTATCTACTCCATTTAAAAAGTATTCTGAACAATTTAAGCTAAAAGAATACTTTGTTTCTTTTGGGCGGGTAGCAAAGAAGATTATATATATTTATAACTTTTTTTTTCCTGCAAAGAGTACTTAAATGCTTTTGCATGCATTTAAAATTAAGGGCTTTTAAAAAAAAAAGCTGTACTTAACAAAATAGTCTTCAGAAAACTTTAGAAAGGGAGGGTTATACTAAAAGTACAGGAAATTGGTGACAGGCAAAATTTGTCTCGATAACAAGAACAGATATAGATAGTAGAACAGAAGAGATAATAAAAGATATAAGACAATGGAATAGCATCTTATATTGGTCTTTTTTGACCACCAAGCAGCACATAAATATATAGCCCTTTGTGTAGAGAATAGTTTAACTTCTAGATATGATATACTTCTTCCTCTCTGTTGGGTTTTATTACACCAAGCTCCAGAACTTTTTCTACATGTAAACTGTGATTATTTTGGTCAGTGTCATTTTACAAAGAATTAGATACTTATGCAGAAGAAATACATTGGGGCTTCTTTGGATCACCTTGGTGCTTATTATTCCATGGATGTGTATCAGTAAATCTACTCATGGGGAAAATGGTACTGTACAATGGAAACAGAGTATCAATGGTTTACCATTCACTTGGAATTTTTTATTTTGTTTTCTGTATTTGCCATTTGGATATAATTATTTTGGCTTCCATTCAACTTATTTCAATAAATTTTTACCATAATACATATGGCTTAAGATTCATATGGGGGGCCAGGGGTGGAGGATGCATTCTCATTCATGCAAATTTTAGGCCAGGAACTTTCAAAGGTGTTTTAGTTTTATGAAGATTAGAAAAGTACAATTCCACTTTCTCAACTTTTCATCTTCTTTAAAGGCCCGGAAATTTGCATCATTTTTTCATTCTCATTTTCCTTTTCTACTTACACAAAGTGAAATTGTACGTATAAACACATAGGCTGATTGTTGGGTTTGTTAAAAGGTTTTGTCTCAGTTAGAGATACTTAATTCATTGAAGAGCTTATTGAGTATTGAGTACCTGCTGTGATCCATGCACTGTTAGGTCCCAGGTATATAAAGATAAGCCAATTATGGTCACTGCCTTTGTGGAATTTGCATAGAGATGGGAGGTGAACCAGCACTGACAATACATCTGCTCAAGATGAAATGGGAACAGAGGAGGAACATCTGAATCAGACTGGAGGGTCTCTGAGGGCTTTTAAAGGAAGGTAGTGCTTTGTCTATAATTTGAAATATAGTAGGAATTTAACAAGATGGAGAAAGAAGAAAGGGAGGGGAAACATTTTTGAGGTGAAAGAATGTACATGTGTGTAGAGGTGTTGATTAGCAAATCGGCCACATCCTGATTTATAAGTATATGTAGATTTATCAAACCTTATATTTCAGTGGTAGGGCTAAAGGCATTAGTTTCATCTCCAAAACCCAAGAATTGAAATTTATCTCATTCATAATTTAAAATTTTTTTCTGCAGTCCTTAAAAAGACAGAAAAATAAAAGAAGGGAAAAAAACAGTGCTTAGTAGATTTCAGTATATCACAGCAAATATTGATGAATTTTGTTTTTTGCAATACATCTAACATTATAAAATAGGGCAAAATTGGAATTTTAAAAATCAAAGATTGTTCTACATTTAGTAACTCACTGGAATGAATTTCTTTATAAAATGAAAATTGTATTAGTAGTGTTAAAAATACTCTTATTTGTAAGTTCAGTTTTTATTGATTATATTTTCTTAAATCAAGATATATTTTTCAGTTTTTGAAAAGCAGTAGTATTTTGTTATGAACTCTATAGCCTAATCCTTCATCTCTGGATTTGGTATCTTCATCTCAGGTAGAAAACACATTTTCTATTATAGATGATATCTGTAAAGAGCATAGAAATCTTGGAACACCATCAGGAAAATAATATTGGTATCTCCCTTACTGAATTTTTTTTTCTTTTAATCAAGACAGATTTCAAGGAGGAAAACAGATGTTTCTCTACTTCGTTTTTAAATGTACCACTTGGGATTTGAAGCTTCTGTACTTCTTCTGTTTGTTTGGATTTTTTTTTCATGAATCCTAAAAAATGGGATAAAAAATTTAGTGAAAGCTTTGTTGTTTGAAATTGCAGGGTGCTATGAGAATTACTGCAAATCCCTGATGTCTCCTTGTCTTCCCTCAATTCTCCTATTTTTGGTAATAATGTAAGCAGTCATTTTAGAAAACTTTGCTTTGTTCATTTTACTGAGTCTCTTCCAGAGGCCATGTGCCAGAAGCAACAGCAGCCAACCGCAGCCAAGATCCTAGGGCGTAAACTCAGACTTCATCTGTCTCAAATACTGCTACTTGAAATTTGCATAAACGTTGAAGAAAAATTTAAAAGAGCCCTGTATAACTTCTCTTCTTATATTTTAGGAGCCCCAGCCATTCAAGGCATTAAAATGGCTTCTGAGTGAGCAGTGGGTATAAGCACAGACAGACACCGCACTACAGACAGGGAGCAGGATATGAAAGAAATCATGTGAGATAGACCACAGACAGAGGCTTATTTGAAGAGGCTGCAAAGCAACAAGTAATGCCAATTTTAAAAGATTACATGTTAATGCAACAAGTGAGACACATTGAAGCCTGCTCACATTACACCGGCTGGGGTACAAATTTAATTACTCATGTTAGAGATTCCTAAAACAAAGGAAGGCTTTTAAGGCAGTGATATGTAGCTGGCATGATACTGAAAAGCCCTGGAAAACCTAGGTATATGCCTAGAGGAAATTTTAAGGAAGATTTCATCAAGTCTGGACACCATAGGCCTATCCCTAAATGGGTAAATTCCTGAGGCACTGGAACTGGTTAAAATCAATAGAAAGCTTATTCTGTTGTTTGCAGTTTTTATATACAATTGGGACTGATAAACTTGAATAAATACTGGAGCCTTATCTGTACTGAGTTACAGTTAGTGCTAAACAACAAGGGTTCATATTGTATTTCTGAAAGGTTCTTTTTGGAATGATTCTGAGATTGATATTAAAAAGGCATGCTAAGCAATTTTTATTTTGTTTGTATTTAACTTAGAGTCATTTGGGTAGTCACATTTTCTCTACCCCTGCCCCTAACTTCCTTCCATTAGATTGTAAGGACCATGAGGACAGAGATAGTTTTATTTGTGTTTAATTTCCATGCAATGCCTAGTAGAGGGCAATGCACACAGTAATTGTTCAACAAATATTAGTGGACCTGTACTAAAATTGAATGACACTTTTGTTTGCATATAGTGTTTATTTTACCTTTAGTGAATTACTTCCCTTTATGCCTGCAGTGCTATACCTTTTTAAAAGAAGAGCAGTGAGCTGTTTTTTGTTGTTGTTGTTGTTTGTTTTTTTGTAGTAGTTCATTATGTCTTTTGTTAGATTACTAGTGGTGACAACTGGGAAGAATTTATTCCATTTATTAATATCACATTCTAACTTGTGTAGCGCTCTTATATTTTTCCAGATTTCTCAGTTTGTTTAAACTGGGGTTTGATTGATATAACAAGTTTCCTAAAGGTACCATTTATTATACAATCAGTTACCAAGAATTTAAGTACCTACTATGTGAGTTAGCCTTTCTTGAACTTTTACTGTGTATGAGACATTGTTCTATGCTCTTTAAATGTATTAATTCAGTTAATTCTCACCAGGATGCTGAGAGAGATTATCTTTATTTTACAGATGAGGAAACAAGCACAAAGAGGATACAGAGATAGTAAATGGTGGAGTTAGAATTCAAACTCAGATCTGACTGATTTCAGCATCCATGCTTTCAGCTGCTAAAGTGTGTTGCTTCAAATATGTGGAAAAGAAGAACTATTTTCAATTTTCTAAGAACTTAAAAGTGAAAAAGCAGAGACAACTAGAAGACAATATAGAATTAAGTGCTAAACTGTGAGTTATAAGTGTTAGGGGATAAGGGGTCGTGGCCCTGTGAGGACCAGAACCATCAAGAGGAAGCTTTGTGGGCGAGGTAGGAGGTGAGCGGGACCTTGGAGAAATGGGTAGAATTTCGATAGTAAAGGGGAAGGCAGCAATCAGGGGAAGAGGAGACACGAGTGGAGGCATGGAACTGAGTTCAGTGATGATCTGTTCAGGCAAGAGGGGATAAATTGAGCAGAGGAGGCAGTGGAAGTGGTGGGAGGTAATACTGGTCAGGTAAGGCAGGCTCTGATCTTGAAGACCAGCGTGAGGGTTCAGACTGGCTGAAGTAAGAAATGGCTTGTTCTTGGAAGAAAAAAGTACCAGGCTTGGTACTGTGTGAAGGTATTTCATAGCCTCCCGGCTGGCTCTTCTGAGAGCCAAACTAAGAGTAAGTTCTGCAAACCAAGGAAGAACTGAAAGTCATTATAGGTTAGATAGTAGCAGGATGACGCATTACAAGTGGTGCTTCTGGAAGGTTAGATGCTTTCAGAATAAAATCCTTCCCATTTTGGGGGAGCTGGGAAAATGGATGTCTTCAGTCTAGTCTAAAAAGGAATTACTTGAATAAGCTTATATAAGAAGAGGGGGAAAACCCCTTCACTCACTGGAGCATTTCATAATCTTGACTTTTTCAAACATAAATCTGTATTGTTTTCCTTATTTAACATAACCCAGTAGTTTACTCTCCCTTACAGAGTAGAAGCTGTGATCCTTACCGTGGCCTTTTGTGGTCTGACCTTGGCCTGCCTCCCTGACCTGTCTCCTGTTACTTTCCCCCTGGCTTAATAATCTCCAGCCATATGAACCTGGAATATCAGTCTCGTTTCCACCTCAAGGCCTTTGCCTGAGGTGCTCTTCCCTGGTATCTTCATGACTCTTCCTCATTTAAATCTTAGCTCAAAGGATTCCTCTTCAGGGAGACCTTTCTTAGATACTCTTATCTATCTAAAGGATGTGTTTATACCCTAAGACTTTGTGATTTCCATTAGTGGGTTTTGTATCCAATATAACTTATCACTGTTTGAAATGATTTTATTTATTTATTCATTTATTATCCATCTTTTTCTAATAGAAATAAGGCTCATGGGGACAGGGACTTTATTCCATTAACCAGGGTATCTCTGACACCAGACCCTACACCTGCCCATAGTAGATGCTTTCTAAGTATGTTCTGAGTGTTGTAAAAAGCTAGTCCCCAAACACACTGCCTTGAAAATGTTTGAAAATTGGAAATTGTCAAGTGATGGAGCAATAAGATGGAGATTGATTATTTCTCTTTGATTCTTTTTCTGAGGGCATGTACAGATACACACACAAACACAGAGATTGATTTCAGTCAGCCAGTATTTATTGAGTGCCTGCTTTTTGTGGCTTAACATGAAAATTTGGGGAAAAAAATCATTCTTTGTTAGTGCCTAGTTTCTCAGAGTCTATTAAAGCATCAGTTTAAGCATTAGCTCTCTAATTATGGTATGATTTAGCATTTCTGTTTTTACTCTAAAAACATGAAGCTACTTTTAATTTCATTGTTAAATTTGTTTTACATTGGAAAAAATGTAAATTGAATTTTGAAATGAGGTCTTTTCCAGTCTCACTTTCATGGTTTCAAGTTATCAAAGTTTTTCTCTTTGTATGGCAAATACAGTATTCATTTAGAAGTAGCCCCTGTGTAAAGCCATGAATCCCAAGTTTTACTTTATTTTACTTTATTATTATAATTGACAGTTTATAATTGTATAAATTTATGGAGTATGAAGTGATGTTATAATTTATGAATACAATGTGGAAAAATTAAATCAAGCTAGTTAACGTAGCCATCACCTCAAATACTTAACATTTTTTGTGGTGAGAATATTTGAAATTTACTCTCTTAGCAATTTGAAATGCACAATACTCTGTTATTAGCTATATTAACCACACTGTGCATTAGGATTCAAAAAAAGAAAAAAACATATTCCTCCAGTCTAACTGAGGCTTTGTACCTTTTGGCCATCATCTTCCCCTTCCTACACCCCCACATCTATAACCACCATTCTGCTCTCTGCTTCTGAGTTCGATTGTTTTAGGTTCCACATATAAGTGAGAACATGTGGTATTGCCTTTCGTGCCTGGCTTAATACATTTAGCATAATGTTCTCCAATTCTATCCATATTGTTGCAAATGACAGAATTTCCTTCTTTTTAAAGGCTGAGTAGTATTCCATTATGTGATATACAGCACATTTTCTTTATCCATTCATCTGCTGATGGACACTTAGGTTGATTCCATTGTGAATAGTGCTGCAATGAACATGGAGTGCAGACATCTTTTCAACAAACTTGATTTCAAATCTTTTGGGTAAATACTCAGAAGTGGGATTGCTGGATCATATGGTAATTTTATTTTTAGTTTTTTGAGGAACTTCTATATTGTTTTCCATAATGGTTATACTAATTTCCTTTCCCACCATCAGAGTATGAGGGTTCCCTTTTTCCCACATCCTGTTTATTCAGGGCAATATATTGTCATGTAGATCTGCAGTCCCCAACCCCTGGGCCATGGCCTGGTACTGGTCCATGGCCTGGTACTGGTCCATGGCCTGTTAGGTACCAGGCTGTAGAGCTCCACTGTTCCACCACCCGCCCGCATCCATGGAAAAATTGTCTTCCATGAAATTTAGGGAGTGGGATGTGGCGGGGGAGCTGGCCACACAGTAGTAGGTGAACGGCGGGCTTCATCTATATTTATAGCCACTCGCCATTGTACAAATCACCCTCCCAGACCTCCCCACCTCACCATTCATGGAAAAATTGCCTTTCATGAAACCTATCCCTGGTGCTAAAACGTTTGGGGACCACTGATCTAGATCATCCAAGACCTCTAGTAGATTATTTAGTTTTAGGGGATTTTTAAAGTGGACACTCATGCCTTGGTATAGTGGTTCTCAAAGTGTGGTTCCTCAGACCTGTAGCATCAGCCCTACCTGGGAACTTGTTAGGAATGCAGATTCTCAGGTCCCCCCTCTGGACCTACCCAATCAGAAACTGTAGGGGTCAAATCTAACACTCTGCATTTTAACAGGCCCTCTAGGTGATTCTGATGCTTACTAAAGTTTGAGAACCATGGCTTAGTAAATGTTAAAGGTTCAAGGTAGCCTGATCCCACAAATCAGCCAAATGGCATTAATTATTAGCCTGATAAGCCCACCTCCTTTTCAGTCACTGAGTTTGATTGGTTCACTAAGGCTAGGCTATAAAGTTATTTGCTAGATTGATTGCCACATATTGACTTTGGGTTGTTTGTATTTCTCTGAACCTGTCACTGTAATGATTTGCCAGGACACTTAATAGGAACAGGCCATGATTTTTTTTGCACCCACGGCTTTCTGAGTCATGGGTAGCTGGGTCCTTATGCTCTCCTGGATAGAATTCTGTAGGTCCCGGGCATGCCACTCATGTACTTTTAATGAGAGAGCTGTCACTGTTGGATCACAGGGAACCTTCAGGCGCATGTAGTCCATTCCCAGCTTGGTTTACATGTAGGGAAATTGAGCCCCCATGAGGTTGTGCTTTGCTTGGCGTTGCACAGCTAGTTCGGGGTAGAGGCAGGATTGCAGGTCTCCTGACCCTTCCACTGTACCAGGATTCCTGCAGGGGGGCAGAGCTGCAGTTTGTTCTGTGACTGTAGGACATTCCTTTCCTACTGAAAGTTTTTTTTTTTTTTTTTAATTTAAATAAAAAAAGCAAATAGAAAAAAGTCAGGAAGTTCTCATTGAAACTAATAAAAGTGTCTAAAGAGAATGAAAAAATCAGCTTGAGAACTTTGGTATGGAGGAAATAACCTGACATTAACTGTTTTAATTATAGTTGTTGCATTGAGCTTATCAGTGTGGGAAGAGGGAGCATTTGAGTCTTACAGGGAAGTGGGATATGGACAACAAGATGACCCTCTTCCTGAATCTGCCTGTTCAGCTGGCATCCTAGTGACTGCTTGTGTGATCCCAACAGCTGTCATGGAGATGGGTTGGACTTAGAAAGAGACCTGGGTCCTAGGCCCAGCAATGCCACCAGCTCGTAATGTGATGCCCCATGAAGAGGCCATGTAACCTTCCTGACCATCACTTTCTGGTAAATGGGTATAATAATATCTACCCTGCCCATCCTAAGAATTGTCAGGTAGTGGGAGCAGTGTATCTCAGGGGTTAAGAGCACAGTCTCTGGATTCAGACTCCCTAGGTTCAAATTCTGGCTAACTCATTAGTATGACAATAGGCAGGTCACTTATCCTCTCTGTTCTCTCACCTGTGGAATGGGTATAATGAAATTGACTGCTTTATAGGATTATTGTGAAGATTGAATTAGTTCATCTACATAAAGTGCTTAGGACAGTACCTGGTATTTAGTAAGTGCATTGTGTTAGCTGCTATTGTTATTACTATTAGTATTTAAAATTATTATTTTAAGGATGAGATGAGATTTCTGTAAACATGTTCTCAAGTGATGCCACCGCTTGATATAGTACTGGGCAAACAAAGGGCTCTTATGCAGTAATTGTTAATGGAGGAGTTGTTCTGACATCCAGCTTGTGCCTGGGCTCCAGTCTTAATGCCCAGGATGGGCAGCCTTAGAGCCTCTGATATTACACAGTTCATGCATAGAGTGATGTGGCTAGAGGAAACTCAGAGGTGGGAACTTTTCAATTTTGCTTTCAGGTATTTATACATGAACCAGCCTAGGAGATGGACATCTTAATAAGCTCTAAGCTTATTATTCAATTTTGGTTTTTAATTGTTTGACTAGGTTTCTTTCTGTCTTGCCTTTCCAGTTGTTAGGACTCTTGATATGTATTTTGCTAATGAAAATTCCAACTAAAAGCTAAACAATCAATCAAGGTATTGTAATTATCCAGCAAGTGAGTGGCAGACTTTAGGAAGACTTTTGCCTCTCCTGGCTGAGATTAGTGAAAGTTTCTCCTAGTGCTGGTTGGTTTTTTTTTTTTTTCTTTTTTTTTTGAATAGTCTGTTTTGGGGAGAGACTCAGGTGGTAAAGTGGTAAAGACACTTTTTTATTGTCTCTCAGTGGGACTGGGGGAATCAAGAGTTTGAGAATTTTTGATTTTTCTATATGTATAAAATTCTCATTTTATTTATTTTGATCCTCCCTCCTCTGCAATCTCTATTCATGATCTACTCTTCATCTTTATGTAAGCTCCTAAAAGTTAGAGATCATGTCTAACTCATTTATCTGTGTATTTCATTTGTCCTTTTTGTGATTAGTGACTTATTTCTAATGTGCATTTGTTTTTATTTTTAGCATTGCAATGTCGGGATGGCTATGAACCCTGTGTAAATGAAGGAATGTGTGTTACTTACCACAATGGCACAGGATACTGCAAGTAAGTTGTTATCTTCGTATATTTTCTTTTTACAGTAAGACACTGAACAAGATTTGGTTCTACTCCTCTATGTTTAATACTTCTGTGAAATGCTACTGGTTCTTAAACTTTCTTTCTTTCTTTTTCTTTTTTTTTTTTTTTAAAGAGACAGGGTCTTACTCTGTTGGCTAGGTTGGAATACAATGGTGTGATCACAGCTCACTGTAACCTCAAACTGCTGGGCTCAAGTGATACTCCTGGCTAAGTCTCCCAAGTAGCTGGGACTACAGGCGTGCACCACTATGCCTAGCTAATTTTTTTTTGTTTGTTATTTGTAGAGACAAGGTCTCACTATATTGGTCAGGCTGATCTTGAACTCTTGGCCTCAAGCAATCCTCCTGCCTCAGCCTCCCAGAGTGCTGGGATTACAGGTGTGAGCCACTGCACAGGGCCTGGTTCTTGAACTTTCCTGATGCAATTTTTGTGGGGGGTGAGGATGAAAGGATGTGGATGTTAGATAAATAGATAATAAGAACTTCTTACTCTTATCTTTTTCATTATGAAAAAGACTTCAGTGAGTGGCTAGTTATTATACAGGGTATCAGAAAAGTTGCCATACATAAGAAAAATGGGAAATTGTAGCTAAATGTACCTTTATTAATAAAATATTCATTATAAGATTTTACAGAATTTTTGCTTTGTATGGAGACTTTTGGGACACTCTGTATATTGAATACATTCTCTTGAATTTTTCAGTTTAAAGTATAGTCTTAGAATCTCCCTTCAACATGTTAGCTATGATCTTGTTTTTAAGTCAAACCAAGCATATATCAACTTTAATTCTGCTCAGTATAAGTGAATGTTACAGTCATATGAAAGTTTTTTCCAGTGTAAAAAATCCAGTTCTAAAAGAGAGACAGGGAGGAAGATGTATCTACATGTGTGGGGTGGGGAGGGCAGCAGGGACTATGGGTGCACGTTATTACAAGGGGTTAAGCGTGAGGATGAAGGATAGAACTGGGAAATGTTGGCTAGTTCTTAGCTCAAGAGCATTTTTTTCTTTGTTTTCTCCAACTGTCTAGTCTAGCCAGACTTTTTGTTTGTTTGAGGAAGGCTATGAGATAAATAGCTTCTCTAGATTTCCTACAGACCATTTTTTCCTTCTACATCAATTGAAAATTTTCAATGGGAACATATATCCATTTTATTTATTTCATGGAAAATGTTGAGAAAAGATTTGATAATATGAAATTTCTCTTTTTTTTCTTCACTTTTGTGAGGTATAGCTTTTCTTTGCTTTGGTGGAAGTACTTGCTTGATAAGCATTTTAAGTGAGCTTATCCAACACAGTTTTTGTTTTTTCTCTGGATATTCAATTGAATACCAAAAATACTATTAGGACTTTTTTTCCAATCAAGTCCATTCTGACACCAGAATCTAAGTTCTTTAATGTCATAAACAAGATTTTTTTTCCAAGTCAGAAACAATTTTCTTCACTAAAGTGAAAATATTTTAAGCTGTGATGATAGTAAAGCTTAACAATAGGTTGTTTGGTTTGGAATAAAGATAACATTAGAAATGAAAGTTTTTATATAACTGATTATGGGCTGCTCACTTAGTTTTTCTATCTGGGAGAAGAAAAAACACGTGATGTGTTCCCTTCTAAGAATGGAAAAATGACTGGAGATAAGGGAGGGAACTTAGAACCTTAGAATTGGCTACTGAAATCTTATTTAGTTTCTTTGTGGCATCTGGTGCCTAAGGTGCTTGGTTTATTCTATTACTCAGCTCTCTTTTGGTAGTTAACCCCTTGCATTACAATCACTTGTTGATGCATTTGTTTCTGCCACTAGATTATGAGGTCTCAATCTATGGATTTTTGTATAGTTAATGCCTAGTACAGTGCCTGGTATAAAGCTATTGCTCAACAATGTGTTTTCTGAATTAAAAGGTGCTTAGTAGAGATCATCATTCACATGTCTCTTATTCACTTACCTTAAATAAGAAGACACTGGTTCTCTCCTTTGAGAATTTTATTTGTTCCTCATAGTATTCAAGATGATAATGCCATATATGTTCCTCATAGTATTCAAGATGATAATGCCATATAGAGAGGCAAGTTAGTACTGTTTGGAGATAATTCAACTTAGTGACTTATGCAGGGAGAATTTCAAATAGGTTCTAAATGTTGGCTTATATATTTGTGGTCTGACATGGGGAGGGAGGGTTTCTAGGGGAGACCAATTTCTAAGCACTTACCAGGAGAGGACACTAAGGGTCACTGTTGGGAGCAAGCAAATTTGTGGGTTGCTAGTCTCAAACTCTCAAGGAGACAAGGTTGCCCTCAGTTTCTGAAAGAAACACTGCTAGGGGGCAAGGAACAACTTTGTGGTTGATCAAAATGGAGCTGCCTATATTCTGTCCCTGGATACTTGTTAACTGTTGACAGGACGGAATACTTATGGATATGCTTCTGCATGTGTCTCTCAGATATCTTTCAACCTTGTTGTGAGGGAAACAAGCTCCTTGAGAAAGGGAGAGTAAGAAGAAAAATTAGTGAGGTCATCCTTTTGGGAGACCTAGATGAACAACCAAACTTGTGAAAAGAGAATGTTTTCCTGCCTCAGCAAAAGTAATATTAGCCTCTTCAGGAGTGGCAGGGTCAATGTAACTGGACACAGGAAAAGCAAGAACAATATCAAGGAGGCCAAGTCAATCATTTCTACAATGCTGTGCGAATCTCCACAGAATTTTAAGCAAAATTTTAAGCAGAAATATTGTCTGCTTAGCAGACCTTTCAGGATAGTTTCACCAACCTTGCATTTTTCCCTGGGGAAAGAAGGTAATTCAGCTTGTTCAGTAAATATTATTTTTACCACAATAGTAAATAAATATTAAAACACTTAGGAGGTTTATAAAAATTATATCAGGCATGCAGAGCATGTGATTATCTTTTTATTCATGAGATTGCTTAGTGGATTAAGAAAAGAAGGGTGAAGCCAAATTCCTTTTATGGGGGGGTGGGAATTGGTGGAAAATGTTTTAAAGTAGAAGGTATCTGACTAAAGAGCATAATGCTACTGATTCAGCTAAAATATAATGATTGTTTATAGAAATTGTAAAAGTCCTTGATAAGATCACATTGACAGATGAGGATAAGTACTTTTAAAGATTAGTTTTGCACTCAACTCAATTGTTTTTTTCTCACTGTTCAGAGCCTAAGTACCCAGTCTGTGATTAGATTTTGATGCCAGACAAGGAGAACCTGTGTAATCTTGCATAAAACTGAATTATTGCTGCTAAATAGCTGCTGTCAGATCTTAATAAAACCCTCTCACTATAGAGAGATAAGACATTTTATTCTTTCCCTTGTCCTACTGGGAGGTATAAATATATAATTAACTTTGGATGTCATTAATCACTTTCAAGTTGTTTGCCTTGGGCTTTCAAATGTAAACCATTCCAAATCCCAATTTGATTAAAAAATCATGGGCAACTCAAGTTCACTGGGATACTGGTGGTAGGTGAGGTTATGATTTGTACAATTTACCAAATGTGCGTTTTAAGGATAAATTTATTGTAGTTAAAAATCCTTGTCTGCCAATTCTTAACATCTGGGTTGTCTGTGGGTGTGTTTCTAACAACTGCTCTTTCTCTTGACTATGGGTACAATTTCCCTTCATAGGTGTGGTAGTTTTTAATTATTTACTGGACATTGTAGGTGACTCATTTTAAAGTTTATCTTCCACTAAAGAATGTTGAGTTTTGTCTAATAGGTGGTTATATCATTGGTAGATCATCTTTATCCTATGGATGCTTGGTTTTAGGCTTTGTTAGGATGGGTCTACTTCTGTTTTGCCCTTGGTCCAACCCCATAAATCTTAGTCCTGGGATACGGTCTTTATTCCCAAGATGTGACCCTTCTAGGGGCTCACTGAAAAGTATGAGGAGTTTGCCAAGCTCTGGGGTGTTTATCAAGCCCTTCTAATTTGTCAGGACTTGAATTCAAACCTCTGTCTCCCCAGCAGCAGGAGGTGTCTGCTCAGTCTTTTCAGCTTCCCAGCTCTTGCCTTCTCTTGGGTTTCTGAATCTCATCTTGCTCATGTACAGGCAGGAATCATTTAAGGATTTGAGCAGAGTTATGTGCATACTTTGAGGCTACCCCTTTGTGGTTCTGTCTTTTCCAGGATTTCTCCTCCTCAAATTCTAGCTGCTGTAACTGCTCCAGATACCTCTGACACCTCAGCCCAAGAAGACATCCATTTTCTGCTTGCACAATATTCCTTTTCTGCTGCATGGACTGGGGAGTACCTCAAGGGGGAAAGTGGCTGTATAAATTGGGTTTCATGTAGTTTGCTTCCTTTTTTCTGAGGCTTATATCCTTTCCAGTTTCTGCTTTTGGTTGCCCTCTCGATGCCTTTAATATTTTATCCAAAGTTTAAAATTGTTAAGAGCAAGATGGTTGGTCTGATGTAAGTTGCTCTGCCATCATTTTTAATAATGAAAATTGGACATATAAAGGGGTTTTTCAGAATTTCCTACATACCACTTAGGAAGTTTCTAACACAGTGTTTGTGAAACAATGGAAAGTCACTATGAGTTAGTTATACAGGTTCCTGTGGATGGGTGCTTGCACTTGAGAATCTCTACTTTTTGCCAAAGTACCTATCTAAAAACTACATTTTAAAGTGAATTGTTATAAGAATTATAAATAAATGTCACACATTATCTAAAACATGTCTGCTAGCTGTAACATTGAACATTAACAGCTAACAATTTTCCTTGCCAGGATTAGGGAGGGGTAATGGTGGTAGTCCAGGCCTCTTAAATCCATCCAAGAAAACTGGAGCTATTGCTTTATTTGTCCTCTTGGTGAATTTCTGTACAGTAAGCAGAGAATAGAGACACTCAGAATCTCTCAGAACCCAGCTTATAGTGGAGGATACATTGTAATTGTTTTGTTGTGCTGCTCCTCCAGAAAGACATTTTCAAAAGTCATGACTGACACATTTTCCCCTTTCACTCACCTTGTAAGTGCATTCAGTGCTATACAGGGGCAGTGTCAGATCAAAGAAATACACAGGGGAAAATATCAACTGCTAAATCACTTTCTTCCTCTGCTGAAACTGGTTCTGCCAGCTTCTTCCTTTAAGTGGGGTGCCCTAGTTAGCAGAACATCATATACATAGTTTTTCTGGAAGATGCTAGCAGAAGCCTGGTCACTCTTCCATAGTTATTTTCTCTTTTTAACATAAAACAAAGAATGCTATCTTTCGGCTCACTAAATACCTTTCACAGAGTAATCTTTTTATTGAATGTGATGTTTAAGGATTTATTCATTCAAGAGTTATTTATTGCATGCTAGCTGTGTATACCCCATGTAACAGATAAGTCTGTGGTAGCAGTTGCAATTAATTGATATTGTTATCATATAACTTCACACTTCTTTGATAAGTCATAAATAATTATCAGTTCATTAACCTGAACTTCTTAGGTTCAGAGTAAAGTCAGGTATAAAATAACTCACTATAGTGTGGTCTTCTGTGCAGGAACCACCAGCAAATGGCAGGGCTGGGACTAGGGTGAGGAGAGTGAGGCACTTGCCTCAGATGGGAAATTTAAGGGGGTGCCAAAAAACTCAGTAAACCAAGGTCAATAATATTTTAAAGCAATAGCTCAAAAAATCAAAATTAATGCAAAAAAGATGAAAATTACCAAATTTTACGTAAAGAGGTGGTCAGTATTACTGATTTTTTCTTTTGCCTCAGGATCCAGTATGTTCAGCGTGGCATGGGTGGGTGGATTAAGGTACCTGGAAGAGCCTTGCCTGGTGATATGGAAAGGACATAGGTTTTTAAGCAAGGTAGACTTTAGTTTGAATTGTAATTCCTGTTAACAGTAGGATCTTTGCAAAGTTAAAGACTATAGTGCTGGCTAATATTTATTGAACACTTATGTACTAGAGTCCGTCCTCAGTTAAGCTCTTTACATGCATTATTTTAGTTCTCAATTGAGGTAGATAATGTTAATATCCCTGTTTTACCAATGAGATTAAGTAATTTGCCCAAGACCGTAGTCTTTAGCTGACCTGAGATGTGCTTTTGCAAAATGTGCTGTCATTCTGAATCTCAGTTTGCCTGTTAATAAAGTAGGACAAAATTACCTATTTTAAAGTGGTAGTTTAAGCAGGACCTTCTGAAAAGAAAATGTGAAAGATTTGAAAGTATATGAAAGGTGGCTTTTTAGATCAAGAATATGATTAAAACTCTGCTTTATACAGTTCCTGAATTTAAAGTAGAGACAGTAGCATTAAATAGGCCTGAGCATCTCATATAATACTAGAACATGGAACCTACCTGTAGTTACATGAGTGTGCATGGGCCAGGCTTGGTGAGTGTGGCATTTCTGACAAGTGGCCTTTAAAAGCTCAGTGTAATTACTGTAGACAAAATATAAGAAGAGGGCATTGAAGGTGGGGAGAGAGGATATTGTCTGTGAAAGTGTGCTTCAGTAGAGAAAACCAATTTGAAACTTCTCCCTTCTTTTTTTCTAATAGAACATAAGCAAGTCCAGACAGATTTTATGCAGCTGTGAAATTGAGAAAGGTCAAATGCAATGACTTCTGATAAATGTTACCGTCAGCACAAAAGTCACAAGTTGTTAAACATGGCACCCTACATTTGCATAGTGAGTTACAGATGTATATGTATATTTCCTACAAGGCCTTTCCTTGTTTAGGACTTGCAGCCTGGTCCCTCTGACAGTACCATTCCTAGGTGATTTTTATTATTAATACTTACATGCTTTAAAAATTGTTTACAAGTATGGTAAGTGTCCATGAGGGTTCTTTGATAAAGGAAGTCTTGATTACCAACTTCTTATCAACACAGCAACAGAATTCCCATACTCTTTTCAACTAATCTTTATTCTTTAGGTTGAAACCTTTATATATTTCAGTGTTCAGTAAAGAAGTAGGAGAAGGTGGTTCTTAAGTTCTGCCTGTAGCCTTTTGTTTGTCTTGGGTAACTGCCAATAAGTTAAATCAACTAATTTTGGCCTACAAACCTGGCATTAAGAGATGTGGGTTTAGTAGATTCTTTCAACATAGTCTCTAGGTTAACCATAATCCTACATGAAGTTTCTTTCTTATTGTTCAGTTGTGTCTTGTCAGCACCATTAATTTAATGTAGTAATTCTCTTATTCTCCCTTTTCCTTGTCACTAAGCAGAATGAGAAACATTTTTCTTTCAGGATCTGGAGAAGCTTAATTAAATTCTTCATTTTAATTTTGTCTATATTATCTCTTAATCAAGGCTAGCAAAGGAGTAGGGGATATCAGAATGTGATGAAAATGTAATTATCTAAAAATTTCCAAGCACTTTTTTATTTGTTAAGCTAGCATAAATGTGTGGGTGTGATGGAGGTTTTCATTAAGCCCTTTTCCCAACAGCCAGTAGCTAGGACTTTTGTAGGTAGGAATGAAGTTTGGTGTCTTCTTCACTCCCCTGTCGTGTGTGTGTGTGTGTGTGTGTGTGTGTATGAGTGTGTACACATGTGAGCGTATTATGTGAGTAGTTTGTTTTCATATTTGTCCTAGTTAAGTTTTACCTTACATTCCAATGTAAGGTAAATTAAAATTTCTCTTGGGTTTTCCCAAATTTTCTAGATCCTATATATTCACTGTCAGTAACCTTCACCAGCACTTAGTCTTCTATGTCCAAAAATGTATTGCTGATTCTGACTGATGCCATCAGCCTTCCCTTATTAAAAATTAATACGGTTACTGTTTAAAATGTTTCTCTCCTAAATAGTGTCCTATTTTATGAAAAGGGGTTTATGAAAGAAAAGTGAAAGCAAAGATGAAGAAAGGCATTATTTAAGTGACTGGCGGTATTATTCAGTGAACACATTCAACCAGAACATCTGTCCAGTTTTTTTTCTTCACATAAATATGAGGAGAAGGTAGGTGTTAATGAGAAAATAATCTGATCAGGATTTATGTAGAATAGTAGCATTTAGGGTATTGAATCTGTGTAGATAGAGGCTACTTTCCTGTGGCCACTATCTATAATCCTGTATCCTGAACACTGATGGTTAGATTGATTCTGAAGCAGTATAGCATTCGCACTGTTCAAACAAAAGTTTAGTTTTCATCACACTAGTATTTATTGAGCAGGCTACTGTGATTGACCGCTGTGCTTAGTATGGTGAATAGCCAGAAAAGCCCAAGAGGCCTGTGTTACTTGACTTCCTTATTCACAGCATACATACCTAAGGAGTGTCTGCCAGTGAATGTTGTTTCTCCTGCATAAGACATGGTGGCAGTCCTCTGAAGTCCTGCTGTCTTCTTGGTGGGGAGATGAAGCATAGGTAGATGTATAAAATAAAACAGTCTGTAATTGTCCAGTGTAGTGGCACAGATGATAACTGTGGAGAATCAGACAAGAGAACAACTACTATGAGACAGAAGAATAAAATCAGACAATTTTTTTGGTGTACCACTTAGATTCTAAATCTTAGAATATTAGTGGTGCCTTAGGGGATAGATAGGTAGAAGAAGGATGGAAGTAAGGGGCCTGGGAGACTAGAAGGGACTATTATTTCATGGAATAGTCATTACAAATTTCTTCATCGTTTTTTTGCTTAATGACATAGTTTCAAAACTTATCTACATCTCGGTTGATCTCTTCTGTCTATACTCCAAAACCAGTATGTGGATTAATCTAGTTTCACAGTGACAGGTTAGTGATTCAAAAGTCATTCCTTTAGCACGTTAGCTTGAATGTTTGGAGGTTAGGATGCCTAGAGAGAGGGTTCGGGGAGGACCAGGGGACAGGAAGAGAGGGCAGCTGGGAGCAATTGTCTTCCCTTCTCCAGACCTTTTTGGCCTTGACTGTTGATTCTTGTGCTACAGCCAGACAGAGCAGGCAGGTAGGCTTGTGGCCATGTTTTGCAAGGAAAATCAGAAGCCAATAATCTCTAAGACAAGAACAAAATGAGTTGGTATAAGGGGAGTGATAGAAAATAGGGACAATTTTCATATACTTCATGGTTCATTTTTTTCAGTTGAGAATTCAGGTATCTCAACCTCAAATATCTTCTGTCCAACATATCATTGACCAGATCCAATTCATTTGAGGGATCCAGAGTAAGCAAGGATGTGTTAGCCAAGTCTTTGGTTACCCCAAATTAGCTCGGGCCCTTTACTGCTTGTTTCCTCTGATTATACGGTACATATCCAAACCCTCAATTATCCAGAGTAAACCAGAGCTGCCTGTTCTGTATGGAAGACATTTGACAGTGGTTATGATTCTCTTGCTTAAACCATGGTAGGACCTTAGTCATTTAACTGCCTATCACTTTAAGATTTTGAAATGCTGGGTCGTCTTGTATAAGCCAGACACATCTCCATGAGGAATTATTTTACTGGGCAACTTGCCTGTTATGAAACCTCAGTCATCCTGAAAAGTATCTCAGGAACCTCCTTGACTTTAATTTTTCTGTCTTAGTCATACTTGTATATAATGGTTTTGGTGTCTGATGTTCTGTCTCATATTGCTGAAACTTATGGCCATGAATTTCTGGGTCACTCCTAAGAGATGGACAGAACTTGATTACTAATGAAAAGGTGACTCATTTTCTTCCAGGCAAAGGCTGACACTAACTATCAGGGTTCATAATTAGTCTCCACAGCGGCAAACTCTCTAATTATGGGACAGCACCCATTCTTTCTACATTTATAAGAATTAATGATAGCGTGATGAGCTGGGGAAGTAAGATAGACATTTATGCTATGCTGAGAGGATACATAAAAATGATATCTGGATAAAAGTCCTCCATGAATTTACTTAAGTGCTTGAGTCCCTGTGAGTTTAAATTTAGTGCTTCTCTTCCCAGACCATTGTCTTATACACACATCAGTCATTTCTAGTCTTGTGTAATTTATCAGCAGGTCTGATTCCATAGAGACTGAAATGCTGTCTGCCCTCTCTACTGAAGAAAATAGGCTCCCAGGTTGGCCAGTTGTTTTGGGGAAGATAGTAAGGCCTTTCTGTCCCTTTTAGATTCAGGATTCCTTTTCATTCTGCTTATCTTGTTTAAATATATTGTTCCTTCTTTGCTGCTGCTTTGCTTTTCTATGCTTCCTGTGAGTGGGTTGTGTAACAATTCATTTACATAAGCATGTATTGAACTGTCTGTGTACTTAGAAGCATGATCGGTAGGCACTGTGAGGGATATAAATGAAGAGACACAGCACTATTCTTGCCCCAGGGAACCCCTGCTTAGAGAGGGGTAGTGGTCAAGATAGACACAACCATGGACTTTCAAGCACTAACATCAGCAAGCATCATCGCATCCTTGGGTGGTATTGCTGAGGGAGTACAAAAGCCAAGATTGTAGAGTCATCACACTAGGAGGTTGAAGGGTCTTGGGAGAGCTCCTTTCTTACTTCCATTGTTTTATATGTGGGGAGCCCAAGGCTTAATACAGCTAAATGAATTACCCAGTATTACGTAACTGATTAGAACGTAGACTGGACTAAGAGCTGTTTCTCCAGATGCCATTCAGCAATCTAAAGATTCAGCACTATTTCATTTCATTTATGATATCTAGATGAGTATAATTATTTTTGAATTAGGAATCTCTTCAGACCAAACAGTAAACTTTTTAAAGTATCCTGCTTTTAGACATTTTTGGATTTCAGAATTTTGAAGGTGGTCATCTACCAACATTGGGGGATGGAAAGCAGGCTCCCACATTCTCTTTTCTTCTTAGAAATCTTGTTTAATTTTCACTGCCAGTCTCTAAAGAATCTAGCAGTTCATGCTATTGAGGTCACTTTGTAGGATGTTCTATGACTCAGGGCTCCAGGTCCCTGGTGGTTCATGTAGTTAATCTTCTGTCAAAGACTAATGAAAGACTAATGAAAGTGAGAGAGAGAATGAAGACTGTGTGTGTATGTGCGTGTGCAGTGCACACATGCCTCTGTGTGTATGTTGGTTAACTTCATATATGTTTAGGGGGGAAATGTAATTAAAAAAATAATCCACTCCATATGGGGTTGGGCCACTTTGAGTGATTTAGGGGTGAGTGAAGCTTAAGAAGTACTTTATATATATCAGGAATCTTGATTAGTTTTGAAAATCCTTTGGGTAAATAGCTCAACCTAGTGGTTCTCAAACTTCCAGTGTAATTAAAGAGTCTTTTTAGGGTGTAAAGATTCCATGCACCCTTGCATTTTGCCCTTTTGTCTTGTTAAGAATATGAGCACTGAATAGTTGAATGCTTTCTACATGCCAGTCACTGTGTTACGCACTGGGAGTGCAGTGAAGAATAATTCTTAGTCGATTAGGCAAGACAAATAATCGTAATAAAGGCTAATAGTGATATGATACGTCAGGGTTATGGAAACAAATGGGGGTGTCAAGGCTGTTTCTCAGAGGAAATAACATTTAAGCTAAGGCTTAAAGTAGTTTTAAGGGTTTAGCTATGAGAAGAGGATGGGGAAAAGTATTTTGGGCTGAGTAAACAGCATGTACAGAGGTCTGGAGGTGAGAAGTGGTACATTGTAGCATATTCTGGGAGCCGAAAGAGGTTGAGTTTAGCAAGAATGTAGTGCATAAAAGAGATGATTTTGAGAGGAAGCCATTTCTCAGGCAGTTGTTTGAATACAATGTGTAATGTCAAAATCTACAGAGAATTCCAGAATTATTTTAATATACCTTTATGTTTTAATAATTATAACAGCATCTACATATATTCAAATATGGACAAGACACATTTAGTAGTTTAGAGAGTGATTTATAAGGATTGCAGACCCCTTGCAATAACTCTGCAGCTCATAGCTTGGGAACAACTGGCTTAAGTCATTCATTTTTGTCTGTTACGTTGAAGGATGCTTTTTGTAAACTAATATGTTTAGGGTGTGTTCCCATGTTTTAATCACCAGTAGGTACTTTCTCAGGGATCAGTGCAGTCAGATAGGGTAAGGTCGTGATTATGTGCTGGAAGACAGAGGAAAGACCAACTTCTGTTATAGCAGCAATGCAAGTCTTTCAACACAGTTTGTGTGCCCCTGTCGGATCTTTCAAGTGATGATTGAAGAGACTAGGTGCTCAGCTCAGCCTTTGAGTTCTGATAAATGAGCCCAGAGTATGAACTGGAAGATAAGGGCATTTGCACAGTTCTTGTATAAATAAAGCATGGTTTCCCATTGCAGTGGCTACTGATTTTGGTCTCCAATGAAGATGAGTGAGGTTGTGAAATAACAGCTTTAAAGTCTGTACCACTTCAGCTTCTTTTTGGTTTGGATTTATTAAAATAGTTTGCATTTATTGCTTTGTTTGGATGAAGGGGTGAAAAACCTGAACATATGTAAACTAAGTGAGGTGGAGTTTCAGAAGATAATTCCCAGCCTCACAATTCTCCATGAAGTTCTTTTCCTGTGGGAAACTTTTAATTTGGAAGCATACAGCCTAATGTGGGAACCAAGATTAACATTTTCTGAAATACTTTTACAAGAAAAGCAGAAATGTTCTATCCCGGAAGCTGAATTTACATAGTAGAAAAATGGGCTGCCCTGCAGTATTTGGTAGTCTTTGTGTATTAGTTGTGATAACAAGTTTGTGTTGTGGGGGGTGTGTGTGAGAGAGAAGAGAGAGATTGTGTATTTGTCTTTGTTTCCGTTGTATCTAATTGGTAAGGCCCTAGAAAGTGTTTTACCACAAACAGCCCAGTTCTGGGCCCTCCTCTATACATGAATACTTTTCTTTTTTTTTTTTTAAGTTCTTTTTGTTTTTCCTTCTTGCTGAGTAAGCTATAGTGTTTCCTTTTTTTTTTTTTCTTTCTATTTTTGGGGGATGGGAGGTGAGAGTGGGAGTGGGACTGGTAAGAAGAAGTCAACATGACAGAGCTTCTTCCCTTTTCTTCCCCTCTTTACCAGGAAGTTAACTGGCAGTCTTCATGCATTTTTTTTTAAAACAGTCAGTAATTAGCATAACCCATTTAGTTACCTTTACACAGAGTTACAGAATTAAAAACGTTGACAGTCTGATGAGATAACATGCCGGAGGTTCTGGGAGGAGGGAAGATGGGTTAGACCAGTAGGTGGATTGGGCCTCTTGAACACCACCCTAGGAGTTTAGACTTGATTCTGTAGGCTCTGGGCTATCTACGAGTTTGCAGCCAGAATTTGGGAATTGAATGTTATATAGGAACTTTCACTGGTTACAGCCAGCCTTGGCTGTTAGCAATTATTTTTATCTACTTTAACAGGGGAACAGGGAAGGGGCAGGAAACTAAGCTGGCATTATGGTCACAGGAAAGAACAGACTGATTTGGGGCCTTTTCAAACTGCAGACCTTTGTTACTGACCGATGCTTAATTTGGTTTCTGGGTTTTGTTAGTTTTTTCCCCTGCCCTTACCTCATTCACCTTAACGACAGCTCCCCCCTCTAGAGCTCAGCTAGGGCAGGCTGCCACTGCGGATTGGGGGGCCGAGAGGCCCGGAGCAAGAAGAAAGTGGGTTGAAAGCAGAGTTCTGTTTAAAGAATTTTCTGCTGGAAACTAGCCCAGAGGGAGTAAAGAGGAGCTTTAATGAGGAGCAGCTGCAGTGCCGACACAACCCACAGGAGACATTTTTTTCCCCTTCGTTCCACATTCTGTATAGTTTTTTAAAAATCATGATTTTGAAATAGCTGTTTTGTAAAGCACGGCTCCCTTTTTCTTCTTGTATGTGGTGGAGTTTTGCTTTGTTGTTGTTTTCTTTTAATGGACAAATCCTCACTAAAAAAAGCTAAAGACAGAGCTGCAGCAAAGCCCTGGATGCAATTTGGGCTCACCCTGCTGATACAGAACATTCGGTGGAGAAAACAAGGGGAGAGAACACTGGCTTTTATTTGGAAAAGGGGCTTATTTCCTGCTCAGACTTCAGTCATCTTGGAGCTGACACAAGCTGCTACACTGTTTTAAGCTTTTCTCTAGACGAGTGGCTATTCACTTAGAAACGTGAAAGAACAAATTTTTCTGTCCTGTATCACTAAGGAGACGGATCCTGAACTGCAGCCATTGCCAGATAGGTTGGAATTGCTATTCAAATCCCAGCTTTGCTGAAATCTGTAAAGTGGCTACATGTAAACTAATCCAGGCTGCTGGTGACATGTGAGAGTTGGGGTCTGGTTTTCATCTGCTTCAGTGAGGGGGGACTGTATGGGTATCCTTTCAAATGGAATGTTTTCTAGTTCCATTAGGAGGAATCCCTGTTTTTCTCTCGTTTCCTCCCTCCTGCCCTCCCCTTCACCCATTCCCCCGTGTGTGTGTTTGAACAGTAACAATGAAAAAGTGGATCTCTTCATGTCAGAAATGGCAGACTTTTAAGAAAAAATCATGAATGTATCTGTATGGACCTGATAAGTATTTGGACGAGTTTATGGAATTGTTTTACGGGGAACCCCCCACCCCCCAAAGTTTTCCCTGTATTCACAGCCTCATCTGTGAACTATGTTCTTTCAGAGTTCCAAAGCTAGGGGTAGAGTAGAAGGAAATCACTGAGAATTCCCTGCAGGAGGGAGGCATTCATATAGTTTTGAGAACAAAAGGCAACTGTTAGATTTATTTGGTTATTTTTTAGAAAGCTTTTTACATACTCTTACAGTTTAAGTGGTAGACTGTTTTTCAAAATTTCTATTAAGTGGGTAACTTAATAGAATTATAGATTTGTGAGGAAACTTGGATGTTTATCTAGTTATGTCTCCAGCCTCTAAACGAATTCATCTTGAGCCATCTCATTGTTTCCAGGCAGAGAGTCTTACTTCCCATTTAGACTAGCAGGGTATATGGTATCTTTACATTATAGTTGAGCAGGGATTTGTGAGTTGAAAGATCTCCTGCCTTAGGAAACAGGGGTTCATTATTTCTGGGAGCCTCACCCATTACTCCCCCTTCTTCCCATGTTCATAATTCTGCTTAGCTTCCTGGGGTATGAAGTATAATTGTATACCTCAGGATGACTCTTAGGGTTGATTTGGCCTGTGTTCTACCAGGCAGATTTGGATCATGTAGCAGATTTGCATTGAGAGACTGACTTTATCTATCGTATGAAATTTAACCTACCTTAGAATCAATTGCTCAGTGGAACTGGGGTACTCATGGTATTCAAGGAATGTGCACCAGGGGTTTAAAACATACTCTTTTGCACAAAAACTATCTAGATGGGAGCTTGAGAGAAGCACAGGAAAGACATAACAATGGCTGAAATGAAGAAGGGCCATACTGGTAAAAACAATGTAGTGCATGGCATGGCATGGCATGGCATGGCATTTGCTATTGGAAGGATCAGAGGTGGGTGGATGGTTTGGAGGAGGCTTACTGGAGAACATAGGCTTTAAGAAGATCTTTGAAAGACAGAGGGAAGAAAGGAATGTACATTGGAGACATCTCAGAATGGAAGCATAATATTACTCACTGGAAATTAGAAAGAAGATTTTATATAGGGGACAGTAGACAAGATTGTGGAAATAATCTGGAGTGTTTGAGTCATGGATTGCTAAAGAGTAAGATGGTTAGATGGTAGGAATAGGGAAGACAAATAGGTTAGAGATTCCAAGGACCTTGGATTTGAAAGGCTGAGTCCTAATGCTAATTTCTGAGCAGAAGAGTGACATGATCAAAATTATGCTTGAGAAGGATTATTCTTTAAATAGTGTGCTTAGTTTCAGCAAGGAATTTCCAGACTGTCTTTATGGAGAAGTGTGGGTAGGATGCCGGTCCCATTAGGATGATAGAACTGACTGAATAGGTCTTGGTACACTGTTAGTAGTCTTAGTAGTACACTTTTAGCAGTACGCTATGTTATTCAAAGATCTAGTGAAGATAGGAATATCTTTGTAAAACTGGTGGAAATGCTAAATTCATATACGACAAACTTGGGCAGGTCAATTAGTTTTGGTGTCCTCGTCAGTGCTATAAGGAGTTCAGACCAATAGGTTTGTGAGGTATGGTTCAGTGCTGAAATTTTGTGATTGAATATAATGTAAAAGTTGTCTCAATCAAGGAAACTGGGGGTAGAGATTCAACGTGGCAAATTTAAAAGGAATAAATGACAGTTCCAATTATTGGGTTCAAAAACATGTGGCACAAGTATAGGATGAGAGAAATATGGCGCAACAGTAGTTCATGTGAAAGAAAGCTCTGAACTTTTTAGCTGTGTGTGTCTTCAGTAGCACATAGTGGTATTTTATGGCTTCTAAAAAAGTGAACACAGCTTTAGGCTGAGATAGTAGAAGCATAGGGTCCAGGTCAGGAGGTGATGGTTCAAGTCTGTGTTGCCCTGGTGAGAACACATATGTTATGTGGTTTTCTATTTTGAGCCTCACATTTTTTAGAGGTTTTTAATGAACTGGAATCTTCCAGTGGGAGGAAGCAGGATAGCTCAGTATCAAAGTACCCTGGCTCTAGGGTCATACTTGAGTTTGAATCCTGCCTCTACTATCTACTAGCTGTGAAATCTTAATTTTTCTAAGCTTCAAGTTCCTCTTATATAGAATGGAGATTATAATATAACATTGTAAGGTGTAATAAAAGAGATAATAGCTGTAAAATACTTAACAAATGTATAGTACATAGTAAGTGCTTAAAAATATTGGTCTTTATGAGTATTACTACTATTGTGTTAAGCATAGAAGAGCTACCAAAAAAGGTGAGGAAATGGGGAAATAACTTTATATGGAGGAATCATCCAAAGCACTGAACCCTAGAAAAGAAGAAAACAAAGAGTCAACATGTCTATCTTCAGATTCCCGAAGGGCTATGTATAAGAGAAGCAGAAGGTTTGCTCCTTTTTGTTCTAGGAGGGATAGCCTGGAAATTGTAGAGAGACAGTTTATTATTTTAAAAGTTAAGATATAATTCACATACTATAAAATTCACCCTTCACTGTGTACAATACAGTGGTTTTTAGTATTTTCACAGAATTGTGGGACCACCACCACTATCTAATCTCAAAACATTTTCATCACCCCAAAGGAAACTCTGCACTCCTCAGTATTCACTCTCCATTTCTCCTCTCCCTGGCCCCTGACAACATTAATCTACTTTCTATCTCTATGGATCTTCCTATTCTGGACATTTCACATAAATGGAATTATATAATATTTGGCCTTTTGTGTCTGGCTTCTTTCACTTTGCCTGATGTTTTCAAGGTTCATCCATGTTTTAGCATGTATCAGAACTTCATTCCTTATGATGGCCAAATAATATTTCATTATATGGATATACCACATTTTATTTATCCATTCATTAGCTTGTAGACATTTGGATTGTTTCCACTTTTTGGCTATTATGAATAGTGCTGCTATGAACATTCTTACTGTGTGGACATATGTTTTCAGTTATCTTGGGTACATACCTAGGAGAGGAGGTAGAATTTGAAGAAAGCTTTCTGACAATGGGATCCACCAGCATTGAAGTCTGTTCTGTTGTTAAAGTAGCAAGCCAGTAATTTTACTTTACTTAACAAATATGTGGTGTTAACTATGTACTGGATAGTGTACTAAATGCTTTATCTACCTAAGTGTTTTTATTTAAAAACCTTATGAGGTAGGTGCTGTTATTAAATCTGTTTTACAATGAGGAGGTTTAGTACCTTGCCCAAGATTACGTATCAAGTAAATGATGGAGCTGGGGTTGAAATCCAGGTGGTCTGGTTCTAGAGTCTGTACCTTCTTTTTTTTTTTTTTTGAGATGAAGTTTCCCTCTATTGCCTAGGCTAGAGTGCAGTGGTTTCATCATAGCTCACTGCAGCCTTGAACTCCTGAGCTCAAGAGATCCTCCTGCCTCAGCCTCCTGAGTAGCTGGGACTATAGGTGCATACCACCATGCCTGGCTAATGTTTTTATTTTTTGTAGAGATGGGGTCTTACTATTGCTCAGGCTGGTCTAAAACTCCTGGCCTCAAATGATCCTCCCACCTCAGCCTCCCAAAGTGCTAGTATTATAGGTGTGAGCCATGTACCTTGCCTAGAGTCTGTACTCTTAACAGCAGGAACAATAATAACTTATTGCTTATTAGATTCTTACTATTTGGCAGGTACTGCACTACATGCTTGTATTCAAGCAGAGGCTAGTGAACATCTTTCAGAAATATTTTAAAAATGTTATTTCATTTGGTAGAAATTACCTTAGTGTACCTTGAATCTCAAGGTTGTGTTATTTTTCCAAGGATGGATGGGAGTAGGGGAAAGGCCAGCAACAAGATGTCTAGCCTAAGGTTTTTAAGATGATCAGAGTTTGTATCAAAAAAAAAAAAAAAAAAAACTGAACATGAATGATAAGTATTATAGAAAGTCAATTAACAAGACTTGTCAGAACATCGTAGTAAATTATATACCACTTAATGGGATTAACTAAAAGTGACTTTACACTGTGAGTTAGAAAACTGTGCTTTAGAAAAATAGAAGAATTAAAGTTTCGTGGGAAAATGGTCTCCTTTTCCAACTGTTTAGTTTCATGTAGTAGCAGGACATATTAGGGTAGATGGCTTTCAGAATATTTTGGAGTCATTTACACAAAGGTGGTTGTTTAAAATCAAGTGAACAGCGACAGCAGCAAATGTATGTGAGTTTAACCCCAGACTTAAACTTTCAGATGGCTGTAATTGATGGGGAAGAAGGAGAAGGGGAATCAGCAATCTAGACTAAGACTTCATCAGGCTTTGAGATGAATAGAGGGAGTCATAGAGGCCAAGGGTAAAAGATAAAAATGGTGCATGGAGGGGTCAGCAATACCTCCTATTGGAGAGAGAATTTTTTTTATGATGACATCTCAGATGAGACCACTTGACAGAGGGCAAGTCATTGCTCTTAGAACATAGTTTCTAGGCAATGATTAAAATAAAAATTTTGGGCTGGGCACAGTGGCTCACGCCTGTAATCCTAGCACTCTGGAAGGCTGAGGCGGGCGGATTGTTTGAGCTCAGGAATTTGAGACCGGCCTGAGCAAGAGCGAAACCCCGTCTCTGCTAAAAATAGAAAGAAATTATATGGACAGCTAAAAAATATATATATAGAAAAATTAGCCAGGCATGGTGGCGCATGCCTGTAGTCACAGCTACTCGGGAGGCTGAGGCAGGAGGATCACTTGAGCCCAGGAGTTTGAGGTTGCTGTGAGCTAGGCTGACACCACGGCACTCTAGCCCGGGCAACAGAGTGAGACTCTGTCTCAAAAATAAATAAATAAATAAAATAAAAGTTTTGTCACAAAGGACAAGTAAGAAGTAGATGGAAAAGAGAGAAATGTCTGTGAAATTAGGCTATAATCATAGAGGGTTGGTTGTGAAGGAAGAAGAGTTTGGAAAAGGAAATGGGACTTAATGAAAAATCTAGGTTAAAAGAGACTTGTATATGTTTCAAGGTAAAAGTAAAGAACCATCCCTCTAGAACCTTTTAAATAAGAAATTAAGTCTGTATTATACCAACAGTAGGTCTAGTTCCACACAGAGAAAAGATGTGGTTCTGTACATGGGCTTTAGGAGAGTAAGTCTGTTGTACATCATATCTAAGCAGTAGCTCACTTACAGGAAAACCCTAAATCCTTCTTTATGGTGAGTGGCCCAAAAGCCCCCCACGATCCACATTCCAGTTACAGGTCTCATCTATTTTCTGCTGCTGTTTTTCTTACTCTCTTTGGTGTAGCCACAGAAGTAGGTCTCCATGTCTCCTTGTTGCTTAAACATAGGGCCTTTGAAATTGCTGTTCCCTCTGTTTTGAACATTTTTCCCTTAGATATCTTCGTGGCTAGTCCCTCACCTCATTCAGGTCTCAACTCATATGTTGCCTTTGCAGTGAGGCCTTCTCTAATTTTCCTATTTAAAGCTGAAATACCTCTTTTTACCCACCCCATTACCCCATCCTCAACTCTATCCCTTCCTGTTTTATTTTCTTCATAGCACTTAATTCTATCTAATATATATATCTTTTACTTATTAATTTTATTTTTGTCTTCCCCTACTAGAGTTTAAACTCCATGAGTGCGAGGATTTTCCTAGTGCTAGAAAAATGGCTGGCACGTAGTGGGCACTTACCATTTGTTGCATGAATAAATGAATATTATGAGTTTAATATTCTTTATGGAAACTCATCATTATTAATAAGCACATTGGTTGTTATTTGTAGAATTAGGCTTCATATATTCTCTACTCAAAGGTTGGCAAACTTTTTCTGTAAAGTGCCAGAGAGTAAATATTTTTGTAGGTCATGTGGTTTCATTGCAACTACTTAGCTCTGTTGTTGTAGTGCAATATAAGCCATAGAGAATCTGTAAATGAATGAGCATGACTGTGTTCCAATAAGACTATTTATGGACACTGAAATTTGAATTTTACATAATTTTTAAATGTCACAAAATATTATCCTTTTTTAAATTTTTTTCCAGTCATTTAAAAATTTAACAGCCATTCTTAGTTCACAGACCATACAAAAACAGGCAGTGGGCCAAATTAGATCCACAAGCTATTCTTTGCCAATCTCAACTTTTATTGGTTTCTTAAACATATCTTACTTGAAACTTATTTTTCCATGCTTGGTAGGGAGGAACAATGTGGATTAAACTATAGAAACAGATAATTTAGAAATAATTCTGTTTGGCTTCAGAAACTTTCATGGTTTGTTTTTGTTTTCCTGGGAACCTTATGTTTTCATTAAATGCATTTGCATTCTCTTAGCAGATGCCACAGGATAGTGCTAGGGGGGTGGGGTAATAGTCCAGGAGAAAAGCTGGGCAAAGCCCACCCAGGTTTACAAGCTTGCCATTATTTACAAGGTGAATAATTCCCATATGGGAGAATCAAGAGTCATCAACCAGGCCTAATGCCCAGAAGACTGTCATTATAAATGAGAATTGTGTTACAGTTTTTAACATCATTTGTAACACATTTCTTGAATAAGCTGCAAATGCTTTTAATGATATATCTCAGGGTTAATTTTAGCTATGCCACATTGGCACTTTTTGCTCCTCTACATTAAAAAAAAAAAAAAACTATTATCAAATCAGGCTGGGATTTCAATAAGGCATCAGATTTTCCTGAATAAGCACAAAGGAGAGAAAAAAATGTTTTTCCCTTGCAAAACTTTTTAATATTTATAAGGTTTTTCATACTTGATTTTGTTCAATTCTCACAGCAATCCCATGATTGTAGGTAGCCCTCTTAACTATTTAAAATGCGAGAGAATGGATAGTCAATGAGGATATATAACTTGTCCAAGGTCACAGCACCAGCTGACCTTCTGAGTGCAAACCCCTCACTGTTACCTTCAGCTAGTCATTAGTTTCAGTGCTGCGAATGCTTCATTGCATCTTGGTCTTTGGTTTCACCTACTCATGAAGATGCTCAGAGCCCCAGCTACTCCTAGCTCTGCCACATTTACCTTATACAGCTCTGGGAAGGGGTAAGGAGGGTGTGACCATTTGCATCACTACCACTGTAGCTATTTACCAGCTCTGTTTTCTCCTCCAGACATTTTAGCTACTGCATAATTCTGGGCATGTTCTGTCTTAGTACCCTAATATCTGGCCTTCCTTCTCTTCTCAATAATGGTGACCCCTGAAGACCTCACTTTGCCAACCAGTGGCTAATGAAAGGTCTTGGATATGATTGGCAGAGACAGAAAGTAGTCAAACATGACCCCAGTGCTTCAGGTTGAGCAATTAGGAGAATCAGGACACCAGGGATTGGGCATAGGAAGGCATGATAGGAGCTGGTCTCCAGGGGGGAAGATGTAGAGTTTGGTTTAAACATGTTATCGTTGAGATAATGGTGGAACAGTCTTCTAGGTTTGGTTTTCTATCCCCCCAAAAGTAAAGTGAAGGAATAAGTTGAACCAAATATCTGGGGCACCACCCAAATATCAAAATTTATAGTTAGAGTCAAAGTCTTTGTGTTCTTTTTTTTTTTTTTCCTGAGACAGAGTCTCACTCTGTTGCCTAGGCTAGAATGCAGTGATATGATCATAGCTCACTGCAACCTCAAACTCCTGGGCTCAGTGATCCTCCTGCCCCTGCCTCCTGAGTAACTGGGGCTAGAGGCATGCACCACCACACCTGGCTAATTTTTTAAATTTTTTGTCTCATCATGTTTTGTCTCACCATGTTGCCCACGCTGGTCTCAAACTCTCTGCCCCAAGCAGTCCCCCCACTCTGGCCTCCCAAAATGCTGGGAACACAGATGTGAGCCACTGCACCCAACCCTCTTTGTGTTCCTTTTAAATGCTTTTTAGGGGTGCCATTTAAACAACCTCTTCATTATGAAAATGGAGACTTCTCATGTCTTTTTGATATTGTTAAGAGAAAATTGTCATAAATATTACACACAATTTGAGGTAGTTGTGCATCTTATGAATCACAGGGTGGCGTATAAAGATTCCTCAATACCCCAAATGTTATAGAATGTTATTCTTGAATTGTGTCCTTCCTTCACTTTGGTGTTTATATGGTATCTTAGATATTTTATGTTATCTTATGCCTTTTTATTTAGTTAAAAAAACTACTTGCTACCTATATATTAACAAATTTTTAAATGCCACTGTGAACCCTTCTCCATTCTTATACCTCCTCCGCTTTCTTTGTTCAGTCTTTGTTACCCGAGTATAACCCAGAAAGTTAGGTATAGGCCAATTGATGTTTTAGTAGAAACGAGAAAGAAGAACTTATATTTCTCAATGCTTAATTGAGAAAAAGCACATGATACCTTATATATTTTAAATTGGGGTGAATAAAAGAGTCACATTTGTACATTATCATGTGAACATCTTAATCCTATCAAATAGCTTAGTTAAAATGAAAAAGTAAATGAATTTAAGCAGACAAGTATGGACAGTGCTCTACAAAGAGGTGCTGTTACACCAGCCCAGCTGACACCTACATGATAAAAGCTATAGTATATTTTGCCTTAAATAAGGGTCAAGCTGACTGGCTATGGTAGACCCTGCTGGATCAGATACTTGGTGTTCTGTCACCTGCCAGGACTCAGAAGGACATGCGAGTATGTGGTTGAGTTCACTAAGCACTCCTCCTTCTCATAAAAGGCCGTTTTACAGGTTGCATGTTTAGGTCTCTTGATTCACAATCTAGTGTTTTCTTGAATGGACTGTATTGTCTTACTGTAAGTGTATGGACTTAAAAGAAGTCAGGTGTTTTCACGGACTCCTCTCTTTTCCATACAGATGTCCGGAGGGCTTCTTGGGAGAGTACTGTCAACATCGAGACCCCTGTAAGAAGAACCGCTGCCAGAATGGTGGGACCTGTGTGGCCCAGGCCATGTTGGGAAAAGCCACATGCCGATGTGCCCCAGGGTTTACAGGAGAGGACTGCCAGTATTCAACCTCTCACCCCTGCTTTGTGTCTCACCCCTGCCTGAATGGAGGCACCTGCCATATGCTCAGCCGGGATACCTATGAATGCACCTGCCAAGTTGGTTTTACAGGTAACAAATGGGACTCAAACCTGTACTTCCTACTTTCAGCAGGTACCTTTATTTAGCATCTTTTAGATCTTGGTATCTGGCTCTTAAGGGGTCCCTGACTCTGGTGCACATTTAACATTATGATAAGGAACTGGAATGTTCCAGACAACTGTCCGTAACTTCGTTTTGAGAGTTTAAGGGGTGAAGAAGGAGAAAGAGAAAGGGCCAGATATTTAGAAGTATTTGACTGCTTAAAGTATATATGTCAGAATTGGGGATCAGAATTGTTTCACTAAAAGAAATACACTATCACCAGAAGAAAAGCTGCTGATGCTATTGATTACCCACTTCCTAGACATTTAGGGCACTGGCTTTTCTGGCTTTCTGAACTCTGATTGTTCCTTTTCTTCTCCATTGCCTTGTCCTTAGCCATTAAATTTTTGTGTTCCCTTGAGCACTGTTTTGAGCCCTCTTTTGAGCTATACCCCAGCTCTCCGTAGGGAATCTCACTGTCTTCCATTGCCTCCTCTTCTGCCGTCTTCCTCAGTTGCTGATGACTCATGTAGTCATCCCTTTAGCTCCAACCCCACTCTGACATTCAGACTTATGTTTCTAACTATCTGTTACACATTCTTATTGGGAATTTTGCAGGTGCCTCCAACTCAACATGTTGATAGAAATGAGTATCACCAGTGTACACTGCAAATACCCAAACTAGAAACTCCCTCTCCCTTGTCCTTACCTCACTTAAACTCAAGTCACCCAACCTAACCTCTGAATTACCTCTCACCTGTCTTCTGTCCACTTTCTCTGCTACTCTATGGTTGAGGGCCATGTTAATTCTCACCTGGACTCTTGAAATAGTTTCCAAATGGGTTTTCTTGCATTTATTCTCTCCCCATCTCATTCAGCCATCATATTGCAACACCTTTAATTACAAATGCATATCTTCTAACAAACTCACCCGCTTACAATGTCTACTGATTTTTTATCATCTATAGAATAAACTGCAAATTCACACAGGGATGGGGAACATGCGGCCTTCTGGATCCTTGTGTGTGGCCTTTTGACTGAATCCAGACTTCACAGAACAAATCCCTTTACCTTATGTGCTGTAGAGGGGCCACACTTGGCAATCTGGAGGGTCACATTTGGCCTTGAGCCTGTAGGTTCCTCACCCCTGAATGCTTATATCTTTTGTAGGCTGACTTCCCTACAAGCATCTGTGTCCAGTCACACCATATTCTCATCATTTCCTGAAAAATGTCATACTTGTTATTGCCTCCATGCACTTGCACACCCTTTGGCCTGGAATGCCCTTTTCTACAATTGGTGATTTCCCAGTGTTATTTAAAACTGTGTCTTAGGCCAGGCGTGGTGGCTCACACCTGTAATCCTAGCACTCTAGGAGGCCAAGGCGGAAGGATCACTTGAGATGAGGAGATCAAGACCAGCCTAAGCAAGAGTGAGACCCCATCTCTACTAAAAATAGAAAAAATTAGCCAGGCAATTTAAAATAGAAACAAAAAATTAGCTGGGCATCGTGGTGAGTACCTGTAGTCCTAGCTACTTGGGAGGCTGAGGCAGGAGGATCTCTTGAGCCCAGGAGTTTGAGGTTGCTGTGAGCTAGGCTGACGCCATGGCACTCTAGCCCAAGCAACAGAGTGAGACTCTGTCAAAAAAAATAAATAACAAGAAAAAAATAAATAAATAAATAAATAAAATTTTGTGGGTCTTAGTGACCATTTTATGATTCCTTTAGGCAGTTTGTCTCTAAGTTTCTGTTATTTTTATGTCACATTTTATTACAATTATTTTTATATATAATCGTTCTTTAGAAGTGAGCCTAGGTTTTATTCAAAGTAAACTATATGTGTTTATTAAATTAGAGGAGAAAAGGAAAAACATTCTTTATTTTTTCGCCTGCTTTTAGCACTCAATCAATGATTCTGTAGATCTACTAAGCCAAAAATGAAAAGTCTGCTCAGAAAACTAGATTGGATCAGTTAGTTTGGAATACTTGTTCTGCAAATTTTTCCTCGAAAGATGTTGGTGGGGGTAGAGCTTGGTTAGGATGATCCATTATCTCCATCATGACTATGCTAGTATTGATGATGTAAGTCATTGAAGAGATTTGGTGATTACAAGAGTAATTTCTTCATGATTGTCAATTTTTAGTTGTTTTGCTACCATAAGGCAAAAGAAAGGGCATACCCATTTAAAACATTTTAACCCTGACTAGTGGAAATGGCAATAATGCCTTCTTCATAATTAAAATGTCGCTCTGAAATGGTCCCCAAATGAAAAATTCTTCCTTTGCCATTAAAAAGATCTCTTCTTGGTGTTCTCCAGGGTTCTGACCATCTTTCTACATCTGCTGCTTTTGTCTATCACTTTAGTAATCACCACAGATCAAGTTAATCTTTTTGGTTTTTGTGATAGTCCTATACCTCACCTAGTCAGACCTTGTTACCTCATCTCCACTCATAGATGAAGAAGCAGAGGCAGCAAGTTAGTGCCTATATATAATATAAAAGGGAAACCAAGTTCAGGGACCTTTCTGTTTCAGTTGTAGGCAAACACTCTGATATCCATGTTGGCAGAAGTAAGCATTTGTGTCTCTTCTCTGTTGTAAGGAAATACATCTTAGTGAAAAAAATAGGAAGAAAAATAGCAGTTCCTTCATTTTCTCTCTGTTTGGCACCCTAAGATACATGTGCTATGCCCATATTTGCATTGCTCCCTTCCCCTTTGATTGACATTTCCTGATAAGCAAAGAACATTGCTATGTGCTCATGTACCACCCTTGTCCTCTGCTAGAAAAGCTGTCATGTCCCTCAGTTGCTCTTCTATGGGGAAGGGGGTGTCAGAGATTTGGATCTTTTCCTAGACCACCAGTTGGAGTATTAATAAATTCAGGCAGCTTTCATCTCTTTAGTTTAAAAAATAAAAGACTTGGGCTAATGAAAACAAAAAGCCACATGAATACCAAATTTACTAGTTCCATGAACATATTTTTTCTCTCTCTTTCTGCCTCAAAGAATCTGCTTTGCTTCCCTTAGAGTCATGCCTTAGGATTCAACATGTCAGAGTCTTCCTGCTATTGCTGGTACTTTCCTACCTGACAGAATCCACAGAATTACCTTTCTAGACTTCTATTCTCATGAAAGATTCTATTTCTTTTGATACATAGGGAGCCTTCATCATCTTCAGACACATCAAACAATATTTATAATAAGACAACAATTAATAAAATGTTTCCCAGAATGTGTTTGCGTTGTATTTAAAGGAAATAAAGTAGTATTGGCCTGTTTCTATCACCAATGGGTCTATTTAGTAACTAAATAGCAATACGTTTTATTTATTCAATAAACATGATATTAAAGCATACTATAGGTACCTAACCCCTGCCAGGATGGCAGGTGGTATAATAGAAGGAAATAGCAAACTTTGTGTGTGTGTGCGTGCATGTAGGGGGTGGCATAAAGAATGACTGACTTTACAAAGGTCGTGACTTTTGAGCAGAGTTGTCAAGATAAGTGAGAGTTTGCTAGGTCAACAAAAAGGAAGATGGCATTTCAAACAGAGGAGCAGCATGTGCAAAGATTATGAAGATGTTGAGAGAGTAGTTGGATCCAGACCCTCATTTGCCACAGGATCTGATAGAATCCTGCAGGACTGGACCTCATGTGACTAACCTGCAGTTCACTCTGTGTGCTCCATCCACTGAGTCTTTGTGTCTCGAATGAGGGTCTTGGAGAGTGCCCTGTGTCAGATGGTCTTGAAGTGACTTTGGTTTGGCCTTCGGTAAAGTTCAGAGTTTAGAAATTCTCCATGCAAGAGCTCCCTAATGTCACCTATTTCATGGGGAAGTGGGGGAGTCGAGGATGGGGCTGACTCCTATTTCTGTGACCAGTACTGAGTTCTGTTATCCTTCCTTTAGGTAAGCTGTGCCAATGGACTGATGCCTGCCTGTCTCATCCCTGTGCAAATGGAAGTACCTGCACCACTGTGGCCAACCAGTTCTCCTGTAGATGCCTTGCAGGCTTCACAGGGCAGAAGTGTGAGACTGATGTCAATGAATGTGACATTCCAGGACACTGCCAGCATAGTGGCACCTGCCTCAACCTGCCTGGTTCCTACCAGTGCCAGTGCCCCCAGGGCTTCACAGGTCAGCATTGTGACAGCGTCTATGTACCGTGTGCACCCTCCCCCTGTGTCAACGGAGGCACCTGCCGGCAGACTGGTGATTTCACTTTTGAGTGCAACTGCCTTCCAGGTAAGGAGCTCCCTAGTGTCCTGGGGTTGGAGGACAAACCCCTAGCACAGGAGGAAGGTGGAAAGTGTGGCTCAAATGCTCCTTTACGAAGCTTCCTAAAGCAGAGAAAAGGGGAAGTGAGAAATTTGTGTGGGGTGGGTTGCTGGTGAGGGAGGAGTTTTATGGGCCCACTGTGGTCCATAAACTGAGCAGGGGATAATTTAACATGTCAGGGTTTATGATGATGAGTGGCTAGAAAATTGTTTATTGTCCGTTTTGGAGGCACGGTGAGAAATAAGAGGAACAGAGCTCTGGGAAAGGGGCAGGCAAATCTGAAATGGAAAGGAACACAGTGAGAATTAGACATTGGAAAATATGTATGTGTGATTAATAAAGTGCTTTTAACTGAATTGACACTAAAAATAGGTAATCAGCTTTCCTATATGCTTTTGCCTCTCATGGAGTAATTCATTGTTTTCTTATCCACCTAAGTGCACCCATCTGCCATTTCATGATTTTCCCTGGGCTACAGAGGCTTCAGAACTCTCTCCCAAGTACCCTCTCTGACTTTGGGGTATCCCTGCCCTAACTTGAAGCTGGAGAATTTTGAAACTGAGGAGGAGGTCCTCTGTGGGTCAATGAGCACTTTTGATGAGATGATGTATGAGAAACTATGTGTGACACAATGCTTTGTCATACTCTTCACTGCTGTAAGTCCCCCAGAGCACACATACAACCCCAAGATAGAAGCAAAAAGACGACCGTGCCTGGGAACCTGGGGCCTGGTGTTCCACAGAGAGGGAGAAAGGAGCAAGCCTGGCCAACTCACTTAACTCCTTATAAAAATGGTGAGGAGGCTGAAAACCAAGAATTTTGATTGGGAACAGAACATAAGCAGCTGGAGCAGATGAATTACTAAGCAACAAAGATCCTGTTTTTATACAAATATCCTTAGTACAAAAACAAAAGAAGGAAAACTGTAGGGGGGAATAATGTGCTAAGTTAGCAGAATTGCCTCAAAAAGAAGTTGTTCTAGCTACTCTTTCAGAGTGGGGATCTCAGATTCTGGTGTTGTCAATATGGTTCACATATAATGGGATTGTGTATTTTATCTTTTGGGGATTAAAGGTCATATATTGGTCCCCAGTATAAAACCACCAAATTCATTCAGTGAAAATTTATTGACTGTCTGCTATGTTCTAGACACAGTGCTGTGTGCTTAGGATGCAGCAGTACAAGACACTACCACACAGTCAAAATGAAAACTTGGTATCGTTTAACAAGTTACAAGAACAAGCTATTTAATTGTATTTTAGTTTCTCTTTTAATAAAGAATAGAAAATGCTATCATTCTTGATATTAAATAATGTTTATTAACTTGATATTACTATAATCCACATTATCTTGTAGAAGAAATAACTAAAATGTAGATTTCTTCATCCCTGTATTTGTTTGCATTTTAAGGATTAAAGACAGAAAATAGAAATGTAAACAATTTAATATTGCAAATATTCTAGCAGTCTAATATTCTGATAGTCCTATTGGCTAGTATTTAAGGTTAGTGTGATTTTTTTGTTAAAGGCTAAATAATTTTTCAGTTTTAAGAAAATTACTTTTAATAGTTGCCTAGAGTAAGAGGTTGATTTGGCAGCAAGATATTGACGGGAAGTTAGAGAAGTCAATAAAGGAAGTTTTTAGCTGGGAGAGAGTGATTATTCACTCCCATAGTCTCTGCATTGTTATCCATTAGCCACGATAAGAACCTTAGGGAATTCTGAGAGTGTGTCCAGGAAAGGATCTGTCAAACTAGAATAGTATCTCCTCCTTGAGAAAGGAAATAACCAGGGATTCCGCAGTCGAGAGGCTGCCAGGGTTAGTGGGATGGAGTAAGGAGATCTTGGCTGTCTCTTAGGCTCTGTTTGTAGTTTAAAGCAAGACAAATTTATTTATTCACTGATGGCATGTGTGTGTGTGTTTGTGTGTGTGTGTGTATGTATATGTGGATCAGGGTGAAGGGTGCAAGTGGGGAGAAGATTTGACAAAGAGAAAACTAACATTTTTTTATGAGTCCAGGTACTATGCCAGGTACTTCCCCACCTGTTAATTACACAAAATCCTTGGGGACAGGTATTATTTTTCAAGTTTTCCCAAGTGAAGTAACTGAAGTTTGGGGATGTTAAGTGATTTACCCAATGTTGCATAGCTGATACGTGGTTAGGCTGGGTCCTGAAACCCAGGCAGGTTATAAAGCCTGTGCTTGTGCATCTTACTGTACCATACCACACTGCTCATCTGCTTCTTAAAGGTGTGAAGACATGAAACTTTTTGTGAAATATTTGAGCTGTTTGGGTTAAAAAATACATTCAATTATAAGAAAAGTGAGATACTCCTAATTATAATGAAATAGTATTTGTTACATCTGTCTATATATCATTGTGCAGATATTTAAAAAGTTAAGTAGACTAGTTCTTGCCTTGCAGGGTCCCATGATCTAAAACAGATGGCTTCAGCTTTGGACAAATGTATTGAAGGAAATTCAAAAAGAATTCAAAACAATAAATGATGCAGTGATACTATGAATAAATATGTATTTAAAACAATTTGTAAGATTTTATGCTCATTGTTTTTATGTCCCAGGTGGATTTTGGAGAGTGTTCACTTTATTTCCATGTAGGGAAATAGTGCCTAGAGATGGTTTTCTTTAAAAAGCCCTTTTTCATAATGGTATGCCATCTCCTAGCCCCTCTTTCCATTGCTCCTCACACTTGTCAAGTGACTAAAATGTTAGTTCAAATGATAGTCACCACCTCAATGTAAATAGCACCCTTATTTGAAAAGAATTATTATTTTGGTTCTAAAAATGGGGAAACCAAGTCATCAGGAAGCAAAGTAGCATGTTCAAGTATTCTACAACTCCCAAACGGCTGCTTCCCACCACATTTCATGTCTTTGCACTTCTAATTGAGGCCTACCCTGACCAACCTATTTAAAATTATAACTGTTTCCCCAACCCCTTTAATTACTGACCCTGGTCTACTTTTTTTTTTCTTTTTCTGTAACTCCTATCTTCTTACTATATAATTTGTACTATGTAATTTACTTCATTATGTCTATTGTTTATTGTCTGTCTTTTCCAATTCTACTGCCTCTTCTTCCCCTCTCCAGAATGAAAGATAGGATCTTTGTTTTTGTTTAGTGATGTATCCCAAACACCTAAGAACAGTGTCCAGTACATAATAGGCCCACAAATATTTATTGGCTGACTGGCTGTATGTGTTCAGTATTGTGTCAGAGTATTGAGGATATAAATTCTGTCTTCTCATTTCTTCCTGGTGTCCTGCACCCTAGACTTAGTTTGACTTCTCCTTTTGTCCTCGTACACTAATACTGGATGAGAAATTTCGGAATCTTTTTCAACTCTGAGTCTGTGAATGCCATAGTGATTATATTTAAATGGTTAAGTTATAATTCTTTTTCTGCAAAGGGTACTATAGTCACTGTGAGTGCATTTTAGTATTATTTTAGGACTCATGGGGAGGGAATTAAAACTGCAAAAATGACTCATCTTATGTGACATAGAAAGAAATTTTCCTCCAGAGAGGGAGGGAAAAAAATACTCTTTGAGAGAAAACTAATAGAATCAAATCAAGGAACTACATTTCATTTTCTCATTGGATCTGTAACTGTTAATATTCTAGACACTTAATGAGCTTTCACTGTGTAAAGTCTTTAACAAAAGCTAAAGGAGGGGCACTCAGCCACAGTAATTTTAACTTAAAAACAAACTAGAGCATGAAAATAAATTACTGAATCACTGACTCCCAGTATTTTTGGGTTAGGGCCAACCAGTGGGGAGAGAATGAGTTAGAATGGTCTTGTGTTTGTGGCTATTTTAATAAAGTAGCACCAGTAATCAGAAAACAGTGGGCTGTTTTGAATCTACTGGCCATCCCTTGTGAGTTCACAGTTGGGTTGGACAGTCCTTAATATACTTTCCCTTTTTTTTTCTCTCCCACATCTCTTTATTCCTCTGTGATTTTTTTTTTTAACTTCATAAAAAGCTGTCTGATCTGTCCTCTCCAAAACATGAAGGTTTATCCTTTGTAAACCACCTCTACACTAAACAGGCTGATTATATGTGTAATATCACTGTAGCATTAAAATAAAGCTTAAACACACTTTGTGGCTTTTGTGTCTACTCAGTTGTTGCTGAGCTTAAGAACTATTAGAAATAATTCCCTCTTGCATTTTCACACTCAGGGGCATGTGATGTTCTCTTGGGTATTATGCTAATCATATTTTGGCAGGTTTCTCTGGAGCAGATGCAGAAATGATCATGCCACTTTCCAGGATGTGTTATTTTAGCTCCTTTGACTTTGGTCCCAAGTCCAGTTTTACCTGATTTTCCTGGAAGTGCTTACTGTTCTCTCACGCTTGGTGTTTTTGCCTATGCGACTTCCTCAACTTTTTATACCTTCTTCCCATTTTATAACTTTTTATAACTTCTTCCCATTTTATAACTTTTTATACCTTCTTCCCATTTTATATAGAACTTGTCCCTTATTGTTTGTCAAAGGTACCCTATTTCACTAAAATGCCTTCTATATTCCCTGCCTCCATGTGGATTAGAGACCTTCTAAGGTCTTTTAGCATCTGCATACCTCTAGTACAACACTTATCAAATTGTTTATCTGTTCATCTTTTCAAGTAGACATTCTCGTTTTAACTTTTCCCTCTCGTACCCAAGATAGTGCCTGGCACAAAATTGAGCCTTAATGAATGTTTGACAAATGAATGAATTGAACATGATAAACAGAAGAGAATTCCTATATTCTACATTTTTTTTAACGTACTTAAATTATTTTTTGACTCCCTATCATCATTTCTTTGGCTTTTTGTGGTGATAAAGTTAGAAGAAAAGTGGAGATCACTGGGGAGATATCAGGGGAGGCAGGTGGGAGCAGCAAGCCCAAGTGGGTGAGGGACAGGGACACGGGGGCAGCCATGGGGGCAGTGAGCTAGCCTGGGCCCATCAAAGGATAGAAGTTGGTACCAAGAAAACTAGCGGGGGCAAGCACAGGACAGGCATTCTTGTATTCCCATACTCAGGGCCATGTGACATTTTCTTGAGGGTTATACTACTTGTGTTTTAAAAGGTTTGCTTTTATGACAGACTCTTTCCAGAAAAAAAAGTAGCTTTGTCTCTTTTCACCTTTGTCCAGTTCCCTGTTTTTTCCTCACTCTTTCGTTCCCTGTTCGTGGAAGCTTTTCCTGAGGACTTTCAGCCTGGCCTGAGAGAAGCCTGGTTGTGTCATCTCATTTTCCTCTTTCTGCTCTCTTCTTGCTCCTCTCCACTGAGCCTGCCCATCAGGGTCTGAAATGGAAAGACAGGACACTCTCTTGAGAGGTGCTTTCCTCTGTGTGGGATGACAGTGACTCTTTTCTGCTCCCCACCCTCATTGCCATCATTAATCAGATAAGTGGCCTGTGGTTTTATAACAGCACAGTCTTAAAATTTTTCTTCTAAGTTTAATTTCTCTCCTATTGGCCTTTTAAGGATGTGAATTGGCTTTAGGCAGCAGACTCCTTTTAGTATGGCATGTGAGCCTCTCCGTGAACCTGCTACACCCATCCCACCCAAGGGTCTGCAGACTTGTGTGTTTCCCTTTCCCCTAAAAACTTAACATATATTTTTAAGGAGTGACTGCACTGTAACTTATGCAGATAGTCCTTTCTCCCCATTTGGGTAGACTGTTTCTTATAAGAATTTGGTAGTTCTTTCCAAAAAGAGTTCTGTATCTCTGTTTTTAAAGCATAAATCCTGTCTTAACTTTGGAGAACCGATTTGGCTTGGTTTTCTCAGACTGGGGAACTTTTGACCTAAGGTCGGTTTTTCACATTGTTGAAAGGAAACTCTGAGTTCCAGAAAACATACTGACTGACACTGGGTAAAGTTTCTGATTCAGCACTGATTCTTAACCTGTTAGCTATGTAATCTTGGGTAAGTCAGCCATGTGGCCCTCAACTTCCTCATCTGTAACGTAAGAGAGTTCGAGTAGACAATCTCTAAGGGATGTTCTAATACCATTGATATGTAGTAATATTACCTAATATGTGTAAGTCACTATTTTAAGTGCTTTCCCCCTCTTATAATAGCATTCTTGAGATTTAATTTATATACTGTGCAATTTGATCTTTTAAAGTATACAATTCAGTGGATTTTAGTATGTTAATAGATATGTGTAACCATCACCAAAATCAATTTTAGAATATTTTTTTACTCCAGAAGAAACCCTGCACCCATTATCAGTTATTACCCATTTCTTCTAACTCCCTCCCAGCCCTTGGCAACTAATCTACTTTCTGTCTCTATTGGCCTATTCTGGGCATTTCATATAAATGGAAGCATGCAATATGCATTGAGACTGGTTTCTTTCACTTAGCATAATGTTTTCAAAGTCCATCCATCTTGTAGCACATATCAGTACTTCATTTTTCATGGCTGAGTGATATTCCATTGTATGGATTTATCACATTTATCCATTCATCAGTTGATTGGCATTTGGGCTGCTTCCACTTTAGGAGTATTATAAATAATGCTGTTGTGAACATTCTTGTAAAAGTTTTGTGTGGAGCATATGTCTTCATTTTTCTTGGGTATATATGTAGGAGCAGAATTGCTGGGTCATATGGTAATGCTGTTTAATCTTTTCAGGAACTGTTAGACTGTATTCCAAACTGGGTACACTATTTTACATTCCAACCAGCAGTGTGTGAGCGTTCCAATTTCTCTACATCCTTGCTAATGCTTGTTATTATCTGTCATTTTTATCATAGCCATCCTAATGGATAGGTATTGATATCTCCTTGTGGTTTTGATTTACATTTCCCTTATAGGCGATGATGTTGAGCATCTTTTCACATGCTTTTTGATCATTTGTGTATCTTCTTTGCGGAGTATCTATTCAGATCCCTTACCCATTTTATAATTGAATCATTGAGTTGTAACAGTTCTTTATATATCCCACATACAAATCTCTTATCAGATAATATTATTTGCAAATATTTTCTCTCATTCTGTGGGCTGTCTTTTCACTTTCTTGGTGAATCCTTTAAAGCCCAAATTTTTCAATTTGATGAAGTCCGATTTATCTATTTTTTCTTTTGTTGCTTGTGCTTTTGGTCCTATGTAAGAAAGTTTTGCTTAGCCCAAGTTACAAAGATTTACTGTTTTTTCCCCTAAGAGTTTCATAATTTTAGCTCTTACCTTTAGTTCTCTGATCCATTTTGAGTTAATTTTTGTGCATGAGAAGGGGGTCCATACAACTTCATTCTTTTGCAGATGGACATTTAGTTATCCCAGGACCATTTATTGAATTAAGTGCTATTTATATCTAACTCATTTAATCTTTACAATAACCCTTTGAGGTAGATACTGTTTATCCTCCAAGAAATTTTAAGTATCTTGTCCACTTTCACTCAGCTATTGCATGGTAAAACGTTGAGCCTTGGTAGTTTGGCCTCAGAGGCCATGCTTTTAACCAGAATTAACTCTTTTACTTAGCTGCCTTCTTACCTATCTACCTAGGTAAGACAGGGAAGAACTACCTAAAAAACAGTCAATTAGTCATAAAAAAAAAATACTTTATTTCTTATCTGTTTTGATTATGCTTCTGCTTTCTTAATTTGTGAACAAATTTGTTGATAAATTCAGTTAGTTGTAACACTGGCTAATATCAAGTCAGGGCCAGTTTCTATTCCTTATAGCTTAGTTACAAGGGCTTTACTACCTCCCTGATGCCCCAGTCAACCCTATTTAGTCTTAGTCACCAGAGAGATCAAGTTAAGGAGAGGATGATCATCACCAGTTTGAGTACATCACCAGACCACACAAGTTCTAGCACTTGTGGGCCAGGAGCCCATTTCCTCCAACCATCTAAAACCATATCTTTAACTTTTCTAAAGAATGACTTCATTAAGAGCGCTAGAGTAGGAACACAGACCTCAGTCCTCATTCAGGGACTGCTACATGATAGATCTGTAGATTCAGCTTCACTTTCTTAATCATAATTAGGGATGGGCTTGAACAGTTCATCATTTTCTGACTCATTAGTCCATTTGTATGACTTTTCATATAATTAAACAGAAATATGAAATATGATAAATTTTTAAAAGTCCATAGCCTTTCTCAGGCTCATGTAGTTATTTATGCACTTGAATGAACAGAGTACCAAATACCTGGAAAAATATAATTTCCTTCAGTTAAGCTTTTAATTATTTCTGTCTTCTGTAAATTGATTTCCTGGTAATTTTTTTGGCTACTTGGTTTATGCTCATTTACTTGACTGCCACTGTATTTGGAGAAACCAGCATGTTCCAATGTAGCAGAGCAGACACAGAATCCCAGGGTAACTGTGGTAAGGAGTGAATAAAGCAAGGTGTGACTGATGTCTGTCTCACTGACTAGATGGTAAATGCCATGGATGCAGGGACTCTGTCTCTTGTAATCAGTGTTATATCACCAGTGCCTAGTGTAAGACCCAATAAATGTTTTGACTGAGCAAGAGGAATCTTAACGGATATTTTGAGGAGGCCAAATACTTAATTGTACTATATTTCAAGTAGGAGAATGTTCACTGAACGTTGTCTTATCTTAAAGCTGATAGTCTTCTAATTTATTTGCTCAGGGGTTTGGTAGCCAAGAAAGAGAAAGGAAGTAGCCCAATATGTAAATTACAGAGGACCACACTGTGAGCACTTAGAGTGAAGTTTGAGGTGCTGGGTTCATTTTTCATAAAAGAAAAAAATCAAGAGGAGGGAAGCAATGCTATAAATTTAGAGAAGAGCATGAAGAATTTGAAGTGCTGGTAAGTTTAATTAGTAATAATGCTACCCCATTTTCAGCTAGCGTTTAACATTTGTATAGCACTTTACTCATGATGTGGCATTTACAACAATCTAGAAAGGCAGGCTGGGCAAGTGGAATTAGCCTTGTTTTACAGATGAGGAAGCTGATTCAGAGTTTTAACTTACCATGTATTAAATAGCTTATAGGTGGGGAGATTGGGACTTGACTTATATCTTCATATTTTAAGTTCAATGTTTTTCCTGTGTCCCCCCCCCAACACCATTGCCCACCTAGTTTGGAGGCCTCCTTGAGCAATCATCCTAAGAAAAAAATAAAAGGAACTTTAATTAGGTAGTCTTTTTTCTGTTCTTCCCATTAGACTAGATATGGAGCTGGGGAAAATCTAATACCCCTGTTTTTTAGAACCAGTGAATGTCTGTCCCAATTAGACATTTATCTTTCCTGGGATTTTATTTCATGAAAACACTTTGAAGTACTTGTGAGGTAACTATGAAGGTGTGTCATTGGCATGAGTCACTTTGACTGTCTACCTATGCTTGAGGCCAGAGAAGACAGAGGATTGGGGGATTTTTCATGAGCTGAGTCCTGGGCTGAGCAGCTGCTGGCTGTTGTACTGAAATCATGAAGCAGGTCTGTTCTGACGACTATGTCCTGTGGGAGAAGGGCAGATCACTTCTTCTGTACGAGAATTCATCTTTTGTTTTTCTCTTACCAGGTTTTGAAGGGAGCACCTGTGAGCGGAATATTGATGACTGCCCTAACCACAAGTGTCAGAATGGAGGGGTTTGTGTGGATGGGGTCAATACTTACAACTGCCGCTGCCCCCCTCAGTGGACAGGTACGTGCAGTTTCGTGCATCCACCAGAGTGGGGTGTGGATTGGTAACCAGAGGCAGACTGTTAATGAAGTCAGCACCTTTTACAAATTATCTTAGGGCTGGTCTGGATCTAGTGTGTGAACTGAGTGAAGTCTCCATGCTAGATCAATGGATGTAATGCTAATCCCATATGTTCTCCTGTGCTCACTCAAAGACATATTTTCATAGGTATTATTGGGCAGCTGCTCTGAACTCAGCACCTTGCTAGTTCTTGTGGCAGATGTGAGAGAAGAGCATTACAATAGACCCTACTAATAGACCCCATACTAATAGACCCTAAGCTGCTTATCTGGAAAAAGCAGCATATTGCCTGTAACATAGTAGATGCTTAATAAATATTTGAGAGGAAAAAATATACTGAAATGCCAAAATAAATTGCAGACCACAAGAGTTCAGAGCTTATTGTTTGTTCATGGACAGAAATCTATCCCACCATATTGTTGTGTCACATAACTAGGCAAAGGGTCAGGCAGGTACTCTTGATGATGGTATTTTTATGATATCCATCCTACATTTCTGTTTTTTGTTTCTTTTATCCCTTTTTGCACACAGGACAAAATTAGATTTTTCTGCCTCTGACATTAGAAGAGTAGTACTGCTTAATTTACAGCTTCTTATGAGTTTCTGACAGTGTCTTAGGAAGGTTTTTCACTTATTTTTGAAAGTTGAGTGATTTTATGTAGACATTTGTTTCTAATTTCTCTTTATATCTGTTCATCTATCTACTGAAAGTAGAGACAGTTAAGAACTGATTAAGGGACTAAGAACTGAGCCTTTTCCAGAGAAATTGATTGATTTAATGTGGAAACCCAAGAAGTAAGTTAATATTATAAGAAGAAACTACAGTCTAGTGATGGACTGTCTCCTGCAAGGAAGTCTTAATGTTGGATTGCAGCCATTACTACCTGATATTCTTTAGCGTCTCTGAATTGCTTTTCCTTATCTGTAGCATCTAATTACTTAGAGTACTCTTGAGAGCTATAGACTGAATAGAAAAAGACAAAAAGGATTTAAAACTTCAATTAACATGATTTCCTGGAAGGGCACACATTTCTGCTGTTAATCCTCAAACTGCCCTTTTTTATACTTTCCCACTGGGTTTCCCTAGAAATTGGACTTCCCCTAGAATTTCTTCATGGTGTCTTGATCCTAGGACTTTACTCCTAAGCCTCTGCTCTTTCTGTCACATTCTTCCTTTCTCTAGATTTGCCATTTCTATGGTAGATTTTTCAGAGGCTGTTTTTTAAAATTAGAAAATTACTATAAAGTTAATTACATGAGAAATGATAACTGGAAAGATTTACATTTTTTTTTTCTTTTTAATGGTCCTCACAGTATTGGGCAAGATGAGATACTTGTTAGGAACTTGACCCTGTTCTAATCTCTTGCTTGCCGTGTGGGAGAGTGACGCTATATGGTACTGAGGCTTCTGATGCCAATGAAGATCAAACAGCATTGTAATTTTGTTGCTGGTTTTTCTTTGATACCACACTTGGTTTCCTGCTTTGATATTAATTAGGAAGGTCTGGTCTTGGGGGAAACTTTCCCAGTGAAATGATACTTTACCCAAATTTCCTACCCCAGGAGGTTGAATAAATGCCTCTTTTCTATCAAAGTCTTTAAAAGATGTTTCCTTCTGTGTTTTTGTATTTCCAGAAAGGGTGGCAGAGGATATGGATAAGTTTAATGTGGTAATTTTTATTTCTTTTGATCTGCTGTCTATCTTTTAGAGTGATCCTCAGTTTTTGGTTTTCTATCACAGATTTCCTTCCTCTTTTTCAGTTTTTCATGCCAGTTCTTTTTTGTTTTTTGGAGACTGAGTTTCTGTTGCCTGGGGCTGGAGTGTAGTAGCATCATCATAGGTCACTGCAACCTCAAATTTCCTGGGCTGAAGTGATCCTCCTACCTCAGCCTTCTCAGTAGCCAGGAATACAGGCAGGCGCCACCATGCCCAGCTAATTTTTCTATTTTTTTGTAGAGTCAGGGTCTCGCTATGTTGTTCAGGCTGTTAATGCAATTTCTTTGATTTCCAATGACAAGCCTTATTTTTCGCCCTGCCTGCCATCAACAGGATAAAGTCCAGGTCTTTTCTCTGTTAGGTAAAGCCCCATATGGCCTCAACCCTATCTTCTTCCCTAGTCTTCTCATGCATCTGACAGCACTTCACACTCTAGCAATAAGAGCTGCTTCCAGTTCTCCTATAATTACTGTGTGTTGTTTTACATCCTATGTCTGCGTTCATGCTCTTCCTTTTCTCTGGATTTCCCTTCTCCACTTCTCCCCCTTTTTAAACCATTTTTTGCCTGCCTGATGGAAATCAAGTGGTTACTTTCTTCAGGGTGCCTCCCCTGACCTCTCTCCAGGCTGAGCTAAGTGTTGTCCTCTGGACTCCCTTAGTAACACCATGCATTCCTCTGTGATAACACTCAACCACATTTATACTGACATTAGCATATGCTTGATGTGAAGGAGATACCAAGTTATGGGGCGGTGGAACTGTTGATGACAGCAGTTAACTAGCACTTCTTACAAACCTTTGTTCTCAGTAGCATGTAGCTGGGCTGGTTACCATCCCAGCCCCTAGCCCATTATGAAGAGAAGAACAGAAGAAAATTCTGTGTCATAGAGCTTCTATTTCTATTGATATTGGATCTATAAATTCAGATTAGTATTTTGTGCTTTATACAAATTGAGGAAATGAATGTGGCTGGGGTCTAGAAGCTAACTAACATTAGCACCCCCGTACAAGCTAATTACCATGTTTTATTTTATGCAGTCTTTGCAAGAACTGTAATAGGGGTAGAATTTAGTAAATATCTTTTTTACCGATGATGACGCATATTCAAAAGGGTTAAATAACGTGCCCAAGGCACATAGTGGTTGGGTTAGGGTTAGAATCTAGGCTTGTTGAACTCCAAATATGTGCTTTTTTTCTCTATAGAGTTGATTCTATTAGTTGCCTTGTCTATTTTTTTAAGGACTTTGGGTCTTTCTAATGGATTGAGAAGTCAATTTATAATTTTATTATTCTAAGATTTAGTGATTTACTCTTTGTGTTTTTCCTTTTTAAGAACCTGGCTGGTTACTTTGAGGTCAGAAGTTAACATTATGGTGAATGTTTTATATTCAGTCTGGTGCTTTTGTCACTATACCTAAGAGCTTTATTACAACTTTGTTCTGAATTCCTTTTACAATTTCCAGCTGTAGAGTTGAAGCATGAACTGTTTGGTCTGGCTTTTGAAAAAATAGAAAAAGGGTAGAATAGGCTAGTAGAATAGGAAATAAGTTTGCTAGTTATCTGAAAAAGAATATGTGGGATTATATGTCTGAAAAAAAGCTGGGCATTAATTTTAAATAAATGGAGATTTGGGAATTTGCCATATTTTTAATGAGAAGAGCCTGATAATTACAGTTTTGTTTTGTAAGTGCACATACATAAAAGGCTAGGTCTTATGTACCAAGTTCTGGACTTCAAGATGAGCAGAAATTTTTCCAGCTTTATTCATGGTTTGATTTGGGGTAAATATCAGATTCCTTTTCTTAGAAGGGTTTATTTGCTTTTTAGGAAACTGTTACCTCTTACTTACTTCATTGGGGTATTGGGAGAATCAGTGATGTAATAAAAATCTTTTTGATCTTTTCATTTATTCAGAAAACAACTATCATGCTAAACATTCTAGATTCATGCTGTTCAGTATGGTGGTCATGAGTCACATGACTACTAAATATTAAACATCTGCTATGTGGCTGGTCTAAGTTGAGATGTGTTGTAACTGTATAATGCCTGATTTTGAAGACGTAGTATAAAAAAAGTAAAATATCTTTTCAATGATGTTTCAATATTGATTAGATGCTAAAATGATCATGTTTTGGATACATTGAGTTACATAAAATATAATATTAAATTTAATTTCACCTGTTCCTTTTTTTTTTTTAGTGACCACTGAAAAATTTAAAATTATATCTGTGACTCTTATTATATTTCTGTTGGACAGCATTACTCTGGATTCAAAGATGGTGTGTGGGTACATGCTGCTGCTAAGTGGGAGCATCCATACTGATCTTTGGAGGTAGAGGGATAGACTTGTAGCCATCCATAGGTGAGGCGTTACGTTGGCATCAGTGGAAGAAAGCCTGTTGGCCTTGTACTGGTGTGGTTCTCCATCACCTATGGGCAGAACTGTGTTGTAGTCTAATTCAGGCCTTTTTACCTGTCGTGGCTGTCTAAATGGAGTTTCTTTGTGCCTCCAAAAACTATTACTCTTTGCACTAGTTTAAGCTCAGGTGGAAAAAAGAAATTGTTGTTAGAGAATGAGAATGGGCAGATGGTTTACTTCTTCATAGGACTCTTGGTATAGAGATAAATCTGAATAACTAGATGTTCCTTCAGAACATGGAAGTATACCTAAGGGTTTGATGAAGACAGAGTACAAATGTCTCTATTATACTGTAGTTGGCCCCAAGCCATCTTATCAGAGAAGTTCTGCACTGGCAGATATCCATTTAAGGGAAAAAAAGGTTTTAAAAGGCTCAAAAATTTATTAGAGCAGTGTAGATTAATGTTTTGTCTACGTAGATTGTTATTTGAATTTTCTTTTAAAAGGTTCATTTCCTTCAGAATTAAAGTTGACTCTAACCTCAACTCACAAATTCCTCTCTGTGGCTGCTTTTGGTTTTGGGTTCACTCCTGGGGCAGATGTGATTTATTTTCCTGTGCTTATTATTAATCTAGAAATGGAATTTCAGCTTGGTCTTGGATTAGTGCTTTGGGACATTAAGCAGAAATGAACAATGTAAGCTAGGTGGATATGAGTCACATAAAACTGACCAAATTTTCTCTCAGCTCTCCTTTATAGCATGATGAGCCTAAAGAGTTGGTTAAGGTTTCCATTGCTGTCAGTTGCTCCAATTTCAGTAAAAATGTTTGGCATGAATTAGCAAGTACATATGCCAGAGGTGGTGCATGAGCTCCTTGTGTCTGGGAAGGGAGTCTTTTCATGATGGTATTTTAATTTTGAACTAGATGTTCCTGTCTCAGTCCAGCCTTTAGTTGATGATAAGTTTTTCTCTAGCATGAGGCTTTTCTCACAACCACATTTCTGCCTTTTTTATTTTTTTTTTTTAAGAATTTTGGGATGGAACTTTTTGTTTGAGAATGGAAATGGTTTAATTATGTCTGGGACTGCAAAGGTATTCTCATTTATATTCTACATGGGGAAATACATCTCAAATTTCAATTTCTTTGCTGTCACCTTGATTGTGAGGACTCTACAATAAGCCTGTTCTCTGGAATTCTGCCTCCTGACCCCAATTCCAGTCTCCCATCAGTTGCACAGACTGCTGGAGTACTAACCTGAAGCACCTTCATCCCAGAAGTCCCAGCGATGATTAGTGGCCAACATGGTGGAAACAGAGGCGAGTGGATAGTATAGCCCTGCAGAATGCTAGAGGTGACACCAAAGGATCTTTCCTGCCCTGTGGTCCATGACTCAGTGTCTAGCTTTGACTGAACTTCATGTTTTTCAAGTTCCCATGGAATGGTTGTGAGTCGGTTCAATAACAGATATTTACTGGACAATTAACTACTCCATTTAATATACTGTGCTAGATACTATATATAAGAGACACAAAGAAAAAAATACTAATTTCTATGTTTAAAGAGTGGTAAAATTTACTAGGAAGAAATAAGAAAGTCTACATATAACCACAATAGGTGGTAGAAGTATGAATGGTTGTGAATTTGAAAGAAACGTGGGTAGGAATTGGGAATGATGTAAGTACTTGGTGGGGTAAGGAAGGAGATTGAGAAGAGTTAACTTCTGCTTTAATCTGAGTAATGGGAGAATGTAGGGGCTATTGACAGAGATAGAGAAATAGGGTAGAGATGATGGTAAATTTAAGGTGACTGTTCCAAGTGAAAAACATATATCAGGAAAACCCACAAGCTCAGAATAAAGGTAGTGGCTAGAGACTCAGATTCTAAGTCATTTTTGGGGGATCATGGGAATGTATCAAGTCTGTACCGGAAAGTATGTGGAATGAAAAGAAGGGAGGATTTAGACATGAAGTGTAAGAAATGTATACACTTCAGAAATCGATGGAGAAGGGGATCCAAAGAAGGAAGGCGAGCAAAGGGGAGGCATGAAAGGTGGGAAGAGAGCTGGGCCATGATAGTGTCACCGAGTCAAAGATATCAGCACTGTAAGATTGCCCTTGACTCAAGTCTCGTGCCTCTGGGCAGCTCCTGTACTATTTTACGTCTCTTACTGGCTTAGGTGCTAAGCTCACCTAATGGACTGTCAGCCTCTGATAGATTGGAAACTTCTCTTATTTTTACAATCCCAGGACAGATTTTTAACAAACTATGCTTATTGAATGAGTGACAAGCAGCAGACTCAAATAAATATGATAACTGCAAAGGTTTAATCAGAATTTTTGAGGTTATTAGGAATCTTCTGAAATGCAGTTCCAGAGAAAAGTGGGTGTTGAGGAAGGAGGAAAGTTAGCAATGAGTTTGGGTTTATTCAAGACTTTGCACAGAAAGGGTTTCCTAAAGAGAAAGAGAGAGAGAGGTACAGGGCAGAGCTACAGGGGACAGAAACTTTGTTCCTGTGATCCACCATAGAGCCTTGCCTAGACTAGGAGATCAGGCAGCTAGAAGAGGGTTGGCTAAGAACTGGCTTGTTGGGAGGGGGTTACTCTTGTACTTGTTAGTGGGGGGTAAATTAGGTGGACTTGTTGCTGGGAATGGGAAAGGAAGAAGACAGGAAGTTATAGTCAGAGAGTGGAAGTGCCAAGTGTAAGATCTTGAACTAGAACAATAAGTGTCTTGTAGCGAGGTCCAGAAGGTGCGTGCGTGCGCTGTGATCTGGAGTGGATATGGAGGTCTGTCAACTTGGCAAAAGTAGGAACTCTTGGCTCAGATGACCTTATTTACCCTCAGTCCTATGCTGACTTCCTGGCAGACAGGAGGGGAAAGAGGGAGGAGAATATAAGCCGTGTGCATAAGTCATTCAAGGAAGTGGAAATTGGTCCATAAGCACAACAGACAGAAATGAGATGATTGAAATTACAGTATTTAGTATTTTCATTTTTATAGGAAAACATGTTTAGGCAAGTTTGGACTTGAATCAATCAACTTCCCTAGTTAGTTGTGTCAAAAATGAAACTGTATTTACTGATTCCCTCCTATGTAAAATGAGGAGTTAGAATACGTTTATTTCCTCTTCTCTGTTTTCCCTTCACTCTGCAGATTTTGTTTATATAATCTGGGATTGAAAAATTCATTTCGTAGTATTATGATGATTGAATTTTAAAATGTCATGCATCTTTTAAAAAAAATTCTTGATATTCACAATGTTTTATAACCTAATTTTTAATCTTTTAGACTTAGTTTTATATGAAACTTGATTTGCATTAACTATCATACTATTTATGTCACAATTTTTCATTTCTGAGTTCTTTATTTTGATTATTTTTTTCAGTCAAATAGCCATACCTTTAAGTATTTTTTTTTTTTGCGGGAAAGGTACGTGTTGGCATATATTCAGAGCTCTTGGATATTTAGAATATCTCTTTTGATCTAGTTGCTTCATACACAAATGGCATCTACTCAGTGACTAGCTTTGGCTCCATTCCTGGCAAGATCCAGCATCACTTCATGGTTTCTCACGTTCCCACAGAATGGTTGTAAGTAGGTAGCTTTAATAACAGATATTTCTTGAAGAGCTATTACATCGTATATATATGTGCTAGGTGCTATAAGAGACAGAAAGAAGAAAAAGATTCACTTGCCTCCCTAGGTATTGCATTCTTGGGTCAAAAATTAATCTCATGAAATTCCTAGACAATTCCTTTGCTTCTTGTGGAGAGTATTATAGAGAAATGTCATGTCAGAGTGGGGTTTCCTCTTCCTTGGTAGCTACCCTGCCCTCTTCTCTCTCTCTCTCTCTCTCTCTCTCTCTCAAAACAAGTCTTCAACCACTATTTATCTAGGTATACTCTCTTTTTTTATTATTTCCATCTAAGTGCTTGCTGAGCCCTTTGGATTTGCAGACTTAGATCTGTTCTCAACTCAGAAAAGAGTGCCCTTGCTGTATGCCTTAGTGCCTTCAGGAACAACCGTTACCTTTGCATTGAGTCTTCGATCTTTCTTCCCCACAGCTCAGATCTTCTCTTAATATTTCAACTTGCTTGTTTTTCCCTTTGTATTTACAAGAGCTTCTTAAGATTTCATTTCTTATGTTCTTTTTGTGCAGTGTCAGTTCCGTACTTTATGGCTTCCAATCCTGTTTTTTCTTTGTATTGCATTCTTATTTGCTTTAATAATTACCCTTCTCATTTAGATCCTCTGTCTCTCAGCCTTCCCTCTTTTCATCAGCGTCTAATGTCCTATGTTATTTTCCATTTCTTTATAAATCCTACGTATGTGCAGATGTCTTAAGAGCACAGAACCAATTTTTTCTAAAATGTATTAGCTTCAGAAGTGAATAATTTTCCCAGTATGTTTTTCATTACATCTCAAGTGTTATGTGCTCCATTTTTATGTTGTAGAATCCTTTAATAGGTGCTGTGTTGGGTTTTTCCATTTTGCTCATTCTGTGCAGAGTAACTGCTTGCTCATAAATAGGGGAGGTAGGTGCTATATGGAACCCCTCACTCTCAGCCTGGCTACAGCTAGTTTTCCCTCCCAGTGAGGTGAGGGGCTCTTTATGGAAACTGGCTTAAAAGCCCAGCAGCCTAAGGAAGTGGGGAGAGAGTGAGGGCCCCTCCCAGGGAACTGAGCTTGGCAGCACTGTCCCCTCTGTGTGGACAAACCTCTGTGGCAGGGGTGAGCTTTCTGAATGCCCAGCCCTGGCCCAGCTTCCATGGCTCTCCATGCAGTGGCTGAGCCTGGGTGCTTTTTGGTGCAGCTGCATCTGGAATGTGCCGCGATACACTGCAGACTTCTTGCTGCTATAGCGGCCACAGGGGCTGGACTCCCCAGTGCTTGAAATTGCTGTTGACCTGGAAGGGTGAGATGGAGTTCAGTCCATTCTGCTCACTGCAGCAGAGTGTGCTTTCTGAAACACAAATTGGATGGAGTTGTTTCTTTGCTGACAACGCTTCAGTGGGTCCTCCTTGTCTTTGGATCAAGTTCCATGGCTTTGCGTGTCACTCCCTCTCCAGCCACGTCTCTCTCCACTCTCCCATGCATGCCTTATAATTCAGCCACACTGATTTTTTTCATTGCCTCAAATGAGCCATGTTCTCTCTTCTATTCAAGCCCATACACATCACTTCCTTCTGCCTGAAATACTCTTACCCCACCCCCTTCTCTACACACGCTCACACACACTTGCACACTCGTACACAACCTGGCAGACTCCTCCTACGTGCTCTACAGGCTTTCCCGTAAAAGCTTCATTCTCTAGTTTTTCTTTACTGTCCCTACTTTGTGCTCTGAAGGCAACAAGTGTGTGTTAAAGCAATTATTATCCTATGTTATCATCGTTTGTGTGGTTATGAAACTTCTATGTGAAGGTCTGCAGGGTAGAAGCCATGACTGTTTGGTTCACCATTATAAACCCAGTGTGCACAGGTCAGGGTCTGGCCCGTGGTGTGCATGTGTGGGTGTGTGTTTATATGTATATATTTGTTGAATAAACAAATGAATGGATGAATGGTAGTGCTCAGTTTTCCAGTTCCTGGCTTGACCTCATCTCTCCCCATTCATAGCTCTTTTTACCTCCCTGAGATACTTTAGTATGTTTTTTCAGTGTGGCCCAGGTTTGTGCTAAATGTAAAACCAGACTAATGGTATATTGAAGATTATATTTGACAATCAACGTTAAGCACTTGTCATCATATCCTGCGCCTAGAAATAGCTTACTACATCTATTTTTACTGTTTGAGGTCAGTAGTGGCATTGGGGAGTAAAGAGAAAGTCTGTCCTTTCGCCCTGAGTGTCCTGTCGGTGGCAGGGTTTGGAAGAGGAGGACCGGAGAGCTCTGCGGGAGACGGCTGACCGGGGTGGTGTCTGTAGGGGAAGCTTAGGTTTCAGTTAAAGAAGGACGGTGTCCACCGTGACGGAGAGTCGCCCTTGGGGCATAGGTGAAGGGTTAGTGGGCAAAGGCAAGGTGAACCTGAGTGTGGCATAGATGAGAGGGAGCGTAGTGACAAAGGAAGGGGACTGGGACACGAAGTTTGAGTGTGGACGGGTGGATATAGATAAGGGGGTGATGGAAACTTTGGGTATGAACAGGACAGAGACACCGTTAGTTGCTGTGAGAGGGGCGAGGTGAAAGCTGGTTATTATTTGGGGATGAGGTTGATTCAAGGAAGAGGAAACAGAAGCAGATAAACATTCGTTCAGCAAGTACTTACTGAGCACTTCTCAACTAGCAGCATCAGCTGGGCACTGTCCTAAGTGCCGGGGTCTCAGTGATGAGGGGAACAGGCTCCCGCCCGTTTCTTCATGGAACTGACAGTCTGGTGAGAAACACAGGCAGAGATCACGTAAGTACCTGAGGAATTTGGAACTATAATGAATGCCTTGCAGGGAAAGTAAAGAGTATCAGTAGAGCATATTAATAGGCAGAAATAATTGAGGTTGGTGTAGGCAAGGTGATGTCTGTTTGAGAAAGTGACATTTCAGCTGTGACACTCAGATTGGGCAGCCCCGTGGACGCCAGTGCTTACACAGAGTATTTCACCCGGCTTTAGTCCCAGCAGGTCGTAGAACAGTCAGGCGTGTCGTCTGTCCGTTACCTCCAGCAGCAGCATGGAAACGTGTACAGAGCAGAGGTTTTATAGCATAGAGGTGACAGGAATGCTCCGTTGTGTATGGCAAGGGATGAAACTCCAGAACTCAGGAGCCCGGGTGACTGCTGGTTGGAAGGATGTATCAGAGACTGAATTCTCTTGACTTAACCATGAAGCGGAAGGTAGCAGGGCCAGGGAGGGGCCGGCCAAGCTCATTTTCTATATGTTCCTCGTGTGGGGACCGTTGTTGCAATGAGAGTTGACCCTTAGCAGGACCACTGATGTGATGAAACTTTTCCCACAGACGGCACCGTTGAGAGATGACTGGGAAGGGGGAGGGCTTCTCCACAGACTGCTAAGGCTCAGCAGTCTTTCCTTTCCTTTCCCTTCCTTTCCTTTCCTTGTCCTTCTCTTTCCTCTTCCCAGTCACGTGTCAGATTGATGGTTTGCTGGTGGTACCTTGAGAGAGCCATAGTGAGCATTTGTGTCCCCGTTTGCTACGGCTCATAAATGATGTGTGTTCAGTGGTCCCGGCTCACTTGACTGGAGTGTGGAGTGGATGAGGGCCGGGCCATGGTTTTCATGTCAGTGCACTCTTGGCTGCACTCTGTTCTATTTGCTGCCATAGGCTGTGCACATAGTCTCACTCATTCATCCTAAAACCATAGGATGGGCCAACAAGAAAAGTTCAGCGTGAAAGTGACCCCATTCCTGCAAAACCAGTACCCACTACTTATTTTAGTAATGGTGGGTTGGTAGTATCATGTCATCTGACTTGTGGTACAATGAGCTGTCTTTGTCTTCCCCTACTTCTCCCAATAGTAAGTTGAGATTCCCCTTCTCCATTTTGAAAACTAACTTGTTCTGCATTTAACCTCAGATCCCAAACGTCTTTTTCAAGATGTAATGATTTCCAATTTCCAATTCTTCTGCCAACTGGCTGTGCAGACTTGGATAAGTCACTGTACCTCCCTGGTTCTTGTTTCCTCGTCTGTCAACTGAGCATGTTAGATTAGATTTTGTCTGAGGTCTGTTCCTCCACTGACACCTAGGGTCTAGTACAGTGCCTGATGTGTATACTCAGGTCAGTGGCAGACACTGTCCCTGCCCTCCTGGAGCTAATAGTGCAGTGAAAGAAGAGCCTGTAAAGAGTAAATAAATATAAAATCACAGCACGTGGTATATGCCAGGAGGGATTGAATGGAGTAGATGCAGTGGTAGAGAATCATGGGGAAGTGTACACTCGGAGTTCCACTTTAGTCACAAGACAGGTAACTAGTCCTGTGAAGAAGGAGGAGGAGTGTTTTGGGTGTAGAGAGCAGCATATGCAGAGGCTCCAAAGTGAGAAAGAAGTTAATGTTTGGGGATCCAACAGAAGCCATTGTGGCAAGAGTAAAATGTATGAAGAGTAGCTATGGATTTGAGTGCATTCACAATGCAAAAGCGATCAGCTAGAACATTGTCCATGGCAGTACGTATCTCTCAGTGTTTTAAGGTATCACCTAAGCATTTTGTAGTTTGACGTTTCATTTCAGATTGTTCCGGACTCATGGTGACATTCAAGAGAGTAGTTTTTAAAACAGGTTATTTCCTTTCTCTTTTGCCCATAGGAAATGGAAAGGACTTAACTAGGCCTTACTACTGATACCAAAGGGCAGTAGCCTGCAATATCTGACAGGTGGATATTACTAAGAGGATAATTATTGCCCTGGAAAACTTGCCTAACTGAGCTTTGTGCAACATTTTGGGAGTTCACCAGCTAAGTTTGTGTGTTGACAGAGGTGATGATACATGCTGAGACTTGTTTGAATTGAAGATTTAGTAGCTTGGTTGGGCATGGAAACAACCTAGCTCTCGCTTTTCACCAAAGGCTTTTATTTGTTAGGTAGCTCATAAGTTAATGCTCTCTCCCTCTCTCCCTAGTAAAAGAAAGGTGTTTGCTTTTGCTCCCTCCTATGTTCTACTGTCCAGTTCATCTTCAGACAGAGTGTTGGTCATGTCATCCGCACCCTCGTTTGTTTGTTGTATCCAGTTGAGAATTCATATTCAAATTCATAGCCTCAAATGACCTCCAATCTTTCCTTCTTGTAATACCCCAGCCGAAGAATCCACTCCAGTCATTTCAATATCTTCAGGACCCTAGCACCCTCAGCAAAGCTTCTCCCTCCAGCCCAGGCTGGTCTTTCTTGCCATGGAGTAGTGGAGAAAAGACAAATGGCCTTGGACCATATACCTAAGACCTGTAGGCAATTGCCAAGAACTTTTCCTATCCTAATATTTAGTGACCTTCTGCCTTTATTCCTCTCTGCTATCGGTGTCCCTTCACCGTCCTATGCATTTATGGCTTCTCAGGGACCAGGGACCTAGTCTGTAGATCCTGTTGATCAAATCCAGGGCTTCATACTCAACTGTGCAACAGCCAAAGAGTGTCAGATTTACAGTCAGACTGACTGGGTTTGAATGACAGCGCTCTCACTCACCACCTTTGTGAACTTGGGAAGCTTATTTACTCTTCTTAGTCTTGATTTCTTATTTTTGGGCCTCTGCATTGGTTTTCTCCTGTGCCAGGAGGGTCGTGATATGAAGGAAGTGTAGTGTCTCGGCAGATGTCCCACTGGAAATTTTGGAAGAAGCAATTGTAATAATGGCCAACCTGGTTACCATTTTGCTAAATTCATTCTGAATTTTAGAACTGTTTAATAGAATTGTAATAAGGGGGATAAAACATGTGGCCAAAATAAGGCTGGGATAGAATGTTGTTCCAGAGAAATGTACCTAAACCTTAGGGAAAGGTGACTCATCCTGTGGAAAGTTACTTATAAGCCAGTATGCTCCTGGGTCTCTAGATTTCCTGTCTCTAACAAACACAATCTAACAGACACATAGTACTAAGGTGTTCAGGGAAGGCATCTAATCTTCAAAAGTCAGTCTCATTGAAAAAATAATGAACTGTAACCCAAAAGTACATTTTTATTTTTCACAGTAGTTTGCAGTCACAAGATTTTCTAGTAACCTGTTGTTTGAGTCATTATCTTAGTCCTCCCCTCCTCTATCCTCTTCAATTCCCCATGCTTGCGTGCCCTTGGGAAAGCCGAGGCATGCAGAGACAGTTTGATGTGGTCAGGTTCATACCTCAAGTCTTTGTTGAGAATCTTTGAATCAGGCATCCCAGTTCAAATCCCAGCTCTGCTGCACTCATTGCCTCACATGGGCAAGTTATTTTACCTCCCTGAGCCTGTTCCCTCAGCCATAAATGAGATAAGTTTTGTGACAGCCCCAAGCACAATGTCTGCTTCGTAGTAAGCAATCAGCATCTACTGGTTTCCTTTCCTAAGAGTGCCAGATTTCCATTGCAGGCATTGTTTTATTTACCTGGTCTGTCTTACTACATTATATCAGTGTCTATTATAATGAATAAGAAATGTAGGGCTGGACATGGTGACTCATGGCTGTAACCCCAGCACTTTGGGAGCCTGATGTAGGAGGATCACTTGAGGCCAGGAGTTCGAGACCAGCCTGGGCAACACAAGGAGCTCCCATCTCTACCAAAAAATAAAAATAAAAATTAGGTGGGCTTTGTGGTGTGTGCTGGTAGCTCAGCTACTCAGGGTGCTGAGGCAAGAGGATTGCTTGAGCCCAAGAGTTCGAGGTTGTAGTGAGCTGTGATCATGCCAATGCACTCCAGCTTTGGGAACAGAGCAAGATCTCATCTCTTTAAAAAAAAAAAAAAAAGAAAGAAAAGAAAGAAAGAAATGCACACAAAATATTTTTAAACACACAGTGTCTTATGGTACTCAGAGTTATCACGGAGCCTCAATAAGGAAAAATGACATCTAAATTGGTTGGTGAGCAGCATAGGTTTAATAGGCAAGACTCAGCAATTTCCCAAGGTACAGCAGCTCTTCTTCTACTTGTTCGTGTTTTCGTTTCTCAATCCTGCCTGCATCCTGATAACGCAGCTGTCATTACTTTCAGGTAGCATTTCTGCTAGCACTGTAAGGGAGCAAAAGTTTTTATAGTAAATGACATTATCTGCCCTTTGAGAGAGGATTGCCAATGAGTTCTCCCTCCCTCCCTACCTTAATCACTCACTCATTCACTCCCTCTTTCACTCACCACCCCACTCCTTCCCTCACTAACTCCCTCACTCACTGCCTTAATAGTTCACTCATTCACTCCCTTCCTCACTCACTCAGTTTGTATTGGTTAATAACTTTTGGCTGCAGTTCTTCATCTCAAATTAGGACAACCCTTTGCAAGAGACATCTCTGAGAATGGCTGTGCCACCGAGTGAACTCAGGAGGAGTTGAGCTTTAGGAAGAACTGGAACCAAGAACTTGAATGCCACCATGATTTTATTTTTCTCTCTGTGCACTTCTGATTCACTCTTGCCACTTTGTCTGCAGACCAGCCTCCTCATCCTTTTGTGCCATGTGGCAAAGTATCTCTAGTCCAATAATTTGGGAAAGAGACACAGTGATGTAGTTTGGATCAGATGCTGATCCTAGATCAGTCATTTATGGCCAGGAGGGTGCAATCATGTAAAAACATGGTGTTTCCTTCAGGAATTATATGGATGGAGTGAGGAGAGGAGCACGGAAGGGGGATGCTGAGCATAGAGTTCCAGAGACTTCCACATACCTGTCCTGCCATCCTAGGCAGTGGGCTCTTCACTGGGGGAAAAAAATCTCAAAACTGAGGCTGCTTGCAGCCAAGCCATGGGAGATGGATGTGCAACTGAATAATTGGAATAGAGTGATATTGGCTCTATAGTAATGGAGGTGCGCGTTAGATAGGAGTAAAGAAAAGGTGGTCAGTTAGGTTAGGTCAGACACAACCAGCGTCTGCCAGCAGTATAGGCCTTCAACAAATATATGAGCCAGTTGAGTTGTTAGGTATTCTGGGGACTGTGGCTAGCCTTGGAATTTTCAAAGTACAAACATTGTGTATTTTTTCATTAATAGGCCTCTTCATCAGAATGCCTTTTTAAATTATTTGTTGAGTTTCATTTACAAAGGAAGAATGAAGGACACCTTGATCTTTTTTGAGTGTCAGCAACTTTTCATGTTTTAAAGAATTCAGATGATCTAAATTTTAGTTCCCTTTGATAGCTCTTGAAGCTGGTTTTAAAAGACCTCACATAGGACCAATTCATTAATTTATTTTATAGCTCATGTGGCCTGGCACTAAACTGCTTTTGTTAATCACAGATTTCTTAGTTGTAAGTTGGTGATATCCTCTTATTCTTTGTTAAGGGCCTGAGAGCCTTTGCCATGGTCCCCATGGTTGCTGCAGCTTAGCCATAGGTGGTCCCATGTTTCGCGTCCTTCAGTGAGCTCTTTTTCAGGTAGAGCAAACTAGTTCTTTTTCCATCTCTTATTACATTGGGTGGACTTCCTGTGTCTTATTCCACAAATCCACACCCTTCAAGCTTGGGTGCCTAAAGCTGAGCACAGTTTGCTCCAATCTCATTATTCTCGGCCTTACCTTTCACATCCACACTTTATTAGGGCTTTTCATTGTCCTTAATCTCTTCTCACTATCCTTGCTTGCCCTAACATTTTAAAAAATTATACTTTTTATTTTGAGAAAATTGTAGTTTCACTCGCAGTTATTAGAATTAATATAAAGAGATACCCTGGACCCTTTGTACTGTAGATGTATTGTAGATGTAGATGTATTGTAGGACATTTTACAGGACTGTTCTACAATATCATAACCAGGGTACTGGCATTATACAGTCAAGATGTAAGACAGTTGCCCTAACATTTTGACACGTAGATTCCTTCTCATTTTTTCCTTGCTCATCTCCTAGACTCTTCTAGTTCTTTTTGCTTGTATATTCATTGACTCAGGGATTTCACTGAGCCAAGGGTCCTACAGGTCTTACCTTCTCTTTGATAGGTTGTCAGAGATTCTAGTGATGGCAACTTCTGAGCACAGAGTTCTTCTTGAAATGACTTACCCTGAAAAAATATCATTTAGAAGGCTCAAGGTGGCCTTAAAATTCATGTGAGTGTCTGGCCTACTGTGAGCTCTACCTGCCGTAATTTCAGGCAGGCCACATAAAGGTGTACAGGGACTGGTACAGTACTAATCTTTTGAGACTCAAGAGCCCTAATCAAAGGTACTTTTCCCCCAAAAGGACAGTTCTGCACAGAGGATGTGGATGAGTGCCTGCTGCAACCCAATGCCTGTCAGAATGGGGGCACCTGTACCAACCGCAATGGAGGCTATGGCTGTGTGTGTGTGAATGGCTGGAGTGGAGATGACTGCAGTGAGAACATCGATGACTGTGCCTTCGCCTCCTGCACTCCAGGATCCACGTGCATCGACCGTGTGGCCTCTTTCTCTTGCATGTGCCCAGAGGGGAAGGCAGGTAAGGCCAGCAGGACAGAGCTGGAAAACAGGGAAGGGGCAGGGAGCATTCAGGACTTCTGTCTTCTCCTTCATTTCAATAGCTGAGTTTTTTGAATTATCATCTGTAGAAACATATCACTCAGGACTGTTCTTCTGGAAATGTAATCTACTGGCCATAGTGCTATGAAGTTAGTCATCTTCCTTAAAACTTCAGCTCTCAACTCTATGTATTTCAGTTTTTCATTCCAAAAAAGGAAAGTTAGTAACTACTGTCTTTGAAGCATCTGCTGAACTCCTTATGATGTTAGACTTAAAAGCACGTCAGGTATTAAGACAAAATGACTAATAAATGGATTCACAGACTTCATTTTAAGAAGAAATAATGCATTTATTTCTCAGAAGGAGTTGTCAGGAGAGAAACATTGAAGTGCGTTTGAACCCTCAATGTCTATGAAAATATTACTTTAAGGAAAGATTTTTACAGACTACAGAGTTTAACATTGCACTAGCCTCTCAATTTAACAGCTACTAGTTCTAGGAGTAGAAGAGCAAAGTAGGGAGTAATGTGATGGAAGAAGATAGTTTAGCTGGGAGAACTTCTACCCAGCAGTTTTGAAATACACTTGTGCCTTCCCAAAAGCCCCACCTCCAGCTTTGTGGTAGAAGCCTTGGTTACCTGTTTTTAAGTTAATTGCAGACTGGAAAATCCAGTTCCCATGTGAACTACACAAAACAGGAAGCCTGGTAATATCTTTAGAGACCTGGGGGCACCTGAGGCAGGAATGTTGATGCTATTAAAAAGCCTGCTGTAGTAGAGGCTGATGACGTTCAGTGGCTTTTTTCTTCTAAGGCAAGTGAGATGTTGGGGACTCCGTGATCTTCAGGTGACATAATCTTGGGGAAGTAGGGTGCCAGATAAAATACAGGACGTGTAGAATATTTGAGACATACTTAAGCTAAAAAATTACCTTTCATTTATCTGAAATTCAAATTCAACTGGGCATCTTCTATTTTTATTTGCTAAATCTGACACACAGTCTGGAACATATCTACATTTTCATGTCTCCCTCTTGTTACTTTCTGGGCTGTAAATGTTTCTGCCCTGGAGGGGAGGTCTGGATGAGGGCTCAGGGTCAGAGCTCTAGGATTATCCAGAGTAACTAGTTGCTCTGCTGATGGCTGCAGTATGTCCACAAGGTAGGATTGGGCAAAGGGGAAGTTGCCTGTAAATCTCCATGTTGGATTGTGAGGAAGTGATCACAAGGTTTTCTTTCCCTCCTTGGTGAAAGAGAAAGCACTTCCCCAAGTGAGGGACATTTCTCTTAGTCTCCTCTGCCCCACCCTGTGACAGGTCTCCTGTGTCATCTGGATGATGCATGCATCAGCAATCCTTGCCACAAGGGGGCACTGTGTGATACCAACCCCCTGAATGGGCAGTACATTTGCACGTGCCCACAAGGCTACAAAGGGGCTGACTGCACAGAAGATGTGGATGAGTGTGCCATGGGTGAGTACACAGAACCTTTCTTATTCTTTCCAGTGTCTGTCCAGCTCAGCAAGTGTTGAAGCTGAAGCATATTTTACTCTAGAAGTGTGTTACACCAAACCTCAGATTTCTCTTGTTCCATGTTTACAGCTAACCCTTTCAGTGTCTCTGTAACCGTATAGTCTATCCAGGGAATGAAGTATATGGAAGATCTGTACTTGATTCTTAATAGAAAGCCCTACTTCAGTGACAGTTTGGGCAGAAACTGAAATAGCAAAAAGACACAAGAGTTGAGATTAGTCTTATTTCTTTTTTTAAATTAAGGACGAAAATAGAAAATTAAGAGTGAGATTAGTAAAGCCCTAGTGCTGATGTTATAACCATCAGACCCTCTTTTATAGTTCACATTTTTGGAAAATTTTTCAAAGTGCTTTGATCCCAGTAATCAGTGTTTGTGTCTTCCAGCCAATAGCAATCCTTGTGAGCATGCAGGAAAATGTGTGAACACGGACGGTGCCTTCCACTGTGAGTGTCTGAAGGGTTACGCAGGGCCTCGCTGTGAGATGGACATCAATGAGTGCCACTCAGACCCCTGCCAGAATGATGCCACCTGCCTGGATAAGATTGGCGGCTTCACATGTCTGTGCATGCCAGGTAAATGGGCCCATTAGAGAGGAGGGACTGCACTGCACTTCTCTTAGCAGAGCGGTTTCATGAGCTCTGTCAACATTTAATTCCTCATGCTGACTGGGGACTATAGGAAGTCAGGGTTGCCAGGCAAACCCCTTACTTGAAGAGTAAGACAGTACTAGAATTCTTAGAGCTATGTAGACCAAATTAAACAAGCCTATTATGTCAAAATCCAGATACGTGTAATAGAAAATTTCAGAAATGATTTACTATAAGAATCCTTTATATAGCAAGCTTTTCTGATCTCCTGATCTATTATAAATACCACACCATTCCATTTATAGAAATAAATTTTACCTACAGTTATATAGGAGCTTGCCATTTATCCATAGTGAGGCACATGTTTAGTTGTATTCTGGAGCTTTTCTGCAGAGACAATGTTTTGAGTCCTCAGAGGATGCAGCCAAATCCAGTTTGAAATGGTGGCTGACATTGGCTGCTCTGCCTAATTGAGGATGCTGGCTGCTCTGGCCTGGAAAGCCCTCCTGACCTTGACCTGCATCCTGTGAACAACCAGAGCCCAACTCACTGGTCTTTGGGAACATAGAGTGGGGACACTTTGGGCCTGGCACAGTCCAGAAGGTGTGGATTGGTCACAAAAACTGTGGAACAGTCTTTGTTTATGTGCTAGGTCTTCCCAGTATCTTTGAAAGTAATCCCTTACCCCTCTTTGCAGTGACATGGATGTCTCACAGTATTCCTCTGTCCTGCTGATGCTTAGAGTGACTAGTTCCCATCAGGGCAGAGTCTCTTTTCTCTTTGCAGAAGTGTTCATGCTCACAGAAGATATTGCCATTTTTGAAAATTTATGCTTTCTTGGCTGGAATACGCCTTTCTCTCCTTCTAAGCCACTTGTGTGGTCCATTTTGTTCAGGTTTCAAAGGTGTGCATTGTGAATTGGAGATAAATGAATGTCAGAGCAATCCTTGTGTGAACAATGGGCAGTGTGTGGATAAAGTCAATCGCTTCCAGTGTCTGTGTCCACCTGGTAAGCCCCACCCCCTTCCTCTGTTTTCTCTTAAAGCATAAAGCCAGCTGACCACAGGGAAGGGAGGAGGGAGAGAATGTGTGTGGGCTGTACATGAGGAAATCATTAAAATGAGTACTTGGTGATAGGAGTGTGTGTGTACAGAAATGGGGAATTTGTTTTAGCTAGTATATCTTCCAAATCCTTTGTGGCCAGAAGTCCAAGTCTATTCTTGAATGGCCCATGACCTCTCTGTCTGTGTATATATTTCAGAATGCTCATACTTCACAGAAGCCTTAGTTTTAGGCTATTCAGGATTTATTTTTTCCCATGGGTCATATTCTTGAATGCACTCTGTGAGATTATTATTTTTAGACATTTCACCCCACGAGTTCAGAAATAGACAACACATGTCAATTTTTTCCAAGATCTTCTGTCTTTCCTCTTTTTCCCCCAAGCTATGGTTGAGTATATGCCAAATTGTCTGCCATAGACGATGGCCTCTCCCATTGTTTCTTCAGAGAGAGGATTCCTGTTGCCTGTGAAGCTACAGTTACTTGTTTGAGGGTTTTGCCTAAAACATTTCTGTTCCTACTTGCTTTATTTAGAGGTAAAGTCTGTGCTGTCAAGAAACAGTGGTGGATATATACCACAAGTGCCCTGAGCTTCATCCAGTTAATCAAGTGACCTTTTGGGCGCTGTACTTGCTGGCCCATTGGTATAATCCCTGCCAGTAACCTAACCCGCCCTTCCTTAGACATCATCCTCATAGTAAAGGAAGACACAGGATAATCTATTGATTTGTGTCACTGCTGTGCCTTTTTTTAAGGTTTTACCGGGCCGGTTTGCCAGATTGATATTGATGACTGTTCCAGTACTCCGTGTCTGAATGGGGCAAAGTGTATCGATCACCCGAATGGCTACGAATGTCAGTGTGCCACAGGTGAGATTCTTCTCACTTTTCTTCCCCACGGTAGGTCCGTCTGAACAAAACAGACTGGCTGTCACTGTCCTCTGCTATCTGCTCTACCAGGCCAGTGCACTCCCAGGGACTACTCTGTGTTAGAGAGAGCTTCTTCCAACGGATTTTTGATGTTGTCACTGTCTCCTTCTACAACACCTGCCTCCTTCCCCGCCACAACAGTGGTCTGGCTGGATATTTCCATTTGGTGTCTGTGTCTTTCTAGGACAGATTCTGGCAGCAGTGATTTCCAGCTGGCTTGATTTACTCCTTTAGGAAAGAGAAGAATTCCAGTTAAAAGCTATTTTTTTCACCGGGGCTTCTCAGTAGGAGGCCTGTCTCTTTATTTCTTGAGCCAAATGACTGAAAAAAGGCCCAGAAATCTAAGGGCTGAATGTGAACAAGTGTAGAGATTTTTTTTTTTTTTTTTGCATAAAAGGCACCTAATGCTATTGAGAGTCAGGTGCGTAAACGATGGGGGGGGCGGGGAGAGAGCGCGCTTGCACACATGTGAGAGCTCTAATTGGAAAAGTTTGGGTCCTCTTTGCTGACTTCTAGAGTCAAAAGGATCTATTCACAAATATTCCACATTTTTGAGTCTGCACTCACATTTCTCACTTGGGTGTGGATTTCAATAAGCCAAGCATTCCCTGTTACATACTTGCTTCTGCACGGACCAATATTGTAGAGAAGGGCTAGAAATTACTAGAAGAGGTGAACTTCTTTATTATCTGACTGGTTGAGAAAGAAGTCATCAATATAATTCAAGACATTATTTTATTTTAGAGAATCAATTATTAAAGGATTATAGGCATTATGTGTGTGATTTCTTTCTAATCACAGAAAAGCAAATTTAGTCACAAAGATCAGTACAAAAAGTTAATATCTCTAATAATAGAGCTACTAAGTTAAGAAGAGCGTTTTAACTTCCTTCTCTTTTTACAAATAGTTGTCTCTTCTTGGAGAACTTCCAGGTTTTGTCTTTGCCTGGCCAGATTCTTTTTGTGGAGGATAAGCTTCACTGGAGATTAAAACCTTGAACTCATGTTTAAAAGGGAGGAGAGGCCAAATGGAGCCTTTTAGGGAGAGGTGTGATGTTGGTCTATTTAAGCCTGGAAAACAGGAACTCTTATTTGTCTGTTTTACTTTTAAATGCTCATAATTGCTTTTTTTATTCAACAAGTATTCATTAAAACCAGTATATAAACATAAGACTCTGGGAGGGGTTGAGAGAAATAAAAAAATTCTCTGCCCCCCCCCCAAAGTCAGAAATGGGAAGATAAAATACATGAAACAATTAAGCTGTATGTTGGGCTTGGAAGGAAAAGAATACAAAGATAAATATATAAAGGAAAAATGTTTTGAGCTATTACAGCCTGAAGCCCAATAAGAAATTAAGATGTAGTTAAAGCTTCTTTGTAGCGAAACTAGTGGTCAGTCATAAAGGTATGTCAGTTCTAAAATTTGATTTGGAAATCTGTATTTTAAGCACAAATCTCCAGGCATGCTTCCTAAATCAATGCACATAGTCAATTTCTATTGCTCAAGGCCAGCAGTTTTAATTGATCATTCTTGGGATGATGGGGTAAAACTATATAGCTCCACTTGTGTTCAGGTGTGGAGCATTTGCCTTGGTTTTTGAGACTCCTTGGTAAAATTCCTTTCAAAGGTTTCACCGGTGTGCTGTGTGAGGAGAACATCGACAACTGTGACCCCGATCCTTGCCACCATGGCCAGTGCCAGGATGGTATCGATTCCTACACCTGTATCTGCAATCCTGGGTACATGGGTGCCATCTGCAGTGACCAGATTGATGAGTGTTACAGCAGCCCTTGCCTGAACGATGGTCGTTGCATCGACCTGGTGAACGGCTACCAGTGCAACTGCCAGCCGGGCACATCAGGTAAGCCCACTCTGTTTATGTTTGGTTTGGGGTTTTCACTGTTTCTCAAAAACAGTTTACACAAGTGTCTCAGACTGTTGGCATATGCTCAGATACGTAAAGAATAGTCCTGATTCTGAGAAGCACAGCCAAAGCCATACACATAAATATCTCAAAGACAGATGGCCCTAGCCAGTGGAGAATTTTATAAAGCTGATGATTTTATGTATATATGTTTTTTGCTAAATGGAGGCACACCACTTCAAAAATTGAAATTATTATTTAAAATTGAAAACCCTCTTAGTTTTGTGGCTTGATTTGATTTTAGTTTTTCTTTAACCCCCCACCCCTACCCAGATCAATGAAGTCTCTCCCTCCCTCCCTTTTTCCTTTCCTTCCGTTCCTTCCTTCCCTCTTTCCTGTCTTCCCTCTTTCCTCTCTTCCCTCTTTCCTCTCTTCCCTCTTTCCTCTCTTCCTCTTTTACAGTCCAGTCTCCTTAATGTAACACTGTTCTTCTCCCTCTTTCCCTGGTGGGGCCTTAGGCATCTTGGGGGCTTCTAAGGGAGAGAAGGTACTTTGCAGCACAACACAGCAATTGTAAAGTGGGACTGCCATTTCCCATCCTGAGTTCAGTGCTGTTCCCTGACCCTGGTTGAGTGACTGCTTCTGCTTGTTAGCTGGGAGGGCATCTGTTCCTTGTGGAGTGGGGGTGAATTTTAAACTATTTTCTCAGGCTGCAGCATCTCACAGGTTTCACTGGATTCTGCTTTAGTTATTAGATGAATGGTTATGGTCACAACTGTGGTTAATGGACAGAGAAGTACTATGTCCCAGATCAAAGGAAAATACATTAGTGGAAGATTAACCACTATGTGCCTTTGTTTGAAGGGAACCTGCCAATATAAGGGAGTGATTTATTAAGAACTCATTCTGGACTTGAAGAAAATGACCTATGTAGGGGGCAGAGGTAAAAAAGTAGTTAGTTGCCCTCATTTTATTTTGTTATTTCCAAATCTATTTCTTCAAACCTGTCAAAGGCCCTGGTCTTTATCCAAGGCCTCATACATGCCAAGTTTGAAAACAAAGTCCTTTTTGAATTGCTCAAGCATACAAAAAACATCCCATGCCGTCACAGCTGAAAATGCCTTCGACTCCCCACGTTTAGATAACTCACTAAAAGGGCTGAATAGATCTTTGTGAAAACTTCCAAAAGCAATTTGCTTCCAGGCTGGTCCCCAGACATGAGAAATTGCAGTACGAAAAGAAATTTGAGAGATTTACAAGCAATTGAATGGCTGCCTTTAGAATGGAGGGACTGTTTAAGGCTTTGCTATCATTCCCATCATAACAAACATACTGGAAACCTGGGTGAGGGGTGGGTTGGCAAGCAGTTGTTTTCTCTGGGATTATATCCTTGTGCCAGGTTGTATCAGGTGTGTTTTCGGGGGAGGACAGAGAGACACGGTGTATGTAGCTGTCACTGAGAAGGAAAGAAGTCAGTGTGAGTTGTCTGCAGGTAGGGCGAGGAAAGGAAGACCCAGAATCTCTCAGAACCTGCCAAATCCATTCCTGCAGCTGTTTGGAGAATTAAAGCAAAGAGATGCAGGCAACATAAAGAAATATCGGTCTGTAATGGGTTGATAAAGAGCTGGCATGCACCAGGGACTTAGGTGGAAAGTCTATTAAGTAAGGTATTATGAATAGACTTTCAAGTTCTACAAAAGAATCCCTGATCCATTTACAAAATCATCTAACTTGGTAGTTTGGTGTTTGGATAGGGGTGTGGATGGAAGGGATACTTTACAATTTGACCCTTAAAATTGTGGTGTTCACTCACTAGGTACTTGGGTGTAGTACCCAGAGTCACTTTCATCTGAGCTTTTATGGTGGCAAAAACTGTTTTAAGTAAGTTTCTTTGGGTTTCAAGTAACAGAGACCAACCTGAGCTAACTTAAGAATCATTTACAAACGAGTAAGGAACAACAAAACCAAGAAACAGAACAATGTGGTGAAAGCGCACAGAAGCCTCTTACAGATTCCAAGCAAGAATTGAATAATGAGGATTTGGAGAAACTAGCAGGAAGCAGGGCAGTTTGCAGAGCAGAGGACACAGTCCACATTTCAACCTTGCAGGGAGAGAATCTTGTTGGCCCAGCTTGATCCACATGTCTGTTCCTGCTCAGATAAACCATGGACAGGGGTCTGGGGTCCCACTGGATCACCAGGGCTTCATGGTGGGGTGCTGCCTTCATGAACTGAGTGTGAAGGGGGGTTATTAGTCAAGGGCTAGAAACATCTGCAGATACCCACTGATCTACAAGGAATATGGAAATCCTTTCCTTATTTTGGTCAGTGAAGTGGTGCAGCCCCGTTAGTGACAGAAAGACGACATGGTGTTGTGGAAAGAGAGCCGTGGAGCCAGAGAGACAGGGTTCAGATCCTAGCTGTACTGCTCTGACTGTGTGGCCCTGCGCAAGTCACATGTAAAATGGATGTAACTCAGCCTGTTCCCTTTGTAACTATTATCAGTAAACATTAGTACAAAGTGTGAGTGAATCATAAGTATGGCATTTTGTCCTGAATGTTTTGTTTTTTATATTCTTATTGCCAGTTTTTATTTTTAGGCATTTTAAGCTACCAAAGTATTCTGTGATGATTCCCAGAAAGCACACCACTAAAGTCATAAAAAATAGTGAAATAACATGAGTATTTTTACAAACTAGTAATAGTAATTATTGATAAAGTCCTACTGTTTAGTTATCCATATTCAAATCTAAACTTGTGTTAACATAGCCAAACCCTTCCAATCATCTGCAGAATAGACCTGGAATAAGGCATCATACGTCAGGAGGAAGTTACCCAAGTCTGTTAAGATTTATCCTGAACTTTAGCATGTAACACTGACAGTCAGTGTCAAACTTACAGTGATGGGTACAAGTTTGAAAATTCTAATTTTGATTTGAAAGCTCAAATTTTATCTTTGGCTTAAAATTCTGTCATTTGTTTTCTTTGAACTCACAAGTTTACTCCTTTCTCTTAATATTTGCTATAAATTCAATTCTGAATAACCCTGGTTTGTCTGTCAGTTGTTTCTTGATTTAAAATGAGGTTCCATGAAGAAAGCAGCTATTTCAGCTCACAACACCAGCAGTCCCACGACTGCTTTTCCTGGAGAGAGTTCTTGTACTTGGCATGCCACAGGAGTGCTTTACGCACTTCCCATTTCATCACATGGGATAGTAGACACTCAGGGTTTCAGACTGAATAAAATTTTAAAGCTAATCATTTTAACTTCTTTGTCAAAGCCATCCTTTAAATGAACCTGGTGTTTTCGCTTGCTTCCTTTACTGTGGGCATGTGGAAGTGGGGGAGAGAATGACCGCTGGTACAGTTTGGAGCCACTGCCCTGATTTGTGCCACGATGCCATCAGCTTTGTCCCTTTTGCCTGTACACCATCACTGTGAATGTCAACATGGTGAAAAAGGCAAATAATGGCTTAAGTATGACTGATGGAAATCCTCTGGACCTCAAGATACCCCTGAAAAGTCTCTGGACTGTACTTTGAGAACTGCTGCTTTATCCTGTCTGAGGTTGGCTAGATTCTTCTTAGATTTCTTAACATAGCATCACAGGCAGAAAGCCATGGTATTTCTGTGATAATACTGAATGGTTTCTCTTTGCTTTTCTCTGCAGGGGTTAATTGTGAAATTAATTTCGATGACTGTGCAAGTAGCCCTTGTGTCCACGGTGTCTGTATGGATGGCATTAATCGTTACACTTGCGTCTGCTCACCGGGATTCACAGGTAATGCTCCTTTTATTGGAAAGCCCCTCCTTCAGCCTATCACTTTAAGAAAATGGCACCAAAAGGAAAGTTATTTTCAAACATCTCTTATTTCTGTGTCTCTTTAGAAGGTTAGAAGTGGGTTTCCCTGATGCTTTGAACAGTTTTCCTCTTACATACCTTTCCTAAACTGAAACAGTACACCTTTCATTAATTAGGATTTTTATTTTTATTTTTTTTATTTTATTATTTTTTATACTGATTTCCTTTCTTTTGGGTATATACCTAGCAGTAGGATTGCTGGGTCATATGGTAGATTTTTTTTTTTTCTTTTTTTTTTTTTATTATTTCAGCATATTGGTGGGGTACAAAAGTTTAGGTTACGTATATTGCCCTTGCCACTCCCCCCCTGAGTCAAAGCTTCAAACGTGTCATTAGGATTTTTAAATCATGTGTTTATTGCTACCTAAAAAGAATTCCTAGATAGACCATAGGTTTCCATTTTTTTACTTGAGTTATATGGCTTCCAAAGCCAACTTTATTCCTCTATAGGTAGTACTCAATGCATTCTGTAAAGCCATAGTTAAGGTACAATTCTATGAAAACACTAACTGCTGGTTTCTGGGTACTTTCTCTTCTAGGAGATTGTTGGATAAAGTCAGAATTTGGGGAACCCTCCCCCTAATTTGGGTGGCATGAGTAAGATAATTCTGTTCAGGAGGAAGAGAGTAAATGGCTAAAATAATTTTGAATATTACTCTTCTTAAAGCATAAACAGCTAGTCCACTTACACATGCACACATATGTGTGTGCACACACGTGTGTGCACACACACACCCCTTTCCTCTCTTTACTTGCTTATATTACCCTTACCTTTTACCTTCCTGATCAAAAGGACTGGAGGCGGCTACTGTGGAGATGTGGAGCCCCTTGGTGACACACCTAAGTTTGTTATTGGCACCACGACAGGGCATACACTGTGCATTCTATTATTTCTGGACATTGCCACAAACAAGCAGCCACTAACATAATTTTGCCTTTTGATACTTTCCATACAGTCATTTCCACTCTGTTTGAGAAACAGCCTTTGGAGCTTTTGACAGAGCCTGCAAAAGGCAGCCAGAGTCAAGTGAAGTGAATATCTGTCATTCATTTGCCAGGAGTGTCCTTTGCTCTCTATTTCACAAGCATTTCTCCTGCTTGGCATGGAAAGTTTGTGGCCCAGATGGGTCACAGGGATCCCTGTTCAGTGGACAATCACTGAGAAGCCAGGTGTGATGAAAACTTTCGTGCCAGCCCAGCCCTGCCATGGTAGCCCTCTGTGTCCTAAAGCTTGTTACCCCAAGATCAAGTGGGAATTAAGTGAACACACACAAAAATCCCTGTTAGATAGGATAATAGGGCCATTGTTGTTCAATGGCTAATATGAAGAGAATAGCTAACCTTTACTAAGGACTTATTTTGAACTGGGCACTAAATTAAGTGACAAATGTCACTTACTTGTCACTACTATTATTGTTCCTATGGTACTGATGAGAAACGCAGAGCTCAGAGAGGTTAATAATGTTACCAGTGCACTGCAGCCAGAATTCCATCCCAGATAGCCTGACCCCGGGGCCACGCTCCTTCCCACGACACTGGGCAGCCTGAGTAGGTGCCTGTCATAATGTCTTTTTGGATTTATGCAAGTCTTCTACTGGACTCTTTTTTCCTTTTTGAAATACTGGTGAAACATATTTTTGCTCTTTTTAACATTCGGAAAACCAGGAAGGTCAAGAAGGGAGGACATAGGCTAAAAATATTCTAAAATAAACTTGAGGTGTAGCATGAAACTCCATAACCAAGAAATGGAATGTTTTGGTTACTAGGTGGTACCCTGTCCTTGGAACTGTTTGCTGTGTCTGAGATGTTTTTTTTTCAAATGAGCTGCAGAAAATATTACAGACTACTGTGGTATACATACTCATGAGTGGTAAATGTGAGGAATCTTATTCGTTCCCTTGTTTTATTTTAATGCTTTTTTCATTTACCATTTTAAACAGCTTTGAGATTTTAGGGAGAGTTTTTTGGTTTTGAGACTAAGTTCTCTGTTTTCCTAGACCTCTTTGAATAGGGGAAAGTAAGAAATTATATGATACTCCTGTAAACTACTTTTCAGGTTTATAAAGCACCTTCATATTCAGTGTCTTCCTGAATTCTCACAACGGTCCAGAAAGGAAGTTCCACTACTACCATTTAACAAGGCAACTGAGAGATGAAACTTCATACATGCCCATGTTTAGTTAGTGAGTCACAGTAAGGACTGTGAATTCCCAGAAGGCAGAGACCTCCTTTAATCATCTTTACAGCAAGTGTCTAAAGCAGTGTCTAGCGCAGAGGGGACACCAGTAAGTGTTGCTGAATGAGTGAATGAATGGAACTCCAATGCAGCACTTTTGCTATCCAACTCCAGACACTATAAGTGTGGACTATACCATGCCTTCATTTGTTAAACGCCAATTTATTGACTGCCTCGGGAATAAGAAACATTGGGCAACTTCTCATTTCAGTAGTTACTGAGTCCAACAAGGGTGCGTGACTTTGCAGTGGATATTTCTGATGCCAGGTGGAAACTCCTTGAGGGAGAACCTGGCTGGTGGAGCATCTGTCAATCGACACAGTAGACTGCACAAGGAGGCACTTAACACTCTTAGAAAAAGATGGCTTGAAAATGTATTCTGCAAAGAATTTAAAAGAAAATGAAGTAATCTTGGGAGGAGCAGCTTCAGAGGAGATGTTTCCAAAAAAGACCAAAAGTGAAAAAAAGGCTTTTTCTTATCCTCCGTGGCCTTGTAGGCTGAGGCTGGCTCTGTGGGTGAAGAGCTCTGTTTCATATCTTGGTGCCAGTGACAAACATCTCAAAGAATCAGTGGTCAAGGCCAAGGGAAATAGTATTTCAAAATAAGTTATTAATGAAACAGTTAAGAGGAAAACAGCAACCACTTCCAGATTATGGGTCTTTACCACAAGAACCACCAATTATGGCTTAGAGAGCAATGGAGGGTGAAGAAGGTTAATACTCATACTTTATATGGGTGGGTATGTATTTCACTGGGAATGTCCTGTTCTAAATGCAGGATTGCTGTTTCTTAAATGAAAAAAATGACTACTTTTTAATCTGAATTAGAACATTGTATTCTTTGAAATTTATAAATTCCTTAGTAGCAGTTGCTTGATGCTATTCATTTATGGAATTATGGGTAATTTTAAAATTTCATATCATTTTGGAATATGTAGTTAAATCTCAGTTATTTGAAACATAACAAATCAAAACAATTATATAACTGTCCTATATTACTTTATTTAGCCTGATAAATATTGTTATAGCAGACATCTTTTCAAAGTACAATCTTGTGTATGTCTTAGAGGAAGACATATTTACTTCAATTTCATACACTCTCAGCATTTACACTGTTAAATGATGGTAAGTAATAATTGTCTAGAAGAGAATTTATCAAAATGTATTGTTTGTACCCCTTACATTTAAAAAAATGTGTTTTGCTGGACTCTACCCTTCACAGTCTATAGTGATGGGACCTAGAAATCACCATTTAAAATAAGTACTTTAAGCAGGTAGTCTACATATATTAGAGTTTGAGAACCACATGTCTAGGCTGGGAGACCTTGAATTGTTTTCTCTATCATTGAACGACAATGAAAGTATGCTTAGGGACTCTATATCCTGAGATTTAAAAAATGGATTAATACAACTCTAAGAATGCAAATAAAATAGATTTTCTTTATAATCAGTTTAATCATTAAATTAATAATTGATTCACTAAACATTCCTTTGACTAGAAATATAAGAGGCTAACTGAAAAAATGAATTTTTGGTAAATCAGCAGATAGGACATTAAGGAAAGCTTCTTTGAATATACTCAGGACAGCAATAAGAGGAGAAACTATCTTTGGTAACATTTCACATTCCTTTTTAAAATCTTGTGAAATTTCCCCATTTCCAAGAGGGAAGGAAAAAGAAATTCATGTGAAAATACTTCAGCACTGTTCCAGCCTTAAGTTAATTTTGCTTCATTAACAAAAGTCAGTGCTCCTTCCTTGGTTGGCGTTAAGTACTGTTGGCATTAGATCTTGGCATTTGGTGCCCCAAAGCACCTCAAGGCCTGTGCAGATGAGGAGTGTCAACACAATAGTCTCCTAGTTCTGGGTCTATTCCCTAAGAATTTGGAATGTGAGTAACACTGTCCCTCTTCTCTACAGGGCAGAGATGTAACATTGACATTGATGAGTGTGTCTCTAATCCCTGTCGCAAGGGTGCCACATGTATCAACGATGTGAACGGTTTTCGCTGTATGTGCCCTGAGGGGCCCCATCACCCCAGCTGCTACTCACAGGTGAACGAGTGCCTGAGCAATCCCTGCATCCACGGAAACTGTACTGGAGGCCTTAGTGGGTGAGCAGCTGCCACGTGTGAATGGTTTCTTACTGACCTGTGTCAAGACAGTGGTTTTTAGTGCAGGCAATAGCTTGAAGAAGTCAGCTGGGGACATGAGCGGAGACTTGATTGAAGATTTTGGTAGTCTGCATCAAAGCCTTCTAAATCACCGCTTCATCCTTGGAAGCTGGCACCAACTTTCCATGAGGACCTAGGTGGGAAATGAGGAGGAATGCCTCCCTCATACAGGTCATCGGCAAGGACCTCATGGGAAGAGCCCAAGCTTATTTTATGAGGCTTTAGTGATTGTGCTTTCAGTACTTACTACAGGACTGATTTCTAAGGAATATTCTAGCCTTTGATTTTTTTCCCCCTGCTTAAACATGGCTCAGCTCTGTTCCCTTATAGTACCAGCACATGCTCTGAAGTAGAGCTGCTTCAGACAACTTTATTCGTGGCCCTGGTAAAAAATATGCACCTGGCAAGCCCCTCAGGATCATGTGAAGTGTTGGCAGTATTCTAGAATTACGGAGTGTGACTTTAGGTCCTATAAGATGGTCTTATACTCTTACTCTGCTTGCCATAGGACAGGGCTTTGGGCCTTGCCATTTGCCAAACTTCCAACGGATAAAATAATAAACAGTATTTTTAGATGTAAGTGAGAAATAAAGTTATTTCAAAATGAATTAACTCAGTATTCCTGTTTTAGAGTAGAGCAGGTTTCAAAGCACCCATATCCATCTACCTTTTTCTTAAAGATCTCCAGAGAGGGAGGCTATTATTTTCTGATACTATAATTTAAGTGCTAATGATCTTCAAATTGGAGATTATATATTTCAGATTCTTTCATTCTTGTACATTTTCCTGCTAGGTGCTTTCTGAGGCCAGGTTTCAGGTCAGAATAAAGCATAATTTAGATGTAAGACATCCCAGGATTGCATCAGAGTGGCTTAGTCCCTCTTGGTGACCTATTTCCTAGACGTCTATTTTGCACCAGAAACAAATGACTCTAAGGTTTGTTTTGCTTTAGTTTTATGTGTAATAAAATACATTGTGCAGATTTATCTACTTAAATGTTTCCTTCAGATTGTCCCAAAATATTGTATCAACCATTGTTTACATATGAAATTTCATTACAATTAATTAATTTCACTAGCTTCTTGGTGAGCCAGGGAAGCACCATGTAGGTGTCTTTACTGGATGGCCTAGGTGGTCCACATGATTCACATCATGTGCAACATGATACAAGTACAGGTCCAGAGAAAAGTGGAAATGAACTTAGTTTACCTTATCAGTTCCTCTATCCCCCATTTCTTAAATTAAGTCCTACATTTCTCTCTGTGACTCAGTTGTACATTTGCACCTCCCACAGTAAAAGGTTCCGTCTTCTTTCAGATATAAGTGCCTCTGTGATGCAGGCTGGATTGGCATCAACTGTGAAGTGGACAAAGATGAATGTCTTTCTAACCCATGCCAGAATGGAGGAATTTGTGACAATCTGGTGAATGGATACAGGTGTACTTGCAAGAAGGGCTTTAAAGGTGAAAATAAAAGCGCATCTTTCTCTGTCTGTGCTTTGTCTTGTTGCATACTGCTTGACTCACTTCTTAGTTTTTTTTCTTTATTCTCATTCATTCATTTAGTAAACATATTGAGCAGTTATTACTTAAAATAACTTGGGGAATAAAAACATGAATAAATATAATTTCTACCTTCTAGCTAGCACTGAGGTGAGCTTTGAAGCAGTAATATTTAAGATGAGCAGTTTAAGACCCCACTTATACAGCTTTGGACAAGTGTCTAATTGTGTGCTTCCTGGTCCAGGTTTTATTCCATGGTAATTTAAATAGATATATGGAAATAAAATGAAAATGTTGTACTTACTATAATTATGATAGCAATACTATCATGGATGAATCCATGTGATCAGAACCCTTTCAACAAACTCTTTTACACATTGCGATATTCTTAGATACTTAGTTACCTATGGCCTTCTGGAAAAATATATACTTGTGGGAATTATGTAAAATCTTTTCATTGAGTTATTATTGTTGTATTTCTACATTTCTACATTTTCTCTTGGATACTCCCAGAGAGACACAAATGGCTAAATCATTTATATTAATATTTGTACTCATCTGTGCACTTATTCATTGATTCCATACTCAAACATTGTGCCAGGCTATTGTGATACATCAGTATGTTCTAGAGCCAATTTATTGAATTACTTGAAAATTTTCTGAGACCATATTCGAGTCTTTAATTTTCTGATATATTGCATTACATTTGCAATGAAACTCATTGATTTAAAAGCACTTTTATTTCTTTATCTTATTGAGACTTATCAGTAAGCAAAATAAAAATCAGCAAGTAAAATCCAAAGCCATGTGCCCATTGAGGAGCAGGGTACATCTTGAACCCAGACCTCTGTACTCCTAGATCATCGTGTTCTTCGGCACAGTGCCACAGTGTGAGGCTCTGCGTGAGGCCCTATTGAAGATGCAAAGGTGTGCAATATTTGAGTATGTCCTGTCCCCACTAATCCTTCATTCTTTTTCTCATTTTCTTAGTGGGAGAAAGTTTCATGCCTTGCATCAGGAGAAAACAGCTTGGTAGAGACTATACATATGAAAGAGTAGACAGAAATCAGAGGCTTTGGTTAATGTATTTAAAAGGTTATCCCTTTTCCTGACCAGGATTTGTATGCAAAGGGTTTATATTTAGATCAAGGAACAGGCTTTCACCCTTAATGAACTTCTCTGTTCATGATTGAGAAGTTACATGTATTTGGAGGAGTATTAGGCTTTCTGATCATTAGAACATACTGTTCTACCATTCATCTTTCGACTCATTGAGTGCTGGCATTTACTGACTAACTGTACGTCATGGACCTGTGGCTGAAATGAATGAACTGGTGTTCCAGCGGCCTGAAGAATGCCGTTTCACAGGTGTTTAGTTTTAGGTAAAACCAAGCAAATTGGTTAGTATTTAATAATCAAGATAATGAGGAGGCTGACAGAAAGTTTTACTGTTTCTGTTTTTTTCCCTTTTTGTCTATAGGCTATAATTGCCAGGTGAATATTGATGAATGTGCTTCAAATCCATGCCTGAACCAAGGGACCTGCCTTGATGACATAAATGGCTACACTTGCCACTGTGTGCTGCCATACACAGGTGGGTCCTGCAGGTGCCAGCAGGGACCAGAGGGGATGCTTGGCCATGCCTTGCCAGGACCTGAGTCTCAGCACCCAGGTCTGTGGGGCAACGATGCTGTTCTGAGAACTCACTCCCTGGTTTTCCTTCTTGACCTCACTGACCGGATCTTGAGCTTTGGAAAAAAAACATTGTGGCCTCCGTGGTTTACTCCATTATATTTCCAGGACTTACCCTGTTAGTTTTAGTTTCAATAATGCAACTATCATTTATCAGTAATTTGTCATATACTAGATGCTTTTTATATGTTGGGTTATTTAATCTATCCCTCAATAATTCTACAATGTGGAAGTTCCCATTGCCGTTTTGTACATGAGGAGGCTGAGACAAAGGGAGCTCGCCTGCTCATGGTCACGTAGGTAAGCAGTCCATCTAGTCCACACAAGGCTCTCAGAATCCAAAGCTTTTCCTCTTAACTTCCATTCTGCTCCTCACGTTCAGTTCTGCTATCCCTCACTCAGCGGTGTCACCCCTTGGATGGCTGTTGCACACTGAGAAGACAAGTGTGACTTCACATCAGGTGCTCTTTCTTTCAGGTGTTATGTTTGAATTATGCTTAGGACGTTTATGCTTTATTTTGTCTTGCCTTATTACTGTCATCTTGTGATTGGATTTCTGTGGCTTGTTTATCTTCTTTTCTTCCATTTTATTCATTCAGGGGGAACAAAGCACAAACATGGACAATGGCTTTGCCTATTTCACCAGGTTGCAGCATGCAGGGAGGCGCATGGCCGAGTATTTCCTCCCTGGAGTCTTGCGTGTTAATAGTAGCTGTTAATAGTGACTCTAACCTATATAGAGTAGCAGACTGACCACAAGCATGACTGTGTTATCTGATGGTCTTGATTCTACCTTGTTACCTTTGTGCCCCTTATGGAAGAAATCTTAATGTAGGGAAACTGCATTTAACCTGCTTGGTTTATAAAATCAGAGTTATAGGAGGTCCCTAACTATCCCTGGACAAAGGCAGTATAAGTAATATCACTCCATAGTGACAGTTCTGATCACATTTGTTGGTAGTGAGAAGATCATGTGATGTACAGCCAGAAAGAGTGAGAATTGATGGCTGTGGGGAGATATAAGGAGATGTCACCATGGTCAACCACATCCTAGGCTTACTTGCTATGTGTCTCAGAGGTATACAGCTTATCTGGACAGTAACTTATTTGGTCATCATGCTGCTCAGACACACTGAAAATATTTGATTATATGCTGGCAGTTGATTTTTTTTTTTCCAGAGAAGGATCCCAATTAAAGAATTTACTATGTGTGACCCTGGAGAAGTTATATCTGACCAAAAGCCTCTGCAGATTCACATTTTAGTTCTTGTTTTGGCTAGGGCTTCTAAGCTTCGTGGAGTTTGTCCAGAATAAGGGATAAGCAGCATTGCTTGCCCATGTAAGCCACTATCTGATCAGATACATTGGAAACTGCCTGAGGCTATGTTAAGGAAAATTTGTGGTAACTGTAACTTCTTTCTGAATACAAAATTTTAGCATGAAACTTAAAGTTGAACTAGTTGTAACTTGACTTTAAAGAGAACCTCATCTCTCTTTTAATAAAAGCATTCTTACTTAATTTTTTGTTTGTTTTTGCTTTAAGCATATACCCAGCATACTAGGTAGGAAGTATTGGTGGGCAGATAGTGTCATTGGTATAGGCATGAGAAGACAGGTTGCCTCACAGTCAGAATTGGTTCCTTGCCTCCCTCCTCTGAAGTGCCTTCTTTCACCCCCTCTCCGTTATGGAACAGGCCCACAGAGGTTGTGAGGAGCAGGAGGCCATGCTTTTGCCTCTTCTCTGCCACGCACAGGTGGATCTGTGTGGCTGAGTTTCTGAGTAGCTGAATCTTAGCTATGGAGATGCAGAAATCATCACACCCGACTGATGCAGATGTCCAAATCCATGTAAATACTCACGACGTAACAGTGAAGATGACAGCAGCCCAAGAGTGGTTGAGCACTTACTCGGTGCTCCAGGCTCTGTGGGAATAAGGACTTACCGTGCATTTTTTCATCTAATGCACACAAATTCTCTATGAGTTACATACTATTCTAATTCCCGTTTTATTTATGAGGAGCTCAGATAAGATCAATAACTTACCCAAGATCACACAGCTATGTCAGAGCCAAGACAGAAAGGACCATGAGTCTCTCAGATTCCAAAGCCTCTTAACCACTACGTTAGACTTGAATTCTGAGAACATCCTTGGTATACAATTTGGGGAATTTTTCATTTTCTTGGCTGGTTCTTTATTGTAAACACTGTCATTTGCTTTCCAGGCAAGAATTGTCAGACTGTATTGGCTCCCTGTTCCCCAAATCCTTGTGAGAATGCTGCTGTTTGCAAAGAGGCGCCAAATTTTGAGAGTTACACCTGCTTGTGTGCTCCTGGCTGGCAAGGTAACAGCATGGGGGTGGAGATACCAAGAACATGCATTCTGAACTTTAAACACAGTGGTGAGGGCGTCAGATGAATGAGAGGTCCTGGTGTTCTGGGGCCTGCCCACCTCTGTCAAGAGCACAGGCTTTGCATAGGAGCTGCTAACTGGAGCCTTTTCATTGTCCATGTCTTTGGGGCCCCCTAGAGGCTGGAAGACTCCAACCTGAGAGTCTCAAACCGTGATTATCTTTCTACAGTGAGTTTTAGCCCCTTGGCAATAACTTCCCAGGGGCACAGAAGCCTTCATGGGACTTCCCAAAGTAGACCAACCAGGATGTCCCTGGAGTTGCCCCGCCCACACCAGCTAAGTTTAGGCCCTACACAGATTACTGTGGGAATCAGCTTCCAAAAACTGGGTTGTTTCTTGCCCTGTGTTTCTAGGTCAGCGATGCACGATTGACATTGACGAGTGTGTCTCCAAGCCCTGCATGAACCACGGTCTCTGCCATAACACCCAGGGCAGCTACATGTGCGAGTGTCCTCCAGGCTTCAGTGGTGTAGACTGTGAGGAGGACATCGATGACTGCCTTGCGAGTGAGTATGGCAGCAGGTCCTGAGCCCCAGAGGGAGAGGAGGACACACAGGACGCAGGGGAGAGCTGGCTGTAGGTTGCCGCCTCTCATGCTGACATCAGCTGTAGTAGTCATTTATGGAGAGTATTTAACAGTAGTGTTTTAACTGTTTCTTTTGAAGATAGTGTCTTTAAGATTTGTGGCAATGGAATCCTTTTTCAGCATTCATTTCTCTATGAATTTTTGAACATTGACAAAGTAGGAACAATGCCAGGACAGCCATTTTTTTAAACAATTTGTTGAGGTATGATTAACATGCAATGAAGTGCAAATATTTTAAGTGTCAGTTTGACAAATTTTGACCTATGACAACTGACCCTATCACCCAAGATAATGAACGTATTTAAAAGTATCTTTATCCTTTTATAATTTAGCCTTCCCTCCTGCTTTCTTACTTCATACAACTATAGGTTTACCTTCTGTCACTATAGATTAAATGATTTTTTTGCCATTTTATATAAATGCAGTCATATAAGCATAATTTTTTTGAGGGGGGAAAGGTTCTGACTTAGCATAATATTTCAAACTTGTCCATGTTGTTTATATCAATAGTTCATTCTATTTTATAGTTGCATAATATTCCATTGTATGGATTTACTACAGTTTATTAGTTGATGGCCATTTGGGATATTTTCCCAGTTTGGGGGTATTAAAGACAAAGCTGCTGTGAAAGAGTCTTTTTGTGGACATAGGATTTTATTTGTCTTGAGTCAATACATGGTAGCGGGATAGGTGGATCATGTGGTAAGTGTATATTTAAAGAAATTGCCAAAATGTTTCCCAAGTTGGTTGTCCCATTTTTATTTTTTACCAGAATTGTATGAAAGCTCTAGTTGAACCACATGCTCAGGGACACTTGATAATATCAGTCATTTAAACTTAAGCTCTTCTAGTGGGTGTATAAATGTATTCCTTTGTGATTTTCATTTGTATTGACCTCTTTTCTAATGATGTTAAGCATTTTTTTGTGTACTCTTTGCCCATCTGCGTATCTTCCTTGGTGAAACGTCTCTTCAAATCTTTGCCCATTTGAAAAAATTGGGTTGTCTTCTCATTATTGAGTTGAAAGAGTTCCTTATCTTGTAGATACCAATTTCTTTGTCGGATGTTTGCTTTACAATGATTTCCTCCGAATGTATAGCTGCTCTTTTGATATCTTTAGAAGTAATGTTGATGAAATTCAGTGTACTGATTTTCTTTTATCATCCATGCTTAATGTATCTTGTTTAACAAACCTTTGCCTAATCCAAAATCACGGTTTATCGCCTAATTTTTTTTTTTTCTTTTTTGAGACAGAGTCTCACTCTGTTGCCTGGGCTAGAGTGCCGTGGCGTCAGCCTAGCTCACAGCAACCTCAAACTCCTGGGCTCAAGCGATCCTTCTGCCTCAGCCTCCCAAGTAGCTGGGACTACAGGCATGCGCCACCATGCCCGGCTAATTTTTCTATATATATTTTAGCTGTCCATATAATTTCTTTCTATTTTTAGTAGAGACGAGGGGTCTCGCTCTTGCTCAGGCTGGTCTCGAACTCCTGAGCTCAAACAATCCGCCCGCCTCTGCCTCCCAGAGTGCTAGGATTACAGGCGTGAGCCACTGTGCTCGGCCTATCTCCTAAAATTTTTCTAAAAGTTTTATACTTTTATCTGTTACCTTTAGGGCTATGATCTATTTTGAGTTAATTTTTACATGAGTTAAAAGTCAAGTGTAACGTTTTTTTTTTTTTTGTAACTTCAAAAAACTCAGTTTATGAGTTCTAGGTTCCTAGCTTAGCTTTTAGATTAGTGTAGGTTACAAGAATTTTCTACAGAGACAGTCATGTCATCTGTAAATAAGGACAACCTTTATGCCTGTTATTTCCACAATATATGCCTTTGTTTTATTTTATTTTGCATTATTATATTCTCTAAGACAGTCAGAAAATGTAGAATAGCAGAGGTGAAAGAAGCCAATCTTGCCTTGTTCTTGATCCTGGGAGAAAAGCATGTAGTCTTTCACCATTAAGTAACATATTACCTGTTGGTTTTTCATAGATACCCTTTATCAAGTTGAGAGATTTACCATTGTACTTCTGGTTTACTGAGATTTTTTTTCTTTTTATAATGAACGAATGAATGTTGATTCTTTTTTCAAGTGATTTCTCTGTATCTATTGAGGTGGTAATTTAATTTGGTTTTGGTCTTTTATTATAAGTGAATTATGTCAATTAATTTTCCCAATGTCAAACTAATCTTAAATTCCTGGGATATATGCTATTTGGTCATCATATATTATCCTTTATATATATTACTGGATTAGACTTGCCAAAATTTTGTTAAGGATTTTTATATCTGTGCTCATGAGAGATATTGTTCTCCACTTGTCTTGTACTATAATTGTCTGGTTTTGATAGGAGGGCAATGCTGGCCTCATAGAACAAATTGGGAACTGTTCCATTCTATGTTCTGAAGAGTTCAGGTATAATTATATTTCTTCCAAACATCTAGGCATGGAATTTTCTTTCTAGGAAAGTTTTTAACTATAAATTCATTTAATACACGTAGTGCCATACGGGCTATCTATTTTTAATTGAGTTTTGGTAATATGTGTCTATTGGCTGGCCTAGAGTAATTCATAATATTCCCTTATTGTATTTTTAATGTCTATCAGATCAGATTTTAATGTCTATCAGTGGTCATTTTCCTTCTCTTGTTGCTGATATTAGTGTTTGTCTCTTCTCCCTTTGAGAGAGAGGAATGTCTATTTTGAATTTGTTTTGGTAGAATGTCTTATCCTCCCTGATTTTCTGTCTACTTATTCTGTCAATTATTCACAGAGGGATATTGAAATCTTCCACTGTCATTGTATATTTGTCTATTTCTCTAGCAATTCTGTTATTGTTTAATGTATTTTGAAGCTCTGATATTAAGTGCATAAACATTTAAGATTGTTGAGCTGTTTTGAAGAAATGACCCCTTTATCATTACAAAATGGCCTTTTTTAAACTTATATTCCTTGCTCTGAAATCTACTTTGCCTGATATTGATATAGCTACTCTAGCTGTGTTTTGTTTATCATTAGGGTGCATATTCTTTTCATCTTTTTACTTTTGGCCTGTGTCTCTAAAATTGGTTTCTTGAGGAGCATATATATTGGGTCTTGCTTTTTTCCTCCAATATGACAATATCTGTCTTTTAATAGAGGTGGTTAGAGACTTTAAATTTAATGTAGTTTTTTATATGACTAGGTTTAAAATTTGCCATCTAGCTGTTTGCTTTAACTTTGTTCTTTCTGTTTCTTGTTTCCATTTCCCTCTTTTTCTATCATCTTTTGGAATACTTGAATATTTTTGTGATTACATTTTATTTCTTCCCTGGCATATTAGCTATATCTTTTTTGTGATGGTTGAAGGATTTACAGTATGAAACTTTATCATAATCTACCTTCAATTATACCACTTCATGTAGAGTATAAGAACCTCCTAACAGTATACTTACATGTATATTCCTCCTGGTCCCTTTTTTTTTATTACACAATTTATTAAACCCTCCAAATATATTATTTTTGTTTTTAATGGTCAATTATTTTTTCAGGAAATTTGAAAAATAATTTAGAAGTCATAGTTACCTATATATTTATAATTTTTGTTTTTCATTTTTGTGTGTAGATTTGCATTTCTATCAGTTATTTTTCTTATGTCCAAAGAAATTTTTTTAATATTTCCTGTAGTTCTTATCACCTGGTGATGAATTCTTACGCTTTTGTGTATCTGAAATACTTTTATTTTGCCTTAATTTTCAAAGATATTTTCACAGGTAGTAGAAGTCTGAGTTGACTTTCCCCTTTAGCACTTTAAAGCTATCCTGTTGTGTTCCAGCTTGCATTATTTCTGAGGAGAAATTTGCTGTAATTCTTGTATTTATTCCTTTATATGTAATTTTCTCACTTGTGGCTGCTTTTAAGATATTCTCTTTCCACTGATTTTTAGCAACTTTATTATGATGCCTGTTGGTGTAGTGTTTTCATGTTTCTTCTGATTGGGGTTCATTTTTTGGTGTTTTTTCTCCTCAGTCTTTCATTTTAGATTTATCATTTAAATATATTTTCAAGTTAACTATTAATAATTGCTTTCTCTGTAGTGTCTTATTTACTGTTAATCCCATTTAGTATGTTTTTCCCTCAGATAGTATATTTTTATATCTAGAAATTCGATTTGAGTCTATCTTACAACTTTCTCTTTGTCGTGTTCATGCTTTTATTTCCTCTTGAACATATGGAGTATAGTTGTTTTATAGTCGACAATAGTTGTTTTCTTGTCCTTACCAACTATTCTACCATATGGGAAATTCCTGTGTGTGTTTCCGCTCATTAAAGTGTATTTTCTTTGCCTGCCTGGTAATTTTTGATTAGATGTAGACATTGTAAATTTTATATTATTCCGTACTGAATTTTTAAAAAAATCTTGTAAATGCTTTTGATCTTTGCTCAGGAATTCAATTATTTGGAAATAGTTTAATCTTCTTGATTCTTTACTTCAAGTATGTTAGGTGGGTCCAGAACAGCCTTTAGAATAGGGCTAATATGCCTCACTACTAAAATAGTAGTCTTTTAGGACTGTGCTCAATGCTACAGTTTATTCGTTCTGACTGAATGAACATGCACTGTTCTTAGCCCAGTGAAAACTCTGGAGATTATTCTGCCTGCTTATTTATGGTAGTTCTTCCCCCAGCTTTCATGTGCATGCTGGTCAGTCCTCAGTTACTTGAGTGCCGATTAAATCATTGAACTTCAAATGAGGTTAGCATAATTCATTAAGAATAATGGCAGCTTAATTCACAGGATATATAATTTCAGATCATCATTTGGAGGCTACCATGCTAGGTGCTGGCAGTGACAAGATAAATAAAACCTAGCTCCTGCCTTCATGAAGCTCATAGTCTATTAGGGAAGAAAGACATGTAGTTAAATAATTTTAACACTGTGTGACAAATAGTAAAAAAAAAAAAAAAAAATATGTCCAAGGTACAATTGATGGAGAACTTTAGGAAGTGGGATCAAACTATTTGGGTTCTTTTCTCATATTAATTGATATGTCAGTCAAAATATTTAGTATTTAAAATTTTTTTCTATTGAAGTGGGACCATCAACATATACAGTGAGTTTAAAATAATACAGTAAATTGTGGATGGTAAATTTTCTGAAAGATGCTATAGACATTATAATATCTGTGTACTGTGGTAAAGAAGGGATAAAATAATATTTACAATTGCTCTAACAGAGACTGCAGATGAGCCTTAGAATGGAATTAGTTCAATAGCTGAATAAGGTATATTAAATATCCCTCTAATAAAATAGGAATCACATTACCTTCTAGTGTTTAGTTTTCTTTTTACATTTATGACCTGTCTTTGCAATTACATTTTAAGGTCCTTAAGAGCAGTAGTTACATCTTGTTTTTCTTTTTCTGGCTTGTATGCCATCTATGTTGCGGAAGGCCATGGCATGATTGTAGCTGAAAATTTGTCAGTTAATTGCTATGAATGTGAAATATGTTAAGATCAAGCTATGTGATATTTCAAATAAGGAAAAAAACCCAAACCGTTGTTTAGTGAGGCTTCCTAAATTTAAAGAGAGAGTTAATGGTTGAGGGGAGAGAGCAAGGGAGAGTGAGAGAGAGAATTTTTTTATGTTATATGCCCAGAACAAAATGAATGTATCAATTTTGTCTTCCTCTATACACTCCACTGTCACATATAGCTTTTGAAAATATTGATTGATAGTTCTGATATTCTGTATGTTTGGGCACATGTTTGATTTGCAAAATGTATGAGGGACCAAGACAGGTTTTATGACTCTATTAATTTTACAAGACTAAAATTGTAAAAGTGGTGATAAAGATGAAGTTTATACCGCTGATTAAACAGGTGAAAAATCTCAAGCAGGTGTTAGTGAATTCATTTTCATAAATGGGCAAGTCAGGGCAAAATAGACATAAAGAAGTCAAGTATAAAAAAGTCAGACTTGTGCTGCCCTTCACGTGACTTAATTCAGGTTATTCACCTTTATGAATCTAAGATTAAATTGACACTGCTGTTATTCTTGCATGATGGCTTAGATCCTTGCCAGAATGGAGGTTCCTGTGTGGATGGAGTGAATACTTTCTCCTGCCTCTGCCTTGCGGGCTTCACTGGGGATAAGTGCCAGACAGACATGAATGAGTGTCTGAGTGAACCCTGTAAGAATGGAGGGACCTGCTCTGACTATGTCAACAGTTACACTTGTAAGTGCCAGGCAGGATTTGATGGAGTCCACTGTGAGAACAACATCGATGAGTGCACCGAGAGGTAAGCAACCAGTGCAGCAGTGTCTTATGAGAAAAAGGGAGAAAGGGGAGGAAACTTCAGAGCACAGTGCTAGGATTGTGGGACAGGGATGAGGCATCCACTTGGGCCCCACTCCACCATCATCTCCTATTGCCCTGTTCTGTTCTGTTCTTTTTTTTTTTTTTTTTTGAGACAGAGTCTCGTTCTGTTGCCTTGGCTAGAGTGCCATGGCGTCAGCCTAGCTCACAGCGACCTCAAACTCCTGGGCTTAAGCAATCCTTCTGTCTCAGCCTCCCGAGTAGCTGGGACTACAGGCATGTGCCATGGCTAATTTTTTTCTCTGTATATTTTTAGCCATCCAAATCATTTCTTTGTATTTTTAGTAGAGATGGGATCTCACTCTTGCTCAGGCTGGCCTCAAACTCCTGACCTCAAGCAACCCACCCGCCTCAGCCTCCCAGAGTGCTAGGATTACAGGCGTGAGCCATCGCGCCCGGCCTCCTATTGCCCAGTTCTTGATTCCTGGTAGATGTAGTTATTATAGTTAGAAGGTCAAAAGTCAGAGGTTGAAAAGCTTAGTGGAGTGGATCATCATTTATTTCTTGCTTAGGGAGCAGAAAGAGCTACAATTAATTCTATTCTCTTCTTCCCTTGGTCTCTTGTTTATTTCAGTTGACAATGGATCTAAAAATTCCTATTTCTCTGCAGATTTGTTACTACTTTTTAAGTAATTTTGGGGAGATATGTTTCATTTCTTTTTATTGTATTAATAGTTCTATTTCTCTTTCATAAGGAAATCTAGAGTGAAAAGCTACTTAGCACTTTTCATATAAATTAAATTGACTTAGGGATACAATGAAAGATGATACATGGAAAAACATAGAAGGAGTGGGTAAAACCTGGAAAACTTCATTTTCCCTAGGAATTTATGGTAAATTCAGCCTTTTAAATACTCCCAAGCCTTTTGTTTATAGAAAGGTTGGCACTCAGGGCTTCTGTCACCCAGTCTAGCTTGGAAAAAAATAAAATTTACTGGATATAGGAATTTGGGATACTCAAGAGTATTTGCCTCTGTAACATCTTATATTCCAGAAATCTTGCTTTCCAAATAGCAGGTCCAAGGCACCAGATGGGTGGCTGATGTGGTTCTCCCTGTTTGTTCCTCAGCTCCTGTTTCAATGGTGGCACGTGTGTGGATGGGATTAACTCCTTCTCTTGCTTGTGCCCTGTGGGTTTCACGGGTCCCTTCTGCCTCCATGAGATCAATGAATGTAACTCTCATCCGTGCCTGAACGAGGGAACGTGTGTTGATGGCCTGGGTACTTACCACTGCACCTGCCCCTTGGGCTACACCGGGAAAAACTGTCAGGTAATTAACTTCCTTCCCATTCATTCAGCTCCCCAAGAGCAGCTGAGTATTACACCTATTCACTTGCAGAATAAGCCCCTTCTAAAAGAGAAAATTATGGATCTCAGGAGTATCCCCAAGATAAATCTGGGTAACTTCTTAATAGTTGGTAGATTCTAAAATGGTGACACCAGCAATATGATATGGATTAACACATGTAAGATTGTTATTAGAGGCCAACCAAGAACTGCAGAAAAATACATGTAGGAAGTAAACACATAGTTATAGGTATCTTTTATATAGAAAACACTGAAAGAGAGAAAACAATAAAAAATTTTAAAGGGCGGATGCAATATCTAAGGGGATAATAATAATAATTATCATGTCCTGTAATGTTGTAACATTCTCAAAAGCAAACTATTTACATATCTTTTAAATTCAAATATGTAAATATACATTTTCATAGACTCTTAGGATGGAAGGAGCCCTCGTAGGCAACTAGTCTAACCTTTCCATTTCATGAAGAAGTAACTAAACTTCAAAGTAACTTTTCCAGGGTTGTATGCCATACAGCATTGTGTTTAATTTTATGCCATTTCACCTCTTTAACAATGATAGAATAATGGAACTCCAAAGAACATAGAAATAAATGACAAAATTTAAGTTGACTTACAGGGTGCACTTCAATAAGGCTTTGGCTGTGTGGGATGTGCAAACCCACACCTCCTCATGTGAAGCGGCTTGTTGCTTATTCTGTGGATCGGGGGGCATTTTTCATTGGGTTTCTTCTCATTCTCACAGTGTAGATTGGGAGTGCTGGTGAAGCACTCTTCCCTTCCTCCAATAGTCTCTCCAGTGAGTGTGGCCTTGCTGTCCGCAGGGAGCCAAGCCACTCCATGTGAATAAAGAACATGAAAGGTGCTAGTCCTCTTGCACTCTTTGCCTCACATTTTTCATAAGCCTAATGTCTCCCCTTTGAAATAAGCTCTTTGACAGTTTTGGGTTTATTAACAGGCTTTAGGTCCTTTAGCCCATATTCACCACAGACAGATTTGGTTAAGACCCATGTGGATTTTTCACATGGAATTAGCACAGGAAGTATGAACCTATGTGACAGCTTTACCTCTTTCTAGGCCTACAGGGTGCCCATATATGTAGATGCAATTATGTCTAGAGCATTAGGAATAACTTAGTGTATTGGGTTTCCTTGAATTCTTAAACTTTTGTGATAAGAACTTTTTAAATAGCAGAGCTAAGGGGAATTAGACTTAAATAACGTGCTTTTTGTTTGACCTCATTTTGTTATGATGAGGAGAATAAAAATTGATTCCTGACTGGGGCTACTGTCTGTGTGGAATTTGCATGTTCTCCCTGTGTTTGTGTGGGTTTTCGCCAGGTAGAGTTTCCTCCCACATCCCAGAGATGTGCGCATTAGGTGAACTGGTATGTCTAAATGGTCCAGGTTTGAGTGAGTGTAGGTGTGAATATATCCTGTGATGAGAGGGGTTTCCACCTTAGCCTCAGCTGCCAGAGAGGCTTCAACCACTCTCAACCCTGAACTGGAATAAGCAAGTTGGAAAATGAATGAATGAATGAATGTACAAATTATTATAAAATAAAATTCGTAAAGTTTACAATAATCATACAAATGCACACCAATAAATAATGTGGGACAAAAGTGCTCAGTGAGCCTACCATATTTGTTGTTGGTTTTGAACTGCATGGTGGTAGGAGGTGCTCCTTTTTTTTTTTTTTTTTTTTTTTTTTTGTTGAGACAGAGTCTCACTTTGTTGCCCAGGCTAGAGTGAGTGCCGTGGCGTCAGCTTAGCTCACAGCAACCTCAGACTCCTGGGCTTAAGCGATCCTACTGCCTCAGCCTCCCAAGTAGCTGGGACTACAGGCATGCGCCACTATGCCCGGCTAATTTTTTCTATATAGATTTTTAGTTGTCCATATAATGTCTTTCTATTTTTAGTAGAGACGGGGTCTCGCTCAGGCTGGTCTCGAACTCCTGACCTTGAGCAATCCACCCGCCTCGGCCTCCCAGAGTGCTAGGATTACAGGCGTGAGCCACCGCGCCCGGCCGGAGGTGCTCCTTAGAATTTTCACTTTGCGAATGTTTCTTTCTTAAATTAACCTACCACCGCTATGACTGCCATCACTCACTGATTCACCAAAAATTGGATAAATTATTTCCAATTTGTTTTTATTAATCTTTCATAAATGTATGTATAGCTCACATTTATTTCAATATTTGATATTAGAAGGGTTTGGGTCTTTATTTTGAAGTTTGGTGATGTTTTTGTGACCAGAAATATGCTGTAGGAACTTAACTCTCATTTATATCAATTAGCCTATGGTAAAATTGATTTTGTTATACATTTTGGAAACTGACTTTGCTTACAGTTGTAGTTTCCAGGAATCTATTAATGATGCCAAGTGTGAACTTACTGTATATAAAATTGATTAGATGTACCTCGGAACACTTGATCTAGTTTAAGGCTTGGGTAAGGGCTCTTTATTTTGGTAATTAATTAGTGTTCTTTCCTTTGATTTCTTGTAACACAATGGAACCTATTTTCTTCATTTCTAGTATTTGGATTTTGATGTATGTGCACCTCTACCTCTGTTTCAGACCCTGGTAAACCTCTGCAGCAGGTCTCCGTGTAAAAACAAAGGGACTTGTGTTCAGGAAAAAGCAGAGTCTCGGTGCCTATGTCCATCTGGATGGGCTGGTGCTTACTGTGACGTGCCCAGTGTCTCCTGTGAGGTGGCAGCCTCCCGCAGAGGTAAGCCCTGCCCTCTTCATGTAGGGCAGGTGTTGCTACTGTGGGATTAGAGTGGACAGGCAAGGCTCTGGAGAAAGGGCCCAAGACAGAAGGAAGAGTAGAGGAATATGCTTAAAGATTCCAAAAAAAGATGTATTTGAAATGAAACTATGACATATTCCACTTTCAGGGCATGTTTATTTTTAATACAATGTGCTGCTGAGGATTGTGAAGAACTAGATAAGAATAGTTTGATGTGTGTCAGCTGGCTTAAGATTTGCTTGCTCATTGGTTGGTCTGAACCTGGAGGGTGTTGTGTGCTCTTCTGTGATCGTTCTTCCTCACTGGGTTTCCCAGGTGTGCCTGTTGACCGCTTGTGCCAGCACTCAGGTGTCTGTATCAGTGCTGGCAACACGCACCACTGCCAGTGCCCCCTGGGCTACACCGGGAGCTACTGCGAGGAGCAGCTCAATGAGTGCACGTCCAACCCCTGTCAGCATGGGGCCACCTGCAGTGACTTCATTGGTGGATACAGATGTGAGGTGAGGACACAGAGCGGGCAGAGGTCAGAGACCTCCCAGGAGATTGTGCAGCTGTTAATAAGCACTAGGATATTAAATTTAACAGCTTGTGTCTTGTGTTTGCAATTTATAGATTTTTACCAGTCACCATCATAGTGTTTAGCAATCACTGGTTCTTTCAGCCTCCCTATGCAGTAAGTTAGCATGGCCCTGGTAAGATTTTTTATATAGGTCTAGAACCATCCCACCTCCTCAGGCTTGCTTCTAGGATTCAGAGCCAAAAATCACCACCAGAGTGCATTTTACAGGCCTACACAGCCCAGCGGTCGCTGACATTTCTCTGAATAGCAGCTGATAGACGAGAAGCCACTTTGAGGAGTGTCCCTTTGGCCCATGTCACCTTTATGTACAGTCATTGATCAGTCAACTAATAATTCTCTCAAAACAAAAAATGTTGCTCAGCCTGTTCCCCATAGCACCATGCTAAGTGTTACATGCGTATATTTGAGGAATTAGGTGTCTTTAAAGGACATGTCATTGTCTTCTTAATGTCTGGGCTGATAATTGTTAGAGTGAGATATTAACAAAACACCAGAGACTTAATTTGATACCACGTCAGACCATCAAGCAGCACTAAGAAAAGCTTTGCCTTCTCTACGGTTATAGAAATGAGCCAAAGATAGCCTCTGTGTTTTGACCCCTAGGTTGTTTATTTCTTCACAGCATACTGGGGCCCATTAAATCAGAAGCCTACCAGCACCAAACCCAAATTTTTATACATATGATTGTTTTAAAAGTAGCCCAAATAAACAGATTTTTAGCCACTTAGAGCCTGCCTGGTTGGCATATCCTGCAAAACTACAGCCAACACCTGCTAGCCATAGGATAAGTTAGGTTAAGATAAACCCTGGGGCCATAAAGACTCCAGGCTGATGCTGCCCATCAGAGCTCTCTGACCCTGCACCCTGCCTTGGGGCTGCTGAGGGACATCAGTAGACTCAAGACTCGGACATCACTAGACTGGAGACTCATAAGCACCCTCTGACCACCCTCCTCTCCTAGAGTTTGCTCACTCTCCTCCCCTCAACCCTGCCCCTTCTGGAAGGCCCTATGTTGTGAGGGCTATCCCCCATGTGCAAATCTGTCAAAGTGTTGCCTAAAAAAGCCACCTTGTAGTCATATATTTTTTCTTGGTTAGCCCTGAGATCCTTCCAACCACTACAGCCATCCAGCACCCCCTCTCTGTCTGCCCCTCTCCCCCGTCTCAGCCAGTTTCTCACACATACATGCAATTTCCCAAACCTGGAGATCAGTAAGTACTATGTCTTTACTACCATCCACATACACGGGCTGGCTGAGTCATGGGGTTCTCATCACATACAAAGGAATATATATTTTAAAGATGGGGAAACCTGTACACAGGAGGAATGAAAGTTTTGCACGGAGATCATATCTGAAATATCCCTGAGAATATTCAGTCCTTGCCTTCCCTTTCAAGTGGCCTTTTCAGTTGGAAGAGGACTGAACAAATGCCAGCAAGCTGCAGGTTGTCTCGCACAGGATTAGCAGAGAAACATGAAAGCTAAATGGGGAGGAGGCAAAGGGTCACGGTAACGTTCCAGATCTCACTTGCTCTCATGGTCTGTTTCCAATAATGATGCAATATTTCTTGTCCTTTTTGCTTCCTCCTGGCAGTGTGTCCCAGGATATCAGGGTGTCAACTGTGAGTATGAAGTGGATGAGTGCCAGAATCAGCCTTGCCAGAATGGAGGCACCTGTATCGACCTTGTGAACCATTTCAAGTGCTCCTGCCCGCCAGGCACTCGGGGTATGAAATCAGCCTCATCATCCTCCACCCAGAGCATTTTCTAAGTTATAGACCCATTCTTAGTATTGAAGGGATTTTAAAAAATTAAAGACAGTGAGACTAGCTTCATTCCAAGCATGTAGTCTGCATCCTGGTAATTCACGCCATTTTATTCTCTCATCTCTTGGTAGCTCTGAGGCTCTGGTTTATGTTCTCAGTTTTGTCCAGTTGTTGGACATCTTATGTCCCATGAAACACAGAATGTGGAACTAACATAATGTTATAACAAAATCAGGCTGATCATCAAGATAAGGGAAAGCAACTAAGGGTCTCTTAAATAATTCACATTTACCTGCTTTTGTATTTTTCTAAACTAGCCAGGTCTTGCCTCCATAAGGTGGGAGAATGATGAATGAAATGAAAATATTTGCCTACTTTTATAAACCCAGGCGGGGAGGCTGATGGCCTAAGGCTGTACCTTAGTAATTGCAGAGAGGACTAATGAGATGCAACCCAAGACTGTGAATGGTAGGGCAATGCCTCTGCCTCCCTTCCACCTACAATCTGTTTGAAGGAGCTTTGAGTAGTGTTCATTGGAAGAAATCTGACTTATGCTGGTGCCTGTTCTGAGCAGGCTGTGGAAAAAGTGTAAAAGGAAAGGACATCCACAATGGTGGGAAATTTGTTCTCCTCGGTGTCAAAGACAATAGAGTGTCAGAGAAGTATTTATATGGTCTTAGTTAGAACTTTGAATCAGTGAATTTTGATAATTTACCTTCCTCGAGATCGGTTTGGCTAAATTAAAATAGAAAAGTATCCCACTGGTAGGCTAGATATTGAGGTATAAGTTCAAAGAGGAAGAGAAAACTAAGGAGAAACAGCCTTTAAATATTGGAAAGTTTGTAATGTGAGAAGAGAGTTGTTCTGTATTTGAAGAATCAATGGTTGAAAGAGGAGAAGTCAATTCCAATTCATTATTAGTTTGCACCTTTCAGTAATTACACTGGTTAGGACTAGCAACAATTCTGGTGGTAGCTAATTCAACCTTAAACCTCAAGGCTTAACACAACAGTGATTTTGTCACGCAAATAAAGTCAGGTATGTGTTGGGCTAACCTTTCTCTCTGTTCTGGATATGGGATTTGAAACACTTGGCCTCCAAGGCCTCCAATAGCAGGAGAAAAGAGACACTTGAAGGGTTGTGCAGGAGGTTTTTACTAGCTCAATCTGGAAGCAACACACATGGATATTGCTCACAGTGTATTGGCCAGAATTATTAAATGGTCTCCATCTGACTCTCAAGGGAGGCTGGGAAATGTGGCAGAGTACATGGATGTTCATGGAACTCTAAAATCTCTGCTGTGCCATGAACTTTCTATTAATTATGTATGCCCAGTCATAGAATGTATCATTTTAGAAGACAACAAAACTTCTATCTCCTCTAACCATTTGTTAAGGATGGCTTAGAATAATAGTTTCGCTATTATTGACAGTCTTTTTTCTTTCATCACTTTGAATATGCTACGCCTCTGCTTTTTGTTGTCCATGGTTTTTAATGAGAAATCAGCTGCTAATCTCACTGAGGCTCCCTTCTCGTATGTGATAAGTTGCCTCTCTCGATGCTTTCAGGATTCTTTCTTTGTCTTTATCTTTTGACAGTTTATGATGTACGTAAGTGTAGATCTCTTTTGAGTTTATCTTTCTTAGAATTCCTTGGATTATTATACCATGTGTGCTTGTTTAGATATGTGGAACAATATTTTTTTTTATCCTGGCTTAACCTCTCTGACCTTTAGTGAACATTACAGGAAACTTTGAAGTCCCATAACCTCATTGTGAGAGTTACCACAATACATGTTTTTGTCTTTATGCTCGTGAGCTTTGGGTCTTGGCCTGCTTACCCCTCCAATTGCACAGGTCAAGGGCTAAACTGTAACAGTTCTGCCCTCCCTCCTACTTTGGTTTAGGCTGAGGTTGGAATTCATTCTCACTTGGCAGGTCTGTTTATTACTGGTGATTCCATTCTGATGGGAAGATAGGCATTTTTGCTCATTTTACAAGCAGTCCCTAAGTGTCAAATATTCTGTGAGACTGGGAGTACACTGGTTTTATTTGTTTTTATTTTTTTGTTTTTTCTTTCCTGTTTTTGATTTCGTTTGTGCATAGGTAATAAGGTAATATATGCATATATACACATGGACCAAAAACATGTACACACACACATAGAAAAAGCATACAGTAAAAAGACTCCTCCTTCTCATTCCCATCCCTCTCTCAACAACAAATTCTCCCTCTCCCACAAACAGGTAACCACCGCTTTTAGTTTCTTACGTAACTTTGTAGAGTTTTTAAAAAATATATCCTTCATGTATGTAGAAGCCAAATACAAAGATATTTTTGTTTCCTCTACTTTTTACTCTGAAGATAGATTTTTAGACACATTCTTTTTCTCTTGATTTTTTTACTTAATTGAAGATATTTCTATATTAAGATACAGAACTTCCTCAATCTCTTTTATAGCTGCACAATTCCCTTTCATAGGCATGCTATATTTTACTTAACCAGTGTCCTTGTAATAGACATTTGGGTTGTCTTGCATACATATTAAGTGTATCGGTAAAATAAATTTTCAGAAATGGAATTGCTGGATTGGATAATATGTGCATTTGTAATTTTTTTTTTTTTTTTTTTTTGTTGAAACAGAGTCTCACTTTGTTGCCCAGGCTAGAGTGAGTGCCGTGGCGTCAGCTTAGCTCACAGCAACCTCAGACTCCTCGGCTTAAGCGATCCTACTGCCTCAGCCTCCCGAGTAGCTGGGACTACAGGCATGTGCCACCATGCCCGGCTAATTTTTTCTATATAGATTTTTAGTTGTCCATATAATGTCTTTCTATTTTTAGTAGAGACGGGGTCTCGCTCAGGCTGGTCTCGAACTCCTGACCTTGAGCGATCCACCCGCCTCGGCCTCCCAGAGTGCTAGGATTACAGGCGTGAGCCACCGCGCCCGGCCTGTAATTTTAATCAATATTGCTAAAATGTAATGTGTCAACATACTAGCTTCTTCTCAATGTGGATGAATGTATTCTCATATAAGAATCATTTGGTTTTCCTTTTCCTGGGGTTTCTCTGTTCCTTTCTGTGTCTTTTTTTGTCCATTATATTGTTGTTGATCTTCATATTTTATGGAAATTAACAGTCTATGGGCCGGGCGCGGTGGCTCACGCCTGTAATCCTAGCACTCTGGGAGGCCGAGGTGGGCGGATCGTTTGAGCTCAGGAGTTCGAGACCAGCCTGAGCAAGAGCGAGACCCCACCTCTACTAAAAATAGAAAGAAATTATATGGACAGCTAAAAAAATATATATAGAAAAAATTAGCCGGGCATGGTGGTGCATGCCTGTAGTCCCAGCTACTCGGGAGGCTGAGACAGGAGGATCGCTTGAGCTCAGGAGTTTGAGGTTGCTGTGAACTAGGCTGACGCCACGGCACTCACTCTAGCCTGGGCAACAGAATGAGACTCTGTCTCAAAAAAAAAAAAAAAAAAAAAAAAAAAAAACAGTCTATGATGCAAAATGCAAATATTTTCCCAATATATTATTTTTTATATTTTATTTTCTTTATGGCAATTTTTTCATGCAGCCTTTTTATTTTTAATACAGTTAAATTTATCAGTTTTTTTATGGCCTCTGGATTTTGAGTCATAGTTAGCAATATCTTATACACTCTAAGATTATAAAGAAATTCTCCTATATTTTCTTCAAGTACTAGAATCCTGGAGCACTTTTTCCATATAGCTACTGATTTGTCCCTACACAATTTACTGAATATTTGATCTTTTATACAATGCTTCGAGATGACACGTTTATCAAATTCTAATTCCCATGTATATTTGGGGGGTGTTTTTCTGAAATATTTTTGTTCCATTGTTCTATTAATTTATCAGTAACAATCTGTTTTAATTATTAAGGATCTTCTTCATGGTTTTCCTGGTTATGATTATAGTTTATTTTTTCACTTGTCTGTTAAAAAAATTTTTATTGAGGTCTCATTAATAAATTAGTATAGAGAAAACTGACATATGGTGAGGAGTCTTCCTAATAAAATCATGGTATATTTTTCCATTTATTCAAGTCTCCTTTTGTGTCAGGATAATTTTAAAGTTGTCTTCTTACAGATGTTGCACATTTGTTGTTAAGATTATTCCTAGATATTTTATCTTTCTGAATTGCTATTGAAAATGGGGCTTTAAGTTACATTTCTTTCTTTTAAAGCCTTGCTTGCTTTTGTTAATGTATACTACAAGTGCAAATGGCAGGAATACAGAACTGCTTTCTTTTGTAGCTTTTTGAATTAATCACATAATTTCTAGAATAGTCATTTTTTCTGTTTCTTTCTAAAAAAAATGTTTATAGATATTCATACTAGATGGCTTATTTACACTTATAATATATTAAATAAGTTCTGTTTAAAATGGAATCACCTTTGAACTCCTAGCAGCATATTTGCTCCCTCTCTCTCTCTCTTTTTTTTTTTTTTAATAAAAAACATTAGATGGCCAGGCGCGGTGGCTCATGCCTATAATCCTAGCACTTTGGGAGGCCAGGGCAGGAAGATCACTTTAGCTCAGGAGTTCAAAACCAGCCTGGCAATAACAAGACCCCCGTCTCTACAAAAAATAAAGAATTAAAAAAAAAAATTAGCCAGGTATGGTGGCACGCACCTGTAGTCCCAGCCATTTGGGAGGCTGAGGCAGGAGGATCACTTGAGCCTAGGAGTTTGAGGTTGTAGTAAGCTGTGATGATGCCACTGCACTCTAGCCTGGGCAGCAGAGCAAGCCCCTGTTGCCAAAAAAAAAAAAAAAAAGGCATTAGAACACTTATACTATTTTACAAAACAAACTCAATGATTATAAAACTTAAAAATATATATCATTCAAAATTCAGTTCCACTTCTTACCAATATTTTTTATATATAGCTGTAATCTATCTATATACAGTCATGTGTCACTTAACAATGGTTATACATTCTAAGAAATATGTCAGTATGCAATTTGTCATTATGTAAGTATCATAGAGTGCATTAATACAAACCTAGATAGTATGGCTTACTGCATACCTAGGCTATATGGTATAGTGTATTGTCCTAGGCTACAAACCTGTACAGCATATTACTGTACTGAATACAACAGGCAATTACAACACAATGGTATTTATGTATCTAAATATATTTAAGAAGAGGTACATTAGAAAATGTAAAAGATACAATAAAATACAGTATGAAAGATAAAAAATGATACACCTGTTTAGGGCATTTACCATGAAGGGAGTTTTCAGGATTAGAGGTTGCTCTGAGTGAGTCAGTGAGTGAATGTGAAGGCCTAGGACATTACTGTACTCTACTGTAGACTTTATAAACACCGTATATTTAGACTACACTAAATTTATAAATAAAGTAATTGAGCTACAACATTATAATGCTATGATGTCATTAGGCGATAGGAATTTTTTAGCTTCATTGTTATCTTATAGGACCACTGTAGGATATGCGGTCTGTTGTTGACCGAAACATCATTATATGGTGTGTAGCTGTGTTTACTAAGTTATGTTCTTTTTTGAGCTGTTTTTATATTTTGAATTAAAATGAATGAATTAATCAAAAATTACTGAGTCTCTCTTGAGCTCCAGCTTCCTTGTCTTTGCTAGCACAAATAATAGTATTAATACCTACACCATAGGGTACTACTGCAGTGGATTGTGTGGGAGAGTACATGTGGAGGCCTAACCTGGTCTTTCCTTGGCTCATGCTGCTCACCAGAGGATGGCAGCTGCCATGGATTGAGGATGTGCTTTGCTCTGCCCAACCTGAACGGTTACACTTCAGTTTGAGGAGTGTAGTCGGATTAATTGTGACAGTGCCAGCAAGGGTGGTTTTCCCTTGCTGGGAAACAGCATTCAAAGGATTTTCATAATTTTGTATCTCTTCTCTTTTCCCCAGGCCTACTTTGTGAAGAGAACATTGACGACTGTGCTGGGGGTCCCCACTGCCTTAATGGTGGTCAGTGTGTGGATAGGATTGGGGGCTACAGTTGTCACTGCCTCCCTGGCTTTGCTGGGGAGCGGTGTGAAGGGGACATCAACGAGTGCCTCTCCAGCCCCTGCAGCTCTGAGGGCAGCCTGGACTGCATACAGCTCACCAATGACTACCTGTGTGTCTGCCGCAGCACCTTCACCGGTGAGAGCCTCTGCAGCCTCCTGGCCGCTCTGCTTTGGAGGAGCATTTTAGTGAGCAGTGCAGGTCCTGTGACTCGTCGCAGACCCAAGTGAACCTTTTCTTACATACAAAAAACAAGACCGGCTTAATTAAGGGCCCAGTTTTTTTCATAGGTCTATGTTCCATGGATGTTGTAATCAATCTCTACCTTTATTTTTTTCTGAGAGGCTCTTTGTTATGCATTGATTAATCACGATATAGCAGGAATATAAAAAAATTGTATGTTGGGAATAGTGCAGCAAAATAACATTTTTTATTGTGGTAAAATACACAAAACCTAAAATGTACCATCTTAACCATTTTTAAATGTACAGTTCAGTGGCGTTTAGTCATTCACATTGTTTTTCTGCCATCACCACCACCCATCCACAGAACTCTTTTCATCTGAGCAAAATAACATTTTGTTTTCAGGAACCTTACATACATCTAACTCTGGTTTCCTCACCCTGCATCCTTTGACATGTAACGAGTTACTGGGTAGTTCCTCCTACTAGGATCTTTCCACCCCTGGAACCTGGAGAAACTTAGGACCTGTTAGGACACTCAAAGGGAACAGGTCCAAACTGGGGTGTGTTTAACCAAAAGTCAGTTAATGAGATATGAACAGAATAGGAAAGCTACAGTAGTCACAAATATGCCCTGCCCAGCTAAGCCTTGCCCATGCTCCTAGTCTTTCTCGAGCTTCTTTCTTTTCATCATAGGCCATAAAGATGACCAAGCCCTGCCTTGGGATAGAGGCTTTATCACAGGCACTTATTAGTGACTTCTGGAGAAGAGCAATGTGGTGACTTTTGGGGACTAATACAGTTTCTTGTATTCAGATGTGGCAAGATCATAAGATAGTCAAATTTGAAATCTGTCTTGCATTTTCTGGGGTGTGTAGCTGTATTTTTTTTTATTTCAGCATATTACAGGTGTCCAAATGTTTAGGTTACATATATTGCCTTTGCCCAACCCAAGTCAGAACTTCAAGCGTGTTCATCCCCCAGACGGTGCGCACTGCACCTATTAGGTGTGAATATACCCCTCCCCCCCCACCACCTGCCCGACACTGATGAATGTTACTAATGTATGTGTACTTCAGTGTTGGTCAGTTAAGTCAGTTAATACCAATTTGATGGTATAGCTATATTTTTTATACTGAGGGTATTATCCTTGGGAGTCAGATAATAGGCTGCAGTAGTCTCTTAATAATTTGACAAACTGAACTCTGCTACATCCTGAACCCATCTCTAGCCTTTTTTCCCTCCAATTTTTAAGATTGAGAATCTTGGAATTTTATAAAGAATGGGGTGGGGGGTGGATTGTGCAATATGGAAGTTCCCTGGATGCATTAATATCAAAAGAGAAATACTCCATTATGACCATCATACCTATTGAGGCAATGTGGGACAGAAAGAGCATGGACAATCTATCTACAGCAATTTATTAACTATTTCCTTCAACTTACAAAAGCTAAAGTGACTTCAATAAGATGAGGTGTGATTTACCTTTTTGTGTGTGTGTGTGATGGGATTTGAGTCACATTTTTCATCCATCCTGCTGTGTGAGTTGGTTTGGAGATGTCTGCCACATGTGCATATTGTGTAGGCATAACAGAGGAGGGGACTGGCCTGAGTCAGGAATGGACAATTTTGTTGAGATCCAGTGAATGTTTTCTTTGTCTACTCAGATTCCTGTAGGCTTAGAACCTGAACTTCACACCCTTTGCTCCATGCGTGGCTGGTTCCTACCCAGCAGGGTTTTGTTCAGTAGCTTGCCATTACTACTTCTGCTTTTTAACGCCCCTTTTTATCTTCTGAGGCCGTCACTGTGAAACCTTCGTGGATGTGTGTCCCCAGATGCCTTGCCTGAATGGAGGAACTTGTGCTGTGGCCAGCAACATGCCTGATGGTTTCATTTGTCGCTGCCCCCCAGTAAGTGCCCTGTTGCAGTTTTAAGTGGCCTTCTCTCTTCCGTACAATCTGTGACAAAACTGAAATTAAACCTGGTTTTATCAAACTCTGTGATGGGGAAGTTTCTTGATTTTAAGCTCTTTCAGAAGAAAGTGCTTGAGTTTTCCCATTTAAAGCTGTTTAGACACTGTTAAGAAACTGAGCTTCCTAATCTGTGACTGTCAACCTTCAGAAGCACCAAGAGAAAACCAAAGGAAGGGTGAAATGTCCCCTTGAAAATAGGGCTATCATCTCTGGCTTCTTGGTCCCATGCTGGAGTGCAGTCTCACTGCCCAGGTTCGACCAGAGTTGGTGGAAACGCTGTCCACTTACATTCTTTAGCAAGACCATTCGGGAGCAAGTTGCCTCTTAATAGAAAGAAGCTTACTTTTAGCTGTTTGCTATAAACTTTTTTGCAACTGCCAAGGGCAGAAACCTCCCTAAAACAGACATCCGTGTGTGGGGGCGATACCAAAAGGAAACCTATCTAGTAACCTTGGCTTGGGCTGAACAGGAAGTACAAAAATGAAGTGAGATGTGGATTTTCTAGAAGCCCAAAACTCTCAATATGACTTTTTCCTGCAAAATACATTATATGAGTGAGTTAATGATTGGAGAAGATATACACACACACACAGAGAGAGAGAGAGAGAGAGAGTGTGTCACCTCATGACCTGACTTTTATCCCATTATGACCTATGGACTTAATTTCTGGAAGTGAGCTCTTCAAGTGAGAGAACTCTACATTCATCCCATGGAACCTTCAGCCCTGACCTGTAGGTTGACTTGAAGAGTTCTGTCCTTGAACTTGGTCCAGGAGGCTCCATGGAGGGATCTTAGCTGAGTGCCCCTAGTCTTTATCTCCCTAGTGACTGGAAGAGAGGGGATTGGGGGGGAACATGGGAAATACCCTCAAGAGTCTGCCCGCCATCCTCATTTCTTCTCTGATTTCCACAGGGCTTCTCTGGAGCAAGGTGCCAGAGCAGCTGTGGACACGTGAAGTGCAGGCGAGGGGAGCAGTGTGTGCACACTGCCTCAGGACCCCGCTGCTTCTGCCCCGACCCCCGGGACTGTGAATCAGGCTGTGCGAGTGGCCCCTGCCAGCACGGGGGCAGCTGCTACCCTCAGCGCCAGCCTCCTTATTACTCTTGCCAGTGCCCGCCACCATTCTGGGGCAGCCGCTGTGAACTCTACATGGCCCCCACCAGCACCCCTCCGGCCACCTGTCTGAGTCAGTATTGTGCCGACAAAGCCCGGGATGGCGTCTGTGATGAGGCCTGCAACAGCCACGCCTGCCAGTGGGATGGGGGTGACTGTTCCCTCACTATGGAGGACCCCTGGGCCAACTGCTCCTCGCCGCTTCCCTGCTGGGATTACATCAACAACCAGTGTGATGAACTGTGTAACACAGCCGAGTGCCTGTTTGACAACTTTGAATGCCAGGGGAACAGCAAGACGTGCAAGTAAGGGATCGAGTTCTCCAGGAGCTGAGGGGAACTGTCACTAACACACCTTGGTTTCTGGTTCTTGCTTCTAACCACTCCAGCGCTTCAGCCCAAGCTGCCTCTGCTTTTCAGATGGTGCCAGCCTTGTCCCATCGCACGCTACCCTGTGCTCTCCCTTGCTGACAGAGGGCTGGAAATGCTCATTGCATAATCACCCCCTCTCTCTGCCTATCTCTGCCTTCTCACCTGCTGCTCTCGTGACCCAGGGGAAATAACTTTTGGAAGTGGTGTTACCCACTCTCAGGCAGCCTCTCACATAACCTGCCTGCAGGATGGATGGAAAGGTCTGTATCTCTCTCTCTTTACCCCATTACGTTCCCTAAGACTGGTTTTCCCCAGCTAGATTTATCAGGAAGTGTGAGCTAGATTAGGCCTCTCAACCATTCTGGTCTTTATTATTGCAATTATAGGATGCTTTATGGTTTACATGATAACTTTCCTATTAATCATTCCATCTGATTTAACCCACTTCTTAACAACCTTATGAGGCATAGGTATTGTTAGTGACCTTTCATAGGTGAGGGAACTAAGGCCTAGGAGGTTAAAGAACTTGCCAAAGCACGTATAGCTGTTCCTGACGCCTAATCTTTTTTCTGAGCTATCATGGCAAGTTGTACCAAATGGTGTAAATATATCAAGGGGTGGGAGGTGGAGGGAGGAGGAGAGGAGGGTATAGATGAAATGGTTTGTGCATTATTTAGTTTGAGGATTCTAATTCTTTTTTCCAATATTTGAAAGAGGCTGTGCAAGTTACACCTGGTATCCTATATGGACATACCTCTCCCCCTTACCTTCTGTAGTTGGAATTCAGTCCTGAAAGGGAAAGAGATAGGCCAAATGGATATGGTTTTCTGGTATAGCAACTTTTGTTGGTTCAGGGCTATTTATCCAGTTTCTGGAGGAGCCTTTCACTTCCTACAGCCCATTGTTACCTTATCAGGGGCAGTGGATACAAAGTAGAGGAAGCATGAACCAGGTTGACTTTTGTTTCAGATATGCAGCTTTGTTTAAAAAACTGACTTAAGATTGTGAACGGCCTTGGAGTCCCTAAGCCCCAGCACAGTGAGCACAATGTTGTTCCTCATTCAGGGAACACTCAACAGTGCTGAGAGGCATAGACTATGTAGACTCTATAACATCAGGGATAGGAAAGTCAAAGAAGGCTTTGCCGGGCATTTGGGTCCTGCTATGGGCTGCAGAGGCTGGGTAGGACAATCCACGGTAGTCCCAAGTGAAAAACTAAACAGAGCTCCAGTCTAGTCTGAGCCCCTTTCCCTGTTCTCTCCCTCCTTGGCCTTTCCCTACCTAGGTATGACAAATACTGTGCGGACCACTTCAAAGACAACCACTGTGACCAGGGATGCAACAGCGAGGAGTGTGGCTGGGATGGACTGGACTGTGCTGCTGACCGGCCTGAGAACCTGGCGGAGGGTACCCTGGTTATTGTGGTGCTAATGCCACCTGAACAACTGCTCCAGGATGCTCGCAGCTTCTTGCGGGCACTGGGCACCCTGCTCCACACCAACCTGCGCATCAAACGGGACTCCCAGGGAGAACTCATGGTGTATCCCTATTATGGTGAGAAGTCAGCTTCCATGAAGAGGCAGAGGATAACACGCAGGTCCCTTCCTGGTGAACAAGAACAGGAGGTGGCTGGGTAAGGTTTTTGGTTTCTGAACTTCATAAAATTTAATTTTCTAAAGCTTAGCACTTTGATACACAGCAGAAGCCATAACTCAACCTACAAAAATGCAAACCTCAGGCAAATGGAATGGCCCACCACTTAAGACAAGCCCATTATCCCAGTACTTCTGTTTCAGGGTGAAGACTTGCCTTGATCTTGGGGTCCTGAAAGGTGAGCTGGAGCATGCTGCCCACAGCTCCAGCCGCCTCTTGTGACAGAGTTGCTTTAGATTCCTTTATTAGTGACTCCCCTTTTATATTAATCCTTACCTTATTGTCAGGCCTTTATTTATAATATAAGTCTCTTTGACAAGGAATAATAATCTTTAGTTGCTCTATGATTCACACTCCACTGTTTGTTGGTATATCCCCAAACTTTCAGCCCTCCAGCTAGGTGAGATATTGATGCAGAGACAGAGGAGACTAAGGACCAAAAATGTCCAAGGGTATATTTTTAGATAGCACTGAGTACCACTGAATAGGCAGGAAAGGGTAGAAGAAGACCCCGAAAACCTTCAGAAGAAAAGCATTAGACACACCAGCCTTAGCGCTCTTCTCGCTTTGTCAAGTGTTGCCTCCATCAGAAGGCTGAGATCAGCCAGACAAAGGAAGGGGAGATAATCTCCAACATGGGAATTAGTGTTTAGCACCCAGAGGGACAGCATTCTGATTTCTGTGACCTTTCTGAAGGCAGTGTTCCAAGGTGGGGAAGCATGATGCTGAAGGTGGGGAGGGAAGGCCACGTCACCCTTTGGGACTCACCTGCTGTACCTGCACCCTTCTGTTTCCCCCATGTCCCTTCCTCCTCTTCCCTTGGCATCCCACAGCTCTAAGGTCTTTCTGGAAATTGACAACCGCCAGTGTGTTCAAGACTCAGACCAGTGCTTCAAGAACACGGATGCTGCTGCAGCTCTGCTGGCTTCTCACGCGATCCAGGGGACCCTGTCGTACCCTCTCGTGTCTGTCGTCAGTGAGTGACAGTGGTGTGGAGGGGAAGGGTAGGGAAAGTCAGCACTGGATTATGCTTTTCAACATGCAGCCCTCTCCTTCTCAGGGCTGGTGAGGTCAGAGTTGCCCTCTAAGTGAATTTAATGCTGATATTGAGAGGTTGATGTTTTATTCAGCACTTTCCCTGTCTCTCCTGACTTTCAGGTGAATCCCTGGCTCCAAAACCCACTCAGCTCCTCTATCTACTTGCCGTTGCTGTTGTCATTATCCTGTTCATTATTCTGCTGGGGGTAATCATGGCAAAACGAAAGCGTAAGCATGGCTCTCTCTGGCTGCCTGAAGGTTTCACCCTTCGCCGAGATGCAAGCAACCACAAGCGTCGTGAGCCAGTGGGACAGGATGCTGTGGGACTGAAGTAAGAGGCACTGCCAATAAACCACTATGCACAGGAATAAGTAGGGATGCATAGCACGGTATATTTCATTGAGTCATCTTAAATTCTAAGCTCTGGACATTGGATCATGCTGACTGTGATTCTTATTGTCTTGTGAGTGACTATGAAATCTCAGTCACAGTCTGGGTGTGGGTTCATCTGTTCTGTACATATTATCACAGTGGTGCTCACCTTCTGTGTTGAGGCCCACTTCAGTTGTAAGCTCTGGCTCAGTGGGAAGGGAAAGGATGAATGCTCAGGAAATGTCACATAAAATACAGCCTATCCTCTCTGGGCCAAGGCCCCCAAAAGTTGGTATAGCCATGGGAGGGGGTCATGGTAGAAAAAGTGCTGAGAAAATCATTGTGTTTATATTAGTTTATGACATCAGCTCTGCTCTTGTTTTTCCCCTTTATAATCAACCACATCAGAAATCTCTCAGTGCAAGTTTCAGAGGCTAACCTGATTGGTTCTGGAACAAGCGAACATTGGGTTGATGATGAAGGGCCCCAGCCAAAGAAAGTCAAGGTAAGCTGGCTGTGGTAGAACCATCATTGTCAGCCATTATCTGGTTGCATTTCAAATTTCTGTCCTTTAGTTCTAGAGTGTCCTGAATGGGAGAAAAAGGTCATTATATGTTGCCCCAACTAGCTATCCCGGATTCTCACGAACAGCAGGAATCTTCAGGTCATTGATGACCTTGGGTTTCTTATGTATGTTTTTCAAGAAGGAATCTTTAAAAATATTAAAACAAACATGGCTTCTTCCACTAGTGTCATATGACAGTAGTCAAGCCAACTCATGTGTGTAAATGGGAATTCCTTCATGGCTAGATCGCTCCCTTATCTTCTGATGGGCACTTCTCCTTCTGTAAGAGAAGATGGAATCAAACAGTGAAAGAGATCCAGTGACCACTGACATTGGAGGCTCCACATCCTGAGCCCTCAAAACTGAGACCATATAGAAGCAAGTGGTAGATTGGGCTGAGGCTCCGGTGAAAAAGGAGACCATCTGTCCATAGCTAACCATGGCCGGGAGCCGGTAGAGCAAGATGGTTAAGGACATTGCTTTAGTTACAGTTAGAACTAGATTCAGGCCGGGCGCGGTGGCTCATGCCTGTAATTCTAGCACTCTGGGAGGCTGAGGCGGGAGGATCCCTCAAGTTCAGGAGTTCGAGACCAGCCTGAGCAAGAGCGAGACCCTGTCTCTACTAAAAATAGAAAGAAATGATCTGGACAGCTAAAAATATATATACAAAAAAATTAGCTGGGCATGGTGGCACATGCCTATAGTCTGAGCTACTCGGGAGGCTGAGGCAGAAGAATTGCTTAAGCCTAGGAGTTGCTGTGAGCTAAGCTGACGCCATGGCACTTTAGCCCAGGGAACAGATTAAGAATCTGTCTCGAAAAAAAAAAAGAACTAGATTCAGGTCCAAAACTCTGCTGCTTAGTAGCTGAGAAGTTATTGAACCACTTTGTATTTGATTATCCTTACTTGTAAAATGGGATAATAATAACTCTTTCCTCTGTGAGTTGTTATGAGGATGAAATATAGCAATTGGTGTAATGTACCTTACTTACTTCCTTTCACGTACTGAGTATTCAGTAAAGGCTAGCTGCTTTTAGATTATCATAATTATTATTATTCAACAATCTTTTCTGAGTGCTTGCTACGTGCTGGGTACTGTGTTAAGTACAGGAAGGCAGCCTTGAAGGCTTATTTCCTCTTCTTGAGAAACTTGTAATGTGGTAGTAGAGACTTCCATGTAGTGTGACAGGGTCAGTTAAGTAGAGGTAAGCAGAGTGTGCTTTCTAGGACCAACAAGAAGTAGTAAAGTCTAATTTCTATTTGGAGGGTAGGTAGAAGTTAGTCTACCTACTGAGAATTGGAGGAGACCATTGCAGGCAGAGGGAACAACATGGGCAAAGGCTCAGAAGCAAGAATATGGTGCTTTGGGGATCTAGAAGTAGCATTTTAAGGCTAAAGCCTAGAGTTTGGGACGGGGAGGTGGGGAGAACTGTCCACATGATGCAGGAGCGGCAAGCAGGAACCCCGTCAGCAAAGCAGTGGGAAGCCAAAGTGGATAGTCAGAGTACGAAGAGAGAGAAAATTGGACGGAAAATGAGGAAGGGAGGTAGGAGACTGTACCAGCTCCTTGTCAGCAGTTTCTGGAGGAGGTGAGATTGAGAGGAAGCATTGTTTTCCCCTTCCAGGCTGAAGACGAGGCCTTGCTCTCAGAAGAAGATGACCCCATTGATCGGCGCCCATGGACACAGCAGCACCTGGAAGCTGCAGACATCCGGAGGACACCGTCATTGGCCCTAACTCCCCCTCAGGCAGAGCAGGAGGTGGATGTGCTGGATGTGAACGTCCGGGGCCCAGGTCAGCGCCGGACACTGTCCCGTCTTCACTAGGCTGTGCTTGCCCTTGGTTCTGCGTTGCTGTCCTGTGTTTGCCCCACCTGAACATATGTCCCTTCCCAGTTTCACAGATGCTAAATCAACTTGAGGAAATGAATGCTTAAAGAATACAGACACGGATAAATTATGAACTTAGAAGAAAGGGGAGGATTTCACATTGCTTCATATATAGTGTGTTGAGACTAAACAGGCTGATTACATGGATTAGATTTTAGTAGGTAGAAAAATAATATCCCAAAGCAGAGGATAGAGAATTAGTTGATACCTTATACATAAAGTTCTGTTAATATTAGATATTTTTAAATGTCCAATTTAAAAGAACCTAGCACTTGAACAGAAAAACTTAACTTAGAGAAGAGCCCCCAGCTTCAAAAAATTCTTACTTTCTCATTAGTCTTTACAGAAATGACATTATCAGAGGAAAAGTGTGTGGCAGATGTAAAACTAATTGCCAGTTACCACAAGAAGTACAGAAATTCTTTGCCCCTAAGCATAATTTTACTCAAATGGAACCATTCCAACAATAGGGTTAACTCCTTTTCCTCCTTGAATACCTTTTGGAATTTTCCTTTCCTACAGATGGGTGCACGCCGTTGATGTTGGCTTCTCTCCGAGGAGGCAGCTCAGATATGAGCGATGAAGATGAAGATGCAGAAGACTCCTCTGCCAACATCATCACAGACTTGGTCTACCAGGGTGCCAGCCTCCAGGCCCAGACAGATCGGACTGGTGAGATGGCGCTGCACCTTGCAGCCCGCTACTCAAGGGCTGATGCTGCCAAGCGTCTGCTGGATGCAGGTGCAGATGCCAATGCTCAGGACAACATGGGCCGCTGCCCTCTCCATGCTGCGGTGGCAGCTGATGCCCAAGGTGTCTTCCAGGTAAAGAACATGAGAAGAGTTAGTTTGAATAATAAGAATTCTCTATGGCTTTATAATATTTTATCTTTTTTAAGGCACTAATATCGAATGTATTAAATTATTTGAGAGATTAGGGCAGGTGTTAAGAGTCATGCTTCCTAGATGGGAAAGCAGGAAAAGGGAGACAGGCAAACTGACCTAGGTATATACAGTCATTGTGATAGAGACAACAGGAGATAACACCAGTTTTCTGGTAATTAGTCAGTGATATTTTGGTTTGCGAAGATGCCTCCCAAATGCATGTACCAGATGAGCCTGATACCTGTTATAAAACCTTTCACTAGTATCATATGAGCTACTCTGTATAGATTTGCCTGACTATATGGGCTTCTAGCTGCTCATTGGCAATTTTCTTTTCTTTTTTTTTTATATCTTTTATTTTTAATAATTAAAAATTATGGGTACATAACAGTTGTATATCTTTATAGGGTGCATGTGATATTTTGATACAGGCATACAATATGAATTAATCAAATCAGGATAATTGGGGCATCTGCCACCTTAAGCATTTATCATTTCTTTGTGTTAGGAACATTTCAATTCCACTCTTCTTGTTATTTTAAAGTATATACCCTAATATTGCTGATTGTAGTCACTTTGTTGTGCTATCAATAATATTGTTCATTCTGCCTAACTAACTATATTTTTGCACCCATTAACCATGCCCACTTTATCCCCCGTCCCTGCTACCCTTCCCAGCCTCTGGTAACCATCATTCTCTCTGTCTCCATGACAACGATTGTTTTTAATATTTAGTTCCAACATATGAGTGAGAACATGTGAGATTTGTCTTTCTGTGCCTGGCTTATTTCACTTACTATAATGTTCTCCAGTTCCATTCATGTTGTTGCAAATGGCAGGATTTTATTCTCTTTGTGACTATATAATATTCCACTGTGTCCATGTACAATTTCATTCATCCGTTGATGAACACTTAGCTTGATTCCAAATCTTGGCTATTGTGAATAGTGCTGCAGTAAACGTGGGTGTGTAGATTCTCTTTTTGATACACTAAATTCTCCTCCTCTGGATATATACACAGCAGTGGGATTGCTGGGTCACATGGTAGTTTTCTTGACATGAGGTCATAGCATACTCCCTGATGCCTTTTTATTTTATCTTTATGAGGACATTGGAAGCATTCTGAATGACACCATGACTGAAGTTGTGATCCCACATCCCTATTCTTTTCTTAGAAAATAAAAGGCCCATCACTTTACATGGGCCATTATGCCTTGAGCATCCATTGGTTGGTTTATTTATTCATTCAACAAATACTTATTGATTGGCCATGATAGAATCTTGGGCACAAAGATAACAAGATTTTCCCTGCCCTCCAGGTACTTACAGTGTAGCCTTCGCTCTGTTGCCCTTGTTTCTTCTCTGAGTTTCACTGTTTTCTTTCATCCAAGTGACTCTCTTTTCTGTACTTTCTCCTCATCTAGATTCTGATCCGCAACCGAGTAACTGATCTAGATGCCAGGATGAACGATGGCACTACACCCCTTATCCTGGCTGCCCGCCTGGCCGTGGAGGGAATGGTGGCAGAACTGATCAACTGCCAGGCAGACGTGAATGCAGTGGATGACCACGGTAGGGACGAGAAGCAGAGGTCTGGCCTCTTCCCTTCAGAGCATACTGCCGAGGAGGAAAATCATCCTTAAAGAACTGTCTCAGACCTGGATCCATGGGCGATTCACTCATTCCTTCATTTATGCATTCATTCATTCATGTTGAGCTTGGAGAACCGAGTTGTGGGAGGTCCCTAATTAAGATGAGAACAGAAGCCAGGCATGGGGGTGCACACCTGTATCCCCAGCTACTTGGGAGGCTGACACAGGAAGATCTCTTGAGCCTAGCAGTTCCAGTCCAGCCTGGGCAAGCAAAATGGCAAGACTCTGCCTTTTAAAAAAAACAAAAAATGAGTAAAAGATGAGAAGGGATTTTTTAGTGAGAGTTTTTGGACCTTAAAGCAGGTCCATGAAAGGTTTGCTGTGTAGTTTCCTGGGCATACCACTCTTGATAAGAGGATTTATAAGAGCTGACTTCACTGAGAGAGTTCTGGGATATCCTAAATATACATTCTGGCGTGTAATAAATGAATAAATAGATTATTGCCTTCAACTGCCATGTGGAGGACATGGATTCCTCATACAAGTGATCCTTCTACCTACAGGTCTTCTGAAGGCTGCGCAGCCTGTACTCAAGTATTTCTAGAACAGGGGAATGGAAGATCCTACTTTTTCCTATAGGCCCCCACAAAGAATTGGCTTTCTGCTGATCTCTGGAGAGTTCAAGGTTTCCTTGTACTAGTCATACAAGTCGTGGTGCTTTATACTAAGAGTGGGATATGTCTGCTTATAAAAATGTTTTTGCCCTTCAGGAAAATCTGCTCTTCACTGGGCAGCTGCTGTCAATAATGTGGAGGCGACTCTTTTGCTGTTGAAAAATGGGGCCAACCGAGACATGCAGGACAACAAGGTACAGTGTGCGGGCCCTGAGCTTGAGGCTCGTAGCAGTGCCCCAGTTACGAGGCCCTTGCCTTTCTCTTACAGCTTCTCTTGTGGTACATACAGCAAAGATGGAAGCAGGTTGGGCAGGAACTGGGAGAGCTTGATGGAGGATGTTGGGCTTGTCCAGGGGAGTGTCAGGATGGAGCCTCTGCCCACTCAGTACTCGGCTTGCGCCAGTCTGGGCTGGAGATAACTTAGTGCAACCTTCCCTGCCGCTTCTCTGTCTGACGTTGCCTTTTCTCCAGTTCTCTCTTCTGTTCACGCTTACTCCCTCTTCTCTTGTTTGTTTTCTTTCATTTTTTTTTCCTGCTGTTCTTTTTTTCTATCTTCAAATACCGTGAAGTTTTCCTCTTTGGCTTTCTTTCTCTGAGTTTTTTGTCATGTTCCCACTCTCATTCATCTTCTCTCATTCACTTCCTCTTTTCCCTTATTTTAGTTCTTTCTTGCACAAGTTTTATGTCATCTTTCTTGGAGTCTTTCTCTTATTTTTCCCAGTTCTGTGCATGCTTTACTTTATTCTCCTTCTACCTTTCTTACTTCTAACTCCTTTTCCCATTAAAAGCTTATTTTGCTAAGCTTAGTACTCTTAAGTGAGTCTCTGATTCAGCATATGCATTATTTTATGAATTCCCAGCTGAAGAGATGTCCCTACGGGGCAAAATTTGTTTTGGGGAGAGTTCTTTTTATGTATAAATCACAGTTGTGCACTCAGTACATAGGTAGATGCACAGCCTAATCTGTGCTATTGATATTTCATGGTGTAGACAATTAAGAAAAAATGTTTAAGGGGATGATAATAAGGAAGGTTGAGAAACCCTGCTGTATTCTCAAGAGTATTATTAAAATGTGTTCTGTGGCGGGCCTTTTCTGTAGGAAGAGACACCCCTGTTTCTTGCTGCCCGGGAGGGGAGCTATGAAGCAGCCAAGATCCTGTTAGACCATTTTGCCAATCGAGACATCACAGACCACATGGATCGTCTTCCCCGGGACGTGGCCCGGGACCGCATGCACCACGACATTGTGCGTCTCCTGGATGAGTACAATGTGACACCAAGCCCTCCAGGCACAGTGCTGACTTCCGCTCTCTCCCCTGTCATCTGTGGGTCCAACAGGTCCTTCCTCAGTCTGAAGCACACCCCAATGGGCAAGAAGCCTAGACGGCCTAACACCAAGAGTACCATGCCCACTAGCCTCCCTAACCTTGCCAAGGAGGCCAAGGATGCCAAGGGTAGTAGGAGGAAGAAGTCTCTGAGCGAGAAGGTCCAACTCTCTGAGAGCTCAGTGACGTTATCTCCTGTTGATTCCCTAGAGTCTCCCCACACATACGTTTCTGACACCACATCCTCTCCAATGATCACATCCCCTGGAATCTTGCAGGCCTCACCCAACCCCATGCTGGCCACTGCTGCCCCCGCTGCCCCGGTCCATGCACAGCACGCACTGTCTTTCTCTAACCTTCATGAAATGCAGCCTCTGGCTCATGGGGCTGGCACGGTGCTTCCTTCAGTGAGCCAGTTGCTGTCCCACCACCACATTGTTCCCCCAGGCAGTGGAAGTGCCGGGAGCTTGGGTAGGCTCCATCCAGTCACAGTCCCAGCGGATTGGATGAACCGCGTGGAGGTGAATGAGACCCAGTACAATGAGATGTTTGGTATGGTCCTGGCTCCAGCTGAGGCCACCCACCCTGGCATGGCTCCCCAGAGCAGGCCGCCTGAAGGGAAACACATGGCTGCCCCCCGGGAGCCCTTGCCCCCCATTGTGACTTTCCAGCTCATCCCCAAAGGCAGTATCGCCCAACCAGCTGGGGCTCCCCAGCCTCAGGCCAACTGTCCTCCAGCTGTTGCGGGCCCCCTGCCCACCATGTACCAGATCCCAGAAATGGCCCGTTTGCCCAGTGTGGCGTTCCCTACTGCCATGATGCCCCAGCAGGATGAGCAGGTGGCTCAGACCATTCTCCCAGCCTATCATCCTTTCCCAGCCTCAGTGGGCAAGTATCCCACGCCCCCTTCACAGCACAGTTATGCTTCCTCAAATACTGCCGAGCGAACACCCAGTCACAGTGGTCACCTCCAGGGTGAGCATCCCTACCTGACACCCTCCCCAGAGTCCCCTGACCAGTGGTCAAGTTCATCACCCCACTCTGCTTCTGACTGGTCAGATGTGACCACCAGCCCTACTCCTGGGGGTGCTGGAGGAGGTCAGCGAGGACCTGGGACACACATGTCTGAGCCTCCGCACAGCAACATGCAGGTTTACGCGTGAAAGAGTCTGCCTCCAGTGTAAGGACAAAACTGCCTATTGCAAATGCTGCTGAGGAACAAATGAAGGTCATCCGGGAGAGAAATGAAGAAATCTCTGGAACCAGCTTCTGGAGGCAGGAGAGAGAAGATGTTCATATTTTTCAGATAATGCAAAAGAAGCAATTTATTAGTTTCACTGGGTATCTGCAAGATTTTTGGGGGAGGACATGGCTCCTTCTAATCCCTTACTCATCAAGCCAAGTTCATGAAAATGCAGAATGAATACAAGCCTTGGGCCATGTTTACTGTTTTCTATTTGGAGAATAAGATGGATGCCTGTTGTAGCCCAGATATTCTTGCAGCTTGGACTACATCTTAAGCCCTGGGGGCTTCTGCCATATCCATGAGAAGATGCTACGCTAGAGTCCTATTGGGAATTGCGCCCGGGAATTCTACATGAGTTGACTCAATCTTCTCATCCTTGGAAATTCCTTCATCTTCATTTGGTGCTTTCACTTTCGCACCTCTCTGTGATTGTAGCCCTACCAGCATATTATAGGGCAAGACTTCTGTGCTTTGAATCATTCCTGCCCTGGAAAGCAACCTCAGCAACTTCAGCCTCCTTCTTCCCTCCTGTTTCCCAGCATCCCTCAGAGTCTCACAGTTTACTTTGGTTGTGGTTCTCAGCATAAACCTTTCAAGTATGTTTTTTTAGAAAATACTGTATTGTGTTCTTCTACATATATCATTCCTAGAGAGAGAAGAGGAGCAGAATATTTTTCTTCAAACCAATTTTTAGAGTAGAAGATCCCTTCAAAAGGCTGCACCTTAATTTCTCTTGTCTCAATGCAAGTCTTCATATAAACTTTGCCGGGAAGGATATGAGTCAGTTGTTTTTCTCTTTGTGGGCCTGGTCAATGTGAGATTTTGTCCTTGGTAGCCTAGTTAGTATGACCCCCCTCCCCTTTTTTAAACCAGAAAAAGGGTTGGAATGTTGGAATGGCCAAGAGATAAGCTAACTCGTACAAGGAACAGTTACCCACACACGGGTCCCTCCCCTTACTGCCAAGCATGCCACTGACTGCCAGCTGAAACACGTTTTTCCCAGATCTTAGAACCCTAGGCCTGTTTCACTCACTCATCCAGCAGATGAAACTAGTCTTAGCTGCTGAGCCTTTCCTTCCATCTCCACAGAAGAAAATGTCTCAAATGATACACCCTTGCCATTTAGGACCGAGCTTTCCTCAGCCCAAGAGACCCAGTGATAGTCATCTTCCTTTTATTGGTGATCACAGTCTGTACTTCGTGATTCTCTCTCAGATCACAGGCTTGTTCACCAGTCTTCCCTCCACACTGTGGTCTGAGTTACTGGTGCACCAGTAGGTTCCCACTGAAGACATGGATTTTCTGTGTTCAAGTGCAGGAAATGGAAAGCTGGACTAGTTTTCTAGGGTCCAAGACAGCCCTATAAGAAGGTTGAGAAAGGAAGAGTATGAGGCAGCCTTTGCTATGTTTTGCAACCATTTCTTTTCCTCTGAAGCAGTCATGAAATTCCCTTTGACAACTAACTTAGAAACTTACCAGGGATGTTGTCCTTTCCTTAGAGTCACCTTCTAGATGATTAATGGACAACTACAGACTTGCTCATCATTGTCATCCTTATGTTCAGACTACGATGGTACCTCCCCTGAATCTGTTGTCTGTATCTGTGGTCTTGGCAACCCTTGATTCTCTTTCAAGGGCAGAAGCATTTTAGTTAACTGTAGAAATAGGAGGAAGTTTTGTTCCTCTTCTCCCTGGATCAGTTAATAATTGGTCCCATGGCTACATTGTCATTCCTATCCAGTGCTATGATGCTCATGACACCTGGGCAACTAGTTCTGCCGGGGCATTTTGTAGGTATTAACAGGTGAAGTGCTTACTCTGTTTCCGTTTCGATGATAGTTCTCATTCCTGCTGTGGCTGGAGGTGTACAACAGTGATCCCCATGTATCTGACCAATCTTTCTGAGGCCCCCTATGGAAACCCTGGGTTTCTGTTGGTATGTCAAACAAATGGTTTTTGCTGTCCCATCCAAGTTCATTAAACCAGCAAAAATAATTAGTTCTGCCCTGATATAAGCAGATTAAGTTTGTTCATTTTGTTTTATTCTCTCACATGGCAATATTCTACCAGCCTTTTTCATAGTGCACAAACATTTTATCATTCTAAATGGTGACTTTCTACCTTTGGACCCACTTATTGTTCCCAGCTGGGGAGAACCTATCTGCACAGACCTCTCTGGCCCACAATACATCTGCCCCCTCTGCCCTCCTTCTCCAGCCCCAACTTCCTGAGAGTATCAGCCTCTGACCAGCTGCTTGGATCTTTTATATCCTCCTTCCTCCCCAAGCACAATATAAGGTTAACTTGCTTGTTTCTTTTTCTTGGGATACTTTAATTTGGAACCTTTGGGTTTGGGGGAGGGCAATGTGAAAGGTGTCATTACAGACAACAGGCTTCAGTGATGAGCAGGACAACACTGCCTTTCAAGCATTTTACCAGTCTCTTAAATTTTAAGAACTCTTTGAATTGTGTAGTATCTAATAAAAGGGAAGGTAAGATGGGTAATCACTTTCTCATTGGGGTTCTGAATTAGAGACTCAGTTTTTATGGGACACATCTTTTATGCCATATATAGATCCTCCCCTATTTTTGGTTAATTTTTATTTTTATAAATTCTTCCTTTCTTTGACTCCTCTTGCCTGCCTTTGGGGATAGGTTGGTTTGTTTGTTTGTTTGTTTCTTACGTTTTGTTTTAAGTATCATTTTCTGATTTATGTGATGGTGGGGGAGGGAGAGGTTTGAGGGAAAGAAAGACTGAGAGTTAAAGATTTTAGTGTAAGCAATCAGCTATGATGCTCAAGTCCATTATATCATCTTATTATTAAATTTGCCAGTTTCTTGCATAGAAAAGAACCAAAGGTATAATATTTTGTTGGCAGGTGGTTTGGGGATTTTGGCCTTAACCAATATATTGAATGTATGATGACTATTTGGGAGGAAACGTTTATATGCCCTGAGGCCCCCACTAATAACTGGTACTATGATGACTTCCTTGTGTACATTTCTCTTAAAAGTGGTATTATATCTGTTTGTATGAGAAACCTAATAACCACAAAATGACCGCATATTCCTGACTATGCATAGTAAGGAAAATGTACACTTTGTTTTTACTTTTCAAAGTTTCATTCTAAAAGTAGTTAAGATGAAATTTATATGAAAGCATTTTTATCACAAAATAAAAAAGGTTACATGTCAAGCTCAGTGTTGTTGTATTTCTTATTTTCCAATCCTGCATTCCTGGCCTTGCAACGGCTACCTCATGATGTCCTAATTTGGTGAGAGAAAAATAATTTTCCTTTCATTCTGAATGCCACAAGGCCTAGCATTAAGCTGCTTTCTTCTTCCTTTAGTCAGATCATAAATAATGCCTTTGAGGAATGCTTCCATCTAATAGGAAGCATCATAGGGCTGGGCACTCTTCTGTGCACTTCCCATAGCTGGTGACAAACAGACAGATGCTTAGGACAAAGTGCCTTCCAGTGGGAATGGAGAGTATTTGCTGTAGCAAGAATTGAGAATTGGCAATAGGCAATTTAATGATGCTGTTACCTAAACCATTGGTTTGTGATATTCCTCAAATGTTGTATAGAACTTAATATATGGGATTATAAAATCATATTTTGCATATAAATTTGTGAATATGTAACCAAGTTCACATTCACACATGTATTCATTAAAGTCCATCAGTGACACATTCGAACATGAATATTTGCTGCTGGTAGTATGTGTGGCATGAGCAGTCTTATGTCAACTTTAGCATCTTATTTCCATATTCCATTATTTTGCAGAAACTTCTGAATCACACCTGCATAATTATAAATTGTAACAGTATTTTTTAAAACAAGTTGACTTGAAATAGGACGTGCTTCTGTTAAGCAGGTAAAGTAGCTTTATTCTAAGATCTGCACAAATATGTTTTAACACCATTAGTAACATTTATTGGTTATCCCCAGAGTGTTTTAATTTTATATAAAATGCATTTGCGTCTTCATGTTGGGTTTTATAATGGTGGAGGAAGAAAATGAATTTGAGAGCTGAGAAAGGACTACCTCTGCAGACCAGTCTCTCAGAGCTGGAGGTGCCTCTTACAGACTATTAGGGAAGTAAAACTTGCTCCGTGAAAATCTACTTCAGTAGATCTGGGTGCAGGCCACTGGGTCACTAACCACATCCTACCTCTGCAATTATAAGCCTTAAAACCTAACCCTTGATTGTGCAGGGAGGATTCAGGGCTCTCCCAGCTGTGAAAGCCAAGCAGGGGAGCAGAGCTGAGGCCATGTGCTGCCCTGTAGCACAGCTAGAGCAATAGGCTTGGGCACTGGACCGTGAGCATGCAGGAGGGGGTGGGTGCCTTTCTGTCATGCAGCTAAGGAGGCCACAGCCCAAGGCGAGGGGCTGGTTCCTCTTTCAGAACAACCCTCCTTAATGCTCACATGCCGTCCAGAATGTGGGCAATGGGGAACTGTGAGCCTGTCACTGCTTCTGCCGCTAAATTTTCCAGCCATAGGGTGTATGTCAGGGTGTGTGTGTATAGGTGTAGGTGTGTGAATGTGTGGAACAGAATAGAACTCTCCCTTCTTTTGACTTAGAGCTCAGCAAAATACATTTACAACGGCAGTCGCCAACCTTTCTGGCACCAGGGACTAGTTTGATGGAAGACAATTTTTCCATGGCAGTGGGGGTGGGTTGTGGCAGGGAGGTGGAGCTCAGGTGGTGATGTGAGCGATGGTGAGCAACTGTAAATACAGATGAAGCTTCACTGGCTCGCCCACTGTTCACCTCCTCTGTGTGGACCCCCAGTTCCTAAATTTCATGGAAGACAGTTTTTCTACGGACGGGAGCCATGGGGGCGGGGGCGGGCAGTGGAGGTGGGGCACGGCTCTGCAGCCCAGTCCCTAACAGGCCATGGACTGTAACCAGTCTGCAGCCTGGGGGTTGGGGACCACAGATTTAAAACATTTGCACCAGTTAAGTTCCAGTCGCAAAGCGTGGGCACACTCATATTAGGATAAATCAAAGAGGGGTATTTACAAAATACTTAATAAAACCCTATAGTACCTGTGGTTATTATAGGGTTTTACATATAAGAATGGGAGAGAAGGTTAGTAAGACCTGAACAATCCAAGAAAACTTGCTGGAAAACTGGCATAAACCATTAAGGATTCAGTAAATAAAATGATGTAAATTTAATTCACAGAAACAACCTAATTTATTATAAACAAAAGCCAGTTGGAGCATGTAATCGAAAAGAAGACCACATTTACAATAGCAAACACACACACTATACACACATCTTCCATCCAATAACCTTTTAAAAAATTGCAAACCTGGAGAAGAGGCTTCAGGATGGCTGACTAGAAGCTTCTAGTACTCGTCTCCTCCACAAAGAAGAACCAAATCAGCAAGGAGATGATCACATTTCCAATAGATCATCTAAGAACACTGGAATTCAACAGACAAGTGACAGGAAACACGTAAGGCAAGGAGAGTGAAGTGAGGCCGTTTGCTGGGCTGGGATCAGCTGTGGAGCCCAGAGAGGTTCCCCAGTGTGGGGAAAGGGTGAGAGACCACCCAGTGGTCCACATTCCCAATGGACTCCTGCAATCCTAACCACAGAGAACCCATAGAGAGCTGCCTGGAGACCACAGGATGGCACTGCTTCAGAGAAGGAGCGCATGCTGGTCCCACACACCCTTGAGTCCTAAGCAGCTACAGCAAGACATCATTTTGAGAGCCCAGCCCCGAGCAGACTGCATCCTGCCCTGGGGCCCAATAGCCTCTGTATCTCCACATCCTTGGTGTCCCATTGACATCCCACCTCCCCAGCCACCCCCGCTGCTGACTCTTGCACAAGCCATTGGCAGTGACCCCACCTGCCTCCAGAAGTGGGCTTATTGCACATTTACAAGCATGCTTAGGACAGGCTACCATACCCACAGCCACCACCTCGGGCCAAAGCATGCTCTCTTCAGCCACCTGCCTACCGCTGCCACTGAAAGCAATCCTACCCTCCCCAGCAGCAGGGTCACAGTGCACCCACTGTCACCCCTACCCGAGCATTCTGCCAGTGATGTGGGGATAAACCCACCCCTGTCTAGCATAGCCAGTGCCCACATGCACCACTCGGGCCTGAAGATAGGCCCGCCTGGACCAGAACTGCCCTCCAAGTGCCCGACCACACTGCCTGAGGACCACTCTGCCCCATCCACCACCTTTGGTACCTGAGCACTTCTCCTGGGGGCCTGAGGATAGAACCAACCAACCTGTCACTACCACCACAGATGGCACCCACCTGTACATCCTGCCTGTGAACCCAGGAACTGGCCCAAACATCAGTACAGACTGCTTGGGAGCCAGAGAGTTTTCCCACTACTGCTACTGCCATGCCCACTGCCCAGGGGCCCAAAGACCCACCCACCCACCTCTCCCACTGTTGCTATTGCTGGCACCTGGGAAAGCTCTCTGGAGGCCCAAGAATCACCCTACATCGATCTGCTAACACCAATACCAGCATATGCTGCCCTGGGGTCTAAAGATAGGCATACTTGGCTCACTTACTGATGCCACCTCTTGGACCCAAGGACTGGCCCATTTGTCATCCCCATTCCCAGCAAAACGTCACCACAGTTTCCACTAACAACAGCACCTTAAGCCACTGAGAAAATAACAGAAACCACTAATGCTGTTTATAGACAAATCATACAGAGACTACACTACTGCATGCACCCAGAATCAAAGCCAAAATACCCTAGCCAACCAACACCAAGATACATCTTCAAGAAAAAGTCTTCCCCTACAAAAGCAAATTCAAAAAATTGGAAAAAGCAATGGTTATTACACTAGAGGTGCAGATATCAATGTAAGGACACAAGAAACATGAAAAAGCAAGTAAATGTGACACCTCCAAAGGAACACAATCATTCTCCAGCAACAGATTCCTATTAAAAAGAAATTTATGAAATCCCAGAAAAAGAATTTAAAAATTATATTTAAATTTTATTTAATTATATTTAAATTATATTTAAAAAGCTCAATGAGGCCGGGTGCGGTGGCTCACACCTGTAATCCTAGCACTCTGGGAGGCCAAGGCGGGAGGATCGCTCTAGGTCAGGAGTTCAAGACCAGCCTGAGCAAGAGCGAGACCCCGTCTCTAATAAAAATAGAAAAGAAATGATTTGGACAGCTAAAAATACATATATATATAAAAAATTAGCTGGACATGGTAGCGCATGCCTGTAGTCCCAGCTACTCGGGAGGCTGAGGCAGGAGGATCGCTTGAGCCCAGGACTTTGAGGTTGCTGTGAGCTAGGCAGATGCCATGGCACTCTAGCCCGGACAACAGAGTGAGACTCTGTCTCAAAAATAAATAAATAAATAAATAAAGCTCAATGAGATACAAGAGAACATGGATAAGCAATACCAAAAAATAAAATAAAATAAAATAAAATAATAAAATCAGAAAAACATCTCAGAATGAGATATTTGCTAAAGAGCTAGGCATCATTAAAAAAAGAACTAAACAGAAATTCTAGAACTGAAAAATTCATTGACTGAAATAAAAGATATATTTGAAAACTTCAAAAATAGACTAGATCAAGCAGAAGAAAGAATTTCAGAACTTAAAGACAAGTCTTCTGAAATAACCCAGACAAAAGTAAAGAAAAAAGAATGAACAAAGCCTACATGACATATGGAGCACCATAAAGCAAGAAAATATTTGAATTGTTGGTGTCCCAGAAGGTAAAGAGAAAACCAAAGGGTTAGAAAACCTATTTAACAAATAATAGCTGGAAAAATCCCAAGTATAGTAAGAGATTTAGATATCCAGATACAGGAAGCTCAGAGGTATCCAAATAGATACAATGCAAAAAGGTCTTCTGCACAGCACATCACAGGAAAACCATGTAAAGTCAAATACAAAGAGAATTCTAAAGGCACCAAAAGAAAAATGTCTAGTCATTTTTAAGGGAACCCCCATCAACCTAACAGATTTCTCAGCAGAAATTTTACAGGCCAGGAGAGAATGGAACGATATATTCCAAGTGCTGAAAGGGAAAACACAAAACAAAACAAACAAACAAACAAACAAACAAAAAAACCAAAAAAAACCCCACCTTCCCACCAAGGATACTATACCCAATAGAGTTATCCTTCATAAATGAAGGAGAAATAAAGTCTTTCCCAGACAAGCAAAGGCTGGTGGAATTCATTACCACTAGACAGGCCCTATAAGAAATGCTTAAGGAATTCCTATACCTGGAAGCAAAAGAATAATATCTACCATCATGAAAACACATGAAAGTATAAAAGCCACTGGTAGAGCCAACATACAAATAAGAAAAGGAAGGACTCAAATGTTACCACTACAGAAAACCACCAAACCACAGCGATAAACAATAATGGGGGTGGAGGGGAGGAACAAAGTATATATAAAACAACCAGAAATCAATTAATAAAATGACAGGAATAAGCCCTCCCATATCAATGATAGCCTGGAATGTAAATGGATTAAACTTTCCACTTAAAAGATATGGACTGGCCAAATGTATGAAAAAACATGTCCCAACTAAATGCTGCCTACAAGAAACTCATCTCATCTATAAAGACACGGAGAGACTGAAAGGAATGGAAAAGGGTATTCCATACAAATAGAAACCAAAAGCCAGCAGGAGCAGGAATACTTACATCAAACAGACTTTAAGTCAAAAACAGTAAACAGGGAGTAGTAATACTTAGATCAAACACACTTTAAGTCAAAAACAGTAAAGAGAGACAAAGAAGGCCATCATGTTAATATGATAACAGGATCAGTTCAGCAAGAGGATACAACAGTTCTAAACATTTATGTATCCAATGCCATGACACTCAGATATATAAGGCAAATATTATTATATTTAAAGGGAGAGATAGACTCCAATATAATAAAAGTTGGGGACTTCAAAACCCCACCACAATCTATAGCAATCTACATACTTAATGTGACATTATAAAATTGAAAGTTAGGTATAATGTAGACAACAGCTTTCTCTCATTTAACACTCAACATGGTTTGGAAGTCCTAACTCTAGGCAGGAAAATAAACAAAAGAGTCGTTGCTTATTTCTGATTATATACATAAAAAGTACAAAAAGAAAAAACACCCAAACTATTAGAGCTCGTTGCCATTAAAGGGGACAAGAGAAACTATCTAAAGAATCAGAATCTTTCCTCTTAGTGACTAGTTGAATCCAACCAAATTGCGAAGGAAATTAACTACATTCTGGCTGCAGAGTACAGGAGTTTATCTACCCATGTCAGATAAGAAAAGCTGGCTTGTTGAGTGGCATAGATTTGGAGGCCTCTGTTGATCTAATGGAGAACACTGGGGAAAAAACATGGATTCAGCAGCTCCATCTCTGCCTCAGGAAGTATCATCCTGGAAATAAATACACTTGATTCTTTGTCCCAGCCTCATACATCTGAGTGAGAGAAACAGAGCACTAACTAGGATTCTGTAATCTTGCCTCTCCTAACTAGCAAATCTAGTTCCTCATAGAAGACTGTGTTGATTATTGATTTATTGCCTCTTAGCTCTAAAATCATCCTTTTGCCTGTTCAGTGAAAATAGATCTGGGTCCTGTAAATATTTTTGCTTTGCTAGCTGACACTGTGTTAAGCTCTGTCAGTAGAGAGTGCTGAAGAGATTTGTCAGGAGTAAGAGGTTTTCTTTCCTGGTTCTGGTGACTCTTTGGACAGACTCCTTCTGCAGTGTTTTAAGTGAATTCCCAAGTTCCAGGCCCCTGCAGTGTGGCAGCTTCTCCAGCACCCAGCATCTGCAGTATACAGCAGCCAGAGGCACCCTGCAGCCAGCAGCAATCCCAGACACCCCCCCCCCACCCCCCGACCTGGGCATACCTTCCTGTGAAAAGTTTTTCCCAATGCCCATCAGCACCTCAGTGAGACACCTTCCTGTGAACAGCTTTCCCCAGTACCTTAGAGGTTGGGTTTCTGGCAAGATCCTCTGATGTGGTACCTCACTGATTTTTCTGCCATTCAGCTGAGTCGTGGCTGTGCCCATGGATCTCAGCCCTGAGGGGAGGAAAGCTCTTTCTTGGACACTATTCAACCTTAAGCATAGAGGCTAGATTATATTATATTATTTATATATTATTATATACTATCTGCTGTATTATGTATTATATCCACTATTCCAATGTTCTTTAGAGTTCTCTTAAGATTTCACTAGCCAAACTCTAGTTATACCAATCCCTTCTTTCAATTTATAATTTTTTACATTACATTTTCCCACTTCAATTACTGTATGGTTTCTCTCCCTGAGTAAATTCAAGCTGATACAGAAGATCACTTTTGTAGCGAAATAAACATTGCCTTGTGTTATTCTTAGTTTTATCTTAATAAGTCATAAACCCTTTAGAATCTTTGTAATGCTTACTTACCAATTCTTTTGCAAAAGGAACATAATGAATTATGAAGCCCATCTCAAAAGCTTGATGCTGTTTTTTTTTTTTTTTTTGAAGACAGAGTCTTGCTCTGTCACTGAGCTAGAGTGCAGTGGTCTCGTCATAGCTCACTGCAACCTCAAACTCCTGGGCCCAAGCAATACTCCAGCCTCGACTTCCCAAGTAGCTGGTACTACAGGTACCACTCCTGGCTAATTACCACTCCTGGCTAATTTTTCCATTTTTTGTAGAGATGAGGTCTCACTCTTGCTCATGCTGGTCTTGAACTCCTGACCTCAAGCAATCCTCCAGCCTTGGCCTTCCAGAGTGCTAGGATTACAGGCCAGAGCCACTGACCATTGAAGCTTTCTTATTTTTTTTTAATTTTAGGAGGAAAATAAAACATAGGAAGGGACAAAACACATTTTTGATATAATTTGTTATAATGTAAATCAAAATATCAGCCATATTTAATCTGTTAGCATTATTCCTTCAATAACTTCGTGACTTCAAGCTAATCTTTCAACCTAAGATTAATGATTCCAAAACATAGTTAAATGTGTCACCTAGGAAAATAGACAAAACTATTTATATAATTATAATTTTCTTTTTCATTGTGTTACATTTGGCTGAAAGTAGCCTCTGTACTTGGGTAATAAAGTTTGGCTCAAAGAGGCCTTCAAAGGTATTAAATTGTACCCTAGCTTGATGTGTAAACAAGTTGTAATCTAATTTAGGAGTATACCTTTGTAACCAAGCAACTTAGTCTCAGCCAATTATAGCAGCTGAACTCTCACCCAATTTCAGGCTGAAAACTGCCAAATTATGCCCAAATAAGGCAAACACCAAACTGCACCAATAAGGTCATTCCTGTATGTCATTTCTTGTTTTCTAATCATAAATATAGCTCACCAAGTTGGAGGTGGAGGTATTTGAACAAGCCTTGATTCAGAATGCTGCCCAGTTCTTGAACCTGCTTAAAAAAACTTTGTTAAATTTAACTTATATTAAGTTTTTCTTTAACAATTGTATAATAAGCACATACAGAAATGAGCATGTGACTTTCAGGAATAATTTAACAAATACATAAAGCAATTTCTAGTGGTCAAGAAATATATTGCCAATACCCTAGCATCTTGAAAGATACACCAACCATTCCCTGCTTGCCCTCTCCATCCTTTCCTGATTGTAGCCCTTTTCCTTCACTCTCCAGGTAACAACTCCCCTGACAGTTTTGGTAATCATTTCCTCAATTCATTTTACCAATTATACATGTATTCTGTATTAGTCCATTTGGGCTGCTATAACAAAATGCCTTACAATGGGTAATTTATAAACAATGGAAATTTATTACTCACAGTTGGGGAGCCTGGGACGTGAAGGATCAAGGCACCAACAGATTCAGTGTCTGGTGAGGGCTCTCTCTCTACTTCAAATATGTCACCCTCTTGCTGGGTATTCACATGGCTAAAGGAGCAAACATGTTCTCTCTGGCCTCTTTTATAAGGGCACTAATCCCTTTCATGGGGGTGGAGCCTGCTGACCTAATGATCTCCCAAAAGGCCCACCTCTTAATACCACCACATTGAGGATTAAGTTTCAACATATGAATTTGGGGAGGACAGAAACGTTCAAACCACAGCATTCTGCTCCTGGCATCCCAAAATTTAAATCGTTCTCAGATGCATATTCCATCCCCATAACCCCAAAAGTCTTAACTTTTTCCAGCATCAACACAAAAGTCTAAAGTCCATAATCTCATCTAAATATCATCTACATCAGATATGGGTGAGAATCAAAGTATAATTAATCCTGAGCCAAATTGCCATCTAATTGTGAACCTGTGAAATTAAACTTATGTACTTCCAAAATGCAATGATGTGACAGGCATAGGATCGACTTTCCCATTCCAGAAGGAAGAAATAGGAAGGGAGAAAGAGGTAACTGGTCCCATGTAATTCCAAAACCTATCAGGGCAAACAACATTAAATCTTAAGGCTTGAGATTCATCTTTGGCTCAATGTCCTGCCTTCCAGACACACTGGTGCAGGGGTTGGACCCTGAAGGCTCCACACTACCTCATTCATGGCTTTGCTGGGCATAGCTCACACAGCAGCTCTCAGGGCTTGCAGTTGTGTGCCTGAGGCTCTCTCAGACTGCAGTTGCACACTGGTGGCACTACAGTTCTGGAGTCTTGGGGGCAGTCCCGCTCCCATGGCTCCACTAGACATTGGCCTAGTGCGGGCTATCTGTGGTGGCCCCCTCCCCACGGCTCCACTGGGTAATGCCCTAGTAGGGGGTCTCTATGGCAGCCCCTCCCTCTGACAGTTCTCAGCCTAGGCTTCATGACCCTCTGTGCCATCCTTTGAAATCTAGGTGGAGGTAGCCATACTCCCACATCTCATGCACTCTGAGTGTCTACAGACTTGGCACCATGTAGACACGGCAAAGGTTTACTACCTGTGCCCCTCTGGAGGGCCAATCACTGCTGCCTGCACCACACCTGGGCCACACCTGGGGTGGCCAAAAAGTGTTGCATTTGAAGTCCAAGACCAGAGACTTGAGGTGGACTGGGCAGTGAGTGGAAGTTCCTACAGGTGCCAACCTCATGGGCATAGCATCAGATAGCAGCTTTAATTTTCGGTATTCTGTGTAGTAGTGTGGTTGAGAACTTTTCCATTTGTTTTTTGTTTGTTTGTTTTTATTCTTATTTCAGCATATTGTGGGGGTACAAAAGTTTAGGTTATGTATATTGCCTTGCACCGCACCCCCCCCCCCCCCCCGGAGTCAGAGCTTCAAACCTGTCCATCCCCAAACACATCGCACTCATTATGTATGTATACACCCATCCCCTCCCCCACTCACATCTGCCCGACACCCGATCATTGTTATTCCTAATTGTGCTCTTAGGTGATGATCAGTGAAACCAATTGATGGTGAGTACATGTGGTGCTTATTTTTCCATTCTTGGGATACTTCACTTAGTAGAATGGGTTCCACCTCTTTCCAGGAAAATACAAGAGGTGCTATATCACCATTGTTTCTTATAGCTGAGTAGTACTCCATGGTACACATATACCACATTTTATTAATCCACTCATGTATTGATGGGCACTTGGGTTGTTTCCACATCTTCGCAATTGTGAATTGTGCTGCTATAAACATTCGGGTGCAGATATCTTTGTTATAGAATGTCTTTTGTTCTTTTGGGTAGATGCCCAATAATGGGATTGCTGGATCAAATGTTAGGTCTACTTGTATCTGTTTAAGTTATCTCCATATTGCTTTCCACAGAGGTTGCACTAGTTTGCAGTCCCACCAGCAGTGTATGAGTGTTCCTGTCTCTCCGCATCCACGCCAACATTTGTTGTTATGGTTTTCCATTTGTTTATTGGCCATATGAATTTCATCTTCTGTGAAGTTTCTGTTAAACTCATTTGTTTGTTTTTCTATTAGATTATCTGTCCTTTTCTCATTGATTTGTGAGAGTCACTTATAGTGTCTTTTGTCAGTTATAGGATTATTCAATACATTGATCCAATAATAAGAGAATCCTACCTTAGATGGGATACAGAATTGTATTCCATACTAAAAAATCAGAGACATACTAAAAGAAATTTGTTAAAGCAAATATTAGACATTTTTACAAACATAAAGTGAGAGAGTACAGAAGAATGACTTGAAACTCTGAAATCGAACTGGCTTAAAGTGTTCTGCATGGTGGAAACTATGGTAAAAGTTAGTGACTACAGATTAGCAGAACATATTATATAAATAGCTCCTACAAATCAGTAAAAGCAGAACAAACCATGTAATAGAAGAATGGGCAAAGAATATGAACAGACAAATTTAAGAATTAAAAAAGTAGATTGGTTTTCAGTTACTAAATATGTTCAACCTTACTAATAATCAGAGAATTCAAATTAAAATAACGAGTTACCTTCTTTTTCTAATGTGAGCCTAGGTTAAAGAGTTAGATATTATATACTGCTGGAAATGTTGGAAGAATAGGGACTTTCTATACCTGTGTTGTCTAACATAGCAGCTACTGGCCACATGTGGCTATTTAAATTTAAATTAAACAAATTTTAAAGTTTAAAATTCAGTTGCTCAGTCACACTAGCCACATTTTGAGTGTTCAATAACTAGAGGTAGCTAGTGGCAATAGTATTTGGACAATATCAACATTTTCATCATCACAAAAAGTTCTGTTGGACAGTGCTGATTTATAGATGGTTTGTAAAGAAGGACAAGATTTTTAGAAGGTGTTTTGATAATAGCAATCAATATGAGCACTTGAATTTTCTTTGATCTAACACTTTCAATTATAGAAATCTATGGAAATAGGCCGGGCATGGTGGTCACGCCTGTAATCCTAGCACTCTGGGAGGCCGAGGCAGGAGGATCGCTTGAGCTCAGGAGTTCGAGACCAGCCTCAGCAAAAGTGAGACCCCGTCTCTACTAAAAATAGAAGGAAATTAGACAGGCAACTAAAAATAGAAAAAAAATTAGCCAAGCATTGTGGCGCATGCCTGTAGTCCCAGCTACTCTGGAGGCTGAGGCAGGAGGATCGCTTGAGCCCAGGAATTTGAGGTTGCTATGAGCCAGGCTGACACCACAGCACTGTAGCCTGGACAACAGAGCAAGATTCTGTTGAAAAAAAAAAAAAAAAGAAAGGAAGGGAGGAAGGAAAAGAAAGAAATCTACGGAAATACTTTCAAGGAGCAAAAAATGTGTGTATTTATACATAAATATATACATATAAACTGTAAATACATACATATATATTTACTGACATAATATAAAAAACCTTATAAACAAGATAAATGTAAAATTTTAAAAAACACAACTGTACATGAGGGAAATGGTTAAATAAATACTTACTTCCATACTGTAGAATAGTATGCATTTATTTGAGGCAATGATCTAAACCTAGAAAACTATTTACAATATGTTTTCTACTTAAAAAAAGCGAGTGTCAAAACAATATGAAAAGTATGTACCTATGTATTTATTTGAACCACTTTATTGAGGCATGATCACATGTAAAAATCTGTACATATTTAATGTATACATCTCAGTGAGCTGGGGTAAATATAGAGCTGTGAAACCATCAGCAAGGCCTTAAACATAGCCCTCATCTCCCAAAGTTTCCTCCCACTCCTTTTAGTATTACTTATTTTTCTGTATGTGTCTGTAGTAAGAATGCACTAAGAGATAGACCCTCTTAGCAAATTTTAAGCGTATGATACAGTACTATTAGCTATAGGCACTAGACTGTAGTAGATCTCCAGAACTTATTTAACTTGCGTAACAGAAACCTTGTACCCTTTAACCATCACTCCTTTTCTCCCTCCCTCTAGAACCTGGAAACTACCATTTTACTCTCTGCTTCTATGATTTTGACTATTTTATTCCACAGATAAGTGAGCTTACATAGTATTTGTCCTTCCGGGTCTGGCTTATTGCACTTGACCTAATGCCTTAAAATATATTATAATTTCTGTACTTCTAAAGACATATCAAAAGATTGAGCAAGAATCAAACCTAGTAGTCCCATCAGGGGAGGGAGTGTATCGGAGGAGCATGCAGGGTTGGAGGATAATGGAAGCTTTTATTTGCTGCCCTGTATCATTCAGGGTTATTTGTATCCCTTATGGAATTTTACTCAGCACATTGTTCAGTTAATGTTTCCTTCCTTCCCGTGTGCTAGAATAATTGCTACAATTGATTGAGCACCCATAACATATCAGCCACTTTAAATATATTATCCCATAACATATATATATATATACATAAATATCCCATAACATATCAGCCAATTTAAATATATTATCCCATATATAATTTTTGTAAATAAAGAGAAATGTGTCAAAGCAGGGTATTTCCACACGGCTTTGGATCTAAAATGCAGATGCTACCGAGTGTAGCACACAGACTGTATTGTAGCAATAGGAATTGATGAATTGGTGTCTTTCATCAAGAAATTCTTAAACAGCCTAAAGAAAAGTGGTACAGAAATGAAAACGATGATAAAATAGAATGGATCCAGGAAATAGATTCCAGTTGCCCTCTTCAATTTAGGCCGCTAGGTGTGGTTTGAGAAAATCAAACAGATTTACAGACCAGGGAAACCGCAATTTCTGGTTTGCAACCTGAACTAGGACCTCAACACACCTGGCGATACTTTCATTTTCGCCGTGATTTCAGGACAGACAACATGTCTTGGTACAAGAGCTCCTAACTAGTCTGCCTGACTCAAGCCTGGTCCTTTTTAATCTTTTCCTGAAACGCAGCCAGAATGATGCTCCCAGGAGCAAAACTGAAAATGTTCGTCTTCTGCCAGAATCCCTCCAAGTCACCTCATGAGCCCGGGATTTGCCCTCCCGTCTGCGGTCTGAGCTGGGTCTTCTTACCTTTGCGCCTCCTCCCTTATCAATCCGCTACAAACATAACCAGCTCTTTGCCTTTCTCTGAAAGCTCTTGGGTCGTGCTCTTCTACCAGTACTTTTTCTAGATTCTCCCACCACTGCACGTGGACACGAAAAATCACACTGATCGCAGGCACCCCAGGGACACACAGCAGAAAGAACCACCGGGCAAGATGAGCTCAGAACCTTCCTCTTGCCTGGGCGCACAGCTGGAGCCGCAGGACCTTCTCTGAAGGCAGCAGCTGAAGCCAGAGGTGCTGCACGGGCTGGGGTGGCGACGTCGAGTCTACCCTGATGCTCTCAGGCTCTGTTCGGACTCTGGCGGGTTCTGGGGATTCCAACCTGTGTGTCCTAGGGCGCGTAGACACAGACGGAACCGCGCAAGATGTAGTGAGCCTTCAGCAAGTCTTCTTTTGTTCCTCCTATTTCTCTGTTCCTCCGTTTCCCAGGGTGCTCGCCGTCCCTTTCCATCCCACGCTCCAATAGCCCCTCTTTTCTCATTTATTCTCCCCTCCTTTCCCTCCATTCTTCCTCGTGCACGCAACGGCACGGCCCAGAAAACGGACTAGATGCGTTGGACAGGGCACGCGCCTGGTGGGAAAGTCAGCTGGACCGAGCCCTGGGAGGTTGGGGTCCCTGAGGCCCCCAAACTCTGGGAGCTCCGCGCTTTGCGCTCCGGCGCTTCTAGCGGCGGGCGGCGGAAATGTGACTCAAGGCCGGAGTTGCAGGACTGAGTGGGGAACAGAGACTGCGGAGCGAACAATGAGGTCGGCGTGGGTCTTACTCTCCCAAGGCTGCTCGCTCCCTGTGCTAGTTCTGGCGGTGTTCGTTGTTGACTCTCTTGGCGAAGATACAATTTTTCACCCGGAATGGGGGTTTGACTCCTATGAAATCACCATCCCCAAGAAGCTCGGCTTCCAGAGAAGTGAGCAGGGTGCGGACAGTCCCGTGTCATACCTCCTGGAGTTGGGAGGCAAGAAGCATGTCCTCCACTTGCGGCCCAAGAGGTTTCTGTTGCCCCGACATCTGCGCGTTTTCTCCTTCACAGAAGAGGGGGAACTGCTGGAGGATCACCCGTATATACCCGAGGGCTGCAACTATATGGGCTCTGTGGAAGGGTCTGACGACTCTGAAGTGACTATAAGTACATGCATGGGAAGTCTCCGCGGTGTACTTAACATTGATGCCAAACATTACCAAATCGAGCCCCTTAAGGCCTCTTCCAGTTTTGAACATGTGGTCTATCTCCTGAAGAAAGAACAGCTTAGCAATCACACTTGTGGCTTGAGTAATGGTGAAGTAGAAGGGCGAATAAGGCAGGCTGAGTCCCTGACTAGTCTAAGGGACTATCATGGATCCTATACACACCCCAAGTATTTGGAATTGGTCCTGCTCTTTGATCAAAATAGATACAGGTTTGTGAACAACAATCTTTCTCAAGTCATAAATGATGCCATTCTTTTGACTGGAATTATGGACACTTACTTTCAAGATGTCCATGTGAGGATACATCTAAAAGCTCTTGAAGTATGGACAGATTATAACAGAGTACATCTTGGATATCCCAACTTAGCTGAAGTTTTAGGCAGATTTTTACTATATAAAACTAGTGTGCTAAATAGCCGGCTTCCATCAGATTGGGTACATTTATATGTTCATAAAAAATACACTGATGCCCTTGCATGGTCATTTGGAAGAGTGTGTTCTCCAGACTATGCTGGATCAGCAAGCTCTTTACTAGATGCAAATATCCTTGGCCCTGCCACCTGGTCTACTCATGAACTAGGCCATGCTGTGGGAATGCTACATGATGGAGAGTACTGCCAATGTAAGGGTAGGCTTAGTTGCATCATGGGCACAGGGCGCACTGGGTTTAGTAATTGTAGTTATGTCTATTTTTTTGCACATGTATATTCAGGAGCAAAATGTCTAAATAATATCCCAGGAATGGGTTATGTGGTTAAGAGATGTGGAAACAAAATCGTGGAAGAAGATGAGGAATGTGATTGTGGTTCCCCAGAGGACTGTGAACAAAACAAGTGTTGCCAATCAAATTGTAAATTGAGACAGGGTGCCAACTGCAGCATTGGACTTTGCTGTGATGAATGCCACTTTCGTCCATCTGGATACATATGCAGGCAAGAAAAAAATGAATGTGACCTTGCAGAGTACTGTGATGGTAATTCAAGTTTCTGCCCGAGTGACTTTTATAAACAAGACGGAACCCCATGCAAGTATGAAGGCCGTTGTTTCAGTAAGCGGTGCCGATCCAGATTTATGCAGTGCCAAAGCATTTTTGGACCTGACGCCAGGGAGGCTCCTCATCAGTGCTATGATGCAGTTAATTTAATGGGTGATCAATATGGTAACTGTGAGATCACAGGAGTTCGAACCTATAAAAAGTGTGACAAACAAAATTCAATATGCGGCAGGCTACAGTGCGTAAATGTCAAAACCATTCCTGATTTGCCAGAGCATACTACTATAATTTCTTCTCATTTGCAGGCAGAAAAGCTCGTGTGCTGGGGCACAGGCTATCATCTAGCCATGAGACCCCTGGGAATACCTGACGTAGGGGTGATAAATGATGGCACGTCCTGTGGTGACAACCGGATATGTTTTAACAAAAATTGCATCAATAGCTCAGTCTTGAACTTTGACTGTTTGCCTGAGAAGTGCAATGGCCGAGGTGTTTGCAACAATAGAAGAAACTGCCACTGCATGTATGGCTGGGCCCCGCCATTCTGTGAGGAGGAGGGGTATGGAGGGAGCATCGACAGTGGGCCTCCTGGACTGCTAAAAATAGAGGTGTCCTCGTCACTTCAGGTTGTGTTCATCATGATATTTCGCCTCCTTTTATTAGTCCTCTCAGTGATTTTTGTGTTTTTTCGGGAAGCGATAGCAAACTATTTAAAATGCAAACAGAAAGAAACACCTCCAGCTCAACCACCCGAAGGAAAAACTAAACAGAAAGAGCCTACAGTAAAGGCTGGAGATAAAACGCCCCAAACAAAGCCTGTCAAGAAGCCTAAACAGTAACCAGGCAATCCACAGGCTCAGTAACACAGGATCATTTTTTTCACAAGCTAATCATTTATCCAAAGGCTCTCCATTCTTTTCCCAGTACTTTTTTACTCAAACTTTTCCACAAGTTTTGATCAGCGAATAAATGATCCTGTTTTGGAAACAAATCAGTGCATTTTATTTCCCTAATATTCACTTGCCCCCTCGGTTTGTGATCAAGTTTTGGGTATCCCCTCATGGCTTTTCTGAACACTAAAGCTGTGGAAGTGGTGGGTTTCATAGAATAACTGTGGTTTGCAAAGTACAACTCTGTTTCTCAGAATCCCAACGAACAAAACGATTGTCTGCCTGTCCCCCTGCCTCTCGCAGCTTGATCAATTCGACGTCTGTGCCTGTGCCCCATGCTAAACAATAAATGGTGACAACACATTTTATGAATAGAAAGTGTGCATTGCAAGAAGCGTCCCTTCTATACACGTATTCCCTGTTACCATCACTCTATGGGTCGCTCTAGGTCTGTAGACATGTAGTCTGTGACTCAGTGTTGGGGTGGCCTCAGATAGGTGAACAGGCACTCCTCTGTCCTAACTCCTGCATTGCAGCACAGTCTGTAGATGATGACAAGCCCTGGCAGAGTCTGGAACGAGGCTGTTAACAAAATTCTGTGTTTGGGATTTCTGCTTGCAGGGGCAGGTCTTTCATGAGTGTGTGCTGAGGGACACCTGGCTTGACGTTGGCCACGCCTCTAAGTGGAGCAGAGGAGAGTGAGGAACACCTTTCACTCCCAAGGACCTCCATGTCTCTACCTTCAGATCTTCTCTCCCCTTTGCGCAGCGCTTTGGGCAGCAGGAGAGGAGGAGCGAGGGGTGCCTTAGGAGGAGTTAGTGTCTACGTCTTATGTCCAGGGAGGATCTTGTCCCTCCCGGACCTGTGCCAACCCAAGTTTTTTGGTTTTGTTCTAGGAATCCCTTTTCTCTAAGGTTCAGGCACATTTCTCCAGAAAAACATTCCCTCTTAGCCTCATTTCTGCCAAATGTTTTTTTCCTCATTATTACAATTCTATCAACTGGTTCTAAAATTCAGAATGAGGAAAACGGTAACCAGGTTGGCCATTACTATAATTGCTTCTTCCAAAATTCCCAATGGGACATCTGCTGAGACACTGTACTTCCTTCATGTCACCACCCCCCCGGCACAGGAGAAAACCAATGCAGGGGCCCAAAAATAAGAAATCAGGACTCAGAAGAGTAGATAAGCTTCCCAAGTTCACAAAGGTGGTGAGTGAGAGCGCCGTCATTCAAACCCAGTCAGTCTGACTTAAATCTGACACTCTTTGGCTGCTACACAGTTGAGTATACAGCCCTGGATTTGACCAACAGGATCTACAGACTAGGTCCCTGGTCCCTGAGAAGCCATAAATGCATAGGACAGTGAAGGGACATTCATAGCAGAGAGGAATAAAGGCAGAAGGTCACTAGACATTAGGATAGGAAAAGTTCTTGGTGATCACCTATACGCGTCAGGTGTATGGTCCGAGGTCATTTGGCATTTCCCCACTACTCCATGGCAAGAAAGACCAGCCTGGGCTGGAGGGAGAAGGCTTGCTGAGGGAGGAAGGGAGGGGCTTTGAATTCCAATATGAATTCTGAACTTGATACAATAAGTAAAGCAGAGTGTAGGTCCATGGATGAAAAACGACATGATCAACAATGTGCTTGTAAATGAGTTGGCAGTAGCACATAGGAGGGACTAAAGGCAATGACTCTGTCAATAGGCAGAGGAGGAGGAGAGAGCATTAACTTATGAGCTACCTAAAAATAAAAGCCTCTGGTGGAAAGAGAGAGCTGTGTTGTGTCCATGCCCTGCCAAGCTACTAAATCTTCAACAAGTCTCAGCATGTATCATTATCTATGTCGACACACGAACTTTGCTGGTGAACTCCCAATATATGTTGCACAAAGCTCAGTTAGGCAAGTTTCTGAGGGCAGCAATAATCCCTCTTAGTAATTTCCACCTGCCAGATATTGCAGGTGAGGGCTACGGCAATGGGCTGATACATCCTTCTCATTTCTTATGTGCAAAAGAGAAAGCAGTAACAACTTGTTTCTAAAGAAACCTTCTGTTCTAATGCCACTATGTGTCTGGACTAACATGGCGTGACAGGTCACCTTGCTCAATACTTGGCTGATACATTAACCTTAAAACACTGAGAATCACCCACAGCTACTGCTAATTTTCTGGCTGATCACTTCTGCCTCTTACGTATATTTCACATCTCTCTTTTTCCAGTTCACATGCCAGCACATTTTTGTAGGAAATCAGGATTTCTCTCCTAACTGCTGCAACAGCCTCCTTACTGGAAGTCCCGCATCTACTCCTCTTCAATTTATTTTCTACACAATGGCCTGAAAAATAATTTTAAGATAAAAACCAGATTACATTGCTTCCTGCCTAAACTTCCAGTCATTCAAATACAACTAAAAACACTTTTCACAACTCACATTATCCTACATAATGTGGACATTCCTTTTGCTCCAGTCTTATCAAGATCCACTTTTCTTCATACATTTTACTCTCGCCACAATGGCTTCTGTTGGATCCCCAAACATTAACTTCTTTCCAGCTTTGGAGCCTCTGCCTATGCTTCTCTCTACACCCAAAACACTCTTTCCCCTTATTCACAGGACTAGTTACCTGTCTTGTGACTAAAGTGGATCTCCAAGTGTACACTTCCCCATGATTCTCTTCCACTGCATCTACTCCATTCAATCCCTCCTGGTGTATACCACGTGCTGTGATTTTATATTTGTTTACTCTTTACAGGCTCTTCCTTCACTACACTATTAGCTCCAGGAGGGCAGGGACAGTGTCTGCCACCGACCTCAGTATACACATCAGGCACTGTACTAGACCCTAGGTGTCAGTGGAGGAACAGACCTCAGACAACATCTAATTAACATGCTCAGTTGACAGACGAGGAAACAAGAACCAGGGAGGTACAGTGACTTATCCAAGTCTGCACAGCCAGTTGGCAGAAGAATTGGAAATTGGAAATCATTACATCTTGAAAAAGACGTTTGGGATCTGAGATTAAATGCAGAACAAGTTAGTTTTCAAAATGGAGAAGGGGAATCTCAACTGACTGTTGGGGGAAGTAGGGGAAGACAACTGATATAAGTAGTGGGTACTGGTTTTGCAGGAATGGGGTCACTTTCACGCTGAACTTTTCTTGTTGGCCCATCCTATGGTTTTAGGATTTATGAGTGAGACTATGTGCACAACCTATGGCAGCAAATAGAACAGAGTGCAGCCAAGAGTGCACTGACATGAAAACCATGGCCCGGCCCTCATCCACTCCACACTCCAGTCAAGTGAGCCGGGACCACTGAACACACATCATTTATAAGCCGTAGCACACGGGGACACAAATGCTCACTGTGGCTCTCTCAAGGTACCACCAGCAAACCATCAATCTGACACGTGACTGGGAAGAGGAAAGAGAAGGACAAGGAAAGGAAAGGAAGGGAAAGGAAAGGAAAGACTGCTGAGCCTTAGCAGTCTGTGGAGAAGCCCTCCCCCTTCCCAGTCATCTCTCAACGGTGCCGTCTGTGGGAAAAGTTTCATCACGCCAGTGGTCCTGCTAAGGGTCAACTCTCATTGCAACAACGGTCCCCACACGAGGAACATATAGAAAATGAGCTTGGCCGGCCCCTCCCTGGCCCTGCTACCTTCCGCTTCATGGTTAAATCAAGAGAATTCAGTCTCTGATACATCCTTCCAACCAGCAGTCACCCGGGCTCCTGAGTTCTGGAGTTTCATCCCTTGCCATACACAACGGAGCATTCCTGTCACCTCTATGCTATAAAACCTCTGCTCTGTACACGTTTCCATGCTGCTGCTGGAGGTAACGGACAGACGACACGCCTGACTGTTCTACGACCTGCTGGGACTAAAGCCGGGTGAAATACTCTGTGTAAGCACTGGCGTCCACGGGGCTGCCCAATCTGAGTGTCACAGCTGAAATGTCACTTTCTCAAACAGACATCACCTTGCCTACACCAACCTCAATTATTTCTGCCTATTAATATGCTCTACTGATACTCTTTACTTTCCCTGCAAGGCATTCATTATAGTTCCAAATTCCTCAGGTACTTACGTGATCTCTGCCTGTGTTTCTCACCAGACTGTCAGTTCCATGAAGAAACGGGCGGGAGCCTGTTCCCCTCATCACTGAGACCCCGGCACTTAGGACAGTGCCCAGCTGATGCTGCTAGTTGAGAAGTGCTCAGTAAGTACTTGCTGAACGAATGTTTATCTGCTTCTGTTTCCTCTTCCTTGAATCAACCTCATCCCCAAATAATAACCAGCTTTCACCTCGCCCCTCTCACAGCAACTAACGGTGTCTCTGTTCTGTTCATACCCAAAGTTTCCATCACCCCCTTATCTATATCCACCCATCCACACTCAAACTTCGTGTCCCAGTCCCCTTCCTTTGTCACTACGCTCCCTCTCATCTATGCCACACTCAAGTTCACCTTGCCTTTGCCCCCTAACCCTTCACCTATGCCCCAAGGGCGACTCTCCGTCACGGTGGACACCGTCCTTCTTTAACTGAAACCTAAGCTTCCCCTACAGACACCACCCCGGTCAGCCGTCTCCCGCAGAGCTCTCCGGTCCTCCTCTTCCAAACCCTGCCACCGACAGGACACTCAGGGAGAAAGGACAGACTTTCTCTTTACTCCCCAATGCCACTACTGACCTCAAACAGTAAAAATAGATGTAGTAAGCTATTTCTAGGCACAGGACATGGTGACAAGTGCTTAACGTTGATTGTCAAATATAATCTTCAATATACCATTAGTCTGGTTTTACATTTAGCACAAACCTGGGCCACACTGAAAAAACATACTAAAGTATCTCAGGAAGTAAAAAGAGCTATGAATGGGGAGAGATGAGGTCAAGCCAGGAACTGGAAAACTGAGCACTACCATTCATCCATTCATTTGTTTATTCAACAAATATATACATATAAACACACACCCACACATGCACACCACGGGCCAGACCCTGACCTGTGCACACTGGGTTTATAATGGTGAACCAAACAGTCATAGCTTCTACCCTGCAGACCTTCACATAGAAGTTTCATAACCACACAAACGATGATAACATAGGATAATAATTGCTTTAACACACACTTGTTGCCTTCAGAGCACAAAGTAGGGACAGTAAAGAAAAACTAGAGAATGAAGCTTTTACGGGAAAGCCTGTAGAGCACATAGGAAGAGTCTGCCAGGTTGTGTACGAGTGTGCAAGTGTGTGCGAGCGTGTGTAGAGAAGGGGGTGGGGTAAGAGTATTTCAGGCAGAAGGAAGTGATGTGTATGGGCTTGAATAGAAGAGTGAACATGGCTCATTTGAGGCAATGAAAAAAAACAGTGTGGCTGAATTACAAGGCATGCATGGGAGAGTGGAGAGAGACGTGGCTGGAGAGGGAGTGACACGCAAAGCCATGGAACTTGATCCAAAGACAAGGAGGACCCACTGAAGCGTTGTCAGCAAAGAAACAACTCCATCCAATTTGTGTTTCAGAAAGCACACTCTGCTGCAGTGAGCAGAATGGACTGAACTCCATCTCACCCTTCCAGGTCAACAGCAATTTCAAGCACTGGGGAGTCCAGCCCCTGTGGCCGCTATAGCAGCAAGAAGTCTGCAGTGTATCGCGGCACATTCCAGATGCAGCTGCACCAAAAAGCACCCAGGCTCAGCCACTGCATGGAGAGCCATGGAAGCTGGGCCAGGGCTGGGCATTCAGAAAGCTCACCCCTGCCACAGAGGTTTGTCCACACAGAGGGGACAGTGCTGCCAAGCTCGGTTCCCTGGGAGGGGCCCTCACTCTCTCCCCACTTCCTTAGGCTGCAGGCTGTTAAGCCAGTTTCCATAAAGAGCCCCTCACCTCACTGGGAGGGAAAACTAGCTGTAGCCAGGCTGAGAGTGAGGGGATCCATATAGCACCTACCTCCCCTATTTATGAGCAAGCAGTTACTCTGCACAGAATGAGCAAAATGGCAAAAACCAACACGGCACCGATTAAATGATCCTACAAAATAAAACATGGAGGACATAACACTTGAGATGTAATGAAAAACATACTGGGAAAATTATTCACTTCTGAAGCTAATACATTTTAGAAAAAATTGGTTCTGTGCTCTCAAGACATCTGCACATATGTAGGTTTTATAAAGAAATGGAAAATAACGTAGGACATCAGACGCTGATGAAAAGAGGGAAGGCTGAGAGGCAGAGGATCTAAATGAGAAGGGTAATTATTAAAGCAAATAAGAATGCAATACAAAGAAAAAACAGGATTGGAAGCCATAAAGTACGGAACTGACACTGCACAAAAAGAACATAAGAAATGAAATCTTAAGAAGCTCTTGTAAATACAAAGGGAAAAGCAAGCAAGTTGAAATATTAAGAGAAGATCTGAGCTGTGGGGAAGAAAGATGGAAGACTCAATGCAAAGGTAACGGTTGTTCCTGAAGGCACTAAGGCATACAGCAAGGGCACTCTTTTCTGAGTTGAGAACAGATCTAAGTCTGCAAATTCAAAGGGCTCAACAAGTACTCAGACGGAAATAATAAAAAAAGAGAGTATACCTAGACAAATAGTGGTTGAAGACTTGTTTTGAAAGAGAGAGAGGGCAGGGTAGCTACCAAGGAAGAGGAAACCCCAATACTCTCCACAACAAGCAAAGGAATTCTCTAGGAGCTTCATGAGATTAATTTTTGACCCAAGAATGCAATACCTAGGGAGGCAAGTGAATCTTTTTCTTCTTCTGTCTCTTACAGCGCTTAGCATATATATAGGATGTAATAGCTCTTCAAGAAATATCTGTTACTGAAGCTACTTACAACCATTCTGTGGGAACATGAAAAACCATGAAGTGATGCTGGATCTTGCCAGGAATGGAACCAAAGCTAGTCACTGAGTAGATGCCATTTGTGTATGAAGCAACTAGATCAAAAGAGATTTTCTATATATCCAAGAGCTCTGAATATATGCCAACACGTACCTTTCCCGCAAAAAAAAAAAAAAAAAAAAAAATACTCAAAGGTTATGGCTATATGACTGAAAAAAATAATCAAAATAAAGAACTCAGGAATGAAAAAATTGTGACATAAATAGTATGATAGTTAATGCAAATCAAGTTTCATATAAAACTAAGTCTAAAAGATTAAAAATTAGGTTATAAAACATTGTGAATATCAAGAATTTTTTTAAAAAGATGCATGACATTTAAAATTCAATCATCATAATAATATTATGAAATGAATTTTTCTTTTTTTTAAATGAATTTTTCAATCCCAGATCATATAAACAAAATCTGCAGAGTGAAAGGAAAACAGAGAAGAGGAAATAAACGTATTCTAACTCCTCATTTTACATAGGAGGGAATCAGTAAATACAGTGTCATTTTTGACACAACTAATTAGGGAAGTTGATTGATTCAAGTCCAAATTTGCCTAAACATATTTTCCTATAAAAATGAAAATACTAGATACTATAATTTCAGTCATCTCATTTCTGTCTGTTGTGCTTATGGACCAATTTCCACTTCTTTGAATGACTTATGCACACGGCTTATATTCTCCTCCCTCTTTCCCCTCCTGTCTGTCAGGAAGTCAGCATAGGGCTGAGGGTAAATAAGGTCATCTGAGCCAAGAGTTCTTACTTTTGTCAAGTTGACAGACCTCCATATCCACTCCAGATCACAGCGCACGCACCTTCTGGACCTCTCTACAAGACACTCATTGTTCTAGTTCAAGATCTCACACTTGGCACTTCCACTCTCTGACTATAACTCCCTGTCTTCTTCCTTTCCCATTCCCAGCAACAAGTCCACCTAATTTACCCCCCACTAACAAGTATAAGAGTAACCCCCTCCCAACAAGCCAGTTCTTAGCCAACCCTCTTCTAGCTGCCTGATCTCCTAGTCTAGGCAAGGCTCTATGGTGGGTCACAGGAACAAAGTTTCTGTCCCCTGTAGCTCTGCCCTGTACCTCTCTCTCTCTTCCTCTTTAGGAAACCCTTTCTGTGCAAAGTCTTGAAGAAGTTATCCAAACCCATTGCTAACTTTCCTCCTTCCTCAACACCCACTTCTCTCTTTAACTTCCTGCAGTTCAGCTTCTCTTCTTTATATTAAAACTGCATTTCAGAAGATTTCTAATAACTTCAAAAATTCGGATTAATGTTTTCCATTTATCATACTTATTTGAGTCCACTGGTTGTCACTCATTCAATAACCATAGTTTGTTAAAAATCTGTCCTGGGAATGTCAAAATAAGAGCAGTTCCCAATCTTCCAGAGGCTGACAGTCCATTAGGCGAGCTTAGCACCTAAGCCAGTAAGAGACATAAAATAGTACAGGAGCTGCCCAGAGGCACGAGACTTGAGTCAAGGGCAATCTTACAGTGCTGATATCTTTGACTCGGTGACACTATCATGGCCCAGCTCTCTTCCCACCTATCATGCCTCCCCTTTGCTCGCCTTCCTTCTTTGGATCCCCTTTCTCGTCCATTTCTGAAGTGCAGACATTTCTCACACTTGACAGCAAAGAAAATGAAATTTGAGATGCATTTTCCCGTTTCCCATGCAGAATATAAATGAGAATACATTTGTAGTGCCAGATATAATTAAATAGTTTCTACTTTCAAACAAAAAGCTTCATCCCTATAGTTTTTTCTTTTAAAGCAGAAAAGAGGAAAGTGGTTGTGAGAAAAGCCTCATGCTAGAGAAAAACTCATCACCAGCTAGAGGCTGGACTGAGACAGGAACATCTAGTTCAAAACTAAAATACCATGAAAACACTCCCTTCCCAGACACAAGGAGCTCATGCACCACCTCTGGCATATGTACTTGCTAATTCATGCCAAACGTTTTTACTGAAATTGGAGCAACTGACAGCAATGGAAATCTTAACCGACTCTTTAGGCTCATCATGCTATAAATGAGAGCTGAGAGAAAATTTGGTCAGTTTTATGTGACTCATATCCACCCAACTTCCATTATTCACTTCTGCTTAATATCCCAAAGCACTATTCCAAGATCAGCCTGAAATTCCATTTCAGGAATGATAACAAGTACAGGAAAAGAAATCATGTCTGCCCTCGTAATGAACTCCAAACCAAAAACAGCCACAGAAAGCAATTTGTGGATGGAGCTTAGAGTCCACTTTAATTCTGAAGGAAATGAACCTTTAAAAAGAAAATCCCAGGAACAATCTATGTAGAAAAAACATTAATCTACATTGCTCTAATTAGTTTTGGGGCCTTTAAAAAGTTTTTCTTTCACAAATAGACATCTACCAGAGCAGCACTTCTCTGACAAGATGGTCGGGGGCCACATAGAGTATACTAAAGACCTTTATGTTCAGGCTTCATCAGATCCTTAGGTCGACTTCTGTTTCCTGCAGGGTCATCATTCAGATTTACCTCTACAACAGCATTTCACTGCGCAGAAGCAAACTATCTGCCCTTTCCGTCCGGACATCTCCCTGTGCCAACAAGTTCAAGTAAAAGGTTGCAGAGTTGTCACTTTACCATTGCTGTAAGCTTCACTTTTTTTCTTTTTCGTCGTTGCTGTCCATGTGCGTGAGACTGTGTGTGCACACGCGCGCTCACATGCGTTTACAGGTGAACGAGCTTCTGGGGACACATGAGGAGTGGATGCGGGAACCTCAGGGCATGTCCTCTAGGTTCTGCCTCATCTCTGGCTGCCCCTTCTTTCCACATTTGCTGGACTCTTTTGGAGAACACCAACCCTCACCTCACTTCTGCTTTTAGATATCTTGTCTAGATGCCTCTCAGACATCTGGAACACTCCAGCAACCCTGCCCTAGTGGCGCTCTAGCCACAGGCCCACAGGACCCGGGAGCAGTGGAGGAGTGCTCTGCTCTGCCAAGGTCACACCCTTCTTGCTATGAAAGGCCCGAGATTTAAGATGATTCTTTCACCCCTGTACAGTCCTTGGCACCACAGTCCAAGGCTCTAGAATGTCTCAGCTTCCCAGCTCCTCGGAGGTACTGCTGTCATTCCAGGGACATTAGGTCAGGTCTGTGGTCTCCATCTCTGCATAGAGGGCCCCCTCCAGTCCTGGCATCATCACCAGCCTGGTTGGGAGGGTCACCTCTTATGCTTCCTCCATGTGTCATATGGACAACATCAGACCCCACAGATCATCCTGCTGTGCAGATTGAAATAACCCACCTGCACGTTTAGCACAGTGTGGTTCCTGGTACGATATGTACTGACAGGAAATGATGATATTTTTTCTTTAATTGTGTAATATGATATGCAGAAAGGTGAATAATATGTAAGTGTAAATTGCAATGTTATAATTTAACATGTAAGCACCACCTGGAACATTCCTAATTCCCAGAGGCTTCCCACATGCCCCTTCCTGATCATAGCTCCCCTCCCGCCCTTAGCAATTACCACTATCTGATTTTCATGATGTTCAGTCCTTACTTTATAATTTTCTGTTTATTGTGAACTCCTAACAGGTCTGGCTTTTAACCAGTAATCATACAATATATGTTTTCTTATGCCTGGCTTTTTTTTTTTTTTCACTAAAAATTATGGATTTAATAGTCAATAGTGATTCATCCATTTCCATTGCTAATGAAATATACCACAATTTGTTTATCTGTTCTCTTAATGATGGACATTTGGGTTGTTTCCACTTTGTGGCTCTTGGGCACAATGTGGCTATGTTCCTTCTTGTACGTGTGTCCTGGGCAGAGGACCACTCATACCTGTGCTTTGGGTTACACACAAACAGTGGAATTAGTCCTATGTTTAGCCAATCTAAGCATTTTGGGGGTTAAAAAAATTGTAAAATGAAAGAGTCCCCAGAATAGGGGGAAGGGAAAGGGGTGAGAGGCTGTTTGCCTGGGGAGAAAGGAGGGTGGGGGATTAGAGACCAGGGCAGGGTGTGTGTACAGAAGGGGCTTCAGAGAGTGGTCGTCAGTCTTTGGCAAGAGAACCACCACGTGGTTCAGCTCCCATCCTTCCCTTCCTCTGCCTCCTTCTTCCTCCCATATGTTGCCTCCTGTCCCGTCCCTTTCCTCAGCCCTTTCCTTCCCTCTTCTTGCCATCCTCCTCCCTCCCCTCCTCTTCTGTCTTCTTACTGCTCCTCCTCCACTTCCCTAACACACAGGGCAACGGTACCCGGGGCACTGGAAAAGACTACCGCAATCTGAGAGAAAGATAAGGGAATATTTTGCACCAGCCGGAGAAGCACAAATACATTTCTCTCTGGTCAGGACCTGTGCATGAGGAGACCGAGTAAGATGGCGCCACCTGAGGGGCTGAGCCTCCACAGCCTACTCCCGAGGACTGGGCAGCGTGAGACTTAAGGTGACCCCTGGGATGGTGGGACCAAGTGTCAGGAACCTTCGGACACCCAGGGGTAACATCCAGCCCACAATCTCCCAGGAACTTTGAAGGCAGCAGACATCTCGCTTCAGTGCAAGGCGAGTTCCGAGGGAAGCACCACGGCGCCCTCTTGTGGTCCCCGAGGGATCTGCAGACAGAGAGCCATACGGACCGGCGCGGCCTTTCGGACGAAAGAGAGTAAGACCAACTTATTCTTTCGGTACAGTAGGCACAGGAAAATGTTTTAATTCATTTTAAAATAAGGATAAAAATACAAGGAATCAGCAGTTGTAGTGCAACTGCTGTCCTGTTGTCCTTCGTGGCCTCCAGAAGGAGCTTCCTTCCTCTAGGGAGTGGGGTTCCACAGCAGAGTCCCTCAACCTGAGCCTTGGGCTCCGACAGTCCAGCCTCAGCTCGCCTCTTTCCTTTTAGTGCTGAAGGTTCCCAGAGCCCAGGGGAAGGATGTTCTCTTGAAGATCGCAGTTGCTGCCTCTTGTGTTCGGGGAAATAACGAAGAGAGACACAGTATGCCTCTTGTCAGTGACCCAATTTTCTCCAAATCCACAGGATAAGCTGAAGTGAATAAGAGTTTACAGAGGGCGGGTCACTGAAGAGGTCCCTGTGGAACAGGGCAGCACAGGGGTGGCTCCTGAGCGAGTGACCCCACCACACAGCTCCCCATCCCACACAAGCTTTGTCCCTCATTGCTCAATACATGAGGTATGGCATTAACGTTTCTTTTAACAGCACTCCAAGTAAATCATTGCAACATGACTTTAAGTAAATCACTTGACTTTTATTAGCTTTCATTTCTCCTCAGGTTAAGAAGACTGTGGACAACAATGTTTTTCTACCACACAACGTACTTTTGAGCTATTTCACACAGCGATATCATCCCTCAGTTCGTTAGGTAGTGAGATGGAGGTGGACCCCAACTTTGAAAACTGTTCTGCCCTGTCTTTCCTTCACTTAGTCATGAATGCTTAGTGGAACCTGTGGAGTTGGCCATTGTCACCGGTGTGAAACCACAAGCTTAGGCAATCCAGGAAGGTCATAGCCATGCCATGGGAACCTCCCACATCCCAGGCTGGCAAACCAGGAGTAGGATGTAGGTTAGGAGATGACCCTCTTTTCTGCCACACCTCTCTTCCTGACCCCCAGCTGCCTGACCACTAAACAGTACTGTGTACACTTGACGTATATCTTCTCCCTGGCCATGACCTATATTTTCCCTTGGCTCTCAGAGGTCATTGGTATGTGCCAACACAGGCAGACCTAGTATCGTTTTCCACAGAAAATGCCCTTGTGTCCACTCTTCTTGAAAATGAATAGCATCCTATTGACTACATGCATTCAGGGAGATACGTAGGAAAGTTTTAAATGACTCAGACAAGTAGGAAAGAGACCCTACGGAATTGTAGTGAAATTCATAAGTTACATATACAGGGTTTAATTTTCATAGAAATTAAAAATCAAAACAAACCACACATATCAATGGAGGATGAAGCAGGGAGAGAGATGTCAAAATTGCCTTCAATTTACAGGAAACCCAACGTGCTGCCTTGGAGGGAAATTGAGTCTACATTGTAACAGGATATGTGAATGGCGATACTAATGGGCAGGCAGGAAATATATGCTTTCACTAAATTAACTAGGTATAATCCAAATAGAGTATCATCCTCAGATTTTGACTCCACACTCTCAAAAGTATGTGAAAGACTGGTAAAGACTAAAAACAAAATGTGTTAAAATTTTACATATTCCTTTGAGGAAAAACCCCAAGGACAATTTTCACTGAAACAAATTGATGGATGATTTCAACAGAGGCCTCCGTAGAAAGAAGATGAGAAACAGTGCTGCCTTGACATTTTTCTCTGCACATGCAAGAATGAACGAGGAGAAAGCCTCAAAGTTTTGACAGAATGTGTGGAAGGATCAGCAGAGGGAAGCTCATCCTGGAAGGGGCTCCTGGAGGGACGGTCCCTGTCATTGGAGACCTTCAGAGAGAAGCCCAGTGGCCCCAGGGCTCTGCCACACTGAGCCTTGTCTGTGAAGGTCAACAGCTCCAAGGTGACCTATGGTGGGGCCCTGTGGCACTTTCTGACTTATGAGGGGCATCTCAAGAGACTTTTTTCCAACCTGAAGAGAAGAATCACAGCTTCCTCATACCCACCATAATTTTAAAACACCTTTGTTTTCTATAGATTTATTCACTGTTTGTTTTCTTGTCACATACTTTTGGGATCCTGCACTTCTCCTCATGGCTCTGGTCCCCCTCCCACAACAGTCTCCAGGGCCCAGAGGAGACAACAAAAACATTGTTGTCCACATTCTTCTTAACCTGAGGAGAAATGAAACCTAATGAAAGTCAAGTGACTGACTTAAACTCACATTGCAATGATTTACTTGGAGTGCTATTAAAAAAAAATGTTAATGCTATATGTCATATATTGAGCAATGAGGTACAAAGCTTATTAGCCAGAACCTTCTGAGCATGGTAAAGCTAGCTTTCAGAGTGACGATTGGTTCTTGAGTCACTTGCATACTGGGAACTCATTTTTTTCCATAGGAATAAGTTAAAGCAGAACATATTCTATATAAAAATTTTACCATGAATACTGAGAACAAAGAGCACTGGTCAGCTCCGGTGGTGTGCGTAGAAACAGTAGTCTCCCTATGCACTTAAATAAGCTAAACATATGCCTTCGCCTCTAAGACCATGTAATAAAAAAGGGACTTTCAATTTATAGATTAAGATGACTGAAGTTGATGACAAGGATCAGAAGGTATCAGAGAAATATGGTTTTGGACTTTTGTAGTTGCAAATGGGCACATGGAAAAGAACAACATATGTTTTTGGAAGGCAATTAAGAAGCATATTTGGCCATGAAAGTCACTAAATACCATTTAATAGAGAATCTGCCAATCACCTTTTACACTGATTATTCTAGTTTGTTTTTGGCTAACAGGGACTATTGTATGAAAGGTCAGGGAATTGTGTATGAGCACATCCACCCAAAGTGGAGATAACATAAGAGATTGGATGGACAAATCAGACTCACAAAAGTCATAATCTTGTGTAGTATCCAGTTTTACTGACATTTTCAAGGACAAAATTAATTGTGAGACACAAGCAAACCAACAAGAAGTCTGAGACACCTACACTAATCACAAGAGCCTTCTTCCCACATCAGGACATGGTCTGGAGGAAATGGAGATGGTTTTGGTCACCTCTATTTGTAGTTACATAAACCATGTGATACTTCCCAGGGAACTAAGCCACAGAAATCCACAGATTCTGTTTGATTACAAAATCAGTTGTACATAGACCAGATGTGTCTTACTAAATGCATTCCAGAGGTAAGGGCTCTCCCAATAGTAACTATCATGAAGGTGTTTGCCAGGAGGTTCATTGCTGGGTGTTCATAAGAAAAATTGACTGGGATACCTTTCTTTCCAGCAGCCCTCCACTGAAGGGAGATAATAGCAACAGAAAGAAACACTGTTTCCTTTCCGTTCCCAAACTATCCAGGGGGAGTTTTGGCCACCGCCTATAAATCAGCAGGAGTTCAATTGTCTTACTCTGAGAAAAGGTAAGATATTTTCTCCTGGTATTTCTTGTTATTCAGTGCCAGATTTCAGAGATAGCTAAGAGTATTATTCTCAGAAATAGCATGTTGCAATCCTCTCTGGCATCATAACCTACTTATGAGCACACATCTGTTTGCTATCATCACCTCCATTTACATTTTATTACCAGTTTGACCTGCATCCTTTCCCCAGTAATGGAGCCAGCTCAGATGTGCTCTATAACCTGGAGGTGGGGCCAAGGAGAAGCATAAGCAAGGCTATAATGGGGCAGCATCCAAAGGTAGCCATAATGTGGCCATGTGCACTTATAACCCAGCCTGAACTACCATTAGGAACATGCACTACCGTATTTAATGGCATGACTGTGGTGTATTGTTCCTTGATATCTACCTCCCTGGTAAAATATGTTTAGACTTGAGCAAGGGACCACAGGATCAGGCAAAATGAAAGAAAAACCGTGTGTGACGGGAAAGATTCTAAGCTGCACTGAGTTGCATAATTTCATTCTCTCTTGGCCCCTCATTTCCACCTGTAAAACCAAGAAAAGTTTTCAGTGAATTTCTCACTTTACTTGCCATTAAATTCAATGTGAGGACACAATAATTTAATGCATTAACCAAAACTTTGAAATATTTCCCATATCCTGTTTTGAATACCAAGTGTTTCAGTTGCCCGTTCCCATTTTCGTTGAGACCACTACAGTTAGGGTGAGAAATAAAGTGGTATGGCCACGTAATATTGTGTTTGTCTATTTCTGTACTCAGAGTATCATCTGCAGCCAAACAAATCCCAGAAAGTCCTGTAAATTCTAAAAGTGCATTGTCTCTGGGTTGAGCTTGGGAGATGAGAGCCAATACTTGGGATTCTCTTGGAGCTCAGAATGGCTCTGGATGTTGCAGGATAAGCTGGCTGTGGGAACCATAAACACGGCTCGAGGGAGTGCACACACTGTATGATGTGATTCGTGATGTTGTAGGGGAGTGTCTTAGTCTGGGTCGTGTTGCTATGAAGGAGCCCCTGAGGCTGGGTAGTTTACACAGAAAAGAGGTTGATTTGGCACAAGGTGGTGCCAGCGTACAGGGAGCTGGCATCTGCTTGGCTCCTGGCAAGGCTTTTGTGCTGCATCACAACCTGGCTGAGAAGGTCAAAGGGGAAGTGGGCAGGTGTGAAGAGGGACCAAGTAGGGAGCCTCGCCTTTAAAACAACCCCCTCTCCAGGGCACGAATCCATGCCATGAGCACTCATCCTGTCTGGGCAGAATGTGAACTCTCTACTGCAAAGACAGTACCAAGCGTCCCATGAGGGATCCGCCCCCGTGACCCAAACACCTCCCACTAGGTCCAATATTACCACACTGGGGATCAAATTTCAACATGAGTTTTGTAGGGGACAAATAAACCATATCCAAGATATAGCAGAAAGGAAAAGATTTCCTTTCCCCATCCAAGGTTCATGGCTAAGGCCCCTATAGCAAAGGATAGGTTAACAAGAGAAAAACATACATATTTGCTTAATGTAAGTTTTACATAGCTCAAGAGTCTTGTTAAGAAATGAAGACCCAGGCTGGGCACAGTGGCTCACAAAGCCTTTGGCTTTGCATTTCATTGGCTGGAATGTCAGGCCCACAGGCACATGAAACTGCAAAGGGGATGGGAATGTCATCTTGCTTGTGACCAGGAGAACAGGGACATTTTACCATTAAACAGAACTGTGGTGAGTTTTTATTAATCTTGTGTCAAATTAAATAACTTAACTGGAACTGTTTAATGAAAAAACTTAATTGCAAACCTGAGGAAGAACATTACTGCATTACTCCCTTCCAGGCATTTCTGTTGGTATAAGGGACCCGAGTAGCATCGATCTGAAACAGGAGGAGTCGCTGCTGACTCACGTGCTCACTGTTGGCCTCCTTTGCTTTGCATCTCAGAGAATGAGATAGAACCACCCTGGGATTAGGGACAGGGAAGAGCTTTTTAGGCCTCTGGTCAGCTTGGGTTACTAGAATTTCCAATTTTGGGTTACTATGCATCTAAGGATTAGGAGGACTATGGGTCTGATAGTGTCTCAGTGAGCAGCAGACATGGCCCGTGTCCCGTGTATGTGGCTGTCTGCTGCTCACTGAGACACTATCAGACCCATAGTCCTGCTAATCCTTAGATGCATAGTAGGGGGGGCTTTTTGAAAATACTGATGCTCAAACCACACCCAGGTCCATTTAAATAAGAATTCAACGTGTTGGGTCAAGGTGTTCATGCTAATTCAAAGCTCACCCAGTGTTCATTATATGACAACATGATTTAGAACTACTCGGTAGACCTACCCTACTTCACACCATTCTTTCTGCTTCTCTCCGTGTCCCCTTCCATGGCTTCAACCTCGCTGGCCTTCAAGAATTCCGTCTTCCTTCTGACAGTGTCAGGTAAATCACTCACCTTCTAAACTGGGTGTGTCTGGGGCAAAGATTGTCTTGCATTTTTGTCCATCTTCTGGAACTTCATAAAACTGGCCCCAAGTTTGATTCACTGCAGTGCTCTCCTATATTCTCTGGCTTCAGATTCACCTGAGTTCATTTTTCTACCTCTCTAACTGAACATGTAGAAGCATTAAGAGGCGTAAACTAGGGGGTCCCAATGCCTGAGCACCTCATCCTCTATGCATATTTGAAATCCTGGTCTCTCATGGAAATTTTCACTCCATAGCCCATGACACGACTCCACTTCCTCCCCCTGCCTTGTGGTCCTTCTAACTGTGGCCCCAAGTTCTTATCCAACATCACTTCCCCCCACTCCCTTATACGAATCCTCCCCTGGAGTCAGGCTGCCCCTCCCTGCCCCCAGCCCTGCACCCAGGGCCTTCCAGTGTCCTGGTCTTTGTCCACAAGCTCCTCCCTCGGCCTGGCGTCCCTCCACTGTTGCTCAAGGCACAGTTTGCCAATCATTAACCATCAGTCACACAGGACACTCACTAAGATTTTACGATAGTTGATATTGGGCTGATGCAGAAATCATCTTGAAACAACAAAACTCCTGGTGAAAGACGGGTCAAACCTGGGTCTCCCAATTCTGGTCCTATGCATTTGCTATTTAGACTATAAAGCTGTATGAATGTTTTTAATTATCACTACTTAATTTCATCATGTTGTTTTATCTGTCTTTTCCAGAATACTAAGTCTTAGTAAGCTTATGCTTTGAATAGTCTTTGCATTTACTGAGGAAAAGGGAAAACATTTTCTCAAACTTCCAAAGTACTGTACATATTATTAGTTGGGCATGTGGGGAAAGTACTCAGTGAAAGATCAAGTTACAATTTCGTTTACATTCGTGCTGTTTCCACCGGGGTTTTACCTGAAGGGAGAGGATGGGAAGGGCAGACCATCTGTGGTACCGCTGCTGTGGTCCCAGCTGTGCACACTATTCACACGTTCTCACAGGGACCCCACGCAGGAGGCATCCTTGTAGCATTTGAACCTGCCTACAGAGATGAATTGCCCTCTCCTGGCCTGTGTTTAATGATGCCCTGGCAGGGCCGTCCCCCCAACACTCATCTCACTTCTGAGGCTTCGTGTCTGGTCATTTCCCTTCCTCCTCACGGGAGCCCAGTCCTGGCAGGGGTGGTTCTGAGACAAAACCTGCAACTTTACAATGGCCCCAGGACAGCCAAGGTGAGAGCAGAGACCCTGGGGACAGGGGTGGGAGAGACAAGGACCTTGAGTCTCTGGCTGATGGCCCACAGAGCGTCATGGAGCTGCGTCTCCACCGGGAAGGCAGGAGGAGCCGCTGGCCCTGCTCACTAAGTGCACCCAGGGTCAGTCACTGGGGAATGGGTGGAGGGGCCGCAGCAGTGCTTTCTACCAGACTGGCAACTTTCCTGTTTAAGCCTAAAATTAGCTCAAAATAATTTACTACAAAAGAGAAAAGGAAAGGGTGAACAACCCTCACAGCCTGGTCACTGGCTGATCCAACTGCAGAACAATGGAAAGATCCTGAGCCGTGGAGTCAGGCAGAGGTGGGCCAATGTTCCCACCGCCGGGCAAGTTGAGTCACCTGTTGAGCCTGGGTGTCCTCAGCCACTCAGCTTCAGTGTTAGACACCACTGCCTACTTGAGAGTGTCCCTTGAGGATTGAATGGGTTATAGTGTATACGGAGCTCCCTGGCAGGGGCATGGCATACAACAGATGCAAAATAAGTGTGCATTTCATTTCTGTGTTGTGAATCACTGTGATCCTGGGAAAAGCTTCTGCTTCCTTGAAGCTCAGAGAGAAATGGAAAACAGGAAGGAGGATGGTCCCAGCATGAAAAGGCAATTGCTGACCAAAATAGGATGGAGGACAAAATTTTTAATGGTTAATTTTGTTACAAAATATTCAGATGTATTGGAGGACATCACACAGTTGCTTGCTCTTACTGCAAGACAATTTGATGGGTAGATTCCTAATAATCCACATAAAACTCCCACAATAGAAGTACACAAACTAGAGAGAATTATGAGAAATGAAGATTGGATTTTTTTTTCTCTATACACCCTACAAAGCTGCTACTTTAAAGGGCTCTTACTCAACAGGAGGGATGGTCTGGAGATCATGGGGATGGGAACTGCTCTGCCCGGCTCATAACTCAGACCAGCACACTGGTTGTTGATGGTTTACATGAGAATGTAACACAGAGACTAGACACAGGATTGAAACTACAAACCCACATGGCAAATATCACTTGTGCTGCACAGAGGATGCAAACTATGGCCACATGTAGTGGATGGGACACTAGACTGCTTCAGCTGGAAGGAAGCCACCTCAGAGGACATAGAGAATCTGGCTTGGGATACAGGAATCATGAGAACAGACCTCCAAAATAACTGGACAAAACTGCCGGCACATGTGGATGGCCAGAGAAGAGTGGAGGGCATGGCTCAGGAAATGCAGGTGGCAGCATAATTTCATGAGAAAGAGCTGTCTTAGAGAAGAAGGTCTGTTATACAGATTTCTCCAGGTGAGACTTTGCAATTATCCTTGACCTTTCCTCCCTCTGCTCTGTCCTGATACCAACAGCATAGCATGCTCTTGGGAGAAGGGGCCGGGTGAGAGGGGAGCAACCAGGGACAAGAGAAGAGCAGAGCTCCACACATGTGATGCCTGTGCTTCAATCTGGATCCAAGAGCCACATTCAAAACCATGAGTCTTCAGTGCCTGCCTGCAGGGATGGCATGTCTCAGCCTGTTCTGCACAAGCTGCAGGAAACAAATTGCACAGAGGCTGCCTGGGAGACCAGTGGAGCTTCATGACCTTCACAATGGAGGACTCATAGGCCACCTGCAGAGCAGGGCAGGCTGCCATGCCTCAGTGAGTGCGAGGTGCTCCTGTAGGGATGGTGGGTGTCAGACTGCTCAAGGTGAACTAAAGGAGCCCAGTAACCTTCAGCCAGTGAGTCATGGGGAGCTTCGTGCTCTTCCACCTCTGGCAGCTCCCTGCTGAGCCTGGTGGGTGGAGAAGACTGAAGATCAACACCAATTTATCTGTAAACCTAGAACTGTTCTAAAAAATAATGTACACTATCTGGGTGATGGGCACACTTATAACTTTGAGTCAGGCAGTACAAAAGCAATCCATGTAACCCAAGCATTTGTACTCTGTAACATTCTGAAATTTTTTTTAAAAAGTCTATTTTTTTTTTAAAGCTAGGATGTGACAGCCCCAAATCAAATTTTTGGTGCCATCCTGTTATTACATGGTTAATGCTGCGTGTGGAGGTGCACCAACCTGGAGTCTGAGCTGTGATTTCCATTCCTGTGCCTTCTACTTCTGGCCTTGGGAGTCCCTCTAGTGGAGACAGCCTCAGAGCGCCAGACAGTACAGGGAGACCAGAGGCATCTGCTAAGGACAGGGAGACACCACCCCAGAGGGCAGAACCCGGTGCATGCTAGGAACCACTGACACTCGGCAGCTGCCCCAGCGGTGCCCACAGGTCCCGGGAGAAGGGAGGCTGGAGGGGCTGAGAGCTGCAGGGTGTGCTCCCTGCCTGAAAGAGAGAAGTAGCTCTTGAGACTTTTGTGAATTTTGAGAGACAATCAGAACAAGAAAAATGAATGGAGGTAAAGAACACCCCTGGGTGGGTGTAACCTACCAGTCTTTTTCCAGTAACAGCTACATGCTAGCCAGTTATGCCACAGAGATGAAATATTGCAAAATAGCATACTGTCACCATGGGGTGAGAGTGTGCCCCCAACTCTTCCATCAATCTCCGAAAACACATTCAAAATCTGCTGGGACCAGAAATATTGAGTCTCGCCTCTAGGCAGGTTTGGGCATCAACACAGAGAAGCTGGGGCACTGGCCAGAACACCAGGCCAGGACCCCCCCGCATGCCTCAGCAGCCTCAGAGGCCGCCCAGCTGCAGGTGATGGCCGCGGCCCCTCGGGCTGAAGTCATCCATTTGCCCTTCTTCATCGTGTTTCACTCCTTGCACTCACTGCCAGTCCCTCAGGACCTGGCAGGTGGGCACATGGGAAGGACACGAACTGGCTGTACCCCTACCTCTCTGCCCTCTCCCCACGCCTCCAGAGGAGAACTCTGTGAGACAGGGACCTGAGATTTGCTCACGGTGATATCTCTAGCCCAGAGCAGGGTCTGGTACCTAATAGATGCTCAAATTGCTCAGTGAAAGAAGGTATTTGACAACAGGATCCTGGGGGAACCGAGAATTCCCCCGTGGCCTATACATTTTTAAGGATCACAGAATGGGAGGATGTGAAAGGCTTTCAAAAGTGGCATTCTTTTTCAATCATTATACTAGCAGTTGAACCATGTTTCTTCATCCTGGAAACTGGATGTCTAGAGGTGTCTAAAGGCACCATCTGAAACCATACAGAGCTCCCCAACTGGGATGTTGCAGCAGCCTTAGTCTGGAACAGGGTGGGCAGAGAGGGGGTGAACCACATAAGTTGGAGAGGAGAAATCAGGTGGAAGTGGGGCAGCAGAGTGAGAAGAGGCAGAGAAGGGGAGAGGGGACAGACTGGAAAGTGGGAAGGTTGGTGGGAGAGAGGGGGAGGACAGAGGGAGAGGGAGAGGGAGATAGAGAGGCATGTGCACAGCTAGCCACTAACGGAAAGTCCAGAAGAGAACACTGTCATCTACATATGTAAAATGACTTACACCTGACCACAGATCACAGCTCTGCAGGTCATGGGTGGCACACCCTGGTCAAGGTGTGATGTTTAGGAACCACATCTTCATTTCGAATCTGAATCGTAATAGAGAGACGACTTTCTGTCTGGTTGAAGCTGGAAATGCCATGTGATTTTTACCTTTTGGATCTGACAGCAATCTACTTTCTGCCCACCTTGTGGGAGACAGCTCTTGGCGAACCAAACGACAACAGTTCAGTGTCCAGAGGTGCGGAGACTTCTTCAATGCCCTTGAAAGGAGGAGTTGGCAGCGCCCCTAGGGTGGAGGCCAAAAGCATGAAGCACTGAGGCTCCAGACACCATCAGAAGGACAGAAAGAGTGAGTGCCTAGGTCACTGGGAAACTTTGCCTACATCTGCATGGGGCATGTGAGTTGCTTTTCATTGGACATGTTCTAGCCAGGTGTCCCAGGGACCCGCAGCATTCTAGATAATGCAGATCCCTATACTCTGACCCAGGGGGCACATGGAGCCACCAAGATCCTTCCACTTGGAACTCAATTTGCAAAGAAAAGGGCTCCTACTAGTTTCAGTTTCCTTGGACTTGGCAGTTGGACCTAGCTTTTCCAACAGGAACTGGAATGTGCCTATTTTGGGGTACCCCAGGTATGGAGTTGCCTTGGATCGGCCAGTTCTGCCCACCCTGGAGGAGTGGCTATTGGTGTCACCCCACCTGGCCACTCCAGAAGAAACCCCCAAAGGGTCCTGAGCACAGAGAAACGTATTCCTCATCCTCCCCTCAGACAGCAGCAGCCCATTCCTGTATTGGTCTGGACTGTGTGTGGGTGGTGGTGGGTGCGGTGGGAGAAGGAAGACGAGTGCTAGCCAAGGGGGAGAGGAGGAGGACGCAAAGTGTGGAGAGTTGGAGGGAGCTGGGGGAAATGGGTGAGGAGGAAGACAGCAAGGAAGACGGGGAGCAGGAGAAAGAGGGGGGATCAGGAAAAGAATGGGAGGAGGAGGAAAAAAAGGGGGAGGAGGAGGAAGAGGAGCTGCTAGCAGAAATCCCAGGATGTTGGCCGGCGGCGGTGGCTCACGCCTGTAATCCTAGCTCTCTGGAAGGCCGAGGTGGGCGGATCGTTTGAGCTCAGGAGTTCGAGACCAGCCTGAGCAAGAGCGAGACCCCCGTCTCTACTAAAAATAGAAAGAAATTATATGGACAGCTAAAAATATATATAGAAAAAATTAGCCGGGCATGGTGGTGCATGCCTGTAGTCCCAGCTACTCGGGAGGCTGAGACAGGAGGATCGCTTGAGCCCAGGAGTTTGAGGTTGCTGTGAGCTAGGCTGACGCCACGGCACTCACTCTAGCCCGGGCAACAGAGTGAGACTCTGTCTCAAAAAAAAAAAAAAAAAAAAGAAATCCCAGGATGTTCCAAATCCTGTACTGAAGGTCATCAGCGCATGGACAAAGGGAAGAGGACAATTGCATAGAAAAAGAAACGAACACCTTTTGGAAGGAGGCAGAAATTTTACATCAGGCCAGGAAACTCTAGGAACTCAGGAAGGGCAAGTGGATTTGGTGGAGGCCCACAAACCTCTTCCCTGTCCCTAATTCCCAATAGGGATTTAATCTCATTCTCGCAGATACAGCGCTACAGAGACAGGCAGAGAGAACGGGAGTCAGGGGCGACTCCTGTTGCAGGCCAGTGGTGTTTGGGTCCTGTCTGACAAGAAGAGATATTGGGAAGGAAAATCTCCAAACGACGGGGCCTGAAAAAGGACTTGTCCGACTCCAACGAGTCAGGAGAGCCTTCCCCGGAGGTTCCATGGTGTAATGGTGAGCACTCTGGACTCTGAATCCAGTAATCCGAGTTCAAGTCTCGGTGGAACCTTTCCGTTTGGAGCACACATTTTACTCTGGGGCCAGAAGTGATTCTGGAAAGCAAACTTGCGTCTCAAACACAGAATGAAAGAGTGAATGGAATGTGGTTTCTGCTTCCTCGTCTCCTCCACGTCCTGGTTCGGGGAAACGAAGCTTTGGGTCCCGGAAGGAAGCTCCGCAGGCCACAGGCTGCCCCAGGTCCCCGCGTCCCTCCTGCGTCTCGCTACGCGTACTCCGCGTTCTCCTGCCCCCTCCTCGGGAGTCGGGGTCCCAGAAACCGGGTTCTTACGGTGGCGGGTCCACACAGGAATTGACGCCACATGGAGTCGGGGAGACCGAGCCTGGGCGTCCCTGTCCTTGGCGAGCCCGCCTGGCCCCGTGCAGTCGGAGGCCCTGGCCCTGCAGCCAAGGGGTCCAGCGACCCAGCCGGTCCCCACACTCTGCTCCGTGGGACCCTCGGGCCTGGGAGTGGGGGGAGAAGAGTCTCCTGCACTCACAGGGCTGCCGCCCCGAATCCGAGGCCCCGAGGTTTCTTTCCCTCGCCCAGCTGGGTCGTTGCCGTGTCTCTCGGGACAGAAGATGATCCATGTGGGACACTGTGCTCCGGAGTCCCTAATCCCGCCCTCCGTTGGGGCGTGGCGGCCCCGTCCGGACGGCGGGTCCCGCCCTTACCTGCGCGGGCCGCATCTTTGCAGCGGACCCTCCCCCGCCAGCGGCCGCGGTCCCGGTCCTGCGCGCGTCCGGGGATGGCGACCAGACGCTGCTGTCGTCCCACACTGTGACCCCTGTCCCCGGGGAATCGCCTCTGTCAGTCCTCACACAGCCAGTGTTTGGAATCCGGCCGGGCCCCCGGCGTCCGTGGGGACCAGGGCTTCCTCCTCCGTGGCCGGCTCCTCCCCGCGAAGAGGAGCTGAGCGGTCCGAGGGGCGAGGGCACCCCGGGGCTACCTCTTCCTGCCGGGACCCCGCTCCCAGGAGAAGACGCCTTAGGACGGGACCAGATGGAGACGCTTCCGTTCTCCTCTCACCCACGGGAAAAGTTGGTCAGGGTTCCTGAAGGACCTTTACAAAATGGGCGCCGCCAAATCCCTCTTGTTTTGAAACTTTAAGCGGATACAAAGACTAAAACGTAAGTGTGTTTTGAGGGCTGACTCTGGAGGGTCTGAAGAGAAGGGGGTGAGGGACCCTGGAAGATAGTGAGGAATAGAGAGAGGGGAAAGAACAAAGAGGAGGGGGAGAGGAGGACGGAGGGAGGAGAAAGGGTGAGGACAGCCAGGAGCCAGGCGGTCACCCTGACAGCTCAGCTACTGCCTCCTGGGACCTGGCTCCTCACTGTGGGACACTCCAGCAGGAGGGTTGAGTCCCCTTTTTGTGTCCTGGGGACTGGGCTGTACTGGAAGGCCCAAGGCCCAGACCGTCTTGTGTGGCATTTGTCCTTACAAAGTTTCTCTTCACTGTTTGGGGGATGGGCTGGGGGTAAATAGGTTCACAGGTGACTGGGAGCCAAGTCAAGAACTTGCTGAATCCCCCATCTCTTCCCTTGCAGGACGACTGCAAGGCCAGGGCACCTAAGGCCACGAACATCCCCAGAGACTAGTCTGGGATGGAGATGCCCTGGCTGAGAACTGTGCACTTCTAGGGCAAAGAGTCTGGGGTCTGGCCAGGAGACTGAGCAAGGGGATGGTCAGATTAACCAGCAGGCTTCTGCACAGCAATGCACACACTCCTCTTCAACCCACCCCCCTTCCCAAATCGGGTCTCCTCCCTCCTCTCCCCAAGGGCCCTTTCCCAGAACTATTCCTTTCCTGGAACTGCAAGTTTATAGCGCACACGTTTCAGTCCCCTTATCTGGCCAACCATCTTTAGCTGCCCATGGCCAGGGTAGCTTCACTCCCTATCAAGACCTGAGCTCAGGATTTTACTCTGCCTCAAGGACAAGATGCCCCCTTCCTTTCCTTTCCTACCAGAACTGCCCTAGTTCAGGCCCCATCTCTGCCTGGTGACCAGGACAGTCCCCTCACCAGCATCCCCTGCCCTCCCCCCCCACGTTGGGAAGGGCAGATTCTCATTAGCTCCCCGCCCCTCTGAGCCCTCAACAGGTGTGTGTGGCTCCAGCCCATAGAGGTGTATCCGCAGTGGACATCTCTCAAAACTCTTTTTCCCCTCACCCTAAGTCTGTCTTATACTGCATATTCCCATCACAGAACTGACATGGTTTTCTTCTTGTCTTCATTTTGCCTACATTTTGCCCTAGTATTTGCTTGCCTCATTTTGCCCCAGCACCTGCTTCTTTCTCTCTTGGAACTATCCCTCCCTCTTTGGACAGTGTCTTCCTGGAACCATTCATGAAGATGCCCTGCTCAAGGAGAGGGGATTTGACCTGAGCTGAGCCCATCAGATCCATTACTTACCTGGAACAGGAAAACAGAGGGGGAGGAGTGACCAAAGATTAAGTAAATCCCTGAAGTTTATCCACCAGAGTGTCCCTGAAGATACTGGTCTTTTGTCCCTGCTATACATATCCAATGTGACTGAACTCTGAATAAAATTTATATAGTTATAATAATATAGTAACTGAACCCATCAAACTATGAGAAATATATATTAGAGGGCAGGGCAGTAAGAGGCATGTTTGAGTGTGGTGGTAATGATGGGCCAGTATTTGAAAGAGAAAGAATGCCTAAACTCTAAGATCAAAAAGTAATAATTATTTAGAGGTAGGGAGATAAATAAATAATTGGATATGATGAAGTTTGTGGGAGTACATCAGGGGACTGCTGGTGGCAATGGCGTTGATAAGACCTAATGTATATTGAACAATTACCATGTGACAGGCACTGGGCTCCATGCTTTACCTGCACATCTCATTTAAACACTGGACAACCTAACTACTCCGTTTTAGCCTGTTTTACATGTAGAAATGGAGGCACAGAAAATTAAAATAATTTGTTTAACTTCGAACCGTGGCAGATTAGGTTTCTTACCTGGAGCCTGTGATTTGGGTTCTGTTGTTCTCCATTTTAGGGATTTCCACTATGCCAAATATGAAGCTGAAACAAACAAACAAAACCCAACTTCAAGAAAGTGCTATTCCATGTCATTCTTTTTTTTTTTTTTTTTTTTGAGACAGAGTCTTGCTCTGTTGTCTGGGCTAGAGTGAGTGCTGTGGCATCAGCCTAGCTCACATCAACCTCAAATTCCTGGACTTAAGCGATCCTCCTGCCTCAGCCTCCCAAGTAACTGGGACTACAGTCATGCACCACCGTGCCTGGCTAATTTTTTCTATATATATTTTTAGTTGGCCAGATAATTTCTTTCTATTTTTAGTAGAGACAAGGTCTCGCTTTTGCTCAGGCTGGTCTCAAAATCCTGACCTCCAGCGATCCACCTGCCTCGGCCTCCCAGAGCGCTAGGATTACAGGCATGAGCCACCACTCCAGGCCCCATGTCATTCTTGATATTGGTAACATGTGTCTTCTTTTATCCATAATCAGCATGGTTAGGGGCTTATAAATTCTATTGACCTCAGAAAATAAGCTTTTTAATGTATTACAGAAATTAGAGGAAGAGTTGGAGATGGGAAGATGTGAAAAGGAGAGTTAGAAGGTCAGAAGAGTCACCAAGAAGGTAATTATGAAAGCAAATGTGGCCAGTTGCTGAAATGTGGCCACAAAAACCTGATAAAATTATATGGGAAGCTGCTACTTTTGTGGGTCTGAAGCCAAACAGATGGTGATGGGCCTAGTGCCCCTGTGGGTCGACAGTGCCAGCAGTCAGGAGGAAGAGCTAGACACAGAATGGAGGAGGGCAAGGAAAAGCTGGAACTCACCAGCATCTCTCCTTCTGTCCACCACCACATCTAACCACAACAATCCTAAGAGAGTATGGTATTCCAAAGATCACACAAATTTCTCTTTTGTCTAATTTCTCTTTGGGCTAACTCTAACTCAGAATGGTATAGTGAAGGAGATTCTGGGGGACTTAGTTTTAACGAAGCCAACTTGATACGGCACAAACCACAGTATCAACAACATAGACTTAAAGACAAGAAATATTACCAGAACTAAAGAGGGATATTTCATAATAATAAAGGGGTCAAGCCTTCAACAAAACATAAAATTTTTATTATGTATGCACCTGATACAAGAGCTTCAAAATATATGAAGCAAAAATGGACAGAACTTAAGGAAATCCACAATCATAATTAGAGTTTTAAACACTCATCCTTCTGTACTCTCTCCCCCCTCCTTTCTCCCTCAGCTGCTGTCCACAGGCACTCACCCACCTCTCTTTTCAGACCCTCCAAAGTGTGCCCCCCAAAAGCAGTTGTATTTTTCAGTCTTTTGTAACTCCAGAAAGTTCCAAAATTGAAAAATTAAAGAAAAACGCTCCTGAGCACCTGGCGGAGCACATTTCAACTAGGTAGGAAGATCTTTCAAATTCTTATCTAAATTTTTCTATGACTAGAAGAGAACAGAAACAAAGTTTTCAAGATCTTCTTCTCCGATGGTGTCTTCTTGGAGCAGATCCGGGTGGGACAAAGTAGGAGCCCCGCGGTCCGGACCTCGCCCCTCGGAGCCGCTCAGCTCGCCCACCCTGAGACGCTGCAATCCCCGCCCCGGATCTCTCTTTTTTGACAGCGTTTAGGGCTTGAAGGAGAGTCCTCCAGCCTGAGACGCCAAGACTAGGACAACTGCGGCCCCTGCTGGCCGCCACGGAGACTCAATCGCTCAAGATTCTGCCGGCTGCAGGAAAGAATACGGTGATAAAATGAAATGCACCCAACCTGCTTAAACCCACGGCCCGGAAATTTAGTCTCGCCACCCCACGATTCAGCAAGGAAACGCAATTTCATATTTAAGTTATTTTCTAGCCGTGCAGAAATAGGACAATCGGTCCAATTACCGGATTCCTGGGGTGAAAAAACTCTTGGGGTCTAGGATTCGGGGCGGCAGCCCTGTGAGTGGAGGAAACCCTCCCCCCGCCCCAGGCCGGAGGGTCCCGCCGAGCAGAGGGTGGGGACCTGCTGTGTCGCTGGGCCCCTTGGCGGCGGAGCCGGGGCCTCGGTTTGCACCGGGCCAGGCGGGCTCGCAGAGGATGGGGACGCCCAGGCTGGGTCCCCCCAACTCGATGTGGTGTCAATTCCCGTGTGGACCCGCCAACGTAAGAACCCGGTTTCTGGGACGCCGACTCCCTAAGAGGGGGCAGGAGAGCCCGGGGAGACGCGGGGACCTGGGGCAGCCCGCGGCCTCCGGGGCTTCCTTCCCTGGACCGAAACCTTTCGAGGAAGGGGAAATCATATTCCATTTAAGGAGCAAGAGAAAAAGAAAAGCCAGGTTCCACCGAGATTTGAACTCGGATCGCTGGATTCAGAGTCCAGAGTGCTCACCATTACACCATGGAACCGCGAGAATTGGGGCGTTCTGACTCGCTGAAGGTGTACAAATCCCTTCTCGGCTCCATCGTTCCGGAGATTTCCTTTCCCAGTACCTTTTCTTGTCAGACAGGACCCAAACACCACTAACCTGCAACGGGAGGAGTCGCCCTTGACTCCCGTTCTCTCTGCCTGTCTCTGTAGGTCTGTATCTCGGAGAATGAGATCAATTCCCTATTGGGATTAGGGACAGGGAAGAGCTTTTGGGGCCTCCACCAAATCCACCTGCCTTACCTGGGTTGCTACAGTTTCCTGGCCTGATGTAAAATTCCAACTACAACCGGAGTTTAGATTTACTGGGATTTCTCCTTCTCCTGCTCCTCCCTTTTCTCTGCTCCTCCTATTCCTCCTCCTACCTCTCCCTGCCCCTCGCTCTCTGCGCAGCACGGGCTGTCAGAACATTGGGAAGGGCTGCCGCAATGTGAAAAGGTGAGGGAACGTTGTTCACCAACCCGAGGAGCACAGCTGCTTCTCTGGTCAGGGCCCTTTGGGGGGCTTTGTTGGAGAGACAGATCGAGATGGCCCCAGCGGAGTGGCTGAGCGCCGCAGCCAGTCACCAAGGCCTGGGCAGCGCGGGGCTTAGGCCGGCACAGGACGATCCTGTAGTTGGGACGACCCCAAAATAAAGAACCTCGGATTCCACGCGGCTCACTGCTGTCCTGGCAAGGCCGGGAAAACTGAACCATCTAGCAAGGTTCTTTACTGCCCTGATTGAGAAAAGGCGATGATTGCCCGCATAGCGCCCTCGTGGCTACTTCGGTAGGACGCACGGTGCCTGGGGCAGCTGATGCTGAGGAAAGAAGGCTGGGCGATGCTCACGAGGAGAGAGTGGGGTGTTAGACTGTGTGGGAGTGGGGAGTGGAGGGAAGATTTTGGCCCTTAGGCTGAGTTATACTAGTCAGATTCAGTGGAGAATTACAAATGAGCCAGAGCTGTGGTTTATATAAGGTTAGCAGTGGTTGCCTCTAGGGAAGTTAGTGTGGAGGAGAGGAATTTAAGTTTTTTCTATGTATTCCTTTATCCTGTGAGTAACTTACAAAGAGATGAGATCTATGTGTTCCTTGTATTTAAAAAAATAGGAATAAAATAAGACAAAAAATGAAAGATGATTCAGATGCCAGTGTGGCAGCAATTTGATCAGGGACAGGAAAGGACATGTCTTTGGGGAGAGAACTCGGAGGGAGTCAGAGTCTGAGAAGATCCCAGGGAGTAAAGCTGGAGCTTGACACAGCCACCTGGGGCAGAGGAAGATCCCTGGCCACGGGGCGGAGCAGCTCCTCCTGCAGGTGAGTTCCTCTGAAATCTATCCTCACCCTCTTCTAAATGGCTCTCAAAACTACCTTCCTCTTGCTGAGGCTTGTGAAATGAAGGATTGATCACATGGGATAATGATTTCATAATAATTGAAACCCATTTCCCAGATTTAAGAATGCCCTGGTCATACATACACACAATGGAGTACTTTGCAGCCATAAGTATGAGGAATATCTCTATGAACAGATGCAGAGTTATTTCCAGGATTTTTTTTAATGTGAAAAAAAGCAAGGTACAAAGGAGTGTGTTAAGAAGGAAGGGGACATAGATATTCTGGTTTTACAGGAAAGATAGGCTGGAAAATAATGAAAATGTTTTTATCTAGGAGTGCATGGGAATGGATTCTAAGATACAGAAATGGAAGAGACTTTTCTAAGTAGATATCAATATACTTTTTATTTTTGAAACCATGTAAATGTCTTATATATTCCAAAAAAGAATGAAAAGTCTAACCTTAAAACTGAAAAGACAGAGCAAATGAACTTAACTATATATTAATATCAAATGATATTATAACCACATAGAATATAATTCAAGTAAATTTTGAAGACAGTGCTTGTCTCTACACTCACAATGGGGTATAGACTGAGGATATCTTAGTAGGTATTGATTGTAGTGGATTTTGTATAATAATTACCAAAATAAAATTAATAATAATAATTACCAAAATAAAATAACCTTACTTAGTAGCTTTATTGATTGTAGTGGATTTGGTATAATAATTCTGAAGCTGTTTTGTATATATTATAGGATGGAACAAAATAGTAAATACATTGATTTGTTAGGAATCAAGGTTATCAACTTGGGAGAAGGAAGACAAAAATATGAAATGGAAAAAGTTAAGGAAGAACCTTATGGTGTTGGATTGGAATTGGAGATATCTATATTAACTCATGATACCCATTGATAGAGTCTTGAAGCAATGGTACCCCAGAAACAATGAGCATATCTAGTGCCCACAGCTTGGTTTCTGAATACCATTTCCCACTAAAAGAAAATAGGATTTCTTGTAAAAATGACTGATTTTAGGGTTGATGAAGTAAAAGTACAAGATGAGCCTGGAACGTCTTGTTATGCCTAAAGACTAATAAGAACATGTCAAAAGATCACAGAAACCAATGTGAGGAGGTCTCCCTAGTCAAACAGACCATTGGAGCATCAAAAAAAAAGAATAATGTAATGTATTAAAACCTATAAAATAAGAAAGGAATTCATATCATATGCATGTTATATACACATGATATAATCCATGTAGTATCCTCAAAGAAAAGATGAGAGAAGGAACGGTGTACCTTATAGAAGAATAGCAGTTAGTAAGTATGGGAGGAAAAATAAGATTATTTCTGTTACAGAATCCAGGATTACCAAACCCAAGGTCACTAAGATTTTCTCCTATGTTTCCTTCTAAAAATTTTATAGTTTTAGCACAATTAGGTCTATGAAAATCTCAGGTAAATTTTTACATATGTCATGAGGAGAGAACTGGATTTTGTTTGCTTTTGTTTTTCCCATATGGCTGTCCAGTTGCTCCAGTGCCATTTGTTGAGTAGATTATCTTTTTTCACTGAATTACCCTGGAACCTTTGTTAAAAATCAACTGACTATAGATGTATGACTATTTCTGAACTCTCTACTTTGTTTCATTGATCTATTTGTCTACCTTTAGACTGATACCACATGGTCTTGATTGCTATAGTTTTATAGTAAGTTTTTAAATTCTGTAGTGTTATTCCTCTAACTTTGTTTTTCTTTTTCAAAGTTGATTCAGCTATTTTTGGTTCTTTGAATTTTTATATAAGTTTTAGAGTCAGTTTATCAATTTCTCCAAAAATCTGTAGTGGTATTTTTTTTTATTATGATTGCACTAAACCTATAGATGCCCACTTTAAATAGAAAGACACAAATAGATTAAAAGTGTAAGGATGGAAAAAGATATATTATGCTAACACTAATCCAAAAAAGCTAGAGTGGCTAAATTAATATCTGACAAAGTAGATTTCAGACCAGGTTTAAAGAGTCATTTGAACCTGATAATGGGGTCAATTTATTAAGAGCCTGTAACATCGTAAATGTTTTGACACTGAATAACAAAGCTTCATAATATACAAAGCAGAACTGATACAACTTTAAGATTTAGACAAATCTGCAATCATAGAGATTTCAGCCACTCTCTCAATAACTGGTAGAACAAGTAGACAGATTATTAGTAGGGAAACAGAAGACTTGAACAAAACTATCAACCAATATTTCTAATTGACATTTATAGAATACACAAGGCAAAAGAGTAGAACACATATTCTTTTCAAGTGGACATGGAACATTTACCAAATTAGACCATATTTTGGGCCATAAAACAAGTCTCAATAAATCTAAAAGCATTCAAGTCATACAAAATATGTTTTATGACCACAATGGAATTAAATTAAAAATCCATTATAGAAGATACATCAAAAATCCTCAAATATTTGGAAACTAAATATAACACTTCTAAATAACCCATGGATCAAAGAAGAAATCAGAAGGAAAATTTGAAAATATTTTGAACCAAATGAAAATGAAAATGTATCAAAATTTGTGGAATGCAGTGATATTTTCACCAGACATATAATTCTTGGTCGATAGTTCCTTTCTTTTAGCACTTGAAAATTGTCGTGCCACTTCCTTCTGTCCTTCATAGTTTCTGATGAGAAATCCATTGTCATTCAAATTATATTTCCCCATTAGGTAAAGTGCCATCTCTCACTGCCTTCAAGATTTTTTTCTTTAGTTTTCAGAAGTTTGACTATGATGTGTCTAGGCATTTCTTTGTATTTATCCTATTCAAGAAGGATTTACTCACCTTCTTGAATCTGTAGGTTTCTGTGTCTTGCCAAATTTGGTAATTTTCAGCCATTATTTCTTTGAGAACTTTTTAAGCCCCGCCCTCTTCTCTTCTTCCATGACTCTAATGACAGGAATATTAGATCTTTTGCTATAAGATCAGATCAGTTCTCTGAAGCTCTGTTCATTTCCTTTTAGTCATTTTTTCTCTGTTGTTCATATTGGGTGATTTCAGTGGTTCTATATTCCAGTTCACCAATTCTTTCTTCTGTTTCCTCCATTCTGTTTTTGAGCCAATCCATTGAGATTTTATTTTGCTTATTGCATTTTCAATTCTAAAATTACCTTCTGGTTCTTATTTATATCTTTTATTTATTTGCTAAGATTTTCTATTTCTTTGATAAGACTTGTTTTTTTCATTTGTTTTGAGCATGTTAGTAATTGTTCATTGAGGCATGTTTATAATTGTTTTAAAATCCTTATCAGATAATTCTAACATCTATGTCAATTTATTGTTGTCGTGTGTTAGTTGTCTTTTCTCATTGAAATTGAGCTCTCTCTGGTCTTGGTATGACAAGTGATTTTTTTTTATTGAAACCTGGAAATTCAGGGCATATGAGACTCTGAGACTAATGAGATCTTATTTAAACATATTTTAACTAGTTTCCTCCAAAACACTCTTCCTCTGACACTTCTCAGCCAGGGAAGTGAGGGTGTTGCTTCACGACTGCCAGGAGGTGGTGGGGTAGAAGCCCAGGTTCCCCCCTTGGTCTCACTGACATCCATCGGAGGTGATGCTTCTTGTTACTGCTAGGCAACAGTGAGAGTTCTGACTGTGCACTAGTCTCCACTCATACCACCCCTCCCCCAGGCTGGGAAGAATAGTCCTAGATGACCTCTATGTCTTGCTAGGCTGCGGCTTTCCTGGACCATGAGCTAAAGAGATCAGGGAACTCACACTGTGTCATTTTTTTAGATTCTGAGGTTTCTAGTCAGCTTGCCTTTTTTACTCCATCTTTCAAAGTTTCCCTATGTTTATTGTATATATAATGTCCAGGGTTTTAGTTGTACTTAGAGGAATAGGGAAAAGTATGTCTAGTCCATCTTCCCAGAGGAATTATAGAAGTCACTCATTCAGTTTTTTAATTCAAGAAGCCCTTATTTCATCTTAATTTTATGAAACATATTTTCACTGTGTAAATAATTCTAGGTTGCAGCTTTTTTTTCTTTCAGTATTTAAAAGATGTTGCTGCACTGTGTTCCAGCTTACAGTTGTTCTGATGACAAATCTGCTATCATTATTTTCTTTGTTTCTTTGTACATACTGGTCATTTTTCCTGTGGTTGCTTTTACAATTTTCTTTTTATAATAGGTTTTGAGAGATTTGATTATGTTTTGCCTTAGTTTGGGGTCCCCCCCATTTCTTGTGCTTGGGCCAATTGAGCTACTTAGATCTGTGGCTTTATAGGTTCCATCCAATTTGGGGAAATTTTGGCCACTATTTCTTCAAATATTTGTTCTCTCTCCCTCTACTGCCTCTTTTGGGTACTCTAATTGTCTTAGTCCATTTGTGCGGTAACCAAACACCACAAACTAGGTAATTTATAAGTAATAATAGGGATTTATTTCTTATAGTTCTGGAGGCTGGTAAGCCCAAGATCAAAGCACTGGTGTGTGGTAAGGACTGCTTTCTGCTTCCAAGATGGAGCCTTCTTTCTGTGTCTTCACATGGAAGAAAGTGGAAGGGCAGAAAGGGTCCAACTCTGTGTGATGCCTTTTTAATAAATTCCTTAATGTCATTCACAAGGGAGGAGCCCTCATGACGTAATCTCTTCTTAAGAGGCCCCACCTCTTAATCCCACCACAATGGGGATTAAGTTTCAACATGAATTTTGGAGGGGACACACATTCAAACCATAATACCAATTATTATACCACTTGAAGTTTTTCTTCAATTCACTGATACGCTATTCATTTTTAAAAGTTTTTTTCACCATTTTATGAAGTTTCTATTCTTATTGTCTTCAAGTTTAATCTTTCTTTTGCAATGTCTAATCTAATGTTATCCAATCCAGTGTATTTCTCCTGTCACAATTTGTAGTTTTAATCTCTAAAGTTCAATTCAGGATATAGATAGATAGATATCTATATGTCTATAGAGACATAGATACTTATATATAGGTATATCTATAGATACATATCACATGTCTACTTAGCATGTTCACTCTTTCCTCCAGCTTTTTGAACATATAGATTAAAATTACAATAATTGTTTCAATGTACACTGTCTTCCATTTCTATCCTCTGTGTCAGTTCTGAGTCAACTTCAATTGATTTTTTTCTCATTATGTTTTGATTTTCCCATTTCTTTGAATGCCTCATTTTTTTTTATGGATGTTAGATATGGTGAATTTTGTCACTTGGTGCTGAGTATTTTTGCTTCTTATAAATATTCTTGAGCTTTGTTCTAGGATATACTTAAGTTACTTGGAAACAATTTGATCCTATGGTTCTTGCATTTAAGATCAGATCATAGCAGTGTTGTATTAATTTCTAATTGCTGCTGTGACAAATTACAACAGGCTTAGTGACTTAAAACAATACAAATTTATTATCATAGATTTCTGTAGTTCACAAGTCCAAAATAGATTTTCCTGGGCTAAAATAAAGTCATCTGTGTTTCTTTTTGTTGGCTCTAGGACAGAATCCATTTCCTTGCCTTTTCTACCTCCTAGAGGGTACCCACATTCTTTGATTCATGGTCCTTTTTCATCTTCAAAACCAGCAATAGCAGGCCAAGCTCTTTTCATGTCCTATGACTCTGATCTCCCTCTTCCACTTATTCTATTGGGCCCAACTAACTAATCCAGGATAATCTCTCCATCTCAAGGGTAGCTGATTAGCAAACTTAATTCCATCTATAATCTTAGTTCCTCTTTGGCACATAACCTAACATGATCATAGATTCTGGGAATTAGTACATAGACATCTTTGGAAGGCCATTATTCTATCTACCACAGCTTTTCATCTTGAGCTAATTGTTCCCCACTACTGAAGAAAAACCCTTCTGAATTCTGTACTTCATGTTCTCAACTCAGCCAACAGTTTACCAGGCTGGAGACTCAAGTTTTCCAGTTATAACTAAGAAGCACTCTCAGGGTGGTAAGCTGGGCAATGAAAGGGCTCACCTCATCGGTTTCCCATGTTTCAGGGATCATTGTCCTTCATGGCTTGGTATTTAATGTCTACTCTGGCTTGAATGTATCCCCCAAAAACATGTGTTGGAAACTTAATCCCCAATGTAACAGTATTAAGAGGTGGGACTTTTAGAAGTAATTAGGCCATGAGGGCTCTGCGCTTGTAAATGGAGTTTTGTTATCATGGAAGTAGGTTCCTTATAAAAAGATAAGTCTGGCCCCCTTTTCTCTCTCTTCCCCTCTTTTGCCCTTCTGCCTTCCATCAAAGGATGATGTGGCACAAATGTCCTCGCCAGATGCTGGCCCTCAATCTTGGACTTCCCAGCCTCCAGAACTGAAAGAAATCTGTTCTTTACAAATTACCCAATATTGGGTATTCTGTTATAGCAGCACAAAACAGAATAAGACAATGTCTGAAAACCATTGTTTTCATATATTTTTTTCTGGATTGTTAGTTGTTTTAAGTGGGAAGGTAAATCTAGTCCCTGTTACTCTGTCATGGCCAGAAGTAGAAATCTCCTGGTAATTTTTGATTGGATGTCAAACATTATGACTGTTTACCTTGTTGAGTATTGGATATTTTTCTATTCCTAGAGGTATTCTTGAGTTTTGTTCTGGTATGCAGTTACTTGGAAACCATTTGGCCCTTCAAGAATTCTTAGCATAGCCTTTTAGTTATACTACCCCACATCGCTCCAATACTTGGCAAATGTTTTGGGATCATGTGTTTCAGTCAAGTCCCCTTGCTCTAGTTAGCGTTTATCACCTCAGCACCATAAGTCTTTGGGAGATTTCACTGTGCTTTTTATAAGCTTTTGTGGCAGCTGTTAAGTGTCCCATGCAGTCCAGACCTCAGCAAGTGTCCTTTGGGGAAAACTCACTGCACATCTGAAGGCCCTCAACTTTCCAATTCATCCCTCCAACACAACACACTCCACTAAGAGCTTTGTTGGTTTCACTTTACCCCACCAGATACTCTGTCTGGGCAAAGGTCAATTCTCAGCCCATGCCCAGGATCAGCAAGTGGCCCAAGGAGATAAAACAGCTAGTAATCTCAGTTCATCTTGGACAATTCTACCTTTTCTCCTGAACTTTAGTTCATCTAGTCCTGCTTACTGCCAAAATTCTCTGCTGTATCTAAAACTAAGATGCTATTCCTCACAATGCTCTCTGAGCTCAGACTGGCTCTTGATCTGGTAGAATTCTGGACTGTCAAATTCCTTTACTTCATCCCAAGATATTCTAACCCTATATCACTCTCCTAGATAACATATAGAATACAGCTCTGCTAATTGGGGAGAAAAAGAAACACCATCTTCAGGTTGGTACAAATGTTTCCAAACATTCAAAATATTCTCAGCCTGTGTCCTGACCCCCAGAAATATTAATATTTTCTGAGTCCAACACCCATTCCACTACCCAATCCCAACACCCATCTTGTAACTGTGACCCAGAACTATCATAATCTATAACAAAGATCCTGAAAAACAAGAGGTTAGAGCTGTAGATCATGGTTTTGAGTATCATTTGGTCTAGAGTCAGAAGTATACAGGTCTGCAGTAATCTCCACGACTGTTTCAGGTGCTCAATATCCTTACCTCATGTTCTCATCGTAAGCTGTCACTAGCAAGAGAGCCTTGGAAAATGCAGTGAGGGGAAATTAGCTCAGGAGTAGTTGAGAAGTCTGTGAAAACCTACTTTGGTTTTAAAATATCACACAGCATGTGGACCTTAAACCTTCTAACCTCTGACAAAGAACTTGCCCTCCTACCGAGGAAGTCAACGAAAAGGGAAAACTCTCAAGACAGGAGTCTCCTTCAGAACACAACTGAGTGCCTGAAGAATGCGAACTGGTAGAACATGGAGCTGTTCATCTTCAGCCAATTTAAGTGCTGGAGCCAGGGGATGAGTTAGGGAAAGGAAGGTAGTGCTCCAGGCCTGCATGTGATGCTGGATGAACAGAGGACAGAGGGGTAGGGAGAGGAAGCCACTTACGGTGTTCCTGAACCACCTGTGTCATACATAACTGTTGATACAGGGGAGAAGGGAGGGTTGGAAGGGATATAACAAAAGACCCCAAACCAATTGGGTGGGTCAGTAAGAAATGCTTTAGAAAGCACATGCCAATGCAAGTTTGGGCCCAGGAGAAATGCTGGTGCCATTTTGTCGTCTCAGTGACCAGGGTACTGATGTTTAGGAGACCATTCTTCCAGAGGCTGAGTCCATACCATATCCACCACTGTCCACCTCTAGTCTGTAGGCAGTCTTTGACTGTGCTATTGAGGTTTAACGTTAACTGTTCTGATTTATTTCAACTACCACAGGTCTTCCTTACACATCCTTCTGTCTTACATTTCCACCCCCTCACTAACTCCCCGATTCTTCTCACACTCTGGTCACTTCCATGCTGTCATTCTCTTTTCTCCCTTAAGAAAGTTCAACTCAGTTGAATCTTTAGAGCAGCAAATATAGGAGAGCTTGGTTGTTTTAGGAAAAGAAAGTCCAGAGGCCAGCTATGTAAATAATGGGATGAAATAAAGCTGTGAAATAAAGGGATGGAAAACAAAAATTATTGTATTACAATTATGGCCCTGAAGAAGGCCATCGAAGGTAAGTGATTTGCTGTCAGAATGAAGCATATAAATCTGTTTTCACATATAAGTATATAATCTGACAAAGAGAGATAGGAAGGGTCCAGGATAGAGGTCCTCAATCCTAGATGTACAGTGGAATCATCTGGGGAACTGAAAAAGTACAGATGCCTGGACCTCATACCATAGATTTCCATTTAATTGGGGTAGTGGTAGACGAGGCATCAATATGTTTATAGAATCTCCACAGGTGATATGAATGTGCAGCCAGGGATGAAAATCACTGGGTCTAGGATCTCAGCTAACTCAGCACAGGATAATAACTAAATGTACAGCAGGTTCAGAGAAAATGCTAAAAATCAAATCATTGACTGAGTTTGTATTCCTGTAATTAATGTTGGCATAGCCTGAAACAGGAAAAGTGACAGATGGAGGGACATCACTTTTGTCCTCTCCTACACCTATGACTTTATTCAAATGTGCCTGTCTGGCAATTTACATTCTTTAGGTCCTGATACTACCAAGGCAGGTAGATATTGATAATATAATCAGTAATCAATAAACAACTCAAATATTATTGCTGTATAATACTTTTATTAAAGAGTTTTATGGAAAAACTCACATTTTTGTATGTGTTACATCATGTAACTTTCAGGCATATCAGAGTCCAGTGACAAATTACATTTGGAGAAAAGCTTTAAAATTCATACTTGTATGTCACTCCTTTGTGAAACACTGAAAAGCAGCTCTGTACCTCAGCATTAAAGGTTACAAAAAGCACCATTTAAAAGAAGACCCTCACATATTTAATTCTTTCAAATTATAGTCTTATCCCTGCTTTCTGACAGATACAGAGTTGCACTTACTCAAAATGCTTCAGTGTAATACCAACCAACAGCCTCCAATTAACCAAAATTCAAACAAGTATCATATATGGGACCCAGTGTAGAGAGAGGACTAAACGACAGTGAGCTTTGGCTGTCCTAAAACAACAAACTGGGTAGGGTAAATGTTCTGTAGAGGGAAATAGAAAGAACTAAGATAATCAATACCTAGTATGTTACTTAATGTAGTTATAATTGACCATTTAACCTGAAACCTACAAAATCCAGAGTGTTTAGTATTTCACACCAATCTTACTGCAAAAGTACTGTGCTACACACAATTCATTCAAGTGAACAACAACTGGTGTTGGAACTAATAAAAAAAATTAATTTTTAGTGAAGCTTATTCACTTCAAAGCACAATTGAGAAAAGCAAATCAAGACAAAGCCCAAATTAGAATCCTAGAGGGATTCCTTTGCTAAGAATTGGAGTCTACAAGAAACAAGACTTGAGTTTATCTATCTTTTCTTCCTTTTTTCTTTTTATAATTCAAAAAAAATTTAGCTTTTTACTCCAAAAGTTGGGTTCATTACAGAAATCACAGTCCTTTAATCTCCAATTGTGATTGGCACTTGAGAAGAGACAAATGCTTAGATCCACAGAGTTTTGAAAAACCCTAACCACTACCCCTTCCCAGGTCCTCCATTCCATGGGTAACCGGAGCCAGCAGCCCCTGGTAGAAGACAGCAAGAACTTGGCTTTAAGGATGAATCAGAATAATGCAGGAATGAACTGTATATCTGCGGTTAAGCCCATGCCCCAAATTACTAGAATGTGAGGATGTACAAATCTCTGAGAATAGAATGTATTTCAAACACAGACAAACATAGACTATTGCATATCATTTTTAGTTGAGGTCAAAAATTTAAAAGCCCTATTTCCCCAGTCAAAAGCAGGGAATTCTATCATTAGTATGTCTCCTTCACTTATATCTCAGATTAATATAAACCCAGTCTGGAGGTACCACTTCTTTCTAAATTTAACTTCATTTTAGCAGCATACATGGAGTATTGACACATTTCAAAGGTTTATCTCAGATCCATTAAATCTATAAAAGACTAGAAATAACTGAAGGAAAATGAGAGGGGCTGGGTCTGCAGGATCCTCAGAAACTTCTCTTGGATTCGCTACCATATAAGCATGTTTAAAAGTATGCCTAAAATACCACTGAGGCTAAGGGGGGCTGCCCACAGTGGTTAAATCCCAATCAACTCTAGGCTTAGAGCAAGCTAATAATCATGGGTGGAAGTTCTCCATACTAGCAAGACAACTAACCTGTCTGTGTTTTAGATAATGTGTGACTCGAGACTCTGGCAAAGTCTACCTGACAAATGAAGTTAAACCGGAATACAGAGGAAAGGGTAGAGAACAGGAACAAGAAAAGGCAAAGGGAAGATGGTTTACATGCTGCTAAGTTTTGTACAATGAGACCCAAGAACACCACCACATTATGTGTGATTTCATGTTTTTTAAAAAAACGATATTTTTCAGTTCTGAGTTGTAATACTTAAGCCTTTATCTTCCTAATATCACTCCTCAACTCAGTTGCTCTTCTTTCTTTTCCCTACAACGCCCCAAAACATGTTGCAGTTCTTTAAGGGTCAGCCCTCCTGAAGACTTATTTTCTTATTCTTCCAACTTTGACCCTGAAATTCTGATAGGCAAAAAAAAAAAAAAAAAAGCTAAAAAAAATTTTTTTTGCCTTTAGTCATTTTTAAAATCTGCCAAACTCTCTTCTGCATAAAATAAACTATCCCTTTAACTAAGTAACAGGATGAGTGAACTGTACTTTGGGCTACCTTCCTTCTCTCTCCTCCAGAACAGTGTCTTGAGGACAGACCGAGACAGGGCTTCAAGGACAGTGCTGAATGAGTCATCGCCCAATTCTTCTTAACCACCCTGTTCTATACCAGCTGGTGGGCTTCTGTTTCACATCTGGCTGAGAGATGACCTCAGAACTTGGGAAACTGACACTCTTTGCACATTTCCAGATTGGAAAGATCTGAAGGTCACCAGCACCAAAACCTACTGGCATTGGAACCAGACCCAATTCACAGAAGCCTCTGGCCTGAGGGAAACTGAAGAGATCTCTTTTCCTGCCCCACTCTACTGACACACCTGTGTGGAGTAAAAATTTTAATATACGAACACATAATTACATTTCAATACTTCTGACAAAAAATATGAGTACAACAAAATTCTCCATGTAACCAAGATTTTGAATCCTCCTAAGTGGCCCACTTATTTAATGGGTTTTGGATAAAGATAAAATTCTACTATAACTGAAGACTATGTAAATCCTGAGACTTGGTTATAATAAGATCTGGCTTGGATTTTTTAAATGGCACGTCATTTAAAAAGTAGTTGGGACCATAAAAGGTTCTCCACAAATACCTTTTGCTGTAGAAGACGGCCTTGGATGGCTAAAGCAGTATTTCCTCTCAGCAATTAACCACCAAAGCTTTCAATAATTTGCATCCCAGCAAAACGATGAACCCACACCTTACTGCCTCATACCTGGCATCCAAGAATTCTACGTGCCCAAAGACAACTGTGTTGCCAGCCTTGCATGGAAAAGACAGGAGGTAGCTAAACTGGTCTGTGGGTGCCCTTTCAGTGTGGTGGGACTTAGCAGTCAAGGAGTTTCTCAATCATCAACAGTTTGGCCTCCTTCAGTGTTGAATTTTTTGACTTGGTATCTGTAAAATGGAAGAGCCACAGATACTTGGAAAAAAAATCTTATCTCTGAACCCCAAAAGTGGATTGAATGGCTACTTTTCAGTCTAACATTGAAATCAGTGACCCCACTTCATCATCAAATATTTTTAAAAGAAGAGGCAGAACAACAAAATGATTTCGTTAATACTTAGTACAAAGAGTGATATTTTCATGGTTGGGAAAACCAGGAACACTTTCTTGCTTCTTGGCTTAATAAATCTTTAAGTTAAGGGAACCCTGTAGTGCATCAAATGAGTTGAATGAAATTGTATCTAGGACAGTGTTTAGTGTAATCATGTGCACAGGGTTGGCCATAATAGTGAGATTGTAGAGGGCTAGGCTAGAGAAGAAGGTCTTAAGGATCGTTTATCAAGAGCCTGAAGTTCTCCAATGTAGTCTCCTAAGACCAATGGAAAGGCATTTTTTTTTTAATTAAAGAACAATGCAGGCACGTAAAAATCTTTCAAGGATGAAAGACATGAAAATTGTCCCTGGTTCCATTCTTACCTTCAGAGCTGTCTTCTCTGAGAGAGAAAAGATGGAAGCAGGGCCAGGCCAAGTGGGAAAACCTATGGGAATGTGCCAATACAGCCTAAGCCTTGGGACCAAACTGAAACAAAAAAGTAGATTTTCTGCATTCTGCCTTTTTTATAATGCTGAGACATATTTTCTTTAGCAGAAGTTAAAACAAGCAGTAACAAAGTGGCCTGGACCTGCACTGAGCTAAACAGGAGACTTTCTGGCAGCTCTAGTCTCTGAGGTGAGTCAGGTCTCATATAACTTTTCAAAGGGGTCACTTACCCAATTAGTTTTGTGTTAGGGAGGGGTCAGGTATGTGATCTGAAGGAGGCTATTAAAGGAAGAATGTGAAATGAGAGGAAAAAGGGATCTTGTGGGGCATCTGGTATCATACAAAAAATACAGATTGTGCTACATACTCTGAGAATACAGAGAACCCATGCAAGAAAAGCTGCCCTTGCAATGAGGCAGCTGTAAGTAGGGCAGCAGTCTAACACAAGTCCATCCCCTGGAACGCCAAGGTAGCAGTGACAGAATCTCTGCCCAAAAGGATCCTAAGAGTTTGCTGTTCTTTCATTTTAGGAAAAAAAGCTTCCTGTATAGTTATTCCTACAGCTCCCCTAAACAGGTCTTGGTGAATAGCCACAGGCAGACAGAATACATCTAGCTGGGGCTAGGAAGCTTCCATTTACCTTCCTCTCATATATATATATATATATTTTTTTTTTCTTAAAATAAATTCCATGAACTCATAAAGCTCTCATCTGCAATCAAATGCAAAAGCAGAGCATCCTACTGGGAGGCTCTGAAATACACATTATCAGCCTCAAAGCAAATCAGCCTTCCAGTCTCAGATAAGACTGGTTCAGTCCAGAAAGGCAAGGAAGATGCTTCTCCTGAATCCTTGGAGGAAGAAGAGATTCCTTCAGATGGGCTTGTACAACAGAGTAGTGACATACTTCTTCTTGTAGCGATGGGTTGCACTAAGGACCATCACACTGTCCTGCAAGGAAAAGAAACATATACAGCTAATTCATTAGTCCAGGCAGTAGGCAGCTCTTCCCAGGCATCCATCCTCCGCAGTTACTCACTTTTAACAGACATAGTTTGACATAATAGAAAGAGGTTGGTTCTGGCGTCAAATTAGCTTCAGTTTCAATCCTGACTCCTATTGTTATTCTACTCATGGCCTTGGGTAATAGTAATCTACTTAATCTAAGTCTTTTTTTGTCTCATCATTATAAAGGATAATACCTACGATTAAGGTAGTTGTGATAATTACGTAAGAATATCTGGCACAGTATCTGACACATAAAAGGTGCTAAAGAAATACTAATACCTTACTCCCTTTCCCACTTTAAATTCTAATATTGGGTTTAAAACTAGCAAAGGAAAAAAAAAAAAAAGAAAGAAACATCGTGGCATCCATTTCTAGAAGAAAGTCTTAAAAGCAATGAGAAGAAAAAGAAATAATCCTTCTGAAAAACCATTTCTAAGCCCCGAAGCAGGTCTAATGTCCAGTAAATACCAAGGGTAAAATCGAAAAATCCTCTTTGATCTAGAGGGAACCTGGGAATCCCCCTGTATCCTTGAACAAAGTGAACCCCAAAATCCTCTTTAGGAAAACACTCAATCCAATGGATCAACTCCAAACAGCCTACCCAATCTGAGAGAACCAGGAATGGGTCAAAGCCAAGCTGAGCCACAATAATCAAGACCTTCACCTGGGTCAGAACCAGTAAGAAGAGAGTGAGAGTAAGAGGTACCATTTCCCAGGCTGTGTTACAGACCATGGATGTATCACAAGAGATGGCAGAACTATGGGTATCAGCTGACAGCCAAGGAGCAGTTACTAGAGGCAAAATTCAACCAGATCCCCAAGAATCCAAGCAAATCCAATCTAGAAACCAGTGCATCTTCCTGCCTTCCCCTGGACTGTATTACTCACAACGAATGCTAATCAGGCTGACATTCTGTGACCAGAGTATGCTGGTACAAAGCCTAAATATGACAGAAGCAAGGCAGGCAAAAAAAGTTTGCCTCCAGGGCAAATTTTGTAGAAATGCGGAGCAGGTGAGAGAAAGATCTACTTGGAAAGACCTGGCACAATGATACATAGGAAAGAACATGGAGTTAGTGTAGAAGGACTGGACTTCAGTCCTGTCTCTGGTACTTACTGGCAATTTGACCTTCTCTGAGCCTTAGTTTCTTTATCTATAAAACAGGAGTTAAAAATAATACTTACCTCACAAGGTTATTATAAAAATTAAATTCAATAATATACTTTAAAACTTTTATATATTACCACATAATGTTAAAGTCTGCTATATCAGTGATTTCCCTAATCTAGCTGTACATCCAAGAAATATAAGCAGCATTAAAAAAAATTATTGGGGCCCATCCTAGATGCACTTATTCAGAATCTCTGATAGAGCCTCTGAATCTATATTTTCACAAACCTCTCCAGTAGGTTCTGATGCTGATCAGCCCAGCTGGATAACCACAGAGCTATATAACTTTATTCCAATAGCCAAACCACAAAGACACAAGAGAGAACAGAATGGATATTTTCAATCCAGAGTCTAAAGCAGCAGACAAACCAAGGAGGACTCTAGAGTTGAAGGGACAGGGCAAATCTGATCACATTCTCCTTTACCTAGTACACAGGAGAGATGCAAACACTTGGATATATATGAATGAAGCACCTTTAAAAAATTCCACCTTTAAAAAAGTGGAAGCCTTAATACCACATTCAAGCATTCTTTGAATCAGAAGCTAAACCTGCTTTTTCTACAGATGAAATCCTATTGCTCTGAACTCAAACTTAAGTGGGTGGTAAAAAGGTTTTAGCCCCCTAAAATGAAACTGGGAAAGTCCATTCAATCTCAGGGCAATTCAGCTAGCCAGAACACAGACACAGAGAGTGAGACTTAAAAACAAACAAAATGACCCAGTAGTTAAAGTAAGGAGGTTCTTCTATAATTTGACCATTACTACCAGCTTTAGCTTCAATACAGTAGCAGAGCAAGTAATCATTGGAGAACATGCGTTACTCTTGCCCTCTCATTTGGGGGAGCTCTGTCAAGAGCCAGGACCACCACTTACCTTAATGGACAATGCATAGAGATGGTTCAGCATAACATGGTTGGGCTCAGGGAGTAAGGCTGGGTCACACTAAGAGAGAAAAAGAATCACCAAGTGGAATTAATGCACAGATAAACCAAATAGCTTATTCCTTCTCAGAGCTCTTGGGGACTGTTGAGAAACTCTAAACCAGACGCCTTATCTTTTTTAAATAATTCACTCATTCCAGTATATATCAATAATATAATCCCATTACAGAAAATCAGAAAAATTCTCAGTCCAGGGCAAAAATCCTAAGCCTCAACATCTACTAATCTTCTTTAATGGAGCCAAAACAAATATCCTGCCCACAATACAAGATTTGTGTTAACAGGTAAATATAATCTTAGTGGGAATCAAGTAGATTGAATAGAGATGTAAATTATATGCAAAAAAAATTTATAATTCTTTCCTATATCCCCAAATGGTAAGTACTCGTTATGTTGTGTTGGAATAGAAGTCCAGAAATTGGTTCTGGCAATCCATAGCTCTGATCTTGGTTTTATTAGGATCAGGAAACAACTATGAATTTTGATACCAGTACCTGAAGAAACCACAACTCAGCCCTAGAAAAAGTAATCTGTAATCCTATTGATATGTATATGATTTGTAATCTCAACACAACTTTGTAATTAATCCCAACCTCTACGACTACTGAATTTTGGCCCAAATTCTAGAGACCCCCAGATGCCCCAGTAATACTCAGGATACTCACAGAAATATTAGTGTCCTTGTTAAGAATAACTTGGAGTAGGTGAGGAGGAAGGATGGGTGGGGATTTGAATCTCTCCTCAGATCGAAACACATACATTTCTTGACCATAAGGCCCTGGAGGTGAGCTGGAAAGGTCTGGAAAATATTTATGCAAATATGAGGGAAAGCTGGAGAATAAATAAGAATACATGGAAAAAGGTATCAATACATGGCAGCTAATATTATAATAAATATGGTAAAAGTCATCGATCATAAATGTGACCTGTTGGGTTTATAGCTGAAAGGCGGCCAAAGGAAAAGGCTGAGTCATGCTGGCCATAATCCATGAAGTTCCTGAACACGGCAACATGATTTGGGGCCGGAAGAAGAGATAAGGAGTCACAGACCAAGGCTCAGGGAAGAGCTGCTCCATTTATCAGCTGTATGACCCTCGACCAATCCCTTCACTGTGGTCAGTTTCCTCATAAACTAAAAATAATAATCTTTGCCCTATTTCACAATGTTCTTGAGGAAATCAGATGAGATAATGGATCTGAAGATGCCTTGTAAACTTTCAATGTGAAAAGATTAGACTTCTTTTTCCCAGGAAGCAACAGACAACAAGGTTATAAACACTAAGACTACTGATACTACAATGATTGCAGTAATATAAGATGTACACAGTAGTTGTTAGGGAAATGCAAATCAAAACCACAATAAGATACCACTTCATACTCACTAGGATGACAACAATCAAAAAGACAGAAAATAACAAATGTTGGCAAAGATGTGGAGAAATTGCAATCTTCACATTGTTCCCATTGCTAGTGTGAATGTAAAATAGCACAGCTACTTTGGAAAAGGATTTGGCAGGTCCACAAAAAGTTAAACACAAAGGTACCATATGACCCAGCAATTACACTCTGGGTATATACTCGAGAAATGAAAACATATGTCCACAAAAAACTTATACATAAATGTTCATAAGAGCATTATTTATAATAGCCAAAAAAAATGGAAACAATCCAATTGTCTATCAACTAATGAACTGATAAACAAAATGGTATGTCTATAAAATGGAATTTTATTCAGCCATAAAAAGGAGCAAAGTTCTGATACTTGTTACAACATGGATAAACCCTGAAAATATTATGCAAAGTGAAAGAAACCAGACATGTGGCACCACATACTGTATGATTCCATTTATATGAAATGTCCAGAATAGGAAAATCCATAAAGAAAGAAAGTCGATTTATGGTTGCCAGGGGTGGAAGGAAGGACGGAATGGAAAAGTGACTGTTAATGAGTACAGGGCTTCTTTTTGGGGTGATAAAAATGCTCTAGAATTAGACAGTGGTGATGGCTGCAGAATTCCGTGAACATACTAAAATTACAGAATTATACAAATGGTATGCGAATTATATCTCAGAAAAGGGAAAAAAGTATTCAGACAAGAATAGAAGGAAATACACAAAAATGAAGAGAACTATATTATGATATTTAATTTAAAAAATTTTAATGTTTTTATAGTTTCTAGTGAAAAAGGTTTAATAATAACCAGTTCATTATGAGAACTAAATTTTGATGTTCTATTGCATAGTAGGGTGAATATACATAACAAAAATGCATCATATATTTCAAAATAGCTAGAAGGGAAGATTTTTTTTTTTTTTTGAGACACAGGCTCACTCTGTTGCCCAGACTAGAGTGCCGTGGCATCAGCCTAGCTCACAGCAACCTCAAACTCCTGGGCTCCAGTGATCCTCCTGCCTCAGCCTCCCGAGTAGCTGGGACTACAGGCATGTGCCACCATGCCCGGCTAATTTTTCTATATATATTTTTAGTTGTCCAGCTAATTTCTTTCTATTTTTAGTAGAGACGGGGTCTCACTCTTGCTCAGGCTGGTATCAAACTTCTGACCTCGAGTGATCCACCCGCCTCGGCCTCCCAGAGTGCTAGGATTACAGGCGTGAGCCACCGCGCCCGGCCAGAAGGTAAGATTTTGAATGTTCTCACCACAAAGAAATAATGTTTGAGGTGATAGATATGCTAATTACCCTGATTTGACCATTATACAATGTATACATGTATTGAATCATTACACTATAGCAATATGTACAATTATATGTCAACTAAAATAAAAAAATTTATTTTTGAGGCAAAAGGAAGAAAAAAGTAGCAATAATATGGTGATATTAAATAATATCTTAAAAATATGCAGAATTTGAAACTTTTCAAAGTATTGTCAGTTATTTTGTCATCTGATCCACAAAGCACCCTTAGGAAGTACATAGAACAGCTTTTATTTCCTGTTGATCAGGAAAAAAAATACAAATTTGTTAAGTGATTCACCTGAAGTCACACACATGGCTACGTGGTAGATGAGGGCATATTAAAACCCATTATCTGCAGATTCCTAATAAAAAATGTATTAATAAGCCTTAAATGAATCAGGAAATTGGGTGAAAGAGGAAAGAGAGAAATATCAGAAGTATGCTAGTCCTCTCTCTATATAATTATGATTACACGCCTATTCATTGGTTGCTTTGCCGCAATCATATCATATAAAAATTTAGTCAGGTGGCCTCATAATTTAGTATTTTTATTTTATTTTATTTCTTTTTTAGACAGAGTCTCACTCTGTTGCCTGGGCTAGAGTGAGTGCCATGACATCAGCCTAGCTCACAGCAACCTCAAACTCCTGGGCTCAAGCAATTCTCCTGCCTCAGCCTCCCGAGTAGCTGGGACTACAGGCATGTGCCACCATGCCCAGCTAATTCTTTCTATATATATTTTTAGTTGGCCAGATAATTTCTTTCTATTTTTAGTAGAGACGGGGTCTCGCTCTTGCTCAGGCTGGTCTTCGAACTCCTGACCTCGAGCGATCCACCTGCCTTCGGCCTCCCAGAGAGCCAGGATTACAGGCGTGAGCCACAGCGCCCGGCCTATAATTTAGTATTTTTAAACTCTTTAAAAATCATTGCTCTACCAGTTTAGAATAGTGTTCAGCTTAACTTTCTGAGCTTAGATAATGACAACAATATTTTCAAATTTTTTCTCTACAGATAATTATTAGAAACTGCATTAAGCTACCCTTCTGCCCTGAAATTTGAATATGCTCCACTTAAGGTATATGCCTCCTCTGCTGAGAAACACTGGGTGTCTAAGCTCCCAATTTTACTGTGAAGAAACTCAGAACCAAAAAGGTTGGGAGACTTAACCCATGATGACAAAATTAGTCAGTAGCAGAAGCAGGCTCCAAACTCACAAGAGAGAAATGTGCTCATTGGGAATACAGTGCACAGTTTTTTAGACAGTCATAGCTCTTATTGTAAAGTAACAGAATGATAACTATGAATGTGGTTAGTAAATGAAGAGATGAAGGCCTTGGATAAAACAATATTAGAATAAATAAATGTATACAAGTCTTTTCCCCTGCCAGGGAATTTTTTTTTAACCAAAAACAAAATTTCAATTACATACAAAAGAACTGTGGTATTTTTTAAAACCTCTTTTTCTTTACATTTATAGGGCCTCATAAAACTGTAAAACTGTCAACTGAGCTCTCTAACTGGCAAGATTATGCTGAGGCAGGTTCACACTATAAAACCATGCAGATCTAGCCTCTGATGGGTGACGCTACCAAAAGTCAATGGAAAACTTGAATTATCAGAAACAGCTTTTCAAACTATAGGCTGTAGCCTATTAGTGGGTTATAAAAGATAAAATAGAAAATAGAGTCCATCACCTGTAATAAAGGCAAATATTGTACCATGAGACTTGTGTTACAGTTTGTATATGTGTGTGTGTTGGGTTGCAATGCAAACAAATGTCTTACTGTAGATCCTGGTTAAAAAGTTTGAAGTAAAATACGTTAGACTGAGATTTTTTTTGTCACAAAGAAGGGGACCTCAATGTTTGCAGGAGAAAGGTATGTGTAGGATTCAGAAGATTCCTGAGGAGAAATGGAAAAACAAAACAAAATAAAAAATAACTTTTGGGAAGGAACATGCATTCAAGACAGACACAGCATGAAAGACCAAATACTACAAAATTACCTCGACAAGATGTTTCTGAGCTTTCCATAGAATCTAGCTTTAAAGCATCAAACACCTCAAAGTCAGATTTCTTGACATGGATCAAATTGTTAATCGTGCCGAGCTGACTGGTAACCACAGGCTGCAACAGTCAACAGAAAAAATTACTGAATCCCCTTTTCAAATCCATTTCTTCCATCCAACTTTCCTCTTTTACTAAAAGTTAAACATGATCATACTCAGCCCTTCCATGTTTTATCTAGAGGGAAATCCTCCAGGGTAGGGGAGCTGCTGCCCATCAATCCTGACAGCAAAGGCAGCTAAAATGGGACTACGTCAATATTTACCCTTGGAGATCAAGGCCTTACCTCCGATGGATCATGGACCCATTGTCCATCCACAAAGAATTTGTATTGGTGCTCTCCCTCAGGGAGGTCCAGGATGGCAACAAAGTCATTATGGCTACAGAAGAAAATAGAAAGGCAAACAGGCCAAATCCTCTTAGAAGACAGAATGTAAAAACCAAGTGACAATCACAGTATCATACCAATGATCTCCCATATTCCTAAGCCACTGTATCCTGTGGCGTGAAAAATAACTTATAAACCCAATCTCCTTTTCTAAATCACACTGCACATGCATTTACCAGCCCCTCCTAACAACCTTAGTTCTTAATCAATATCTGGAAAAGAATAATAAAGACATTAATCCTCCCAAATGGTTCACCTTAGTACAACTATTTTTGCTTCAGTACAGTAGGTTCCTCATCACAAGTATAAATAAGGTAACGGGTAGGTTCAGGATACAGAAGTGCCTCAAGGTATTCCTTCCCTATTTCGGTGAAACTTTTCTGGAAAGTGCCCTACCATACTAAGGGTCATTCTGACAACCAGTTAAATAATTCACTATTGCTTTGCAGGCAACAAATCACATTACTATCAAGAACGTCACAATGTGTTTTGCTTTAGTGAAGTCAGAGAAACAAGACTCAGCCAGTTACAAAAGACTTCCCACAAGCATAGAAAGGACTTGTGTAACACAGTCCCAAAGAATGTATCCACAAAACTGTTATTTGTAAGTCCCTCTGAGGCAATGATAATTCTATCAAAAGTGGTAAAACATCTCTGACTCACTATGAGGTTAAAAAAAAAAAATTCCACGGATAGTAAGTGGTCACAGAAAAGGGCATGTTCTAGAATGATTCCCTAGCAGGTAGACAAAAGCAGTCCAGCTGAGTAGCTGAGTCTCTATTCCTAGACCCTAGACTCAACCAAGACACTTGTCTTCACCTCTTAATCAGTGGAATCTTGGTGCTCCAATTGTTGAAGGACCCAGAGATGAAGACCTCCTTGCCTCCTTCAGACCAGCGGATAACAGTGGGCCGGGCCTGCTGTGTGGGCTTTACGGAGTCCTCCAAATCCTGCTGCCATGATACAAACTCTTTGTCCCCAGGGAGCTGTAAGAAGGAGTAGGTCATCCCTAGAATAAACTGTGACCCAAGAATTCTTAAAAGGTCACTCCTCTCCCTAGAGTAGAGAAGGGTGCTAGGCTTCAGCTAAGGATCTAAGTCCTAAAATTTGCAACTAAAACAGATTTTGAACAAACTATAGAAAAAGAACTCATCTAGGACCAAAAATGGTTAAATGGCTTATGCTCAACCGCTGTCTAAATCATAGCCTAACTTCTGAGTGCGCATACATCACTCACCCTTTCAGAGCCTCAGGATCTCCCTTTTAAAATAACAAAACAAAAATCCTTACTTCCTATTACCAGTTTAACTTGGGCAGGCATTTATGATATACTTCTGAGCCCCTCTTAAGAGAAAAAAATATGAAGACAAAGTATGGTTCTATAAAAAATAATTAAGTTACCCATATATTTTTTTATAGGTAAATATGAACAGCTTTCAATTATCAGTTATAATGGAAGTTAGAGATATCAAAATTCATAAGGAATTCATAAACTCTATTTTGGCTAATAGATTAGAAAAAGGAACATTAAAACTTTTAAAATCAGATCACTAATTATCTAAAATTTGAGAAATAATTAAGAAATCTTACTTGCTCTACTATGCCAGGTTATGCTAGTTATTTCAGGAGTAGGAATGGAGCCCCGAGGAGCAAGAGATCAAAAACACAGCTTCCTTTAACAAAAGCAGTTCCATTATCAAATGAGGTTTATAGGATTCTGAAAAAAATTAACTCCTTACTAAGTTTGTTTTCATTACCATCCTTTAGACCAGGAGTTTGCAAACTAAGGCCAGTGAGCCAGATGCTTTTATTAAGTTTTATTGGGAAACTGCCACACTCATTTGTTTACCTATTATCTACAGTTGCTTACCCAAGACAGTGGCAGAACTGAGTAGCTGTGACAGAGACTATGTGATCCACAAAGTATAAAATAATTACTATCTGGCCCTTTTACAGAAAAAGTGTGCTGACCCCTGCTTTCGACTGGATTAAGTGACTGTGGTAAAAAGTAAAAATAAGACTATACAGTATTAAGTCAAAATATTACCAAATAAAATAATGTGGGTTAAAAAAAAGGACTAACTTATTCATTTGGGCTTTCTTTTCAAGAGGGTTGAGGTGGTTTACCTTCCATACTGTCTCTCAATATCCTCAAAATGATAGTAGGAGACATCAGTAGCAGCATAATCCAAAGTAAATGCAGAAAGAGAAAGAGAACTGAAGCGGCTTTCACATTATATAAAAATTGGCTTAAGCAAAAATCTTGGTCTCCATATTCTCAGAGCAATGCACTCTTGCCTGACTGGCTACATTAGAATTACAGGAACTTTTACATATGCCTAAGAAAAACCCTCAGATTCTGATTCCGATTTAGGATCTGGGAACCTAATTTTTAAATTTTTAACTTAAATTCCCCCCCGCCCCCTGGAGATGAGGTCTTGCTATGCTTCCCAGGCTGGCCTTGTACTCCTGGTTTTAAGCAATCCTCCTACCTCAACCTCCCAAGTCTCTGGGATTATAGGCATGAGCCACTGTGCCCAGTTTGGGAAGCTATATTTAAAAAGCTTCCCAGATAATAATTATCTGTGATTATGTTAAAATAAAGAAAAAAGCTCATCTTTAGAGGTACATTCTAAAATGTTACAGATAAAATAATATTTTATAGAATGTCTGGAATCTGCATTCCGGAACTGGGGGGAAAAAAAAAGAATGTCTGGAATCTGCTTCAAAATAATTGATGAGAGGACAGTGGATTAGGGTATAGATGATATACATTCATTCATGATTTATCATTGTTCAAACTGGGTGACAAGTATATGGAGTTCATTATACTGTTCCCCCCTACTTTATAAATGTTTCAAATTTTCCATAAAGTATATAAACAAATCCCAGGTGATTCTAATGTGCAGAGGATTGAGAACCACTGAACTAGTACACTGAAAAAGGCCAGCGTTCAAAGCAATGTAGGCCCCTCTGCCACTATTTCTATCAGTTAATTTTATGACTTAGGATTTTCAAGTTAGAGTTTGAAAGCTACAAACTATTAATATGCCTAGCTTTGGAGGAAAGCCTTTCCACTTATGACATGACATTTCCATGGTAGGAATGAATGCAGCTGACTAGCAGAAAGATTGTTTACTCCAAGTTAAACAGTCAGCAAGACTACCAGGAAAAGAGGCAAAACAACAATTAGAGTTACAGTTTGACGATGTTTAAGTAAGATGTGCAGGTTAGAAGTAAAGAGGGTAGGTTGAGAAATACAAAGTTTTAGATTTGGAAGAGACCCTAGGAATTATCTGAACCAATTTTCTTATTTCACAAATGGCAAGACTGAGGTGAGGGAGAAAGAATGATCCAAAATAGGCTCCAATTCAGACAGAGCAACGTGGCTTTTATTCAGGACACCATTACTGCAGTCACACTTTGACAAATACACTGTACTTAAATCCTGAGTCATCAATGTCGGAAAAGGATAAAAATACAATGAGGCTGATCACTTTGAGAAAGCTCTGAGGAAGTAAATTCAGATGGCTAGGTAGACAGCCCAAATGATGAGGAAGAAGTCCTGAAGTGGGAGAGGGAAGAAAGGAATGGAGAAAAAAATCCCACGAAATGCTCCTTTCAATCACTCTCACTTCTCTGTGATTATGTTCTCAATGGGATCCAAGACAATAAACCACAGAATCCAAATTTCACGTGTTACCAATGTGGCAAATTATACTCTATTTACTCACTAAAGCCCCAGTTTGATGGGAAGTGATAAAAGTGATAGGAAACATCAAACACACCCCAATCTCCTCAATCCCTCCTGTTTTCTATTACACCCACTCAGCCTATCTGAAAGAATTAAGTGTATTTAATGCTGACACCTCTAAAAGCGATTAGAAACATTAGGGTGGTAATCACATTGCTGTCAGCTCCATCTGTCCTTTCTGTAGGGTGAACACAAGTTGCCGTTTTCCTGAAAGTCCTTGGAAATGAGAGCAAGGTCTTCAGGGCAGCTGTGGGTTGCTGTTTCCAGCTAGTCACGGCAACATTTTGAAGTACTACTGAGACTGGAAAAATTCTGGAATCATTTGCTCTCCCACTTGAGGAGCAGCTGGGTGTGAAAGAAGCTCAGCCTCAGCCACCACAATTATAAAGTATGGGACTAAAATTGAGCTGTCAACCAAATGATGTCCTTTATTGATCCCCAAGACTAGGAGAAAGTATTCAAATAAGCAAGTGGTTGATGCTCACAGCCAAGAAGAGGACCCAAGCGCAGAGCTCCTAGAAGGGCAAAAATGATACCGATACACAGAAATTTTCAGGAAAAAGAAATTCATTTAGCCAGCTCAGGGCAAAAGTGAGAAACTACTACCGACGGTAAGCAGCTCATGCAACCTAACCTCCGAAGTTTTCCACCAGGGCTTACACCTATAAATTCAGCAACACTGTAGAAGAGAGCACCCAGGCATGTTGGGGAAACCAAGGATGAGTCTGGGGGAGGTGTCTATTGTGTCCATGCTAAAAAATGTGGCCAACAGATTAATCGGAACACCAGGAAAACAAGAACTCCGCCTCTTTATCTGATTTTGAGGCAGCACCGCTAGAGGAATTACCATCTAACACCTCTGTCCCCGGAAAATCCCTTTAATTTAAAAAAACCGTAACCCAAATCAGTGTGATGAGAAAGAACCAAGAAAGGGAGGAGAAGCCCGAAACCAAGCCCGCTACAGCATCGCCACCAACTGGGGGCACGGGGACGCCTACCTTGGAATCGGGCAGGCTGAAGACGCTGGGGTCGTCGGTGCTGCCCACCATGATCTTATGCTCCTTGCCCGGGCCATGGCCGCTGGCGCCCTCAGCGCGTGCTGCCTTGGCGCCGTGGCGCTCCCCGGACACCCGGTCGCTGGTGGTGTTTCCCATGGCTGCAGCTCGTGTCGGGGGCCACCTGCCGCGGGGAACAACAGGGCGGGGAACACCCGAGCCGCCGCGTCAGGGGCGCCCCCGGCCCCGCCCCTGCGCCCTGGGACCCGGCAAGGGAAATCCCCGCTCCGGGGAAGCCGTGCCCCGGGTCCCCTCCCTCCTGGCCTGCAGAAATGCCCGCGAATGCCCAGGCCCCCTCGCCGCCCCCTGCTCAGGAAGCCGCTATCGGGAACATCCCGGCACCCCCGCACTCACTGCCGGGGCGCCCCCACCCCAATCACCTCCGGCGATGCGCTCCCTCCTCCTCTGGCCACCGGCGCTGTGGCTGTTCTGCGGATCAAGCCACCAATAAAGTTGTTGAAATTGAAGCCGCACCCCGGGCGTGCGATCCCGGTTTCCTCCTAAAATGGCTACAAGGCCCGCGGCGCCGGCCCGCCCTGTGCGCGTCCCCAGCGGCCTGCCTCCGCGCCGCCCCGGGCCCGCCGGCCTCTCTAGCCGCCTTCGCCGCCTCGATGGTGCGCGGTCGCGCGCAGCCTCCGGCGTCAGGTGGGGGCGCCCGGGAAGCGCGGGAGCGGTGAGCCCCAGCGAGCGCCCGGCGGAGCGGACGGGCCCGAAGAGACCCTCGGCGCGGGGCTGCGGTGCTCGGTGCCAGCGGAAGCGGCACTGCTTTCTCTCCGGCCTGTTACCCGGCCTCAGGTGCGCCACACGTTTTCTGGGCAGGGTCCTTGTGATGGGTTCCTGTGGGGAATGAGAAAACGGACTTCCAACTCAGGGCAGAAGGAAGTGGTGGTAATTTTTGGAGGTTAAAACTCTGTGGTAGGGAGCGACAAGGAGGGAGCTGTCAGCACGACGGGGGTCCCAGGGAAGAATTCAGGATGGAGTGATTAGGGGATAGACTTTGACAGATTAGTAAAATGGTAGTCTCAGGAGGAGAATGTTCCTCTAGGCTAAGAAATAGCATATGCAGCAAGAAACTCCACACACAAAAAAATTCAAGATGCAGAGCAACAAAAAAACATCAGAAGCAATACTAAAATTATAAAAAGGGCAAAGACAGTCCTGGGGTTGAGGGGGATCCAGGTTTTTTTAATATAATTAATGGAACTTCTAAGGTATTTATGAATTCTTTCTTTGTATTATATGCATGTCTCATTACTCACTAGAAACCTTGATCACCCAACGTATTACACAGACGTGCATCATTGGCATAACTTGCGAGCTTGTTCGAAATGCAGAATCTGAGGCCCCATGCCTATGTTCAGAATCAGAATCTATCTGCATTTTAAGATCACATAAAAGTGTGAGAAGCACTGCTTCCAGAGCTGGCAGACAGCAGATCCAAATTTGATTCCTTTTCATGTTCTGCAGGCACCTTGTACAGAGTAAGCTTTTAATAAACATTTGCAGAATGAATACTGTTATACTACATTTCTAACAAGCTAGGACACTTAGGCTTAAACACAGCTGGTGATGAGGGACCCAAGTCTCACAGACCACCCTTTCTGAGTGAGCAGCTCTGTTTGTTGAAAAGTTTGTGTTTATATTATGAAGTTAAGTCCAACAAATCCACTGCTCCCTCATTCTTTGCTGTGCCCCTTAAACACTCATTCTCTGGCTCTTATCCAAAGACAGTTTACAGGAAAAAAAGGTACAATTTTGCTGCAACCTCTTGCTCACCCCTCCAAAATCTTTACTGCCGGGTACCTATTTTTTGGTTATCTCTACCTTTCTCCCTCCACCTGCCCCCCAATTCCTTTCATCCTTGCCATGGAACTCTGAAGCAAGACCCTTCATGGAATAATACCTTAAACGTTGGTTTGTGTATGTCTCAGTTTTCTGACCCCAGGGTGGTTTCTCCATGCCAAATAATATGCCCTTGCTATGTATTTCCTTGCAATAATTGAACCAGCTTAGGAGAAGCAAACTGAATACTATATTAGTCAATGGAAAACTTAATTAAAGAGAGAAACTGTTTTTGTAAAGCTAAACGGAAATGACTTTTGGATCATCTGCTTTGTGAGATTATCCATGACACTATTCTGTTCTGAAGACATTTTTAAGACACTCAACAGTTGATAGTTAAAGTCAACTTTGAATATTGCATGTTTTAGACACAGCACAAAAGTAATTTGATGCTGTAGGCAGAATTAAGTCTTCTCCTTAGTCCCAAATTCCTTTTGTGATTTTTTTAGACCCAGGAATGAGTAGGTAAAGAAACAAGATTCTCTTAACCAATAGCAGTATAATTGCTCCCTTTAGTTTTATTGCTGTCACCCCAATGCTCTATATTTCCTTCAAGAGGGAAGGAAAAGACAGTAATAGGCAAAGTAATTGGTGGGGATTCTCCTGATGTTACTGTACCTAGGATGTCATTGCCATGGATCTCCTCAGATCAACCATTCTGCCTGGTAAATGGGAAAATAGCAAAAAATATGGGAGGCCTCACATGAAAGCTTTCATGCACACTGCTAAAGGTGTCCAACTTCCTCTGAGAGCTGAGGATGTGGCAATGCAGGAAGAGTGTATTGATTTTACAGAACTGGATGACAGGTTAGATTGGGCATCTGGAGGCTTATAATCCCATCTCCACTCACCAGGTCTGTCTCCCATTTATGATCAAGGATGGGTATGACATCTGATCTTTTTTATAGTTAATCATATACTTACCATGCAGCCTAGTAATCCCACTCTTAGGTATTTATCCAGGTGAAATAAAAACAGGTTGACATAAAAACCTGTACACAAATGTTTATTTGTAGAAAACATATTTGGCTTTATTCATATTCATCCCCAAATAGATAAAGTATGAATGAATGTCTTTCACCTACTAAAGCAATAATCAAAATGTGATATAGCCATAAATGGAATACTACTTAGAGAAAAAAAAAAAAGACTCACTCTTGATACACACAACAATATGGATGAATCTCAAATGCATTATGGGAAGTAATGCCAGTCCCATTTATTTGCCATTCTGTAAAGAGCAAGACTATAGGATCAGAAAACAGATTAGCACTGGCCAGAAGTTGGGGTTGGGAGAATGGTTAACTACAAAGGGGCATGAAGGAATTTTGTGGAGGGGAGGTATGGAACAGTTCTGTATCTAGGTTGTAGTGGTGGGAGCAAAACTCTCTGAACTGTACACTTTTAGGGTGAGTTTTACTCTATAAAAATTATACATAAATTAAAAAAACAGTACTATGAACAAAATTAGCTTTAGCAAGAGGAAAAGATATAAATTTATACACAAGAGACTACGCAACCATTGGGTAAACTAATTATTTTTAAAATAGACACCAAAGATTTTATTTTATTCTTAATTTTTTATAGTTTTTATATAGGGTGGAGAAGTGGTAGTGGAAGTCATACATACTGCCCACCCAAAGGAAGAGAGACCCAATTCAAAGCTATAGAATTTTTCCCCCAATACTATCATAATTCTGCCTTTCAGATTCCAAAGGATTTGTATATAAATTATATCATGTGATCCTCAAGGACTGCCCTGTGAGGGTAGGCAGACCAGATGACCAGTCATATTCCATTTTACAAATGAGGCTCAGGCTAAATATTTACCCAGTATTTCTTGAAATGATATTTACAGTCCATTTAGTTCAACAAACCTTGATTGGGCCTATGCTAAGCAGCCCCTGCTCTAGAGGAGCTCACACTCTTGAAATCTCCTATGGAAACCACTGTGACTCCAAATAGGTGTGATGTATAGTGACAGCTATGACTTAACACTCACAGAAGATGTCCTTTTCCAAAATTATAGATTTACATTATTGGAAGAATTAGTATCTCAATTAGCATCTTAATTAACATGCATTGATTGAGCACCTCGTATGAATACATCATCACCACATAAGTATTGATTTGGTGCAGATGGACTGCCAACTGTAAATTGTTTGACTTAGGGCAAGTGTCTTTATCGTTCTAGTTGTAAATTTTCTCATCTCTAAATGAGAGGATTATGCATGTGGTCTCTAAATCCTGGGTTAGGGTTGGAGACATCAGTATAAATTCATGTTTAGCTTAAGATAGGTACAGATGGATAAATATATTAATAGAAATACATAAATATGTGTGTACTCATAGGTTAGTATACACACGTATTTCCAAGCTCTGTCCTCTGAGGGACCTAGAAGCAATGACAACCAGGAGCAATAAGTGCACGCAGTTCTTGGTTTATAATACCATTCTCTAATAAAAGGAACCAAGGCTCCTGGGAGAAATGGCTGATCTAGGACTGGGACAGGGAATATATGAGTCTGGAGCACCTTATAGTGCCATGAAGTAAAGAAATACTTAAAAAACAATGAAAAAGTGACACAGGAGCCAACTAAAAGAAGTCCCAATGGCTTTAGCTGAAATAATTTGAACAATAAAATAAATAATTCAGAATTGGATTATAAGTCAAATTATAAAATATATGCCCATGGGTCCATGCTGATATAAATAAATGATTAAATAAACAAATAAATGGGTGATAACTCTCATACTGAAGAATTCCAAAAATTTATATAGACAGTTTGCTGTCAAGGAGATGGAACATAATTATCCACCCCTTAAATGTGAGCTGAGTATAGTTACTTCCTTTCAAAGCATACAGTATGGAAAGGGGAAAAAAGAATAACTTTACAGTGGAGAAACCTGACAAACTACGTCAGCCAGGCAATCAAGGCTAACATCATTAGTGATAAGTCATTAATAGCACATACCCTTGATACAATATAATAAGAATAGCACTTTATCTCTGTGTCCTTCCTCCCTAAAACCTACGGCCGCAGCCTAATCATGAGAAAAAATATCAGACAATCACAAACTAAGGGATATTCTACAAAATACTTAGCCAGTACTCCTCAGGACTGCCAACGTCATCATAAACAAGGAAAGTCTGAGAAACTATCACAGTCTAGAGGAGCCTAGTGATTAAATGTAGTGTGGGATCCTCAGTGGGGTCCTATGACAGAAAAAGAGCGTTAGGTTTAAATTGAATAAGTGAAAATAAAATATGGAACTTAGTTTTTTGAGAAGTGCCAAGGTCCTGAGAGACAACAAAAGACCGAGGAACTGACAAAAATTAGAGGAGACTAAGTAGACATAACAGCTAAATGCAATATGGGATCCTGAATTCGATCCTGGAATGGAAAAAGTAAATTAGTGGAAACAGTGGTGAAATTTGAATAAGGTCTGTGGTTTAGTTAATAGTATTGTATCAATATTCATTTCCTGGTTTTGATAATTGTTATAATGTTATGTGAAATGTTATCTTCAGGCAGCATGCATAAAGGGCATACAGGAACTCTACTATTTTTGCAACTTTTCTGAAAGACTGAAATCATTTCAAAATAAAAAGCTTGAAAAATTACTGAAGTAAAACAATAAACAACAAAATACATGAAGTCCAGTTCTATAGTCAGAAGACTCTTCTAATGAGAGAAATTTGCACCCAAGAAAATGGAGAAAAAAGACTCTGAAAAAGAGCTTTAAATAAGTTTATTGAAAATCCTCAAAGAAAGGAAGATGCTAGTTTGAACACACCCCACCTCCATACCACTCCTCACCCCTGGCCACACAGTTTTCACAAATCAGAAGCTCTTAGTACTGGCAGATAGTGGAGAACAATGAAGGCCTCAGAATCAGTGGGAGGCCAGACAGAGCAGGTACAGTTCTGCCTCTCCTTTTGGCTAAATCAATGGTTCTCGAACTTTACCATGCATCAAAGTGACTTGGAGGGCCAAATATAGACAGCTGGGCTATGTGCCCAGAGTTTCTGATTCAGTCAGTCTGGGGTGGGGCCTGCGCATTTCAATCAAGTGCTAGATGCTGCTGCTGCTTCTGGTTCAAGGAACACATTTTGAGAAACACTGGGCTAAGCAAGCAAGAGTCAAGACCAGTACTGGAGATCCCTGATAAAAGGAATTGTGCAGAAAGGAATTAGCTGACTCTCAGAACCATAAAAATGCTTGCCATACCTCAGAAATAAAATAAACAACCAAAACCAACCAGGATGTAGCAGAACAAATCTCTCATACAGAAGAATTCCAAATAATTTATGAAGATACTGCCCTCACAAGCAGGTAGAGTGTAACTCTAGGCCTGTGACTGCTTATCCATAGAAAGGCCAGCTTGCAGGTTTGGCCATGGATGGTGTCTGGGAACTTAGATGTGAGAGGAGGTTCTTACCATCCTAACCATAAGAGTGGCTCACGGTGTCTAAAGTCTTTGTACACACAATGCAGTTTATGTTGAGACCTGCTTTCCTTCTGGGAGTCTGGAATTTTGATATGTGCTAAGCAGAGGGTGCCTATGTGACTAGCCCCCACTAAAAACCCTGGGCACTGAGTGGAGAGATGTGAAAATCTTCTGATTGCTTCTATTTTCTTAGAGAAAAAAACAAGCAAGGTAATTTGCTGACTGTGAGGAAAGGGGGCAAAGTATTTGAGGTTTGCATGGGTGGGAGGTATGAAATAATCAGCTAGAAGAGTGGGACAGAGAATTAACTAGAAAAATGAAGTGTGACTGGCAGGTAACATAGAAGGCCCATTTATGTTTAGAGATTATGAATTTAAGACAAGGCAAGTCACCACAGTGTTATATTTCTCTTACCATGTGTAGCTGTTTTGGTGCAGGCACAAAACCAAAGGTGAAGTTTAGCTAAACAAGTACACAGGAGGGCAACAGAGGAGTTGAGACTGCGTGGTAGTGTGTGATTATAACATTGGACCATGGGTTTTAAACCAGGTGGGCTGGGCAGTGAAGACAGAGCAGGTTGATGAAAGGCCCAGTGGAGTCAAAGAACTGCTGGAGTTGGAGTACCAGAGTGAATGAACTGAAAACCTAAGAGATAGTTTTGGAGATGGGGAATGCTTGAAATTGATATTTTAGTGGTATTGCAATTTAATAATGACAATGCCTTAAAGATGACCATGGGTGTAGGTAGATAAGGTGAAGTAGATCATAAAGTCATTGTAGTACAAAGGCCACAGAATTGAAAGGCCAGGTGAAAGAGAGTGTTAGAGGTCTACTTCAACATTCATCCTCTCTTCCTCCTTAATAACAGAACCTTGATTTGTATCTGGGCACATTGCCTGTCTGTATAAAGACACATTTCCCAGCCTCCCTGGTAGCTGCTACATGTATGTGATTAAGTTCTTCCAATGAGACCTAAGTTAAATGTTATATGGAACTTCTGTTAAATTTCCTTAAAAGAAAATGGGCGTGCCGTTTTCTTTTTACATTTTTCCTTCCTTCTGTGTAGAATGTTCATATAGTGGCTAGAGCCCAGCAGCCACCTTGGACCATAAGGTAGAAGCCACGTGCTGAGGATAGTGGAACAGAAAGAGGAGCCGGGGAGCTGATACATCATCTCAGGGCTATTTACCTCCAGACTTTTTAATATAAGATGAAAATATTTAATCTTGTTTAAGCCATTGTTTGGAGTTTTTTGGTTATATGTAGTGGAACCTAATCCTAACTGATACGTTAGATTGATGAAAGTGTTACTCACATAGATGTTAACATCAGCTTCAGGAGTAGTTATCAATATATAGAGAGGCAGAGAGCTTGGTGCTAACATCTTCACTAAATGAGGAGGAATGAGCAAGTCTGTAAATACCTTCAATTTGGAGAGATTGGGAGTGCTTCACAGGACCTGGGGAATTTGAGAAAGCAAGGAGAAACAGCAATGAGGATCAGGGCAGCACGAGGATCAAGGAAGACATATATGTCACCTTCTTTCTGTGTTAAGATCCTCACTTTTTAAGTCCTGTGTTTGAGGAAATTAGTTATAGATGGAACATACGGCTTGTGTTTCAAGCCACAACCGAACATTAGAGGTAACATACTGACTGAGATCAATGACTCAGAATATTTTTTGGAAGAACGTGCTTGTTCCCAGAGACATTTCAAAATGTTAAGCACCTTTTGATCTTAATCACTTTTTATAAAAGTAGTATTCACTAGTTGATGTAATCCTTTAAAAATCATGTTTACCTTTCATGTTGAATTTATTCATTAAATTAATTAATCCTTAATTTAATGAGGTCTTATTATGTTCCAGGCACTACATTGGGCACTAAGAACATACAGATTAATTACAAAGTATCTTCATCCAAGGAGTCTACTAGCTTAAGGAGGAAACAGGTGAGAGAACCAATTGTTATTATGTAGTGTCATGAGGATATTCATCAAACATAATTGAGGAATATACTAGGTATAATGAGAACACAAAGGAAGGTCACCTATTTCATATTGGGGACCAGGAAGATATTCCTGGAAGAGATAACAGGTGAACCACATCTTCAGGATAATATATAGGTGTTAGCCAGGTGGGCAAGTGGAGAATTTTTCAAGAGGAGATTACTGCACAAAAATGTGTGTAGAAGCATGGGTCCTCCCTCTCCAAGATGGCGTCCTTCCTGCAGTCAGAGAGGGTTCTCCATCTAGTCCAGGGAGAAAGGGTTTGGGCCCCACTCTCGTAGCTCTACTGCTGCTGCTATTGTAGTGAGTTGCAGCTGGAATGTGTGTCTCACGAGGTGGGCTCTCATTGTCCAAATTGCTCAGAAGATACGCCATCGGCTAAAGCCAAACTAAAAAAGAATAGATGTGCCAACTGCTTTGACTGTCCTGGCTACAAGCACACTCTCTCCATCCAGGCAACAAATATCTTGACACAGCTTCCAGATGACCCAGTCAAGACCACCATGAAGAAAGCCTATTACCTGTCGTATGGATTTTGTCACTAGATGTCCAGAAATGTGGGCATGGCAGACAAATCTGTTTCTAGTGGGGGTTGGCAGGAACCTCACATGCAACAGATGAACAAATTGATTGAATATTACCAGCAGCTTGCTCAGAAAGAGAAAGTTGAGCAGGATTGTAAGAAACTGGCATGGTGCAGAAAGTATATGCCTCTGGCTTTTTCAGACAAATATGATCTTGGAACCAGGCTTCAGCAACCATGAGCTGGTACATCCATCAGTACCCTTGCCAGACTTTACCTTAAAGAAGGAGAGGACCAGAAAGAGATAAAGATTGAGCCTGCTCAGGCTGTAGATGAAGTGGAACCTCTACCTGAAGACTATTATACAAGACCAGTAAATTTAACAGAGGTGAACACCGTTCAGCAGCATCTCTTACAGCCTGATTTCCAACCAGTCTGTGCTTCACAGCTCTATCCTTGCCACAAACATCTTCTGATCAAATGGTCCCTGCGTTGCTGCAAATGTGAACATAATTTGAAGAAGCCAGAATTTAATCCAACATCTATCAAATTCAAAACCCAACCAGTTGCTGTCAGTTGTATTCCAGAAGTGAGAATCATGTCAATTCCCAACCTTTGCTAGAGGAACGAGAACCCAGGTCCTCTCCAGTGGAGACCCTCACCCATGTGACTCTGTTGGGGTGTGATTAGGGAGACCCTACTAGCATCAAGAGCACTGCTCAGGTGGTGGTGCCTCACAAGGATCTTGTTTTCACTGGCAAGGACTTAGCCTCAGAGTACAATGAGTTGGCAGAACCCTAAGACTTTCAGGATGATCTTGACTTTATAGCCTTCACAAAGGCCAACAAAGTGGGCATTTTCATCAAAGTTACTCCACAACATGAGGGCGAAATGATCATGTGCTTCAGGATGAAGCATGATTTTAAAAACCTGGCAGACCCCTATCTTCCTCACTGAAGAAAGTGACCAGGGCACAGAAGTCATCTGGCTCACCCAGCATGTGGAACTCAGCTTGGGCCCACTTCTATCTTAAAAGGTTCCACTGGCGAGGTGGGCGGATCGTTTGAGCTCAGGAGTTCGAGACCAGCCTGAGCAAGAGTGAGACCCCGTCTCTACTGAAAAAATAGAAATTAGCTGGACAACTAAAAACATATATAGAAAAAATTAGCCGGGCATGGAGGCGCATGCCTGTAGTCCCAGCTACTCGGGAGGCTGAGGCAGTAGGATTGCTTGAGCCCAGGAGTTTGAGGTTGCTGTGAGCTAGGCTAATGCCACGGCACTCTAGCCTGGGCAACAGAGTGAGACTCTGTCTCAAAAAAAAAAAGAAAAAAAGGTTCCACTGGCAGGCAGATCCCAAAGGACAGGGTTACCATAAACCTGAATGGGGAAGCCACTGTTTCATTCGCCTATGTTTATAACAATGTCCCCACACATTACTGAATCCTATTCCTAGGAAAGTGGTAGGATAGGCCAGGCATTAGGAACACAGGGTACCTGCTATTCCTCTTGCTCTCACCTCCGTTGACCCCTGTAAGTCTGTGTATTCCTCACTGAGCTCTGCACGGTGAGTAACAACAGTGTAGCTCCATTCCAGTAAAGGGGATGGCTGTTCCTTGGAGTGGCATTAGATTTACCACCTGAGAAACTCTGACTATACTATCTCTCGATCTCATCTCACAAAGGATCACAATCTCACGGATGAAACTTAAAAATGATAACCCAAAGGTGGACCTGCTATTAATAATCCAGCATTGGTCTCAATTTACCAACTGCTCCCTGCGTTCTATTAAGTATAATCTTACAATCTAAAACATGTCCCCTCACCTTCATGGCTCCCATTTTGCCATAGATTGCCATTTGACAGAAAAGTACAGTGTCACATTGTCTTCAGTCTTGTGATTGGAGAAACCTGTGAAATTTTTTTTTTTTTTTTTTGTTTTTTTGTTTTTGAGACAAAGTCTCGCTTTGTTGTCCTGGCTAGAGTGAGTGCCGTGGCATCAGCCTAGCTCACAGCAACCTCAAATTCCTGGGCTTAAGTGATCCTACCGCCTCAGCCTCCCGAGTAGCTGGGACTACAGGCATGCGCCACCATGACCAGCTAATTTTTTCTATATATATTTTAGTTGGCCAGATAATTTCTTTCTATTTTTAGTAGAGACGGGATCTCGCTCTTGCTCAGGCTGGTCTTAAACTCCTGACCTTGAGCGATCCACCCGCCTTGGCCTCCCAGAGTGCTAGGATTACAGGCGTGAGCCACCGGCCTGAAATTCTTAAGGTGCTCTCATTTGCCCTTTTTTTTTTTTAATATAGGACATTTATTAGTTGCTCTTAAATTCTTTCCCAGTAGAGCATGGAAATTTTTCTTTTAAGAAGAATTTGAGAAGCAAGCAATTATATGTCATGTCAAGGGGATAGCAAATTCCATTCGTTTAAACATTGCCACAACATCCAGGGATTATGCTGCCACAGGGGCAATCTTTATAATGTCTTACTTTCTACACCTTCTCCTCTTTAACTCAAGTTGTTTTGAGTATTTGGGATCTGGAAAGAGCCCAGAGAAAACCTGAGTGGATACATTCACTTCTGGAATGTAGAAAACATTTTAAAATGCTAGATTTTTAGCATGATCTGAACTAATGTTCTTTCCATTAATTTGAAGGGGAAATTAACTATTACAATCTCTTGAATCCAAAACTGGATATTAAAAGAACTTTTCACCTTTAAAAAATGTGTATAGAAGCATGGAAAACATGGCACTTTGGGAAATTCCAAGCAGGCAGTCTGGAGGATGTTTATGTACTATATTACTATTAACAGAAGTAACAGGGCACAGACCCAGTATTAAGTAAATTTACCTTACTTATGCATGTACCTGTCACTGATATACCATAAATTTTGCTAGTAGGGACTATTGGCATAATGCACTCAGCTACAAGAAAGAATTAAATGACTTTAAGAAGTTGTGTCTTTTCCCCTTATATCACCATTTCCCACCCTCTACAACTATAGTCTATATTTATTCAGCAAAGGAAACAAAATTTCTGTATTAAGTTACATTATGCTCTATTAGAATAACTTAATTTGTATAATAATCATGGGAAAAAATAGGGATTTAAATGACTGGTACTACCTAATATTCTTCCTCCTCTGAGAAAATTCCTTGAAACTATAGCTCTGGGTCAAATCCTGAACCCAAATCACCCTGTGTTTCTTCTTCTTCTTCTTCTTTGTATTAATGTTTAATTTTAGAATAGGTTTAGATAAAAGAAAACTTGCAAAGATAGTTCAGAGTCCCTGTATACCCCACACTCAATTTCCTTTATTGTTACCATTTTACGTTACTGTGGTATATTTGTCACAGCTAATAAACCAATATTGATACATTATTAACCAAGATGCATATTTTATTAATATTCCCTTAATTTTTATCTAAAGTCCCTCCTCTTTTTTCTGTTCCAGGATCCAATCCAGGACACTTTATTACATTTAGATGTCATGTCTCCTTAGGCTCCTCCATACTGTGACAATTTCCCAGACTTCCCTTGTTTTTGATGACCTTGGCAGTTTTGAGTAGTCAGGTATTTTGTAGAATATTCTTCAACTTTGGTTTGTCTGATGTTTTTCTCATGGTTAGACTGGGTTATGGTCTTTAGGAGGAATATCACACAGGTAAAGTGACTTTCTCATCACATCATATCAAGGGTGCATACCGTGAACATGACTTATCACTGTTGATGTTAATCTTGATTACCTACGTAAGGTAGTGTTACCGGATTTCTCCACTGCAAAGTGATTTTTTCCCCTTTTCCCTACGATATTCTTTGGAAGGAAGTCACTCTATATAGCCCATGATTAAGAAGTAGGATATTATGCTCCATCTTCTCGAGGGCAGAATACATAAAATATTTGGAATTCTTCTGCATGATAGATTTGTCTGTTCCACCCCATTTATTAATTTATTCAATCATTTATATCAGTATAGACTCATGGTATTTTTTATATTTTATGTTATAATCCAATACTAGGTTGTTTATTTTATTGCTCAAATTATTCCAGCTTTGGCCATTGGGACCACTTTGATTGAGATGGCTCCTGTGTCCCTTTGACATACGACATTCAGTTTGCTTTTTGAGCACTTCCTTACTCTCTGGCGCTATAAGAATATATTTTTTGTAATCACATTCAATATAATTTGGAAGATGCTATAACCTTTTAATATAATTATAAGAGCGAGATATGGTAAACCAATGATATTAGTAGACTTTCATCAGTAATGAGGGCTTTGTATCTTGAGTTGTTTTGAGTTCAATTTTCTAATCACATCTTTTAGTTTGGTTTAGAAATTAACCAATGATTTTTTGGTAACCTTACATATTATAAATAGAATGAAGGTGTTAATGAATTTAGAATTAAACACTTTTTATTTAAAGAGGAAACTAAGATTGATAACTAGGAATTATATTATCAAAGGACTGTTAATTCAACAAATTTACATACTGAAAGAGAGGCAATTTTCTATGTTTAAAGAAGGAAATTAAAAAGAAGCAAGAGACCTTCAATTTACTTTTAAAGAGTAATCTGCAGATTAAAAAAATATCAGGTTTGGCCGGGCGCGGTGGCTCACGCCTGTAATCCTAGCACTCTGGGAGGCCGAGGTGGGCGGATCGTTTGAGCTCAGGAGTTCGAGACCAGCCTGAGCAAGAGCGAGACCCCATCTCTACTAAAAATAGAAAGAAATTATATGGACAGCTAAAAATATATATAGAAAAAATTAGCTGGGCATGGTGGTGCATGCCTGTAGTCCCAGCTACTCGGGAGGCTGAGACAGGAGGATCGCTTAAGCCCAGGAGTTTGAGGTTGCTGTGAGCTAGGCTGACGCCACGGCACTCACTCTAGCCTGGGCAACAGAGTGAGACTCTGTCTCAAAAAAAAAAAAAAAAAAAAAAAAAATCAGGTTTATTTTAATAAATGATAAATTCCCAGTGTCACAAGGATTGAGGAAGGAAAAAGACCTCAGAAGCAATACCAATTCTCAATTCTCTAATTCTCAAACGACATTCCACAGGTAAATAGGCAAAATGGCAGGCAATTGTCCAAATAGTTATGTGATTAGGAAGAAGTTGTAGTTCTCATATTTCTGGTTCTCTTATGTGTATTTGTATTAGGAAAGATAATAATTTCTAGTGTTCTTTCAGCTGTTCAAAATTATGCTATTGTTAAGTAATAGGCAGCAATCCAGAAATTTACAAACATATTGTACAATAGCTACTTATGAACCTACACCAGGTACTTTCATACCTTTCTTCGTGGAGTTCAGTATGCCTGACTGCTGACACTTAGTTAATTTCTCCATGAAACAAAAATAGCAAAAACTTCTACAGAAGAGAAAACAGAATCGGCAGCAGCACTGGGATGTAAACCTAAGCCCCTGCTTTCCATTTCAGTTGCTCTGTTTTTCAGAACTACGCTGTCTGACATAAGAAAAACTGGTATAAGCAGAATGCCCCTACATTTAGTTAATATCATTTCTAATTTAGCACACAAGTGATCTTTTCGAATACTTATTACTTAGACTCCATGTAAGGGAGTGGGGAAGGGGAGAAAGCTAGAGTAGAGGCAGATGAATCAAATCACATTTGTAGACTACAGTACAGCAGTCAGTGTATTTCCTAAGATAAAGTCCTGTTGGATCCTATTATGGGAACTAAGAGATAGAAAAAAGATAAGACAGCTAATTTAAAAATCCCAAACTTCTCAACCAAGTTGAATCTATTGGCAGATGCTGGATTATTAAAATGAACTATGAGCCTGGAAAGTTGAAGGTAGTTTCTTTATTGAGAGAATAAAAACATGTTGCTTAGGGAAAAGGAGTAAAAATGGCCAGGTATCAGGTATACTAGTGAATAGCAAGTGAAACAAAATGTGTGAAGTATCTATATGTCTTATCTTAGATACGTACAACTATTATAAGACCATTATTTTCTTATCTCTCAGGAAACGTACATTTAGTTATCATATTAAAAACAAACAAAAATTGAGCTTTTAATAGAAAACTAAATCCCATCAGAAAACGAGTTACATGGAATAAGCCATTTCTTATACAGAGGCTGATTTACACTCCCCACTATAGTATTTGATAAACAAAAACATTTATTAAGCACCCATCACATGTCAAGAACTCTGCTAAGGACATACAAAGATGACTAAAACACTACCTGAGCTCACAGTCTAGGGATTATTGGAAGGAAAAAGCTATGAATCATGAGAGGGAGATGAATCAATATAAATGAAAAACTGGGATTTCACTGTAGGAAACATAGGAAAGAGGATAAATGCTTTTAAAAGAGACATAAAAATAGATTTCTAGACAGTATGAAGGTGAGAGTCATACAATTTGTTAGGTTCTGAAGGCATCTCTAGATCAAGCTTCCCAGTGAGAAATGGGGCAATGAGAATGTGACAGCTAAAAATAAGCCATGATTATAGCAAAGAAAATAGCAGCCAGCATAAACTTGCCCATTGTCATTGTTAAGGTGGTGGAATTACTCCTTTCAACTATTCTTGTCATCATAGGCTTCCTGATACGATCATCTGTAGTGAGGACAGCTTTTCGAGCCCCCTCCCACTTTCCAGGGCCCTGTAGACGATACTGGATTGGAGTACAGGGTCCCCGTAATAAGTATAATGCCAACTTGGGGTCAGTGAAGGCCAGAGATAGCAAGTTGGGCCTGACCCCCACCAAATCAGCAAGCTCTTCCATGGTATCTATATAATCTCCCTGAATGGTGTGGCGTTGGCTCTCCACATACCTGAAATAGAGAAGACAGAAGCCATGGCATATCAACAATTCAATCAATCAATCAATGCTTTCTGAATGCCTGCTATTGGCTCAATATTGGGCTAGGAGCTGTGGAAAATAGAAAAGAAAGATATTTGTCACTGTCCTTAAGGATCTTTTAATATACTAAAGGAGATGAAACAGATATACATGAAACAGAGAAGAACATAAGATCCTTAGTAAATGATGTGGTTTTAGACTGCTAATAGAAATGTAGAGAGGGGATAGTAAAAAGAGAGCTATCATAGTTAGGTTCTTAAAGGATGTGGAAGATATAGATAAGATGAGGAGTAGTTATAGCAGATCCAGATACAAAAGACTCTGATATTGTGAGCAAGGGAGAACCTACCACAAAAATTCCCAATTATTTGGGATCCTCAATTATTTTCTGAGGGCATTGTAGAAGAGTCCAGAGAACAGGACTTCCCAGGGCCAATGTTAATTTGGAATCCTGAAAGGATGAGGGAGGATGACTTATCCCACAAGAGGAAGTGACCCTCCAAATGGAGCCAGATGGAATGATGATACCAAGTTCAGCTTTGAATAGTCAAAAGGACTTTTTATAGGGGAAATGTGGTTAACAGTGATATATGTGTGGAAGGAGTGGGATTTTTACTTTCTGTAATGAAAATAAAGAACAGTAGGACAGAAAGGAAATAAGAAAAAAACCAAATCAGGCTGATTGAGATTGAGGAATCCAAGAACAAGGACAGGAAAAACTGATAGAAAATAAATTTGAGGTAGAACTGGTGAGGTGGAATTCCAGGCGAGCTGATAGATGTTAAGTGAAATTTGTTGAAAGGGGACCAGATTTAAAAGAGAAGATAAGACAGGAAGAATTTGAGAGCTTTCCCTTATGGAGGTTACATTGGCTCAAGGGATTGTAGGCATGCATTTATTTATTCTATAGCAGTAGGTCAAGAGCTATAGTACTCATGAAGGTTTCACAAAAGAGATTCACTAGTTCCTGCCTTTAGGGCTATTATGAGGATTGAGTAAGCTCATGCATATAAAACACTTAATGTGTACACATAGTCTGCCCTCAATAAAGGTTAAATTATATCCTCGGGGACCACTCACAGTCAGAAGGTGGTTAGGCAAAAATGAGTCAAAGGAAAGAGAGAAGGAAAGTTGAAATAAGATGGTTTAGTGCCAGAAAAGAAAAGAAAGCACTACAAGAAGGAAGAAATGTTTAAAAGCGCCAAACTCAATAGTGGAAGAAAAGTAGAGGAAGGAAAATGAAGTTGGTCACGGATGACCTTCAAGAGAGCAGTTTCAGGAGTAACGATGGAAGTTACAATGCACGAAAGGGTGAGAATTTCAAGCACAGAATGTAGAAAATTTACTGCAGAAGTTTGGCAGTGACAGGAAGTAGGAAAATAGGAGAATACCTGTAAAGGGTCATGGGGTTAAATAAAAACTTACTTTCTCCTCTTCCCAGATAGGGGAGAATTATGCTAGTATAATCAATTGAAGAAAACTACTTCTTTAGGTCTGGAATGATTGTACCTCTAACTTTTCCATAGAAATTTAGGAACTTAACATCAACTTCAACTTTGTCCAAATAAAAAACACCCAGTGATTGAGCTCAAGTTCTGAAATTCAGACTGCTAAATTACTGTTTTCACCAAAGCACTAAGCAGCTGGCTGATGTTACCATCTTCCCAAATCATGTGTACTACGTACACCATGAGCTCCTGTGACCTGAGTTTGCTGTCACATGATGACAGCCAGCAAAGTGACCACTGCAGATTATAAATCTACCTATAGATTTGTAACTTGACCATCTCTACCTCTCCTTAATTCACTGTTACTCTTCCTTCCTCTGGAAGCTCTGCTAGCACTACAGTAATCCTCATAAAAATAATATGCCTGCCATGTGCTTTTCCTACTCAACTTTCCTTGTAGGGCCTAAACATAGGATTTTAAACACTTTTTTAAAGCTTTTCTCTCCTTTCCCATTCATATTGAAACTACTGGTGCTATTTTTCCATTCTACTGTTACAAACCATTATCCCCTTTTTCCCAAAATATAATCTAAATCCTGAAACCAATATGAGGAAGGTAAGGGTAGTACAATATTGCTCTTATTAAGAAATGGGTAGAAAAAGTAGCTATATGTCTATCTTCCTGAGAGAATTTTTTACCTTTTTTCAATTTTCTCTTGAGCTTTAGATATTTCTGCCATCATTTCACTTTGTGAGGGCAATGTCTTTAACCCTAAAGAGAAAAATCAAAATTTTAAGTGTAAAATTACCTCGGTAGGAACAGTAGTCCTATTAACAATGATTATGCTATGGAGAATTCAAAGAAATACAGGATGGTTTTCCGTACTCAAGTGGGTTACAATTCACTTGATCACCTTATCCTATCACCACAACAACATAATAGTAGTAACATTTGTAGCTTATTCTGTTCCGCTTTGTCTTTGGAAGATATTTCTCTTACTCTGCCTTTCAACCAATACCTGCCTCCTCCTAACATAGTCTTTCAATTGGAAAATGGAAGAGGGACATGAGAAAATGATAGCTGACCTTAAAAGTATATGGAAAATGAGGTACAAAGTGAAAGGGCTGGGGAGTGGGGAAACACACCTGCACTTTGCTCTTGATAACAAAGTGGCTTTATACCACAGAGAGAGAAGGAAGTAAAAATAAACTCTCAATTATGTTTTATGCCTAAAGTCCTATGGAAGATAAGCCTTACCTCTAAACTGTTTTATTTGGAAAGAGTAGGGCGTAAAGCCAAGGGTAACTCACGATACCCAATCTTGACAGACAAATTTAAGCTCACTGATGCACAAACAGTTCCAGTAGGAAGAATTTTACACCAAGGACAGGGCTAGACAAAGGTAGTAGTATTGAAGTCAATATAAACAACTCTAAGCAGTTTTGTGCCCAGACATCTAGGCACTCTGCCATGTAGAAAATTTTAGCCACATCTAATCCACTCCATAAAATTCTGCAATATAGAATTTCAGGAAGGGAATATATCCCACCTAATACAAGCCTTCTCTCTACAAACACTCTGACCAAAAGGTTATCTCATCCCTCCTTAAGCATCTCTGGTGTTGGGGATGCATTACCTTCTGAGGAGGTGATATAATCATTTGGCTGCTCTAGTTGCTGGGACATTCTTCTTTTTATTGACCCCCAAATCTGCCTCTATGCAACTTGCACCACTGGACCTAGCTCTGCCTTCTGGAGCCACAGAGTTTAATCTTAACACGGCCTTTGAAACTTTGGAACACAACTATCATAACTCCTTCATTCTTCTCATTATCAGGCTAAATGGCACAAATTACCCATAGAACAGGTTTCACATTCTCTGCCATTGTGGTTGCCCTTCTCTGGGCACAGCACACTCTAGTAAATATCCTGGAGTGTCCCTCCTAGAATATGGGACTCAGAAAATCCAATACTCTGAAATAGCCTTCTGTGTTCTTCCATATGTTTTCTCATTTTAGCCATGAGAATTATTACTCATCTTCATTAATCAATGAGGAAACACTGAAACGCTTCATTTGAGATTAATCACAGGTCTCCTGGATGCTCAAGAAACACATTTTGAGAGTTGACTTCCAAATTACTTCTCATAGCACAACCATAAGTTTTGCTTCTATTGGCTAGGAACATTATGGTGGAGGACGTCTATTTCTTGGCTATAAGAGGCAGCCAATTCATTTACAAAAAGAAAACAACAACACCCTACAGATGGGGTGAGGAGGGGAGAGGGAGAGAGAGAGAAAGAGAGTGATGTAATATCCTGTGGTACAGTTCTCTCTTAATCCATAAATTCTGTTCTTGCAGTGTTTGCTTGTTTAGACACTTTTTTTTTTTTACCATATTTCTCATCTCCTTCCTTCATATCTTGCATATATTCCCAATTTAAATTAATGTCTGGAGCACCTGAGCACATTCTTTTCTCTGTCTCATCCCCAACATGCATTCTGTCACCAAATCCTTGTGGAGTTTCATTTAGATTTGCCTCCTATTCCTTTAGATTGTTGTTACCTTGGTTTAACACATTAACTGCCATGTAAATTGTATTTAACTCACTCTAGTTTTGAGCCCGGGCCCTTGTGGAGTAAAACCCTGCAGTTGCTTCATGTAAATCTTACTTGCTGATGTTCTTATTGTTAATATTGGCAATTTAATTCTAAAAATGTGGATTACATTGCACATAACTCACGCACAGAAAACAATAAAAATAACAAATTAGAAAGGATCATTTTGTTTTAATAAAACACCATCACCCCAGGGAAAAAACTTTTTTTTCTAGTGTGGCAGTTGATGTGTTAAAGCTGTCGTGATATCGTACTTGGACTTTTACCACAGGCTCTTAACTGACCTCCTTCCCATTCCACTCCCCTCTAATACATCTTCTAAATTGCAAATCTGATTTAACTCTTCTCCCAGTTAAAATCCTTCAGTGGTTCTCTATCGCATACAATAAATACAGACTTCTTTCATGGCACCCAGGGATTTTCTTAATATTGCCTCTCTGAATGTCTCCAGTTTCATTTTCCTTCATTCCTGTAACACTTTATTTTCAAGCATTCTGAACTACTTGCAGTTCCCAGAACTCTATTCGTTCTGTCATTTTTCTCTAACTTTGCATAAATATAATATTAGTGATTTTTTTCCTTTCTACGATTGGGATTTCCTTGTCTTTTTAGTAAAATCTTATGTAGTTGTAGAGAGAACTGGGTACTTATTGCCCATTGCTCCCATGGCAGCTCCTCTGCCTTGCTACTGGAGCCCCTGTGTAAGTAAGATATGACAATATCTGCTGAGTAAATGATCACATTAAATGTCTATTTACTTGTCTGTCTTCCTTGCTTGACTCTCAGTTCCATAAAGATAGGGCTTTTCTGTTTGGTCATGCATGCATCTCTAGCACCTAGCAGAGGGGCCTGGTCCATAGTAAGAAGTCAGTAAATGTTAGCCGAACAATGTTGTGAAGACCAGTGAGGAACTGAAATTCAGAGATTTTTCAAGGGGCCCAAGACAAGGTGGGAAGGAAGAGAGCCTGAATTACAGTTCTGTGGGAGCAGTGCTTTTGGTCTACTGCTTTGGCCTAAGGCAGGTTGTCTTCGTGTAATCCACACTCACCCCTGCATGTTTCAGTGTAAAGGTGAAAAGAGATATGGCTGCCACTCTGCTCTTCCAATCTAGCCAGGATTTTTTTTTTTTTTTGTTGAGACAGAGTCTCACTTTGTTGCCCAGGCTAGAGTGAGTGCCGTGGCGTCAGCTTAGCTCACAGCAACCTCAGACTCCTCGGCTTAAGCGATCCTACTGCCTCAGCCTCCCGAGTAGCTGGGACTACAGGCATGCGCCACTATGCCCGGCTAATTTTTTCTATATAGATTTTTAGTTGTCCATATAATGTCTTTCTATTTTTAGTAGAGACGGGGTCTCGCTCAGGCTGGTCTCGAACTCCTGACCTTGAGCAATCCACCCGCCTCGGCCTCCCAGAGTGCTAGGATTACAGGCGTGAGCCACCGCGCCCGGCCCCCTAGCCAGGATTTAACATGACTGGAAATGAGGCAGTTCGTAAGCTGAGATCCTCAGATGAGAAGTTTCTACTTCAGCAATTAGAACTTCGTTTATGTCAAGGCTAAACTGGTGTTCATTTGAACAGACATGGATTAGATACCTCCTACGTGCTAGGCACTGGTCTAGGCTTGGAATACAAAGGCAAATTAACATGATTCCTAGAGTTTTCAATATATTATACTACTAAGGGAGGGAGGAAATGTGCACAGGCTTTTTTTTATACAAATATAAGGTAAAGGGAGGGTACACCAAGAAGAAAGGACAACAGAAGCAAAGGCACAGGACTCGGGCACCTACCGTGTTTGCTGCTTACATTTTCCAGTGCATCTAGAAGACTGTAGGATGTATGGGAAAGATTAGTGAAAGATGGGCCTGAAATTTCAGTTTGTGCCCAATTTGTGAAGTAACAACATTGGGGATGGTGTGCTACGACATGCTTTCCTGTGATGCAGAGGATCGGCATGACTTAATATGGGAGAAAGAAAGTTGCCAAATGAAAGTAGAACACTTGCGAGGGCTGCCAAAGAAGCATAGGAAAAAGAAGCTAGGTTTCAGTCAAGGCAAGAAGTGAGTTCAGTGTTCTACAAAAGGGTAGAATATTTTCTTGACAAGAGAACAGTGAATACATAGAACAGAGGAAAAAGGAAATGAGGCTTAGTAGGGGAGGGACAGGCTAGGGAAGGGGACAGGCTTTGTTGGACAGACATGAAAGAATGGGAGAAACCAGCTGGTCATAAGGGTTTAAAACTGTCACAGTAAAGGTAGAATGGAGGGAAGAGAAGGCAAGGATTTGGTAGGTGGACAGGTGAGCCATGGATGGAATAAGCTCAGGGTTCCTGTTGGAAGTTTCATAAGGTTATAGGGATTCTTCTGAAGATTTCTTCCTTGCAATTGTTAGAAGAAAGCTGGAGAAATTGGTACTAGGCTTCTGCTAGCACAGAAAACTGGGCTTTTTGCATATTTTCCCTAAAATCCCCTAATCCCACAGCCACAATGTGGCCTCTTGTAAATACTCATTTTCCCTATTCCTTTCAACAGTTCACTTGGTCCCGGAAAAGAATCTCAGTCACTTAAAGTATATTAAGATGCTGCGGCCTGTTTTAATGAACCTTTCTCCCCTTACTTAATTGACCCAATTAAAAGATCCATTTACTATGACCAGAAGTAATCCAACCTGATGGGTTGTTTGCATTATATTGCTTGTCTAATGCTCTCAAGTAGTACATCATTTACTGGATAGGACTGGAAGGAATTGAGAAATGATAGAAATTTGGGGAAATTTGGAAAGGTTTTTGATCTATCAACTCTAATACCGTTGCTTCTTTTCTTCTCTGCTATTATCAAGATTTTTGCTAGAGAAGAGAGAGCTGTACTTCCAACAGGAACTCTGAATAGTTCTAATGAAATATTAGTAAGGATAGCAAATTTTATTATAACAATGATAGAATCAATGAATTTCTTCTTTAGAAGGAATCTTAAAAGTTATCTGGTTTCTCTCTATTCTGAGGCTCGCATCTACTCCATACATCCCTGGCCAAATGGCCATTCAGTCACTTGGCATCCTTTTCCTATTCTGCTTGGATTCCTCACAGTTTCAGAGGCAGCCCATTCCATCTTGAAATGGCACTGGCTGATAGGAAAAAACTTTTTGGGTTTTTTCTTAATGTTAACCTGATATCGTGCAACCTTCAAGATTTCACTCCTCGGTTCTGGTTTGACCATTTGAAGCTATACTGAGTAAATCTAATCTTTCTTCCATGGGCCATCCCGTGAATCTTGTCTTCTGCAGGCTAACCGTTTCCAGCTCCTTCAGTTGTGCTCCAGATGACATGTTTTCAAATCCCTTAAACCATTATTATCTCTATCCTTATTTAATTCACTCCAGCTTCATTTTAAAAATATGTCTTTGGGTATAGTCTGACCAGTTTAGAGAAGAACAATTGTAATATTCTAGGACATTATAATTTTTTAATGATGCTATATTTGATTATGCTTTTGAGAAGCCATGTCATTCTGTTGACTCATATTGAGACTACTATCCCAGGCCCCCCCAGTGTTTTCTTCATGTACTCCTAGCCAAAACTGAAAGAGGGGAGATATGGGGAAAAAGTAAGGATTTAAGAGATTGAATATTCTACATTATGAACTAGTCTCCAACCAGGTGTTCTTAATTTTTGGCTGAAATCAAGTTATACTATTTCTATATTTGACTTTATAATGAAAGAAGACAAATTTCTTTTACTTCAAAATATATGGCAGTTGTCTAAAACCTAGATGAGTGAATTCTAATCCGGAATGTACTTTGGAATCACTGGGGAATATTTTTCTTAATGATCTTAAGCCTGTCCCAACCCAGACTTAAAGGAATGGGGTCAAAGCATGCCTAGCTTGGAAAAATTTCCCAAGTGATTCTGGTGTATGTCCATGGTTATAAATTACTACTTTCAATTTATTCGAAAGTAAATTTACCAGTACTAACTTTGTGCTAAGCACTGTTATAATCATACAGTCTCCAGCCATATATTTAAAAGCAAGTACACAAACAGAATTAAACTTACCATCAAGTAATGAAGTAGTCAATTTGCATGGTCACTTACCTTTAAATACTTGAGTGGCCCAGCGTCCTTGGAGCTCTGAAATGGGCATAATGGCTCCCAAGGGCTGAATCAAGCCTATGATTGCAAGAGTTGGCCTTTCCAGGTTAGGAGGGAAGACCTTTTTATACAGGGATATCTTGTTTTTGACCACTTTGACAGAATCTTCAAGAAAAGGAAAGGCAAAGCTATAGCCTGTGGCAAAGATAACAGCATCAATGTCATCCTCCCGGGAGCCATCCTCAAATATGGCAGCTGTCTCTGTGAATTCCGTCACATTTCCTTTCACTTTCACCAAGCCAGAAATTATACGATTTGGCAGGTCATCATTTACTGTTGGATGCTGACTCAGAGCTCTGTGAGTGGTGATAAAGACCAAGAGAAGGAGAAATGAGAGAGAGAGAAATCAGTATCATGTAAATAAAATTCTCCTTTGGTGGAGATAAACAATATGCCAATGGTCTCCCCCTCAGTCTATCCATGAAATTTGGGAAAGGTCTAATTTACTCCAGTTTGGCACAGATCAAGATCTCAGAGCTGAAGTTGAACCCCAGATGGCATTGAAAGGGAGGATGTTGGACAAATGATGAAAGAAGAGTCTTATTTGAGGAGTGACTATATGGTTTCTCAAGTAACAGTAATGTCCTGGGATATAATAAGGCCACAGGCCAATAGTTTCTATCCACATATCAAGAAGACTGGAAGAACTAAACTATCAATATTCTGTTCAGTTTCATTTCCAGTTTCAAAGGCCCAAGAGCTAGACTTAGACTATCATTATCCAAACTGTGTAATAAATTACACATGTATAGCAATTTACAGTTTATAAGTTGCTTTTATATGCATTAACTTATCTGACTGCCACAAAACTCTACAAAGGGAGCAGGACAAGGATCGTTATCCAGGTTTTATAGATGAGGAAACTGAGGCCTAGAAAAGTTAAGTGACTTGCCCAGTGTTACACAAACTAGGATTTTAGAATTTATATTAAAGTAGTTTTCAATGAACTCCCTTGGGATACTTTTGGGCCTGTCTCTGTGTTTTCTAGAGACAGCATAGGATAAGGGTACAAATAAATAAATAAAGCCGGTTTCCAGTGTCTTGGATCTTTCTAAAAAGAGGTCTTAATTCCTGAATCCTAAATTAACTCTGATTCCTCAGCCCATCATCTTCAGACAGAGTTGGCCTAGCCTCAGGAGTATTATATGTTTAAACAACTATTACTGGTTTGTTGCATTTAGTTATGCTTTGACTTTAACCTTTGGGTAGATTCTGTTCTGCATTCTAACCTCACGATTTCATCTTTCTCTCCAAACTTACTACTTTTCACTAAAAGTACCACCATCCATACAGTTGCCCATGGCACAAAACTGTGAGTCAAAGCTTCTGGTCACCAAGCCTTTTCTCTTTCTTCCCTGAGGTCCCCAGAATAGTTTATCTACTCCCTATCTCACCTGGACAATTACAGTTGTCTTTAGGGCCCCCTGTCCCATCCCTATTCATCATTTTCAGAATGGGTCATTCTAAAATATACTTATTATGTCACTCACTTTGAATGGCTTTGAGACTGTCTTCATTCCAGATTCTTTGTTTAGAAGAGCATACAAAGGTTTTCACGTCTGATGAACATGGAGATGTATTCACTCCCTCATCCAAGCTTGCTATATAGTCCAGCCATACCAGACTACATGCAGGTCCCAGAGCATAGTATACTTTTTGCTATTCCAAGACTTTGTACTTATAATTAGAATGCTACCTCCTACCCTATTTGTTTGACTATCTCTTATTATTCCTTAAAGCCTCAATTTATTTATTTTGTAGCCACCAATGATATACATGCTAAGATAATTAGGTAAGAGGCTTTTGGCAAACACAGTCTCCAAATATTAACCCACTGATTAACTTCAAAGGGAAAAAAAATCTTTATACTGGAGAAACTCGGTAGATACCACCTTATCCAAGTGATCAAATTTAGCATCATTACTATGGGATAAACTGATACCATGTGGCTCCTGTTGTGATCCATCCGAGAAGATCTACATCACCTATGTAGTATATGTGCCAAAAATATTTAACCTGAATATAATAAAGGAAAAACAACTATGCAAGTCCAAATTTAGAGACCCTATAAAATGATGCCTTGGATCCTTAAAAAAAAAAAAGTTATGTTGACAAAAAAAAGAGTGGAGAATTATTTCACACTAGGAGAAAAGAGACATAACAACTAAATGCAATGGTGTAACTGATACCTGACAGGACCCCGGCTTTAAAAAAAGAAGAAAAAGGCTATAAAAAATATTACTGGGATAACTAGCGAAAGTTGAATATGCCAATATATTAGCTAATATATTTTATCAATGTTAAATTTCCCAAGTGTGATAATTATATTATGGTTATGTATGAGAATGCCCTTTTTCTTAGACAATATATCCTGAAGTATTTAATGTAAAGTATCTTAATGACTGCAGCTTACTCTCAAATAGTTCAGAAAAAAATATGCACTTATGTATGTAGTATTCTATACATATGTGGATGTATCTATCTTCAGGAAGGAGTAAGAGAAAGCAAATATAGCAAATGTTAATAATAGGTGAGTCCAGGTGAAGGGTATATGATTCATTGTACTTACTATTTTACAACTTTTCTGTAAATCTGAACATTTTCAAAAATAAAAAGTTGGAGGGAAAAAAATGTTAAGTCAGCTTTTAGAAATGCTTTCCCTCGGACCTCATCCTTTATACCCTCATAGCACTCTGTGTATTTCTTCATTACACACTGTTCTCTTCCTTCTCATTAGAGTATTTAAGGTATGTACCATTTCTTGAGTCTGCCATTTATTACTGTGTTGGGCACATTACTTTGTTTCTCTAAGTCTCAATTTTTATATCTGTAAAATGGAGATAAAAATAGTACCAACTGATAGGGCTGTTGTGAGGATTGAGTGAGATGATGCATAAAACTCATTTATGTCTTACAGAAAATCTTCAAAAAGGTATGGTTTTATTATTTGTATCAATTACTATTATGTCTTTTCTATCTGTATTTCATGCCCAGTATGATGCCTGGCTCATAATGGGTACTCAGTGTTTGCTGGATGAATGAACGAATGATGCGCTGCCCTCACTACCATTCTGCTGCTGTTGTTGGGCATCAGTAAAAAGGGTCGATACCTGGGGAAATGAGGAAATGGTAATGCCAATGAGAATTATACTCTGAAAACCTACAGGCCAGTGGGTCTTGAACTTCTGTGGGGGACAAGGCAGAAATCTGATCTCAGATTCTGTGGGTTTTCTTAATGTCTTGGTAGAGGTAGCTCTATTATTAGCCTGTGTGAACCGTCCTTTTTCTTGTAACTGGGCCATTACCACCCCACTCCCATTCGGGGACATACCTGTGTTTAGGCTTCAGGCCGAACATTTCATGGTCAAATCTTTTGTTCAGCTTTTTTTCCAAATAGCTGTTTATAAATGATTCATTAAGTATCTTTGTCAGAAAATATTTAAGTCGAGAAAAGGCCATCACATCAAAAGGATATCCGTGGTCCCCTACACGATGCAGGATCCAGGCCCCTCTCCTGGTGCTGAGAAAAACCTGGGGCATGGGAGAAATGGTTTGCTTTTGTCACTCTGGCTCATAAACCTTCAAAAGCATCCCCATTTTCTTCAAGATTAAATTCAAACTCATTAGTCTGGCTTTTTAATCCCTGCACAGTGTTTTGTTTGTTGTTTGTTTCCTGCCATCTTTCTTCCCATACACAAAGCTTAAAATTAAATCAGTATATTTACTGTCCAAGAATATGTCTTACTCTGATCCACCACTATATTTCTGTTTCATGCCATTATGCCTGCTTGAAAAGCCCTTTCTCCTCTTAATTCTCCAAAGCATATTCATTTTTAAAATCTATATGAAGCCTGCCTCCTCCTTGTAGACACCACTGACCATTCAGGCTGATAATTTTTTCTCCATTTTCTGAACTTCTCTAGTACTTATCACCAATAGAACTCATTAAAAATCATGGAATGGTAAAGCTGAAAGCAACTGGAGATTATTTAATCCAAAACCCTCAGTCTTTTTGCCATTGACTTTGTTTGCATTGTTACAAAAAATCTCTGATATTTATCATTTACGTTGATATTAAACTTTATACACTCTTAATTTCTGTCTCTTCAAACGTGTTTTCTTAAGGGTGGGAGGCATCACCTACACATCTTATAGTCTCCCCAACACAATATCATCACTTCCATTTATTGAGATTTGCGACCTGTAAGTCATTGTGTTAGGTCCTTTACCTATATTTTCATATAACATCTTGAGGAAGGTATCATTATCTGCATTCCATGGGCAAGAGGAATGGAGAAGATGAATAATGTGCCTGAGATTATACAACTAGTAGGCGGCAGAGCTGAATTTCCAACCCAGGTCTGACTGACTCCAAAGCCTGATCTTAAGAAACATTTTATTGATTATTTAATTTAATGGAAAAAAATCAAGATTGTTAGTAGAACAACAGGAAGCTGGTCAAAGTTTCTGTGTCCTCTCTGGTTAAAGTCCATGTTCAGAGTTGATAAAGGTTTAATATTCAATTACTTGGCAAAAGTATCACTTTTTCTACATTATAAAACTCTCTGGAGAAGGTAAGATACATAAGTAACATTGCTTCATGGTCTTTTATCTACGGTCTCATGTAAAAAGACAATCTGTCTACTGAGGGATAATCCTTTGCTGGACAAATATATTCTTACCTATGCTGACTGTGAATGCTATGACAATTATTTACTTTTACATGTCATAGTTGAAAGAGCATACAAGGTCTTAGGAATTGAATGGTTTTGTGTGCAGGGTATATAACTTTTCATGAGCAATGAAAATGCTCAGAGCCTTAATTAAAAGGTTTCCTATTTATAAAATAATGACGATACTACATACATCACAAGGCTATTGTGAGAATTTAAGTGTTTTTGTAAAAGGTGTGATATATAGTAGATACTTGATAAATACTTGATGGCTGTCATAATTTTTATTTCATTTTTCCATATATACCTGGTTTTAAGCAAATAACACATTTATAAGGAAAAAATGGAGGTATAAGAAAAAAAGTAAGGAAAATTGTTTAATCAATGTAATTTTATATGAAATTAATCTTGAAAGAAAGGGATATTTTCTCTTTACAAAAGCATTATACCACAAGAATTATATCAAAACCTCCTTGATACACTGAAATTTATAGGTCCATCTAAAAATTTTGATTTATAAACAAATTCTCATTAATGCAATTTAAGCAAAAAGTTAGAACCCAGTAACTGAGTTTTTTCAGCTTGCATTTGTGGTGTGATGGTATTGCCTCTGCTGTGCACATATAATTTTGCTATGCATTTTCTCAGGCTTTCTCCCATACATAGCTACTCTGTCTCCACCCACCCAGAATGCTTTGTTTGTTGGCACTCTACAATTCCCCAAGGCAAGTAAGGCCCAGTTCCCTTAGAACTGACCATTTAAAGCCAAAGATGTTCTTGCCATGGGTCCCTACTGCATACCTTGCACATTCTTCTATCATAGGACCAACGCACATTTTTACCCTTTCTTGTTTACATAATTATTTCCTGATAAATGTTTGTTGAATTAATTTCTGGAGTAACATGAAATCGCTTTTGTGGTTACAGACGAGGATAGTACTGCAAAGTGTTATTGGAACAAAGTTGCTGAAGAAGGGTCATTTAACAAAGTTGTGGCATTAAGCTTCTATTTAAAAAAAATAAGAATTTAAGGCATATTTGTGGAGAAGCAAAGCTTAATTATAGTTACCGAATAACAACCAGACATTTATCTATTGCTAATAGAGTTATGATTCAATAGACATAAATAACAAAATACAATAATGACATCTTTTTACAGGAATTCAAAGTGAAGACACTTTCTTCCCAGTTCAAAAATCTATGATACAAAAACCAAAACAAACAAAACAGAAAACCAAGGAGATAGAAATTGCTTTTTTTCTTCTTTAGAAAGTTGCTTTCTATTATTATATCTTATAGCGATTAGTTTAGAATGAATGTCATTCTGGGTTGCATAACCGTGCAAAGGCTGGGGTGAGCTGCTTGCACGTGCTATACTGTGGACGCTCTTTATACTAATACCCCCATTGTCTCTGGAAAGATGAGATTGCTTTTTCTTACCATTTGGGGAATGAAAAGGAAAATCCACCCACTGTCCTGTGAGTGAAAAGTTTTTAATGATCACAGTGAGCTTTCCTTTACAGAAGAACATGGACTTCTGCTGGCCAACAGAAGATCCACGCCCTGAATGCTGCATTCTAACAAGCTCTCCCAACAATTACTTGGTATTTATCAAAGCCAATGGCACACTCTGAGATGGTGGCTGACTGGGAAATACGAGCACAGTCTGTGGCTATGACCTAATTCCCTAGTGTGAGGCCAAGTGAATGACAGAACTCTAACTGGTAACCTGTACTCCTCCATCTGCATCAATCATGTGGCCAACTGAGGCAATGAAACCAAGCCCTACACCTGCCACTGGTACTGATGGCCTATGTGCAGGTGTCCATGCTCTCTCTTGGGTCCACCTGCAGCTTCCTTGCTGAGAGTGAAGCTAGAGTGAAGCAAAAGGATATACTGATTCCAACCTGCTTGGCCATGGGGCTAATCTCCACGGCCAGATCCCCTCCAGAATTCCCGATGCCAATGACGATGACTCTCTTTCCAGCGAATCCCTCTGGGTTCTTGTAGTCTCGACTGTGCAGGTACTGTCCTTTGAACTTGTTAATTCCTACAAGAGAAGGGAAAATAATTATTGGGTGATGGTTTACATGATGAATATCATTTGTCAGATCACTCTGTCTGTTTGCAGAATTTAAAGGTCAAGCATATATTCTCCCTTTACTTGGCTACTTTCTTGTCTTTCTGAGTATTTTTGCCCATTTTCCTTTCCCATAGCCTCAGGGTAAGACCTTGTGATTTTGTTATTGTAAGTAGTTTGCTTAACTCGGGATCCATTTATATTTTGGATTTGTAGACTCACAAATCAAAACTTCCTCAGAAAACCTCCCTTCTCATTTGTCTTTTCATCCCTTTAAATACCTACTCTCATTTCAATTAGAGTATATATATTTTTGTACTCTAGAGTATACATAGGGTGCATTTCTTTTCAAACTGAAAATCCAGGCCAAAGGCTGAAATTAAATTCTTGAAGCTTTCATTTCTTTCTTAGAAACTTAATATTTCTGTTTGTGCAGGGAGTTAGCTACGCTCCCAGCAAAAAATCGGGTCTCGTAGGTAGGGGTCGTGGCAAAGGATAAAGATATAATAGAAAATAATAGAATATAAAAATAAAAGAATACACAGACACGAAAGTACAGCTTTATAAGGAATAGACTTTATAGGTGGGGGACTCGGGAGACCCCACAGCATTCTGTGAACTGTGAGGCCACGAGTAAAGTTTCACATCAGTATTTATAGGTACAGTGATCGGTTGCCAGGGGTAACAGATTTACATAATAACAGGTTTGTTTTAGGTTCGTTTGAGGTTCAAAGTCTCCCAAAAAGCTTCTAGAGATCCTTTAATTAACTCTATCTATGTGAGCAAACAGTTACAAAATCTTTCTAAGACAAACTTCAGAGTTCTAAGATAAAGCTATCACTTTAGCAGCAAGGATAAACAGAGATACAGTGGCTAGATATTTCTTTATCAGTTATTGTGGATTGAGACAGGTAGTCAGGAGTCAAGCAGGAACTGTCCTATAGGCTAATTGCTTTTAGCTGGTAGGTATCTGTCTGTCCGTGGTAGGTGTCTGTCTGTCCTGAGAGCACTCTTTGATCAGCTCTCATCCTGTGGCTCCATGCAAACCTGCTTTGTCAGACAAAGGCCAAAACCACAAGTTTGAGACTGCAGTGTCACCTTGGAAAGCAGCTGCCACTGATCTGTGAGATGTCTCGTAAGGGGAGGTAGCTTTTCATATGAGAACTAACACGTTCACATATTCCTTCAGGGCAAAGCCTTGCAAAACTCCTGAGATCATTTGTCTATGTAGCAATATCTCTATGTAGCAATATTTCTGTGGGGCAAAATCTATATAGCAATATTAATCTATGGAGCAACAGTTTGTTTGCTTGATTGCTGAAAAATTCCTCATTCAACCTAATGCTCATCAAGAATTCCACATTCTTTATTTTGATTGTTAAAAAAACTAAAGTCATTGTGTAACTAAATGATAGACCTCTAATTTTCCTCTAATCTCCAAAATTGGCATTATCTCTACCTCCCCAGATGGCAATAATATAAGTTACCCCAACATTTTTCAGGGGAACATACAGAATTAGGATAAGCCTTATTTCATCCCAAAGTAGGAATCACTCAGACCACAATCCTCTAATTCCTCAGGGGTCAGGTCACAGGCATGGGTCAACGGTCTTCCTTCCTTGTAGGTTACTTACCAGGGAAGCTTTCTAAGGGTAGGTGAGCAGTGGTGTGATGGCCAGTGCAAACCATGACTCCATCGAAGACATCCATTTCCTTTCTCCCTGCAGACTCAGTGACCACCTCCCATTGGCCTGAAGTAGAGAAATCAGGCCGCTTCTTCACACTGCACACAATGGTCTGAAAAAAACAATGATAACATCTCTCCTCTGAGCTGCAATGTATAGATCTCTATAGCATTTGCTACCCAGTAATTCTCTATTTTTATTAATTATCTTTATAATAAAAATTTTCTTCATTTTTTCTGTCTCTTTAAATAGACTTTTAAGTTACTGGGTTTTTTGGGGTTTTTTTGTGTTTTTTTTGTCTGTGTCTTCACTGTTCAACATGGTAACAAACTTGTTCAATCAGTGTTTAAATAAATGAAGAGAAGAGAAACTCCACTGGGCTGTAAATGTCTTACTTTGGAAGTTGTCACTTGATGTTACAATTTTATGATTGTTAAACAGAAAAAGACATGACTTAGCAGAATGATCAGAAGGCAGACGATTGGGGCTTTTGCCAGCTGTCAGAAACATCTGTTCTTTTATGGTCATGTTTAGATATTATAGAAAAATCATGAAGACTTTACAGCAGGAAGGAACCACTGAAGTGCCCTGTACAATCATCTTGTTTTACAAATAAGGAAGTTAAGACAAATTGAAGTTCAAGAACTTACTTGTCTAACATCACAAGTTAATCAGTGGTAGAGCAAAGACCAGAATTCAGGTTTTTGTTCCCCCATTCAGTGTTCTTCCCCCTGCATCAGAGTTAACTTCTTTGTCTCCTCAACAACTTCCCAATAACTACTACACTGGGTTGTTGTGGTGATTACAAAAAATAATGAACTGGAAAGTATTGCAGGAAATAGAAAGGGGCAGTAGTAGAAAAGTTGTGAAACCAGGTTTTTTTAGTGCCCATGGCATCAGCCTAGCTCACAGCAACCTCAAACTCCTGGGCTCAAGCAATCCTCCTGCTGCAGCCTCCCAAGTAGCTGGGACTACAGGCGCGTGCCACCATGCCCAGCTAATTTTTTCTATTTTTAGTAGAGACATGGTCTCGCTCTTATTCAGGCTGGTCTCAAACCCCTGACCTCAAGTGAACCTCCGTCTTGGCCACCCAGAGTGCTAGGATTACAGGTATGAGCCACCATGCCAGGAGGCTGGAGCCAGGTTTTACAGTTCTCATACCTATCAGTTCCCTTCTATAACTGGGAAAGCATTTCCCTTCATCTGTTTTATTGTAATCAAATAGTATGAAATGAAGGTAATGAAAACACTCTGGCAGGTGGCTTCCTGTATCTGCAGCCAAATAATATAAAAGAGAGACCTTCTCATTAATATTTTTCAGGTACGGAGAGGAAAAAGAGTGGAGTCTTTGCGTAAGTAAAATAAATACATGTGCATATCAAGCCAATCTTTAGAAGTAAATATTGGTTAATGAAACCATATCGCTCATTTACTTGACAAACAACTTTAAATATAAAGATACATTCAAAGTTCTCTACCTTAAATCGAATGTACTTTAGAAGGTCAAATTCTTTGGCATACAGCCTGAAATACTCCAGGACTTGGGAGTTGTGCATGAAGTTAGGGTAGTGATCTGGGATGGGATAGTCGCTGAAGCACATCATCTCCTTAGAAGTATTGATGATCACTGATTTGTAAATACTGGCCTTTTCTTCCTCAGGATTTTCCTGCAATAAATAAAAAGCATTCATAGCAACTTGAGAATTCTCTTCATGATTTAATAAGATCCAATAAACATTTGAAAAAGTTTTCAGAAAGAAATGCTAATGAATGCAAATCACACACACACACTCCCCTCCACATCTTCTAGTATAGTCCTTGTGTAATCTCTTCCCCTTGAATCTGAGGTATCTTTATGACTTGCTTTTGACCCACAACATATAGTTGAAATGACACTGAATGACTTTTAAGACTAAGTCATACATAGCCTTGTATTTTCTGCTTGGATATCTTAGAAAGCTCACTTTGGTAGAAGCCAAAAGTCATGTAAGAAATCCAACTACTGTGAGACCACCATAGTGTGAAGAAGCCCAACCTGGCCACATGAAGACAATGTCTGGGATAGAAAATTGTGCAGCCAGTCCCCATAAATTCTAGCTATCCAAGCCGAAGTTCTAAATATGTGAACAGAGTTACTAACATTAAGTGATTGTCTTTTTAAAAGAGTAAAAATGAGGTAAAATGGGAACATGTACTGGAGAGAGTATAAGTTAGTACAATGTTTTGTGGAGAGCAATGTCTTGAAAGCCCTTGAAACTTACCTGGTCTTTTAAAGAAATACTCAGCATTGCTGACAAAGATTTATGTTAAAGGATGCTAATGCCAGCATTATTCATAATATAAAAAGGAAATGAGCTAAATGCCCAATAAAATACACTAAAATTTGAGAACCACTGCTCTAGATCCTTGTTACCAAAATGTGGTCTGTAGACCAGCATCAAGGGCATCACTCAGGAGATTGTTAGAAACGCAGAATCTCAGGCCCTAGACCCACCAAATCAGAACCCGCACTTTAGCAAAATCCTCAAGTGATTCAGATGCACATTTAAATCTGAGCGGCATTGCTTTAGATGACATTAATTCCCAACTCAGTGTTCTTCCTCATACAACAAACTGCTTTGCTTCCTCAAAAACTTCCTAGTAACTACCTCGTGGGGTTGTTACTGCAGTGATCACACAAAATAATACAATCTCTACCCAGCCTATTATTCTGTCACAAATGACAAGTTTTCAAGTTATTAGATTTTCAAAAATAGTTTTGATTATGGAAAGTTGCTTTAATCAGTTTGGATATCCTCCTCCCTTTTTATTCCAGAACTGAACAGATGTTGGAATATTGGGTATTACAAAATATTAAGTGCCCACAAAAGGGAGTATTTTTTGGTGTTGTCTACATTTAAGACTGTTATCCTCCCATTTTTATTGAAGAATTATTCACTCAAGGAATCCTAAATTGATCATTCCCATTTCTCTGCCCCATAATCCAGTATCTCATTTCTTTTGACTGCTAATAACATTTTCATGAATATCCTTTCAACTCTCTTCTTATAATCTATTCTACCTACTTCAACCAAAGTGTTCTTTCTAAGGTATGACTGGGACTATATCTCTGCCCCAGTTAAAATTTTAGATGTTGCCTTGCTTTCTATAGAACATATTTCCTATTTCTCAGCTTAGGATTCAAAGACCTCCATAATGTCTCATAGCACTGTGGTCCCCAACCCCCACTACCAGTCTGGCCTGTTAGGGAGTAGACCTCAGAGCTCCGCTGCCCACCCCTGTCTATGGAAAAATTACTTCCATGAAATTTTTTTCATGGGCTAGCCAGCCAAACTTCATCTGTATCTACAGCTGCTCCCCATCGCTGGCATCACCACCTGAGCTCTGCCTACCCACCCACCACCCCTGCTCTCCCCCATCCATGGAAAAATTGTCTTCCATGAAAACAGTCCCTGGTGTCAAAAAGGCTGGGGACAGCTGTTAGCATATTCCTTATCTCCTCAACTAGATTGTTAAGCCCCTTGAATTGTATTCATGGTTTTCCCTACAACATCTACAATTATAAATAAGCACTCAGTGAATGTTTAATAGATGTGTACCAAATTATATTAAGAAATGCATGTATAGAATAAGAATTAAACTTCACATAATGTATAACAAATTAATGAAACATCAAAATTGATCTCAAAGAGTTGAATAAGATATATCTATCTCATTCACAAAATTTGTTCTAAGAAAAATCACAAAATAATATAAAAGTTAAATGCATAAAGATATACATTTTAATGTTATTTAAAATACAGTTAATTAGAAACAACTTTAAATGTCCACCAAATAGGTATATATTTTAGTAATGTTAGGTTCGTCTGTGTGGATGTCCCCTGGTTCCCAGTGTCAAGAATGAGTACTGGTACTGAGAGAGGAGCTGATGACAGGGTGATCACAAACACAGAGAAAATTCATACAGTTTATCACATAAAAGAAACAATGAAAGTAAGGAAGGAAGCTACACAAAGTGAAAATACATTCCAGAGAGAGTAGAATGTGCCAGTCTCCATGAGTGGAGAAAGATCCTGAAGTCTTGAGTACAGGCTGTGCTCACTAATTTGTCGCGCCTTTCAGCTATCAGGATTGGTTGCCTTTTCCTACCTTTAGGGTGATTGACAGGTTGAGGGTTATATAACTGGTCACATGACATGTTACATAACAGGTTGGTTATGTAACAGTTTTCCTTTCTAGCATATGTCTTCAGGAGAATTCTTCATGAACTCTACCCATGTTATGCTAATTAGATAGTAATGAGCTCTAGGTCAGTTAAAAGTTACTAGGAACTTTCCACTATGTATGTTCCCACCAGGGAATAGTTCCTAGTGGCAGTTTGGTTCCTACCTACAATTCGGTTCCTGCTCTCCACCCTTAGCTACTTCCTTGCCACCTGTTTACCCTCCACCAGACCTAACAGTAAATTATAATATCTTAACATGATGCAGAATTTATCTTTCACACCACTCCATAGTATCTTGCTAAAAACACTGCTTAATGGCTTGTACTGATTCTACATGGAAAACAAAATTTGTGGTTTTGAAACTTAGCATATTTTACAATCTAGCCCCATCTACCTTTTAATTCTCATTTAGTGTTCTCCTTAATGAATCTCAAGTTTCTAAGTCGTCAAATTGTTCCTGAACATTCTAGACTCTTTCACAACTTTAACCATTGCACATATTACTACCAGGTTAACATCAATATTGATAGCATGTACCCTTGATGTCTTGAATGGCACTTGAGAAGAACATCAGACAAATCTCAATTGAGTGATATTCTACAAAATACCTGACCAGTAATCCTGAAAACTGTCAAGGGCAACAAAAATAAGGAAAGTCTAAGAAATTGTTACAGTCAAGAGGAGCCTATGTGGTATCCTAGATGGAATCCTGAAACAGAACAAGGCCATTAGGAAAAACTGAGTATATCTGAATAAAGTATGGACTTCAATTAATAATAATGTGTCAGTATTGATTCATTAATTATAAAAATTGTATCATGTTAATGTAAGATGTTACTAATTGGGGAATTGGACATGGGGTATATCAGAACTGTTCATACTATTTTCCTAATAAATTTTATAAATCTAAAACTGCTCTAGGCTGGGCGCGGTGGCTCACGCCTGTAATCCTAGCACTCTGGGAGGCCGAGGCGGGTGGATTGTTTGAGCTCAGGAGTTCGAGACCAGCCTGAGCAAGAGCGAGACCCCCATCTCTACTAAAAATAGAAAGAAATTATCTGGCCAACTAAAAAATATATATAGAAAAAATTAGCTGGGCATGGTGGCGCATGCCTGTAGTCCTAGCTACTCGGGAGGCTGAGGCAGTAGGATCGTTTAAGCCCAGGAGTTTGAGGTTGCTGTGAGCTAGGCTGACGCTACAGCACTCACTCTAGCCCGGGCAACAAAGCGAGACTCTGTCTCAAAAAAAAATAAAAAAATAAAATAAAACTGCTCTAAAATTAAAAGTTTATTTAAACATTATTTGTATGTAAACACATTTTTAAAAAAAATTAAGATAAATTAATGAATGGCAAGATCATTTTGGAATTAAGATGTTTGCACAGGGGGTGGGAGGAGAAGGAAGGCACATTCCTAACTTCTGAATTTTATGTCCTTCATTCTTTCATTCATTCAACAGATATTTCTAAAGTCCCTCTGTAATAAAATACCGTATTAGGTGCTGAAAAATACAAGTCTGTTCCTATCTTCCAAAGGTTCCAAGGTTGGTACAAAGAGTAAGAGCCATGCTTTCTACAGCAGTTCTGTTGGGGTCACTGAATGAAATGAATCACAGATCTTATGTCTTTGATAATATTCATATCTTTCTCTTCTTTTTGAAGTCAGTAATCACAACAAAGTATTATCTTATGTCAGCAAAAAACTTCAAGCCTCTTCCAACCACCCGATTAGATTGTAACTAGGGTTTATCATTGTGCCAACCCACTACTTTACAAAAGAGAGTGGGCACAGAGCAATATTGGGTCTGTGAGTAGAAAAAGAAGCTCCTAGATTTTACCATTTCCTACCATCGATGAACAAATCTGCCCTCTACAAATTTTGTACCAATTATATTTTCTGTCTAGGCACAAGGCTCACATATTTGAGTAGGAAGTACATATAAGAAGAGAGAGAAAGCAGGGACATAAGGTGGAGTCATCAGAGCAGAAGGGATTGGAGACAGTAATAAGGACAGAGGAAAGGAGAAAATGACTCCCTTCAATGGAAGAATCAGGACAGTTTGGGTCTTCTGTCCGCTTGTCAGACTCTCAGAATCCCATGGGACAGGAGCTCTTTGAACTGTTGTTCTCAACCTTGTCTGCATATTAGAATCATCTGGGGAGCTTTAAAAAATATAGACAGGAAAATACATGCTGGCTCTAGAAATATAATGATGAATCACACAGGTGTGGTCTGTCTTAACAGAAGTCAGTGTTATGATGAAACATAGTTTATTTATTTTCAAAGAAGCAGTTTATAAAGTGTTGGAATTTTGCCAAAAGGATAATTAGGAAAAAACTCCAAGTTAAGTCTTTAGCGGAGAATAAATTTAAACCACTTTGGAGGCAAAAAACAGAAACCTGATAATCAGGCGGGATGATAAACATCTTCCCAAACTTCTCCCAGCCTCATTCATTTCATGCCTATTCATTAATTGCCACACCTGGCTAGGATGCTTAGCAAAGACACCACGTGTGTGGGTCCCAGCCTAGGCCTACTGAGTAATGACTGACATGTAGCACTGTGCACCTGGCACTGTTATAAATGACTGAAATAATTATACATTTCCTTAATCCCTACAATAACTCTACAAAGTGGGTACTATTATTATCCCCTTCTTAAAGATGAAGAAACAGAGGTACCAGAGAGGCTTAATGATTTGCACAAGGTCATACTGCTAGTACATGACAGAAACAGGATTTGAACCCAAGACTGTGCTCTTAACCTCTACACTATATCGTGGCTGGATTTCCAGAGTAGAATTTTTTTGTCAATTACTAAAAACTAATTAACAGGCTTTTTAGCCCATGCCCAATACTCATGATGGTAGTGGCATATGGGTCTGCTAAGGGGATCCACTCTAGATCTGAATAAGGACTATTGCCAGAGAGAGTTAGTTCCTAAAACAAAGCCAAGATACAAAAGGACTTTCTTCTGTTCAACTAAGGAATGCTATAAAGGCACATTTAGGTAGCTGGTCAAAATTGTGTTGGTTTTTATGAGATATGAAATGTGAAACACATCTGGGGCACCTCACTACTATTCACTGGTTAAGAAAGTTTAAAAACAAACCCAATGCATGTCTGTTTGGAGATCAATAAAGGTGGCTGATATTCTTTGAAATTTAATAAGCATAACTATCATTTAAGTAAGTTACTGACAAGTGGCAGGACTGGATGTGCATATTAAAACAATTCAAATTTAAAACAGTATATGCAAGTTGCAGGTGCACTTTGCCCTATCCCGAAGACAGGACTTTGGACTTCTCAAGGGAAGGGAAAGATCAAAGCAATTAAGGCAGCCAGATTTTATATTCTATTCAAGGACTAGGACTGTCAGAGAATTATCTGAAGTGAGCCAGAATTTAAAGAGCAGTAATAACACCAAGGTTAGGGAAGATTGAAAAGGGGGAGTCCTGGAAAGAGTTGCGAGCAGATAATTCTAGTTCATTTACCTGTTAATACAGACCATCAGCAACCAACCAACCCATTTTGCTGCCAGCCTAGGGCAAGAGGAACCTGCATAAAACCTGAAGTGTTAGCTGCTGAGAAGAGGTCAGCAGGCTGAATTTTATCAGGTTTAATCACTGTCAAGCCCATCATATTCCTGGACACGAGATAAAATATTTCATGCACCTAGATGCAGGGAGGGCTTCAAGTACTGAGGGATGAGGAGATGTACCTGGAACCTCCAGAGCCCTCCGATGTCATCAGTCCTTTCGAAGCAGACAGGTTCCAAGCCTTCTTCCAGGCAGCACTTGATGGAAGAGAGCCCGCTCGCTCCTGCCCCAATCACAGCAATTCTTTTGTTGGTCATGGTCTCCAGAGATCCTCACCTACCTGGCTGTGTAAATGTCACTTGTTCTAAAGAAAGGATGACAAAAGACAGAAAGCACACATCAGTCAACACTTTTCAAGAAAGACCTGGGCCATGGCATTCAAACAAATGCTGTGACAAGAAATGCCTTCGGAGAAGACAGGTGGGCTGTGCTCTGAGCCACAGGGAACCGCTCTGCGTGGGATAGGGGAGCCCTGCGCCCGCAAGACCCAGAGCGGAGAGCCCTCTGCTGTGTGTACCGGGTCTCCTCGCCTTTCCTGAATCACCCGCCGATCCTTCAGCTGCGATCTGCAGGCCTCTCTGACACCTGGCTATTTTCAAATAAATAGAAACCAACGGTGCACAAACAACAGCCACTGCCAGTGGGGAGAAGCTGTCCCGCCCCGTCCTTTGAGCCAACACCCCGCCCACTCCCATTCTCTCTCCCTCTATGGGAACAAACGTGCGCTGCAGCCCGTGGGGCAGAAAAATTAATCCCACAACTCCCTGTTTTTCACTTGCAGTGACCCGCGCCCTCAAATACTCTCTCTGGAAACAGTGGTCTTCTGTCTCCGTCCCTCCCCGCCTCTCCGCATCTATTTTTAACTTCCTGGTTTTTACCTTAAAGTGACAAACTCTTGCTAGTGAAGGGAAACTCGGGGACTCCCAGTCTTGCTCCAAATGCTTAAGTCGGGGAGCACTTACCTTTCAGGAGATCTGTTAAAACAGGTGATCCTGCTCCCTCTCCCACCTCCTCCTCCCACCTTAGCCCTCTCCCCAACCTCTCGGACGGGGAAAAAGAAAACTTGATTTTTACATCATACCCTACCTAAAACTTAATTACAGTTTGGTTATAGACATAAATGTATTAGTCTTAGCCAGTGTAATAAAATAAGAAAAAGAAAGAAAAGGAGGCCGGGCGTGGTGGCCCACGCCGGTAATCCTAGCACTCTAGGAGGCCGAGGCGGGCGGATTGCTCCAGGTCAGGAGTTCGAGACCAGCCTGAGCAGGAGCGAGACCCCCGTCTCTACTAAAAAATACAAAGAAATTAGCTGGACAACTAAAAATTCATAGAAAAAAATTAGCCGGGCATGGTGGCACATGCCTGTAGTCCCAGCTACTCGGGAGGCTGAGGCAGGAGGATCGCTTGAGCCCAGGAGTTTGAGGTTGCTGTGAGCTAGGCTGACACTAGGGCACTCTTTTTAGATTGGAAAGGAAGAAATAAAACTGTCCTTATTTGCAGACAGCATATTTATCCATGTAGAAAGTTCCAAGAAATCTACAACAAACACCACCAAACTAGAATTAATAAGTCATTTAGCAAGGTCGATATACAAAAAACAACTTATATTTCTATACACTACCAACAAACAATTGGAATCCAAAATTTTAAAACAATACCATTCATAATAATTCCCAATAAATGGAACACTAGGTATAATTATAACAGGATATATAGGATCTATATTCTGAAAACTACAAAATACAGATGAAAGAAATCAGGGAAGACCTAAATAAATGGTGAGACATACCCTTTTCATGGGTTGGATAATTCAATACAGTTAAGATGGCAATTTTCCTCATGTGAGTATGAAGATTTAATGCAATACTAATTAAAATCCTAGAATAATTCTTTATAGAGATAGACAAGTTAATTCTAAAATTCTTATAGAAATGCAAAGAAACTAAAGTATTTAAAACAATTTTGAAAAACAAAATTAGAAGAGTTACACTACCTGTTTTAAAGACATCTCATAAATCCATAGTAAAAAAGACTGTGGTATTGGTGAAAAGATAGACAAACAGATCAGTGGAACAGAATGGACACTCCAGAAATAGACCTTCACAAATTCAGTCATTTATTTTCAATGAAGGTATGAAGGAGAAAGGACAGTCTTTGCAACAAATGATTCTGGAAAAAATAGACATCCAAAAGCAAAAAAAAGAACGTTGCCCTATACTTCACATCATATAGAAAATTAACTCAAGTGGATAATAGACCTAAATATAAAATATAAAACTATAAAACTTTCAGAAGAAAATATAGGAGGAAATCTTCATGACCTTGAGTTAGGCAAAAATTTCATGGTTATGAAACTAAAACCATGATCCATAAAAGAATAAATTGATAAACTCGACTTTGATAAAATTAAAAAACTTCTGCTCTTCAAGATGTATTGTTAAAAGAATAAAAAGATAAGCTATGGACTGGGAGAAAATTTTGGCTAGTCATATATTTGACAAAGAACTTATATCTAGACTATACAAAAAACTCTTAAAACTTGGAGGGAGGATCCAATAAAAAAAGTGCACAAAAGATTTGAGTAGACACTTCATCAAAGAAGATATATGGATGGCAAAAGAAATCCCACATGAAATGATGCTCAAATTCAGTATTCATTAGAAAAATGCAAATTAAAGCCAAATAGGATACTAAAATAAAATGTACCGACAATACCAAGTACTAAAAAGGATCCAGAGCAACCAGAACTCTCATACATTGATGGTTAAAATGCAAAATGGAATTATCACTCTGAAAATTTTGATAGTTTTTTACAAAGTTAAACAAATACCATATGACCTAGAAATCTCACTTCTAGGATTTAGTCTAGAGAAATGAAAACATATGTGCACACAAAAACTTTTATAAAGGTTCAGAGCAGTTATTATTCACAACCACCCGAAGCTGAAAACAATCCAAATATCCATCAACAGATGAATGAATAAGCAAACTTCACCCATACAATGAAATACTACACAGCAATGAAAAGCAACGAACTATTGATACTCCTAACATCATGCATGAATCTGAAATGCATTATGTTAGTGAAAGAAGCTAATCTCAAAAGCTTACATACCATGTATTTCCATTTATATAAAATTCTGGAAAATACCAAACTATAGTGATGAAGAACAGATTACTGGTTTCCAGATTTAGGGCTGGGTTGAGAGACTGGCTTAGAAGAGTTATAGTAGAAATATTCTTTATCCTGTTTGTGCTGGTGATTATAAGAATCTATGCATTATTAAAACTCATAGACTGTAAAAAAAAGAAGAGTGACTTCTTTGCTGTATGTACATTTAAAAGTAATAAGTCAAGATAAAAAGAGATCAGAGTCATCATGGCTCAAACTGAAGGTCTGTCCATATAGTGCAGTATTTTGTAATTAGTAGTGACATAAAATAAGATGGTTTTTATCATCTGTGGCCCCATACATACCAGCATCTTTTAATGGTTATCTATGATTGTATCTGTCATAGTTGGTCTATCCTCACTCTAAAAATACATTTATTTTTACCTTTTTCAACCATATACTAAAGGTCTGGGCCAATGTAGTAACATTTTTTTAAGTAGAAAAGAATAATAAAACTGTCACTATTTTGTAGGCATTAATACATTTTAAAAATCCAAAAGAATCAGCTGAATAACGATTAATGCTAAAAAGTTCAATAAAGAGGCAGATTATATGATCAACATACACAAATCAATGGCAATGGCTTTCCTATATACCAATCAGAAAAAGTAACAGAATAAAGAAGCACATTAATAATAGCAAGAAAAACTAAAAGCTTTCTAAGATAAACCAAAAAGAAATATGCAAAATCTATATGAAGAAAATCATAAAGCCTGACAAATACATAGAATATGACTTGAATAAATATGGTATTCCCCACTATGGAATTTTAATGTTGTAAAGATGGTCAAGTCTTCCAGTCTCCCAACGTTAATTGGTAATGTCATGGTAATTCAATCAAAATTCCAGCTGGATTTTTTGTCAACCTTGACAAGGTGATTCTCAAATTTATATTGAAAACTGGAAAATAAAACATGTTTAAAAACTTAAAAGAAAAACAAAAATTAAAACAAAATCTCAAAACAAACGATAACATTGTAATGATTGAAGCAGTATGGTGTTTGGGAAAAGAAAAAATAGATCAGCAGAACAGTCAACAACAGACTTATGTATATAAAGGAATTTAGTTTGCAATAAAACTGCTATTTCAAATCATTGGAGGAAAGGATAAATTATCAATAAATGATGTTTATTATCTATTTGGGGGATGAAGCTAAAGTTACGTCCTGACTTCACACTGTATAGAAAAACAAATTCCAGAGAAACATGTAAAAAACAAAATTAGAGAATACTAGGTGAAAATACAGGAAAATATTAGTATAATCTGAGAAATAAGAAAGGTCTTTATAATTAAAAAACAAAAATCCAAGAACTGTAAAGGAAAAGTTCACACATGGAAATTCAAAACTTTTGTACATAAATAATACTAAACAAGGTATAAAGAAAAGCTATAATCAGGAGAAAATATTTGCAACATATTCGACAAAGAATTAAAATCCAAAATGTGTGAGGAGCTCCCACACAACTGTAAGAAAAAAGACAATATAATAGAAAAATAAGCAAGCCATTGAAAACAGAAGAAATAAAAGTGGCCAGTTTATAAAAAGATATCCCATCAGATATGTAATCAAAGAAATTTTAGACAATAAGATATTTGTTTTTGCTACAGTTTGGATGTTTGTCCCCCATACCTCATGTAGAAATTTAATCCCCAATGCTGGAGGTGGAGGCTGGTGGGAGGTGTTTGGGTCATGTGGGCAAATCACTCATAAATAGCTTGGTGCTGTCCTCCTTGTAATGAGTGAGTTCTCCTTCAACTCTCTTGAGGGCTGGTTGTTAAAAAGAGCCTGGCACCTCCCTCCTCTCTCTCTTGCTTCCTCTCTCACCATGTGATCTCTACACAAAGGCTCCCCTTCACCTTCTGCCATGAGTAGAAGCAGTTTGAAGCCCTCACCAGAAGCAGATGCTGTCATCATGCTTCTTGTACAGCCTGCAGAACCATGAGACAAATAAACCTCTTTTCTTTATAAATTATCCAGCCTCAGGTATTCCTTTATAGCAACACAAATGGACTAAGACAGTTTTATTCATCAGATTAGAAAACAGAATGAAAAGGTCAAAACAAAAGAACTAGAGAAGTGATGGAAATGGGCATGCTTATACACTGTGGGTGGAAAAGAAATTGATTAAGCCTTCATGGTGAACAATTTATCAGTATTTATCAAAAATAAATACTGTATACAATAAATACTGTAAGTTACTTTTACTCACTTCTTTGTTGAATTTCCTACAGAAATAGTTGCACATGTGCATAAACAAAAATATTTATTGCAGCAAGTATTTGGGGTATAGCTTGGGTGCCAGAGTCAGACTGTGGGCTCCACAACTAGTTTTCTGACTAATTTAAAGATTAGGGGTGGGGAAGGGAGGGATATATACCTACATGATGGGTGCAACGCGCACTACCTGGGGAACAGACACGCCTGGAGCTCTGACTTGGGGGGAAAGGCGGTACATGGGCAATGTATGTAACCTGCAATTCTGTATCCCTCATAACAATAAGATGAAATAAAAAAAAATAAAAAAAAAATAATAAAGATTAGGAAAGATTTTAACCAGCACAGCCCTTGTTTGGTTTGTTTAGTTTTTATGGCAGAGGGTGGGAACGATCTAAGTAAGCACATTTAAAGCTTCAACTCATATACTAGAATACCTCACATCCACTCCCATTCCATGGACCAAAGCAAATAACATGGGCTCTGCCTATTGGGAGGCACTGGAAGTCACATGACTAAGGGCACAGATGTACATTCATCTCATAGGGGAGAAAGTGGATAGTCAGGAACAGTCACACTTCTGCTAAAGCTGACTATCCATGACCCCACCATTGAGTAGATATCCCACACTTTGTGTGTATGTATGTGTGTCTCTGTGTGTGTACATTTGTTTACCTTCAGGACCCAAATCTTTAGGCCATGCATATAGGAAAAACACTATGCTCATGGAGACCCCAAGCAAATGAGAGCACCATGGAACCTCAACAATGAATGGTAACTCCTAATTTCTTGAGTCTCCACTGGTGAGATGTTGATAACTGGGTGATCCCCAAATCACTCCCAACTGAAGTTTTTGGTCCATCACATTGAAATTTGTATTTAGTTTCTTATAAAAAATTACTTCATATAATTTTTACAACAGCAATGTAGGATAGCTACTATTATCCTCATTATAAATTACTATGCCTCATGGGCCAAAACCCTCTGATTAGGAAGACTAATGATACATGCCATTGTTTGAGCAGTTTGGGGGAATGGAGGTGGGGAACTCCCTTGATCAAAGTTACAACTGTGCCTCAGGGATAAAGATATGTGTGCAACAGGGTATGCTCATTTTTCAAACCTAAAACTCAGGCTTTGTGGGGTTAGGGCATAAAATGGTTTTGGGTTCTTGTCAACCAGGAAGGAAGAGGTCACAAAGAGTTCTTAGAATTGTAGCCTCTTGTAGCGAGATCACATTGTCTAAACGTATTTCAGCATAGACTGAATCATGAGAAACATTTTGGCTTCATTTGGGTTTTTTTATTCTCTCGTGTGGAGAGAATGTTATGAAAGTTAAATTTCCAGGGTTGACAGACTCAAAGGCTTTCAGAGGCTAGCTAGATGGATTGCATAAATCTTATACTGTTGGCTGGAGAACATAAACAGTAAATTGCACGGGACAAATCTGATAGCAAAGCATGACAGTCAAAAGTCATTCAGTTGAAAAGGAAAACAAACATTGTCCTGTCAAACAAAGTACCTGTGGGAAAATTTTGCAAAACCTTTAAAGTATTCCCGCAAAGATTTCCTTGATATTATTCCAGTTTTATGACCTTACTTTTGGTATTAAAGGAGAATGGCAACTCTCTGAAGTGATTGGGCAAGAGTCCTGCAAAGCAGAGTTACTCTATCACTATACTTATACTCTTTGGCATGTTTTCCCTGGCTTTCTGAGTTCTAAATTTATGACATGTTATTTGATGCCAAAGATGTATAATTACATCAGAAGTCAAAATATAGTTTTTTCTTTCCTGGGAAAAAGGAAACCCAAGTCTCTTTCATGCCAGTGCAGTGATTTTTCCACTCATAGGCAATGACCCAATCCTAACTTAAGCTCAAAGGTCCAAGTTCACGTACTCAAGGAGAAAGCTGGACAAATGTTCACCTATAGTCACAGCTTTTACACAAGCTCCCCATATGACTCATTATTCGATGCTGCCAGTTGGTGCCCTGAGGTTACCTAACAGAACAAGGACATAATGGACAGTAAGCACAACTTGTTCCCTAATATTTGCTTGATCACGCTTATTCTGGTAAGGTTTGTACAAGGCTAAGGTTTGCCAGTGGCGTGAATTGGTTATCATTTAATCTTATGGAGTTGCTGTTGCCAAAGGATGTAACCTTTCTGAGGAGGAATAAAACAAAGAATTAATATGAACATAATGATTGTATAACCTTACCAATTAATGAAATAAGAATTGCAGCTAGACTTTATTCTGAAGTTAACGTTGACTCGCCAGAAAACACTGGATAAGTTTCCTAAACTTTCTGTGCGCATCTCTGAAATGTCCTCTCTGTACTTCAAAGTTATAACAATCATAGATCCTAGATTTTAGAATGGCTCCACAAGTACCTTATTCAAACATCCAACAATACATACTATGTACATAGTATGTGCCACTGTTCTAGGTACAAATCCAACATATCCTAAAAGTGAATTCATCTTTCCTTCTGCACACCAGCTTTGACTTCCCATCTTCTCCATCTCAGTGGTGGCATCAACATCAATCCAGTTATCCAAGGCTGAAAACCCTGCAAGTCAACCTCAACTTTTCTCTCTCCCTCAGCCATATATCCATTCAATGGCCAAGTCCCTTCAAGTGTTCCCCGACTAATTTTTTTTTTTTTTTTTTGAGACAGCATCTCACTTGCCCAGGGTAGAATGCAGTGGCATCATCATAGCTCTTTGCAACCTCAAACTCCTGGGTTCAAAGGATCATCCTGCTTCAGCCTCCTGAGTGGCTGGGACTACAAGCATGCATCACCACGCCTGACTAATTTTTTCTATTTTTAGTAGAGACAGGGTCTCACTCTTGCTCAGGATGGTTTACACCTTCTGAGCTCCAGTGATCTTCCCACTTTGGCCTCCCAAACTTGCCAGGATTACAGACGTGAGCTACTGTGCCCAGCCTAATTTTTAGAGCCTATTACTCACTTGCTAATCCTGCCTCAGTGTTTGCACTTTTGGTCTCTCTGCCTTGAACACTCTTCCTCCAATTTCACAAAGCTGGCTCCTCATGATTCAGCTCTTAGCTCAAATGTCATCTTTTTAGTGACACAACTTCAACCCATTCTATCCAGAGCTGCTCCTTGTCCCACTCTCAATCTCATCACCCTGTTTTACCATCTTATTAGCACTACACTGCTTGATAACTTATTTGTCCTCCCTTTTTCTGTAAATCTCCATCACTAGAATCTAAGTACCAGAAGTATAGGGAACTTATCTTTCTTATTGTCCTCTATTGTAGACATGAGGGATATGACCAGTAAAATCACTCTTTTGTACTCACCTGACAAAAATCCAACCCTGCTGAAATCCAATTCTCTTACTCTTCCCCCCACCTGCACACAACATGCACCATGCTGATTGGTCTCATGATTATAGACCCCAAGTGGCCCTTGCTACTGCTTGGCAATGCTACCTAGCATATGTCTCCAATCAATCCATACTCTACTCTAGACAAATATTTCACACCTTTCCCTTCTCAGACCTCCAAAACTCCCATCCCCCTCTTCAAGCTCATCTGATGACATTGCTTCTTGTTTCACTTGGGCAATAGAAACAATCAGGAGAGATCTTCCATGTGCTCTCACCAAATCTATGTCCTAGGTCTTCTACTTGTTCTGGATGAACTGTCTATGCCAATCCCTCTGCCTGTGCATTAGATCCCACCTCCTCTCACTCAAAGATATCATTCCTGTATCATTAGTTTTTCCCTTTACTAGCTCATTCCCCTCAGCACTCAACATGCTCTAATATCACCATCTTAAAATAAAACAATCCTCCCTTGATTCCGTATCCCCTTTCAGTTGCTATTCCAGTTTTTTGCTCCCTTTTACAGCAAAACTCTTTGAAAGAGGTGTGAGATAACCTGTATCCACTTTCTTTCCTCCCATTCTCTTTTTAATCAACTCCAATCAGGCTGTTCACTTCTCCAATACACAGAAATTATTCTTATCAAGATTACCAATGACCATCACATTGCCCAATCCAATGATTATTTCTCTACGCTATCTTTACTCCACCTCTCAGCTGCATTTGACACACTCACTCCCTTCTTCTTGAAACTGTTCTTCACTTGGCTCAGAGATCCCATGCTCTTAGTCTTCATACTATCTCTTTGGCTGCTCTTCTTAGTCTCTTCTGCTGATTCTTCTTCATCTTGACTTCTAAATATTAGTTCCCCAAGGCTTAGTCTCTTTATAGTTCCCATCTTTATAGTTCCTAAGTCATCCCATAGGTAGTCTCATCCACTACCAAGGCTTCAGTTCCATCTTAAAAATGTGACTTCTGTATTTACATATTCAGTTCCAACCTCTCCCCTGAACTCTAGACTAGACTATCCAATTACCTAATCAAAATTTCTCTTGGATATCTAATAACTATTTTATGTTACTCTGTCCAAAAATGAGTTCTTTTTTTCTTCAAAAATGAACACTTGACGTTCCCCAAATGTCCTTATTCTCAATTGTTCTCCCTCCATATGGCAACTCCATTCTACCAGTTGCTCAGGCCAAATCCCTGAAATCATCATCTGCTCTTCCATTTCTCCAGATGCTCAATCAGTGAATCTCATAGGCACCATCTTTTCAATATATCTAGTATCTGACCACTATTCACCACTCCACTGTCACCATTCTGGCACCATGATGATGTCACTATCAGCCAGACTATTGCAATAGTCTCCAAACTGGCCTTCTACTTCCACCCTGCCCCCTTGACAGACTGTTTTTATTCAGCATCCAGAGTAAAACTTCACTAGCAGAACTGGAGTCTCTCATTTGCCTTTCTTAGCTGTATTTTAGCTGCCAGACTCCATATACCAACAGTCTACTTAGCTTATTAAGTAGGACTCTATCCCTGGTATTCTGTTAAAACAAATGTGCTTTAAGTTAAAATAATAAACAGCCTTTTGTTAATGTGGTAGGTGGTTGATATTGCTGTTTCAGCAGGCAAGTTTACCAGTAGTCTGGAGGGGAGGAAGTAAGTCAAACGTGGAGACCAGGATGCACATGCCACTCGTGAGCAGCCACATAGGACAGAAATCCCTCTAGAAAACCCACCAAAGAATACAAATTTATCTTAAGGTTTTGAGAAAACGCCAAAGTAGGAAAGCTGCTGTAAAAAAAAAAAAAAAAAATCACTGCAGCCCCATTCCATGACTCTTTTACTTTCGTTTCAGCATTGATGCTACCTGATTTTTATTCCTTTGTTGACTGTCTCCTCCTTTTAAAATATAAGATCCACATAGCACCATAAAGAGTGTTCAGCACATAGTAGGCGGCTCAATCAGTACTTATGGAATGACTCCAGACACAAAATTTATTTCAGGGGAAGTTGAGGATGGGGATGGGGGTGCAATTTTAACGTGAGTTTTGAAGGGGGAATCATCAAGGTTAACTTCAATGAGAATAGAATTCTGAGGACATTACCCAGACAATAATATAGTTCCTGTTCCAGTTTTGCCAGTTACCATTCCAAGTAGCAATATCCTCATCTGGCCTGCACCCCTCCCCCCACCCCCGGGCAGGGAGACAATTATAGTACCTACTTATAGGATTGTAAGAGTTAAATGAGAAAATATATGTAAAGCCCTTAGGGCAGCACCTAGAACTACATCAAAAATGCAGCTATTTTGTTGTTATCATATTTAGACTAGTGGTATACATAAATCCACTCAAAGCCGATGTTGAGTCATGGTGAGCCCTAACTTAACACATTGCTTCCATCTGCTCCCCACAATTCACTTGAGATATTCACTGCAGCAATGACTTTCGTGATTTTAATTTACTACCATTCAGAGGTACCTAACTTTGGCCTGCAACTGATAGGGGACTACAGGGTCTAAATCAATTTATCACTAGTGTAAACCAAACTAAGCATGCTCCCCTTTACAATCTTGCTGTGAATCCCTGCCAGGTAGGGAAGAGAAGTCTTACTGAATTCTATCTTTCCCAGAGCCCAGCAGGGTGTCTGACACAAGACAGTCAAAGTTGATTAGGCAATAAATGAATGAACCCATGCCGCCTTTTTTCCTGAAAAACATTTCAGGCAACCAGTGGCCTTACAGGCGCCTAAGCACAATCAGAAGCACACTGGCGAGGCCGGGGCTGCCCGCCCAGCGCCCTGCGCTGCAGGCGGTCCGGAATGAGCCACTAGGGCAACTGCGAGCACCGGCGCCGGACCCCGCGCAGGACGCACCCCCTGGCGGCCGCTGCGCCCGCAGGTCGGCCCGGTGCGTCACGGGCCCGCCCTCGAGCGTCGCGAAGGAAAAGCGCGCGGCCGTGTGGGCGGGGCCTCTCCGGGCGGGATGGAGCGCGCGGGGGAAGCGGCCCGCCGGGGCGACGTGCCCAGCTTCTTACTGGCCCTGAAGACTGAAGGGAGACCCGAGGCGGCGCGGGCACGGGTGCAGGAGCAGGACTTGCGGCAGTGGGGGTTGACAGGTGCGTGGGCTCCGGGCGAACTTGCGCCCAGGCCGGCCAACTCGCTGGGGCGGGCCTCACCTGGGCCGGGGTGCAGCGGGTGGACCACCCGTGGGTTGCTTGCCTGCAGCGGCCGGGGCCGTCCCTTCCCGCTGAGGGAGAGTGGGCGCAGAGGAGCCCACGCCCAAGGCGGCGTGGCCGGGGCTCTCGCCAGCGCGGCGCGGGCCGGCGGACGCGGAATGACTGGGGTTGCGGGCCGGAAGCCGGGCCTGGCCCCGGGAGGGGAAACTTGGTAAAAGTGCAGGCCTCCCAAGGCACGCTGGGCGTCCTGGCGCCCCGGTGGCAAAAGTTGCTGTTCCGGTGTGTTTGGGTCCTGGTCTGGGCGGTGGTTGTTGGTTGCTTCCATAAAACTATCAGAACTCATCTCCCAACTTCAGTTTTCTTCTCAGTTTACTGTGCACGTGCAGGTATTTGATAATTCGCCACTGATTAGCTTTCCGCCAATGCTGTATTTTGAAGTACGCGGCCAAGCAAAGTTTATCGGCTCGCCACTGCACGTAACTGCCCGTTTATTTCCACTAGCCCTTCCCGAGGGTCTTCGGGGCTCGAGGCTTGCATTCCCCCGCGGTCTTCGGCGTCTGGGCCGGCCGGCTCGCCGCAAAACCTCCCCAGCCTCGTTCTCCTCATTTATATAATACGTGAGGAGCGTAGTGCGGGCCTTGGCTGTGTGACAGAGTCGTGCATCAGTAATGATCAATTATATAGGGGATCGTTCAGTCATTATTTATTGAATTCTGAGAGCGTACTCTTAGGCGCTGGCCACAGAGAGGAGCAAAACAAATATGGGCCCTGCCCACCTGGAGTTCTAGACTAGTGAGTGACAGTGCTTTTAAAAGTATAAGCAAGTGTTTATTGAACTAATGCTGTGTGCCCGATACCACGAAAACTGTGAGGTTCGTTATGAAACTAAAGAAGATGAATGGGGAGGATACAGACGTGAACGAGAAAGACCCCTCTCTTCTTGAATCCGTGAGTCTGTAAGAATGTGTATCCAGTTTAAGCAAGAGTTTATGGACCGGCCTTTTTATATTTGACATATCTTGACTAAAGTGTATACGTTTATGTGTTTGCTTATTTCCTTGCAAGTGCTGCTGGGAACGGTTCTTTGAGAACTTGTGTGAGAGAGGGCTCGGAAATATGTGTACTTTGGTACTCAGCTGTAGGTAATACTCCAGGAGCAGCAGGCATATGCACAGGTGTTTCACTTAAAAATGAGTAGACAGGAGGTTGCAAATTGGAGTGGATGGGACAGAGTAAGTGCAGAAGTGTATAGGCAAATGTGGAAACTTGGATAAATTGCTCTTGGAGGGAAAGAAGGAAAAATAGAAAATAGTCATAGTCAAAGGTATAACTACTGAATATTATAACTTGTAATTCCTATTTCTATTTGCCAGAATAAATTAATATTCTAGAAACTATGCTTTTTGAGCCGGTTAAAAAAAGTTCTTAACTAATTTTTTTCTTTTGATTACAGAAGTAATACATTTAGAGAAGAGCCTATGCGTAGAGAAAAGAAATTTTAATCTCCATAATCCTATTACTGTTAACATGTCGTCCGTCCTGCCAATCTTTGGTCTGCATGAGTGTGTAATTTCCTTTTTCTTCTGGTGAGGGGTGGGGAAGTACAAAAATGGGGTTTCATATGCATACTTTTTGGAAATCATAATTTTCCTCTTATCATTTAGTATTCTTCAACATCATTCTTAATGGTTACAGGGCATTTCAGTATAGGAATGTAGCATAGGTTAGCGAGGCCCTACACTTAGGTATTTATTTAGGTTCTTTCTTTTTTTGCTATTGTAAGTAATGCTAATACTTATAATTATTGCTTGTAACCAATTATTTATTATAGCTATGGCTTTTTAATTCCTTAAGAATAAAAAAAAGTGTGCAAAATTTGTATTTCCTACTCTGAACAACACTGTCATTTTCTAATTTGAGAAGTTAAAGTCCTTTATTGTTTAATGTTTATTTGGTTGCTAGTATTGATGGACTTTTGGATATTCATCTCTGAATCATGAAGGTACTTTAGGACCTTTTTGTTTCTAGAATATGCAGGCCTATTCTTGCTTTTCTACTACTTGTTATCTGCCTCAGAGATGGGCAAGAGAATCCACATCTTGGAGGTTAGAAAACAAAAGACTACATTTGCCAGACTCTCCCGTAGTTCTGTTGTGCAGATGACTGTGGGGGATTAGGAAGGGGAAAGTGAGGGAAAGGGCACAGACAGTTTGGGAGGGATTTCAGTTTTCTGCTTCCCTCTTGGCTACTGTCTCATGGGTCTTGGGTAGGGTATAGAGCATTCATTTTGTTGGCATGGACTGTGGCTGAGATGTTAGGTTTCTGGAGCTGACAGTTGGTACAGTGGCCTCCTGGTTGGTTCTTGGCTTCCTGGTCATGGAGGTAGATGCGTCGTCCTTGGTGGGCCAGTTCTGTGGTGCTCATCTGGCAGTTGTACCTGGAAGTTTAGCCCAGAGGCTACTACTCCAGCCCTTTCAACAATTTTATGGTGATCTAATTTTCTATATTAAACCCCTTTCTGACAAAACTACCTAGGGTAATTTCTTTTTTTTGCATTTGACTCCTAGGTGTTTAGTACTGTTATCTTTATGGATATAATATCATGTCATTTTTAAAAATTAAACTTTTTATTTTATGGTAATTATAAATTCACATATAGTTGTAAGAAATAAGACACAGATCCCATGTAACCTTTACCCAGTTTCCCCCAGTGCTAATATCTTGCAAAACTATGATATTATTATCACAGCTGGGATGCTGACATTGATATTATTGAGTATCTTTTTTCATTCAATTTGAAATCTTCCCAGTTCTTGGTGTGATAAATGATTTTTAATTGGAACTTGGACATTTTTGAGCTAGAAATCTAGGCTCACCCACTCAGCCTATGTGGGGTGATTGGAAATCTGGGGGTTGGGAAGGGGCTCCTCTTTCCTGCTGGGTGAGGGTGGGAGTTTTGGCTCCCTGTGTGATCTCCTCTGATACTGCAGGGGAAGGCAAGAGTGGAGGGGGAGGGCCTCATAACTGGTGGGTGGGGATAAAAATTCCAGCTCCCTACTTGGCCTTCTCTTATAGCAACCTGGTTGGGGTGTTGGGGCAACTCCTTATACCTGTGCGTAAAAATCTGTGCTCCCCACTTTGCTGGTGTGGGTGGGCCACAGATTTTTTTTCTATGGTGTTTGGCAGCTAGAATAGAGCAGTTATTGTCTGAAAGTTTTCTGTCTTGCTAGACTGCCATTTTCCAGCAGGAGCAGGCTTTTGTTGGGTGTTGTTTGTTTTTTTGTTTGTTTGGTCTACACCAATTGGTGTTTCTAGTTTGCTGATTTCTTGAAAAGAAATCCCAGGGAACTTACTACTATGTCATTCCTCAGGTCTCAAGGTTCCTAGCCAGTCTGCTTCTTCACTACACCTGTCAGAGTCTCCTTATGTTTGTGTTACTATCACCTCCAGGGGCTGTCAGGAGGAATAAAACATGTACTCCGTGTTTCTGGAAATAGGAGTCTCCAGATTTCACATGTCAATCTTCTTTGACTATCTGAAGTTTCTAATCTATAAAATAGGAATAGTACCTGCTGCATAGGATTGTTATAAGAATTAAGTGAGATATTGGAATTTACGTAAAGTGTTTAGTACTTTCCCTGATATTTAGTAAGTGCCTAAGAAAAATAGCTATTGTTCATTTTGTAATGTTCTACAATTATTATATATATATATTTTAAAATCATGAATTAAATCACAGTTATATTTTTGCTAATAGTTCTTACGTAAAGTGTGGTTAAGGTCTTCCATGTTCCCAAGATATGGCTATTCTCTGAAATTGGATTTTTTTCCCCAAGGGAAAGAGAAAAAAGAGCCAGCAGAAGCTCCATGTGGATTTCAGGCATTTTCTGCCATCCTTGTACACTGTTGAGCACCCTTTCTGAAGCATCATTTCCATTCTTAACACTCCTCTGTTGAAGCCTTATTTAATGTAGTCCTGTCTCAGTTTTTTCCTTTAGCACCAATAGCAAATTTAAACGGGTGCAATTAAGCAGACAGACACATATACAGTCCATGTGTTTTTGTTTGTTGTTAAGTTCCATCAGTAATGCCTCATTTCCCAGAATAGACATTGTGAGATATGGGCAGTATAGAGGCCAAATCCCAGGATGACTTTCTCATCTGTCTAGTGGATCAGGTAACAATGATAGGCTGCTTTAGGGCTTTGAATATAATGTTGACTAAGTCTGCTCAAAAAGTAGTTTGGAAGTCAGCAGGTGTTTACATATCCATAACTTCCCAGCAAGAGATGAGACCAATAAGGTTTGGAGTTATGGGAATTTGGGCCATGTTCTTCATTCAAAGTCTTAGAACGTTACCTGTGTATGTGCTGAAATGTCAACTCCTCAGATTTGCTGTATTTTTTTATTTCTAGGGATTCATCTACGCTCTTATCAACTGGAGGGAGTCAACTGGCTAGCCCAGCGCTTCCATCGTCAAAATGGCTGCATCCTGGGAGATGAGATGGGCCTGGGGAAGACCTGCCAGGTATGTTACTGTGGGACAGCCGTGGTTCACCTGCACAGAAATGCCTCCTTACAACGCATTCCCATCTTAGCTGCTAGCTACAATATGTATTTTATACTAGGAGGTGAAATACCTGAAACTTTTATTAACAGATTGCAACCTTGGAGTTAATTTTTCTAGTTGTGAAGATAGTTTTGAATTGTGTCGCTACCCTTATCTCATCTGGCCTTTGACATATGTCTATGAAAAGACATGCCTGAGTTAGAATTGCAATTAATGGGCCTGGACACAGAGTTTTTCTGTATGTAAAGCAAGTATACCTGCTCGGGGATCAAACTGACTAACCTCCTTAGCAATACTTTATGTAGGTAACTGGATCACTGCTAATATTAATGGCCCTTTCTCCGTGGGGGTGCAGCTACTTCTGTGCTAGAGAAAGTACCCTATGTTTTCCAAGATGACTTGGCCATCTAATGGCCTTAAAAGGAAGTGGGATAAAGTCTTGAGACCTGGGGAATCAGACGTGGCCTCCTTGGACGTTTGCAAGTAGGTGGTGTAATGAGATTGATGCTTCTGGCAGGATGATCACCAGCACTGTCCTGGGCTGACAGATGTCAGTGGTGGGCTTGGATTGATGCAAAGGCCAGTGACACACACCCCTTGGGTTAGTCACACAAGGTTCATGTATCTACAGGATATCAAAGAAGGTCAGTACAGTAAGGACACACAGCAGAGGCAGCTTGATCAGAAACCATGGAGATATGTTTCCCAATCCCAAAAAGATTTTGTCAGTGAACACACAGAATGAGCAAGGGTCTCATTAGTCCTTTTGGAAGCTCAACTTCCAAGGCTAACCTTGTATCCAAAAACATTAAGCTGCAGCAGTTCTGCACGTAAGCTAGTCTGACTATCTGTTGGAAACTATTTAAGCCATGTGTATTCTGCCTATCTCAGAATTATTCAGAATACATTGTGACCTCAGAGTAGAGTATCCCCAGGTAACCTCATTTACCACCCTCAGTTTTCTCAGGCAAATAAATCTGGTCCTAGTATAATTAGATTCCTGATCTGAGACCTATGGGGCTAGAACAAAGATCAGTTTTGCAGATGCCTCTGGGATCTAGGCTCACTGGCTCTTGCACTAGGAAAGGGTGCTCCTTTGCCCTGGTCATTGGAGTTGCCCTACTGACTTCATTCAGAGCCAGCAAATTCTACTTATTCTTTCCCCAGGCTGTTTGCATAGCTGTACTTTAAGCTCCCTAAAAATATATCACCTTTGCTGAACAAATTTTAGCAAAATTTTTGTTTTGCTAAAATTTTGTTTGGAATTTTTGCATCTATGTTCATGAAAGAAACCAGTCTATAATTTCTTTTTCTTGTAATGTCTTTGTCTGGTTTTAGTATTAGGGTAGAGCTGGCCTTGTAGAATGAATTGAGAAGTGTTCCTTCCTCTTCACTTTTCTGGAAGACTTTATGTAGATTGGTGTCATTTCTTTTTTAAATGTTTAGAATTCACTAGTGGCTCCAGTCTGTTTTGTATACATATCTGGTTTATGGTAATAAAAGAAAAACTTTCTCTATATTGCATCCTCAGGGAAAACTAAACAGAATGATTTTAATCTAATAAGTCATTTATTAAAGGATCGCTCTGGGCGTGGTTTGGACTGGGAAGCCATAGATAATTTAAAAAGAAAACAATTTTCATCATAAAAATTAACCACCACCCTATAGTCACAGTGTTCTAACCACAAACATTAGTAGAAATGTTATGTTTTGCATGTTTGAAATTATAGTGCACATATAGTTTGTATTTTATATTTTTGTCAATCTGACACCATCAATGTTATTTTCCATTTTATTATATTCTTCTCAATCATTCTTATCAACTGGCTGCATAATATTCCATCAAGAGAATTTATCATAATTTACTTATGATAAATGGTGATTTCCCCCCTTTTTTGTTCAATTTAAATTAATCTTGATGTGAACATCTTTGGGCATATAGCTTTTTTAGGATTTTCAGTTGTATCCTTAGAATAGATTTATCTCAGAAATAACTCACCATTTGGAGATGGAGGCTCCTAACACATTTTGTTTGAAAAAAGAGTGTTATTTTCTCTGTGTGTCACAGCAACTTTCAAGTCAGAAGTGTGTGCTGGAATCTCCTGCAATATGCGCATCTGCCTTTACAAAGATTTTTCATTTTATAGCCTTACTTAAGTTTAGGAGGATTGTTTATTGTCTGTTTTCCCCGTTAGAAAGTGTGCTCCAGGACAGCTAGCAGTTTCGTCTGTTTTGTTCACTGTTATATAACTGGAGCTTAGAACAGTGCTAGCAAATAGAGGATGCTCTGTAGATATACATGGGATGAAGGAAAACAGTAGGGAAAGGAGAGAGGAATTTAGGAAGAAAGGAAAATATCCTCAGGAGAGCATGGCAAGCAGCAGAGAGCCTCCATGTGGTTCGTCATTTTTACAGTCTTGGCTCTTCTTGCTTTGTATTTTCAGAGTATTCCTGATCTTGTCCATCAGTTGCATCATTTTCATTGATTTCTGTTTTCTTTCCTTTTTTCTTTGCAGTAGAGGTTCAGTTACCTAAATATTGAACTTCATTGCTTGTTAACTCAAAGTAATTGAGTACTATAAATTTCTGTGGCAAGTATATTGAGGCTTACATGATTTCGCTCTAGGAATGGATTACTTGCCTAATGTGTGGGTGATTGGACATTATTTCTTTGTAAAACAAGTCTTACATAAGAGTTTGTATTCCCTACAGGGTTGTGGGAACTTTGCGGTTGTTTCTTATGAGGAAATGTAATCAAAACTGCTTTCTTTTTCTATGTTCCAGGCTATTGCTCTCTTCATTTACTTGGCAGGAAGATTAAATGATGAAGGACCATTTCTGATTCTTTGTCCTTTGTCTGTTTTGAGCAACTGGAAAGAAGAGATGGAGAGGTACAAAGTGAATCTAACTGAAATTGTGTTGTTTACATTGGTGAAGATTTTTTTTTCTTGGATGTTATGTAAAATATGACAAAAACAACACATTGTCATATTCAATGAGTTTATTCCAGAAAACTGTAAAGTGATGCATTATAGGTAGACCCTCAGGATATGATGGGGGAGGGTCCAATGAATGTTATTATTACTATTTAGCAATTTAGATTAAGGTCAGCACTCATTTTTAGTAAATTTTGATGATCTAAAGGAGAAACCATCTTTTTCTTGGTGACATAGGAAGTAACTAACATGGAAAAAATAATTTTATTTTTAGAGTCAGCACAAGACCTTTTTAGAGCTGACTCTTTTACCTATTTACTAGGAACTTGCCTTGAGGTTTAACACATTTAAGGGCCATGTGAGTTGTATTTAACTCACACTAGTTTTGAGCCTGGGGCCTCATGAAGCATATGTAACTCACATGTCTCTTTACCTTGGGAGCCGTGAGAACTGTTTTTCAAGTTGCATATAACTCATGCACTGAAAACAATTAAAAATGACAAATTTTTCATTAAATTAGAAAGGATTATTTTGTTTTCGAAATTTTTATTCTATTTTTGTAATAAAACACTATGGCCCCAAGGAAAAAATTTTCTTTTTCTAGTGTGGCAGTCAGTGTGTTAACTTTAAATAAAATGCAAAGCCCTGGGACTCCTTCTGGTTGCCGGAGCTCATGAGGTCTGCACGTTGCAATCCTTCCCTGAAATGTAATTTTCCCAATATGCATACCCTGTCCCATGGCTCTAGCATTTGTGTTCATCTGCCTCTTTTCCTGGACTCAGATTTGCTCCAGGTCTTTCCTGTGTGACATATGCAGGCGACAAGGAGGAAAGAACTCACGTTCAGCAAGATCTGAAACAAGAGTCACATTTTCATGTGCTGCTGACTACCTATGAGGTATCCATTTGTTTCCCTATGGCAAGAACTCTTGACCTGGGTGGGACCTTTGAAGTTGTAGAATCCGGTGAAATTATATTTAATTTTTTTTTTTGAGAGCACATATTTTTCTGGGAAGAGAGTCTGCCTTCATCAGATTCTCAAAGAGAGGATGTGACCAAAAGAAGTGAAGATCACTGTGCTTCACATTAGTTAGATATTTCTCTCTCTCTTTTTCCTGGTGGATCAGGGAGGAAGGCTTCCCAGGGAGGTGGCAGTTGAGCTGCCTCTTGGTTGACAACAGTCTGGCAGAGGCAGGGAAAAGGGTTTTGTGGATCGAGGCATCATGTTTCTTACTGGAGAATAGGAATGAAGGATACTTAGTTCCAGTCTCATTTTAAATCCTTCCTTGTTCTTCATGCTAAGACTATCTGGGTCACTGTAAGTAATACCTTCTACTTAATCATGCCTCTCTTGTCTTTGTTCATTAGACTTAGAAATTATGCTTTGGACTTTTTTTACTTAGTGAACAATTAAGACTTAGATAAATCCTGTAGTTTAAGAGTGCTCACAAAAAAAAAAAACTAGGTATTACTATCAGAGTTTATCAATACCGGCCTTTATAACTTGTCTTCCTTAATTTTTCAGATTTGCTTGAAAGATGCATCTTTTCTAAAATCGTGAGTAGGTTGTACTACTTCAGAAACTATGTTGAATGCATCATGAAAGTCATGTTTTTGCCTCACATTTTAGTACTTTGTCTCTTTTCTGGTGTGTCTGATATGTCTTCTGTGAGCCTTATTTATGGATAGGCAGCATGGCAGAAGTCCTACATTCTAGCTGTGTGTCCTTGGGTTAGTTATTTAATCTCTGTGAACTTCAGCATCTTCATCTGTAAAATAGGAATAGTTGTTTCTTACCTTGGATTCCTATTATAAGAAATAAATGAGATTAAATATAAATAGTGTGGTTAACAGATATTAGATTCTTTATATTGCAACTTGAGTAGACACTTTTCAGGACTGCTGTTTGGAGATTTTAATATAAGACGTGATTCATTTGAGCCTTTTCCTGGAAATAACCTAAAGTAGCAATCGGTGCTATAGAGTTAGCTTTAAAAAGGGAGTTTTAATTATACTTCTAATTAGTTAACTTTTAGTCCTCATATTGGTGCATGAAGTGTAGGAAACTTAGATTTAACTCTTAGTGCCACCTAATAGGAATGATATGTTGCGGTATATGGTCAGGTCAAGATAACGGTTATAATGTAAATTAAACAAAAGCTAGATTTTAGGTAAGTAAGAAAGAAAGACATGTTGACAGCATTTCATTTTCTATAACCTGTATAGTTATGACATGGTTAGGTGGGGCTTCTCCATATTTAATATTCAGAAATTTTTGTTTTCAAAGCACTTTATCAATATTTTAAATGTTATTTTTCATCTGTGTTTTTGCGAGTTGGATTTCTATTTTCATCTTATTTTGAAATACTAAAAGCTAGATCATAGATTTTATGACTTCTGTCTAATATTTAAGTGAGCACATAATCTTTTCTTAGGAAGAAGATATGCTTTCCCTTTTTCTTTTTATTATAATATTAATGTCCAGCTTAATATTTGTTGAAGGTCTCACTGGAAAGCACTGTTCTGAGAGTTATGAGCAATACTAGAAAAGTAAATCATAGAGCCAGCCTAAGAGGACATAAACTCCAGTACAGGGATAAGAAGTGTACAGATATTCATAATACATGGCAATAAATGGGAAGTCTCAGAAGATAATAAAATTGGGACATAAATGTTGTTCGGTACTTTACATACATTATCCCATTTAATCTTCATGAAAACTCTAGTAGGCAGGTATTATCATCCATTTTAAATATGGAGAAAGTATGAGATTAGGTACCCATGCAAGGCATATTGCTGATAAATGGCAAAGCAGACAGTTAAACCCAGCACTCTGTGCTGTAGAACCTCCTTTTAAGGGAGCTTCTCAAAGTATCTAGGTGCACTGGAGTTTTCATATTATTCAGCAGAAATACAATCTATCTCAGGTAATCTATTTTGAATGCATTTCCAGGTGGATTTAAGAACCTATGTACCAGAGGGGCATTTATAATGTTGTCTTGTAGTGTGAATCCCAAAATATTGATGTATTCTTTCAGTATATTTGGTAAGGTTATATTGCATTTTACAATATTGCACACTCTGAGAATAGCAGGGAAGTGTAATATAATCTCTGCCCTGAAGAGATTAATTATGGAGTTAGGACTATACATGTTAATATGAAAAATTTGAAATTTTTTGGACAATAGACAAAACTCTTTGGCTCAAAAGATTAGATTAGAAGAGGATTAGAAGTTACTTCATCAGACTCTCCATTCAGTTTTGGAATTCCCTCCACCTCCTGCTCTTCAGGGAGCATCCTTTAGAATGTCCTTTGATGAGTGATTTGCTCTACTTCCTTTTGGTGAACCCAAATCCACCTCCCTGTATCCTCTTTCATCGAACATACATTTATTGGATGCCTATATATATAAAAACCTGTGTCTAGTTTTTCACAAGGAAATAGGACCTATCTATTTAAGGCTAATTCAAATAGAGCTACGCTCTGTACTGTGGACACTTTATCTCATGGCCATTGTCCAACTCCATCTGGACCCTTAATCCTTGTAATCCTTAAATGTGTTCTCTGCTTGTGTCACCCAGCCATCTCCTTGGACTTCCTGGCACTTTTTGGACCCTCAGTATCCTACTACACTACAAAACATGCTCTGGCAACAGCCACCAATGACTGTCATATTAACAAATCCAGGATGTATTTTCCTGGGCATTTCTGTAACATTAGATTCTATTTACCACTTCCCCATGTAAAAGTCACACTTCTTTAGCTACTGTGACATCACTGTCTCTTGATTTTTCTTCGGTGTTTGAACGTCAGCTTTTGTGACTTTGACCAAGTCACCTACCTTTCTGAGCTTCAATCTTCTCATTGGTAAAATGAGCACAATTATGTTTACTTGCCATATTCTTTTGGACTAAATAACATGTAAAGCCCAAGGTCAGAGACTGGCACACAGTAGGAGGTCATAAATGTTTCCTTTTCCTTTCTCTCTCTGGCTCCTCCCTTTCTGCATGGATTTTCCCATCTTAGAAGGAAAAATTCCCTTAACCGAACTGCCTTATCCAGATATTGTCTTATGTATGTGGTAGCTTCTCAAATAGGAAGGGAATTTGGTGGCATTTCTAATACAATGGGCTTACTGTTACTGTTTTTAACAACAGTCACAGTTTTGTAGTAAGACGTTTGATTGTGACATTCGTGTTTAAGTTACACGAAACTGAAAGCTTGAATTTTTTCTCACAGATTCCCTTGGAGTGTGCTTGTTGTGGACGAAGCTCACAGGTTGAAAAACCAAAGCTCCCTGCTGCATAAAACTCTTTCAGAGGTAAACTCACAGGATAGTTTTTATATACCCTCCCCTTTCTTTAATAGGCTTTATTTTTAGAGCAGTTTTAGGTTCACAGCAAAATTGAGCAGAAAATGCAGAGATTTCTTATATATTCCTGCCCCCACAAATATACAGCTTTCCCTGCCATCAACGTCCTGCACCAGAGTGGTACATTTGTTACAACTGATCAATCTACATTGACACATCAGTATCACCCAAAGTCATAGTTTACAGTAGGGTTCACCCTTGGTGCTGTACATTCTGTGGGATTGGACAAGTATATAATGATATTTATCCACCATTACAATATCATCCAGAGTAGTTTCACTACCCTAAAAATCCTCTGTGCTCCACCTGTTCATCCCTCCTTCCCCTCCTAACTCCCTTTAAAAAAAATTATTAGTTTAGGCCTGTATAGAGTCAATTAAATTGAAACCTTTTTTTTCTGTCAGATTTCTGCAGGGCTCCATGAACATTTTGTGGGTGACAGAAGTGGCACTTAATATGGCCTAACTTTTCCTTCTTCATCTTTTATGTAGGAGATAATGTTTACTAAAATCTGGTTATCAAATGAATAAGGCCCTATTCCAATAAAATATATTGCATTTTTGGAAATGTTTCATTTCTCTTTTGATCATATTCAAAGGGGCAGTTTCTTTAAAAAATAATCTTACTGTGCTTCTGTATGCAATAGTAGATAGTAATATATTGGACGTATTGTACCCCTCCCCCAATTTATCTGTTTAAAATATTTGACAATTCATATGGAGTCATGAAGAGAACAAGTTTGTGCTACAGAATATTACTGCCTGTCTCTCCTGTCTTTGTCTTTCATTCCCTTCTCTTGATCTCTTGCATCGTTCTGGCAAAGCAGATGAGAAATAGCAGGATAGCCTAGACTTGCCTTTTTTTCTGAGGAGCCAGTGGAATGTGGCTCCTCCTTTTTATTATTGACCCGATAAAGGCTTGTTCGTTCATGAGCCTACATATATTCATTTCTGTGATGATAATTGAAGTTTGGTCCCTATGGAGGTGATAATACATAGTTTGAATCCCCACATAGATGAACAGTAACTACGCTGAGTACTTGTGTAGTACTTTAGCGTTCACAAAATGTTATTACTTACGTCCTAATAACAGTCTAATCTTCTTCACAGGATTATTTTCCCCTTCTCATAGTTGAAACTGAAGAGGTATTTATTCCCTACATGAAACAGCTAGTACACTTTAGCCTGAGCATTCTGGTGTCATGTCCTTTTGGTCATTGGTCATTCCATTAAATCATGCTTCTCTTTGTGTGGGTAAAGGTAATGATGGGTAACTCAGCCTTGCTTTCCAATGTTATGGGTTTTTAATTTTATTTGTTTATATATTTGAGTTCTCAGTAGTCTTCAGTCTCCTGTTGACCGGAACTCCCATCCAGAATAGCCTCCAAGAACTCTACGCCCTCCTCAGTTTTGTGGAGCCTGATCTTTTTCCCAAGGAACAGGTGGAAGATTTTGTTCAGCGTTACCAAGATATTGAGAAAGAGTCTGAGTCAGGCAAGTTCCTTTCCTACAAATCATCCCCAAGGGGTCTTGGCACGGGAACTGTGATTATAGGTAGAAAAAAAGAGAATTGATAACCAGAGGATACTTTCCAGGGAGTTAAAGAGCCACAAAATATAAGGTAGATATTAGCTCTCTTGTGCTGTTTCCAATTGTCTGCTATTCATGACTCTCTCATTTGTTATGTGATTCTGCAAGAGAGCTTATTTGGTTTATTTTTGGAAGAAGTAGAGAGTGCTTTCTGATTTGCAGACTTTTTTCCCCCAACTTGTAATTTCTATAAAGGCTTTGTTAGCTTTACATGCCACTTCTTGAGACGGAAAAGTATGTGGGTGCTGCAGTCCCAAACTACTGTTCAGCGTTCTGCAACACTTGTGTTTCTTTCGACACTGCTCCAAAACCAAAAGTCTGGGATGGATGGGAGGTGGAAGTGAAGGAGGGAAACCTTTCTCATTCATATAGCCAATAGTTATAGTCTTCTTCCTTTCATACCTTTGCCCCTCTGCCTTGTAGAATTATCTGTCTATCCCTCTGATATTAATCCTGGGATGATTTTTCAAAACATGCCAACTAGTCAGTATTTATGTGCTGGGTAAGTGTGAGTTCAAGGGGCTTCTCATAGCAAAATCCTCATACCACGGGCTGAAGATTAACCTGGGCAACCTGCTCTGATTGCTCTCATGTTTAGGGTTCCCAGATAAAATACGGGACACATAGTTAAAAGTTACATGGGACATACTTGTATTCAAGTTATTCATTTTCTATATGAAATTCAAATTTAACTGGGCACCTGTATTTTTATTTGCTGTATATGGCAACCTTACATTTAGTATAATTCTAATTTAGGATGGTTTCTGAAATTCAGGACACGTGGGGCTCCCTTTATTTTGACATTTTGAAGACACCTGGGGAAGGGGCACAGGGTTCAAAGTCAAAAGAACCAAATCTGAATGTTGGAGAAATTCACATCCATCCCAGCTGTGTGAGTTTGAATAAGTTACTTAATTTCCCTGAGCCTCATCACTTAACTCAGCTATAAAAATGGGAACAGTATTACTTGCCCTACATTTCTAAACTGTTGTGCTGATCAGTAAGATTAAATGCAAAAATACTGTGAAAACAAAAGAGTTTTGTGCAAATGACATTATTAGTAAGAATCAAGTTCTTTGAGTGTTATGTTATTAGTTCTTGGGTTAAGAGCCAGTAATGATTCCAGAAGGAGTTGGGAAGAAGATCCCAGTGACGGAAGAAAGACTATGAAAAATTACCATACTGGCCTAGAAAGCAGGATTAACATGAAAATGAGAAACAAAAATAAATTGCTGTACGTTCTGTAGTAGTTCAATGCCTTGGTTCTACATTTGTCCCACACCTCTTGTATTGTTTTCTTATACAGCCAGTGAGTTGCACAGACTCTTGCAGCCATTTCTGCTGAGGCGAGTGAAGGCTGAGGTAGCTACGGAGCTTCCCAAGAAGACAGAAGTAGTGATATACCACGGCATGTCAGCATTGCAGAAAAAATGCTACAAGGCCATTTTGATGAAAGACCTAGGTAATCAGAGGAGCACTTACCCATTTAGAAACTAAATGAGGATGTGATTTTTATGCAGGGAAATATTTTGTAATCATAGTCACTTTGTGGGTCACTGCAGGCTCCAGGTCCTGGGCTGTGAGCAGATGATCCTTCTGCCTCAGCCTCCCTCCCTGTACCTGGGACTACAGGCGCACGCCACAGCACCGGGCTGGGTTTTGTGGTTTTGTATATTTTTTTTGTTTCTTGTTTCTAGGGATAGAGACAGGGTCTCACTGTGCTCAGGCTGGTGTCGAACCCCTGAGCTGCAGTGATCCTCCCGTCTCAGCCTCCCAGAAAGCTAGGATTACAGGCGTGAGCCACCACACCTGGCCGAGTAATCATACTCACTTTGTATACCAAAAATTCAGAATTTTGTGTTATGGATAATTCAGGTCAGCTACAGTGAGACTGTGATAGTACCTTAAATGTAACACAGAATTGGTTGTTACAGTTGTGAAAGTTCCTTTTTTTTTTTCCCCCCTCCCAGTTTTCCTTATTGCCTGTAATTGAGCAAACACTTCTAGGTGTCCCAGTCATGCCTTTCATCCTTCCACCCTATCAGATACAGGAGTCCCCCTTCGCCACAGTTTCGCTTTCCACGGTTTCAGTTACCTACGGTGAACTGCATCTGGAAACATCAATGGAAAATTCCAGAAGTAAACAATTCATGAGTTTTAAATTGCATGCACCATTCTGAGTAGCATAGTGAAATCTCATGCCGTCCCACCTAGGCTATGACTCCTCCCTTTGTCCAGCGTCTCCACGCTGTCAAGGCTGCCTGCCTTAGTCACTTAGTACCTGGCTCTGTTATGAGATCGACTGTTGTGGTATCAGTATCTTAGGGCTTCTGTTCTCTTAACCCTTATTTTACTTAATAATGGCCCCAAAGCACAAGAATCATGATGCTGGCATTTTGAATAAAGCCAAAGAGAAGCCATAAAGTGCTTCCTTTAAGGGAAAAGTTGAAAGATCTTGACTCAATAAGGAAAGAAAAAAATTCGTATGCTGAGGTTGCTAAGAATGAATCTTTTGCGAAGTTATATTGTTATAATTGTTCTATTTTATTAGTATTGTTAATCTCTTACTGTGCCTAATTTACAAATTAAACTTTATCATAGTTATGTATGTACAGGAAAGAAACAGTATATTTAGGGTTTGGCACTAACGGTTCAGGCATCTGCTGGAGGTCTTGGAACGTATCCCCCACAGATTAAGAGGGGACTATTTAACAGATTACAAAACTTTTTTTATTGAATAAATTCACTGGGAGGAATTGAGAATGGCAAGGGAGAAATAGGAGTGGAATAATCTCTCAATTTGCATGTTGTTGGCCCTTGACTGCACAAAAACAGTTAAAGAAGGAGATTTAGAATTTTGCAAAAGAATAACAAAGTATTCCTGAGTTCACTTTATAGTTAAGGCTTCTTTTTTAAAACAAAATGGTGGTTAAGAAAATTTCATATGGATGTGCTGTTAATTCTCAATGCAATCAGGTGAAATTTGGGAGGTTGATACCTGTTTGAAGGATATATTATGGAGACAAGTAATGTTATTTATGGAAACGGAGGCTTTTTTTTGGTTCAATAGTGTCCATCTCTCTCTCTCTCTTTTTGTAAATTTCAGATGTATTTGCAAATGAGATGGCAAAGAAAGTTAAACTTCAGAATATCTTGTCCCAGCTACGAAAGTGTGTGGATCACCCATATTTGTTTGATGGTAAGGCAGTGCCCTTTTTTCCCCCCACATTATTTTTTGTTAACATTTCTGAGGCCAAAATTATAGCAAAATTCTTAAAATTGCCTATATTTACTGTGTCTTTGTTTATTCTCAGTTTCTTTGTATTGGTGTTATATATTGTTCATATTCAGATTTCTTCAGTTCCCATAACATCCCTTACGGGTATGTTTTTCTTTTCCTTTCTCCTTTCCTCTCCTTTCCTTCCTTTTCTTTTCTCTATCTTTTCTTCTTTTCCAAGATCCAGTCATAGGTCCTGCACTGCATTTGTCATGTCTCTTTACTCTCCTATAATGTAGAAACATTCTTCAGATTTTTTTGTGTGTGCACACATGCCTTTTTTTTTTTTTTTTTTTTTTATCTTTCCTGACATGAGGAATCAAGGCCAGTGGTTTTATGGAATGTGTCATAGTCTAGATTTATCTGATCATTTCTTCATGATTAGATTTCCATTGTCTTGAACCCACTTGGTCAGCCTTCCATCACCACTATTCCAAGGTCACTGGTGATCTCCATGTTGCCCAGCTGATGGTTCCTTGTCAGCTCACGTTTCAGTTGCCCTCAGAAGCCTTTGGCACGCTCGAGCACTTCTTTTTGAAATGCTTTCCTCCCTTGGCTTCTGGGATAGCACTCTCTCTTCTCCACCTATCTTACATCTGTTCTTCTTAGTCTCCTTTCCTGTTTCCCCTTCATCTTACAGGCTTCTGTAAATTTCCCTCTCAGCACTGCTTTGGCTGCATCCTACAAATTCTGATGTGTAGTGTTTTCATTTTTATTCACACTGGGGCCTTTTTGATTCACTCTGATTGGTAGCTCTTGGAGCAGCTCCAAGACCTCTGTGCCCATGGAGGCTCTAGGATAGATAGGATCAAAGCCGAGGGTTTGTTGCAGTAATTTTAAGGGAGTCTTTACCAAGAACTGTTAGGAACTGTTCAAAAATTTCATAGATTCTCAATTAGGTGCATATCTGAATTTTTTTAAGGGGTTGGAGGTGTTGAAAGAAGCCCTCCGGGTTATTCTGGCTGCCACCCCATACCTTGAGAATCACTAGTTTATACACGGAAGCCTATTTCTTGATTCACTTCTAGAGTGAGAGTCCCAAGATTCCAATTTTGGGTCTCCTTGATGTTTAGCATCTTCTGGTGTCTCAGTTTCCTCAAGAGTGGGTTTATTATTCAGATAAATGTTCCTTAGGCTTGTTGGGTGCTGCAGGCTCTGTGATTGGCATTAAGCAGCACTGAGATCATCATGCAAACAACTGATTATGAAATGCCTCAAAGAGAGATGAGGCTTGGGCCCACTCTCAGTTAAAAGGAGCTTAGCCTGTCTTGCTACAGCCTAGCTATTGGCTTCTTTACTCAGGAAGTCTGCCCTGAAGGAAGGCACGTTACTGGCAGTGGGTTCTTTGTTTTCCAGGTGTGGAGCCAGAGCCTTTTGAAGTTGGAGAGCACCTGATTGAGGCTAGTGGGAAACTTCACCTACTGGATAAGCTGCTGGCATTCCTGTATTCCAGGTAGGTGACAGGTTCACATTTTCTGCTCTGAGATAATGACTCTTAAGGCCTGAATAATGAGGGGCTCACTGATTTGTTGAGGCTGATTCCAGCTTTTCTTTTTTCAAGACCTTGATTTAGGTTCTACCTTCCCTGTCACTACACTCCCATCCACCTCCACCCCTCCCACCTCTCCCCCTTTCCAATCATTCTTTCCTTTCCTGAATTCCTACAGCAGGAAGATCCTAATCTAGCACTTGGCAATGCACCACCTTAATCTGCAGTCTGGTTAACGGGTATATGTTAACTGTATCATTCCAACTGTATTGTTTGGCTCCACAAGGACAGCAACAACATTGAACATTTCTTTAATAATTGCCTGCTGGAACCTTGTATTGAATTAGCACATAATAAGGACTCAGTAAACTTTCTTTTTGTTAACCCATGGGGTTTGATTTGAACTCAAGGGGATCTTGAGGGATTCTTTACACGAGTTGGGCATTAGAAGACCAGGCTTAATTAGTGTCCGGCGGACCTGTGTCCAGCTTCTACTTGATCCTCCAAGGCACCAGAGGGAAGGAGGAGTCTAGGAAAAGCCCAGACTCCGAAGGATTTCAGGGTTGTCCTTTTGGGATGACTGCCCCAGATATGACCTGAACTAACCCAAAACTTCAGATTTGGCAAAATTGCCGAACCTTAGGATTGTGCAAGTTAAATAATTGCATGTCTTACTATGTTTTTATTGGCTCTGATATATCTACCATACGTGTGTTAGAATTGGAAAAGGACCCATGAATATTGTCTGCCCAACTTTTTCATTTCATAGATTCAGAAAGGTTATTTGACTTCAAGGGTGACAAAGCCAGCAAATGACAGAGATGAGATTAGAATTGAGGTCCTCAACGTCACATTCAATGCTTTTTCCACCCATTTGGGACTAGAGTTTTAAAGAGTTCTCCATAATTGTTTCTCCTACACTTGTTGCAAGCTCCTATTAAATTAGTTTTCATAATAAAAATACTGTTTTGACAGTGTTGTGCTTCTTTGTGCAAATTTAAAATAATGGCTGGTAACAAGAGGCTATAGGCTTGACTTTGTTCTTGACTTAATCCATCATTTTGCCTCCTCCTTGCCTCTCTATTCTTCCTATACATCAGTTTGTCATATATCGTGGGAGATGAGATGTCACCTGCCCCTTGCTTCCCTAAAGTGAGACTTCTCAGACTTTTGAAGCAATATAACCATAGATAAGAAGATAGTGACTTTACACCCTCACATAGACAATAGCTATATGTGGCTGACCACAAGCTCCTCAGGGTCTCCAGTTTCTGTGGGGTTTGTGTGTTTGAATTTTTACATTTTACTCTTAACAGATCTTATTTTGCTGTTAAAATGAAGGCTTGTATTTCTTTCCATTGAGCAAATGGACACTCCAGAAAGAGGCACATTGGTTATTCTAGGGCTTCTTATACCCTGAGTGCATTGACACATGCCCCTGGGAATATCTCCACTCTAGTTTGAGAACAACTGCTTTGAAGGATATAGCTACATGGGGAGGTATATTCTTATATAAGGCATTTAGGGTGGTTTCTGAAGAAGTCTCTGTAAATTATAGGACATTTATGTTTCTACTTCAGTAGTTCATTTATTTATAAACTTGTATTCTTTGGTAAGTTTTTTCTGAGGGAAACTCACCTTAAATACTAGAATTGGCAGTTTTTCCTTTTTTTTCTTCCTTGCCAGGGGCCACCGGGTTTTACTTTTCTCCCAAATGACTCAGATGTTGGATATTCTCCAAGACTATATGGATTACAGAGGTGACACCCTTGGCCACTACATTACTTAAGGCTTTTTTAGACTTAAAATGCGGAGAGTGGAGAGCGGGGTGTGAAGGCAAGGATTGAGAGTAGGGAGAGGCACGTGGGCAGAACACCCACATTCCCGTCACTTCTGTGATTTAAAATTATGAGCACTGGAGCATATGTTGTGGAAATGTTGAGTGTTTTTGAAAATGTATGATAAACAGAGTTTTGGTGACCAGAGCTCTCGGTGTCTCATAACATTGACCTCAATGATTGAGCACTTACTGAGGATCAGTAAATAAGATGAATATTAAAAGAGATCCCACAAATAAACCAGAGGAAAGATAAGATCAGTTTTTTTCTATATAGACAATAGAGAATGTAGGTTAGGTTACTTGGGAACCCTGTTTAATATATAATAAGATTGATGTGGGATGATGGGAAAAGGCTGTAACATTGGTTGATCGTGAGCCCAGTGGTGTAAAAGTATCAGCTCTAGACCTTACAATTTAAAAAATTAGTCCAGGGTGGGTCTCTCAGAGCCACTTGATGCCCCCTAAGTATGACAGTACACCTGGTCCAGGGGACACTGGCAGAAATGCCATTGGCACACTGGGGAGTCCCAGATGCACAGACACGGCCTGAGCTTACAGCTCCGCTTCCTGACATGGGCGTCTGGTGCCAGGCAGAAAACCCTGACGCTTCCCCAAAAGGCAGATCTGTGCCATCAAGCAGGCTCGCTGACCTGCTCTGAGTGCTTGTCTTACTGCTTGCACAGATAGAGATCGTGTCTCAGCAAGATTAGAAACTACCACACAGTGTGGACGTTTGGGACTGGTTGGGAATAGTTAAAATTGAGTCTTAACTCCATAAATGCCAAAGACATCAACTGCATGTATTTGAAAACCCCAGAGGAGTATGTTATGGTGAGTTATTTTATGAAATGATAAATTGTCCCCCTACATTTAAATTTTTCCCATGGGATTTGCTTCAAGTAGGGCCATGGCTGTATATGGATGGGGACAACATTGGCCTTTGGTTTTGGGCGGCCTTAATTTTTTGTTCCCCAGAGAGCACTTGAAAAGGATTACGATTTCTCTGTTTTCTTCCTCTGTGTAAAGGCTACAGCTATGAGCGTGTGGATGGTTCCGTGAGAGGAGAAGAGAGACACTTGGCCATTAAGAACTTTGGACAGCAGCCCATTTTCATTTTCCTTCTAAGTACCAGGGCAGGTAGGCCACGTAGGCATTGACTAAAGCAGACACACAAGGGGCGATGGAGTACTTTTACAAATCCCTGCTGTTAGTACATTTTTCCTTAATTCTCTGAAAGGGGAAGTTATTACTGAGGAGTGCAAAACCAGAGGAATTGAGGTAGTTGGCACAGTTTGTCAAAGTGCTGAACTTCTAGCATGGTGCTTTTTTCTCTTTAACCTGTCCAAACTGTCATCTCATCAAAGAAGTAAGGCTGGTATTGTTTGGAAGGTAATTCTAATCTGCTTTGACCACTGACTTGGAAGTGTCCTGAATGATCTCTGTGATTTTGTGGAAAGTTTTATTTATATTCAATGGAGGCAGTTCTCCTTCCTAACCATGAATTTGGGAAATAAAATAACAGTCTGCTATTTGCCCTTCCTCCCTAAATACCTCTGGAATAGTGTTGTCAAAGCTTAGCAAAAATCTTGTTGTTTAAAAAATGTGATTATATTGAAACTGCCAGCTTTTTAGAATTATTTATGACATTGTCTGCATATGACTTAAATCATAAATATTACATATCAAATTTGTAGTGCTTTACCAGTTACAGAGTGCTTTCATAGATGATTAATTTGAAATCAGTTCTTGGAGGTGAAGTTATACACATGAACTAGAGCAAGCAGGCCTTAAATTAGTTTTGAACACATAGAATCTTAGTTTCATTATCTTATTTTTAATAGACCTAAATCTTGATGGCGGTGGCGTGTGAATTGATGAGTACATGCAGGAACAATACATGTAGGAACACGAAAGGGATGTATGTCCTCTACAGTAAAGACGGATCAATATTTTTATAAAAAGAGAGTTCAGTCTTATTTAAAAAGTTTTATAAGTGCCTAGTACTAAAAGGATATATAAAAGAAGTATGAGATATAGTCCTTTATAAGGAGATTATTTCACCTGTGTATGTTGTATCTCCTTAATAAAATTAATAATACAAGATATAATCAGATTCATTTGGCCTCACTTCCCAAGATCAGAGACCGCACCGTGAGTCTCAGCCATTTACTCATGTGATCAGTCATCTCTGGGGTATTCTTAGGAGAAACTGGAAGGATCGGGGCAAATACACCATCAGTGTTGGGAAAATAGTTCCATTTATGCTTCAGTGATTTCGCCAATCTTCGTATTCAGAGAGCAGCAGCATGTTTGAAATGTCTAAAATTAGAAAGAAGGACAACTCTGCTTTTCAGTTAATCTCCTTGAAGGACTCAGAGTAGCTCTTTGAGGAGGAGAAACAGTCCTGGATATCAGCCCTTTCCGTACACTGTCGTATTTGCTATCACGCAAATTTGCAAAACTGGCTGCAGTTTTGCAGCATTTTCATTTATTTAAATTGCCACCAGATGGCAGTGTTAGCTCATGAGTATGTCCCAAACAAATATGGATATAGCGTATATATAAAAATATCACCCTTCAGTGAGCAAGAGCTGAACTCAGACATTAATTCAATAAGAAGATAATTTTTATGGAGCACATTTTTAAATGAAATAAGTGCCTGGGAGTTATTATAGTATAGTGGATAAAAGCACAGACTCTGGACCCAGACCATATGGGAAGGAATCCTGGCTCTCTCATCTTCTAGCTGTGCAACCTCAGATAAGTCCCTTAACCTCTCTGTGCTTCCATTTTAACATCTGTAAAGTGGGCCTAATCATAGTAACTACTCAGGGTTGTTGGTGAGGGTTAAAGGAGTTGATACATGTAAAGTGCTTAGAATAATGCCTGGCAAGTAGTACGCACAGCATAAGTGTAGCTATCATTATTATTATTAGGTATAATTTAGCACCTCTCAGTAATCAGTTGTTATTATCTCTTTGTACTGACTTTAATTTTACATGCAGGCTTTAATTAGGATATTCCTGCCTGACTTGTCTTGAGATCCAGCTTAGAGTCAGTAGTCCCTCTCAAAAGTCTGTCCTTAACTCAGGCTCTTGGAAGAAGCCCTTTCAGGCTTGCTTGTTTCAGCAACAAGCTCTGACGACTCTGGCCAGGGGGAGTCTGTTTTGTACTTGTTTTCACATTAATCAAAGAGAAGCCTGCAATTTACTGTCATGGTTCTCTTAATTAATTCCTGGGACCCAGCATACCTCCTCAGCCCTTTTCCTGCAGCACTGAGGAAAGACCAGAAAGTTGTTCCGTGAAGTGTTCTTGTCTCGCCTTTGGTTTCGTTACTTCCTCTTTTGATTAATGAGGAAACAAGTACAGAAAAGACTCATGAAAGTTTTCTCCAATTGGAGGGGTGGTTTCCTGCTCTGCTTAGGAGTGTGATGTCATCCCCTCTTCTCAGCAACTTGTATCAGGGATCTTACTGCCCAGTTGTAACTTGCAGTTGATGTAAACACTCTTTTCTTAACAGTGTCCGCAGCAGACCTCTCTAATATTGAAAGCTGTTTTCTGAAAGAACATGTGGATTTTTTCCACAGACTATTCTGATCAAGGTTTTTAAGCAGAAGAGATTTAAAATGCCTTCACAGCACTAACTTGATTATCCACTTTTGCCACTTACCCCTGTTCCCCTCGTTCTATTACATTCCATAATTACATTTTCCCAAGTCAGGCAATATAAGGTCAGGTAGCACTTCCAACCACTGCAAAGTTCTGGAGTTGGGTGTTCGTTGGAAGGGTGAAGCCAGTTTTGACTATTTCAGTTTATTGATCTGACCCACTCTAGCCTTGTGTCTTTATTTTCTACTCCTCATGTGCTTCCAATCACATTCCTTTCTGCTTTGTTCCAGGTGGAGTTGGCATGAACTTAACGGCAGCAGATACTGTGATTTTTGTCGACAGTGATTTTAATCCTCAGAATGACTTGCAAGCAGCTGCCAGGGCTCACCGAATTGGCCAGAACAAGTGAGTGATGTAGGCATCAGCATTTTTCCACTTCTTTGGCTTGCTCGGCAGTGGTTGTGGGTTGGGAGGAAGGTGAAGAATGTAGTCCTGGTGACAGTCCCAAACTGGGAGTTGAGAGACCACCAGGTTTTAGTCCTGTCTGTGCTGTTGACTCCTAGGAGTAGTATTGGGTGGGTCACATTATCAGTCCAGACTTACTTTTTGTTTTTTATTTTTTCTTTTTTGAGACAAGGTCTTGCTCTGTATCCTGGGCTAGAATGCAGTGGCATCAGCCTATCTCACAGCAACCTTAAACTCCTGGGCTCAAGTGAGTCTCCTGCCTCAGCCTCCCAAGTAGCTGGGACTATAGGTGTCCACCACCATGCCTAGCTAATTTTTCTATTTTTTGTAGACATTGGGTCTTGCTCTTGCTCAGGCTAGTCTCAAACTCCTGGCCTCAAGCAATCCTCCTGCCTTGTCCTCCCAAAGTGCTAGGATTACAAGTGTGAGCCACTATGCCTGGCCAGACTTACTTTTTTTTTTTTTTTAAGACAGAGTCTCACTTTGTTGCCCGGGCTAGAATGCCATGGCATCAGCCCAGCTCACAGCAACCTCAAACTCCTGGGCTCAAGTGATCCTCCTGCCTCAGCCTCCTGAGTAGCTGGGACTACAGGCATGCACCACCATGTCCAACTAATTTTTCCTATATATTTTTAGTTGCCCAGCTAATTTCTATTTTTTTAGTAGAGACGGGTTCTCGCTTTTGCTCAGGCTGGTCTCGAACTCCTAAGCTCAAATGATCCACTCTCCTAGGCCTCCCAGAGTGCTAGGATTACAGGCGTGAGCCACCACACCCAGCCCAGACTTACTTTTAAAGAGCAAAATTACATAGTGAAATAATAAGAAGGAACCATTAGAAATTAACTCATCCTTCTTGAGTTAGGATCTGACTCAGTTAAAAAATGGGGTTATGAGGCTATGGAGCTAAACTAAAAAGATAGGTGCTACTCTTTGACCTGAGGATAATTTAGTTCTACCAGAGCTTTCTTTTGGCCACAGATAAGGAATCCTAGTTATGATCGCCTCATTATCCTTAACTCCTTTGGAAAGGTTCAGAGAGAATTTGAGTCCAGTTCTTTCTAAGAAATGCTCAGGTCCAAATTAAACAATATCCTTTTAATTGTACCTTGAATATGGTATTTGGCTTTGTTTCCTTTTAGGTGTACTTACCTTGCATGCTTTTGCCCAGCTTTGCAGACTCTTACAGCACACTGCTCTCATTTCACTGGTGTACAGGTCTGTCAAGGTTATTCGGCTGATTGGCCGGGACACCGTGGAAGAAATAGTCTATAGGAGAGCAGCCTCCAAACTGCAACTCACCAACGTGATCATAGAAGGAGGCCATTTTACTCTGGGAGCCCAGAGACCTTCAGCCGATGCTGACCTCCAGGTATAATAATATTGTTCCTCACTTTAGAATATGTCAGTGCTCTCTTTGGAGGAGAATGTAAATGAAAAGAACTGGAATTAACCACCCGCTTTCCCCACCTACATCTTTGTTCCCTGGCCTAACTCACACTTGCCTCAGTAGCTATTGTGTGCAAGAATGAGGATGATCCATAAAGGCAGGAGAACATGGACTAGGGAGGATGGGCTCTGGGCCATCTAAATTGAATTCAGATCCACGCCTCCTCATGTATTGGCTGTGTGGGTTTGAACAGACATCTTAACCTCTTTGATATACTCTCTTTATTTTTCTAAAAATGAGAATAGCACTAGTTACTTCTAAGGGCTGTTAAGAGAATCAGTTAAAATAAAGAACTTAGCATAATCAGTAATTCTGTACCTCCTTCTTAATTCCAGACCCTTTGATCAGTGGCTTCTATTATTTACTTCATACTCAAAGGGAGAGCAAATGAGATCAGGAATTCCAAATTATGCCATAGAAAAAACGGATGAAAGGACTAGAGTTAATTTGCTTGAAGAAGGGACTATTGGATGGGAGTCAAATGCTGGCTTGGAAGGGTTTAGAGAGAGCTCTCTTTTGGAAGAGGACTTAAAGTTATTCTATAGTGGCCCTTGGGTTAAAATTAGAACCCATATTATATTAATAATATATCCCAGGTCCTTTGGTCCTGCCCCAGGAATGAGGGGCTGGATGCAGAGAGACCAACTCCTCAGATACTAGGAAGATCCACACGTGAAGAGAATGATAGATGTCTGCCAAGGGCAGTGGCAGTAGGAGGGTCTGGTGGTAGAAACATTTGTGCAAAAGGCGACGTGATGGGTTGGCTGCTGTTGAGAGGTAGCGCGTTAGAGAAAATCCAAAGATGCCTGTGTGGTTTTAAGCCTGGATATGAGAATAGAAATTAGGAAGTTAGGAGACAGGGCAGAGTTTTAGAAAGATAAAGATAATTTAGACTTTAGTCAACAGGGTTTGCAATAAAAGTACAATATACCATAAATTACTGTTAGAGGAAGACTCAGAAAAAATTTCATTTGCAGAAGTTTGTAAGAGAGACTAGGCTTTAAGGGGGCTAGTTTATCAAATGAAAAATACAACAAGTATTTAAAAGGGAAAAAATTACACAGTATTATTAATACAAGCAGAGTTACCAAGTTTATAATTAGGCTGAGCATGGGTTATAAAGAGCAATTTTCTCCTATGGTTATCATATCCACAAAGGCCAATACTTATCTTTACGTATCAGCATTTTTGTTAGGAAGTCAGTGACTTATAGGAAAGGCTCAAGATTTCATTTATTTGGGACTAGAACTAAAAAGAGTAATGCTGGGTTTTATTTGTTTGGTTTCTGTTTATCTTAGGGTCTTAGGTTGGTAAGTGTGGTTTCTTTCCTTTTTCTGTTTTTTTCTTTTGTTGCGACTCTGATGCACGCACTTAACCATAACGGTTAAGTGGCAGGGCAGGCTGTACGTTTTGAGGCAATTACAAACGGTAAGATAAAAGCTTGAGAAGAGAGGTAGGAGTATACTGTAATACTCCTAAATACAGTTCTCATAGAATAGTTCCCATAGAGCCTTGAGAGAGACAAATTCACCATTGGGTATGGTGAAAGGGTACATGACAGAGCCTCAGAAAGCCCACATTCTGGGCGTCAGAGGAGGAAGAGTTGTCAGTAAGATGTCAGTAAGTCTCTTCTAGTGGAGAGAGCTCAGTCAGGGTTATCCCTGTGCTGTGGGATGCTGGGCACACCGCTGGGAATCATGTAGACATACCTCTGTCCCAGGGGGCCAAATACTAGTGGGAACGTGGACTGCTGGCTGTTTGAGGGGCTCTGTCGGGCTTGTTGCCCAGCTCACGGTTGTTGGAAAGTTACGTTCTGGCTCTAATGTCTGATTTATCTTTTCCCTGTCCAGACTGAGTTACTATGGTTGCCAAAAGCAAAGGTAATAACCCAGTGCCTTTGTCTCAAACAGGGGATTTTTTTTAAATGCCAAAAAATCAATAGTAAAAGATACAGTTCTGGTTTGGTAAGTCTAAGCAGTATGGAGTTCCAAAGTCCTGCAAGAGGGAAGCAGGTTTATTTTCCTGCAGCGAGAACACAGTAGAAACAGAGAAAGGCAGATATGGATATAGGGAACATTTATTAAATGCTTACTGTGTGCTAAGTATTGTCTTAGTGCTCTTTTCCGGTTTTCAGTGAATAAGAATAACAACAGAATGAGATAGGTACTATCTTTATTCCCATCTTAAGTAATTTGTTCAACGTCATTCAGATTTAGGACTCCAATCCAAGCATTCTCTAACTTCCAAGCACATGCTGTTAATTACTACAAAATATTGCTCCTCATAAAAACACATGTATTTCCCTAATGACTAAGACACATAATAAGTGAGCAGTAACTAGGGAAAGCCAGGAGGCAAGTGTAAATACACAAGGGTTGAGGGGAGGGTCCCAGTATGGACTAATTCTTATCATAAATAGTTGGCTTTCTTCTATTTTTGGCACCAGCTGCCAAAGCCAGTCATCTTGGTTATGTATGCCAAGGTTAGATATAAATGTATCCAGGTGTGTTCATGCATAGGTGGGCTGACTTTTTCCCAAGCTATTACAGAATACCTGAAGATTTCCAAGATACTCACAAAATAGATGATCTAGAGGTAATTCACCCATTCTGAAAGGGGAAGATGTGAACAAGGGCCCAAGGCGTGACTCCAAGTTAGTTCAGGATCTTGGAGTTAGGGCTTAGGTAGGTACAAAGTTGGAAGTAGCAAGTGAAATCCAGGAAAAATCATCTAAACTTTCTGGGTGGTTCCTGCAGCTATAGGGCATAGGCTTGAGGGTACCCTGGAGAGGGATAAAGGAAGAGAGGCAGGATAATGCAGTACTAGAGGCACATCCAGGAAGATTCAGATGGAGAAATGGCCTTCATTTGGGCCTCGTGATCAGGAGTGGTTGCTGGTCTTTGCCAAGGTGGTTTCCATAGAGCACTGTGACAGGAAAATAAATTGCCAAAGGAAAGGAGTCAGTTTATGGTAGATGTAAAGTACTCAGTGTGGCCTTCTCTTCCTAGGATGTTGGCAGTGGAGAGGCAGGAAAGTAGCTAACAGGGCCTCTGACTTGTCATGTTGCTGGGAATGCCTGTGAAAAAGAGTCAGTGAGAGGTGCTATAGAAAATGCAGGAAATTAAGGTTATTCTTCAAAAAAAAAATGGAGGCGTATAGAATTTGTTATCGTTGTTGTTATGGAGAGTTATCAAAGTCAACAGCTCTGACCATCACCTCTCTGTTTACCCATCATCCGACTGTTTAACAGCCCTGGTTGGTGTCATCTGTGATGGGGAGAGAAGAAAGCCTATCTGTCCATCAGGGAAGGAATATGCCTGGTGCTGTTAAGCCACTTAGCAAATCTCCAGTATCCTAATGTTTGTTTTCATGAGAACTAACTGGACTTTTTTTTGTTTTCTGCATTCAAGTTGAGTGAGATACTCAAATTTGGTTTGGATAAACTACTGTCCTCTGAGGGGAGCACCATGGATGAAATAGACCTGGAGTCCATCCTGGGGGAAACGAAAGATGGCCAGTGGATCTCGGATGCCTTGCCTGCAGCAGAAGGAGGGAGCAGAGAGCAAGAGGAAGGAAGTGAGTTGGGAGTTAGAGCAGAGCAAATGGCACAGCCACCCGAAGCTGGAACACGGGTGAGCTGAGCCCATGGAAAGGCCTGGATGCTGCTCCCTGGGATATCTTTTTCCTACCCAGCCCTACTGTCATCTTGGGCCCACTAATTAAGAATTGCTGGGTCCAAGAACTCTTCCCAGCCTAACTGGAAATTTGTCTGGCTATTTACTTGTAGCTGAACTTTGAACCAAAATCATATTTTTTTTTTTTTTTGAGACAGAGTCCCACTCTGTTGCCTGGGATAGAGTGCCGTGGCGTCAGCCTAGCTCATAGCAACCTCAAACTCGTGGGCTCAAGCAATCCTGCTGCCTCAGTCTCCTGAGTAGCTGGGACTACAGGCATGCGCCACCATGCCCGGCTAATTTTTCTGTATATATTTTTAGCTGTCCATATAATTTCTTTCTATTTTTAGTAGAGATGGGATCTCACTCTTGCTCAGGCTGGTCTCAAACTCCTGAGCTCAAACAATCCGCCCACCTCGGCCTCCCAGAGTGCTAGGATTACAGGCGTGAGCCACCACTCCCGGCCCCAAAATCATAGTAATGATTGTGGTAGCATCAATCTCAAGGATTTGAACTTGTACCTTTCTTCCCTTGGTTGTAAGTATCTTCTCCTTTGTTTATTAGGAAAGCCTACTGGCCTAAGTATGGTGCTCTGCACACAGTGATTCTTCTTCTCTCAGCAGAGAATGATTTGTTTTTTAAATTACAGCTAACATTGATTGAGCATTTACTGTGTGCTCATCAGCAGTGTGGACTGTGTCGTGTGCCTACTTATTTTTTTTTCTGACTGTGATCAACATTTGTCTTTTTGTTCCTTTCTATTCTGAATATTTCAATTTATATTGAAATGACTTTATTTTCCGGAACCAGCTGTAGCAGGGATTCCATATGGACTGGGGTGAGAGGTTTAGGAATCTTAATAGGCTTCTTAATTCCAAGAGTACCTTCTTTCACTGATACAGAAAAGGCAGTTTCTTTGCTAAATGGTGCCTTCTTTTTTTGGTGGGGAATGGGGTTGGCATGATTTCTGGTTTTGTGATTCTCTTTTGTTTCTATAGGAATTTCCATCACTTGCTTCCGTCTTTCCCTTTGCCACAGAACTGTCAAGGGATGTGTCCCCCTTCTCAATTGTCTCTCCCCAAGAGCAGTACCCTCCCAGTTCCTGGCTGCATGTGTTTCCCAGTCCCTTCCTTTCACTTCCTGAGTAGCCACTGCTCTGATCGCCAAGTCTAAGACCTGTCCTCATTGTTTTCCCATTTGGGGTGTGAGTCTCTTTTGGGGCGTAAAAATTTTGATCTGTCTGGCACTGCTAGAACCCTGCTGCCCTCGCTGCTTTCTGCACAGGTTCTGCCTGACTCTCTAGTGTGAGTTTTGGAGCTGCCTTAGCTGGTTTGGGATATTCATCTCTCTACTCATGTGCAAATTGAAGTTTATAGTATTTTCTGACTCCTAATTTTGTAGTAGGCATGGATTCGGGGTGATTTTTGTCGTCCTTGTGAGTCTTACGGTTTTTATAGGATATGTGGAGAAATTGGGATTTAGGCAGCTGGCATTATTTTACAGGATACTGCTGTTTGACTTTTCTCTTATTTTATTTTTAATTCTTTATAATAGTATTTGTTTACATTCTTCAAGAACTGTTTCTTGTTCCCTGCTTGTTATTTTAATTGTATCCTGTTCTCATTTCAAGGACAAAATATCCTCTCTGGGGACGTTTATTATAGCTTTTTAAAATGTATTCCAGGCAGGATATTTACTGTATCTTTTTTAAATGTGTTCCTCTGCCCACTACATTATCCCTCTTTTCTTTAGTTGCTCCTCCTCCTCCCTCTTTAAAAAAAAAAAAAAAATTATTTAGGTTTTTGGTGACAGAGTCTCTGTTACCCAGGCTAGGGCGCAGTGGCATAATCATAGTTCACTGCAACCTCAAACTCTTGGGCTCAAGCGATCCTCCTGCCTCAGCCTCCTAAGTAGCTGGGACTATAGATGTGTGCCACCATGCCTGGCTAATTTTTCTATTTTTTGTAGAGACGGGTTCTTACTCTTGTTCAGGCTGGTCTCAAACTCCTGACCTCAAGCAATTCTCCTGCCTCAGCCTCCTGAAGTGCTAGGATTACAGGCTTGAGCCAACCACGCCTAGCCCTTAATTTTTTTTAATTGACAGATAAAATTGTATTTGTTGTGTACAACATGATGCCTTGAAGCACATACATATTGTGGAATGGTTAAATCTCGCTAATGAAATATACATTGCCTCACATGGTTATTTGTGGTGAGAACACTTAACATCCATTCTCCTAGCATCTCTCAAGAATACACTATGTCATTAACTATGGTCACCCATGGTTCCTCTTCTTCTTAAATTCCTTTTGGGATCTCTTGTTCTTGTTGGTAGTTTTCCTGAACCATCTGGTGTCCCCTGGCTGTCTGAGCACAGGTGCTAGGGAAGCGCCACCAAGCTGACGGCAACTCTGGCAGGCGCAGGTGCATGGGCTCTCAGGCCTGACCCCAGCGTTACTGGCTGGGGAGCCAGCTTTCACATCGAGGGAGCCTTCCCTGATGTCTGTAGCTGAAGTTGAAGTTTTTTCGCTGGGCAACTCACTTTCTCCAGAGACAGCTCCTCTAATGTTTTCCTTTGGGGAGGTGTGGATGGATTACCTAGTTGCTCAAATTGAAAATACAGTGTGAGTGAAGGGCTCATGGCCTGCCAGTTACTTGGTGTGCAGGTCTTCTCTCAGTTCCCCACCTTGCCGTGCCCTGTACTTGTAAATCCAAGGCTCCTGGAGTATTGAGAGAGTCTCTGGTCTTATAATCACCCCCTGGCCGGACACCTGTGTTTTGCTTCTATGGCTCCTCTTAGTCTGTTACTATCCCTGCAGCCACTTTCCATTTTCCAAAGGGTTACTGAACTTTTCATCCACCAGTTTCTCATATATGTTTTCTTAAATTCCTTTACTGTCATTTGGTGGTTTCAGGTGAGAGAAGAAATAGATGCTTATGGTCATTTTTAAGTTATGTATTGATTATATTAAATAGCAAAGCTTACATCCACTTCTGCACATACCTAGATTAATTTTCGTAACATTTACTTATTTTCCTAACGTTTACTAGAACAAAAAAAATTACAGTTTTCCAGAAAGGTATTTAATAAATTTCTCAGTCAATCCAACTACTAAAAAAAAAAAAAATCATACTTTTTCAGACAGTCCAAGTGCCGGGAAAAAAGCCCCCAGTTGTATTAAAATTTGGAATTTTCTCTTTAGTTAATGGCTGTAGGTTTGCTCTCTGGTAGATGGTTCCCCTTGATAGAACAGAGTTGAGAGTCTAGGCCTATGGTCTCTAACCTCCTCTTGGCTGTAGAATGAAGATGGGGAGCATGATTAAAAATAATATGAAAGGCTAGTAATTAAAGCAGCCTCATGAAAATTAAACAAAAAAACAGTGTTGCTTTATCTTGAATGCCAGGTTTTTTTAAAAAGCATGTTTGGAAGTTGAAAATTGCATGCAGTATGAAGCTACATGTGTTGATCATATTTGACACTTCTCAGCGCTTTATTTTTTTTCCACTTGTTGATAGAGTGCCTCATTGAAAGCCCCCTGCTGATTTAATTAGCAAATGCCAATTAGAATTACAGCTGGTTAGATTTGGGTACAAGTGTGAAGCAATTGATCTCTTGAGAATGAAAATGTTTTGCTTTCATAGTCTCTAGGGAAAACATACTTATAGCTGATTTCATAATGATGTGAAAATACATTATTTGGTAACATGTGCTCTTAAATATGCTTCACTTCATTATCTTACCTATCTGTGGTGGCTAGTCTTATCTGGTCACGACTTCTGTTTATCACTTGATTCATAATCATGGCAGATCACCCAACCTCATTGAGCCTTTGTGTCCTCATCTATAAAATCATGCTACTTTCTACTTGACTCTTTTACACAGTTGCAAAAATGAAATGTGATAATAGATGTGAAAGTGCTCTGATAGTATAAAAAGGTATTCAGGATTACACTATTGTCCTTATCGTTATTATTATAATTATTTGCTAGCCTGATATCTCTCCACCCTTCTATAGATACACTAATATACTTGAAAGAGCACCCTCACCTTAGAGTCAGAAAATCCTGCCTTTATGTATTACCAGTGAGAATTGGGATGTCCCTTAATCCTTGTCTGAGCCTCGGTTTCCTCTTCCATAAGTGGGGCTAGTTATACCAGGATTGTTGTGAGGATCATGAATATGCTTCATGAGAACTGTAAAGGATGTTGTAAATCCCAGGGATTATTTTTGTGGTTCTTCATTTTCTCATAGATTTGCACCTTGTTCCTTTTAATATAAGAGTTGAGTCTTCAAAGTGTGTTTGGAATAAAAAATTATAGATTTTATTAGGTGATCTTAATGTCCTTGAGATTTGTGCTAAGGAAAAGTTGGTACTGAATGAACAATGAACAATCCAAGATAGTGGGGTGGAAGGTCCCAGCTGAGACTCACAGACCATCTAGGGATAGACCAGAAGGGTTTCAAGCCATGCTTTCTACTTTGCAAAGTAAATATATGGAACCCCCACGTAGAACCTAAACACTTCAGTGTCAGTGGGATGGGAAGTGAAATGCATTCATCACAAGCTGCTTTTAGCCCATTTAGAGTACAGGCAGTTGTTCTCTCGTTCACCCTAGTTAGTGCTTTGAATAGCATTAATCCACATTTTTAGTATCTGAATTTCTTTGTGTTTTATGTTTCTAGAAAACCATATGTACTTATTTGAAGGTAAAGATTATTCTAAAGAGCCTAGTAAGGAAGACAGAAAATCATTTGAAGAACTGGTGAATCTTCAGAAAACCCTTTTGGAGAAAACTAGTCAAGAGGGCCGGTCACTCCGAAAGAAAGGCAGTGTAAGAACTATTAATTTACGTAAAAGAATAAATTCTTACAAACGGTCATCCTAAGAAAACAAAAAGTGATGCTGGAACCATTTGGCTCTCTTAGGATGATTTGTTAAGAAATAAGTAAGTAAGTGTTTGTAGAAATGTTAGTATAGTTAACTGTATCATAATATAAAAACTATGTAAAAAGTTGGCATAAAAAACATTAACAAGGAGAGTGTATTGTATGATTTAAGGCAGGTGAAAGCAGCCCTGTCTAAGCCACCCCTAAAGGGATCATTGTGTTATACCAAATACCATAGTACCATGTCCTGCTGTTGATAATTGTGACTCTGTGTCATTAAGAGGGGACGGCAGTCATAAACAATGTTTGTAATGTTCAGTGTTTGGCACTTACTATGTGCTAGTTATTAAGATAGTCATGATGTTGAAATACTCTGTTTTAAAAAGATTTATACAATACATTGCAGAAAGGTTTCCATTAAAAATGGTTAAAGTTAAAATGGCATCCTGCAGGGTATGCTTTTAGTCAAGGAGAAAAAGGTGCTTTTCTGAAGTACCTTATTCCCAATGAAATGAATCAAAATGATTGTATCAACCATGTCAACCGTGCTTTGGTTGAGTTTTGAGCATGCTCTCCTGGTCACCATGCCCGTGAGATGTGTGATATGAACAGTAGTGTATTGCCACCAGTTCCCAGCACGCAGGGCATGGAATATGCAGCATGTTGCTTCTGTACAGAGTGCGCTTTAGGGATGCTGAAACTTAAGGAGAAACAGGAGCTCCTGCCCTTCCCGGTGATGGATCTTGTTCTTCCTGCAGGTCCTTATCCCAGGCCTAGGGGAGGGGTCTACTAAAAGGAAGCGGATTCTGAGCCCAGAAGAGCTGGAGGACAGACGCAAGAAAAGACAAGCAGCAGCTGCCAAGAGAAAGAGACTAATAGAGGAGAAGAAGAGGGAGAAGGAAGAAGCCGAACATAAGAAAAAGTACGTCTATGTCATTAACCAAGCCAAGGGTCACAGTTGGTAAAGGAGTCTCTGTTATATAGTGAGACCACAGTTGACCGTCACTTTACAAATACAGAAAATTTCTATAAGGGTGATCGTTCCTTTTGCTAACAGAATACTTTTTAAAGATTAAACTTTAACGTTAATATTTACTCTATGTAAGTGGAAAGCCCCGAGTACCTTAAGGCAGAGAAGATGCATTCTGTGAAACCAGAAAAGTTTAAGGCTCTTTTGTAGCTGTCTGACAAAGAGTAGTTTCCTCGAACGATCCCTTTCAGTCATGTTCTTAAAAACAGGAACCTTCGGTGGATGCTCATTATTGTATTATAGTCAGGAGGCAGTTAGGCTAATCAGTGAGACTTGTTCATTTATAAATAAGCAGAACACTTCAATCAGGGTGAGTTTCTAATCGCATTTCCACTTGGCAGTTATTGTTTGTTAACGGCAGTACAAAATGTGTTCCAAGAGAAATTGTGATAGGCCGGGTTCGTTTCCTTTTCTCTCTGGCCTGCTGCAGGATGGCCTGGTGGGAGGCCAGCAATTACCAGTCCTTCTGCCTGCCCTCCGAGGACAGCGAGCCAGAGGACCTTGAGGAGGGGGAAGATGAGAGCTCTGCCGAGCTGGCTTACGGAGACCCAGACTCAACCTCGGTCAAGTACGTCAGTGGTGATGTCACCCACCCTCAGACGGGGGTCGAGGACGCTGTCATTGTGCACTGCGTAGGTACGAGAAGTGGTACAGTGGGGGTGGGTGCCCCAGTTCTCATGGTGCCAAGAATGGGGGAGGATGAGGCAGAACCCTGACCGAGGGCGTGACAGTCCCAGCACGGTATTGCGTGGTGGGCCAAAAAGCATGAAGTTTAGAATCAGGAGACATGAATTTGACTCTTGGCGCCAGAGTCAAATCCATTTTGCCTGGTCAAGTTACCCAGACTCCCTGAGCTTCAAGCTCCTTATCCGAATAAATGGGATAATACCTGCCTTAGTCTTTTTTTTTTTTTTTTTTTTTTTTGAGACAGAGTCTTGCTCTGTTGCCCGGGCTAGAGTGCCGTGGCGTCAGCCTAGCTCACGGCAACCTCAAACTCCTGGGCCCAAGCCATCCTACTCCCTCAGCCTCCTGAGTAGCTGGGACTACAGGCATGCACCACCATGCCCAGCTAATTTTTTCTATATGTATTTTTAGTTGGCCAGATAATTTCTTTCTATTTTTAGTGGAGATGGGGTCTTGCTCTTGCTCAGGCTGGTCTCGAACTCCTGACCTCAAGCGATCCACCCGCCTCGGCCTCCCAGAGTGCTAGGATTACAGGCATGAGCCACCGCGCCTGGCCCATACGTACTCGTTTATTCGACTGCTCATTGCATTAGGAAATAAGCTTCGTGGAAGCAGGGGTTTTTTTGGTCCACTGTGATGACCCTGGTGCCTGAAACAGGCCTGACACATAATGCAACTGACAGATGTTTAGTGTGAATGAGTGAATGACTGTAAAGATGAGGCACTAACGGGCAGCGTCAGTTCCAGCTCGAATGAGTCCTGTTACCTTTCCTCTTCCTCACCTGTAAAACGGGGATTCTGTGCTGGTGCGTTGCCAGTGCTTCCGCCCAGCCCGCGTCACAGTCCCTCTCCTCGCCATCCTTCTTCTCATCTCCCAGGAATCACAGATGTACCACGGAGATTCTGCTCATTCAAAACACTAATTTTTGAGGTGCTTTCCTGTTATGATGGCCGGGTTTATCTTCCAGAAAACCTAAACATTTTTGGGAAGTCCAACCTGTGGTATTCCCAGGAGATCAGATGTTTTCTTCCTTCCCTTTGTTTTTCTAAATTGTGGATTGGACTTTACCTCCTATGTTTGAAAATTTTCTCTTTCTTCCATCAGATGATTCTGGCCGCTGGGGCAGAGGTGGTTTATTCACAGCTCTGGAAACACGATCAGCTGAGCCAAGAAAAATATATGAGCTGGCTGGGAAAATGAAAGGTAAGCAGCAACGTGGAGGGAAGGGTTAGGCATGGAACGGGGCAGGAGAGGACACTTCAGACAGTGTCGTGGGGCTGACAAAGCACTAGATAAGGAGTCAGAAGAACTGGTGGAGGTAATGGCAAGAGGGTCCCTGATGGTCTCACTCTTTTTGGTATCACCACAGCACCGACTGTTGCCAGTCTGTGGGTACTGAGGGACCCAGGCAGGCACCCAGTTCATGTGTTTGGAGGGCGGTACGTAGGCCAGGCAGGCAGCGTAGAGGGTTAAGGCCGAGGAATAAAGGAGAGTTAGATTTCAAAAGGAGCCTTAGGCAACATCGTAGAAGACTGACTATATGTGGCTTGTCCAGGGGATGCCATTCTAAGCATGACCTTACCCAGTGGGTAATGGCTAGTTATTTGGCAGATTTGATCAAAAGAATGTCACAGCACAACCAGTATTTTAGGATGACGTAAAAGATTGGAGGGTGCAGGACATCCATCATTTTTCTTTGAACAAAAAGTTCAAACTGATGTCAACCTAAATAACAGATGGAGAGGCTTTCAAAGAAAATGATTTTTTCAGGAACAGACATTGAAATGGCAATGCTTGTGCCACAGTAAACTATGTGTGTATTCAGGGAGGTACAGGAAGACAAAGATTTTTAAAAGAAAAGTGAGGAGGATTACATAATTTTCAAGATAATAATTCTTGGCTACAAGGATCAGTAACAAGGGTGGTGCCCGTCTGAAGTGAGACAGGCGATTGCTGGTACATGTCCCCGTTATCAGGCACTGTGCGTGAGAACCCTCTCTTCAGGGCCTTCCCCAGCTCTGCTTGCCAGGGTTTTCAACACAAGTGATTCCATTATGATTCTGACAACTTTCATGCTGAGTTATGTAAAGCCCTAGATTTAGCACATTTGCCTGAACTATCAGTGTTATTTGATCTGGATGGGGTAGGAAGATCCACAAAGAGATGTAGAGTAGAATGCAATGTTTATTTGAATGATTTAAGACAAGCAGACTCCCCGAGTAGTTTCAAGCTCAGTGCTCCTTCCCCCGGATACCTGCGTAACATTTGAGGGCACTGAATTAGATGATGATGAAAGTTTGGGAGTGAATCTGGCTGAGGTGTCGACTGAGGCCGGGAGAGTGAGAAAAGATATGAAGGATTCTGAAGGAAGGTGGGGTTTGAAACCTAATTGGATTTGGAAAAGGGGAGGTATGAGGAGAACTCAGAATAGTCTTTCAGTAGTCTCAGTCCTTAGTGAACTTAATGTTCTTTCTGTTGCTTTTTAAAATTTTACCTCAGACTTGAGTTTAGGAGGTGTCCTTTTATTTCCTATTGATGATAAAGAGTCAAGAAAACAAGGACAAGATTTGGTAAGTAAAAAAAAAAAAAAAAAACCCACATCTCTTACCGGAACTAAAATTCAGTTCACGTCAATCTCTCTTAAGCCTCTCCTACCCGCGCTGGCCTTCTAGTAGTGTACACATTAGCTAGGGCTGCCCCAACATGCTACCACAGACTGGGCGGCTTAAGCAGGAACTTACTTCCTCACAGTTCTGGACGCTGGAAGTCCAAGATCAAGGTGTCAGCAGGTTTGGTCTCTCCTGAGGCCTCTCTCCTTGGCTTGCAGATGGCTGTCTTCTCGCTGTGCACGTGCCTGCCTGGTGTCTGTGCCTCCAAACTTCCTCTTCTTATAAGGACATCAGTCACATTGGATTAGGCCCCACCCTAAAAGTCTCAGTTTAACTTCATCATCTCTTTAAAGACCCTGTCTCCAAATACAGTCACATTTTGAGATACTGGGGTTGGGGCTTCAGCACATGAATTTTGGGAGACACAGTTCAGCTGCTGACAAACAGGTTGGGCACACCCTCCCCTGGCCTACGGCTTCCCATCCACCAGTCCCTGCAGCACTGTCCTTGGCCTTCTTCCTCCACTGGCCTAAACAGCAGCCCCTCTTAAGTACGGGGACTCCTGTTCATCTTTTCATCCTCAGTACCCCATATATCCTTCATAAACGTTTACTGAATCAGTGAGAAAATGGGACTGAAAACTGTGAGGGCTTTGTCACTTATTACATGAAAATTTCTATGAAAGATTGTATTTTCTAGTCAGCTATAAGCAAAGGAGAGGAACCACTCCATATTTCTTATGCCCACCTCAAAATCCTTTTGCTTCTGAGGTATCTCCACTTGCCTGTCATTTGAAATGCCTGTGTTGAGTTTTCTTTGCCACACTTACCCAGCTTTCTCCGAGGCCTGGATTTATATTCAGATTTTGAGCCAAATCTGACTGACTCAGAAAAGAAGACATTAAGAAACTAGGCTGAAAGAGAGGTTCCTTCTCTTGAGGTTGGTGGTCTATGCGGCTGATAACAAAGTGGTTTCTGTGTGTTTGGTCATTCCTTCAGTAGTTTCTGGAATGCTAAAAAAGGAGAATGACAGTATTTGTGCATAAGAAACTTAGAGTCCAGTGACTCTAGAAAATTGTTTACAGTGAGTAGAGCACCATGTCTGTAGTCCCGGAAGCTCCCTGGACGCTCTCTGGCTCTGTTCCACTTAGGTTAGGGTGAGGCAGGGGAAGCCAGGCATTTTGTCCTCCTGGGAGAATTGTTTGCACAGAGGTGGAATGACTCCCCCTGGGCATTGTGGAGCTGACTCGAGCATCAGTTAGAGGCCTGGAATACAAGAACCTCAAATTCTTTCTCCGCCTATGATTCTGAAAAATTCCTTCTTTACCCTTGAGAGCATTTAGAAAGCAAATGTTTTAGACTCTGATTTTAACATAGCCAAAAAAAAAAAAAGGAAGAAAAGCCTGTATAAATTTACCACAAAATAAGAGAAATTTGATGGGGCGTGACATCTACATTTAGTAGGGCATCGCTGTTCAGGCAGCGCATCCAGAAGGATAGAGCCAAAGCCCGAGTGACTCGTAAAGGGCTGAGTCCCCTCCACAGGCAGGTCAGTCAGTTGACAGTGTGGTGTCTCCTGTCACGTGAGTCATTTAATGGCTGTTCTTCCTAGTTGGCCTTGATTGTGGCTCAGCACCGTGATCGCTCCAATGTCCTGTCTGGCATTAAGATGGCAGCTCTAGAAGAGGGCCTGAAGAAGATATTTTTAGCAGCAAAGAAAAGGAAAGGTAAGCTCTTCCATCTGTGCTCAGGAGTAGAAAAATTTTTGTTTCTAGGTACCTGGTATGACTTTTGCAGGGAGGTGAGAAATGGCAAGGCCCCATTCAATGTGCATGGTACAGGCAAACCACGGGAGTGATAACCACATCATCGTGTATTCATATAGCCTTTTTTCCTTTCAAACACTCCTTATCCATTATCTCCATGGACCTCCTCCATCCACTTGGTGTTTTTATCATGGTTTTACAGGTGAGGAAGCTCCACAATAACAGCCAGTTCTCTGCCAAAAAAAGTCAAGTTTTGTTTCCAAACCTGGTGTGCCTCAGAGTTTACGGAATTGAATGGCTTGTAGAGAATCTCTGCTTATTTTGACTCCACCAATCATATTCTATTTCCATTGTACATACTTATTTCCAGAGCCTGTGGGTCCTTGTGCTCAAGAGAATAATTTAATTTTTCGTTATTACAGTCCCTCCCCAGAATATTTCTGACATTGTAATTGTATGCTTTGAGTGGGACGGTTATTTTCTCCTGTGTATATTTTATACTCAGTTTTTGATGAGTAAAGACATCATGATCTATTCTTTTTAACAGCAAGTGTTCATCTTCCACGCATTGGACACTCCACGAAAGGTTTTAACTGGTATGGTACGGAGCGACTTATTCGGAAACATTTGGCTGCAAGAGGCATCCCAACTTACGTGTATCCTTTTGTGGTCTTAATAATGTGTTCTCCCAACTCCAGAGGGAAAATGTGTTGCATTTTCTGGTACCGCTGTTTAATACAAGGCCAAGTCTTCCCCTGCCACATTCTTCACTCTGCCCTTCCTTCAATGAGACAAGTGTTTACAACTCATATGTGTCCAACATATACAGCCGAGGAGATGAATACACCCAAGTGTTTCTGGATGCCAACTGATAGATTAAAAGATATGAAGGGGAGAATTAATTGAACATTTGCCATTTGGTAACATTGAATCTTTTCCACATCACTACACTAGAGATCCTTCAGATCTGTGGACCAAGGCCTAATCTGAGAACTTCACTCTGTTAACTAAAATAAATAATTAAACAAGTGAACTATTTTATTTCTGAACCTTTTTTTCAGTTCTTAGTTCACAGGTTTATTATGGAAAACACTGCAGTGCTCTTGTGCAGTAACATCATCTTATGGGAGGGGGAAAAACAGTTCTGTTCAAAACAACTCACCAGGTTCTGACAATACGAACAACATGGGGCTGAGATTTGAGAAGGGAATAAACTGAGTGCAGACAAATCATATAATTAAATTAAACGGTATCCCTGAAAATAAAACAATTTCAAAACTTACAAGGAGAGGGGGAGGCCTTGGTACTTATTTAAAAAAGGTTGATTAAGCTCCAATGATTGCTGCTATCCTTATCTACAGTTATGCTGAGTAAAGCTATAGCTAAATGAAAGTTAAATTGTATTCACAAGGTGTTAATGTTTACATCTTATTATCTGCAGTCTCTCAGAGAAAGCAAAAGTAACTACAAATAGCGCTATGCCAGAAACTGGTTTCTTGACCAACAGTGTTGCTTCAGCAGGCAATGAACTGGTTCATTCTAAAGTGGTCACAGCTGTTGATGACAAGAGGCTTTGTATTTTTATGTGGCACAGCTTTTGGTCCGTGTGAAAACAAGTTTTTTGAATGTTTACTATTTTCTGACACTTTGGAGTTACTGTTGCTCTTCCCATTTCCCTTAGGTCAATATATGGTTCATGGCAATACTGTACAAGTTTAAATTTTCTTACAGGAAGTAGTCTGGAGTATGACGAGTCACGTGTGGCTCACCTCTATGGGGTGCTGGGTCAAACTGCAAGAAAGAGTATTTTAGAGTATCAAGTTCCATGATCGCACCTTGGTTACCGCAACGATAACAGTAGTTTGGAGCACTGAAAATCGTTACTACATTCCGGTCATGGCACCAGTTAAATCCGTCCATCACCAACTGGTAAGCTCTAGACACCAAAGTGAGGCCATTGGTATGATTAAATGTCTCAGAAATATCTTGCCCAAAGGTGTAACCAGCTCCTCGAGGAGAGATACCCCAACCACCACGGTCATCTGGATCTGACCACAGCAAGTCACACATTGGACCCTCACGGGGAACTTCTTGTAGGCGATCGAGTGCTCTGATGTGATCCAGTGTATCTATGGACAGAGAGAGGCCACCATGTAGACAGAAGATCTGCCCATCCACCAAGGCAGTGAGAGGAAGATAGTCAAAAAGATCTGTAAAATATTTCCAAACATTTGCATTTCCATATTTTCATAAACACTCATAGAAACCATGAACTTGTGTGATCTGTCTGCTCTCATGATTCCCTCAAAGAACGGTGATGCGTTCAGGGTACCGAACCTTTAGAGCTATAAGCAGTGTAACTGTTTCAACTGAATAATATCCTCTGTCAACATAATCTCCCATAAACAAGTAATTTGTATCTGGTGATTTGCCACCAATTCTAAACAGTTCCATGAGATCATGAAATTGCCTGTGCACGTCTCCACAGAAAGTGACTGGACATGGACCCTCCTGCATGTTGGATTCTTCTTTAGCCTTCTTGCAGAGGCTCTTGACCTGGGACTCGGACAGCTGCTTGCACTCATTCAGCTCCTCGAGCCACTGGTCCAGCTCCTTGGTGAACACCTTCTCCTTCATGATGCCACCCACCCGACCGGCTGCCGGCTCCCGGGGGGACTTCTGTGGCCACTTGCAGTTGCTCGGCACTGGCTCCGTACGCAGTGCTCGGCCACCGGCTGCTGCGCCTCCTCCACTTGCCCTAGCTCCGGAGCGTGGCTCTCTGAACCTTTTGATATACGCTTAAAAGTCAATGTGAAATCCATTTCAACCATTAAGTCATGATTTCCTTTCACTAGACTAGTATTCTAATGACTTCCTTACTGTATAAGTTAGCATTGTTTGAACTCTATACTGAGCCCAAAATTACAAGCAGCAGCTGAATTGACCCTCAAGTGCAATAATAATCATAACAGAAACTCTGTTTTTTACTTAGGTACTTACTGGAATTAATTCACTCAGCGATAGTCTTCAAGATATTTAAATCATTGTACAAACTTAATAGAGAAGTCATCTTCTATATACTGACACAGTTCAAGCGGTATCCAAAGAGTTTTAGTACTCAATGATAGCAGTGCTAAGTACTAACAATACTGGAAATATTTATGATATGGTAAAAGGGAATTAAAGCACACTACTTCTGGAACAGTTATTTCAATAATAACTAGAGAACCAGTAGTTTTGGTAAAGTTGGTTTTAAAGTGATGCACTGTGTCTTCCTTGACTGTCCTTGTCAGATACTACTTTCCTAGAAGCAAGGCTGCTGTCCTTCCCTCGCCATCCTCGTCTTCCTTCTCAAGACGGCTGGTGCCCTGATGACTGGCCTAGGGTCAGATCCAGTCTTCAGCAACCAGCTAAGAAGATATTTTCCCAGAGCTACTGTCATAGAGTATTTCAAAAAGGAATCGGGACTTGGTGTGCCCCTGAGATTGTGGTCTGGTACCGTAATACAGGGAAGCACAACTTATTTGGGAAAGCCCTTTGTCTATTGGCTTTGGCATGATAATAAATTTTCTATCTTTAATAGTTTCATTGCTTTCTTTCCCCTATATCTAGTTTTCTTCCCCTCTAGACTGATTTCTCTACAGAGGCAAAGGCTGTGTGGATTAAGGAGATATGAAAGATAATAGAACAGGGTGGCTCTGGGAGAAGGAAGCACCTTCAGCCAATGACAGGCCTTGGGGTAGAGACTGGCAAGTGAGATTCTTGAGCCAGGCAAGTGAAGTGCTTCTTGCCCTTTTTGTACAGCTCAGCATCGAGATCCGGAAGAAAACACATTGGCCTAGACAACCTGTCAAATGTGACTTTAGAAAAACCAGAGGATGTCCTTTCCTCTACTCACCAAATCCAGTTCAGCTGCAAGAAATGATGGAATTGTGAAGTTGGCCCAACGCCGGCACAAAATGATTAGTGGTACTGGGGAGGGCAGGGGACTGAGAACCACCAGACATGGAGTCGTGGGGAGACGACTTGTAAGTTGTGGTTTTCACACTTTTGCATTGAAGTCCTAGTCTTGGGGGACTATCCCCAACCAGCCTCATTTGTGCTGCTCTGAGGCCCTGAATACCCAGAGTGCTGCAGAGGCCTCTTGAGAAGCCTTGGTTCTGGGCCCTTGATGCAGGGATCCCTGCTATTGGGTTCAGAGCCAGAACCATGACCTCCCAAGGAAGGTGGTAGCCTTAGCACCTGTGTTTTACTGTTCTATTTGACTTCTCCCCGAAACCCTCACCGTTCAACAATTTAGCATCTATGCTGAAAATCTATTAAGACCCCTAAATTTATGATTCCTTATTTTTTCTCTCCTAAAACTTCTTGCATTGATTTTTAACTACTTTTCCCACCAGCTCTTTACGTGTAGGTTATTATAATAACTTTAACCTTTGGACTTGCATCTTAAGTCTCCCCTACAACTAGAGGCAGAATTGGAACTCCAGAAAAGGAGAATGTAATAACCTAACCTAACACACAGGTAGGCTGACATGCCTTTCAGAAGCAGCCAAAATTCAAAGGCAAAGAAAACTTGATTGGGCACTGTGCAAAAGCTGTAGACCTTTCCGGAAAGCTGTACTCATTTCTGAGAGCAGAATGCATTGGCCTAACTAGGGATGTTTCTGAACATCCAAGGGCAGTATCACGGCAGGGAACTCACTCCCAAAGGGAGCATAGCTGACCTTTCAGGGGCACAGTTGTTTTTGGGGGACAGAGGGGCTGCTTCCCCCTACTCTTCCACTGTCCATCATGCTTCAGCCTTATGGGCTTTTTCTCTGGATGGAGCCCCTGGCCAGAACCTCTGTCTCCTGGTAAGCTGGGCAAAAACAACACACATGGAGAACAGAAAGCCCATGTAACAGATTCTCCCTTAACCATGGGGTCACCACTCAGTGGCACCCTCTGTTTTGCCTGCTACCTCTTCACTCCTTAGAGTTAAGAACATTACCCTGGCCGGGCGCGGTGGCTCACGCGTGTAATCCTAGCACTCTGGGAGGCCAAGACGGGAGGATCGCTCAAGGTCAGGAGTTCGAGACCAGCCTGAGCAAGAGCAAGACTCAGTCTCTACTGAAAAATAGAAAGAAATTAACTGGACAACTAAAAATATATATAGAAAAAATTAGCCGGGCATCGTGGCGCATGCCTGTAGTCCCAGCTACTCGGGAAGCTAAGGCAGGAGGATCACTTGAGCCCAAGAATTTGAGGTTGCTGTGAGCTAGGCTGACGCCACGGCACTCTAGCCCTGGGCAACAGAGTGAGACTCAAAAAAAAAAAAAAAAAAAAAAAAAAAAAAGAACATTACCCTACTATATCTCCAGAAATCTGTCCTGTCTTTTGTAATCCCTTCATTTTTTCCCATCAAAGAGGTAGCATGCTCTGGGAAGGAAGAATGAAAGAACCTACTCTATTTATCCCAAGAGTTTGTTCTCTTGGGATTTCTCTAGGCTATACATTTTCTGCATTTTGCCATCAACTCACTGAAGTACAATTGTCCCCTGGTATCCATGGAGGATGGCTTCTAGGACCTCTCATGGATACCAAAGTCCAGGGATGCTCAAGTCCCTGATATAAAATGGCAGAGTACAGCCTACACACATCCTCCTGTATACTTTATCATCTCTAAATTACTTACAGTACCTCATACCACATAAGTGCTATGTAAATAGTTGTTATACTGTATTGTTTAGAAAATAATGACAAGAATAAAAAATTCAATGCATGTTGAATACAGATGCAGCTTTTTCCACATAGTTTGATCCACAGTTGGTTAAAGCTACAGATGTGGAACCCACAGATATGGAGGGCTGACTATATAAATTCACTCTAGCATTACTTCCACCATTATCTACTGTCTTATTTCCCAGAGGCTGCTGGAGTCTCTCACTTGGGTCTTTACTCATACTGTTGCCTCTCCCTGAACTACCTCACTCCTATGAACCCCTTCCCTAGCCCCCATCATCCCCTTTAAATCCAATCTTTAAGAATCCAGAAAAAGGCTCTTTCTACGTCCCCACAAAAATGTAATCTCTCAGTGCTGCCAATGACAATTGAGTTTATGGTATTTAATTTGTTGCACCTCCTATTATGCTCATTGGTATGTTTAACCCTTGCCTAGACATTAGGTCTTTGAGAATCATATCATAGAAAGCAATTAATAGACACTCATATTTATTGAGATGGTGTGGGAATAACTGGCTATCAATTTGGGAAAACTATTAGACTTCCATCTTAGAAACTCTAGATGGCTTAAGTATTTAAATATGAAACAAGAATACAGAAACAAACTTGTTATTTTTATGGTATCTGACTAGCAACTGCCCTTTGAAGCTTCACCTTCTCACTAAAATGCCAATGGCACTAAGGTGAAGACTCACAACCACACTGAAAATAGACAGCCAACCAACCAAATGCCAGCACATGACAGGAAATGAACTAGTTATAAGGCAAAGTTGAATTGAGATTTCATTTTAGGAAGCAAAGATTGCTTAAAAACTAAGGACCTTCACCAGTCAGAAATTAAGCAGCCATTCCTTTATCCTCTGAAGTTCTACTTTGAAGAGTGTCCCATACCTGGATCAACTCTCTCCCATTAAAAGCACACAAAAACCTGATTTCTCTTGTCCCACTGAAACCTCAAAAGAGTTGTTCATATTAACTGTTTTCATTTCTTCACCCCCCACTCCTTAAGCCACACCATTTTAACTTTCTATATTATCACCCCACCAAGACAGTCCATGTTAAGGGTATCAATGACCAGTTCACTAAATCCGGACATTTTTCAGTTCTCATCTTTACCTCTCAGCAGAGTTCAGTACTATTGACTACTTCCCACTTGTTGAAACACTCTTACCTTGGCTTCTGTGACAAGATATTCTTCTATGACAAAATAATCTCCAGGAGCTTATCTTCTGTCATCTTTACATAGTTTTTTCCCCACAATCTTCTTTTTACCCAGTATATTAGTTTGTTGGGGCAGCCATACAAAACAAACAAAAAAAAAGAATAGCTTAAACAACAGAAATTTATTTCCTCACAGTTCTGCAAGCTAAAAGTCCAAGATCAAGGTATCTGCAGGTTTGGTTTCCTCTGAGGCCTCTCTCCTTGGCCACCCTCTGGTTGCCTCTTCCTATGGTCTTTCCTCTGCATGCATGCCCCTGATGTCCCTCTGTGTGTCCAAATTTCCTCTTATAACAACACCAGTATTGAATTAGGGCCTACCCTAAGGACTTCATTTACCTTGATCACCACTTTAAAGCCCCTGTCTCCAAATACAGTCACATTCTGAGGTACAGTGTTTGGGGCTTCAGTTCATGAGGGATATAATTCAGTCCACTACACCCAGCCATTCAATGTTGGAGTTCCTTAAAGCTCGTTCCCAGGTCCCCTCTTCTCACATGCTGAACTCTCAAGGCCATTTAATTTATAAATATGTGAATCTTCATCTTGTATTTGTAGCTCAGATGTCTCCTCTGAACTCTAAGTCTATATACACAAATGCCTACTTGAAATCTCTTCTGGATATTTCAAAGGCACCTCAAATTTATATGCCTCAAATTGATAGATCCCTTCCCATTCTCCCAAAGAAAATAAATATATCTACTCAGTTATATGAGCCCACAATATAAGAGTTATCTTTGATATTTTCTCATCCCCCATAAATTCAATCCATCATCACAATCCAGCAAAATAACTTCCCAAGTACCTCTTGAATTTGTTTGCTTTTCTCCATCTATACCATTACCTTAGTTTAGGCCACCATTATATTTCACCTAAACAACCATAAGAGCCTTCTAAATATTTCCTTGTATTGACTCTAGCTTTCTTTCAATCTGATTGCCAAACAGTGGCCAGAGTAGTCTTCTGAAAATAAAGACTGATCATGTCATCACTCATCTTGAAACCATCAATGGCTTCTCATTGTTCTTAGGGTAAAGACCAATTCCTTCCCATGACTTATTTTCTGCATCCATGGACCGCATGTTTCAAACAATTTGGATGAAAAATAAGACATTCTAGTTCTGCCAAGATGTCAAATGAATATGGTGCCTTTTTCCAAAATCAACCCTGGAGGTACTAAAAATAGAAGTATGGAATCTAAGAAGTAACAACACAAACATGAAAAATTCCTGGGGAGATTGAAAGTATTTTGATCTGGTGTGTTGGGGTAGCTGGCAGCTAGTAAGCTGTGGGAGGCTATTCAAGAAGAGTTGCTTTAATCATGCGTCCCCCTACTTTCCCCTGGATCCATTATTGCCTGCCATCTCCCTGTAGAAATTGGAGGCAAGAGCTTGTAGGGATAAAATCAGGGCAGGATAACACCTCTTGGGGCCAACAGACGGGGAATGAGAAGGTGGCTTAGGCATCTGCTCCTCTACCCCTTTCCCTTTAAATCCCTAGGACTGGTAGATGACCATCTAGGGGGTGCTCACATCCAATACTGTTTTTTCCACTTGAAAGGTCAAAGGTGAAGCTCAGCTCTAAGGAATTCCAGGTAGGGAAATTTTTAAAAGGGAGAATGACTGTGAATCTGTCTCTGTTCTTAAGCTTACCATGAGTGAAGATCTGGACCTCTACTCCTTCCCAATGCACATCACCAGGCAGAGTAGTCAAATGGCCCCAGGGGGATATAGTTTTTAAAAAGACACCTGAGAATTAAAACTTCCTTAATAGAAAAAGTCAACATAAAAAAAGAAAAATCCAGAACTTTACAGTAAGTATAATAAATATACTAAAAAGCCTAAGGGAAGATATTAGCAATATGAAACCAATTATTTTTTAAAAAGCAAAATGGAAATAATCGATATGAAAAACAGATAAAAAAAAAAACCTGAAGGGATTAAATAGTGAAATATAGCAGAAAGATGCATTAGAGAGTTGAAGAAATCAGAATAAGGCACTCTCTCAAAGAAGTGGAAGAGTAAAGAAATAGAAATGATAAATGGAGGAGAGTAACATCAACAATATGGTGAAATAGTAGTTCTCCAATTACCCCAGAACTTGGGAATGAGGGTGAGACACCGCCTGGGACTAGAGAACTGAAAAAAATCTGTGATTGAATGGTAAGAGGAATGGTTCTCTTTCACTGTGCCATCTGTCTCCCAAGCTATCACAGCACCACACACAGAATACTGGACCCAGTTTCTACAGTGGGAAAAATGAATTGGAGGTGGATATTCAGCATCCCCACCATTCTGGGACCACTTGCAGAAGGGTCACTCCTCTCTTTTCCCATGGGAAGTAGTGGAGTACTCTCAGGTCACCTGGGTCAATTAGAAAGGACAGTGGTGGGGATCATAGTGACCAGTGCTCAGAGCATGGTAGCCGCTGTGCATTCCAGCCAACAGAGGTGCCACATGAGAGAAACTTGCCAACAGCAATTCCAGCCTGGACTGTGCCAACCGCAGTAGTCCTGCACCTAGACTTAGGGTGCCTGATTTTCCATTTGAAAGGTCAAAGATGAAGCTCAGCACTACAATAACTGTAGCAATCATGGTCTTAGGGATCACACCAGAAAATCTGCCCAGAATATTGGACAAGCTTACTACTGAATGATGTTCCTCAACAAAGCTAGACTGCAAGGACTGGAGGAAGTACCTATTTCTTCAATACGCAGACATCAACACATGACAAGGACCAAGAACAATCAGGAAAATATGACCTCATTAAATGGACAAAATACACTGCCAGTGACTCAGCCTAAAGAGATGAAGATGCATGAAGTGTCTTACAAAGAATTCAAAATAGCTATTTTAAGGAAGTTCAGAAAATTTCAATACAGAGAATCAATTTAGAAATTATCAGAAAAATTTAACAGTGATTAAAATTTAAAAATTAAACATAAATCTTAGAGCTGAAAAATACAATGAGGCAATCACAGCAACAAAACAAAAATAAATAAATGGGACCTGATCAAATTGACAAGCTTCTGCACAGACAAGGAAACTATCATGAGAGCAAATGGGTAACCTATAGAGTGGGAGAAAATATTAGCATGTTACACATCCGATAAAGGGCCAATAACTAGAATCTATATAGAACTCAGGAAAATCAGCAAGAAAAAAATCAAACAATCCTATCAAAAAGTGGCCAAAGGACATGAACAGAAACTTTTCAAATGAAGACAGACAAATGGCCAACAAACATATGGAAAAATGCTCAACATCTCTAATCATCAGGGAAATGCAAATCAAAACCACAATGAGATATCACCTATCTCCAGTGAGAATGGCCTTTATCACAAAGTCCCAAAACAAGAAATGTTGGCATGAATGCAGAGAGATAGGAACACTCATATACTGCTGGTGGGACTGCAAACTAGTACAACCTCTGTGGAAAGTAATATGGAGATACCTCAAAGAACTACAAGTAGAACTACCATTTGATCCAACAATCCCATTACTGGGCATCTACCCAAAAGAACAAAAGACAGTCTATAAAAAAGACACCTGCACTAGAAAGTTTACAGCAGCACAATTCACAGTTGCAAAGATGTGGAAACAACCCAAGTGCCCATCAGTACATGAGTGGATTAATAAAATGTGGGGTGTATGTGCATGTGAGTGTGTGTGTGTGTGTGTGTGTGTGTATACCATGGAGTTCTACTCAGCCACGAAAAACAACAGTGATCTAGTACCTCTTATGTTATCCTGGATAGAGCTGGCACCTATTCTACTAAGTGAAGTATCCCAAGAATGGAAAAACAAGCTCCACATGTACTCACCATTAAGTTGATATTAACCGATCAACACTTAAGAGCACATATAGCAATAACATTCATTGGGTGTCAGGCAGATGGGAGGAAGGAGGAGGGGATGGGTACATACACAGCTAATGGATGCAGTGCACACCATCTGGGGGTTGGACACACTTGAAGCTCTGACTCGGGTGAGGCAAAGGCAATATACGTAAGCTAAACATTTGTAGGCCTGTAATATGCTGAAATAAACAAAAAATTAAAAAAAATTGTGAATTAATTAATAATTACTGAATTCATTGTGATTGTGTGTTTAATTGTGATTTTGTGTTTTCACCTGTCCAGTGACTCGGACAGGTGAAAGCACAGAATTACAGATAGGCTGGCCTTTGTTTCTCCTGACAAAAGTGGCTTCCCCAGCCTTTGTTTGTCAGAAGCATCTCAAAGCAAATATACTAGCTGCAGCCACTTGTGGCGAGGGATAAAAGTCAGGGAAAGCAGAGATGGGAAATCCTGGGAAGGAGGAGGCTGAGGAAGGAGATACATGGGGCAGTCAAGGCTGGGAAAACTCCTGTGCACAGCAGGGAATTAGAAGGACATGATGTGCCCAAGGCTGGACACATGCTCAGAGAAGACTTGAGAAGACCCTAAGCTTTCACTTCGGGCAGACCTTAGGTTCTCTGCAAGCAAGAAGTGAAGGCTAAGGCAGAATTGCAAATGGCCTGGCTAAGTGTTAAAGGAGTGACTCAACACAGAGCCAATATGCAACAACTAGGAGAATAGTTCCATTTTTCTTTGTTCTTTTTTTTCTTGGCTCCAGGTGTTTAGAGATGTCTCTGTCAAATGTTACAAGCAAGAAGAGACTGGGGCCCCATTCTCACTCTTCTCAAACAGAATAATGCCCAGCCTACAATCTTATACCCAGCAAAACTAAGTTTCATATACAAAGGAGAAATAAAGACCTTCTCAAACAAGCAAAGACTGAGGGAATTCATCTAGACAAGACCTGCCCTCCAGGAAGTACTCAAAACAGTGTTACACATGGATCAGCACAATAAACACTCACCAATGTAAAAATCACCCAAAAGCTAAATGTCAAAGGCCAGACACCACAAATGGCTCAAGGGAGAAAGCAAGGCAACAAAGTTGAACTCAATGGGATGAACAGAAATCTGCCCCTGCTTATCAATTGTCTCAATAAATGTGAATGGCTTGAACTGCCCACAAAAGAGAAATTGGCTGACCGAATGGACAAATATACATAAGCCAAGTATTTTCTGTCTTCAGGAAACACATGTAACCCACAAGGATGCATTTAGACTCAAGGTGAGGGGATGGAAAACAATATTTCAAGCAAACAGATACCAAAAGAAAGCTGGGGTGGCAGTTCTGATTTCAGATAACTTAGTCTTCAAATCAACAAAAGTAATGAAAGACAAAGATGGTCACTGTATAATGGTGAAGGGTACAATTCAACATGAAGACATAACAATTCTAAATATTTATGCACCTAACTCAGGTGCACCCGGATTCATAAAGCAAGTCCCACTTGTTCTAGACAAAATGATAAATGGCAACACAGTAATAGCCAGAGACTTCAACAACCCACTGACAGAACAAGACAGATCCTCCAAACAGAAAATAAACAAAGAAACAACAGACTTAAACAGAACTCCACAACAAATGGGCCTGGCTGACATTTACAAAGCATTCTACCCCCAAACCACTGAATATACGTTTTTCTCATCAGCTCATGGGACATTCTCTAAGATTGACCATATCTCAGGCCACAAAGCATGTCTCAAAAAAAAAAAAAAAAAAAAAAAGTTATACCATGCATCTTCTCAGACCACAGAGGAAGAAAATTAGAAATCAACTCCAACAGAAACTCTCATCTCGACACAAAGTCATGGAAACTAAACAACCTTCTGCTGAATGATCATTGCATTAAGGAGGAAATCAAGATGGAAATCAAAGGACTCTTTGAACGAAATGATAAAGGAGACACAAGTTGTCAAAATCTGTGGGAAACCACTAAAGCAGTCCTGAGAGGAAAATTTATATCTGTAAATGCCTACATCCAAAAGACAGAAAGATAACAAATAAACAATCGAATGAATCATCTCAAGGAACTGGAAAAGGATGAGCAAACCAACCCCAAAACCAACAGAAGAAAAGAAATAGTAAAGATCAGAGCAGAACTAAATGAAGTTGATAATTAAAAAAAAAAAAAAAAAAAACCTATATGGAAGATTAATAAAACAAAAAGTTGGTTCTTGGAAAAAATAAACCAAAGTGACATGCCTCTTGCTAGATTGACAAGAAGCAGAACAGAAAGGACTCATAAGCTCCATCAGGAATGAAGAAGGAGAAATTACAACTGATGCCACAGGAGTGCAAAATATCATCTATGAATACCATAAAAATCTCTCTGCGTATATACTTGAAAGCGTGGAAGAAATGGACCAACTCTTAGAAACACACAGCCTCCCTAGGCTCAATCACGAAAAAATAGAATTCCTGAACAGACCAATATTAAGTACTGAAAATGAAGCAGCAATAAAAAAAAAAAAAAAAAAAAAAACCTTCCTCAAAAGAAAAGTCCTAGACCAGATGGTTTCACATCCGAATTTTACCAGATGTACAAAGAAGAACTGGTGCCTATCCTGCAGAAATTGTTTCCCAACATCGAGGAAGAAGGAATCCTCCCAAACATGTTTTATGAGGCCAACATCACCCTGATGCCAAAACCAAGAAAGGACGTAATAGAAAAAGAAAACTACAGACCAATATCCCTTGTGAATATAGATGCAAAAATTCTCAAAAAACTACTAGCAAACTGAATTCAGGTGCTTACCAAAAAAATAATCCATCACGATCAAGTGGGCTTCCTCCCAGAGATGCAGGGATGGTTCAACATACGCAAATCCATAAATGTAATTCACCACATAAATAGAAGCAAAAACAGAGACCATATGATCCTCTCAGTAGATGCAGAAAAAGCATTTGACAAAAGTCAGCACCCTTTAATGATGAGAATTGTTAAGAAAACAGGCAGAGATGGGACTTACCTAAAAATGATACAAGGCATATGTGAGAAACCCACAGCCAACATCATACCGAATGGGGAAAAATTGAAAGCGTTCCTGCTTACAACTGGAACCAGACAAGGTTGCCCTCGATCACTGCTTCTCTTCAACATAGTGCTGGAAGTCCTAGCCAGGGCAATCTGACAAAAGAAGGAAATCAAGGGCATCCAAATGGGGACAGAAGAGGTCAAACTATCACTCTTTACTGATGATATGATCTTACATCTAGAAAACCCCCAAGATTCTGCCATGACACTACTGGAATTGATAAACAAGTTCAGCAAAGTCTCAGGTTACAAAATCAACATACAGAAATCAGTGGCATTCCTATACACCAACAACAGTCAAACTGAGAACCAAATCAAAGACTCAGTAGCTTTCACAATAGCAGCAAAGAAAATAGACTATCCGGGAATATATTTCACTAAGGAGATAAAAGACCTCTACAGGGAGAACTATGAAACACTGAGGAAGGAAACAGCAGAGGTTGTAAACAGGTGGAAAAGCATACCATGCTCATGGGTCAGCAGAAGCACCATTGTTAAAATGTCTATACCACCCAAAGTGATCTACAGATTCAAGGCAATCCCTATTAAAATACCAACATCATTTTTCACAGATCTAGAAAAAATAATTGTATGCTTCGTATGGAACCAGAGAAGACCCCATATAGCAAAAACAACCTTAAGCCAAAAGAACAAATGGGAAGGTGTCCGTTTATCAGACTTCAAGCTATACCACAACGCTATAGTAACTAAAACAGCATGGTACTGCCACAAGAACAGAGACATAGACCAATGGCACAGAACTGAGAACTCAGATAGAAAACCATCCTCATATAGCCATCTAATCTTTGACAAAGCAGACAAACACATACACCAGGGAAAAGAATCCTTATTTAATAAATGGTGCTGGGAAAATTGGATAACCACATGGAGAAGACTGAAACAGGATTGGCACCTTTCACCTCTCACAAAAATCAACTCATGGTGGATAACAGACTTAAATCTAAGGCGTGAAACTATCAGAATTCTAGAAGAAAATGTTGGAAAAACTCTTCTAGACATTGGCCTAGGCAAAGAATTTATGAAGAAGACCCCAAAGGCAATCACATCAACAAAAAAATAAATAAATGGGACCTGATCAAATTAAAAAGCTTCTGCACAGATAAGGAAACTATCACGAGAGCAAACAGACAACCTATAGAATGGGAGAAAATGTTCGCATGTTGCACATCCGATAAAGGGCTGATAACTAGAATCTATACAGAACTCAGGAAAATCAGCAAGAAAAAATCAAACTATCAAAAAGTAGGCAAAGGACATGAACAGAAATTTTTCAAAAGAAGATAGACTAATGGCTAACAAACATGAAAAAATGCTCAACATCTTTAATCATCAGGGAAATGCAAATCAAAACCACAATGAGATATCACTTATCTCCAGTGAAAATGGCCTTTATCACAAAGTCCCAAAACAAGAAATACTGCCGTGGTTGTGGACAGATTGGAATACACTGCTGGTGGGACTTCAAACTAGTACAACCTCTGTAGAAAGCAATATGGAGATAACTCAAAGGGATACAAGTAGAACTACCATTTGATCCAGCAATCCCATTACTGGGCATCTACCCAAAAGAACAAAAGGCATTCTATAAAAAAAAAAGACATCTGCACTTGAACATTTATAGCAGCACAATTCACAATTGCAAAGATGTGGAAACAACCCAAGTGCCCATCAATACATGAGTGGATAAATAAAATGTGGTATATGTATACCATGGAGTTCTACTCAGCCACAAAAAACAATGGTGATCTAGCACTTCTTGTATTATCCTAGATAGAGCTGGAACCCATTCTACTAAGTGAAGTATCCCAAGAATGGAAAAACAAGCTCCACATGTACTCATCATCAAATTGGTTTTAACTGATCAACACTTAAGTGCACATATAGTAATAACATTCATCAGGTGTCAGGCAGATGGGAGGAGGGAGGAGGAGATAAGCACATACACGCGTAATGGATGTGATGCACACCGTCTGGGGGATGGATGTGCTTGAAGCTCTGACTTGAGTGGGGCAAAGGCTACATACATAACCTAAACATTTGTATCCCCATAATATGCTGAAATAAAAAAGAAAAAAAAACGTGTAAAAATGCTCAGTATCACTAATCATCAGGGAAATGCAAATTAAAATACAGTGAGATACCACCTTACGCCTTTCAGAATGGCTATTATTAAAAAGTAAAAAACAATAGATTGTGGTGTGTATGCAGAGAGAAAGGAATGCTTATACACTGTTGGCGGGACTGCAAATTAGTACAAACTCTGTGGAAAAAAGTATGGCGATTCCTCAAGAAACTAACATAGACCTACCATTAGATCCAGCAATCCCACTACTAGATATCTACTCAAAGGAAAAAAAGTCATTTTATTAAAAAGACACCTGCACTTGAATTTTTATTGCAGCACAATGCACAATTGCAAAGATCTGGAATCAACCTAAATGCCCATCAGTTCATGAGTGGATTAACAGAAATGTTGTATATGTATGTGTGTGTGTATGTGTACATACACACACACATACCATGGAGTAATACTCAGCCATAAAAAGAAATTAATTAATGTCTTTGCAGCAATTTGGATGGAACTGGAACCATTATCTTAAGTGAAGTATCTCAAGAATAATAAACACCACATATACTCTCTAATAATTTGGAACTAATCAATGGGCACCCTTATGCACAGAGAGAAGTAAAAGTCACTGGAAATCAACAAGGGGAAGGGGAGAGGTAGGAAGGGTTGAAAACCTACCTAACTGGTACAATGAATGCTATTTGGGTGATCAGAACACCAATAGTCCTGACTTAAGCATTATGAAAGCTATCCATGTAACAAAAACATTTGTACCCCCTTAATGTTTTGAAATAAAAAAAAAAAAAGAAATACAAGAAAAAAAACACACTAAGATGTCCTCTCACTTTAGTTATAATGGCTACCATCAAAAGACAAAAAATAACAAGTGTTGGTGAGGATGTGGAGTAGAGGGAACCCTCGCACACTGTTGCTGAGAATGTAAACTAGCACAGCCATTATGGAAAACGGTATGGAGGTTCCTCAAAAAGTTAAAAACAGAACTACCATATGATCCAGCAATCCCACTACTGAATCTATAGCCAAAGAAAATGTAATCAGTATGTCAAAAAGGCATCTGTACTCTATTGCGACATTATTCACGATAGTGAAGATAGGGTATCAACCTAAGTGTCCATCTGTGGATGAATGGATAAAGAAATCATGGTATCTATACATAATGGAATACTATTTGGCCACAAAAAGAAGGAAATCTTGTCATTTGTGACAATATACATGAAACCAGGGTACTTTATGTTAAATAAAATAAGCCAGGCACAGAAAGACAAAGACCACATGATATCACTCACTTAGGTAGAAGTAGAGAGTAGAATGGTAGTTGTCGGGGGGGGTGGGGTTAGAGGGATGGAGGATTTGGGGAGATGTTGGTCAAAGGATAGATATTTACAGTTTACGATATAAGAAATAAGTTCAAAAGATCTAATGTACAGCAAAGTGACTATCATTAACAATGACATATTGAATTCTTGAAAAATGCTAAAAGAGTGGGTTTTAAGTGTTCTCACCACAAAAAAAAATAACAACTATGTGATGTAATGCATGTGTTAACTAGCTAGATTTAACCATTTCACAATGTATATATACATCATGTTGTACATGGTAAGTACATGGGGTGCTATATGTCAATTTAAATAAATTTTTAAAAAAGAAATAAAATGAAAAATACATATATGGGGAATAGGAGATCTGATGACATCTGGATAATGGCATTATCATTAGAATAAAAATATTAAAATGGAGATGAAAAATTATTTGAAGAAATATTGGATGCAAATTTCTCATAATTGAAGAAAAAGGAACTACTTGAGAGTGATAAGATTCAGGGAGTACTAAATAGAAAAGGTAAGAACCCACACCTAAACATATCATAGTGAAATCTCTAAAAGTCTCAGAATTTTTGCCACAAAAAGGATCACTTTTAGGCTGGGTGCAGTGGCTCACGCCTGTAATCCTAGCACTCTGGGAGGCCGAGGCAGGTGGATTGTTTGAGCTCAGGAGTTTGAGACCAGCCTGAGCAAGAGCAAGATCCCATCTCTACTAGAAATAGAAAGAAATTAGCTGGACAACTAAAAATATATAGAAAAAATTAGCCGGGCATGGTGGCACATGCCTGTAGTCCCAGCTACTCGGGAGGCTGAAGCAGGAGGATTGCTTGAGCCCAGGAGTTTGAGGTTGCTGTGAGCTAGGCTGACGCCACGGCACTCTAGCCCAGACAACAGAGTGAGACTCTGTCTCAAAAAAAAAAAAAAAAAAAAAAAAGACTCATTTTTAAAACACATTTGGTGGAACTATTCACATGATAGTAATAAAACCAGCAGATGCTCTCCTGTACAACTTTACTACCTTGCGAACATGTCTGTGCCTCACCCCACTTCAAGAACTTAGTATGTCTGAGAATCATTACTGTTTATACACATTTGATGACTTTTTAAAACTTTTTTATTTTAAAGTTATTATGGGTACATAATAGTTAAATGTTTTGATACAGGCATACAGTGTGAATTAATCAAATCAGGGTAACTGTGGTATCCATCACCTCAGGCATTTATCATTTCTTTGTATTAGGAGGATTCCAATTCCACTCTTTCAGTTATTTTAAAGTATACTCTAACTTATTCTTGATTAACTATGTAGATTTTTGCCTAAAAATAAAATTTGTTTCAAAGTTCTTTTTCTTCAGTCTTTAAAAATAGTACCCTATTGTCTTCTTGCATAAACTATTCATGTTGAGAGTTAGAGGATATGGTTGGGGATGGGACTAAGAAGTGGTTCTTCATTTTTTTCAGAGGGGAGATATAAATACCAATTTAACAACAACAGAAAATTAAGAAAGGAGAAAAAAGTGACATAAAGTAAAATAGTAGAAAAAAGTCAGTATGTAATTAGTCAATAAATGTAAATGAACTAAATTGACAGCTCAAAGGCTTTGTTAGATTGCATAAAGCAAAACAAAACAAGCAAATTTTAAAAAGCAAAAATTTGTAGAGTTATGTACTTAAGGCTCCAAATCTGACTGTATCATTTCTTCCCTGAAATGTTTCAGTAACTCTCTTCATCAATAGGGTTCACAGTATCACATACATTTTACTCTAATTCAGAGTCTACCAATCTCTCCAGCCTCATTTCCTTTCACCTCCCTTTTTTCATTTGTTCTGATAACACCAAACAGCTCCTAGCCACTGTTTCAGGGCTCTGTGCCTTTGTTTACACTGTTTTCTCTTGACACACCTAAACCCTGCTTAAGAGTATTAACTCATCTTATAAAACTTATTTTAATTATCATTACTTCTAGAAATTGTCTCTTGATCTTTAAGAATATGCCAAATGCCCTTTCTTTTATGTTTCCCAAAGCACGTTGTACATTCCCCCATTATTATCCTTACCTTGAAAGATCAGGAGTAACAAATAGCAGAATTAGACCCTAAAGACTGCAGATTGGAAGAAGTATATTTACAACTCTGTAGAAATAAGAGGGCATTGAAAACATGAACAAGGAATGAGAGATTATAATAAATGACCATGAAAACTTAAGAGCCAAATAAACTTTTAGATGTGAGATATCAAATCATTGAAACTAAAAACTCAGTGGATGGGTAGATAGAACAATGGTCCCCCAAGATGTCTATGTCCTAACTCCCAGAATCTGTGAATGTGTTATATTATATGACAAGAAGAATTAAGAGTGAAGATGGAATCAGGTTTGCTAATCAGCTGACATTAATAGAGGGAGATTATCTGGGTGGGCCCAGCGCAATCACAAGGGTACTTGAAGACGGGACAGGGAGCTCAAAACAGTCAGTGTCAGAGTGATGAATGTGAGAAGGACTCCACCTGCTATTGGTGGCTTTGAAGATGGAGGAAGTGGGCTATGACCCAAGGAATGCAAATAGTTCCTAAAACCTGGAAAGGGTATGGAAACAGATTCTTCTGTAGGGCCTTCAGAAAAGAATGCAACTATTGATTTTGATTTTAGCCAAGTGAGACCAATTTAGAAATTCTGAATTACAGAACTGTAAGATGGTAAACATGTGTTTTAAGCCATTAAATTTGTGGTAATTTGTTATAGCAGCAATAAGAAATTAACACAGTGGGTTAATCAGATTAGACACAATGAAAAGATAATTAGTGGAATGGAATATAGGTCTAAAGAATGTAGCAAAGGACAAAAAGATGGAAAATAGGAAAGAAAAGAATAGGGAGAATGGGTAAGATGTAATATTTAATGCACTGAAAATCCAATGGCTGAAAATTTTCTAAAATTTATGATAAGATATGAAAAGTTAAGTTTTAGTGTTAGGGACAGGTGTAGGCGGGCAGCCTTAACCACAGGAAAAGAGGAGGAGGGCAAAAATGAGGAGGCAAATGAGCATTAGAACCTAACCCACAACGGCAGGAACTTGAGGTTAGGGACTTTTCCTGGCCAGGAGCATGTGCAGAACCTAGGAGCTCATGTCCAAAGGTGACCTTTTCCTCATTAACATACATTAACATGATAAAAATCACCCTTACTAGCACCAGGGCAGTTTACAAATACCATGGAAATCCTTGGAAGTTACTTTATAAGGATAAAATTGCAGAGGGCCCTTATTTCTAAGAATTCTCCACCCTTTTTCCAGAAAGTAATGAATATTCCACCCCCCATTCAGCATATCATAAGACATAGACATAAAAGCAAAAGTGTGGTAAAACCCCAGGGTCTTCTCCACTTATGGAGATAGACCCATTTCCTCTCAGGAAACTTCCTCTCGCTTTCTATTTCTGTGCAAAAATAACTTGCACTAAAAGCTGCTTGTGTGGAAGTGTTAAGTGTCTATCATCACTCTGTCGGCCTGGCTTGTGACTCCTCCAAGCCAGGAGCCAAAGAACTGGAATAAGACCTCTAAAAAAAATCAACCCTGACATTAGGAAGCAATGATTCCCAAACGGGTGAAATAAAAAGAAGCCTTCACCTAAACATATCATAGTAAAACTTCAGGGCACCAAAGACGAAGAGAAAATTTTTTAGACATACAGAAAAAAATAAACAAAACCCAAAACCAGATGATCCATAAGGAATCATATTTATACTGAGAGCTGATTTCTCAACAGCAAATGGAAAGCTGAAAATAATAGAATATCTTCATATTGCTGTGATAAAACAACATAGAATTGTATGCTTGGTTACAAAAGAGGCATTTTCAGGCAAATGAATACTGAAACACCAGGCTCAATGTAATTTACCAGAAATTTCTACCAAATAACCAAGAAACAAATAATTCCCTTTAGGTGTGATTGTGTGTGTAAACATATTTATATACATGTACCACACACACACACACACACACACACACACATTTCTTTTTTCTTCCAGAGGATAAAGAGGTAGTGCCCCTGATTCATTTTATAAGGCTAATACAACCTTAATAAAACAAAACCAATATAAGCCAGGAAAATGATAGGCCATTCTTATTCATAAACATAAGTGCAAAAATCCTAAACAACATAATAAATCAAATTCAACAATGTGTCGACCAATTTGGGTTAAATTAACTTTGCATTTAACAGATTAATATTAGTAAATCTATTCTCATAATTTACCAAGTAACATTTTCCTAGATTTTTAAAAATGATTTCCCCCCAACTTTTTACAAGTGTCTTGTCCCTATGTAATTTGACAGCAGTTTTTTTTTTGCATCTCATCTGGAGTAAATCTTTCCTAAGACACCAACTTTTTCTACACATTTTATCAGTTTACTAAAATATCTGGTATATAAGGGGTGGGAGCAGAGGTGCCTGTTCTCAGCTGGTACTCACTGTGCAACAGTACCAGTTGCTAACATTCAAAAACCTCCACACCAGTTAGTAAAGCCTGAAACAGAGCCACTCTAGACTCCTTGCACACCTGTGAGGGAAATAAATGCATACTGTTATATGCACTTAAGAGTTTCTGGTTGTTTGATATGAAGCAAAAGCTCACAAATACAGACAATGAGAAAACAGCCATCTTACTTTAACACTTGCAGATACTAGGTAGAATGAAAATCGAATATCTGGCTCTCCCATAGATTTGATCCCAGAAGCATAATATGGTTCACATATACTTGGAAGAAAGCCAACTAGCACATTTGTGTTGCCACCAAGGAAGAATTGCATAGGTGCCAAACAACACTGTATTACATGGCAAACCACTGGTCTTATTATGACAAAAGAACACTGTATGGAAAATATATACCCATGCTAACAGCAATATTTCAGGATTGGTAAATGCTAACTTTAGACAAAATAAAATTCAAGACAAAGGCATCAAAGGAAGTTACCTCATCCTGGTAAAAGGTATAAGACAAATATAACTCTAAATTTTTTGAACCAACTATAGCTTTAAATATATATACATTATAAATTGAGTTAATTTTCTCTCTATTAATATATCTAAGAGGAAAAATCATATCACTGTAGATGCTACAAAAGATTTTTAAAAACTTCAATAATCTTTCCTGATTTTTAAAAATACTCAAAATAGAAATTGATAGGCACAGCCTAAACATGATTATATATATATATATATATCTCACTCCTGTAGTCAATGCTTTACTAAATGGAAAAACACTATAGCCATTTCCACTATGGTCAAGAACAAAGTAAAGATACCTACTATCTCCTCTACTATTTAATATTGTTCTGAAGGTTTTAGCCAATGTAAATAGAAAAACAATTAGACACATAAAAATTGGAAAAGACACAAAACTATCTGTAGATGAAATGATTATATACCTGAAAAACCCTAAACAATCAATGATAAAAAAAAAACCCTCAAACAATAAAAAAAACTTGGTAGAGTTGCAGGATATGAAATTTAACAAAGATCAATAGTCTTCATATATACAAACTATAACTGATTAGAAGACATCAAGGAAGAACGCATTTAAAATAACAAAACAAAAAATATCAAGAATTAACATGAAATGAGCAAAACCTATGAGGAAATTTTAATATACTTCTCACAGATACAAAAGTATATTTGAACCAGTGGAAACACATTTCTTGTATTTGAATAGGAAGAGTCAATATTATACTGATGTTAGTTCTCCCTAAATTAATTTATAAATTTAATGCAATTCGAATTAAAATACCAAAAAGTTTTTTTCTAGAGTTACATGCTAAATTTCATATAGAAAAAACAAGCATGCAAGAATAGTTAGGAAAATCCTAAATAAAAAAGCCATAGGGAGGACAAGCTCTAGTAGATTTAAAAATGCATGATAAAGTCTTAAGTAAAATAGTGTCATACTGTTACATTAATTGACAGACACTTGGAATGTAATTGAAAGTTCAAATAGAGGCCCCAAAATATAATTACAATATAATTATAGTGGAATCTCAACTTACTGGAAGTGACATGCTTTATAATAAATGATGTTGGAACAACTGGATTAACCGTTTGGGAAAAGATAAAATTGGAACCAAACATTACACCACACACAAGAATGACAAATGGATGAGAGATCTACATGTAAAAAATGAAAATAAATAAAAATGCAGGAGAATTCCTCTGTAAGCTGGGTCTGGAGAAAGGGTTTCTAACTATAACTAAATATCCAAACACAATAAAATCAAATATTGATAAACTCAAATACTTTAAAAAATCCTCATGGAAAAAAAAACACCATAAGCAAAATCAAAGTGGAAGAAAAATATTTACAATGTGTCTTAGAGGGCTGATATCACTAATTTACAAAAAACTCTTAAAAATTGGGGTAGAAATGATAAAAAAAAAATCAGATAGAAAAAAATGAATAAAAGACATGAGCAAACAATTCACCAAAATTTTATTTAAATGACCCAAAAAGATATCCAACTTCACTCATGATTAGTGAAACTCCAAACTACTCTTACAAGCCATTTCTCACATATCAGATTGGCAAATATTCAACAGTTTGACAAATTTTTTAGTGAGATGTGAGCAGTCATTCTCATTATATTGTTGATGGGAATACAAACTCCCTTGCTGGGGACTATTTAATAAAACAGCGTATTCATTTACTCTTTGACCCATCAATCCCACTTCTAGGCACTTATCCTGAAGAAAACACCTCTAATAAAATATAATCATGCAGGATTATTTATTTTAGCATTATTTGTAAGTACAAAGCATTGAAGTCCTCACAGATAGAATATTAGTTGAAAAACTAAACCATGGCACATCCATACAGTGAAGTATTATGCAGCTGTTTACAAAAAAAGAATGAGAAAAATCACTATGAGTGATATGGAGTGATTTCCAGCATATATTTTTAAGTAAAAACAGCAAAGTGTGAAAGAGCTGCAGTCCCCAATCCCCAGGCTGTGGACCCTCCGTACTGGTCTGAGGCCTGTTAGGAACCGGGCAACACAGCAGGAGGTGAGTGGCAAAGCAAGTGAGCGAAGCTTCATCTGTATTTACAGCTGCTCTCCATTGCTCACATCACCGCATAAGCTCTTCCTCCTGTCAGGTCAGTGGCAGCATTAGAGTCCCATAGGAGTACAAACCCTACTATAAATTATGCACATGAGGGATGTAAGTTGCATGCTCCTTGTGAGAATCTAATGCCTGATGATATGAAGTGGAGCTGAGGCAGTGATGCTAGTGCTGGGGAGCAGCTGCAATACCGATTACCATTAGCAGAGAGGTTTGACTGCACAATAAATGTAATGTATTTGAATCAACCTGAAACCATCCCCCATCCCACCTGCCCCTGTCCATGGGAAAAATTATACAAAACCAGTCCCTGGTGCCAAAAAGGTTGGGGACCGCTGCAAAAGAGTGTGTGTGTGCATATATATATATATATATATATATGTATGCATATATATATATATATATATATAAAATAGTATGCTACCTTTTAGATGAGAAAGAAGGGAAAATAATTAAAATATATATCTCCTTATTTTATATAAAGAGACGCAGGAAGAATAAACTGGAAACTAATGAAACTGTTTACGTACATAAAATGAGTGAGAGCAAGATGAAAGATAGGAGGAAATGATACTTCTCCAATTACATCTTTTAATATAGATTTTACTTTACCAAGTTAATGTTTTACATATTCAAAAAATTAAGAATTAGGGGGAAAAATCCTAAAATTTAATACAAACAGACACAAATGAACTTAACCATATTTAAAATAAATAACAACCATTCTGAAGGGAGAAAATGATTAATCTGAGTAACTTCTGAATACAGTTCTTAGTCTGAAATAAAAATAAGCAAATGGGCCAGGTGTGGTGGCTCACACCTGCAATCCCAGCATTTTGGGAGTCCGAGGTGGGAGGATCACTTGGGGCCAAGAGTTTGAGACCAGCCCAGGCAACATAGTGAGACCCCGTCTCTACAAAGTATTAAAAATTTAGTCCGCCACGGTGGTATGTGCCTGTAGTTCCAGTTGCTTGGGAGGCTGAGGTGAGAGAATCACTTGAACCCAGGAGTTGGAGGCTGCAGTAAGTTATGACGGTGGCACTGCACTCCAGCCTGGGTGACAGAGTGAGACCCTCTGTCTCTTAAAAAAAAAAAAAAAAAAAAATTGAATAAGTGACTCTTGAATCCTACTTGGTGGGTTTAATTATCATAGTGGTAGGAATGCAGCAAGTCCAATACATTTTTGTGTGTATTGTAGGAGCAAAGGAGAAATATTTGATATTGTTAGAAACCAGGGCTCCCATTAGGAGAAGAAAGACACAAGTATGGATTGGGGAAGGCAAGAAAGAAGCCTGTAGCATTGGAATAGAATTAGAGGCATTAGTATGAACTCAAAAATTTTAAATATATGATATGTATTAATTTTATTTTAAATCATATGCAAACAGTCTGCAATATGGGTTGAAAATATCATAAGTTGCTTTTGATCTAAGATGAATCTAAGATGCAGGAGCCAACTTGAAAGGGCTCCCACTGGCCAAATCTGGGACAATTTGAACATCAAAATAAATAATGGTATTAGTAAATTATAATTCATTAAATGAAACAAAAATATTAAGTTTATACCAGTGATAATAAATAGAAAGAAAAACTTTCAGTAAAAATGCAAAAAGAATAGAAAGTCACCATTTTGCAAAAATCATAGAAATAAATCAAGCAAAAATCATCAATGGATGCTAAACCTAATGATTGGAAGTTTGAAAAGGTGTAGGATATGTACTAGTCACCAAGTATGTTAGCACAAATACTTGTTAATTACCAAGGTGGAAATGGGAACTTTATAGTGAACGAATCTGGCAGACATGATTGGGTTCAACCAGAAAAGCAGAATAAGCTGAGATGTTGCTGAATTGGATGGAGAGCTGAATCTTCACACCTAGGACTGGGAAAGCTTAAGGAAGGCAGGAATAGAGAGGCCTCAGAAAGAGGGGAGAATGAGCACTCAGGATGAGCCCTTTACAGATAACAACTTGAACACAAAAATAGAATATGCCCAAAATATTTCCTGAAACTAAAAACATGGTTTTTTTGAACTAAAAATTTGTAATAAATGAATTTTGGGATAGGATGAGCCTATAGGATAGTAGAAGATCAAGTGGAAGAAATATTCCAAAACTCAGAGGAAAAATATTAAAAGATGGCATTATGAGAGAAAGAAAATAAATAAATCAAGGATAGCTCCAGGAAACCCAACTGCAAAAAACATGAGTTCCAGAAAGACAAACAGGAACAGATGGAGGCAACATATCACTAACTAATAATAGGATAAAAATATCTTGGGTTGAAACAAATGTTGAGTCTGTAAACTTAAATTGCTAAGTGCAAGTCAGGATTGATTTAAAAAAATACAATTTTGGCATATTCTAGTAAAATTCTTGACTTTAAGGGATGGAAATAAAACTTATAAACTCCCAAAGAGAAAAATCAAGTTATTCTTGAAGGGAAAAAAAATGAGATTTGCATCCGACTTCTCAGCTGTAACACTGGAAGCTAAAGGGCAGTGTAATAGCACTGCCAGACAACTACGAGAGGATTGTGACCTAAGAATCTTAAACCAGCCAAAGTATCATTTATAGGCATCATTTTATTGCACTTCATTGATTTTTTTTTTTTTAACAAATTAAACGTTTGTGGCAACCCTGCATCAAGCAAGTCTAACAATACAATTTTCCTAACACGATGTGCTCACTTTGCGTCTCTGCATCACATTTTGGTAATTCTTGCAATATTTCAAACTCGTTCATTATTCTTCTTCTTTTATGGGAACCTGTGATATTTGATTTTACTATTGCAATTGTTTGGGGGTGCTACAAACCACGCACATATAAGGCGTGAACTTAATAAAAATTGTGTGTGTTCTGACTGCTTCACTAACTGACCATTTCCCCATCTTTCTTCCTTTCCTTAGGCCTCCCTATTCCATGAGACAAATTAATATTGAAATTAGGCCAGTTAATAACCCTACAATGGCCTCTAAGTGTTCAAGTGAAAGGGTTGCATACCTCTCACTTTAAACCAAAACCTAGAAATGATTAAGCTAAGTGAGAATGGCACGTCAAAAGCTGAGATAGACTGAAAGCTAGGACTCTTGCACCAGTTAGCCAAATAGTGAATGCAAAGGAGAAGCTCTCAAGGGAAAATAAAAGTGCTACTCCAGTGACCACGATAATGATTAGAAAGCAAAACAGACTCATAGCTGACATAGGGAAAGTTTTAGTGGTCTGGATAGAAGATCAAACAGCTATAACATTCCCTTAGGCCAAAGCCTAATCCAGAGGAAGGTCCTAACTCTCTTTCATTCTATGAAGGCTGAGAAGGGTAAGAAAGCTGCAGAAATAAAGCTGGAAGCTAGCAGAGGTTAGGTCATGAGGTTCAAGGAAAGAAGACATCTTTATAACATTAATATACAAAGTGAAGCAGCAAGTGCTGTTGTAGAAGCTATAGCAAGTTATCCAGAAGATCTAGCTAAGATCACTGAAGATCCAGAAGGTCTAGCTAAAATGAAGGTGATGACACTAAACAGTAGATTTCTAATGTAGGCAAACAGCCTTATATTGGAAGAAGATGCCATCTAGGACTCTCACAGCTAGGGAGAAGTCAATGCTTTATTTCAAAGTTTCAAACAACAGGCTGACTCTCTTGTTAGGGGCTAATGCAACTAGTGACTTTAAGTTGAAGCCAATGGTTCTTTACCATTCTGAAAATCCTAGGGCCCTTAAGAATTATGCTAAATCTACTCTGCCTGTGCTCTATCAATGGAACAAAAAAAGCCTGGATGACATCCCATCTGTTTATAGCATGCTTGCTTTACTGAATACTTTAAGCCCACTGTTGAGAACTATTGCTCAAAAAATATAAATATTTCTTTCAAAATATTACTCATTGATGATGCATCTGTTTACTCGAGAGTTCTGATGGAGAAGTACAATGAGATTTGCCAACTAATGCGACATCCATTCTGCAGCCCATGGATCAAGGAGTAATTTTGACTTTCAAGCCTTATTATTTAAGAAATATATTTCATAAGGGTGTAGCTGCCATACAGAGTGATTTCTCTGATGGATCTGGGCAAAGTGAATTCAAAACTTTCTGGAAAGGATTTGCCATTCTAGATGCCATTAAGAACATTTGTGATTCATAGGAGGTGGTCAAAATATCAACATTAATAGGAGTTTGGAAGAAGTTGATTCCAATCCTCATGGATGACTTTGAGGGGTTTAAGACTTCAGTGGAGGAAGTAGGTGAAGATGTGGTAAAAATATCAAGAGAACTAGAATTAGAAGAGAAGCACGAAGATGTGACTGAATTGCTGCAATCTCATGACAAAACTTGAACAGATGAGGATTTGCTTCTTATGGATGAGCAAAGAAAGTGGTTTCTTGAGATAGAATCTACTTCTGGTGAAGATGCTGTGGACATTGTTGAAATGACAACAAAGGATTTAGAATATTATATCAATTTAGTTGAGAACACAGTGGCAGGGTTTGAGAGGATTGATTTCAATTTTGAAAGAAGTTGTGTGGGTAAAATCCTATCAAGCTACATTGCATGCTACAGAAACGTCTTTCATGCAAGGAAGAGTCAATCGATATGGCAAACTTCATTGCTCTCTTATTTGAAGAAATTACCTCAGCCACCCCAACCTTTAGCAACTACCACCCTGATCAGCCAGCAGCCATCCACGTCAAGGCAAGACCCTCCACCAGCAAAAAGATTATGACTCACTGAAGACTCAGATGGTCATTAGCATTTTTTAGCAATAAAGTCTTTTTAAAATATTTTAATTAAGGTATGTAATTTTCCCCCCACACATAATGCTATTGCACTCTGTTGAATGGGAGAAAATATTTACAAACTATTTGGTTGACAAGGGACTAATATCCAGAATATATAAGGATTTCAAACAACTCAACAGTAAACAAATAATCTCATTAAAATATGGGCAAAAAACATGAACAAACACTTCTCAAAAGAAGATATGCAAATGGCCAACGGTTGTATGAAAAAATACTCAACATCACTGATCATTTACCCCAGTTTGAATGGCTACTAATAAAAAGACAAAAAATAGCAGATGCTGGTGAGGATGTGAAGAAAAGGAACTCATACAGTGCTGGTGGGAATGTATAGTACATTAGTACAGCCATTATGGAAAACAGTATGAAGATTTCTCAAAAAAACTAAAAATAGAACGGCCATATGATCCAGCAATCTCACTACTGAGTATTTATCCAAAGAAGAAGAAATCAATACATTGAAGGGATAACTGCATTCTCATGTTTATTGCAGCACAATTCATAACAGCAAAGATAATGGAATCAATGTAAGTATCCATCAGTGGAAGAATGGATAAAGAAAATGTATATATACACCATGGAATACTATTTGACCATAAGAAAGAATTAAATCCTGTCATTTGCAGCAACAGGGATGGAACTGGAGGTCATGAGGTTAAGTGAAATAAGCCAGGCACAGAAATACAAATACTCTTATGTTCTCACTCTTATGTGAGAGCTAAAAATGTTGACCTCATGGAGCTAGAGAGTAGAATGATAGAGAGGCTGCGAAGGGTGTGTGAGACAGAGGTGGGGATTTTAAAAAGAGTTTTGTCAATGGGTACAAACATACAGTTAGATTGAAAGTATAAGTTCTGATTTCAATAGCAGAGTATGGTGACTATAGTTAACAACAATGTAGTGTATATTTCAAAGAAGATAGAAGAGAGAACTTGAATGTTCCCAACATATAGAAATGATAAGTACTCAAGGTGATGGATAACCCAAATAACCTGAATTGATCATTACATTTTATACATGCAACAAAATATCACATGTACCCCATAAATATGTAAAAAATAAGGTATCAATAAAAATCTGTTGAAGATTAAGTAGAAGGAAAAAAGTACATAACAAATTTTGATCTCTCAATCTTTCTTTTTTCTCTTCCTTCCTCTTTCCCTTCCCTCCCTCCATATCCCCCCCTCACATATATGTATATTTAAATCTAAATGGATTGTGATAGTCTCTGGGAATATGCAATATAAGTGCTAAATGAGGGCACTTGAAATAAGAGACAGTTTGCAAGGAAAATTCTAAAATTAGTCTAGCACAAAAGATCCTAAACTATCTTAGCAGGTTAGAGTGGGGAGTTGGAGGGGTGGTAAAATGGTGACAGTAGAAGCATCATTTTCTTTGGGAATGGCATCAGGGAACAATGAGGAATAGAACATTTTAGTGATATGTCAAAGAAAATTTCAACAAATTGAGTTTTAAAGATCCAATTGGCTTTTGTTAGTAATACATGAATTGGGCAACATCTTGTCTACAAAATAGAAGGAGCTTCAATAAGCTGAACAGAGGGGTGGGCTTTATAGGCAGAAAGGGCTGAAGAAAGAAGAAACAATAAACAAAACCAGATTGGTCCTTTCAAAGTTACTTTCCTTATGGTAATCTTGTTGGTTTAATGGGATTTGGCTATCATCTCTCTCCCGATTTCTCAGAAAGTAAACAAGTTAGGTTTTGTTTTGTTAGCATGAGTGACTCTACTTTGGGCCTGCTGTCTTTTCTTTAACAGGGGAAATTAGTTTGTTTCTTCTTTGCATGTAAGATAGAACAGTATGTTTTGATTATTGGTGCTGGAAACGAGGAGGTAACCCTTACGTGAACTAAAAAAAAAAAAAAATCCAAATTAACATGGGACAAAAGAGAATAAGTATCAATTTGATAAACTGGTTAACCTTGGGAAGAGGAAAAGAAGATAAAACAAAGTACACCTAACTATTAAGTATAAAAAAGAAGATAATGAAATATATCAGTCATATTAAATGAAGATAGATTAAATTCCTCTATTAAAAGATATGCTTACTGATTACTTGACAATAAAAGATCTAATATTCTGTGTTAAAAAATAAAAAAAATACAGTCCATCAGATAGGATTTAAAAATGCCTACCTACATTCATATATAGGAATCATTCTCAAAACATTGTTATAAAGAAAGGTTGAAATTAAAGGAATACACAAAGAAATGTGTGATATAGTAAAAAAAAAAAAAAAAATGTATCTGGTCTTTGTTTCCAGTTTCTGGCACAGAGCTTCAAAAGCCCTTCAGATTTCCTGAGTAATAGAAGTGTCTTTGTTATGCTAATGAGGTAACTACTGGTGGGACCCTTAGAGAGCTTCAACATGTGAACTGATTGTCAGAACAACCAACCACATGATTAGAGGGCTGGAACTTTCAGCTGCCTGACCTCTAAAAAAGTGAGGATTTCAATCATGTAGCCAATGATTTAATCAATCATGCCGATATAATGAAACCCCAAGTAAAAAATCCAAGACACTTGGATCCAAGAGGCTTGGGGGAGCTTCCTGGTTGATGAACATGTTGTCAGGAGGGTGACATGCCCTGACTCCATGGGAGAGGGCACAGAAGCTCTGTGTTTGTGACCTTCCCTCCCAAACCTGGCCCTAGGTGTCTCTTATTTGGCTGTTCCTGAGTTGTATTCTTTATATTAATAAGAAACTGTAATTTTAAGTATAGTGCTTTTGGTGAGTTCTGTGAGTCATTCTCGTGAGTTATTGAACCTGAAGAGGGTTTGGGGGTAGCCAAGTTGAATAGAAGTGTGGGTCGTCTGGGGACCTCACTTATAGCTGGCATCTGAAGAACTCTGGGTACTTAGTGCCAGAATTGAATTGAATTGAATTGAATTGAATTGTGGGACACCCAGTTGGTGTCAGAACACAAAATGTATAGAAGTAATAGTACTAAATTTAGACAAAATGGAATCTAAGGTTAAAAATCACCAAACAAGATTTTTTTTTCACTTTATGAAAAAAAGACATAAGCCAATTTGTACCAAAAAACACAGAAGCTAAGTATACAAAGAAAAAACTAGTAGAAAGTCAAGGAAATGGGACAAAAATACAGTTGTTAAGAGAAACAACAAAAGAAATATTTTAGAATTAGCTACAGGTAGTAGATAAAGAAGTAAAAACTTGGAGAAATTGAATATAATTAATAAATTTGATTTAATAGATAATATATAGAACTTAGCATACGTCAAAAAAAGAATAAGTTTTTCATATACCATAAGACATTTACAAAAATTGATTATGTAATTGACGCCAGAGAAAGTTGTAAACTTAAAAAAAGGTGGAGGGCGAGAGGAAAGGAAGAGGAGGAAGGGCTAGTAAATATATAAACAGTTCCTATGCTTACTTGTAGTCAAGAATGCAAATTAAAGTAACAATATATACTTCTCAATCATTGTACTGCCAAAAATTAGAGTGACAATATCTACTGTTGACAGTTACATAGAGACGGGCTACTTTCATATATTTTTGGTGAAAATATGAGATACTACAGCCATTTTTGAAAGCCATCTGACAATATTTGTCAAAATTTAAAGTACACATACCCTTCCACTACATATTCTCAAGTCTGGGATCTATCACATAGATATAAAAGCACATATATGTAAAGGATATGTTTACATATATGTATGCACAGCTGATCTTTATTCCTAAACACTAGACTGACCATACCATTTGTTTACAGCTGGCATCTGTTCTATTTGAACTAGCAAAACTTCTGGTTGGTTGGATTCCATGTTGTACTATTACTGCTAGTATTTTGAATATCACTCCAGTAGGTAATAGATATAATGTGTGTATGTGTGTATGGTTTGTAGTGGCAAAAAGACAAATAGTTCTGCAGAAAAGTTAAATGTCCATTAAAAGAGGAGAAATAGTCAAAGGACACATCCATATTGTAAAACATTTTGTAGTCACTTAAAAGCTTTATTGTAATGAATAAAAACAAGATAAAGTTGTAGCAGAAACAGCTAATTGCCAATGTGGTATTCATTCATCCTTTCCATCATGTAAAAAGACATGACTTTTACTGGGGGGGTGTGTGTGTGTGTGTGTGTGTGTGTATGCGTATGTGTGTGTGTGTGTATGTGTAATGTATTCAGTTAAAAAATGATATGCATTCCAGCTGTGCTTACAGTTAGAAATGGCCATGTCCTAAGTTATGGCTAATAACAACATATGTAAAAATTGTTGGATGGGCTTTGTGAGGAATAGCTCCAAAAATTGTAAGGTGTCTTCTGCTTTGGCCATGAATTAGTAACTGAGTCCAGAATTATGCTTCTACCATAGACAATTAGAAAACTAGAAAAAACATGGAAAAAAAAGTTTAGAAATTAGATAATAGAAAGCTCAGGACTATGATCTCTGAGAGAAAGGAAATAAAGTGAAAAAAAAAAAGAAAGAAAGTGAGACTTACCACATCCAAACTTTCTTCTTGTAGACAATTTTTGGACTATGGCAAAGGAATGAAACCCAAACAAAACATGGAAAATTATTGAGTTAAGGGAAAAGAGACCACAGTTCAAGAAGGCTTGAATTTTGGCAGAGAGTAACCAAGAGGAGGGAGACACAGAACGGAAGATTTACAGAGACACATATAGTGGTCTCCATGAATCAATAAATGAATAGAAATCTGAATGATAGGGTAAATCTCCATGAGGTTGAGCAAGATCACCTTCCAGGGGAAGAAACAATTGCTAGGAAGAAGACAAACAATTTTCAGAGATCACTAGGGCTAGAGGTTATTATAGTTTCCATCAGCCAGAGTGCAAAGATGAAGAGACCACATTGAATACACAGAGCATTCAGCAAAGACCCCAGAAATGGCATACCTTACAAGTGGGGCCAAGTTCGCCCTAGAATAAAGAATACTGTAGACTTACCCTGAAAGAACTTAAAAACAAGCCTCAGAAAAATAAAACTGGACACAAGTAACTTAACTGCTGGTGAGAACAAAGTCCAAAAATCTTTTTTAAAAAATGCAAAAACCAAAACCTAACGACCAACAAGTTATAATTCACAATATCTAGCTTCTAATAAAAGTATTACACATAGGGCAGGAAAATGTGCCCCATAACCAGAAGAAAAATAAGACAATAGGAACAGACTCAGAAATGAACAAGATGATGGAATTAGCAGACAAGGATGTTAAAACAGATACTATAAATATGCTCATATGTTTGAAAATGTAAAAGAGACATGAACATAATAGAGAGAAATGGAAGATATAAATATGAACAAAATAGAACTCCTAAAGATGACAAATAAAATCAGAAAAGTAAAAATTTTCCTGGATATGATTAATAGCAGGTCAGAGATTGTAGAAGAAAATATCATTAAACAAGGCCGGGCGCGGTGGCTCACGCCTGTAATCCTAGCACTCTGGGAGGCCGAGGTGGGAGGATCGTTTGAGCTCAGGAGTTCGAGACCAGCCTGAGCAAGAGCGAGACCCCATCTCTACCAAAAATAGAAAGAAATTATATGGACAGCTAAAAATATATATAGAAAAAATTAGCCGGGCATGGTGGCGCATGCCTGTAGTCCCAGCTACTCGGGAGGCTGAGACAGGAGGATCGCTTGAGCTCAGGAGTTTGAGGTTGCTGTGAGCTAGGCTGACGCCACGGCACTCACTCTAGCCTGGGCAACAGAGTGAGACTCTGTCTCAAAAAAAAAAAAAAAAAAAAAAAAGAAAATATCATTAAACTTAAAGACAGCAATAGAATTTATCTGAAGTGCATCAAAGAGAAAAAGAAGGTGAGAAAAAAAGTCTCAGTGACTTCTGGAATATTAAACTAACATAGTATATGCATAATTGGTGTTTCAGAAAGAGCAGAGACATATTGGGGCAGAAAAACATTTGAAGAAATAATGGCTTTTTCTAACTTTTTAAAAACTATAAAGGACAAAAAACTCAATGAATTTCAAGTAAGATACACACATATACCAGAAGTATACACAGATACATACAAGCAAGATACACACATATACCCCCCCACACCAAACCACTCCAAGACACACCATAATCAAATTATTGAAAACTAGAAAACTGATTAGTTAGAAAAAGACATTGTACATATATAGGAACTGGAGAAAACATTGTAGACAAACAGGAAAAAGACAAGAATTACTACAGACCTTCATCCAAAATTACATAAATCTAAAGACAATGCAATAGCAACTTTTAAGTAGGGGGGAGAAAAATTAAGAAGCCCATCTACCTAGAATTTTCTATCCAGTAAAATTATTCTTCAAAAATAAAGACTACCTAAAAACATTTTTTCAGATAAATGAAAGCTGAGAAAATTAAGCGCAAGCAGGTCTGCATTATAAGAAATGTTAAATAACATTCTCTAGGCAAAAGGAAAATGATGTAACTTGTAAATTTGTATCTACACAAAGAAATGAAGAGTGCTGGAAACAGTATATATGAGGGTATATAAAAAATACTTTTTCCCTCATTTTTAAGGTCTTTAATGGATAATTGACTAAGAGCAAAATAATAATTTAGTGTATGATTCATAACATGTAGAAGTAAAATGTATGACAACAATAGCCCAAAGGACAGGAGAAGGAATGGAAATACTATTTTAAGGGCTTCAAATTATATGTGAAGGTTATAACATTATTTAAAGGTAGATTTTAATAAATCAAAGATACATATTTTAAACTATAGAGCAGTGCTGACAAATGAAAATATGTGAGCCACATATGTAATTTGAAATTTTCTGGTAGCCACATTAAAAAACCAATAAACAGATAAAATCAATATTAACAATATTATTTAACCCAATATATTCAAAATAGCATCATTTCAATATGCAATCTACACCAAAAAATATTGACGGGATATCAATACATTCTTTTTCATACTAAGCCTTTGAAATCTGGTGTGAATTTTACACTTTTAGCACATTTCAATTTGAATGGTAAATTTTCATTGGAAGCTCATGATCTGCATATAGACCTAATATAATTCATAGTTGAAAAAATAGATTCCCATGTCCAAATTGTTCTAAACATATATAAAACTTTCTGATAACAGATTTGAATGTCAGTTTTCATACTTAAATTTAAATTAATTAAAATTAAAGACACTGGACTTGCTGTTTCACCTCCGATAGGTAAAGCTCTCAGAAATGATCACTCCCATTCTTAAAACTTAAAAAAACTTAAAAAAGCCAATGACTTCTCTTGGACTCAGAGAATTGAGGTTGTAGTGTAACATGCTACAGTGAAATCCAGAGAGAGGCAAAAAACAGAAAAATCTCAGCCGAGATCTGCTTACCTGAGACAGGATCCCCTGTAGCCATAAGCTGCTAGAAACCCTTAAGTAGTAATTGTGATGAATTGTTGGAGGCTGAGTGTGATCTGATGTGAATTAAAAACTCCTGGAGGCCACAGTCTCAGCTTCCCCCACATTTCCGTGGGTTTTACCTCTAGGAATCACAGCAGGTCTTCATAGTGAAGAGCCAAGAAAAAATGTCCTTGTGGCTCTGAGAGGGGGAGGGGAAAAGTAACCATTTTGGAACATTCTCCAAACATTCTCTGTGATAAAGACCTACTCTCCAAGAGGGCAAAACCTTTGTCAGAGCCATATGTCACCTGGAGAAAAGAACATTTACACAACTACAGTCACCTCTAGCCTTTCTGTCTCACCTAAGGGGAAGCTAAACGATACTTGTGGAGGTCACAGCCCAGGGACACAGGCCCACAGAAAGATTGAGATTTAATCACAAGGTTCTAGATGAATCTCCTCCCCCATATCTTACCACTGCATTTAACAGGGCTTCAATATAATACTGATTTCAGCAGATTACAGCTGAAAGGGCTGCAAGCTGAAAGGGCTGCAAGCTGCAGCCAATAGTTAAGGAGGAGTCAAGAAAAACGTTCACAGAGGAATTTGAAGTCTCTGGCACCTATAGTTACCATAAACATTAAATAGCCCGACTTCTAGTCAGACTAAAATAAAATCTGAAACTAAAGGCCTTTATCTCAGTTCCTATGACCCAATCCATTGTGTATGGATTTCAACCGAAAATTACAAGGCACGCGAAATGACAAAAAAAAAAAAAAAAAAAAAATCAAAAAATCTGAAGAGACAAAGCAGACTCAGATATGATACAGACTTTGAAATTATCAAAGAGTAAATTTAAAATAACTATGATTAACAGGTTAAGGACTCTAACGAAAAAAGCAGAAAACATGTAAGATCAGATGGGTAAGGTAAGCAAGGAGACAGAAACTCTAAGAAACAATCAAAAGGAAATGCTAGAAATCAAAAACACTGAAAAAAGAAATGAAGAACAACTTTATGGGCTCATCAGTAAATTAGACACCGCTGAGGAAAGAATCAGTGAGCTTGAAGGTCAGTGTTCTACCTATAAAGACATTAAAGTTATAGTATAAACTCAGTGTAAATATAATATAATTTATAGATGAATTTTAAATCTCCAGGGCCTTGATTTATATGCATATTCTATACTTGTAAAGTAAATAAAAGCTACTAGCAAGATGTTTATAGCAGCATTTTTTTTCATTTCAAATCTGTCATTACCAAGTTTTTTGTTCAAAAATGGGATGGATGGTGTATATGGGGTGTAACATATCTTGCCTCTTTAAGTGGTCCACAAACAAAAATTTTTAAATGCTGTTGATACAAAGGGAATGAGGAAATAGGTTGTTCTGGATCAGAACTTTGCCATCTCATTTCTAGAAATTTCTCACCTACCACTGCCTACTCCATCACCTCCCTGGGTCCTTCTAGTTTTTTTTTTCTTTTGTGCATACCAGCTAGAAAGAACTGTGAAGGGTTAAATGTAAAGCAACTTATGCTAATTATAGTGTGTAAAGAAAGTAAAACATAATGAGAAAAATAAGAATCATCTTATTCCACACTCAGAAGTAACCACTGGAAGATATGCCTTTCTAATGTTTTTCTAAGTAGAGGTGTGTTTGTGTGTGGCATATACACAATTTAACACACATGTATACACATGCTGTTTCATTATTTTCAAATATATTATTTTGTAATCTGCCTTTTTCCACTGAATATATTATAAACCTTTTATCTATTAAATTCTTCAACACTGTGACTTTAATGACATATATTATAATTAATTAAACAAATCTTCTACTGCTGAGTATTTAAGTTGTTTCTAGTTTTTCTCTATTATAAATATTGTTGTGATGAACATCCCTATAAAACAGGTATACATATAAAGACACATGCCAGATTATTTCCTAAGGATACACTGCTAGAACTAAAACTGATAAACCAACTTATACAGTTACTTGTAAAGCCTTGATTCCTATTGCCAAAATTTTTTTTTTTTTTACAGAAAGGAAATGCTAATTTATACTCCCAACAGCAAATTATGAGAATGCTCTTTTCCCCACATCTTGCTTTCAACTTTTAATATGGGAGGAATTTGAGCTCTCTAAATGCAGACCGAGAAAATCCAATAGAATCGCAATGATTGAAGGTCAGAGAGAAAGGAGGAATAATTGATGGATTAGAGTCCCTGAGAGAGCTGGAAAGTAGTGAGATTTAGAGCTCACAAGGAGGGGTCAGCCTTAGACAGAAAGGACTTCTCTTCCTTTGGTGTGTTGATATAGTCAAGCAGGTAGAAGGCAGAGACAGGAAGTTGAAGGAATCTCTCATAATACCCTCAAGTTTCTCTTTGAGGTAAGAGGCAAGGCTTTAAAAAGTTAAGTAATTACCCTTGGATCACACTGCTAACAGAGATCAAGCCAAGATTTAGACCAACTCTCCCAACTCAGTGATACACTAGAGCAGTCTCATTAGAATTAACTCAGCATTTGCTTAAGATAATTTTGTGGTCCCCCCACTCCTACTCTGACACGTAAACAGCTTAAAAGTCATCATTGCCATCCTCACAAGAAAAAAGCTGAACAAACTGAAAATCACCAACTCTTCTTAGATCCAGAGAATTGAGGTCACAGAGCAAAACAGCACCCCGAAAATCAGAGAGATGGGTGGATACAGAGAAACTCAACTGAACCAGGAGCAGAAACTGTTGAAGTCAGTAACTGATAGGAACACTTGAATAGTTATTGACAAATAGTGAGAGGCTGATTGCAAATTAGGTTGGGAGTTAAAAACTGTACCCCAATGTTAGGGGACCCCCCCTGCTGACTTTCATGATTTTACCTCTAAGAGCTAAACCAGCTTCTCACAGTAAAGATGGGATAAAAAAAATCTCTTTGTTCTTTGGGCAGGGGAAAGAGGGAAAGTAACCCTTATGAAATAAGCCCAGAGTGTTCTGTTTTTCATAACAAAGGCCTATCTTCAAGAGAAAGGACTTTACCAGACAGGGCCTTATCTGATCAAACATGAGGGCAATTAGACAATTCCAGGCAACTCTAGCCATCCTGTCTCACATAATGAAGGAAAAAAAAATGGCTAAAAATCTTTTTTGGAAGTTACAGTGTAGGGACTTTTGCTCACTAAAAAAGGAGAGAGTTTTAAAGTACAGATTATAAGGCTGTGACACAGCCTTACATAGCTACATCAAACACTAAACACAGCCTAACTCCTAGCCAGATAAACATAAAACCTCACACTCCCTATTTACCTCAGTTTGTATTATTCAGTATGTCACATCTGGCTATCTAAAAAAAAAAAAAAAAAAAAAAAAATTACAACTCAACTTAAAAAGCAGGGAAAAAACACAGTTTAAAAAGACAACATAAGCATTAGAACCAGACTCAGATATGACATAGGTTTTTATTTTTAGACTGGAAATTTAAAATAACTATGTTAACAGTTCTAATGAAAAAAGTGGACAAGATGTAAGAACAGACTAGTAATGTAAGCAGAAAGATGGAAACTCTAAGAAAGAAGAAAAAAGAAGTGCTAGAAATAAAAAAAAAACCCACTGTGACAGAAATTTTCAAAATGCCTTTGATGGGCTCAGTAGACTGAACATGGCTGAAGAAAGAATCCATGAACTTGAAGATAGGTTAATAGAAACTTCCAAAATGAAAATGCAATGGCAAAATAGAATGAAAAAAAAACCCACAATAGCAAATCTAAGAACTGTGAAACAATTCAAGAAGTGTAACATGCATAACTGAAACACCAGAAGGAGAAGAAAGAGAATGGAGAAGACACATTGAAAATAAAAATCACCAAGAATTTTCCAAAATAATGACAGACACTAAACTACAGATTCAGTAAGCTCAGGAAATATCAAACAGAATAAATACCAAACAAACTGTACCTAGGCATAATGTATTCAATCTTCAGAAAGCCAAGACAAAGAGAAACTCTTCAAAAAAGCCAGAGGAATAAATAACTTACCTATAGAGAAAAAAATGAAAAGTATTACAGATGACTTCTCGTCAGAAATCATGCAAGCAAGAAGAGAATGGAGTAAAATATTCAATCTGTTGAAAGAAACAAATCCACCAACTTAGAATTCTATACCCACTGAAATTTTCCTTTAAAAATGAAGAACTAAGACTTTCTCACACAAACAAAACTGGAGAGAAGTTATTGTCAGCAGACCTGCCCTGCAAGAAATACTACAGAAGTTCTTCATGGAGCAAGAAAATGAAATAGTCAGAAACATGGATCTACAGAAAGAAAGGGAAAGTTTCATGGAAGGAATAAATGAAGGTAAAATAAAATGCTTTGCCTTTCTTAATCCTAATTGAAAAGATAATTGTTTAAAGTAATAGCAGTGACAATGTATTGTGTGTGATTATGTCATATAGACAAGGGAAATGAATGACAGCAATGTCATAAGGGATGGGAGGGAAGAATTGGGAATGCTTTATTATATGGTACCTCAGCATACATGAAGAGGTAGACATATTAATTGTAAATGTATATGGCAAATCATAGGGCAACTACTTAAAAAATTGAAAAGGAAGTGTAATTAATATACTAACAGAAGAGATAAAATGGAATCCATAAGACAAGAAAATGCAGAAAAAGAGGGGAAGATTAAAGAACAAGTACAATGACTAGAAAACAATTACAAACATAGATTTTAATTCAATAATATCAATAACACTTTAAATATGAATGGTCTAAATACACCAATTAAAAGACCGAGATTGTCAGAGTAGATAAGAAACAAGATTGAACTGTTGTATTTGAATACAGATGTGATTCCCAAACTACTTTGAGACAAATTGTCACTGCTCTTTGTCATTTGGTTTCTTGTCATTAAAAAAAGTTGACTAATTTTCCTTACTAACCGGTATATCCAGATAGTATGGGCTTAAAAGAGTGGGGCTTTCAGCAGAATGGTGGCATACTGAGTATAAGGGAGTCATAATGGGGAACTAGGAGATGCATAAAAGTGCGGTAAAGTAACCTCACCTTTTGAATCCAAGCTACTTTTTAAGGAACTGAACTCATTTAACTATTCTGTCATACTTGGGAGGCAGAGATTATTACTTCCATTTGACATATTGTGAAAACTATTAAAATAAGGGTCTTCAGTATATCCAGATAGGAAATCCAGCCTCCAGCCCTCTCTCACATGGCCAGCACTCACTCCATGGGGTCTCCTTTGCTTCCTTCCCCCCTGCATTTACTAGTAGCCGTTCCCCTTGTCCTCTGCCAATTCCACTGTGGTTTCTTAGGAAAATGGGGTGTCTGTCATTCTCAAGAGCTTTGAACTTTGCATCTTTCTATGGTTTTAAAATATCAGGCACGTAATGATAAAGACTCAGCAAGCCACTGAAAGGAAATGGCACTTAGAGAAACCTCTGGCAACTCTGTCTTTTCCTCTTGCTTTCTTGGTCCTGCTCAGAGTTGTCTTGTTGGCAGGCAGCCGCCTGTGAAATGTGCACATTTCAAAGCAAATGGCTCCAGGAGCTCATAATTGCTGCCAAACGTGTGTGGATTTTAATAGCCCATTTTCATTAGCCTTGTGTGAAATCACCTGTCTCTGTGTTGTTACACAACTTAATTGTCAATTATGGTGATTAAGCTTGGCTTTCACTACCATCGCTGGTAATCATTAGTATTATCTCTGAGGCTGAACGAAGGAAAAAAAAAAAAATCATGCCAGAAAAAAAATCATTTTGTAGGTGAAGGTGAATATTTTGGTGTTGATGAATTAGGTGGCATTTTTCTTTATTCGGGCTGAGCCAGACTTGAGTCTAGCTGTCATTTCCAATCTGCCTTTTAGATGCTTTGGGACAAATCACCTCTCTTTTAATCACTTGGTTTCTTGTCATCAAAGAGGGGTTCCTGACACCCATCCCCTTCCGATTCTCCTGAGATGTGTATCATGGCTAATTAAGACAGTAGGTTAGATAAGTAATACCTTTAAAATGCTTTCAGCAATGTTGATGATTCTAAGTATAACAGGTGGAGCCCTAGAAACATTTTGCAGGGTGGCACAGAAAGTGCTGCCAATGGGAAGCTTGAGATTTTGATTGCTGATTTTTTTTTTCTTTCATCAGTCTTGCTAAATTCTAAGCGCCTTGACTTGGCTCCTATTAAATAGTCATCTATTTGTGCATCTTGACTAATATTTTACTTTTTCCTGGAATTTGGAATGAACAATAATGAAAATCAAGGACATCATCATTCCCTTCCTCCTTTTTTACAAATTTTAATTTAGTAAAATCCCAAACCCACATCTGTTATGCTTTAATGGGATTTCAGGACATGGCAACATAATGAAAGACATTTTAAAAAATGATATCATTAGACATCATCTCTAATATTTGAGTGCCATGTGTGTCCCCAAGGTTTATGACACTCTTAAAATTTGACAGTTTCCTTTATCTTTCCAAAACCCTTTGAGGAAACTAATAAGAGATTTGTTTATTCTAATTTAATGGGAAGAAAGAAATTAAGTCAGGCAAGCTTAAGGGATATGGAGAGTGAGTCCGTGACTATATGTTGCCTTCTGGGGTAGAGTAGGAATAAAGCTCTATCCCAGACAGTCCTTAATGAAAAACACCTAAAATCCATAACCCAGCAAAGATACTCTGGCAAGGCTAGACTGAGGCTCACAAGAGTTATAAAAGAATTAGTTTCCTGGATAGTTTTCCTCCTCTTCCAACTTTCCAATTTTATTTTTAAAGGCCTTATTATAACAAATGCTTGTCTTCATTACTTGGCTTCTAAACCCTCTGTATTCAATATTACTGACAGAGTATTCTTGTAAGCTTCATCCATGCACAGTGGAGGACTGCAATCTGAACTGTTATGGTGATTTTCCAATTCTATAAATATGTGTTTCTCTTGTAATAGGAAATATGTTATTTTTAATTTCCCAGAAGGGAGAATATAATTTAAAATATCACCTAAGAATAAAGGAAGAGGACAAATTACAACTCAAATATTTTCTCTTCTATGAAGCTTTTGCCAACTCTTCTTCTTCCAAGTCCCTAGGGCAAGATAAATTGTCCTCTTTCCTGGGTTCCCACTGTTCTTTATTCTTATGTGTGTTACAGACTGACCACATTTTGTATAGTTATTTGTTGTGTAATCTCAAATTGTCATCCTCAAATTTTGGTCACAGGAGAACTTTTTTTTTCAGCTTCTGTGCAAATGAGGATAAGGGTGATAAAGGAAAGAGAAAATTCAAGCACCCAAGAACCATAGAATGAGTCCCTTATAGGAGAACTTACTACCTCCCAGTGAACTGATTCAAAATAGAACAAACTGCTTTGGTAACTTGGATGTGCTATAAAGCCTGAGTAGTTTCTTTATTGGACAGCAGTCTCCAAATTCATGGAATTCCCTATGTAGACCTGCAAATGCTTGTGCTTTGTGAAAGAAGTGACTCTGGAGGAGCTAACTTTGGAGTGACTTAAAACGTTTTTGTTTTCCTCTAGTATGTATGTATCTCCCATTAGGGCAGATTCAATACTGTATTCATTCTTTACCACAACCTAACACAGTGTCTGGCACAGAGGACAGCAACAAATGTTTGCAAAATAAGGCTAAATAAGCTTAAAGTATCACACTCCACCCCCATAATTCCACAAATCAGTTTTGAAATTATATTAATAGTTAAGAGAGAAACTATGTTAGATATTCATTTTCTTCCTTTAAAGTATGCACCCCTAATGTATACTTGAAACAATGAAACAAGTCATAATGTCTTTTGATATCAAAATCTGAAATTCCAGCTGACCTCTACCTCTGTTTTTCATAGAACCTGTGACTTCCCTCCAGAAGCTAGCAGGACAAGAAATTTCTGTTTCTAGAACCACCTTTTGCTTCTCCTTTGTGTTTATGGATCTGTTTATTTCTGGTTATTTAAATTTAGAGCTGTCTTTGAGATTTCAGACCCCAGTATCAACAGCTCCAAGAATTTCCCTGCAAAAGTTCCCTGATTCAGCCATCTCTGCTGAAGGAAGTGAACCAAAGCCAGCAGTAGTTGCCATGGTGACTGAGTATCCCTGGAGTGAAGTCAGGGGAGCATCCATTTGAAGGAATGGGGGAGCTATATTCTAGTAGAATGGCCATCTGCTAAGAATGAAATGGTCCTGGAGAAGGAGTGGAGTAGGAGCAGGGAGTCTTAAGGAATGTGGAAACAATTGGAATAGATTCTATGAGGGATGTATCAGCAACTCAACAAGAGATGGGTGAAGTGATTGCCTGAACAGCAGTGAGTATTCAGCCTAGGAGAGATTGCACGTACCAGGATGGACCCTAGGAGTGTGGCTTTGTGGTTACTCACAAAAATTCTCAGCAGCCTGGGAGGAGCAGCAGAGAAAACAGACAGAAGAAATTATCAAGGCTTGGTTTCAGCAAAGAAGATACAGGAAATATGTGTAGATCAAACACACCGGTGAAACATAAGCACATCTCAGATTACTGAGAACTGCACTCACAGATGTTTTGGTTTAAACAGTTTGCCACAGAATGAACAGAAGTATGTTTGTGTAAAATTGAAGTATGATGGAAAGCAAAACCTTGTATTATTCTGGTGCTCAAACAGTCATTATGGGAGTAAATATCATGATTTATTAGCAGGTGTAAATATAGTGCCTGTTATATACCTTATGCTCAGTACATTCTTTTTGTTGTTGTTTTTTTGTTTGTTTTTTGTTGTTGTTTTTGAGATAGAGTCTTTCTCCCCCTGGCTAGAGTACGTGCAGTGGCATCATCATAGCTCACAGCAACCTCAAACTCCTGGGCTCAAGTGATCCTCCTGCCTCAGCCTCCTGAGTAGCTGGGACTACAGGTGCACACCACTATTCCTGGCTAATTTTTCTATTTTTTGTAGAGATTGGGGTCTCACTCTTGCTCAGGCTGGTCTCAAACTCCTGAGTTCAAGCGATCCTGAACCCTCGGCCTCCCAGAGTGCTAGGATTGTAGCCACCACACCCAGCCTGCTAGTAAATTCTAATCTTGATATTTTAAAATTATTCTCTCAGATTCTAAATAATGTTCAGTCTTAAGTCATAACACAGCTAACATTTCTTCACAGAGCTCATAGCCCTTAAAAACTTGTGATGAACCAACCAAATAGACCTAAAAGGTAACTTAGAAACAGGCATCATTAACTTCATGATATAAACCAGTAACGTTGACCTCTAGAAGGAATTCAAAACACCTCTTGGAGTCCCTCTCATCCAACCCTTTCCTGTTTCCTGCCTTCTCATAGGATGATTTGGGATCACAAAGAAGCCTCTCCCTAAAGAGGAGTCCAGATTTGGATTGGCCAAATTTATTATCAGCAGGTGAAACTCTTAAAGAGAACAGCCTCTGCATACATGATCGTGGTGTCTTCTCTTCTCTCCTTTTACTTCCTTCCAGGGGCAGCCTTGGCCATATTTCTTTCTCTTCTCCCACAGAATGGCAGAATCTATTGCTCAGGATTGAGAAGCCCCAAGGCAGGCAGCAGAGGTCAAGTCCAGGTGAGGGACCAGAACAGTGACTTTTCTTTTCCTTGTTGCCCATTATAGCTGAAAGATCTGGGATGAAGATTTGGGTTTGTGGAAGGTAGGAAGAGGTGGGCCTAACAGCCTTCATTGTTTCCAGGCCTTTCAAGCCAACCTAAGTTAAAGAAAGTAACTCTCTTAGGGGTATAGCCTAGACCACTGGAATCTTGCATTGGGAACTTAGGGACTAATTTATAGATATTGTACGGTGTCACTTTATCTTGCTTTGATTTACTTTGCCCTTTGTCTATAACCCTCAGACTCTCTTAATGGAGAGGTGATGGGTCATGGTTTGCTGATATCTGAATCTCCTGAATTAAATACCACTTTAATACAATATAAATGGCATCCCTCAATAGTATCTGCATCCTATCAGGTGCAACAGCGGGTCCAATGTTCATCCCATTACTTCAATTTCAATTTTTTCATCAACAAATGAAGCTACAAAGATGTTAATTGACTGTAATCTCAGCTATAAAAGGGGAGCTTGAACTATACATTATTGAATTTACTTCTTAATCTTTTAATCCACTAGTTGGTAAGTCATCTGAAGCCAAGAATCATGGCTTGTTTATTTTTTGTCCTTCAAAGCATTGATATAGCATCTCTTGCATAGTAGTACTTTCCTAATACTTGTTTGTTGCACCAGAATAACAAATTCTTGAAGTTGGAAGGGACATGGGAGGTCACAGGCACCATTCCATATCCAGGAGTGGATTTCCTCCCAAACCTCCAGGGCCAGTGGCGTTCCATGTTCCTTCTGCCTCTCCCTGCGCCTGCAGTGACGGGGAGCCTGCTGCCTCCTGCAGCCCAGCCACTGGTGGACAGCTCTTACCAGTGCAAAGTGCTTCTTTACACTGTGTTGAAATTTGCCTCCCTGTTGTGGCCACCCATTGTGCCCTTTGCTGCTCTCCAAGCCACACATGGTTCCTTCATGCGTCCACCTTATAGCCCTTCAAGTATCTGAAGCAGCTTTGACGTTTTCCGGGTCTTTGTATTCTCCATTCCTTTATACCTTCTTCAGAGGAAATGTCTTTCAAGATCCCATCTCTCTCCTCTGTGGGTCTGGTTGGTCAAAATTTCTCAGAAATTGCGCTGCCTGGAATGAACCCCACACAACAGTGAGGCAAAACCAGCACAAAGTAGAGCTGGACAAAGTTTCTGTTTGTGCTCTCATGGACACTTGGCTTTCCTGGCAACAGTTGTGCCAACTCCTGTGTCACTTCCAGTCAACTGACACACCCATGTCTTCTCATATAAATGCCAGCAGAGCCCGGTGTTTGTGCAGCTGGATGTAGAGACCAGGTAAGTGACTTTGTATTTATCCGTACTAATTAACTATCCCCACTCATCAAGCCTATGGAGATGCTTTTTAAATCCTGGTTCTATAGGAATAATGTTCACTCTCTGAGGTATTATTGTGAGGATTACATGAAATAATGCATGCAAAGCACTTCAAATACCATGCACATAGCAGGTACTTAATCAATAGTAGTTCATGTGATTATAGCCAATCTAATTATCAGTTAAATAAGAATTCTAAGTTCCCTAATATGTCTGGTATTCCTAGTTTTTATTGTTTTTAGAGTAAACAGGTAATTTGGGATTCCTGATTCTCAGTTTATTACTCAATCTAACCTTTTTTTTTTTTTTTTTTTTTTTTTTTTGAGACAGCATCTCTCTCTATTGCCTCAGCTGGTAGTGCAGCGGTATCATCATAGCTCACTGTAACCTCAAACTCCTGGGCTCAGATGATCCTCCAGCCTTACCCTCCTGAGTATCTGGGACTACAGGCCCATGCCACCACACCCAGCTAATTTTTCTATTTTTTGTTGAGACAGGGTCTCAGGCTGCTCTTGAACTCCTGGCCTCAAGCAATCCTCCCTGAAAGGGGCGGCCTTGCAAAAATAACAGGAAAATACCTAATGCCACAATTTCCCCAGTAACAGTTAAAGATCAATCCTATGAGTTCTCTCACTGACAGGCACCCTGCAGAAGTTCTGTTTTGCACAACTTCTGAAAAGAGCTGAATGGACGGAAAAGCAATGTAAATCTCTCTCTTTCAAAATTGTTTTTTGAGAATCTGCTTTTACAGGATTCCTGAGTAAACAGCAGGCGGAGGAGCTACAGCCTCAACCATATCTCAAGGACAGAGTCACATCTCCTGTGATAATCCCTTCCCCAAGGAAAGGCAGGAAGCCAACTCTTGGACTTTGACCTCCTTGCAGTTTTTGTTATCTACCTGGCACCAAGAAGAAAGGAAGGAGAGGATGCAGCAGTTTCTCCACTGCACCTGCCATTTTACAACCCCCTTTAAAAAGCCTCAGTAGCTGGTTTTCAGGGCCAGCACATTCTCCCTTTTCCACCTCTGTGCTGGTCCTTTCCCCTCTCCCCAGCGAAAAGTAAATACACCTCTTCTTTCTATCCTAATCTCTGTTTGAGAAATCTTTTTCCACCTGTGCTCTGAGCACCTACTGGGCTTTCCACCCTAACGCTCCTGCCTTGGCCTTCCTAAGTGCTAGGATTACAGGTGTGGCCGCTGTACCCAGCCCTCAACCTAACACTTTTAATTGTTGCATGGTTTTATACTCTGCCTCTAACCAAAAAGGACTAGAAATAACTTAGGCCAAACAGCAAAACATTCCTTATCCCCCCTCCGCAACTGTGTTAGCCAAGTGAAGTAAACAGTAAGATTGTCAGATGAGTAAGTGTCACCAGCAGTAAGTTCTTCAATAAAGGAAAAGGGTTGCTGAGAAGATAAAGTCAGAAACATCCATCAAGAATGATTATGAAGTGGCAGTTTCAATGCCGGGAGTGAGTTTAGTAAATATAAATAAAACATGATGCCAAAAAGATATGTTTTTGTATTTAATGCAAATTTGAGTTAATAAATGAAATAAATTGATGTATGTAGGCATATAAAACGAGTTAAACATAGCCATAAGGAATGACTTTTAGCTGGTTGCATTATTAGGGCCCTGAAGTTATCAAACCTGCAGTGTCAAATTTCTCAAAGTGTGGCTCAAGGACTTTATGCATTACAATCACCTGGGGTCCTTTTTTAAAATGAAGAGTCCCAAGTATTGTCTCAAACCACTGCATTAGAATCACTAAAGATTGGGCCTGGAATCTGAATTTTAACAAGCTCTCCAGTTGATTCTGAGGTATACACATGATTGAGAACCTCTGCATTAGAATGTAGCCTGGAGGGCAAAGGTGGTCACTGGAAGGAGGAAAGAGAGGGAACTTGCAGGCCACGTCCACTGTGCAACTCAAGTTACCTCCTAGGAGCTATTACTTTGCAAGCTAAGTCTCTCCATGATCTGTCTCATTCATTCCAGGCTGTAGTACATACCACACAGAGAAACTGGGGTCTCCACGGCCATCAGACCTCTAAAATGACTCAGCAAGGTAACCTATCCAGGAGAGAGCTAATTCCTGAAAGGACAGAGAGGCTTCCCACCACTGCCAGTGTCCCGTATCCAAAAAGCACTTGTAAGGATGAATTATCTTGAGTACCTTGGCATTATCTTCCTGGATCACAAGTGGGGATGGCACTCCTCATGCGTAGCAGTTCACTGCCAGCTATCGTGTTTGTACCACGTGATTCCACCTTCCTGGCTGTTGGAACAGAAAGGAACATCTACCTGAGATGTGACAATCAGATTTTCTCTCCTGGGGTGTTGGAATTAGGTCTGAGAGTTAGAAAGTTGGTTACTCATTTGGTTGGAAATAGAGCGTGTAAACTTGGTATCTGTGTCTGCTCTATGGACAGAGAAGCAAAAAAAAAAAAAAAAAAACTAGTTGCACATAGAGATAAGGAAGAAAATGGGCAGAAAGAAGCAAAGACATGAGAATAGTTTTTGCTTGCAGCTTCTTCCTCGGGTCCAGCTACATTCCGGCTCTTGGGTTCTCTGAGAGAACACTGTATCCTTCTACTAAATCCTCCTTTTCTATATTATATTTCAAGGAACTTTCTATTACTTTCAACTTAAACGACCCTAATCAGCTAATCCCATATTGCCACATATCCATTTATCCTTTTTCACTACCCAATATGTAATCCCTTCCTGTTTTCTACCCTCTGATCAAATCTGTTTCTGTGCCTTCGACTCAATTTCCCACACTCTCCTCGTCACCCATGCTTTTCACTGAAATCTGTCCTGTGATTGATAAAGTCCTCTATCTTAAACTGATTATTCTTTCTCCTCTGGCTTTAATTGAAGTCCAGGTCTCCTCAGAGGCTAACAGTTCCTTATGGCCCTCTCAAGGCGGGGGGCTACTCCTTTCATATGCCTGTGAATAGGCCAATCATTTGGTCAAGAGAGGAGTGAGATTACTAAGACTGGTTTAAGCCAATAATGATCTATTCTGTAGACTGGGTAGAGACCTACTTTCTAGAGATACAGGAATATCCACTGGAGGGTTATCTGGGAAGAAGTGGGAGATTGGCTACTGGATCAGCAATGGTCTAGGTCTGACATGCCTCCTGCAACCCCCTGCCCCCACCCTGTATGTGCCCGCGCGGGCACACACACACACACACACACACGCTCCATTCTCCAGCCATGCTGGAATTCTTTCACCTTTAGGCTTTTCCATATGCTGTTTCTGCTGCCTGATAATCTTTTTGTCTTTTTCTTCACCATACTAACTCCTATGCACCCTTTAGGTCTCACTAAAATGTCCCTTACTCAGGGACGTTTCTCCTAACACCCGCTCCTGAGTCAAGTACCCTTGCTGTGTTCTTCCATTGCAGCACATTCCCTTATCTTCATGTTTATCCACCTGAAAATACTACTGGTCTCATTGTCAGTCTTTTCTACAGCATCTTCCTCAGGACACGTGATAGAAAGAGGGCACGTTGGCATCCTTCTCTTTGCATTTCCAGTAGCTGAAACAGTACTAGGTCTATCATGGCAGGAATTCTATAAATATCTGTTAGGGGCCGGGCGCGGTGGCTCACGCCTGTAATCCTAGCTCTCTGGGAGGCCGAGGTGGGCGGATCGTTTGAGCTCAGGAATTCGAGACCAGCCTGAGCAAGAGCGAGACCCCACCTCTAAAAATAGAAAGAAATTATATGGACAGCTAAAAATATATATAGAAAAAATTAGCCGGGCATGGTGGTGCATGCCTGTAGTCCCAGCTACTCGGGAGGCTGAGACAGGAGGATCGCTTGAGCCCAGGAGTTTGAGGTTGCTGTGAGCTAGGCTGACGCCACGGCACTCACTCTAGCCTGGGCAACAGAGTGAGACTCTGTCTCAAAAAAAAAAAAAAAAAAAAAAGAAAAAAAATATCTGTTAGGTAAATGAGCAGTCTACTTCTGAGCTGGGCTTAGACTATATTGACCACCATAATTTGCGGACACATTTGGAATCCTGAGAGATAAATACAGAGGCCTCAGATAGATGCCAAAATAGATATGAAGGAGTTTTGCAGCTACAGAAGAACACCTTGCTTTGCAATGAGCTGATTGTAGAAGCTGGGTGACAGTCTGACTCCTGGCCGGAATGCATGGGACAGACCCCGCGAATGTCTGGGCAGTGTGACAGCAGCAGACACAGTGCACTTGTCTGTGGTATGCAGAATGAGTCCCCTCCTTGCTTCCTCTTCCTCCTGTGTGGCTCTTCATTTCCAAAGCTGGGGATGCAGAGAGCATGACCCTGACCTTTTGAATTTTGCCTTCTAGTCTTAAAATCCTCCCTCACTGCTCCCTCATTGCTCACTACGTACCTGAGGACAAACACTAGTGGCTTTTTATTTTCTTCTGTGTATATTAGAAACAAATTAAATTTAGTTAAAACAAAAAACTTTAGGTTATATTCCCACTATGAAAAATGCAGGAAGATAATAGGGGGCAAATAAGAAATAAGAAGCAAACATCTAATATTGTCTAGAGAGTGTTAGGAACCAAGGTTGGCCCTTTTTGGACAGAAAGCAACACAGCCAATTGTTTTCTTAAATTTTCCTTCACACCCATGATCTTAAAATTATCTATCTCATGGTCCAAACAGCCAGGTAATCTTGAGCACAGGTAACCAAAAGAGAAAGATTGCCATGATATCTATTATATTATTCTTCATTTTTAAAACAAAAACAAAGTTCTTTATTTCACTAGTCAACATTAAACACAACCATTTAAAATAATATAACAAATATATGAAAAGTGCAAGATTCAAAGAAGTCAAACACTTAGGTAAAAATCGTGAATCTTTCTCACCTTGTTGTCTTCACTGCTCAATACTAACCTGATTCGTATCCTCAGGCTGTCGTGAAGGCTTCCTTCTAACTATCTCGGATTCTTATATTGTTGTCATTCCTGGACTATCTATGGCAATAAAGCAGGGATTTCGGGCTATCTTAATGTCAAAAAGTTTACCCATCTGCCACAACTTCCCTCAGTCACAGCCACAAGTATTTCTTTATAGTATTTCTTGACTATTAGAAATATGGAACCTGCAATGTCTTCCCAACTGGCTCATCTGCTGCTCTTCTTTTACTTATTTTCTTATAAACAACATAAGGAGAAAGAGAACAATTGGTCGTGTTAGCTGTCTGTGTCAGTAGCATGAACCTCTGTGACTATCTTTTTCATAATAAGGGAATAACATTTTATCCTCTTCAGAAAAAGAATAGTAGCTATTCCTCTTTGGAAACAGCTTTTCCTCACTAGGAAGTCCTGAAGTTTGCATAAAATGATTTTTCATAGCAGTTGCTCTACAAAACTTTTGAAGAAACAAAGTACTTCCAGTCAAAGGAAACTTGCCTTTCATATAAGACAGGCTTAAAACACACACACACACACACACACACACACACACACGCAAATTGAAAATTTAGCAATGCTTTACAACAAAGATACTCAGTAATTCCATTTTACCACAATCCTCCCATGAAACAAGTCAGATGAACACTCACATGCCATGGTCACATTGCTGGAATTCTTTTGGTTTCTAATGTCATTTTTCTTCCTCACCCTCCAAATTGCAGAAATACCAAAGGCTGCTAGCAAAATGTCTAGTTGAGCTATTGAATCAATGAATCCTGAACCCACCCTTGGGAGACTGTGATTAACCTCCTCTGCAACCAGCGTTATTCATGGGAGCAGAGCAGTCACGTGGAAAACTACCTTCTTCCCACGCTCCTCCATTCAACATTTTCTCCTTGGAGTCTCTACCTCCTATGTATATTATAGAACATGTCAGTGGAGAACTCCATCCTCAGGTTTGCCACAGTCACCTGTACCTGCCTTGTAGGTTGTTAACCTGAGCCAAAGTATTCCAGAGGAGGTGAATTCCAGAAAGAAGACCTGTTCTTTTCATTAATTTAATAGAGTTCCATATTTTCTGAATACAGTCCAAAGTTATAGGTAGTCATTCTTTTTCTAGTGATTTATATTTATCACTTGATACTCTAAACTAGTAACTAAATCTCTCCCCCCTTACATTTAGGTAAGGAGAGAGAGTAATATCAACAACAGCTAATATTTACTGAGTACTCCATGTCCAAAGCTCTATTCATTATGTCATTGAATCCCCTAACACTTCCTGTAAACTGGGTACTATTATTATCTCTATTGTACAGATGAGGAAGCTAAGGTTTAAAAGGTCAGTAACATGCCCAAGGTCAAAGTTATTGGAACTGGGATATAGACCTGAGGTATGAACCTTACTCCGTCTCCACTCAGCTCTTTTATAGCTCCTGGCTGGCGTGACCAGAGAGGATATGGCCCAAAGTAGGGTAGGGACCCTGGTTCTTTCCCATAATATTTAGGCTTTGCTGAATGGAGAGAAGAGTTCTTTGGCCACTGGGAGAAGCTGAAAGTTCTGCCCTTTTGTCTAGGATCACAAAGAAACCAGGAAGCTAGGAGGGCTTCTTACCCACCCACCCAAGGCTCCCAGTTTCAGTCATGTCTCTCCACTTTACTCTGTCCTGGGAAGGTGTAGTGGCAAAAGGCTACTGTCAATTTTGTATGGTCCTATTTGTGGGTTTTTTTGCAGAAACCTTATGCATGGCACTCCATTCTTCATCACATAAGACCTACTACTCTTGAATCCCTCTTTTCAGTTGAGCAGTTCAAAGGACTACAGTGATTGTTTTAGATGCATAAAATACATTATTAATAGTGACAGGAACAATATGAAAATTACCCAATCCTAAATCCCTATGGGAATAGTCTTTTCTCTCACTTTGTAGGTTGCAATTAGCTAGTAAAATATGGAGGACAAGGTGGAAAAGTGTGTTTCAACTCCATCCACACAGCTACAGAGAAGCAAATGTCCCGCAGTGGTGCTGATCCACGGCCAAGCGGCACAATTCTGAGAGGAATCAATTGAGTTATCCTGGCTGCAATCTTTACCAAGTCCATCTCCCTTTGCATACATACATATTCATCACTTTTATCAGAAAATAATCCATTCTGAAGAGGCAGCTGCTTTCTCAATAAATTGTTGTTCCTTAGCAGCTGAATCCAACAGGCTGTTTTTCTCACTTCGGTGAATTTGTTCTGACAACAGTGCATGCCAGTCATTTGCTCTTTTCTTTTCATGATTTGGTTTTATTATTAATCTATTCATTATGCTTATTTCTCTGTCCATTACTTGAGAACCTCAGTGCATATTTACAAGTGCAATAAAAAGAGACAGCCTCAACCATTATAGCATATAGTCTAATAAGCAGTCAAGACATAAAATGATCCTTCTCTCTTCTACCTCTGACTAAAGCTTTGTGGGGCTGTTGGGTTGACTGACCACACCGACTAGCAAGTACAGTATGTCCCAGTCAAATAACCAGATGATGTAATCAATAAATTGGTTCGCTTTATATTCCCTCCACCTAATTAAAATTCAGGGTTAATTGTTCCGTTTAAAAATTATTGAGATATAATTCACATACCATAAAATTCACCCCTTTAAAGTATGCAATTCAGTGGTTTGTAGTATATTCACAAAGTTGTGTAGCCATCACCACTATATAATTCCAGAACAGTTTCATACTCCAAAAGAAATCCATACCTAGTAGCAGTCACTTGCCTTTCTTCTCTTCCTCTTAGCCCCTAGCAACCACTAATCTACTTTCTATCTCTATAAATTTGCTTATTCTGGACTTTTTGTATAAACATAATAATATAATATGTGACTTTCTGTGTCTGGCTTCTTTCACTTAGCATAATGTTTTCAAGGTTCTTCCATGTTTTGGCATGTATCAGTACTTTAACCATTTCTATGGCTGAATAATATTCCTTAGTATGGATATACCACATTTCACTTATCCATTCATCAGTTAATGGACATTTATTTGGATTGTTTTCACATTTTGGATATTATGAATAATCCTAATAGGAACATTTGTCTACAAGTTTTTGTGTGACCATACATTTCATTTCTCTTGGGTACATTCCTAGGAGTGGAATTGCTGGGCCATAACTCTGTATTGAACATTTTGAGAAACTACCAAATTGTTTTCCAAAGTGGCTGCATCATTTTACATTTCCGTCAGCAATGTGCAAGTGTTCTAATTCTTCCACATCTTCACCAACACTTGTTATTACCTTTTTGATTATAGCCATCCTATTAGATGTGATGTAGTATCTCACTGATTGTGCTCATGATTTACTTTTCCATGATGGCTAATGCTGTTGAGCATCTTTACATATGCTTGTTGGCTATTTGCATATCTTCTTTGGAGAAATGTTTATTCAAATTCTTTGTCCAAATGGAAACAGGGCACACTGTATGGGGAAAGGACATGTAGCCCTGGCTTGAATGAGGCAAATACATTTCATGTAACCAAAACGTTTGTATCCCCTAATATCCTGAATTAAAAAAAAAAAAATCGGCCAGGCGCGGTGGCTCACGCCTGTAATCCTAGCACTCTGGGAGGCCGAGGTGGGCGGATCGTTTGAGCTCAGGAGTTCGAGACCAGCCTGAGCAAGAGCGAGACCCCATCTCTACTAAAAATAGAAAGAAATTATATAGACAGCTAAAAATATATATAGAAAAAATTAGCCGGGCATGGTGGCACATGCCTGTAGTCCCAGCTACTCGAGAGGCTGAGACAGGAGGATCCCTTGAGCTCAGGAGTTTGAGGTTGCTGTGAGCTAGGCTGACGCCATGGCACTCACTCTAGCCTGGGCAACAGAGTGAGACTCTGTCTCAAAAAAAAAAAATAAATAAATAAATAAATCCTTTGTCCATTTTTAAATTGGGTTATTTGTTCTTTTATTATTGAGCTTTAAGAGTCATTTATATATTTTTATCAGATATATGATTTGGAAATATTTTCTCTAATTCTGTGGATTGTTCTTTTCACTTTTCTGATAGTATCCTTTGAAACAGAAAAGCTTTTAATTTTTTGGAAGCCTGATTTATGCATTTTTTTCTTTGCTTACTTATGTTTTGCTTTTGGTGTTACATCCAAGAATCAATTGTATGATTCAAGGTCATGAAGATTATATCTATATTTCATTCTTAGAGTTTTTATAGTTTTAGCTCTTATATTTAGGTCTTTGATCCTTTTTTTTTTTTTGCAATAGACAAAGGAGTTTATTTTCTAGCCTGGGCTAGGGTCCAAGGCTCAGAGCACCAACGCAGTGGTCTCTTCACGAGCCAGGACCTTTGATCCTTTTTAAGTTAATTTTTGTGTATGATGTGAGGTAGGTATCAAATGTTATTCTTTTGCATGTGGCTATCCAGTTGTTCCAGTAATATTTGTTGAAAAGACTGTTCTTTCCCTCGTTGAATTATCTTAGGAAGCTTGTTGAAAATCAATTGACCCATAAATGTATGGGCTTATTTCTGGACTCTCAAATCTATATTATGAATTTAAATATCTTGCTTACTGCAGCTTTGTAATAAGTTTTGAAATCAGAAAGTATGAGTCTTCCAGTTATTTTGGGTCACTTGCATTTCCATACTTATTTTAAGATCAGCTTGTCAATTTCTGCAAAAGAGGAAAGCAGCTGGTATTTTGATAGGGATTGTGTTGACTCTATTGATCAACTTGAGGAATATTGCTATCATAACAATATTAATTCTTCTAATTCATGAACAAAGGATGTCTTTCCATTTACTTATGTCTTCTTTAATTTCTTTCATTGACATTCAAGAATAATTCAAAAACTATTCTTATTGAAACAAATAGGTAATGCACAGACATAGAATGAATTTCTCTCCCCCTCCCACTCTCTGTGTGTGTGTGTGTGTGTGTGTGTGTCTGTGTGTATGTGTTTCTCTTACCCTTACATTCTCATTTTTTTCTCTTGGTCTCATTGTAAACTACCAGAAAAACACATTTAAAAAATATTTGAACAAAGTCTTATTGTTAACAACATATTTTGAAAAATAAGCACAATCCTAATAGTAGTCCCAGCACTGGTCACTACTACCAGATACAAACAGCCACTTTCTATTTATTGTGTATCAATTGCACTTCACTATAGAAATACTAACCCTTTTAGGTGTCAATGTAGTCTAATTGGTAGACTTTTATGTTACAATTGGTAAGCAATAGGGCTTAGCTAGCAGATGATCTGTAGCTTTTCTCTCAAACTCACCTGAATATGGAGTCTATTTACTCAATTAATCTTCTTCATTTATAGAATTCTATGAATGTAAAACACACACACACACACACACACACACACACACAGGGTTTAGCCCTGCTAAGAAAAAACAGATGTTTACAAAAACAGAATCTGTTCTCTCAAGAAGGTAATGGTTTGTTTAGAAAGATCCCACACACATACATATTAAACAGTCTGGTAGTGGTGTAGTTGGGCCCATAATGATGATACCAAATGGATGGCCAAAGACCTCAAATGAGAGGTGAGACAAGGAGAAGACTGCACACAGTGATACTTGTGTAGATCCTTGCTTACCACACATTTTCCATCTCACCTAAAAATTTCCATCTGTGTGTTTTTAATTAGGAAAGATGTCTCGACATGGTGAAATGCTCTCTTCCCATATGGTCTTCTTACGGATTGGTCTTCCCTACTGGGTCTTCATGGTCATTGCTCCAGAGATGCCCTTCCCAGCACGTACCGTCACTATTTGTACATACATGCAGCCCTCCGTTACTCCACCATCCTCCTTCTCAGCTCCTTATCATGGTTTGTCAGGGCCTCCTGGAGATGGGGAATCCAACCCAATTCCTGTCGGTCCATGTTAGCAGTGCCTCACTGATTCTAGTACATGTTCCCGTAAGAATTACTTCATATTTTATCCCATATCTTCACCCTTCATGAATAATCTTTTCTCCCATTTCAGACAGAGATCATATAGCATCAATATTTTTACCTATATATATTTCCTACAACCAGTTTCTCATCTTCTGGTTTCAGAGTAAGAATTTTACCTTCTCAAGCACTAACCCCTCAATTTATATACCTCTCCCACTTTGTCAGGAAGCTAATTTCAATAAATAAATTCCTACTCTCTTAATCTTGCTCTTGCTCTTGCTCTCTCGCTCTCTCCACGGACTCCTTTCTTTTTGTCTTCAAAGAAAACAAGACAAAAATAACAAACCACTTTTTTCACCCAGGTACACATTTTAGTCATTTTCCCATTTTTTCCCCTTTTGTTTCCAATTTTTTTTAGTATACAGTTTGGCTCCATTTATTCTCTGTTTACTCATTTACTTCTCAACACCATGTAATCTGGCATCAGATTGCTCTATCTCACCACTATATTGCTCCTCATTCCTTTCTTCAAACTATATCCCATGCTCCTTCTCCTCCTCTATTTCTGTGCGAGGTTAACACAGGGCCCTGCTCTTTTAAGGCTTGTAGACTAACACCCTTTTGGACTGCTTCTGCCAGACATGGAGGTACGGTACTTTGAACTCCTCACTTTCTGCTTTCCTTAAATTTTCAATGAATTCTATAAGCATTTTTCTGAATCTTTTCCTACTTTCATATCTTCCCCTTTTTGACTTCTTAGCTGATTTCCCTTTCTCTTCATAGTCCATGGAGAGGACATCCGCTGTTTTACAGGTCCAGCGTCAATTAAAAGGACTTGTTTTCTTGATTTTTATTTGATGATGTTTTTCAATAGCCACTATCATTGGACAAGCATGTAAAAGTTCATCAGAAACTTAGTAAAGTTTGAAAATTATGTCTATCTATTGTGGGCCACCAGCATTTAAAGAAATTTATTATAATATTTCCTTAAATTTTACTTGTTCTAACTTAAGAGGCTCCAATAAGAACCAAATTGAGATGCAAAGGAAGAAGTTCCTTGCTATCTTTTGGAAATTGAAGTGTTATTATAGATTCTTGAATTTCATGGATTGACTTCTTTTTGACCGCAAACCAAATTAAAGATACACAGGGAAAAAATTTTAACATTCTCTGTAAGTTGTCACTCTCTAGTCTTATTTAGTAAAAGTATATATCAGTGACCTCTGAAGTTTCTTCAACTGCTCCGAATAAAGTCATTGCTGAGCAAAGGGCCCTGTCCACACTTCTCATTTGTAAGCTTCTTTTTTATTCAGCAAATATTAATTGAGCATACCAGAAATGGCTTCAGATGAGAGATGACTTTTGAATTGGATCTTTGAAGAAGTTCACTAGGTGAATAAGGTCTGGGACATAGGTAGGAGAGGATATGAAAAGATATTCAAGGAAGAAGGAAAGAGCATGGACAAAGGCAGAGAATCACAGAAGGATTTCATGCTTGAGAGATTGCAAAGAGTTTGGTGTGGCTGGAATGACGGAGTGTAGAGTGGTGGGAGATTAGGCTGGAGATATACAGCCTGCAGATTAGGTTGCAGTTAGACTGGAAAGCACAACAGGGGAGGGAGTAGTGATTGAGAGGGAGCCCAAGAAAGACTGGCAGTGTTCTATTTTTTAACCTGCCTTGTGATTATACAAGTGTTTGCTTTATGGTAGATTAAGCTGTATTTTGTGTACTTCTGTGTATATGTTATATTACAAGTAAAACTTTTTTTAAGAAGGGAAGGTAGAAAACTCATTAATTTTCTAACATATGATAACTAGACACATTTAGAAATAAAGCGCCTGGAGCAGTTCCTGGCACACAGTAAAAGCTATGAAAGCCATCATTATTTTTTAAAGACAATGTCTGTCTCGTTCCTGGTTTCTAGCTGCCTTTCCTGAACAACTTTAACAATGTCTTCCAGAAATCTTTTGGGCACTTACAAGCACCCACCTCTCTATACTTTGAATTATCAGTGTTGAGGAACATGCTTTATCTTCTCTATCTGTGCATAAACTCTTGAAGTCAGGGTTTGCAAGTGATTCAACACTGTATCTCCCTCAGTTCCTATTCCAGGATTTTTTGTCTAGGTAAAAAATGTTTATAAAGGGAATGAGTAACCTCTTCCTGCTTCCACTCAAGCTGAAGCTGTTGTCAAGGCAGTGTCAAACATAGCATCTGTATCAGAGGCTCATCCCAACGGAGTTTATACCTTGGTGCAAGAGAGCATTACCAGTAGCTGAGTGGACATATTTCTTCCCATCAAGGACTGGCTAAAAAGGGACATATTCCTCTATTTCTTCTGCACTCCTTCTTTCCAACCCACCCTTCAAACATATTTGGACATAATTTTCTTTAAAAAAGCAACCAGTGTAAACTGTGTAGATCCCTGGCCACCTAATATTTTTGATATGAGGCTCATCTTAACCTTAATGTGCATAACATCGGTGAGAATCCCCAGGCAAAAGGGCTAAAGAGCCCTAAGTCTCATTATGTTAGTTTTACCATAAAACTGTTATTGAGGAGGAGATGGAAATAACAGGATACTTTATGAGTGCTCTGGGCTTCTTGAGCTCTCTCATGGTTCCTAATGAGAGCATAATCACAAAATTATTATAGGGAATTTTTTTCTTCAACCAATAAAAATGACACATTTTTCTGAGTCTGAACTAGAAAACAACTTTTGCATGTCCCTGCTGTCATTTACCTGCACATGGTGCAAGCACTTATTTTTGGTTCTTAATGAAGGCACGGAGCTTCTAATTATTTAGGGATGTGATTAAATGAGTTTCCCAGTGACTTGGTGTCGCAGGAGAAATCTTTTAATTTGCATGCTCCTATGGCTGATGTATCTTGCAAACAGTGACTATTTAACAATCCCCATTGCCACTCATTTGCCACTGCTACTCCAACTCATTGACTTTGAAAGTTTTAATAGTGCCCAATGAAACTTTTAATTGCCATTGATTAGCGTTTAGGCTTCCCGAGGCAGGCTGTTAGGGGATACAGCCTGGTTCTGCAAAGAACTGACTACAGAGGGCTTGGATGAAGATCATATGAAGAACAAAGAGTGTCCTCATCTTGGTTTTTCTCCTACGCCCTCTTTTGTCATGAAGGCTTCTCAGTATCTATTTTTGAAGATATGCCCAACTTATTTTTAATTTTTATCTCATCTCCAATGTCTGTTAGAAATTCACAAATAAGAACACAAAAACAAAGAATATCATAACTTCAACCTAAATTCCAACAATATAATTTATAATGTAAAAACTTTAACCTCTACTTTTTCTTGCCCAAGTCTCATTTGCCCTAATTTACCTCTCATCTACTTCAGAGTGAGACCTAATCTCAAAATTTCAATGGGTTCAGCAACTAATGTCAGAACATGAAAAGTCACTGCAACCCTCAATATGAAAATCTTATTGTATTATCTACATTTGATTTGGAATAATTGTGGGTAATGAAACTAATAATCAGAACTAATTTTAGGAAAATCATAGGCAATGTTAATAGAGCAGGAAATAAGTGGAAAAGGAGGTAGAGCCCATGTTTTCCTCAATCAACCAATGGTGAAGCTCCAGATTCAGTAGAATTCTTAGCATCAAGGAAAGAATATTGGAGAAACTGGAAAGATGAGCATGTCAAAAACAAATTTTGGGAGATTTGCGGGAAGATGGCAGACTAGAAGGAGACTGTGCATGCTGATCTCAAGGAGAGGATTGAAAGTTGCAGGTAGATGCCTGCCTACAGATGGGTTTTCTTGGAAAGAACCCGGGAAAACTCTGGAGAAGTGATGGGGACATTCAGAGTGAAGGAGAAGGTGACTGGGCGATATCTTTGGCAAGCTCGAAGGGATCTGTGGGGAGGCATACATACGTGGGGAAGGTCAGGAGGATAGAGCACAGGGGCTCCATGCTTACCCCATGGGCACTGCAGCCCTGGCTGTGAGGGGGCTCTCTTCACCACTGCAGACTTCTGGACTGAACGGGGAGCTGCGTAGAGTGTGTGCAGAGACATGGCACCAGACAGCAGTCATATTAGGGATTGGGTGGCTGCTGATCCTGGGTTTCTGAACTCTCAGGTACAATCCAGACTTGGCTTTGCAGCAGCAGCCTTCACATCACACCCACCAGGCTGGGTAGGGAGCAGGCAGAGCAGATGCCACCCTGTGCCATGCCCTGTGACTGAGAGCCGAGCTCTCCTCTCCCCAGTACACACCTCCCCCCTGACAGTGGAGGTGTGTCAGGCACCACAGGCACCACCTGGGAAGCCTTGGGCCACTGTCCCAGCAGGACCTCGGCTGGGGAGAGCCCCAGCTGTCCAATGGTCCTTACCTGTCTCTGTGGTTCCCTAGACTGCTAGAACCGACCCCTGCATGCGCAGCTTGGCATCTGCAGTCCCTGTGCCACTTGAACAGCCCCCTGCCTAAACAGCTCTGCCTCCATTGTCCTGAGTTCCAGCGCTGAGGCCTTGCTGTACCCGGGCCCAAGGCTTTGCCCTTCTGGCTCCAGAGCTCCCACTGGACCAATGATATCACTCCAAGATTCCAGTGTTGTGCCTGGACCCCAAGATCCCACCCCTGAGTGTCCACTACTGCCACTGGGCATGTGGAACAGCCCTGAGGTCCAGTACTCAGCCAGGGAACCCCCAGCCTTGAGCCACCATTACCCCTGGACCTGGCTTGAGCAAATGTCCACAGCCTGGTCACCCATAACCACTGCCTAGCTAGCCTCACTCAGCTGATACTCTCACCTCCATGGGAGACCCCAGATGGAACAATCCTCCACAGTGCCAGCCTCCATGGAGAGGGGCTTACCCAGCCCCCAAATAGAATTTCCAATGACAATCTGGGGAATAACCTACCACCCCACATGAAGATCATCCAGCACCAGCTTCAACTTCAACAATCACAGGGGAATGGAACAAAACAGAACAACTGCACTACAGGCTCTTAGTGCACCTGCCCCTCCCCTGCTGGGTCAACATTCCAAAGTAGGACACAAAAGCACCATCAAGGGACATTCCTTTCTTCTCACTAAGTAGGAGAGTTCCCAGCAAAAGAGAATAGGTGCTCTGCAAACCTATTAGCCCTGAGTTGAGAGAATAGGATTAGGATGAGAAGAAACCAGCAGAAGAACACTGGCAACATGAAAAGACAAAACAGTTCAAAACCCCCAAGGGATTACATGGAGCTACACTAGTGGACTCCAACCAAAAGGAAATTGTCAAAATGATGGAAATGGAATTCAGATATGGATGGCAAATAAGATGAATGGAATTGAAGAGAAAGTTGAAAACCAACAAATAAGGCAAAAAATATTTCAGGAAATCAATGAAAAAGTTTCAAAAGAGCTAAACAACATAGGAAAGGATATGGTAGAACATAAAGAAATGAAAGAGTCATATAGTGCAGTGGTCCTCAACCTTTTTGACACCAGGGACTGGTTTCATGAAAGACAATTTTTCCATGGACTGGGGTTGGGGAGTTGGGTTGTTGTGGGTGTGGCGGGGGAGGTGGTACAGAGCTTAGGCAATAATACATGGCCTGTTTCCTAACGAGCCATAGACCAGTACTGGGCCATGGTCCAGGGGGTGGGGACCACAGGTATAGAGGATTTCAAAACACAGGAGGAAGCTTCAACAGACTAAACAAAGCAGAGGAAAGAACCTCAGAGGTTAAAGTTAATTCTCTCAAGCTAACCTAGCCATTCAAAGATGCAGAAAAGAAAATAAAAAAGACTGAACGATCACTTAGAGAAATATTAGACTATATAAAGTGAACTAATATATGAATTATAGGTACGCCTGAGGGAGAATAAGAGCAAAAACCATGATCTATACAAGGGAATATTGAGGAAAACTTCCCTGGTATCACCAGAGATTCAGACATCGAGATACAAGATGATCATTGAACACCAGAAAGATTCATAGCAAATAGGACATCTCCAAGACACATAGTCACCAACCTGGCCAAAGTCAAAATGAAGAAGAAAATTCTACAAGCAGCAAGATGAAAGCAACAACTTAGTTACAAAGAAAAACTCATCAGGCTAACTGCAGGCTTCTCAGCAGAGACCTTACAAGCCAGAAGGGATTGGGGCCGCATCTGCAGTCTTCTTAAACAGAACCACTGCCAACCTAGAATTTTGTGTCCTGCAAAACTAAATTTTATAATTAAGAGATATATAAAGACTTTTCTAGATGAGAAAAAAACACTGACAGAATTTGTCACGACCAGACCTGCCCTGCAGGAAATACTTAGAACTTCATTATACATGGAAAAGCAAAATAGATACCCACCAGTGTAAAATCACCCAAAAGCTAAAGCTCACAGTTTATGTAAACAATAGCACAAGAGGGAAAACAAAACAATAAGGTGCTACCCAACATGATGAACAGAACAGCAACCCACATATGAATTCTATAAATCAACGTTAATGGTCTAAATTTTCCACTCAAAAGACATGGGCTTGTGGAATGGATGTAAAAACACAACTCAACTATCTGCTGCTCCAGGAAACACATTTAACCCACAAGGATTCACATAGACTCAAGGTGAAGGGATAGAAAAAAATATTCCATGCACACAGAAACCAAAAGAGAGCAGGTGTAGCCATTCTCAAACCAGATAAAATTGACTTTAAATCAACAATAGTAAAGAAAGACAAAGATGGTCACTATACAGTGGTAAAGGGAGCAATTCAACAAGAAGACATAACAATACTAAATATATATGTACCTAACAAAGGAGCCCCAGATTCATCAAGCAAATTCCATCAGATCTAAGCAAAAAGATAAACAGTAGCATCATAATTGCTGGGGATTTCAACACCCCATTGACAGAGCTGGACAGTTCCTAGAAGCAGAAAATAAATAAAGAAACACTGGGCTTAAATGGGATTCTAGAACAAATGGAACTAACAGACATATACGGAACATGCTACCCCAAAACTACCAAATATACATTCTTCTCATCAGCATACAGGGCATTCTCCAAGACTGATCATATCTTAGGACATAAAATATGTCTCAACAAATTTAAAAAAATCAAAATCATACCATGTATTTTCTCAAACCACAGTGGAATAAAGCTAGAACAAAGTCATGGAAATGAAACAACCTGCTACTAATGATTCTTGGGTCAATGAGGAAATTAAGATGGAAATCAAAAGATTCCTCAAAATGAATGACAAAGGGGACATAAGCTATCAAAATATATGAGACTCAGCAAAAGCAGTCCCAAGAGGAAAATTCATAGCCTTAAATGCCTTCATCAAAAAGACAGAAAGATTTCAAATTAAAAACCTAATGTCATATCTCAACAAACTAAAAAAGGAAGAGCAAACCAAACCCAAAACCAGCAGAAGAAAAGAAATAACAAAGCTCAGGAAAAAAATTAGAAAGGATCAATGAAACAAAAAGTTTTGTTTTGTTCTTTGAGAAAATGAAACAAAAAGTTTTGTTCTTTGAGAAGATAAACACAATTGATGGATTTCTTGCTAGACTAACTAGGAAGAAAAGAGAGAGGACACAAATCTCAATCAGAAATGAAAAAGGAGATATTACAACTGATACCATAGAAATACAAAATATCACCTGTGAATACCATGAAAATACACACATAAACTAGAAAACACAGAAGAATAGGACAAATTCCTGGAAACACAAACCTCCTAAGACTTAGGAAGAAATAGAACTCATGAACCCACTAGTAATGAGCAGCAAGATCAAAGCAGTAACAGAAAATCTCCCAACAAAAATAAGCCCTGGACCAGAGAGATTCACAGCTGAATTCTACCAGACCTACAAGGAAGACGTATCCTAGAGAAATTATTCCATAACATTGAGAAGGAAGGAATCATCTCTAACTCATTCTATGAAGCCCCAGTATCACCTTGATACCAAGGCCAGAAAAGGACCCAACAAGAACAGCAAAAAAGAAAACTACAGACCAATATTGCTTATGAATATAGATGAAAAAATTTTCAATAAAATACTAACAAATTGAATTCAACAGAATATCAGTGGGTTTCATCCCAGGGATTCAAGGATTGTTCATAATATGTAAATCAATAAATGTGACTCATCACATAAACAAAAGCAAAAACAAAGATCATACGGTCACCTCATTAGATGCAGGAAACACATTTGACAAAATCCAGCACCGTTTCATGATAAAAAGACTAAACAAACTAGGCATAGAAGGAACATATCTCAAAATTTTAAAAGCCATATATAACAAACCACCAGCCAACAACATGCTGAACAGGGAAAAGTTGAAAGCATTCTCCCTAAGAACTGGAACAAGACAAGGGTGCCCACTGTTACTGTTTCTGTTTAACATAGTACTGGAAGTCCTAGCCAGAGAAATCAGATAAGAGAAAGAAATAAAGGGTATCCAAATTGGGAAGCAGGAGGTCAAACTATTGCTTTTTGCTGATGATATGATCTCGTATATAGAAAATTCCAAAAACTCCACCAAAAGACTCCAGAATTGATTAAATAAATTCAGCAAAGGGTTACAAAATTCAGGTTACAAAATCAACATATACAAATCAGTAGCATTTCTATATACTAATAACAATCAAGCTGAGAGTCAAGTCAAAGACTGAATACCATTCACAATAGCTATAAAGAAAATAAAATACTTAAGAGTATACTTAACCAACGAGGTGAAAGATCTCTACAAGGACAACTATGAAACACTGAGGAAAGAAATTACAGATGACAAAAACAAATGGCAAAAACATATCATGCTTATGGATTGGTAGAATCAACATGTTAAAATGTCCACACTGCCTAAAGTGATTTACAGATTCAATGCAATACCCATCAAAATATCAATGTCATATTTCCCATATTAGAAAAAATAATTCTGTGCTTCATTTGGACCAAAAAACAGCTCAAATAGCCAAAGCAATCGTAAACAAAAATAATTAATGTGGAGGCATATCACCTGACTTTAAATTAATCTATAAAGCTATAGTAATAAAAACAGCATGGTATTGGTACAAAAATGAGACAAAGAACAATAGAACAGAACAGAGAAGCCAAATGTAAAGTCACCTGTCTATAACCAACTGATCTTCAGAGCAGTCAACCACATACACTGGTGAAAGGAAGCCCTATTCAATAAATGGTGCTGGGGAAATTGTATAGCTACATGCAGAAGAATAAAACAAGACCCCTAGCTCTCATGATTTATAAAAATTAGTTCAAGATAGATAACAGACTTAAATGTAAGGCATGAAACCATAAAAATTCTAGAAGAAAATGTAGGAAAAACTCCCTTGGACATCAGCCTAGGCAAAGAATTTATGACCAAGACCTCAAAGGCAATTACAGCAACAACAAAAATAAATAAATAGGACTAGATTAAATTAAAAAGATTCTGCACAGCAGAGGCAATAATCAACAGAGTAAATAGACAACCTACAGAATGGGAGAAAATATTCACAAACTATATATCCAATAAAGGGATAATACCTAGAATCTATAAATAACTCATGCAAATCAGCAATAAAAAAACCAAACCACCCCATTAAGAAATATGCAAAAGACATGAACAAAAGTTTTTCGGAAGAAGATAGACAAATGGCCAAAAAACATATGAAAAAATTCTCAACGTCACTAAGCATCAGGGAAATGCAAATTAAAATCACAATGAGAAAACCTTACACCTGTCTGAATGGCTATTAATAAAAAGTCAAAAAACAATAGATGCTGGCATAGATGCAGAGAGAAAGGAACACTAACTTACACATTGTTGGTGGGACTGCAAATTAGTATAACCTTTATGGAAAACAGTGTGGAGATTTCTCAAAGAAATAAATATAGGCTTACCATTTGACCCAGCAATCCCACTACTGGGTATCTACCCAAAGGAAAAGAGGTCATTTTATCAACAAGACCCCTGCATTCAAATGTTTATTGTGGACTCCACCTAAGTGCCTATCAATTCTTGAGTGGATTAACAAAATGTGGTGTATATATACACCATGAAGTACTACTCAGCCATAAAAAGGAATGACTTAATGTCTTTTGCAACAATTTGGATGGAACTGGAGACCACTCTTCTAAGTGAAGCATCCTAGAAATAGAAAAACAAACACCACATGTATTCTCTAATAATTTAGAATTAATTGATGAGCCATGGGCACAGAGAGAAGTGAAAGTAATTGGAAATCAAGAAGGAGGGAGGGGAGAGGTGGAAAGGGGTAAAAACCTACCTACCTAACAGGTACAAGAAACACTATTCAGGTGACCGGCATACTAGTAGCCCTGACTTAAGCATTATAAAAGCTATCCATGTAACAAAAACATTTGTACCCCTTAATATTTCGAAATTTTAAAAAAGTAAATTAAAATAAATTTTGGCAGGATCTATGGATACAGGGAAATGAAAAAAAGAACTAGATTCTTCCTGATTTAGAGAGCTTGACTCATTATAGATATGATCACTGCACTTATCATTTGGGGGGATTCTTTCAACTTTTTATGGTGATGTAGTTTCTATTGTGTTTTTCTGAATAATAAGATTTGTTCTGTATTCTTTCTCATTTGTCCTTTAAGAGAGCTGGAAATAATTCAATTAAACATTTTGGGGGAAGTTCAGTATATTCATTTTAAATTACTAATCAAAAATTCATCTACTATTTTTTCTTTTGTCTTTTATTTTATTTATTTTTTTTTTTGTTGTTGAGACAGAGTCTCACTTTGCTGCCCGGGCTAGAGTGAGTGCCGTGGCGTCAGCTTAGCTCACAGCAACCTCAAACTCCTGGGCTCAAGCGATCCTACTGCCTCAGCCTCCCGAGTAGCTGGGACTACAGGCATGCGCCACTATGCCCGGCTAATTTTTTCTATATAGATTTTTAGGTGTCCATATAATGTCTTTCTATTATTAGTAGAGACGGGGTCTCGCTCAGGCTGGTCTCGAACTCCTGACCTTGAGCAATCCACCCGCCTCGGCCTCCCAGAGTGCTAGGATTACAGGCGTGAGCCACCGCGCCCGGCCTCTTTTGTCTTTTAGTTCCTTCATTAGTTAATTTCAATGAATGTTTATGGAATCACTGATTATGTATTCCCTGAGCACAGAAACCATCTGGTTACTGGTAGCATTTTTGGGGTACTATTTGGAACAGATCTTTTCTAGTATTTCAGGCCTTGATCTATCAATTTGTTGTAATTAATAGTGCCCTTTACAAATCAGTTTACCTCTAGCCCATCATGTACCATGTGCACTTTTTTCTTTTAAGGCTAAAACTACCTAGTTCATGGAATGACTTTTACTGTGCTAGGTGAATTTTTCCAGGCTGGAGACCACCTGTTGTTTCTCCTTTTTCATCTCCATTTTTGTATTTGTTTTTCTTCTACTTTAAAAAAGGAGCACATCTCTCACTCACCCCAAATCTAAATGAACTCATTCATTGCCTCAGGTGTCAAACCAAGGGACAAGTTACAATATTGACTTAAGAAAAGCCTCATTTTCAAGGCACCTCAGTGTGGCTGTCTTTCTCATTTTTTCACATAGTTCTGTAAAAGGAGAAGCTGCACATTAGAAATGATAGCATTTTGACCCACGTAGGGTATTCTAAATTTAGATATATTACAGATGCAGCAGAAGTGACGATTATTCTTCAACATCATCTCATCTCTTCTACTCCCTAACCAAGAACACAGCATCAGAAAGAAATAGCAAAGGCAGCAAGGCCTTATTTCATTCTTGGAAAGTCTCTATATTTTGTGTGTATTTATTTCTTTATCCATCTTAGAATAAAAAATTAGCAGGTGGATGATCATAATGGAGATGCGTAATAATATGTTTCTTTAAATTAAAAAAATGCAGTCACATTTTTTTGCGATTTGGCTGATGGATTTGACAACGAGAGCTGGCTTTGTCAGTTAGATTGTGTAGTGGATATTTACCATAAATTGAATGAGGGGGGTATCAAATCACAGATAAAAGCATATGATGAAATAAAAACATTTTATAAAAAAAATTGCATTGCACATATGTATTAAAATGAACAGTAATTTGATTTGCTGAGCCCTTTCTGAGTCTACTGAGTAAAGTAAGTACCTCTAAGTGGAAGAATAACAGGCATAAATAATAACAATTTGACAAGTCTTGGTAAAGCCTTTTTGGGATACTTCCCAGAAAATGAGAAAGTGAATGACTGTAATGAATAGGTAACAAATCAATTTATAAGTCAGGTGGTTTCCAATTCTTTGATTTCAACAAAATTTAGGAAGTAGCTGATATATTTTAATATTAGATAGATATATTTTAATATTATTGATTATACAATACTATGTGATTTTGGCATATAGCTCAGAAGGAGTTAAAAGAATTGAATGACAGTGGTACAGCAAAACTCTTTCCATTTCCAGTTGCTTATTTCACTTGAGCTTAGTTGCTTAGTTGCTTAGCACTCAAAGTTATGGAAAAAAGTAGAAGTAAAATTGATGACAAACCCTATTTCATTCTACCAATAAGTAATATTGGTACCTGAACCAACTTTTTTTTAAGACACTCATTTCCAATGAAATTCTATAGTTAACAATATTTTTCAAGATTTGGAATAAATTTAATGTGGTTTTGATCAATTGTGCACCACTATTGTTTATGATAATAAGTCAATCCATAAGAAATTTTTTAATACTTAGGGCTTTATGATAATGAGAAATTTTTAAAATTTAATTTCATCTAGTTACTGGTAGCATTTTTGGGATATTCTTTGGAACAGATCTTTGTAAGTTATTATTTATAATGTTATATTATATAAATTATTATAATTTTATATTTAAAATGTATTACATTTATATAAAATTCTTGAAAAATACAAATGTAATGAGAAAGTTAAATAATGCAAATTTCCAACTCTTTAAGAAGAGCATGTTCTTATAGTTTTTAAAATGAGTGGTGGTAGCAATCAAATTGTTATTTAGATTCCAATGAAAAATTTAAAGTAGTGATGTACCCATTTTAAGTAAATATGCCAGTAGTTATGATAACCCCCCAAATTACATTCTTTGTAGCCTTTTAAAGTTAGGATCAAAAATTTTAGATATTACTTAAAAATGTGGATGGTGTGGTATATATTTTCAATAAGTACCTAAGAGGCTATAGGAGGAAAAAAAATGTTTGAGGATCACTGCCCCTTTCCTGAAGGTGTGTTTATCTGTCACAATCATCTTAGCTGAAACAAAATTATCTAGTGAGAATTACTTAAAATTACTAGTGTATTGATGAGTTGGGAGAGATGATCTCAAATGTTGGCTTGATTCCTCATTAAAAACATGACCCAAGGATAATTACTTAATCTTTCTAAGCCTTGCATCCTACTTCAAAGAGAAACTAGAGGCTATTAATGAGAGATTTCCTCACTTTCCTCCCTGGCCTGCCAGCTGGTTGACCACATCAACACTCCAAGGAAGAGGGGTCTTTCCTGTCTAAGGCTGATCCCCACCTCCTGTGCTCCAGATTTAACCAATTCTTGTCTTTCTCGGGAACTCTGCTCTGTCAATTATTCTTCCCCATCTCTCTTCCCTTCAATCATTGCCACTGTATTGGGTTTTTCCATTCAGCATTTCATAAGCACAAATCTCTACCATATTAAAATTGGAAAAACAATGTGGGGAAGGAGGGCATTCTCATAATTTGTTACAGGGAGTGTAAATTGATATTTCCTTTCTGTAGGGCAAGTTAATAACAAGAATCAAAGGCTTTAGAAATGGATGCGTAATTTGGTTTATCAATTTGAATTGTAGATCTTTATCCCTAGGAAATAGTCTAGCATCTGTGCTTGTATGCATGCCCGTTTTACAGGGATGTTCATCACAGCAGTATGTATAATAAGGAAAACTTAGAAGCAGCTTAAGTACTCAACAATAGAAGATTTGTTACATTAATTATAATATATGACATTTAAAGTCAAAGTGTTGAAAAATATAATTAAATGAGGAAATGTTTACATTCGTGGATAACTAACATTAGAAAAATAGGGGTTGGGTCAGGAGCAGTGGCTCATGCCTGTAATCCTAGCACTCCGTGAGGCCAAGATGGGAGGACTGCTTGAGGCCAGGAGTTCAAGACCAGCCTGAGCAAGAGCAAGACCCCATCTTTACAAAAATAGAAAAAATTAGCCAGGCATAGTGGCACGCACCTGTAGTTCCAGCTACTTGGGAGGCTGAGGCAGGAGAATCGCTTGAGCCCAGGAGTTTGAGGTTGCAGTGAGCTGTGTGTACTCTAACCAGGGTGATAGAGAGAGACTTTGTCTCAAAAAAAAATTATATATAGGGGTTGGGTGCAGTGGCTCACACCTGTAATCCCAGCACTTTGTGAAGCCAAAGCAAGAGGATCACTTGAGCCCAGACATTAGAGACCAACCTGAGCAACATATTGAGATCCTGCCTAAAAAAAAAAAGAGAAAATTATATATATGTATGAAATTTCATATATATATATTTCATGAAATCATGTATGTGCATGGGAAGGCTATATACAATGGGATGTTAAAAAGTTTCTGGAAAATGGAATTAAAAGATAAAAATAAAAATTATACACTTTATTTCTCAACATAAATTCAAGACTCAAGTGATGATTCCAGCCGTTTAGTCCATCCTTAAAGAACTGAGGGTCCTGGGAATTTAACCATGGTCAATGAAGTCTTTTTGATACTATTAACTGAAAAAAAATGAATGCCCTTTACAGATTTTTTTTTATATGAGCAAACACAAAGAAGTCAGAAGGAGCCAAATCAGGACTGTGTGGTGGATGCCTAATGATTTCTCACTGAAACTCACAAAATGGCCCTTGTTTGTTGAAAGGAATGAGCAGGAGCATTATGCTAGTGGAAAAGGACTTTCTGGTGAAACTGTCCCAGGTGTTTTTTGGTTTTGTTTTGTTTTGTTTTTGCTAAAGCTTAGGTTAACTTTCTCAAAACACTCTCATGATAAACAGATGTTAATAAGCAAAATGTCTTGAGCATCCCCAAAACTGTTGCTATGACCTTTGCTCTTGACCAATCCTCTTTTGCTTTGACTGGACACCTCTACCTCTTGGTAGCCATTGCTTTGATTGTGCTTTGTCTTCAGGATCATGCTGGTAAAGCCATGTTTCATCTCCTGTTACAATTCTTTTTTTAATTTTATTTATTTATTTTTATTTCAGCATATTACAGGGGTACAAATGTTTAGGTTACAATTCTTTGAAGAAATGCTTCAGGATCTTGATCCCACTTGTTTAAAAATTCCATTGAAAGCTCTGCTCTTGTCTACAGCCAATCTGGGTGCAACAGTTTTGGTACCCATCGAGTGGAAACTGTGCCCAACTTCTCATTTTTCAGTCAGAATTTGATTTGTAAGCTGAATCAATTGAGGTGTCTGTGGTCCTGACTATTGTTTGTGCTAGTAATTGCCAGTCCTCTTCAATTAGGGCACAAATAAGACAATTTTTTTCCCCCAAATATTGACGTGGATGGTCTGCTGCTGTGGGCTTCATCTTCAACATCATCTCATCCCTTCTTAAAACAAGTTTTCCATTTGTAAACTACTGATTTCTTCAGGGCATTGTCCCTGTAAACTTTTCATAAAGCATCGATGATTTCACCATTCTTCCATCCAAGCTTCACCATAAATTTGAAGTTTTTTCTTGCTTCAATTTTAGCAGAATTTTTAATTTTCTTGCTTCCATTTAGCAGAATTTTGCTCCAATGGCGGCTCTTTTCAAAATGACGTCTTATCCTTCTTAGTACCTCAAACTAGATACTGTTCAGATATGTTATTTTAATATAACAGGTTAGTACAAATATATACTGGTGCAAAAAAAATTTAAATCTATGCATAGTTTTTTCCATAATGCAAATTTTCCATGAATTTTTTGAAGACTGCTTGTATATCTTCCAATAGTTACCTCACTCTGGGTATAGAATAGGAAGATTTTTCTTTTTGTGTTTTACTATATTTTATATTTTATTTACTACAATTAATATATATTGATTTTTATTTAACTTTTAATTTATTTCTCTGTAGCTGACATGCACAAAAGAAAAGAAACTGCAAGAGCCAGGGTGGTGATGGAGCAGACATTAGCGGGTGAAAAATTTCAACAAATTTCTAGAAGTGAGATAGCAGGGTTTTGATCTAGAATAACATATTTTCTGATCCCTTTATGCCAATGGCATTCAAAAAAATTTTGTTTGCAGACCACTTAACTAGGACAAAATGTGTGACACCCCATCTATCTCATTTACTGAAGGAAAAAGAACTTGCTAATAACAGATTTGAAAAGAACAAAAGAAACAGGCTGCTGTAAGTACTTTGTTAGCAGCATTATAAATTAATTATTATTTATTTTATAAGTATAGAATATGCTTATAAAACAAGGCCCTGGAGATTTTTAAATTAGCTAAAAATTATATTATGCTTACATTAATGTATACTATACCTTTTTTAAATGGCAGAAATTTATAGGTAACATATCATCAGTGAAGACTAACTGTACTAATGGTTTTGAGTTATATATGTACTTATTTAACAATAAGAAAATGGATGGTACATGCTTTTTTTATTACTTTTAATATTAAAAAGTTATTTTCACATGAAACATATATACATATAATTAGGAAAAGTTTAAACAAAGTTTGTCAGAGATTTATAAAAAACCTGTGTCATGAAAATTCCAGAAATTTCAATGTACTCCATGTTATTTTTTTCTTCAGAGTGAACTGTAGTGATTTTCAAACATGTTTGCAGTCAAAAAATTTTCACTAAATTTCTTCAGGAAATTTGTCATGCATTCTAATTGCTTTTGTTGAAAACTTTTGAAATTTGGGATGGTTTGGGATTCTCAAGCTCCCCTTGTGTGCAGTTTATATCTCTAACCCCTATGGTATTATATATTCCTGCATATAAACTGCAGGTTCTAAATAAATAGTGATAGCTCCATCATTTTAAAGAGAAAAACACAGAACTCGAGTCCTTCCTCCCCAAAGAAGAACCCGTGTATATAACTGGGAGTTCTTTTTTTATTTTTTTGGAGACAGGGTCTTGCTCTGTTATATAGGCTGGAGTGCAGTGGCATCATCATAGCTCACTGAACTTCAACCCTTGGGTTCAAGCGATCTTCCTGCCTCAGCCTCCTAAGTAGCTGGGACTACAAGTGCACACCTACATGCCTGGCTAATTTTTTAATTTTTTTGTAAAGATAGGGTTTTGCTGTGGTACTCAGGCTGGTCTCAAACTCCTGGCTTCAAATGATTCTCCTGCCTTAGCCTAGAAAAGTGCTAGAATTACAGGCATGAGCCACTGTGTCTGGCCAATAACTGGGAGTTCTTTGAATTAACTGTTATATAGAATACAATGTTTATTAAAAGGTAAGTAATAAAAGTGTTCACTGTAGAGGTCAAGGCCCTTGGCCTCCCAAAGGTTCACTAAAAAAATCACTGACATGAGGCAGATTGATTAATAGCAGAAAAAGCAAACAAATTTATTTAATGTGTACATATGGGAGCCTTCAGAATGAAGACCCAAAGATACAGAGGAAATTGTCTATTTTTATGCTACATTCAACCAAGTATGGATAGCTGTCCAAATGACTAGACAAAAAGGGTATGTTCAAATGCTAAGAGACCAAGTGGGAAAACCCAACATGGCCTGCCTGTCTGGATTCTTCTTGGCCTGTCTGAGTACACATTCCTTCTTTCTGTGTATGAGACAGGACCCTCTCTGGAATGGAGGTGTTATCACCTACAGTCAAACAAGGTAGGTCAGGTAATTTCTTTACGGCCAGTTTTTACAGATAGGGCAGAGGGAAATGGAGTAATATTTTTAGGTTTTATGGTTGGCTTTGGTGAAAAAAGTGTTCTGGTTTCCATGGCCCACCTTGGGGAAGAGGGATTCTAGTTTCTATTACTAGCCTCAGGAGGGAATGAGACTGGGAGATAGGAGGGCAAGGGAAGGTGAGAGAAAAACTTTTGTTTCTGAGGCTGCCGCTGAGGCCTTCATTTTGGGGTATTGTTTTCTGAGCCCCAATGTAACTGAAACTTAATATATATTATTAAAATTCAGTAGTAACTACAGTGATTATTTAGATTATTAGACCCACAAAGGTTTTTTTTCACTGACATTGCTTAAAATTCTTGACATATAACAAAAGCAAATGTCCATCAGTTTTATTACTGCTTTAAATTCTCCACAGTCAATACCACCCCTTAGTGCATGTCACCAGGTTAGACCACTGTTCCTGCCACAAATATGTGGAAATTAAGTAACACACTCTTAAATGACCAGTGCGTCAAAAAAGAATTCACAAGGGAAATTAGAAAAATACCTTGAGATAAATGAAAATGCAAATAAAACATATCAAAATTTATGGAATGCAGCAAAAGCAGGACTAAGAGAGAAATTTTAGCTATAAATGCATACATTAAAAAAGAAGAAAGATATCAGATCAAGAATCTAACTCCACATCTTAGGGAACTGGAAAAAGAAGAGCAAACTAAACCCAAGCATGAAGAAAGAAGAAAATTTACCCAAAATGATCTACAGATTCAAAGTAGTACCTATCAAAATCCCCAGGGTCTTTTACAGAAATAGAAAAAAAAAAAATCCTAAAATTCATATGGAATTGCACTGTGTCCCAAACAGCCAAAACAATCTCAAAAAAAGAAGAACAAATTTAGAGGACTCATACATCCTTATTTTAAAATTTACTGGAAAGCTACAGTAAACAAGAATAAGGATAGACATATGGACCAATGCAATAGAATAGAAAGTCTAGAAATAAATCCCTGTAGATATGGTCAAATGATTTTCAACAAGGGTACCAAGATTATTTGATGGGGGAAGGATGGTCTTTTCAACAAATGGTGTTAGGAAAACTGGATACCAACATGCAAAAGAATGAAGTTGGACCCTTCCCTTAAACTATGCACAAACATTAACTTAAAATAGATCAAACACCTAAATATAAGACTTAAAACTATAAAACTCTTAGAAGAAAACATAGGAATAAATCCTTATGACATTGGATTTGGTAATGAATTCTTAGATATGACACCAAAAGCACAGGGAGAAAAGAAAAACTAGATAAATTGGACTTCAAAAAAATAAAAGCTTTTGTGCATCCAAAGACTACCCACAGAGTGAAACTAAAACCCCCAGAATGAAAGAAAATATTTGTAAATCATAAGTCTAATAAGAGATTGCTATGGTATCCATGTATCTCCTTAAAATGCATAAGTTGAAATCCTAACCCCCAAGAGGATGATATTAAGAAGTAGGGCCTTCAGGAGGTAATTAGGTCATGAGGGTGAAGCCTTCATGAATGTGATTAGTGCCCTTATAAAAGAGTCCTGAGGGAGCTTGTTTGCCTCTTCTGCCAAGTGCCCTCAGTGAACCAGTAAGCAGGCCCTCTCCAAACACCCAACCTGTGGATGCCTTGATCTTGAACTTCAAAGCCTCCAGAATGATGAGAAATAAATTTCTATTGTTTATAAGCCACCAGATTTGTTGTGTATTTTTTACCACAATAAAAAATATTTTAAAACAGTCTCTATAATAGAGTACTGACTCTTAAATAAATGGACTGTTTCAGACTGATACTGTAAAGGCAACTTTTGAAGTAGCTGGATTGGCAATTGCTATTCGTGGCTTGACATTTGTAAAAGGGTACAGACTAGAAGACTACCTGCGATGTTGGAGCAAGATGTGAAGGAAAACTGCTCATCTACCCAGCAGGGACCTGCTATGTAAACCTCTCCTAAACCAAGCCCTCAGTTGCAATGAGGTAGCAAATTTCTCTAAGACCCCCAAGGTGGAGAAGGAGCATGGGAAAGGAAGGCCAAAAGGGAAGGGCTGTAAGCAAAGCCTGGGGAGCCCCAGCCTGTGGTCTAGGCTAGAGGGGCACAAGCATTCCAGCTGAGGAACTGGGCCCAGAACCACCCAAAGTGGTTTCTCAGACCTTGTTTCTAGCAATAAATTCTTTTAATGAAGAAGCCTTATGCAGAATTCTAGGATATAATACAGATAGCCGAAGAGGGGCCCCACCCCCTCCTTTGCTATCTCATTGTCTTAGAACTTGGGCCTGGGAACACAGTTTGAGAGACCTTCTACTAACTAATGATTAGCATAAATTTAAATGTTTTCTTTGACTTTTCCTTCAGTAAAAATGTGGGTTGTCAGTGCAAATGCTTAGCCAAGCATTTGTAGAGTAGTTAATTAGTGAATATCATATTCTTATTATTTCAATGGTGGTTTTTATTAAAAGTCTAATTAACTCATGGGTTCTGGGCACTTTTGAAGAGATCTCACAGTTGCCACAGATGCCTCATCACTAGCTCACATTTGATGGAAGCACGATGAGGGTGCTGGACGGGACTGGGGTCGGGAGACCCAGATCCTGGTGCTGGATTGTGGATTCACTGGCCACATGTCTTGAGAAGCCACTGGACCTCAATTTCTCCATCTCTAAATTAAAATAATTGGATTAGATATCTCTAGCCCCAGCTCTGATATTATGTGATTATATCTGTTGTTCTAGATCTACATAGGCCACATTACACGGTGTCAGTGAACTCATCCCGGGTACTCTGTGTGCCACAGATATACCAATGATGATGAAATGTGGTAAGATCACAAGAAAGACCAATGAACTATGTGTTCAGGTGGTTAGAACAGGAACTGACACAAAGAAACCCTCATGGCCCTCACCAGAACAGTATTCAGAATTACAAGCCGCATGCATGTTTTTAGGAGGAAAAAAAGTTCACAATAAAAATGTTATGAGATTCACTGGTAGAACTTATCATAGACAGAGATACCTCTATTACCCCAGAATGAGCTGCTCAACATAAATTAATTTTCTATCTATCAAAAGATTATTCCTTCCCATGCCAAAGTATTTTAAATTTCTAATGTTTTTCTGGATGGTCTTGTAAAATAGTCTCAGATATTTTGCTGCTTTCTTAAGCAACACAGGTTAAATACAATTTAATAATTTGTTGACAGCTGAGGGTTATCTCTTTGGGAAAAAAAATCCTTTGTTATGATACAGTAATGTCCATAATGGCCGTCAAGCTACATAAGAGGTGTTTCTTTGTTGAGTGGCTTAAATTGCTCTACTTTTTTTTTTTTTTTTTTTTTTTGTTGAGACAGAGTCTCACTTTGTTGCCCAGGCTAGAGTGAGTGCCGTGGCGTCAGCTTAGCTCACAGCAACCTCAAACTCCTGGGCTCAAGCAATCCTACTGCCTCAGCCTCCCGAGTAGCTGGGACTACAGGCATGCGACACTATGCCCGGCTAATTTTTTCTATATAGATTTTTAGTTGTCCATATAATGTCTTTCTATTTTTAGTAGAGACGGGGTCTCGCTCTTGCTCAGGCTGGTCTCGAACTCCTGACCTCGAGCGATCCACCCGACTCGGCCTCCCAGAGTGCTAGGATTACAGGCGTGAGCCACCACGCCCGGCCTGCTCTACTTTTTAAAAGAGTTGTCCTCTGTTTTAAAAGTTTTTTTGGCTCTTACTTTGTTGCCAGACTCTTAGCTGTTGCTTGTGTCGGCCAGGGCCCTTGCAACCGGCAGCGTCTGCATTTCTTGTCAGCTCTTAGCATCTTTTCTTTGGTGGGGGTGGGGTGGGAATGGGACGATCTGGCATTCGGGTATTTCCATTGTCTTTTTTGTTTTTTTTATTACTTCTGTTTCCCAAGTACATTATGGATATATGAAGTTATTGGGAAACTAATTTCCAGAGAAATAATATGTAATTGAGATTCCATGATGTTTCTGTTTCTTTTCTAATGCCAAGAAAAGTGAGGAAGATAACCCAGCTGTGAGTAGGGTGTGCAACACACACACACACACATATAAATATACAGATACCTTGTACATATTATATATTTGGTATCTTTTGTATCTTGACATAAAAGAGGCAAAAACAACTTGAGGTACATTTTAGAGAAGCTAAAGAAAATCAAAGTTTCATGAGTGGAATGATTTTTCTATTGATTTCCAGTTCCTTGCAGCCTCTGGATATCTTGTTAAGGGCACCCGTGAATCACCAGGAACAGGCACCAGCTGTCTTTTCTAACAGAGCTACTACAGTTAGATGAGGCTGCAGGGGAGATGCAGTATTCTAGGACAGACAAAATGTCAGAGGGTGATTAAAGGCAACGTTCCCTTCTAATTTTTAGATGAATAAAGTAGCTGTAGAGGAAACAAGCTGCATTCAAACCCAGTCCTGCCTGACTCCTAAGTTTGCGTGCTTTTGACACAAACATGTGACCTCCGCAGACAACATGCACATCCTATGTGACTCATGGCTCAAAGTCTTCCTGGAAGTTCAGTCCTTGGCTGAGCTCCTAGACACACACACTTTCTTCTTCCAAGAGTCAGAGAAGTGTGGCCAAGTCTCTTTTGCAGTAATTCTAGAGTTAAGAATCAATCCACAGCAACATCAGTGTGGGTAACCTAAACAGGGCAAAGATGACCAGCTTGGCTTGCAGCTTAGACCAAAAAAAAAAAAAAAAAAAGAAAACAAACAAAATTCCTACGTCTATGGCTTCTATTGATAAGCTAAAAAGTGAGAATTCCATCACCTGTTGTTTTGTACATAATTCTATATGTTTTCCCTCATTCAGTTGTTTGCACTGAGAAGTTGACTTAACATAAAGTCATAACAAACTCAGTGACAGTGAATTTTGAGAGGCTTATTTCCAGATAATTTACTGCCAAATTAACACAGAACAGTTAATCACTTTTAATGTCTCTTTTCATACATCTATTTTCATCAAAAAGGTCCTTTCTGTTTAACTACTCTGACCTAAATCTTTAGAATGAATATTGCTGCCATCACAGATCCCTCCTGGGGAAGGAATATAATGGGAGTGAAAAGCGCCACATTAAAAATAGCATGGAGAAATACGTAAGGGAGAATGCAGAGGTAAATGTGATATAATATCCTTTATTTCACTTGGAAAATCACTCAGGCAATTTGTGTACATGATATCAGGGCTCTCAAAAATAATTTTCCCCACAACCGTGGGTCAAAACAGCCCACGTGATTTGTTTACATGATGGTATGATTAGAACAACCCATACATACTTTATGACCTTTGCTGATTGTACAACTTTGTAAATAAACCATTCCGAAAACACATACTATTCCTCTACACTCACACAGAACACTTCTGACATCAGATATATGGGGTTTTTTCCACACCTAATCAATTCTCTGACACCAGACGGGCATCCTACAACTAAATTAAATTATGACACCGTCCACCTGGAATTACCATCAGAACCCCCTACAGGTTAAGGGCTCAGACCCACGAGCCTGCCTCCATTTCAGATGCCAGTCACAAGTGTAGGCCTCCCATCCTTCTGACCAGCTGGCTATAAATCAGGAGTTCCTACAATCCCCTCCTCAGGTTCAACGGTTTGCTAGAATGGCTCATAGAATTCAGAAACACTTTACTTATGTTAACCAGTATTTTATACAGGATACAACTCAGGAACAGCCATGACGAAAGGCAAGGTATGGAGCAAGGTATGAAGCAGAGGGTGCCTGGAGCTTCCGTGCCCTCTCTGGGTGTCCTGCCCTCGCAGTACCTTGAAGTGTTCACCACTACAGACATTCATCAAATCTCGTTCTTCCAGAGTTTTTAGAGACCTTGATCTCCAGCGCCACCTCCCGCTTCCCAGAGCTTGGTAAGTGGAGCTAAAAGTTTCAACCCTCTAATTACTCAGTCTTTCTAGTGACTGTTCCCATCCTGAGACTATCTAGGGGGCCCCACCCTAAGTCATCGCATTAGCATAAACTCAGGTATAATCAAAATGGGCTCATTATGAATAACAAAAGACATTCCTATCACTCAGGATATTCCAAGGGATTTAGGAGCTCTGAGCCAGGAACCTGGGACAAAGACCAAATATATTTCTTATTATACCACCACCATTTTGATCATAAACTTTGTGATAGAACAATTTTTAGAAGAGTCAGCTCAGGACAACTAGAGATCTAGTGATGCCCTAGGGAAAGTTAGAAGAGAATGATTGCTTTCTTACAAAGTCACCACCTTTTGACATTTTACACAACCTAATTCAAAGTTTCTCGTTCAATTATTCTCTTTTCTACTTCTGATCAGTTTTTCTTCTTTTGACACAATTGGACCAAGACAAAAGATAGGTAGAGCTATTTGCAAGGCCTAGAAGACAGGTAGAGCTGAGTTTGGATGGTGGCTCCACCACTTAGTAGCCGTGTGATCTAATGAAGTTCTTTAAATTCTTTGATCCTCAGTTTCCTTATCTATGCAGTTATGCATCACTTAACAACAGGAATATGTTCTGAGAAATGCATCATTAGGTGATTTCATTGTGCAGACATCATAGAGTATACTTACACAAACCTAGATGGTATAGCCTACTACACACCTAGGCTATATAGTATACCCTATTGCTCCTGTGAACTAAAATAAAATCTTAAGCTCCCCCGCTGACTGAATGGACTCCTTCTTGGCCAACGGGACCCCAGAAATACCCTAAAGCTGAGTTGCTGGCCATGAGGAGGAAGGTCAGACATGCCTCATCATGCCCCCTCCTTTCTTGGAAATATCCTTTGTAACTCATTAACAGGTCCAAGGCTGTGCAAGACAAAGTTTAAACCATACCTGCAGGTCATCACTTTATTCTACTTAGCAGATGACATGAGTGTGAGTATAGATTATATGTCTGGTGACTTGTCTCTGATTAGCAGACTTCCTTACCTTAATTTAAAACATTCCAAGGCTTTAGACAAAGCTTCATTTCTTTAACCAATTGCAAATCAAAGAATCTTTAAAGCCACCTATAATCTGTAATTTCTGCTTTAAGATGTCCTGCCTTTTTAGGCCAAACCAATGTACACCTTCCATGTATTGATTTATGACCTTATGTGTAATTCCTGTCTCCCTGAAATGTATAAAACCAAACTGTAACCCAACCACAGAGAGACCTCTTGCTCAAGGCTTCTTGGGTGTGGCTCTCTAGGCCATGATCACACATACACAGTTAAGAACAAACCTTTGTAAATTATTTTACAGAGTTTGGGTTCTTTTCCATTGATATTCCTAAGCTACAAACCTGTGAAACATGTTACTGTACTGAGTACAGTAGACTAATTGTAATACAGTGGTAAGTATTTGTGTTTCTAAACATATCTAAACATAGCAAAGATACAGTAAAAATATAGTGTAAAAAAAGGGTACACCTGTAAAAGACATTTACCATGAATGGAGCTTGCAAAACTGGAAGATGCTCTTGGTAGATCAGTAAGTGAGTGGTCAATGAGTGTTGACTGAAAAAGTAAAAAAATCTATAAATTTAGAAAGGAGAGCTTTATTTCTAAAAGGGGGTATCAAAATCTGCAGGTGTGAAGCAAAGCCTCCGGCTAAAACTGAAAAGCAAGTACTTTGAAGAAGGAAAGGTAGGACCAGAATTTATGCTGAACTGGTTGGCTAAATATATATATTTAACAGGTTATAGGAGAAGCATGAATATTCACAAGGGTTGGTACATGCATATGCAGTAAGCTAACATGTATGTTATACATCCCATGTTCACCTCAGGGTGGAGACTTAACATTGAACTGTTCTGCACTTAGGCCTTATATGTCAAAAGGTGAAGCAGAGGACATAAAGCCACTCAGTGTGCAGCCTCCGTAAACAAGCCAGAACCAGTCCACAGTCAGGTGGTCTTTTAGCAGGAAGGAATGACGATCAGTTCTTGTGTCAAAATCACAAAAGGGAGGGTCAATGTCAAGCAGTGGTTTGAAATCAGCAGTGGAACAAGGCTTTCAAAAGGACTGGTTTCTATTTAAGCCTTACGAAAGAAAGTCTAATAGTGGTTAGCGAGGGAGGGGGTATCGTGAAGAGTGTCTGACCTCCCATCCGTCTTGGCTGGGAGCTCAGTTTTTCAGGTTTCTCTAGGGTTCTCTTGGCCAGAGGGGGTCTGTTCAGTTATTTGGAGGGCTCAGGATTTTACTTTTCTCAGACATTATTGTACTGTACTGTAGACTTTATAAACAATGTACACTTGGGCTACACTAAATTTATAAACAAAATTTTCTTTTTTCAATAATAAATTAATCTTAGCTTACTATAACTTTTTCACTTTATCAACTTTGTAATTTTTTTAACTTTTTGACTCTTTTTTAATAACACAACTTAAACACATTGTACAGCTGTACAAAAATATTTTTTATAGCCTTAACCTACAGCTTTTTCTAGTTTTAAATTTTCTAATATTTTTTTTTTTTTTTTTTGCTTTTTAACACTTTTAGTTAAAAACTAAGACACAAACCACATCTTGTCCCCCTGGAAGGTCTTCAGAAGCAACAACATGCATGGAGCTGTCATCTTCTATGATAACAATGCCTTCTTCTGGAATGCCTCCTGAAGGAGCTGCCTGAAGCTGTTTTACAGTTAACGTTTTAAAATGTAAGGAGTACACTCTAAAATAACAGTAAAAACTATAGCATAATAAATACACAAATCAGTAACATAGTCATTTGTCATCATTATCAAGTATTATGTACTATATATAATTGTATGTGCTATTTTTATATAACCGGTAATGCAGTAGGTTTGTTTACACCAGCATCACCACAAACACGTGAGTAATGCATTGGGCTACAACTTTATAGGTGGTCACACATCATGAGGTAATACGAATTTTTCATCTCTATTATAATCTCATGGGATCACTGTCCTATATGTGGCCCATCATTGACAGAAATGTCATTATATGGCACATGACTATATATTGTGTATAATAATAGTACCTACCTCATAATATTACTGTTAGGATTAAATGATATAAAGCATATAAAGTACTCAGCATAAAGCCTGGTACCTGGGAGGGACACCATAAATATTAACTATTATTATTTCTATTATTAACAAATATGGGTAATTAACTTTTCCAATTAATCTATCGTTCTTTTTTTTTTTTTTTTTTTTTGAGACAGAGTCTCACTTTGTTGCCGGGCTAGAGTGAGTGCCATGGCATCAGCCTAGCTCACAGCAACCTCAAACTCCTGGGCTCAAGCAATCCTACTGTCTCAGCCTCCCGAGTAGCTGGGACTACAGGCATGTGCCTCCATGCCTGGCTAATTTTTTTCTATGTATTTTTAGTTGGCTAGATAATTTCTTTCTATTTTTAGTAGAGACGGGGTCTTGCTCTTGCTCAGGCTGGTCTCGAACTCCTGACCTCGAGCGATCCTCCCGCCTCGGCCTCCCAGAGTGCTAGGATTACAGGCATGAGCCACCGCGCCCGGCCAATCTATGGTTCTTATAAGTGCCATTTCAGTTACCTTTTCAGATTAATTGTGGAATTCTAGAAGCTGAGATAAGTATGATGAGCACTTGAAAAGGGCACTGCTATGTCTGCTTTGTAGAATTGACATACAGTTGTTCCCAATTCAGTTGGTAATATGAATTTATAGCAGTACAAGCTGCAAAAATCTTACTTACTGTGAATTGTTTCCTGCATATCTTACTTAGTAATGATAGTTTTCCTTGTCCTGAATAAGTCTCAGCTTCTGCAGATGAATTGCTCCCCAGGTTTCATGGCTCTGCCAAAAAAAAAAAAAAAAATGAAAATGTATTCATTTCTTATTATTGATTCATAATAGATGAACATATTCTTGGGAAGGTTACATGTGATAATTTAATACATTTGTATAATTTGTAAAGATCAAATCAGAGTAGTTGGGATATATAATGTGTTCATTTTTAGTATTTATCATGTAGTGCTGAGACATGGTGCTCCCTGGGCTCATGTCAGGCCAGGGGGCTGACTGTTGTGTTTTAACATGACGTCTAGGTCCATAAGGCTTTGCCCCATGGCTTCTTGGCAATTCTTGGAAAACTGCTGCTGCCATGTGTATGTGGACAAATCTTGACTTGACTGATCAACCCAGCGTAAGACGGAGGGATGGTCTCAGAGCATAGTCCCTTCATTGAAGAGCTGAAACAAGGCTGGTGTCAAAGAAAGTGCATTGGATTTTCTAGTTTCTGGTACATCGTGAAAGAAGAAGTTGATGAAAATATAAAGCTGTAAACAGAACATTTGTGGTTTGAGGACAGCAAGGTTCTTGGGTATAGAAAGTTACTAATAATCTGTAAAACCTCACGTGACCAAAACCTGTGGCTTGAGATGCTCCAAGGGAGTAACAGAAGGGCTGCAGTGGAGTGTGACCACCACCTGCACTGTCTCTCTAGGCTGTCTCCCTCCCTCCCATTGGCCCCCCTACTGGCCACTTCTCTCAGTTCTCTGGGCCCCTTTTTCCATTGATGTTAATTCTACCACCACATTCCCACACCTATACTTGGCCATGGGTTAAGAATTGTCAGGAAAGAACGTGATTATTTCTGTGCCCAGCAAGGTAGATGTTCAATAAGCAACTATTAATAAGTTCTCAAAGTAGACAAACAAAAAACATTTCTTTTAGCCTTATAAACCCACAGAAATCTAAAAAGCTCCCCACCCCCAACTCTCTCTCTATAAAGGGATGAACAATGCAGGAAACAGTGGGTTAAGCTGTATGGAATATACATCTAAGAAGTTCTAAGAACATTCAACTTAGTCTTTTTCGTAGTCAAATTAGCAAAGCAGATGAAGATACCTTTCTAATACTAAATAATGCCCATCTGTGCATCTGTAAATTCCACAGGACTCCAAGGATGAAAATGGGAGATGTGACCTACTTCTAGACCATCAGGTCAGAGAATTACCGATGTGACCCTCACTTATAATTGGTCCCAGTGGAGGCCAATTGGTGAATCTCCCCTCCATACTGGGCAAGTTGAACAAAATTAGATGATTCAAGGCTAAAACAAAAATAACCTATTTCAACTACGGCAAAATTTCTTTGAGTAAATAAGTAAACTTCTTGATTTTTCAACCTAGAGGGACAGTGCAGGCAACTGTCACATTCCATTGTAGCCCTTCTTTTAAGAGCATCTCAAGACAGAGGTTTTGGTCATAGTTGGTTTTAGAGATTATTAATAACACCTGTACTCAACAACCTTAATCTCCTGAAACCAGTGTCTTTGGATATTCATTTAATTATTCAAGATTACTCAAGAATTCATCCTGGGGCAGAGTCTACTGAATAGGTTTATAAATAATGATGAGGAAGGAGTACACAGTGAAGTCTCATGCTCTAAGATACACAAATCTCTCCAGATGGTGGAAAGCTACCCCAGAGGGAAAGAGATTATAGAATAATCTTAAGAGCCTGTGTCAGTGAGCAGAGCCTTAAGAAATGTTACAATGCATGTGATGAAAAAGTCATAAATTTAGGAAAAATAATCTAAAATACACCTATAAAATGAAAATCTCTATTCCTTATCAGATTCTGCTCAAGAAAAATACCCAGAGTCATTACAGATTGACTCCAGAATATGTACCAAATATTCTGCATCAGCCAAAAAGTCCTAGAAAATGAAGAAAACCATTACGAACTATGCTAGGAAGAAAGCTTTATCCTGGTATGTCTCTGCTTGGAAGGATTTACATAGTTCTTGCTGTTGTCCCTCAAAAACACATTTGCAATAACTTGAAAAGATCCATAGAAGAAAAGATCAAAATAATTGGAGGCTTAGGATTTTTAAAAAGGATTGTTTGTTTGTTTATTTAATGTTAGATTGGGACTTTGAGTCTCGAAATAAGAAATCTAATTAGAAGTAATTAGGTTTACATGATTATAGGTAGTATGGATAAGGTGAACAGAGATTTGCTTATTCACTACCCTCAAAGTCATGGGACAGGGCGATGGCAATTTTTGAAACTCATAAAATAAATTCATTAGCCAAAGAGGTAAGTATGACAGGAAATATAAATGCATTTCAAAGCATTTGGACAAATTATGACCAATACTATCATCAATGACTTTGAAATATATTCCTGGAATTAAGGGGCAATAAAAGTATTTTTTTGACATCTTTGTGGGCAGGAGAATTTAGGTGTGAATAGACCATACGCTCAAATGTTCCCAAACAGCTCATGAATGAGAAAAGTTTTAGAACTATTGATATAATCAAAATATTACCTTCAATCCGTCCAGGATACCACTTTTTATTCGTCTTCCTATTTCAGATCAAAGTACAGTGAGAACAAACTTTCAGTAGTGGATGTTCCCTTTGATTGATAGCCAGAGGTCAGGACTCTCCAGCAATTCTGATGAATGTATATAACTTCTTGGTTCCTCTTTATTGTTTCATCTTAAATTCTGCAAATAAGATGATGCAGATGAACAGTGCTGTAGTTCCTTCTCATTTGCATTTTATTAGCTTTATGACAGTTTCCTTCTTGCATGATACTACCTAATTACATCCTTCAAAGAAGCACTAACACATCACTCTGCACTTTCAATTATTCACTCCAGTGAAGGGAATCATGAAACACCCACCCCCCTCCAAGAAAATCCACCCAGCAGTTGGGTCGCTGTGGGAGGGAGATGGTGTGAAGGATTGGGACCACAATCTCAATCAGCAGGTCTTAAAGAGAAGCCTAGCTTTGGCCCCATTTCCCTGCAAGCCAATTTCCTAGCCACACAAGAACACAGGGCACAGAACCCAACTTTATTGCTCATGTGCTTCACAGAATTTGTTCCAAAAACAACTTATTTCAAATAACTTTGGGATATTTAAAAAGTCATCCATTTACGAGAAATTGTATTTTCCCCGTATTTCAAAGAAAGGGTTATAGTCTCTGAAAACCTTTGAAAAGAGAGAATCCAGACTGATTTTGAGCCCTATTGTGTTGCAATTGGTGTGTAGCTTCCTAAGGTATCTGCTTTACTTCCCCCTCCCCACCCACTCCCCACTGGTTCTGGGGACTCTCATGCTACGCCTTTTACATATGGACAATCAGTTCTATGTGAAATCATGAAGATGTGTCTTTGGTGCCCTATTTTCCTTCTTTGACTCTTTTCTATCCAGATGGCACCTTACCTTTATTCCTTGGTACTCATTTTGGTTTTAATTTGACCTTAATGACTAATGATGTTGAACCTATTTCATATGCTAATTTTCTGCCTGTGCATCTTCTTTGGTAAAGTGTTTGTTCAAATGTTTGGCCATTTTAAAATTTGGTTATTTGTTTTATAATGAGATTGTAAATGTTTCTTATATTTGTATCTAGATATAAGTCCTGGCATTTGCAGCAATATGGATGGAACTGGAGAACATGTTAAATGAAATAAGCCAAACACAGAAAGGCAAATATCTCATGTTCTCACTCATATGTGGGAGGTAAATATTTAAAACCAGTTGATCTTATGGAGACAGAAAGTATAGTGGTGGTTACCAGAGGCTGAGACGGGTAGCAGGGAGGAGGGGATAAAGTGGGGATGGTTAATGGGTGCAAAAAAATAGGTTGTTAAAGAGAATGAACAATATTTGATAGCACAAAAAAGTGACAATCAACAAAAACTTAGGGTATACTTTAAAATATTTTAAAAAGTGGAATTGAAATGTTCCTAACACAAAGAAATGATAAATGCCCAAGGTGATGGATACCCCAATTACCCTGATTCTATTAGTTCACATTGTATTAATTTCCCAGTATCAAAATATCATATGTATCCTATAAATATACACAACTATTATGTACATATAATAATTTAAAATAAAAAACTTTTTAAAGGCCGGGCACGGTGGCTCATGCCTGTAATCCTAGCACTCTGGGAGGCCGAGGTGGGAGAATCGTTTGAGCTCAGGAGTTAGAGATCAGCCTGAGCAAGAGCAAGACCCCTTCTCTACTAAAAATAGAAAGAAATTAGCTGGACAACTAAAAATATATATAGAAAAAATTAGCCAGGCATGGTGGCTCATGCTTGTAGTCCCAGCTACTCAGGAGGCTGAGACAAGATTGCTTGAGCCCAGGAGTGTGAGGTTGCTGTGAGCTAGGCTGAGGCCACAGCACTCTAGCCTGGGCAACAGAGTGAGACTCTGTCTCAAAAAAAAAAAAAAAAATTTTTTTAAAACAAAAGAATGTGTATTCTGTGGTTGTTGGATAGTGCATTTAATAGATTTCTATTAGGTCAAGTTGGTTAATAGTGTCATTAAAGACTTCCATGTCCTTGATTGCTTTCCTTTAGTTGTTCTATCCATTATTGAGAGTGGAGTATTGAAATCAACTATTATGGTATTATATAGTTCTCCCTTCAATTTTGTCAGTTTTTGTTTCCTATATTTTGGATCTCTGTTATTAAATCCATATGTGTTTATAATCATTAAAGCTTCCTTCTGAATTGACTTTTATATACATTATGAAATGTCCTTCTTTGTCTCAAGCTTTTTTGTCTCAAAGTCTATTTCTCCTCATACTAATATAGTCATTCCAGCTCTTTTACAGTGTGCATGGTGTATATTTTTTCATCCTTTTACTTTCAACCTATTTGTGTTTTTGAATCTAAAGTAGGTATCTTATAGAAATACACATCCTTGCCAGTATTTGGTATTATTTATTTTTATTTGAGCTATTCTAATAGGTAGGGTATGGTATCTCATTGTGGTCTTATTTTGTTTTTTTCTAGTGGCTGGTGATGTTGAACATTGTTGCTACCTATGTAACTTTTATGAAATGTCTCTGTGTATTTTGCCCATTTTCTAATTAAATTTTTATTGTTAAGTTTGAGACTACCTTATATATTCCAGATGAGTCCTTTATCAGATGTGTGGCTTAAAAATATCTTCTTCATATCTGTAGCTTGGTTTTTATCCTCTGATCTTCCACAGACTAAAAGTTTTAAATTTTGATAAAGTCAATTTATTGGGTTTTTTCCCAATAGATCAGGCTTTTGGTATCATGCCTGAAAAGTCTTCACCAGATCATATGTCCCAAATATTTTCTCTTATGCTTTTTCCTAAAAGTTTTATGATTTAAATTTAAATACATAATGTATTTCCAGTTAATTTTTTGTATAAGATGTAAAATTTAGGTTAAGGTTCAGTTTTTCTTTATGAATATATAATTTCTCTAGCATCATTTATTTGAAAAACTATTCCTCTTCCACCAAATTGCTTTCACACTTTGGTCATAAATTGGTTATTTGTACTGGTTTACGTCTATTTCTGGGTTGTTTATTCTTTTGCATTGACCTATGTGTCTATTCTTTTACCGTACCACACAGTCTGTAGGGTAGAGAGCTTCTTTCTATTTTACTCTTTTTAAAAAAAATTGTTTTAGCTATTCTAGTTCTTAAATTTTACATTTAAATTTTAGAGTAATCTTGTCTATATCTACAAAAAATCTTACTGTGATCTTGATAGGAAATGCATTAAACCTCTATATATCAATTTGGGGAGAATTGACATCTTTATTATGCTGAGTCTTCTAATCCATGAACACAATATTATTATCTTTATTTAGATATTTTATTTCTTTCATGAACATTTTGTAGTTTTCCACATACAAGTCCTACATATATTCATTAGATTTTCACCTAAGCATATTTTAAACAATTATAAATGATTATTATATCTAAAATTTTTGTTTTCACATGTTCATAGATAGTATATAAATATACAGTTGATTTTTTTGCTTACTGATCTGTAACCTTGCTGAACTCATTTATTAGTTCTAGGATTTTTTTTGTAGACTTCTTAGGGTTTTCTACATAAATCATTATGTCATCTCTAAATAGGAACAGTTTCATTTCTTTTTTCCTGTTCGACCTGCATTTTTTTCTTGTTTTATTGCACTGACTAGAACTTCCAGCACTCTGTTGAATAACAGTAGGGAGAGCAAACATCCTTGTCTCGTTCCTTAAGAGAAAAGCATTCAATCTTTCACATATATATATATTTTATACACATACACTATATATGTACACACACACACAGGTTTTTTGTAGACTCTCTTTTTCAAGTTGAGAACAACCCCCTCTATGCCTATTTTTCTGAGAGTTTTTACCATGAATGGGTATTGGATTTTGTCAAATGCTTTTTCTACATTGATTGGTATGATCATGTGATTTTTCTTTTTTAGTCAATTAATACGGTAAATCACATTGATTAATTTTTAATATTGAACCAGTGTTGCATCCTTGGAATAAAGCCCACATGGTAGTGGTATATAATTCTTTTCACATATTTCTGAATCCTATATGCTAATATGTTAAGAATTTTTGGTCCTATATTTATGAAAAATATTTACCTGTTGTTTTCTTTCCTCATGATGTCTTTGTCTAATGTTAGTATTGGAGTAATATTCATGTCACAAAATGAATTGGGAGGTTTCCCTTTCTCTTGTATTTTCTGGAATAGATTACTTAAAATTGGGGTTAATTCTTTAAAAGTTTGGTAGAACTCTCCAGTGGACCCATTGGGCATGGAAGTTTCTTATACTGAATTGTTTAAGTTACAAATTTAATTTTCTTAATAGTTTCTTAATAGTTATGGATAGGGCCATTTAAATTATTTATTTAATATTAAGTAAGTTGTGGCAATTTGTTCTTTTAAAGAAATTGGTCCAATCATTTAAGTTGTCAAATTTATATGTGTAGAATTGCTATTTGGTATCTGTGTATTTCCCAGTCTCCAAGATGAAACCATATAACAGAGCAAGGGTGAGAAAGCCAAATATCTCCCAGGGATAGAACAGTTGTCTCCTCATCTGTCTTCATGGAGCATAAAGTTCAAGGACAGGGTGAGGATTTTAGCTTGAACACTGGTGTGGTAGATAAAATAATACCCCCCTCAAGAGGTCCATGCCATAATCTCTGGATCCCCACACTATGTTATGTTATATGCAAAATGGACTTTGCAAATGTATTTAAGACTATGGATCTTAATACAGGGAAATTATCCAAGATTATCTGGGTCAGCCAAATCTTGTCCCTTGAGCCCGTAAAAGCAGACAAATTTCTCCAGCTAGAGTGAGAAGAGATAGAGCAAAAGAGATGAGGAAGAAGGAGCAGAGTTAGAGAGATTAAAAACATGAAAAAGTGCTTGCCTCAGCAGCACATATACTAAAATTGGAATGATACAGAGAAGATTGGCATGGCCCCTGTGCAAAGATGACACACAAATTCGTGAAGCATTCCATATTTTTGATTAATAAGATGTGATATACGTATACCATGGAGTACTACTCAATCATAAAAAAAATGATGAACTAATACCCCTTGTACTATCCTGGGTGGAGCTGGAGCCCATTCTTGAAAGTGAAGTATCACAACAGTGGAAGAACAAGCACCTCATGTACTCACCATTAAATTGGTACTAATCGATAAACACTTATGTGCACATATGGAAGTAACAGGCATTGGGCAGGTGAGAGGGGGAAGAAAGGGATGGGTAAATTCACACCTAATGGATACAGTGTGCGATGTCTGGGGATTGGGCACATTTGGGCGGTGCAAAGGCAATATATGTAACCAAAGCATTTGTACCCCTGTAATAGTCTCAAATTAAAATAAATAAATAAATAAACACTAATAAATAAAAAAAACACTAAAAAAAAAAAAACATGAAGGACTCAATCTACCATTGCCATCCTTGAAGGGGGCCATAATCTAGGGAATATAGGCAGCCTCTAGAAGCTGAGAATGATCCTTGGTTGACAGCCAGAAAGGAAATGGGGGCCTACATCCTACAGACACATAGAACTGAATTCTGCCAGCCACCTGAATGAGCCTACGAAGAGATTCTACTCTAGAGTGTTCAGAAAAAAACACAGCCTTGCTAACACCTGGAACTTAGGCTTTTGAGACACTCAGTCAAGGAACTAGCCAAGCCATGCTGCACCTAGGTTTCTGACCTACAGAACTGTGAGATAATAATTTGGTATTTTAAGCTGCTAAATTTGTGGTAATTTGTTATGGTTTTTCAATTAGGCACTTAGGATGTATTTAGTCTTTATCGTACACCTATGTTCATAGATAGGAGTTTAAATTCAACTATACTCCCTACTGTTTGAGTTTCTGAATATTATATTGGATTGAAGATAGATACTTACATTCTCATTTAATTTAAATAACAACAAACAAATTTCTTGGCCCTTCCCTTCTTCCCTGTTATTGAAGCCTCTTGAATACCAGTCCAGCTGTCTAACTGTGCATTTTAAAAATTAGGTTTTTAGACTTCTGCTTCCAGCCATGATGGAATAATATCAACTAGATTTGCCCTCATGTCTTAATAACTAAAAATGTGGAAAAAATAAAAGAAAAAAGTATTTTCATGTAGTAAACAACAGGTAGAATGGGAAGGGAATACTGAGTGAAGGAAAACAAATGAGGTAAACCCTGTGAATGTCCCAGCTCACTGCCTGGAGAGAGTTTCCAGGCCACAGCACAATGTGGGGGTACACACACAGAGTTCAGTAGTCTTCAGTCATTGATGAGGCAAAATGCAGAGTTTTGAGAGACCAAGGTACCTAGAATTTATGTGGTAGAGCCCTGGAGAGGAAAGAGATGCACATAAAGAGAGAAACTCCCCCTAAACTCTTCAGCAGAATGCTAATCAGCACGTGAGAGCCCAGGGAACGATCATTAGAGAGAATCAAGTGGAATTATCTCCAGCGCTCACACAAGGGAATAGTTTATGTTCCACCAATCAGTGTGTAAAGAACTTCTAACACAAATAAAGTAGATTCATCAGTTGGGTATTGTCTTACTAGAGAGGCAAAATTAATGCTAGGGCAAAAGGTCATTCTGGACCCACCCATCAAAATTAAAAGCTAGTCTTAAAAGGATCAAATAATTTCTGAATAACTTCACTGTGTCTAACAATAAAGACCAAAAATACTTAAAGGAGTACTTAAAAATTCATCAATCATCTATGTAAAATTCACAATGTCTGGCACCAATCCAAAATTATCAGACACACAAAGAGGCAGGAAATATAACCTATATTAAAAAGAAAAAAATAATTAAATGTAGACTCAGTAATGACATAGATGATAGACTTATTAGACAAAGATGTTAAAACAGCTATTATAAACGTATTTATATATTCAAGAAAGTAGAGAAACCATGCATATGATAAGGAGAGACATGGAAGATATAAAAAAATGTACTTTTAAAATGAAAAATATAATGTCTGAAATAAAATATACACTGAATGAGATTGATAGCAGATTAGACACAGAAAAAGATTAGTGAACATGAAGGCATAGTAATAGAAACTATCCAAAATGAAACAACAGAAAAAGGACTGAAAAAAATGAGCAGAACATCAATGGGCTTTGAGATAACCCCAAATGCCTTAATATGTATTGAAGTCTCAAAAAGAGGAAGGGACAGAAAATATGGAAAAACAGTGGCCAAAATTTTCCTAAATTTGATGAAATATATAAGCCCAAAGTTTCAAGAAGCTTAGCAAACACCAAAAAAGGCACAGAAAGAAAACTACACCAGGCAAATCATAATTAAATTGGGCAAAACTAAATAGGTACCCTACTAGATATATCAGTTGCCAGATTATCCCAAATAGAAGTTTCAGGTGAGAAAGCACAGCCCACGTGAAATACTGAGGGAAAGGAGCCAGAATCTACCCTTACCAGACATCCCACAGGAAGAAGTGACAAACAGAAAAAGAAGGAGCAAAGTTTTGGCTGAGACAGACCCCCAAGGGATTTGTAGCCCAACAGAAAGGGTAAATGAGAGTGTTGACTTTCCCTTCCCTCACACCTGTGGCAGTATGCCAGCTCCTGATCTGTTGGAGAGCCCATCTACTCTTACAAATCCAGGCATTGCTGCCATCAGCAAACTGAGAGCTTCTTGGAAACAGAGCACCAGTCTGCAGACCTGCACAGGGTTGCTTCTACTCACCATAGACTTGAGCGCACATGCTGGGTGCCTATATCTGGTTGGGGAAGTCACAGCCCCTCAGGCTCCCTGTCATTCAGTTGCACACACACACATTCCTCAGCACCCACTTGGACTGTCACAACCACAAAGGAATGGGGAGACACAGTAGAGTAGCAATGTTTCTGAAGTTCTGATCCATGGGGTGGACTGCACTAAGGAGACTGGGAAGTTCCACGAATGCTTTTTAGGACAGAGGAACGTGGAATGCACACTCCCCTGCACCAGAGAGCCCCTGGCTCATGATCCAAAGTTCTTTTGCCCTCCAGTGGAAATGCTTCCTACAATTCGAGGCCTTCTCCTCCTCTTCTCCTCTTCTGCCCACTGCTGCCAAGGTAGCTATGGCTAAAAGGCTGTTTCCAAAGAATGAGAAGGAATCAGCCATGTAGAGAGTGTTCATGTGTGTATTTGGCCATGAAGATGAAAATAGACATGTAAGTTTGAAATATACTTGAGAGAGAGAATTAACAGAATTTTCTGAAGAATTAGATATGGGCAGAAGATGCAGGAAGGGAGGGTCATTCTCTTGACAACTCTGGTGCTCCGTTTCACCAGAACAAACAATTACACCTGTGCTGAGATTTTCACACATCATAATCTCATGTGCATTTTGTTCTCTCCAATGAACTGATATTTTAGAACATTTTAATCATTCCAAAAAGAAGCCCCATAGCTCTTAGCAGCCACTTATTCTCCCTGAAAACCTCCGACTCCAGGCAGCTATTAATCTACTTTATGTTTCTATGGATTTACCCATTCTGAGCAATTAACATAAATAGAAATGTACTATATGTTATCTTTTTTCTGTGATATTCCTGCCTATATTCGTTATATAGCTTAATACAACAAACATTTATGATGTCACAGTTTCTGGGGGCCAGGAATCTGAGAGTGGCTTAGTTTGGTGGTTCTGGTTCAAGGTCTCTCACAAGGTTGCAGTAAACCTATCAGCTACAGCTACAGTGAACTCAAGACTTAACTGGGGCTAGAGAAGCTACTTCCAAGCTCACTCACTGGTTGACAGGCCTGAATTTCTCACTGGCTGTTGGCTAGATGCCTCAGTTCTTTGTGGCCTATCCATGAGTCTGCTCACAATATGAAAGACTCCTTTGCCCAGAGCAAATGATCTGAAAGACCACTTTTTTATATAGGCATAGATTTTTGTTACATGAATGAATTATATGGTGGTGAATCTGGGCTTTTAGTGTACCCATCACCTGAATATTGTACATTGTACCCAATAGGTAATTTTTTAACCTTCATTCTACTCTCATCCTTCCCCTTATGAGTTACTGATCTCTATTATGTTACTCTGTATGACCATGCATACCCATATCTTAGCTCCCACTTATAAGTGAGAACATGTGTCATTTGGTTTTCCATTCCTGAGTTACTTCACTTAGGATAATGGCCTCCAGTTCTATGCAAGTTGCTGAAAAAGACATCATTTCATTTTTTATGGCTGAGTGGTATTCTATGGTGTGTTGTGTGTGTATATGGGTATTCAGATGATTATGTGTGTTTTTGTTTTTGTTTTTAATTATGTTTATGTGGTGAATCACATTAATTGATTTGTGTATGTTGAACCATCTTTGCATCTCTGGGATGAAACTCACTTGATCACGCTGAATTATCTTTTTCATGGGCTGTTGGATTTGGATTGCTAGAATTTTGTTAAGGATTTTTGTATATATATTCATCAGGGATATTGGTCTTGGTCTATAATTTTCTTTTTTCATTTAGTCCTTGACTGGTTTTGGTATCAGTGTGATACTGGTATCGTAGAATGAGTCAGGGAGGATTCCCTCCTTCTCAATCTTTTGGAACAGTTTCAGTAGGAATAGTTCCAGTTCTTTGTATGTCTGGTAGAATTTGGCTGTGAATCTGTCTGGTTTTAGGGCTTTTTTATTTTTTTTACTTGAAATATTTTTATTACTGATTCATTCTCACTACTCTTTATTGGTCTGTTCAGGATTTCTATTTCTTCATGATTCAAGCTCAGGGGGTTGCATGTTTCCAGGAATTTATCCATTTCCTCTAGATTTTCTAGTCTATTACACAGAAGTGCTCACAGTAGTCTTGTATGATCTTTTGTATTTCTGTGGGATCAGTTGTAATGTCTCCTTTTTCATTTCTGATTGAGTTTATTTTAATTCTCTCTCTTCTTTTCTTGGTTAATCTAGCTAGTGGTCTATTAAATTTGTTTATTTTTTCAAAAAACCAACTTTTTTTACATTGGTCCTTTGTCTCACTTTCATTTAGTTCTGTTCTGATCTTTGTCATTTATTGTGTTCTGCTAGCTTTGGGTTTGGTTTGTGCCTCTTTTTACAGTTTCTTGAGGTGTGACATTAGGTTGTTAATTTGTGATCACTCTGTCTTTTTGATGTAGGCATTTAGTGCTATGAAATTCCCTCTTAGCACTGTTTTATTGTGTCCCATAGATTTTGATAACTTGTGCCACTGTTATCATTCATTTTGAAAAATATTTAAGTTTCCATCTTTATTTCATCATTGACACAAAGGTCATTCAGCAGCAGGTTGTTTAGTTTGCATGTATTTGTATAGTTTTGAGAGTTCCCCTTGGAATTTATTTCTAAGTTTGTTTTATTCCACTGTGGTCTGAGAAGATACTTAGATGATTTTGATTTTTTAAAATTTGTTTGGAGTTGTTATGTGGCCTAACATACAGTCTATCTTGGAAAATGTTCCATATGATGATGAGAAGAATGTATATTCTGCAGTTTTAGGGTAGAATGTTTTCTAAATGTCTGTTAGGTCCATTTGTTCCAGAGTCCAGTTTAAGGCCAATGTTTCTTTGTTGATTTTCTGCCTTGATGATCTGTGTAGTTCTGTCAGTGGAGTTGTCTATCTCTTTTCTTAGGTCCAGTAGCATTTGTTTTATGAATCTAGATGCATATATATTTAGCACAGTTATATCTTCTTGTTGAATTGATCCCTTTATCATTATATAAAGACCTTCTTTGTCTTTTTTTACTGTTGTTTATTTAAAGTCTGTTTTATCTGATACAAGAATAGCTACTCCTGCTTGATTTTGATTTTCATTTGCATAGAATATTTTTTCTACCCCTTTGCCTTGAGTCTATGAGAATCTTTGAGTTAGATAGGTCTCTTGAAGACACCAGCTATTTGGGCTGTGACTTTTTATCCATTCCACCAATTCATGTCGTTTAAGAAGGGCATTTGGCCCATTTACATTCAATGCTAATATTGATATGTGAGATACTGTTCTAGTCATCGTGATGATTGTTACCTAATTGCTTTTTATTCTCCATGTGTTACTGTCTTATAAGAGTTGTGAGTTTTTTACTTTCAATTCTTTTTATACCGGTGAGTATCAACCATTTGTTTTGATGTTTAGAACTCCTTTAACCATTTCTTATAGGGCTGGTCCAGTGGTGAAAAATTCCCTTAGCACTTGCTTATCTGGGAAAGACTTTATTTTTCCTTCATTTATGAAACTGAGTTTTGCATGAGAAAATATTCTTGGCTGACAATTATACTGTTTAAGAAGAATAAAGATAGAACCTCAATCCCTCTGGCTTGTATGGTTTCTGGTGTGATGTATGCTGTTAATCTGATGGATTTTCCTTTGTAAGGTACTTGAAGCTTTCTTCTCACTTCTTGTGGGATTTTCTGCTTCACATTGACTTTGACCAGCCTGACGATTAAGTGCCTTGCTGATGTTCTTTTTGCAATGAATCTCCCAGGAGTTTGTTGAAATTCTTGTATCTGGATGTCTAAATCTCTAGCAAGACCAGGGAAGTTTTCTGCTCTTATTCCCTCAAATAGGTGGTTTTCCAAGCTTTTTGCTTTTTCTTCTTCTCCCTCAGTGATACCTGTGATTCTTACATTTGAGCATTCTACATAATACTATATTTATTGAAGACTTTGTTCATTTCTTTTGATTCTTTTTTGTTGTTGTTGTTTGTTTTTTTGACTGACTGGGCTAATTCAAAGGACTTGTCTTCAAACTCTGAAATTCTTTCTTCTGCTTGATCTAGTCTATTCTTAAAACTTTCCATTGTGTTTTACATTTCCATAAATGAATTTTTCATTTTCCAGAAGTTCTGTTTCTTTTTTAAAAAAATATATTCATCTGTTTAGTAAATTTTTCATTCATGTCCTAAGTTCTTTTTCTGGTTTCTTTGAGTTGGTTTTCCATTTTCTCTTGGATCTCATTGAGCTTCCTTAAAGTCTATATTTGAATTCTTTATCTGTCATTTCAGTATTTTTGTTTTGCTTGGGATCTATTGCTAGAGAGTTGATGTGATTCTTTGGGGCATGAAGTTTTTACACTCTGTTTTTTCATACTGCCAGTGTTCCTGTGCTGATTCCTTCTCATCCAGAGAAGTTGTCACTTTTTTCAAAAGTAGTTTTGAAATTACTTTTGTTTAGATGAGTGTTAGTCACATTCTTAAGGGTGTGACTGTGGCACATGTTGGGTAAGGTCTTTTGGTTTTGCTTATCAGTAATTTCAAGGGCCAAGACTCTGAGTGAATTTCTTGGTTATAGATAGCCTTAGTGTGGTGGTTTTCTCAAATGCTAGTTATTATAGACTGTAGTGATGATGTACTATGCATGTGGGCAAGTTCTCTGCCTCCTGCCGAAAAGGGGAGATGGAGGTCTCTAGAATCTTCTCTCTTTTCCCGCCCCTGTGCACTTTTAACAGTGTGAATAACATTGGGATGTCCAGTTGAGTCTCTAGGCCAATAGGTGGCACTTGTGGGTAATAGTCTACCAAGCCCTGTGCAATTGAATCATCAAATGCTGTAATGTACTGTACAAGTTGATCTCCCTGAGAGTAGGTGGCTTTTGCAGGAGAGAGCCGGCTGCAGTGATATTCGTGGGACCTGTATTTAGTTCTAATCAATCAGGCGAAACACTCAGACATCTCACCCATTGGGCAGGGCTTTTGACCTCCCATGGGGCCCCTTCTTGTCACCTCCAAGGCAGATAGAGAGGATGAAGCTGGGTGGGGCTGGATTAGGCAAACCTGTGTCTAGGCTCCCCAAAGGCAGGTACAAGCACCATCCCGACGAGGTTTGGAGTCAGTTCCCAGGCCACTGCAGGAAGCTTCTTGGGGCCAGGGGGCAGAGGTGCCCTCACTATGCCAAAGAACATGCTCATGGGGAAAGGGCAGTCCAGAATCCACAGTCCACCAGGTAGAAGTAGGGTTCATTTTGCTCCCACTCCCCTGACCCAGAAGATCTCCCTCTGGTGCCTGGCCACTGGCAACAGGCCAAACCAGCCAGGCCTGAGCACAGTCACCAGTCAAAAGGTGACCATGCTCAGGTAGCAAATCTGGCACAGGTTGTGAACCTACCCACCGAGGACTAGAAGTGCAGTTGCCCAGCTGTTCCTGTTGGGGGAGGAGTGCCCCACTCATGCAGCATAACCGGAAACCAACACTACACTCTCTTCTTGGTTCTGCCTACAAGAGCTCCCTCCCTACTCAAGATCACTTCACAAATCTCCCCTCCATGCCTCTGAATGACGTGATCAGCCTAGGAGTGAAGGACCAGGCCCATGGACCTTTCCTCAGGCCCCAGTTTCAAATGCTCACCACACCAGGGAGAGGCAGGTTGGCCCTGGGCTGCCTGCAGAACACTCATGCAGAACTGCAGTTCTGCTTCATCCAGGCTCCAGGAGGGGTATGCCTCCTCCATAGGAGCAGCCAGGCAGGCAGTTCTGGGGCAAGCCAGCAGGTGTGGAGCTCATGATTCAAATACCCCTCAGTTCTGCAATGGCCCATAGCTACAGCCCTGAAACTTGACCTTGGGGTAGGGGAGATCACCTAGGTTTCTATCTCTCTCTCTGGCCCAGCAGCCAATATGTCATATTCTGTGTCTAGCTTCCTTCTGTTTTCAAGCTTCACCCATGTTGCAACATGCATCAATATTTCATTCCTTTTATGCCAAATAATATTCCATTGTATGGGTGTACCACATTTTATTTGTCTCTCCATCAGTTAATAGAAATTTAGTTGTTTTTACTTTTTGGCTATTATGAATGTATATATTGTTGCTAAGAACATTTGTATATAAGTTTTTAGTGAACTTATATTTTCATTTCTCTTGGGTATGTACCTAGGAGTAGGATTGCTGGACCATATGGTAGCTATGTGTTTAATCTTTTGAAGAATTGCCAGATTGTTTTCCAATGGTTGCACAATTTTACATTACTACCAGCAATGAATGAGGTTCCCAGTTTTTCCACATCCTCATCAGCACTTGGTATCTCTCTTTTCCATCAGGGCCATCAGAGGGGGTAAAGTTGTATCTCATTGTATTGATTTGTATTTCCTGATAGCTAATAATCTAAGGCCTTTAGTAAGCATCATTTTTGGAGCTCCTTCACATATGGAAAAATCCATGTTGTTAAGGGGATTTTTGAGCTGTAGAGACTTAACTCTTGACACTGTCTATTATTTTTATCTTAATTGTGATATAGTAAATTACTGTGATTTTCAAACTTATACCTTCTCCCCATCTGTATCCTACAGAGCTGTTTGATGCATTGCTGCTCCACAGCAAGCAGTGTCATCACCAGGTGATGAGCAATGGCAGGACCAGAAATCAGGGGGCATGAAGGCACAAGGGGTGCTGGTGGGGAAGGAAGGAAGCTCTGCATCCAGGGAATCAGTCCTAACTAGGAGTGACTTAAAGCTAAGATATCAGGTATACTGTTAGTTCTGTGGCTCCACAGACACATCAAACCAGCAGGGCATGAAACATAAAGACTCTAGGTCTGAGGCCTATGGCCATGGCCACCAGAACAAATGGAGAAAAACCCCTCCTGTATTATACAATCCAACCAAACAAGCCCATACCCATGCACACCCCTTCACTCACTAATGGGGAGAGGAGAAGAGACTCTTTGAGGCTTTAGCCACCACAATTCCTAACAACAAATCTAGTCCACTGACAAATGCCCCCAAAGAGATAGGAAGCTGATCTCCTCATTGCATGCTGGGAAAAGATGATTGCCATGACCTTAATGAATCCAAGAGAGAATTAATTGCTCTTCATTTCTACAATTTCTATTCAGGCTGTTGCCCTTGAGTTGTGTTTGTACTCTGGGAAGTCCCAGAACAGCTGCTTAGAGAGAGATTAGATGGATACTCCCAAAAGGACAGTCTATTGGCTTTTGTAAATGGCCATCCTAGACAAATGAATTGTGGAGCAATCAAAGAGGATTTTTGGCTCCTGCATTAGGCAGTCAGTTTGCTCTGGAATGGCAGGTCCCCGTCATGATGCATAGAGGTCAGCAGCCAGCTTTACCAAAGAGTATGCTTTCCATTCAAGTGTGGGGAGCACAAGTCCCACGACCAAAGCCAGAAATCCCAGGCTTTCAGTGAGAGTCAGTGGTAAATAGTTTATTTACTACCACAATTGAGAAAAATTCTGCCCAGTGCCAGGATATACCTACCCATTAAAAGCATATTATAAGCTATAGTACATATTTTCATTATCATTTTCATAACATTTATATAATAGCATAAGCTTAATATCATTTCTCGTGTGCATTCATTTCTGAAATAGTAATAATAAAACCAGAGTTAAAATGACTTTAGAGATTATCTACTTGAAAGCCATAGGGATACCTGAATTACTTAAGTCATAGAATATTAGTAGAAAATATGTTCATGGTAAATAATATACAGTATAATAAAAAGTATTACTTCTACTGTAATTTCGACAAGCAGGACAGTAGCAATAATTTTCAGGGAAAAAGCACAGGGTTGAATTTCTCCTTTGACACATTATAGTATGACAGTAGGGGCACACAAATATTCATTTAAATAAAAGGTAATTAAATTTTCATAACACATATTAGAAACCTTCTTGTTCACTCAGCTAGAGGTTCTTATCTCTGTATTGCAACACATTGATGCTTGGAAGGTATGTTGCAAGCAACTTAACTGTAATCAAGCTCTGAAGTTTGGGAATGCTTCACTTCCCTCACAATCATTTTTTAAAGAAATCTTGAGGTTATTCCTAAATAATTTCATTCCCAATCATTTACCTTAAGAGATTAGTTAGTGACTGGGAAAGAAAGAAGTGGAGTTGCTGCTGTTTGGTTGGGAACTGAGCAGAGTGTGCTACGTGGTCTCCATTGAAACCATGGCTCTTGGGGGAGAGGAGAAGGCTAACACCACCACAGATCAAGGGGCCATGATGCCACATTTATGTCCCCACAGGCTGTTCTTTTTCTCAGGTCTGTAAGATGTTTGCACCAGAACTGCTGAACAGAAATATTCTCCAGAGGTCAGCTGAGATGTCCCTTCTTAATCTTTTCTTTTTCTCTAGGTCTGATTAAAGTGCTGAATTTTGTATCTTTCCTGTTCCACTGACTTCAATCTGGGTTGTTAGTGAACATTCTGTGCTCCAAGCTTTGATCAGCTTCAATAGGCAGGGAGATCAGATGCCATGGGACCTATAAGGCTCCACGACACCAGAGTCAAGGGCCTGGGGCACCTTGTCATGAAGCAGCCATTGGAGGCCAGTCTTGTCCACTCTGGCTTGCACATTCATGAGAGGGGGCTCAGAATCTGATGGTGGCTCTATGCTGGCCATGGCTTAGGCTGGGGGAAGGGTGCAGTTTCCAGTGAGACCCCTATAGAGTTACCCTCTTCTCAAACCTGAGACTAAATACACTGGTTAAGAAATACCGACTTACGTCATTTTTGAGGCAGAAACTGATGTTGAATAATCCATGCCTGATAAACACTCCAAGCTCTGATACTGGGACTGCCCTGAATTCTCAGGAAATTAAAAACTTGCAAACATTTTCTCTATTTGGTCCTTTGTGTTTATTTATTTTTTAATTTGCTTTATTCTGCACTTGATTTTTTTGGTTTTATTTGAAAATATTGAGGGCATACAAATGATTTTGTTAAATGGATACCTTGTATAATGCTTAAGTTGGAGCTTTTAGTGTGCCCATCCCCAGAATAGTGTTCATTGTACCCAACAGGTAAGTTTTACCCCTCACTCTCTCACCTCCTCCCCCCTTCTTGATTTCCAATGTTCTTTACGTCTCTTTGTGCCTGCATGTGCCCATTGTTTAGCTCCCACTTACTAGTGAGAACATGTGGTGTTTGTTTTTCCATTCCTGAGATACTTAGGATAATGGTTTCCAGTTCCATCCAAGTTGTTGCAAAAAGACATTATTTCATTCCTTTTTATAGCTGAGTAGTATTTCATGCTATACATATACCTCATTTTCTTTATCCACTCCTGAATTGATGGGCACTTAGGTTGATTCCAATCTTTGTAATTGTGAATTGTGTTGTGATAAACATTCAAGTGCAGGTGTCTTTTTGATAAGATGATTTCTTTTTCTTTGGATAGATACCTAGTAGTGGGATTGCTGGATGATAAGTCTACGTTTATATCTTTGAGGAATCTCCATAACATTTTCCATAAAGGCTGTACTAATTTGCAGTCCCACCAACAGTGTATAAACATTCTTTTCTTTCTGCATCCATGCCAACATCTGTTGGTTTTTTTATTTTTTAATAATGGCTATTCTGACAGGGGTAAGGTGGTTTCTCATTGTGGTTTTCATTTGCATTTCCCTGATGATTAGTGATGCTGAGCATTTTTCATCTATTTCTTGGCCATTTGTCTATCTTAATTTTAAAAACCTCTGTTTTTCCCAGTTTCTAATAGGGTTGTTTTTTTTTTTTTCCTTGCTGATTTGTTTGAGTTTTGGTGGTTTTTTTGTTGTTGTTTGTTTGGGTTTTGGGGGGTGGGGGTAGTCCTGGATATTAGTCCTTAATCAGATATAGAGTTTGCAAGTATTTTCTGCCATGCTGTAGGCTGTCCACTAACTCTGCTGATTATTTCCTTTGCTGTGCAGATTTGCAATTTAATTAAGTTCCAGTTATTTATTTTTGCTGTTGTTCTATTTGCCTTGTGCTCTTAGTCTTAAATTCTTTGCCTAGGCTGATATCTACAAAAGTTTTTCCTATGTGTTCTTCCAAAAATTTTATGGTTTCATGCCTTACTTTTAAGTCTTTTATTCATCTTGAATTAATTTTTGTGAGTGGTGAGAGATAGGCATCTTGATTCATTCTTCTGCATGTGGCTCTCCAATTTTCCCAGCACCATTTATTGAATAGGGCTTCCTTTCCCCAGTGTATGTTATTTTCTGCTTTGTCGAAGATTAGTTGGTTGTAGGTAGGTGATTTTATTTATGGATTTTCTATTCTGTTCCATTGGTCTGTGTCCCTACTTTTATACCAGTACCATGCTGTTTGGGTTACTATAGCCTTGCAGTATAGTTTGAAGTCAGGCAATGTGATGCCTCCAGATTTGTTCTTTTTGGTCACAATTGCTTTGGCTATTTGTGCTATTTTTTGGTTCCATATGAACTTTAGAATTATTTTTTTAAATTCTGTGAAAAATGACATTGGTATTTTGATAGAGATTGCATTGAACCTGTAGATTGCTTTGGATAGTGGGGTCATTTTAATGGTATTATTTCTTCTGATCCATGAGTATGAGATATTTTTCCATTTGTTTGTGTCATCTATGATTTCTTTGATCAGTGTTTTGTAGTTCTCCTTATAGATATCTTTCACCTCCTTGGCTAAGTATATTCCCAGGTATTTTATTTTCTTTGCAGCTACTGTGAATGAATTTGAGTCCGTGACTTGACTGTCAGCTTGACTGTTATTAGTATATGGAAATGCTACTGATTTGTATATATTGATTTTGTAACCTGAGACTTTGTTGAATTTATTTATCAATTTCAGGAGTCTTTTGGTGAAGTCTTTAGGGTTTCCTAGACACAAGATCATACCATCAGCAAATGGGATAGTTTGACCTCCTCTTTCCCAGTTTGGATACCCTTCATTTCTTTCTTTTGCCTGATTGCTCTGGCTAGAACTTCTAATACTATGTTAAATAGAAGTGGGGACAGTGGGCACCTTTGTCTTGTTCTAGTTTTTAGGTGCAGTTCCTGGTTAGGTGCATATATATTTAGAATTGTTATGTCTTCTTGTTGAATTGCTCCCTTTGCCATTATATAATGACCATTTTTGTCTTTTTTTTTTTTTTTTTTTTTACCATTGTGGATTTAAAGTTTATTTCGTCTGTCATGAGAATGGCTACACCTGCTCTCTTTTGGTTTAGGGGAAATGCTTTCAACTTTTCCCCATTCAATATGATGCTGGCTGTGGGTTTGTCATATATGGTTTATAATTTTGAAGCATTTTCCTTCTATGCCTACTTTTTTGAGGGTTTGAGGGTGTTTTGAGGGTTATCATGAAAGGGTGTTGGATATCATTGAATGCTTTTTCTGTGTCTATTGAGATGATTACATGATCTTTGTTTTTGCTTCTGTTTATGAGGTGAATCATATTTATTGGTTTGCATATGTTGAATCATCCTGTATCCCTGGGATGAAGCCCACTTGATCATAGTGAATTATCTTTTTGATGTGCTATTGAATTCAATTTGCTAGTATTTTGTTGAGGATTTTTGCATCTATGTTCATAAGGGATATTGGTCTATAGTTTTCTCTTTTCTTGTGTCCTTTCCTGGCTTTGGTATCAGGATCATAGAATTAGTTAGGGAGGATTCCCTCCTTCTCAATGTTATGGAATAATTTCTGTAGGATATCTACCTTCTGTAGGATATCTTCTTTGTAAATCTGGTAGAATTCAGCTGTGAATTCATTGGTCCAGGGCTTTTCTGTTGTCATTGTTGGGAGATTTTTTGTTATTGCTGCAATCTAGTTGTTCATTATTGGCCTGTTCAGGATTTCTATTTCTTCTTGACCCAGGCTTTGGAGATTATGTGTTTCCAGGAATTTATTCATTTCCTCCACATTTTCTAGTTTCTGTGCATAGAGGTTTTTGTAGTAGTCAGGGATGATATTTTGTATTTCTGTGGTGTCAGTTGGAATGCCTCCTTTTTCATTTCTGATTGAGCTTATTTGACTCATTTCTCTTCTATTTCTGTTTAATCTGGCTAGTGGCCTATCAGTTTTTTAAATCTTTTTAAAGAATCAACTTTTTGTTTCATGGATCCTTTGTATTGTTTGTTTGATTTCCACTTCATTTAGTTCTATTTTGAGTTTTATTATTACTTTTCTTTTGCTGGCTGTGGGTTTGGTTTGGTTTGCTCTTCTTTTTCTAGTTCCTTGAGATGTGACATTAGGGATTTAGTTTGTGATCTTTCTGTCTTTACGATTTAAGGCTATGAACCTTTCCCTTAGAACTGCTTTTTCTGATCCTGTAAATTTTGATAGCTTGTGTCCTCTTTGTCATTCAGTTGGAGGAAACTTTTTTTTTTTTTTTGAGACAGAGTCTCACTCTGTTGCCCAGGCTAGAGTGAGTGCCGTGGCGTCAGCCTAGCTCACAGCAACCTCAAACTCCTGAGCTCAAGCGATCCTCCTGTCTCAGCCTCCCAAGTAGCTGGGACTACAGGCATGCACCACCATGCCCGGCTAATTTTTTCTATATATATTTTTAGCTGTCCATATAATTTCTTTCTATTTTTAGTAGAGATGGGGTCTCGCTCTTGCTCAGGCTGGTCTCGAACTCCTGAGCTCAAACGATCCGCCCACCTCGGCCTCCCAGAGTGCTAGGATTACAGGCGTGAGCCACCACGCCCGGCCTGGAGGAAACTTTTGATTCCATTTTAATTTCATCATTGACCCAAGGATCATCCAGCAGCAGGCTGTTTAATTTCCATGACTTTGTGTAGATTTGAGTGTTTCTCTTGGAATTGATTTCTAGTTTTCTTCCATTGTGGTCTGAGAAGGTACATGGTATGATTTCAATTTTTTTTTAATTTGCTGAGATTCATTTTGTGTACCAAGATATGATCAGTATTGGAAAATATCCCATGTTCTGATGAGAAGAATGTATAGTCAGTAGTTTGGGAGTGGAATGTTCTGGAAATGTCTGTTAGGTTCATTTGTTCTAGAGTCCCACTTAAGTCCAGTGTTCCTTTATGTGTTTTCTGCTTCTATGATCTATCTAGCTTTGTCAGGGGGGTGTTGAAGTCCCTGGCGATTATGATGCTACTATTTATCTTTGCTTAGATCTAATAGAATTTGCTTTATGAATCTAGGAGTTCCTTTGTGAAGTGCATGTATATTTAGCATTGTTTGTCTTCATGTGGAATTGCTCCCTTTACCATTATATAGTGACCATCTTTGTCTTTTTTTACTCTTGTTGATTTAAAGTCAATTTTACCTGATTTGAGAATGGCTACACCTGCTCTCTTTTGGTTTCTGTTTGCGTGGAATATTTTTTTCCATCCCTTCACCTTGAGTCTGTGTGAGTCTTTGTGGGCTAGATGTATTTTCTGGAGACAGCAGATAGTTGGGTTGTATTTTTTTCATCCATTCATCCAGCCTATGTCTTTTGAGTGAAGCATTCATGCCGTTAACCTTGAGTGATGACCTTGATAGATGGGTTGCTATTCTGGACTTCATGTTGGATAGTACCTTATTGCTTTGTTTTCCCTCTTGTGCTACTGTTTTATAGGAGCTATGAGCATTAGCTTTTGGGTGATTTTATACTGCTGGGTATCTATTGTGCTGATCCATGTAAAATGCAGTTCTGAATATTTCCTGTAGGGCAGGTCTGGTTGTGACAAATTCCCTCAGTGTTTGCTTATCTGGAAAAGTCTTCATTTCTCCATCATTTATGAAACTTAGTTTTTCAGGATATGAAATTCTTAGCTGGCAAATGTTCTGTTTAAGAAGACTAAAAATAGGGCCCTAATTGTTTCTGGCTTGAAAGGTCTCTGCTGAGAAGTCTTCTGTTAGCCTGATGGGATTTTCTTTGTAGGTCAGCTGTTGCTTTTGTCTTGCAGCTTATAGAATTTTCTTCTTCACTTTGACTTTGGCCAGGTTTATGACTATGCGTCTTGGAGATGTCCTATTTGCTGTGAAATGTCCTGGTGTTCAATGACCATCTTGTCTCCAGATATTTGAATCTCTGGTGATTCCAGAGAAGTTTTCCTAAATAATTCCCTCAAATAGGTTTTCCATGCCTTTTGATTTTTGTTCTTCTCCTTCAGGAATACCTATAATTCTTATATTGGCCCACTTTCCATAGTCTCATATTTCTTTGGGTGGATTGTTCATTTTCTTTATTCTTTTTCTGCATCTCTTACTGACTGGGTTAGTTTGACAGCCTTGTCTCCAAGCTCTGAAATTCTTTCTTCTGCTTGGGCTAGCCTGTTGTTGAAGCTTTTTGCTGAGTTTTGAAATTCCCTCAATGACTCTTTCAGTTTTTTAGTTCTTTTATATCTTTTCTTATGATGTCTACCTCTTTAGTGAGTTTTTCAAATTTTTTTATTCATGTCTTGAAACTATTTTTTGGTTTCTTTGTGTTGGTTTTCAACTTTCTCATCAATCTCATTCATCGTATTTGCCATGCACATTCTATATTTCATGTCTAACATTTTGACAATTTCCTTTAGGTTGAAGTCCACTAGTGAGATGTATTATGATCATTGGTTGGAGCTGTGTGTTGAAACAGCTTGTCTTTTACATTGTCAGAGTTCTTATTCTGTTTCCTTCTCATCTGAAATTTCTTCTCTCAGCTCAAGACAGATAAGCTTGTAGTACACCTGTTCTCTTCTGCTGGGAACTCTCCTTCTTAGTGCAAAGAAGGAAAGGTCTCTACTATACTTGTATCCTACTCTAGAGGATTGACCTGGCATAAGATGGGTGGATGCACTGTGAGCATTTAACACTGCTGCTCTCCTATGTCTCCTGCCTCACCATCCCCCTGTGTTGCAGAGTGAGCAAATGCCCCACCTAGTTTTGTCAGTAGTGGCAATTGTCAACCAGAGCCAGCTTGAGAGCTGCTCCCCATTTAGATCTGAGGGCAGTGGCATTTGTCAGCCTGCACCAACTTGAGCATAGCCTCACCCATGCCCATGGGTGGTGGCAATTTTCTGCCTGCACTGGCTTGGGAGCTGCCCTGTGCAAATCCACAAGTGGCAGCATTTGTTGCCCCATGTTGCTTGAGTGTAGTCCCACTTGCACTCTCTGGCAACAGCAATTGACAGCCTGCACCAGCTTGAGGGCTGCCCCACACAGATGTGCAGATGGCAATGTTTGTCTGCTAGGTGCTGACTTGAGCACAGCTCCCCCCACATCTGTAGGTGGTGGTGACTGTCAACTTGCTCTGGCTTGAGAGCCGTCCAGGTTAGATCTGCGGGCAGCGGTGTTTTCAGCCCTTACAGCTTGAGCATAGTCCCACACGCACCTGTGGGCAGTGGCAATTGATGGCCTGCACCAGCTTGAGGAGTCCCTCAATCAGATCCATACATGGTATTGTTTGTCAGCTGGGCACTGGCTTGAATGCAGCTCTGCCCACACCCTCGGGCAGGGATGATTGTTGGCCTGTGCTGGCTTGAGAGCTGCCCTATTCAGATCCTCAGGTGGTGGCATTTGTTGACTGGGCATAGGCTTGAGCAGAGCCCTGCCCATGTGGACAGGTGGTGGCAACTGTCAGCCCACCCAGGTCCCCCAGAGGCAGTAGGAGCATGTAGCTCCTGCCTATGTGACTCAGGAAAGTACCTAGCCTCCCCACTCCATCCCCCCTGGACTGGCAGGGGCAATGGGAAGGCAGCAGCAATGGATCTGACCCCTGAGTAGAGGAAGTGCTCTGGGTCTAGGATTTTAAAATGGTACCAGCTGCAGTGCCCAGGGTTCACAAGTCAGTGAGTCATTGCTGTGCCCTCTGTCCAGAGCAATGCCACTGCACAGTTTCCAGATAGCTCCCTATTTAAGTCCTGAGGCCTTCTGCAGTAGAAGTTCCCTCCTGAAGCTCAGATAACAATGATGTTGGGGGTGGGGTGCAGGGGGCAGTGTGAAGCCCCAGGATTCTCCCCTCTGTGCCTTTTCCATGTGTGGTTGTGTTCCCTGTGTACCTCTGAACTGCAGAGCAGGTTGCCTTTCTTCCTTCTCCTTCACCTTGGGTGCCCTCTGTCACCTCTCTTTTGATTCACAATGCTCTCTCTTAGACTATTGATCTGAAGGTGGATATCCATGTGCCACCTTCAGTCCTCTCTGTGAGAGCAGCGTGTGCAGGCTGCTTCTAGTCTGCCATCTTGGCCCCTCCTCCTCTTTTGTGTTCATTTTTTATTCCATACAACATTCTTTACAGGACAGTGAACTGGAATGATTATGGCCTTCAAAGTCAGGTGTGCAGGATTAAAAACCAGCCTCTGATATTGGAAGTTGTACAACATTTAGTATCAGTTTCTTCACTTGTTAACCCAAATAAAATTTATAAGGTTGTGATAGATACATGCGGTTGTGTGTTGAAAGCAGCCAGTGTAGTGTCTGGTACGCCATGAGTACTCAATAAACTGTAGCTACTATTGTTCTTGGGCTACTGTTACTGACAGTTACACGGCTTTTGAACAGGTCAATGCAGGGATGGAAAGGAAGCTGGGAATGTTTAAGCTGGCTTCGTTTATTTGGTTAATCATAAATGCATATAAACAAAGTACTAGAAGGACATACACCAAACTCTTAACAGATGTGCTGGGCAGATTGTGGTGTAAGGTGAGGATATTTCCTTTTCACTTGACATGTCTTTGTTTCAGGTAAATTTTTTAGTGAGCATGTGCTAGTTAAAATTTTAAATCCATAAAAATTTTAATTTTAAAAATATAATGAGGGTACCTCCCTGTATATTTCTTTATAACTTCCTATGAATCTATTAGTTTTCCAAAATTTAAAATTTTCCAAAATGTAAAAAGTAAATAATAAATAAAATATGAAATCTACCTATCTATGTCTATCTCGGATATAACATTAGACCAAGTAGGCTTTCAATCATGTGAAATATTTACTATCCAGGATGTTTATAAATACTAGAAGGGGGTTTCCTCAAGGTCAGCAAATACTAAGGAGTGTATTGATATATTAGGTCTGATCCAATCATGAAACATGAAATTTTCATGGTCTTAGTAATGCTGTGTTTTCTCCTGTGTAATGACATTGGTAGAACAATGAAATCTCATGGCTGGAAGGAACTGTAAGAATCAACTCAAGTGATCTTCACTTGAGACTTGAGTCAATCTTTGTGGGGGATCAAGCCTTTGCTTGAACATCTCCAGTGATGGGATCTCATTACTCTCTATATACTATAAAATGCTTGCTTATCTAGCTTATATTCAGTTAGTGAACAAGAAGTTGCAAGTCTAAAGAAGACAAAGCAAGACTAGATACCAGGCCAATTAAGCCCAAGGTTGAGGAGATTTCAATTCAAGGTGAATTTGACAACTCAGCCAAGTGAATTACCAAGAATGACTTGGAATGAAACAAGTACCTATAGTTGTGAGCAGGTACATGATATTGATACATTAGCGTAGGGAGGGACTATTGCTCAGTGGTCAAAACTGAGGCTCTGAATTCAGGCTACCAGTGTAACCTTTTGAAACCTCAGTTGTCTCATCTGTCAAACAGAACTAATAATAGTACTTGAACTTTCAAATTGCTTTGAGAATTAATGGTACAACTCACAAAGAGTGCCTAACACATAGGACATATTCAGCAAATATTAAATGGAAGGTATAGTGACAGTGTTAGCAATATGTACAAGAAGATAGGAAAACATAGTCCTCTACTTCTAGGTGACCTTGACTGGGTAATCACAATTTTGTAGGAGAGTCTCCAAAGCTGAACAGGTAAAGACAACAAAGTCAGTCTTATTATCGTTAACATAAGCTGTTTGAGATGAAAGGGACCTCCATCCATCTCACCTCATGGAAATACTTGTGATTTAGATGCACATTAATGTTTGAGAAATATGTGCCTATTTGATGACCTCTGAATATTTCATATGGTCCTACATGCCCATATTACGTGGAAGTATACAAAAAGTAACCTGGGGCAAGTTAAAATAGCTATATTCCATAGAAGTAAATTAACTTTGCCACAAACATCTTAAATTTTTTGGACTTCTTTTAGAAAAATTCTCCTGAATGCTCTTGTTAAGTGTGTGTGTGTGTCCACGTTTTAAGTAGATAGGCAATTTACTAGGGAACATGAAAATTAGATTTAGAATTTTTAATTATTGCTTTGCATTATTGGAATCAAATATGAATAGATGTGCTATTTTCCTTATGCGCTCCAAGGGTTTTCACAATCATAACAATTACTCTCATTTATTTTGTGTCCATTCTGTTTCCTTTAAGGAAATAAACCCCTAAGGTTAGTCAACAAAACATTTCATAAGTGTTAGCCATTATTATCTAATGTGTGTCTCTACTTATTACTTAGTGTAAAAAATCCTTGTTAAATTCAGATATGTAAAAATGTTTCTTTTCAAAGCAACTCATTGAGTTTTGTTTTTGTTTTTGTTTTTTTTTTGATTGGAGAGGTTATAATAAATGTATTTTAACCTTTGAAGAAAAGTATACTTTCTTAAAACTAAATTCAACAAGATTTCTTTCAAGCTAGACATTTTTGTGCACAACCAGCCTCATTCTCAATCTGTTTTTCCTGCAAAATCTATCCTTGCCTGATAGTGAAGAGAAAGGCCATTACCATGAAGCAGAGGGTCTGAGATTCAGGGTGCCTATTCATATGCAATTGCATGTAAATTCCAAGAGGCACACGTCTAGAGTATCACATCAACTGTAGTCTGCAAGGGTGGTGCTTGTTAATGATGGATTTTGATGGTGATGATGATAGGGTTGATGGTAATTCACCATTGTTGCCCTATGTAAACAGTATGGGTGTGAAGAATATGGAAAATGAAATACACATCCCTCTTCATTTCAGCCTCCTGGCCCACAAAAAAATAAACTAGCTAGTCAGACCATGAAAATATTATGGTTCTGATTCTACATAATAAATATATTATGGCCTATGAACATATTTCTCAGGAACTGACTTCAAGTCATAGTTCAAAACATTTAAAATAAGCAGTGTGTGACTTCAGAAACCATAGTTTTAAAAACCCCTAAACATTTAAAATTCACTTTTATAGTTCAGTTTTACACAGACCATGTATTACTTTCTCTTTGAGGGACTACATTTCATGAAGGATTTCATTTCTTTCTACAAATAAATCTAGATATTTGCCTATAAAAGAGATTGTTGTATCTACCTTTTCCATATAAGTGTAAGAGAAAATGCATGTCATGTCACTGATTTTTAATAAATTTAAATCCATCTATGCAGTTGATAGAGAAAACCAAGAATAGTACACACATATGACATACAAAATTTCTGAGAATACACGAAGATTCCCAGTGCATCGCTATGGCTAAACTAGAGGGGTTGCTGAGTATTGGTAAACCACCTTCTTGGATACATCTTACACTATACTCCCTGTAAACATTGTGGACCACAAGACTTCCACCTTATCCTTCTTTTCTCATTCTGTTCTCTTTGGTGAACTTCATGTAACATATGGCTTCAACAGACATCTTAAGACAATGACTCCAAAATCCATATCTGGACAGGTCTAGCCTGTCTCCTGAAGACAAATCCTGTATTTTGAACTATCTATTGAGAATTTCCACATGGATATCCCACAGGTACCTAACACTCAACATTACTAAAATCTCCACTATCTCCTTTCCCCAAACCTGCTATACCTCATTTATTTCCTGTTTCAATTAGTGATCCTACCACCCACTCAGGCTGCCCAAACTGCTTCACAATGTCTTCAACACCCATGGACTTTAAAGTGATTCAAACTCAGCTCTTTTGCTTCAGTGATTTGTTCCAAGCTCCAAAACCCATCTTCAGGTCTATATATCTTCATTTACAGACAATTTTATTTTGATCTGGTTTTGATCTCAGTCTACTCTCTTGGACTTAACATATGTGTGTTAACCTGAGGCATATGGGCTATAAGGAACTCTGGGGATGGATTTCATAATTATACAACTCCTTTGGAATTACAAATATTCCTCAACTTATGATGGGGTTATATCCCAATAAACCCACTGTAAGTTGAAAATAACATAAGTCAAAATTGCATTTAATATACCTAACCTAATGAACATTATAGCTTAGGCTAGTCTACCTTAAACATGCTCAGAACACTTGCATTAGCCTACAGTTGAACAAAATCATCTAACAATGCCTATTTTATAATAAAGTATTAAATATCTCATCTAATTTATTGGATGGCTGTATGGATACTCAAAGTACAGTTTCCACTGAATGGATATGGCTTTTGCACCATTGTAAAGTAAAAAAATCCTAAGTCAAACCATAGTAAGTTGGGGACTATCTGTACATGGAAGATTCCGTGCATGAGTATATGTGCATTTATGGGAACTATAGATTTTTATCCATTTCTCAGAGTAGACCATTTTCTAAGACTCAGGTCATTTTCCTCCAAATATCCCCTGCTTCCAATCTTCCCTCACCTAAAATGTGGTTTTCAGGCCATTGCTCATACTCTGCAGCCAGCCAGCCCATTCTCATACCAAAGCCTGGCTCCCAGGCAGGCAGACATCTGGACCTCCTGGTGCCGCATGAGGGGAGAGAGGATATTTTCTGAGGCCGCTATTGAAGGACTACTCAGTTATTGTTTTTCTAAGGACCTTGCTCAGAGGGCAGATCTGACACAAACTTCACATCCCAGCCTTATTTCCCAAAGGTAGCTGATTCCCTGGCACCCCTCTGGGGTAGCTAAGGAGGTTGTGCTTAAAGTGAAAATCACCAGGCTTTTTAGAATTAGTCATGAAGTTTTCTAGCAACCAGCTGGGGTTGACCTACCAGATCTCTGCAATTAGCAGGAAACTCCAGGGACTGGGGATGTAGCTGTAGGTGATGAGGTTGCCAGCAAAGCTCAGAACTCTGCAGTTTTCCTTCCTCTAACAGCAACGCAGCTCTAAGAGTTGTTCACTAGGGTCCCAGAGACCCTCCAGGTCCTTTCTCCTGTAAACATGAGGACAACATAAGTCCCTTGAGTTTGCTTGCCCTTGGCTGGACAGGCTCATGCTGTCTATTTTACTTGAGATATCATCCCACCCAATATTGCCTGGGGTGCCAGCCTGCCATCTTTTTGCTTATGGAACAGTGTTCTCACACATCCCTGCTCCCCAGTAAAACACACACACACATACACACACACACACACAGCGAACGTGGTTTTTCATCTGTGGCCAGAGCTGTTCCAGGCTTCTTCCAGCAGTCACAGGGTGCCATTCTACTGGGAAGCCAATGAGGCCCACCCAGAGATGCCAAAATCTGTTAAAGAAAACTCAGCACTTGTCCACAGGCTGAATCAGAAGAACAAGGATAAATGTTTTGGGGAGAAGGAAAGAGATTACTTTGCTGGTAAAGGAGGAAAAATGGTAGACCTTCTCGTCTCAAAATCCAAATTACCTGAACATAGGCAGAAATGCAGAGCTTTTAAAGGGAGGGTTCTCAGCTTCAGGCAATTACTGTGGTTAACTACTCTAATCATCCCATCTCTGCCAAAGACATAGCCTGTGAACTCCATCAGCTGCCCCACCAGGGGGCTGGCACCACCTGGGAGTTATCTCCTTTAACAAAGGACTTAACCTGCCTCAGGGATGAAGGCCAGGCTGCAGTTCCCAAAGATAGTGGGAAAAGTTTTAAAGAGACAGAAAATATTTTTTTTCTTCAGGCCTTCCCTCTGTTACACAGGGGTTATGGGACCACCAACCAGATTGACTTCTCCAAATTAATCATTGTGAGGTGAATGAATTGTGTTGGCTGTAGACAGGGAAACAATTTACAGGCGGTTATAATAACCCAGATAAAAGGTGATAATGTACTGAACTATAATTATGGTAGAGAGAAAGTAGACCATAAGAAAAAGGGGAAAATATTTAGGAAGACTTAATACTTGATTGGACTTGGGTCTGATCAAACCTGAATTGAAAATTGTGTGAAAAATACCTCCTGCTTATATCTCTTTCCTTATTTTATTTTTAAAAAGTGAATTATATTTAACATACAGCAAAATGCAAAATTCCTAAATGTATAGGTTGATGCAGTTTTACATACATATGGAGCCATGTAACCATTACACAAATGAAGATATAGAATATTTCCATTGCCTCGGAAAATTCCTTCATGTTCCTTCTCAATCAATGTCATTCAGAGAGATAACTACTGTGCTCACTTTATGACCGGAGATCAATTTTGTCTATTTTTTTTAACTTCTTTTAAATAGAAACTACAGTACAAATTCTTCTATGTCTAATTTCTTTCATTCAAAAGAATGTATTTTAGATTCAATGTTTATACATGTATCAGTATTTTAATTGATGGTATAATATTCCTTTATATGTTTATACCACATTTTTGTATCCATTCTCCTGTTGATAGGTGTACTATTTATTTCTAGGTTGTGCTATATGAAGAAATTTACTTTGAACATTCTCATACAAGTCATTTTGTGCATATTCACTCACTCTTCTCGGGTATGTGCCTAGGAGTAGAATTTCTGGGTCATAGTGTAACTATGTTTGACTTTCCTAGAAACTGCCAAATAATTTTCCAAAGTGGTTGTACAGACTTCCAGTTTTAGCTCAGAGATTTAGAGATTAGAAAGGATGTTGCTCCCAGCATTATAACAACAACAAAGCTAGACATAATGTAAGTTAATGGCTTTTCTTGAGCCCAGGAGAATTGAGACTGCAGGGCAAACACCTAAACAGAAAACTGGACTAATTAGATGCTTGTAGGGAGAAATAGGACCCAGGCATTTTTCTAACCTGGGGCAGAAGCCATCAGATGCCATATAAACTAGTAAGACTTAGTTTTTTTGTGGACTTAATGAATTGCTAAGGAGAAAGTATGGGCTAACATGAGGGTGTGAAGTCCCTGGGAGCCATAGACATAAGGTTTTCACCTTTAGCTTTTCCTCCATGAACTACACCAGATGCTCATAGTGAAGACCAGGAAGTATTCTGAGACAGCTTACCTAATGATGCCATCTGGGAGAGGGAGGTGGGAGGAATAGCGGTCATTGATGAAACTTTTTCCAGACCCATTTCCATATATATTTCCTACAGAACAGAAGCTGTAATCTGCAAGGCAAGCAACAGAAAACTGTCAGCTCAGGGTACCGTGGAAAACTATTGCAACTGGGAAAGGTATTAGGGGTGCTCCTACTGCAGGCTGAGAAAGAATTCTTGACTCAAAGATTAAGATAGGTTTTAAAGCAAGTTTACTTTACTTTTCAAGTAGGAAAGGGCATGGCATGAAAAGAAGAAGAAATGCCCACTCCAAGGATAAGCAGTTTGTGCTTTTATTGGGGTTCTAAAGAGCAAAGTGGCTGCTATTGCAAAAGGTGGTTTGTTTTCCAGAGCAGTTGTTGTTGGGAAATAATAATGGAAAGCGGTTGTTTTCCAGAACAGTTATTTTCTGTTAGGCTGGTTTTATCTGACTTCTTGGAATGTAGTCTGGTAGATGCTGAAGGGGCTGCATGCCTTTTTTACTGTTTGTTCAGTGTTTTTCCAGTTCTGCAAAACAAGCTCTTAAAAAAACAAGTTAACCACCCCTCCAACATGGTCAAGAAAGAAGCAAACACTGGGGCCAGCACATTGTTGGGTGCAGCAATGTTTTTTGTGTTAGATGATTTACTGGCAATGCCATACTTTCAAAAGGGACAGGGCCACAATAGTCTGATCCCTCAAGGAGGATGGGAATGTGTGTTAGGCCCCCACTACAGTTGGAGGAAGTGTAGGGTCACCCAGGTTCATAGTACCTAAGACTGAGGCTTACCCTCCATCAGAGAACATGTTTCCCCTGTTCCCTAATAGCCCAATTTACAAGCAGTGAGTAAAATTAACAAGAGAATACATTTAGAAAATCTTCAAAAAACAGATTATCTCTGGGATTAATAGTGTAAAGGGAAGACTCAAAGCCAAGCAAGGAGTAGAAATCGAAAACAACAAATGAAAAACCTCTGGCAAACTTGCCTATACCCTTAAGCACAAGACATCACTAGAGAAATTTGAAGCCTCTTGTGCATTGAGGGTAAACACAGCAACAACAAACTCCAAACTCAGCCCAACTCCTGACTAAACTCCAACACTAAAGGTCTAGCAGAAAAAAAGACACACTCCTCTCCAAGCTCCCCCCCAATTTTTTTTACCTTAGTGTCTACTGTCCTATATAACATTTCCAATTTCAGCAAAAAGTTATGAAGCATACAAAAAAGTAAGAAAAACAATCTGAAGAGACAAAACAAACATCAGAACCAAATTCAGATGTTAAAGAGATGTTAAAACTATGAGGGAATTTTAAATTACTATGATTAACAGGTTATCAACCCAAATAAATGACCGAGGCAAAAATCTCAATTAATGGATGCTTATTAAACCAAGATTTTGAGGATATACCTAGGAAAAATAGAAACTGCAGACAGGCAATGGCTGTTTTTCCAATGGGAAATTGGAAACTTCAGCATTTTGAAGGCATATAGAGAGAAGGAGAAAGATGGGGGGGGGGAGGGCCTGATGGAGTAGTGGTTACATTCTTGTGAGGCCCAAGAAATCTACATTTTACACAAAATAAGGGAATGAAGGAACATCAATTTCACCCTGGGTAGGTGAAAAAATGTCTGATTCTGTCTTGTCTCTAGTTCTGTTATGTATAAGATAAACTTATAATTCATTATTATGAATCGAACAGGCTTTAGTTTTAGGTGCTAGACATAGGTATAATTTGCAGGGTATTGGACAGAGGTGGGGGGTGGGGTGAGGGGATGGGTGTATACCTACATGATGAGTGCAATGCACAATGTCTGGGGAATGGACATGCTTGAAGCTCAGACTTGGGGGGATGGGGGGGCATGGGCACTATATATAACCTGAACTTTTGTACCCCCATAATAAGCTGAAATAAATAAAAAAAAATTTGCATGTCCTTGCTTATGGGAGGTTAGCAAGAAATTTCCTTAATGATGATCTGTGGGCCTGTTCTTCACAGGTGCCTGAGGCTTTTGCCTTCTCTTTTGCATAAGGAGTTGAAGGAGTGGCCCTGAGACTTTGATTTTCTTTTTACAAGATTAAGGGATTCAGTGGAAAAAGTAGACAAGATGCAAGATCAGAAAGACATTTCAGCAAAGAAATGGAAACAATAAGAAAGATCAAATGAGAGTGCTAGAAATAAAAAACACAGTAATAAAGATGAAGAACATATTTTGTGGGCTCATCAATTGAAAAAGAATCCATGAACTTGAAAATATATCAAAGAAATTATCAAACCAAAACACAAACAGAAATAATAGTAAAAAAGCAAAAACAAAATCCCAGAGTACCTGAGAGCTATTATACAATACCTAGCATAAACATAAGTGGAATCCCCAAAGTAGGATTATAAGAAAACACATCTCAGAAGATACAGAAAAATCATTCAACAAAATTTAATATCTAATCATGATAAAACCCTCAGTAACGTAGCGATAGATGGTAACTTCCTTAACTTTTAAAAGACATCTAAGCAAAACTCTATGGCTACTAAAATGGCAATGATTTTTTTTCATTCTAAGATCAGGAATAAGGTAAGGTTACCCTCTCTAACCACTCCTATCTCACATTGTTTGAGTTTGCATTTACCCAATGGTGATGCGTTTTTCCTAAGTTATTGTCATTTTAAATATATTCTTTTTGTAAAGTGTCTGTTCATGTCTTATTCCTATTTTTCAATTGTGTTATTTGTCTTTTTGTGCTTTAATTATTGATTCATAAGCACTATTTATATATTTTCAATGTGATTCCTTTATGAAGTAAATATATCAGTTTTTATGTAATAAATAATTCTTATTAACAAAATAAAAATAAAACCTAGTTTATTTTATTCCTCTTAAATGTTACCAAATATAGCAAAAATTATTCTGTTAGAATCCCAGCAGATATGTATTACTTAATTGGTGTCTAAATGTACCCTAAATTCACATCCCTGACCTCCTAAAGGAACACAAGAATTTATTGAACTTATTTAATGAGCAGTCTTGCTCTGCAATCTGAAGGGCAGCCTCCATGAACTCTGTCCAATCAGCATTAAACCAGGAACCATATCCTAGGAACCTATCCCAGTATAGTAATCTATATACTAGTAATAGTGATATCTCTAAACTCAAAATGTTTCCAGCCCCTACTTATCTTAAAATCCTTTAGTGGCTCCATTCTCTATTAAATGGGGTTCAGATTCTTTCACATCGCTTCAGGAGGAAGATTCAGGTTTGTGAAGTCTTGAAATATACAATTTTGGGTCTTTCTTTTTTTAAAATGTGAAAATATCTTACTTTTATAAATTTTCTAGTAACATGCTGTCAATGGAAAAGAATCCAAACTCTGTGAAATAATTTAAAAAGAGGTTTATTCTGAGCCAAGTATGAGGACCATAGCCCAGAGCCACACCCAAGAAGCCTTGAGCAAATGCACTTGCCATGGCTGGGTTACAGTTTGATTTTATACATTTCAGGGAGACAGGAATTACACATAAACTCATAAATCAATACATGGAAGGTGTACATCGGTTTGGCCCGAAAAGGTGGGATATCTCAAAGCGGTGTGGGGGTGGGCTTACAGGTTATAGGTGGGTTTAAAGATTCTTTAATTTGTAATTGGTCAAAAAAAATGAAGCTTTTTCTAAAGGCTTGGAATGTTTTAAGTTAAGATAAGGAAGTCTGTTAATCAGAGACAAGCAACCAGACAGAGACTGACAAGATCTGTTGGTAAACTGAAGACCTGCACGTGTGTCTCTCATAGCCTTAGGCCTGTTAATGAGTTACAAAGGATGTCTCCAAGAAGGGGTGGGACATGATGAGGCATGTCTGACCTCCCTTCTCAAGTCCAGCAACTCAACTTTAGGGTATTTCCAGGGTTCCCTTGGCCAAGAAGGGGTCCATTCAGTCAGCTGCAGGGCTTAAGATTCTATTTTAGTTCACAATGCTTATGTGAGCACATTAGAAGGGGCCTCAGCAAACAAGGACCCTGAAGCTTAAGTTTCAGGTGCTTCATGGTAAATTTCCCTTTGCATGGCATATAAGCCATGTACTATGTTGGTTGAGTTGTGAACTCTGGAGCTAGATTTCTTGGGATTGAAACTCATCACTGCCATCCCTTGGTTATTTGACCTTGGGTAAAAATTACTTAATCTCTCTTTGCTTAATATTTCCATTTCTATAATGAGGATTGAAATTTAAAATGGGATAATAAAAAGTTATTCAATCCAAAAGGATAAATATGTGGGAGCATAACTTTTTAAAAGACTACTAACTGTTCAAAGCAAAAATAACCTCCACTTATTCTCACCCAGCAGAGCCATGAAAATTCATGGGAGGTCCTTGGGCCTGAGCTGACTAGGCATGTTGAGATCTCCCTAAGGTCATCGCTACAGGTCACCATTGCCCAGGCTGCCCTATGTCCAACATCATTTGACATGGTTCTGTAAGTTTATAAACCCATTTGAGGGTGTATTAGTACAGTCTCATTATGGCTTCTTTTTTCCTCATTGTTGTGTAGCTGTGACACCATTTGAAATAAACAATCAAACATATGTCACTGAATTCATATTCTTGGGATTTTCCAACCACCCAACCTACAGGGCTTGTTCTTCCTGGTCTTCCTGGTCATTTACCCGATGATTCTCTTGGGGAACGTGCTCAAAATAATGTCCACCAAGGTCAGTCCTGCTGTCCACACTCTAGTGGGTGATTTCCTCAGCAACCTGAGCTTCTGGGACATCTCCTGCTCATCCACCACCATCCCGATCAGTCTAGTGAACTTAGTCTGAGAAAAGAAGACCATATCCTAGCAGGGCTGCTTCTTCCAGATCTTCTTCCTTGTGACATGCTCTGGCACCAAGGTGTCTTGTTGGCTGCTATGGCTTATGATGCTCTGTTCTGGAGCCATTTGCCACCCTCTTCAATATCCAGTCCTCATGAGTGTGAAGGTCTGTGTGTGTTTGGTGGCTGGGCCCAGGCTATGTGGGCAGGTGAATTCTGTGACACGCACAATGCTGAAGGCCACACTCACTCTGTGTGGGCCCAACCAGATCTGCTACTTTCTCTGTGATATCCCACTGCTTCGGAAGCTCTGCTGCTCAGACTCCTCTGTCAGTGAGTTTGTGCTCCATGTGGCCAGTGCCACCACTGGCCTGAGCCCCTGCCTGTTTACTGCAGTGTCCTACATACTCATCATCTCTGCCATCCTAAGGATTTTCTCTGCTCAGGGCATGAGCAAGGGTCTTCTCTACCTGTGCATCCCACCTCACTGTGGTGGTGGTCCTCTTTGGAATGGCCAACTTCAACTATGACAGGCCCAGAGAAGGCTTCTCCCTGGGCATGGACAAGCTGGTCTCTGTGCTCTTCTGTGTTGTCACCCCCGGCTGAACCCCACCATCTACAGCCTGAGGAACAAGGAGGTCAAGGGTGTCCTGAGGAAGCTGACTGGAAAACACAGAATCTCTACTGAGATCAGCAACTAGATAATGTTTTTCAGTCTGGAAAATTTCTTAATTGGAGAAAAATATGAACATATGAACATTCTAGCAGCAATTATAACAGTGTACACTCTATGTAGCATCTTTTGACAACTGTGGTACTACCCCATCCTACCAGGGCAAATAGCTATACCTGTGCTGAGTGGTTAACACACTGTGATCTCACATGCCCTGTGTTCTCCAATACACTGATATTTTAGAAGATTTTAATCACCCCCTCCCCAAAACTCCTGTACCCATAGTAGTCACTTCCCATTTTTCCCCAATTTTGCAACTCTAGACAACCACCTAATCTGCTTTTAAGTTTCATCCATATATCAATGTATCAATATTTCATTCTTTCTTATTGCTGAATAATTTTCATTTTATGAATATACCACATTTTATTTATCCATTTACCACTGGAAAGACATTTTAGTCATTTGATCGTTATAATAATGCTGCTATGAACGTTGATGTGCACATTTTTGGTGGATTTATAGTTTTATTTATCTTGGGTTTATAACTGGGAATGGAAGTGTTAGATCATATGGTAACTCTGTGTTTAATTTTTGAAGAACTGCCAGACTGCTTTGAAAGCAGTGGCACCATTTTACATTACTAAGAGCAGTGAATGAGGTTTCTAATTTCTTCACATCCTCACCAACACTTATTATTATCTATCCTTTTGATTATAGCTATCCTAGTTTGTATGAAGTTCTATATCAAACGTGATTCTGATTTGCACTTCCCTGATGGCTTGTGATTCTAAGCTCTTTACTAGGCATCATTTCTATACTTCTCCCTCACATATGGAAAGACCCATGTTGCTAAGGGGAGTTTTGGGCTTTAGTGACTTAATTCTTGACACTGCCTATTATTATTTTTTTTTTTGAAACAGAGTCTCGCTCTGTTGCCCAGGCTAGAGTGCCATGGCGTCAGCCTAGCTCACAGCAACCTCCAACTCCTGGGCTCAAGCGATCCTCCTGCCTCAGCCTCCCGAGTAGCTGGGACTACAGGCATGTGCCACCATGCCCAGCTAATTTTTTTCTATATATATTTTTAGCTGTCCAGCTAATTTCTTTCTATTTTTAGTAGAGACGGACTCTCGCTATTGCTCAGGCTGGTCTCAAACTTCTGACCTGGAGCAATTCTCCCACCTCGGCCTCCCAGAATGCTAGGATTACAAGGTGTGAGCCACTGCAGCTGGCCTAACACTGCCTATTATTTTATCTTAATTTTAGTGCAGTAAATTACTGCGATTTTCAAACTTTTATCTTCTCCCCATCTGTGCCCTACAAAGCTGTTTAATGCGTGGCTGTCTTTTTCTCTTGTAGAACTGCACAGCAAGCAGTGTCATCACCAGATCATGAGCAACAGCAGGACTAGAAATCGGGGACATGAAGGCACAAGGGGTGCTGGTGGAGAAGGAAGGAAGCTCTGTGTCCAGGGCAGCAGCCCTAACTAGGAGTGGCATAAAGCTAAGACAGCAGGTGTCTTGTTAATACTGTGGCTCCAGACATATGTCGAACCAGCAGGGCACATGGCATGTAGATGTAGGGAAAACTCCCTGTGCTGTGTGAAATCCAACCAAATAAGCACACCCAAACTTTCCCCTCCTTTCCCTAATGGGAAGAAGGAGAAACCAGTCTCAAGGCTTCAGCCACCCACAACTTCTTAATAGAAAGCTAGTCCTGAACTCCACTGACAAACGTCCCAAAAGAGATAGGAAGCTGATCTCCTCATTGCATGCTGGGAAAAGATGATTGCCATGACCTTAATGAATCCAAGAGAGAATTAATTGCTCTTCATTCTGCAGCTTCTATTCAGGCTGTTGCCCTTGAGTTATGTTTGTACTCTGGGAAGTCCCAGAACAGCTGCTTAGAGAGAGATTAGATGGATACTCCCAAAAGGACAGTCCACAGGCCTTTATAAATGGCCATCCTAGAAAAATGAATTGTGGAGCAATCAAAGAGAATTTTTGGCTCCTGTATTAGGCAGTGAGTATGCTCTAGGCAGCTGCTGGAATGGCAGGTCCCCCTCATGATGCATAGAGGTTGGCAGCCAGTTTTGCCTAAGAGTATCCTTTCCATTCTAGTGTGGGGAGCACAAGTCCCACCATCAAAACCAGAAATATAAGGCTTTTGGCTACTGTCAGTGGTAAGCAGTCTACTCACCACTGTAATTAATAAAAACTGTGTCTAATGTCAAGACATACCTACCCCCCCAAGAACATATTATAGAATATTGTGTATATTTTATTACCATTTTGATGACATTTATATTATGACATATTTTTAATATATTTTCTGTAACACTACTTATAAAATCAGAGTAGAATTTACTTTAGAGATTATCTCCTCCAAAACCTAAGGATGCCTGGACTCCTTGAGTGAGATAATATGAGTAAAAACATTTGTTCATTGCAAAAAATATATAATGCAAAGTATTAGTCCTCTATTTTTGACAAGCAGGGCAGAAAGGAATAATTTTCAGGGAGAAAATAGGGACACGTTTCCACTATGATACATTACAATAAAACAATAGGTGCACACAAAGTATTTGTTTAAATAAATATAATTAAATTTGTAGAAAACTTATGTTTGCAAATACATTTATTCACCTAACTAGGGTTTCTCATCTTTACGTTACAACACATTGATGCTAGGAAGGTATGTTGCAAGCAACTTAACTGTAATCAAGCTCTGAAGTTTAGGAGTGCTTTACTTCCCTCACAATCATTTTTTAAAGAAATCTTGAGGTTATTCCTAAATAATTTCATTCCTAATCATTTGCCTTAAGAGATTAGTTAGTGACTGAGAAAGAAAGAAGTGGAGTTGCTGCTGTTTGGTTGGGAACTGAGCAGAGTGTGCTACGTGGTCTCCATTGGAACCATGGCTCTTGGGGGAGAGGAGAAGGCTAACACCACCACAGATCAAGGGGCCATGATGCCACATTTATGTCCCCACAGGCTGTTCTTTTTCTTGGGTCTGTAAGATGTTTGCACCGGAACTGCTGAACAGAAATGTTCTCCAGAGTTCAGCTGAGATGTCCCTTCTTAATCTTTTCTTTTTTTCTAGGTCAATTAAAGTGCTGAATTTTGTATCTTTCCTGTTCCACTGACTTCAATCTGGGTTGTAGTGAATATTCTGTCCTCCAAGCTTTGGTTCCCTGAGCAGATTCAATAGACAAGAAGATCAGATGCCATGGGGTGTATCAGGATCCATGATGCCAGGGTCAAGGAGCTGGGGCACTCTGTCATGGAGGGGCCATTGGAGGCCAGTCTTGTCCACTCTGGCCTGCACATTCATGAGAGGGGGCTCAGAATCTGATGGTGGTTCTGTGCTGTCCATGGCTTAGGCTGGGGGAAAGGTGCAATTTCCAGTGAGACCCCTACAGAGTTACCCTCTTCTCAAACCTGAATACACTGGTTAAGAAATACTGATCTAGGCCGGGCGCGGTGGCTCACGCCTGTAATCCTAGCACTCTGGGAGGCCGAGGTGGGCGGATCATTTGAGCTCAGGAGTTCGAGACCAGCCTGAGCAAGAGCGAGACCCCATCTCTACTAAAAATAGAAAGAAATTATATAGACAGCTAAAAATATATATAGAAAAAATTAGCCGGGCATGGTGGCACATGCCTGTAGTCCCAGCTACTTGGGAGGCTGAGACAGGAGGATCCCTTGAGCTCAAGAGTTTGAGGTTGCTGTGAGCTAGGCTGATGCCACGGCACTCACTCTAGCCTGGGCAACAGAGTGAGACTCTGTCTCAAAAAAAAAAAAAAAAAAAAAAAAAAAGAAATACTGATCTATGTCATGTTTGAGACAGAAACTGATATTGAGAAATTCCTGCTGGGTGAACACTACATGCTCTGATGCTGGGGCTAATATGGTAAATACAACTGGTGGAAAAGTAAATAGTCAATAATTTGACGCTTTTTATAATGCCAAGAAATTTGTTTGGTGTTACCATTAACTTTTTTTTTCTTATTTGACTAATTCTCAGGAAATTGAAAAAAAGTAGATATTTTCCCTATTTGGTTCTTTCTATCTCTTTTTTTTTCTTATTCCATGCAAAGTTCTTTGTAGGACAGCAAATTGGAAAGAGTACGGACTTTAAAGTCAGATGCACGTGGGTTAAAACCCAGGCTTTGATGTAGTAGCTATGTGATCTTAAGCATCAGTTTCCTCACTTGCAAATCCTAATAAATATCTCTATATAAAGTTTTTATGTTATATACATGAAATTGTACGTGAAAAACACCCATCACATTTTCTGGTATATCATAACTACTCAATAAACAGAAGTTACTCTTACATTTGAGGCTACTGTTACTGTCAATCACAGGGTTTTGGACATGCCCATGCAAAGCTGCAAAGGAAGCTGAGAATGTTTGCTAAGCTGGCTTCTGTTACTTGGTCAATCTTGATACATACGAACAAAGGACTGGAAGGACACACACAAAACTATGAACAGTGATGCTGAGCAGTGTTATGTGAAAGGAAAGATATTCCAATTTACACTTTCTGTGCTTTTGATTTGATTTATGTGAAATTTTTCAGTGCGCATGTGCTACTTTTGAAATTAAAACTCCTCATACATTTTTCATTTTAAAAATGTAATAATAGGCCGGGCGCGGTGGCTCACGCCTGTAATCCTAGCACTCTGGGAGGCCGAGGTGGGCGGATCGTTTGAGCTCAGGAGTTCGAGACCAGCCTGAGCAAGAGCGAGACCCCATCTCTACTAAAAATAGAAAGAAATTATATGGACAGCTAAAAATATATATAGAAAAAATTAGCCGGGCATGGTGGTGCATGCCTGTAGTCCCAGCTACTCGGGAGGCTGAGACAAGAGGATCGCTTGAGCTCAGGAGTTTGAGGTTGCTGTGAGCTAGGCTGACGCCATGGCACTCACTCTAGCCTGGGCAACAGAGTGAGACTCTGTCTCAAAAAAAAAAAAAAAAAAAAAAAAAAAAAAAAAAAATGTAATAATAGGACTCCCATACATTTCCTTACATTTTCCTATGAATTTATAATTGTTTCAAAATAAAATGTTTTAAATCTCTAAATATGATAAATAATATAAGAGATATGTGTGTGTGTGTGTGTGTGTGTGTGTATGTAAATATATTAGAGCCAAGGAAACTTTTGGTCACGTGAAATGTTTGTCATCCTGGAAGATGTTCATAAATACTAAAAGGGGAGTTCCTCAAGGTAGGTGAATACTAAGGGATGCATTGATATATTGGTCTGATCTAATCACATGAAATGTGAAATTTTCATGGTCTTAAAAATGCCAGGTTTTCACATTGATAGAACAACGCAATCTCAGGACTAAAAGGAACTACAAGAATGAACTCAAATGATCTTCACTTGAGACTTGAATTAATCCTATTTGCAGGAGATGCAGCAATCTAGCCTTTGTTTGAACATCTCCAGCGGCAGGATCTCATTACTCTCTATATATTACCATATAAAATGCTTGCTTATCTACCCTAAATTCAATTAATGAAAAAAGAAGTTGCAAGGTTAAAAAGCAAAGAAAGGATAGATATCGGGCTTCTATACTTATGTTTACACACTTCAATTAAGGAGAAAGGTAAAGAGATTTCAATTAAATATCCCATGTGGATTACCAAGAAATTCTTGGAATGAAGCAAGTAAGCGTAGTCATAAGGAGGTACCTGAATATTCGTACATTAATGTGAGGAGGGAGTGTTGCTCAGTGGTCAGACTGAGGCTCTGAATTCAGAATACCAGGATAACCTCTTGAAACCTCAGTTTTCTCATCTGCAAAATGAAGTTAATAACAGTATTTACACTTTTTAAGTTGTTTTGAGAGCAATTCATGAAGACTGCCTGGTACATACCATGCACTCAACAAGTATTAAGTGGGAGGTATAGTGATGGTGTTAGTAATATGTACAAGAAGATAGGAAAACACAGCATCCTACTTGGAGGTGGTCTTGACTGGCCAATCACACATTTTCCAGGGAGGTGCCCAATGCTCAATAGGTGAGAACAAAAACGTTACCTTATCATCATCACCATAGGCTGCTGAGATGGAAGGGCCCTCCGAGGTCAACCAGTTTGGATCTTTGTTTAGGAAATAATGAAATAAAAGCCTAAATCATATTCCAACAGAAGCAACTCTCTAGGTTTACTCTCTTCATATTTTTAAAGGGATGTGTGATTTGGGACAAAGATGATAGGGGCAAAACTTGGAGCAATTCAGAAGGCAAGAGCCAACTCTGGGGCCGGGCGCTGTAGCTCACGCCTGTAATCCTAGCACTTGGGAGGCCGAGGCGGTTGGATCGTTTGAGCTCAGGAGTTCGAGACCAGCCTGAGCAAGAAAGAGCAAGACCCCGTCTCTACTAAGAAAAATAGAAAGAAATTAGCTGGACAACTAAAAATATGTAGAAAAATTAGCAGGGCATGGTGGTGCATGCCTGTAGTCCCAGCTACTCGGGAGCCTGAGGCAGAAGGATCACTTGAGCCCAGGAGTTTGAGGTTGCTGTGAGCTAGGCTGACACCAGGGCACTCTAGCCTGGGCAATAGAGTGAGACTCTGTCTCAAAAAAAAAAGAGCCAACTCTGGGCATCCAGTCTCCGCCCTTTGCTCCCTGCTCTCTCTGTCTCAAATACACGTCCCCACATCTCTGTCCAAATCCTTCAGGGTGCACCACAATGCTACGTCTTTAAAGAAATTTTTGCTATGTCTACCCCCATGGATGTTCTTTAAGGCCCTTCTTTATTCATCAAACATGTAGCAAATGCACACTATACTGGAGACTCTGGGCTCATTTTAAGCACAGGGTTGAAAGGCCCAGACTGTGACTTCAAGGAGCTTGTGTTCAAGACGATATGAGGAGCAAGTACTGAGTGTCCTGTTCCTAAAGGTGTTCAAACAGAGCCTAACCAAAGATTAGTAAAACTAACAATAATAACTTGAAAAGGAAATAAGATGTTACAGGGCTTTCTGTTACCTGTGGTTAGTCTACCTTCCCATGAAGTTGTCAGTGTATTGAAGACGGATCAGGTCTTACTTCCCTTTGGATTTCTTGACATAGGATTATCACAGGACTGTACTGGATCCTATGGAGGAACTGAATTGGCCAGTAGTGAAACTAGCCACTACCAAGAATAGATTGCTGGAAAATGCTGAAGGGAGATGAGAACTTCATAGCTTGAAGAATTGTATAGCTGGAAGGCTCTTACATATCACAAGAGGCAGCAATTTGTCTTCTCTTTCCCCTTTACACTGAGAAAAGCACAGGTGAGATAGAAAAAGCTGAAAGAAATCTAAAATGCTGGAATGAATTTCTGAGACAGGGTGCAGAATTTATCTTGGTGACTTTGTTAAGAAAAGACTTTGACCTACTAGTTTTAGGGGTAAGTGCAGCTCTATCTGTTAGGTCAGAATAGCCTAGACTTGCCACTCAAGTGTGGCCCCTGCACCAGCAGCACTGATATCACCTGGGAGCTTACTGGCAATGCAGGTGATTTCCATGCACGTGAAAGTCTGAGGAACACTGGCCTGCGCGATGACCTCTGAATATTCCAGCTGATGCTAGGCATCCGTATCAAGGGGAAGTGTACAAATAGGAATCTGGGCCAGGCAAAAATAACTCATATATTCACAGCAATCAATTAAGTTTGTCACAAGTACCTGAAATCTTTTGGACTTTCTTTTAGAGAAATTGTCCTGCATGCTGGTATTAAGTGTGTGTGTGTGTGTGTGTGTGTGTGTGGTTTAAGTAGATCCACAATTTACAGGGCAACATGAAAACTAGATTTAAAAATTTTAATCATTGCTTTGTGTTATTGGAATTAAATATGAATAGATGTTTCCCTGATGTGCTGTAAGGGTTTTCACAATCACACCAGTTACCCTAGTTTAGTTTATGCCCATTTTGTTTCCTTTGAGGAAATAAACCCCTGAAGGTTAGTCAACAAAACATTTCATTTATTGCCAAAGCAAAAAAAAAAAAAAAAAATCCTCTTTTGAGACCTCTAGGCTTGTTTATTTTCCACAGTTTATATTTAGATTTAAAAATTATTTATGCTTAGCTTCAGTACCAACTTCCTATTGAAATTTAAATACTTTAATCTCCTCAAGGCCCTGAGATTTGGAATTTTTAATGAAAGTTGTACTGGCCTGTTAATCATGTGCCTTGAATTCCCAGAACCAAAGATAAGAATGCATGGGCTTTGAAAACTATAATAGCAGTTTACAAATGAAAGATTATTATCAGGTAACATAAAGTATCACTGTTAATAATAATTATTGTATTACAAACTCTCTGTGCCTCAGTTTCTTTATCTGCAAAATCTGCAAAATAGGTCTCGTAGGTTGTCGTATAGGTTTTTGTGTGAAACAAATGAGATAATACATGTAAAAAGCTTAGATATAATATATGTAAAAGCTAGCACATAATAGGCATTTAATAAGTGTTAGCTATTATTATCTAATGCTTGTCTCAGTTTGGAAAATCTCAGTTGAATTCAGGTATATATGTTGTATATAAGAGGTATAAATGTTGTATCCTTTCAAAATAACTCATTGGGTTTTGATTGGATGGGTTGTATGAAACTCAATTTAATCTTTAAAAAAAAATACCCCTTTAAAACTACATTAAAAAAGACATTTAAAAAAAACAGACATTTTTATGTATAGAACCAGCCTAATAAAACTCACCTCAAGTTATTTTTTCTATGAAATCTATCTCCATGTGATCATGGAGAATAAGGTCCTTATTATACAGCAGGGGGTTTACTGTTGAGGTTGCCTATTCCTAGGAAGCAGCATGTAAATTCTAAGGAATGAGTATGTATCATATCACACAAAGTATCCATGCATATGTGATGATTGTTAATGATGGATTTTGATGATGATGATGATGATGGTGGTGGTGGTGGTGGTGTTGATGATGATTGTGATGATAATTCAACATAGCTGTCCTATCCCAACAGAATGAGCATCAGGGATAAGAAAGATGGACCAGATAGACATCATTCACAATTCACCCCACCTCATTTCCCTGTCCCACAAAAAATTAGATTAGCCAGTCAAACTAACGAAAACATGATAAATAGATATGGATATATAGACATATATAGAGGTTTTTTTTAATGTCCCATGAATATGTTCTTCAGGAACTGACTTTAAGTAATTTGAAATCATTTCAAGATATTTACAATAAGCTGTGTGTGCAACCTCATAAATCATATCTTTTAAATTCCTGAACATTTATATTCAGTTTCCCAATTTAGATATCCACAGATCATGCATCAGTTTCACAGAGTAAACTCTCATGGAATCACCTTCCATGAGGAATTTCATTTCTTTCTATGAATACATCTAGTTATCTACCTGTAAAAGAGAATGTCAACCTTTTTGACATAGGGAGTTAAAGAAATGCATGCCACTGATTTTTGAATGACTTGGAGTTTATCTATGCAGTTGATAGAGAAAACAGAGAATAACACACATGTAACATAAGAAATTTCTAGGAGTACATGCAGATTCCCAGCTCAATACCAATGTTGACTTACTGCAAATGAATGCTAATAAGTGAAATGCTTATTATTTAGAGAAATTACTTAGAGAAAGCAATGCTTACAGCTCACCTAAATAGGGTGGTGAGCATTTTCAAATCCTTCCTGGATACATCTTCACCACATTTCCTGTAAACATTGAGGACCACAAGATTCCTACTGTAGTGTTCTTCTCCACTCACTCTATTTATTCTCCTTGGTGGACTTCATCTACACCTATTTCTTCAAGACAATGACTCCTAAATCTATATCTTTAATTCTAGCCCATCTCCTGAGGACAAATCCTATATTTTGAACTGCCTAGTGGGCTTTCCACATGGATATCCCACAGTTACCTAACATTCAACATTACTCAAAGCTAATCCACTCTCTCCTTTCCCTAAACCTGCTATACCTCATCTATTTCCTGTTTTAATCAATTGTCACAGCCAGCCTGCCAGAACTGATTCAGTGTCCTCACAATGTCCTTGCTACCCATGGACTTTAAAGTGCTCTAAACATGGCTCCTTCTCTGTGAACTACTGCTTCAAAGATTTTCTCCAACTCCAAAACCCTATATCTTTAGTTATAGACCATTTCATTTCATCTGGTTTTATCACTCAAACTATTCCCCTGGACTAAACAAAGGTATTTTAACCTGAGGCACATGAACTATGAGGGACTCTGGGATGGGTTTTACAATAATATGACACCCCTCACCCTTGCAATTGCATGCAAGATTCTGTGCATAGGTATATGTGCACTTTTTAAATCTATAGTTTTGCAGTTTTTCAAAGCTGATTTTCTAAAACCCAAGCTATTTCCCTCCAAATGTTCCCTGTTTCCAGCCTGCTTTCACCTACAATGAGGTATATATTTCCCTATTATTAATACTCTGCAACCATTCCTGACAATTCTCACACCAAAGTTTGGCTCCGGGGCAGAAATCTGGGCTCTCTGCTGGCCCATGATTGGAGGGAGGATATTTTCTGAGGTCCCTATTGTAGGAGCACTCTGTTACTTTTGTCCCTAAGGATCTTGTCCAGAAAGGCAAGCCTGACACAGCTTCACACAGCCTAGACCCATTGCCCCAGAGGTAGCCAATTCCCTACCACCTCCTCTGGGGTAGCTAATGAGGTTGTGCTTGAAGTAAAAACCAGCAGCCTCCTCAGAATTAATCTTCTAGAGCTTGGCAGCAACCACCTAGGATTGTCTCATCAGCTCCTTGCAAGCTAACAGGAATCCCCAGGGACAGGGCATGCAGCTGTAGGATAAGAGGCTTCCAGAACTTGGAATCTGGCAGCTTTCCCTCCTCTAGTAATAATGCAGCTTCCAGTGTCCCAGAGACCTCAGAGTCCTTTCTCCCATAACAATTTGGACAACACAAGTCCTCTGAGCTTGCTTGACCTTGGCTGGATGGATCCATGCTATTTTCCTTGAGATTTCTGCCACCAGCGTTGCCTAGGATGCCAAGCTGCTATCCCATTGCCTATGGGACAGTGTTGTCAGACATGCCCCCCCACACACAATAAAACACACACACACACACACACACATATAAATACACATATAATACTTGTGAATATGGCTTTGCATCTGGGGTCCAGGGCCCATGTGTCCACCAATCACATTCACTCCTCCAAATAGATCATTGTCAGGAAATGACTTGATATAGATTTGTCAAAGGTGATATGTACTATACTATAATTGAGGTAGAGAAGAAGTAGAGAGATGAAAAAATGGGAAAAAAAAAATTAAGTCTTAGTAACCTAAAAAATATTTAAGTCTGGCTCTGAACAATCCTAAGATGAAAATTGTATTGAAAAATGTCTCCTACTTTTGTCTCTTACCTTATCTTATTTTTTATAATTAAATTATAATTCACATTCAGTAAGATGCACAAATCTTAAGTGTACAGTTTGATAAATTTTTACATATATATAAACTACCAAAATCAAGATACAAAAAAGTTCCATCACCTGAGAAAAATTCCTTCATACTCCTTTCCAGTTAATATCACCTTCAACCTCAGAAGTAACCTCTACTCTTTACCAAATTTAGTTTTGCTTGTTATTGAACTTCATTTAAAGGAAATATATAGTAGATTTTTTGTGTGTCTGTCTTCTTTCATGCAACAAAATTTTTTTAGACTCATCAATGTTATTATATGTCTCAGTGATTTGTATGTTTTGAAAATAACTGTATTATTCCACTAGATAGTATACCACAATTTATTCTTCCATTGATAGGTATACTGTTTGTTTGAGCTATTACAAATTCTCAGACATGTTTTTTGGTGAACTATGCATCAATTTTCTTGAAAATATGCCCAGGAGTGGAATTATTATTTGACTTTATTAGAAATTGCCAACTGGTTTTCAAAAGTAGTTGTATAGATTCTGAATTTCAGCTTGTAGATTTAGAGAGCTGGAAAGCATGTTGCTTTCATCATTGTAACAACAAAAATGCAGAAGAAAAATGCAAATTAATGACTTTTCTTGACCCTATTAAGAAATTGAGATTGCAAGGCAAACAACTAACCCAAAATCTGGGGAGAGATAGACAACTTCAAGGACCCATGATTTCCCCCACCCCCCACCCCCCACCCCCCACCCCCCCCGGGGCAGAAGCTACCAGATGCCATATAAGCTAATAAGAAGACTAAGATAAAAATGTTTAATGAGTTGCTAAAGACTAAGTGTAGGCTACCAGGAGAGTGTGAAGTCCCTGAGAGCCACATACATAAAAGGATTGTACCTTCTTGCTTTTCTTCCACCAGCTCATAGCAAGACCAGGAAGTATTCGGAGGGTGCTTCTGTAACGGTGTTGTTTGAGAGAAGCAGGTAGGGAAAGGCAGCAGCAATGGCCAAAACTCCTCCCAGACCCATTTCCTATATTTTTCCTACAGAACAAGAGCTGTAATCTGCAGAAACAAGACCATTGAAAACTGTCACCTTAGGGTGCTGGTGAAACCCATTGCAGCTAAGGAAGGGAACAGAGGCAAACAAAGATTTAGCCCACAGAGAGGGGCAGGAATGTGTGCTAACCCAGAACTATAGCTGGAGAAGCAGCAGGACCACTTGTGGAAGTCACACCTCAAGACCCAGGTCCACCGCATTCAAGACTGAGGCTTACACCAAACATCAGAGATTGCTTCTCCCCAGGTACCCACCAGTTCATTAACTAGCAATGAGTAAAAATAACAGCAGCTACAGCTGAGAAATCTTCAAGAAACAGATTATCTCTGATGAACAATGAAAACGGAACACCCAAAGCTAAGCAGGGAGCTGATAAGTGGACACACAGCTCACTCCCTAATGTGAAAGTATTACTTGAGTAATTTGAAGTCTACATTCAGGGTGACCATAAGAACAAACTTCAAACTCAGCCCAACTCCTGACTAGATTAACTTACACAATAAAGGTCTAACAGAAGGAAAGGCATGTCCAAGCAAAATAATAATAATAATAATTTACCTCAGTATCTACTGTCCTATACAAATGTCTGGCTTATCAACAAAAATTATGATACATATAAAAGAAATGGAAATTGCAGTTCACAACAGTTGTTCAGAGGTTAGAATGCATAACTTAATAGAAAATTGGTAATTTTATCAATTATCATTTCAGGAAATGTAATATTTGCTGAGGTTAAATCTTGGACTACTAAAGTTTACCTTAATAAGGAAAAAAGGAAAAGTATCTAAGTACAGTATATATGATTGATTAAAATTTCTTATATCTGATAAACCCTAAAAAGATTACAATTCCTATTGAGAAAAATGAGATCAATTTATTTAAAAATAGGCTGACTTAAAATCTAATTCTACAGAAATAATCAGAGATGTTTACAGATACTTATGTATGAAAATTTTCATTCCAGTATTTATAATATAATGGCAAAAGGTATGGAAGCCATCTAAATGTTCAATCAAAAAAGAGATATTAAATTTACTTGTATTATAAAACACAATGCAATCAAGGAAATTTGTGCTCCTGATATTTTAAACCTATAAGAGATCAAGATTCATATATAGGAAAAAAAAAACTAGAATGGAATACATTGAAATGTAGCATTGATTCTGTAGATGGTTCTATCCTTCTTTATATCTTTCTGCATTTTCTTAATTTTTCACAATGAAACTTTGTTACTTAAAAAATAAGATATTCACAAAAAAGAACACAGTGAAGTGCAAATGCTAGGAGAGAGGTATTGCAGGCCCAGTAACGCAAGGGTTAGTAGCTTGTTACAGGTTTTAACAAAGTCTCCATTTATCACCAACCAGAAGCCATGCAAAAATCTGGGAGAAGTTGTGATCCCCAGAAAGACACTCCTACACACCCCTCTCCACAGTCCAGGCTGCTCTGTATAAAAAATTACTTGACGGGGCCCTGCAAGTTTACAAACCCATCCTCCATGCTCTCAGTATGTTCTCACTGTGGTTTCTCTTTTCTCATTGTTTTGTAGCTACGGCCATTCCAAATGATCAAATAAACATGACTGAATTCATCTTCTTGGGATTTTCCAGCCATTCAACCTACAGGGTTTGTTTTTCCTGGTCATTTGCTTGATGACTCTCCTGGGGAACATGCTCATAATAATGGCCACCAGAGTCAGTCCTGCTCTCCACACTCCAGTGGGTGACTTCCTCAGTACCCTGAGCTTCTGGGACATCTCCTGCTCATCCACCACCATCCCGATCAATCTAGTGAACTTAGTCTGAGAAAAGACCACATCCTAACAGGGCTGCTTCCCCCAGATCTTCTTCCTGGTGACATGCTTTGGCACTGAGGTGTCTTGTTGGCTGCTGCAGCTTATGACGCTATGGGGCCATTTGCCACCCTCTTCAATATCTAATCCTCATGAGTGTGAAGGTCTGTGTGTGTTTGGTGGCTGGGTCTAGGCTGTGTAGGCTGGTGATTTCTGTGACACACACAGTGCTGACAGCCTACTCACTCTGTGTGGGCCCAACTGGACCTGCCACTTTCTCTGTGACATCTCACTGCTCCTGAAGCTCTGCTGCTCAGACTCCTCTGTCAATGAATCTGTGCTCCATGTGGCCAGTGCCACCATTGTCCTGAGACCCTGCCTGTTTACTGCAGTGTCCTACATACTCATCATCTCTGCCATCCTAAGGATTCCCTCTGCTCAGGGTCTTCTCTACCTATGCATCCCACCTCACTGTGGTGGTGGTCTTCTTTGGAACAGCCAACTTCAACTATAACAGGCCCAATGAAGCCTCCTCCCTGGGCGTGGACATACTGGTCTCTGTGCTCTTCTGTGTTGTGACCCCCTGCTGAACCCCATCATCTACAGCCTGAGGAACAAGGAGGTCAAGGGTGCCCTGAGGAAGCTCACTGGAAAAACACAGAATCTCTACTGAGATCAACAACTAGATAATGTTTTTCATTCTGGACTAAAGAGTGGCTAAATGGATAGATAAAAAAAAGAGCCAACCATATGTTATCTACAAGAAACTTACTTCACTTATAAAGATACACATAGACTGAAAATAAAGAGATGGAAAAAGATATTCCATGCACATGGAAACCAAAAAAGAGCAGGAGTAGCTATACTTCTAGCAGATAAAATAGAATTTAAGACAAAAACCATAAGAAGAGACAAAGGAAGTCATTGTATAATAATAAAGGGGTCAATTCAGCAAGAGGATATAACAATTCTAGTTATATATGAACCCAACATTGGAGTATCCAGATATATAAAGCACATATTATCAGAGCAATTAGAGATAAGGACCCCAAAACAATAACAGATACCTCTACAGCCCATTTTCATCAGCAGACAGATCATCCGGACAGAAAATCAACAAAGAAACACTGGACTTAATCTGCACTATAGACCAAATGGACCTAATAGATATTTATGGAACTTTTCACCCAACAGATGGAGAATACACATTCCTTTCTTCAGTTCATAGATTATTCTCAAGGATAGACCATATGTTAGGCCACAAAACAAGTCTTAAAAAATTCAAAAAAACTGAAATCATGTCAAGTATTTTCTCTGATCACAATAGAATAATATTGGAAATCAATAACAAGAGGAACATTGGAAACTATACAAAGACATAGAAAATAAACAATATGCTTCTGAATGACCAGTGGATCAATGAAGAGACTAAGAAGGAAATTGAAAAATTTCTCAAAACAAATGAAAACAAAAACACAACATACCAAAACTTATGGGATGCAGGCAAAGCAGTAATAAAAAGAATGTTTGTAGGCATAAGTATCTACATCAAAAAAGTAGACAAGCTTCAAATAAACAAGTTAACAAGGCATCTCAAAAAACTAGAAAAATAAGAGGAAACCAAACCCAAAATTAATATAACAAAAGAAATAATAAAGATCAGAGCAGAAATAAATGAAATTAAAACCAAAAAACTAAAGATCAATGAAACAAAAATTTAGTTTTTTGAAAAGATAAGCAAAATTGGCAAATCTTTCACCAGACTAAAAAAAAAAAAAAGAGAGAAGATCCAAATAAATAAAATCAGAGATGTAAAAGGAGAAATTACAACTGATACTTCAGAAATTCAAAGGCTCATTAGAGACTACTGTGATCAACTATATGCCAATAAACTAGAAAACCTATAAGAAATGAATAAATTCCTAGACACATATAACCTACCAAGATTGAATCAGGAAAAATCTAAAACCTAAATAAATCAATAACAAGTAAAAAGATAGAAGCAGTAATAAAAAGTCCCCCATCAAAGAAAAGCCCAGGACACAATGACTTCACTGTTGAATTATACCAAACATTCTAAGAACTAATACCAATCCTACTTCAACTATTCCAAAAAGTTGAGGAGGAGGAAATAGTCCCAAACTCATTCTACACAGTCTGTATCACCCTGATACCAAAACCAGACAAAGACACAACAAAAAAGAAAACCATAGACCAATATATCTGATGAACATTGATGTAAAAATCCTCAACCAATTGGTTGAAGGACTAAATAGAACAAAAATACTCCAAGTAAGAGAGAATTCTCTCTTCCAAAGAGAGCCTTTGAACTGAGACACCAGTTTTGTCTTGCCTTCAAACTTGAACTGAAATATCAGCTCTTCCTGGGTCTTAAGTCTCCCAGCCTTAGAATTGCAATTACAACATTTCATCTTCTAGTTTTCAGGCCTTTGAACTCAGACTAGAGCTAAATTGTCAACTCTCCTAGTTCTCCAGCTTACAAACTCACCCTGAAGGTCTTGGGCCTTCCCAGCCTCTATAATCATGACTAATCATGTTGAGCATTTTTTCATATACCTATTGGCCATGTATATGTCTTCTTTTGAGAAATGTCTATTCAGATCTTTTGTCCATTTTTAAATCAAATCATTTTATTTTTTCCTATTGAGTTGTTTGAGCTTCTTATATATTCTAGCTATTAATCGCTTGTCAGATGGGTAGTTTGCAAATATTATCCCATTCTGTGGGTTGTCTCGTCCTTTGTTGATTGTTTCCTTTGCTGTGAAAAACCTTTTTAGCTTGATGTGGTCCCATTTGTCTAATTGATGTAAAAAATCCTCAACAAAATACTAGCAAATTGAATTCCACAACACATTAAAAAGATTATTCATCATGATCAAGTGGGATTCATCCCAGAGATGCAACAATGGTTCAACATATGCAAATCAATCACCGTGATACATCATATTAACAGAACAAAGGACAAAAACCATATGATCATTTCAATTGATGCTGAAAAAGCATTTGATAAAATTCAATATCTCTTCACGATAAAAGCTCTCAAAAAAAAAAAAAAAAACTGGGTATAGGAGAAACTCCAGGACATTGGTCTGGGCAATGATTTCTTAAATAATACCCTAAAAGCAAAGGCAGCAAAGCAAAATTGGACAGTCTCACTCTATTGCTCGGGTTAGAGTGCCGTGGTGTCAGCCTTGTTCACTGCAACCTCAAACTCCTAGGCTCAATCGATTCTCCTGACTCAGCCTCCCAAGTAGCTGGAACTACAGGCATGTGCCACCATGCCCAACTAATTTTTCTATTTTTTGTAGAGACAGGGTCTCGCTCTTGCTCAGGATGGTCTTGAACTCCAGGCCTCAAGCAATCCTCCCCCTTTGGCCTCCTAGAGTGCTAAGATTATAGGCATGAGCCACCATGCCCTGTCTAAACAATTTTGATGAAACTCACATGCCATAAAATTTACCCCCTTAAATTGTACAATTCAATAATTTTTAGTAAATTTACAGAATTGTACAAATATCATCAGAATTCAATTTTACCAATATTTTTATCACTCCAAAAAGATCCCTAATTTCCATTTGTACTCAATCCCCATTTCTACCTCCAGCCCCAGCCAAACACAGATCCACTTTCTGTGTCTATGAATTTGCTTATTCTGAACATTTCATGTCAATGAAATCATATAATATGTGGTCTTTTGTGTCTGCCTTCTTTCATTTAGCATGTTTTCAAGGTTCATCCATGTTGCATCATGTATCAGTAACTTCATTCTTTTTATTTTCCAATAATATTCTACTGTACAGATATAGCACATTTTATTTATCCATTCAGCAGTGGATGGACATTTGGATTGTTTCCACTTTGAGGCTAGTATGAATAATTATGCTATTAAGATTTATGTATAAGTTTTTGTTTGGACATGTGTTTTTATTTCTTTTGGGAACATGCCCAAAAGTAAAATTTATGTACCATATCCATTTGAAGAACTGCCAGGCTGTTTTCCAAAGCAGCTATACCATTTTACATTCCCATTAGCAACACATGAGGGTTCCAATTCCACCCCATTCTCACCAACACTTATTATCTCTCTCTTTTTTATATATATATTTATCCTAGTGGATATGAAGTGGTATCTCATTGTGGTTTTGCTTTGCATTTTCTCTGATGGCTAAGGATGTCAAGCATCTTTTTATGTGCATATTGGCCATTTGTGTATCTTGTTTGGTGACTTGTCTACTCAGAAACTTTGCCCTTTTTTAACAGGGTTATTTGACCTTTTATTGTTGAGTGTAAGAGTTCTTTTTTTTTTTGAGACAGAGTCTCACTCTGTTGCCCAGGCTAGAGTGAGTGCCATGGCGTTAGCCTAGCTCACAGCAACCTCAAACTCCTGAGCTCAAGCGATCCTCCTGTCTCAGCCTCCCGAGTAGCTGGGACTACAGGCATGCACCACCATGCCCGGCTAATTTTTTTTTCTATATATATCTTAGCTGTCCATATAATTTCTTTCTATTTTTTTAGTAGAGATGGGGTCTCGCTCTTGCTCAGGCTGGTCTCGAACTCCTGAGCTCAAACGATCCGCCCACCTCGGCCTCCCAGAGTGCTAGGATTACAGGCGTGAGCCACCGCGCCCGGCCAAGAGTTCTTTATATATTCTATATACAAGTCCATAATCAGATATACATTTGTAAATATATTCTCCCATTTTTAGATTGTCTTTTACTTTCTTGATGGTGTCCTTTGTGGCACAAAATATTTTAATTCTATAAAGTCCAATGTATCTATTTGTCCTTTCATTATACAATGAAATGTATAATGCTTTTGGTGTCATACCTGAGAAAACACTGCCTAACTCAAGGTCAAGAAGATTTACTCCTATGTTTTGTTTTCTTTTGTTTTTTCCTGAGTTGTGTAGTTTTAGCTCTTACATTTAGGTCTGTGATCCATTTTGAGCTAATTTTTGTGTATCTTACTTAAAAATCTTGCAAATGATGTTTTGTAAACAAAACCCATTTGTGAGCTGGGAACTGCCTGTAACACATGACCTTTGAATGACACAAAGTTCACGTTGACATTGATTGTCATGAATGGGAATATGTCAAACAGCTACCTTGGTGCTTTTGTTTTTGGAGGCAGGCAAGAGGGATGGTTCTTCATAAAATCTGATAATTGTATAAGTCAGTAAAACAGACCATTCTTTCAGGTTCAGACATTTTTACAAAAATAGCCAATAGTACAGAAGCAACTTATGTAACCAAAACATCTGTATCCCCATAATATTCTTAAATTAAAAAAAAATAGCTAGCTAGGCTGCAAAAGTTGAATCTCAATACAGTATTTCTATTTTGTAAGCCTGTTGGCTGTGCCCAGATTTCATACAATTTACATGCCTCTATTATGACATTTCTAAGGTCTCCTAAGAAGCACTATTGCTCCTTAGTGAGCAGAAATAACATAAATTATTAATGGTGTCTGCATTTTTGATATCTAAATCTGACACTGTCAGATGTTTTTGCCCTAGTTTTATTGCAGTGAAATATTGCAAGATTATTCAAGCCCATTGCCTTCCTTCTGTCCTGGAGGCATAACTTTGCCCTGAAGAGCTGCTGATTCTCTCTTTTTCTTTTCTTGTACTCCACAGGCAAATGCTGTTAGTACCAGGTCATGGGCAATGGCAAACAGAGTATCAGGGGAACTAAGAACTACAGGAAGCTGTGGGGAAGACAGAAAGCAAAGTATTTGGGAAAGCAGTTTTAATCAGAGTGCAGGTTAGTAGTAAGCAGTGTACTGTTAAAACTATAGCCCTGACGCCAAAGCACAGGTCAGTATAGGTTGGTAAGTCAAAAGAAAAGGGAAGGTGTGATATGGAGTCTAAGAACAAGGGCTATGTTCAAGGGCTCCAGCCCAATGGGAGAAAAAAGTCCATGTGTAAAGCCTAAGTAAGCACATGGGCTGTGGTTAGTGTCCTGAAATCCAGGAAAAGCAGCAAAATACATTTATCAGTTTAGTAAACACAAAAGTGAGGGCTGCTTGCGTGTATAGTCGTGGGGAGACATGGAGGGTTCTCAGACTGGCCATTGGGGAAAAGGTAAGGAGCAGAGTCCAGAAAAGCAGGAAATAGCAATTTAGGATATACAACCGCACAGCAGTGTAACCAACATTACGGCTGTGAGCTTCTCGAGGCCAGGTATTGTGTCTTCTCATTTCTGTTACTCCAGTGCCTAAAATGGACCTAACATGAACCAGGTGCTCAGCGCATGCTGTGGAATAAAATAAATAAATGAATGTGCATCACAGGGTAGAGGGTGTCTGCTCCTAGGCTTAGCTGAAGCCCTTTCTACTGTGGCTGTCTAAGGGTTGTTAGGTGCACTCAATTCTCCAGACAGAGGAAGGACTCCGCAGATGACATCGGGGTGGGGAACCTATAGCCTGAAGGCCACATGTGGGCTTCTATTAATAGGTCCTTAAGTGCGGCCTTTTGACTGAATCCAAATTTTACAGGACAAATCCTAGATTTGTTTTAAAACTAAAATAAAAATATAAAAGACCAACAAAAATGTATTAATAAAAATAAAAGGATTTTATTAAGATAGAAGGCTGCAGATTCCCCCCACCTGGGCTGACTTTGATCCACTAAGAACTCGCTGTCAGTACCCAATAGTCAGACACAGTGTGGTTAAGATGAAGAGGAAATTCAGTAAGGGAGCAAGCTTCCATAAATTAAGCGAAGAATCAAGAAATGGTGAAAAGACAGATGGCCTGACCAGGTTGTACTACCGAGCTCGAACAGTCAACCGTTCTAAGAGAGTCTGATTTGAAACTTAAGAAGAGTGGCCTATTTTAACAATCTTCACTCTCTTAGAGCACAAAGCAGAACTCCAGAGGTGCTGAGATGGACAGCCAGATCTGTCCACTGGGTTAGATCTGTTTAGTGGTTAGAAAAGAAAATTCCTGTGTTACTTGCAAAGCAATTTATCAGAATTTCTGACCCTGGAAATAACAGATCAGAGGATGATTTAAAACCAATGTCAGGAAACACCCTGGTCCCAAGGGCTGTCTACTGCTCATAAGAATTAATTGATTTGATCCACTCAGAAGAAATATGAAATTTTCAAACATGTATGGTATTATAAGTAATACCATATTTATATTGCATAAACAGCTAAGCATAACAATGGCTGGTAGGAACTGTTAAAAGAGATCTCAACAGATGTGGCAGCCAGACTCTGTTTGAGTGTTTACAGCAATAGGATCTCATTACTCCCTGAAAGTTACAAAACGCTTGCTCAGATTAAACTAGTAAAACAAGAAAAAATATTGCAAAAGCAAATACAGTAAAAACAACAAGAACAAAATTTAAAAACCAAACCTCTATGACAACACATACTTGCCTTGATTAAACATGAGAATGAGATTATTACAATTCAATAAGAACTTGTCAACTTCTCCAAATAATACTATTTATACAATGGGTTCACTAGAAAAACTTTTGGACTTGCAAGTAAACACAGTAAGTTGTGAGCAGGAACCTGAACATACATCAATATGGGGAGAAAGTTTAACCCCCTAAGGTTACTCAACAGATATTTCATGTTTTGGCAAAACAAATTATTTACAGGCATACCTTGTTTTATTGCACTTCACTTTATTGTGCTCAGCTGATGTTGTATTTCTTACAAATTGAGGTTTGTGGCAACCCTGCATTGAACAAGTCTACCAGTGCCATTTTTCCAATAACATGTGCTCACTTTGTGTCTCTGTGTCACATTTTGATAATTCTTGCAGTATTTCAAACATTTGCATTACTATTACGTCTGCTATGGGTAGTCTGTGATCAGTGATCTTTGATGTTACTATAGTAATTATTTGGGGGTGCTACCAACCATACCCCTATAAGATGGTGGAACTTAATCAACAAATGTTGTATATATTCTGACTGCTCCACCAGTCAGCCATTCCCCCATCTCTCTCCCTCTCCTCAGGCCTCCCTATTCCCTAAGAAACAATATTGAAATTAGGTCAATTAACATCCTTAAAATTGTCTCTAAATGTTCAAGTGAAAGGTAGAGTCTCACATCCCTTGCTTTAAATGGAAAGCTAGAAATGATGAAGTTAAGTGAGGAAGGCTTGTCGAAAGCTAAGATAGGCCAAAAGCTAGCCTCTTGTGCCAAACAGTTAGCCAAATAGTGGATGCAAAGGGAAAGCTCTTGAAGGAAACTAACAGTCCTACTCCAGTGAATACACGAATGATGAGAAAGTGAAACAGCCTTATTCCTGATCTGGAGAAAGTTTTAGTGGTCTGGATAGAAGATCAAACCAGCTACAACATTCCCTTAAGCCAAAGCCTAATCCAGAGCAAGGCCCTAACTCTCTCCCATTTTATGAAGGCTGAGAGAGGTGGGGAAGCTGCAGAAGAAAAGCTGGAAGTTAACAGAGGTTGGTTCATGAGGTTTAAGAAAAGAAGCCATCTTCGTAACATAAACGTGCAAGGGGAAGCAGCAAGTGCTGATGTAGAAGCTGCAGCAAATCTCAGCCAGGAGACCTTGTTAAGGTAATTGATGAAGGTGACTACACTAAACAACAGATTTTCAATGTAGACAAAACAGCCTTATATAGGAAGAAAATGTCATCTAAGGCTCTCATAGCTAGAGAGAAGTCAATACCTGGCATCAAAACTTCAAGGACAGGCTGCCTCTCTTGTTAGGGGCTAATGCAGCTGGTGACTTTAAATTGAAGCCAATGCTCATTCCGAAAATCTCGGGGCCCTGAAGTATTACGCTAAATCACCTGTGCTCTGTAAATGAAACAACAAAGGCTGGATGACAACACATCTGTTTACAGTATGGTTTACTAAATATTTTAAGCCCAATGTTGAGACCTATTGCTCAAAAAAACAAAAAATCCTTTCAAAATATTACTGCTCATCAACAATGTACCTGGTCACCCAAAAGCTGTGATGGACATGTACAAGGAGATTCATATTGTTTTCATGCCTGCTAATACAACCTCCATTCTGCAGCCCATAGATCAAGGAGTGATTTCAGCTTTCAAGTCTTATTTATTTTACAAATGCATTTTGTAAGGCTATAGCAGCCATAGACAGTGATGGATCTGGGCAAAGTAAAATGAAAACCTTCTGGGAAGGATCCACCATTCTAGATGCCATTAAGAACATTCGTGATTCATAGAAGGAGGTCAAAATATCAACCTCAACAGGAGATTGAAAGAAATCAGTTCCTACTCTCATGGGTGACTTTAAGGAATTCAAGACTTCAGTGGAGGAAGTAACTGCAGTTGTGGTAGAAATAGCAAGAGAACTAGATTTAGAAGTGGAGCCTGAAGACGTGACTGAATTGCTCCAATCTCATGATCAAACTTGAATGGATGAGGAGTTGCTTCTTATGAATGAGCAAGAAAAGTAGTTTCTTGAGAATCTACTTCTGGTGAAGACGCTGTGGACATTGTTGAAATGAAACAAAGGCTTTAGAATATTACATAAACTTAGTTGATAAAGCAGTGGCAAGATTTGAGAAGATTGAGTCCAATTTTATAAGAAACTCTACTATGGGTAAAATGTTATCAAACAGCACTGAATTCTACAGAGAAATCTTTTGTGAAAAGGAGAGCCAATTGATGTGGCAAACTTCATTATAATCATATTTTAAGAAACTGCCACAGCTACCCCAGCCTTCAGTAACCACCGCCCTGCGGAGTCAGCAGCTGTGAACATCAAGGCATGACCTCCACCAGCAAAAGGATTAAGATTTGCTGAAGTCTAAGATGATTATTAGCATTTTTTAGAAATAAAGCATTTTTAAACTCAGATATGTACATTTTTTTCAGACATAATGATGTTATACCCTTAGTAGACTACAGTATAGTGTAAACATAACTTTTATATGCACTGAGAAACCCAGAAATTCATGTGACTCGCTTTATTGTTATATTCACTTTACTATAGTGGTCTGGAACCACACCTGCAATGTTTTTGAAGTATGCCTATATTTCTTACTTAGGGCCTCTAGGCTTACTAAATTTCCACCATTTAAGTTTAGCTTTAAGAATTATTTAATTTTAACTTCAGTATCAAGTTTCTATTGAACAGTAAATACTTTAAGATCCTCAAGGCTCTCAGATTTGGAATTTTTAATGAAAGCTATGTCTGCCTATTAATCATGTGTCTTGAATGCTTAGAATAAAAAATAAGTAGTATGCTTTATTTTATATATGTGCTTTAAATATTTCAAAGTATTTTTAAACATATCATTTTATAATAAGATAATATAAAGTAGTATTATTCATAACATTATTATAGCTACTTAACCCCTCTATGCCTCAAATTTCTCATATATAAAATGAGGATAATAATGGTACTACCCCAGGGTTATTTTAAAGATTAAATAACTAATATATATGCAGCAATTAGAACAAATCCTGGTGCCTAGTAAGTGTTCAGTAAGTGTTATTATTAATACTGTCTAATATGTGTCCACACCAAAAGCACAATTTGGAATATCCTGGTTAAATTCAGGCATGTGAAAATGTTGTATGTTTTCAAATTAATAGCCTAGATTTTATTTGCTTGTGGATTTGTTGGTTTATAATGAACTCAATTCAGAGGTAGCAAGTCATGATAGAGGATACACAGCATAATATTTATAGCATAGACCCTGGAGTCTCACAAGCTCTGTTTATATTCCACCTCTGACGCTTATTAGCTGAGTGAACTTAGGCACCTTATTTAATCTGTCTGTGTCTCACTTGTCTCATCTGCAAAATGAGAGTTATAATAGTATCTATCTCCTAGAATTGTTATAAAGATTAACTGAATTAATATATGTAAGATATTTAGAATAGTGAACTCTATTTAAAGGTTTACCACTATTATTAATATGTCTTCTTCTATTCTTTTTCAAGGTCTACCTTCAAGTAAATAAAAGTCACATATCAAGGCATTTAAAATAAGCAATATGAATAATTCCAAAAGACAATCAACTTTGACCCCTGAATAGTTATGTCCCTTTTGTTAATTTGGTTATTCAAGAACAAGGCAAGTATCGCTCAGAGTAACTCTGTGAAGAGTGACCTTTTATAAGGGATTTCATTTCTTTCTGTAAAGACAACTAGATCAAGTTGGGATATTTATTTGGGATTTTCTATATCATGAGACTAAGTAATATATAAGCTCCCAAGGTAGGAGGAACTTGAGATTCATCTACAGAGATGATAAAGACCACAAAAAGCAGCACCTCATTACAGAGGGATTTGTCACAAATACACACGAATTCCTAAACTAACCCATTTCAGGCACGTATTTACTAAAACATCAAAGCCTAAGCCTTGGGGATTTCAGTTCCTGCAGCTGACTCTGCAGACTGAAGTGAGCATCTGGGAGCCTGTCGCAGGTCCTTCCCTGACAAATTTTTCTATGTTTTAAATTTGTGAGGACCACATCCTCAGCTTCCTTCTCATTGTAACTCCTTTCCTGGTGCCTTTCATACACAGCCATGGCTTCAACGCCCCTCTTCGTGCCAGTGACTCTTAAACTGTTATCTTCAACCTTTTTCCTGAGTACCAATCCTACATTTTCAGTTACTGACTGGACACTTCCTCATGGATGCCCCACAGCACCTTGAATTTTCAAAATGAATTCATTATCTTCATTCCGACACCTGTTCCTTCTCAACGAGTTCCTGCATCAGTTACTGACACTCTCTTACTCCCAGACTGTCCAAATTCATACCCACCCATGGATTCTAGAATGCTCCAAATATGGCGCCCATGCTGTGAACTACTGCTTCAGGGACTCTCTGCAAACACCAAAACCTCTGTCAGACCAGTCTTTTGAAATATGGTTCTAGATCTACCCATGTTCTAAGACTAAATGAGGAATGTAGAACCTCAGGATCCACTGACCACCATAAAAACTCAACAGGTTTCATAATTCTGAAATTCCCTCTTGAAATTACTTGCAAAATGCCATGAATGTAGGTGAGTTCATTTTTCTTAGTCCTTGGATATCATCAAGTCATCAGAACAGATCACTATCTAAAAAAGGTTGACAACCCCAGAAGATTTTCCTCCAGATGTCCTCTGGTCCCCAGTCTCCCTTCACCCAGGATGTGGTCCTTGGTCCGCTTGCAGATGCCCCACAACCAGCCCTGCCCACCCCCACATCTAAGCTTCATGTCCGTGAAGATCTCTAGACCCCGTGCTGGTTCAGAAAGGGTAGGAAAATATTCTCCGAGGTCCTTGTTACAGGAGAACTTAATGGCTTGGTTCCTAAAGACTTTGTCCAGAAAGGCAGGCCCGGCACAGTTCCCACAGCCCCGTCTCAAAACCAGGAGGCAGCTGGTTCCCTGCCACCTCACCTGGTACTCCAGGAACAAGCTGTGAGTGCCTGAAAGAAGCCATGTGAACTTACCGTATCAGAACCTGCAGCCTGGCAGGGACTTTCAGGGATAAGGACGCAGCTGCTGATTGGTTGCTGTCCTCAGAGCTGAGAACCTTCTTCCCTCAGCAGCCACACAGCCCTTGGAGATGTCCACCGGTGTTCCAGAGACACAGGGGCCCTTTATGCTACGGCCATACTTATATTAAATCCTTCTGAGCCGTCTCATGTTTTACTTCTGCTGTCTATTGATTCATGACCTGACCATTACCTGAAGGATCTGTATCCCTCATTTAGCCTCAGATTTTATCCCCTTGCCTATGGAGCAGTGTTCTCAGACATGGAGGCTGATGGACTCCCCACATACACATCACCACCACAAACTCATACTTACATATGTACATGCATGTTCATATATGCCACTGAGAATGTAGCTTTGCAATCCATCTAGGTCCATGGACCATTGACTCACTAAACAAGTTCCTTACTCCAAATAAATCATTGACTCCTGCTTTTGAAAGAGATGTCAGTCCTTACATATACACGTATGGGCACCTTATTCTTCATAAAGAAATATAATGGGGATCAAATCTCTGCTAGGGATCCTTGGCCACAATGCAATCATCCTTTGGGACTATTACTAGCCCCTCTGACCACTAGGCTACAGGGCCTTCTCTGTAGTACCATTCTTCATGAAATTAGATGTCTGGGATAACTTTAACCTCATCTTCTTCCAAGGAGTGGAAGACAGCCTTCCAGATATGTCTTTATCAGTATGTGTTCACCATGATGAACAGCATTATGAGTAGCCTTGGAGTAGGAGCTACTTAAAAAACACGTTAATATGGCTGGGTGTGGTGTCTCACGCCTGTAATCATAGCACTCTGGGAGGCCGAGGCAGAAGGATCGTTTGAGCTCAGGAGTTCGAGACCAGCCTGAGCAAGAGCGAGACCCGGTCTCTACAAAAAAAAAAAAAGGAAATAAATTAGCTGGACAACTAAAAATATATAGAAAAAATTAGCCGGGCATGATGGCACATGCCTGTAGTCCCAGCTACTCGGGAGGCTGAGGCAGAAGGATCTCTTGAGCCAGGAATTTGAGGTTGCTGTGAGCTAGGCTGAGGCCATGGCACTCTAGCCCGGGAAACAGAGTGAGACTCTGTCTCAAAAAAAAAAACAAAACAAAATCACACGTTAATATTCCCTTATGCTGACATCTCATGGACCCTTGGGCAGCACTTAATCACTTATTTCAAAACTGCCTCCAGATCAGTTGCAAGAAAATGTAAGGAAGTTGAGGTGGAGATTCTGGATACAATGTAAGTAGCCAGGCTGTTTATGTGATAGTGAATGTATTAGTTTCCTGTTGCTACTGTAACTAATTACTATAAACTTAGTGACTTAACACAGATTTATTAATTATCTTCTAGTTGTGGAAGTCAGAAGTTCTAAAGTAAAGATGACATTAGGGCTGCATTCCTTGTAAAGGCTCTAGGGACAAATCTGTTTCCTTGTCTTTTCCAGCTTCTAGAGGCTGCCTGCACCCCTTGACTCAATGTCCCCTTCCTTCCTCTTCCAAGTCCATCATTCCAACCTCTGCTTCCATCATCACATATCCTTCCTCTTTGACCCTTCTGACTCACTCTTATAAGGACCCTTGTGATTACATTGGGTCCACCCAGATTATCCAGAATAATCTTCCCATCTCAAAATTCTTTTTTTTTTTATTTCATCTTATTGTTACGGGGGATACAGAATTGCAGGTTACATACGTTGCCCATGTACCGCCTTTCCCCCCAAGTCGGAGCTCCAGGCGTGTCCGTTCCCCAGGTAGTGTGCGTTGCACCCATCATGTAGGTATATGTCCCTCCCCCTCAACCCCCCTTCCCGAGTCAGCACCTTCAAGTGTTACCACTCCCCAAACGGTGCGCAATGCATTCATTGTGTAAGCATACCCCCATCCCCTCCCCTACCCCCTACCTCAGTCTGATATCCAATTGGTGTCGTTCCCAGATGTGTATTTAGGTGATGATCAGGGAAACCAATTTTCTGGTGAGTACATGTGATGCTTGTTTTTCCATTCTTGGGATACTTCACTTAATATAATGGGTTCCAACTCTCTCCAGGAGAACCATAGAGATGTCGTATCTTCATCATTCCTTATAGCTGAGTAATATTCCATGGTATACATATACCACAGCTTACTAATCCAATCATGTATTGATGGGCATTTGGGTTGTTTCCACATCTTTGCGATTGTGAATTGTGCTGCTATAAACATTCGGGTACATGTGTCTTTGTTACAGAATGACCTTTTTTCCTTTGGGTATATGCCCAGTAATGGGATTGCTGGGTCAAATGGCAGGTCCACTTGAATCTGTTTAAGATACCTCCATAATGCTTTCCACAGGGGTTGCACTAGTTTGCAGTCCCACCAGCAGTGTATTAGTGTTCCTGTCTCTCCACACCCACGCCAACATGTGTTGTTTTGGGTTTTTTTGATAAAGGCCATTCTCATTGGGGTTAAGTGATATCTCATTGTGGTTTTGATTTGCATTTCTCTGATGATTAGGGATGTTGAGCATTTTTTCATATGTTTGTTAGCCATTCTTATATCTTCTTTCGAGAAGTTTCTATTCATGTCATTTGCCCACTTTTTGATAGGGTTGCTTGATTTTTTCTTGCTGATTTTCCTGAGTTCTAAATAGATTCTTGTTATCAGTCCTTTATCTAATGTGTAGTATGCAAAAATTTTTTCCCATTCTGTAGGTGGTCTGTTTATTCTCTTGACTGTTTCTTTGGCTGTGCAGAAGCTTTTTAATTTAATCAGGTCCCATTCATTTATCTTTGTTGCTGCTGTGATGGCCTTAGGGGTCTTCCTCATAAATTCTTTGCCTAGGCCAATGTCTGTAAGAGTCTTTCCTACATTTTCTTCTAGAATTCTGATTGTATCACGCCTGAGGTTTAAGTCTGTTATCCACCGTGATTTGATTTTTGTGAGAGGTGAAAGCTGTGGGTCCTGTTTCAGTCTTCTACAAGTGGCTAACCAATTCTCCCAGCACCATTTATTGAATAGGGATTCTTGTCCCTAGAGTATATTCTTTCCCGCTTTGTCAAAAATTAGGTGATTATATGAGGATGGTTCTATATTTGGATTTTCTGTTGTGTTCCACTGGTCTGTGTCCCTGCACTTGTGCCAATACCAGGCTGTTTTAAGAACCACGGCCTTGTAGTATTGTTTGAGGTCTGGCAAATTAATACCTCCCATTTTGTTTTTGTTGCTTAAAATTGCTTTTGCTATACGGGGTCTTCTTTGATTCCATACAAAGTGTATAATTATTTTCTCTATGTCTGTAAAGAATGATGTTGGTAATTTAATAGGGATTGCATTGAATCTGTAGATCACTTTGGGTAGTATAGACATTTTAACAATGTTGGTTCTTCCGATCCACGAGCATGGTATATTTTTCCATCTATTTGCAAGTTCTGCTATTTCTTTTCTCAGTGTTTCATAGTTTTCCTTATAGAGGTCCTTTACCTCTTTAGTTGGGTATATACCTAGATATTTTATTTTCTTTGTTGCTATTTTGGAGGGTATTGAGTCTTTAATTTGGTTTTCCGATTGACTGTTATTGGCATATATAAATGCCTCTGATTTGTGTATATTAATTTTGTAGCCTGAGACTTTGCTATATTCATTAATCAATTCCAGGAGTCTCAAGGTTGAATCCTGGGGGTTTTCCAGATATAACATCATATCATCAGCAAAAAGTGAGAGTTTGATCTCTTCCTTCCCTATTTGGACTCCCTTGATTCTGCTCTCTTGCCTGATAGCTCTCGCAAGGACTTCCAATACTATGTTGAAAAGTAATGGAGACAGTGGGCAGCCCTGTCTGGTTCCAGTTCTAAGTGGGAGTGCTTTCAGTTTTTCCCCGTTCAGAATGATGTTGGCTGTGGGTTTGTCATATATGGCTCGTATCATTTTTAGGTAGGTTCCATCAATGCCTATTTTGTTAAGTGTTTTTATCATAAAAGGGTGTTGAATTTTGTGAAATGCTTTTTCTGCATCTAATGAGAGTATCCACATTCACAAAGTCCCTCTTGCCATTCATATAGGTCCTGGGGATTAGGAAATGGACAGCTTTTCAGGATCATTATTCTGTCTACCACCATGAACAAGGCAGCAGTCTTTTTAGGATAAAGACCTTCCCTCTTCCTGTTACTAAGAGTTTAAATATTTCCTAGGTTCACTATGTACTACCTACCAACAGCTCATTTCCTACATTTCCACCCTGACATCTCCAATACTGAACCCTTTCAGAAAGGAAGGAGGGTTTTTTATAAGTAGAGGATGATGCAGTATTTCAGCAAATAGCTCTCTACTCTAACTAAAGCTTGCTCTGACTATGCTCTGACTATGCTCTGACTATCTGTGTCCTTCATTTAACTTCATATCTTATCCCCTTGCCTATGGGGCAGTGTTCTCAGACATGGAGGCCAAGAATCCCCCTTTCTAATCTGTGAGAAGCATGGGAATGGAGCAAGGGTGAAATAGTAGAAAACAGCAGACTATTTCCAGTAGATGAAAGATTTTTTTTTCAATGTGATGAGAATGTATTGGAGAATTAAGCACAGGTGTGAAATAACAAGATTTATACCTATAAATAATCACTCTGGCTGCTGTGAGGAGACTAGACTAATAGAGGCAAGAATGGAGGCCAGGAGATCAGTGAGAGGCTGTTGCATAGTCCAGGGGAAAGGAGGTGGTAGAGTGGACTGGGGAGTTAGCATCAGAACTGGTCAGAACACATGTGGGAAGCATTTGGGAGACAGATCTGATGAGAATATTGTATTTTAAGAGACATTTGCGTGGACTAATACATAATTCAATTTAATCCTTCCAAAAAACTTACGACTCAGATAGTATGATCTTTATCTCTATCATTCAGATGAATAAACCAAGACTCAGAGAGGACACTTTAGACATCCAGGATCATAGAGTGGCAAAGCCAGGACTCAAATCTACCTGGCACCAAAGCCCACCCTTTCCACTACAGTTCACTGACTCCAAATGTAGAACAGACACACTACAAAACAACCCAGCATGGGTTTGAAGTTTAAATTTAGTAGAAAGTTGGTGATCATTTTGATTACTCCCTTAAGATCTATAAAATATTTGGTAAAGGATAAGTCTTGAGTTAACAACAACTTATATCAATGAGAGAATATATCAAAAGAAACTGGACCAAAATGGGGGAAGAGACAAGATGGCTGATCAGAGATACCAACTGGCAGATCACCTCAGAAAGGAGAAAAAGTTTTAGATGAAAAAGAAAAAAAAAACAAACAATCATAGACTGGGTGTGATTCTGAGGGGAAAGTGCCAGAACCTACAAGAGATTCCATGGGAAGAAGTTGTGGAGCAGAACAAGAAGGAACAAGTTATCAGCAGAGGACAACCCCCCAAAAGCTCGGAGTTCAACAAAAAGGTTAGGGGGAGTAGTTTTTTCTCCCTTACTCACATCTCTGGCAGTCAGCAGGCTTCTGAGCCTCCTCAGGAACCGAAAAGCTGCTGTTGTCAGTGAACTGGGATCTTCTTGAAGACAAAGCACCACACTGCCACCACTTCCCAACTCACAGATCTGAGAGGAGCTATCAGGTGCCATATTGCTTCTCCACCCACTGTAGGCCTTTGTCCTCCTCAGGGGGCTTCAGCGCCTCAGTTTCTGTCTTGCTTGTTCCCACACAAACATTTCCCAACTCTGACCTATACTGTAGGAGCCACAAGGGTCCAGTGGGTCCCAAGGGATCTGTGTGACACCAGAGCCTGGACATTCTTGGCAGGCTGTCTTCCAGAGAGAGGGGCAGAGATGACCAGAGTACTACCTTTCCTCCATCCAGACTCTTCCTCCCCTTCTCCTCCCCAGCCCATGGCTGCCAACAGAGACAATTGAGCCAGGGCTCCAAAGAGCTGCTGCTTCCCCACTATATACCACACCAAGGCCTCCACAGAGAGAGGAGATCATGTCTTTCCTCTAAAAGACCTTCAGAGGACTAAGGAGTGCTCAGACTGTGAGCTCTCTACTCCCTAGCCCTCTCGGGTGCTGCTTGCCTGGCTGCTCCATCAGAGCAGAGCACACCCCGAAGCAGAGGGGCATCAAACCTTCTTGAGCACGCCAATTTGTATGGAACTGGAGACCATATCCTAAGTGAAACATCCAAAAAATGGAAAAACATAGAAGGAACATATCTCAAAATGTGACAAACCCACTGCCAACATCATACTGAATGGGGAAAAGTTGAAAGCATTCCAACTAAGAACTAGAATAAAACAAGAGTGCCTACTGTCACCACTTCTAGTCAACATAGTGCTGGAAGTTGTAGCCTGAGCAATCAGGCAAGAGAAAGAAATAAACAGTATTCAAATTGGGAAAGAGGAGGTCAAACTATCGCTTTTTGTTGATGATATGATCTTATATCTAGAAACCCAAAGACTCCACCAAAAGACTCCTGGAATTGATAAATGAATTCAACAAGTCTCAGGTTACAAAATCAATGTACACAAATCAGTAGCATTCCTATACACCAATAACAGTCAAGCTGAGAGGCAACTCAAAGACTTAATACCATTCACAATAGCCACAAGAAAATAAAATACCTAGGAATATCCTTAACCAAGGAAGTGAAAAATCTCTACAAAGAAAACTATGAAACACTGAGGAAAGAAATCACAGATGATACAAACAAATGGAAAATCATATCATGCTCATGGATCAGTAGAAGCAGCATTGTTAAAATGTCCATACTACTCAATGTAATTTACAGATTCAATGCAATCCCCATCAAAACACTAATGTCATATTTCACAGATCTAGAAAAAATAATTCTATATTTTATTCGGAACCAGCAAAGAACCCAAATAGCCAAAGTAATCTTAAGTAAAAAGAACAAATCTGGAGGTATTACCAGACTTTGAACTATACTACAAGGCCATAGTAACCCAAACAGCATGCTATTGGCACAAAAACAGAGACATAGACCAATGGAACAGAACAAAGAACCCAGATATAAAACCATCCATGTACAGCCAACTGATCTTTGACAAAGCAGACAACAATATACACTGAGGAAAAGAAGCCCTATTCAATAAATAGTGCTGGGAGAATTTGATAGCCACATGCAGAAGAATGAAACAGGATGCATATCTGTCACCACTCACAAAAATTAATTCAAGATGGATAAAAGACTTAAATGTAAGGCATGAAACCATAAGAATACTAGAAGAAAATGTTGGCAAAACTCTTCTAGAGATCAGCCTAGACAAAGAAGTTATGAAGAAGACCATAATGGCAATCATAGCAACAATAGAAATAAATTAATGGGACTTGATTTAATTAAAAAGCTTGTGTACAGCAAAGGAAATAATCAACAGAGCATATAGACAATCTACAGAATTGGAGAAAATATTTGCAAGCTATATATCCAATAAATCGCTAATAACCAGAATCTACAAAGAACTCAAGCAAATCAGCAAGAAAAAATAGCAAACTTCATTAAAAAGTGGACAAAAGACATGAACAGAAGTTTTTCAAAAGAAGATAGACAAATGGCCCAAAAACATATGAAGAAAATGCTCAATGTCACTAATCATGAGGGAAATACAAATTAAAACCACAAAGGAAAAATTAAATAAATAAAACCACAAAGGGATATCACCTTACCCCAGTTACCATGGCTGTTATTAAAAAGTCCCAAAACAACAGATGCTGGCATGGATACAGAGAGAAAGCAATGCTTATACACTGTTGGTGGGACCGCAAATCAGTATAACCTCTCTGGAAAACAGTACGGACATTACTCAAGGAACTAAAAGTAGACCTACAATTGGATCCAGCAATCCCACTATTCGGTATTTACCCAAAAGAAAAGTCATTTTATCAAAAATACACCTGCACTCCAATGTTTATTGCAACACAATTCACAATAGCAAAGATGTGTAATCAACCCAAGTATCCATCAATTCATGAGTGGATTAACAAAATGTGATATATGTATACTGTGGAATACTACTCAGCCATGATGAAGAATGAATTAAGTACTTTTGCAACAATTTGTATGGAACTGGAGACCATTATCCTAAGTGAAGCATCTAAAAATGGAAAAACACCATATGTACTTGTACTTGCTATTAAATTGGAAATAATTGATGCACATTGGGAAGTAAACTTCAATGGAAATCAAGCAGGGGGAAGGGGGATAAGGAGATGGATGAAAACCTACCTATTAGGTACAGTGAACACTATCTGGGTGATGGGCACACTTATAACCCTGACTCAAGCATAACAAAAGAGTGATCCATGTAACCAAAAACATTTGTACCCCTATAATATTTTGAAATAATAAAAAAAGAAATTGACCTAAAATGAATTGATTAAAATTTCTAAATACTTACATACTCTGAAAAGAGAAATAATATTGTTAAAAAAGATAAAGTCCATACAAAAGAAAAATTATTTCCTCAAAAAAGAATTCTGAGGAAAGCTATTGAAAATACACAGAACCCAAACATTTATTTTGAAGAAATTAGCAAGGACTGTACATAATTATATAAAAGATATTTATCACAGTATTTCTATAATGGTATAATCCTGAGCACAACCTAAATATTTAACAATAAGGGATTAATTAAATATGTTTTATATGTATTTTCACATAATGGAATATTATGCAGCCATTAGAAATTGAAAATACAAATATATTGAAAGCTATGGAAAAATGTTTGTGCTAAGATGTTAGTTTTTAAAAGATACAAAAATTAAATATAAAGTAATATCTCCATTTTGTGAAGATATAGATACACATACAGATATAAACAGAGAGATATAAGGAAAAAACGAGAGGGGAAAGAGGAAATGAACGTAAGAGTAGAATGAAATACATTGAAATGAAACATTTATTCTGTGTTAATCATCTTTTTGTGCCATATTTAGCCATAAATATCTATTATATTCATAATAATAAAATACATTTACATAAATAAATTTAAATAATATAGTAATGGCAATGCTAAGAAAGAGGTTTTTGCATTCTGCATAGCTGTTGGGAATTGAGCTCACTATAACACAGAGATTCATGCAGGTTTGCAGGTTTAAACTCAGTGCATTCATTTTTACCCTCTCACAGTCACAGACACCCAGGTGGGAAGGGCCTGAACCCAACCTGGCAAGATCTGTTCAGGTCAGAAGTGGTGGTTTTCTTGAAGGCAGCCCTGTACACTTCTCTCCACAGTCCAGGCTACTTTGCAACCAAAATCAATTGACATACCCCTACAAGTTTACAAACCTATTTGGGGTACTGTCTGTACATTTCCATTATGGTTTCTTTATTGTCATTGTTTTGTAGCTCTGACACCATTTGAAATGAATAATCAAACATATGTCACCAAATTCATCTTCTTGGTATTTTCCATTCATTTAACCTACAGGGCTAGTTCTTTCTGGTTTTCCTGTTCATTTACCTGATGACTCTCCTGGGGAACATGCTCATAATAATGACCACGAGGGTCAGTCCTGCCCTCCACAGGCCAGTGGGTTATTTCCTCAGCAACCTAAACTTATTGGACATCCACTATGAAAACATGACCCAGTCTGCATTGAACATTCCACATATATAAGGCCAATATCTGTTTGACCTTCTTTAATATTTCAGGGTTAGATATTTACAAATAAAACTAATAAATCTACCACATGCCATCTGGTGTGGTGGCTTGCACTTATAGTCCAATACTCAGGAGGCTGAGGCAGGAGGATCACTTAAAGCCGAGAGTTCAAGGCTACAGGAAATGTACAACTGCACACCAACCTGAGCAACAGAGCAAGACCCCATCTCTAAGACAAAAATATCTATCATATGCCCTACCAGAGGGGATGTCAAGTTTTATTATTTTAGCCACCCCCTTATGAGTGCTGTATCTATTTCTATAACTTTAAAACCCCTATGTCTACAACTCTCAAATTTATTTTTCCAGTCTATACATCTCCCCTGAGTTTACGACATAGATTTGACTGCCTACTTGACATTTCCTCTTAGATATCTAATAGGCATCACAATTTGCTATATTCCAAATGAGCTTATTGATTCCCCCTGCCCTTTATCTGATCCCCTCTTCATCTTCTAGCTATTCCCAAATCACATCTAACATTCAATATTAAATGCTATATTTCTGAAAACTATCTCATCTACCCTACCACAAACCTGGACGTAGCCTTCCTCATATTCCTATAATATTCTCCCACTGGTTTTTCTGATTCCATTCTTATGTCACTCCAGTTCATTTGATACAGGTAGCTAAAATGATATTTTGAAAATATTAACCAGAAATCACATCACTCTTCTGCTCAGCATCCCCCCCAAAACACGTCTGAATATCCCATTTCTCTTAGAATAAAATAAAATATAGATTCCTGGAATAATTCTTCCAGCCATGTATGAGTAAGAGAGTCTGTAATCATAAACACCTAAAAACCTATAAAAAATCTAGGAAAGAACCATTTTTAAACATTGCACAAAAGATAACACAGGACTATAATCCCTAAGGAAAGGGGACCAAACAAAGTAGGCCCTACGATCTCAAGGTTTTCTGTCAGGAGGTAATTTCCCAACTGCATTACAGAGATAGAGAATCCAAACAAAGCCCAGTCATCTCACTCATATGTGACACAGAAATATATAGAAGTCAAGAGAACTGAAATTCATTTCAGAGAATGAGGAAGTTATACAAGAAGAGATAAAGCTACAGAAATTTATACAGGCATCGCTTTGAGTCTTTGACTAAATACCAATCTATGCATGGCATGCACAGGGTGAAACCTCAAGAATAACTTTGGGGAAGAACAATTACCAGAGAGATGTAAGGAACTGTAAGCCAAATAATTCCCAGGGCCAGAAATTAGTTCAACTTTCACCGTCTGAAGTGTAGAGACATCATTAAATACACATGGCAGCCAATGGAGATGCAAAAACAGCCATTCCTTAGAATTGTAGCTAATTTGCTGTAGGGCAAAGCCTCTTCTAGACCAGTCTTAACAACAGGTTTTGAAAAGATCAAATTAATCTGCAACTAACTAAACTAATGAACAGAAAAAAATAGAACTCTCAGGAGGGAGTGGAGGGGATGGGCAAAAACTTATCTAACAGGTACAATGAACACCATTTGGGTGATGGGCAGACTTATAGCCATGAATGACTCAGGCATTACAAAAGCAGTCCATGTAACCAAAATCATTTGTACCCTCAATATTTTGAAATTTTTAAAAAGTAAAATAAAAAATAAATCAAGAAATAGAACTCCCTTTAAAGAACTATAATAAAATATGGAACTCAAGAACATAAAAATTCATAATTTCTAGCATTTAATTAGAATTTTACTACATATAAGAAAAAGGAGGCAAATGCAATTTCAAGACAAAAAATAGTCCATATAGACAGATCCAAAAACGACAGAGGTGATATGTTTAGGAAATAACATTAAAACAGTTATTATTAATATGCTCCATATGTTCAATAATACAAAAGAAAACATGAACATAAGGAGGAGAGTAATGGAAGATATAAAAAGGAACCAAATGAAACGTGTTCTAAAAATGGAAAATACCATATCTGAAATGTTTAACTGTATGATACTAAGAGCAAATTTAAAACTACAGAAGAAAAGATCAGTAAACTTAAAGACATAGCAACAGAAACTATCTAAAATGAAGCACAGAGAGAAAAAGACAGGGAAAATAAAACCAAAGCTTAGTAATCCATGGGATAATATCAAGTGATTTAACATATAAGTAACTGGAATCCAATAAGAAGAAAATGAGAACACAAAAGATACTTTAAAAAATGCTAGCCAAAAAGTTTCCAAATTTTATGATCATAAACCCACATATCTAGGAATTTCAATGAGCCCTAAACATGATAAATACACATGTGCACACACATACCCCCCCCCCACTACCACAAACACCACCAAGGTACATCCTAATAAAGTCGCTTAAAGATAAAACAACCTTCTGAGAAACAAGAAGTATTGAAAGCAACCATAGGAAAAGACATATACAGAAGAATAAGGATAAGAATTTTCACAGACTTCTTGTCAGAAACTATGCAAGTCAGTAGATAATGGAATAATATCTTTAAAATTCTGGGGGGAAATTGTGAACCTAGAAGTCTAGATCCAGTGAAAATATTTTTCAAGAATAAAAGTGAACACTTTTGCACTAAAATTATCACTTAAGTATTTCTCCTAGTATGACTATAAGCTCCTGAAGGACAGATCTTCCTGTACGCACATAGTAGGTTTTCAAAAAATGTTCACTACTGAACCAAACTCCAGTTTCCTTTCCCATCCCTCCTCCCCCTATGTTTTACTTTTCATTCTCTACAATAATGCTAGTGACCTTTCTAAAATCTAAGAGTTTAGAATCAGGAATAATTAATATCTCAAAATAAGATTCTACTTTGTAATAATTATAAAACTATTTGCTTTTGTGATTAATAAAAGATACTGAAAGCCCATTTAGTGCATGTGTGAGTTAAAGGCCTTCACAAAGAGCCTACTATGTATATAGCATCATATTAAGTCATATCAATAAATTATTCATAATTTAAAGAAATAAAAGTAAACAGACAAAAAACAATGAGGAAGACTCATAACCAATCTATCTGAACAACAAGAAATGTCAAAGTAAATTCTTCAAGCATAAGAAAAAGGATATGAAGTGAAATTTTGGATTTACACATGTAATGAAAATACTGGAAACAGTATGTATGTGAGTAGATATAAAATTTTTTTTCATCTTTTGATTTCTTTAAAAGATAATTTAATTTTTAAATCAAATTTTGTATTGCAGGGTCTATAGTACATGTAAAAGTAAAATCTATGATGACAATAACACAAATGATGGGAGACGGATATGGAACAATACTATTATAAGGTTCGTACGTTATTCATAAAGTAGTATAATAGTATCTTAAGGTAGACTGCGGTAAATGAAAGATGTGTATTATAAACCTTAGAGCAAAGACTAAAAACAAAAGCATAGCCAATAAATAGTGGAGATCAAATAAAATTTAATTTTGGGATATATGGTAAATATATATTTGTCATTGTCAGAAATTGCCAAACTGTTTTCCAAAGTAGTTGCACTATTTTACACTCCCACCAGAAATATGTGAGCATTCCAGTTGCTCCATATTCTTGCTAATGCATGTTATCGATAATCTTTTTTATTTTGACCATTCTAGTAAGTATATATTTATATCTCATTATGGTTTTAGTTTTCAGTTTTCTAGTGACTCAAGGTATATAGTGCATCTTTTCATGTATTTGCATATTTGCTGGCCATTCATGCATTTTTCCTTTATGAAGGGTCTGTTCAAATCTTTTGCCCATTTTTATTAGTTTTTTTTTGTCTTATTGAGTTGTAAGAATTATCTATCTAGTCTATACACAAATCTTTGTCATATGTATGTATTGTGAATAATCTCTCTCATCTGTGGCTTGCCTTTTTATTTTATTAACAGTATTTTGTGAAGGGTGGGCTTTTAGAACTTTTTTTTTTTTTTTTTTTTTTTGAGACAGAGTCTCGCTTTGTTGCCCAGGCTAGAGTGAGTGCCGTGGCGTCAGCCTAGCTCACAGCAACCTCAAACTCCTGGGCTTAAGCGATGCTACTGCCTCAGCCTCCCGGGTAGCTGGGACTACAGGCATGCACCACCATGCCCGGCTAATTTTTTCTATATATATTTTAGTTGGCCAGATAATTTCTTTCTATTTTTAGTAGAGATGGGGTCTCGCTCTTGCTCAGGCTGGCTTTTAGAACTTTTAAATTTTGATAAAGTTCAATTTTATCATTTTCATTTTATTTCTCCTGTTAGTGCCCTAAATAGAAAATTTTTGCCCACCTCTGATTTATAAAGATTATCTAAGTATTCCTCTAAAAGTTTGATAGCTTGTCTTATGTTTAGGTCTATGATTAAATTTGAATTAAGTCATGAGTATTTTGTGCAACAAGAGTTGAGGTTTATTTTTCTCCATATAGATATAACAGTTGCAGCACTATTTGTTGACAAAACTATCCTTTTCCAGTGCTGAGCACTTAAAATGAGTGCTCAGCACCTTTTCTGCTGAGCAAAATAAGAGTACATACTGTGTGATTCCATTTATATGAAAATCTGGAACAGGCAAAGCCAATCTATGGAGACAGAAATAAGAAAGTAGCTGTAGCTGGACACAGTGGCCTGCACCTGTAGTCCCAGCCACACGAGAGGTACTCAGCCTAGGAATTCAAGACAAGCCAGGGCAACATACTGAGACCCTATTTCTAAAAACAAAATTTTTTTTTTAAAAACTTTTTAAAAAGTGGTTACCTGGGGCTGAGGATGGAGGAAATTAGCTAGAAAAAGGAAGAAGAGAACATTTTGAGTAATAGAAATATTTATCTTGATCTTGATTGTGTTTACTCAATGTGACCATATTTCACATTATTAAAACTCACTGAAATGTACACTTGAGTGCATTTTACTTTTTATTTATAAATATGTATCATATATATCACTATAGATTCCAAAATTGTTTAACTTCAGATTCTGAAGCTCATGTACCTAGAGGCAGGCAAAAATGCAGCTGTGGAGAGTTTTGCTTGGAACTTAATTTTACATTCTTGTTTTAGGGCCAGAACATGCATATTTAGGTGAAATCACATTTGTAAAGTGCTATAGCTTACTAAGCTCTAAGGACTGTCCTTCCGTCTCATGATGGAGCCACCGGATTTTGTTTTAGTAATTAGATAAGAAAACAATACAATCTTATGTGTGCAGAGCTCCATAAAGTTTTTTAATTACTTTACTTTAAAATATTCCCATTATTATAATATTAAAATAACAGCACTATTAGCTACAAATTTAATGATCCAAACGCTTTTAAAGCACTTCCCTCAAATCATCTCATTTAATCCTCAATAGGAAATTTGGGGGGTTATTATGAGCTCTTACTGAAGGCATTTGGCTGTCTCCAGGCTTAGGAGTGTAAGCTCTGTCCTGGGGATGAGGTTCAAAAATACTTAGACTGTGTTACTGTCCATATTATATTATTATATCACAAGGTCAAGTCAGAGAAATTTGGCATTATTATAACTGAGATATGTCCTGCTCTGGGGAATTCCAGGTGATTGCAGAGGTTACTGTTCTTCCTGTCTGATGGCTGAATGCCTCTCAAGCCAGGAAGAGAATTCCTTATTATAAAAGGTCGTGGTACCTGCATTCCACCTAGTCAGAGCTCCAGCTTCCCTCCTCTTTGTTTACATGCTAATATATGGTGACAGAAATAAGAAAGTGGTTGCCTGGGGCTGAGAATGGGGGAGATTGACTAGAAACAGGAAGGAGGAAACTTTTTGGGTAATAGAAATGTGTGTGTGTATATATATATATATATATATATATATATATATATGCAATATATTATATGTGTTTTGTTGTGCTAATATGGCCTCAATAAAGTTGATTTTAAAAGTATGCACCCTTGACCTGAGCCAGAAAAAGAAAATAAAAATGAAAAAAATGAAAAAAAATAAAGAAAAGAATATGCACCTTATCATAGCTTGTAGAGCTGTAAATAATCTGGTTCCTGCCTCTGTCTCCAGCCTTATCTCATGCTACTCCCCACAGCTCATAATTGGTCTTCTTATTGTTCTTCTGTTTCACCCACAGGGGATGTCTCTTCTTCAACAAGGCAACACAGCAAGACCTTACCTGCCTCAGGGCCTTTGCACCTGCTCATTTTTTTAGCCTAGAGTACTCTCCCCTAGCTCTTCTTTTGGCTGGTTCATTCTCATTCTTAAGATCTCATCTCAAATGTTCCTTTCTCAAAGAGGTTGTCCTTGCTTTTAATACAGCGGCTCCTTCCCCATCCCACTGCCCTTTATACCTTGCTTGGCCTTCAGAACCTAGTGAGCATGAACGTGTAAACAGGGGCCTCCCAAATATGACCAAATGGTCTTGACAGTCTGTGTATCAATAATTTGTTGCTTTTTAATGCTGATTAGTATTTCATTGTATAAAGATACCACAATATATCTATCTGTTTGTTGATAGAAATTTGGGTCATTCCTGTTTGGGACAATTACAGATAAAACTATTATAAACATTTGTGTATAAGCATTTTGCAGACATTTTTTCCTTTTTCTTGCAACACTCTCACTTGGAAAAGAAAGACATTTGCAAAGTCTCTCATGTTATAGGTCACTCTCTTACTTATTTTATTCAACTACTATTGAACTACCAGGTACTTTTGATGGGGAATGATTAACCAGCTTTAAATGACATCGAACAAATAATAATATTTGGGTATCCAAGAGATATCCTGATAGAAATGAGAAGCAAAGAGTAATTTATAGATTTAGTAAATTTTTCCTAGAAATATGACCTCACAATTGTATCTTTTGTATGACAGTATAAACAAGCATTTTAAAGATCACTTTAAAAAGCAATAGTGCTCCATGTGGATATCTACAGAAAAATGGGTAAATAACTTATAGCATATTCATACAATGCAATATTAAACAAGATGTGAACAAACTAAAGCTGCATGTAATAATATGGATAAATCTTACAAACATAAGGGAGATCATCTTATATTTCAAGCTCACCTTATATTTGATCACCAGTGGTATATAGCATATAATGTCCTCTACTTTTCAATTAAGGAAATGGCCACATCCATAGGCCCTAACCAAAGAGCAGCCCTAAACCATGTTTTATCGCATGACCCCATGCCTCTCCATGCATTTTGGACAGTAGGTGTGTGCCTGACCCAAGAGCAGCCAATCCATAATTTATAAAAATACATATGATCCATGCTCAATAAAATTAAAACAAACAAAAGCAATTTGTACCCAGTGGATTCCATGCTCAGCATGAATGCCAGAAAAAATAACAAATTCTGTCTTCAGCAGTTTCATAGAGTATATCTAAAGAGACCTTGAACAAAGAAGGAGAAAAGAAACATATACAAATATAACTGAGGCTGAAGATAAAATGTATTGACTCACATGACTAAACTAGCCAGAGGGAAACAAAGTATGCTTCAGAATAAAACATATAACTAGGAATGAAGAGGGATATTTATAATGATAAAAAGGTTAATTCTTCAAGATATAAAAAGCCTAAAAATGCACTTTCTAACAGCATAAAAACTGATAGAACTGAATGAAGAAACAGATAAATCCACAATTATAATAGAGATTTCAACATACCTCTCAATCACTGATAGAATAATGATGATAGTTTTAAAAATCACTACAGGATACCAAGGGCTGTGAGTGCGCCACCTACCAACAAGCGACGGAGCTTTCATTCCCAGCAATTCCCACTTTTCCAGAGTCTGTGTCCTTAGGACCACTCCATATTCACTATCATAAGTCAGGATCCCCAGGAAACAGACTCTGAGACAGCAATTGGTGTTTCCCAAGCCTGCTGTCTGGACATCACCCATCAAGGGAGTGAGAGAGGCAGGGTTGGGCAGACAGAAGTTGTCCTGCGACCGGCTGTGACAGAGACCTCTCTCGATCCCATGTGGAGCTGCAGTGACTCTTCAGAGTTGTCTCAAATTGAGGCAATGGGACTGGGCCTTTGTACCTCCCACACCAACTAGGCATAAGATAGGAGCTGCCTCAAGTGAGGATGTCACCTTGAGCAAGACAGACGCTTTCAGTGAAGGCAATTCCTAGAGAGAGACTTTGGTGTGAGCTAGGGGGATTGAGCGCCTCAGTCCTAAAGGGGGATGTGGCCAGCGCACCACAGCCTTCACTACATAGGATCTGAAGCTCAGTTTTGCTTTGTTTGAGATGTTCGTTAAACATCCATCTAGAGATGGTAAGTAGCCAGTTGGAGCTTGGAGCTCAAGAGAAAGGTATGGGCTGGAGAAAAATTTGGAGTCAACAGCATTTAGCTGACATTTTAAAACCATAAGACTGGTTGAGATCACCAAGGAAATTAGAAGAGAACCAGTATGAAACCTGAAACTTGGAGCATTTCAACGTTAAGGAAGAATAGAAACCAGCCAAAGTAATTGAGAAGGAGCAGCTAGTGTGGTAGGAAGAAGTCTAAGAGTGTGGTGACCAGGAGGCCAAGTGCAGAAAATGTTTCCAGAAAAAAGAAATAATCAATGATGCCAAATGTGCACATAGGTCAAGGGAGAGGAGGACTGAGACTTGACCTTGGATTTAGCCACGTGGAAGTCACTGGAGCTCTTGACAAGAGTAGTTTTGGTAGAGTGGTAGAGGTGAAAGCCTGACTGGGATGAGTTTATAAGAGAATGGAAAGAGGGTAATTGGAAGAATTAAGAATGAACAAGTTGATTGGGGCATTTGCTGTAAAGGGAAGCCAAGAAATGGAACATAGCTGGAAGGGAAATGGGGTTAAGAAAAGAAGTTTTTCAAGATAGGAGAAATAACAGAACATTTGTATGGATGACAATGATTAGTCGAAAGAAATGAGTTGATAATGAGGCAGGAAGAGGGGATAAAGCTATAGCGATGGCCTGGAGTGGGCAACAGGGGGCGAGATGGAGCATAGGAGCGGAGGGGTTGATTCAGTTGGGGGCATAAGACTTTGGAGCAGAGTAACAGGTGGGGAGGCAGAATGCATGGCAGCTGCCAGGAGTATTGTGGAAGTTCTTTGGATTACTTCAATTTTCTCTGTGAAGTATGAAGCACCCAGATCAGCCAAGAGTGAGGATAGGGAGGGTGTTGGAGATTAGAGAAGAAAAGAAAGGGTATACGGTCATCTTGGAAAGTGGGAAAGGAAATGGAAGAGAGACACGGTATAATAGTGGGGCAGCATTAAGGCCCACCAAGGTTTGTGATCATTAATTTAAAGTGAGAGTGATAAGCATGATTGTGTTTCTTCATTGCAGCTATTCATCTGTAAAATGGGCATAAAGTCAGTGCCTCTCTCGTTGGGTTGTTGGAGGATATGAGGATTAAACATCTTAATACATGTAACATGCCTGGCACATAATATCACTTAATAAGTGTTAATTATTATTATCCTTAGGGTACATTATCTTGTGTACACATCTCTGTTGTGATCACAAATAAGTGGACTCACAGAACTTCAGGGTTAAAAATCATTGAGTCCAATACCTTAACTGATAACCTGAATTTTATCTATATCACCATTCGACCTTTATCTGAGCTGCTTAGGAACAGGGCACATTCTGTGTCCTGAATCAGTCATTTCATCTTTGGACATCCCTGGTAATGGAAATGATCTTTCTTTTGTTAGAGTGAAATTTGCCCCGTGGTAACTTTCACCAGAATGTACTCATTTGGGCTTCACTGAAGAAATCGCCCTTGCCTACATGTCCGTATCTTCTATAAATGGTCCTCTTTATGTTTGACTGTAGATCAAACAGCATTCTGTGCTGCCAGTCTGGACCCTTTCAATAAACCCTCCAACCTTCTCTTCGTTATTGGAATCATTTGCATTTGGCGAAGAAAAAATCTCTGTTTTTTTAGTACCTCTCATGCCCAGAGCCACATTCTTGTTAAAGTCCTTGATTTTGTTATCTTGTTCATCTCTGCAGAGAAAAGCGTATCATCTGCTTTTCTCTAATCTAGAACAATTTTTCTTTACTGAGTTCTGTAGAACTTTATAAAATCTTAATAAATGTTTCATGAAAAAGCATTTTATATTGTCAAATAACTTTGGAAAACTGTTGACAAAATTGAACAGTTTTCTCATGTAGGACCGTGCTAACATGTACTATAAATTCCCAGAGGGAGCAATAGTGCATTCCTAAACTTATTCGTTAACAAATGCATTTTGTTATTGTTCATTTCCTGAAACTAGAATTCCGCAGGACAATCTTTGGGAAAAGAGTGTTTCTCAAACTTAACACACGGCATATAAAATATTGACTTAGATTACTTTCATCATAAAATTACAAAAATATGTACAATCATAAAACTAGGTATAAACTTCACTTCTTATGCTTACAGCTCTTATATAAGCAACTATAAAACCAAATCAATGTACAAATTAAATAAGCAAAACAAAATTTAAATTGACCACATTAAGTTACTGTGACATATAATATTCTTTTGTTTAAGCAAAATCACCAGTGCAAGGTTAATTGATAAAAACATAACATCTTGTTATTAGCTTGGTTCTTTTGACTTTATCCATAATGGACTTACATTGAATTGTTATCATATCATTGCTAATAAATTACTTTTTAAAAAAGGAACTCATGTAACCACAGATTTATTTTTGGATAGGTCAATTTAAGAGTTCACTCCTCCCAATAAAATACTATAATTGCTAAAAAATTTTTAAACAAAAAACTACTTATTGCATATTGATTTATTTTTCTGCTGTTGAACTATAGCAAGACAGTATGAACAAAGAATACAAGTAAAACACTTAAAATATTATAATAAATATCATACAAATGTAGTCACTGATATGAGCAGATTCTTTCAAGTTTGACATTTCTGTTCTCTGTCACATATATGGTGGGGATGACAATTTTCCCAACACTTATACTTTCTTGACCTAATACAAAACCTTCATCTATGGATGGTTCTAGGATATTATGTGGACCTCACTTGGTAGAAACATGATCATAAACAGACACAAACTCAGGTACCCAAACTGGGTGGCCATAGTCAGTTTTTAAGATATCTATAATTCAGAAAATATTTATGTTATTTTCTAGATATTATTATAAAAGTGGAAACAACAATGGAAAAAGAGACTAGAAGCTGCTGAAATGTCTGTAATGACCTCGGCAGAAATAGTTAATCGGCAGTATCTCTTCTCCGCACAGGGACCAAGAGAAACAGCTTGGCTGACGTCCCAGCCCGCCCATTTGTCCTCTCTGGTTCTCTCCCCTCCCCGCGAATGAACAGGAAAGAAGCTGACTGGCAGATATATTTTGACATTCCTTCACAGCAATGTGCTTCTTCCATTTAAATTTTTAAGCCTTCTAATCTATTATTGTGGAAGAAAGATTTTTTTTTTTTTTTTTTTTTTTTTTTTTGTCATTAGAGAAAATTCAAGTTCAGGCTCCCTGGACTGGGAGGGGATTCTGGATTATGGGTAGAGAAGATATATAGGAGTGATTTTCTCCTTGGAATTTAAGCTATAATCAGGGATGGACTCTAACCTAATACTAATCTAATCTGAACTTAAACACGCATTGAAGGGTGTAGGCAGGGTGACCTTCCACAAGACGCTGCAAGTCCCTTTTTTAGTGTCCTCTATGCCTGGCCCTGTACCATAGCTGCCTCTGGCCTGGGGCCCTCTTCCTGTTTGCCTTTCCTCTTTCTGCTGGGGGCCCCCTCAGTCCTCTCCTTCTTCCCACCCTTCTGCCTCTCCCCCAAGCAGGAAGAAATTGCTCTAGGACCCCTCTGCTCAGGGATGGGAGGCGGTGGGCCGGCATGGAAAAGAAATGAAGGGAACCTCATCTCAACAGAAGCTCAACTGCTAAGATGTAAGATGTATGGCCTTTGTCGTTCAATACTTGGGTGATAATAAACATACTAAATGTTGAAGATTATAAAACATAGAACCTGGTCTCCAGGCCCACACTGATGATCTTTAGCTATGAAAACGGTAGGCAATGCTGATTCAGACAAATGGGAATGTGTCTTAAGGGTTTTGTCTGGTAATCTCTCTCATTCAACCAGATTTCCTGATCTTAAAAGTTCTAAAAGGCCCAATATTCTGCTGAAGTCAGGCCTGGAAAGATTTTTGTCTTTTCTTGAAGAAAAAAGAAGGGAAGGTAAACATGGCCATATGCTAGGATTAAGAGCATGCAACTTAAATATTTCATACATGGCATGCTCCTGATTCCTTTCTGTATAGTAATGTTCCTTGTTTTTCCTTCTCATTTTTTTTCACTTTTTTTTCATTTGTTCAACAAACATTTATTAAGCCCCTTTTATGAGATAGGCTCCCTGCTAAGTGTTGCAAGTTTCAAAGATGAAAAGGACTGGTTCCTGCCCTCAAAGGACTTTCAGTCTAGAGAATGGAATAGACAATAAACTGTAAAAAACAAGTAAACAAATAATTATAATACATAATGATTCCTTAACTTGTTCAGGGTTTGTATAGCTATTAAATTTCCTTTATTTTTTTTGTTTTTCTTTTTAGATTCATCTGTAATTTTATTATAAAACCATTCTTTTGGCATTAGTTGGTTACAGTGATAGCAAGATACTGTGAGTGTGGCATAGCAGTTCTGATGTAACAATCGTATTCTGAACCTGCTTACTGACCCAAACCTTCAGTTACCTCATATCCATGACATACAAGTGACCTGCAATCATCACTGCTACAAATCCTGATGCATAGACCATTTAGGGAGGGGTTGGTGCTAAGGCATTAGAATTAATGTTGATAAGACTACAAAAGTTCCTTTGCTTTAAAAGAATCAAACCACTTAGAGCTAGTCTGAATAGCAGCAGCACCCAAGGAGCATCCCACTTAGTTCTTGTTAAAAAGCAATACCTGCAAAATGCATGTTTTACATCACAGGCAAAAAAGTCCCTTAAAGAAATGAGAGCATTCCATCAAGTTCTTCTAGATGATGTTATTGCTGTACATTTGTTGGTGGGTCACTTCTGTGCTTTGTTTCCTTTGAAGGGATCTTCCAACATATCTCCAATATTCCTTTCTCACAGTGTCCTTTTATTTAGTTAGGATTTCACATAACTCTAATGCTTTATTAAGAATGTCTTCCTTGTTTTCATATTGGTTTTCTAGCATGTCTTCATAGATATCCACAAGAAAGGCAATGAGGTAGGGGGAACTGTGACTCTATTGTAAATCAAGTAATTGATTTAATAGATTGGGATATTTGGAAAGACCCCAGTCCTGCAAAATACCTTTCAAATGGTTCCATTTCCAGCGTACACTGGATTTCTCTCTCCAACACAGCATAATCATTGTAGCCAGTGGTACTTGAAATGATGAAGTATCCTTGGTTCTAGACGGAATTATTTCTCACATCTTCTTGGAGAAGCTGGTCTACATACCGCAGCTCATTATCCCAAAGTTTAAATTCCTCAATAACCCATTGTTGATGCTGCCAGGCCCAATAATTTTTTGCATCCTGATTAAGAATATTAGCAATAAACTCAAGCTCCTGAGATGGCTCTTTTAGCCATTCCACTAATACTCACCTATGATGCCAAATTTGATAGATTGGGGGCTGTTCCTCAATTATTGCAGTGAGGTAGCTCATTTCCTCACATAGATCCTATTGAAGTGACTTTAAGAGAACTCTCTGAAAATGCCACACTGTATAATTGGCTGCATTTAACTCAAAAGCATCTCAGGTTAGTTTAAAAGCTTGTTCACTTCTTTCATCACATTACAGAACAGCTCGGAAGTAATCAAAAACATCTCTAAATTTTTCACCATAGATGATCTGGACCATGGGATTGGGACCATTGTTCTGTAACCCTGGATCTGTATCAGCCCATTCTGCTCTGTCCCTGTACAGGACATAGGTGGGCGGGTCCAGGCTCATCCATAGGGGACGCCACCGCTTCTCTGCCCTTGCCATCATCACCTCTTCTGCTGCTGCTGGGGCGTCCGGTGGGTGCAGCTGGGGCGATGTCTGCTCTGGCTGACCCTGCTCGCCGCCTTGTGCAGCCTTCACGACCCCCTCGGTGGCCACCATCTCGCCTCAATTTCCTTTATTTTTTATTTTCTATTGGAATCTCCACAGAGCAAGGCTCACCCTGGCCCGCTCAGATTCTGCAGACCTTGACTACAATCTTGCAGGGAAGGGCATTCAGCATATATGTTATTGATAATGAAGATATAGACCTTTATATAATGACAACTGATCCATCTATAGATTGCAAGCTCTTTGTTCAGGGACTGTGTCTAATTGTGCATTTTGTATAGCAGCTAATCCACTGGGAAAGTGCCTTAAGTGCTAAAAATAGTGTAGCAATACTCCCCTGCTGCCACCTGGTGCTTTATTTACACTAAGTTACGCTCAGAATAGCAGATAATGCAACTGAAAATCATTTACCACGCTCAGCTCACAGGCAGGCATACAAAAATACACACTCATCACACACGCATACCCTCCTCATTGCCTCCACCTCTGCTAGCCCGGAGCAGACATTTCTTCATGTTTTGTGCCTTTATATCCCACTCAATGCTACCATGATAGCCAGAAATGAATCCTAAGAACTGCGTTCAGTTAAAACTAGAGAATAGGGCAAAGGCATCATGATCGGAAAAACTTTTTCTTCTGGATGACAAGTGCCCGTGCTACAATGCTGAACTCAGCTGTGTAGAGTTAAGAGTTAATGAAGCAGATCACGATTATCCGCTTGTCAGTTAATTCGTCATCAAGTACTTTTGAAGACCTACAATGCAACAGGCACAATTCAAAGTTCCGGGGAATCACCAGCGAACAAGAGAAATACATTCTCTGCTCAAAAGTAAGATATATCCTAATGTGGAGAGTCCTGTTAAACTCTTAAACAAATAAATAAAACAATATCAGGCAGGGGGAGTAAGGGCTAGAAAGCACATAAAATATGAGGATGCAACTAAGGCCTCCTTACGGTGGCCAGGGATGGCCTCTCCAGGGAGGTCACATCTGAGATGAGGCAGCCACACCAGGATCTAGGGGAAGAGCATTTCAGGCAGGAAGGAGAACATAGGCCCCAAGAGGAGGAAAACTTTGGTATCTCCAGGGACAGAGGGAAGGACAGAATGGCCAGGGCAATGTGAGATGAATGAAGGGTGGGTGGAGAAAGAGAAGGCTGGGAGAGTGGCAGGGTGGAACCCGGCAGGGCCTGTAGACAAGGATTTGGTTTGATTATATAAGCAAAGGCAAAACCACTAAAGGGATTTAAGCAAGGGGGCTACACAATCTGTTCTGCTTTTCTGAATGATCACTGCAGGGGCGGATTGCAGGGGGAAGAGTAGACGTCTAAGACCAGATAAGAAGCTACAGCTCTCATCTAGGTGGAGGGAGGATGATGTGTTGTCACAGACAACGGAGGTGGAAGAAGTTGTCAGCTTTGAGATATATTTGTAGGTAGAGAAAAGGGGTGTTTGGAAACCTAGATGTGGGGATATGAGTGAAAGAAGAGAATCAAGTAGGGCTCCCAGAGCTACTAGGTAGATAGTGATACTGAGGTGGGGAAGGCTGGGGTGGGGGAATATATTTGGGAGGGGCGGGGAATCAATAGCTCCATTGGCCATGTTAAGTCTGAGATACTGTTAGATTTCCAAAGGGAGTAGGCAGGTAGCTACTAAGTCTGGATCTCAAGGTCAGAGAAGTGAGAGTTGTCAGCAAGTAGATGGCTCATAAGGCCATGTTTGCTCACCTGACTCTGCTTCATAGCTCTAGATAATATCTCCACCTAACAACCTCTGTCCCACCTCTCAGAAAGGCATGTTGCCATCAGCGAGAATTTCAAAGGCTGGATGGTACAGTAGGACTCTGCCATGCCAGAACAGCAGCTCCATCCATGCACGTGCGCAAGACGTCAGACTTTCAAGGGCTCCACTAACAAGCCCCTCATGCTATCGATGATGGGTTTGGGGTGCAGAGAGGTGAAAGGACCAGTGACATCACATTGATGGCAGAACCAGAGCTGGAACCTAATGTGTTGGCCCTCAGCTTTCCTGCTGCTGCAGAGAGGGCCTGACGAGATCAGGGCTGTGTGATAGGAACAGGGTCAGGCATGTGTACATATCATGACTGAATTTCAAATTACAATTTTAATCTATTTGGAGGAGTTTTCATTATCATTCAAGCATGAGTGAGAGTTCTAGTTACAGCATAGAACAAACAGGACCTAAAGTTTTTAAATTAATAACACTTTCTGGGAACCGGTCAGCTCATCTCTATCCCCAAGGCTTCTCGGAGCCTTGTTTATTTTTAATTCTTGGTCAGTGAAGGCCAGACAGGCATCTAGCTCGGAGAGTCGCCCCGGGAGTCTGCATCAGCCCTTTGTGAATAATGGCAAGGGAGAGGTTAGGTACCGCTGCGTTGCCGCAGAGCGCCACTAGAGGGCTGTCGAGACTAGCAATGGCCGGTGCGGGTGGCCACGGAAACCCGGGCTGGAGAACCCGGCCAACCCTCCTTTTAGGCTGAGCAAAGCAGAGCCTCAAAAATACTACGTGGTGCTCCCAAGGCCTCCTGCTGCCTAGTGGCAAAGTCACAACTCCATCACAGCTTCTCTGACTCAAAATTCAGTGTGACACAAGGGATGTCATGGCTTTTAGAGCCAAGAATCCTGTTTTCCTGTGTCTCATCTTAGGTACCCGGTCAAATGTCCTAACTTCTCTGAGCCTCAGTGTCCTCCTCCGTTTCACAGGTGATGAGTGCGCCTGCTATGCTGTGCGTTGTGCTATGCTGCTAAGTCAGCACCGTGGAGGGGCCGCATCCAATGCCCAGGCCACCACCCCTTTCTGCTGAGACCCCGGTGCCTCTCTGAGATGGCCCAGCCTCAGGAGCAACTTCAGGAATGAGCCCACACGATCCAGTGGGGTCACAATACTTTGCTGCGTGTTGAGGTATACATAAAGAGCACTCTATATTGCATCTAAAAGCACAACCAACAAACAAAACCACAGGACGCGTATATAGCTTTAGTTTGACAAGGAAGCATGGGAAAGAAAGTGACTTCCTTGCTACTGTCCTAAGGTTTTGGGGCCCCAGGATCTTTTTTCACACACCCCATCCAGGGGATGTCTGTTGAGCACCTATTGATGGCAAAGGGGGGAGCCGGGCGTTACGGGAGGACACAGAATCCTTCCCTGGGCAGGAACCGCCATCCCAGGCCAGGCATCACCCCATCACTTCCTTTCTCTTACCTCATCGACTCCCACAATAGCTGGCCAGTCAGGCATCATTAGTCTGATTTGAGAAATGAAGAAACTGAGTCTCAGGGACATTGAATAACTTGTCCAAGGTCTTTCAAAAAATCAGTAGCAGTTCTGGAGGTTTAAGCCCAGGTCTGCCTGTGCTCCCACAATGCCGCCTGCCTCCTCTTCCTGGGGGTGCTTGCACGTGAGTGACAGCGTGGGAAGGCTGCTCCTCACTGAACAGACCCGTGCAGGCTTCTGGAGGAAGCTCGGACTGGCCCTGGGGCAGGAGGAAAGAAGGAATTCTTGACACATCTATCTGTGGTAAATCTGATGTATCAAAACATGGCATATTTGGTGGACAAAAGAGAAACACACACACACGCACACACACACGCACACACACACACTTAGGGCTGGCTGAATTCCATAAAAGAGTTCTTCCTGAAAGGAAGCAGGGTCAAAAGCTGAACTGAAAAATCTAAAGTTGGAGTTGTTAACACCAGTATGCCTCACTACCAGCTCGCCCAGGAAATTAATTTCATGTTGAGTTGTTCTATTAAAAACCCTGACTGAAGTGTCTTCACAAGGTAAACAACGGGAAAGGCTCCAGGAACTTCCTAAAGCATTTAACACAGCCAGAGGCTGACCTGACCCAATTGGCGGGAAGTAGGAGGGAGGCCAGGGAATCCCAGCTCCCTTCCGCCTTCCCCCGGCCTGGCAGACTGCCACTCAAAGACACTAGCCCAGTGGCCACGTGCAGCAGCTGCAAGGCCACCCCCACCCCGGCCTTCAGAGGTGCTGCCCACCAGCATGTTAGTCATTGTGAGCATCTTCCGAACATGGACGTCCAGATGCTCTTCCAAAGCAGTTCTAGAAATAGCCAGGCACCTGAGTGTAACCCGACACAGGAAACGCCCTTCCATCCGGTACAAAGCACACTCCTCCAGGGGGAAGGGGAGAGGAAGTCATAATTAGAATCATTCATTCATCCAGCAGAACTGAGCCTCCAGCAAAGAGCCAAATGTAGTTCTCAAGGCTGGCTGCACATGAGAATCACCTGGGAACTTTTAAAAATACCAATGTCGCGGCTCCACCCAAAAACAATTAAGTAAGGATATCTGGGAGTGGAGCCCAGGTCTTTGTATTTTTTAAAAGTTCTCTGGGTTATTCTTATGTGGTTGGGAACCACTGCATTAGGTATTACATACAACAAAAAAACAGAATCGCTGACCAGACCTCAGGGAACTCACAGTTTCAGAGTCCTACAGTTTGTCGTGTGTTTTTTCCTGCAGGTGACCTTGACTGACTGTCACAACCAGTCCGGGAGGCTGTTGTTATTGTCCATTTTGCAGGCCAGGCAGCTGGGGCCCAGAGAGAGTACACGGCTACCGGATGTGACACCGCAGGTAAGCAGCAACTTGGGCACAGGAGCCAGGTGGTCTGATTCCACGACTCCTGCTCTCCCGTCACAAAGCAGCACGTAGAGGAATCGGACTGGGAAGAGGCTCAAAGCACTTCATACCTGCCCCGTGCCAAGGGTCACGACCTGAAGGAATAAATCGAGGAGAGCCCCAGGTGCACCTACCTACCATAACTAATGCCCACCAACCAGCTGAGGCCCATCAGTGTTCCTAAAACTGTGCCTACGTTGATCAACTGCCTGTTTATTTGTTCTCATTAAGGATTTTCTAGGCAACAGAACTTTGTGGCCAGAATTTTAAGCAGATACTTAAAAGATCACCTTGCCGGGCTCAACAATTGGCCTTGGGATATGTTAACAACCCCTAAGAAGAATACAACTTATTGCACGAATTCATAGACTTTGAATAGTAGTTAGTTCTAGCGTGCTGGCTGATTTGCTGACCGTTAATTAATGGTCAATCATGCTGGAGGGGCTGCCTGTGTTAAGAGAAAGAAAGAGGGAAACAGGTGCAGCATGTGGCTAAGCCACGGCCCAAAACGCAGAGGCTTTGAAATCTAACTCCCTCTCTGGGTGGCTGTTTAGCCTTACATAAACCCCTGCCTCTTTAGGTTACACATACAGTTTTGCCTACCCTGAAGTGGGCTCTAACTTTCCCAAGGTGGCCTCGGAGATATTTAGTCTAGTTTCCCAAGTGCTGGTCCTTTGGGAAGCAGGAATAACTCTTTACAAACAGATTCCACGCCACCCCGCTTCCCCCTCCAGCAACACTGGGCTGGGCTGGTCTCTGTCTGCTCCCCAACACCTCCTGTTTTTCACTCCTGGTGTTGGTCACAGGGCGGTTTGCGTGTTCACCACTTGGCAATCACCAACGAAATGCAACTCTCCCATTTTGCAGACGAAGACACTGAGGTCCAAAGAGAGACCTGGCCAATGCCACATAGAAAGTGGTAGAGCTGAAACCAGCCCAGCCTTCTGGTCCCACCGAGCCCAGTGCTCTGTCAGGACAGAAGCAGCCAGGACTGTAAAACAATTCACAAATGTAAACTCCACTCCAAATGCTAACTAGAGCAACTGGCAGTCGCTAGACTCATTCTGACTGGAGTCTATGAACTCATGGCCTTCGGGCATGGGTCCAACCTTGGGCAAAATCACGAGGAAGGAAAGATAGTCTTATGACCCCTCACCTCTTTCAGATCAAGAAGAAAGAACTTATATTACTAATGTACATTACTAACACTTCAGTATATGCAAAATCCATATCTGTTTTTTGAAGGAGGACCCACCAGGAGAAAAATTTAAAGAAATAAATCTCTGATAAAAGCATTTTTGGTCTGTGATGTCAGCTGACCTTCTTGATTCCTTCAATAACAGTAGCAGGAATAATAATGATATTCCACCTACCATTTACTGAGCACTGGTATGTTCCAGGTGGTACAGAACATGCTTTATGTATCATTTAATGCCCATGTGAAGCACGGCTTATTTTCTCCTTACACAGATGAGGAAACTGAAACTCAGAGTGAGTAATAACGTGCCCAAGTTCACATAGTTTATAAGCAACTGAGCCAGGGTCAAGTCTATCTGTTCAAAAGACTGGGTCTTTGTACCACACACGTAAACCACACGTACCCCTTCCTCCTGGACTGAGGCCTTATCCAAACTGACATGCAGAAATTGTGGACGTGGCAGGGGCTGCACACAGATCCAAGATGCACGAGACAGAGGAACCAGCCCCTAAGCGCCAAGCAGTTTCCTTCTGACTGCTTCTCCCGCCCCCACCTTACCCCACCCGCTGGACCATTCATCTCCTCGTTAGTCATAGACCCTGGAGGCTGTGAGGGAAACATGCAGTTTGAGCACAGCCTGGCCCAACCCTGGAATGGAGCCTGATGCCTGTGACATTCATCAACTGGTTAATTTCAGAAAGGCATCCATTTGCACCAGCTGCTTAAAAAGCTCTCAGCCCTCAGGAGACGCTCAGCCAATCACAAGGCAAAGTCAGGGAGTTTTTCTGGTAACCATATTCAACCAGGCATCTGCCTGCTGCTTGGTTGGTTGTATAATTTCAGCGAAGCTCAGGAGAGTGGAGAGTAGAGTTAAAATGAATGATCTGATTTCCTTTAAATTAGTATTCTTATATTTATGGCTCACATTTGTCCTTAATGCGCAAGTGCCCTGTTAACCTATCATGATGATGATGGCCATGATGAAGATGACTGCTGTTGCTCTGTACATGGTGAGAGATGCCCGGCCGCTTCTGACAAATTCTTTCCAGGTGGCTGCACCGTGCGTGTGTGTGTGTGTGTGTGTGTGTGTGTGTGTGTAGGGAGGGGTAGGGAAAGTCACCACAGGTCCACGGTCTGCTCGTGACCTCTGCCGGTTCAAGTTCAAGCCTCACCTGAGAAATACCTTTTAGAAATGTTTGATAAAGCAGAATGTGAACACATTCACAGAGACAAGCAGAGATTCCTCGCCAGTACCAGAACCGGTGTTGAGGACTGGAGCACTTCCTCCCGGCTGTCAGCTGCCCCCTCAAGAGACAAAATGCTATGTGATCACAGATTGGGAGTAAAGGGCATGGGATGTTCTCAAGGAACCATTTCACCTGGCTGGGGTGAAGGTAAATGAAGAGAAAAACAATATGATTATTTCAAGCAGTGCATAAAAAGGATATGACAAAATACCACTCCATGTTATGATAAAAATTGATAGCACAGTAGGAATACAGGGGAATGTCCTTATTTTGATAACAGATGTTCACAAACAAAGCTGATATCATATTAAATGGAGAAATACTGTATGTTGTCATTTCTACTCAACATTGTCCTGGCCCATGCAATATAGTGCTTAATGTAAGAAAAATAAATAAAAGGTATTGCAATTGGAAAAGAAAAAATAAAAGAGGAATTATTTACAGATGACATGATTGTATGTACTGACCCTCCACAGCCCTGCTCAATAGCTAATACCTATCAGGGCCTGTCAGCACTGGGCGCTGGGCAGCAACAGTCTCACTTGGTCCACGCAAGATCTGTGAGAACGGCACCAGTTACCTTCCTCATTCTCTGGCGATGAAGCAGAAGCCTAGAGAAGTCATTCAACTCCAGGTATATCTACCTGCAAGGCTGACTCTCTCCACTGCCCCCTTTGTCCTATCTCTCCAGGTTTAGAGCTACTTAAAGAGCTGGCTTTATCCGTCCCTACTCAGACTACCTTCTCCCCTCTGTAGTTCTGGACCCTTCTCACTAATTCTTACATGCTTGTTCTTTTTTATGGCCTCTATGCCAGCCACCAGTCTGGCTACATTTGAGAGTTTATGTTTTTATCTAAACTCAGCAGTTGATTAGAGATACGAATTAAGGCTTGGTCCAGAAAAAGATATGTATGTACACATGATAGTAGAAAGAAGTTGGGGTTGATGATAAAAGGGTGGGTAGGAGAAGGAAGAACACAAATCTGCAGATGCCACATTCATTCACTCATTCGACAACAAATATGTGTGGAGCACCTACTATGTGCCAGCTACCGGATGCTTAGGGCTGACAAAATGATAAGCAGGCCTAGGCTAAACCCACAAGCATCTCACGATGTAGAAGGGGTAGGAGTAGGAAATAGTTATGAGCCAATGTTCAGGGTATTTTGGAAGCAAAGGAACATGCATGACCTGACCCTGCCAAGGTCCCTGAGTGGGGAAGCAAGGCTGGGAAGACTTTACAGTGCTGCTTTTTTTTTTTTTTTTTTTTTTTAAAGACAGGGTCTCACTCTGTCACCCAGGCTAGAATGCAGTGACGGGATTCTTAGCTCACTGCAGCCTCCAACTCCCAGGCTCAAGGGATTCTTTTGCCTCAGCCTCCAAAGTAGCTGAGACTATAGGTGTGCACCACCATGCCTGGCTAATTTTTTTTTTTTAATTTTTTGTAGAGGTGGTGGGGTCTGGCTATGTTGCCCAGGCTGGTCTTGAACTCCTGGCCTCAAGCAATCCTCCTGTCTTGGCCTCCCAAAGTTCTAGGATTACAGGTGTGAGCCAACGCACCCAGCACACAGTGCTTTTTAAAATTATACATAATATCTTCTATTGCCTCATTAATGGCAGCACAAAATCGACTGAAGAAATTCATTTTTTATGTCCTTGTTTAGAACAGAAAAGATCTTCATATGACAAGTATTTGGAAATATTGGCTTATAAATGAATAATGAAATATGCTGAGGTAGAATAAAAATTATAATAAACTAACAGGCACTAATCTAAGCGCTTCCCATGTACCAACTAATTTCATCCTCACTAGAGCCCTAAGAGATAAACATTAACACTATTTCTATTTTACAGACTGCAAAATGGAGTCACAGATTGACACAGATGACCCAATGACACTTATTATCTATCAGGTACCTGGTCCTAAGGTTAGGAAGCCAGGAGTAGAGGAAAGAGCATGAGTCTGAATTAGAACAAGACTCTGCCACAATTAGCTCTGCGGATTTGGGTCTTCATGGGAAAAATGAGTGGACTGGTAGATAACTTCTGAGGTCCTTCCCATTTCAAACCCTGAAAATCCTTCTTAACTTTATTTTCTATGAGAATAAGTAAGGAAGGGCAAGAGATGAGAAAAGGTAGAAAACAGACTAAAACTATCAGGATTTTGGAAGACACCACTGTAACTCCAACGGAGTTATAATGGTGGAATAGCACCCGTAGAGAGTCAGGAAATATTTGTTGAACAAAAGGAATGTATGAAGGAAATAGCTAGTGGAGGAAAAATAAAATCTTCACTCAGAGAGGGAAAAGATTGGTGCCATATAGTACAGCAGGAAAGCACGTAACCCTGAGTTCACAGTGAATCTACATTGGGATTGCTGAGGGGGGCGCATGACCCACAGGCTCTGACGCTGAGGGTTCAGGGCGGTGCTGTCAGGAGCCCAAGTTCTGGCCTAAGACTACTTCGAGTTCCAATCCAGACTCCCACTCTTTGGTGTGACCTCGGGCAAGTCACTCAAACGCTCTGCGCCTCCTTTTCCTTGTCTATAATTCAGGGATATTAGTACTTTCCTCCAGGATTGCTGGAAGATAAAGTGAGATGATGCAGGTATTGCCCTGGCACATGGGAAGAGGGCTACTAATTTAGCCGTTGCTATTAATCCTGAATTGGAGCCAGCGAGACAGACAAGTAGGAAGTATTGGTAGCAACATATCGGTATCTTTGCATCACATCCTGCCTGATTATTCCCTGACATAAGTCATAGCATCTGCAAAAGCACGATGTGAAGGGTTGGCTGGTGAGATCCCTGACGAACGCTGGAGGAACTGACTCGGCGTTACGGAGAAGGGAAGGCGGAGGCCTTACGTGGGGATGTATGTCAGGGTCAGGGGCTCCTTAAAAAGGCCAACAAACTATGTCCACCCTAAGTATACCAAAAAAAAAGGACAAAAAAGGCCAAGAAACCGTAGCCTCCCGTTTCATTGGAGAGCAGACCCAGAGGAAATGAGCTTGCTTCCATACAGGAGGGAGGAATTTCCTGAGAAGTATAGAGTTCTAAAGGAGGAGGAGGGGTGCCTGGTTCCTACTGCTTGGAGCTTTATGATATAGACATAATCACGTTTTGGAGCTTTATAAATAGATAAATTCTCATCCTACTGAACGGGGGACTTAACCAAGGCCTGGGGTAAGTGAGAATTCATCGCTATTGCAATCCTCAGGCCTAAGAGCCTAGCACTTTAAGCATTCTTGTGATTGCCTTGCTTCTACTCTTTCACATTCAGCCATTTCGTGCTGAGCGCCTACTCGGTGCCAAGCACCCTTCCAGGCCCCACACTTGGTTTATATTCTAGGCCTCTTCTCCTTGCCGGCCTTTCTGAAGCATCACAATTGTGCACGTGGGCGTGCACTTCTCATTCAGCCTCAATTCTGCCTTTCTCCAGGAGCTTATTTCCAACACATGACACATGCTCAGGTCGGCCATAACGATGATGCGCTTCCCTGGTGCATGCGCCTGAGAGCCTAGTCAGGGTCTGGGACTCCACCTTCGCTCCTAGCAACCAGGGCCCCAGAAATCATTAGCACGATGATCTGATTTCCCTCTATTTCTTGGGTGCTGAGTAATGGAGCTAAGTTGAAGAGGAGACTCATATAAATAGACCACTTTAACAAGTGATCACATACACACATAGGAACCACAATTGCAAATCAGAACAACAGATAAACGTAGCACACTAATGAGACCGGAAGGCTGTTTCAGTTACTGGGCTCTGGCTGTGTTTTGAAAGGGCAAAGCAACTCAGTTGCAGGAATGTCCTGAGGGAGAAAATTCCACCAGAACATACTATTATCAAGCTGTCACAGAGGAGGTGGGAAAAGGCTGCCAAAGAGAGTCTGATTCGTAGACTACTCTCAGAAGGAACCAATGCTCGGTCTGATGAGAGCTCATCCTCTTTAATGCTGCCTGAGTTTTTGAGAAATAAATGCCCAGGGCTACACTGCAACATTGCAAACTCGCCAGCCAGCCAGCCCCAGTCAGAGCTAGAGACTGGGCTGGGGAGAGCAAATGTAATCTGACCCTACCACCTGCTGGCTGGCTGGAGGGCTGGCTGGAGGGCGGGTAGGGAATGCAGGCAGCATGTTCCAGAATCCTTGTTGAGTGAGGCTTTGCTTACTCCCCTCCCTCAGCCCTCCTCCCACAGAATTGCTTATTCCCCTTGCAAAACCCTGACTCTCAGTGCCAAGGTTCTCCAAGCACAAAATAGGGATGATAACATTTGTTTTCCACTTTTCCAGTGTCTTGTGAGGCATCATATTCTAATATTCATAAAGCATCTCAAACTTGTTCAGCAAAAGGCAACAGTCTGTAAGCACCTTGAACTGTCATTGACAACTGACGTTATTGAGCATTGACTCCGGATCAGACTGTGTACTGGGTGTTTTATATGTGTATATTATCCATTCGGGCCTGGTAAAGCAGGTGTTGCTATTCTTGTCTGGCAAAGAAAAGGAAGCCCAGGAAAGTTAAGTAACCTTGCCCAAATGTATACAGGTAAAAAGAGTCAGGATTGAGTTTGACACAAAGATTCCCTAATAAGTGGCTCAGCTTCTCTCACACACTTTGGATTGACTCTCCCTGGATTGTCCATTCATTTACCCAATGAGCTGCTCTGTGGCAGATATTCTTTCTTCGTTGTGGTTTTTTTTTTTTTTTTTTGATCTACCCTTTCCTATGTCTTTGTGCCTGGATGTCTGTTTATCCCAGATGAAAGACATCTCCTGTGTCTTTCTCCATTTTTGGTCTCACTCTGATACACACACATCCCTTGAGCCAGGTGGAGAACAGCATTCTCATCCTATAGCCTCGTTGTGGGGCAGCCAGTAGTTCTGGGTCTCCTCCACAAAGACTTGTTTCCCTCCACTAGCACGGGGCAGTCGCATCTCTCAGCACAATTCCAGAAGACCTCAGTACCTGGCCCTGCTAAGGGAGCCAGTTCCCCTACATGAAACTGAGTGAGCCTTCCTTGGAAAGGTCTAAAGAAGTTTGTGCATTCATTGTATGCTACAATTCATTTGACAACAAATCATATATTGCTTTGTGGCAGCCCTTCAATTGTTGCCTTTAACAACTGTTCAGCACTTAAATCTTTCTCATGTTTATGTCTTGTTTCTGGAAACAGGAGTCATGTCTTATGTCTCTGTTTCATCTACAGTCCCCACATGCTCGACACATGACAGGCATTCAAGAAATATTTGTTGATTTTATATCCAATTTCCTCCCCTTCCTGGGAATGGGTCTGCTTAACGACCCTTCTTGACACATTCTGTCCCTTGCTGAATACTCCTATATCCCCTTACCCATTCTTTCTTCTTCTTTTTTTTTTTTTTTTCCATTTCTTTCCTCTGCTCAGTAACTTCTATGGGTCTTGCAAGTGGAAAGCAAACCAAATTTAGCGAATGACAATCTGAGTTTGGGTCACTACATGACGACGAAGTTTGTTGGCTATATGGCCTTGGCTGAGCTTCTGGACTCTTCTGAACGTCCATTTCTCCCACATCCACTGTCTCCAGCTCTTCCCCTTCTCATGCTCCTGAAACGCATCTTGCAAAGGTCACAATGTCCTACCTGTAGCTGAATCCAATAGACACTTTCAGGCTTTTTGTTTTGACCTCTCAGCACATTTGTCCTTATCGACCAGTTTTCCCTTGTCTCAACACTCCCCTCAGCTTTCCTGACATCACTCCCATCCGATATTCTTCTGACTTCTCTACCTGCTGCTTTTCATTATCATTCTTCTTATTATTAAGATAATTATAATAATAGCTAACATTAATATGCTTACTATGTGCTAGAATCGTGATAAACTTTCTAGATGCTGTTCTATAATGCAGGTGCTATTATTGCCCCTGTGAGAAATGAAGATGCCACAGCTCAGAGAGGTTTCATAACTTACCCAGAGACAAAAGGCCAGCGTTGTCTGATTCTAAAGCGAATTCTCTCAACAGAAACAACATGCTTCTTAATCTCCTTTACAAGTTCTCTTTCTCTTTTCTTCTCTTTACTTTTGGAGTTCCTTGAAGCTCTATCCTAGGCATATTTCTCTTCTGTCTGCTCTCCCTGGAAATCCCACCTGCTTCTTTTTCTTTAATAACTGTCCACATGGGAGAATGTCCACATGGCTATCTTCAGCCCGCGCTCCTCTTCAGGTCCTGAGCTCCAGACCTTTCTCTCCAGCCGCTCGCTGGACAGCGACACATGAGGTCTCAAACATGACATGTCGTAAACTGGATTAGTCATCTTTCCCTCAAAACCTGCTCTGCCTCCCAGGCTTCCTGCTTCAGTAAAACCACATGACTATCCATCCACCAACAGCCCAACTCGGAAAGCTCAGTGTTCTCTTTGCTACCTCTCATTCATCCTTCTTAACACAGCTTCCAAGGCCCTGATTCAAGAGTTGTTTTCCACCACTCTTTCCACCTTCATTTCTTCTGATTCATCTTCTGACATTCTTCACCTAGCTGTGATCATCACATTGCAGTTCCTGGAGTAAGCCAAATTCATTTGCTCACTTTCTCTGACTTTCTCCTCTCTGGGTCTTCTATAAACAGTAGCTCTAACTGTAACATGCTTCTATCCCTTGCCCCTCACCTAGCCCAACCTTACTTACTATTTAGGTCTTATCTTAAATGTCACTTCTTTTGGAAATACTTCCCTACACCAGATTAGGTCCTCCTGCTGGCTGTGCCCAGCTAACCTTACTTCCCCCAAGCATAACCTATCACATTTTGCTGCAATTGCTTTTCAACTGTTGATATCGTCTTGTCTGTTGTAGTATCTCAAATATCTAGCAGAGCGCCTTGTGCATAAAGGCTCCCAAAATATATTGAATGAATGAACTGTAAAATAGAGTCAATTATAACCACTTCTCAGTAATATTGGGTAATTGTGGAAATTACATGAGATAATACGTGTGATTTTACTTTGTAAATTGTAGAAAAAAATCACCATGACAATAAAAAAAAGTATGCATGGTTGATCTCCCCTACTTTTTCAGATCCCTGATGCTCTTTCTAGACCCACCATCTCTTCAATAGCCAAGAGATCATGATGTAGCAAAGTACCACCAGGATACTCTGGTTAAGATTTATCCCATGCTTCTCTCACTTGGAGGCTCCTTTCTGATTCAGGAGCTACTTAGGTCAGTTGTCTTCCACTGCATCTCTGTCAGTTCCATCCCCCACTTGGCTCAGTCAGCAGCTGCTGCCAAAACCATCCACTCACCCTGCTATACCTACACCTCTGCTCTGGTCCAATCCAGTTCAGTTCTTTAGGCTGATTCTTCCCACTCTTTCTACCCACAAATCCAATAAGACTCTTGATGACTGTGTACTAAGGACTATCATCTCTGTTCCCAATCATCCCAAAGAGCCCTCTTGCTTTCACTCCCTGTGGAGACTTTGGACACAGGATATCCTGATCCAAGGTCCTCCTGGCCATGGAAAATCTTATTTGGAGAGGAATAGGATGCTGATAGATTATTAAAGCAAACCCTCAATTAATAGACTACTGGGTGAGGGAGTTTGAAATGAATGTGATAAAAAGGAGAAAGAGAGAGACAAGAAGTACATGTGAGGGTGAAAAAGCTGTTGGGTGAGCAGGAGAATGAATCAGACACCCCCCCCCATCATGCTCTGTTCCCTCAGTGGTGGCCCCTCCCACCAAAGCAGGGTAACTTCTGTGACTGGCTCCAAACAGAGTGGGTATCCCATTCTCCCCAGTGTAACCCTGCACAAGACACACATTGGCTGTCTTATGGTTTAACCTGGAAATAGGGTTGTTTATTCAGAACCATTCCTAAGCTTAGAGGCCCAAATCAAGGATAATCCCAGTGATTTTTTTAAATTTACCATCGGGGTGTGTTGTGGGAAGGTCAATCACTGTACCAGCCAGTGGTTTCAAATTATAAAAACAACCAGCACCCCAACCAGTACTCTCACGTGTGCTCTTGGTTCCTCTCTTTCTCCCTTTTCTCATATTCATTTCAAACTCCCTCACCCAGTAGTGCATTGTTTCATTCACATAAGGAGAGGGTGCAGAAGTGCCCCCTTCTTCACTTCAACATTCCCTCCTTAGGCTGACACCCTGTGTGACTTCTTGGAAACTGCCCTGGATATTCATTAGCCTGATGTTACCTGCATAAATATGTTAGGAGAAAGCATTTCATGTGATCTGCCCTGGACCATTTTTGCCAGAAAAGGACAAGCTCTCAATACCATAGAAGATTGTTTATCTGAAAGTCTAAACCCTGGAAGCACCCAAACACTGTCCATACGCTGTTTCTTTTTTTCTTTCGGTATATGTTGTTCATGTGGGATTAAGTTATCTAAATTGCAGAGAAAGTGCTGATTGGATGCTCCAGGTGAGCACACATACTCCAGGGGAGCACTCACCTGAACTCAAGACACTTTCCCGCAGGCCCTTTATCTCTCTCTTCCCCATCGGCTCTCACTCCCTTCTGGCTCCTGTGTGCAGCACCTCTTTCTACCATGCCCCCTACCCTGGGCCCAGAAGCACTGTTGCTTGTATGACACTCAGGGATCTAACCATGCCCCCTATCCTGGGCCCAGAAGCACTGTTGCTTGTATGACACTCAGGGATCTAAGCTAACCTGCACCTTTCTCTGTTTTTACTGTGCAATTTGAGGAAATGACAGAACTGTCATAATGCGGATGTTTAAATCTCTGAGTTTTAAATTCAACACAGAAGAAAAAAAGGGGCTCATGAAGATGAGAAAGGTAGCAGACACATTTTATAATTTTTCAAGATATTAGTCCTGGAGTCTTATTTTTTCATCCCTCCCAAAATCCCTGTGTAACAACTAGATAGAATGATGAGCAGTGGCACCTTGGAAGGCAGCCAGTCCAACAGTATTAGAGAGATAATATAATTTTAGAACTGGAGGGGACCTCAGACCTGATTTAGTCCAACTAAACATGAGCTCTCATGTTAAAGTTAGGCCAGTGGGGCCCCCAGAGGTGTTGTGACTTGCTCAAGGTTGCATAGGGAATTTGGTTTAGAACCAGCCCTCTGGGCACTCAAGGCCACACTCTCCAGGTTCAGGCAGGGCTTAAATAGCAACAGCAGGGCCTGTGCAGAGATCTGGAGGGAGACCATGGTAAAGGAAGTGAGGCTGTAGCATGCTGCAGGAAAAGAAGCCAGGAAGGATTGCAGAGGAAGATGCTATAGAAGCACAATTTCAAAGTGAGTGGTCAAGCTTGAGACATCTGGGGAATGAGAGGTACCAGATGGGCCTGGGAAGGGCAGTGAACAGGCACTGGGAGTCAAGGCAACCAGAAGAAGCTAAGTCAAAGAGGCTGATTTGCAAACAGCACAGAGCTATGCATATGGTAGCTACAGCTGCAAACCCAAGGACAGTATTTAGATTTTATGGGCATGTGCATAGGACTTTTGGCCAGCATCAGTCACCTCAGCCAGGCTTGCAAATCACAGCCAAATCTAGATAAGTTATATTATCCACCATGATAATGGGAGGATGAATGGTGGCTGTGATTGCCTGTACTGCAATCAACCTTTAGGATGGCTAGAAATTCTGATCTGACCAGCCTTTTGTCCAGATACCAACGTCCCAGAGACACAGTGATCACTGTGAACAGAAGCAGCTTCCGTGACAAAGGCCACAATACACAGCCCTGTGATTGAGGAGCCCACTTCGTCAGGGGTCAGAGGTCAGGTTAACACAGACCTTTTTTGGTGGGGAGAGGGCCAGGGATGGTGAGGAGAGCAAAGAGCTGGAGAATGGAGGGAACTGAATTGACAATTTTCATCTCATGGATTCAGAAGCTACCAGTGGGGCAGTAGCAAACATTTGTGCTACTGGTCTTAAAATGGCAAACCTCTAAGCAATTTTATTGCCAGCATATTCAGAAGATTTTGTCACAAATCTTGAGTAAGTGACTTAACTTTGCTGTGTGTCAGGCTAAATCAACACAATACAAAAACATCTGGATGAAAATGAAACACCTCTGTCAGTTGTCTGGGTGTTTTGTCTACCTGACATCAAACAGCTGGATTCTTGTAAACATTTAGATGATGCAGTAAATTTTTCATTTTTCATTCAGATCACAAAATCATAGACTCTCCAGCTTGGCAGGAACTTAAAGGTCATCTAATCCCCGATATTTGGCATAGCCTCAAATGACCTATTTTGTATTATAATGCAAATCAAACACTAAGGTATGGGTATGTGTTATGTCTAATTGTACACATTGTATCTTATTTAAACACATGTTTATTTTAACATTTTGTTCTCCTTGACTGTTTAATTGAATTGTAAATGAATCATTTACAGGGTAAACTAGATTATTATGTGTATGAAAATACAATGAAATCCTGTAATTAGGCCAGATTTGATTCACCAAAAAAAAAAAAAAGCCGCAGGTGTATAAATGCACGTGAACCTTGGTGCTGTACTCAACACAGAGCCAACAGGCTGCGTGAGTTGCCTTCATTTTTATAGAACTACCTGCTTAGATTTATGAGAGCAGTTTGCATAGAAGTGAAGTTTGCTTCACCTCTTTTTCGCTTCCTTACTTATGTCTGCCATTTAACAAGCCCACACCAGGTGTCTGTTCCTAGTCTGAGACTGAAGCAAAGTAAGGGCAAAGGACTGTGAAATTCATTAACTCCAGAGATCTGTTTCAGCATCTGAATCTCTCTCATCCAGATGGCCAAGGCTTCATCCCATCCCAACCCCCTCCATATTCAGACAGTTTCTTTAAAAACATTCACCCAAACACAGCTTCATAGAGACAGATGAGCTAAGGAAGTTTTTCTCCCATAGACTCAGCCCCTGGCCTAAAGTATGTGTTTAATTTTCCTGAAAGTCTTGTATGGAGCTTTGCATTTTTTAAAAGTTGTTCTTTGAGCTATTGTTTCATTTATACTAGCAGGCAGCACAGAAATAGGTACAGCCAAATTAAGATATAGGAGCAAATAGGGAATATTTTCCACAACTAAATAATATGTGTGTGTCCTGAGTTAAAAAATGATAGTCTGGGGAGAAATACGAAGTTAGAATGTCCAGGAAAACGAAGAAAGGGTGAAATGAGATGGTGAGTCAATGAGGCAGGGAGATCTAGGAAGACTGTTCTGGATGGCAGGAGATGTAGATAAGAAGGTTCTCGTATTTGCGGTGATGAAAGTTTATAATGGGATGTAGGGGAGGCGTAGGAAATCAATCAGTCAGCCAGCCAGCAGTGTTTGCTGGGTGCCCACTGTGCACGGAGCATTCTTGGTGCTAATAACTGCAAGGTGTTAGTGAGGCTGTAAAAGACCTTCCAAGATGAGCTTAAAAACTAGTGGAGGAGACCATCACAGAAAAACACCACCTCGCTAAACTTGAGAGGGAAGCAGAATCATGTTGAGTAATGAAGATAGCTACAACCTAAGCAGGCATCAATACAACCACCCGCACAAAAAATAACTCAAGCAATCTTGCTAGTATAGGTTTAATATATATGTATGTCAGAGTTAACATTTATTGAGTGCTTACCAGGCAGCAGACATTGTATTAAGCACTTTATACACATTATGTCTTATATATGGGAGATGTGGACAAGCCTAGGAAATCTAAACATCAAGTAATAGACCTGTTCATTTTGGTATGAAATGAAATAAATGAAAGGATACGGGGTAGAGATGTAAGAACAGACTCCAGCATTCAATGATTTGACATAACTAGCTGTGACTGGTCAGGGTCAACCCTTAAAGTATAAGGGTTAAATTGTCATTTTCTCAGATTTGGATTAATTTATGGTGGGCAATGATTCTCTCTTAGCTTTGGGAAAATTGTTCACTACCCACTGTCTACATCTCAGTACACCCTCCTTGTTCTGTATCTTTGATTGAGTTTGTCATCGTTTTTTTTGAAATTATACTTTACTGCATTATAGGGGGGACAGCATAAACTATCGTTTCATCGGGAGTTTGAAGACTAGTGAACGTCTTCAGAAATACACTTCACAAAGGCAAAAGGTCTCCTGGCTTTAGAGGAATGCAGAAGTACCCCACTGGGTGTGAGTACATTCCCCAGCATCTCTCTTTAATCTGGTACTAGGTAGGATAGGAGTGGAGTCAGAGTAGTGTCTACAGTTGTGCCGTGACAGTGTTACCCTTCTTCAGTCTCCTAAAAAGTGGCCTTCGGGTATATTCAGGGTTTGGGAATAAAGAATTGTATAATGTATTTTGGTTGTGCGAATGTTTTCTCAAAGTCCTCTTCAAAGAAAAGCTGGCCTGGTCCTCCCCCTGGCCTGCTGTGCTGAGGAAAGAGGCCCTGGACTGCTCCTCGGAGGAGGGCAGCCATTGCTGTACCACGAGAGGCTGCTCGCTGCCCTCTGCCTGGATGGATGCCCTGACGTAGAGGCAGCCGTTCTGAATGCTGGCAAGTAACGTTAGTAGTGCACAAAGTTCTGCAGCAACAGAAGTGACGATTAAATAGGGCAATAAGGGTGTCTCAGGAATTTGAACCGGGAAACTCCAAAAAAGAATCAGTCAGTATCAGGAGGAGCATTAGGAAGATGAACACAGAGGAACAGCTTGAGAGGACAGCCCAGCCCTGCTTGTGGTGAACAGGACAGAGATGAAGGGCCACCTCTGTGTTAGATCTTTCCAGTGCCCATGTGACATTTCCCTCACTGGGAGGCCACCACTGCCAGATGCTCCTGTGATGTGTATCTCTCTTATTGCCACACGTATGCCTCAGTGAGCCCCCACTGACTAAGGCAGCCCGAGGAAGCGGCAGTTCCTGGAAAACAAAAAAATCATTGCGTTGTCAGAGCTGGCGGGGCCCTTAGGAGCCATCTAGTCAGAGCTACTCAAAGTGTGGTCCAAGGACCGTTGGAATCCACCACTGTTGCGGCATACGGAAACTAAGTATGGAAACAGAGTAGGCATTCTGGAACTTTTAAATAGGAATTTGACCTTGCCCCAACATCCAGTTCTATGTCTATCGAATCTAATAATAAAAAATTGGGCTTGCATTTTGTAAGTCTGTGGGAGTTTTTTTCACTTCATTTTTCTAATAATTTGTTTTTATTGTGTTTTACAAAAGTATCAAGTCAGTCTATGAAGGACTGAGAGTTGTAAAATGTTTGAAAACTGTTCCTGCACAACAGAGAGTTTGAGTAGCACTAATCTAGTTCCTTGTTTACAAACTGAATCCTCGATTCATTAGAGAGTGGTAACACCTTAATAAGTAGTGAAATAATTTGTGTGGATACCAGCATTAACAAGAGAATAGCATAGAAAGTAGCAGGGTCCGTTGCATGAGGTACGTATTAAGTACTCTTTTGTGAAACTTATATTTTAAAAAGTTCGTGAAAACACACATGCACATACACATATATCTTTGCATGTATATAAAACAAGGAAAGAAACCTGGGATCCACATGTTTTGTTTGTAAAAGGTGTCTCTGCTTTTCTAATAGGTGTGGGGGAAAATCTGTACATCTCTGGAAAACTGTGTGTTATCTGTAGCTGTGGTCCCTAACCCCCCGGTCTCGGATCAGTGTCAGTCTGTGGCCTGTTAGAAACTGGGCTGCACAGCAGGAGGTGGGGGGGGGGAGTAAAGCTTCCTCTGTATTGACAGCCGCTCCCCATTGCCCCCTGGCATCACCATCTAAGCTCCGGCTCCTGTCAGATCGGCGGTGGCATTACATTCTCATAGCAGCGTGAACCCTACTGTAAACTGCACATGCAAGGGATCTGCGTGCTTCTTATGAGAATCTAATGCCTGATGATCTGAGGTTGAGCTGAGGCGGTGATGCTAGTGCTGTGGAGCGGCTGCAAATACAGATTATCATCAGCAGAGAGGTTTGGCTGCACAGAGACCATAATAAATCAAGTGCTTGCAGACTTATATCAAAACCCTAGCAGTGAGTGGCAAGTGACAATTAAGCTGCACCTGGTGGCAGGCTTTAAGTCAGTATCCAACACTTATTTTAGCCCGTGCGTGGCCCTCCCATTATTCTATTTACCACTTCCATCTGAGCCTCTTTCCCACACTGCCCGCTTGTCTCAGTCACGGTGTTGGTAAACCCACAAGCTAATCCTAGCAAAAATGAGTGAAAAACAAACGTCACTGGAGAGTTTCTTTGAGAAAGGGGGAAGACCCAATGATGAGACTGCAGAAGACTCTAAGACTGCCAACAAAATGAAAGCTGCATTTAAAAGAAAATACCAAGAGTCCTACTTAAATTACGGGTTCACTGCAACAGGGGATTCACATTCTGCAAGCCCACTTTGTATAATATGTGGCCACCGGCTATCCAATGAAGCTGTGAAACCTTCAAAACTTCTTTGCCACATGGAGACCAAGCACCCTGCATCGAAAGACAAGCCTTTGAAGCTTTAAAAAAAAAAAAAAAAGAAAGTGAACACGAAGAACAGAAGCAATTGTTGAAGGCCACCACCTCATCAAATGTGTCAGCACTGAGAGCATGACTCTTAGTGGCTAACCTCATTGCTAAAGCTAAGAGGCCCTTTACTATTGGTGGAGAGTTGATCCTGCCTGCTGCTGAGGACATTTGCCGTGAACTTTCAGGAGAGGCTGCGGTTCATTCAAAAGGTGGCACGTACCCCTCTTTTGGCTAGCACCATAACTAGATGAACTGATGAAACAGCAGAGGATACTGAGGCACAATTTTTAGAGAGGATTATCAGTCACTATGGTACGCAATCCAGGTTGACGGGTCTACCAATGTTGACAACAAGGCAACAATGCTTGTTTTGTGCAATGTATTTTTCAGGAGGATGTGCATGGGGATATGTTATGTGCACTTTTGTTGCCAACCAACACCACAGCTGCAGAACTATTCAAGTATTTGAATGATTACATAGCAGGAAAGCTGAATTGGTCATTTTGTGTCGATGTATGCATGGACAGAGTGGCCGCCATGACTGGACAGCTTTCTGGTTTCACTACTCCGGTCAAGGAGGTCGCTTCTGAATGTGAGTCTACGCTGAGAAATGCTGGCTAGCTGAAAAACGTCACCTGAACTAAACAACATTTTGCAGGATGTGATTAAAATTATCAACCACATTAAAATACATGCCTTTAACTCATGCCTGTTCCTGCAGCTCTGTGAGGAGATGGACGCAGAGCACACATGTCTTCTCTTATGCACAGAAGTGAGATGGCTTTCTAAAGGTAGATCACTGCCCAGGGTTTTTGGGTTATGAGGGGCACTCCAGAGATTTCTTTTAGAAAAACAGTCACCACTGGCAGCACGTTTCAGTGACACAGAATGGGTCACAAAACTTGCTTACTTGTGTGACATATTCAACCTGCCCAGTGAATTTAATCTGTCACTTCAGGGAAGAGCGATAACTGTTAAAGTTGGCAGATAAATAGGCTCCATTCAAAGCCAAACTGGAATTATGGGGGCAATGAGTAAACATTGGGATTTTTGACATGTTTCAAACATTAGCAGAGATTTTGAAAGAGACTGAGCCAACTGGTGCATGATCACCTATCTCAGCTTTCAAACAGTTTGGACATTACTTCTCTACCACAAAAGACCCCCAAACTGGGAAGGAATGGATCCGAGACCCACTTGTGAATAAGCCAGGTGAATAGACTTTGTCTGTGTTAGAAGAGGATCAACTGTTTGAGATCGCACATGATGGTGACCTTAAAAGTACGTTTGAGACAACTTCAAATCTCCATATGTTCTGGATTCAAGTCAAGGTGGAATACCCTGATATTGCCACAAAAGCACTGAAAGGCCTGCTTCCATTTTCAACATCGTATCTTTGTAAAGCAGCGTTTTCTGCAGTGACAGCAACCAAAATGAGATCACAGAGTAGACTAGGCATAAGCAACACACTTCGGGTGTCACTATCTCCCATCAGCCCCAGATGGGACCGTCTAGTTGCAGGAAAACAAGCTCAGGGCTCCCACTGATTCTGCATTATGGTGAGTTGTATAATTATGTCATTATATATTTCAATGTAATAATAATATAAAGTGCACAATAGATGTAATGCGCTTGAATCATGCCGAAACCATCCCCTCCATCCCTCCACCCTCTATGGAAAAATTGTCTTCTGTGAAACCAGTCCCTGGTGCCGAAAGGGTTTGGGACTGCCAATCTACAGCACACCCTTCTGCTATCTGTTATCTGATATGAGAGCTATTTTACAACTGTGTAAATTGTAGATAAATGATAGCATTTTAAAATAATTCTTGTCTATAGACATTCAAATTCTGTCCCTTCTGGTATAGGTTCCATCGACTCCCACACCCCCTGTGGAAGAAGCCAGTTTTGCCTTTTTTTGCATATTCATTTCAATATTCCTGATCTACAGAGGTTCTTTGGATTCTCCTTTGAACCAGTTATAGCATCCGCCTAGTTCCCTCATTGATTTAAATAAAATCTCTAACATGTGTTCATTTTAAATCTGTATAAGAGTCATGATTCTACCCTTTTGGGAAAATGATCTTTTAACATAGGTCGCAGTAGGGCTTTTATGCATCAGGTTGCGGTGTTTGTTCAAACTTAGGTGGACTGTAATGAAATGGGATCCCTCAACAGGATGGCAAGCCTGAGTCCCTTGAAAGGCTGAGGGGCTTCTCCCTGGGTTAACTTTCTGCTGTTGCCACTAGAGGAACCAAGAGTGGGGGGAGAATTCCACTGTGAAAGACCACAGGCTGGTAGTGATTTCAATTGCTGCTCTATAATATCCCTCCCACACCTTGTTCCCATGATATTTGAAGATACACATCTCTTTTACTATAGTTGAGAAGAATCTGAAGATACAAATGAAGATGGACTAGAAAAATTAGAAGTGCAAGGTCTCAGACATAGCAAGAAAGAACACTGGCCTGACAATCAAAAATTTAGGTACTAGGCCCAGCTTGATCCCTAATTAACAGTGTAATTTTAAGCAAGTTACTTAACTGCTCTGGGCCTCAGATTCTTTATCTGTACATTGACCTTACGTCAATAGCCTTATTATTATTATTTTTTTTTTTAGGCACAACAGTTGTTTTGTTTTATTTTGTTTTCAAAAGAAAGCTTGCATACAGCCCAATTTGCAAAACAAGACAGCCACTCTGGCTTAGTAGGGTATGTGCTGGTTTCAACTCCTCAACTATGGTGGCCTCTAATTATAGGGGTTCCTTAGAACTTTGGAGAGTCCGTGACAGCACAGTCTGAGAAGCAAGGAATCCAAGAGAACTAACTCCTCCTAATGCTATGGTGTGTTATGATGTTACAGTCAATGATTTTGTCTCTGGGTTAAGAGCTTTAAAAAATCTCTTCCAAGTTGTTCCACCCTTTCCTTCCTTGCCCCACCCCCACCCTGTTGACTATCTCAAATTTTAGCTCTGACCTTTAGCATATTGGTCCTATCTTCAGTTCCTTAACTTCTGGGATCCACCCCATAGGTTCATGTCAAAACATATCCATTGTGTTCTCAGGATCTCCTTAATTATCTGCTTCCCCCACCAGACTGTGAGTGCCTTGAAAGTGGGAGTCATGTCTTTTCACCTTCGTCACCAGGGTCCAGCACAGTGCTTGGCCCTCTTCTCTGCTCTCAGTACACACTGCCTGGGTTCTCCCCTCCACCCTACCTACGTATGTCCTACTCAGATCGCTTTCCTGAACTTCAGCCTCTCCTATACAGCTATTTGCCAGACAATTCCACTTTGAGTATCTAAAAGCAACATGTCCAAAACTGGACAAAGCTCTCATTCAGAATCCTTGCCTCCCCTAAAGACCCATCGCAATGAAGGATGCTGCAATCTACCTGCTACCCTAGACTTGATACCTCCCTTTCCTTCATTTTCACATCCAACCAGTTACCATGTCCCTTTGATCCTACAATTCCTGAATCCATCTAATTTCTTTTAAAGAGATGGAGTCTCGCTATGTTGCCCAGGCTGGACTTAAACTCCTGGCCTCAAGTGATCTTCCTACCTCAGCCTCCGCAGTAGCTGGGGTTACAGGCACATGCCACCACACCTGACCATCTACATCTCTCCATTTCCACTACCATTGCCCAAGTTCAGACCACGTGGATAATATGGATTATTTTGATGGTACTTCCAGGGTGCCATGTGTTGCAAAAAAAATAAATAAATAAAATAAAATTTTCTTTATACATTAGATCCTTCAATGTACATACCTACTCTGGTAATATACTGTTAGTAACTCCATTTTACAGTTAAGGAAATTGAAGTTTAGAGAGAATAAATAACTTGCACAAGCTGGTAAATGTTGGAGCTAAGGCTTAAATCCCTATATCTTTAATGCCAATACTCTAGACCTTAATCATTACATTACAGCTAAAATATTAACCAAAGTTCTGTCTCTACCATCAGCCTTTTAAGTGTTTTTCTCCATATTACAGCTCAGGGATTAAAAAAAAAGAAGAAGAAATTTTATCATGTATCCTCCACTTAAAACCCTTCATTGTTTTTCCTTTGCCCTGGGATACAGTACAAACTTGTTAATAGCTCACCAGGCCCTTCGTAATCTATACCACATTAACCTCTCTGGTCCCTTTTCTGGCCACTGTCACTCTTGGCTTCAGTCATACTGAACCCTTTGCAATTTGGGGGACGTACCTTGCAGTATTTCCCATTCATACCTCGATACCTTCTTTTCCTCTGCCTGCCAAATCCTTTCGCCCACCTCTCTACCCAGCCAGCTCCTAGTTGCACTTCAGTTCTCAGCTCAGAAATTTTCACCTCTTGACCACGCTGTTCCCAGAGCACCATGTATCTTCTGAAGGTACCACTGTGACTCTATATGGTAAGTGCTGTGTGTTTGTCTGTATCCTCCCCCAGAACAAGCATTCCCCTTTGTCTTAAATTGGGCTCATTAGAAGCAGACTCTGAGATGAGGATTCTTTTGCAAGAGATTTATCAAGGCAGCACTCTCAGAGGAAAGCCGTGTGAGTGAGGGGAACAGGAGAGAAGAGCCAAGCTGTGTGCCCAGCCTCATACTGATCCCAGGAGAGCTCTGGAGCTTGAAAGACACCACAGAGTTGTCCCACTTGAGACCAGGGAACTCAGCTTCTTCTCCTATCCCTAACAATCTGTCATTGGTTGCAGGCTGTCCCCAGAGTGTGTGTGGGGTGCTGCATAACATCCCAGACATCCAGGCATCATTGGGGACAGTGCGTCCCCACTGCCAGGCTCCAGGGAAGGGTGCAGCTGTGCGTCCTCAGCAGAGGGGTGATGGGTGCCTCACCGCATAACCTCACCACATAAGGTCTATTACATACCCCAGCAGCTAGAACCCATCCTACCACACCTTAGTCAATAAATATCAAAGAAACAAATGTCACAACTTTTTCATTCATCTCTTTTTTTTCTCATTTATTCCCAGATTAATAATTTTTCTAGTGGATTAGATCCCCTAATCTTCCCAATCTTGATTTTTTTTAAAGTCCCCTAATTTTCTTCAGTCTTTCCCAAACTCTAACCACTTTATAGGATCTACAACTTTGAGCAACTCTAGTTTCTCACCTCATGTGTTATGTTAAGTACTAGATAAACATGAGCATGACCATTAACATTTCTGCAGCTTAATTAGCTGTTGAAGGTCTGACTGATTCCCAGTCAGAGTGTACACAGCTTCTCAAATCAAGTGGGATTTATGGGGAGAAGGTTTCTGTCAATTATGGGCAAATTTGATTTTTAAACCATTTGTCTAGGACAATTTGCTCCAGAATGTCTATATATATATATCCCATTTGGGGGTCTACCCAAAGATATCTGTCAATTCTCCATAATTTATATGTGGATTTTCCAGGCTTATGAGCCCTTGCCTATAACAGTTAGATGTTACCTGCCCGGATGGGTGAACATCAGCAAACTTACTGGAAGTTAGAACTATGTGAAGGGAAGGAGAATCATTCCTACAAGAAGGTCCCCTTCTGCTCAAGTGGGCTGGGGCCCTGAGTTCATTTCTCTCTGGGAGAAATTCAACCCAATCAGGCTCAGCCACAAGTTAAGAGCCTTAAGGGGAGATACCAGTTCTTGTTTATCTTTACATGAAAACCCACGGTATTTCACACTCAACTGTTTATAAAAGTGCTTTCAAATATAGTGTCTTTGATTCTGAAAAATCCTCATGAAAAAGGAATCATTGTTCTCATTTTACACGTAAGGAACTGAGATATCTAGAAGTCAAGTGGCTCGGGTAAGATCCCATAGCTAACAAATGGCATGATTCAAACCCAAGATTTCTAATACCAAATATGAAGGTCTTTTTGGAGCACTTTGCTGTAACAAAAGGCCTGGCCTGCCATATGCCTTCATTAGCTTGTCGTTGAGTTGAATTACCTTTGGCTTCTATTATTCATGTCCGGTGCTCCCCTTCCTCAGTGTAGATGACAAGAAGTGGATGATGGGCTAATCCGTGTCAGCTAAAGCCTTGTGCCAAGAAGGTCAAGGTCATTGGTTCACCTCCGAGAACACTTTTGTCTCAGGATGGCAGTAAGCTTAGTCCCAGTGATCCAGGCCATTCCCCTAAACAGGCATTTGCCTATGAGTGCCATGATCAACACCAGGGAATGGGCAACTGAATTGGGAGAGCACAGGGAAAGTCCATCACTAATTCTAGGGGGAATGGGGAAGAAAATCTTATTATTAAATACTTCTATTTTTGCCCAGGAGAAGGGACAGAGAATCACTAGAGTTAGCCATAGAAGGCTCTGGGTTGATATTTGTAGAGTTGAATTCAGTGACTTCAGCAGATCTGGCCCAGAAAGGCTTCACGGAAGAGGGGTGAGCCAGGCTGCAGGGAGAGAAAGGGCTGGGAAGAGACAACCAGCTGGGAAGTCCAGCCCAGCACCAGTGAGGCCTTCAAATAGAAGGCCACAGGGGACACTTTCTGCCAGAAGTAACTTGAAAACTTTGAGGAGTAGGAAAGTATCATGGTCCTGGTGGCTAAATTTAAAATTCAGAACCCCAAACAAAACCTTCACCCAAGTTCTCCTCTTCCACTCCTACAACTTAGCCTATGGTGCCAACAGAGAAGCAAACGCTTGAAAACTGCAGAGCTCTTACTGCCATAATTTTTATAAATTCAATTCAATAAATACTGACTGACCGGCCTGTTTTGCATCCACTGCTACACAGGGCCCTGCGGGTGGGATTCCTGAAGTCTCTACCCTTAAGATATCATCCAAGGAGTGAAACGATTGTAGTCCACCACACAAATCAACAAAAATAAGTATTACTTAGTGAATGTGCTCTAGGAGTTTAAGAGGAAAAGTTGGCTATGGCCAGATTCCTTTGGAAGAACTTCACGGGAGGGGTCTCTGAGCTGAAGACAGAGAGCAGTGGAAAGAGGATTTATGTCCTGAATCCAAGGCCCTACCTATGTCCTCTAGGCCCACCCTACTATTTCAGCCACTGCTGCAGCAACCAGCCGTGAGCAAGCGAAACCTGGCAGCACCGTCTCTGTCTCTGGGTGCAATGAGCAGCACTCGCCTTCTGTCCCCAGCTTCTCTGCTGCCACTGCCTGCAGGAACCCGCTTGGCCATTCTGATATACATGCAAACCTGAGAGTGTGTGAGAGTTAAGACCCCAAAGGACAACACTTGATCGATGGAGAGCAGAAGTGGGTGGATTGATACTTCTCTCTTCTACTCTACAGGCTGCCAAGCCTGAGATGTATTCCACAGGGCTCTTCAGAGCCTCCTAAGTAGGATTGATCTCTGGCTGCCCACAGTGATGATCAGATAAACAAAGTAATCTCGAACTGGCTTCTCTTCTTCCTTATTTCAACCTTCGCAGACCTCCAATGTCCTAATCCTACTCCTTAGTTTCACTCCCCCAAATTGACCACCTGTACACAAGCCCTTGTTTTGGAGGGAATGTGAACTGAGGTTAAAAGTGAGCATGTTGCTTTTTCCCTACATCCCTGAAAAATAGCTGAGACCGGAGAAAGTCAAGCCATATGGCACAGGGAGGGAGGTGTGGATTCTCTTTAGCACATCTCCCAAGCCTCTGACTGGCTCCTTCCTTTTAATTAGTCCTCTGAGGACTTCACTTAGAGCCACCAGGCATCTTCAGAGAGCTCCCTGCAGCCTGCGTGATGGGGAGCCTCACACCGGTGTGGCGGGTGGGCACCTCAGTGAGGGCAAAGCAGCTCCTCCAGACATCTGTGAAAGCCCATACCCAGGACTGCAGGGAGCAAGAAGGCTGCCCCCAGCCTGCCTGCAGCATGCTCTGTGGGACTCCCCTATCCACACCTCCCTCTGTTAGTCCCCAGATCTCAGCACCCGGCTGGGATCTTCCCAGAACCCCCAGCCCATCCCCAGGTTGGCACTTGTTCGGGCTGCAGAAACCAAGCTTTCCAGACCACTCAGCCCAGAGTGGCTTCAGCAGAAACCCTGCTCAGAAGGGCCACCAGGCCAGCTCCTGATCTTGGCAATGGTCCGGACTCTTTCTGAATGTAGACCATGTCGAGTTTTGTGCCTCACAAGTGAAGCGTGATGACAAGAACCTGGAGGGGATCTAAAGCAACCAAAGGGATATGAGTTTGAGAAACAGCTCTAGGCTGCATGCCTAGAGGGGCAACTTACTTTGGTGAAAAGGTAAGATGTGCAGGGAACCCCACTGGGCCCCAGGAGCGGGGCATGGCATGAGGGCGCGGCGTGAGAGCCTGAGGCAAGACATGCTTTCCCATGCGAAGACTGTGAAGGCCTTGAACGTGGTGAGGGGGTGGGAGCAGGAAGTTTGTCAGGGAGAGGGAAGAGAGGAGGATTACTAAGTGGTTTTTTCTAGTGATATTACAAGGAGTTTCGATAGCTTAAGGATAGGAAAAGCAATGTTCAGAGTCAGTGGTGGGGGTGGGCTTGTGAGTGTCTCCATCAAAGCTAAATCCTACCCCTGTGCACTTGAAGGCACAGGGAAGTGATGAGGAAATGGAGAAGGCTGAGAGGGCAGCAGGGAAGGAAAGGTGAAGAACAAACCAGTAACTGCTGTGTGTGTACTTCATGTCAGCACAGTCCGCCCACCTGCAGTGATCCTTACGAGGTCTTCCTGGGCCTGTGATATGGAACTCTATTCAGGGAAGCTCTATGGCCTAGGGTTAAGAATATTGGCCTTGGAGTCAGACCCAAGGGTCTCAGAGCTGGTTGTGTACAGACTGGACAACCCTAGCTTGACAAGTACTTATCCCCTCCAGCCTGTTTCCTCATCTAGAATAGAAGCTTCATGACGGCAGGGACTCTACCTGCCTTACTTACAGTGATGTCCCTAGAGCACATGGCAATACATATTTGCTAATGAATAAATAAATCTGTAAAATGGGAATAACCTTATAACTACTCCAAAGGCAATAAAATATGGTGCTGAAGAATGTGGACACTGAAGCCAGACTCCCTGGATTTGAAGGTAGACTCAGCCACTGCTAATTCCTGTAACATCCCTGTAAATTTGGCAGGTTGGTGCATCTGTCTATGCCTCTCTGCATCTCAGTTTCCTGAGTGTAAAATGGGGGTAATAACAGCACACCTACTTCAAAAGGTTGTGGTGAGGCTTAAAACAGTTTAATGTATGTGAAATGCATAAAATAGTGCCTGGCTATACATTAGTCAGCCATTGTTATTGTTAGAAGGATTAATTGACAAAATCCAGAAAAGGGCTGAGCATTTCATGTTATTCTGTGTATTTCTGAACTATTCAACTCTCATGATAAAATATAATCATGTATTGTCATTAAAGATTTTTAAATGCAAAACTATTTTTAAGGAGTTAGCTCATCATCTAGTGAGAGTCACATCACAAGCTCTCACTAACTGCTAGCTATTGCTGCTGTTGTTATTGCTGTTGTTACAAAATTAATCACTCCGATCTTACCAGGTCTGCAGGCTGATAATAAAGCCAAAGTTTTGTCCTCAAGATCAACTTAGAGTAGGAGCAGGCAACAGCAGGCTGTAACTGAAGAAGGATCCCCAGGAAAACTGCTATTGGCACTGACTAGGATGAGAGTAGTGGGAACTGAGCTGGTTGTAATGTTTAGCCGCAGGCTAGAGAGACAGACTTGAACACGAGAAAAACAGTGCCTTGAAGAAGCACGTACACTGGGTGGAACTGGTTGTAATAACACCAGACCAATTTCTTCTTTACAGTTTGTAACTTCCATTCCTAGTCAGAGGGGCTGGTTCAATTCCTCAAGAAGTATTTACAGAACCTCTACTGTTTTTTTCAGTGCTGTCCTCAGGGTTGTGGGGAAAAGAAAAGCACTATAAGGCAGCCCTTGCTCTTGAGCTTACAATCTCTTGCAGAGAAAATACATTAGATAATAAAGCAAAATCATGTATGGCTATATCCCAAAGTGCACAAAACAGGCAACTGCTACAATAAGTTAAGACAAGGGAGACATCAATTCATTTGTTCATTCTTGCATAAATTCATTTACTGACTCATTGTTTAATAAACAACTTACTGAACAACCACTATGCTGAAGGCCATAAGGGATAAGAAACTTGGGAAGCTACATCCCTGCCCTCAAGGAGCCTGTACTTTAGTAAGGAACTGGTATCCATCTGTATGAAGATAGCTCCAATACAGGGCAGAACATTATCATGCTTTAAGCCGCCAGAAAGTTTGCTAGGTGTCAGCATTATCAGAATTGCCCTGTTGAGTGGTCTGATATGGCTTTCTGAGGGTGAAGGGGCTTGATTTGATCCTTGAAGGCTTGGTATAATCTAAACAGATGGGGGTGAGGGTTGGCATTGAGGAAACTCTTAGAAGCAGGGATGAATCTGGCTTTTGTTTTATTTATTTGTCAATGGATTGAACAAACTTTTTTTGAAATACCTATTATGTGCTTGAAAGATGAATAAGACATCCTTCCTTCCCTCAAACGGTTTGTAGTCCAATGGGAGGGGCTGACACATACAGAAAAATGTCTATTACAGCATGAGAAGTGTAACAACCAAGGTATGTGAAAAGGAGCATGCAGAAGGGCATCATTCTCCCGGATAATGAGCCGTGGGCTCAGTGGATGATAAGGGAGCCGAGGGTGCCGTAGGCACCAGGAACAGCAAGTGCAAAGGAGCACCGGGGGGCATTGTGGTGGGAAATAAGGTAGTTAGATGGCTGGAGATCAGATCATAAAGGCACTTTGAGGACAGTCTATGGAATTTGGGCTTTATCCAGAGGACAGGGCAATCACTGAAAGGTTTCACAGGGAATGGCATATCACATTTGCATTTTGGAAAGATAATGATAGCAATGGCTTATTTACATTGTTTAAGCCCAACTTTGATTTATAAGCATTCAATCTCATGATAACTTTTTCCATCTCCAGAGAGATGCACAAACTTGCCCAAGGTCAGTCAAGTAGTAAGAAGCAGAAAGATGTTCTGTCTCCAGGGCCAAACTCATGGTGCTTACACTCCACTACTTCTCTGCAGCATGGAGGAGGGATGGGGGAGGGGATGGCCAGGGAAGAGGCAGAAGCCAAAGTCAGAATAAAAATAATGAGGTGGGAACCAAAGCAGTGGGGGTGCGAATACAGAGGAAGAAACAGAATCCAGAAATGTTTAGCAAGTAGGTTCCACTGGACATTGTGATTGATTAGACGGGGAGAAAAGCAGAGGTGGTCTAGAATGACTCCAGGTTTCTGCTTCTCCATCTGCGTTTCTTGTGGGCGTCACCAGTGGGAGGAGCTACAGGAAGTAAAATAGGGGATGAGTTGGGGAAGCTGCAGGACTGGGAGGTGGGGGTCCCAGTGGGCAGTGGGGTCGTCCCAGCTGGAGCTCAGGAGCCAGGAATGCGCCAGGGACTAGGCTGGGAAATCTGACCGATTGGCTGGGATGGGGAGGGCTGATCAGACTGCAGGGAGCCGAGATGACAGAACAACTTCAGGACTGGAGTGTGAAGACTAAGGAGGCACAGAAGCCCTGTGACTAGGGAAGCCACACGGTCAGGAGCAGATTTTTAAATGTCAAGTCTCAAGCAAGCTAAAACATCTGAGAACTAAAATAGAACTTTATTCAAATCCCCATTCCAGGCTGTGGTGAAAACAACACCCCCTTGAGGATGGGCCAGCACCTCATGCTCAAGGTGGAGACCATGTCCAGGCTGCTCAGCAGGCTCTGGGGAATGTCCTTGGCTGCTGTCACCCTCACACCGGCACCCTGCCTGGGACGTCCGTCTTTGTTCCTGTAGGTCTGGAGCCTGCTCCACGAGGGCCTGGTGTGCGGTGGTGAAACGCCAGGACCCCAGTGCTCACAAGCACTTGTCTCTGTCCTGTCCCTCAAACCACCTGCTGACCGAAAGGTGAAAAGAAATGTTGGGAGGTGAAATGGAAGTGGGAAATGTCATTAACATCTTGAAATATTATCCCGCCGATTTAATGAAAGTTATATTTTGGGAAAACCAGTTCACAACACTGGGCGAGGCCTCACGGGTTAGGGAGAGGACAGAGGAAAAGGGAGACCAATTCAGACACCAGCGCAGTAAGGGCAAGGCTGTGCAGGGCTACTTAACTTCCATGCACTTCCACCTCCCATGCGATCCTCACAGCGGCTCTGTGAGTTGCTCTTATTATCTGCATTTTACAAGAGAGGGCATCCGAAAGAAGTTACACAAATTAGACAAAATCATCTGGCTTAGCAAATAGAAGAGCTCAGGCTTCAAACCTTGGTTTTCTGATGAAAACCTCTGAGAGAAAAAAGAATCCCTTTTTCCAGTGCATTCATCACCCGCTGCACGTCCCGCAACATCCGGCTGCCTCCCTGGGGATAAGGTGCTCGAAACATCAGAGCCTCAAGGTGCTGCGTTTGGAGGCTCTGTCTTCAGCGAAGATCCCACTGGGAAACAAGGCTGCACTGCCTTAAAGGATTCCTCTGGGCTTTGGAAGGGACTTCCCACAGGGAGCTGCTTCCCATCACACCACGTCGAGCCTGCCACGGGCCCCTGTGTAACTTAACTGTCGGGGCACGGTATAAAGCCGGCTCCAAAAACCGTCCTCTGATTCATGCCGAATGAATCGCTGGTACACACTGTCAGAATTTAAGAGGCAGGTGTAGCTCCCCTGATGCTTTGAATAGGAACTTGTTCAAATCATGTAGCCTCTCTAGGAACAGTTTTTCAAAAGAGTGGTTTATAATTTTTCATCTGTAGCAGTAGTGAGGGGGTGGATTCAGAGGAAGAAGGAGGCAGTGCTGACGGGGGAGGCAGGGAGCGAGATGCCATCCTGGATCAGAGCGGCAGAGATCAAAGGAGAGGGGTGATCCTCACCCCCGGAGATGAGAGGCTGGGAGAGAATGCCTGTGAAGGTAAAGGAAAGAAAGAAATTAGATGTAGTAGGTGGAGCCCTCTCTATAGAGAGAAGCAGAAGAGGTTTCTATTTTTCCAGATGAGAGCTGATAGTCAAGGCTTCCTGGCCCCACCGCCATCCTCTGCAGGGACCTCCACGTCAGCTGGGCTGTGGCTCCTGGTCGCCCATCCTTGCCCTCCTTCTGCCCCCTCTGCACCCCCTCCCTCCACTCTGTCTATAGCTTATGCATCCCAATGCCCACACGTTTGCTCTTTCTGAATAGCCATCCACCCTTTGCTCTACCTCATTGATCAGAATCAAATTTAAATGCCAAATGCCCCACAAATCTGACCTGAACTTCCAGCTCACAGTGGTTCCTACTGCCTACACCAGTGGTCCTCGAAGCCTGGCATGCGTCAGAATCACCTGGAGGGCATCTTAAAACACAGGCTGCTGGGACCCCAGAGTTTCCGATTCAGTAGGTCTGGGACAGGGCCTGAAAATGGACATTGCTAACAAGTTCCCAAATGATGCTGATGCTTATGGTCTGGGAATCGCTAACCTATAGCAGCATTTAGCCCTAATCATGCACTGCCCTGTGTTGACGCCTTAACTGAGCATCCAGACGAAGCTGTGAACAGTTCAAAGGCAGTGATGTAGGAGGTACTGGACTCCCTCACAGTACCAGTTAGCATCCTAGGTGCAGGTCCCCAAACCCAATGTCATTTATTAATTGTTGTGCAGAGTTAGTATTGATTTTAGGTAAAATTAAGAAGTAAGCAGTTTGTCTACAGGAACCTTCCACTTTCCTCTGCTTCATTCCTCAACCAATTTCCGTAGCAGTCCGCTTTCCCTCCTCCAGTCTGACTGAGACCCCAAGTAAACACAGGCCTGCGCTAAATACCTGGAGTTTTCCTGTCTGCCCCTCAAAGTTTACAGGAGATTCTTACAAGAAGTTGGACTGAGAAGGCCAGAAGTAAGGTAAGGCAGTAGCTGCAGAGGGGTGTGAGGCACCAGAGGGCTTTTTTTATTTTATTAAGATGAGAGAGAGCTGAGCTTATTTAAATACTGATGGAGAAAAGCCTGCGGAGGGGGAGGGGTGCCGGCACGGGAAAGCCCTAGAGAGAGGGAGGTCTCTGAGAGGGAGGGGAGGTGGGGTCCAGAGTACAGGGAGAAGGATTAGCTTAGACAGGAGCAGGGACACCTCTTCCATTGTAGATGGAGAAAGGAAAGGATGGGTTTAGATGCAGGAATAATGAGGCTTTAGACTCTAGGTGACTCCTAGCTCTAACATCTTGTGATTCCATGAAATTAAATTGCCACGGTGTCAGTGGCTTAATATGTCACCTCTCCTTGGCAGAGCTTTAACCCAAAGAAATGAATCTTTCATGAGAGACACTCAGGCTACGGGGAGGCCTGCCAATGGGGCAGTGGGGCCTCCCTAGTGGCCTCAAATACCTGCTATCCCGTGCTTCGTGTGGGTGGGATTGGAAAAATGGGATAAACATATCCAGCTGTGACAACGTAAGGACTAGAGCAAGGCCACAGAGCTAGTAAGTTCTGGAGCCAGATTTAGAACCCTGCTCCATCTGACCCCAGCAGTCATCTGGCCCACCCATTCACACTCATTCTCGGACCACTTGAAATTGCAAGGAAGGAATGGAAGCATTAAGAAAGCTGTTTCCTAACCCCCAGAATGGAGACTTGGGGTGCCATGCTCTTTCCCAGACCCACACAGCCATCTGGGGCTCTGAGAAACATCTACTGGTGATAGGAATAATACCAGCAATGACAGTTTATTCAATGTCTCCTCAATTAAATTAGCATGCGAAGTGCCTGCTACATAGCACCAGAACCTGGATCATAGGAAGAGCTCAATACATGTAAGCTGTCCTCATCATCTTCCTCCTCTTCTTCCTCCTTCTCATTATTATCATCTTTACTGTGTGCCAGGCAGCATGCTATGTACTTCATATATTTATTCTTTAAAAGTTTATGTTTTTCCTTATTACAAAAGTACTAGATGGTCAGCATTAAAAAATTCTAACAAGAAATGCATCACATAAAAAGTCCAAGTGTAGTGTGCTTGAAAGAGAGAGAAAGCACTGGGTTCTAACAGCCTGTGTTTATATTCTGGCTCCCTAATACTAACTGTGTGGTCTTGGGCATGTTATTTAACTCTCCTGTTCCTCAGTTTCCTCATTTGTTAAATGAGGGCAATAATAGTTCTTATGTCATAGAATTCTTGGGAAATTTAAAAAAGATGATATGAGCACAGTGCTTGGAACATAGTACACAGTCAGGATAAAGTAGTTATTGATATTATTTTTTTTATTAAGTTCCCCATAATCCACACCTCAGAAGTAATCAATATTGATAGCTCATTGTATATTTTTTTAGACTATATATGTATATTTTTATGGGATCTAAAAATATATAAATTATTTCACATCTTCACTAAATGCATATTATGGATGATTCTCAAAACAACCATAAAAAGTACATAGTGATACACATTTTATCTCTATTACTCCCTCTAAGGCTGCATCTTCTCCATAGTAAATGTTCAAAGGAAACCTCTGAAGGCTGAAGTGTGGGGCGTGGGTCAGCAACCTTTTTCTGCAAAGGCCCCGATAGAAATAGTTTAGTATTTGCAGACTATATGGTCTCTGTTGCAGCTAGTTAACTCTGTGGTTGTAGTGTGAAAGCAACCATGGACAATATGTGAACAAATGAGAGTGGTTATGTTCCAATAAAACTTTATTTGGAGGCCAGGTGCAGTAGCTCACACCTGTAATCCTAGCACTCTGGGAGGCCAAGGCAGGAGGATCACTTGAAGTCAGGAGTTCTAGACCAGCCTGAGTAAGAGTGAGACCCTGTCTTTACTAAAAATAGAAAAATTAGCCGGGCATGGTGGCACAGCTCTATAGTCCCAGCTACTGGGGAGGCTGGGGCAAGAGAATCTCTCGAGCCCAGGAGTTTGAGGTTGCTGTGAGCTAGGCTGATGCCACAGCACTCTAGCCCGGGCAATAGACTGAGACTTTGTCTCAAAGAAAAAAAAAAAAACAACTTTATTTGGAGATTGAAATTTGAACTTCCTATAATTTTCAGAACTCACAAAATATCTTTTGATTTTTTTTCCAACCACCATTTAAAAACATAAAAACATTCTCAGTTTGCAAGCTGCACTGTACAAAAACAGGTAGCAGGCTGGATTTGGCCTGCAGGTCACAGGGAGCAAACTAGCTTGCTATTCTGGAGCCTGGTTGAAAATTAGAGGGGCAATGAAGTATAGCAGTAACATCTTAATATAACCTTCCTGCCTTCTCAGTAGGAAGGACCTTTTCCTCCCCTTGAGATGCATGATCCCACCAAACCTGTTAAAATCCTACTCACCTGTCAAGGTTTAGATCAAATGCCACATCCTCTGTAAAGTCTTCCAAAAATTCTCCTAAAGAATTAAAAGCTGTTCCCTCCCCAGAGTCCTCTTAGCACTTCTTTTATAGTACCTACTAAATATTGTATCCCTGCTAGGCCTCAAACTCCCTGTGCATTCGATTTATTCGCTGTGTATCCGGAACCAGCACAGTGCTTGGCAACTGAGAAGGACTGGGCTGAACCACTGAGCTTCACTTTCACTTTGTTGGGTGCAAGAAAAAGAGACTCATTAGAATAAGTCTGGGGGAGGGAGGAGGGAGGTTATTTAGAATCAGGAACACCCTAAGGGACCTAAATTCAGGAAGCCTCCACCAGTGCTTCTTGTTTCTCTTCCCGCTACCTCTCTCTCTCTCTCTCTCTCTCTCTCTTTTTCTTTCTCTCACCATATGGATTCCCATTTCTACCTCTCTGAGTAGGTCTATTTCATTACTTTGTTGTTGTTTTTTCCCCTCAGCAGTCATCTCAGTTCAAGAGCTAATAGAGATCAACTAGCTTCTGGGAGTCCTACTTGTAAATTTCTGGGAAAGAGAATCTGATTGGCCAGGGGAACTGGCTGCACTGTATAAGCTAAGTGCAGAAGCTTGACTGAGTGGGTAGTCCAGGGATTGTTTTCCCAAAATGGAGGGAATGTGTTAAGCAGACACTTCAAAATGCCTATAATACTTGCTGGCTTCATTTGTTTCATGATGGCTCGTGTCGTGGTTACTGGCGTACATCTTTCTCTCTCTTCTCCACTACCTAGACAGACAGCATGCTCCTTTAGAACAGGGACAAAGTCTTACTCGTTTTGGTGTCCCCAGTCCTAGCACAGTGTTTTGACACACAACAGGTGATAGCAAACACTTACTGAACTGAGTGGAAAACAACACCTTCTCTTCAGCCTTTAATGCATCTTTCATCTTTATGAAAGATACACATTCCATTGCTAAGCCAAAGAAGTGGCATAAAAGATAAATTTCCTTTTCTTAGCTTCAGTACTGTTTTTTATTAAATTGTCTTTAGCTTAGATAATTGCATTATTTCAATTTTAGGTTTTCTGAGGTCAAACAACCTAGGTCCAGATGTACTAGGAATGCAGCTATAAGAGTTTCAGAGCAATTATCTCCTTCCAGATCTGTAGGGCAGAACAACTTGAACTCTGGAGCCCAGCTGGTGACAAATCCTTTTAATACATACCCCTCTCAGAATCAGTCCAAACTGAACTCAAGACTAGTTTGAGCAGAGAATTACTTAGCTGTGGCTAGCAGCCTAGGTAGCTGTTACCTATGCAGGCTTCTAAGAGTGGCTCAGTGCCCCAGATCACACCGGAATCCCTCTGCCCATTAACCAAGGCCAGTATAAGATCATGTTCAACATTACTGCAGCAGCCAAGGTCAATCAGGAGAGGCAGTCTCTTTCCTGGCTGTCTCTGAACTGCTGGAGAGTTTCTCTCCATAGTTTATTACATCTCCTCTGATCTGCTCCCTTGGGGAGAAGTTGGCTCATTGTTTACCAAAACCAGTGGCTCCCACCGGTAGCTCTGCTGCCTCTTTCTGCTCTGATGAGCTGTAAGCTTCAGGCAGAAGCAAATCTCAGGGAAGGGGCATTACAACACAGCCCAAAGCAAATGCACCGTGTTCTAGTTTGTGCCTTCCTTGACTTGGCTAACCGATTCCTAAGGCCTTTCTCAGGGTCTTCTAACCTCCCTTCCACATCCTCATTATTATTATTTTTTTTCTTTTTGAGACAGGGTCTTGCCCTGTCACCTGGGCTAGAGTGCAATGGTGTCATCATGGCTCACTGCAACCACAAACTTCTGGGCTCAAGGGATCCTCCTGCCTCAGCCTCCTAAGTAGCTGGGACTGAGGTGCACACCACCATGCCCAGCTAATTTTTTCTATTTTTTGTAGAGACGGGGGTCTTGCTCTTGCTCAGGATGGTCTTGAACTCCTGGCCTCAAGTGATCCTCCCACCTCGGCCTCCCAAAGTGCTAGAGTAACAGGCGTGAGCCACTATGCCCTCCACATCCTCATTAGAAAGAAGTGGAGACAGGACAAAGTGGATTTTCTGTCCCACTAAAATGTCAGTAATATTCTTACATGTATACTTTCTTCATAATAGATACTCTAAGACTTTCATATTTCGTATACCAATAATGTACAAAGCTGATCTTCCTCGCAAGAGGACTGTGAATGTGCACAAATATGTCATGTTTCTTAATGAAATGCAGAGAACTCAAACTTATCATTGCTTATCCCATTTAAATAACAATTATAAATATGAATCAAATGCATATGAACTCAAGCAAATCTCTTTGACTATCCTTTATTACTTAATCAGGATCTTTCAAAAGCTCTTCACAGGACTTCTACAACAATTAGAGCTTTTTTGAAAAGTGGCCCAGAAAAAGACAATAATAACTATGCTTAAAAAAAATGCATTAAGATCTTGGGGCATTTAGTCTGTTGGCCAATTCCCGAATGGTTATCCTCTCAGCCTACCCACATGCGAGTCCATTCTTTGGGTTTGTTATTGTTTAAAAAGAACAAAATAGAAAGAAATTATATGGACAGCTAAAAATATATATAGAAAAAAATTAGCCGGGCATGGTGGTGCATGCCTGTAGTCCCAGCTACTCGGGAGGCTGAGACAGGAGGATCACTTGAGCTCAGGAGTTTGAGGTTGCTGTGAGCTAGGCTGACGCCACGGCACTCACTCTAGCCCGGGCAACAGAGTGAGACTCTGTCTCAAAAAAATATATATAAAAAAATAAAAAGAACAAAGATGCTGTGTTCATTTATTCTGAAAGGGGGAATTTCTATTCCTCACTGCAATGATGGGCTACGTTTCCCTGCCACCTCTCCTAGGAGTTCAATAATGTGAATGTCTTATTAACACAACTTTTTAAAGTTAGTATGTTCCCTTAAACATTTTTGCCTATAAAAATTATAGTTCTCAATTTTCTACCCATCCCTTAACTTTCTGGGAGAAGCATGTCACAGTTTGTGGATTAGCCAGATACCTTGTTCTTCTTTCTTCTGTGATGGAACTTTTGGTCACTTAATGCTCTTTATTGACCTGAAGCTTAGCTGAAAAGAGAAGAAGATGAAATTTAAACTAATAATTTTTAAGTCTTAAATCATGAGTGTGTCACCATGCTTTTCTGAGAGGCTTGAATTCTACTATGAATTACTTTGAGGGGTCTTTTAAAATAATATTTTAAAATAATAATATCATTTCTCTAAGATGCCCTTTATAGAAAATATTTTCCTTGAGTGTTTATGGTTACAGGCTAACAGTTCAAGTGGTAACCTAATAAAGGCAAAACAAATGATGATAATTAGTATGTTGCTTCAATTATCTGTGGGTCAGAAAAATCAATGGCAAGATAGACAAATAAAAGAGCAGTTAAGAGCAGGGGCTTTGAGTCAAACAGAGCCAGGCTTGAGCCCCTTATATTTATGAACTGTGTGCCTTGGGCAAAGCGCTTACTCTCAGCAAGGCTGTAAAATGAGAACCAATACAACATCTAACATTTGTTTATGATTTTATGTGCTGGCCACCGTGCTAATTATGTCACATGCATTCATTATCTCATTTCATCCCCAAAATAATCCCATGAGGAAGGTACTATTAATATCTTCATTTTACAAATGAAGAAATTGAAGCTCAGAAAGGTTGAGTAACTTGCTCAAAATCACAGAGTGGCACAGCATTTAACTCAATGCCGTCTCTGTCTGGCTCTAGAGACCAGTTCATAAATACGGCATTATACTGTGTCCCTGTAGTAGTAATCTCCTTACAGGGTGAGCTGTGAGGGTTAAATGACATAATGCATGTAAAGAACATGCCTGGCACATAGTTAGTGCTGTTATTCTTCTTACACATTATTCTTATCATATATCACCAGCTAACATTTGTATAGCACTTTACCGTTTATAAAGCTAATTTACATGGTAATTAATTGGAAACTGTGGCTCAGAAAGATTAAAAGACTTGGCCAAGGTCATTTGGCTTGTGAGCACAGCGATATCTTTCGATTCTAGAACCCATCAACTTCACCCTGCCTTTTAATCACTGAGGAGTGCTATGTTTTTCTATAATTTATTTCATTGATTATTAGAAGAGGTGGATATTTTCAGATTAGGTGAGTTCTAATCTTGCCCGCCTCTAATTTGTTGCTTTATCTTGGTAAATCTTGAAATCTGTTTCTTGATTTTCTGCTTGATTCTCTCCTTGATGTCAGACAATTCACCTTTCCAGAAATGTGGAGGAAAGAGAAGCTTCATTTGTCCCACTCCCACATTCTTTTCCACAGTTCAATGTACACACGTAGGTAGGTATCAAATTACGAATGGGCTGTGTTTCTTGTTAATTAATTCGTAAGATGAATGTTTGGAAATCTGAGCATTTCTCCCATATTTTGATGAAACTTAAGTCCCCTAAGGAGCCCATAGGAACCTATCATGAGCCTGTGCCAGATGCAGGGAAAAGAGGAAAGGGAATGTGGAGAAAGATCCAGAAGCATGGATCCCTCCACTTCTGAAAGTCTTTGGCTTTCGATCTCCTCACCTCCTCGTAGTCTGTTGTCCCGTCTCCTAGTGTCCCATATCTTTCTATTGCTCTGAGCAACCCTGAAATCAGCCCTGCCTTACACCAAAGTCTCCTAAGCTCCAAAACTACCTGCCTGCTTCCCTTATTTTTTCCTCTTCACCCTCTAATCTAAATGATATGAACTTGGGTGTTTGCAGGAAGGTAGGCTAATGAAATAATTCACATTAAAGTATGAAAGGCTAATTTCCCTTATCCCTTATAGAGATGTTTTTGCATTTAAAAAAGATTATTAACATAAGTGAATTTGTAAGTGGCGGGAACTCTAGCAGTGAAACAAAATAAAGTGAAAAATGGGTGATGCAGAAGGCCTTTTGGAAGAGCGGTGTCATAGTACGGGCAGAGCAGCCCAGCTAGGCTCTTTCTCGCTGTATCCCTTTATGCCACCACCCTCTCCAGCACACATGCTCACGCATGTGCCCAAACACACATCGTATCAGCTACCCGGGCTTCGAGCTTTTCCTGATCACCGGGCAACTATTAGAATGATAGCATTTCAGAATTGGAAAGGGTTTTAGAACTAATGTCATTAGCTCACTTTACATTTGAGGAAACAAGGCTCAGGCAGCCAGGTTCACACACTGGTGGGTGTAGAACCAGTACTAGATTCCAGGTCTTCTGCCCAAGAATCTAGCATTTTCTTCTACACTCTATGCTTAGCATTTAGAAGTCTTGTAACGTAAACTTAGAAACACTCGTGCATTGACCTTGTTTGCTTATCCACTTGGATTTTCTTTTTTTTTCTTTCTCTTTGGAGTTGGCAGGTGGAAACCATCAGCGCTGGAGGCAAGAGAGTCTGACCTGGTGTTCCTACCGACATGTTCTGGCCCGGAGGCTTGGCATTCTCTGTCCTCTGCCAAGTGGGACTGTGGAGGAACTAGAACATTAGGGCCATTTGGGGGCCCTGGCACATGCTTCCTTCTTCATTAGCCACTCATAGGAGATGTCATAAGATTTAAAAATACATGTGAAAATATTAGGATTATGATTGCCTCTCTCTTCTTTCTCCCACTGAGCATTTAGATTTTCACTTGAATAATTGGAACCACTTTTTTTGCTCCCTTAGCAATACAGCATCATGGTGATCATGGTCTCCAGAAAAGGCAGACTGCCTGGGGCCATATCTCAGCCACCATTTCCTGGCCGAGTGACCTTAACAGGTTACTTAACCACTGTGCCTCAGCTCCTTCATCTAGAAAATAGAGACACTAATAGTTTATACCTTATGGGGTTAATATATGCTATGCAAGTGCTTAGTAAAAGTTGTCATCATCATCATTATTATCAATAACTGTGGGTGTTTTTAAGTTTAATTTTTAAAAAATTTTTAAAGTATATTTTTATGTTTAAGAAAGGGTAGCTTTTGTAGTCTTAGCTGCCTTTCTCCATTGCCTGGCAATCTGAAAATAGTGCAGTCATTAAAGGTTAAGTTGACCCTTTATGCAATTCTTGCCTAGGAGGCCTCATTGTGTATAGTGAGTCACCACCACTTAGAAGTAGATGTGAGTCAGTAGCCTGTTAAAAGGAAGTCAGAAGTTCCCCCAGCTCAAAGTGAGAGGATCCAAACCCAGCCCCGGGGTACAGAGGGAAACGGAGTGCCCTGGAGTAGCTGTGGTAGTCTAGTGAGAGGGTATAATGTGGTGAGCAAATTCTGGGGCTTTGGAATCACACAGACCTCAGTTTGATTCCAGCTCTACCTCTACCTTGCTGTGTGACCTCAGGCAAGTTACTTAACCTCTCTGTGCCTCATTTCTTATCTATAAATGGAGATGCCTTAATAGAGATTATTTCATGGCATAAATGTTTGGGAAAATGCTGAGAATCAAGAAAATGCTCAATAAAAAGTAATTAATATTGTGATTATCACCACCATTGTCATCGTTAATGGGAGTCAGGACAAACAAGCAGTTCCAGGGATCAAGGATAATGGAGAAGTAAGCTAAGAGAAAAAAGTAACAGGAACAAGAACATGTCTTTGATATGGTGAGTTTTAGGTAGTGACAAGCCATTTAGCTAGTACTAAGTGTAAAAGAAGTCACAATTTATTCCTTACTGCACACCTATGAAAAAATGAGTGATGTGTGTTCACATAATTTCCATTTTGTAGAGGAAGATTCTGAGGAATAGAGTACAAACAATCTTCATGCGAAAATGTGCATCTGATTTAGCACTAGTTAGAAGCTGAGCTTTCATTCAGATCCTGGTGTCTTGGGTAACTATCCTGTCCTAGGTGGAGGAGGATCTTGTTAGGTCTGCGACTCCAAAACATGCTAAAAATATGAATGTCATGTAATCATCCTGTCCTTCTTCCTGATCGAAATTGGCCCTCCTGATTTCATGCCATCTGCAAATTTGCACATCCTTTGTGCTCCTTTTTGCTCACATTTTATGCCTTTCTTTGCCATCTCATTTACTCCTCATGTTTCAATCTCTGGGCTTCCATTTTTCTTCTTTTTTTAATGCAGTGTTGTTTCTCTCTCTCTCTCTCTCTCTCTCCCCCTCCTTTACACCCTCCACCTCCTCTCTCCACACCAATCAAATTCCTGCTTGCTTCTTGCCATATTCATTATCCTACCTCATTCCCCCCTTATTCCTAGAAAACAGCTCACAGAGACTCACCCTTCCCCCCTCCAACTCACAGGCCCACCCTCCATAAATTCCAGCAGCCTGGCAATCAGTAACTTTAGCATCACACTTCACAGCTCTCATAGTTTACACTACTTGTTACTACTCTCCTTGCTACTGCTCTCTAGGGTTTCTGCTAAAAAAAAAAATGCTTCGCTTTAAAAATATCCTGGGTACAAGTTGAACCTACAGTTAAGTTTACTCGCACATTTACACATTTCATGGTTTTATTTTAACTAGTAGCTTAGGTCTATGCTCAATTATGCAGGGAAGGAAGGGAAGATCCTTAGGGAACAAATTTTTCTTTAAAGAAGAAAAACCATCTGAACATTCAACAGAAACCCCAGTCCTGAGTCCACCCACCCACCCTCTTATCTGCCCACTCCCCCAATCTCAGGCTGATGGAGCTTTGCTTTTTCCTTTGTCGGGTCATTTGTTTCACTCTTCCTGGAGCTCAGATGGCCTCGAGTCTGTGTATGTGTGCACACGTGTGTGGCCACTGCTGTTTTTCCATAGGGCTCACCTCTCTTCTGCCATTTTACTAGGACACAGGAGGCGGCTCTCCGTTCTGGCTCTCCCTCTTTCTCCCTGCCCCCAACTCAGCCTGGGCTTTTTCCTGTCTCTTAACTCCACCAGTGCAGCAGCAACTAGCTGAGCTGCTTGCGTGTGAGAGAGAGAGAGAGAGAGAGAGAGTGTGTGTGTGTGTGTGTGTGAGTCTGCGTGCGCAGCTAGGCCAAGCCTGCGAGCCTGCCTGTCACTGGAGAGTTTTAGTTTGCATTCAGAAGAAAGGAGGAGGGGAGACAAGAGGGGAGGAGGAAAAGGTGGAGGGGGGAGGAGTGGGGGGGCGCGGAGAAGGGAGGGAGAATGTCTTGTTTGTGGCTTGTCAGCAATTGCTTGAGACAAGCTTCCATGTGTGAAAGCTACTTGGCATGAATGCCTGGGCCGTACCAAGTGTCACCGCAGCAAGAGGGGGAGTCAGAAGAAAAACAGATCAGACCAGAGCAGACAATAGGCCCCTAAAGTGTTCCCCCTAAGTTGCTTTGATGTTGTCCTGGTGTCTTGATACCAGGAGGCCAGGGATTGCAGGAAAAGGGTCTTTTTTGTCTTCATTCACTTTCCCCCCTCAGTTTCTGAAATGATTCTCCAGAATTTCTCCTCATAAAAAAGGTAAGAGCCCTAACAATTCCTTCTTCTGTGGCAGGCTTGTTCGCCTGTGCCTGGAAGTGGGGGTCTCATTCCTGCGCTGCTCAGGAGGAGCGCTGGGGTCCTGCGATTGGAGCTCCTGCGTTGCCCCTGGAAGTCTTTCAAGGCACTCAGGGCTGGGGATGGCCCCTCTTTCGAGGGAACCCCAGTAACACGATCTGTGCCTCTGGGTTGGTGGGGGAGAAGGGGTGGATGGAGAGGGGTGGGAGGAGGGTGTGAGGGTGGAGGGTGGGAGGGAAAAGGGAGAGAGAGAGGGAGAGAGAGAGAAGAGAGAGAAAGGGGGGCCTGGAAGAGGCAGAGAAGGGCAGAGCCCTCGCTCAGAGAAGCCCCAGCCCCGAGCCCAGGGAGGCCTTGCAAGCTCCCAGCCGGGCATTCTCAGGCTGAGCCAGGGCCGGCCGCGGCTCCGCCGAGCGACTGCAGAGATTGCAACGAGCTTTGTGTGTGCGAGTGTGCCCGTGGGTCTGTGTGTGTGTGTGGACTTCCCACACACTGCCCTGGCGCTCCTCGTTGTGAAGGGGAGGTACCCCAATCTTTCTCACCCGGCCCAGACTCCGCCAGGAGCAGCGGCATGGCAGGCAAGCAGGGAGAGCCAGAGAACTCTGCCACAAGACGATCCAGAAACTTTTCCCGTCTCAGGGATCTCTCTGGTCGTAGAGACTGTAGAGGAGTTGTGGGGTGCCCCCTGCCTCAATTTCCCCATCTGTAAAATCGAGAGAGCTGATGGGGATGCTGCATGCCTCCCTGGGGATTTAGCGAAACAGAACCCGATCGCTGTGTCTGAAACGCGTGGAGAAATCTTCACGCTAGAAATGCCTTGGAATCACGAAGTAGAAGTGTTATCATTATTCTTGATCATCATCATCATGATAATAAAACCATCATTAAAGACACCCTGAGACAAATAGACCGGGGAGCACAGATCAAGTGTCTGAGCATTTCTAAGGAAACAAAAAGCCTTTTTCCACCTGTTGGCTTCTGTCCTTTTCTCTTGTGCCTTTTCGTTAGATTTATTGGTCGATTTGTACGGAGAATGGGGTGGGAGGGGTTGGGTTTTCCCCTTTCCTCCTCCCTTGTACATATTTTTTTTAAAAAGAAGGTCAACGTAAGATGCTTGAGAGAAAATGTGCCTCCTGTTCTAGTAGTTTATGCAAGACCTTGTGTTTTCCGGCGCTGGCAGGGCACGCAGACACATCTGTAAACTCTACCTTGGAGGTTACAGATTTTTACTGTGGCTTTTAGAGATTAAATGAGATTTATTTACAATTGCTGTTTATCAGAGAGTAAATATCTTACTGTGTGTGTACGAGGGGAAGAATGTGAAGGCTGTTTACTCACTGGTGGTTTTGTGGATAGAACCTTTTGCTTTTTAAAGTGATCTTGAGAGATGGGAGTGGAGGGCTGAAATCCGTACCTAACATTCATCTTGTAAAAATTTTTTTTGAGGAAAAAAAATGGGTTTTTAGTTTCTTGAATTGTGGATTTCCTTTCTTCTGTTCTTACGCGGTGATTGTTCGGAGGCTCTCGGTTGTAGCTCTCTCTCTGAATTCTCTGGGGGAATTTCTGCTCTCTTACCTAACTGTGGATTTTCTGTGACTCTACTACTTGTCCGAAAAAATCTGTAGAAGTCTGGGAGCTGTGCCTCCTTCCATTCTAACTGCAAATGTTTATCAGACTGACTCCGTGTCAGAGCTGGAGACTGAAGCAAAGGGCCAGCCCTGGCTGCGAATATTTATGTCCTTCTCATAGAGGCCTGGGAACCCTGACTTCTAGGTGTGCGAGAGGCTGAAGGAAAGACCTGGATCTGGCAAGAAAGTCCCCCCACATTTAATGTTTTATTGGAACGGAGCTGTAGTTTATATCTTAAAACTTAATTGTTTTCTACTTTGCAGGCAGAGATCTTACCACGGTTTGTCTCTGACAAGATTTCAGGATCCAAATATCTTCCTAAAATGTTAGAATGTCAGAACTGCAAGGGTAAAGAAAGGTATTCATCATGTTTTACATGAGGATGCTAAGGCCCAAGAAGGAGAAGCAACCATCTGAGGGGGCTCAAGGGAGCTGTGGTGCATCTAGACCACACCCTGGGGTTCAGAGCACCCCGAGGGTCTTCATGCCAGTTACCCTCACCTCACACTTGGCACTGCTGGCACTGCTGGGTTTTACACCCTCCAGCACTCGGCCAGCCACAGAGAGGCGCCTTTTGCAGTTCCGCTTGCTGCGCCGGATTACAGCCCCACACTCTGCCCTCTCAGGTCCTAAAATGACACAAACATGGTTAACATGGGTCACAGCATGAATTTGCATGAATTCATTCATGGCTTCATTTGTTCATCTCGCTAATATTTTGAGGGCCTTTATTATGCACGAGGCACTTGCTGGGCACTGAGGACACAGGAACTAACAAGGCAGATGTGCCACTGTCCTGAGGGAGCTTGCAGTCTGGTCGCTATGATCAACATTAACCACATAGTGATACAAATCAGTAATTATAATATTGATAATAAATATTGAACAGCATGCAGATATTATAATGCAGGGCAAAAAGTTGTATTAAGTTACTGACCTAAAGTCTGTGCCTAGACATAAGCTCACTGACCTTTTCTCTTTGTGGCTGAGTTTCCCTTGCCCCAGCTAACCCCCATGCCACCAGTGGCGTTCCTGCTCACACAGAGCCCAGGGATTCCAAAAACAGGAGAAAATTTTCTCTTTCCTTCTCCCTTTCTCCTTCCCTCCTTCTTTCTTTCTCTGTCAGCACACAGTACAGCCAAGACACAAATAATATCTGCTGACTGTTTACACTCGTGCCATTAAATAACTTCACACTTGTTGTGAGCTGGCCAATATAGCTGTCATTATCTGGGTAATTCACCCTTGACTGTGGTTAGTGAGGCTCTTGTCTCACTTTGCTTATTCCATAGTTCCTCCAGGGCTGACACTAAATGCTAAACTGCAGGAAACTCCACCATTATCACTATCATCTTGGAATTCCAAAGACAATAAATGTAATGAAATGACTTTTCCCACCCCTCCCAGCAAAGACACATGTCTATTTACAAAGGGGAAAATTTTTAAAAAACCTCTTCAACAGATCCCATTTTGGTTGGGTTATTAAAATCCTAAAATCTTACTAGTTTGATGGTATCAAAGGTAAGACCATCTTTCCCTGCCCTCCCCCCTTCCTCCTATTTGTAGTTTTTCTTGGAAAGAATACAGTATGTGGTCGAAATGCCAGTCATTTCCATAGAGGCAGATTTGTGCTTAATGCTGGTATCACCATTTTCTACGCGTGTCTTTCTCTAGTACTCAGAGGAGTGTTGTCTTCAGTGTTGTCAATCCACCTTTTAAAAAGATTAATTTAATAGTTTAAAAAGAAGACAGACATGCCCACCCACACATAAATCATAGGTTTGGTGCCTATACTTTGGGAACCCACACACGTTCTGTGGTTAAGTCATGTCATGAGCAAAATAAGAGTCATTTCTACGCACCCAGCGTTGCTACACAGTGATGTACCCAGCCCACATTGCAGCAACAACCTGAACTGAGCTTGCTTGCTCGCATGGTCTGCGTTTGGTACCTGTGGCCAATGCTTTCTCCTCTGAGCTGTATGCACTTCATTTGTAAGTCTTTGATCACTTCCGACGTACCCCCACCCTGCCCCCACACCCCCACAAATGTGTTACTCACTGGGGAGCTGCCTCTGGGGGAGGCAATCAGAGCTGGCATCGGAAGAGTAATCCAAAGAGAGGAACAAGCTGGGTGGGGAGTTGAGAAGTGAATAAAACAAGGGTCTGGTTGGAGGAAAGATTTAACAGAACTGGAGAGCCAGGTGGCAGTGACAGGCCATCCTTAACTCTGGGGGAATAAACTGAAAACTGTTAAGACATTTGAAAGGCGCAATGTGTGGGTACTGTGTATAAATAAAAATGCTAAAGCCTCTAGTTTTCCTGAAACTAAAACCAATACTCCATGCAGGACATTCCCCGAACTCATTAATTACAAATACTGCTTTTTCATGTAGTTTTTTGAAGGGAATTTTGTGGTGTTCTCCCCTCAGGAGACATAAATACGAGATGTACAATGGAAATTTTCTCCATTCCTTTTAAGCCTTGACATTTTAATGTATTCTAAAATATCTACTTAGTCCTCTCTTATAACAGCTCTGTGAATTAAGTAATATTGTTATTCTTCTGTTATATTTGTGTAAGGTTATATGACTCACCCAAGGACTCACAAGAAAGTAGGGGTGAGATGACTGATTAAATCTCCCTGTTAGGCATTCAAGAGATGAGAGGCAGAGAACTGAGGCAATCACCATGATACCCGGATTAAAGGTACTGTGTTGACATGGCATTAAAATAACTGCCTCAGTATGGGGGCCTTTGTTTTAAAGACTAGGATTTTGAGTGTTGATCAAAAAAAGAAATCCCCAATTCTAATTTAATAATGACATGTTTTCTACAAAGTACATTGGACCAGTCTCTGATTTGGGTTTTGCCGGTCTATGTCTTAGAAATCTCCATTCTTCTTCTCTGGACTTCTTTTAGAATAAGAATGAGGGAATTGGACTAAATCATCTTTAAGCTTCCTTCCAGCTCTGCTCTTTAGTATTTCTCTGATTCTGTGAATAGGATACTCTGTGAGTCTCATCTTTTGGGCACCTTATACGAAGCCCAATTCAAGAACTGTGGTTACAAAAGGAGAAACGTAGTAGGTTTTGTGAATATATAGGGTTCATTCCAATACATCTACCATACAAACAATGTTGACATCTCGAAGTAAAAAGCTCAACAGGAAAAAGTGGAGTTTTAATTTACGTATTTTAAGAAAATTTGCCAGTCAGCATGCAGGCACACGTATAAGAGACTAAAGAACCATTTCCAAATGAATAGTGTGTTTTGAATGTGTGTCTTCCTATATAAGTATAAATTTAAAATGGACGGGCATTGGGTACAACTCTTAGCTTTACCATATTCACATGCTTTTTCATTGCTTTTTTTTTTTTTTGTATTATGCTCACGTCTTATTCTAAGGATGCAAAGGAGCAGTTTAAGCAACTGTGGTGCTGATGATACATGCTATATATTTAACACTGTGATTTAAGGATGACAGGACTATTGACAATCTTTATGATGTGCAACTCCTGAAAGATATTATTGAAGACTTGCTAATACGTTGCACATATATTATATATGTGTGTGTGCATATATGTTATATATACCTTTGGGATCTGAGTAATAAACTGCTTCTGAAATGTGACTGAGGGTTATGCAGAGAGGGTAGAGGATGAGTGATGTTTGCATTAATCATGTCATCTCTATGAGTAATTACAAGCACTATTCATCTGAAATTGGTTAAACCTTTGAAAAGATATAATTTTAAAATTTTACATGTTAGCTCTTAATGCAATTTTTAAAACCCTAAATTCTTCTGCCATGTTTAGAAATATCATCTTGCTTATAGCAAGGAGGACAGTTCAAGGATGCCGTGATGGCTAGTAAACCACTGGCCCTCGTTTAATTAGTCTTACGTTTTTTCCATCTGAAAAAAGATAGTATGAAAGATATAATTACTTTCTAACCAGGAAAGGAGATTCTGAAGACTGCATATAATAATTTTTTGACTTATATCCTTTATTCTGGGTGGCTTAAAATTTCTAACATTGGGTATCTTGCCTAATTTTATAATAATCCTAAGAAATAGGCACATAAGAAAAAAATGTGTTATTGACTTTAGAGATGGGGAAACAGGAGTAGGTTAGTGAAGTGGGTATAACAGCAAGCTTTTTAGAACATGCGAATGTACTCTGTAGACACGTGTGAAATAGCTGGGTCTGGTGGCGAGCTGTAGTCCCAGCTACTTAGGAGGCTGAGGCAGGAGGATCACCTGACCCAGGAGCTGGAGACCAGACTGGGCAATATAGTGAGAAGCCATCTCAAAAACAAATGCAAAAAAAAAACAAACAAAAAGGAACGTATGAAGTATTTGGTTGTTGATGAACGCTAAACATTATAAGGGAAAAGAAAAACAGATTCTGCACATTATTGTTGCCAATCTAATTTTTTAATGATCTAAGTAGTTATCAAAAGTATTTTTATGGTTATTCGCTTGAAAGATTCAAAATGCCTTTAGTTTAAAGCTTTGAAAAGCTTTAGTAATTCTATGAAACATATTCACTTTTTTTCCTGGAAAATGAACACACAAACTCAAAACCACCATTAATGGCATTTGGAAGAAGCCAAGCCATCACTGGCTCGGAAGAGAAACTTGTGAACCTGGAGGTAGCTTTCTCCTGTCTCCATACATTGAGCTTTCTATCATTCTTGGGGCTGGTGTAATTAGGATATGTTTGAGGAGAGAAATTTTTCTGAAATTCTGTGGACAAAGGGACATTTTGAGTGAGGCTCAAGGGTAGACTTCTCTAAGAATGCTTGCATTGGTGGTTTACTGTACAGAAGTCCCTGGCACACTGGAGTGTTTAAGGCAACCACAGTCTAAAGAATGCAAGACTTTAACTCTTACGCCAGTGTCCAGGCTGCTGCCTCTGCCTGGAACATCCTTTTGCCCCATCTTTTTCAAGCTAGCTCCCACTGCTCCCTTCAAGACTTATCCTGGGCATTTCTTCTGGAAGTTTCCTGGACCCCATCCAAGCCATCCCGGCCCCACCACCTCCTGGATCGGGCGTGCACTTATACAGCCCTTATCACACTGCACTGGAATCCTCTGCCTTTTGCTCTGAGCTGTGGCCCCCTCAAGGGTTGGGACTGTCTTTTACTGTTTGTACCCCTAATGCCTAGTACAGGGTGAAACAGAGCAGGTGATCAATAAATGCTGAATAAATAAAAGTTCACATTGAAATATAGCTTATTAATAAATTTAACTAAGTACAAAAAGAATTGATAGGAAAAATCTTAAATTATGCAACATTGTGTTTCACATTAAAAATAGGAAATTTCTCATAGAATATTCATTCACCTCCTCCATTGCAAAGAGTAAATTACACATTCATAGTCAAGTATTTTGAATGCCCTCAAATCCTTCTTTTCTATGTACAGCTTTTCTCCCCCAAAAGCTTCTGTTTTCCATGTTTCCCATTCTTGGGCCTTGTGACTCCATTTCTAAGAGTTTATTTTTTATGTCAAAGAATCAGAGATGATAAATGGTTAAGTTGGCCTATCTTACCTGCTATTTATTGATATTTAGGTAGTAGCTAAAGAGAAGTTTCTTCTGTAAATAAAGAGCTCTTTGAGGAAATTTGGGCAATCAGAGGATGGTAAGGTGAATGCCTGACTTACTTCCTGTAATCTGCACTTGTGACTACCATCTGAAACAAAGAATGGGACAATACAACTTAACTTTCATTTTCTAAAAAAGATTTTAAGTGCTGAACCCTTTAGAAAAGGGCTTGTGTTGCAAAGCACTGACTCACTCAGGTTTCTTCGAGCCAAGCGGGGTTTGTTGCCTGAAGTCAGACTTGGAGACCTTTCGGGCGCTCAGGCAGCTGTAGGGACATTTTCTTTCATATCAATCTAATTCTCTCCCTCTGTGCTTGCTTTACTCAGGCTCCCTTTGCTGCCCTCTGACTTAGTCTTCTAACTTTATTCTGGATAACTTCTCTTGGTCTCATAGTGTTTTGCTCATACCCCAGATTGTTGCTTTTTTAACTCACCAAGACCTCCATGTCCAGATCTCTACTCTTTCCACCCTCCCTCCCTTCATGGCCTCCTTCCTTATATTCTTTCCGTTTCAGTAGTTTTCCCTGATAATTGCTTCATTCTCTCAGAATTCCCTAATTCAGATTCCCAAGAAAGAATCCAGTTAGCCCAGCTCATCTTCTCATTGCCATGCTTTATACATCCTTGGTTAGCACATGGTTAGTGTTGTCCAAGGGTCAGAAGCTCACCTCTAGTCCAGGATGCTGTGAAAAGGGACATGGGTAGGGAAAAGGGAGTTGACATTTGGTGTAAAACAGGATTGATTGCCTTTTAGTAGGAACTGTGGAAGGGCTATTTTCCCTTCCATGTAACTGTCGATGAATGTATTTGACATATCTAATATAAGTCTATTGTGGAAGTCTAGGAAATGAAAGATAACCAGGTTATTAAAGTTAAAATGTTTCATGGATGAAATCAGTATAATTGAGATAAAAAGACCATGGGAACAAATAGCAAATTTATAACCAAAAAAAAAAAATGGGGTGAAGGGAGTGTATTAGAGTTAGCTCTTAGATGAGTGACATCATTTCATACATTTATTGAAAAGCAAGAGTAGGTGAATAGTGAGAGTGAGAATACATTGACATGGATCCCAGAGGCTAGTTTGAAAAGCAGACATAATACTGGAATTGGGGGCCAGGATGAGGATAAACAGAAATACTAAACTCCACAGGGAGTTTCTGCCAGTGCTTTCTTCCTGTGTTTTCTTCCTACACTTCCCTATTTATTCTGTACTTGATGCTTTTATCTGTAGCTTCTGAAACAGTCTGTCCTGAGCTACTTATGTGACCTTGAGCTGGTTATTTGTTCTCTCTGAAACTCAATTTATCATCTGTAAAATAGGGATAATAATTATTATTTCAATAGCTTGTTATAAGAATTAAATTAGATGGGATAATATATTTAAAGTGGCTGATACATATTACCTGATATGTTATGGGTGCTCAATCAATTGTAGCAATTATTCTAGCACATAGGAAGGAAGGAAACATTAACTGAACAATATGCTGAGTAAAATTCCACTTATTATATCATTTATTCCTCTTAACAATCCTGAGGGACTTGTATTATTGTTTCCACTTTATGAATGAGGATACAATAGCAATAATTGAGCGTTTGCTATGTCCCAAACACTGAGCTAAACTCTTTCATGCATTGTCTCATTTAAACTGAGATAGGTGCTGTTAATATCTTCAGATCTCATAGTTGAGGACACTTCGCTCTAGAGCGTAACTTGCTGAAGGTCATACAACTAGTAAGTGACAACCAGAGCTTGAGTGTAAGTCTGTCTGAATCTAGGTCAGTTTGACTCCAAAGGTTTTCCAAAGTCATGTAATTGCTAAGTGACTGAGTCAAGATTTAGGTCTTGTTAAGGGCAATACTTCTTCAGTTCACTACCAGAGGTTCGTACTGATTGAATGAAGGATAGTGACAGGCACACACTTATAAGAATCTTGCATCTGAATCTGAGTGCCATAATTAGACAAGGGCAAATTTGGGAAAAGACACTACTATGGTTCAAATATTCCCTCCAAAACTCATGTTGAAATTTAATTGCCACTGTGCTGGTATTAAGAGGTGGGACCTTTAAGAGGTGATTGGGTCACAACAGCTCTGCCCTGGTGAATGGATTAATGCCATTATCACAGGAGTGGATTAGTGATGGAGGGAGTGGGCTCCAGCTCAAAGGATAAGTTCTACCTCCATTTTCTCTCTGTGGTGCTCACCCTGTGATGCCTTCTGCCATGGGATGACCCTCACCAGATGTGGCCCCTTGATCTTGCACTTCCCAGACTTCAGAACTGTGAGAAATAAATTTCTTTTCTTTGTGAATGACCCAGTCTGTGGTATTCTGTTACAGCAGTGAAAATGGACTAAGACAGATACAGACAGAAAAATTTTTTAAAAAATATGTCAAAATAAGGTCTCTGAGAAGAAGTGATTTAACAAACATGATGAATATCTATTATGTGTCAGGCACTGAAAAATAAGCTTGGCATTGTGGGGAACGCAAGACGCGTGAGGCTTGAGTCCCTACCTTTAAGGTGCTTTCATCCCGGTGGAGGGAAACAGATGCTCACACAACTAATTATAAAGTACATAGCAATGGATCAAAGAACTGTGGTAGTCAAGCGAGAGAACAATTAATCTGGCGGTGAAAGGAATGATGGTGGAAGGCGCTGGGGAAGGCGTCATGCAGGAGATGACATTTGCAATGGTCTTTGAGGGATGAATGTGGAAGTGCTAGAAGTTTCCTTCTATAGTTTTCCTCTTTCTTCACAATAGTGGTTTTATAAAGGGTAGTATAAAGTAGCTAACTACTGAGGTAACATATGGACAGATAACAGATAACTGATCTTTTAAAAGATTAATTTCCTTGAGTGATAGTGGAGAAATATCTACCCTTAGTAATCGTAAGCATATATTGGCATTTTCCTAGTCTGGACTTACACAGATTTCTATTGAAGGAATCAGAAAATGGAATCCTCTGTTCTATGCTTCCTAGGCTGAGGTCCTAGAGGTGTGCAGCAATCCGACAAGGACCTACAAATGCCTGGAGTGACAAACGGTGCACTAGTGTCAGTTCTTGTGTAATACCGAGTAGCACTAAGGTACTGGCAGGTGTGTCATTTACTCATCTACTCTTTGATTGGAAATTTTAGTCTGCGGTTGGGAATTTCTGATTTTGCTTGCATACAATACCAGGCTTTCTGTATTTCTTTTTCTGGAGATTGCTCTAATTTAAAACATTCTGTCTTGTCTCCATAAGTGTATTCATGATTCGTAGTCTATGTGTTCTGGCTGTTTTTTCAGGTTGTTAATTGAGTTTCCACATCCTAATCCTGTTTAAAGAGGCCAAATAGAAATCTGCATATGGACTTTATTCACGTGCAGTGAGAAAGGGCATAGTAGTCTTTACACTGGGAGGTAGAAACCAGATAAGATCTCTCGTACTGTTTTGGTTTGGTTCTTTGCTTTCGTTCAGTTTTCCCTAACTCTGTTGATGGACATTATGCTCCTTCTTCCTTCGAGACCTGGCTCAAATGTCACTTTCTTCAAAGTCTTTCTTGATTTCTAGAGCCAGAGCAATCTCTCCAGCCTCATAGTGTCCATGTTATCTTCTCTTTTTCTTAGAATGATCACAATGGCTATATGTGTTCACTACTGTGAATCCCTTAATAGGTGAAAACAAGAGGGCAGGGATTTAGGCTCTACTCACCTATGCCTCCCCCAGAGCACCCAACAGAGGCCCTGCCTTACAAGTGGTTGTGCTCAGACATGTTTATTAAACTCAACTGAATTGAATTATTGGCCTCATTAGATTTGCTTTGAATATGGTAACACTGATGTCTGTGCCCCTGTTCCCTTGTGGAAAAGAAAGAAGTGGTGCTAACAAAAAAAAAAAAAAAAAAAGTCTTAACTGATTTTAGGATGAAAGAGACCACGTAATATAAACAGTAATTGTAATTATTATTAATAAGCATCATTAAAATAGTATGAACTGATAGAATTACTTCCTTTTCTTGCTTTTGCTGGCAGAGTGGGCAGGCTTGATAAACTAACTGGTCTTTTCCATCTTTAATATCTATGATTCTCTGAAATTTTATGTAGACAAGTGCAAGCTAATGTACACTAGAAGGAACAATTGAAACAGCTCATACTCACTGATGGGCTCTGAATTACTCTACTTGTAAGTGCTCAGGAAAAAGATCTCGGATTCATTGTGGATTGCTCAATGGAGACATCTGCTCGCTGTGCAGCAGCAGTCAGAAGAATGAATGAGATATAATAGGCTGTATTAACTTTGAGAATGGGATAAAGAAGAATGCAGAAAATAATATAGTGCACATAATTTGGCATTGACTATTTCTGTAATTACAATAAAACATTTTAATGATATACATTGATGTTATGACTTTACCTTAAAATCAGAATTCAGCATTGGGTCCTTTCATTTCAAAGAAAACAAGGCATAAATACAAAGGATCCAGAGAAAAACAACAGACAGTCCCAAAGACATAGAAGGGATTTGCCTGTACTGAGAAACTGAAAAGACAAGGACATTTTAATTTGGGTAAAGAAAAAAATGACATTGTATAAATTTATTTAAAAGTAATGAAAGTTTCAGAAAATTGCTAGAGCTAGCTTTGGTTTATCCTTGGTAATGGAGGTCAGAGATAGGCAGGATAATTGAAATCCCTGATAATCTCTAACCTTCATTTTAGCTATTAGTCGCAGCATCCTGTCCTACCAAAAGTTTTAACAAATGAATATAGGCAAGACACAACATCTCAGGGTTTGTGAACAGAACAGCTAATGAGAAAGGCAGTGTCGGGTTTTGGAAAGCACACAGAATTTGGAATCAGGTGACCTCGGTTCTAGTCTCTGCTACCTGTTTATCATCTGTACGACCTTGAATGATGTGCTTAACTTCTGTGAGACCCAGGTCCTACATCTGTAAAAGGGAGATTATGGAAATACTTATTTTACAGGCTTGTTGGGAGAACAGAATGAGCTAACTGGCAGTGGGGGTAGGGGTTGTGCTACATGATGTTGAGTGTTGGTTGTTAAGAGAGACTGCTTTCCCATTCGGCATAGCTCCCAGTGTCTAGGTCTTTCAACCCACCTTCTCTTCTCTTCTATTTCCTATTTTTTTGTTCTTAGCAGGAGATTTTAAAAGAAGTATAAAACATTTCCTTATCTCCAGAATCATCCTCAGCAATCCTATTCCCTTGCTCCCAGAAAGCTTTAAAATAATTTTGCATACATTTTTATTAATGCATGATTAATTAGAGGTCATCTCACATAATCTTCACAGTAGCCCATTGAGATGAGTACTACTATTATCCTCATCTTCTAGATGCAGACACTGAGGCCTAGACGACTTGTTTAAGAACACACAGTAATGGCAGAATAAAGAGTCAAATCTAGGCTATCTTGTCTCTGAGTTAATTTACAAAGTCTAGAAAACTGAGTTATGTGACTATAATTCCTCCTCTGGGAAGTGACTGGCCTTTCCTTGCTTCCCTAGGAACTCCTACTCTATCATTTGGCTCCCAAATCAGGACTCACCTCTCCCCCATGGAGGCTGTCCTAAGCCCTCTCTCTGCCTTAGCACCATGTACTGTAGCTCTTAACATGTTATTTCGTTAACCACAATAGAAACCCTTATACCCAATTCAATTAATAGTTAGTGATTTAGTTGAACAAGTTAGTTAAAGCAGGAATGATATGAAATGATTGGATCTTTCCTTAAGCCTTAATTTTAACTTGAAACATCCCTCAAGTTTTTGATGTAGGGTCAAGGCCTCATCTTTGGAGTTTAGGGCCCCCTGTTAGAATTCTGCATCTTGTTTCTTATAGAAACCACTCCTCTGAAGCTTTCTCAATCATTTTTTGTCTTGATTTCTTTAAAGTGGAGCAAGATCTTAAAGACATTTTTGAGGCAATCAGATTTTGCCAGATTTAATGTTTTATAGTTGACTCTCCCATGCCTAAGTTGACAGCACTTTGTTTTAGTAACTCACTTTTATGCCTTTCCCAAGCGTTCAACTTGGATCTGTAGAAAAGACTTATCTCTTCTGCACTCATATTTCATTATATTAAGTTTAATTAAATCATGTGATTATAATAATAAGAACTAGCATAAATAGGTTTGGGAACAAGCACTCACTCTTGGTGGGCTAACAGCCCCACTGGTGGGAGCAGCAGAGTTCAGGTGTCCTAGAGTAGCCCACTACTAGCAGCAATGGCTCAGCATGTCATGGGCCTTACATCTTCACATTTAAAGAGTGAATGGAGGCCACAGATTAATCAGTTACGGGTCAGTCACTTGCGAAAGCCCCTGTTCAATATGGCTTCTGTTCCATGTCTTTGCCCTAGACGATGAATGCCTTGAAGGTCTTGCTTTTATCCTTCTTAGTTAGTTAGTCCCAGAATGGAGCACAGTGATAGGTATATTGTGGGCCCTCTGTGAACATTGACTCATTAGCTAACTGACCATACTAACAAAAACAAAACTCAGTTTTGCCACCGTACTCCTTCTTGTGGGGTTACCAAGCAGCAATCCACTGGCTAGAAGTTGGACCAGGGAGAAAGAGACAGAGCTAGCAAGTGAATTTCTAATATTGCTGCAAGATAAGATGATATATCCCATTAAATAGTTAAAAATGTAAGGCAGCCATAACGAGGAGGACTTTGTATAATATGTAATTAACCTGGATAACTCACCAACACAAAATAACAGTGAGACAACGTGCTTGATAACATTTTATAAAGGATTAGATATGTTCTTACATGAGGAAAAATCCACACTTACAACCACAGTATCTGACTACAAAAAGCCTCTCTGATGATTATGTTCAGGGCCAGCCAGGTCAAGAAAAAATTTCCCCTACTGATATATCTTGCAGCATCGAGTTTATTATATGCTTCTTGTGACAAAGTAAAACATCTTGAATTGAGCACCGGGAGAGGAAAGAAGTCAGATCTGAAGGATATTAAACTTGACAAAGACATTCTGTGGTAGCTGATTGGTTTGGAAGATGGGGGTAGAGGGTTGGAGATGGCAGGGACACCCTCTTTCCTAAGATAAAACAGGCGAACACTTTTAGCCTTGTGCTCAAGAAATGAATTTCACTTTGAACCAAAATACACTGAGCAAGCAGAGTTGGAAAGTTACAGAATGTTTACATCACCACAGGAAATAGGATGACAAATAATATATATACACACATACGTGTGTGTGTGTGTGTGTGTGTGTGTAGTATAGAAATAATCCTCCATAGGATCTGATGAGTGTGAACTTTCTCATTAATTTTCCATATTGGGAATCTGTAGGCCCATTCCAATTATTAATTCTTGAGGACCTCTCTATTCCTCCAGAGGTTGTGAAGCAGTTGTCTAGAAAAGGAAAAATGGAATTAACATTGTATTTAGTGCTCATCGTGTGCCAACCATTATGCTAAGTGTTTAATACATATTAGCATATTCATTTGAATATAAGTTGTCATTGATTTTTGTAGGATCCGCATTACTTTATATGTCACTATGAAAGAAAAAGAAACCTCTCAGCTGAACTGTATGTATGCCGTACATACCATCAATGTTAAAATGCATCTTGATTTCAGAGCTATTAAAATGTGAAAAAATATGCATCTTAGAATCATTGCGATGTGGTATCTTATTTGATCCTCCCAACAACTCTTAAACTAAGCATTCGTATGGATAGATGAAGAAAGTGAAGCTCAAAGAAGTCAAGTCATTTGTTTAAAATCAAATAATGGGTAAGTGACGGAGCTGGAGTTTGGCCCAAATTTGTCTTTGTCCAAATACAACGTCCTTTCCACAGTATCATACTGTGGATTGAAATCAGCACTTGCCCAGAACTCAGAGATTTTTAAAAAGAAATAAAAGCATTTTATTCCACTAAAGGCATTTATAATACATTTGGGCCTCTTTCCAAAAGACCTTTCCTCAGAGAAAAACTGTGGGTGACGCTGGAGTCGATAGCAGCCATAGATTTCTAAGGGCAGGAGGAAATTTTGAGTTCCTCTGGTCTGGTCTCCTGTCTAGCGTCTGATGATGCTCCCCAAGGGGCCACGCAGACTCTGGAAGTACCAGCGGGGACAGGGTCACTCAGGCAGCGTCCCTTTCATGAGCTTTGCTTTTTCATCGATTCACTGGTCCTGGTTCTGTCTGTGGAGACATACAGAGTCAGCCCTACCCATCTTAACATGACGTGGCCTTACTATATTTGAAAACAGGTATGAGGTCTCCTAAGACTTCTTTTTTCTAGGTGGAATATTCTGAGTTGCTTATAGGATGTGGCACAGAAATCTTTCTCTCTAGCTACTATACTGAACGCACTTCAGTTTGTTTGTATTTCTTTTAGAGAGAGACATCCAAAATTGATCACTTGGCTCCATATGGAGTAGAGAACTATCACCCCCTGGCTTTAGGTACCACGGTTCTTCTGGTGCAGTCTGAGAGTACATTTGATTTTTCCAGCACCTCATCACACAACTGTAAACTCCTGCTCCCCCTGCTCCTTCCTTGCTCCCCTCTTTTCTAAGTCATGCTGCTATGTAGGCAACCTGGACCTTTGAAATTTATATGCTGGACTTAAGTTGTTTCTGCTTTTATTACTTTTGAAATTCATCTTGTTAGAATTGACATTTCGGGGGGTTTGTCTTTTGTTTTTGGTTTTTTTGCATTTGATGGCTGTCTCTCCCAATTTTGTAATATGTTCAAATGAGATTTTTAAAAATGTTTTCTGTAACTTCAACCAAGTCATTGCTCTACAAATTGAGCAGCTCAAAGACAGAACCCTTGGGAGGTCGTACGAAATCTTTCAATTGTTCAGTTACCAATCCACCAGATTCTTCTGTTATCCCCTTGTATTTCTCTATTTTGTCTATAAGAATAGCTTACACATGCCATTCCACTTGATTTGTGCAAAACCTTCACGTATCAGGTATTTTTGTTCCTGTTTTACAGTTAGGGAAACCAAACCTTAGTTGGATGAAGTAGTTTCCCCACAATTACTCTGTTTGTTAAAAGCAGAAGCAGGATTGGCACCCAAATTTTCACGTCCCTCTACTCTACTGTGGCCCCACCCATTGTGTATTACCTTGATGAAATGCAAAGACGGTATTTTTACCTCATTTTCCTGAACTGCCGGGAGAGCACTTTTGACCACAAGGAGCCAAATATCATAATAGAAATGCACTCTCTTCCTTCTTCCCTCAGAGAACCACAGGTGAGAGAGCGGCTACCTCCTTCTTCTTGGAGGATAGGACTCACAGCCTTACCTTCCCATTGACCCCTCTTAGAAACAGATACAAAAATAGTATTTAAAAAAAGAAGATCATTTTCTGGACTATCTGGGCAATGGAACAGTGTTTGGGTCCTGAGAGCCAGGAATTGGACCCAGAGAAAACAGCTTTTAAGAAGCTGGTAGAAAGCTGGTTACCTAAACTCTTGATAATAAAGTCACACACACACACACACACACACACTCACACACTCTAGAAACCAGAGTTAGAAAGTCTGGCTTTTTCCTTCTCTCCCTCTGGGACATGCTAAGAGGACTTCATATTTCAGAATAAATACAGACTGTTGTAAAGTGAAAAGAAAAGAAAAAGAACATAGCGATGCAGGGAACCACCCTGCTGTTCATACACAACTGGTGTCAAGCCTGTTTGCAGGCGAAGGGTATTGGCAGCAGCCAAGGTGGGGTGAGTCGTACACTCAGGACGTATCGACTGCTGTGTTTCTCTCTCACTGACAGACTGATCTTTGGTAGATTCCTTAATCTTCCAGGAAGAGCCTTTTAACTATTAAAAGGGAATGAAAACAAGGCACCCTTGTTTTCATGGGATGTTTATGATTCTCAGATATAATAACAGATGGTTTGCAATGTACTAACAATATGTGCAATTTAAATAACAACAGGGACATCAAGGTACCCTCTTGTTCATAAAGAAAGTCAAGGTCAGTGCGTGAAACAAAGATACTGAGTGGGAAAGGTTGCCTTGTTGCTTCCCAAGCAAATGTTATACCCATTGTCTACATAAATAGAAGTCTTCACTCCATGAGGAAGTTCATTCAGTATCTTTCTTCCAAAGCAAAGTCACTTAAGATAAATGAACTCACCAATGCAATTGATTGAGGTAAACCCCAACACACTAATTTAGTCTTTCTGGAATGCTAATATAGTACAGTGAAGAATTAGGGAATTAGCTGAAACTTTTATCTTTTTTTCTGAAAAGGAACTGCACAACTCAAAATTAATTGCTAAGGGAAATGGTTTTACATTATTTCCCATAAACCTACCATGGGGATTGAAGGACTGTGGGTAGTGGGGAGCCACAGACACGGAATCTATGTCCTAGAGCACTCTAACACAGAGCATAATTTTCAGCAACTCCCAAGTGACTTTTTCTGACATCCATTCCATGTGAAACAATGGAAACCTATTTCCATGCTTATTTGTATTTCCCAGGAGCCCTTAAATGCCATCGTAAAGATTAAAGGGCTAGATCCTTCTTATTCCCTCTTAAGATTATTCATAATTTTCTAAAATCATCTTTTTGAGCAATGCAGCCCAAAGAGGAATTTTAGGGTTTATTTGTCTATTCATTTGTTCATTCATTCATTCAACAAATATTTATCAAGTGCCTCCTGCATGCCATGTTCTCCGCGAGGAACTAATAGGCATAAAAAATGAAGAAGATTAAGTCCTCATCCTCAAGGAGCTACTAATTTAATAGGGGAGTCAGACATGTACACAGATAACTATAATACAAGGAAGACTATAATAAATGCTTTTAAAAGGTTCAGACAAAATCCTGTGGAAGGTTCATATCTAGTCAGAAAAAGGAGAGAAAATGTCATAGAGATGGTATCATTTGACTGCAGGGATTGAATAGGATAGGATCTCAACAGATTCTATTGGGGGAAGTGTCAGTTCAGACGCAGGAAATGGCATAAATAAAAGCAATCCATGTTCCAAGAACAGCAAGTAGACCAGTTGGGCCAGAACATGGATGAATACAGGCAAGTGTAGAGAGAAGAGAAGAGCAGTTCAGGATACATGGTGGAGGATCTTAAACAGTGGGACAAGAATTACAATTTAGTTTCTTGGGCACTGAAACTTGAAAGTTCTTGAGCAGGAACGTGACGTAAGCACTTTGTTTTTGGAAGACATATCTGGTTGTAGTATGTGGAAGGGGTGCAGAAGGGTCAGACAAGAGTCTGGAAGACCAGTTTAAGAGCTACTGAAGTGATTCTGGGGAGAATTGATGAGAACTTGAATTGCAGTGATGACAGTAGAAATACAAAGGCGAGGTGGACAGTTGAGCTTCATAAACTCTACAGAGGCAGACTTGATGGGATTTGGCAATAGATTGAATGGAGGCAGAGAGAGGCACACGACTAGGTAACTGGCAAAATGATGAGGCTCTTAAGAGAAACTGGGTGCATGCACTTGCGCATTTACACTGAAGAGTTTGGGCAGGGGTGGTGGCAGGATTAGTAGTAATCTTTTGAAAAGGCAAATCAGATCTCATTGCTGCCCTGCTTAATATCGAAATGGCTTTCCACTGCATTTAGAATAAAATCCAAACCCCTTACTGTGGCCTAGTGTAAGCCCTACGTGATCTGGCCCCTGCTTTTCTCTGACCTCATGTCTGAACACTCCTCTGCTTCAGCTTCAGCCACACTTGTCTTCTTTCAGGTCCTCAAACGCACTGAGTTCTTTCTGCCGCAGGGTCTTTGCATTTGCTGTACCCTCTGCCTAGAACACTGTACCCCCAGATCTTCACATGGCTGGCCCCATCTTGTCCTTCAGGTCTCGGCTTAAATGCTACCTCTACAGAGAGGATTCCCTAGCCAATCAGTTATCGTGCCCTTGGTCCACAGCCACTCTTTGTCACATCATCCTGCTTTTGATTCTTCACAGCACTTACCAAAATCTGAAATGATCTTATTTGTTTATTTTGTTTGTGTCAGTTCCTCTGCACCAGAAGCAAGCTCCAAGAGTGTGCCTTGGTCATTGCCGTGCCCTGGTTAGTAGAACAGAGCCTAGCATATACGAGGTGCTTCATAAGTAGTTAGCGAATGGATGAATGAATGGGCTTTCTTTAGGAAATATTGGCTTTTCATGCAGGTATAAAATTCAACGAGGCGTGGGCAACAGGGACCTGGATATGTGGGATTAGAACTCAGGAGAAGGCTAGGCTTGGCACCTGCTTACAGGAGATGGAAAGTCAGGAGAAACTATGACAATTCATGGGCCTTTCTGAGCAAAGGCATCACTTCACTGCTTCTGCCTCAGTCACCAATCCTATCAATGACTGTTTTAAAACCTGCTGTACCCATCCAACTTAACCTTCTGTGTCAGGTGAGTATGCTTTGTTCTCCAAAGATCATCTACTTGGTAGACTTTAGCAAAAATGCTACCTCATCTGAAGTCATTTTTGGAATGCCTTTCCACTGCATTTAGAATAAAATTCAGTGCATTTAGAATTGCCTGTAGCATCTGCAGCACTTTAATAATAATGTAAAATATTAACAACTATTGTTCACTACACACTGTGCCAGGCATTGTGCTAAGTGTTTTCACACATTATCTCATTTAATACACCCCATAACCCTAATAAGTAGGTAAAATGATTCTCTAATGTTGCAGTTGAGGAAACTGAGACTCAGAAATGTTAAATCCTTTGAACACTGTCAGGTCTGAGGTTCAAATTCAGTTCTGATGACTCCAAAGCCTGCCTGTTAACCACTTTGCAGCATCCTAGGCAAAGTGGGGGATGCGGAAAGGAACTTTCACTTCCTTTGAACGTGGATGTGACTTTTGGGAACAGCCAGAAGCTATAGATTGGAATCCCAGGTGTGCCACTTACCAGGTGTGTGATCTCAGACTAGTAACTTTTCTCAGCAATAAAATGGTGCTGAGAATGCCCTCTCGTTGGATTGTTCTGTCAACTACAATCTGTAAAACACCCAGCACATTGTGGGAAATTAATTTTTCACTGATTTCCGTTTCTCATAAGTGACACAACTAACTCTTGATTCATTCAGGGTTTGATCATCTACCTGGTGGAGTACTGAGTGCCTTGCATTTCCTCATCTTTCTTATTTTATTTTATTATATTTACAAGTATTTTATAATTTGTTATCATTTCCATGTTGAAGTTAGGCAAGGGGAGGTATTAGAGGTTGTACTGTCTCCGAAAGGAACTGGAAAAATAAAGTCTGAAGTGATTGGCTCAAATTACTGCTTTATTACTGTTTGAAGTCTGTGGCCTTGGGCAAACATCCGGGTCTCAATTTCCTCCTCATTTGTAGAATGAGAAAATATTACTTGTCTTCGACATCACAGAGTTGGTTTGAGGATCAAACTGTAGCCATGAAAGACCTCTGGAGAATATAAAGTTGCATACAACTGTAAGGTACTATTATCACTGCCTGCATTGCAAAATGAGAGTCCATCCCTCTTTTTAGAAGGTGTAAACAATAATTGTGCTCTATTTGTAAATCGTCTAAATTAAACCCATGCCCTCTTTATTCTTCCATTGAAACAGTTTTCAAACCACTCTCTTGTTCTTTTATCTTTCTACCTGAAGTCTGGCTTAAATAAGGTTGATATCTGCCCTGCCCAATATGATAACCACTATCCACATGTGGCCTTTTAAAGGTAAATTAATTAAAATTAAATAAAGTTTAAAATTCAGTTCTTCAGTCACACTAGGCTCATTTCAAGTACTCAGTAGCCACATATAGCTAATGGCTACCATTTTGGACAGGGCAAACAGAGAACATTTCTATCTTTGCCGAAAGTTCTAATGGGCAAACACTGTTCTTGATTTTCTTGAATTACATTTGTCCATGTTTTCTCCCACCCCTTTAGCCATGATAAAACCAAGCTCATGGGATTTTTTTTTTGTTTGTTTGTTTGTTATTTTAGATTTTTGTTGTTGTTGTTTTGTTTTTTGAGACAAGGTTTCAATCTGTCACCCAGGCTGGAGTGCTGTGGTGTGATCATAGATCATAACTTGCTGCAGCCTTGAACTCCTGGGCTTCAGTGATCCTCCGCCTCAGCCTCCCAAGTCGCTAGGATTACAGGTGTGAGCCACCGCACCCAGCTTGTTATTTTTTAGTTGATAACCCAATGTACTTGCCAATGACTAAATCATGGACTATTAAGAGTTGAAGGGATGTTAGCCATCATCTATTCCAACCTCCTAATTTTATACATGAGAAAATTCAAGCCTAAAGAGGTGAAATCACTTGCTCAAGCCCATACAACTGTTCAATGGATTTCTACTGCTATTTTCACAGTGTAACTATAAATACGTGAGTACTAGAGTAGGCTTATATTCTTTTTGGAAGACTGCTAGTACCATCCATCTCAGAAGAAAATATACCTGAGACAGAATTTACAAATTGCTTGCTATTGTCAGTGGGCATTCCTTCTGCCCGGCCAAGTGCCGCTGGTGAGTCCTCACTAGGTCACAGTGAAGACGTGAGGAAAGTTGGATAGCACACCTTTCTACCACTATCTCTGTTAAATTACAAGTGCCCTAGAAAGTTGGCTGCTTTGGAAACTAGAGTATTCTGTGATTCAGAATTCCCCAGACTTAGTTCAAATCCCCTGGGATAGACCTTACTTCCTTTTTACACATTCATTTAAATCAATGAAATATTGCATCTGTAAGTAAACTGCTAGAGAATTTGGAATGGGGATGGTTGTCTCCCAGGATTACATGCAACACAGATGTAACGTGCTCTTGTTCATAGCTCTTGCTTGGCACATAGTAGGTACCTGGTAAACGTTTAATTCCCTTCCCTCTAGATCCAACCATTTCAGCTCCTATCCTCTCACCAGTGGCTAGCCCTTTTCTAGATAACCAACATAATACTTGCAATTCCCATCTTCTAGTCTGTAGAATCCCAAACCAGTTTCTTAAAACTCTTATCCCTTTGATTAATCTTCATTGAGAGCCCACAATCAAGGGCACAGTGCACTCACAGTTGTAAAGATATGGGAGGGGGTGTATATTTTAAAAATTTATCTTCGAGTGCGATGCGTACTGCCTGGGGAATGGACACGCTTGAAGTTCTGACTGGGGGGCATGGGGTGGGGAGAGGGGATGGGTGCACACCTACATGATGAGTGCGATGTGCACTGTCTAGGGAATGGACACAATTGAAGCTCAGACTCGGGGGGATGGGGAGGCATGGGCAATATATATAGCCTGAACTTTTGTACCCCCAAAATGAGCTGAAAAACAAAAAAAAAATTATCTTCAAGACATTTAGCATCAAGACAAAGGATCTGGTTGGCATAAAAACATTTCTTAAGATAGCAGGGCACAACAGTTGAATAGGAGTATGCCAGAAACTTCACTGTGTGGTCGCTCTATCCCTCCAATATATGTTGGTATGTGTCAGGTGAAATGATGTTGGGGCCTTACTGGGAAAGAGGTTAGAACAAAATATATGTGTAGGCAGGGGTGGCTGTAGGGTTTGGGTCTGACGCTTATTCAATTTGGGGGACCCTCCTGAAAAAAGAATATTCAAAATTACTTAGGTGCAAGGCCTTCAAAGGAGACTATGAAAGTGATGTGCCCTAAAGCTAAGGTTTCATTGGCTTTTTGGCTTTTATGTATAGGCCAAACTGCGAGTGTTTCTTATGTTTAAGATACCCCATATTTATTTAGGACGAAGGGAATGCTAAGAGGAAGCTAATCATAGCAGGATTCTGGATATGTGAGTTATTACACCAAGCACCTTTTATTAACTAATCTCATATAGAAGCTGGGGGGGGAAAAGGGTTAAATTGGGCCCTGTGGGAAATAGAGTCTGAGTAGTCAGGAAGCCTAAGAGGAGGACAAGAACCTCTTCCAGTGTGCAGTAGGGACATCACTCCAGTACTGATATTATCTGTTTGCAGTTTTATTTTTCTTAATGAAGGGATATTGTATTCTTTTATTCCTTTCTTGTTTTTTAAAAAAAATCCAATCCTTTCCCAACCCTCCCTCTCCTGACATATATGCACATACAATTCCAACAAGTGGACTTTAAAAAACCCATTGGCTTTGGTAATGACTTCTTGTAAGGATGAATTCATAGATTGTACAGAATTAGGGAAATCAAGTGAAGTTTTTCAGAAGAGAGTTTTGGTTTTTTTAATCTCCTTAATAGAGATTATTGATACTATTGCAATAGTAATATCATCAGTAAGTTTAGGAAGAGAATTCTGCTCTGGCTTGCTTTTCACAATCATAGATAAATTATTTCCAAAATATCCTATTTGAGTTGACATTTCATACATACCTGGTATATGCCTAAGGGAAATTTAGGAGGAAAAGACAAAATGGAACCCATTCATTTTTTTAATTTTATTTTTTATTTTTAATTATTATGGGTACATAATAGTTGTCTATCTTTATAGGGTACAGGTGATGTTTTGATACAGGCATACAATGTGAATTAATCAAATCAGGGTAACTGGGGCATCCATCACCTTAGGCATTTAACACTTGTGTTAGGAACGTTCCTAAAATGACTTCTAGTTATTTTAAAGTATACCTTATTGTTGATTATAGTTACTTTGTTGTGCTATCAAATATTGTTCATTCTCTCTAACTATCTGACTATATTTTTCACCCATTAATCATCCCCACTTTATCGCCCCCTCCCCACTACCCTTCCAAGCCTCTGGTAACTGTCATTCCACTGTCTCCATGATATCAATTATTTTTAATATTTTGCTCCCACATATGAGTGAGAACATGTGAGATTTGTCTTTCTGTGCTTGGCTTATTTCACTTACCGTAATATTCTCCAATTCATCCATGTTGTTGCAAATGGCAGGATTTTATTCTCTTTTTGTGGCTATGTAATATTCCATTGTGTATATGTACCACAATTTCTTTATCTATTCATCCTTTATAGACACTTACGTTGATTCCATATCTTGGCTATGTGAATAATGCTGCAATAAACATGGGAGTGCAGATATCTTTTCGATATACTGAATTCCCATCGTTTGGATATATACCCAGCAGTGGGATTGCTGGGTCATCTGGTGGTTCTATTTTCAGTTTTGTCAGGAACCATCATACTGTTCTCCATAGTGGTTGCACTAATTTACATCCGCACCAGCAGGGTACAAGTTTTCCCTTTCTCACCTCGCCAGCATTTGTTATTGCCTGTCTTTTTGATAAAAACTGTTTTAACTGGGGTGAGGTGATACCTCGTAATTTTGATTTTCATTTCTCTGATGACTAGTGATGTTCAGCATTTTTTCATATACCTGTTGGCCATTTGTGTGTCTTCTTTTGAGAAATGTCTACTCAGATCCTTTTCCCATTTTTTAATTGTATTATTTGATTTTTTCTATCAAGTTGTTTGATCTCCTTAAATATTCTAGTTATTAATCTCTTGTAGTTTGCAAATATTTTCTCCCATTCTGTGGGTTGTCTCTTCACTTTGTTGATTGTTTCTTTTGCTGCACAGAAGCTTTTTAGCTTGATGTGATCCGATTTGTCCAATTTCGCTTTGGTTACCTGTGCTTTGGGGGTGTTACTCAAGAAATCCTTGCCCAGATCAATGTCCTGAAGCATTTCCCCAATGTTTTCTTTTAGTAGTTTCATAGTTTCAGGTCTTAGATTTAAGTCTTTAATCCATTTTGATTTGAGTTTTGTATATGATGAGAGATAAGGGTCTAGTTTCATTCTTTTGCATATGGATATCCAGTTTTCCCCGCACCATTTATTGAAGAGACTGTCCTTTCCCCACTGTATATTCTTGGCACCTTTATTGAAGATAAGTTCACTAAAGATGTGTGGATTTATTTCTTGGTTCTCTATTCTGTGGAACCCATTTATTTATTTTTGATTCAGCAAAAGCAAGGAGAAATATAAAAGATATGCTCAACAATTAATGGCACAAAAATCAATACTCTTTAAAATATAACATTTCGCAGGTAACTGACCCTCAATAGGAGTAATGCCTGACTCTGTTGAAGGAAAATATGTAGGGAAATAACGAGACCATGCAACGTGAAAGCAAATAGTGTCCCTGCACAGTGAAGCTTAAATCCGTTCTTGTCCTAGGAACCCTCCCCCACCTTCCAATCTCAGGAACCAATCTATCCCTCCTTCTAATGAGGAGACCCCCTTATCTACTTCCAGGGTGGCATTGCTAGTGACCCAGCAGGTCTGACTGCCTTTCTGCTCAAGTTTTATATTCCATTGCAGCTCCAACAATTCAGACTTTCAAATTGCATGCCATACCTCTGCAACTCACATGCACGCACAAACATTAGCAAACCTCATACAACAGCACTCTATCTGTGACAAAGCATGCTACCTCCTTTCTTATGGAAGCCCTTGCATATCAAGTATCTCTGTAATCAATGCCTCATCTTTTTAGAAACGTCCAGGATACTCTCTTATTCTCAGGAAGGCCCTAGTCTTGTTACTTCTCCCAATAGGGTTCTGTCATAGGACTGAAGTACTTTAGGGTGAAGCACTGTGGTCAAATCATTTCCTAAGACATGTAGTTCCACAGCCTTGAGGGGCTTTAAAACCTCACAGAGCAAATCCTTCCTAACAAATGCCCTGTTGACTGATAAAACCTAGAATGTTTCACTTCATGGAATCCCAAAGTTTCTGAGTTAGAAGGAATCACAATGTACCATTTGGTCCAACTTCTACTTGAATGCTTAAATCCCTCCTATCATTAAAGTTCATACTTGGGCAATGCCTAAATACAAAAGTTGCTAGAAGAAAAAGCAAAAAGAAACCAGTTTCTTAATTTCACTTGGATCTAGACAGAACAAGAATTAATAGCCCATGATTTCTGTACACCTACCTGGGTGGAATCTTTTGCTCTTTTTCAAATATAGGAAGGGATTAATTGAAATAGAAGGGCTTATTCAAGAGGACTATTAGCAATCTCCTTCTCTTACCTGCTTCCTTCTGTCCCCACAGATATTCCTAAAGACATAGTGAGTGAAATAACAAGATGTGAGGATATTTTGGAAGAATGGCCAGATTCTGTCTAGGCCCAGATCATTGGGCATTCTAGGAGAAGGTGCATTTCTTTAAGTGCATCATTGTATACATTCTTACATTTTTCCCATGACTTTCTTTTGTCTATCCTATTTCTCCTACTATTCTTATTCATTCATTCATTTCCTGAGTACCTACCACTGTGCTAGATATCATAAGATAAATTTCTTCCTTTCAGGGAGCATACTGCGTAGTATAGTGATGAATAAATAGTCCTATATAAAGCAACAAAAATTATTAATGGAAGCCTAGAGGAAGGAGGTTCTAACCAACAGGTAGCTGGGGGAAGCAAGAGAGGGAGAAAAGTGTTAAACTGAGCTTTAGCAGAGTCTTCTGGGTGAACAAATGGGCACAGGAGGCAAGTAAAGGAAGCACACCCAGTAAGAGAGAACAGAATGTGTAAGGTCATGGAGCTATCAAAGAACTAAAGGCCTTTTTAGTAAATAACTGTTTTCTTGAAAATAATTCTTTTTGGAGAGAGTAGGAGGAAATGAGCAAGGAGCCAGGAAGAGGAAGGGTCTACCCCATGATAAGGAATTTAAACTGTATCCTGTAAGGTCATCCTGACCATACTTTGGAATAGAGCAAGACTGAAGACAGAGATATCAACTAGCAGTGTGTCAAGGTGAAAGGTGGAGAGGACCTGTGGCAGTGAAAAAAAGGAGGAGGAGACATGTTTAAAACACTTGGGAGGGCCGGGCGTGGTGACTCACACCTGTAATCCTAGTACTCTGGGAGGCCGAGGCGGATGGATTGTTTGAGCTCAGGAGTTCGAGACCAGCCTGAGCAGGAGTGAGACCCTGTCTCTACTAAAAATAGAAAGAAATTAGCTGGACAACTAAAAACATATAGAAAAAATTAGCCAGGCATTATGGCACATGCCTATTGTCCCAGCTACTCGGGAGGCTGAGGCAGAAGGATCACTTGAACCCAGGAGTTTGAGGTTGCTGTGAGCTAGGCTGATGCCACAGCACTCTAGCCCAGGCAACAGAGTGAGACTCTGTCTCAAAAAAAAAAAACAAAAAAACAACACTTGGGAGGTAGACTCTGCAAGACAGTGTGAGAGTGAGGGAGTGGAAAGAGTCTAAGTCATGACTCAGGTTTCTGGCTTAGGCACCTGGATATTAAAGAGGCCATTTTCTGAAGGAAAAAGGAGTTAAATAAGAAGGATCAGGCAAATGAGAAGATTAGTTTTTATGTTGAATCTGAAGACTCTATGGGACATCCTGATGGTGATGCCTAACAGAGCTTATAGTTGGAAAAATCCAGCTAGAATTCCAGTTAGTTGCATCAGACCTTTATTGCTTACTTTCTGTATGTCAAATATTATGTTCAACAGGATGTCTGGGCTAGAGATATTGGTTTGAGAGCCATCTGTTTGTTAGCAGCCATTGAAACTCACCTAGAAAGAGCACGTTGAATAAAAAGAGGAAGTGTTGGGATGGAACTCTGGGATCCCAGATATTTCATGAAAAGGTAGAAGAAAAAGCTGAGAAAAAGTAAGAAGTGAGAAGAGTTGAAAGATAGTGTCACAGAAGCCATGTTAGGGAGAGAACTTCAGGAGGCATTAGAGGACTCAACAGTGCAAATCCTGCAAAGAAGTCAGGTAACATGTAGACCGGAAAGTGCCTTTTGGATTTGACGTTTTGAAGCCATTTGTGACCTTGGTGAAAGCAGTTTCTATAAAGGAGGGTGGGTGGAAGCTTTGCAGTATCATCTTAGGAGCAGGAATCATGTTTCCTCATTCTTATTAATATATGTTTATACTCTCTACCTTTTGCTCCTGTTCCTCATCCTAGTCCTTTGCCCCCCGCCCCACAACATTGTTGACTGATTTTGCAATCACTGTTCCCTTTATTTTCCCTAGGATTTCCCACAGCTTCAACAACTATTTCAAAAGTATTTCTTTTTTACTTCTCTCCTGAGTTTCAGACACACTTTTCGGTTACTCATGGACACCTCCACCCTGATCTTTCATGGGCACCTTGAGCAAAACAAAACACATTCACTTTCATCCAAAAAGCCTGAATCTTCTGTATGCCCTTTCCTAGTTAAATAATATCTAACCTTTCATCCAGTCCCCTAAGGTAGAAACCTTGGACTCATCAAATTATTTCTCCTTCTTAATCTCTACGTAGAAATATTCCTGCAGATCATTTGGCTTTACCTTAAAAATGTCTCAAAACTTAGCATTTTCTTTCTTCATCTAACACTGTGTACATACTTCTTTTAGACTTATTTCATTTCATCATAACTTTGCATATGTGCATGTCTTCTCTAAATCCTGAGATCCTTGAGAATAAGGTTGTTGCCTTATTTAATCTTATAACCGTGTGTCTAGTACAATGCCTAGCACCAGGCAGGTGCTCAACACATATTTGTTGAATGAATGAATGAATGAATGAGCCAGACTTCTTGATAGCTGACATTTGCTTTACCATCTAGAAGATTATGGAACCATTTCTCCACCTGTGGTTCCACTATTTCTGCCCTCTGATTTGCCTGCCAACCCAGCTCCTTCATCTAGTTGGATGACATCTGACCTTTGCCTAAAGAAAATGAGATGCATTAAACCAACTAGTTAGGATTTTTCCCCTCCTTAACCCTCCCACAGAGGAAAACACTTCTCAGATACAAAGAGTGACAGGTAACCTAGTCTGCAGGGGTGAAGCTAGGAGGTAATTAGGAGAGATCAATTACTCCTTCTTGCAGGGATACTATCTTCTCAAGGCCTACCCTAATGTAACTCAGAATGGGAGCCTCATAAGTGCCAGCTGAACAAGTAAATCAATGAATGAGCAAAAGCCCCAATGTGGAGGACAACCGTGAATTAGATCCCTAGCTTCAAAGAAGAACCACTTTCAAACCACCAGGGAAGACTAGCTTTAAAGACTTTTCAGGGCTGGAAACAGTGGCTCATGCCTGTAATCCTAGCACTGTGGGAGGCTGAGGGGGGAGAATCACTTGAGGTCAGGAGTTTAAAACCAGCCTGAGGAAGAGTGAGACCCTGTCTCTACCAAAAATAGAAAAATTAGCTGGGTGTTGTGGTGCATGCCTGTAGTCCCAGCTACTTGGGAGGCTAGGGCAGGAGGATCACTTGATCCCAGGAGTTTGAGGTTGCAGTGAGCTATGATGATGCCACTGCACTCTAGCCCAGTGACAGAGTGACACTGTCTCACAAAAAAAAAAAAAAAAAAAATTAGGAAGACCAATTTTAAAGTTTGGCCTTTAGGTGAGGTTCTTACTAGGAAGATTCTAGCCCTTCAGCCCCCAAAATGTGTAGTCATATGTATTTTTTTTAAAAAATAACATTGGATGATATTTTCAGGGATGACCATATTCCTTTAAGGGGACTGACTGGACATACACAGTCCTAAAGAAATCAACCCCATTTGTGGATAATTCTGTCCAAATGGGGGAAAAGAATAAACAGGACATAGGCTCCCTAAATCCTCTGCCTCAGGTGACTTCCTAGCACCTCTGTCCTTTGTAGAAGTCAGTCTTAGATTGCTGAGAGTCCCATATTCACTGGGGGATTTCTCTGATGCCATTAAATGGAATTGCTTTTTGGCAACTTTATGGACTTTTTTCCCCCTATAGCAATGGATGTAAAGCACTTTTGTGTTTCCTTTGCCTCAGATTAGGAAAGCTGGTGCGTTTTCTCAGGCAGGAATCCCACCATCCTTTCTTCAAAGGGGCATAGTTGTATGGACTTGGGCACAGCATGTAAACTTTTTGGGCCATGACTTTTTCATCTGTTAAGTGGAGGAGTTGGTTGACTTATCCAAATTCTCCCTTAGACATGCTCTGCTGTGGTTTGGGGGTTCAGACTATTTCTCTCAACACCCTAGTCACTGAGGCTCTCATCTCTCTGTCTGGCGTATCTTAGCAGCACAGGAAGTTGAGGATCTCAGCTGTATTAAGGAAATAAAAGTGATATATTAAAACTCTTTATACAAAAGACAAAATGAGAATCAGGAGAATTGCATGATGAATCCCCTTATAAAAGGTTTCTTAATTTTGCCAAAGCATTTATTTATTCACTTTTTCATCCTCTTAAATTAATTACCTATTATGTTTTAAGACCTGTTCTAAGAGGCCATTTCCTGCCCTCTTTTAGGATTTCTTAAAAGTGTGCTCTGCTAATATGTCAAACTGGGGTTTCCTGTGACCAAGGGCCTTTCCCTAAGTCCCTCACTTGCCAGGGCTGCTCATGCTCTTGGGAATGGTAAGGAACCAACCAATCCTGTGGCCAGTAGAAAATGAGGAAGGAATCGTTGGCTCCATTGGTCTTCATCCGTATAAATCCACCCCCAAAGTAAGGTATGGAGGCCAGGATGACCATAAGCGTGTTATCCACTGCCCAGGTCTAAGGCTCTTGAGCCATCCTGCTAGACAAGCAGCCAGAACCAATCTTTTGGTTATCAGGGTACCTGTGTGCATCTCCCATCCACTAGGCTATATACCTTGGGAGCCATTAGGTGTCCCTGAGGACATAATGGGTCACAAACATTCCTAGGCCCGTCCCATCATAATTAGAGACAATCAGTGGTCAAGATGTAATAAATCACTATTATATGACATTTGCAATGTGCAATTGGTTGTGGCATTTGTTTTTTGGTTCTTACAACTCTGAGGTAGATAGGATTGCTCTTATTATCCCCATTTTATATAGAAAGAAAGTGAGGCTGCCTGGTCATAGACTTGAGTCTTCTGCTTCCAAATCCTTCCTTCCTTTTCCCTGAGCTTTCTGCCCAACCATCACTGATGTTTCCACCTTGCAGGTGAGCGACCCATCTGACACCACCACTGGGCAATATATTTCAGACAGAGACAAGGGTGGTTCAGTGTTTTGCAATCTCCAAAGAGTTAGCTGCAGACAGAGACCCTCCTTTGCAATGAAGCAAAGCTCCTAGGTTGGGAGGAACTTAGAAATCCAGGCATTTGGGGTAGAGTTTACCACCACCCCTCCCCAGGTTATGTGGAGGACCCTGAGTTCTTCTTCAAGAGGTGAAAAAGCATCCTTTCCCCTGCATCCCATCTTCCTACACAGTCTCCAGGGTGATGGAAATCAGAGACATGAACACGGTGTGCCTATAGGCAGCCTTCAGACATAAGAGTTAAAGAAAAGCCCAAACTACTAAAGGTTGCCTTCTGAGGAGATAACACAGGAAGCGGAGGGAAGATGCAACTTCCCAGACTTCCACATGTCTGAAGTGGTATACGTGTTTCCTTGGTTTTGCCCCAAACTCCTGCACTGGGACCCAGAACTCTATCATTTTCTCTATTTGTTTGTTCCACATATATTTACTGAGCATCTCCTATATGCCATGCTGTGTTCTGGGTATAGGAGATAAAACACCTTACAAAACAACTGTGTCCTCCTAGACTTTACATTCTAGTGGGGTATATAAGATTAGGGGCCAGATTTAGAGCAATCTCCTTTGCAGAGAAAGCCTAGTGACCAATGTGTTTCCATCCCAGCATCAATAGAAATCACTTCAAGGACAAGAGGCAGCCCCGGTGGTAGAGGAAACTCTTGACCTGAGGTGACTATAGGTGGCCCACTCACCTATGGTCACCTTAACATCTCTTTAGAAGGAAAAGTTCACAGGTTGAAAATTTCAATCCTCTGTAATATTTAAGAACAGAAGCTGGGGCTTTGTTTATTGGTTTTGGTTTCCGCCGATGGAACAATCCAGCAAAGAATATGTATGTGCGTTTGTGTGTGTGCATGTGTGTGTATGTGTATGTGTGTATGTGCCTGTGTTTGTGTACCCAGGTATTTTTGGAGTGTCTTATTAGATTAATTTGTCAGGGTGTTTGTGTTGCGGGGAGTATCTTACTCTCCATGGGATGGAGCTTGTATTAGACACACAAGGCAGACTTCACAGTAAATGAATTTTGCTGGCTGCGAATACAGCTGAGAGGCTCACCCTATAAGACAGAACCAGAGGCTCAGAGGCAGAAGGGACTTTGGAGATGTTATTTCCAGTTCCTTCAGGTACAAATGGTTTGGGGGAGGGGTTGGTATTCAGTGTGACAGTGATTAAGAAGTTAGGCTTTGGAGTGATACTTGGGTTCAATTCCTGACCTGTCATTGAATAGAGGTAAGGATTTGTTTTTTTCTTGTTTTGTTTTGAAATTATTAATTGTTGAGGTCTCAATTTCCTTCTCTCTAAAACGAGGAGTATTGCTGTACAGGTTAAGTCAGAAAATCCATGTAATACATTCAACACCGTGCCTGGCTCATTATATGCAGTGAATGTCGTCATTTTTCAGGAAGGAGGAGTGACTTCCTCAAGTCACAGGGCCGGTTAGAGATGCCCTGAAAGTGCTAGGTTCCCTAACTCCCTGTCCCGAGCTTCTCTCCACTCCCCTGCACTAGGGCAGAAGAGAGTAGCAGGACGGGTAAGACATGGAGCTTAGTTCAGGGGTAGGTATTACGGTGTCTTGAAGGAAAAGAAATCCTATTACTTATCGAAGGCTGCTGTGTGCCAAGTACTGTCTTGCCTTCTGCATGTGTTACCCGTTTCGCCCTCACAGAAATGCCACGAGGCATCATTGTTTTCCCTGCCCTAGAGATGGAAAACTGAGGCTTAGGTACAATAAGTCATTCACGCAAACCTAGGTCTGCCTGACAAGTCACCCCAACCCCGTGCCACACTCTATGCTGTGATGACGTGGTAAGAATGCTGACGTCTGTTAAATGTAACTGCAGAGCAAAAGCGACTTTGAGCAAGGCTGTGGGTGGGTTCCCTTTGCCACTGTCACCACTCTCAGTGGCTGCCCCTTCCTGAGACTGTGACTGTCATTTGTGGGAGAGCATAGTGTGATTGCGTGGATAGTGTTTTTACAGTATCCGTTTTGCTGTATAGGAGAATCTGTGTAGACAAATGAAGAGCCTACTGCCATTTAGGGCCAGAATTCCAGAGGAACAAACCATCTGTGCACCTTGATGTCAGGGGAAGGTGTTTTATTTCCAGTGTGAAATGCCAAATAGTCCAGGAATGATAAAATCACCCTAGTTTTTCTTATGAACTCCTAGAAGTCATCTTTGTTGGTATAAATGAGATCATTTAGCCTAATTAGTTCCAAGCTTAATTAGCAGTAATTATCCCAACATGGGAGTAATATCCGAGCAGGAAGTGCCGAGTCCTCGATTAGATAGATCTCTAATTGGTGTTACAATATTGTAATTAAAGCGTGTTTGTACGCCTCTGCCACAGCACGCGATTTGTTTCATGTCTGATTAAACAGGGAGACCCAGCAGCCTTTGAGGGGGCCAGAATTTTAGATCTGACTTATCTAACATGTTAACCCTGTGACAGAAAAGACTTGGAGACATGCCTTCGTGGTCAAGGTGAGCGTACAGCCCTGAGCCAAGAGCCAAAGGCATTTTTGCCAAGAGAATGTGCACTTGGTCTACTCACCGCTCTCACTCCCATGTAGCATGCGCAAGAAAACATAAGAATTTGGTTGAAGGGCCACTTTGTAAATTTTATACTTTTGAGGGCTGACTCATATACAACCCAGAGAAGACTATACAAGAACACATAACAATAGCTATCATTTACTGAGCATTTACTATGTGCTAGATGCTGTACTAAATGCTTTAAGTACCAAAACTTATCAAAACTCCAGAGAAATTCTCTGAGATAACTAGCATAATCCCCATTTTACAAATGAGGACCTGAAGAGGAAGGAACTGCTTCATCAGGCTAAGTCTGTGTTATCCCTCAGGTCTCATCCTAAACACCACTCCTCTACGAAGCTGCCTCTGACCCCTAGACCAGGTTAGCACCCCAACATAGTTCCTCCTAATTTTCCTTCACACACTTAATTATAATTTAATTGTCCATCTTCCCCACCAAACCATAAGTTCATTTATGCCTCGTTGACTGTGCCATGCTCAGTGTCCAGCACCAAGCGAAGTGACAGCAATGTAGCAGGCGTTTAGCCAATAGGAGCCAAATAACTTGTCAGAAGTCACCTAACTTATCAGTTTGCAGAGCTGGGATTCAAACCCAGCTCTGTGTGGTTCTGCAGTCTGTGTGTTTTCCATTACGTCATGCCTCCTTTCTTTAATGTTAAAAAATTCAAAGTTTTGGTCGGGCGCGGTGGCTCACGCCTGTAATCCTAGCACTCTGGGAGGCCGAGGTGGGCGGATCGTTTGAGCTCAGGAGTTCGAGACCAGCCTGAGCAAGAGCGAGACCCCATCTCTACTAAAAATAGAAAGAAATTATATGGACAGCTAAAAATATATATAGAAAAAATTAGCCGGGCATGGTGGCGCATGCCTGTAGTCCCAGCTACTCGGGAGGCTGAGACAGGAGGATCGCTTGAGCTCAGGAGTTTGAGGTTGCTGTGAGCTAGGCTGACGCCACGGCACTCACTCTAGCCTGGGCAACAAAGTGAGACTCTGTCTCAAAAAAAAAAAAAAAAAAAAAAAATTCAAAGTTTCCAGGTACTACAATATTAATAAATATGTTCTTGAAGAGGGATGGGGAAATAGAGGTTTGCTTTCCTCTCATTTCAAAATACTATCTTAAAATTTTTACAATAAATCCCTTAACCATTCACTGTATTTATCTACTTAATGTTTCAACCTTATGTTACAACTTAGAGATTTTTGCCAATAATCAAGTAACTGGTAATTGAATTTAATAAACCCAGGAAAAGAATTGGAGTAAACCAGACAGAATTTATGTGCATTTACACATCACTGGTCTCTGCAATTGTTTTTAAATGTACCTAACACTCTCAGAATCTGTATTTCAGTGATTCCCAGCTGTGGTTTTGCACACCTCAAGAATGTCCAGTTATTTTGAAGTGACACAAAATTCTCAGGATTTTTTTTTTCAAATTAACTTTGCTGAATATTTGAAAGAAAACATGCCACATGATACATTGTGGGAAAATAAGAGGCAGGCTAGATCAGAATGGAGCCAACGCCTTTGAAAGTTTTGCAATCATTGCTGTTTAATCTTTTTTTTTTTTTTTTTCCTGAGACAGGGTCTCACTTTGTCTCCCTGGCTAGAGTGCTGTGGTGTGATCATAGCTCACTGCAACCTCAAACTTCTGGACACTCCTACCTTAGCCTCCCAAGTAGCTAGGACTACAAGCACGTGGACCACCAAGCCCAGCTAGCTTTTTTTTTTATTATTATTTTGAGTAGAGACAGGGTCTCAATTTTGCTCAGGCTGATCTTAAACTCCTGAGCCCAAGTGATCCTCCTCCCAGAGTGCTAGGATTACAGGCGTGAGCCACAGCGTCTGGCCTGCTGTTTAATCTTGGTCACTGCTGAAACATATTCAGAGATTAACAAGCTCAACAAGAATTTTTGCTTATTCATTAAAAAAAAATTTTAAATGTATTTTTTAAATGAGTAGATGATACTTGAACAAAATATAAAATTCACAAAAACGTCTAAGTGAAAAAGCCCCTTCCACCTTTCCTCCATCCCCCAGCCACTCCAGAAATAACCAGTTTTGCATATATCTTTCTGGAATATTCTATGCATATGCAAATGTATACATTTTAAAAGGTATTATTTCTTGATAAAGCACCATAGTACACACTGGATCATAAAGGTAAATTAGCTCACCTTCTAGGCTGGGCAAAGACAGGAAATGAGAAGCACAAATTCACCATGTAGAAAGCAAAAGCACAAAGCTTTGTAAATCTATTTTCTTACAAACTGTTACTAACCATTTTGGTGATATGTTGAAATTTGAAATATCGCACTAATGAAGCAGAAATGCTGCTTGACTTACGACAATAATGATATCAGCAAGTGTGGGTCCTGAATCTTCTTGGGTTCTCGGTTCTAACTCTTAGGATGATGTTTCTATGCAGCTATTTATCTCAAAAATCAGCAATAATGAGGCCAAGGTGATAGGTTCCAGCCACTGTTAGCAACTTAGGTTACTGCTGGGCTCTTGTTACTAGAGGAGCTAGGTGAGAAAGTGAAGATGAATTCATGCAAATCTACTACCATCAAAAGAAATGTCTATTTACATACCAGACATCATCATTATGTTATTTTGTGTAGACAGGGCTTGATGAATTACTTGGATGACTATTTTAGTGCAAAAAGATCCACAAAGCTTCCTGCAGTTATTATACTAAAATTTGAGATTGTTTTTGGCTTTTGAACAATCAGAAATGGTCTAACCATGATATTAAAATAATTGTATTGCATTTGGACAAGTAACAGATAAACTAAGTTAAAATTGTTGCAGTATGAGTATCTTATGCTACCTAAAGAGCACACTAGCCAAGATCATTATCAGCTTATTATAGTTTATATTTAGAATGTATTGAGCCCTGCATATGCAAGGCTCTGTAGAAAACTTGCTGGCCTGTGAACTGAGAGTCTAAAGTTATTTACCATCTCATTTTTGTTTATCAAAGATTTGCCTATAGTCTCTGTGGCTTTTCTTTTTGCCAAGGGCTTGCCTTGGATAGAGGTAGACTCTCACACTTCACTTATGACTGTGGAAGGCTCTCATGACTGAGTAGAATTTGATTCTCTTCCGGTATGTATTTTGCCAAACAAAGGGACTAATGTAGTGAAATATTCTGGAAGCATCACCTAGGACCACAGTAACATTTTGTCTTTATTTTAAATATTCTGTTCCATTGTGTCCATAAGTGCACTTGTATTTTGTGTCCCAATTTTTGGCTTAGAAGATGTAACCACTAGAGCTGGAACAAAGCATCTCTAGAGTTGGGCCCAATCCATTTCGCTTTCCTCAGGGGAAAGTAAGTTTTCGCTTTGTTTCTCTGGACCTTGATCTTTCCATTTATGATGATATGTTGAACCCATTGATCTCTAAGGCCCCTTTTGTCTTCGGCGTTCTCTGAGTCTACACATGAGCTTTAGAGCGGTACTTCTAAAGTTTTTCTGCCAGTGCCTTTGTGTGAGTGTACATGTTTAAATGTCTTCATGATATCAAGCTCTGAACGAATGTGGCTAGAATCACCATGACGAATCAACACATTATGTCTGCAAGGACAAACTCCAAATATTTTTGAACTATAAATTAGTTGATTATTTTCCCTTTTATCCAGTTTAAATTTAGAAAACCTTCCCCTCTGAAACCTTAATATAATTGGAGTTCTCCCTCTCAAGGTGTGTCCTCTCACAGGCTAGCTTGTTTGGCATCACAGGATTTCCCAGAGTCTGCGTTTCTCCTCCTTCTGTCCAACGACTGACTGTGCAACTGACTTCAGTCATTCCCCTTTCGCCATTACTAAATGTAGTTAGTGCTGCTATCTTTCAGGGCAGGAACCATGTGATGATCATCTTATTGGCTCCTCTCCTGCTGTCGGCTGCTTTGCATATACAGGTTGAGCATCCCTAATCCAAAAATCCAAAATGCTCCAAAATCCAAAAAGTTTTGAACAATGATATGATGCTACAAGTGGAAAATTCCACACCTGACCTCATATGACAGGTTGCAGTCAAAACACGGTTTCTTCAGGGTCCCCAAGGGAAAGATAATCATAGGCTATGTGTGCAAGGCGTATATGAAACAAACGAATGCTGTGTTTCCACTTGGATTTTATCGCCAAGATACCTCATTATGTATATGCAACTATCCCACAATCCAAAAAATTCTGAACTCTGAAACACTTCTGGTCCCAAGAATTTCACATAAGGGATACTTGTCTGTATTAGGCATTCAGAAAATAGTTGTTGAATGGAATAGAATTTCTGACAATTTCCTACCCATCACATCGTTCAGATTTTCCTCCAAAGAAACCTTTCCAGACTAACTAATTTCAATTTTATTCCTTTAACTTAGATTCTATAATACTTCTGAGCATATGGTTTGTATCATGTTAACTTGTGTAGTTATCTGTTCTTGTTATTCCCTCTGAGGTATAAATGAAGTCTAAGGGAAAAGTACCCAGATACGGAGTTGGGAAAGTTGGGTTTTTTGTCTGCTTATTAACTAGTTGAGTGACTAAGGATAGTCCATTCAACCTCCCTAGATTTCAATTTTTTTTTAATCTAAAAGATCAAAGGAAAGGTGAGGTTGGGATGGATCATATGATTCATTCCTAGGGTTCTTTCTAGCCTTAGAATTCTGATTTTAGGCATATTGGTTCCCTAACAAGATCATAAACTTCTCAAAGGCAGAGAAATTTCCTTTTTCTACTATAGGGAATAGATACACTGCTTGACATAGATGGTGCTTAATAAATTCTTCCTTAGAAATAACTACCATTCTACCCCTGCTAGCAAGAAAGTGAAGCTGGAGAGTGCCCCTCTTACAGCCCATGTCCTGACGGGGCTCTCAGAGCCACTCTGGGAAATGCTCTTCTGGACTTGGACGTCAGCAGCTGAGACTGGCACACTGTATTTGTCATGAATAGGGGTACACCTCAGAGCTTTGCCTTTTTAAGTAAATGTGTTTATGGTTTGTGCTGCTTTCCTCAGTAAGATCATTTCCTTGCAAGTAATGAGAGCTGTGTGTGATATGGTTGAAATCCTGTCCCTCGGCTGAGATGGAGAGCTCACGTGATGCTGAGTGGGGCCCATTATCCCAATGGCACTCCCAGGAATGCTAAGTCTGGCAAATATTAACTCAGGAACCACAGCAGCAGTTAGGAGACAGCAGTCTGCCCACCTTCCTGAACCTACCACTTTTGGGGTATTTTCTGATTTTCCTTTCCTTGGCTTGAGCACTACACTTATTTCCCCTTTCATTCATTCTTCCTCTTCTCTTAAAAAGCAAAAACAGAACATTTTACTTCCTCCATTTGTCTCTAACTGGAAACCCTGATATTCTCATTCATTTCAGAGCAGAAGGCTTTTCCTCTTTTGCCCAGGTGACATACAGTGTGTTTATTCATCCTTCCTGCCTCCATACCACTGGCCTGGGCATTGGAAGAATTCTGGAGTCTTCCAGGGGTCTCTGGGAACAGGCTGTCATGCAGGCAGCTATGGATAGAATAGAGGGGTTGTGAGAGCAGCTCAAAACCAAGCCTGTGTGCTGGAGAAGCTTTCCTTGCAGGAAGAGAAGCACATGATATTTTTCCATATGGCAGGGGAAGAAAGTGACAGATCTGATGAACGTATGCAAAGGAAAGACTTATAACTGAAAGGGAGGAGTTGTGGTTTAGATTAAAACCACAAAGGAAGTGAAGGACGTTACCACTTTCCTCTTTGTGGGTAGAAGATTCTCCTTTGGCTCATCTAATGGGCTCTGTGAGACTGAGTCTTCCTATAGGAATATGTTTATTACTCCTACCCTTCTAGAAAAACACCATGCATAGTGGTTTGTGGTCTTGAAGAGTTTAGACTTGATTTTTAAAACATAAACATACCATAAAGCACCTCCATTTCCAAACCTGTTATCCCAAACATGCTTCCCTAATCTTAAATAGAAAAGCAAACAATTAAAGCTCTCTGGGAAATGAAGGGAAGGAAAAGCCCTTTTCCCAAGTTAGCTAAGCAATTTCTCTACTTCACCTTAATTATCTTTTGTTTTCCTGGTAGAAACCTTGTGACTGCTTTGGCTTAGCAAAGGAAATTATTAATAGTAGTTCTGTTCCCTTAACAGCCATCATTTATTGAGAGCCTACTATGTGCTGGATATTTTTCTTATATTATCTCTGAACTTCTAAAACTTCTGAGAGATAGGTTCTGTTGGTTCCATTTTTATAGGTGGGAAAACTGAGGCCAAGAAAAATCAGTTGCCCAAAGTCATACTATGACCTTGAACTTTGTATCAGGTGTGTTTGATAACACTGGTGTTCTACCCTGCCTCTCCTTAAAATCTGGTTTTAGAGGTAATTTGGCCATCGGCATCACAAACTTGGAAGGTTTAAAACCTGGCTCTGCTTCTAATTACCAAGATGACTCTGGGCAAATTATTTGACCCCCTAAAGTCTTATCTGGTATGTCTTGTCTGGTATGACATTTGCTTAGATAGCATTGGGAAAAGGCCACCTTATTGGCTTCTTATTAGAATTAAATGAAGCAGCAAATATAAAGACATGGCACATTAGAATGACATACAGTAACCTCCCCCAAATGATAGCCACTACTTGTACATAGGTCAGGTTCTAGACCAAACTGTGAAATGGTTGAACTTTGAGTAAGAGAACTCTCCATTTTCTTAAACTGCCCTCCCTAATTCCTGTCACTCTCACTTTCTAGAAAAAGATACATCAAGGTCTATCTAAGTGGATGTGAACGCTTGGAAGAGAGAAGTCATACTTCTACAATAAAACAAAGGAAGCAAGCATTACTTGTAGAATTCCATCCTTCATAAGTTTGAACCAAGGGTTTTTTTTTTTTTTTTTTTTTTCCCTGGTTTATTGTTTGGGAGATGGTGGGTTTGGGGGAGGGTAGGAAAGAGGAAGCCCTGTGAGCCCCCCAGCCACACTGCTCAAGGACTGATGGCTGCTCTTTAATCTCGTGCTTCTTTTTCTGGATACGTTGTTCAGTGTAGGGTCAGTTGTAGATTCCAGGTCTCAGCTGCTTTTGATCAGAACTTTTTTTTTTCGTCCTGTGGTGATTTTGCATGAATCTTAGACCCTGGCGACTTTCAGTTGCCTGGGTCTGTTTTTCATTGCAGATTTTGTCAGAATTTTACATCTAGGTTGCATTTGAAAAACTTTTCTTTTTTCTTCTCTCACTATTCTGTGTGAACTTCTGATTCTGGATTTTTTTCCACTTTATTTTGAACATAATATTTGTATATTTTCCTGATTACAAAAGTAATAACTGTTCATTGTGGAGAATTAGAACAAAAGAATAATGAAAAAATTTAATCACCCATACACCCAGCATTTAAAGCACCATTCAAATTTTATTACATTTCCTTCCATCTTTTCTCTATGCATATATGTTTCTATCTATATAAATTGTAGGTATATATATGTTTTGCAAAATTGGGATGGGACAATATACACACTATATATCCTGTTTTCACAGAACTTTATATTATGAACATTTTGGCATGTCATAAAGTATTTTTTACAAAAGATTTATGACTGCATAATATATCATCAAATGAATGTACCAAGATTTATTTAACCATTTCCATTCTACTCTCTGTTTAGATGCTTCTTTGTATAAATTTCTGTCCAAGTTTCCTCATTTCCTTTGCCTTATAAATTATTCCTAGAAAGGGAATTATTAGGGCAAGTAAGACAAAGAGTATGAACATATAATTTTTTATTTAAAAAAGTATTTGTGCCTGATTATTTTAATACTGACAGCCTGTGTATGGCCTTTTTAAAGCCTCTTGATATATAGCGCCAAATTGATTTCCAGAAATGTTGCTCTAGTACAGGGGTTGACAAACTAAGACCCAAAGGCTAAATTTGTCCCATGGCCTGTTTTTTACAGCCCAGGAGCTAAGAATGGTTTTCACATGTTTAAATGCTTAGGAAAAAAGTTCAAAGAATAATATTTCATGACACATGAAAATTATATGAAATTCACATTTCAGTGTCCATAAATATTTCTGGAGCACAGCCATGCTCATTTGTTTACATATTGTCTATGGCTTTCACCCTACAACAACAGAGCTGAGTAGTTGCAACAGAGACTGTATGGCCTGCAAACCCCAAAATATTGACCATCTGCCATTTACAGAAATGGTTTACTAATCTCTGTTTTAGTGTTGCAATCCTACAAGTTGTGTATGAGAATGTTCATATGACCACACACACAATGACATCAAACATTGGAATTTTCTTATGTTTTGTTAATTTGAGCACATTGACAAATATTTACCAAGTGTTTACCATGTGCCAGGCCCTCATGGAAAATACAATTGGCTTAGTATTTCTTTGATTACTAGTTAGGATGTTTTTTTTCATAAGTTCAAGTGGATTTTTCCTATTAATTTTCTGTGTGTATTAAGCTTTAACTCAGGCATTTATATTTTTCATATTGCTTTGTATGAGCTCTTCATGTACTAAGAATATTCATTTCTTTTTAGTTATACTTATTGAAATCATATTTGTTGGAAATAATTTGTTTCCATTAGGCTGCTTGCCTTTTAATTTTATGATTTTTTTAATATACAGAATTTTACATTTATATATAGTCAAATCTATTCAATTTTTAATTTTTTTCCCTTTGAGTTTATTCTAAAAACACCTTTTCCTGTTCCCAAGTTCAGGTAAATATTCATCTATATTTTCTTCCATTCTTTTAAACTGATTCGTCTTCATATTTATCTCTTTAACCCCATTGGAATTTTTTATTGTATGGTCGGAGACAACGATCTTAAATTTTCTTTCAAACAGTAGAATAATTATTCCAGTATTATTTGTTGAGTAATCCTTCTTTTCTCCACTTACCTGTGATGTCGCTTTCACTAAATTCTTACATATCCTGGGATGTGTTCCTGGCCCACATTCCAGTTGTCTTCAGGGGTATGTGTGTCTTTTTTTCATTGCTGATTCCTGTGGATGTCTACCTTATTGTTCCTGATTATGCCTACACAGGATACTACAGACCCTGGCTGGATTTTTGGATGTATATTTTTTCTGTGCCTCCCATGTATTACTCCTTTGTGATTGTAAATTTCAGCACCTTCTCCTGGTCAGTTTGTCAGGGAAGCAGTAGACACTTATCTCCTAAAAGTAAACAAATGGTAAAGAACCTTCCTACCAAACAAGAGATAAAGGCCAGGGCCTGGTCTTGCACGTATGTGAACCATGAACCGTAATGCTCATTCATAACCACTTTAAGTGACAAAGGCTTTAGCTTTGTTACCTGGGAGGTTGGAGGTTTTCTGGCCAAATAGCATCTACTGGCATAAAAAGAGCAAATCTCTGGAAGGGGTTCCCAGAAGAGCTGTTACATGATGCACAGCCCCTAACCTTCTGTTAACGGCTCACCCCAACCCGACCTTGGTTCACAGTGGAGTTATTTCATTTACCAGGTGTGAAAATTGGATTTTACCACAGAGGAGGGGAGTTATTACCTATCAGGTCTGCTCTTTAGGGGAGCTGAGACTGTAGTGGGATTTATTAAAAGAGATTTGCTATGCATGGAACATATAATTAGAGATGTGTTCCTTTAAAACTGGATTTGCAATCTTTGTCATTTTAAGAGTGCAGTTTTTTTTCCATTCAGTTTTTCTGACAGCCTTCTTTCCCATGTAGGTTGCACACATCCTACCTAGGATCTGAATATTTTATACGGCACCATTCTGCCAAGAGACGGACCTCAGGGGTGTAACATGTGACAAAGAACACAGCTTAGGGGGATGGTGGGGACTGTCTGTAGTTTGGATACTGGTATTAGTCACACATATAGATACAAAGAATGAGGAGGGGATGATAAAGTAATTTTCATATTCATTGATTGCAATATAGTCCAGGCCTCAGTTTGATGGAGGTATTAGGGCCACTCTGAGACCCTCTAATGAGGGAATTCTTGAAAATGAAGAGTTTAGATATAATTACCTGTTGTTAGAGGCTAATAGACAGCCCCAAAGTTAGTACCTGGTTAACTACATCTGCTTTTAAAAAAAGACACCTTGTTTACTATCACCGTGAAGGGGGTGGCTGAATTTATTATTGTTTAGCATTTCTAGCACACTTTGTTCTTGCTGAGTGCTTTAGACTTATTTATGTATGTATATTGGTTGCTGTTCACAGCACTCCCAAGAGATGAGTGGGTGATAGTTTTATTATCACCTGCTTTTCCAATAAGGAAGAGGGAGCTCCTGAGAAGAGAAGGGACCTGCCTGGGTTTATAGCAGAGAGCTTCTGCCACCTTGTTAGGTGATCTTCAACAAAATGGTGATCAATTCATCCCTTACACAGCCTTCCTCTGCCCCTCCCAGCCCTGGTGTGCCACCTGTGCCTCATCCTGTATCCCACTAACCACAGTGGGATGTTCACTCGTGATAAAAATCATCAGGATCATTGGCCTCTCTGTGCGTGGCACTTTACATCTCTACAGATCACCTTCCTCACAAAGTCTCCTTAACCTCCCTGCTTTTCTCTTAAGGGCCCTGCCGTTTTCCCCATTGTCCAGCCCAAATCTCTGAAGCCATCCAAGAAGATTCTGCCACCCAAATGTCTTTTACTTTGTCCCCCCCCTCCTCTTCCCCCTGCCACCACCGTTATTCAGTCCTCATTAACTCCCTACCTGGACCACTGCAACAGCCCTTGACTGGGTCCCCACACTTCCACCCTAAATTCTGTCTCGAAAGTCTTCCTCAAGCACGGCTGTCATAAATAACCGCTCCCACCGGGTTCATTCTCAGGAGCCTTCCTACTCAAGTTCAGATTCTTACCCTGCACTCAAAGCTCACCTTCCTTCTCAGCCGTCTCTTCCACTAAGCCACTAAACAACTTCATTGCGCATCGAGATGGCCTGTGGGGCTTGGCAAGCGGGGGTCCTGATCTGGAGAAGTTCTGATCTGGCGGGTCTGCTCTGGGGCCCGGGATCTGAGCGGGGACCTGCGCGGCGGACACGCCTCCAGGTGACCCACTTGCTCGGCTCCCTGTGGCCCGCACTCTGCTTTAGCGGGGCTCCTACCACTGCGGGAGTTTTCAGCCGCTGTGCCTGTCCATGCTGCTCTTTCACTCTGAAATGCTCTCTCCCCGCCCCGTCTCCACCTGTTGAAATTTTTTTCATGCTTTAAGGCCCAGCTCAAATATCTCCTCCTTCGTGAAGCCTTTTTTGATTGTTCCAAAGGGACAGGACGCAAACTTCTTCACCTTCAATTTAAAGCCCTTTCACAATACAGCCCCCTTTTACAATTCCTGCCCCATCTCCTGCCTGGTTCCTCCACTCTCCCTAAGCTCCCACCACACCAAAAGGCATTCTCAGAATAGGCCCCCTACACATACCTCCGCCAGGAATGCGGCGCCCCTCCCCCATTTCCCTCTCCCCTCCCCCTCCCCCTTCCCCCACCTCTCCCTCTCCTCCTTCCCCCACCCACCGTGTCTGTCTGTCTGTCTCTGTACTCTCTCAACTTACCCTACTAGACTCAGCTCATATGTCACTTCCTCTGTGCCACATTTCATCACAACCGACAATCTCTCCAGACTCTCCCCCGCCCCCCACAGGCACTAAGTCACTCCCTCCTCTGTGCTTTCCCCAGACCTTTATAGGCCTGAGAGAGAACCCAACGACAGTTATCTTGCTTGTGGTTTACCTGTTTTAACTTCAATTTGGCTCAGGTTGCATTCCGAGGACCTCGAAAAGGCCTGGCACGGAGTCCATGCCCAGTCAGGCCTTCTAGAATGCACGCATGAATGAATCTCTTTGCTTCCCAGCCGCCCTGCACCAGAATACTCTTTATGCTGCACTTCTCCGGCAGCATTTCTCTGTCTGTTCCGTACTTGTTTTATCCCACCTACTGGAGTGCAAACACCCTTGAGGGGAGAAACCTCGGAGGATTTTGTTCCCTATCCCCACGCCTGGGTCCTTACCCTTAGCAGGAGGTCAATAAACGTTTGTTTAATTGAATTGTCGGATGCTGTGCTCAGCTTACTGCTGAACAACCCCATTTAAGGGGTTAACTAATAACACTCTGAGAAGTTCTTCTCCTTTGGGGGTATTTGCATTTTAATGGGAATGTTAAAAACCCAAAGGAAATATTCTCTAATGGTGGGATTTCAGGCCTGGTAGGGAGGCTTTTTTTTTTTTTTTTTTTTTTTTTTGGTGATGGTGCTAGATGAAGACTAGGAAAAATTCTTCTAGCCCAGGGGTCCTTAAACTTTTTTGTGCCAAGGGCCCCCTAGGGCAGTCTGGTGAAGCCTATGGACAGTAATGATTTTAATCACATAAAAATGACATAGGATTACAAAAATAGTTATAATGATCTAAATATTAAAAACATCAAATTTGTGATATAGTGCTTCTTTATCAGAGCATTAATATAAAAGTCTACTGGCAGGTCTAATAACTACTGTAATTTTGTCATAGTGATGACTACAAGGGATCTTTGGGATATCTGTGATTCTACTGGTGAAAAAGTCATGAACTGCTCATACTATCTGTTGCCTGTAGTCATAATGGAAGGAAATGATAAATTTCAGTTAGAAGTCAGTGAAAGTAAAGATATATTTTTTTCTCCATCCAAGTTCTAGTCTTAGTCTCCATTGTGGACCCAGGGTTAAGAGGTTCCGCCTAGCTGAACTCCCTGAAATGATGTGGGTGCTTCTGAAAGCTGTGTTGTTCCAGACCTAGCTTCTTTTTCTACACTTCACTGCCTCTACCTTGAGCTCTCATATTCTTATTTTTTACTCTCCATTTTACAACTAAGTACAGTAGTCCAAATTTACTTCATTTACACCAAAAATACGAAAGAAGGAGAAACAAAAAACATTGTTTGGATTCATCCTCCCCCCATCAACCAAGGCACCAAGATGTTAGGCCTTGTGGGAAAGAGGGGATCTCTAGCTTCCTAGCCTGGAAGGTCCCCTCCCTGAAGTTGTAACTGTAGAGCGGGGTGGGACGGGACTGGGAGAAGGAAGGTTTGCCCAAGTTCAGAAGAAGAAAGCAGTGGCAGAGTTTACCTGGGAGGCTCTGCTGGCTCTTTCTAAATTCAGAAGTCAATATCCAGGCCAAACAGCTGTAATCCAGGGTGGGCCAGCATGGTATCCATCCTGGTGACAAGTAACTAAATGAAATAGCGTTGCTGTTGAAACCCTGCACTCCCTCATGCTGATGTTATTTCTAATTTGGGTCAAAGTGTTTGTGCAGTTCTCTTTTGAGCCCCCAAATACAGGGAACATATTCAGTCTATTCCCAGCTATCCTTGTGTATTTGAGTCACTCAGAGGCAATTTCCCCCCCAGACTGATTTACCCTACTGTTTGCCATACCTTGAGGCATATACCCCTGCTCTCAGTGGTGCGCATTTAGAGGATACAAGTGAATTTTAATATTAGCCAGCCATGTTGCTACTAGGGTGAGCCCCATATTAGCCCGGGCAAACCATCGTCCCTGCCCCTACTGGTAGTGAGGACGAAAGTTTTGCCGGTGACACCGTCCTTTTCTCTTGTGTACCTTTTCCTTTGGTGAGTCCCATTCCTCTTCCTGGTTTCAGTTCACACCTCTGCACCTTCAGCCTGCCCTCTCACCTGGCAGGACATCTCCACTTCGGTGTTCCGTGGTCACCCATAATTTAAAAACTTAACTGTCTTTCTTCTTTCACGAATCAGCTCCTACTTTTCTAAAAAAAAAAAAACAGCTTTTTTGAGATGTAATTTACCCATTTTGAAATTCACCCATTTTAAGTGTATGATTCAATGATTTTTTGTAAGTTTACAATGTTGTACAACCATTGCCAAAATGCAGTTTTACAATATTTACTTTACCCCTAAAAGATCCCTGTACCCATTTGCAGTCAGTCTCCATCCCCACTCCCCCTAATCTGCTTTCTGTCTCTATAGATTTACCTTTTCTGGACATTTCATGTAATTGAAATCATACAGTTTGTGTCTTCTGCATCTGGCTTCTTTCAGGCTTCTTTTACTTAGCATAGTGATTTTGAGGTACATCATGTTGTAGTGTGTATCAGTGGTTCATTTCTTATTGCTGAATAATATTTCATTGTGTGGATATACCACATTTTATATATCCATTCATCAGTTGATGGACACTTAGATTGTTTTGGCTATTAGGAATAATGCTGCTATGAACACTCACATACAAGTCTTTGTGTAGGTATATGTTTTTATTTCTCTTATGCAGACACCTAGAAGTAGAATTGCTGGCTCACATGGTAAACTTATGTTGAACTTTTTAAGAAGTGGCTAAACTGTTTCTGAAGGTGGCTGCACCATTTTACATTCCCATCACCAAAGTATGAGAGTTACAGTTTCTCCCCACTCTCACCAACACTTGGTAGCATCTGTCTTTTTTATTATAGCCATTCCTAGCTGGTGTGTAGTGGTATCTCACTATGGGCCAGTGTCATTTTTGAACCCTCTCTCATTTCTGACCAATGTCCCCTTTCTACCAATTTTATGGCTAGAAACGAAACTTACACTATTCTTCATTTTTCTTACATTTATGTGCTGCAGAAGAAATGAGCTGCTACAGCCTTTCTCAGGTGGCATCTGGATTTGGCACGCCTTCATTCCCCTTTACACTACCCTACCTGGATCTGCATCATTTTACACCTGAATTTCTGCAGTCTTTTAGCTGCTCTCCTTGTCTGTTGTATAATAACTCTTGCTTCAAATCTTCCTTCCTGTAGCTGCAGATTGTTAGAATAGTAACATGAAAAGAGCATGCATAAATGTGGAATCATCTGTGCTCTACTTCAGGAATCACCACTCACTGTCACATGACCTGGAACTGGTCTTGTCCTTCATTAAGTTACTTAACCTCTCTGAGCTCCAGTTTCTTCACATGCAAAGTAAGAATAATAATAGAACTTATCTCATAGAGTTGTTATACAATGCATGTAAAGCCCTTAGCACAGTGCTGAGTATATGGAGAACACTCAATCAGTGCTGGCTAATATTGTTGTTGTTATTATTATTTATGATGGAGTTATCTACCAAGCCCATCACATGGTTAACATATATAAGGGTCAGATGTGGCTGTGACTATAAAAGTGCTTTGAAGAATACCATGTAAATTGCATTGGTGTTATTTTTACATGATTTTTCACCTGCTAAAGGAAAGAGGCAGTGTAGGATAGCAGCAAGAACACAGGCTTTGCCGTTAGCCTGCCATTCAAATCTGGACTGTGGTATTTATTAATACAATTGTGGGGCTTGGACAAGTTATTTTTCCTCTCCATTTTGGTCTTCTCATCTGTAAAATGGGTATAATTATAAGTGATATTCAGGATGATGCTATAAGGAAGGTGCCTGTTCCATAGACAGTGCTCAGTAAACTGTAGCTTTTTTTAAAAAAAAAAACCAAAACCCTCACAGTGTATCCTTCTTGTATACTTTTCCTACATTATTAATATTTTCTTTGTAATTAATTCTCACCTTATTTATCCATCTGTATTTCCCACTGATCCCAACGCATGCATTGAAGAGAAGCTGTAATATGGAAAGATTAAGTGCTTTCACCTCAGACTGACTTTGGTTCTAATCACAGCTCTACCACTCTCCAGCTTCATGACTTAAAGCAGTTACTTACCTTTCTAAGTATCTGCCCCCTCAACTGCAAAATAGTTGAAGAGTAACAGTTCGTACCTCATGGGGTTATTGTGTGTATTAAATAAGATAATATATTTAGAGCAGAGCTTGGCACATGAGCATACTAAATACTCAATGAACGGCAGCTGTCATGATTGTCTCTAATCATCTTTACCATTGTCATTTTCTGACCACTGCCCACACATATGCTGTGCTCCTCTCAGTCTCTGGGGTGGTGCCTTGTCTGTCTCCCTGCTAGGTCATCCTCCCCTCCTGGAACTGCCCAAATCCTACTCTTCAAGGCCAGTTTGAGTTCTGAACCTTCCAGGAGGAAGTCCATAGTTTGTGTCATGTCTATAATTCAATTTAGGAATTAATTGTTATTAAATATTTTTTGTTGTTGTAGTTGTTTCCTCAACTGGACTGTAAGGTTCCTGAGAGGGAATCTTTCTTAAACTTCTAATGAAACTCTCACTCTACTTAATTTGGGATTAAACACATAGTAGGTGATTATTAATTCTAGGTTGATAAACAATAACTAAGAAAGCAAACATGTAAAAGTCATTATGAAATTTTAAGAACAGGGGTTCCTTGGTTACCTGCGTAGTATCCTCAATGACTATAAATCAAAAATAATCCTGAACAAAATTATTTATTCCAAAACACAGCACAGAGTGGAGAAAGGGGTGGTGGTTGTAGAATCCCCAAATCAAGGTCAGGACTGTTTTAAGTTAGCAAAGCCTGTCTTTACTGGCACAAATGACCTTGTTTTTGTTTTCCTCATCACTTCTTGGCATCTCTCTCCAATCTCAATCCCTTCCTCCAATCCCAGAGGATTTACTGCCCTCAGAAAGCCCTCTGAGTATCTCTCCTTCTAGCTTGAATTTCTGGGGAAAATTCTCCAAGCTTCAGAATTAGACTTCCTTCTTCCCCACGATATTCCCTCCGTGCAGTTAGCAGTTAAGGAAGATAGGGATCTGGCCAGACAACTTATTAAAATAAAACAAGGCTAACCCTTTATTGTATTACTCTCCCAAGGGCTTGGAGAAGTGACATTTTAAATCCAAAGGTATGAATTTCTAATGGCAGAATTTAAAGGAGTGTGTCAGGAAAGTTAAGGAGAAATCAGTAAGTGAGAATGGGTGTGAGAATGAGTGAAGTATTGGGAAGATGGCCTTTTCAATGCCCCTAAAATCTCCCTAAGGCTGATTCCATTTTGGACAATCCAGAGTGACCAAGTGCAATAGTAATAACCAACATTTATTGGGTAATTGCTATGTGCTAGGCACTATTCCTGTGTGTATTCATGCAGTCACCCATTTCTTTCCACACTACTTTGGGAAGAAAATATATACTATCATTACTACACTTTATGGAAGTAAAAACTTGGACCCTGGAGAGGTTAAGTAATTTTTCTAAGGTCACACAGCCCACTAATGGCAGAGCTGGGATTCAAAATCAGGTAGTCTTATCAAAAGCCCCTCCACTCAAAAATGGCTCTGTTGAATCCTAAGTCTCCCCTTGTAAACACTCTGGGAAAACAGAGGAATAAATTTCATGAGAAAAACCCAGATATTACCACCATCATCATCAATCAGACAGGGTACTGTGCAAGGTACTGCAATGAAGTGCTGAGAAGACAGAGAGGCATCTGGCCCTACTGCATGTCTGACGCAACCTGACCTTCCTCAAACACCTCCATCTCCATGAAGCAGTTTTTGCTCATCTCCTCTCCTTCAAATAATGTATCTCCTCTGGTTGCCATTTTACTTTTGCTTCTGCTCTGCCATTTATTTATTACCTTCTAACTTGCATTGTGGTTATTGATACACATTGTCATACAGCTGAGCCTTTGCATGTTTCTGAGTCCTTTGCCTGGCTGACTCCTACTCATTCTTTAAGATTCTGCTCAGATCTTATTGCATTCCCTGACTTTCCTGTCTGGATTACATACCTCTATTCTATATGCCCCACACACTTGATATTTATCCACAACATAGCACTTATTATAATTGATTATAAATGTTTACTTGTCAGTATTCCTAACAAGATAGATCCCAGATCTCAACATCAGGAATCATGTCTTACACTTATTTGCATCTTCAGTACTTTGTACAATACCTGACACATAGTAGGCACTTACTAAACTTTTTTTTTTTTTTTTTTTTTTAAAGAATGAACCCTCCATACAAGTCTGATTATATCTTGAAAACAGAATTGGATGTCTGATTCATTTTTTGTTTCCCCCAAGATGCCCTGCACTTAGTAGATGCTCAATAAATATAGCAATGGGCCAGGCGCAGTGCTCACACCTGTAAAGCACTCTGGGAGGCTGAGGTAGGTGGATTGTTTGAGCTCAGGAGTTCGAGACCAGCCTGAGCAAGAACGAGATCCCGTCTCTACTAGAAATAGAAAGAAATTAGCTGGACAACTAAAAATATACATATAAAAAATTAGCCGGGCATGGTGGCACATGCCTGCAGTCCCAGCTACTTGGGAGGCTGAGGCAGGAGGATGGCTTGAGCCCAGGAGTTTGAAGTTGCTGTGAGCTAGGCTGATGCCACGGCACTCTAGCCCGGGCAACAGAGTGAGACTCTGTCTCAAAAAATAAATAAATAAATAAATATAGCAATGATTAAAAAACAAAAGAGGTATAAGATTCTGCTCTTGGGATATAGGGTGAAACTGGGGCCTACAATAAAAAGTAGGTGATATTAAAAGTTTGCATATCTAGGCTATGTTTTAAAATTGGTGATATAAACATCTACTAGTGAAACGGATGATATAGAAATCACTGTTATTGCCTGAAGTTACTTGGCTAAAAAAAATGTAGTTCAATATTCAAACCCAGGTCCATATGACTCTAAAGCCAATACTGTTTCTATTATACTATATTGTTGAGATCTTAGCGTAGAGGGGTCCTAGTTGGGCCCGGGGGAACCATTAGGGCTTAAATAATCAGGGAGGAATAGGGACTGCATGAACTGTAATATATGAAGGTAGGTCTTTTAGGAAGATCCATCTGGGATGAGCATGTGGAATTGACTGATGAGGGGAGAAACTGGAGACAGGAATGTCTATTGCAACAGCCCTATCTTGGAGACAGAAAACAAGAAATTGGTTTTAGAAGGAATTTGTGGACACTGGTGACTGAGGAGAGACATAGACTGGAGATGTGGAGCCAGAATTACCCCCAAAGTTTTGAGCCTAAGAGAAAGACATAGTGAATTCAGAGGTGAGACTTAATTTTGACAGATAATGAGTTTGTTTTTTGCCATGTTAAGTCCCTCTAGATGAGCAAACTGAGTAGATAGATATGAAGAATTAAGTTCAAGAGAGGCCTAAGCTAGACCTGTAGATATGTTGGTCATCAGCAAAGAGGTGATAGCTGAAGTTAGGAGAGTCAAAGACACACCCTAGGGAAAACCAAGGACTTTAAAGAACATCCATAATTAGGAGACAAAGGGAAGAATTTAAATCAATAAAGAAGTCAAAACCATAATATTATCACATCTTAGAATTAAAAACTAAAGAAATTCAAGGAGGAGAGGATATTCATTACATGGATTTGGCAATTAGGTTTGGCTATATTGGAGAGAAAATTTTGGTAGAATGGTTAGGTTAATTACAGAGGAAGAAACAGAATTGTGGTGGCAAAGAATGTATTAAGAATATATTAAGAATGTTACCCTTTGGATAAATTGGGAATACAAAAAAAGGGTAAAAAGGAGTATTAGTGTAAGAAAGATTTTAATGAGGATAGTAAAATAAAGGGTAAGAAGCCAATGGAAAGGAGACAGTTGTCTCCTAATTGTAGATGTTCTTTAAAGTCCTTTGTTCTTTGGTCTCACCTCTCTCCAAGGTCCTTCAGAGGTGAGATGAGATGACAAGGTTGGTCTTGGAGTATAGGAGAAGTGTGGATAAAATCTGGAATAATTGTTGTGGGATATGATAGAGGCAACAATGAGGACACATAAAAGGATTACCAAGTAATAAGTCATGAAGTTAAGTTTAAGTTTCATCACCTGAATTTTGGTTGGGATCCATTTTCTTGGTTTCATGTTTTTTTCTAGTAATGTCTGGTAGCCCAGCTATGGAAAACCAAGGAGGTGTGGGTACATCTCAGCATTGGGGATTTCCATTGCTGGAATGGTGGTGGGTGGTCAAGGATTCCATAAAGGCAATGTGGCGATGAGAGCAACCTGGATGCAAACCATGAAGGTGAAGTCAAAGCTGAAATGGTTTGGTAGTAATTCCAGAGAAATTGGGAAGAGGTTGATTGTGTGAAGTGGGAAGAGTCTAGCAGAAAAGACAGAGCTCAGGAAAAATAAAATAGGTGTATCCGAAGGGCAAAATTCCCAGGGAAATGTCTAGGAGAAGGAAATGAAATGAAGTAGTAGAGACACTTGCAGAATTATTGTTGGGAAGAGGTGAAGAATAAGAAATGAAATAATAAATTAGTTGAAATTCAGGAGGAAGAGGAAAGTGAGACTCTTAAGGATGGATGTGAAGAGCTGGTATGAAGATTGAGAGTCTTGGGGAGAAAATGACTAGAGCACATGGAACACTTAGGTTGTCCCTAGTTAAGCCACGATGAACTATGGTTAAATTGGAAAAGTGGGAAAGGGGATCAGCATCAATATGTCAATCATTTAGGGCTCAGGATATGGCAAGCAGTGTCACAAAGCTTGAATTTTAGAAGGCTAAAACAATGAGGATAGGAGGCACAACTATACAGGTTTGAATGTGAAAATAAAGGGGTAACATTGGTGATGTCTTCTTAAGGGATCTGAGTGTCACATCACAGATTCATCAGAGCTTCACAGATAGGGTGCCTCTCATCCCAGAGTGTGGAAAGCAGACATGTGGTGACACAGAACAAGACCCAAGCGCTCATCAGAGTGCCAGTGGCCCCAGGTGAAGCTGTAGGAGGAAAGGAGGTGGAATATTGATTTCTGCCTTACACAAGAGACAATTCTTTTTTTTTTTTTTTTTTTTGAGACAGAGTCTCACTCTGTTGCCCAGGCTAGAGTGAGTGCCGTGGCGTCAGCCTAGCTCACAGCAACCTCAAACTCCTGAGCTCAAGCGATCCTCCTGTCTCAGCCTCCCAAGTAGCTGGGACTACAGGCATGCGCCACCATGCCCGGCTAATTTTTTCTATATATATTTTTAGCTGTCCATATAATTTCTTTCTATTTTTAGTAGAGGTGGGGTCTCACTCTTGCTCAGGCTGGTCTCGAACTCCTGAGCTCAAACGATCCGCCCACCTCGGCCTCCCAGAGTGCTAGGATTACAGGCGTGAGCCACCGCGCCCGGCCCACAAGAGACAATTCGTCCTAAATTTTCCAGGCAGGAATGAAGCACCGGGACCCCTCCATTGACTTCAATGGACTGGTGAAAGCTAGGATAGGGAGATTTGTTTCACCTCCATAGGCAAGAAGAAATAGAAGAAATAGTTTCCTGGCTACGTTATTACAGCATTGGGGCAGCAGCACTATGAAAGCCAAGAGATGCCATTCCATTCTAACCCTCCATTTTCAGTCATTAATGACTGTCTTGATAGTATTACTTTCGAGTTGAAATTCTCCAGGTTTGGTTTGGACAATGAGGTAGATGAATTTGTCATAATAGTACAAACAGCAGGAACCCATGGACAAGCTGAGGGCTTTGACCAAGGCAAGAATTTGTGAGGGCCTCTTACAACGCTAACACCCACTGGCTGAGTGGGCTCAACCTTTCTTAGTCTTAATTTCATCATTCCTAAGGTAGAACTTCATGTTCTCTCCTACAATAATAAATATTGTCAAGAATGGACAATCCTTAGAAGTTAGACCTTGTGGAGTGTTGGACTCAAATTCTAGTCCCTAAAAATGAGCATAATCTTGGGAAATCATAAACTTCTATGCCTTAGAATTCTCATCTGTAAAACAGAATGGGGTCCCTTCCAACCCTAAAATTTAGCTATATATTTATTAGGAGCTGAAGAAACAAAAGCACTTGTTCTCTCAACTTGAAAGTGGAGTTTACAGGTAGAGAAGACTGGAGGCAAACTTTAACACAAATGCTGTGATTAGCTGAAGAACTGAGAAGCCAAACTTCTATCATCCATGTTTGCAACACAGTGAGTGCTCATCATCATTATGGGAAGCAAATTTCAGTAAGTGAGAAAATCGAAACCAGGTCTCTTTAGCCTCAAAAGCCTTCGTTTTTAGCAATTTTACCATTTGGGTAAAAAAATGACTTTTTATCTTAAAATTTTTAGGGTAGCAGTAACAGTTTGAAGCTTTTATTTATAGGATGCTTTTAAAAATGATTTCATCATTATCCATTAGTGTTTATGTATATACAATGTGTTAAATCCATATATACCAAAATAGAATTCTTTTTCAAGTGAGATGGAAATACATGAAGTTAGAAAATTCAGAGGGCAAAAATTCTAGTAAAATAAACCATGTAGTAGAATAAATAATATTTTAAAACACAGTTTGATCCCATGTGCAATGTAGCTAAATTAACATTACTATGGAGACTCTAACCTTTAGATTTCATGACTGTTAGCGTGCTTAAATTCTCAATATCATTGTGCCTTTACCCTAGTACTGTACAGTTAATATTCATTTGCATTTTTCTTCTGATTCAGTAATAATTTTGAACTTTTACATATATGATGTATGAGACCTTAATGCCTAGTAAAGGGTTAATCCTTTTTTTTTAACATGTCTATCATTGTTATAATGAGTTTGTTTTTGAGCTTGCTGAGCTGAGGTGACAGGGTCTGGAACACAGCAGCCCAGAGCTTATTTTGGCAGTGGTTTTCTCTTATTGATACAATCTGTGAGTACCTTCTTTCCACCTACGCAGGCAATCCCAAACGTTTCTTGCATATTCCTGGTTTGGTTGTCTTTTTCTTATGTCCATACCTGACTTTTTGCTCCTGCCTTCTTTTACAGACGTTCTTAGCTATGTTACATCAAATATTCTATGGCCAAAACTCGACAAAAAGCGTTTTATTTTAATTATTTCCTATATGGAACTCTTAATTAGCCTTAGCTTTATATTGTTTATACCCACTATTGCCTTTTTTCTTTATTTAATTTATATCCTCAGTCCTAACAGAAGACAAAGAGAAAATATCTTGCTACGGATTTTCATAGGATCTAAGTAGGGGAGATACGGTATAGAAACTTAACATGACTAGTTAAGAGTTTGAAATGATTTCCAAAGCAGCGAATCAGCTTTATCACTTAGGGCTCTCTTGTACCAGTCTTTACAACCAGCACCATTCCTTAAAAGGTTGCCCCAAGTAGGTTTCCTATTTTATAGACAGGGAAACTAACACAGAAATTAGTATCCTGGTCAAAACCATGGTAAATAGAAACAAGAACGGAAGAAAATTCATCTAGTTTTCTTGGCCATGTTGCTTCTAGCCATCTTCAGGGAGAATACACAGTGCATCGTAACCTGGGCAGTCTTTCCTTAACTGACGTAGAAAAGCGTGAGGCCAGCGCACATAGTTGCAGGAGCATCTTAGATCAAGACTCCACGAAGCACAAGCACAGAGACGTAACAATGGTTTATTTTGGGGAGAGCTGCGGAGCAGACAAGTCTGCAATAACGGGTGGTCAAGGCAGGAACAAGGGCCACACAGATAAAACAGGAGTACCCCGAATCTGAGCTTTGATTCAGCAGCAAACGCCTACCATGATGCTGTCATTTTTCCTTCTGAGAAAAAGTGCAATCTAATGGGCTACTCTCTCACTTCACCAGGGGCAGTGCCGGGATCCCGGGGCTTTCAGCCCTCCAGAGCAGAGGGCTTCCAAAAAGTCAGGGGAGCTATACCGGTCGTGAAGCGACTTGGGGACCTGGAAGGTCTCTCCTGTGGGCACCAGGTAGCGATGCGTTAGCCGGGCCGGGCTGGCCGGACATGGAAGGAGAGCCCCTGCACCAGCCACCGCGTCTGCAGGACCCCTGCGAGAACGAGAGGGTGGAGGGGAGCGCAGTGCCGAGAGGGGCCTGCTCCCTTGGGAGGGGAGAAAGCCGGCAATGGCAAAGGCGTGCAGACACTGAGCGGTGAAGAGAAGGGACCGGAAAGGGGACCGGGCAGGGTGGAACTGCATCCTGGAGGTGTGAGGAGGTGGCCTTGAAGACTGGGGTCTAGGCCGGGGCCAGGGCGGCAGGGAACAGAGAGGGAAAGACCGGTTCCTTCAGCAGTCCCAATTCGTTTCTGTCAAAGATGGCCAAATTCCACGCTTCCCTTCCCCCCTCCACGCCTTTTGCAGTCCCCTTTGGTTGCTCCCTGTGCTGCGGGAGGCGGAGGGGCGGTCCGGGAGAGTGTGTGCGTGAGGAGGAGGGTGCGGGAAAGACGAGACCCTCCCTGGCCGCACCTCCCTCCCCGCGGCTCTTCGGGAGGTAGAGTTGGGAAAGAACGCTCTGCCGCTTTAAGGTGGGGAGTGGGCGTCACCTCTGGCCGGGTGACGATCTGTGAAAAGGGACGTGGTGGGCGTGTCCATGCAAACCAGGAGGTGGTGCCGGCGGTGGGCGGCCCCATAGTAAAATGTTGGGGGGGCGGGGTCGAGGAGGGGAGCCACCTGGTGGGCGGGGCTCGGGGGCGGGGCCTCTACGGGAAGGCGGGGGAGGGGGAGGAGGAAGCGGCCGGCTGGTACCACTGCGCGCGTTCCGGGAGGGGGAAGAGTGACATTCCCAAGGAGGGGGGCGGGCCCTTCCCGGCGGCGGGGCTGGGCGCTGGGGCGGGGAGGGGCAGTCCCCACTCCCCCGCCGGGCGGGCCGTCGGGCCCGGGGAGGGGGCTCTTCTCTGCTCGCGTCAGAGGCGGGGCCGGCTGTACCTTTCGTGGCGCGGTGCGGCTGGGGGAGGGCCGTGGGGGAGGGAGAAGGGGCGGTACCGGGAAGGGGGAGCCGGAAAGGGGGAGGCGCCGGCGGACAATGGAGCCTATGTGTGCTTGCGGGAGTGGGACGGCGCCGCCGCCGCCGCTGCCGCCGCCGGGGGGAGACGCTGCGCCGCCGCTGCCGCTGGCCCCGGCCCCGGCCCCCCGGGGCTGAGAGCCGCCCCGGACCGAAGCCCCCTCCCCTACTCCGCTCCTCCTCTCCCCTCCCCCACTCCTGCCTCCGGGGTAAGTGGCACCTGGGAGGGGGGAGGGGAAGGACCAGAGCCGGGGGGCAGCGGGGGCCGGGTCCGCGTCCGCGTGTTTTGAGCTGGTTTGGGGGCAGGGGCAGCCCCAGCCGCGGAGAGCCGTGGTTGGGGGAAGGGTCGGGGGTCGAGGTTGCGGATTTAGTGAGTTGAGTCTGGAGGAACCTGTGGGAGGAGGCGGGGGTGCCCCACGAGCGGTGGGGAGAGACAGGGGCATCTCAAATTTTTTAGAGGTTGCGTCCCAAGCAGTGCTTGGAGAGGTTAAACGAGGAGATGGGACCGTCTCATGGTCCTGGGATGAAGGGGCTTTGGAGGGGCGAGATGGAGAGCTAAATAAGGGAATTCAGATTGAGTTCGGTGGGGTCTGTAAGACCCCTGAATGGTTAGAGAGGTAAAGGGGACTTTGCAGGCCAGTGACTTGTTGAAGGGTGGGGGGAGATGAAAGCTAAGAAGAATGTATGAGTAAAGGGCTCAAGCAGGTGAGTTGGTGATGTCTAGGTCACTGAGTCATTGTGGGGGTCGTGGGACACACCAGTGACTTCCAAAGTGGAGCCTTAGTCACTGGCCTTTGAAAGTTGCAGACTATTAAGATGTCACTGATTAGTGTTGGGTGAGCCTGGTGAAATGGAGATATCCTAAGGAAAACAACAGGAGGGTTGGTTATTATGTCCAGAGGGAAGGGCCAGAGGCCTGTAATAGTATTGCTAGGGGCCTTATGTGAAGGCTATCAAGCATGAAGGAGGCCTGAAATCTGTCCTCCAAGAGTCCTAGTCTGCAAGAAAGTAAGGAAGAATGGGTTTTAAGTAATAGAGAGCAGAGACTTAGAGTGTAAATTGGAGTCCAGTGGGGATTAATATAATTACTAGACAAGGTAGAGAAATGGACATAACTATCTCTTAGTGGAGAAAGTCTCTAAGGTGGGATAGAATAGATACAAAGTTAGACTTTGGTTACGGCAAACACAGGCACTGACTTCAGTGGGAAAATGATTGTCTATGTAAGGAGTTACATTTTGGTCAAAGATGTGTAATGGAGTTATTTGTTAGCACTTGATATATTCAGGAATTAAATGTTCATTCTCGGGCAGAGATTTGGGTTCTTGTGCACTGAACACAAAGCGAAGAATCAGAACTAGCAGGGAGTAAGGATAAACAGTAAAATAGTTGAGAGAGGGGAGGAGGGCAAAAGGCAAAACGATGTTGGAAGGTAAGATTCATGGATTAAGAACCTTTGTGGAAACTGTTTAACATGATTGTCCTGTTGGTTTTGTTTTTTTTACTGAATACTAGTGATGGGAAAGTTTTAGCAAGGAAGAAATGTTTGTGTGAATCATGTAATGGTCCTAAGTAAAAATTTTAGAAAGGCCTCCTTATTCACTGTTGAAAAAGACCCAAACTGTCAAAGACAGAGATGGGTTTATAAAAGGAGCTGTTAGTTAAATGGCATAAGCATGCTTTGAAGAATGAGGGTTTCATTAATTGTTTGAGGGTTTGGACAACAAGAGAAAATTTAATGTAAAGTTGAGAAAGGTTGAGATGGGGGAGAGGAGTATGATACTTGGTAGCTTAATGACCTAGAGCTTTGGTATTGAAACATTAAAATATTATTTTATAACATAGTATTGAATATAAGATGATAATGGTTTCCGAAGACGTGGTATACAAATAAGGAGGTCATTGGCTAAAAGATGAAAGAACAATTTCCATACAAGTTCTCTTTTTATAAGGCAAGTAGTATGTATTATAACTTTGCTCTTCAGCAAAAGATTCTTCGCCTGGATTCTTAGATGACTAGCACAAGCAAAAAAGTACTTATATACTTGGAATTTACTCTATGGAATATTTTCACCGTAGCCTTCAGAAGTTATCTACTGTGAATCAAAAGAAAATGTTCCCTCGCTTGTAGGGAAAAAAATACAGAGGTTTCACAGCATTATAATCGACTATATATTTGATCATGGTGACTTGGTACAGTGGTTAGAGCCTTGAACTTAGAATCAGGAAGTTAGCTCTCTTTTTGACTTTTGTGTGACTTTGAACAAATCTTTCATATCTATTCTCCAGTTCTTCCATCTACAGAGTGGTGAGACCACCTGCTCTATAACCCCTCATAACTGCATTTCAACCTAACCAGTTAATGCCCATCTGCAAAGTGCTTTGAACATCTTTGAGAATGAGAGTTTATGTAGTCCAACTTGTTTCTCACTTCTAACAAAGTGCTATCTCACTAACAGACCATATTCAGCCTTTGTAACGTTATAGTAACATGTTCAATCAAGGAACAAAAAGGAGTATCTTGTACATCTGTCTTGTTCTGTTGTTTGGTTTTTTTTTTATATTAGTTTTGAAAGGTAATAAATACCTCTCTCAATTTAGTGGCAAGATAGTAATAGTGATGACAGTTGTAGAAATGTAAGCAAAGGTCTCCGTGGGAGAATGGGAAGATAGATGCTGTATATACCAACCCCAAACGTTTGTGGCCTTAGACATGTTTCTTGGCTTCCTGGCAGCTTAATTTCCTTCACCTATGACATAGTGTTGGTGGAATGACTGACTTCTCTGTCTGCCTTGGTGACTATGATGATTGAGTCTATTGAAACTTTACTTGCTCCAGATCAGGAGTTCTTGACCTTTTATGTCCCATGTACCCCTTTGGCAATCTAGTGAAGCCTAGGACCCCTTCTGGGAATTTTTTTGTAAATACACAAAATCAAATACATAGAATTACAAATGAAATGGAAATAGTTATCAAAATGTTAATTGTGATATAGTAATACATGTGTTTCTTTATAACATGTTAAATAATAAAATGTAGCCATAAGTCTAATGATCCTGTAATTTTGTAGTAACAAGTATGCATATTATGCCAAGATATCTACAACAACTATAATGTGATGTAAAAATGTCTTGTGGTCACCAAGTGTCTGTTGGTGACATGGTCACAGGATTACTAATTACTGTCACGGGTTGCTACTAACACTACATTCACAATTGAAGGTCTTGCTAACTTTTACTTAGAGGTTAGTCAAAGTGAAGATCTAAGTTTTTCTCAGCAAGTTCACAGACATTACCCCCTCCTCCAAGTCTATCCACAGACCCCTGGGGAGTCGGTGGATCCCATGTTAAGAACTCTGCTCTAGACCAGCTGATTTTTGAAAGTTAAATTATCTTATGGCCACTTGGATTTTAGGTTTTGTAATATTTTTCAGCATCTCCATCATGCTAAGAACGGGGTCATACAGAAGACATGAAACAAAAGTCCATTTTGCAATCTGTGGTGACTGTTCTTGGTTGTGGAGAAAGTTAAAAACAATGATTAAAATGAGGCTTTGTGTCTGGTGGATTTTGCTTTTCTAAACTCCCAGTCATCCCTTAACATGGCTAGTCCTCAATGGGATGAATTTGGGCTGCAGTGTCCCTATCTTCAATTTCTTGCATTTTGAGTTTTAGTGATTTTGCCTTCCTTCCTTATTTTTGACCTAATTGTTTTCTTACTGTTCTGTCTCCAAATATTGCTTTAGCCCCAGAGCACTGGGGAATGGGTGGTTTTCTTTGGAATCAATGTGAATTTGGGGTATGAACCTTTCCTTTCTTCTTATCCCTGTAGGACTGAATGATTCCACTTTGACCTAAAAATTCCCTTCTGTTTGGGTGGCAGAGTTTGTTCTTGGAAAGCTCTTCTGTGTCCCGATGTAGAAGAAAGAGCAAATTGGACATCTTAAAAGGTAAAGAACATGATGATAAGACCATTACTTTTGTGATTCAATCTGAGTATGTTGAATTTTTCTTTCTGTTTCTGTAGGGTCTCTTGTAAGTTAAAACTACATTTGTTTTGCGACTACTTCAGTGGACTAAAAATTATAAAAGAAAAAAATTGCATTTGTTTATTATTCTATTAGTTTCCAAGGCAAAAAGTCATCAAATTAAATGCAAGTCAAAACTATTATATAAGCGCAGTTACCTTAAACCTTTTCGTGAGCAGAGACTTGTGCAATAATTCATCTCATAAGGCTGAGGAGAAAAGCAGGTAGTGAGAAGTTAAACAAATATTTATCATGTCATCATTGGTTTGGGTGACTGCAAGGTAAGGGTAGCAATATGCAAGCCCCAAGCTCATTATAATACATGGATCAACTAACATTTATTGAGTTTCTACCAAGTGTCAGGTGCTAAAATGATGAATGATAACTGCCCTCAGGGAGTTTCCTGTCTATACCTAACAGGAGGGTGCTTTTGTAAGTGTTACAATAGTGTCATGAATATAATGCTAGGGAGCCAAGGAAGATGTACAGGGGATAGTTGGTAGTCAAGGAGAATTTTACAGAGAAGGGACATTTGTGCTGAAATATTACTTCGGGTAGCCATTATTCTAAATGATGATAGTTGAAATTCATTTTCAGATGCTTGAATTCTGTCAAAGCTTGATACAAATTTTTGTTTGAGGTTTGTTAGCTACTGAAGGACAATAGATGTATTTTTACCCCATGAGTACTAAAATAAACATTAATACTTTATTTGGACCAAGGTTTTCTATACCCGATCATTTGTATAGTTTGTTTTTCCACATATGTTGGGGAAAGATTGGTTCTTCCTATTGTGTGCTTTTTCTGAAGGAAGCTTTTTAGTAGTTGGCATGCCAGAAGTTAAGAATGAGCTAGGAATGGAATCCTGAGGCCTTTTAGTTCCACATTCTAAGTTTGATACTATGCCTTTTATGGAGTAGTGGTCATAGCATAAAAATGAAATTTGTTAAACATGACATAGTTCTAATAAACTTGACTTTTTAGAGCAGAGAAGTGGGAAAGCATCATTGGAAGAGTTGAAATTGGAATTGTAGAGGTGATTCTGAGCTTGGTCAGATTAATTTGTAGATTTACTTACAACGTATGGCAACCCTATTTAGAAATTCTTTTAAATATTCTTAAGTAATTTAGCCCTAAGACAGTCTGGAACTTGGTTCTCCTTTGCAATTTCAAAACTATACTTTTGGCCAAAGTGGGAGGCTCAGTGTCATAATTCTGGTTTATAAGGACTAATGTTAGAAATTGTTCTGCTTGACCAGTAACTGAGTGTTTTATTGACTTAATCTAGCTCAATTCAGTACAGTGCTTTGCACACAGTAGGCACTGAATAAAAAGAAATCATCTGGCCAGGTGGTTCAGCTCTGAGTTCTCCCAAAAGTGTATGAAAATAAGTTTTCTTGCTGGATGCTTGCCATGTAGAGTTACACTTGAGAGTAGGGAGGAACTGTGAGTGATCTTCACTTTGTAAATTCAAAAGTACATCTAAAATTTTACCTCTTTGCACCTTAACAGTCCTCAATTCTCTATGCTAATAAGGAATGGGCAGAAGCAAAATGTACTGGCTTTTTTCCTACTAAATGCCCAGAAATTTAAGTAGAAAAATTGATTTTATTTGTACTTAATATTTCTCCAGCGTGTGAAAATAAAATGTACAGTTGGGAAGAGAGGAAAGCCAAAGAGCCTTGAAATATCTACAGACCAGATATATACCCTGTAATAACTGGGAGTTGATTCTGTTTATGTGAGCGATGACAACTTCCCCATGAACTAATATTCTAGAATAAACAAGAAACCTGTTTTTCTCTTTAGATATTCAGTGACAAATTTATATTGTTGTGTTTTTTTAATCCACTTAGGAATTTTTTTCCTTTACTTTATTGTCTTCCAGGTGAGGGTCATCTTTGAGCAAGGGTTCCTGGACTGCTCACCTCCAGGATGAACACTGCTGTGTCGTGACCCTTGGGGTTTTGGTGAGTAGACTGAGGGGCGATAGCACCGGGGCACAGGCATGTCACAGAAGGATGATCTTGGGGAAAAGTTCAGCTTTTATTCAACAAATGTTTTTTCTTTACTTTACCCAAGCTCATTGCCGCCCTGTTCCCCCCGAGTCCCCAACCCCTGGTCACCACCATTTTACTGTCTGCTTTAGTGAGTTCAACTCTTTTAGCTTCCACATATAAGGGAGATCATGTGGTGTATTTGTCTTTCAGTGTCTGGCTTATTTCACTTAACATAACGTCCCCCAGGTTCATCCATGTGGCTGCCAATGACAGAATTTCCTTCTTTTGAAAGGCTGAATAGTATTCCATTGTGTGTATATACCACATTTTCTTTACCCATTTATCTGTTGATGGACACTTAGGTTGATTCTATATCTTAGTTATTGTAAATAATGGGGCAGTGAACAAGGGAGTATAGCTACCTCTTCAACATACTAATTTCATTTCCTTTGGATAACAATAAATTTTTTTGAGCAAATACCATGGGCTGGTCATTATAGTAAGTGCTGGGTATACAGAGATGAAAATTCAGTCATGGTTCCTGCCTTCATGAAGCTTATGGTCTAGTAGGAGAGATGAATGTTATACAAATGATTACATAATTAACACATGTAATTACAAAACATGAAAAATTTTATGAAGGAAAAACCCAGGATGCTATGAAAAGAAGGTACTAGAGAATTTCATGTAGATTGGTGGCATTAAGGAAATCGTCCTTTGGAGAAGAAACCCTTAAGCTGAGACTACATTCATTCAACAAAACTATTCAAACTTGATATGGGAGGGTTGAAGGTAAGGAGGAGGTGTTGAGAATGACTTCCAAATTTTTGGCATAAACAACTGGGTGGATAAAGGAGCCATTTATTAAGATGTGGAAAACTGAAGGAAAAATAGTTTTGGGAGGAAGGCTATACAGAGATGAAGAATTTATGTTTGCGCCTGGCAAGTTTGAGACATCTAGGGAGATGTCAAGCAGGCAGTTGTGTATACAGGTCTGCAGAGCCAAGCTGAGCTGGACATACCAATTTTGGAGTTGTTGGCTTGGAGAGACCTTACAAAGTGAGAGGAGAAGAGTCCAGAGGAACTCTAAATTTTAGAGATTGGATAGAGAAGGGGCCCAGAAAGGAAGCAGATAAAGCATGACTGGAGAGATAGAAGGAAAGCCAGGAAAGTGTGGTGTTAGGGAAACCAAGAGAAGACAGTTTCAAGAAGCGAGTGAGCAACTGGCAAAATTTAAGAGATGGAGTAAGATAAGGTTAGAAAAGTAGCCAGTGATGACCTTAACAAAAATAGTGGTTTCTGTGATCTAGAAGTTGGTTTAAAATGGTTAAAGGGTGAATGGCAAGTGAGGAAGTGAACACTGTATGTCTTGTGTACTCTGTAGAGGAATTTGGTTCTGAAGGGGAATAGAATGCTGGAGGTGGGCTTTGGTTTTAATTTTTCTTTTTTTTTAATTTTACACTGGAAGATAGATGCTACAGTAATCTGAATGCTGATTGGAAAGGTACGGTAGACACAGGAGGTAGAAGGGAACGGTCAAATGAGAGGGTGAGAGCTCTCAGAAGCTAGAAGAGAGGGGCCTAGTACTCTTTAGTGGGACTGACCTTTGGGAAATAGTGGGCTATATATTTTTTGTTTCAACAATAGAGAGGAAAGAGGGGATAGGTACTAATGAAAATAGGTTTGCCTAGTTAGTGAGCAAGGCTTTCTGCCCAGTGACATCTCTTCCTATTAAGTACTGGGCAAGACCACACTGGGAGTGGGAAGTGGGGGAGGGAAGGTAGACAGGGCATCAGGCAGAATAGGCCAGTGAGCTTGCTAGAGAGTGGTCATAGTCATAGTAATAGTTATTGGGGTGCTGATGTTACACTGCTGAGTACTTTCTGCTCACATAGACTAGCTCACCTGGCCCACAAGTGATGAAGAACACAGACTTTGGGGCCACTTACTAGGATGTGACCGTGGGCAAGTTATGTGACATTTCAGAGCCTCAGTTTTCTCATCTCTAAAATAAGGATAGTAGTAGTACCTGCCTTACAGTGTTGTGAGTGAGTTAACATGTGTACAGGGCTTAGAACAATGCCTGACACGTAGTAAAGATTTTAAGTATTATTTAAGAAGTGAAGAGACAAACATAAGTAAATCTAAAGAGTTAGGAGATTTAGTTATTTGGGGGGAAAAAGATCTCTGACTATAATGATTCTGTGGAAAATCTTTTCCAGTCCTTTTAGGTAAACAATTGAGCACTAACCTGCTGAAGAGCCTAATTTTATTCTTTGGAACTACGTGATAAGATACTTGGCAGATTTTTTGCTCGGTTGTTTTTATCGTCAGAAAAGCCAAAGCTAAGGATGATTTATTTCAACAACTTCCTAGGATTAGGGATTGGAAAACCTGGATTTTATTCCCAGTCACTGGGTGAGCTCACATGCTTGTTTCAATCTCTGCTGTCTCTCCATCCATGAAGCAGCAGTAAGGGGGTGGCTTGCAGGAAAGAGCCAGGGTCTGAGAGCACTGATTGGAAACCTAGGAGACGTCGTTCGTACCCCATGTGCTCCGTTCGTTCATCTGTAAAATGCCTGTCGATCAAGGTCGGGGGAATCGTGTGGCTAAGAAACTATCTGTAGAAATACTTTGAAAATAAAAGTGTTTATGTTCACAGCATTATTAGAAATGATCTTTGCTACCAGCTCATCATAAACGCCTGGCAGATTAATAAGGTGATTTGATATTTGTAATATGTTTTGAGTTTCTTTGGAAGAAAAGTACAACACAAATGCCAGTTGTTTCTGTTCTGTGAGACACTGAATAAGTCACACAGGATCTAAGTACATTCTTAGTACATCATGCTGAGTATTACAGAAAAACCAAAGAACTTGAAACAAGGTTCTTGTCTTCAAAGAACGTAGTCTTCACAGGGAGATAAAATACACACCTAGGATTATTCAGTGCAGCATGTGATTGAGTGCTAGAATGTGTGATGCAGACAGAAAGTACCAGCAGAAGTTGCAGAAGGGGACCATATAGGTGGTAACTGCTTTTCTTTTCCTGAGGTAAATGTTTTCTGATGGCTTTGTCCATGCAAGATTAATTTGCTACTTCTGTTTTACCAGTGACTTCTAACATTTAGTGAGAGGTTACAAAAAGGTTTATGATTATATATGTCAAACTTGACAACCACAATCCATTTTCTTAGTCTAAACCAATCAAACAAACAAACAAACAAAAAAAAAAAAAAAACTGGGAGTTGGTAGGGGATAAAAATATAACCTTAAATATAATCAAGACCAAAATATGTTTTAGCATGCTTTTTCCTGAGGTTCTTTATTCTAGTTTTTTTCTGACTTTTTTATTAAAAAGGAAAAAATTTAATTGAGTATACTCAGACCTTCCATAAATTCCTTTAAACGTTCCAGGTAAAATAGCTGGGACCGTTGCAAATATCTGTATGAAGAAGTAGACATTTAACACTTGACAGTGATCATAGCACCAAAACCTGGAATATAACCGATCCTCCCAGTTTCAGTTCAGTTCTCTAGTCTCTCTCATAGGCTATATAAGCTGTAACACCTGAGCTAATTTTTACTCCATTTGGTTCTTTAGTCACTAATCCTGCTTCTAATATCCTCCTCCTTCCTTTCCATACTTTGTCAGTAAGCTACCAGAAGCTGGAGGTGGGGAAGGTGAGGGGACAGTAGTTACAAGGAAACCATATTGGAACTGCCCTGGGAGGGAGCAGTGACTTAAAGTATGTCTTGGTTTTGCCTGAACTAGTCTAGGCTTTCCTAAATAAAAGACTCTCATTTGTTCTGTAGCTAGGTTTGGGAATATTTTCTTGACCTTTATGCTTCAAATTAGCCTTGCAAATTGGCTTAAAAATTATCTTAGCCTTCAAAGATGTTCTTTTACCTTCAAAATTATGGATCATTCCCATGCTTAGCCATGCCTGCAGTCCCTGTCATTAAGCAGTGAGAACACGAGACACATACTCGGCATAATTTAATAGAAAGATCATGGAAATCAGGGGGCAGAACTGATTGTATTTGGTGTTGGCTCAATATTTGATTTCAGAAGTACCTCCTTTCATGTACCCCCATCCCTGAGGCCCTGAAAATATAAACATAGATCAATTTGCTTCATGGTTTGAAATGGGTGGGTTTGTTACATTTCAGTGCCATTGTTGGCCATCAGAGCTAAAATACCAAATAGTCCCTATGGATCTGCATTACCCAGAGCTCTCAAAGCATTGTTTTTAAAAAAGAATAACACAAGTTTTTGAAGGTTTTGTATTTAGAAGTAGAGAAAATGTAAGGGGGAATATACGGCTAAAGATAAAATTGTCTTTCTCCCCTGCTCACATACGTCTGCTCCGTGCTGCTCGGGTGGGAGGCCTGCCTGCCTGGCAGAAGTCTTAGTCACCCTTCAGCTGCTCTAGCACCAGAGCCTTTGGCCGGAATAGGAACATCTCCCTTTCCTTTAACCCTGGTGGAAGCTGGGGAATGATCAAGCTGCTGCTTTATTGACTTGGCTAGTGCTTTCACCTTGATCCTGTTGTAAGGGTGTTTTATGTCTCTGTGTTTTCACTCCCAACTTTTTTTGCATGGCCTTTTCCCATAGTGTGCCCTGGAGATGCGAGATTTTCCTTTGGCAGCAGGAGGCACACACCCAGAGAATGCTGGAGCTGCAAGGGGAAAGGACCCACTTCCACAGCAGAGAAAAACAAAGAGGAAAAAGGCATACAGGTGGCCAGCGCTAAGGGACGCACCCAGCAAGCAGTGGGCCACTGCCACTGCCCCCAGCAGCTGTTTCTGCTGCAGCCCGAGAGGAACTTGGTGAGCCCGTCCCTGTTTGTGACTGCAAGCTCAGGATTTCAATCAATGCATTCCAGTAACCCTAAAGTGAGGAACTCTCCATCAGGAAACACACAGAGGTAAGGGCTAGGGCCTCCACCGAGGCCTCTTGAGGATGACATAGGTGCACCACAAACACTCATTGGTGGAACAGTGTGTTGAATTAAAAGTAAATGAAACTCAAATGGGAAAGGAAGAGAAAATAGATTAGTAAATAGTAATAGAATAGTAAACAGGCTACAGTATAATCAAAGCGTATGTTAGAGTTTTCCTTTGTTATTCTTTTGTCCATCATTCCCTTTACTCTCCTCCCTGTCCCTGACAAAACACAGACAAAAGGACCTTAGGGGCCATCCAGTACAATCTGCCAAACTTGGCAAACAAGGAAACTGAGACCTGGAATGGTGAGGCGGCCTGACATTTTAGAACTAAAACACCAGCCCCAGGACTCCCACTGTGAAGCTTTTTCCTCTATTCCACAGTACTTAAATTGTTACTTTAAAAGACATTGTTTTCTCACCCCTTGAGGGCAGTGGTGGCTTCACTGCTTTGGTGGAATACTGCTTGTTGGGAGGGATTAGGATCCTGGATGATTTCCCTAACCTGACACTCACCAGCTCCCGTGCTCTCCTGGACCTGCTTGTGTTTTCCAGTAGGGAAGCCAGGCTCTTGTTACAGCTCCCGCTTGTCATCAGCCTGGGCTGGGCAGTATTTTGATCTTAACGATGCCTGTTTGTTTACTCTGAGCTAGTCTTAGTGTAAGAGTCACTTCTCTATGTACATAGAAACCGTTGTCCTTTATTGACAAAAGCCCTAGAGATGGGTCCCCATGTGACTCCCGGGTTCCGAGACCTGGCAGGCCACTCTGCTTGATCTTCCTCTCTGTTGATAGCTCTGACATAGGAGCAGGGGAGGAGAGAACAAACAAGTGGCCGAGGTGAAACATGGGGTGGTTACTTAGTCCTGAGGGTCTCTTTGCCCCACGATAGAAGCTGCTTCTCCCTAATCTGTGCTAACCAGCTGTATCTGGTGTCTGATCTCCCTTTGTTATTTGTTTCTTTTAGTAGCCCTAAGTCAAAGCAGGAGGTGATGGTCCGTCCCCCTACAGTGATGTCCCCATCTGGAAACCCCCAGCTGGATTCCAAATTCTCCAATCAGGGTAAACAGGGGGGCTCAGCCAGCCAATCCCAGCCATCCCCCTGTGACTCCAAGAGTGGGGGCCATACCCCTAAAGCACTCCCTGGCCCAGGTGGGAGCATGGGGCTGAAGAATGGGGCTGGAAATGGTGCCAAGGGCAAGGGGAAAAGGGAGCGAAGTATTTCCGCCGACTCCTTTGATCAGAGAGATCCTGGGACTCCAAACGATGACTCTGACATGAAAGGTATGTCTATAAGATCTTTGAGACTCAGAGGGAAGTAGGTATTCCTGAGGGAAAGCCTCTGACATTTGGTGGAGGCCAGGGGGCCTAAACTCAGCCTAGTGGGGAGAGTGTGTCTCAGATTCAGAAGTTCTCAGGTTTATGATGAAACTAATTCTTCTCATTTTACTACTAACTGAAGAATAGTTTGGAACCACCTTGCTGAGCTGTGGTGGGATGTTTCACGGGCCTAACCATGTTCTCATGCATGTTTCTGGCCTCCATACTGTTTGTACTTCAGTTTCAAGCTCCGGTTTGTTGTGCCAGTGGCCCACACTGGAGCAGTTTTTCTGGCATCCCCTCCTCTTCTCCATCAGAGTAATCCTCCAAGGCTTGAGTTTTGTGCTCTCTGGTTGCCACTTTGCCAGACGTGTAGACACAGAGGAAGTCTTAATGGCCCTGGCACTAGGCCGGGTTTGTCACAGCTGATTCCAGTGTGGCAGGAATGAGCGGCTACCAGATGTGTTATAGATTTGGCAGGCACCAGAGTGGAGCGAGCCAGAAGGGGTATGGAACCAATGGCTGTGGTTTTAGGCTTTTTTCCTCTTAGTGTAAGACCAGAAATCTTAACTGTAGGCCAGAACACCAAGTTAGTATTCAAGAATGGAAGTGTGATTCCCCAACCCAAATCAGAATGGAAACCTGGTAGTTGCTCCTCCTTCCTCCCTGCTGCCTTCCTCCCCCAGGGTTCTGAGTGACAGCACTGTGCTGGGCACTTGCTGTCCTCAAGGATTTGAGTGCACCTTGGAAGCTGATCATTAAACAAACAATTAGAATGACATTTGATAAATGCTGAAATAAGAGAAGTAGGTGGGCTATGAGATCCATTAGCAGGGGCATCCAGTCAAGTCCAAGAGGTTTCAAAAAGGTTTCCAGGAAGGAGGGATGTTAACGCTAGTATCTGAAGGATGTGTAATAGTTAGAGAAGTAAGGAGGTGGGGGAAAAGTGCTTTATAATTGGTCATTTAGGGAGAAGAGTATTTGAAATTTTATGAGTAGAAGAGAAGACTTCCTCTTAGCGAGGTACTTCCTTCTTAAAAGTCTCAAGGTGGGTTTGTGTTGTGATGCTATAAATGCTGGCAGAAGAAAGGGAGTCATATTCTTTCTATGATGATGAGTCTTTTCATTCTTTTAGAATGTAATTCTGCTGACCACATAAAGTCCCAGGAATCCCAGCACACACCACACTCGATGACCCCTTCAAATGCTACAGCCCCCAGGTCTTCCACCCCCTCCCATGGCCAAACTACTGCCCCAGAGCCCACACCTGTTCAGAAGACTCCAGCCAAAGTGGTGTATGTGTTTTCTACTGAGATGGCCAATAAGTAAGTTGATGCTATGCCTTGCTGTTGGGCATGGCTTGTGTGTTCTTATTCCAATTGCACGTTGAGCCTTTTTTTTTTTAACCCCCTCAGTGTTACCACTTAAAGTTAGCAGTACAGAAAGAGCTGAAATAAAACATAAAACCTACCCAACCCAACTTTCCAGAGGCAACCAATGATAATACTTTCTTGGCTTTCCTTTCAGAAATTTTTTGAGCTTATACAAATATACATATATATCTTTTCTAAACACAGAAGAGATTGATCACACAATGCACACTTTTCTGCAGTCCACTTACTATTATTTTTTAAATGACACAAGTAATAAATACACATTCTAGAATAAGTAGAAAATATAACTAAAAATTAAAACCTCTGGAATTCACAGAGATAATCACTGTGAACATTTTGGTATATATGTTTCTTGTGAATGGATGAATCAATGGATTTTTACTTATTTATCAAAATTGTGATTATATCCCACATTGAATTTTCTGAACTTTTTCGCTGTTGTTTTTTCTTTTCTTTTCTTTTCTTTTTTTTTCTGAGACAGCGTCTTGCTCTGTTACCCCGGGTAGAGTGCAGTGGCATCATCATGGCTTGCTGCAACCTCAAAGTCCTGGGCTCAAGCCATCCTCCTGCTTCAGCCTCCCAAGTAGCTGGGACTACAGGCGTGCACCACCACACCCAGCTAATTTTTTCTATTTTTAGTAGAGATGGGGTTTCACTCTTGCTCAGGCTGGTCTCGAACTCCTGAGCTCAAACGATCCTCCCGCCTCAGCCTCCCAGAGTGCTATGATAACAGGCGTGTACCACCGTGCCTGGCTGCTTTCTGACTTTTTTAACCCAATTCTGACAAAAAGTGAATATTGACAGCCTTAGACCATCATTAGGTGTTTGTGAGATTTTGTGTTGCCCCTTTTCGGGTTGGGATTTTGAACTAGAGTTGTTTATAAAACACCTACCACAATGGATTGGTTTGAGGAGGAAATCTTGGTTTTTGTTTTTTGTTCTTTAATGCCTCTTTGGGGATTTGCTAACGGCTTTTACTTTCAGAAGTTTGATGGTAAGAGATAAACATAAATAGTGAAGCATGTTTGTCTTGATTTCTTCTCATTCAACATTTCTGATGGTTCTTTATACTGCTTTATACTCCTTCCTCTCCTTTACAAATTCAGTCTGTGCTTTAGAATTAGTTAGTGAAATAGAAACAAGGTCTAGTGTATGCAATCTCTTCTGTCTTTGCAGAGCTGCAGAAGCTGTATTGAAGGGCCAGGTTGAAACTATCGTCTCTTTTCACATCCAGAACATTTCTAACAGCAAGGCAGAGAGAAGCACAGCCCCTCTGGTATGTTGTTTCAGAAATGGAATAATGGTTTAATGGTTCTGCAGTGACTACACAGGAGTGGAGGTGGTGAATTTAATTGATAGGGAGGTAGTCTTGATCGTATGAGCTGCATTCTGGGCATTTAACCTAATTTTGGCATTGTGGAATGTGGGGCATATCACACTATACTATTTGCTGCTAGAATGCTGGTAGATTAATTACTAGGGGGAAGAAGATGCAGAATACAAGAGGATATCTTAGGGTTTCCTCCATGAGACCATCTTTGGGAAAATCTGAATTCAAACCCTATGTACAGAGCAAGTTTTTAAAAAATAACACTCTTGAGTTAGTCAAAGAACAAAGAGAAAAAGCAACAACTAAAACTACAGTGCTGGAGTACGGGATGATAGAACCATAATCAAAGTCTCAGTGACTTTCAAAATTATTTCTGTTTATTTCAAAGTGAGAGGACTATTGAATGCTTTTAATTGCTTAATGTTTCTAAAATTATAATAAATGTTAGTCTGTTTTCTGTCTGGATCTTAAGCACCTACTATAAACTCCATTAGAAAAAGCATACAGTGGATGTTTTAATGCATGTAGTTTACCAAATTGAACCAAAAGATAATTCTTGTGTCTAGCATCATCAACGTATTGAACCGAATGCTATGGGGAATACTAAGAGGTTCAAGACACAGTCCCTGCTTTCAGAGAGCATAAAACCTAATACTGGGATGATACTTAAACATGGGAAAAGTTAAATGACAATAAATGATCAAAGTAACAATTCAAGATAAAAATAGATGCCATCTTTCCTATTTTGTGTAGCAGAGGTCTCCATCTCTATAGACATAAGCAGAGCTTGGGCTTTGCTAAACTTAGAAAAGGAATTTCACGTTCCCTGTGAATCTCCACTACTCAAGGGTAGAGGATACATATAATTATACTTAAAATGCTTATTGTGTTGGAATGCACAGGGTACATGCAACTCAAACCAACATTTTATTGACTTAATGACAGTTTTCAAATGTAGTTATCACCTCTATCTTCTCTGGCACTAAAATGAAATCAGAAAAGGAGTTAAGGAGGGAATTGGGAATAATCCGTTACTCCAAATCGAAAATGACAAGGGTGAAACTAAAGGATTTCTACTGTCATAGTCACTCTATATGTAATCAGCACCCACACACAACTAACAAACAAAGCCTGACCAATAAAACCAAACTTAAAATGACACTAGAAGGGAAGTTCATGTGACCTCCACACTACAGTTAGAAAGTTGTGGACACAGAATACACTTTTGACTATGCAGAGTCACACAGATTCAGCCAATCTTATCTAAATGTGCATGGGCACCTCCAAGTGAAACATTCGTATATATATTCACAGAATGTAAACACTCAAAGATATGTCTTTGTGTATGTACAACACAAACTGTTCATATGCGGAGATACACATAATGATTCATTTACATATTTGCACACAGGTAGACACATTCCAGAGAGGAGGTGGGAAGTTAAGTAAAAGCCTTAAGGGTTTGGAAATACAGACTGGATTAAGTGAACAAGTAGGGGCAGATGAACACCAAAAAAGGGATCTGGAGGCTGGCGAAAGATTTCTGAGACTGAGTCTGTAGACCAGGCCCTGCTGGTCTTCAGTATCCCCTTAGTCTCCGCAGCCCTATGGTTTAGACCCAAACATACACATCCCTCTTCCAAACACTCACGATGTCCGTGTTACCTCTTGTGAGTGCTTTTACCCAGAACGTTGTGTAGCATTGGTATGTAATAAATAATAAGGCAATCATCCAACCTATTAAAAGGGCAGTATGCTGTCTATTAGAAAGAACAGATCAAGAGACACCATGAGCTAGATAGCCTCAGATTTCTCCTCAGACACTTCCTGCCTGCAGATTATCTTACTACAGTTAATATGCAAATTCTTATATGAAATACGAATCAGTGATCACAAACCAAAAACAGAAACCAGAGATGTCAGGCCCCCTGGAGACTCATGGAGGGGAGTGCCTCAGTAGTCGCCCTTCGAGGAGACGTTGAAATGGAGCAGACTTCCTCGCTGCCTCCAGCTGATAGAGCATAACGCTGCAAGTGACTTACTTTCTCTTTCAGATGGAAGCATCAGACCTTTTGATTGACAGTGAGAAGTCTGCATACCCAGTGTACTTTCAGGGAAAAGAAAAAAATATTAGGTATAGCCTCCCACATACCAAGAAACTAATCTCTCTCAGAATCAGAAACACGTAGTAGACATATGATATCAAACCTGTTCCTCGAAATAGATACTCAAATGTATTCACTTCGGCAGAGTGGCTCTCCCCTGGCATGCTTATAAAGTTATTGAAATCTAATCTTCAGCCAGGGAAAGAGGATGACAATTGACAGTAAGTTTTAAGAAAAGTAAAAATAAAAAGGTCTCCATGTCCAAAGTGGGGTCGTACATGAACAATTTCTACAGCAAGTGTCAGTGTAGATTTATGTGACTGGAACAAGTCCTTTGTAACATATCTTGCTCTTTTAATTGCTCTACTGTTCAGTTTACCAATGATTTTAAAAATCTCGTTTATCTTCAGAATACACAGATATCTGTCCTTCGGAATGATCCGAAACCTCTCCCACAACAGCCCCCAGCTCCAGCGAACCAGGACCAGAACTCTTCCCAGAACACCAGACTGCAGCCAACTCCACCCATTCCGGCACCAGCACCCAAGCCTGCCGCACCCCCACGTCCCCTGGACCGGGATAGTCCTGGGGTAGAAAACAAACTGATTCCTTCTGTAGGCAGTCCTGCCAGCTCCACTCCACTGCCCCCAGATGGTACCGGGCCAAACTCGACACCCAACAATCGAGCAGTGACCCCCGTCTCCCAGGGGAGCACTAGCTCCTCAGCAGATCCCAAAGCCCCCCCTCCTCCACCAGTGTCCAGTGGTGAGCCCCCCACGCTGGGAGAGAACCCCGATGGCCTATCTCAGGAGCAGCTGGAGCACCGAGAGCGCTCCTTACAAACTCTTAGAGATATCCAGCGTATGCTTTTCCCTGATGAGAAGGAATTCACAGGAGCACAAAGTGGGGGACCCCAGCAGAATACTGGGGTATTAGATGGGCCTCAGAAAAAGCCAGAAGGGCCAATACAGGCCATGATGGCTCAATCCCAAAGCCTAGGTAAGGGACCTGGGCCCCGGACAGATGTGGGAGCTCCATTTGGCCCTCAAGGACATAGAGATGTGCCCTTTGCTCCCGATGAAATGGTTCCACCATCTATGAACTCCCAGTCTGGGCCCATAGGACCCGACCACCTGGACCATATGACTCCTGAGCAGATAGCGTGGCTGAAACTGCAGCAGGAGTTTTATGAAGAGAAGAGGAGGAAGCAGGAGCAAGTGGTGGTCCAGCAGTGCTCCCTCCAGGATATGATGGTCCATCAGCATGGGCCTCGGGGAGTGGTCCGAGGGCCTCCCCCGCCATACCAGATGGCCCCTAGTGAAGGCTGGGCACCTGGGGGTGCAGAGCCATTTTCTGATGGTATCAACATGCCACATTCTCTGCCTCCGAGGGGCATGGCTCCCCACCCCAACATGCCAGGGAGCCAGATGCGCCTCCCTGGATTTGCAGGAATGATTAACTCTGAAATGGAGGGGCCAAATGTGCCCAACCCCGCATCTAGAGCAGGTCTTTCTGGAGTGAGTTGGCCAGATGATGTGCCAAAAATCCCAGATGGTCGGAATTTTCCTCCTGGTCAGGGCGTCTTCAGTGGTCCTGGCCGAGGGGAACGCTTCCCAAACCCCCAAGGACTGTCCGAAGAGATGTTTCAACAGCAGCTGGCAGAGAAACAGCTGGGTCTGCCCCCAGGGATGAGCATGGAAGGCATCAGGCCCAGCATGGAGATGAATAGGATGATCCCTGGCGCCCAACGCCACATGGAGCCTGGGAATAACCCCATTTTCCCTCGAATACCAGTTGAGGGCCCTCTGAGTCCTTCTAGGGGTGACTTTCCAAAAGGAATGCCTCCACAGATAGGCCCTGCTCGGGAACTTGAGTTTGGGATGGTTCCTAGTGGGATGAAGGGAGATGTCAACCTAAATGTCAGCATGGGATCCAACTCTCAGATGATACCTCAGAAGATGAGAGAGGCTGGGGCGGGCCCTGAGGAAATGATGAAATTGCGCCCAGGTGGCTCAGACGTGCTGCCTGCTCAGCAGAAGATGGTGCCCCTGCCATTCGGCGAGCACCCTCAGCAGGAGTATGGTGTGGGCCCTCGGCCCTTCCTTCCCATGTCTCAGGGTCCAGGCAGCAGCAGTGGCTTGCGGAATCTCAGAGAACCAATTGGGCCCGACCAAAGGACTAACAGCCGGCTCAGTCATATGCCACCACTACCTCTCAACCCTTCCAGCAACCCCAGCAGCCTCAACACAGCTCCTCCCGTTCAGCGTGGCCTGGGGCGGAAGCCCTTGGATATATCTGTGGCAAGCGGCCAGGTGCATTCCCCAGGCATTAACCCTCTGAAATCTCCCACGATGCACCAAGTCCAGTCCCCAATGCTGGGCTCGCCCTCGGGGAACCTCAAGTCCCCCCAGACTCCATCGCAGCTGGCAGGCATGCTGGCGGGCCCAGCTGCTGCTGCTTCCATTAAGTCCCCCCCTGTCTTGGGGTCTGCTGCTGCTTCACCTGTCCACCTCAAGTCTCCATCACTTCCTGCCCCATCACCTGGATGGACCTCTTCTCCAAAACCTCCCCTTCAGAGTCCTGGGATCCCTCCAAACCATAAAGCACCCCTCACCATGGCCTCCCCAGCCATGCTGGGAAGCGTAGAGTCAGGTCAGTATGCTTGCATCCTCACGGTTGCACCTTGTAGCTGGAGATGGCTAGAACAGGTTACTTTAAGAAAGTAAGTTACTTTAAGAAAACTGGTGTCTTGATTATACAACCAGAGGAGGCAGTTTTTGCCGAAATGGACGTATTTGCGGCAAGGTGCATAATCAGTACTTTTGTGGGATTATGCAAAAGTGTCTAATCCTGGCAAAAAATATGTATGTCAGATGGAACTGTTGAAAGGAAGAGGGGAAATGGGAAATATTTGTCGGTTCACAGAGTAATTTACATTTGCACAGTGAACATATGCTGGTGAAATAAAATGTCTTAACAGTGGATGAATGTGGCTTCTTTAAATACTGGACCCACCCACTTCCAGGGGCTGCCCTCAGGTCAAGAGATTCTGAGTCTAATCCTAAGCAAAGAGGAGGGAGGCTGCTGTTAAGACTTGCGTGGTTCTCATAAATACGTGTTGACCACAGAAACAATGACCAAAGCCTTCTCCTTGGTGGACTGCTGTTCTCAAAGATCAGCTACAATTTCTTAGTATTTTCTTCCTAGGAGAGGCTCTTGCTGATGATGGTGGTTTTGTGAGTGGGACGAGAGGTGGTCAGTGGAAGTAGCGCCGAGGTGTAAATACTAGGTTGGTGTCGTCTCCACTTGAGAAAGGCTAGAATCAAAGTAAGAGAGGAGATTTATCCTACCATGCTAAAGTGTCTCTCTCTGTGGGGTAGCGGCTCACTCAAGCAGTATAGTGGAACTCAGACCTTTTTAGTTCAGGCATCTTGGTTGTGGAAATTAATTAAGAATGTGTTTAGGGTGATGTGGTTAGTACCTAGGATTGGATCACTAGTCTGGCTTCGTGGCATACTAATACCCGAGTTGAATTCTAAATTGTGATTGGCAAGGGAAAGAGATCCACTTATTTCACATTCTATTCAGTGAAATCGTTGTCTGTAAACCATATTTTCCCCAAGCTTGAGCTAATATTTCTAACATTCCTGGCGTGTTTGTCTTCGCATCTGCTGATCCGTCACCTCCATGTCACGCCACAGTCTCCCCCTGCACACACACAGAGCTTGACTAGAAGATTGATGATTTGTGTCTCGGGTCTAATAACACTGTCCTGTTCATCTGTCTCATTGCTGGCCTTGCTAGTTCATAATCATAGGGCCCAATAGCCTTCAAAAGGAATCTAATTCCCTGCCCATTTTTGTTCTATTTTGCTTTCTTCTCTTAGGTGGCCCCCCGCCTCCTACAGCCAGCCAGCCTGCCTCTGTGAATATCCCTGGAAGTCTTCCCGCTAGCACACCTTACACCATGCCTCCAGAGCCAACCCTTTCCCAGAACCCACTCTCTATTATGATGTCTCGAATGTCCAAGTTTGCAATGCCCAGTTCTACCCCGTTATACCACGATGCCATCAAGACTGTGGCCAGCTCAGATGATGACTCCCCTCCAGCTCGTTCTCCCAACTTGCCATCAATGAATAATATGCCAGGTAAGAAACCAGAAAAAGAGGCCATGGAGCTAGTGCTAAACAAAAGAAACCTCTTGAAGTGTTTTCTTAATGGCTGGAGGCCTGAATCGGTAGAAGTTCAACAAGTTAAAAAAATGTACCACCTAAGTTAGTTTCAGTAGAATTAAAGTGTCTTGACTAGAGGAAGATAACAATTTTTAATTAGCTTGAATCAGTGTTTGTAAGAAAGCAGGTTTCCTTGTAGTTCTGATGTGTCTATGTACGTGGATGGGTTTTGCAAATTTGTTTTTTATTTTGTTTTGTTTTTTCTCTTTTGGTCCTCTTGTGGCAATACTGAAAGCAGTTTCTTTTTAACATGCTGATGGGAATGCCCTTAGTTCTCAAATATTTTCCTGGAAGGGCAGCCTCAAACCACAAGCAGCCACAGGATTTCAGACAGTGGAAAGCCCCTATTTCCTAGAGAAGCCCTTTCTTTAGGACTAGGGAGATAATCAAATTCTTCCCTTCCCTATTCGTTCTGTGTGCCTTCATTCCTGTACCCAGCCCACCCGACCCCTGCCAACCTCATTAACAGGAAATAATCTGGGATGGTGAGGGGGATCCGCAAAGAGACCAAGACTTTTCAGCCATGGGTTTCAGATTGTTCCCGATTCTGTTCTGATTGTTAGGAATGCTGTTTGTCCTAACTAACCAGGTTAGGACATGCTCCGTGGACAGCATAAGCACCATCCCTACCATACTCAGCGGTAATTCCACAGAGAGGCCAAATATTTAAACGTCCCAGAGACTGTAGTAGAATGTGTGTGCTTTCCTTTTCCCTTAAGTGTTATTGTTTCTTTAACAGTTCATGTAACCTAGAGTTTTAAATGCTTTCTCTATAAGGCAGTACAAAATAATGCCAATTGAAAAAAGGCCTGTTTGGGTTTTGTTATTATTTCTGTTAATTAGAATTGTAGATCTGATTAATCCTTTTTCTCCAAAAGGGCCATACTTCAGTCATGCAGGCAAATTGTTTTCTTCTGTATTAAATATCTCCAATAAAGAGGACTACGCTCATTTGTGTATTAATTTATAACTTTTCACACAGGAGAATTTCCTCCTTGCTATCATCTGCACACTCCTTTATCATACAGGATAAGACTCAGTAATATATTGTCTTGTGGAGCTGTTGGTTTGTATGTCCCTAAATGTATTATAATCTTATTGTGGGTAGGGATTGTATATTGTATGTTTTCCCAGCATACTCTACTGTGCATATTAGATGCACAATAATTTTTTTGTTAATTTGATTTATTATAGTTTTTCTGAGTTGCTTTTGGTTAAGTTGATTCCTTTGATATCTTTATTTTTCTAGGAATGGGCATTAATACACAGAATCCTCGAATTTCAGGTCCAAACCCCGTGGTTCCGATGCCAACCCTCAGCCCAATGGGAATGACTCAGCCACTTTCTCACTCCAATCAGATGCCCTCTCCGAATGCCATGGGACCCAACATACCTCCTCATGGGGTCCCAATGGGGCCTGGCTTGATGTCACACAATCCTATCATGGGGCATGGGTCCCAGGAACCACCAATGGTACCTCAAGGACGGATGGGCTTCCCCCAAGGCTTCCCTCCAGTACAGTCTCCCCCACAGCAGGTTCCATTCCCTCACAATGGCCCCAGCGGGGGACAGGGCAGCTTCCCAGGAGGGATGGGTTTTCCAGGAGAAGGCCCCCTTGGCCGCCCCAGCAACCTGCCCCAAAGTTCAGCAGATGCAGCACTTTGCAAGCCTGGAGGCCCCGGGGGTCCTGACTCCTTCACTGTCCTGGGGAACAGCATGCCTTCGGTGTTTACAGACCCAGATCTGCAGGAGGTCATCCGACCTGGAGCCACCGGAATACCTGAGTTTGATCTGTCCCGCATTATTCCATCGGAGAAACCTAGCCAGACATTGCAATATTTCCCTCGAGGGGAAGTCCCAGGCCGGAAACAGCCCCAGGGTCCTGGACCTGGGTTTTCGCACATGCAGGGGATGATGGGCGAACAAGCCCCCAGAATGGGACTAGCGTTACCTGGCATGGGCGGTCCAGGGCCAGTGGGAACTCCGGACATCCCTCTTGGTACAGCTCCATCCATGCCAGGCCACAACCCCATGAGACCACCAGCCTTTCTCCAGCAAGGCATGATGGGACCTCACCATCGGATGATGTCACCAGCACAATCTACAATGCCGGGCCAGCCCACCCTGATGAGCAATCCAGCTGCTGCTGTGGGCATGATTCCTGGCAAGGATCGGGGGCCTGCCGGGCTCTACACCCACCCTGGGCCTGTGGGCTCTCCAGGCATGATGATGTCCATGCAGGGCATGATGGGACCCCAACAGAACATCATGATCCCCCCACAGATGAGGCCCCGGGGCATGGCTGCTGACGTGGGCATGGGTGGATTTAGCCAAGGACCTGGCAACCCAGGAAACATGATGTTTTAAGCTGCTAAGATTGGATGTGCCGATCCTTGTCAAGATGAGATTCCAGGTCCTGAGAGCTGCTTTGAGGGAGTTCCAGGAGTACTTGCTATTGGTCATGCAATAGGAGATCAGAGACCCGAGGGCTGCTTTGGGGGAGGGGGGAACTCGAGAATGTATGGATTTACCTGAAAACAAATTATTCATTTAATCAACAGGTGTGTTTTTTTTAAGATTTATTTTTTAAAAATTATTTTTGTGGACTTGGGTATCCCATGATGGCACCTCCTTTTGGGAATCTGTAGCCGTGCTTTGAGAATTGCCATCGGTCACGTGTTGCACCGTTCTCTGTATGTTTACGTCCTTTGGACTGGCTTCTCCCAGGATTCTTTTCTGTTTTTGTTGTTTTGATTTGGGCTTTATTTTTTTTTTTTGTGTACTGTACTATATTGTAAAAGGGATTTTAGCAGAGACTTTAGTCTTTGGGGCAAGAGGAGAACAGGAATGCTGGGCTGTTTACTTTAGGTGGAGAATCCATCTTCAGACCTTTGGACTATTTTCTTTCGACTCCAGTGTATAGAAAAACCAAACTACGACCTCAGAGCAGAGTATTAATGAAAAGCACAAAAAAAGGAACTAAGTTCAGCGAGGGGTGGGGGGAGGGGGGAATTTTTCTTTTTAAAAATAACAAAGCTTAGGACATTTGTTTTTCAGTTCAAGTGCTCTTCAGCACTGTGTGTCTCTCCCAATATACCAACCCACCGTCACTTTTTTCTCTTGTTTCTCTCTCCCATTTTGCCCTGTCTCCTCGGTTAAGTGTGTTTCCTTCCCTTGTGCCCCCACTGGCGACCCTCTGCTTCCCTCTTCTCTTTTTCCCTTTGGCAGCTGCAATACACGGTGTTGGGGAAATAAATCTAGCGAAGCCTCACCTTCCGTGCCGGGCGTCCTCCTGGCTCCGGGAGGGAAAGGTCTGTCCTCGGGATGCTCTCTGGTCTTTTTTCCCCTTAGTCTTTCTCTTCCCCAACGTACCCTTCCTTCCCTGCCCACCTTGTTTTCTGTTCTCCTTTTATTAGGAATTCCCAAGTGACTTTTATTAATGTGGGGGTGGAACAGATGCTAAAAGCTATCCAGGATTTTGTTTTTGTTTTTGTTTTCAATTTTGTGGTTCCTTCCCTTTCCTCCCCCTCCCATGCGTAAAACGTTCTGTGTAACCTCCATTAAATTTGGTACAAAACCACTCGCCAGAGCTGTGGTGTCAGAAAAATAAAATATATTGTTTCTTACAAAACTGAACTGCCTTTTTTTGTTTATTTGGATTCCTGTTTGTTTAGTGTTGGGCATGCTGGCTGCCGTGTGACCCAGAAGTATAGAATCTTTGTGTTGGGGTTGATCATAGGGTCATGGGTAGGGAGAGTGTACAAAAGTGCCTCCTCGAATAGAGCGTTTGCCTTGCTATTGAGGGAGAGCGACTCATGTAGGTTCATCCTATGCTGTTCCCTTCTCAGTCATGAAATCCTGGCTATAAGCAGAGGAGCATTGCTGAACTTTACCTCTAGGGAAATTAATGGTCTTTATGGGAATCTTTGTGAGGGCCAATTTAATGGTATAAAGTAATGAAGAAAGCCAAAGTTATATTTTCAGTTATTTAAGCTAAAAGATGTCCCTGGTATTGTTAAGGTAAAATGTTATTACTATACCTGCAAGTCACCGGTTGCACAGTCCGTGGGTTTCTGTGGTCCCCACCCAGGTGCTGCCTCTGCCCCTCGCTGCTGGCCCTTCTGCCAGCCCTGCCCAGGCTGTGTGCAGCTCCCGTCCCACCCCCCACGCCTCCAGGACATCAGCGTGTATCCTGCAAGGTGTGTGTCTGAGAGCTCGCTGTTGTGTTTCTGTGCAGTTAATTTCGTTCTGGTGTGTGTATGTCTTTGCGTTGTAGGCGTTTTTAGCTCAGTGAGTGGGCGTCTGTGTGTGTGTTTGTTCTTATGTGAGAGAATCTAAGCAAGGAGCGGCAGGTGCAGAGTCACCTGCAGACAAACTCGTACAAATTGGGCTCTGCTGGTGTTTCACAGTCTGAGATTTTCTCTCCGACAATTGTTTTTGAGAGCCGTTTTCTCTTCCACCTTCTGCAGCCCTGACTTGTCAGTAACACAAGTGCCCCAGACAAAAAAAATGGGGAGATGAACGTTTGAGTCCCCACTCTACCGGTCACCTCCATGTGCTGAGTTGTGAGGGGCCCTGTGAAGTAGGTGGTAATCATCTCATTTGCAGGTTAGGAGTCAAAGAATTCTGACTCAATCCAATCCATTTTGTTGATGCTGAGTGGTGAAAATTTTATGTTGTAGAGAAATTAGGATAGTAAAATGAAGATTTTTTTTTTCACGAATTTAGCCATGTATAGAAGAGAACAGGGCAACAGCCAAGCATGGGGAGCACGAGATGAGGACCTGAAGAAAGTTTGGCCCCTGGCGTTTGTCCACTGGTCTGGCTTCTCGGGCAGCTCCCCTCCTTGCTGCACCTAATAGTGTTGCAGTCACTAATGGTGTGTGGTCCCGTTGCTGCTTTCCCAGGCAGGGAGTCAAGGCAAGAAAGGAACGCAGAGCAGGCACCCACTTAGAGGGCCAGTAAGAGATGGTGTACCCTTGCGGAGGCAGCCAGGGGCTGCTGGGGGAGGCTGGGGTGGGGCATTGCTTGCCCGCAGCCCCCTGCTGGAGACCTCGCGACAGTGCAAAGCCTTCCCACTTGGCGTTTTTTAAAGACCTCATGATAAATCATTTTACCTCATCAGCATATGCCAATATTTCATCACAATGATCTCTGATATACCAAGTTTATTTAGGGTTTAAATATGACAACTTATAATTCACTAAGATTGTTACCAAAAAAAAAAAATACCCATCACATTTTGAGAGACTGGATGGAGAACTAAGGATGCAAGATTTTTAAAAAATCAGTGAAAGAGTGATAAACGTGTTTCATATTAACATCACCCTGTGAAAGCCCAGCCAGTCTTCTCTTCCTCCTTTCCCAGATTTGGGGATTGAATGAAGGAAATGCAATAATGACTTGTTTACTTCAGGGGTAAGGAGTGGGGTGTGAGTCGGAGCGTTATTTCTTAAGGACTAATGAGGAGTATGTGGCATTTTCCCTAAAACAATGTAAAATAAAATAATTTACTTTTTAAAAGATTCTGCACTTATAAATGAAAACAAACGTGCAATGGTTAGGGGTCTTATGAAAGGTGTGGCATCAGAAAATACATTTTAAAACAACATTTTTACATATTTTAAAGCTACTCTTTAAAAAACGGATCCAACATTTTCCCAGCCTCCCTGCTCTCTTACACTTCTTGGTACTGTAATCACGATGCAACTGCAGAATGTGCCACCTGTGTAGTTGGAAAGGACCCTGGCTTGTGGTTTAATGCTCTCCTGTCACTGCTTGAAATTCTTCATTGTGGAATAGGGGACCCCACATTTCCATTTTGCGCTGGGTCCCACAAATTACTTAGCCCATCTTGCCTGTTGTGAACAAGAGAACTTGCAGCAGCTCCACAGCGGTGCCGGGATCCTCGTCTCTATAGTTATTCTTTTTTTGGGGGGTCGTGCTCTGTTGCCCAGGACAGAATGCAGTGGCATGACCATAGCTCACAGCAACCTCACACTCCTAGGCTCAAGCCATCCTTCTGCCTCAGTCTCCCAAGTAGCTAGACCTGCAGGGGCGCACCACCGTGCCTAGCTAATTTTTCTATTCATGTGGGGGAGGGGGGTCTCACTCTTGCTCAGGCTGCTCTCAGACTCCTGACCCCAAACAATCCACCCCCCTCAGCCTCCCAGAGTACTAGGATTACAGGTGTGAGCAACTGCGCCGGCCTTTATATTTATTCTTATTTCTCCTTAACCAGCGACTGGGGGCACCTCAGACAGGGTGGTGGTGTGTTCCGTTTAAACTGTCTGCACTTTAGTCATTTCCTTTTCCTTTTCTGAGTACTTTCAAAGTGCTGAAAGGAGAGGGAAGTTGTATTTAACACCAGGACTCATTTATTCAGCAAGCATCTATAGAGCACCTACTGTGTGTCAAGGACTGTGCAAAGGCTGGAATGAGGAAAAGGGTGTGTAAATCAGTTGTTACGATACAATACCATGATTACTACAGTGAAGGTGCGGACAGGGTGCAATAGGCCAAAGAAGAAGGTTCAATGAAGCCTTGAAGGAAAGGTGAGTTTTGGAAGGTTCAAAGGAAGCATTTCCTGGAGGATGGTGGTGAGCCCGTATGCAGCGGAAGAGGGAACAGCCAGGGCCTGCCAATGGGATGGGCTCTTTAAGGGAGGTGGAGGCAAGAATTGAGCCTAGAGAGAGGGCAGGTCCTGGGGAGCCCTGCGTGGCCCTGTAAGGAGTTTGAACGTCAAAGTTGTCAGCAAGGGAATCGGGTGATCAGACTGGCTCTTTAGAAGAATTCCTAAGTCGGGCTGTAGAAGATAGGCTGGGGGTGGGGGGAAAGAACCACAGGAAAATCACTTGCAAAATCTTGCTTATTCTACAAAATCCTTAAGCTCAGACTCATCTCTTTTGCTTTAAATAACATCAAATTGTATCATATTTCCCATGCTGTTTAGACAACTTGAGCCCCACTGCCACTTTCTTTTCTCTAACCAAGAACTGTGATTTTTTTCAAAGTCACAAACCCTTATATTTAAAAAAAAGTCATGGAATCTTAATTTGATGGTAATAATAACACATTTAAATAAACAGTTCACACAGCACAAAAACTAGTTTGTGGCCAAACATTTCATACTGGAGGGGGCTAAATAATAAAATAATGTTAAAAGGAAGGTATGCTATGAGGATGGTAATAAAAATTGTCTCTCTGTATTTAGCATGGCTTCTTAGCTGTGTTACTGCTAAACAGACATGGTTGTTTTCTCTGCTTATAGGTGACCATGCTTCAACCGTTAACTTGCTGGCTCAATGCTTAATCTTGCTTGGCAACCAGTACTGCTAAAGGGAAACAATGAGTGTATGTATGATCCTAGAAAGAGAAGTTAAAGGGATGGTTCAGAAATTATTTCCTCACACATATTTAAAGCAAGGAAAAATTCAGTTATTTCACCAAGTACAAGAGAACCGAGGCTTCCCTTGCAAAATACACCCTCAGAGCCGCTCAGCAATTATATGGGACCCTGGGGTTCCAAAGAAAGAGCAGGTTAAAGAAACCTAGTCCTAGGAAAGTATAAGTCTTTGCTGGGGGTCAGAGAGGCCAGCTTGATGTGCCGATGTGTGGCTCTGGGAGGTTTAGTTTCTCACACCTTGCAACACACATCTAGACCAGTAAACCCCTCCTCATGAGGGCCTGAGGCAAAAGTCTCCCCAAAGCACTTAGGAAGCAGCCCTCTGCCTTCCTTTCTCCAGTGGCTGGAGGGGCAGAAACAGCTTACAAATCTCAATGGTATCTAGTGTCCAATTAATTAGTGTTGCAGGTAAATTTAAGTTTTCAAACAAATTTTTTTCCTTTGCTACAGCCGAAGTCCTTTCTGTTAAAGACTCCTGGGAGCCTGTGTTTATTTCTCATCTTTACCAAGCTTCCAGGAGCTTTCATTTTCCTCATTTCCCACATAGAAACTCCACCCCGTGAGCTTCTTTCCCTGGAGGCTTCTGCCTGTCCCTGTGCATCAACCTGTGATCTAAACACATGCTTCCTGCCGTGCTTTGAGGGCTCAGGAGTATTGGCTTCTGGCTGCTAGGTTCTCAGCGTCAAACACAGTTAGGGGCTGGGCCCAGCTCCTTGCTAGAGATTGAGTCATCGCCGCTGCGTTCAGTCAAAATGTGTTTGGTTGCAGAGGATCGTGGATTACTGATTTATTTTGTTCTCCAAACTGCAAAAGTTCTCCTAAGCTTTGGTGAAATTCTCTAGGGAGCTGCCTGTACCTGAGCTATTAAAAAATTTTATACATACACACATACAGATTTATTTATACAAGTGTATATTTACCTTTAATATACTGAAGTGTGTAAATAATTAAATGCCAGTTGTGAAATGTCAACACACTGCAACGAAGATTAGTTTGTTTTTGCCTTGTCAATGAAGTTGGAGAATCCCTAGAATTTTCTTCATTCCTATTGTACTTGATGCCTGAAAGGCCTTGAAAATATAATCATCATTATTTAAAAGTGTGACGATACCAATGAGGAAATACAAGGACCACATCCATACAAAGGATGAACCAGGTGCACGTGGCCCAGGTAAGAAATACAGAATCCATGGTGGTAACAAGGACCTTTGTAAGAAGTTATTACCATCACTTAAGCAATAAGCTTCTAGTATCTGTTTTATATCCTGCCCTGGGCTGGGCACAATGGAGTATAATAGCTGTCCACAAGGAACCTACATCCAATTGGAGACATATACTAGGAATTACTGCAGAATAAGACTATATTCTATTCTCAGTGTTTCCATATTCTATATTTATAGTCTATATTGAAATAATTACTAAATTGGACAATAAAGACAGACAAGGGCCATATCTGATGCATATTTAATAAGAATATGATCATAACTCCAATGCCCTTTCTGCATTATTTTTCTTGTTTTTAGCCAGAAAGTATTTTTTAAATTAAGGTATGTGTTTTTTTAGACATAATGCTATTGTACACTTAATAGACTATAGTATACTATAAACATAACTATTTTTGAAATTTTTAAATTTTAATTATTATGGATACATAACAGTTATACATATTTATGGGGTACATGTGATGTTTTAATACAAGCATACAGTGTGCAATGATCAAATCAGAGCAATTTGGGTATCCAGCACTTCAAGCATTTATCATTTCTTTGTGTTAGGAACATTCCAATTCCATCCTGTTAGTTATTTTAAAATATATACCCTTCCTGCATTATTAATCTCTCCTCTACCTTTAGATCATCCCCATCAACATGCAAACATGTCCTGGGCTTGGTTCTAGGTCTTCTACTTACTCTTCTAATTCATCCGGTCCCAAACATTATAAACCATCTGTACACTGATAACTCTAGAATTTCTGTCTCCCTCTCAGCCTATTCATATGAGTTCTAGACTCACAGATTCAACTGGCACCTTGACACTGCCTTTTGGATGTCATGTAGGCACCTCAAACTTAACATGTCTTAAACTCAACTTCTGAATTTCCCCCAAACCTAATCACCATACTCCAGTGCCTGATCGCAGTAAATGACAAATGTCCATCCACCTAGTTCTCATGTAAGAAAGACACCTAGGGTCATTCTTAACTCTTTATTCCTCACATAAAACCACCAGAAAATCCCTTTATATCTATTTTCAAAACATACCTTAAATCCATCCACTTTTTTCCATCACTCTAGTTCAAGTTACCAACTTTCACCAGATCTACTACATTAGTTTCTTCACCTCTGCTTCCACTCTTGCTCCCCTTCAATTTGTTCTCCACAGTGTAGACAGAGTCATCTTAAAAAGTAGAAATCCTATACATCACTTTCTTCCTTACGGCCCTTTAGTGGCTTCATGACATAGCTAGCATGAAATCTGGGATCTTCAGCATGGCCTGCCAGGCCCCGGTGCCTCCCCAGTTCCACCTCCTGCCCTCTCCCCTCACTGGCTATGCTCCAGCCAAGCCATTCCATCTCCAGTGTCTCCAACGTGCCAAGCTCTGCTCTTGCCACGGACGCTTGCGCACACTGGTCCTTGGCCTGGTGTACTCTTGACTCCAGCCTTCCCGATGGCTGGCTCCTTCACATCCTTCAGGTCTCAGCTCCTCACCTTCTCAAAGAGGCCTTCTCTGATTACCATATCCAAATACCTACCCCTCCCTAACACACACACCCTGTCATTTTGTATCACAACATCCTGTTTGTATCCCTGATAGCAATTATTTATTCTGTCTTGCCCACTCTATGAAGTCAGGGGCTAAATTTTTCTTGCTCATCACTTGTTCACCAGCATCAAGCATAAATATAGAAAAAGAAGCATCATCGTGAGCTTGGGTGGCCAGGAAAGATTGGTTGTGGTACATGAGGTGGACCCTATAATAAAGCTGGGGCTGGGGGACCCAGGAGGTCAACACAGATAGGGGAATACAAGTGGGAATGAACAGATAAAGACAATCGGGCCAGATGACATCAAAGGGAACACATTAACCAAAAGCGGTCGTATGAGTAACAAAATGTGAAATTGAACAGGGAGGGAAGGAAGAACAGCTCCAAAAGCCAAGAAAAGGAAGTTCATCTTGATATGAGAAGTAACTGGGACCCAATCTTTGGTCCCAATTGGAGGACTTACATGATACATATTTTATAAGATGACTGCAGGGGTGAGCAGCATGCATTGAAGCAAGGTTCAGCCCAAGGCTGGGGAAGCTGACCAGCAGCACGCACAGTATTCTGGGGCGAGGAGGTGAGGCTCCTGGCAATGTGACAGAGAGGAAAGGGCGAACCCAAGAGACCTGCAGAGGAAGAACTTCCAAGACATCATTAGATATTGGGGCAAAGAGACGATAGGAGTCAAACATGGTGCCAAGATTTTGAGACTGAGAACCTGAAAGAAAGACAGAGTCACGGTGCTGGAAAGGACAGACCCATAGGCGCCCTGATGGTGGCCAGCACCTCTACTTGAGCCATCCAGGAATGGGAGGCCATTCTACTGAATGTCATTTGTTCTGATATTTAGAAAATTCTGCCACATAATGAATCAGGCTTCTTTTAGCTATTTGCTTATTGGTCTCAACTCTACCCTTAGGAGTAAATACAGAGTAAGGGCAGTCCTTATTTCACATGCCAGCCCTTCACATAGTTGAAAACAGTTAATATGTCCCTTCCAATTTTCTTTTTCCCAAGCTAAATCCCCTGTTCCATCAGTCAAGACTGGTGAGATCTAGTTTTGAGTCCCCTAACTCATAATTTTATTGGTTTTATCACAGTTTATACATACCTTGAAAGAAGCCCTAGTACTGCCTGGTCAGCACCGAGCACAGTGAGATTATTACCTCCTTTTATCTGAACACGTTTTACTAATAGACAAAAGTTTGCCTTTTTTGTTTCTACTGTGGATTTAAATTGGAATTTTAGGAAATAAAAACCTTAAGATCTTTTTCACACAAAAAAGCCATCACTTCTAATCATACATTTTTTTGCTTATTTTTATATCCTATATTCAGAATTCTATAGTTATTCCTATTTAATTTCAGTATTGATTTTGATCTATTGTTCCAGAATCTTAAAGTCCTTAGAAACTTATTCTAACACTCTTTATAATTGGTTCTCTCTAATTTTTATATCAAAAGCAGAGCTGTTAAGATTTTCATCCAAGTAATGAAAAGGCTCAGAATAAAGTCCTGGAGCTCACATTAGAAGTACTTTTTTTCACTTTTTTAAAAAAATTGTGGTAAAAAATATATAGCATAAAGTATACCATTTTAGCCATTTTTAAGTGTACATTAATGTATGGAGCATTCAGTACATTCACATCATTATACAACCATCATCACCATCCATCTCCAGAACTTTTCATCATGCAAAACTGACACTCTGTACCTATTAAATAGTAGCTACTCATTTCTCCCTCTCCCTAGACCCTAGCAACCTCCTTTCCACTTTTTGTCTCCATGAATATGACTATTCCAGGTACTTCATACAAGTGGAATCATACAATATTTGTCCTTTTGTAACTGGCTTATTTCACTTAGCATAATGTCCTTAAGTTTCATGTATGTTGTAGAACGTGTCAGAATTTCCCTCCTTTTCAAGGCTGAAACATATTCCACTGTATAAGTCGGCCACATTCTGTTTATCCATTCATCTGTCCGTAGACACTTGTGTTGCTTTCACCTTTTATCTATTGTGAATAATGCTGCTATGAACATAATTATACAAATATCTGAGTCCCTGCTTTCACTTCTTTTAGGTACATACTTAGAAGTGGAATTGCTGGATCATATGTAATTCTATGCTTAATTTTTGGAGGAATTGCCATATTGTTTTCCAAAAGGGCTACACCATTTCACATTTTCATAAGGAATGTACATGTTTCTAATTTCTCCACATCCTTGTCAATGTTTGTTATTTTTGTTTTTTATAACAGGCACCTAATGGGCATTAAGTGATGTCTCATTGTGGTTTTGGTTTGCATTTCCTTGACGACTAGTGATAGCATCTTTTCATATGCTTATCAGCCATTTGTATTTCTTCTTTGCAGAAACATCTATTCAAGTCCTTGGCCAATTTTTTGATTGAGATTTGTTGTTGCTGCTGAGGCAGTGGTCCCCAGCCTTTTTGGTACCAGGGACCAGTTTCATGGAAGACAATTCTTCCATGGATCGGGGGTGGTGGGGGGAGTATCGTGGGTTGGGGGAGGGTGGTACAGAGCTCAGGCGGTGATTGAGGCCCATTTCCTAACAGACCACGGATTGGTATCAGGCCATGGCCCAGGGGTGGGGACTGCAGTGCATAGCAATCCTTATCAGATATATGATTTGAAAATATTTTCTCCCATTCCATGGGCTGCCTTTTCACTTTGTTGATTATGCCCTTTGATGCTCCAAAGTTTTTTTTTTAATTTTGAAGAAATCCAACTTACCTATTTTTCTTTTCTTTGGTGTTATATCCATAAATCATTTGCCAAATCCAGTGTCATGAAGCTTTCCCCTTAAGTTTTCTTCTAAGACTTTTACAGTTAGAACTAATCTTTAGATTGACATCAATTCAGAACTTTATTCATTTTTAAAATGTACTTGTGTAATCACTTAGAAGTCTACCTATTATCATCCAGCTCATATTTCCCATCTACTTACTGAGTGATTAGTTCTTTTATTTATTCCTTCAGTTCCTACAAGGCTAGGAACTATGGCTACACCAGTGAACTGGTCAGGAATGGTCCCACTCTGCCCTCACCAAGCTCATAGTCTATTGAAGAAGTCAAACACTGCACAAGTGATTACAAGCACAGTCATGACACAAAAGAAGCAAAGGAAGCTGCCAACATGTAAGGCAGGGAAACGCAAGCTAATCTGAGAGATTTTATCAAAGTTCCTGGGCATCTTTCGATCTTTTGATCTATTAACACAAACAAGAAAGGAATAGTTTAGCTAAGTACTGATTCCTAATGGTGAGTACTGCTTTCTTCCCTAAGTGCTCATAGACTTCTGTTTGTTTAAGAGTGATGCATTGGTCTCCCAGAGTGCAGTTTTGGTAAAGCAGAAGAAATGAAAAGGTAAGTATGGTAGGAATAGGGTTTGGGTGTGAAAGAGACAAGGAGATACTGAGTTACACATACTCAGTAGGTTTGGCAGTACCAGGCAAGAGAAATAGGATGGTGGCTAGAAGGAAAGCAGAAATAAGCAAAGTTTAAGACAATGGAAACACTGCTAATTTAAGACAGAAAGGAAGAAACCAATTGAGTGGGAAGGACTGAGGACACAAGAGAATGCCGGCCATCTTTGGTGGGAAGATCACAAGAAACAGGAAGGGCACCAGAACCCAGGCAGAGGTAAGCTTTGGGGAAAGATACTGGAAAGCAAAAGGATGAAGGCACCATGTGTGGTAAAGGAGATAAAGCAAGGGACAAAGGGACACAACATGTTAACTATCAGACGTGATAGTGTGTATGCTTAGTATGAGTTATCAGACATTTTTAAGAGTCACCCACAGCTTGCAATGCAAATAGAAGATCAGATGGCTGCTCAGGTGAGTAAATTTGAAAGCTTACAAGACACACTGGCTAGGTGGTAAGAAGGTTCTAGCTGGAGCTGAAAACTGTGTTTCTTCTTTCAGAAGGGAGATCTGGGTGCCCTCTTACTGCTCTCCTGGGCACTGAAAGGTAGACTGAAACACCTTACAGAAAGAAGCACCAGAGTGCAAATTCCAAGATGGGATGGTGGTGGCAGCAGCAGGAAGGTGTTTTCAAGAACTACTATTCTCTGGAGTCCCAAAGCCCAACCAGCCCAAGGTGGGGCTAGCCACAACACTTTTAATAGGGTTATACTGGGGTCACTAGGCTCTCAAGCACTTCCCTCCACCTTCTTTAAAGTTGAGAATCATCAAATTAGAGGACCAACCCCACTCCCCGCCCCGACCACATGAAAAGCAAAATGAAGCCTGTTTCTGACTCAAACTGTTCACAGGGAATGAAGGATATGTGGAATCATAGAACCACAGACTCTCAGGGCTGGCAGAGACTGGCTGGCGGGTGACCTTCTACCATACCCTGGCTAAATGCCAGTGTAAGCTCACAATCCTCCAGTGACATAAGCCCTCTGAGGTAGCCCAATTCATCCATGGTCATTCAGCTCTGATTATTTCAAACATTTTCCTTATATCAATCTCAAGTCTATATATCCTTTTTTTTTTTTTTTTTGTTGAGACAGAGTCTCACTTTGTTGCCCAGGCTAGAGTGAGTGCCGTGGCGTCAGCTTAGCTCACAGCAACCTCAAACTCCTGAGCTCAAGCGATCCTCCTGCCTCAGCCTCCCGAGTAGCTGGACTACAGGCATGCGCCACCATGCCCGGCTAATTTTTTCTATATAGATTTTTAGTTGTCCATATAATGTCTTTCTATTTTTAGTAGAGACGGGGTCTCGCTCAGGCTGGTCGCGAACTCCTGACCTTGAGCGATCCACCCGCCTCGGCCTCCCAGAGTGCTAGGATTACAGGCGTGAGCCACCGCGCCCGGCCTTATATATCCTTGTAGTTTATACAGAGTGGTCTGAGTGTAGTCCTCCAGGGCCCACATAAATCAAATATTTGATATGCCCTCAGTCCCTGCGATCCCTCCTTCTTGGTGATCCTTCTCCAGTTGACAAGTTTGTCCTGCTCTTCCATCACATCTGGCTCTCAGAGCCGAGCACGGTTCTCTGGGTGTGCTCCGAGCTGTGCAGGGTGGAACAGGACTGTCGCTGCCTTCATTCCAGGTACCAGGACAGCTGCTGCACTTTGAGAATTTGGAGGAACACATCATACTATTGATTCACACTGAACAAAATGCTCACTAACCCCCTTTCTGCTTGTGGGCAATTGATTTGAAGACCAAGATCAGAAGTCTGCATTTGTCCCCATTAAGTTTCATCTTATAACATTTGGCCTAGGATCTAAAAATTATATCAGCCCAAACATACCTAAGACATCTATCATTTATTCAATTAGTCATCCAGTTTTTCCCAGTTTTATGTCTTCAGTAAAGGTGAACAGTCCACACTCTGTATCTTCATTCAGTTGTATTTTTATACAAATCTTTGAAAAAACATGTTCAACAGGGCAGAAGCCTATCATACAACGTGAAACACCTCCCCGAAGGGCAACTGACCACTGAATTAGTTACTTTATCACTCATTCTTTAAGTATGTACTGAGCCCCAGCTATGTGCGAGGTCAGGATCTACACACAGCATATAGCATGTTCACAGCACACAGCAGTGAACAAACCAGACACAGTTGCTGCTATTGCAGAGGGAGAGACAAAGGATAATTAAAAATTTTTAAAATAAATAATAGCTAACATTTATTGAGCATTTCCTATGTGCCAAGCATTGTTCTAAATGCTTTGTGTGTTTATTCCTCACGAAGCCCTATGAGGTAAATCCTATTATTGTTCCCATCTTATAGATTAAGTGTACCGAAGCACGGAGAAGTCACTTGCTCAAGGTCATACAGATCCTAAAGGATGGAACATCAACCGAAGCAGTCTGGCCCCAGAGCCTGTGTGTGTAACCACTGGGCTTCCACTGAGTCTCTGCAAAAATTAGCACTAAAGTAAATACACACATACACACATAAGAAACGATTCCCGTGTGAGAGAGAGTGACACTTAAGGTGAGATCTGAATGACCATAAGGAGCCAACTTCTCCAGATCTGGGGGAAGAGCAAGAGGGAGTGTGGTAGAGGATGAGGCTGGAGAGGTGGGCAAGGGACCTATCACATGGGGCCTTGTATGCTGGGATCTAGGCCATAGTGATTCAACCAGCTATTGCTTAATTGCTGATTGCTTCAGTATCCAGCCCACACATACCCATATTGTCCAAAAATATACTGTGAACAATTTCCTTTCCTGATCTGCACACATGACCAAAGGCCACCCCCTTTAGACTTTGAGCTGTTCTTTTCCAGTCCTCACCTTCGGTGTGGTACAGCAAGATACGCCTGGGATGCACAATCACGATTCAGAACCCATTAAATCTCCATCATGCCACATGACCTTGGCCAAGTCACAGCCTCTGTGATCTTCAGCTTCCAGGGATTTTCCCCTTTGTTCCATAACAATGCCTCACTTCTAAAACTGTACCACTAAGGTATTCAGCATTTTGACCTTTGACCTAGGGAGCAATCACACCTTGAACCTTTCCCTTCCTGATCTCTTCCATCCTTCTCTCCAGAAGGCCAGGTAAGCTGTGTCTACCTTTATGCAGCCAGCTTCAGTTACTAACAGCTCCAGGGACTGCTCTCTCATCTCCCAGAAGCCCTGCTGGTTTGACCCCATCAAGTTCTACTTACCCAAGTGTTATACAACCCTCCCCTTAATTACACACTCAATCAGTTCCTCCCGAGCTCAGCAATTTGTGGTCTCTGGGCATCCCCCGGCTGCTTTTCCGGAGGTAGCTCCCAGGCTGGGCCTTGGCAAGCCTCTGAAGCACTGACTGGGTTTCTAAGGCCACGGTGCCCAGAGTTGAAAGCCTTGCTGCTATTTCACACTCTATTTCCTTCCAAATTAATTCTCTGATGAATACTGTCCTCTGCAGTGATTCAGTGCAGGCCATTTCCTTACATCTTTCCCTTACCTTTGAGACTTTTAATCTCTCTCGAATCCAGATTTTCCTCTGTGAAAAGCCTGCCTCCGAGAAAAATGCCCTGGTTTCCTACCAATATAGACAGCTCTACCAACACTGGCTGAAGCTCATGGCATGCCCCCGCCCCCCCTTGCTGGTTTACCTAAGCTGTACCTTTGATTTCAAAGTACATACCTGCCTTCTCTAAAAATCTCTGCCCAACAAGGAGTGACTCAAATTTCTGGATATACAGAGCAAGCTGCTGAATTCTGGTTTCTTTAAGCCCCAAATATAAGTGGATGCAGATTCAAAATTTGTATTTAAGCAGCTAGCATGGTCTAGACCCTTTCACATAGTTATTTTGCTTAACATCCACACACCCTACACCACCCCCAACAGATAGTATAGTCATCCTCAAAATACAGATAAAGAGAGACTCTGCGATATGTTCAAGGAGTTGCTCAAGGTCACAGGGCTCAGGAAAGTGGCAAAACTAGAATTCAAATCCCTGGTCCTTAAGTCCAAGGGAGGTGCTTCTTTCAGCCTCCCTCATGTAGCTTACGCACCCCTAAAACAGCTTGATCTTCAGGCACCAACATCTTTCCACCCCGTGGCAAGCCATCTAGGTCTGGGTGCCCACTGCCCACAGCTGCCTGAGGAACACTTGGGAGGAGCCACAAAGAGGCTTATCTGGCAATAACATGAGCAATGTTTTACAGCTGTATAACTTTTCCTATTAGGAAGTGCTTTACATACCTAAGCTATGTGATTCCTAGGATAATTCTGTGAGGGAGATACTATATCAGAGTCCATATTACAAATGAAGATATACAGGTTTATTAACAGGAAGTTAATGGACTTGCCCAAAGTCACACAGCACACACAGAAGTAGGACTTGAACTCAGAGCTTGTGACTCCAAGATCAGTGCTCTCTCAAGTTCTCAGATATTAGTTTTGACCTTTGCTTCATAAGTGGTGATTGTGGGCCAAGCCTCCCCCTCATTTTTCTAGGAAAGCATACATTTCAAAAGCCAGGTGGAGAGAAAGGATTCCTGAGCTCCAGAGAAGACCAACTTTTTATTGGGAAAGTGTTTTTCAGCTCTTTGTAGCCAGCCTTAGATAGGGACCAGGTTCTGAGAAACTGGCAGGAAGGACTGGGCAGGTTGGGACGCCAAGGTCCCGTTGGCCACTAGAGGGCAGGTTCTGAACAGAGCGCACGGCCGGCTCCCCACAGAATTTTCCAGCCAGCCAAAGGGACTCATGTGTCATGCTTTACCTCGCAGCCCCAGGACACACACTCTAGCCCCAAAACTGACCTGGGATGTTGTAAACATATAGTTGCCCTTAACCCCACCAACCACCTTTGCAGACAGATGGGGAGTGCTCCAGAGCAGCGGCCCCCAAACTTTTTGGCACCAGGGATGGGTTTCATGGAAGACGGGATGCGCAGGAAGGGTGGGGTGGGGATGGAGCTCAGGCGGTGATGCGAGCGATGGGGAGTGGCTTTAAGTACAGGTGAAGCTTCGCTGGCTTACCCATCGCTCACCTCCTGCTGTGCAGCCTCCTGGTTACTAAATTTCAGGGAAGACAAGTTTTCCACAGACGGGGGTTGGGGGCGGGGGTGGACTCCGATGCCTGGTCCCTAATAGGCCATGGACCCGTACCAGTCCACGGCCTGGGGGTTGGGTACTGCAGTTCTAGAGGATTCCAGAAGGGGCGACAGGTGCCACTTACAAAAACCTGAGTTTCCTACAATGAATGCAAACAGGTCAGCGTACGAAGTGCCAGTGCTCTGAGGACTAGCGGTGGGGTGGAATGGGAACTCTCTCCTCCACCCTCTCCAAGTGGCCCTGCAGCGTTTCTGTCCCCTTGCTGTCCTTTTTAACCATCCGCGTGAAGTTGTTAAAGGGAAATCAGCACACAGCAATGACTGGTATTGTCTAATGACAGTCCTTTCATTCTCAAGCCTGCCAGAAACAAGAGCTCTGTAAGATAAGCCATGAGGCTCTTGGGAAGAGCTATCAGATGAATTGGGGATGAAGTCAACCTACCCAGGCAAGACTGGCTATGTGGGTGAAGAGGAGTGACCACTTTCCTCTACCCGGGAGGTCCTCCATCGTCACAGCCAAGGGCAGGTCAGGAGTTTATGAAGTGTTTTTCACATCCATCTTTCCCCTTCCATCTTCGGGACAAATTGTCAGGTAGGCAAACATTAATATCCTCGTTTTATAGATGGGAAAACGTAAGCTCAGAGAAGTGACTTGCCCACAGTGACACAACTGATGGGTGAGCGAGGGAACCAGGGTCTGACTCCAGATCCCCTGCGCACACAGGAACACTGCCCTAGGAAGGGCAGGCAGAGAGGAGGAGAGCTGGAAAAGAGCTTTCCCAAATGCTCCCTTTAGTGGCAGAAACCTAACACAGTTAAGAACCTAGTAGAAAGAGGGAAGAAATAGAGAAAGAACATTTGAAGGTCCTTAAATTTCCTCAATTCTCACAACAACCCTAATTAGTACATATAATTATCCCCATTTTACATGAGAGGAAAATCAGGCTCAGAAACGCCTGTCAAAGGGTCACAAAGAAACGCCGTCAGAATTTGAACCAAGTGAAAGACCTGGTGCTTCCCTTTGCTCTATGCTTCCCCCTAGTGGTGAGTGAGGGGAGTGTGCTAGAAGACCCCTTGGTGCCCGCAGAAAGGAGTAAAGTAGAGGAGTTCTGAACTCATTCATTTATTCAGTAAATCTTCGCTGAGGTCCTCTTTATACCCATCCCTGTACTTGCCTCTAGAAATACAATAACAGAGATAAGCAGGGATTAGACAGGTAAGGGGAGTGTGTGTCAGGGGCCAGAGGATGGAATAATGTGCGCCAGGGTAAAGAGGCCAGAGAAATGGAATTTCCTTTTCTCAAAACAGAGTTCACTTTGGCCAGGGAGGGGTGTGACGCTGGAGAGGTGAGCAGGGGCCAGGTCTCAGAGGGGGATGGAAACAGGAAAGGGTATAACCTATCAGGAAGCCACTACTAAACCCCGGGGTTGGGGGGTGACAGAGGGATGTGTCATGCAAATGCTCAAAGGACTGTTTGGGCACTAGCATGTGTTAGGCACTATGCTAGGTGCTGGGGACACATCTGTAAACAAGATGAAGTCTGCCTTCACGGAGCTTACATTCTAGTCAGGGAGACAAGCACACAGATACACAGATAGGTAATATCAAGCACTGATAAATGCCATGGGGAGAGAGACGGGACGAGAGTTTGCTAGGGCTGACCTAACACAACAGTACCACAGACTGGGCATCTTAAACAACAGAAATTTATTTCCTCACAGTGCTGGAAGCTGAAGTCCAAGATCAAGGTGTCATCGGGGCTGGTTTCTTCTGAGCCCTCTCTCCTTGCCTTGTAGATGGCCGTCTGCTCTCTGTGTCTTCACGCGGTCTCCCTCTGTGTCTACGTCCTAACTTCCTCTTCCTATACCACCACCACTCATACTGAATTGGGGCCCACCCACATGACCTCATTTACCTTAATTGCCTCTTTAATGGCCCTATCTCCAAATATAGTCACATCTGAGGTACAGCCCGTCCTCACTTAATGACATCAATAGGTTCTTGGAAACCGCAGCTTTAAAGAAAATGACATTTGTAAGAAAACCAAAATTTTTTTCTCATCAACATTATAACAAAATGATGTTGAGTGAAACAATGTTATTTGAAGACTTGCTGTATGTTGTTTTGCTTAAAGTCACAGTTTCCAAAAACCTATATACAACGTTGAGGACTTGCTATGGAGGGGTTAGGACTTCAACAAATTTGTGGGGGACACAATTCAGCCCATAACACAGGGTGACAGAGTGTAACTAAGGCTGGAGGTAGAGGGAGGGGAAGGGTTGGAAACATTTTACATAGGATGATACGAGAGGGCCTCTCTGAGATGACAGTGAGCTGAGATGTGAATGAAGAGAGGGAGCAAACCACGCAAATGTCTAGAACATTCCAGGAAAAGGGAACAGCCTGTGCAAAGACCCGGAGGTAAGGACATGGCTCGGGGCTACTCGGCATGCTCCATCTTCAGGACTAGTAAGAAGGGGGTTGGAGGCTGGGGAAAGGGCAGATGTTGGTCAAAGGGTACAAAGTTCCAATTAGATGGGAAGAATATATTTTAATGATCTAGTGCACAGCATGGTGGCCAGAGTTAATAATAATGTGCTGTTGTCTTAGTCTGTTTTGTGCTGCTATAACAGAATACCACACTCTGGGTGATTTATAAAGAACAGAAATTTATTATCTCACAGTTCTGGAAGCTGAAAAGTCAGATCAAGGCACCAGCAGGTTAAGGCCCAGTCTCTCTGCTTCCAACATAGTACCTTGTTGCTGCATCCTCCAGGGAGAACACTGTATCATCACATGGCAGAAAAGCAGGAGAAGGAACCCATTCCCGTAAACCCTTTTTATAGCACTATTAATCCATTCATGAGGCTGGACCTCTCAGTAGGCCCACACCCCAATATCATTGCCTTGGAGATGAAGCGTCAACATAAAATTTTGAGAGGACAAAAGTTTTTAAACCACAGCAACTATATACCTCAAAATGGCTGAAAAAATAAATTTTTAATGTTATCACACCAAAAAATGGCAAGTGAGGTGATAGATATGTTAGACTGATTTAATCATTCCATAATATATAGATATATCAAAACATCACTTTGTACCCCATAAATATATACATTATTTGCCAATTAAAAAGAAAATGAAAAGTTTCCATTAAGGAAAAAAGAATAGTAAGAAGGCTAGCATGGCTGGCGTGCAGCGAGATGTCATAGGGCCTTGAGGGCCAATATGAAGGCTAGCTCTTACTCTGAGATGGGAAACCAGTGGAGCATTTTGAGCAGAAGAGTGACATAATCTGACTTTGTTTTAAAAGCAACACTGTGTTGAGAATAGATTGGGGGAGAAGGGAAGGGCAGAAACACGGAAACTAGTTAGGAGGCCTTTGTAATAATTCAAGTAAGAGATGATGCTGGGACTAAGAAAGTAGCAATGGAAATTTTGAGAAATGGTCAATTGTGGATATAGCCTGAAGAGAGATACAACGGGACTTACTGGTGTATTATATGTAGGGCATGAGAAAAAGAGGAGTCGGGTAACTCCAAAGTACTTGGCTCAAGCAATTGGGTGAATCGTGGTGCCACTTACTTAGATGGGAAGCCTGTAGAAGGAGCAGGTTTGAAAAGCCATAGGAATTGAGAGTTTATTGTGGACAATGGGAAGTTTGATACCTATTATATATCTTAAATATCCAAATATAGATGCTGAGTAGATAGGTGGAAATGAGACTGGAATTCAGGGGGAAAGGTCTAGGGTAAACGTATAAATTTGGGAGACGTTGTGTAAATATTTAAAATTATAGTCCTGCTTAAGATCACCTAGGAAGTGGGTGTAAGAGAAAAGGTCCAAGGACAAAGCCCTGGACATGCCTACACTTATAGAACAGAAAAAGGGAGATTCAGTAAAAACAAAGAAGTTGAGAAACTGGAGGAGAACCAAGAGAATATTTGTCACAGAAACAAAATGAAGAAAATATTCCAAGAATGCTGATGAGAAGCTGAATAAGAATAAAAATTAGCTATTGGTTTTACCACACAGAGGTCATTGATGATTTTGAAAAGGGCTGGAGTGGTAGGGGTGAATACTTAATCACAGTTGGATCAAGAGAGAATTGGAAGGGAAGAATCAGAGATGGCAACTCTTTTGAGGAGTTTTGCTGTAAAGGGAAGAAAAATGGCATAGTAGATCAAAGATGTGGAGGAAAAAAATAAGACAGGAGATTCTACAGCATATTTGTATGCTAATGGGAATAACTGATAGGAAGAGAAAATTGACAATGCAGAAAAAAGATAATTGCAGGAGTCAATGCAAAGCTAGAAGGTTGGCCTTGGATATGAGCAGGGATGGTTCATTCTTAGTAACAGGAAGGAAGGAAGGCCATATGGGCACCAATGCTACTGGGTCAGCAGATTTGGTGGAGGGGGAATATGAAAGTTTTCTTCTGATTGCTTTTACTTTCTCAGTGAAATAAGAAATACAGTAATCAGCAGAGTGAGGATGGAGAGGGGATATTGAAGATTCAGAATGGAGAGATGTGACTATATTCAAGAAATAAACAGGAAATACTGATAATATTTAACTGATTAGACATAGGAAAATGTGAGATGAGGGAAAGAAGGACAGATTTCTGGCTTAGCAACTGGGTGGAAAGTGGAGGTATCTTTCATTCAGATATGGAAACCAATGGGAAGAGGAGGTCTGGGAGGAGAGAGGGGTTTGACTTTGTCATGGAAAGTTTTATGCCTATGAGACATCCAGGTAGACATTAGTGTCTGAAGCTTGCAGAAAGTTTGAAATAGATTCTGGGGAAGAATGAGAACGCTTACAAGGAAATAGGGGATCATTGGGTACCCTGGGGACCCAGTTAAAGGTGGAGCTCTTCTGTGGAGTGGTTCCGACTCCACGACTACGGAGCCCTGGAGGCCCCATTTGCTCCTGGAGCTTCAGCCACCAGGGGCTGTGTCCTTCCCGCCTCCTCCTGCTTGGCCTCCACAGCAGGGTTCCATCTCACCACCCAGCAAAGTCCCTGACCTTGAAGCCTTTTACCTACACAGAACCACCTTTCCTCCTTCCTTACTTGTTAACTCCTACTCACCTTTCTCTACTCAGATCAGGACAAAAGTTTCTCAGAAGACTTCCTCAACTGCTCCCGCAGCCCCTGCCAGGTAGAGCTAGAGGTTTCTTCTCTGTCTCCAAATAGCCCCCCTCGTACCTTATCACAGCACTAAACATACTGCATTGTAATCACCAAGTTACTTATCCGCCTCTCCCACTGGACTGAAACAACTTCAGAGCAGAAACGTTCACCCTTGTATTGACCACTACCTAGTAGGCAGCTCAATAAAAGTCTGCAAAATTAAGATAGAACTTTAGTCCAAAACAAACAAAATCCTACAGGGTCACGATGGCCCCAGCCTGTGTCACATGCAGATGCTTCTGGCCTTAGAATCAAGCCCCAAAATAGAGATCTAGCCCTTTGATCTCATCATTTATACCCCTTTTCCTTTGAGGAAGAGACCTGAATATACGTACAGGAAGGACATACCCTTACCTTACATTAAAGTACAGTAACCCTTGCCCTTCCCGCTCCCCAATCACACAAAGTTGAAGGCATTGTATAAAGGCATTTTATTTAAAAATCAACATGTCCTGCTTGTATAAATCAGTCACTCTTCATTTCCAAGTTCCACTGCTTGTGCTTGGGAGCAGAGTGTGTGGTATTTTTCTGGGCTTAGGGAGTAAACTGACATGGCATTCAGGAACTTGTCCAGCGGACAGAGCCCATCAGGGCAACCTCTCGGCACCTGCTCCTGCGGAAGAGATGTAACTCAGCAGGTCCACTGAGGACACCATCTTTCTGCTGTTTTCAGATGAACCCAGAGGCCTGAGAGGCTCTGACCCAAGTAGTATGTGTGTGCAAACATATAACAGCCAGGAAGGCCCTTCTACCTGGTCATCTTCCATAATTAAAGCATTATGCCCTGCTTGTAAAAGGCCTTTAAGGAATGTTTGTTGAATTGACTGGGTAGACACAGTCAAGTTACATGCTGGGAGAACTAACAGCTTCTGTCCTGGACATCAGCCCTGACGAGCAGTCAAGGCACCAAGGGTGCTGACAGCACACATCACCTCCCCAAGACACCATCATTAATTTTCAAAACAGGCCTCATAGTCAGGATGTCACATATGGGCAGAGACAGTCAGGAGAAGAGAAAGAGGGTGGCCCTGTTCCTAGAAGGAGTCTACGATGGAATTGGGATGGAACCCAAGTTCCACCCTGCCACCATATGCCAAGTTCTGCCCTATGCCTAGACAGCTGTGAGTCACCCCTACAGGATTCAGAGAGCTGACTAGACCAACAGAGACTCCACTGGGCCTGAGGATGGAGACCTGGTGCCAAATCAGGTGGGTGGGATTGGGGGGAGGGTGCCTAGCCACCCCAATCCCACCTCTGAGGTCTTACCTCCCCATGGTAATAGAGCTGCACAAACCACTCCTTAGATTCCTGGTGCTGGTAGAGTTCCATGGTCAGATCAACAGCAAATGGTGGCCATTTGTGGTCAAATATCCCCAGGGTGAGTAGGAGAGGCATGAGGGTCACATCATGAGCTGCATAGAGGTACAGCTTTCTGCAAGGAGGAAACAGTTCTCTACAATTCTTTGCTTCAGGACTCTGGAGGCCAGGACACCGACTCCCTTCTTTGAGTAAGGAACAACACTTGCCTCAGAAACCAGGTGTTGAGTCTGGTATAAAACTCCTTTGAAGTAGATGGTGGGGAGAACCTATTCCCACTCCTCATGTCTTCATGAGAAAGGTCCTCACTGGAGCAACTCTCCTGGCCTCTTCCTTCCCACCCTCTCACTTACTCCTCCCCTGGTGAGTTTCAATGTGTGGCTTAGGCCCCACCTTTCTTCTCTCTTTAGGTCCCACCAGCCTTTGGCAAATGCTCCTCCTACTTTCAGCCATGTGACAAGTTTAGTAGGGCAAGCTCTGTTCCTTGTTGGGGAAGCTTGCAGTTTTGGGGAATTAAGTTCATTCAAAAGATTATTAATAAGACTGTTTGGCTCTGAAAACATTCTCCAAATGGCTTTAAGCAGTAATAAAGGTGTCATTTTCATCTACATCTGCCTGATACCAGTACCTATCTCTTAGGAAGGATCAAATATTTTATTTGTTGACTCTAAACCTAGGCGACTAGCATTGGATCCTGTAGTATTCTACAGACACAAGGCAAAGCAAGAACTGTGAAGGGACTGTGAAGGAGAGGGAAGGACGCTCGTATGATTTGCCATTATAAATCTTGGCCCCAAATTCCTGAATGTTCCTGTTTCAACTCACTGTCCACTATGCCTCCTCCTGTACTCATTGTGGGTTTCTAGCTATGTGCAATCTCTCTCTCTCAAGAAGGCAGCCTTACAACAGTGCTCCTCCAACATTAGGGTGTATACAAATCACCTGGGGATCTTCTTAAAATGCAGATGCTGATTCAGTAGATCAGGCTGGGTCCTGAGAATCTAACAAGTTCTTGGATGGTGAAGCTGTTTGTCTTCAGACCACATTTTGCTTAGCAAGTGCCTAGTCCTAGGACATATAACATTCCAAATCCATGGTCCCAGCCTGGGGTTCCAGGCCACAAAACTGGCAACGGAGGCTTATGAGCCACTTCCAACATTTTAAGATGCCTAATGGATATCACACCTCTGCACACTCAATGAAAGTGTTCAAACTATACAATCTAGTAAGCAATTATCTTTGTTTTGGACTATTATAATAAGAAATCAGTGTGATATCATATTGGCTACACTGTTTGAAACATGTTCAATTAGTTAAAAAAATAGAAAAATTAATTTAGGATTCTTTTTTGCTAAATCATAGTAGGAGGGGAGCAATAGGAAGAAGGGTAAAAAAGGTTGTGAACCTCTTTAAAATTCACGGTCTCTTAAAAATCCACCCTCAGTCACTGATATACTGCTTCTTGTCCCCTTAAGATTTGGGTTCCCTCCCTGCAGCCAGAAGTCCCCATGGCCCTCAGCTGCACAAAGCAGAGTTGCTGTGCCAGGCACCTGATCTTGCCGGGTGGAGTGGCAGGGTCCACAGCTTTCAGCAGGTTGCTCTCCAGGATGTGGAGGAACGGGCCTACTGCCATCTGAAGACTTTCCCTGTGAAGAGTGAACAACATTTAAGCACCCAGAGGGCACTCAGCACTCGGGGGACATAGCTGGTGGTGCCCCCTAGGACCTCAGGAGCTCAATCAGACAGAGCTGAGAGAAAGACAAGTAATGCACAAGGGACAGCGATGGGCAGGAAGGAGAGAAATGGCCCTGGGTGAAGTCTGAGGGTTCTCTGGGAACAAAGATTTCCAACAACAAAAGCACCAGGATATACAACTGAGATGGGAGGGGCTGGAGGAGTAGGAGAGGGGCAACCCACAGAAGTTATGAAGAACTAGGCTTTGAGAAATAAAAGAACAAAGCTGTGAAAGACAGGGGTTAATGATTTCCAGAAATTCCAGAAGACTCTTAGAAAAATGATCAGAAGGAACAAGAACATCCTAAATTATATGTCCTATGTGCCAGCCTTCCTTCTTTTGAAGTTTAGACCATAAGAACATTTCTTATGTACGTCTTATATATTTCACCTAACAAGAAGTTCAGCAGTAGTGCCCCCACGGTTGGCTCTGTGGCTCCATCACTTTTATTCCCAGGCATGTCACCTCATGGTCACAAGGTGACTACTGCAACTCACAGCATCCATTCACAGCAGTGAACAAAGCAGGAAGATAAGGGCTGGTAAGTGCAAAAAGGCTTTGTTTTTGTGACTCTCATTTTTATCAAAGAGAAAAAAAATACCTCTCCTAGAATTCCCAGAACCCGATCACTGATGGAAGGGAATAAGGTTGGCATGATTGGCTTAGACTGATCTTTATTCATGGTGATTGGGTAAATCAAGGAATGTTGCAGCAATGAATGAAGAGTAGGCAACCAACATTGTATGCAACATATACTTTCTAGAAGAATGTGTATAGGCAGAGCCAAGTTGGACGGTCTTGTGAGGTTGTAACCATTTATCCTTGAAGAAACAGCAGTTTTATAAAACCAGGGCTAATTCAAATAGATAGGACAGTGGATAAGGTCTTGTTTAAAATGATTTAAACCAGGAGAAAGGAAACCATGGCATGGCCCAAATCCAACCTGCCTGCTTTTGTAAGTAGAGTTTTATTTGAACACAGCCTTGCATATTTGTTTGCATGTTGTCTATGGTTCATGTTACAAGGGCAGAGATAGGTAGCTGCAAAAGAAATTGTATGGCCCACACAGCCTAAAAGATTTATTAAGTATGTGTGTTGATGGAAGGGAGGGCAGTGACAATTGAGATCTGGTAAGGCCACTTCATTAACAGAAAAAGGAACCTGGCGAGTCCAAGGAAGTGGCAGTAAGCTGTATGGCTTGGCTAGAGCCTTCTGGATGCCCGAGGCTAGTGCACAAGTAGACATGGAAGGAATGCAGTCAGAGGCTCTTATTTTTACGCAATCAACTGTGCAAATTCTTAAAAAAAAGTTAGATGTCTTCCTCTGCCACTTGTCTTTCACAGGACTATTCCTCTACTTCCCATCTATCTCCTCTACCACATCACCTAGTCCAAGAGCAAGCTGAATGCTCTTAATCAGAAAAAGGTGTCTCCTGAAACTTGGTAAGAGAGAAACTTTCCACCCTGGTACTCAGGAAACAGGCCTGATAGAAACAGAAGCCTAAGTACTGGTAATATAGAGAAAACACAGGATTGGTAGTCAGAGGACCTGGGTCCAAGTCCTGGCTCTGCCACTTGCCAGTTGAGTCCAGACCAGGAAGCTGTTTCCCAGCTACTATTTCTTTATCTATAAAGCCAGGCATAATGCCACTGAACTCACAGTGTGAATATGAAAATGATTTATAAATTGTAAAGTGATGAATGAAGTGAGAATAGTTATTCTTCCTTCAGCTCCCCCTACCCAAATCCTTTAAACATTAAAGCAATAGGAAAAAGTGAATGACTGACAGACAGAAGGGTGGTGTTTCCTCGTTGTGTATCATAGGGAATAGATTCACTAAGTCACCAGTCCCTGCTCCAGAATGTAAGGACCTAGGCCTGCTAGTAGGCTGAATGGGGTCATTTTAGCCTCCTCGCACACAGAGACACCAGCTGGCAGGTGTGAGTGGGCCTGATGAACTCCTCTTCCCACACACGTGGAGGTCAGACCAAGCGTGACTTTATGCCAGCAGCCAGAGGCTCCTCACCTGTCTTCCCTCTGCAGGATGTACAAGGCTGTGTCCACAGCTCTCTGTTCAATCAGCCGTGCAAATTTCTTCAGCGTGGGGCAGCTTGGGAGTCTATGCACCTGAAAGGGCCATAGGTACAGTTTTAGAAAGAATTGCTTCTCACCTACTGATCCTGGCAGCTGATCAACTTCCATGGAGCCTGCAGGGGACCGCCTTCTCCTGGGGAACGCCTAAACAGCCCACGAAGCTATGTCCCCAGGGGTCTTCTGAAGCTATTACTAGAAATAGGAAAGCCAAGAAAAAATTTTTTTTCTCCCTTTCTGATGGCTCCCCGTTAGCTCTAAAATGAAAAACATTTGAATTTTTTAAACTTAAAATACAAAAATAAAAAAATTATAAACTTAAAATACAAAGATTGTATTTTATTATTTATTTATTGCCTTTATTCAAAATATAAGGCAAGGAATTCATAAACTTCCATTTAGCCTTCCTTTTCCCCAAAATGACTTCTAAAAAGTATGCCATACAAATACTTTATATGAACTCTTGCCTTGTAACCTTAAACCCATGTTACACATAAGCACAAGGTACATTTCTGCCTTCAGGGCACACTGTCATTTTCATAAGAGAAGGAAGGAGAATCCAATACTGCCTTTGAGTGTCCAACTGGGTATCCAATTTCTGAATCTAGAGAAACATTTCCCATTGTGTAGTCTGCTTTAGGCATTTATTACATAAAGAAAGATTCTGTGGCTAAATAAGTTTGAAGAAAACAGGCTTAAAGATTAACCAGCTTTTGGCTAGGCACAGTGGTTCATGCCTGTAACCCCAGCAATTTGGGAGGCCAAGGTGGGAGGATTGCTTGAGGCCAGGAGTTCAAGATCAGCCTGGGCAACATAGCAAGACCCCATCTCAACAAAAAAATTAAAAAATTAGCTGGATGTGGTGGAACGTGCTTACAGTCCCAGCTACTTGGGAGGCTAAAGCAGGAGAACTTGAGCCTAGGAATTCGAGGTTACAGTGAGCTATGATCACGCTACTGCACTCCACTCCAGCCTGGATGACAGAGCAAGGCCCAGTCTCCAAAAAAAAGAAAAAGAGAATAACCAGCTTTCTTTTTTTTTCTTTTCCTTGAGACAGAGTCTTGCTCTGTCCCCCTGGCTAGAGTGCAGTGGCATCATCATAAGCTCACTGCAACCTCAAACTCCTGCGTTCACGAGATCCTCCTGCCTCAGCCTCCCAAGTAGCTGAGACTACAGGTGCCTGCCACCATGCATGGCTAATTTTTTTCTATTTTTAGTGGAGACGGCATCTTGCTGTTTCTCAGGCTGGCCTCAAACTCCTGAGTTCAAACGATCCTCCTGCCTCAGCCTCCCAGAATGCTAGAATTACACGCATGAGCCACCACACCTGGCCTCACCAGCTTTCTTTACTATAGGCTTCCAGATTTTTAAGATATGCTGATGTACATATAAACTCTCCAAAAACTGATACAATAAATAGGGATTCCAAAATTTTTAGATCCTACCTATCCCTTCCTACCCATCACCCACCCCGCCCCTGCCTACACTCACATATTGGGTATTCTGGGGAATCTCCTTCAGAAACTCCGATCTGGAGTTAAATGTGAGTGAAGATTACTCCCAGTTTGCTCCCTACCCGTCAGTCCCCATAGCCATGCCATCTGGAAATCCTAGCACAGGTGCCTCCAAATGAGGAGGGTCCCACCACTTCTCTCCACCCAGTTCTACCTCAGGAGCCAGTTCATCCAGGTGTCTGTCCCAGGCTCCCCAACCCCAGAGCCTGGGGAAGACAGTACCCAACCTGCTCAGCAGCCATGTTGTCCAGGAGCATGAGGAAATCCACTTTGTCAGCACTGTCAATACCCATCCCCTCCTTCACATTTTTCAAATCCTCTGAGATTCCTGGCTGTGAATAGGCAGTCTGCCTTCGGCCTCTGATAAAAAATAAAAAGTAATGCCTTATATTGTATGGTGATTAACAGTTTATAAAGTGTGCTTCATTCAACATTTGGGATCTCATTTAATCCTCACAACAACCCACTGGAATTAGCTGGTATTATTCCAATTTTATAGATGAGTAAACTAAGGCTCTATGAGGTGAAATGACTTATAAGTTAGCAAGTACCAGGGTTGGGATAAAAGGCTGGATTTTCCAAATCCCACTCTAGTTAACTTCTATTATATTAAAAATGATGCAAGCATGTCCCAGGTCTGTCTGAAAACAGCACTGTCTTTCTTTTATGGAATACATATCACACGGTCTTAGTGCAGCCCAGAAATACCTGAGAACTGAACAAACCAATCTATCCTACATGACAGCATGTTGGTAAGAGAAGGGAACTCTGTGTCTTCCTGTGTTTGTACACCAGGACTTGCAGGTCGATGACGGGCTCAATCATCTTTTATGTAACCTGTTGGTTTCCTCATCTGCCCCACTTGAGAGCCCAGGGTTGTCAGGAAGCTAATGCTTTGTAAACAGCAAAGGCCACTTGTGGCTGTATATGCCATCTGTCTAGCCCTGCATGTGGCTTTCCCAGGCTTTCTGTACCTGCACTAGGAGCCTGCCACTGTGAGCAAGAGCTTCCTCACTTCCTGGACATCTGGTGTCAGACCTGACTGTAGTTCGATCCCTCCTATCCCCTATCCACCAGTGGTGGAGTCTGGGCAGGCCCTCAGTATAGGCAGAGTCCTGCCAGCAAAGGTGATAAAAGGCTGTCCCCCACTGGTGAGCAAGAATCTAGGGACAGTTACCTGGTCCTCTGCCTCAGGCTCCAGCAGTTTTCGTAGTTGGGGTACAAGACTTCAGAGCTTGCCTCATCAGTGTGGATGATGATGGGTCCTGAAAGGAAGGTAGGAAGCACAGGCAGGAAGAGGCGTCAGCGTCTTCTTCCCAACATCTCCACCACTTCTCCCTCCCTTTGTCTACAGAGATGGAGCTGCTCCAGCAGGCAGATTATCCGAGTTACTCCTTAAGGACAGTGGATGCCTTCAACGTGCCCTGGCCCTGCCAACAGGAGCTCTCCTATGGTCTGAATAATGGAAAGAGCAAGTAGCAGCCTTGTTCTGTCTAGCACAAGCCCTCCTATTGGGCCACAAATAGACTAGAGCAGGTTCAGACCTGGATCAGACTGGTACTTCCCTGATCCCTTCTAAAAAAATCTCTGCCTCAAAGCACCACTAGCACTTAAGCATTTCTAATAAAGAATGACTTTATCAGAACAAGGTTACTTTCTTGCTTCTCGAAGTCCAATTCTACAGGCCAGTATGGTGATTTACCACATGACAAACTGAGAATGAATTGCCGGGAACCAAAGACTAGAGTACAATGTTTCTTATACACCTCATAGCAGCTCACTGCTGCTCAGAGCTCCTAAGGACCCTTATTCCCTCCTGTCAGTGCCCAAAGAATGCCATGCTTTGCTCTGTGCCAAGTGCCTATGGCAAGGTTCTCTTTCCACACTACTCAGGCCTAATGGCAAAAGAAGCAGCTCTCATCAGCAGCAACTGGAATTCACTGAGGTCAATTCACAGAGTGATTAGGTGAATCTAAGTCCCAAAGAGCTATTTATTCCACCCAAAATTATTGAGTCGGAACCCTAGGACTTTAAAAGTAGCCCATGGTAACTTTACTAGAATATCGGAATTCAGACCCACTTCATAGGTCTGGACAGGAGAAGGAAATCAGACTAAAAGTCAGAGGAGTTTAGTCCTCAATCCACAACTAATCAGCAGGGTCACCTTGGGAAGTCACTACCATTCTCTGGGACTCAGTTGAAAATCAAGGGGTTGGGACTATACCAGTAATTTTTAATTGTTTCTGAAGCAGTGGAACCTCCCCCCTCACTATTATATAAAGTAATAAAAGAAAAGGGGCTGATGGCTGCCAGGTGGGGGTCCAAAGCGTAGAACACTTGCATGTCCCATCCTCCTCCTTTCCTGTAGTTTCAGAGACCCCTGTGAAAAATCCTAGTGTTCTGCAGGACATGTGAAAAGAATAGATCAAATGATCACAGGCCCTCTCCAGATACACTGTCCTCAGAGAAACAGTCAAGCATAAAAGTGAAGAGTATGGATCTGGAAACCAGACTGCCAGAGTTCGAATCCCAGTTCCACCATTTACCAGCTCTGTGTCCCCAGGCAAATCATTTAGCCTCTCCGTGTCTTAGTTCTCTTAATAATGGTACCTACCTCATAGGGTTATTACAAGAATTAAGTTAATATACACAAAGTTCTTAGAACAATCAATGTTTGGTGGATTCAGTTGGCCCTCCATATCCTTGGATTACACATCCACGAATGCAACCAATTGTGGATCAAAAATATTCAAGAAAAAACAATAAAAAATAACAATACAACAATAAAAAAAACAAATTTTAAAAATACAGTATAACAGCTATTTACATAGCATTGACATTGTATTAGGTATTACTGTATAAGTAATCTAGAGATGATTTAAAGTATACGGGAAGATGTGTATGGGTTATATGCAAATACTACACCATTTTTTACGAGGGCCTTGAGTAACCAAAGATTTTGGTAGCCATGGGGGGAGGAGTCCTGGAACCAACCTTCCGAGGATACCAGGGATAACTGTACTAAGTCCTTTGAGTGCTGGAATAACAATGACTATTATCTGAACCTCTAATGTAACACTAACAACACTATAAACCTCTAATATTTCTATCTGGAGTCTGATACTGATGTCTGGATATTAGACCTACAGTTTATGATAAATAAGGCACACTTAAGTAGAAACTCAAATATGTGTTGGATAAATGACTGATCAAATGGGGAAGAACAACAATCTCCAGCTTCCCCCACAGCCTGATTCTCTGTAGCTTTACCCGGAAGCCTCTAGAGTTCTCTAGGATTTTACTCCTAAAACAGTATCCCAAAGTTGCACCACTTCCATTAATGGTGGCATCTTCTGGATTCTTTGGTCTGTTCAAGTCCCTTAATACTGGGAAAGGCATGGAAGTAGCTGTGACAGAAGTCAAACTGGAGTCCCAATATCTCTGGGTCCAGTGCAAGGAGCTGTGACCCAGACAGCCACACCTGAGACTAGTGATGATACCATTTCCTTCCCTGCTGGAAACCTAGGGCATCATCAGTCTAGGATCTGCCTGTGGATAAGGCTACCACCAAGAAACCTCTTTCCTTCTCAGTTACTCTTTTGGTGTTTCTAAGAAGAGGACATTTGCTTTTTAGAAGCTGAGCAAGTGAGAGCTTTCAGAAGATCAGGCATTGTGGATTACTCCTGAATTCAAGGGCTCCCAACAAGTAAGGGGAGCCTGTCTTATTTGTTTTATGTTACCTAGACATATACTGTTTGTGTGCAGCAGCCAACTTCAGCCAGAATTAGCACCAGTACCCAACCCATCTGGGGGCAAGACCAGCCTCCTCTTTCCTGAAGATTCTATTATCTTACATATTTTTTAAAGGTTTGACAGAAATTTTGTTTCTATTTGAGATACTGCCAAAGAAGCTAAACAAAATAACAAGAAGCTTTGCCTTATGGCACCATTTTAGTGAGAGCATGGTGATCTGAAATTCAGACCAATGATTAAATGTAAATTTGAATCAATTACAAATGGCAAAATGCAGCTTCATTGATGGCCAAAGGCCCTCAATATATGGAATCCACAAGGGAGAACAATTAATGCAGTCCTTGGGGGTGAAAATGTTGGGAACCACTGACTGCAATCATTCACTGGCTGGATATGCCAAAACCCAAACTCAATAGACTTTCTCAGTGAGGAAAGGCTGGACAGAATACTGTTAATACCATCTGGGTCATGCTGCAGATTGTCACCAAGATCAAAACAGTACCAGCAGTCTCAGGTCCCACCTAAGTGTCCCTCCTGCCCTCCTTCCTTGTCAGCAGTGTCTCACCTAAGCAAAAAGCCCCCTGTATTGTTCACAAGCCCTGGATAGGACTGCCGTGTGCAGCTTGTGTAGAAGCTTCAGAGGAGAAGGCAGGAGCTGATGCCTTGCTGCTGCTATCGAGGGCAGGCTGGTAAGGACAGAACTTAAGGCCAGAGAGGAAAGGACCCACCAGAATAGGTGCACCATGGAAGTCACAGGCACAGGAGAAAAGAGACCAAGTGAACGGGCACCAAAAGAGGGAGAGGAGCTTTGAAAGTGAGAAGAGCGAGTGCCTGGGACAGGCGTTGACTTCTAGACCCCAAACACAAACCTTCTTTCTGACGCTGGAAAAGCCCTGCCAGCAAACAACGCGTAGACTCCAGATTCCGATATATGTTAGTGGAACGAACACTGAAAAAAAATTAAAAGGTAGGGACACTCATAAAAGAAACATTTAGTTACATACACTCCACCTTATTCCACAGAGCAGCTGGGAGTCTTTCAAAACTGCATAAAGGGAGCTATGGGGCTAGGAAGAATTCTTTACCTCCCTGGAGGATGGCTGCCCCTAAGAGACTCGAAGGCCAATGAATGATGACCTCCATTGACCACCTGTACACAGGATCCTGTGACAAAAGGGTAACTGCATCATGACAAGTTGTCCCCCAAACTACCTTGGGTGAGAGTGGGAATCATCGAGGAAGTTAGGACAGATTTCCTTATGCTCGAGACCTTAAAATGTATGCAACAACCCTTTTTCAAGTGACTCACAAGACCTCTTGTGGGTTGAATGTTGGTGAGAGAAAGGGGATGTTCTCGACATAGGTCTTCCTCAGTCTCTCTCCCAGTGCAAACATCTGCTGCATGCCCACCTTGGTCAGCTGCCCAGCAAACATGCCCCCCTAAAGTGGGGAAGAAAGAGAGAGAAGACTGAAAACACCTAACAGCCTGCTGAATGCAGCCCTAAGAATATCATGGAAGCTTTGCAATGAGCTCCGCAGAGCAAGGAGGCATTGCTCACCTTCAGGGTGGTCCCACGGTATTGAGAGTCGAAAGGAGAATGTGGTTTCGGGCCACCAGTGAGACTGGTGACTGTGTAATCAAACTGAGTTTGGGGTGGGACTTCTAATAGCTGGGGATTCCACTCTACCTGTGTGACCATAAAAAACAACACATGGTTAAAAAACGTTTTTGAAGCTTACAGCATTAACATCCAGCAGCACTCGGAACACATGGCTGGAATCGCTCTGACATGAGGCCCATAACCTTCCCATGGGAAGAAAGGAAAGGAACTTTAACTCTAGCTCCAATTAAGGGAAGAAAAGATGATGAGTTATAATTGCAGGTGTCCTTAGCCCAAGTCCTGTTATTGCTACACAAGCAATCACTGTTAAGAGGCTGCTCTGGCACTAAGCCCACCATGAAGTAAAGCGGAGAAGTGGCCAGAATGGCTGGCACACAAATTCATTCATTCATTGGTGAACGAATGAAGTATGATCTCAGTGACCATATTTGTAATATCAATCCGCAGGTTTCTATGCCCTGTTCCCCCCTTAAAGATTCTACTTAATGCCTTTTGTAACTACCACATATTTCCCCTCCTTTCATACAATTTTGAAAACAAACAGCTGCCATCTAAGAAGACTGCTTCTTCATCATCTTCCTTTATTCCTTGCAATCCGGCTCCTTCCCCAATTGTGCTGTAATGGTTTTCAAAACATCAAAGTGGCCACAGGTTTTAGAGCTCCAAATGCCCACTCTCTCCTAATGCTACCACAGTTCTCCTGGGCTCCAAAACTCAAACGCCTGGCTCCCTGCTGCTCCACCATCCCCACACCAAGCCCTGTTGATCACTGGCTAGAAAAAAAGTTATCCCAATGGCCCTTCCATTATCTTACTGTCAGAGTATAAACCTTATCACTGCAGGCAAAAACCTGCGATAGACTCCTCCCTTCCACCCCAACAATCCATATATACATAAACCCCTAATTAATATTTTTGGAAAAATTATTTTTCATTCCATTAAAAATGTATTTTATTTTTAATTAAAAATAGTAATTTTATATACCTATGAGGTACAATATGATATTTTGATACATGGTGGAATGATTAATGTAAACTAATTAACAAATCCATCACCTCACATATTTATTTTTATGTGGTGAAAATATTTAAAATTTAATTTTTTAGTAATATAGGCATACATCATTTTATCACACTGCAGATATTGCATTTTTTACAAATTGAAGGTTTGTGGCAACCCTGCATCAAGCAAGTCTATCAATGCCATTTTCCCAAAAGCATGTGCTCACTTCTTGTCCCTGTGTCACATTTTGGTAATTCTCACAATATTTCAAACTTTTTTGTTATTATTACATCTCTTATGGTGATCTGTGATCAGCGATCTTTGCTGTTACTATTGTAATTGTTTTGGGGCACCATGAATAGTGTCCATATAAGACAGTAAACTTAATCAACAAATACTCTATGTGTTCTGACTGCTCCCCCATCAGCCACTCCCTCCTTGCTCTCCCTCTCCTGAGGTCTCCCTATTCCCTGAGACACACAATATTGAAATTAAGCCAATTAATAACCTTGCAATGGCCTCTAAGCATTCAAGTAAAAAGAAGAGTTGCACATTTCCCACTTTAAATCAAAAGCTACAAATGATAAAGCTTAGTTGAAGAAGGTGTGTTGAAAGCGGGGATAAGCTGAACGCTAGGCTTTTTGTGCCAAAGAGTTAGCCAAGTTGTGAATGCAACGGAGAAGTTTTTGAAGGAAATTAAAAGTGCTACTCTGCTTGGGACGGAAGCTCTTATTGACTGGTAGTTCCTTGAGAAAAGGGAGCTCTTAGTCACAAGCCTCCCTGGCTAAAATAAAGAGATCCATCCATCTGAGCTCTGGAAGACAAAGAGTGGGGCCTACGGGCTGCTGCAAGGTTCAAGCCGTGCCACTAGGCTGTGGAACCAGGCTTAGAGTTCTGCGGGCAGCGTGGACCCAGGCATGTGGCGGCCTCTCTGAACCAGCTTCAGATGTGGCCTGTACCATACGCAGGAATGAGAACTAAGGAAATGGAAAAATAAGGGAGCGGGAGTGGAAATGACTGAGCCAGAAAGCAACCGTCCTGGACCTGGGATTGGATGCCTGACTCCTGGGGTCCACTCAGCCTCTGGCCCCCCCAGGACTTGGACACTACAGCATCACTGTGATCCCTTCCAGATGATAAGTCCTAGGTTTTTTGAAAGTAGAAACATGGGTTTTATTTCTTTGCATTCCCTATCATATTGGGACAGTTTCTCCAGGGCTGGGAAGTAGGTGCTCGATTATGTTTGTTGTTAAACTGGTAAGTACTGCGTGTTTTTTGTAAGATTGGTGAAAGCAATGAGAGCTGAGGCATCTGTCAGACTCACTATCTGCAAACCACCTTCTCACGTTTTACTGTTCTCACTCCTGGAAACTCTTATTCGAGCTAGACCTTTGGAAGTAAGGTGTCCATTAAAGTAATTTACCAAAAGTAAAAAAAAATAAAATAAAAAATAAAAGTGTTACTCCAGGGAAAACAACAAATAAAAAAGCAAAACGGCCTTATTGCTAACATAGTGAAAGTTTTAGTGGTCTGAATAGAAGATTAAACCAGTCACAATATTCCCTTAAGCCAAGCCTAATCTAGAGCAAGGCCCTAACTCTCTTCAACTCTATTATAAAGTCTGACAGAGGTGAGAAAGCTGCAGAAGAAAAGTTGGAAGCTAGCAGAGGTGTTCATGAAATTTAAGGAAAGACATCATCTCTATAACATAAAAATACAAGATGAAGGAGCAAGTACTATGTAGAAGCTGTAGTAGGTTATCCAAAGAGATAGCTAAGACCATTGATGAAGGTAGTTACCGTAAAACAACAGATTTTCAATTTAGATGCAACATCTTTTGGAAGAAGATGCCATCTGGGACTTTCAAAGCTAGAGAGGAAGAATCAATGCTTGACTTCAAAGCTTCAAAGGACAGGTTGACTCTCTTGTCAGGGGCTAATACAGCTGGTGACTTTAATTTGATACAAATGCTCATTTACCATTCTAAAATCCTAGGGCCATTAAGAATGTACTGTACCTGTGCTCTGTAAATGTAATAACAAAGCCTCGATGACAGCACATCTGTTTATAGCATGGTTTACTATTTTAAGCCCAATGTTGAGACCTGCTGCTCAAAAAACATAAAAAAGATTTCTTTCAAAATGTTACTGCTCATTGACAATGCTCCTAGTCATCTGAGAGCTCTGATGGAGATGTGCAAGGAGATTTATGTTGTTTTCATGCCCAGTAACACAACATCCATTCTGCAGCCCATGGATTCAGGAGTCATTTTGACTTTCCGGTCTTATTATTTAAGAAATATATTTTGTAAGGCTACAGCTGCCATAGATAGTGACTCCTCTGATGCATCTGGGGAAAGTAAATTGAAAACATTCTGGAAAGGATTCACCATTCTGGACGCCATTAAGAACATCTGTGATTCATGGGAGGAGGTCAAAATATCAACCTTAACAGGAGTTTAGAAGAAGTCAATTCCAAATTTCATGGATGATTTTGAGGAGCTCAAGATTTCAGTGGAGGAAGTAAGTGCAGATGTGGTGGAAATAGCATAAAAACTAAAATTAGAACTAGGCCTGAAGATGTGGCTAAACTGCTACAACCTCATGATAAAACTTGAATGGATAAAGAGTTGCTTCTTATGAATGAGCAAGGAAAGTGGTTTCTTGGGATGGAATCTACTCCTAGTGATGCTGCTGTGAACGCTGTTGAAATGACAACAAAAGATTTAGAATATTACATAAACTTAGTTGATAAAGCAGCGGCAGGATTTGAGAGGATTGACTCCAATTTTGAAAGAAGTTGTACTGGGGGCAAAATGCTATCAAACAGCCTCACATGCTAAAGAGATATCTCTCATGAAAGGAAGAGTCAATTGATGCAGCAAACTTCACTGCCATCTTACTAAGAAATTGCCACAACTACCCCAACCTTCAGCAGCCACCACCCTACCCTGACAGTCAACAGCCATCAACATCAAGGCAAGACCCTCCACCAGCAAAAAGATTATGACTTGATGAAGGCTAAGATGATCATTAGCATTTTTAGCAATAATGCATTTTTAATTAAGGTATACACATTGTTCTTTTAGACATAATGGTATTGCACACTTAATAGACTACAATGTAGCGTAAACATAACTTTTATACACTCTGGGAAACCAAAAAATTTGTGTGACCTGCTTTATTGCAATATTCACTTTATTGCAGTGGTCTAGAGCCAAACCAGTAATATCTCCTACGTATGCCTGTATGTGTGGAATCTTAAAAAGTCAAACTCATAGAAATAGAGAGTAGAATGGTGGTTATTAAAGGGTGGCAGTGAAAGGTGGGTGGGGAAAAAGGAGATGTTGAGGAAAGGGTACAAAATTTCAGTTAGGAGAAATAAGCTTTAGCGATCTATTGCACAGAATGGTAAGTACAATAAATAAGAATGCATTGTGTATTTCAAAATCACTTAATCTTGCTGAGCCATTTTTGTCATATCAATAGCTTTCTCCTAATGTCTCAGAAGTAGGCATCTGGCCTTCAGGGACTTATACATCTTGGTCCAGCTCCTGTCCCCAGCTGTACTGCTTCTCTTATTCCCTGCAACCCAGTCCCTGCCCACTGCTTCCTCTGCATCTTCTTTCAGCTTGCTTCCCTTGCCTGTAGGGATTACTGTTCCTATGTGCCCATCCATTTGCTCTTCAATGTTCAAGGACAGCTCAAGTCTTACTTCCCTACCAGTGACCACTCCAGCTTTCAGTGGTTTTTCTTAATCTGAATTCCTACAGCACAAAATCAAAAGAACATTATTTAACTCAATTTTTTACTTCTTTGTTTTAAAACTGGCATATGAAAACCTACTTTGTCATCTATCATTGTATTTATCTTTACCCCTCCCAGAACTATCCCAGGAGAGTGTCACTGGGAGTCTCAGAATCTCTTTGCACAGACGAGGCCCTCCATTCTTCCAAAAGGCATTGTCTCAGTCCCACCTGCACCCCGTCTCCAACACCTGAGCCTCCCCGTTAACTGGTGCTGCCCTAGCTGACATCAGAAGGCTGGGTGTTCGCAGAGAGACCTTCTTCCCTCTTTCACAGTTAATCATTGCTCCTTCTTTCTGATCCTCTAATTCCCCTGGATAAAGCCCTTCAAGAGGGCTGGACCGCATGCTGGACCCACCTCCTCTCAAGCATCCCCTCACTTCTTCCCTGCCCTACACACTTACTCTCTAGTCACACAACTTTGTTTCCTAGCACCATTCTCATATATCTTGGCCATTAAACATTATGTTTCTTCTGCCTGGAATTTTCTTTTCCCTTCATCTTAAATTCTTATGGAATGAATAAGAATGAAAGACACTTGTTCATTCCATAAGACTCAACTTAAAGGTTCCCAGAAGCCTTGACCATGGCCCTGTGCTTTCACAGCAGCCTTGGTGGCTCTCTTTGGTATCCTTTACCAAAGTGTATTAGGAGAGCTCCTTTACTGGTCTGTCCTATTGAGCAGACTTAGCTTCTTAAGAACAGAGACTGGGTCATCTATGGACCTCTGTATTCTGGATGCCCAGCTAAGGGCCTAGTACACAGGTGGTACAATTAATAGCTCCAACAATTTGTCACATCCTGTGGAAGATACCAAACTTGAGATAACTTGACCCTGCCTTTCATGGGTTTTCAGGTTAGCAGAGAAAGCAAGCTATGACTGTAAATGAGAGCAATACCATAATAGAAACTGAAATGTATAGCAAGAAACTATATGAAGGCCACAGTAGTTCAAAGGCAAGACAGACCTTTTCTGGCTGGGGGATTCAGGAAGTTTCATGGAAGGAACAGCATTTGAAATAGTATTTAGATGAAGAAATATCTGGACTTGTGAGTAAGTGGTAGGTAGGAAGAGAGGGTGGCATTCAGAATTCCAAGAATAGCTAGAAAGCTTGAGCAAAGCAGAGATGGTGAAGAGTGTGTATAGAAAAAGTGGTTTGGTTTGCTTCAACCTGGGAATGGTTTGCAAACTTTTTAATTAGTAAATGCTAAGTAAAGTTTAACTTCAGATTTGTATATATAAAGGCAAAAACTGGAATTTCTCTAGTTGAAGTAGGAGTGGGAACCCAGAGCCACTCAGCATCCCCCTAGTCCACAGGGTCCACAGAGTAGTTTGAAAGCTGGCAGTGTACATCATAATTGGATTGAGAAGACTAGATGAAGAAATGGTAATTTTAAGATGTCAGCAATGGTCTACATGAAAGCCTAAGGCCTCATCTATGGGGGTAGAAACAGAAGAGGTAGATGTAAGACATTTAAATTAGACTTGGCAAGTGTAAGGGCGGCCTTGCAAAAATAACAGGAAAATACCTAATCTCACAATTTCTCCAGTAGCCATTAAAGATCAATCCTGCGAGTTCTTTCACTAACAAGTACCCTGCAGGAGTTCTGTTTTGCACAACTTATGAAAGGAGCTAACAGACGGAAAAGAGATATAAACCTCTCTTTCAAAACTTTTTTTGAGAATCTGCTTTTTCAGAGTTCCTGAGTAAACAGCAGAAGAACAAGCTACAGTCTCAACCGTATCTCGAGGACAGAGTCACATTTGTGACAATCCCTTCTCCAAGGAAAGGCAGGAAGCCAACTCTTGGATTTTGACATCCTTGCAGTTTTTGTTATCGACCTGCTTCCGCTTTTGTTATCAACTGACAGCTGTCACTATTTTTTTTTTCTTCTCTTCATCCCCCTTAAAATCAGCGAGCCACTTGGCCTCATTGCTGGCATCGCCCTTTTCTTTGGGATGCCACACCATCTCCCTGCTCTCTTTCTTCCAGCTCTATTGCCCTTCTCTCTTTCATTCTCTCTCTCCACCCTACCACAAGAAGATAAAATAAACTTTTTTTTCCACTTTTATATATTTGCATAAGAAATCTTTCTCTACCCATGCAGTAAGCACCTATGAGTCTTTCTACCCTAACAGCAAGTGAGTATATAAAAGCTTTATTTGGATGTTTTGCTGGTAGGTAAACAAGGAATAAAGAAAAAAAATTACATTGATTTTGAGCCTGTGTGCTTAAGGTGACAAGGGTAATGAAAGTATTCCTTGAGTAAAACTAAGACCAAGACAGAAGAACAGGTGGAAAGTTGAGTTCAGGTTTGGACATTTTAAGTTTGAGATACCTCCTTTGTGTTCCCAGTGCTCCCAGCATATTCCTATAACTGAAATCTGTTTTGTTTCCCTCCTTCACACTGTAAACCCCTTTAAAGCTGAGACTGAATTATCCATCCTTGTAAGTCCAATGTCTGGCACATGAAGGAAAAATACAAGTTCCCCGCCACTGGCTTTTAATGTTTAACAGAATTCGAGCAGGTTTCTTTTGGATTTAGAGGTATAAATCAAAACAGAAAAGCTGAAAGAAGTATAAAGCACAAAAGGTGTTCTTAAGTAGCTCCTTTTGTGTAGATGGTCATAAGTCTTAAGACCAATTTGAACTGTTTTAAGCCGTCTTAGTTGCCTTTTTACCCTTTAGTTAATTGTAACACTAAAGTCCCTGCCTAATGGAAAGGACTGTGCATGCTTAACCTATATTGTATGTAAATATATACAATGATGCAGAGAGAAAGCTCTGTGTCACTTGCCAAAAAGAAATTTAACTCCACAAACAGGCAGACAGTGAGGATCTTACTCTCCAAAGAACTCCTGCCTTCTCTGCATGCCTGAAGGATTCCTATTGACTGAGAGCTCTATGTAAGTAACTTCTAATAAACTCACTTAACTCATCAAGCTGGATTGGTTTGGGTCATTTCTTTGGGTAGAAAGAGAGGATGGCATTCAGAATTCCAAAAATAGCTAGAAAGCTTGAGCAAAGCAGAGGTGGTGAAGAGTGTGTATAGCAAAAGTGGTTTGGTTTGTTTCAACCTGGGAATGGTTTGCATTCCGCACCATCTCAGTTTGGAGGGCTGTTTTTCTACACCACCCTGGGATTTTCCTGAAACAGCACAGGGCCTGACACACAGGTCCATAGGGCCATTCAGCCTCACTAGGAAATCTTCTCCTGTTAGGCACAGTCACCAGTAGAGGACCTCTGGTGCTTCCCAGGAGACAACTCTTGAAGTTCAGGTCATGTCAAGTCTAGAGCACACGTTTTCAGATTTCCAAGAATGGATGATACATCAGTTTCATATATAGTGTTCATCCCACATACACACTCTCATCCTTGTTCCTGCTCTTCAGCTTCTGAGTCAGTGGCAAAGACTAACTTGATAATGCTTATTTTGTTTATACTCCATCTTTAAGTAGTAACAAAGTAGTTGATAACAAAACCTAAAATATACTAAGACAACCAATTCAAAGTAGGCAAGAAAGACAAAAGCAAACAAATGTAGGGACAAAAAATGGATGCAGTAATAAGACTACCAAAAAATGCACACCATTTACTCACAGGTGGGCCATAGATTTGGCACTAAGCTTTCTGGCTTTTATATAAAAAGAGAAACTTGATCAGCTGTACAAGTTTAAAGACAAAAGCAAGCCAACTGTTCAGGAGAAGCATACCATTTCTAACACTAACAGATAAATTCCTCCCAAGGGTCCTCATAAAGAGGATAGAGTAATATAATGAACATCTTTTCAGTAGTCACAGCAATGAGTTCTGTGGGATTGTTTCTCCTAGTTCTCTCAACATAGAAAGATAGCATCTTACCAAAGCACATTTCAGGCAATTCTATACTGGGATCAATATGCTACATTCCAGTAAAAGGAAAAAATCTACATAAAAGTAAACAAAAAACCTTCCAGGTGTAGATTTTAGAATAAAGCAATAGTTTTAAACCTTGGGGCATCACTGGGAAATTTTTCAAAAGTTACTGATACCCAAGCCCTATCCTAGGCTAATCATATCTGGATCTTTCTTGTGTGGGGCCTTCACTTTCTCAATGCTATCCAATTCCAGATTATTCCAAAGCTTCACCAGAGAAGTTTTTAAAATGTCTGGATGCCCTGGGCCAATTAAATCAGAATCTCTCAGAGGGAGATCCAGGCATCAGTATTTTTTAAAGCTTCCCAGTTGAGTTCAGTGTTCCACAAAGGTTAAGAACCATTGATCCAGAAGAATGGATGGACTGACTGGCACATCCTTCATGCAATGTTTCCTGAATACCACTTCTCTCAGCTGAGCTTTGTATAGGCATTAAGCAACAATGATAGTGGTATTATGCTTCCCAGATTGTCTATATTATTAAATAAATAAGGATCCAAATGCCTTAATCAACAGTGAAGCTGGAGCAGGTTGGACTTTATTTTATAAAAACTAAAGAACCTGCCCAGATGGGGACCATCTATCTTGCCACTGTCTAGGGAGGAGCAGAGGGAAAACTGAAAGCAAGGCCAAATCTCTTCTTTTCAAAGTGCACTTGGATCTACTCTAACGATCAAAAAAAATGGCCAATCAAGTTACATAATTCTATTTCCAAAGCACAGATACCATCTTTTAGCAAGACAGGTTAAACCAACAGCCATTCAAGCCATAAGAAAACAATAATACATCTAGTTTGAAACAATGCTACTTTCTGAAGATTCATGAGATAACTGAAAGAAATGACTTGTCACATATATTTATCTATAAACAAGTCAGAAATCAGGAAACATGTACCAAAGGCAATTTTAATTTTAGAAGTGTTGCCAGGCAGTAGCTTCTGGCTACAATTAATAGCAGAACCAGGAAGATTAGAAAAACTCAATAACAACCTCTATCAAATTGGATCTTGAAAAGAAAACCTGAGAAAGAATATCGAGAAACAAGTTGTTTAAGAGGCTGATGACATTTGCTCATAGCCTAATTTGAAAGAGAGTTGGTCCTACCCCTGGCTTTTATGCACAAGACTTTATACTAGATAACCCAAGATGTTTAAAGCATCTGCCTAAAGTCTGGAGAATATGAGCAGTCAGGAGAGGTAATGTGCCTTCTCTAATTGCAAAGACAGGCCATGGACTCAATATTTTGTGGCCACACAGATGAATGAAGCTGGTATTCTAAGCTCCAATAGTCCCTTCCACCATAAAGGCAAAAGATACCCATCACACATCCTCTGGCTCAGGAGAAAGCCCTAAAAGAATATTTTTCCAGAGCCTTCAGGGAATATATATACTGTACATACCAGGTCTAGGCCTACACATTCAAAGTTTTTTTCTCTACTACCACTGATAACTTTGTCTTTAACAGGAATATATGTATATTCCTATATATTACTTCCCAGCCCTTCTGTAATAAGAATAGAGAAGAATGGGGGAGGGGTGTACATAAGAGATAGGCTATGTGTGTACAAAATCATAAGGAAAATTTAACGATCTAATGTAAAAAGTAAGGGACTGAAAAAAGATTAAAGCATCAAAAGATAAAAATTCTAGTATTAGAGAGAAAGTAGGATAGCCATAGAAAGGCTAACTATCCTAGCACTCTGGGAGGCTGAGGTAGGTGGATTGTTTGAGCTCAGGAGTTCAAGACCAGCCTGAGCAAGAGCGAGACCCCATCTCTACTAAAAATAGAAAGAAATTATATGGACAGCTAAAAATATATATAGAAAAAATTAGCCGGGCATGGTGGTACATGCCTGTAGTCCCAGCTACTCGGGAGGCTGAGGCAGTAGGATCCCTTGAGCTCAGGAGTTTGAGGTTGCTGTGAGCTAGGCTGACGCCACGGCACTCACTCTAGCCTGGGCAACAGAGTGAGACTCTGTCTCAAAAAAAAAAAAAAAAAAAAGAAAGAAAGAAAGGCTAACTAGAAACCTGGTAATAGAATTAAGTACCTGCCAAACATATTTATTTGCATGGGAAGTGCTTTAGATGTTTGATTTCACGCATAGCCAGCCTTTAAAAATGAGTTTTCAGTTGTACAATGTGAAGATACACCCCTGAGGGTTTCTGGAAAGCAACTGTGATCATGAAGAGTACATCCAGTATCAGGTTTGGACAACCTGTTCCACCTACTGCAGCATCAACCTAGAAGACCAACTATGCAAAAGCACTCCACAGGTAAATGTGACACCAGGGGCCTGGGGATTTCAGGTTTTCTATTCCTCTTCATTAGGCCTTCCTGATATGAAAGGTCACATCCAGGAAGGGTAATCATTTGAAAAAATGAATTATTTATTGCTTTAGTAATAATTATCCTAACCAAACCAGACAGATTTTAAGACATAGCCACAGACTAGCCAGTTTTTAATTTTCTTCCTAACTCAAATCTCTTCCACTATAGGTTTAGAAACCTGAAATGGAAAAGGAGAACCCCAAGAGATAGAATATGTTACCAAAAAAACCTTCAAGAGATCTCAAATGGTCTCCCGCAAACCCTGAGAAAAAGCTGTTGTAAAATTTATTTCCAAAGGCATTGACCTTCTGTGATCCCAGTTAAGGTGGTTCTTGTCACAAAGGTCCCTGCAACTCCAACAAACAACCTTCAAAATGTTCACATAAAAGGGCACTGCACCCTTGTACTCAAGTTCACCCAGGCACTTGTTAGAAATGCTGACTCTCGGCCAGGTGCGGTGGCTCACACCTGTAATCCTAGCACTCTGGGAGGCTGAGGTGGGAGGATCGTTTGAGCTCAGGAGTTGGAGACCAGCCTGACCAAGAGTGAGACCCCTGTCCTTACCAAAAATAGAAAAAAAATTGGCTGGACAACTAAAAATATATAGAGAAAAAAAAAATTAGCCGGGCATGGAGGTGCACGCCTGTATTCCCAGCTACTTGGAAGGCTGAGGCAGAAGGACTGCTTGAGCCCAGGAGTTTGAGATTGCTGTGAGCTAGGCTGATGCCATGGCACTCTAGCTTGGGCAACAGAGTGAGACTTTGTCTCAAAAAAACAAACAAACAAACAAACAAAAAAAAGAAACGCTGACTCTCTGGCCCTACCCCACACCTGCTGAATCAGAATCTGAATTTTAAAGATTCCCAAGCATCTTAAGAAGCACTACTGGCCTGACCCATCGGGCCTAATCTGGAAGTTCCGGGGCTGTTCTACAATCGGAAGGTGCGGACGGCTGGGGGCGCCAAGCCAGCCCCTTTGCTCAAGCTCCTACTTGAGCTACTAGCTACTGCTGTTTTCTGTGTCCGCGCGGGTAAAACTCCGAAGGTGTGTGTTCCAGAGACGTGCCTGACCTGGAACACGGTCCTCGCCCCACCAGCCCCAGCCCAGCCGACCCCTCACCTGCTCCTCTTGCGGGAGCGGCTTGAGAGGACTCCGCGCCCCGTGCCGAAACACGACCTGCACCATTTTCAGCTCCAGCAGGCTGCGGTCCTCGAGACGCTGGCCGTCGGCCCCCCGCAGCTCGGCCAGGGCCACCCGCTTCTGGTGGAGGCAGTACGCCAGCGAGGTCAGGACGCCCACCGGGGCCCACACGCGAATACTGAAGACACGGGTGATCATGGTGGTAGCCCCTCAGTTGCCCTCTGGGTTGCGGCTGCAGGAGGCGAACACGAGCCCTTGGCAGGCGCGGTGTCAGCGGCCGCCCTCAAGTTCACGGGAACTGTCGGGCGCGTCCATCCAGCGCTCTAACAAGCGGGGACCACTTCGATTCCCGGCCCTGAGGGAAACCCCGAGTGGGAACGTGAGACAAGAAGCGGAGGTGGGAGCAGCGAATGCCCGCTGGAAGTTTTAACCCGGGTCAGGGTTGGTCCTGCTGCTGACTGGGCTGGGGGAGAACTCAGCTCCTTATCTTTCACTCTCTAGGGAACCTTAAACTTGCATTTCAAGTTTGGTCTCCAGCACTCCTGAAGAGACAAGAACCAGCCCTGAGTTGCTCGGCGGCAGCGGCTCCACTGACACAAACGACCGGATTCCACTTTTCTATAAAGCAAGCTCCCACCCACTTCCTTACCCACCCTGGGACCTCTCCCAAGTGGACCCGCGCAGAGGAGCACGGGAAGACGAGTCCTGTGGTGACGCCTAGTCCGTAGACTCAGAGTTGTGAGAACTACAACTCCCACAAGACTGCGCACACCCGGGCGCCCAGGGGAGCTGGCCCCGCCCCCCGCCGCGTGCCTCGCGTCAGGTCACGCCAGCCAGGGTCCGGCTTGCCGGGGCCGCTGTTGGGTTGAGGTGAAATTGTGCGGCCAGAGAGTTTGCTAGGCAGGGATAGGGAGGAAGTGCGAGGACAGGGTAGAACTGGGTGGCGGTGGGGAGTAGTTCGAGTCTAGTTTTGAGTGTAGAAGACTTTCTTCAAGTCCTGGAAGAGTGGTTGCTGGATTAGAAGCCCAGACGCCTACTGAGCGATTACCCTTGCGAAGCATGGCACTAGGTACTTTATATTTAGTCTTCATTTACTATCCACCTTTTATGTTTACAAAAATTCTCTGGCATAAATCGTCGCAATCCTGTAGAACTTTAAGCTTACTGTTGTGTTTACTGACATACAGAATATTTCTTGTGGAAAAATCCAGGCCTTGCCTGCGGGTGTCCCAGTAATAAAGAACCTTAGTTAACCCAGAAAAAATGCCAGGCTTATCACCTGGTCTGGTTTCTATTCAATGTACAGCTATTCCAAGCTTGTGTTCCCAGATCTTTGCAACAGGACTCAAATTAGAACCGTACATGTCCATCTCAAGATAAAGGCCAAGTTGAGGGGAGAGGCATTTGTGAGGAAAGTCTAACCGTTCCTTTAATCATTGTAGATTCTATCCTTGAATCAAACTGGGCCAGAAGTAAAGACATACCAATGGAGCGTGGCTCCTGACTTAAGTCTAAATTCTGTTCATCAAGCTCTGCGGTCCCCAACCCCCAGGCATGTTAGGGACTGGGCCCCTGAGGTCCGGCTGCGCCTCCCCACACCCGTACCCTGTCCGTGGGAAGGGGGGGCGCCCTCCTTCTCACCCCCCCCCACACAGCAGGAGGTGAGCGGTAGCAAGCCAAGTTTTATCTGTATTTACAGCTGCTCCCCATTGCTGCCATCACTGCCTGAGCTCTGCCTCCCCTGCCCCCCCACCCCCTCACCTCCCTTCCCTGTCAATGGAAAAATTGTCTTCTGTGAAACCCCTCAAAAAGGATAGGGACTGCTATCAAGCTGGAAGGTTCTGATTGTTCCCTGGTGGGGGGAGGGTCATTTTGGAACACTGCACATTTGTCATACTTTTCTCCCTGGCCCAGCCCATGAACTCAATTTTTGGAGTCTTATTGTGTGTACTGATGTAATTAAAAACTGAATACTGTTTGCTATAGGCTCAGTTGCCCCTCTGCCCCTCTTTCACATTTTGAAGCGCTAACCCCCAGTGTGACTGTATTTGGAAATTGGGTTTTTAGGGGGTGGTTAAGGTTCAATGAGGTCATAAGTGTCCTAATCCTATAGGGTTGGTGGCTTTATAAAAAGAGGAAGAGAGAGCTCTCCCTCCACACCCATGCACTGAGGAAAGGCCATGTGAACACACAGCAAGAAGGCGACATCTGCAAGCCAGGAAGAGAGGCTTCACCAGAACCTGACCATTGTTGGGACCCTGATCTCAGACTTCCAGCTGCCAGACTGTGGGAAAATAAATTTCTGTTGTGTATGACACCCAGTCTGTGGTATTGAGGAAAGAAAAAAAAAATGTTTAACTGAGGAATGTGAGCCCTTTCAAATTATTAGTCCCAGAGAGGCATTAAAATGAGACAGCAATCACATCCTACTTCCCCCCTTTTAAGCTATGAATTCATCAATTGCTGCTAGCAGCTGTGAATTACCTAATAGTGCCTCACTGGACAGTACATCCCACACCCTATAGTTTAACAATGCATAGCCAATTACTAATCAACATTATTTCTATAAACCAATGAGAATTCCTGACAGAATTTTGTATCAGCCCCCTCCCTGTACCCCCATTTTTTGCCTTTAAAAACCTGCCTTTAACAAAGGCCAAAGGAGCTCATAGGATACTTTGGTCTGGGTCTGAGTCTTCCCAGCAGTTGTCCTTGTTTTGGCTCAAGTAAACTCTTTAAATCACATTTTGTGCTTCAGGGTCTTCCCTTTAGGTCAACAGTATGTTGTTACGGTAGCCCAAGCAGACAAAGAGACTATGTTACTATAGTTTCAGTAAAACGTCAGAGCACCAGACAACACTGCTTTGGAACCTGTGTAATGAAATGTAACCTCAACGGTTAGAGATCGCTGTTCTCAATGTTCAGCGAAAACATGGTACAGCTTCAATGCAAAAGGGCCCTTCAGCAGCCTTAGTAGTTTTAGCACAACATAGCAGCTTCAAGGCAATGTAATGTTGGCATCTGGGTGCCAATACCTTCTGCAGTAATGGACAAAGCAACCCTAGTCCACACACGGCACTCTGGCAGCCTTGACACAGACTTGGCAATCATCCTGAACACCATCTTTAACTTGTATGAACAATAGCAGTGGTCCTATCCTGGCTCATGTGTTGCTGGGGGAGGGGTGGGAGATGTCTTAGCAGCAGATCTCTGAAGGAAGCCAGAGCAGGTGATGTTGGAAAATGACAGATTCCACGTGGTAGTTGAAAGCATTGTCAGCACATGTGAGACAACCCTTGGGGAGTCCTGTATTTCATGTGTGCTATATGGTATGGTGGTGGTCATAGTGAGCTGCAGTTTTTAAAAGAGAGGCTAGAAGTTCTGAAATCATGCTTTGGGGACGCACCGTGTTGGTGGGGGCGGGAGTGGGGAGTAATACGAGGTCACTGAGTGACTGTTATATTAACCCTGGTTTTACCACCGGGCAGTGATAGCTTGGGAAACAAGTTGTCTTCAGAGGATTGTATTTAATATTATGCAAAAATTTGGTTTCAATCATGAAATTAGATAAGAAACAACCACATTCACTGTTTTATCTCCAGTGGTGAGTACAGTGCCTGGCTCATGGTAGGTACTCCATAAATGCTAACTGAATGAAATTATAGGATATATCATAGGAATGTTGTTGAGGACATTGTCCATTACATCACTTATTTCTTCCTATATAAATCTCCTCCTGAGAAATTTGGTTTAGAGCAAAGCATTAGCATTAGAACAAGCATTAAGAAGTATGAAGATTACTTTCTCATTATTTTTGCCTTGGTTGCCAGGAAGCTTGGAGCATAATTTTAAATTTTTAACTATAGCAAATATTTAGAACCTAATGGCCAGTATAACTGTGACCTTTCCCTCCAGGGTATCATTCTGGATTGGAAGGGAGCAAAACTGGAAAAAGGGAAGTTGCACCAATCCAGGTATGAAACATTTAGGAAATAGTTAACAATAGAGAGTAAGAGGGTGTTCTGGCATTCAGGCTTTGGAAAAGAAGGAAAAAAAAGAGAGTAAGAGGGAGGAAGGAGTCAAGGATGATGTTAACAATAGAGAGAGAGAGGGAGAAAAGAGGGAGGATGATGCCTAAATTTCTGCCTTGGGCAACTTGCAGATAATGACATTGACCTGGGAAAGAGGTTAAGCAGAAATTAGGAAGCTAATTTGAATATGTAGATTATGAGGTATTTGTATGGCATCTAAGTAGAAATGCCCTTTAGACAGTTGATTATGCAGGTTGGAGCTCGGAATACGTTTAGACTAGGAATATATATGGAGGACTCCCCTGCTCATGGTTAATAATTGAAACAACAGGAGTAGATTAGACCCAGATTGAATGGGATATGGGGGCCTAGGACAGGACTCTGAGGAACCCCACCATTTAAAGTAAGAAACAAAGAAAGAGAAACCTGAGAAGGACAGTGAGAAGAAGTGGCAGAGAGGTGGAATATAAAGACTTATTCAAAGAAGCCAAGAGAAGAAAGGTTTTAAGAAGAAGGAATGGGCTGACTGGACACATCAGCTGCCAGAGTGCCTCAGTAAGGAGAAGTTTTAGATGAATGAGAAAAAATGAACAGACAAACAGACATGGATCGGATGTGGGTCTCAAGGAAGGAGCCTTCAGGAGACTCCATGGGAAGAAGTTGCAGCGCAGAACAAGAAGTAGCAAGTTATCAGCAAAGATCAACCACTGAGAGACTTGGAGTCCAGCAAGAAGGGAAGGTGAAGCAGTTTGCTTCTCCCTCCCCTGCATCTCTGACAGCTGGTGGATTCCCAAGCTGCTGGAGAGACTTTCTGCCCACATGACCCAGAGATTGCTGCCACAAGTGGGCTGGGAACTGCTTATGGACAGGGCACCAAGCTCCCAGACCCCCTGGGGCACTTCCCACCTTCACAGACCAGAGCTGAGCCGGCAGGCGCCATATTGCTTCTCTACACACTGTGTGCTTGTGTCCTCCCCCAGGGGGCCTCAACTCCTCAGGTTTCGTCCTGCTCATTCCCACACAGACGTTTCCGCACTCCAATCCAGACTATAGGAGCCACAGGGGTCCAGCAAGTTTGGGGTAATTTACGTGACTCCAGATCCTGGACATTCTGGGCAGACTACCTACCAGGGAGAGGGTTGGAGATGACCAGAGTGCTAGTACTCCTCCATACAGACTCTTTTCCTCCCTTTCCCCTCCCCCACCCATGGCTGCCAAGAGAGACAATTGAGCTACCACACAGAGGCTTCCACAGGGTGTGGGACTCAGGCCTTTCCTCTTGAGGTCCTGTAGCGAGCCAAGAGGTGCTCAGACTGTGAGCTCCTTGCTTGCCAGCCCTCCCTGGTGCTGCTTGCCTGACGGCTCTATCAGAGCAGGACATGCCCCAAGGCAGAGGGACATTGATCCTGCTCGGGCACCCCATGGGTGACTTAGGACAAGCATGCTTCTCCCTGGCATGGTCAGGGATTGACCTTGGTCTAGGGAGGTGAGGGAGCCTGCGTGCACAGATCAGCAGGGTGGAGTGTGGGTCCTAGCTGCTATGTGCTCACTGAGCACCTCTTCCCTGTGGGAGGGCCACACTCTCAGCTCAGGCCAGGATCCTGGGTGGGGGGCTTTGCAGCCCATTGCACAGTCATGGGGGAGCTTGGCTGGTTTGAGTTCCTGCCTGTCGGCAGACTCAGAAAAAAATGGGAAGACTGTGAAGTAGAAGAAGGGGAGAGGAGTGAGGCCCACTGCAGACTACCAGTTTAGTAGTCTCAGATGGACATGCCTCCACAGACTTTCTGGTTGGGTGGGGCCCCTTCAGCCTCTCCCTGGCAGCTCTGCCCAGAAGCTGAGAGAAGACCTTTGATCCCTGCCAAAACAGCTACCTTGCCAGCTTTTGTCGAGCCTGAGGGCAAGCTCACCCACTCCAGCCCTGCCCAGCCACACTCTCCTACCTACCTCTGCTGGCATAGATTAAGGACTCACCTGGAAGTTCCAGGGGCCCACCTGGGGCATTCTAGTGCTTCTCCTGGGGGACAAGAGCCAATCACAGGACCCACAAACAACACTGCAGCTCGTTCCTTCCAGCAAGTGCCACCTGCTGAGAGGGAGGTCAATTTGCATGCCCTTTACAGCATTTACTGACTCAATCTTATAGGGTGTGTGGGGGTCCAAGAAGTGACCATTTAGGGGAGTGCCTGCCCCTCCCCACAGAAAAACTGTGATACTGGATTAGGATGGAAAAAACCTAGCCGCAGGCCTTATCATACAAGTGTTTAGCCTCCTCCCTTGTGAACAGCCCTCCCAGTTTGGACAACTTGCCCTGACCCTCCTACCAGAGTGGTCAGAAAAGCAACTTCTGCACCCTGCTAAGACTGCAAAGCCTTTCAGGCTCACACAACCTAGCTATGAGCTAGCTGCTTTGCTCCTTCTCCACCTAGGTGGTCGTGGAGATCAAGACCCCCCCCCATGGGAGCTACAGGGTCCTTCCTAAGGCTTGGGGCACTCAAGTACTCCACCAGGGTGGGCAGAGTCTACCACAGAAACAAAAGAACATCTTGGAAGCTGGATCTATCACATGAACATCAACTAATGATAGGGAGAACAATGAAATAGCCCATCATAGTGTCTTCCAACTCAAGAAAACAGGCTGTGCTGATTCATACTCACAAGTACCACCCATTATCACTGAGAGTAAGCTGGGGGACCTAAATCACTACACATTGTTGGGAAGAGGTGAAGACAGCAGGTCAAAGGTAACCTGAGAGGTACACCAAACCTGATAGAACACCCCATAGGCAACTCAGAACCAGCACTCTCCTCCCTGGCGTGCTCTGGCATCAATCCTCTGGGACTCAGAGACAGGCCCATAAGCCAAGCTTAGCACCCTGAGGTCTCGAACAAGAGGCCAGGTGAGAAGGAATCAGTGAAAAAAACTCTGGAAATGTGAAATATCCGAGCAAAAGGATACCCCCAAAAGAAAACAATAACTCCATACCAATGGATACCAACCAAAATGAAAAGATTGAAATGACAGATGAATTTTGAATATGGATGTTAAGGAAGCTCCATGAAATACAAGAGAAAATAGAAACCCAACACAAAGAAACCACAAAAACAATGCAGGAAATGAATGAAAAATTTACTAAGGACATTGAATTATTAAAAAAAAATCAAACAACTTATGGAAATAAAAAATTCATTCAAGGAAATACAAAACACAGTGGAAAGCCTTAAGAACAGGCTAGATCCGGCAGAAGAAAGAATCTCAGACCTTGAAGATGACACCTTCAAGTTAAACAAGTCAGTAAAAGAGACCTGAGAAACAAAAGGAACAAACAAAACCTACAAGAAATATGAGACTATGTAAAGAGGCCTAACATAAGAATCATAGGCATCCCTGAGGGAGAAGAAGAAAATACACAAGGATTGGAAAACCCATTTGAGGGAATAATCAAAGAAAATTTCCTTGGCCTTGTTGGAAATCTAGATATCCAGGTTCAAAGAAGCTCAAAAGACCGCTAGGAGATTCTTCCCAAAGAGGCAGTCACTATGACACATTGTCATTAGACTGGTCAAAGAAAACATGAAAGAGCCACTCCTACCAGCCATAAGGCAAAAGCAACAGTTAACTTACAAAGGAAAACACATCAGACTAACTGCAGACTTCTCAACTGAGACCTTACAAGCCAGAAGAGATTGGGGCTCCATTCTCAGTCTTCTCAAACAGAGTAATGCCCAGCCTCGAATTTCGTATCCTACAAAACTAAGTTTCTTATATGAGGGAAAAATAAAGACTTTCCCAGACAAGCAAACACTGAGGGAATTTGTCAAGACCAGACCTGCCATGCAGGAAGTACTTAGAACTGCATTATACATGGATCAATACAATAGACACCCACCAGTGTCTAAAAGCTAAAGGTTAGAGCCCAGAGACCACAATGGCTCAAGAGGCAAAACAAAGCAATGAAGTTCTACTCAATAGGATGAACAGAAATCCACCCCACTTGTCACTTTTTTTAATAATGTGAGTGGCTTGAATGCCCCATTCAAGAGACATAGGCTGGCTGAATGGATAAAAAAATACAAGCCAAGTACCTGCTGTCTCCAGGAAACACATCTAACCCACAAGGACTCATTCAGACTCAAGGTGAAGGGTTGGAAAACAATATTCCATGCAAATGGAAACCAAGAGAAAGTCGGTGTAGCCATTCTCATATCATATAACATAGACTTCAAATCAATGCAAGAAAGACAAAGGTGATCATTATGGTGAAGGGAATAATTCAATAAGAAGACATAACAATCCTAAATATTTATGCATCTAACACAGGTACGCCCAGATTCATAAAGCATAAATCATTTTGATCTAAACAAAATGATAAACAGCAGCATCATAATAGCCAGGAACTTCAATACCCCACTGACAGAACTGGACAGATCCTGCAAGCAGAAAATAAGCAAAGAAACAATGGACTTAAATGGAACTCTAGAACAAATGGACCTAACAGACATTTACAGAATATTCTACCTCAAAACCACTGAATATATGTTCATCTCATCAGGTCATGGAACATTCTGTAAAATTGATCTCATCCTAGGCCACAAAACATGCCTCAACAAATTTTTAAAAATACAAATTATACTGTGTATCTTCCCAGACCACAGTGGAATAAAATTAGAAATCAATCCCAACAGAAACACTCAACTCTACCCAAAGTCATGGAAATTAAACAACCTACTGCTGAACAATTATTGGGTCAAGGAGAAAATTAAGATGGAAATCAAAAGATTTTTTGAACTAAATGACAAAGGGGACACAAGTTGTCAAAATCTGTGGGATTCAGCAAAAGCAGTCAGAAGAGGAAAATTCATAACCATGAATGCCTACATCCAAAAGACAGAAAGATCACAAATCAACAATCTAATGAATCATCTCAAGGAGTTTGAAAAGGAAGAGCAAGCCAATCTCAAACCCAGCAGAAGGAGTGGCTGCTAATGAGTACAGGATGGTGAAAATCTTTCCAAAGTAGATAGTGGTGATGGTTGCACAAATGTGAATGTACTAAAAACCATTGAAATGTCCACTTTAAATGGGTTAATTGTATGGTATGTGAATTATATATCAGTAAAGCTGTTAAAAAACTTAAATGAAAGATCAGTGTGAAGCTATAAGAAGATCAAAAAGACAATTGATATTGGTATGTACTGCAATCAGTTTATAAGATACTGAACACCTGCTGTATGCAAACTATGATCAATAAAATTAGGAAGAAAATTCACAGTGCATAACAATAAAATAATACATTCTATGAAAAAAAAAGAAGGAATGGACAACAGTGTCAAATGGAAATGAGAAGTCAAGTAATGTAAGGCTCAAGTGTCCACTGGATTTAACAACAAAGTAATCTTTCATTACTTTAGTGAGGACAGTCTCAGTGAAATAGTGGGGTGGAAATTAAATAGAAGTGGAGAGTGAATGGGAAGTAAGTGTAGACATCTTCAAGAAGTTTAGCTGAGAAGAAGTGAGTAAGTGTGGTAGCTGGAGGTGTTTGATTCATGAAATTAAGGCAGGATTATCTTTTGAAGATTAGACAAACTTGTAGATATGTTTAAGTGTAGATAGAAATAAGGCTGCAGGTAGGGAGACAGAAAAATCGATCCAGTGAAGTGTTTAGGAGGGTAGGAGAAGATGAGAAATGAACTTAGATGTCATAATTAGCCTCAGAAGGAGAAAGTAAACATTTTTCATGTTGACAGGAGGAAAAGAAGAAAGAACAGGCATGAATGGAATACATTTATAGTGCAGGGATTCAGAGGTCTTTTTTTCTTTTATGGTTTTTTGGTCTACAGAATCAGAGTGTGTGTTGGGGGGATGGTGATTGATGCTCTTGATGATTTGAAGAATGTGGGAAAATGAAATACTCATAGTATCTACAAGAGAGAAGGTCATGAGTAGGTAGCCAGAGGCTTGCCAGGTATCATGAAGAGCCCCACAGAGAACAGTTTTCTCCAACTTCATAAAATATCAGAATCACCTGGGCTAATTGTTAGACTGCAGATTCAAGAGCACCAATGTGTCTCACTAGATATGGGTGGAGTACAGGACTCTTCCTTTTAAACAAGCACCCACGTGATTTTGATTTAGGAGCCCTTGACACTTTGAGAACTGATGGAGAGTCAAAGAGGGGGTTATTTTAGTATGGAGGTTTTTTTATAAAATGGGGGGCAATTGCCAGTGGAGAGGAAACAATTAAGAAGACAAAAAGGAATAGTTGATAGAGCAAAATTCCTAAGGAGTTGGGAGAAGATGTGATATAGAAGAAAGGAGGAGGGATCAGCCTTGAACAGGGGAAAGGTTACATCTTTAATTGAGGGTCATCTCTTCTATTAGGATGGTAGAGAAGGAGGTGAAGATAGATGTCGAGGCAGGTAACATTGATAGTTTAACCTCCAACAAATTACTTCCCCCAGCGATGTCTGCAGTAAGCTTGGAAAAGGGAAAAAATATTAATAACAATAATAATAATAATGGAATGTTGAGTGCTTACCATATACCTGGAATTACACAATGGGCCATTTCATCCTTATAGTAACTCAAGTAGTAGGTCCTATCCTATCACCATTTCATAGAGAAAGAAGCTGAAGTTAGAGAACAGAGAAGTTAAGTAACTTGCCCAAGAATGCACAGATATTAAGTGGCAGAGCCTGAGTAATCTAAATTTGAACCCATATTTGTCTGCTATCTAAGCCCACACTATGAACCACAGATATTATACTGCTAAACTTATATTGGGGAGGGGATGGCAATTTGTATTTAGCATAGATAATACCCCTCTAACATGAGAGATAGAAACTTTGTTTTTCCTTCATGACTTCTCTCCAGTGAGTCTCTTTCATTCTACCATCACCTCAATCCTGAGGGATGGCTTCCTGCTTTTCTCTTGAATATCATTTAGGACTCTTTCTGTTGCAAGTGGCAGAAAACCTGACTCAAGCTGGTTTAACAAGAAAAAAGACAAAAGAATTGATTAGCCCACATAATTGAAAACTTCAGGAGAACAGCCTTGTGGCTTAGCTGGATAGAAGCTTGGATAATATTGCTTTCTGATTTCTTTTGTAGCCTCTAGCTCCATCTCCCACTCTGTTGTCTTTGTCTTCCAACTTTATCTGGTGACTCAGAGCTCCCCGCTGCATCACACGATGGCTCCAGCAGTTTTACTCTCTTTACTACTCAGTCTAAGTGGAAATAAAGAGCTTTTTCCCCCATGCAAGCAGAAATCCTGAGCCTCAGAGGGATCATTTGCCAGATTTGAGACACATGCTTAACTCCTGAACCAATCATTTCTGACCATCCTTGGAGTTGAAGGGGAAGTCAAACCTACCCAAACCACATGAGCCACAAGAGGTTCAGGCAATTCTTCAAAGGAGATTCAGAGAGCTGTTTTTACTAAAAAAGGGTGAATGGATGGTGAGAGGAAAACAACAGATGTCTTCCATGCTGTTCTCCCATCTCTCCTTCCCTCATTAATCAACTTCCTGTGTGCATTGTCAGTGACTCATGCTGAAGTTGCTGACCTTTTGGCAAAATGAGGTGGGCTTGATACTCTACACAACTCTCACAACTCTAAAAGAATATGTCTGTATGTATACATCTTTGTAATTTCCTTCTTTAAACATTTTTATTGGCTCCCCATTGCCTACAGAAGAGTGATTTACAATATCAGTTTTCAATGTTCCACTACTTGGATATTCCATGCTGTTTTAAAGTACTGAAATACTGGTATTTCTGTTGTTGTGATACTGTTATTTTGGAGTTTAAAAAGATCTGAAATCTGAAACATTTGTGTCCAGAGACATACCAGAAGAATGTTTCATTAAAATTTGGAATCAAATATAGATGGACTTGTTAAGAAAACTGTCTTTTGTACTTTCATAATCCTCAAGAAATAAAAGAACAACTAACAAAGTAAAGCTTCTAAATGCAAGAATAATTCTTATCTATTACAAAGGTTTCCAAAGAATGGAATATGAACAGAACACCAGTGATATTAATATAGCATCTGCACTAGAATCTCCATTTATGTGAGATGGGAAAATGAAGACAAATCAGAAATACTTTCTCTAAAGCAAAAACAAACAAACAAACAAACAAAACCATTTGTTATTGTCCTAGTCCATTCAGGCTACTGTACAAAATACTTTAGATTGGGTAATTTATAAATAATATAAATTTATTTTTCACAGTTCTGGAATCTGGGAAGTCCAAGATCAAGGTGCTAGCAGATTTAGTATCTGGTGAAAGCTTGCTCTCTGCTCCGTAGATGGCCCTTGTTGCTGTGTGCTCACATGGCTGAAGGGCAGAAGGGCCACAAAAAGGTAAAAGAGGAGGACCCGCTCACTCAAGCCCCCTTTTAAGGGCATTAATCCTATCCATGAGAGTGGAGCCCTCTGGCCTAATCACCTCCTAAAGGTGCTACTTCTTAATACTGTTGCAATAGGGATTAAGTATCAACATGAATTTTGGAGGGACACAAGCATTCAAACCATAAGAGTTATCAATTTAAAAAATTATCTCTACAAAGAAAGGAAAAAATGCCCCCCCAAAATCTCAAAGTTATCAACCAAGAGATAGGGCTATTTGTAGAAGATAGGACTATTTGTAGATAAAGGATGTCTTACCTGTTTTGTGCTACTGCAACAGAATACCTGAGACTAGGTAATTTATAATGAACAGAAATTTATTGGCTCACAAGTGTGGAGGCTGGGAAGTCCAGGATTGAGGGGCTGGCATCTGGCAAGGGCCTTCTTGTTGCACTATCCCATGGTGGAAGGCCTGAGGACAAGAGAGGATAAGAAAGCAAGAAGGGGCCAAGCTTGTCCTTTTATAAGGAACCCACTCCCACAATAATGTCATTAATCCATTCATGAAGGTGATGTCTTAATGGCCTAATCACTTTTTAAAGGTTCCACTTCTAACACTGTTACATTGGGGATTAAGTTTCCAACACATGAACTTTGGGGAACACATTCAACTCATAGAAGTGGGCTAAAGAAAAATATTTAAGAGCAGCTTAGCTGGGCATGGTGGTTCACGCCTGTAATCCTAACACTCTGGAAGGTTGAGGTGGGAGGATTGCTTGAGGTCAGGAGTTGAAGACCAGCCTGAGCAAGAGCAAGACCCCACCTCTACTAAAAATAGGAAAAATTAGCTGAGCATGGTGATGCACTTCTGTAGTCCCAGCTACTTGGGAGGCTGAGGCAGGAGGATCACTTGAGCCCAGGAGTTTGAGGTTGCTATGAGCTTGGCTGACACCATGGCACTCTAGCCCAGGCAAACAGAGCAAGACTCTTGTCTTGGGGGGAAAAAAAGCAGCTTATAACTATCTCCTTATCTTTTTCTTAACCAGCATAGATTCAGAAAGAAGTTTTTAGCAACTGGAAAGTTTTTCACAACTCATTGATGACATCATTAATGGACTAAGTACACTTCAAAAAAATCACAATCCTATTTTATTTTTAACCTCAATTAAACTTTATTTTATGTAGTATTTAAGCAATGTTTTATTTTTATATTATAATAAATTATGTTTAGGCCGGGCGTGGTGGCTCACACCTGTAATCCTAGCACTCTGGGAGGCCGAAGTGGGAGGATTGTTTGAGCTCAGGAGTTCGAGACCAGCCTGAGCAAGAGCAAGACCCTGTCTCTACTAAAAAAAAAAATAGAAAGAAATTAGTTGGACAACTAAAAATATATAGAAAAAAATTAGCCGGGCATGGTGGCACATGCCTGTAGTCCTAGTTACTCAGGAGGCTGAGGCAGGAGGATAGCTTGAGCCCAGGAGTTTGAGGTTGCTGTGAGCTAGGCTGATGCCATGGCACTCCAGCCAGGGCAACAGAGTCAGACTCTGTCTCAAAAAATTAAAAAATAAATAAATTATGTTTAAAGTATGTTCAAGTATATTTACATCTTATGCTTATGAATTTTTGTATTTGAAAAGTATTAAATGTCTTCATCAGCAAGATGGCAGAATAGGACTTTCCAGCACCAGTCTCCCTGCAGAAACATCAATTTGAAAAACTATTCATACACACAAATAGCTTTATAAGAGCTAAGAAAACCAGGTGAGAGATTACAGCACCTGGGTGTAGCACAGAAATAAGAAAAGATACATAGAAAAGGATAGGAAGGAGAATTTTACACTACCCATGTCACCCCTCCCCCAATACCAGGCAACACAGTGTGAAGAGAAACAACATACCCTCCATTTGGGGGAAGATCAGAGATGTGAGAGCACCAGACTTCCACTGCAGTAAAACCCAGCACTTTCAGGCTCTCACAGCCCCTGACTCCAGGCCAGTACCTCCTACCCATGGACTGAACTTCTAGGCTCACTCTGGAACCAGGTTAGATCCTACTGCCCCAGACCTCAGGTCTGCCCAGCAGGCTTGCTCTCCAGGCCAACCCAGGCATTCCTAGGCTCCAGACTGGTCCCAGTGCCTGGCCAGTCCCTCTGGCTCCAGGCTTTGGCCCACTCCACTGCCAGGACAGCCCCAACAAATTCAGGCTCCAGCCCTACCCTGAAAACTCAGGCACCAGGCCTGCCCCAGGTTTAAGACCAACCTAAAGCCAGGTTGGCTGATACAGCTCCCAGGCTTTAGGCCCACCCCAGTGCCAGGTCAGCACCCCTGACTTCAGGCACAAGGCTGACACTGCAGACATAGGCTCCAGGCCCACCAAGTGACAGGCTGATCCCTGTGGCCTCACACTCCAGACTAGCCCCTGCAGCCCCATGCTCTAGCAGACCTAGAGCCCAGGCTTACTCCAGCGGAGTAAGGTCCAGGTTTGTCTCAGTAGAATCTAGTGCTGGGCTGGTCACCATGGAGCTAACCTCCAGGACTGCCCCAGTGGACCCAGATTCCAGGCCGACCACCATGACCCCAGAACCAAGGTCAGCCCTAGCAGATGTAGCCTCCAGGCCAGCCCCCACAGATCTAGGCTCTGGGAAGGTCCCCGTGGCTCTAGGCACCAGGACAGCATCTGCAATCCCAGGATCCAGACTAGCCCTTTTGGACCCAGGCTCCATGCCTGACCCAGTACCAGGTTGGCCCCAGGTTCCAGTAAACTCAGGACCAAGACCTGCTCAAGCAGACCTAGAGTTCAGGTCCATCCAAGTATACACCAGTAGCAGGCTGGCCCCCATGGACTGAGGCTCCAGGCCCACCTTGCAGCCCATATTCTGGGCCAGCCCCTATGGACCCAGGACCCAAGACCAACTCCATGGTCTCAGGATCCAGGCCCATAACAGCATCAGGGCAACCCCCATGGAATAATCAGGTAAACATGTCACCACCAATGAAGCAAAATAGTCACCACCAATGAAGCAAACTAGTAACTGACCCTAAATAAATAGAGGTATATGAATTGCCTGACAAATTATTTAAAATAATAGTTTTAAGGAAGCCCATTGAACTTCAAGAAAATACAGAGAGTTCAATGACACCAAGAAAACAATAAATGACCAGAACAAGGAATTTAATAGAAAGACTGAAATTATTAAAAAAAATGGAAATTCTGGGTATGAAAAATACAATAAATAAAATAAAAATGTGATAGCACCAACAGCAGATCTGATCAAGCAAAGGAAAGAATCTGTGAACTCAAAGACAGGTTATATGAAAATATGTAGTCAGAGAAGAAAAAGGAAAAAATGAAAAGGAATGAAGAAAGCTTATGGGATTTATGGAACAACATTAAAAGAGAAAATGTTTGAGTTATAGGAGTTAAAGGAGAAGAAGAGAGACAAAAAAATAAGAAAGATTATTTAAAGAATAATAGCAGAAGACTTTTTAAATCTTAGAAAAGATATAAATATCCAGGTACAGCAAGGTCAAAGGACTCCAATCAGATTCAACCCAAACAAGTCTATGCCAAACATATTATAATCATACCGTCAAAAATCAAAGACAAAGAGAGGATCCTGAAAGTAGCAAGAGAAAAGAAACAAATGGCATATAAGGAAATTCCTAAAAGGCTGTCAGTGGATTTCTCAGCAGAAATCTTACAGGCCAGGAGAGAGTAAGATGATATATTCAAAGTGCTGAAGGAAAAGAACACTGTCAGCCAAGAATACTATACCCAGCAGATCTGTCCTTCAGAAATGAAGGAGAGGTAAAGACTTTCCCAGACAAACAAAAGCTGAGGGAGTTCATCACAAGAACTGTTTTACAAGAAATGCTAAAGGGAGTTCTTCATGCAGAAAGAACAAAACACTAACTAGTAACATAATGACATATAAAAGTATAATACTTAATAGTAAAACTAAGTGCACAGTCAAATTCATAATACTCTAATATGTATTGGTATTGTATATAAATCACTTACATCTTTAGTATGAAGGTTAAAAGACAAAACTATTAAAATAATAGGTACAATAATTTATTAAGAGATAAATATAAAAAGATGTAAACTGTGTCATCAAAAACAGAATGCAGGGGGGGTGGAGTAAAAGTGTAGGGTTGTCAGCTTAAATAGCCTATTATAAGATATTTTATGTAAGCTTCATGGTAACCACAAAGCAAAAACCTCACATAGAAAGACAAAAGTTAAAAAGTGAGGAATAAAAGCAAACCACTAGAGAAAATCATCTAATCACAGAGGAAGGCAGCAAGAGAGGAAAAAAGGAACAAAGGATCTATGAAACAATCAGAAAACAATTAAAATAGCAGTAGTACTTTCTTACCTATCAATAATTACCTTGAATGTAAATGGAGTAAATTCTTCAATCAAAAGACAAAGAGTGGCTGAATGAATAAGGTGGGAGTTTCTTATACATGTTCTCTGTAAGAAATACACTTTACTTTTAAGGAACACATATTCTATGAAATGGAAACTAAAAGAGAGCAAAGATAGCTATACTTATTTCATATAAAATAGACTTTAAGTCAAAAACTGCAAAATGAGACAAAAAAGATCATTATGTAATGACATAGATATCAATTCATCAAGAAGATAATAACAATTGTAAATATATATGCTGTAACATCAGAGCATCTAAATATATAAAGCAAATATTAATAGATCTGAAGAGAGAGATAGACTGCAATATAATAACAGTTGGAGACTTCAATATTCTACTTTCAACAATGGATAGATCGTTGAGACAGAAAACCAATTAGGAAACATTGGGTTTGAACTATACTTTGGACTAAATAGACCTAATAGACATCTATAGAACATTCCATACAATAGCAGTGAACACATTCTTCTCAAGTGCCTATGGAACAGTCTCCAGGATGGATCATATGTTAGGCTATAAAACAAGTCTTAACAAATTTAAGAAGATTGAAATCATATCTTTTCTGACCACAATGGTATAAAACTAGAAATCAATAATAGAAGAAATTTCATAAAATTCATAAATATGTGGAAATTAAACAACATGCTCCTGAACAGTCAATGGGTCAGAAAAGAAATAAAAAGGGAAATTGAAAAATATCTTGAGCCAAATGAAAATGGGAATACAACATACCAAAACTGATGGGATGCAGTAAAGCAGTTCTAAGAGAGAAGTTTATGGCAATAAATGCTTACATCAAAAAAGAAGAAATAACCTAATATTATGCCTCAAAGAACTAGAAAAAGAAGAAAAAGCTAAGCCCAAGTTTAGTAGAAGGAAGGAAATGAATAGATCAGAAATAATAAAAATCAAATGAGAAATAAATGAAATAGAGACTAGAAAACAATAGTAAAGATCAACAAAACTAAGAACTGGTTTTTTTTTAAAAGATAAACAAAATCAACAAACCATTAGCTAGATTAGCTGAGAAAGAAAGGAGAAGACTCAAATAAATAAAATTAGAAATAAAAGAGGAGGCTTACAATTGATACTACAGAAATACAAAGAATCATAAGAGACTACTATGTACAATTATATGCCAACAAATTGGATAAGCCAGAAAAAAAGAATAAATTCATAGCCATACACAACCTACCAAGACTAAATCTTGAAGAAATAGAAATTTTCAGCAGAATAATAATGAGTAAGAAGATTGAATCAATAATAAAATGTCTCCAATCAAAGAAAAGCCCAGGACTTGATGGCTTTGCTGCTAAATTCTACCAAATATTCAAAGAATAACTAATACCAATGCTTCTCAAAAAAATTGAAGAGGAAGGTGCTATAGTATGAATGTTGGTGTCCCCCCAAAATTCTTATGTTGAAACTTAATCCCCAGTGTGGGGCCTTCGGGAAATGATTAAGTCATCAGGGCTCAGCCCTTGTGAATGGAAGTGGTGCCCTTATAAAAGAGATTGAAGGGAGCATGTTTCCCATTTCTACCATGTAAGAATGCAATAAGAAGATACCATCTTTGAAGCAAAGTAATCTTTTACCAGATACCATATTTGGTGGCACCTTGATCTTAGACTTTCCAGCCTTCAGAACTGTAAGCAATAAATTCTATTGTTTATAAATTACCCAATCTAAGGTATTTTTTAATAGAAGCCTGAACAGACTAAGACAAATAGAAAACTTTCAAACTCATTTTATGAGGCCAGCATTACCCTAATACCAAAGCCAGACAAGGACACTACAAGAAAAGAAAATTTTAGGCCAAATATTCCTGATGAACATAGATGCAAAAGTCTTCAATAAAATACTAGCAAGCTGAATTCAACAGCACATTAAAAGGATCATTCATTATGACCAAGTGGGACTTATCCCAGGGATGCAAGGATGGTTCAACATACATAAATCAATAAATGTGATACACCACATCAACAGAATGAAAGACAAAAATCATATGATGATCTCAATAGATTCAGAAAAGGCATTCAACAACATTCAATATCCTTGTATGATAAAAACTCTCAACAAATTAGGTATAGAAGGAATGTACCTTAACCCAATAAGAGTCATATACAACAAGCCCATAGATAATAACATCATATTCAACAGTGTAAAGCTGAAACATTTTTCTGAAGATCAGGAACAAGACAAGGACTCCAATTCTTACCACTTCTATTCAATACAGTGTATTGGAAGTCCTAGCCAGAGCAATTAGTCAAGAAAAAGAAATAAAATGTATCCAAGTCAGAAAGGAAGATGTTAAATTGTCTCTATTTGCAGAAGACATTATCTTATATATAGAAAACTCTAAAGACTCTACCAAAAACTATTAGAATAAACAAATTCCATAAAGTTGCAGGTTACAAAAATCAACATACAAAAATCAAAAATGTTTTCATCCATTACCAACAAACCATTCGAAAAAGAAATCAAGAAAACAATCCCATTTACAACAGCTAGAAAAAATAAATTTAATTAAGGAAGTGAAATAGCTGTACACTGAAAACTATAAAACATTGATGAAAGAAATAGAAAAATATACATATACATACATACATATACATAAAATATACATATAAATGGAAAGATATCCTGTGTTCATGTATTAGAAGAATTAATATTATTAAAATATCCATACTACCCAAAGCACTCCGTAGATTCTATATAATCTCTATCAAAATTTCAATGACATTTTTCACAGAAATAGAAAAAACCCTGAAATTTATATGGAACCACGAAAAACCCCAAATAGCCAAATAAATCTAGAGCAAAAAGAACAAAGCAAGGGGCATCACACTACCTGACTTGAAAACATACTACATAACTATAATAATCAAAACAGCATGGTATTAGAATAAGAACAGACACATAGACCAATGGAACAGAATAGAGACCCCAGAAATAAATCCATGCATTTATGGTCAATTGATTTTCAACAAAGATACCAAGAACATAAAGTGGGGAAAGGACACCCTCTTCAATAAATGGTGCTGGGAAAACTGTATATCCACATCTAGAAGAATGAAATTAGATCCTCAAATCACACCATATACAAAAATTAACTCAAATGAATTAAAAACTTAAATGTAAAACTTGACACTGTCGAATTATTAGGAAAAAAATAGGAGAAAATATTCATGGCATTGGTCTGGGCAAAGATTTTTTTGTATATGACCCCAAAAAGCAAAGGCAATAAACTTAAACAAATGGGATTACAGCAAACTGAAAACTTCTTCACATCAAAGAAAACAATCAACAGAGTAAAGAGACAGCCTATGGAATGGGAGATTGTATTTGTAAGCCATACATCTGATAAAGGGTTAACATACAAAATATATAAGGAACTCAAACAACTTAATAGCAAGAAAACAACCCGATTTTAAAAATGGGCAAGCAATCTGAATAGACATTTCTCAGAAGAAGGCATTTCTCAAAAGAAGACATATAAATGGCCAACAGATATATGAAAAAAATGCTCAGTATCACCAATCATCAGGGAGTAGTAAATCCAAACCACAATGAGCTATCACCTCACCCCAGTTAAAATGGCTACTATAAAAAAGATGAAAGTTAATTGTTGTTAAGGATATGAAGAAAAGGGAATCCTTGTACACTGTTGGTGGGAATGTAAATTAGTACAGCCATTATGGCAAAAAGTATGGAGGCACTTCAAAAAATTAAAACTAGAACTACAGCACCATATGATCCAGCAATTCCACTGCTGGGTCTATATCCAAAGGAAATAAAATCATTGTGTCAAAGAGATAGCTGCACTCCCATGTTCATTCCAGCACTATTCACAATGTCCAAACTATAGAATCAATCTAAGTGCATAGATGCATGGATAAAGAAGATGTGGTATGTATACATAATGAAATACTATTCAGCCTTAAAAAGAAGGAAGGCCTGTCATTTTCAACAACATGGATGAACTTCAACAAGGACATTACATTTAGTGAAATAAGTCAGACACAGAAATACCACATGATCTCACTTATATGTGGAGTGTAAAAAAAGTCAAACTCATAGAAATAGGGAGTAAAACGGTGGTTACCAGAGAGACTGGGAGTTTGGGGAAATGTTGGTCAAAGAACACACAATTTCAATTAGACAGGAGGAATAAGTTCAGGAGATCTATTGTACATCATGGTGACTACAGTTAATAACAGTGCATTATACATTTGAAAATTGCTAAAAGTAGATTTTAAGTATTCTCATCACAAAAAATGATAAATATGTGAGATAATGGATATGTTAATTATCTTGATTTAGCCATTTCACAATGCATAAACGTAAAAACATGTTGCATATCATAAATACATGCAATTTTTACTTGTCAAATAAATAAGTATTAAATACTTAGTTTTAATGATCTAAAGTACTTAAAATATATTATGTAAGATAAATACCAAAATATACTGAAATTATACTCCAGTATTTAAATAACTCTTTAATTTGGCACTGGAAGCCTGTCCAATTGGCTTCATGTCTACATTTTTAGCATCCCTGTAACTATCTCCATCCCAGAGGTAGAGTTTGTCTATGTGTCCTTTCCGAAATAGACCTTGGATCTGGCTACCTCTATTCCTTTGCTCAGGGCTCCTTCTCCTATTCCTACCTGTAATGTTTATATTGAACAAGCACAGCTGGTAGAATGGATTCTTAAAGCAAATTCATTTTTGATTTCCACTGTCTCTTTAAATCTCCACCAAAGGGCTATTTCTTCCTTGTCGCTAGAAAAAACAGACGTTGTCCCTCAGAAGTAATGAAAGTACTCAATCACTTTTTAAGTCACAAAACAAAGTGGCAATCAGGAATTAAAATGGCAGTCCTAGGTAAGAATTATAACTTCGACCTTAGTTTAAAGTTGAAATTTCTTCTCTCCTCCAGCCTGAACTGGTTACCTGCTAGAAGTCTGAAATTTGAAAGTAGTGAGTAAGGGGTTCTTGCTTTCTTCTGTCTTACCTCCTCTCATGAGTCTTCTCTTTTTCCATCTTTGTAAAGCTGCTTCTAACGCCTCCAGGGTCTGGAGCTTGAGGAGAGAGATCAGTGAAGGTGTATTAGCAAAGATCTTTATTGACTGGTACTGGGGAGATGATCAGGCTGGTGCTCTCTGGCCTTTGCAGATATTTAAAGCCAATTTCTCTCTTCAGAGAATTTCATGGGTTGTTCTGAGACCTTCCTTTTCCCTAACTTCTGCAGTCCTAAATATCCAGCAGCAGTTCATCTCCAGCTTTCTTCTATTGAGGCACCTCACTCCTGCAGGGGGTCATTTTGATCAGGGGCTAAGCAACACCACACCAACTCTCTTTTCCTCATGGACCACATCTGGTCCATAGGAAACACGTTTGCCCAGGTCATCTCTGGAAGTGCAGCTCTTTCCCCACACCTCAACCCTCTGGATTTAGATGTCTCAAGTGTGACCTCGTCAGCAGTCCCCTGTGTCCCTCAAACTCTAGGAGATACACATGAAGCTCTGCAGATGGTTCCATCAAAGGCCTGTCCTTTGGTTTGATTTAAGTAATGGATATTCCTTCACCTCCTTTCTCCTCCTTCCCTCTCCTTCCCCGCTTCCCTCTCCCCCTACCCCAGTTAAGGAGGGTAAAATTCTGCAAAACTAATTCTCTCCAAAGAAATCCTTTCTGATCTCCAATTCAACATCACTTCATGCCATCAGTGTGGGTGACAATTTAAGAGTTATCTACCCCTCCACCCCTTTTTACCACTTTTTGCCTTTTTACCGGCTTTGAAAGTGTTTTCATTTTGGTTCAATACAATAGCCCTGGAATGTGCCTCAGTTGAATCTTTCATTTTAACATCTGGTTACATCCCTAAAGCTTACTTTTGTGCCATTACCTCTACCAGTCTTCCCCAACATGCCCAAAGTAGTAACTTTTACTTCTTTGAACTATGAGGTGTGGATCATTATGCCATTCTCGTGGCACTTATTTTCTGCTTTGTATTGTAGGTATGTAAGTAAACTTATCTTCACCAAAAATGTGTAAGTTCCTCAATGGTAGAGACTATGCCTCTTTCATTTTTATATCACCAAAGTCTTACACACAGTATATACATAATATTTATTGTATTAAAATGGATTGCTCAATATTACTACAGATTGTAAAGTCTTAGAAAATAATCTCTTCAATTCAACATGTATTTATTGAATATATACTGAGTTTCAAGCACTGTGCCTAGTTGAGGACACAAACATAGACAAGACATAGTCCTGCCTCAGAAGAGCTCACAATATTCAGAAGTGGCTGATGTGTTACAAAAAAATTATGTAAGTCTACAATGAAAGTATGATCTAACCACTGAAAGGAGTGGTTAATTCTAACCAGGAGGTTCAGGGAAGTCTTCAGGAAGTTTGAACTATCTGAATTGTTTTGTTTTTTTAATTAAGCTATAATTCATATAGTATAAAATTCACCCATTTAAAGTATACAATTCAGTTTTAGTATGTCCACAAAATTCTTCAATCATCACCACTGTCTAATTCTAGAACATATTTATTACCCCCAAAAGAAACCCCAATCCTATTTGTAGTCACTTTCCATTCCTCCCTCCCCTAAACCTCTGGCAACCAGTAACCTATTTTCTGTCTCTGTGGATTTCCCAACTCTAGGCATTTCATATAAATGGAATTGTACAATATGTAGCGTTTCGTGTCTGACTTCTTTCACTTAGTACAATGTTTTAAAAGTTTATCCATGTTGTAGCATAAATCACTACTTCATTTTTATGGTTGAATAATATTCCATTGTAAGGATATACACTTTATCTATTTATCATTGGTAAACATTTCAGTTGTCTCCACTTCTTGGCTACTATGAAGAATGTTGCTATGAACATTGATGTACAAGTCTTAATGAACATGTTTTCTGTTCTCTTGGATATATACCTAGGAGTAGAATTGCCAAGTCCTATGATACTGAATTGGTTTTTGAGGGATCATAGCTTACTAGTAACTAGACTAATAAGAGAAAAGGGAATTCTGGATCATTATTACATCAAAATTCTCAGACTCTCAGTCCAAGTGCTACTAAGTGCTCTACCTTCCTGTCAGACAACCTCGAGTGTTGTTTTAGTACCTTATGGTTTTCAATCCATGAAATCACCCTACCTATTTGGTAGCAATTATGGCTGCTTCCTTAATGAAATATACTTTTTGAAGCTATGGCCCATTTTAGGTGAGATGTGGTAATTTTAATGATCAAATCAACAGTTACTCATCCAACCCCACAGTCACTGCCTTTTGGACAAGTCTGGAGCTTCTGGCAGAATAAACCAATGAGACACTGGTCTTTGAAAGGCTGGGCTTCCCTGATTCCTAGAAACAGCTGTTATAGGTATGTGCTCAGCATCCCTTAAATCACCTGGAAAGCAATTCATCTCCCTCCTCCAGCTGCAGAGCTTAGTTGATTAAATTTTTTTTCAAATAATTACTGAAAGAATGGCCTTGCTAATAAACTATCTAACAGAGAGAAAAATAAACTAACAGAAAAAAAGAGAGAAAGATCACAGCACACAACAGCCCCTTGTTTGTTTAAGCACCTGTAGAGTTCTGTTTTAATAGCCTTGAAGAGCCCTAAACAGACAGCAAGGGTGTGAGCAACCCCACTCCCAGCTGCCTCCAGTTCCCACCAGGCTAGATTCCAAAGAGACTGAAAAGCCAGCCTCACAGAGAAGGGAAAAAAAGGGAAAAACAGACGCAGCCACTTCACAGCTGCTTTTTTGCTATCAGCTGGCAGCAATCACTTTCTTTTCCCTTTACCACCCACCCACCCCCCACCCCCGCCGCAAAAACCCCCAACCCCTTATCCTCCTGTTCAGCACTTCTTTCTTTCTCTTATGCTGCACCCTTCTCACCTTTGAGCTATAAAATAAACTTTCTTTAAGACTACTCTAATCTTTATGTCAAGAATTCTTTCTCAGCCTCATGCTATAAGTTCCCACCCTAACAATTACAAGTGTCATACTTTGATGTGATGATTTTGGGACTAACATTATATTGTTTGCTATAAGAGAAGTTTTTTTTCCAAAGGAGGAAGTGTAGGGAGTGGATAAAGTTCATGAAAAAACCAAACTAATGCCTGATTGAAAAGAATTATACCTTCCCCACTTCCAAAGGCTAATTTATGTGGGGGTGGCTGAAGGGGCTCACTCTCCTGCTATCCTAGGTATTCTTTTCCTAGGCAATGTTAGTGTGTGTACATACTCATTTTCAAGAGCCAATTCAAATGCCACCTCCGCCCAGAAATGCCTTCCCTGGTTCCACAGAGTGGAAGGCCTCCATTTCTACATTAATTCTTTGGTTACTCTCTATTAGTCTGTTTTGTGTTGCTATAACAGTATACCACAGACTGGTTAATTTATAAGAAAAGAAAATTTATTTCTCACAGGTTTTTTGTTGGCTGGGAAGTCCAATATCAAGGTGCTGGCATCTGACAAGGGTCTTTTATGATACCATCTCATGGAAGAAGGCTGAAGGCCAAGAGAGCAAGTGAGAGAGCAAGAAAGGAAGGGGGTTTAACTCATCCTTTATATCAGGAACCCACTCCTGCGATAATGGCATTAATCTATTCATGATGGCAGAGCCCTCATGACTTTATCACCTCTTAAAGGTCCCACCTTTCAACACAGTTGCTTTGGGGATTAAGTTTCCAACAACGTGAACTTTGGGGGACACATTCAAACCATAGTAGTAATCATCTCTAATAATCTTTACCATGTGTTTTGATTGCATTTGTCTGCTTTTGTTCCCCACTGTTCTTTACACCAGTGCTTTGTACATAGTAGGCAATAAATAAGTGTTTGATTTAATTGGCCTGAAGTGATGACCCTATACTGGGTAGAACTTTAGTCTGTCTGCACATCATGCCAGTCTCAGCTTCATGAAGGAGGAAATTCACTACCAGGGCAGCACAATGCTTTCCTGGGTTTATACTCAGAGCTTGCACAATGTGAGTTAGACACAAATTCCCAATTTTGTGTTCTCATGACTCTTTCCATGCATCCCACAAAATTTTTTGGGTACTTACCATGTTCTGGGTGGGATTTAGAGATGAATAGGACAGAGTACAATTTTCCAGGCTGCTACATAATTATTACATTTACTTCCTCCAATAATGAAGCAAGGTAAGTGTATTAGTTAGGACTTTTCTGGTTGCAAGGAATGGAAAAGACATTTCAAAGATGTAAACAAAAATAAAATGTATTCACTCACGTAACCAAAAAGTACAGATGTAGACTTCAGGTGCTGCTGGGTCCAGAGACTAGATAATCCTATCTTGATGCAATCTCACTGTGTTCATCTCTTGGCTCTGTTTTTCCTCTGTCTTTATTCTCTGGTAGGCTTTCCCCTCATAGTCACAAATGGCTGCCAACAGTTCCACAATTGCCTTCTATCTTGTTGGTAGCCCTTGTCAAAAGAGAAAAATTCTTTCAAGCCACTGCAGCAAAATCTTGGGATTAGCTCTGTTGAGCTTCCTTGGATCTCAAGCCCATTCCTGAACCAATTGCCTTGCTCAGAGGGAGGGGATTTACTGATCGATCAGACCCAGGTCATATGCCCACCCCAATGTCTAGGTCAGGGGTGGGGAACCCACAGCCTGAAGGCCACATATGGCCTTCTAGGTCATTATGTGCAGCCTTTTGACTGAATCCAAATTTTACAGAACAAATCCTTTTATTTTTATTAATATATTTTTATTCATCTTTTATATTTTTATTTTATTTTTAAAATGAACATATTTAAAATACCAAAGAATAAAATAAATTTCGATGAAATAATTCTCCCAGATTCACTGGCACAATTAGAACATTAGTAGCCATAAGGGCTAAATTGACGTCTGCTGTGCTCATGATTTAGTTCTAACTTCCCCTGCCTGACTGACACCACTACGCACTAGGCTGCTTGGTGAGAGTTCATGGGGGTTGAGTACGCCAGTCTGTTATCAGCTTTTGACAGCAGTGTGCTGCATTTCTGTTTGAAGTGAAATTTGTGAATAGTTACACAGTTCGACAGTATTTTTTAATTCTGTCTGCTTAACAGTCCATCATGTCAAAGAAGACCAAGAGAACACTGAAGGAAGAAAATGGATTTTTTTAATGATGATTGGGAATTTCAATATTATCTTGTTTCTCCTAAAGATAAGATGATTTGCTTGCTTTGTGATACTGCAGTATCAACATTAAAGAAATTCAATGCTCATCAGCATTATAACACTCATAGGACCAAATATTTCAAATTAGAGGGAGAGGCATGAAAGGTTGTACTGCAGAAATTAAAAGATGGGGCTGGGCACAGTGGCTCATGCCTGTAATCCTAGCACTCTGGGAGGCTGAGACAGGAGGATCACTTGAAGTTAGGTGTTCAAGAGCAGCCTGAGCAAGAGCAAGACCCCATCTCTACTAAAAACAGAAAAATTAGCCAGGCATAGTGGCTCATGTCTGTAGTCCCAGCTACTTGGGAGGCCAAGGCAGGAAGATTGCTTGAGCCCAGGAGTTTGAGGTTGCTGTGAGCTAGGCTAATGCCACAGCGCTCTACCCAGGGCAACAGAGTGAGACTTGGTCTCCAAAAAAAAAAAAAAAAAAAGAGAGAGAGAGAGAGAGAAAGAGAAAGAAAGAAATTAAAAGTTGAAAAGCGAAAGCAAAGATAATTCTTTCAAGCAGCAATAAGACCTGTAAATAATGCCACTGAAGCAACTTATAAAATAGCTTATATACTCGGGGGGAAATAGGAAAGCCATTCAGTGATGTAGAAATTGTGAAAGAATGCATTGTCAACATTGTAGGATGTTTGGACCTTGATAATGTTTCAAAGTACAAACAACTGCCTCTTTGAAGGAGAACCATAACCAATTGGAAGCATGACTTAGGCTTCAACTTAACAGAACACTTCATGTAATACTTCAAAAGGAAAATACATATTATTTAATCATTTTGGATGAATCAACTGATACTACTGACTTGGTACAGGTTGTATACTTCATTCAGGTCATAACAGAAGATTTACTTTGCTATGAAGCGTTACTCACTTCGGGCACTCTTGCCAACAGACCACGGGGAATAGATATCTTCAACAACTTTCAAGATAAATGTGAAGTTAGACTGAATTTGGCAAATTTAGTTAGTATGTGTACAGATGGTGCACCTTCCGTGACAGGAAAACATGAAGGGTTTATTGCACAGATTAAAAAAGTATTAACAGATCCAGATGCTGTCATTGTTTTTCATTGTACCTTGCATCAGCAAAATCTCTATGTTAAATCTACTATTTTAAGTGACACTTTGCAACAAGTTATAAGTATTGTTAACTATATCCCTGAAAATGCAACATGGCATCTTCAGTTTCATAACATGCTAAATCTGAATGATGAGGTATTTGGTGTGGATTTGCCATATCATTCTAAAGTGCATTGGCTATCGCAGGGACAGGTGTTAGCCAAAATTTTACCTCTGTGAGAACAGATAGTTAAATTTCATGGAGAACAGAATCAGCAATGTGAATTATCAAAAGAAGATTTCTATAGGAATACAGCATTTCTGTGTGATATAATGCCAAATCAAAACAACCTGAATATTTCTTTGCAAGGTAAAACTAAGTCTATATATGATATGTGGCAAAAAAAAAAAAAAATCCAAGCATTTAGAAAAAAGCTATCTTTTTTCAAAACACTTCTTCTTCAAAAGAAAATTTCAGATGATCATTTTCTCCAGTTAGCAAAGGTCATTGATAAGCAGGATGATATGTGTGAATCATTTGAAGAATGTGCAGCTGTTATAGACTATTCAATGGAGGATACAATGAGAGGTTCGCTGACTTTGAGAATCATGACATCACACTCAAATTAGCATTTCAGCCTCACCTAGTTGATATCCCTAAGGCACCTAAAGAAGTACAGATAGAATTGATTGAGCTCTCAGATGTCTCAGATGACATTTTAAAGTCATTGTATGATGCTAAGAAAGATCCAATTGAAATATGGAAAAATGCAGTAGAATACCCATGCCTTTGGCAACATGCCTGAAAAATGCTTTCTTGCTTTTCAACCACTTATTGCTGTGAATCTACATTCTCCTACCTAACCCAAATCAAGATGCCCTTAAGGTTAAAATGACTGATACTCATCTAGAGGATCAATTGACACTGCAGACCTCCATGCTGCAACCAAATATTCAAAAGCTTTCCAACAAAAAGCAGGCATAATAAAGTCATTAAAAGGTTACTTGGCTTTAAAAGTAACAAATAGTTTCCATTTTTTGAAATTAAGTACATAGTAGTTAGATTTTTACAAAATAATGTATATTTTAAAATATATCTAATTGAAGTTTCTTGAATGTGGGCTTATTTGATTACAGGTAAATTAATGTGGCCTTCCAACATGAAAAGTTTCCCTACCCCTGGTCTGGAGAGTGGAGCCATCCAAACCTTATGGGCTAAGGGTGGAGAAGAAGTGGTTCTCTAGGGAAATTTGGCAACCTCTTATGTGAAGGGGAAATGGATACTGGATAGACAAAGTCCATTACAGTAGATATAATTAACTCCATTTTAGACAAGGAAATTATGGCTTGGGAAGATGGCATATGCTGCTTAAGGCCTCATTGGTAATATTTATCAGTAGAGCGAGGATTAGAACTCATGTCTGTCTAATTTCAAATTCTAGGTTTTACACCATGTAGCCCATGCTTTCAGAGAGTTTATACTCCTTGGCCTTATAGCCTTGCCAGCCAGTGGGAGTCTCTCTCTCTCTCTCTTTTTTTTTTATTGTGGTAAAATACACATAACAAAAATTTACCATTTTAACCATTTTTGAGTGTAAAGTTTGGTGACATTAAATACATTCACAGTGTTGTGTAACCATCACCACTATCCATCTCTAGAAATTTCTCATCATTCCAAAGTGAAACTCTGTAGCCATTAAACAATAACTCTCCATTCCTCCCTCCTAGACCCTAGAAACCACCTTTCTACTTTCTGTCTCTATGAGTTTGACTATTCTAGGTACATCATATAAGTGGAATCATACAATATTTGCCCTATTGTTTCTGGCTTATTTCATGTAGCATAATGTCTTAAAGGCTCATCCATGTTGTAGTATGTATCAGAATTTCCTTCCTTTTTAATGCTGAATAATATTTCATTATATATTAAATATATATCATATTTTGTTTAGCTAGTTATCCATTGATGGACATTTAGTTTATTTCCATCTTTGGCTATCATGAATAACGCTGCTATGAACATAGATGTACAAATGTCTGTTTGAGTCCCTGCTTTCAATTCTTGTGGATATATACCCAGAAGCAGAATTACTGGATCATCTGGTAATTCTATGTTTGACTTTTTGAGGAACCACCGTAATGTTTTCCACAGTAGCTGCAACATTTTACACTCCTACCAGCAGTGTACAAGGGTTCCAATTATTCTACATTCTTATCAACATTTGTTATTTTTTGTTTTTTTTTATAATAATGTATGAAATGGTATCTCATAGGCTTTGATTTGCAATTTTCCTAATAATTAGTGATGCTGAGCATCTTTTCATGAGCTTTTTGGCCATTTGTACATCTTCTTTGGAACAATGCCTATTCAAGTCCTTTGCCTAATTTTGAATTGGATTTTTTTGTTGTTGAGTTGTAGAAGTTCTTTATATATTCTAGATATCAATCCCTTATCAAGTATATGATATACAAATATTTTCTCCCACTCCATGGGTTGCCTTTCCACTCTGTTGATAATGTCCTTTGATACACACAAGTTTTTAATTTTGATGATGTCCCATTTATCTATTTATTTCTTTTGTTGCCTGTGCTTTTGGTGTTATATCCAGGGATCACTTTTGGAATGCAAAGCATGTTTGGAAGAATAGCTCCTTGTCACTAGCCATAGAAAATGTATGCATAAATGTATTAGTCATTTTCTAACTTCAGCCAGTTGAAGTTTTAGTTACACAAAAGAGAGAGGGAGCTACCTAAAGAGGGGTTTGGGGTAGGATCTTACATGAGTGAAGGACTTTTACCAATATTAGAACAATAGCTATCTGATATGGAAAACAAGAGTTGCTAGCCGGGGGAGAGTGATGTGTTGAGAAGAGGAAGCACAAATGCAACCTTTTTCACAATTTTAACTACTCTTAAATGTTCCTACTGAATTATGGTGAAAGCAGATGTCACAAAAAAATCTGCAGTGCCTTTTAACAAATATCCCTTAGAGTCTCCTCCTTGGTTCAGTACTATGAATTAGGGAAGCATGCCATATGTGAAAGCATTATAAAAGTGCTATATAATATTATATTATCATTGCTAATGTGTTTGTTCGATAAATAAGCACATGAAATTGGAGCATAAAAACGTAGACTTAGCAAGGAAGTAGTAGATATGGAAAGGCACCACCGAGATCTATCCAGGAAAGACTTGCTGCCTAGCTATGGGGAATGTAATCAGCAGACAGCTTCCTGTAGCTGTTTCAGATTCGCCCTCAGCACAAAAAGCCACTTCATCTGAGCTCACACCCTTTTGCATGCAGGCTGCATTTGGTGACTGAGCGAGGTGAGAGTATAAAGGTCAGGCCATTCTGACCCAATGTGGCACACTCTTTTGGGCAATGCCTGCTCTTGAGCTCCCTAGTGGAGTGGCTAATGCTTCCTTAAGTCTGTACTGCAGGGTAGCTTCTGCTGCTGCTTAATCTTTCTTCCTTTCACAGGTGTTGATCCCGAATAAACATCTTACACCCAAATTCCGACTCAACATCTGCTTCCAAACAACCCACCCGGTGACAAGTGATTTTAGAGATTACCTAATCTAAACTCTATCTTCTTAAAATAGTAAAGCTTATTTTTTTCCAAATTCAAATTATTCTCACTTCTTATATAATGAGGAGAATATTCAAATAAAAAGAAAAAGATCACTCACAATGTTGGCAGCCATTCTTCGAGAACTTTTGCCACAATTTAAGTAACTGTTCCAGCCTTTGGGTGTATCATAATATATTAATAGTTATTCTTTGAACAATTGTTTTTTCTAGTCTTTTTTTTTCTAGTTTTCACTAGTATAAATGATGCTATGATAAATATCTTTATGGATTAAGTTTTTTATGTATTCTAGGTTATTTTCTTAGGATAGATTTGCAGGTGTAGAATTACTGGTTTATAAGGTATGCTGTTTTAAAGGCTCTTGATGGATAGTTTTCCAAAGGGTTGCATCAGCTTTTACTATCAACAGAGTACAACAGGGCAACAGGGTGCCCATTCTAGTGCATTTTCTCTATCATTTTATAGATAAGATAATTACTGGTTAAATGCTAATTTGTGACAATGCTGAGTCTCTTGTGTCTTAGGTTAGATTAATTCCCTTTAGCCCAAATGTGTATAAAACCTGAAAGTGTAAAGCAGCTCTTCTCATCAGCTTACCAGTATTTTTTAGTCTCAGGCTTGGAATGCCAACTCTCAGGAAATGCTTTTCTGGGGAAAAAGTGAGCAGATGGTGATGGTAAAGATGCAGAGATTCCTTCCTGGAGAGCAATAGAGATCACGGAGGGAGTGGTCTTGAAGAGAACCAGCAGGAGTGCATAGGGCCCCATGTACTAGGTGGGTCCATGGGTTTCCAACATGGTGCCATGTGTATGTGGTAACAATGGACCCAAACACCCCAGAAAATTTGGGACACCTACACAATAGTGTTATTTCATTTTACAAAATGGTGACATTCTATAATATTGTTCCATAACCTTCTTTTTTTTTTACTTAATATGTCAAATTTTCCATGCTATTAAATGTGCCTATACATGATTTAAATGGTTACATTATTTTCAATAAAATATATAGATTCTAAGATAGGTGCTAATATTTCCATTTTAAAGATGAGGAAATTGATGTGCAGAAGTTTTAAACACTTCTACAGATCCCTAAACTAGTTAGTGGAGGAGCTCATATTTAAATCCAGTGAAGTCTGACTCCAAAAGCCAAGATTTCCCATTACACTATGTTGACCCTCAGGGCATGAAAAATTAAGTCCAGCACCAACCCTCTTCTTTTGATATCTGGCAAAAGTTCTGGGGAGCAGGATGTTTGTATGAAAAAGCAGAATGGTTGGAATATGGCCCCCACCACCATCCCCTGAAATTTTTGTATTTTTTTGCCGTTAACAAGCTTATAGCAATTTACATTCAGTTCGGGTGCTTAAATATTAGGCACTAGGAACACAAAGATAAACAAGGATGCCAGTTTAAACAGCTGCATCTGCTTCAACACATTTCAAAAGCAGGAGCAAGGAGGAGAGCACATCAAGGTCTAGCACTCTGTGTGCTGGGGGCAGATTCCTAGAGCCGGCCAGCGGACCCCAACACAAACGCACACCTAACTCAGGGATCACGGCTGGCCCCTCCCATGAGTGCTGCTTCTGTCAGAGAAATGTGGCCTAATTAGAAGGGCGCACCGTACATTAGATTCCTCTTGATACCGAAGGCAGCCTTTCTCTCTGGTTTGTAGGGATGAAGACATCAATTGCCTATTTTGTGTGTGTGTGGAGGGCATCATTTGCTAAGCTACTCTGAGTACCCAATTCAGGCAGGACGTGAGAATTTGCCTCACAGAGAGGGTACCTCTGGCTCCCACTAGAGGGCACGTGCTGCCGGTTCTGGGCTAAGTGCCACTTCAAGGGTGGGGTTGGGGGTGATGAAGTCCTGCTTCTGTGATCAGCCAGCTGTCAGATTCACAAAAAGCTCTTGGTGCTTGGTTGGTTTGTTCTAGAGAAACGGCTGGAGAGTGTTTCCTCGGTCAGCTGGGAGGGGAGGAGCGGGGAGGAGTGGGAACACTCCCTGCCTACTTCGCCCTCCCCACAGCCCTTCCGTCCGTCCCCCCTCCTCCCCTCCCTCCCGACTGGTCCTTGGAGCAGCAGGCCCTCTAGAGAGTGGAGGCAGAAGGGTGTCACCTGCCTTCAGGAGCAGTAACCAAGCACAATGCCACCTGAAGCCTGTGATGTTTGGAGGAGTAGATTAACCATGGAGGGGTTGTGAGAACTCCTAGTTCAGAACACAAAAGAGGAAAGAACAGAACATTGAGATGCAAAGATTTATGAGGAAGAAAGACCCGTGTAAGAAAAGGAAATTAGAAATCAAGCAAGCATAATATTCCAAAGACAACCACACACCACGCATAATAATGAAGTTTCCATGGCACCATTTGGCTCAAGTCAGTCTCTTTAATTTATATGGCAATCCTCCCTCCCTCTGCAAACAGGTGGGGGGGAATGCTTTGCAAATGTTTTCTTATTACTCCCTTCACTCTCTCCAAAAGGAAGGTCAGGTTGTCTAGAGGATTGCCCTTGGGTATCCAGATGGAGCAACAGGCTCCACATGCCTGCCATTTACATAAGGTAACAGTGAAACAATGGCAGTTCTGGGACTGGTAGGAAGATTTCCTCATTAGTGCCATTTAGAAAGTGCTGAGGCACCTCAGAGGGTGGGATCCGGACTGAGGAGTGTAGGCAAATGTCAGTAGATGAGTGGACTTTGAAATGGAGGCAGCATGTGCTGGGTTCCTTGGGAAAATGATGCTACAGAGATCCCTCTCTGGTTGGGTCTTGTCCTGTTGATTTATGGAAGAAGGGATGAACGCAACATACCTGGCTCCATGCCAGCACCCTAGGCCAGGTGCGTTCCTCTCCATCCCTGGGCTTGCAGCTAGTTTTCCCTGGCTTCACCATCTCCTTTTCACTTTAGACTGTGCACACTGCTGACAGAAACATCTTCCCAAAACACTGCTTCTACCATGTCTCTCCCCAGACAGAAAACCTTCTGGAGTAGAAGTAGAAGTCACAAACAAGTCATAGTTCTGTAGATATGCTTTGCTTGACCTATGTGATGTTTTAAAAAATATTTTGAATTTGTTTCCAACATTGAAAAAAGGAAGATTTTAGATAAAAATCTGAATTTCTAGCTTTTTTGGAATAATTAGAATACTTGGCAACTGTAAGCCTGCATGTCCACATTGCAATAGACCGTAGTAAAGTAGCAATTGCTGCCTTCAGACAGGGCACTAATGATGTTGAGTATCTTTTCATGCATTTATTGTCATTCATATATCTTCTTTGGTGAAGTATCGATTCAAATCCTCTGCCCATTTTAAAAAATAAGTCGTTTGTCTTCTTATCATTGAGTTCTCAGAGCTCTTCTTTACTTTTTACTAGACAATTCCTCTTACTCTAATTCCCTGTTACAGTTGATAATTCTTTACATTAAACTTTCCCTGCTAAAGTTACTATGTGCTATCTCTCTTTATTGGATTATGATTTATACAGCTGGCTACTAATATTTATTCTCTGATAAGCTGGCAAGAAATACCCAAAACTTAAATAAGAAAAAGGAAAAAGCTTTGGAGCCAGACAGATTTGCATTTGGATCCCAGTTTTACCACTTACTTCCATGTGGCCTTAGGTAAGGCATTTAACCTTTCTGAACTTGTGTGTTATCATCTGTAAAATAGGAAAATAATGGCCACCTCACAAGATTTTCTTAAAGATTAGAGATAATACATATAAATAGCTTATCACAGAGACAGGCGCTTAGTAACAACTCAATACATGATAGCCAACAATAGCAGCAACAAGTGATCAAGAGCAGCAAATAAGTCTTCAGGTGTTCTACAGGCAAGAGTACTACTCAGTCAAGCTACATTTGATGAAAAGGTCCTTGTTGTTATTTAGTGAAAAGTGCCCTTGCCTGGCACCTGTGTGCTGCTATAGCTAAGTTACAGGGATGTCAGAGAGAGAGAGACAGAGAGAGAGAGAGAGAGATGATGATGATGATGATGATGGCTCAGGAAGGTCCTCATGTGTTGGCTGCACTTTGGGAGTTCATCATGAATAGGGGTCTGGTCTTCAGCTTCAGAAGGTCCATTTTATCAGTACCCCAGGAGTTTCCAAGCTTTAGAAGACTGACTTATGTCAACTAAACTCACATAGTTATTTTAGTCTTTAAGATAACTGGAGTGACTCACTCTTTCAGGGATTGATTTATTACTCAGCTGCTGACTATTAAGAAGGTTAAAAAATGATCTACTTGTTCTCATATTTAACCCAACCATATATAGAGACACAACCTTAAAATAAAATGATCAAATTTCTGTTGAAAAAACATAAATGACAAAATATCACAGGCACCACTGCAACGCTATGATAATAATTGTTTAGCTTATCAGCTGCTTTGAACATTTTCATATATTCAAGTTTTGAGTGTAAGACTTTTTGCTGCCTTGAAGGATGTTAGAACCAGCATCAAAAATACACACAATGAAGGAGTCATAAAGGGGTAATTAACAGGTTTACAAGTATAGGGTAGATCTCAGCATGGATGGAGTTGGAAAACTGCCAAGTGGGGGCCTGTGCACAGTTTCTGTACTCTTGGGTGGGGCAGGAGTATGTTTGAGAAGACCCTTCTCTTGTTCTGAGAAGGTCTTCTTAGTGATCTCTTTGGTCAGGCAGATGTAAGATAAGTATTCACTCATTGTCCTGGGGGAAGTCTGCTTCAGACACATTAAGTATTTTATTTGGATCTGTTATCTGGAGTATGACCTTACTACCTGCAGAATTAAGACTTTTTTTTCTATATCCAGATTTGAGCTGTGATATTTTCAAAATTGTGTGTGCGTGAAAGGCACAGGGTTTTTGCTCAAGCATTTGCACAATGAGAGCAGGAGGCCAGGTGATGGCAGATGTGACATGTAGATCAAGTTGTCTCTTTACTGCACACCAGAGAACAGACTGGAGAGGACGTAGACTGTGTGGTTGATATACCACATGGTTTTATTTAGTTTAGAACAGGGCATTTTTGTCACAAAATCAAGGCTACAATGTACCCTGTATGATGATGGAAGACAGTAGATGTTCCCATCTTCAGAGGCAGAGAAAGGAGGTGGGCTCTGGACTGAAAAAAGGGGAGACCTTTGGGTCCGGTGGAAGTGGGGCCTAGATTCTGGGCATGGAGATGTACTGGCATTTGTCAGCTACTCTCTGTTGTATGTCCCTTGTTCCAAGGGCACTTATGACATACTTGGACTAGTGTTAGCCATGTTTGGGGAGTTGAGGAATATGGGTACGTGCACACTTAAGGCACAGTGTGTGGAAGGAGCTGCTATTCCTGGAGAATCAAGTTACAAGATGACAAGAGGTGAAAACAAGAGCTTGGCACCTTAATGTTCTGGGGCAAGGGCTCTGACTGAAATGACATATGACAAATCGCATTTATGGTACAGGTGAGCTTTTCTCAGTAACTGCTGGAGGTACTTGAGAACTCTGATAAAAGGCTGGACATCCTGCAGCCATAGAGGATAGGGGCTCAAACTATTGTTATTTGAGTATTAAAAGGCCAGAGAATTTGAGCATTTCCGGGCTATATAAATATATGTATTTTAACACTATATGTATAAAAAGATCACTAAAACTATCAGAAGGAAAAGGTCAATGCTAGGATAGTATTAATGAACTGGCATTTCCAAATCATTCTTAATAATGAGTAGAAATTTTCCCTCTCTATTTCCCCCCTTTTCTCTTGCTACACTGGAAGTCTGGGTAGGGATCAAACAGTCCCTGCTCATGGTTCATACAGCACTCTGCTCCTCCTAACATCACACTTTGCTTCATGGCTGCTGCAGTTTACCAACTCTGATGCTCTGCTCCAATTTGGTTTTCTTGATGTTTGTTTTTCTCCGCATTATTCATTACCTCGTGCTTATGAAGAATTGGCCATCCTTTCTGACTTAGCCCTTCTTAGTTCTCTTGGACTTTTAGTAGTCTCTGACCTTCTTCCTTACCTGTTCCTTTCTTTCTTCTTTCCTCCCTCTCTTCCCTATTCTAGAAAAAGATTTAAGGTGCCTATAGTGATACACTTGATCAAGATTACATTAAAAGTATATGAATAAAAGAAAGGAGGCCGGGCGCGGTGGCTCACGCCTGTAATCCTAGCACTCTGGGAGGCCGAGGTGGGCGGATCGTTTGAGCTCAGGAGTTCGAGACCAGCCTGAGCAAGAGCGAGACCCCATCTCTACTAAAAATAGAAAGAAATTATATGGACAGCTAAAAATATATATAGAAAAAATTAGCCGGGCATGGTGGTGCATGCCTGTAGTCCCAGCTACTCGGGAGGCTGAGACAGGAGGATTGCTTGAGCCCAGGAGTTTGAGGTTGCTGTGAGCTAGGCTGACGCCACGGCACTCACTCTAGCCTGGGCAACAGAGTGAGACTCTGTCTCAAAAAAAAAAAAAAAAGAAAGGAAAAACAAGAATGAAGAATAAAGGGGATACAAAAAATGTACCCCTAAGAATCCCAACTCTTGGTTACTGGTGGGCCACCAATTGTTGCCAAGCTCACTGGAGATCGGGTAAGAGGAGGGGAGCTCATTAACTACCCAAGTCATAGGGGTCGTGAGGTAAAAACCAGCATTACAACCTGTTCCTGATACTAAAACCAAAAAGAATTCTCTCAAAGCATGTCATAAAGAAGATCTTGTGTAATGCAATGAAGAGGGCCCTCAACAACAATTCTTAGGGTAGGCACTGCGATCATTAGGGGTGACCACAGGAAAGCTCAGGTCAATAAAAGCAGTTCTCCAGGGGCCAGTTCACCATAGTCTCTCAGTCTAGGTTTTAATCAATCCTGGATGGCAATAAGTTTAAGGCTCTTCTCCCTGACAAGTCCTGGATCTAGCTGCTCTGTTTCCTGGTAAGTGCAGGACCCATTGCATTGTGGGTAGGGTGACTTTTTGACTTTGTTCCCAAGCCTTGCCAACCCAGTCTTCCACTATGGTGGCCTGGTTCCAGGGATTCCTACTCTCATCCTGGGTTGCTCTGGCCTCTGTTTTCTTCAATCTTTAAAATTCATCTATTCTCATTGAAAGTGCCCTCTCCTTCCTTACCATCTGTATGATTTGGGGTAAGTTCCTTGTCCTTTCAAAGCCTTATTTTCCCCAAATATAAAAGGGGTCTGTATCTGTGTCATGGTGTTGATGTGAAGAGTAAATGACAAATTTTACATAAATCCTCTAACGCGGTGCCTGGCAAATAGGAGGCAACTATAAATCTTAGTTCTCCTCCATCTCTCTCTCTTCCTTCTCCTTTTAACATGATATGGCATTTTATATTTACAGACTTATTAAATCTTGCACTCTACTTATTTCATATATGATTTTTCTTTCTTTTCTTTCTTCCTTTCTTCTTCTTCTTCTTTTTTTTTTTTTTTTTTTTTTGAGACAAGGTCTCACTATGTTACTCAGACTGGTCTCGAACTTCAGGGCTCAAGCAAATCCTTCCACCTTAGCATATATGATTTTTCTTTCTAAGGTGACTACGTCTTTCAATTTCTTAAGCCTCTCCTCCCCTCAAATCATAGTGCTTTGGACATAGTAGGAACTTAGTGCCTGTGGATTGAATGATTCCAATTGAAATGCCATGAAAAGCAGTAGAGCAGGAGGGAGGACAGAATCCACACTTCATCGAGAGTTCATATGGCAGTTAATTAGAGCCATGGCAGGGCCTTGTTCCCAAGGTCCCCTCATACCATTCTCCAAAACTATTTCCCCTGTCAGTGTGTGTGTGAGAGAGAGAGGCAAAGCAGGGGATAGGATGTAGGGGGAAGCTGGAACAGTCTTTTTTCTCCTCATTTAACTTCAGTAAATAAGTCAAATATTTTAATAGCCCTATTTTTCTCAATTCTCTTACAATTTAATTTGAGGGCTTGGTAATGCACAACGTTAGTACAATAAGGAGGGTTTTTTTCTTCTAGAGAAGCTTTGTGTTTGAATGAAAATCACATACAGAAGGAATCTAATTTTTTTAAAAATCTCTTTATTGTAGAACAATTCTCAAACATGAGTCAAACACTCCCTCTGCCCCTTTCTCTGCCAGCCTCCCCCAGTGCCACCTAAGGAGACTTGAAAATAACTCATGGTGTTTAGGGAAAATCAGCAGGCTGCTAACTTTTCCTAGGTAGCTCCTAATAAAAAAAAGAATTATTCTCCTCTCAGTGTATGGAACAAAGGGAATGTTAGAAGTCAGCCTGCCTGTTTAGGGAGCTCAAGCATATCAAAGCATGTCAGAGTATTCAGGGTGGCCACCACTTGCTCTGTTTGAATATGGGCTTAATCACTCTCAAGGGAGAGACAGGACCAGTTGGAGCTAATGATTGCCCTTTTTTTTTTTTTTTTTTTTGAGACAGAGTCTCACTCTGTTGCCCGGGCTAGAGTGAGTGCCGTGGCGTCAGTCTAGCTCACAGCAACCTCAAACTCCTGGGCTTAAGCGATCCTACTGCCTCAGCCTCCCGAGTAGCTAGGACTACAGGCATGCACCACCATGCCCGGCTAATTTTTTGTATATATATATTTTAGTTGTCCATATAATTTCTTTCTATTTTTAGTAGAGACGGGGTCTCACTCTTGTTCAGGCTGGTCTTGAACTCCTGACCTCGAGCGATCCACCCGCCTCGGCCTCCCAGAGTGCTAGGATTATAGGCGTGAGCCACCGCGCCCGGCCATGATTGCCCATTTTAATACTTGTAGCTAGTAAGACAGATACCTTTTAAAGTCCCACGCTGAAATATTTTACCTGGAGGAAAGGGACATACAAGTGTACCAGCTCAATTCAGAAACACTGTTTGGGTATAAATGGAGGGGTGATTTTGAGTATGATATTGAGTGATGATATAGAATATGGTATGCCCTCCTGGTAAAACCTCAGGGAGTTCTCTGTCTTTACCTGGTTTTGATCACTTTGGGCACTTGCATATTGACTTCAGAAGCCAGGTGAGGTCCATCCAATCCAGATATCTCTCCATAGCAAGACCTAAAAGAATCTTTTTACCTAGGGACCTTATGAAAACGGAAGAATTAATTTAAAATGTCTGAGCCCATATTCCGGAATTAGAACTTTGTACATTTTACCATATGGCTAACTCACGCATAAATGCTCACACAAACTATAAAGGATATAAAGTAGACATGCTAAAGAACTGATAAAAAAAATCCTTAGGCCTGCAGAGAGAATTACCAGTGTTCTGGTCAAATTCATAATTCTCTTATTCTAGTTCTATAGATTCTCTTCTATGTGCCTTGCCATTTTTTTCTAAACAACAGGTTATATTGAGGTATGTTTTTCTTCTACTGGGGTCTTTATTCTTTGTCTTCATTATGTATTGGCTAGAGGTTCATTTTATGCACAGTTTTTATCAATGTATTGCCAAAAAAATCAGTGACCTCCTCCAATAAGCAAAGATAAATAATCAGACAAGAACTGCCACAGCCTCCCACCACTACATCTACTCTCCTGCCTGTTGCAGATACGCTGCCTTTCTGCCTTTGCCACAGAAGAGCCCTCTGTCTCCTAAGGCCAACCCTTACCCTTGTGTCTTTGATCCCATCCCCTTTCACCTACTCAAGGATATCGCTCTAGCAATTGTCCTTATCTTTGTCTCTTTATCATCTTTCCTCACTAGATCATTCTCATTAGCATGCACACATGCTGTTATTTCTCCCATCTAAAAAATAAATTTTTTCTTGACCCCGCTTTTCTCTGTAGCTACACCCTGTTTCTCTTTTCCCTTTTACAGCAAAACTCCTTGAAAGGCTTGCTGCAGCTGATTCCTTTCTTCCATTATCTTGTAAACACACTCCAGGCAAATGTCCATGTCCATCAGTTCACTGAAACTACTTTTGTCAAGGTCAACAATGACTTCTATGGAGCTCTATCCAATAGGCATGTCTCATTTTTCATGATTGGCCACCGCCCCTCCCCTCATTACCTCTCCAACCTTATTTCTGACTTCTCTCTGCTCCAGCACACTGTCCTTACTGTTCCTCAAATCATCTAAGCACACTCTCCCCTCAGTCCTTTGCACTGACTGTTTCCTCCACCTAGGATGCTTTCCCCCATGTATTTGCATGCCTAACTCCCAGACCTCTTTTAAATCTCTGCCCATGTGTCACTTTTTAAGCAACCTTTTTAAGCCTACACTAACCACTCTATTTAAAATTTTAGCCCCACTCCACCTTGCTGTAACTCCCCTTTTGTATTAGTTAACTATTGCTACTTAACAAATTACCCTCAAACTTAGTAGCTTAGAGCAACAATAGACATTTATTAGCATAGTTTCTGTGAATTAGGAATTAGAAAGCACTTCAACTGGGTGGTTCTGGCTTGGGGTCGTCTATGAGGTTATAGTCACGTTAACGGAAAAAAAGCCAACCTGTAATTAATTTTAAAGAGATTTATTCTGAGCCAAGTTTGAGGACCATGACCCGGAGCCACACCCAAGAAGCCTTTAGCAAGTAGACTTGGTGTGGCTGGGTTACAGTTTGGTTTTATACGTTTCAGGGAGACAGGGGTTACAGGTAAAGTCATAAATCAATACGTGGAAGGCATACATTGGTTTGGCTGAAAAGGTGGGCCATCTCGAAGGGGGCAGTGCTTACAGGTTATAGGTGGGTTTAAAGATTCTTTGACTTGTAATTGGCTAAAGACAAGAAGCTTTGTCTAAAGGCTTGGAATGTTTTAAGATAAGGAGCTGTTAATCAGAGACAAGCCACTGGACATATACTTGTTCTATAAATTGAGGACTTGCAGAAATGTCTTGCATACCCTTAGGCCTGTTAATGGGTTACAAAGGATGTCTCCAAGAAGGGAGGGGTGCATCATGAGGCATGTCTGACCTCCTTCCTTGCGGCAGGCAATTTAGTTTTAGGATAACCCCTTGGCCAAGAGGGAGTCCATTCAGTCAGCTGGTGGGGGGGAACCCTTAAGATTTTATTTTAGTTCACAGTCACATGTCAGCCACGGTTGCCGCAGTTATCTGGATGCTTGACTAGGGCTGGAGGTTCCACTTTCAATATGGCTTATTCACATGGCTGTTGGCAGGAGGCCTCAGTTCCTCCCACATAGACCTCTCCCAGGGATGCTTGCAGGTACTTCATGACATGGCAGCTGGTTTCCTGTAGCAATCCAAGAGAGCCAGACAGAAGCTGCGATGTCTTTTATAATCTAGCATTGGAAGTCACACATCATCACTTCTGCAATATCCTGCTTATTTCACAGGCCAACCCTATTCAGTCTGGGAGGAAATACAAGGTGTTTCTGTAAACCAGCTCCAAGAGCAAATTTCAATGACTCCTGTGGTTTTTATAATCCTCTCCCTTAACTAACAACTTGACCTTTTAAGTTGTTTCCCAGAAATGGTTGATTTTCTGCAAGACAAAGGAGTTGAGATTCTGAAGGCCCCAGGGCAGACTTCCTGATGTCAAGACTCACCACCCCCTTTGACCCACCCCAAGGCACATGGCCCATCCTTAAAAAGCCCATGATCTCTATTAGTCAAGAAATGGATTTGAGGCAGCTTCTCCCATTCTCCCCACAAGATGTTTTTCCTATTAAAAAATTCTTTCTTCCTTGGCAGTCCTGATTGTCTCCATAATTGGATCTTTGTGCAACCAGCAACAAGACCTAGGCTGAAACCTCCTCATGGTTTCAATAACATTTCCAGGAGGTGAGGATCACTGGGAGCCATCGTGGAGGCGGGCTACGACACCATTACTTGACTTTTTCCATAGTACTTATCACCTTCTAACATACCATATAATTTACTTACTTAAAAGATGATTATTTTAGTCTCCCCATGCTAGGGTATAAGCTCCTTGAAGGCAGAGATGTTGATCTGTTTTGTTGACTGTTCTATCTTTAGTGTCTAGCAGTGTCTGGTGTATAACAAGTACTCAAACATTTGTCAGATGAATAATTGAATATAAAGCTCTGCAAAATTCTGTCTGCCTACCCTGATTATCATTCTGGAGCAGCTTCTCTTGCTTAAATTGCAAGGAGCTGCAGCTCCAGCCAGCTCTTTACACTCCTCTGAGCACTCAGTGACCTGTATTTATTTTCTGACCCAATCTATTTAGTGCCTTTGATGGAGTGAATAACTTCCTGATTGGGACTTGCTCTAAAAACAAATTCCTCCTCATTGGAACAACTACCACCACCACCACCACACACAAACACACACACACACACACACACACACACAGAGGTGTTTTCTTTGTTTGTTTGTTTGTTTTTGGGTTTTTGGCCATTTTATGCCCCGTATATGCAAAAGTAACAGGGTCTCACCCACAATGTCTTCTGGCCCCGTCAGGCCCTCCAGCTAAAGAGGAAATAATAATAAGTAGAAGGAACAAGTTAAAGGAGAACTCTGGGTTAGAGTGGCTGTAAGAGAACCTAGGGCACATGATGGCTCTGTTCTGTGGCCTAGGAGAGGAATTTTTAACATCTGGGTGGTGCTGCTGCCACCAGAGTTCAGGAATTACTGAGAGGAGAAGCAGCACCTGCTCCCTGGGTCTCGGCAGTGCCAGGAACTGAGGGGGTAGTGGACATGCTGGTACCTGAGGAAGTGGGAATCCCAGCTGAGGGGTGCGGTAAAGTGCTGGCAGCAGCTGCACAGGGCAGGGGCTGAGCTGGTCAGGAGAGGCCCTGGCTTCTCCTCCTCCCCCCCATAATTCCCCACCTGTGCTCTTGGACCCATCCTGACTTTCCCTCACAGGCTCTTGCTTCAACCCTTTCCCCACACTCATTCCTTGACTTCTTCCTATTCCTTTCCCTCAGCCTGCAAACACACTTTGCTCTCCCCTATCCTAAAAATCTCTTCTCCCTCCTAGGACCACTTTCTCTCAGGTCTTAGCCATCCCTCAAATAAAACAAGCACACTCACAAAACCACACTTCTCTACTGTTTGGTTCTGTTTCCAACCACCAGCTAGAGTTGCATTTGTCTTTAGTAAACGAGCTATCCATACACCTGGCTTTCCTCATCAATTTATTAATTTATTTAATAAGCAATATATTGAGGACCAACTATGTATAATATACTGGGAATAGAGAAATGGATTATGCTTTCTACCCTCAAAGAGCTCTCTGCCCAATGGAAGACACAGATAGATTTTAAAAATTACAATATGATAAAAGTACAACAAAGAAGGCAAGTGCAATGTTCAGAAGTAACACAGAAGAGATAGTCATTGACTAGAGAGAAGAGAGGCAGTAATCAGAGATGGTTTCCTGGAGGATGTAGAGTCTGAACTAGATTTCGAAGGATAACAGGTGAATGTAGGGGACAACAGAGGACTTTGGAAGCTGAACAAGAGATACTAGTCAACTTCATCAACTGCCACAGAGAGATGATGTAAAATGAGAGAAACACACCTAAAAATTGGCAGCATGAAGGTCATCGTGGGACTTTGCTGATACAATTGGAATGAAGAGGGCTGCAGTGGGACGAGAAGCAGACAAAGGGTGCGAGAGGGTAGAAATGGTTTTGGCAGAAGCTTGGCTAAGATGGGGGAACATTGCAAGGTAGCAGCTAGAGAGAAGTGCAGGGGGAAAGGAGAAATGCCAAAGTTGGAACAGACAGCATCCTAATAGTCACCAGCCTCTTAGAGTTGGTGTGAGGATCAATGCCCAGCACACACTCAATTAGTAGGTGGTAGAGCCAGAACGCAGATTCTCATCCTGGGATGCCCATCCCATGCTTACTCTATTGCATTAGGAAGGCCTGGGGGAAAATTTCCACATTCGAAGCATTCTTAGGTAACAGGAAGAGATGAGAGAGATTGGCAGGGCCATTTGAGGCAACTCAGGGGTCTCATTGCTCATTCAGGAGAAACAAGGCTCTGAGCTTCCTGTGCTCTGATAGGGCCAAACTTCCCTCCCCAGTCTCCCCCCATGGCTTCTTAGCCAGACTGCTTCAAAGTCTGGAGGATTGCCTGATATCTCCACCCTAGGGTGGGGCTGAGGATGGACCTTATCTCCTGACAGCCCCTGAGATGTCCCTGTGCCCCTCCCATTGCAAGTGGGTAGCTTGGCCATCAGGGGAGGGGTCTGCAGCTGCTGAGGATGCTGGGATGTGACACTGAAGTTCTGCTGGTTGCCCAGAGCAGGGAAGGAGTGTCCCTCTCGGGAGGGTTATAGGATACCACCAAAGGAGGCTGTGGCCACATTGACTGAAAGGAGCTCTTTATCCAGTCCCTGACCTAGGGATAGTCTCAGATGCAGATGGGCCCCAAAATTGCATATTTATGGCTAAAAGTTTAAAAATGCCATTCCTAAAGAATGAAAAAAATCACTCATGATCATATCACCTAGAAACGACCACTGTTAACATTTGGGGTAAGTCCTTCCAGAACGTCTTTCTTTGTTGGCTTTTTTCACTTAATATGCAAACTTCATTTCATATGTATAAATATAGTTCAAAATACCTCATTTTAAATAGTTGTGTAGTATTCCTGTGACTAAACTAAAGGGGTATTTGAATGGGACAAGAAGATATAGGAATCCTATATTCCACCTCACCAATCTCCCACCAGGCAATCCTCCCCACCCCACCCCCACCCCCCGCCAGATACCACATTCCCACACTCTCACTGCTTCTGAAACAGGGCTCTTTCCTCCAAACCATTTCCTCCTCCTAAAGTTTCATTATTCTAATCACTCACACTTAAACCTCTAGAGTGGCTTTTTCTTCCTTCTCTTGACATCTTCCCTTTGCAGATTTATATATCTATATATAAAGAGATGTATTATAAGGAATAGGCTCACGTGATCATGGAGGCTGACAAGTCCAACATCTGCTGAGTCAATGTCCCAGGTCAAGTCTGACGGCCAGCAGCTTCTGTAGAACCAGAAAGGAAGAGCCAATAGACCAGTTCAAAAGTCATCAGGCAGAAGAATTCTTACTCAGGGGAGGGTCAACCTTTTGTTCAGGCCTTCAACTGATTGGATGAGGCCCACCCACATTACAGAGAGAAATCTGCTTTATGGAGTCTACCAATTTAAATGTTAACCTCATCCAAAAAACATCCTCACAAACACACTCAGAATAATGTTTGAACAAATATCTAGACACCTCATCACCCACTCAAGTTGTCACATAAAATTAACCATCACAGCTATTATCAGTAATAATAAATTATAGGCACAAAGTACCATAAAAATACATCGCAGGATATTAACCAGTATGGGGATGGTAGGTGTAGGGTAGGCCTTGGAGGAAGGGCTTGATGAAGGCTTCCTAAAAGTGATGGAGTCTAATAAACTATGGGTCGTCCAGGGGGAGATGCCTAGAAGGCATTCAATATAGACAGCTGGAGCTCAGGGGAGGCAGCTGCCAGTAATAAGGTTTTGAGGACTAAGTTAGAAGCTGAAGTCATAAGAATGGATGATATCAGTCAGGGAAAAAAAATGTACCAGTGAAAAGTGGAGAATGGAGCCATAAGGAATAACAGCATTTTATAGGCAGCCAACAGAGAGGGCTAGCTAAAAGCAATATGTATTGAATCAGAATGTTCCCAAAAATCTAAGACTTGATACAAATCAATACCTTCTTCTTTTAAAAAATTTTATTGTATTTTTAATTGACACATAATAATTGTACATATTTATGGAGTACAGCATGATGTTTCAATACATGAATACATCGTGTAATGATCAAATCAGGGTATTTAGGATATCCATCACCTCACTTACCAGTTCTTTGTGGTAAGAACATTCAAATTCCTCTCTTCTAGCCTGTTTTGAAATATGCAATACATTATTGTTAACTATAGCCACTCTACTGTGCATTAGAACACCAGATTTCATTTCTCTTATCTAACTGTAACATTGTACCCATTGTCCAATCTCTACTCAAACCCTGCTTCCCCTAGCCTCTGATAACCTCTACTCTACTCTTTACTGCTATGAGCTCAACTTTTTAAAATCCCACGAGTGGGATCATGTGATATATGTCTTTCTTTGCCTGGCTTACTTCACTTAACACAGTGTCCTCCAGGTTTATCCATGTTGTTGCAAATGACAGGATTTCATTTGTTTTTATGGCTGACTAATATTCCATTATGTGTATATATACCACATTTTCTTTATCAATTCCTCTATTGATGGGCACTTAGGTTGATTCTGTATCTTGGCTATTGGGACTAATACTGCAATAAACATAGGAGTGTAGGTATTTTTTCGACATACTAATTTCATTTCCTTTGGATATGGGCCCAGAAGTGGGATTGCTGGGTCATATGATAGCTCTATTTTTAATTTTTTTAGGAACTTCCATACTATTTTCCATAATGGCTGTACTAATTTACATTCCCCCCAGTAGTATCCTATTGGATAGAATCCAATCAGATTCCTATTTCTCCATATCCTCACCAACACTTATCGTCTTTTGACTTTTTGATAACAGCCATTTTAACTGGAGTGAACTGATACCTCATTGTGGTTTTGATTTGTATTTCCCTTATGATTAGTGATGTTGAGCATTTTTTCATATATCTGCTGGCCATTTATATGTCTTCTTTTGAGAAATGCCTATTCAGGTCTTTTGCCCATTTTTTAATTGGGTTATTTGGTTGTTTTGTTTTGTTTTGTTCCTTGCTTCAGTGCCTTCTTGATCTCTTCTGTTAATTCAAAGATCTCAAAATGAGTTTGCATAAAATTGGTGCTACTTGTACTAAAACTATTAATATAAGCACATGTGATGTGGGGCCTTTGTGACATTTGGCTTCTGGCTGTTACCACAAATTTCTTACCCTTGCAGGGCTCCCACCTCTGGCCCAGATCACCAGGAATCATTAGGTAACTAGGGCAGGGACAAGTCGGTGGCCACCCACATGCTATAATTTGGGAAGGCTTTTCTACCCCAACACCACTCCCACTAGGACCTGCAGCAATTCTTCCTTCACAACCTTCTTGAAGGGAAGGACCATTTCTGGTTCAGAGCCTAAGAGAGTTGGCTCTGCTTCTAACTGGCTGTCAAACCTGGGCCCAGTCCCTTCCCTCTCCAGGACTCAGATTTCTCCTTTGTAAAATGAGGACATCCAACTTGATGGCCTTAAAACTCCTGTCTTGCCCTAACCTCCCATGAATCAGACCCTAAACAATTGTTGAATTTCCTGAATTAATGAATTTATATTTTTTCCATTTGGGTCAATAAATCCCACCAAGAGAGGCAACATCTTATAAGCTATTAACATTAGCATAAGTAATTGTAATATTTCCGACTGCTGAGTGTAGGAAACTGGAGGCCCATTTCGGGAGTAGGGGAAGGGGAAAGAGAAATAAATACTCTGAGTAGGGGACACTGCTTATGAGAACAAGCCTCTTGCATGAGTAGGGATTGGAATGGGAACGGTGGGATGAAATCTATGGCAGCTGAGGGTACTCCTAGGATCCTAGAAATCTGGAGGATTTGAGGGAAAAGTGAGAGATTTCGATTCAGTTTAACAAACATTTTTGAGATTACATCGTATGCCAGGCACTCAGCTAAGCAGAGTGGATACAACAATGAGTAAAAGTAAGTTCCTAACCCCTGGGAGTCCATAGTCAGAGACCAAGAGGGAAAGGGAGCATTCCAACACAGGGCGCTGACCATGATGATGTGGTTATGTAATGGCGTGGACTCTGAGCCAGACTGCTTGGATCTGAATCCCAGTTCTGCCATTTACTAATCACAGGACTTTGGGCAAGTTTCTTAACCTCTCTGTGATTCCATTTCTCCATCTATAAAATGAGGATAGTAATAGTACCTACTCACAGGGTTGTCGTGAAGAAAGCGTGAGTTTATGTATACATATATATAAACACTTTACATATATATGTAAAGTGTTTAAGCTGGTGCCTGGAATAGAATAAACACTATCGTAGGATGCCCAGCTGCCCTGCTTTTTGTCTGTCCTGACCGAGAAACACAGAGTGACTTCAATGCGCTGTGACCTGGCCAGCTGAGTGTTTTCCCCTGCATGCTTGAACCCAAACTGGGGCCTTGAACATTCCCAGGCACTGAGAAAGGTGTTAAATTTTTGCCCAGAACACTGAAAGAAACTAGCCCCAGCCTTGAGCCAAATTCTTTAAGTCCTTGTATAAACTCCGTACCCGGACCGCCTCATTGTGGACATACCTAGATAGAACATCACTTGTCCCATTGTCCTTTTGTAAGGATGCCGTGCAGCCCACTCTGTACAGAAGTTCCCCTAATACAGCAAACGCTTTGGATCTATCACCCTGGAGTTTAGAGCTTATTTCTTTGGAATCCCAACCTCCATCTCAGGACGATTTGGGGCAGACCCTTGTAGGAACTCCTCTGCTGACGCCTTTGGGGGCGACTCCAGCCACAAGTTTGGCCAGGACAGAACAACTATATGTAAGTGTTTGTTATTACTTGGTGGAGTCATGGGGGCACCACATACTATGGAAGAGGAGACCAGGGAAATCTCAAGAGGCTAGTTTGTCCCCTACAAAAAGACTCCACACAGAGTCTTTCTGCGTCTTTTCCTTTATTTCCCTTTCTTTCTTAGGTCTCTACCAAACCACATGCTTCCTCACCCCAGCCCGGAGCATCAATGATGTGCCATCACAAGTCAGTGGAGTAAGTGTCTGACCCTTGATGCCCTGTTGATAGGAAGGCCTTGCCTCCAGGATCAGAAGCCATCTTTATCTTTTATTCTTGTCCAGTGCACTTTCCTTCAGCCGCCTTCATCAGTCATCCCCACGGTCCACCTGAGCTCCTGTCCTGAGGTCCTTTTCCTGGGACACTTGTGGTTCTCACACTGTCTGAGCAGTGGATGTCGCTGGTCTCCAGCTTTTCCTGCTTTGGGGGCTCTGCAGTGGTCTCCTTCCTCCTGGATGTAGTGCACTCTGCTTCCCTGCACCAACTGGGGATATTAGAAAGATCAGGAACCAAAGACTGGTTCAGGGAAGGAAATCAAGAACGTTACAATGTAGGAGCCCCACGAGCACTGGCCTAGAGATAGGCATCTGGTTCACCCTGACTGCCACTAGATTGCTGGGTGACCCAGCAAGTCAGTCACCTTGATTTTCTTTCCTAGTTAAAAAATGAGAGGGTTAGATGAGGTCAGTAGTTTGCAAACTCTTCACCATCACAGACCTCTTTTATTATTTCTTTTTGCATGGACTTTGTGTTTTGAAAGATTTGGTCTTCCCTCCAAAACCTTGCAGTTTAACAAATTATTTTTCTATCCTTTTTTATGGATTTTTAAAATTTATTTTTATTGTATATGTCTGAGGTATGCTACATGTTTCAATATACATCTATAGTGAAATGATTATCACAGTCAAACAAATTAATATATTCATCCCTCTCCATAGTTACTTACCCCCAGTTTTTTTTGGTAACACTACCTAAAATCTACCCTCTCAGCAAACTTTCAGTATATCATATATGATTAACTATAGTCTTCATGCTATACATTAGATCTTCAGACTTATTCATTCTACGTAACTACAAATGTATACCCTTTGACCTTCCATTTCTTCCCCCTTTGCATCCCTGGTACTCACTCTGTATTTTCTGTTTCTATTTATTTGACTTTTTTTTTAGATTCTGTATATAAATGAGATCATATAATATTTTTCTTTCAATATCTACGGCTTATTTCACTTAGCATAGTGTCCTCCGGATTTATCCATATTGTCACAAATGGTATCTCCTTTTTAAAGGCTGAATAATACTCCATCGTGTGTGTGTATACATATGTATTCCACAATTTTTTTATCCATTCATCCATTAATGGGCACTTAGGTTGTTTGCATGTCTTGGCTATTGTGAATAATGCTGCAATAAACATGGGAAAGCAACTAACTCTATGAGGTGCTGACTGCATTTCCTTTGGGTATGTACCCAACAGATGGGCCATTTTCCATCCTTTTATTAAATCAGCAAGAGAAAGAGAATTTTGTAACAGAGTTGATAAACCTTAACTAAAAGCAAACATAAATAAGCCTGACTTTTAAAAGTATTTCTTGTATTAGTCCTAGTAAGTGCATGATTTCCACCAGACTTTTTTGAAATATTGAAAACAGCTCTAGCTCTCCCATTGCCCCTTCAGTGTAAACCTGAGCATCTAAGGTCCCTGGGCTGGAGCCATTTGGGTAGATGATTTCAAAAGTCCCCTCCACTGAAAAAATTCTCTAAGTCAATGATCTCTTTATGTTGTTGATGAGTTGAAGCAGGCTGGAGGCCAGAGGTCCAACCAAAAGAGGCATATGGGGGCTGGCTGTGGTTCTGTGTATAGTACGATCTTCCTCCATTTTGATGCTGTCATTGAAAACTGGGGTTACTTTCCCCTGGGTTGAATTGGAGTCTATCTTTGCTGAGTTTATGAAACATTTTCTAACTACAGTAGCATGCATCAAAACCCCCAGTAGCTTGTGGGGGCTGTTGGTCATGACAGTGGAGGCACAGTACTTTCCAGCACTTAATCTTCCCACAAAAATGATAGTCTAATAAAGAATCATTTTTACCATCTTAAATATCTCCACTTCCCTGGAATTTTTATAGCTTCGATAAAACCATGTATTAATTGAGCAAGTATATTTTGAGCCAGGAGCTGTGCCAGGCATTGCTGGGGGTGGGGGCTACTGAAGTATATAAGGCAAAGCTTAATTGCCTTTCTATAAGACATTTTTTAGCAGACAAGCCTTTGCAAATGACATGTATTACAGAGGTTTTGGTTCTCATTCTCACTTCTGGGGAAACGCAAAAAGAGATGGAGCGGAAAAGAAAGAATCCAAGAGAAGAGCTGGGGGAGCTGAAGGCTACTCATGGTTGCCAGGGAAGCAGACCCAACAAAGCAGTTAGGACATTCGGCTTCTGCTTCATTAGTCTGGGGTCTGCTTTGACTACACCTGTTGGGTATCATTAGTTAATAGAGGTGTAAAAAAACATGCTGAATGCAGACCAGAATGATTCAATAAGTCTACTCAAGAAATATTTATTAATGGGGGGTGGGGGAATAAAAAAAAAAAAGAAATATTTATTACTTACCTACCATATGCCAACCACTGTGTGGGATTATAATGGCAAATAAGTCATGGTCCTTGTATTCAAGGAGTTCTGAAATCAAAGGAGAAGTCACATAGGGGAATACACACCCCTGGATGAAAAGTGCCATATGAGTACCAAGCAACACAGGGAAGGAAATGGTTAATTCCGTTGTGGGTTATTGTGACCACCTCACAGATGAAGTGACATTGAACCTGGGCCTTGAAGTAAGTTTCAGCCTAATTACTAAGGCCATTGCAGGCATGGAGAGCCACATGGGCAAAGCTGTGAACACACAGTCAGAGGTAGCTGGACTTGAAGAGTGGGGAGAAGGTGAAAATTTGAAGATGAGACTAGTATTGGGCCAGATTGAGAAGAATCTAGTACTGTCATAAGGAATCATTTTAGTTAAAATATTTATCTCGGCCAGGCGCAGTGGCTTACGCCTGTAATCCTAGCACTCTGGGAGGCCGAGGCGAGAGGATCGTTTGAGCTCAGGAGTTCGAGACCAGCCTGAGCAAGAGCAAGACCCCATCTCTAATAAAAGTAGAAAGAAAATTAGCTGGACAACTAAAAAATATATAGAAAAAATTAGCTTGGCATGGTGGCACATGCCTGTAGTCCCAGCTACTCGTGAGGCTGAGGGAGTAGGATCGCTTGAGCGCAGGAGGTTGAGGTTGCTGTGAGCTAGGTTGATGCCACGGCACTCTAGCCCAGGCAACAGAGTGAGACTCTGTCTATAAAATAAAATAAATAAAATAAAATAATAAAATAAAATAAATTTGTCTCCCCCAGGATTCATCGGGATGTGACTCTCAGGTGACTATTCAGCCAATGAACGGACATTCAGTGATCAGGAAAAACAGGCTTGTTATGTTAGATATTGATAGATAACAGGTAAGAAGTTCTACTTACAAGCATGTTTTACTTTGTCTTTTTAAAAATATCTTAGAATTCATATAAATCACCCATTTTTATTTATGCAGGTCATAAAAGTATTTTTAAAACTTGAATATGCTTCAGATCTATCACAGGAATAGATTTGATTTGACAAAATAGATTTGTCAAATAGATAAAGGACAAATATTTTCATTTTATAGAAACAATTTATACCTCAAAATTATATTTATTATTGTGTTAATAGCTATATGTTACTCTCAAGACTTTTCTCATTGGGTTTGTTAAGCATATGAGGAAACAAGATTAATTGTGTTTACAATAACATATGAATAAATAAAATATGTTAATGTTTTATGGATAACTATTAAACTCTGATTAAAAGGTATATGTTGAGCTATCTATAAGAAGTTAAAAGGAGGCCGGGCGCGGTGGCTCACGCCTGTAATCCTAGCACTCTGGGAGGCCGAGGCGGGTGGATCGCTCGAGGTCAGGAGTTCGAGACCAGCCTGAGCAAGAGTGAGACCCCGTCTCTACTAAAAATAGAAAGAAATTATATGGACAACTAAAATATATATATACAAAAAATTAGCCGGGCATGGTGGCGCATGCCTGTAGTCCCAGCTACTCAGGAGGCTGAGGCAGGAGGATCGCTTGAGCCCAGGAGTTTGAGGTTGCTGTGAGCTAGGCTGAAGCCACGGCACTCACTCTAGCCCGGGCAACAGAGTGAGACTCTATCTCAAAAAATAAAAAAATAAAAAAAAATAAAAAAAAAAAAAGAAGTTAAAAGGACTAGATTGTGATTGTGGTATGGGGAAGGTATGTGTGTGTATGTATGTAAGAAAGGAAGGAAGTGGAACAGAGATATGTTGAGAAAAGAGGCTGGGGAAATAAAGTTTCTGGAACATTATTTTGTGAAAACAAATGCCAATTAAAAAGCTAAAAGGAAGAAACTTACTAAGAGGGAAGATTTCATGAAATATAAATGAAGACAAGAAAGGAAATTTTAGCAGTTTAAGATAATATAAGTAAATATACATGAAGAATGCATAACAGTGTGCGTATATAGTACATGCAGTATACTAAATATGCATTGCTGAATGTGTATTGTACCACGCAATAAATATTTATTAAGCACTTGCTGTGGGCCAGGCACACATATGGTTATTTCTTCCTTTCTTGGGATTTGTACTGTATCTCTATGCATTTGACAGAAGAAAAGCTGTAGAATTTTCTATAATGATTTTTTATTTTATTTATTTATTTTTTTAGAGACAGGGTTTCACTCTGTTGTGCAGGCTGGAATGCAGTTGGCAATCACAGCTCACTGCAACCTAGAACTCCTGTATTCAAATTCTTTTCCTACCTCAGCCTTCTGAGTAGCTAGGACTACAGGCACACAGCACCACACTGGCTAATTTTTTTAATTTTTTTGTAGAGATAAGGTCCCGGACTCCTGGCCTCAAGTGATCTTCCTGCCTCAGCCTCCCAAAACGCTGGGATTATAGGCATGAGCCACCACGCCCAGCCTCTACAATGATTTGAACTTTCTTCCACTGTATAATAATTGCATGGGGTATATTTTTAAATATATCAAATCAGAGCTAAGGTGTAAATATGGGTGAGATCTTTTAAGTGGGTAATTTAGTTTGTTTACATTCAAGGTTATTATTGATAGGTAAAGAACTATTCCTGTCATTTTGTTAATTGTTTTCTGGTTGTTTTATATATCCTTCGTTCCTTTCATTCTCTCTTATTATCACTGTGGTTTGGTTGTTCTCTGTAGCGGTAACATTTAAGTCCTTTCTCTTTCTCATTTGTATCTGCTCTACCAGTGAATTTTATACTTTTGTGTGTTTTCATGATGGTAGATATCATCCTTTTCACTTCCAGGTATAGGATTCCCTTAAGCAGGAAACAAATTTTGTGGACTAATAGTTAACGAGACTCAAAGCTTGGCAGAAGCCATGTGATCACCTGTGATCTGTGTGACATGAGACTATGACCTCCTGGGTTTACCTGTGTATCAGCAACACATGTCTACTGAGATCCTTTCCAGAGAAGTTCTAAAGGACCATCACATTATCCCTTCACATGTGTGGTGTCTTTCCACTGCATACAAAAAGACAGCTAGAAAACTCACTGGAAAAGAGACAGAAACAGAGCAGAATGGGGTTGGGGTTGAGGAAGGCATAGTCTTTAAGCTCTGACTCATGTTTCTATCAAGCCACTTTTTAGTCTGAGTTTTTAGCTCTATCAACACACCAGGGGGCACTGGGGACAGCCACTTGGACTCCTGGAAACTGGGCTGAGGGTGTGGTTGCTGTGGAAGTTGTTCTCAGAGTGTGACTGGATGGGGCTCAGTCTCAGCTGTGCTTGTGGTGACAAGGAGAGTGCCATAGCCCCCACCACCTACTTCCCACCCCTGACTGCTTCCTACTCACTGAGCATGCTAACAAGAGATCCCACGTTAAGGCCTCCTGGTGGAGGTGAAGGAGATGGGACGGGCCACAGGAGGAGAGGGTGAGGACGGAGTGAGGAGAGTTTGCATTGATCTTGTCCAGGGGTGGGGAACCTTTTCATGTTGGAAGGCTGCATTAATTTCGCTGTAATCAATAAGACTGCATTCAAGAAACTTCAATTAGATATACTTAAAAATGTACATTATTTCATAAAAATTGAACTACTAACTACTATATAGTTAATAATTTCAAAAAATGAAAACTATTTCTTAATTTTAAAGTTAACTAACCTTTTAATGACTTTATTGTGTCTGCTTTTTGTTGGAAAGCTTTTGAATATTTGGTTGGAGCATGGAGGTCTGCAGTTTCAGCTGATCCTCTGGATGGGTACCAATCATTTGTGACCTTAAGGGCATTTTGATTTGAGTTAGGTAGGACAATGTAGATTCACAGCAGTAAGTGGTTGAAAAGCAAGAAAGCATTTTTGGGCATGTTGGGGAAGGCATGGGTATTCTACTGCATTTTTCCATATTTGAATTGGATCTTTCTTAGCATCATACGATGACTTCAAAATGTCATCTACTAAGACCTCAGTCAATTCCATCTGTACTTATTTAGGTGCCTTAGGGATATTAACTAGGTGAAGCTGAAATGCTAATTTGAGTGTGATGCCATGATTCTCAAAGTCAGTGAACCTTTCATTGCATCCTCCAATTAATATGTTTATTACAGCTGTGTAGTCTTCAAATTATTTGCATATATTAAATATCATCCTGCTCATCAATGACTTTTGCTGCCTGGGGAAAATGTTCATCTGAAATTTTCTGTTAAAGAAGTGTTTTGAAAAACGATAGCTTTTTTCTAAATGCTTGGATTTTTTGCCACATATCATATATAGACTTAATTTTACCTCGCAAAGAAATATTCCAGTTGTTTTGATTTGACATGATATCACACAGAAATGCTGTATTCCTATAGAAACCTTCTTTTGATAATTCACATTGCTGATTCTGTTCTCCATACAATTTAACTATCTGTCTTACAGAGATAAAATTTTGGCTAACACCTATTCCTGCAATAGCCAATTCACTTTAGAATGATATGGCAAATCCACACCAAATACCTCATCGTTCAACTTTAGCATGTTATGAAACTGAAGATGCCATGTTGCATTTGCAGGGATATAGTTAGCAATACTTACAACTTGTTGCAAAGTGTCACTTAAAATAGTAGCTTTAGCACAGAGATTTTGCTGATACAATATACAATGAAATGAGAGCATCTGGATCTGTTAATACTTTTTTCATCTGTGCAATAAACGCTTCCTGTTTTCCTGTCATGGAAGGTACACTGTCTGTACATACACTCACTAAATTTACCAAATTCAGTCTAACTTCACGACATCTATCTTGAAAGTTGTTGAAGATATCTATACCTCATGTTCTGTTTGCAAGAGTGCCCAAAGTGAGTAACTCTTCACAGTAAAGAAAATTTTCTGCTATGACCCAAATGAAGTATACAGCCTGCACCGAGTCAGTAGTATCAGTTGATTCAACTGAAGTGATTGAATAATTTATATTTTCTTTTTGAAGCATTGCATGAAGTTGTTCTATTAAGCTGAAGGCTAATTCATGCTGCCAGTCAGTTATGGTTCTCCTTAAAAGAGGCGGTTGTTTGTACTTTGAAACATTATCAGGGTCTAAGCATCCAACTTTGACAATACATTCTTTCACAATTTCCACATCGCTGAATGGCTTCCCTTTTTTCCCCCGAGAGCATATAAGCTATTTTATAAGTTGCTTCAGTGGCATTATTTCCAGGTCTTATTGCTGCTTGAAAGACATGTCTTTGCTTTTGCCTTTCATCTTTTAATTTCTACAATACAACCTTTCATGCCCCTATCTCTAAATTAAAATATTTGTGGTCCTTATGAGTGTTATAATGCTGATGAGCATTGAATTTCTTTAATTTGATATTGCAGTATCACAAAGCAAGCAAATCATCTTATTTTTAGCAGAAACAAGATAATATTGCAATTCTCAATCATCATTAAAAAATCTGTTTTCTTCCTTTGGCGTTCTCATGGTCTTCTTTGACATGTCTGTTAAGCAGACAGCATTAAAAAATACTGTCGAGCTGTGCAACTGTTCACAAATCCCACTTCAAACAGAAACACAGTGCACCATTGTCAGAAGCTGGCAACAGACTGGCACACTTGACCCCCATAAACTCTCGCCAACCAGCCTCATGCAGTAGTGGTGCCAGTCAGGTGGGGGAAATTAGAACTAAATCATGAGCTTAGCAGCCGTCAATTTAGTCATTATGGCTTACTAATGTTCTAATTGTGCTGGTCAATCTGGGGGGATTATTTCATTGAAACTTTTTTATTTTTTGGCATTTTAAATGCATTCACTTAAAAAATAAAATAAAAATATGAAAGATGAACAAAAGTGTATTAATAAAAATAAAAGGATTTGTTCTGTAAAATTTGGATTCAGTCAAAAGGCTGGACTCAAGGACCTAGAAGGCCACAGGTGGCCTTAAGGCAGCAGGTTCCACACCCCTGGTCTTGTCCCATGTGCAGCAACGTCCAGTGCTGGCTCAGGCACTGTACCCATAAGTAGCATAAGCAGCCCATGCCTAGAGAGTGGATAGGCATCTGTGAGGGTAAACACAGGGGCGACTTGGGCAGGACGGTGCTCCTTGGAACCTTCCCATAAGTTCTTGTTGTTTTTCAGAGTAATATGACCCTGGGTAGGGGTCCAGCTATACCCTCTGGAGGTACCTCAGATTGGCCTGCAGAGGTGACTCTACAATCATCAGAATTTGGTGACTATCTATGGCCTACGATGCAAGGTCCTCTTTGGACCACAGGACTCATGTTAGATCACAGTAAACTCCCTCCTGGCCTAACAAGAGCTCAGAACATTTTTCTATTTCATTCACTGAGGAGCACTTTTCATAAACTATGCAATTAAGTTTATCTTTATTTTAAAATTATTTTTGGAAATTTCACATACCAAATCCATAGTCCTAGATGAACATTAACAGATCTGACCTTCTCTACTCACTAGCTATGGGACCTTGGGCAAGTCAGTTTCCTCATTTGTAAAATGAAAGTAATAATAGTCAACCCACCTCAGAGGGTTGTTGTGAGGATTAAATGAGATTATTCAAATGACATGCTCGGCACTGGGCCCGACACATTTATTGCTTAATAAATGTTGGCTCCCATCACGATCTTCACTTACAGCTGTTTGATGCTTTATAACAGATAACACGCTCATCACACAGCTTTACTGTCAGAGAGGTGGCCATCACCTACCATGTTGTGAATATGCTGCACAGAAAGATGTTGTAATCAACTGGCACACAAGGAAAATCAACCAATCAGAACTCAGTAATGCCTTCCTTAGAAGCCATTTGCACCCAGATGTGTGGGCTCACACCAGCTAGCATAACGCCATAACTGAATAGTGGTGGTTGATAGGACACTTCTAAAAATGGCATCGAATAATTAAAAAACAAATGACCTATCAGTGACAAGCAATTATAAAATATTATTTAACTTACTGCAAAAATATCTGCAAGTGGGAGAGGATGGAACATGTGCAGGCAACCTAAACCAGTGTACTCAAAAGGACAGAGGAGGCACCTGGAGGAAAGCAGCTTGTTTCATGAGGGGCTTCTGCTGAGAATGCCTTGTTCTCTACAGCCCCCCTACTGGGAGAGACCAAAGGGCTTCCAGCACCACTCTGACAGGAACCTGGAGATGTTTCTGAAGCTGTCCCATGCAAGCATATTTCTTCTTTGAAGCTTAGAAATTCTCTTCAGGAGATTGGGCCCGTCTTGCTTGGGTGAGAAGACTCAATATGCTTTCTGCTGCCTGTCCAAAGAGAAATGCCAGCTTCAGGTGTAAAAGGAAGGAAAAATAAGGGTCAAGTGTTAGCAGGACTCAGTGCTGGTTGGCCAACAGGATTTGGGGCTATCTCTAGGATATCCTGCCACCACATATCTTGGCCTATTGTGGCACTAAGTTTGAAGAGGGGAGTAAGAGGCAGTTGGGAGTAAAGGAAAGAAAAAGTAGCTTTGATTTGCATGGCATTTTGCAGTTTATAAAGATTTCATAAGCATGTTCTTATTTGAACCTCCCAACAACCCTGGAAGTGGGGGAGGCATGGTCATTCTCACTTAACAGATGAAAAAACTGAACTCAGATGAAGTGACCTGCTCCATGGGAGATCTGGGTTCACAGCCTGGTTGTGCCATGAACTTGATGTAACCAGAGGCAAGTTGTTTAACTTCTTTAGTTTCAGTCTCCCCCTCTATAAAGTGTGCAGGTTGGATTTGCTGATGTTAAATAAGCTAATATTTCAGCTCTAATATTCTCCAACTTAACTAATTAAGTACATAGACCCTCCTGGCTTACTAATCATGCTCAGTGAATGTCCACTCAGCCAAGAACTCACATCTCTGAAGGAAACATTCGAACTCCCCTCTCCTCCTTGTTGCTGGGGACACTTAGGCACCCACTTCAAACACTAGAAACTTCAGGGACTCTCCCTCCCTGCCATGTATACTGGCTGCCTCTATAGGGGCCCAGTGCAGGTGAGAGGACCTTCAAGCTTGTGGCTGGGGTGTACTTGGAGGAGATGGCATTCCATATTGGAATGCAGAATGACTTTTTCTGTAGGAATCAGATTTTAAGGCCGCTTGAGTTCTGTAGTGTTAAGGTACTATAGTTAGTTATGTTGTGAGTTAACATCTGCTCCTTTGGGATAGGCTGGAAGCTTCACTCTCCTGTTCATAAGTTTCTCTGAAGCAAACATTTTAAGTTTCAACAAACATGTTTCAGCAACACAACCTGTCTGTCAGCTGTATGCTGTCCTGACTTGTACTTAACCATCCTTCTTAACCTTTCAAGGTTGTGCCACCCATAATCTCTGGTCCAGAGCCCGACATATAAGCATTCTCAATAAATGATCTCAAATGGCTGCTTTTTCTCTTAAGTAACCATTTGCTTCCATTGCTAAGTGCCTGTGTTCCTCCAAAGTCTTCACAGACTAAGCAGTTTGTCAGCCTCAGATGACAGATTTGGAGTAGAAGTAAAGGGACTAAGGCGGTATGGTGGATGACGTCCTTTTGTTTTGATATTGACACCATGCCTTTCCCCAAATCGCCAGCCTGGCTCCACTGTGAGACACAACACTGGGCTGGGAGGGGTGTGGAAGATTCTTGGCTTGCTCGGGGTGGCATTTCTTATCTAGTGCTGACCTCACCTACCATAGAACAAGGAGCAGGAGTTGTGTGAGTCTTGAAAGATCAGCATGTCCTGGGCTCAAGAAGGCTGCTCTGAGTTTTTGGACATCTATAGAACCAGTCCAAAAAAGTTTTATAAACTCTGCTAGCCAGTACAAGAAATTCATCAAGCAATCCTTTTATTAATTCTGTTTTTGCTTTCTAAAAGCACACAACATAATAGGAGGAACAGACATTTATAAATAACTCTGATACTAGGCAGACAGATAAGTGCTAGAATAGATACACGATATACAAACATAGTGGTTCGAGAGACTATTTCAAACTAGAGGATCTTAAAAGGGGTTTCTAAGGACATGAGATTAGAACTGGGCCTTAAAGAATAAAAGATCTTCAACAGAAGGCTCTGGGAGGAGGTAAGGGAGGCTGCAGAGGGTGGGGGGCCCAGCATGAGTCAGCCAGAGAGGTGGGGCATGGGGAAGGGCTGAGCTGGAAAGGGAGGCTGTGGTGTAGTTGTGAAGGACTTGGAAAGGCAGGCTTAGGAGTTTGGACCTCACTCCACGGATCCACTGAAGGAGCTGAAGGAGGGAGTGCCATAATAGGCCAGGTTGTGTTTCAGGAAGATCACTACAGCATCGGTGTGGAGGATGGACTCGTCTTGGGTAATGGAAGGTGGACGACAGACAGGAAGAAGGCTGAGCAAAAGCCTAGGTGGAATGTTTGGGGCATCGAAACTTAGGGCAGTGACAACGGCAGGGAAGGGAAGGATTCAAGGGACACCATGAAGTACTCATTAAAGGTTTTTATATTCCACACATGTGCCTCTGTAGAGCTGATCATATGTGAGCCAGACTTTATTCTTTTGGAGGTCCTTTCGGGAGATATTCTCCTGCTCAGAGAGTTACAAAGGTTCCCTATTGCCCATTGGATCAAGTCCAGGCCTCCCATACTGACCTTCAAGGATCCATTAACTGGATCCTTCATGGCTTCCTCTCCATTTAGTTCTGTTTTGGCCACACTAAACTGCTCATGGTCTCTGGCCCTACCTGGGTTCCTGGCCCTGAAGCCCTCTCTCCTCTCAGCTGAAGCCATCTGACACCCCTACACACACCAAGACACACGCTCACAGGCTTCAGTGCTCAGGTTGGCCTGGCTCCCTTGGTGCAGTGCTGCATGCAGTAGAAAGACCTGCCCATATGTAGTTTATTCTCAGGTCCTGGCTCTGTTCAGCATGTCCCATTCTGCTGGGGCTTTCTGAGCCTCACGCTGCTCTGCTTAAGCTATGACAGAAGGAATTCTTGTAGCTCATCCAGGCCCACGGGAGGGAGAGACAGAGATGGGAGAGAGAGAGTGAGGCCCAGCCACACACCTCTCCCTGCTTCACAATTCAATCAAGGCTACTGAGTTTGGCCAGTTATTTTCATGTATTTGCAGAGTTTCACTACTATAAAAGGGCTTAAATGTATTGACCTAGACCAACTTCTCTTTGATGCAAAAAATGGAGACCAGGGTTGGAAAAACTTGTTCTTTCTATTTGCTTCCTGGTGAGGCCCCTATGGGGGCACAGGGGCAGGAGCTTAAGCATAAGAGAATAGGAACCTTGTCCCAGGGCCTTGGAATTTCCACTCAGTCTGTTTCTGGGTACAGCAGTTGTTCAGTGCAACTTATTTTGAGAAACTCTATAATCCTTGAGTCAGAAGGTGGTGGCTTTGTGAATCTATATTGGGCAGGAGGTGGTGAAGCAAGCTGGTAAAGCCAGGATGGGGGTGTCAGGGTTGGGGGGTGGGATTGAGGGCTTGTTCAGCCTCCCTTCTGGGGACCTGGGATAGGAAAGTAGCCTTGATGGCTGCCACCACATGTCCAGCCTCCTTTTGCAAAGATCCTATGAGGTACTCTTTGTTTTCAGAAGTCAAACTCTACTTCCCTTAAACATCTGCTCCTGGCAAACAGTGTCTGTTTCAGGATTTATTTTTAGCCAATTTTAGCTGCCACCTGACCCTGCTCCACCCTCGGCAAAGGTCTAAAGAAGCTCTGGATTAAAATGGGAGCAGGCATCAGACCCCAGGGTTTACCTTATCAGAGATTCTCTCCCACATTTCTACAGGGATAGTCTGCCTTTCCCTTGCTTGGCCAAAAGTAAGTGTGGCTAGTTATATAGAAAGGTAGTAGCTGCCTACAGAGTTCCCTCTCCCTACTGCCTGCCGGTGGTGGAGCTGCCCCAATCTGATTGCACCTCATAGGCAAGCTCTCCTTTACCTCATTTCCTCCCCATTGTGTGTCCTCTGTTCCTCCTAGTCCTAGGCACACACCATGTTCATTCATTCAGTGAGAGCTGGTCATGGGCCAGCTAGGCAGTTTTCCAGTGTGCCAACCTATTACAGTTGCTAAAACATTACTGGAATTACTGGACTCTAAAACACCACTGGATATAATGAAATGAATGAGAATATCTTTACCGGAACATCTGTCAAGGAGAACACTAAATTTGTTTCATCCATTCACTAAGTAAATGTGTATTTGTGCCTATTTCATTCATTAATTCAATAGATACATATTTAGCACCTTAAATATTATGTACTAGGCACTGTTCTAGGAACTAGAATATAGTAATAAGCAAGACAGACAAAGTCTTTGGCATGGTGGAATTTATATCCTAATAGGGAGACAGGCAATATACAAGGATCTTGGGTCAAGTTCCTCGAAAGTAGACACTGAAATTATTTGGGTTTAATAATCTGTTAATGAAATGAAAATTAAAGGTGATAGTGGCAGTAAAGACACATGGGACCTTGTGAAATTAAAAAAGTCAAAAAATCTTCTGGGCCTCAAATAATGGGAATTAAGATGGAAAATATATTTGTGCAACAAAAGTCCGTTAAGATTTCACAGTAATATAGGAGGACTCAGTTTATGAAAAAGATCAACTTCAAGTTATTATGTCCACACTCAAGCCTGTGGCTTCAGATAGCCTCAGGTAGCCTTGTGAGCTGAGAGAGGCATGAGGATAAGCAAGCAAAGAAATAATATAGTGTTGAGACTATGTCTAGGGAAGACTTTTGGGCTATTGGCACATGGAATTGGCTGGAATCAAATAGGTTGGAAGCCTATTGTTTTTGACAGAATTGTGTTGGCAGAGAAATCATGATTCTGGCCTAAAACAAACACATAAACAAAAAACACTATTACATAAAAAAGGTCTCAAGCCCCAAATTTTCACTAGTTGGAAGCAGGCTGTGAATACTGTAGAGTTCCAAGGATGGCTCAACAATGCTCACTTCAGTTGAGGCCATGGAGGGAAATGGGCATGGAAGCACCTTACCAGGGAGAGCAATGGACAAGGAACTTCCTCCAGAGATCAGAATTAAGGTCCAATCAAGAAACTTCCCCTCACACTGGAGCAGGCGGTCTTCACTGTGTCTATCCAGCAAGACTTCATCACTGCTATGGACAAGTGACTGCTCTGTAGCTCCCATCCTTCCCGTTCTGAAAGGGAATTTTATTGTAGCTGTCTTGTTCCCGTGTTCCTGCCTTCACATTGTATTTGGAATGGTGATTAGTGGAGAGTAAGTCTCTGGACCACAAGGAGATACATCCAAGCTTTCTGGAGAGAGCTGCACATCTCCCAGAGAGCCTGGATGTTGAACTAGATATGGTGACTGGGTGGAATTTTTTATTACTTTGTGTTTGTTTATATTTTAATTGCGTAAGCATGGGAAGAAAGGTGTGCACTGATATTCGGTGACCAGTCTATCTGCCTGGCACACTGATAATTTAGACCTAGGTGGCTAGCTGTCCACCAAATATTCATCTATTATGGAATTGATGTTGGAATAGACTACATTTCCCAGCATCCCTTGTATCTCATCTATGTAACTAGCTATCACTTACGGAATATGAATAGAAGTGATGTGTGTCACTTCCAGGCAGGGGACTTTGAAGAAGCTAGTGGGGATTATCCACATTCTCTTCTCATGTCTGCCATCTGAATGTTGGGAACTCTGAGTTTCTAGAGGATAATGAAGCCACAAGATGGCCTCTAAACACTACATGAAGGAATGCTGCAAATCAGAAACATGTACATTGGACAATTACATGAACAAGAAATAAATTTCCATTTGGTTAAACCACTGTTTTTGTTTGTTTGTTTGTGTGTTTTTGGTTACAGCATTATAGTAATTATGCATTTGGTTTTGCATTATGGAAATGCTAGAAACAATTACATGTAGGAAAGACTCCATGACAGTGAGTCAGGCATTTGTTAAGCCCATAAGTGATGTTCCCAACAGAAGTGTGGTGGCAGAGAAGGGAAATCCAATAAATATCTACTCCAATGAGAACCAAATTATTGTCCCATCAATGATGCAGAATCTAATGTAATCAGCCTTCCAGGCAAGTGCTAGACTGGTGCCTCTAAGCCATGGCACCAAATTGAAGGTTCAAGGCTAGTTTCTGCTTCTAAGAAAATGGATATTCAGCAGTGGTTTGGCCAGGTCAGCCTCAATAAAGGAAAGTGTGCATTGTTGAGCCTATCTATAATCTTAATCCTGCCACCATAGTGATGGTCATAATCTCATTGAGGAAATACTGCGTGAGTGGGAAAGAGGCTGACTGACATTCATAGGGCTAGATATTAATATCTTTTACACTGTTTGTGAGCCTCCCACACTGTGGACATCTTTGGGAGAACATTATCATTGGAACAAATATATTTTCACATCCTGGATGCATTATGATTAGTCCATTAATACATCTTTTTCCCAAAACTCTTCGTCATAAATCCATCAATCTTATTCCTTCTAAGTCCTTGACTATTTGTCTAAACCATTAGCCATTGTCCATGAATTGGCTTAGATCCAGATCTCAGGTCATTTCTCTTTCCAGACAAAGTGCACCATGACAAGTACCACTCGAACCTCTGCACAATGGAAGGATTTCCCTTCTCTACAATCCTTCATGACCAGTCCTTAACAGCAGTCCACTTACTACTGGTGCCAGCATATTGCACAGATCCATCAGTAAACCAGGTTCTTTTAGGCTGAGACTGAAGGTAGGAGATGCTGCAATTGAAATGAGCTCCCTGATTTAATAGGAGATGATTGGATCCTGGAGTGGAAGAGGCAAAGTGGCAACACTTAGCCACCAGAGGCAGGGTGGGCATGGTTACCCCATAGGGCATCAAGGACAAAGTGATAATCAGTAGGTCTGACCTACAGGAATCACTGGAAGTATTAAGCTGATTATGGGTCCCTAGAAGCAACAGAGAAGGGTAACTCAATAAATTCCTTCTTGACCTGGATAACCAAAGAAACTCTAGGTCTGGCAAATACAAGCCTGACTCAAATCACCATAGCAGAGTATCCAAACCAGAACCAATTCAATGACCCAGAGCTCCTTGAGTGAAAGAAAGGTTGAAAACCCTGGAGAAAGAATTCTGAGATATTGCCACAAGCACACACTGTAAATCCTCTTTCTATCCTTCCCTGTGGGGGCCTTCCTGTAGCCATTTCCCAGCACTGGGGAGGGGAAATACACAGACATTTTCAGAGACTACTGAACACTGGCTCCAAGGACCTAAGGACCCAGAACACTATTCTAACACATTAATTAGGGTGGGGCTGTGGGGGAGCAGTGTCATGTCATAGAGACTTTTTTTCCCCCTCTCTCAGCTATATCAGAGTAGGTGGCTTTAGCTCAGGCTTCCTGCCTAACCAAGATAGTAAGGAGGAAATACATGGAATTTTGGGTTAAGTCCATATCACAGTAATCTTGGTAGGTTCACAAACACCTCCTGTGGTATTTTCTCCCAAGTTCCTGAGTATACACCAGTAATAAAGATAACCCCAAACTAACAGAATCTTCATGTTTCTCCCTGATCTGTAGAGTGAGGGTGGCTATCATGGTAGGAAGAAAATAGAATCCTTGGAGCTACCCTGCCAAAACAGTGGACGAAACCAAAGCCCCATTCACAGTGGAATCACAGAGATTAGAACCACCATTAAAGCCTTGAAAGAGACAAGGAAGGTGATCCCCACTATGTCCCCATTTACTTTATATAGAAGACAGACAGGTCTTAGAGCACAGTAGTAGATTAGATCATCAACCAAATTAGATGGAGGCTACATTTGAAGCTTCTGCTCTAAACATGGTCTTTTTAACAGAGTAAACCACTACATACACTGGCATATACTATGCCACTGTTCATCTAAAAAATGATTTTATTTCTATAACAATAAAGAAAGAACACCATAATCAAGTAGTTTTCACCTAGAAAAAGCAGCTCTCTCCATCTTGCTGCAGAATTACGGTTCTCTAGAGCTATGCATATTTTAGCCTTAGTCCAAAAGGCATGCATTTCTCAATATTGTGGTACATAGGGTATCTTTGGGCCCTCTTGTAGGACAAAGTTAAGGGTTGAATAAGTAGGGTTCCATGTGATCAAAACTTTCCAACATTTCTCTATCTCCCTAAATCTTTGGATTTCTCCTTTATGTGATACCCAAGAACTTCTGTTGTTGCTGAGAAATCTACTGTAGCTCTTTTGTGGTTAATCTGTCTCTTCCATAAATTTAGGATTTTTTATTTATTTTTTCTATTTTACACTTTATCTATAATGTGGAGTTTGCAAATTTGTCCTATTTAACACTTGATGAGCTTTATGAAGTTTGATCTCATTTCTTTCCTCAGTTTTGGAAATATTTCCACCATTCTATCTTAAATTATTGTGTATTTCTCATCCCTTTATTCTCTTCTGAAACTCTTATTAGGGTAATATATATTAGAGTGTCTCCCTATCTTTTAATTTCTCTTTCAGATTTTCTATCTTTTAATTTGTTGTGCTAAAATTCTAAGAAATTTAATCAGACCTATTCACCAATTCTCTCTTCAGCTCTATCCAATCTATAATTTTGACTATTTTAAAATTTTAATGCTATATTTTTTATTTTTAAGAGATACTTGGTTTTTTAAATATCTATATGTTCTTGCTTCATAAATATTGCTTTTCCTTTGGGGATGCTATGTCATCCTTTATTCCTTTAAGGATTTTCAGTATTATTACTCATTAATTCTGTTTTCTGAGGTGTGATTCTTCTGGTTTGTTGGATGTGGTGATTCATGGAACTGGCTTTCCTCAAATGCTTTATTAGGAATTATGAGCTTGTCTTCCATGACACTCTTTAACAGCTTGATTAAAATTCATATACCAGACAATTTACCCATTTAAAATGTATAATTCAATGGCTTTTAGAATATTTACATACTTGTGAATCTATCACCACAATCAATTATTCCTGACCCCTCCCTGACATTTTATGGCATATGCAGCCCTGCACTGTGATGACCTCCCTGTGCAGCAGCTTTGCAGTTTCAATGCAAGCACCAAAGTAGGTCTTTTGTTTGAGGCTTGGCTCAAGACTCAGGCTCTGAAAAAATAGAATAATACTGAATTCTGAACTCATAACAAAGGTTTATGCCTGAGTATTATGCAGGTGACTTTTCTTCCTTAGCCACTGGTAGGTACCTTGTTTTTACATACAATTACAGGAGTGAGGACAGAGCTATTCCAACTTCCTCTTTAGATATCAGCTTACTAAGGGATTCCAGGTCAGGCCCTTTGCCAACAATGGGACTCCCAACTAGAATGCTGGCCTCTATCCTTGCTTGGGCATTAAAATTATGACCTTTTTAATGTTTATGCATTTCCTCCTCCCATGGGTCATGAGGCTCCAGTCCTTGCCTGTGACTTTGAGTTCCCTCCTATATTTTTTTCTCCCTTTTTTTAGGGTAACAACTGTATCTTTGGTCCATGAAGATGTCTCTTTCAATTGTTTTGTATATGGTTGGGTTTTTAAGTGCTCTATTTATCATATCTGATGTGAAATGGAAGTGTGAGGTTCAGCCTGTGCTCAGTCTGCCCCTTGCCATAGAATTGGCAAATGCTCTTTCAAACCACTTCCAGCAGCTACGCCCTCAGGTGCTCAGGGTGCTCCTCTTGTCCTTGACTCCTCAGGATGCTCCCACTGGTTTACCCCATACTTTGGGCATCATTCCTACAGGACAAGCTCTCTGGAAGCAGAATGTGTTTGCAATTTTGATATAAGAACCTCGATAGAATTTAAGGACTAATGTTATCTTTCCAATGTACTTGCAAGTCAGAACTATTCCTGTCCTTTGACCCTGCTTCTGGAGTAGAGAAAATGTGTGCAGGATCTCAGAGAAGGCTGCTGTCTATCTTCGTCTACAAACACCTCTCTCATCTGGCCTGCTAAGGTAGAAGAGGCAGCAAGAATCTCATTAAAGCCACACCTGTAGTGGGACAGAGGACCAGACTAGGGAGGAGACATGGGTTGTAACTGATTCTATCATTAACTAGCTCTGAGGCCTTGGGAAAATAGCTTTGTTGTCTCAGCTTCTGAAATGGTAATAGTGATAATAGCAGTTTATTATGGCAAATTGCTGTCCTTTCCATTCATGCAGCAAGTATTTCAGAGAGAGCCTGGGCTGTGGAGCAATCTGTGATCTGGTCCCAGTTCTGCCACTAACTCACTGGGTGACTTTGGGAAACTCACACACGATGGAAACCCTGGCAGCAAAGATTTCAACTAGAAAAAAACTGAGAAATTTCTAACACAGCTATCTGAAGATAGGCTGGGTTATATTGGGAAATGGCATCAGATTAGCTAACATTTATTAAGTGATCATTTGATAATAAGATATTATGCTAAGTGTTTTACATACATTGCTTCATTTCATCTTCACAGCAATCCTGTGAGTTACATACTATTACACTATTTTACAGATGAGGAAACAAGAGTTCAAAAAGGTAATGTAAATAGCAAGGCTGGGATCTGATCCCAGATCTGTGGAAGCAGGCTAAATAAATCTTTACTCTGTTGCTTTGCAATGGAAGTGCTCAGAAGTGGAGAGACATCATGACAGCAGTTGGAAGGTTTGGCTGAATGACTGCTCAGCCCTGAGGTCCTAGGATTCTTGCTTTTCCAGGGCTCAGTTTCTTGGGAAATTTATAATAAGAGTTACGATTGCTAATGACCCCTCCCAGTTCTAAAATCCTATGACTCATGTGCTAGGGATGAAGGATGACAGAAAGAAATGTTAGGTGTCCTCTCTAACATCAGGGTTTAGCGGGGAAGACAAGGAGTATGCTCGTAACCCAGCTGCCTGTGACCCAGTGCTCTGTTGTGTGGGAAGGGAGAGTCAGAGGGGTTGATGGAACATGTTGGAAGGAATGAGTACGGGGGCTTGGAATGGCAGGGTCTGAGTAGGTGCCAGGGAAAGGAAGCAGAAAGAGTACGTGCTTGAAAAGCCAGAGGTGTTTCCCTTTGAAAGCTTAGCTGCCACATGGAGCAGCTCTATCCATCCCTTGACAGCTCCCAGACCCACTGTCAGAGGGCACTGTTCCCTCCCTCTAACCAGCTGAAGTGCCCTGGCTGTCCTGAACTCAACAACTCCACACTCTCAGCCCTCCTGCCCGAGCCCAACGTGGGAGGCAGAGAGAAAGGCCACCATCACTTTGGCTGCCTCCCACCTCCAGAAAACCCTTTGGGTTAAGGGCTGCTATAAATGTTAAGATAGGGACCCCAACGTGTGTGTGTGTGTGTGTGTGTGTGTGTGTGTGTAGTAATTTTTTATTTTGCTAAAATCTTGACACTACTTTAAGGATGGAGAGGAAGAGAGATAAGTTAGTGACAGTGAAGTTTTTGATTAACCAGGAAGGAGAGAAAAATTTCTTTCCACGGTTTAATTTCCTTTCCCACTGAAAATTCAAATAAAACTGGGAGACATCATGATTTTGCAGGGAGGCAGATGTGAGAGCAAGACATTCTGGAAACGGAGACATAGGGGCATGACAGCAGCAAGAAGCTTGGAGATTTCCCAAGTGGGACCTCCAGATCCACTGTTTGGGGCAAGAGAGCTCTTTGGAAAAACCATTGTATAATCACACAGTATCCATAAGAGAGTTGTCACACTTTCCTGCTCAGTGGAAATTTCCACTGGTGCTCCTACATGCACAAGCAGTACAAGGAGAAGGAAATGCCCTCTTGAAAACTAGTTTTTAGATAAAGTGAGGCAGCACAAGATGATGTGGAATCCAAGGAAATAAGAGAGACCAACTTCAGTTCAACCTGACAGATGTTTTCCAGCATCTCCTGCCTGTCCAACATTGTCTTAAATGTTGTGAGGCACAGGGTCTTGGAGGTACAAACCATCTGGGTAGATAAGACTAACGCACAAGGAACTATGGGAATAAGTCCCTTTAAGTTCTTATAAGTGCTGGGAAAAATACTATGACATGTCAGAATTTTTTACCCACACACATATACTTGTTCTGGAACTGAAGCAGAGCTACTAACTTTGATTCTCCAGGCTTAGTCTGAATGCTATACTGTTGTAGAATGAGGAGAGCTAGATTTCAAACAGGAATCGTTGTCTCAGTCTGGATTCCCCAGGAAGCAGAGCCTGATGTTCTAACACATCATTAGGGTGGACAGTTCTAGGGGCAAGAGTGGGGAAGAAGGGGAGAGAGGCAGGGAAGGAGGCAGAGCCGATAGGAAGGTGTGTCACCAAGCTGGGCACCGCTAAGTGGGACTGGTTGCTCAGTCCAAAGGACTGCACCCTTGAGAAGCCCTACCAACCAGGTCTCAGAACCACCAGGAGTGGAAAAGGGCTTTTCTCCTGGTGATCATAAGTTTGCCTTATGCGCTTTGATTACCCCACACTTCTAGGTTGTTCACGTGTTGGCCCAAGTCCTGAGCAGGGTTCCACTGCTGTGTCAATAAGGAAACCCCCGGGGCAGGACAGATGCAGTCCAGCTGCACCTGTGTGAAATTGTTCCACACAATTTCCAGGCAGCAGGAGCAAGAGGTAGGCAAAGGTGAGAGATCTGAAGGAAGGCACAAAGGGTCTAATACGCCCATTGTGCCTCAACTGCATAGCAATCATTGTCTTACCGCAGCTTTTATCTCTGAATCCCCAGATCCTGGCTCTGCGCGAGCCATAGAGCAGGCCTGCATCTTATTTTTATTAAATAAATGAATGGAATAAATTTTGTTGGATAGATGAATAAACGGTTACAGAAACCTGCAACCTCTTAGTCACCCCTGACTTATGTCTACTACCATCCCCTCACCCAACACATATCCAGCCACCAAGCCTCACTGGCTGAGGCACTGCCTGTGTCCCTAGCTTGTGCCCACCATGCCCCCAGCATCCTGGGTCTTCCCTTGAAGCCCGTCTCACCTGCAGCTACCCTTAGTCACTCTGAAGTGTAGAGCTGATCATCCCATTCCCATATCCAAAGAAACTCAACAGCTCCTGCCCCATGCAGAGTGAGAGTCAGTTTCTGGAGTCCTCTGAAAGTGAGTCCCCTAGCTGCCCTCGGGCTCCTCCCAGCCCCTGGAATACACAATGAGGTTCTGTTGGTTCTGGTTCTGTTGCTGGTGTTAGCTAGTTTGCTTGTTCATTTGAATCTGTGCTATTTTCTCCCACTTGAAGGTCTTATCCTCCTGACAAAATAAAGTCTTACTCCTCTTTGAAAGCCAATTTCAAGTGCTGCCTACTCTGTGAAGCTCTTCCTGAGCTCTCCTCTCCCTCGGTTCTACCCTTACTCTGACAACCTGCAGTGCTGATTTTCTCTCTTACCACACTGAGCACTTCTCCCTTGTAGTAGGGCATCGTTCTCCTCCCCTGCAACGTCTGGAGAGGTTGAGGGCAGCTTCTCTCTTACTGATATCCTCCCAACAGTGCCTGCCCATGGCCTTGACCCAGTGTGCAGTGGGCACCCTGCACACTCACCACACTGAAGTGTGCAAGAGCTTGTTGGGTGGGGAACCTGCCTCCCACTCCCATTCCAGTGTTCAGCCAGCTCTAGAGGCCAAAGCTGGCAGACCATCCACTGTCACAGTTGGTAGCCTGGGCCCTGGGGTGGGTGCCTCCTGCTAACCTTATTCCACTTAACGGTGGCAGTCCGAGCCCAAACAAAGGAACATTTCCCCAGGCATGAGTACTGTGGAAATGGAGAGAGGCAGCTCCTGTCAGTCACCCCAGGGGAACACCAAATTTAGCCCAAAGCTTGAGTATAAATATATTTAAAATTTTTTAATTTCAAAAATGACATCATAACATTAAAATAGTTTATAAAATAAAGAGAATTAAAGCACCCACACAGATCCACCAAACAGGCACAACCACTTTCATTTTTGTTTGTTCATCTGGAGTCTTTGCTTTTATAAATATCTATTTGTACACATTGTAATCACAGTATGCACACAATTTTGTATCTTGACTTTTTACTTAAGAATATATGACATGCACTTAAGAAAAGCATAATGCACACAGAGAGACAAGAGTTTGAATCTCAATCTTACTACCTACTAGCTGTGCAAGTTACTGAATATTTCTAAGTCTCAGTTTCCTTATCTGTAAAGTGGGATCAAATGACCTTCTAGGATTATTGTAAGGATGAAAAGCTAATTCATAAAATCTCTTAGCACAATGTCCAGAAACCAGTAAGCATTTAACAGTTAAAAGTATGTTTCATTATTATCATGAAAATATGTGAGGTTTTTTTTAATTTCAGCATATTATGGGGGTATGAATGTTTAGGTTACATATATTGCTTTTGCCCTACCCAAGTCAAATAGTGATCTACAGATTCAATGCACTCCCTATTAAAATACCAACATCATTTTTTCACAGATCTAGAAAAAAATAATTCTATACTTTGTATGGAACCAGGGAAGACCCCATATAGCAAAAGCAATCTTAAGCAAAAACAAATGGGCAGCATCAATTTACCAGACCTCAAGCTATACTACAAGGCTATAGTAACTAAAACAGCATGGTACTGGCAAAAGAACAGAGACATAGACCAATGGAACAGAACCAAGAACCCAGATATGAAACCATCCTCATATAGCCATCTAATCTTTGACAAAGCAGACAAAAACCTATACTGGGGAAAAAAATATGTGAGGTTCTCAAAATTGACTTTCCCAAGCCAACAACATCCTACATAGGTTTTTACATTGGTTTCCAAATGTGCAATTTTACCTTAAATATTTGTAAGCTTAAACTCCCCCTGGTTATATTTTACTCCATTGAAAGAAAAGTCCCAGGAAGGCATAAAATAACTTTCCACCCTACCCTGAATCCTGCTGCTGGTTGAACAGCAGCTACTGCCTGAGAGGCTTTAGTCTTGGCCAGGCAGCTGAGCTCAGGGCAAGGAACACTCCCAAAAGGGTTCCTGTATGGTTCTCACTTTCTCTCTGAGGAATCCTTTGTTAGCAAGTGAATGTGCCCAGTCCCATAAGGGCCTTGAATCAGGGTAATGGAAAATTCAGCTAGGGTGAAGGGACTGAGGGGACCCTAGTCTTGTTTCCAAGCCATGACCTCCCCAGGGCTGTGCTGCCCTCACCTGTAGGTAAAGCAGGTAGGTGTCAACTTGGGGTGATTTCAGAGAAGCATTAGGTTTCATGCCAAAAATCATCTCCCCACCCACTATCATGGCTTGGTGAGTTGCTTGTAAGTCTTGCTACTGGTCATTACTTTGGCTTAAGGCTTTGAAGCTACTATATCTATAAACAGCACATACATTGCTGGCAATAGCGTCATCTGCCAGCTTATTCATCTTCACCTCACTGTAATTCTGATAATGGACTCCACCTTATGCTCTATCCAAGACTCTGCCTTCGTGCCCCACATAGAATCCAAGCCCTTAGGATAAAGCTCTGCTTTGCCCATGTCAGACTCCTTTCCTTGAATCTGGAGGTCTACCTCCAAATCCAGATCAGACATGTCAGCTACTATTGCCAGCTGAGACATGTCCCTGACACAGCCTGCCTGCCTGGGGTCTTGCATAACTGCTGGGGCTTGGCTTCCCTGCCAATGTGCTTCTCCACCTTCCCTACTCCCCGCCTTTCTGTGTACTTGATGTCTTGCTTTTTTGACTCCTCTGATGTCAAGGCTATCTGGACCATGCCCTGCTGGCTCTTTCCCAGCCCCTTTGGATATAGCCTCTGCCTGCTAGCCTGAACTCTCTTTGGGGCCTACAGCTAGCTCTGTCCCCAAGCACCCCTGCTACACCTCCCCATATCTACCCCAGGGAATAGGCCTAGTTTAAAAGGCCCCAAGTGTGTTATAAGAATTTATACTGGTGAAAATAGTATTAAGAGTTGCAACATCAAATAGGGCTTTTTAGAACTTAACGTATAATATTTACTTGTTTTAATTCAGATCTTTTATATATGTTCCTTCTGCTTCGTTTGAAAATATTTTTGTCCCTTGAGGTTTTTGCAGAAAGAGGTATGTGTGTTTTGCAACAGTTGGTGCCAAACAGTGTTGTTTTAGGTGCTATTGAATTCTGTGCCTTTCAAAACTGTTGGACTAACTGAGATAGGGAACAGCTTATTCTGGGGTTTCCTGGAAGGAGTTTGGATCCCTCTCTGTGACCTGAGTTCTTCCCCTACCCATTGGTGGCTGGCTTCTAAGCTGTGAGATCTCAGCTTCACTGTTACCTCCTGTCTTTGTCCATTTTTGTGTTGCTATAAAGGAATATTTGAGGCTGGGTAATTTAAAAAGAAAAGAGGTTTATTTGGCTGTCAAGAAGCATGCTTACAGAATCTGCTTCTGGTGAGGGTCTCAGGCCACTTCCACTCATGGCAGAAGGGGAAGGGGAGCTGGTGTGTGCAGAGATCACATAGTGAGAGGAGAAGTGAGAAGAAGCAAAAGCAAGAAAGATGGAGGTGCCAGGCTCTTTTCAACAGCCAGTTCTCATGGGAACTCAGAGGGAGAATAGCACTAAGCCATTCATGAGGGATCCTCCCCCATGACCCAAACACCTCCCACCAGGCCCTGCCTCCAACCCTGGAGATCAAATTTCAACATAAGATTTACAAACCATATCCAAACTGTAGCACCTACTCAGAAAGGACTTTCTACTTGCCCTACCTGAAAAAGGTCCCTCCCCCTACCCTTGTTAGTCCCCTATCTGTTTCCTTCATGGCACTTACAACAATTGGAAATTATTTTATTTGTGTGTTTATTTGTGTTAGAGTGCCTTCCCCACTAGAATGTAAGCGCCAAAAGGCAGGAACCATGTCTGGTTTATAAAATTGTATTCCTAAGTCTTAACATACACCTAGCTCAAATAGCTGTTCAATAATTATTTGTTGAATGAAAGTTTTTCATTTTTCCAGTAGAAATAATAATAAAAACTATAGACCCTACCCTTCTCTGATGACCCTCAGATGACAAAAGAGAGGAAAACCCCCTAATCCTATTCTATTTACATGTCTAGTATTTGAAAATTCTGTTTATTGTCAAGGGCCAATACATGAACTGCCTATAGGGGATTCCAGTATCTGCTGAGGACTGGGGAGTGGGCAGCTTATTTGTGGCAGCCCCCTCCAGCCTCACGGTTTTCCTCATTTCCACATCATGAAAGCAATCCTTCCAGATGCCTGCAAGGCACCTACTACCCTTATTCTTTTGTTTTTCTCTCTGCTATCAAAATTTGCTGTTAGGAAAAAAATATGAAACTCATTCATACTATGATTCTTCACAGGAGTATTATTAGCATTTAAGCACTTACACATTTTAGCCATTGGAACGAAAGAGGAGTGGTAGAAACTCTGGTCTTATCTGGCACTGGAGGAAGGAAACTAAGGAAAGGGACCTGCAACTTGGAGTGTATAAACTACATTATCAACTAGCTTATACTCTTCAGTGATACCTTTAGAGGGGAGGGAGAAGGAAGAGAAAATGAAAGTAGAGATACAGGAAATCTTTCTCACTGTAAGTCCCTTGGCTTTTGCAGTCTGGGCTTAATATAAACTGTTAAATGTTAATAGCTATGTTTATAAACTATGAGATGGACTGCTTTTTTTCTAGGAGAAAAAAATGGGTCCCAGATGCTTTCTCTATTTGAACTACTCAAATATCTCTGGGCCTTACCCTTGGACAGTTGCCACGTGAACTCCTTAGTCTCAACACCGGTGTCTTAAGATGTGTTCTATGATCTCTTTGCAAGACCTTTTTAAAAGAGCTTTTCTGCCCTGATAAACAAGACTTCTTGGTAGTTAAGATAACACTTCTGATTGTCTTTCCCAGCCTTTGTTTCTTTCTCTCAGAAATGGCACCCATTTGTGGGTGAAGGGCTGGGTGGTCCCTTGACACTTTGTTTGGAGCAAGAATTATTTCTCCTCTTCCAAAGAGATGAGATCACTATCACAGAAGCTGCCCCACTGTCAGGGAACCTTCCTGGACCACAGTTTCCATGTCTGTAAAATGGGGCTACTAAGACCTGTTTCACAGAGTCATCTTTGGGGTCTCCACTTCTCTAAAGCCTTCCCACTCTTTAAGGCCCAAGTCAAGTCTCCCCTCCTCTATGCAGTTTGTCGGTTTTTCCCCCATATGTATCACTTCCTAAAGACTTGTGGTTCTTAGAATAAATAATAAATGAATTCCTGTTTAATTCTGTTCTAATTACTATAGAATATAATTATGTGGGTTAATTTGATCACCTTAGGTAGATTGTGAATTCCATAGGGATAATCATCACTCCATGTCCCAGGTTTTCAAATACTATGTGTTCAAAATAATAAAGATAATAATAACAACAATTACCATTTCATGACTGACTGTTATGTCCCAAGTACTCTGTTGGGACATAACAACCCTCAATTAACAACCCTGTGAAGTAGATATCACTAGGCCCAATTTACAGATAAGGAAACCAAGGCTCACAGATTAATTAGCTTGCTGGAGTCCAGGTGTAAATCGGCAACCAGAATTTTAACACTTTTATGTCTGACTCCAAAGCTCCTTGCATTACTGACTTCCTGATGGGGGGTCCACATTCTCCACATGCCCCCCCAACCAAGTCTGCCATCCTTCTCTTGTAGTCACAGCATGAAAGGGACACAGAAGAGAGACAGATGTAGAGACAGACTTTATTAAGACAAATTACACATATTAGTTTCTTTTTCCTTCCTGAAAGCCTCACCATCAAGAATTTCTTTCATAGAATTTCTAATTCAAAAACACTCATCTCACAAACACATTTCAGAGATAGAATCTTAATGCCAGTGCCAACCAATAGATAAAAGTTATCTCCCCCAACCCCACCCAGGGACCTGAGATGACCAGTCATTCTTCCCTCACTGGGATCCTAGTCACTTTCCTCCACTTATCTATTCTCATCCTGCTTTCCACCCACCAATGGCATCCAAATATCATCAGAGGGGTCCAGAGATGGGCAGGTGGGGAATAGGCTGAGGCTCCTTCTGGGCCTTCACCCTCCTTTGTCCTGGCCTCTCATGCCCATCCGTTTAGGGTGATAACACCAAGACAGTAAGGCTCAGCCCCTCTGCCAGGCAGCAGGAGAGGAGGGCAAGAAGACATAGTTTCTCTGTGGTTCCTGTCCTGTTTTCAGGACTCTCCTCCCCTTCACCCATCCTAACAACACACACACACACACACACACACACACATGCATTTTTAAAAAATTAATCATCTCTCTGTAAGTCTCAGCATTCAATTCTGAGCATCCTTTACCTTCATCCAAAATGGCAGCCACCCATTGTAGATCCAGTGAATAGGGAAACCAGGCCAGTCCCTGGGGAAGGCAGGGCTTTTCTGCAGCCCCTACTTGGCAGTCTTATTGGAGGTACCAGGGAGACATAGGAATCTCTGTGTTCTTTAAATAAGGACCCTGCCAAGACAGCTGGAGATTCCCCTACTATTTCATGACCCTGCTGAAGCCTCCAGGGAAAGAGAGATCTGGGGGCCTCCATAGCTGTCATCACACCTCCTCTTGGCACTCTTAAGTTGGCAGTCAGCAAGGGAAATAAATAGGAGGGAAAAATAGTTTTCCAGTGTTTTCTCTCCTTTTTTATTTTCATCTTCACAGCAGAATTATTTTTCCCAAGGGGAATCTGAGAAGCACAATGCCCTCCCTGTCTTAATAAGACCAGGGGAAATTCCGCTGGCCTCAGTGGCTGGTGATCTGGTCAGGATCTGAGAGAGGACGACGGCTTCTTGGGCATTCCTGTAGATAAGGTCTTCAGAGGAGCACTGGGTGAGCAGCCAAGGAAGGAAGGGAAGGGATGGTTTTTATCATCAGATTGAACTGTAAAGGAGCCACAGGATGACAGGTGGTGGCAGGAATTCCACTGAAGTCTCTGTGTACAGTGACTCCCTAGAGGAGCTGGCACCTCCATGGACTGGGTGTACACCCTGGCAGAAGGAAAGGCTACAGCATCACCAAGGTGGGACAGTTGCCAGAGGTGCATACCAAGGCACTTGTAAAGTGGAGTCTGCTGGTCAAGATCCCTTTTTCAGACTGAGCAGAGGACGGGGCAGCCAAGGGCAGCCCAAGGCCACCTCACCACCATTCCAAGGAATAGCCCACACAGACAACAAATTCAAGAGCACATCTAATGAAAGTTCCTTGATTTGTGCTCTCTATTGGCTGGGAATTCGGGGCTCTTCCTTAGGGGAGGAAGGGTGATCAGGTCAAGGAAGACACAGAAACTTGGAGAACCCATCTGGTATGTTGCTGGTATGTAGAATCATTCTATCCTTCTGGCTATCCCTTTCAGGCTCCCTGGTTTTGCCATGGTTTTTGCCATTGTTCCCTTCTCTTCCTCTACCCTGTTCAACGAGTAATCTGAAAGTCTTCACTGCGTACACTGGGTAGAGGATGGGGAGGGGACGGCAGCCTGAGTGGGTTAGTCTCTGACTAACTCAAAGAGCCCTGGTTATACTTTCTGGAATTAATGAGCAATGCCACTGAGACCTGGGGACCAAAAGGAGCAAAGCAGTGATGACAATGAGAAAGCATGGGGTCAGAAGGGACATACTTTCCCTCTCTGAGCTTCCTTTGTTCCCACCTGGTCCTGGTCTTCTCATGCTGAAGGGTCACACTGATAGATCATCTGACCTGGCCTTGCTGCTAGCCTTGCTAAGACGACGCTTGTCACTGTGGTAGCCATGGGGGAGACAGTGACCTGGTGAGGCCCCATTGGGCACCTCAGGCTTCTGGCCGTAATGAATGTGGATAAAGCCCTCCCCAGGAATCTGCTCCTGGCCTCGCACTTGCTCAGTGGCCAGATTGTCTGTATTCTGCTGGGAGGCCATGTTGTTACTGAAGGGATTGAAGAATTTTCCCCCAGGGCCATTCTCCAGGCACCGGTTGAAGTCAGGGGGTGGTGTGCAGCTCTGGACCATGCCTGCAGAGGGGCCAGGAAGCTGGCACTCAGCTATGCCCTGTCTCGACTTTGCAAATCTCTGTCTGATCTTCTTCCACCCCAAGTGGTAGAGTTCAGCAAGGCTAAGGAAGAGGGACAGTCCAGCCACAGCCAGCATGAAGACAATGAAGACATTCTTCTCCGTGGGCCGGGATACATAACAGTTGACTGGGTGGGGACAGGGACTCCTACGGCACACATGCAGGGTGTTCAGGAAGATCCCATAGAGGAGATACTGGCCCACAATGAAGGCCACCTCCATGGTGGTGCGGATCAGGATGCTGCAGACATAAGTGTTGAGCAGATTGCCCTGGAGGACAATCTTTCCATTCACTTCCTCCCAGCAGGACAGCTCTGCCTTCCCCACCGGGTACTCATAAGAGCCAGTGCCCTGGACCTCTTTGGCCTTCTCAGCCTCGCGTAGCTTCCGCTTCTCCTGCATGCGCACCGTGTGCATGGCGTGGCCCATGTACACCAGGGAGGGCGTGGAGACGAAGATGATCTGCAGCACCCAGTAGCGGATGTGGGAGATGGGGAAGGCTTGGTCATAGCAGACGTTCTCGCAGCCGGGCTGCATCGTATCACACTGGAAGTCAGCCTGCTCATCCCCCCAGGAAGACTCGGCAGCCGTGCCGAGCACAAGCATGCGGAATATGAAAAGGACGGTGAGCCAGACCTTGCCGATCACCGTGGAATGCTTGTGCACTTCCTCCAGGAACTCTCCCAGGAAGCTCCAGTCACCCATTGTGGCTCAGCCAGGAGACAGATGCCAAAACTGCTGCAAACAGGAGAGCAAGAGAGAAAAGAAGGATGATTCTACAAAGGTCTGGACAGTCCCATCATGTCCACGGAGTCCACTGATCCATACCAATGTGTTTTTTTAAGAAATTGCAACTTAGAAGTCAAACGCACCACCGTAAGAACTCTTCCTCTCCCCAACCCCCCCCCCCCCCCCCGCAACAATAAAAAGACAATTCAAAGTGGTCATATTAGCAAGATTAGAGCACGGTGTGCCACACTTTAATGGACCTAGAAATCAACTGAGCTGTGTGTTACAATGTGGATTCTGTGCTCTTACCCCAGGAAGGTCTGGGGTGGCCCCCAGGAGTCTGGATTTGCAACAAGCAGCCCAAGTGGTTCTGATTGAGGCAGTCAGGGACGCACCTGGAGAAACACTTGGAGTAGTGGAAAGAACACAGGACTGGATTCTGCAAATGTGACTCTGGGCATTTACCTTCCTGAGTCTGTTTCATCTGTCAAATGGAAATGGGTACAGCTACATGGGAAGATTTCGAGGATTAAATGAAATGAGGAGTATGATATGCTGAAAATCATACCACAAGTATTCTATACATTCAAAAGGCTTTGGGAGGAAACAGGAATTTTTTATGGCTCCGGAGGGCAGAACTAGGTGGAGGAGGAAGGAGTGAGGGTGGGAGTGGCATCACTCTGTGATGAGCAGAGCCAGCCAGCATGGACCAGCCATGCTGGGAGGTAGTGAACAAAAAGTGCGCTTTGGTCACAACCAGCTAAAGGTATCACAGATGAATACTCAGCTTCCCCCAGCCGTAAGTGGCAGGCAGTGTGGATCATCCCGCACCTCAGGGCAGCACAGCCATTCCAGCCGTGCCGCTCAGCTTGCCCTGCTGCTGACTGTTCTGTGTACAGAGATACCCAGACCTGTTCACTCTTATGTCCAGAATAAATGTCCCAAATCTTTATGTCTCATACAAAATCTTCCCTCATCTGGCCCCTGCCTGTTTCTTCCGCCTCATGTCCTGCCTGTCCGCCTGCCCCATGAGTTCCCTTTATCTAGCCATGCCAAGTCTCCCCAGCTGCCCTCCTTCCAGGCTCTACATGCCCCCTCACCCCTAGCTGAATCCCATTTGCCTTTCAAAACTTAACCTAGTCATTGCTTCCTCCAGCTCTCTCTGCTCCCTCAAGCTGAGCCTCTACAGCTCCTGTGGTGGCCCTGGGACACTCACTCTTCTCCCATCACTTGCCACCTTATATTGTAATCCTCTGCCTGCCTGTGTTCTCCCAGTAGTGACTCTTTAGGAACAGAGACTGTCTTTTCCTCTGTATCATCAGAGCCTGGCTCAGAGTAGGTGCTTAGTAAATCTTAGTTGAGTTAGGGAAGGAGAGGGTGGCAGGCACTCATGTTTCCTATCTGATGGCAAACCAACTCCCTGTTCCTTGCCTGCCTCCTGTTGGCAGGGTGAAAAGCCAAATATCACTTTTTCCATCTCCACTGCAGTTAGTTCTGGTCAGTGAGATGTGGGGAGAGTCTAAGGTGGAGGGAGTGCTCTGGAAAAGGTTTTCCATCCCCCAGTACATGGAGGGAGCCTCACTCACAGTCCTCCCCGCACCCACACTTCCTGCCTGTGGACAGGGTTGTGTGAGCCAAGAACTCTAAAGCTGCCCAGAGAATCTCAGAAATGCCAACCAGTGCCCTGAGGCCTCTGAATCAACCCTTGAGCCACTGACCTCCAGAATTCTTACTTGGTGAACAACAAATGTCCTTATGGTTTAAGCCTCTAACCAATCCTAATCAACAGGATAACAAAAAGATAGGAGGGAGTGAACATAAATATTCCCTTCTTAGAATCATAAAACCTCAGATTTGGATGGAATCTTAGAGGTTGTCAAGTTCAAATTTTGACTTTCATTATCTTTACTGTCAACATGCTCCTGGTTCCTGCTGGAACGTTCTTTATGCTTACGGAGAAAGACAGGGTGGGTGCAGTACATTTCATAATCCAGGTTTTCTTGAATCCCGAGTTGATTGTTGCCTTGATAGAGACCAACCTCCTGGCTCTGTCTTCTCCCAGCCCCCAGGTCCCCAACCTTGAGAGTATGCAGAGTCCCTGGGAATGAGGGAGTCCCTGAGAGAGCGGAAAGGGTCTTATCTCTGCCCCTCTCCATATCAAAGACCCATCCAGGTCTTGAGGCCTTTCCTGTGGTTTGTGATCAGACATCTGCCCCTTTTCCTAAGGTGGTGAAGGGTCCTCTCTTTCAGCCTCCAAATGTGGAAAATTGTAGAGCATTTGCTCAAAAGGAAAATGGCTGATTAGATAAGCGTTTGAATGGTCTGTCATCTCTTCTGGGCACGTGCACAGTGTTCAGCACTTTCGGGGTCAGCCACACACGAGCAGTGACCAGACTATGGTGAGCGTCTGAAAGAAAGAGGGAGGGAGAGAAGGGGAGGAATAGAAAGAGAGAAGAGGAACAGAAAAGGGGAATGACAGGGAAGTTGGAAAGAGAAAAAGAGACAACATAATGGTTAGAAGACAGACACAGGAGTTTGGTAACAGAAGTTCAAATTTTTCTACTGAGCTTAGATAAATGATTCTATCTGTGTTTCACTCCCCTCACCTGCCAAATGGAGATAGTATTATTTAGCTCATAGAGTGCTATGAGGTGATACATAAAAAACATTCAGCACAGTGCTCAGTATAGAAGAACTGAATAAAAGGCAGCCGTTGCTAGCAAAGAGAGTGGTGGGGAAAAATGAGAGTAGAAGGAGAGAGAAAGAGAAAGTAGAAAGTAGAGAGTAAAGCACATTATGAAGGAGAAAGAGAAATGGGGGGAAAGAAATGAGAGGAAAATGGAAATAAAAAGGAAGCAAAAAGCAGCAAATGTCATATTCTTCCAGGATTTGGGACAGGTTTTTCACACTCAATCCCTGAAGACTTTTCCCTTGATCTTCTCATTCTGTCACTCTGTCCTTGCCAGTCCCCAAGGAAGCCTAAAAATAGTTGCAGGCAAAGAATGTGATGCTTTGGTCTGCTCCGCCAAGAGGCTTGACTGCTGACGCCCTCGCTATGGTCCAAGGAATCCCACCTAGAAGAAGTAAAGCACAGGTGCAGGATGGAGACATCTTGGAAACCCAGAAAGACAGTGTTAGGAAGGATGTCTTATCAGGAAGGAACAAGATAAAGTAGCTGAGGACGAATGGTGATGAGGCAGACGCCCTGGGCCCTGGCAGAGGAAACAGGGTGAAGGAGTTTGCATTTATGACTTCCTGCTGACATTCAGGCAAGGTCAGAGAAACTTAAAGTTGCTACCATGTCCCAGATGCTCAGTTTACAGTGTGAAAGGTCCCTGGCTGAAGTTAGTTTTCCAGCTATATTGGCTCCCTTTAGCCCCCCCATGCCCCAATCTCAGCCACAGAAATTTGTAGATTAGATACACTCAGTGAGTTTACTGGGTGGATAGCATATAAAATGCTTTGTAGATTATCATCCATTGCTTGGCAGGAAGTGTGTTAGGAGGGGCAAGGGAAGCCGCCCATGCCATGAATAAATTCTATCAAATACAATGGTAATTTGCTTCATTGCTTCAGCAGTTATCTTCACTGGCTTCCTACTGTTTATAAAGTCCAAACTCTTTAACTTGCCATTTGAGAGCCTCCACAGCACAGCCTCATCCTATCTTTTTTCCACTGTTCCTCTCACATACTCAGTACTTAAGCTCCACAATTCCCCATACACAAATACACATCCCACAGTTTGTCACCTTTTTTCTTGTCTCCTCGTGTTCCCTCTGCCTAGAATGTCCTTATTCCCTATCATTAATTCATTTATCACGCCTATTGAGTGGCCACAAGGTGCCAGGCTTCATGCTAGGCACGGAGCATACAGCAGGAAGGAAGGGAAACAAACAGGATTCCCTGCTTTACTGAGTTTAACTGCCTTTATTTCCTTTAATTAAGGGGTGATGTTAAACAGACAACTTCAATAAAACGTGTTGTGTGTTAATATTAAGGAAGTACAAGGTGCTATAGGAATATGGGGCAGGAACCTGAATCTGCTTTACTGGGTTCAGGGAGGGTCCTGGGTAACTGTGTCTACAGCCCTCTGCAAGGGATACAAGCTCTGAGATTGCCAAGGCAAAAAGAGAAGGTCCCTAGAACCTGAATGAGAACACTCCACCTCTAAAGGTTCTTCAGTCCAAAACCTTCAGCATCCTCATTTAATGTGTCATATCCTAGAATAAAGCAGATTTGGGAGGGGTCACTAGGGAACTTGTTTGGTAATAGTAACATGGTGCCTGGGGAAGGGAGAGGGCCAGAGGCAGGATTGTATGTATAGTGAGCATGAATCATTTTATGCCTTTACTTCATATTATATGGCTAGAAATAAAACTCAGGTATCTACATTCTTAATCCAGTGCACTTCCTTATGGTGACATTGTGGTCCCCCTACACAGCCAATGTTTTCAAAGGAAACAGTTTCAGAGCAACCGAGGTTAATCATAAACTCATAGTCAGGACCTATTCTTCTGACCCCACAGATTCAGGGTGAGATGGAGAAGTCTTCTAAAATTGACCTTAGCTCTCTTTGATGTCTCCTGGACTTTAAAAGACTCTAAATTACCATCCAGCCTGTGGGACACATTCTCACACGTGGTTATATGCTGCCTTAGACTTGTTTTCCAAATGTCTCTTGTCTATCAGGCAACCTGCAGGTACTATTTTGAGTCCCTACTATGTGCCTGCCTCTGTTCTGAGTACTGAGAACAATACCTAAGAGGTACTGGGCTGACATATATTAGGCACTCAACGATATCTATTAAATTAGTAAAATCAGGCATTATTCCCTCCCTCAAGTATTTAACAGATTTTCCCCTCAAATGGGTAGTATACTTCTCAAAGTCAAGAGCCTTGTCTTCTACTTTTTATTCTTATTGTATTAGGTTCTCTCATTACGAACATAATGAATGTTTTCTTAATGATTGGAGAAAATGTTTGTTCTAGCAGTAGGATTGCAAAGTGGCCCTAAAGAGGCTCAAATCTTCCTTCTTAAGTTCAGCCATAAAAATAAAACCTTACAATAAATAAATAAAAATAAATTTTTACACTGTTCAAAACATGCTTATATGTTCTCTTGTTGGCTCCAAGAAGGCAGGACCATATTTGTTCTGTTTAAGACTGAATACCTTCAGAATATTATAGACCTTTAATTTTTATTGTTGAATGGATGAATCTTCATAACCAATTTGTGGGGTGATTGTTGATTGTTCTTGCCTCTGTTTTACAGGGGAAAAAACATATGAAGAAGATGACTTGCTCAGAGAAACAAAGATTAATGGGGGCAAAAGCAGGGCTTCATTCCAGAGTTTCTGATCAAGTCTGGTACATGCCAGAAAGTTTCTCTCCATCTCCCTTTCAAGGGTGGAACTCATCAATTGTTAGGTCTCCACACCTGGGACTTCAAAAGCTCCTGCTAACTCTGAGGCATTGAATGATTAAAGACATGACTCTGCTGTTTAGTGATAAGGCCCAGGGGTGATCTTTTATGCAATCATGAAAATGTTTACTATGATCGCTTGCTGTGACCTGCACTGTGTGGGGTGCTGAGAAGAAGTATATGGAAATGTATAATTCAGTTCAGTTTCATAAACATTCACTAAGTATCTTCCTATGCCAGCACTGCGCTGAAAGCTAGGGGTCCAAAAATCAGTAAGACTCCATATTGAAGAAACTCACTGCCTAGTGGGGCATACAAACACAGCCAACGTGGCACTAGCATATACACATGCATGAGAGAACACTGAGCCCAGCTAGGAGTGGGGGCGGGTGGTTGGGTGGAGAGGACATCCCAGAGGAGACAACCCTTGTGTAGGAGTTAGGTGTACGTGATGCTTATAGGGGTATGGCATGGGTGAAGGAGATGCAGAAAATATGAGGGAATTTCAGGCAAAGGCAAAACTGCATGAGCAAATTCACTGAGATGAGAACCAGCACGGTTTCAGTGTACGATGAGCAGAACAGGAAGGAAGAGTCTGCAGAGAAGACAGGAGCAGATTGTAGAGGGCTCTGGAGGCCATGCCTAGGAGTTTGGACTAGTTCTCAACCCGCATGATAGACTACGCTCAGTACCTGAGGGCAGACCCTAATCTGACAGCCCCGAAATGGGGCTGGGGATTTAAAGGACTGCACAATCAATGATGCCCCGCTTGTCACAGTCCTTTATAATGGCCCTAGCACAAACTAGGCACAGGTGACAGGTGCCTCCCAGCACACTTACTGTAACGGCACCCTCGTCTCTCCTGCTTAACAGGGTATATTGTGAGTGAGTGGGAAGTTACCATAGAGATGCCTTGAAAATTCTCTACCTTCTGTTGATTCTAGTTCTGTCCTCTGGAACCACACATAATAGCCCTTCTAATATAGTATTTTACATTTTTGTGACCCTTTGAGTCAGCAGCTGGGCCTTGGGCTGAACTGTAAAACCTTCAGGGTCTCACGTACATACCAAGAATTCTTTGCTCTAGTAGCCATGTTTTCTCTCTCCAGCTCAACCCTGAGCTCCTTGAAGATAAGCTGTATGTCTGTTCATCATTGTATTCCCCCCTGAAATTCTCCCACCCCAAACTCCCTTAGTGCTTAATACTGTGCCTTGTGCCCAGTAGTGTATACTTTATAAAAACAACAATGGACAGATGATAGCATTTGGGCCTCCCAAAACACCTAATGCCAGATTGATCAGGGCCAGTCTTTCCCAGCTGCTGAAGAAAAGGACGAGAATGCACTCAGGTGATAAGCAGCACTTGGGGGCCATGCTGCATGTCAGTTAGAGGGGCCTCCCTGGGAAGCTGGTGTGGGGCACCTGCCCGATGACTATGGTGACCACAACACCACGGAGATGAAAGTCACTGAGCCTTCCTTCTGCCCACAAGAGAGCCCTTTGCTTAGCTGAGCAGGACTGGATGTGCCTAGAGCAGAGACTACATCACCAAGGAGTATTCCTTCACTGCCTCCTCCCCTCAGATTACAGGGGAATTAGCCAAGTTTGTTAAAATTAGATTATAAGAACACTCCACGGAGTCTGAGTCTAATTCTGGACCATGACACATGTTCTGGACAGTATCTAACAGATCTCCGCTTCTCAATAAAGGTTGTTATTCATAGTAATAATAACAATGCCCTGGGCCCGTGCTGTAATTCCACTCACCGTCCAGTGGAATGTGGCACAGGACAGGGTTGACTTGCTTCGCAATCAAGAGAATTCTGTTTTAAAGGGACCCAAAGGGCCTCACTTAAAGGATGGCTTAAACATAGTCCCATGGCAGTTCAGTTTAGTTCAGAAAGTGTTTACTGAGCTCCAATGCTATATGCCAGACATCAAGGTGGTTTTATAAAGTCAAGCGGCAAACATAGCCGTCATCTCAGAACTCTTTTGTACCTTATTCATTTGTGTACATTTTTCTGGTTTTCTCCCACCCCAATAGTTTCTCCCTAAAATGGATGTATGGGGAGAATTACACAAGACAGTGGTCTTGGTTCTCAGCTGTGATCGTTCACACCCTTTGAGATTCTCAGCTACATCTTCTAGTTTACCCAGAGTTACACACAGAAAAGAATTTAAATCTAGGTGACGATAATAATAATAGAATGACAATTGTTGAGACGTTTCTATGTGTCAGACACTCTGCGAGTTTCTTTATACATGTTTTTTCATTTGATTCTCACAACAACCTGAGGAAGCAGGGCCTGTTCTCATCCCTTTTTACAGGGCTCAGACAGGGTGACTTGAGTGCGATCGCAAAACCCAGCGCCTGGCTCATCTGACAGCAATGTCTCTGCCTTAACGACTGGACTAACCTCTGTTTCAATCACCCACAGTTCCTTTCCTTGTGAAACCCTTGCCAGTCAAAGGCTGGCCACTTTTATACAAGATGACTGGAACAGAGAAATTTGGGAGGTAACTGTTAGGACAGGAAGCTGATCGTGAGCGGTTGGGGGTAATTCTTACATTGAGGATTTTCACTCTTTTCCTGATTTAGTTTTGTTGTAGCTACTTCAGCCTCAGGGGAAATGACCAGGCATGTGATATAACTATAGCTATTGAGTTGCGCAGTGTGCGCAACTTCCTCAGAATCAGATGTCCACCGGGGCCTGCATCCCTGACCCCTGACCACTACAGAGGCAGAGGAAGGCAGAGATGAGAGAGGAGAAAGAGACAGACAGGTGAGGTAAAGTACAGTGCTCACTTTAGTCTTCCTCCTCGTCTGGCATGGCAGACAGTTAACTCCTCCGTAAGCTTCATTATTTTACTCTGGCAAGGACAGGCTGGTCCTCTCAGAGACACCCCACTGGCAGACAGTTGATTCAAAACCAAGCAGGTGGAAGGAAGCGGGCAAAGTGGAGTCAGAGATTTATGCTAGGATAAATAATTTTCTTCTTAAATGGTTGGAAGAAGAAATATTCACAAGGAGTAGATGGGAGGGATGGTGAATGGAGATATTAAATTACAAGAAATTATTGGGAGGTCCTTATTAATTACCACAAGGGAGTTGACTAGTACCTATGAAATTAATTATTAATGGAAATTCTATTATGATAATGTCATATTTCTTTATTATTCCCACCAGCTTGTCATAGATACATAGTGCATGAGAGCTGCAAGGAACCTAGAGATCAAGCAAACTCAAACCCTTACTTTTATACACGATGACTAGGGTCCAGGGAAGTTAGGTAATGGTAATAACAGCACTAAATTGAATATTTTCCATGTGTGAAGCCCTTTGTAATGTTTCTTTCTAATCCTTTCATTAACCCCTCTAGGAAAGTAGTATTGTCCCATTTCACAGATGAGAAAACTGAGGCTCAGAGGTCAAGTGACTTGTCCAAAGTCTCATGACCAGCAAATACCACCTAAGGGACTTGAACCTGGTCAGCCTGACTCTAAAGTCCACATTCTCTCTGTCTCTGAAAAGGGAAAGAAAATCAAAGAGGCCCTAAGACTGATAGATGATGACAAACCTGTGACCGGAACCCCAGTCTCTTAACTGCAGGGCTTTTCCCCCTTTACCTAGTAGTCTCGTAAGAGGCCCAGGGCCTTTCCTTTTAGCTTCTGGCTTATTGGCCAGCAATTTCTTGCATGTGCTATTCCTAGAATTAATTATTACTCTGGAGCCCTCAGCCCGCAGTAGTCAGGATTCCCAGACTCTTTAGCCTCTGCCACCATTTGGCCAGAATTCACATATAGAAAGTTATTTCCTTTTTTAGCCAGTAAGTGCTCTTGGCTGCGGCAGTGTCTACTGCCCAGTTCTCGGCTGGCCAAACAGCAGGCGCTGGTGTTCCATTGATGTCAAATCCAAACAAGAACCACAGAAACAGCAATAGTTAGCTGGTGGGACTCACGGTCTCCAAGGGATAATGGGGCTGGGACCCTGCTTGCTTGGCTCTCTAGTTGTGTGACCCTAGGCAAGTCACTTAACCTCTCAGTTTCCAACTCATCTGAAAAAATGGGAACATTTACTCATGGGGATTAAAGAATATGTAGAAGCATCTAGAGAAGTACCTGGCACGTAGGAGGCACTCAACAATATTAGTTCTTTGTTTTCTTTTCTGACATTTCCAGTAAAAACTCTTCTCAAACGTGACCAACTAGCCAACCTGATGCAGAATGTGATAGTGTAACAAGCTGGTTAATGACACAGCAAGGACCCCCCTGTGGCACTGGGTGCAGGAGAGTGACCATCAGAGGTGGGGGAAACACGGACAATGGGAAGGATATTGCTCTATCTGTAAGTTAGTTATTTCACTGGGCATCAAGACCCTCCGGGCAGGGCTGGAGAAGCAGGGAGATGCAGGGCCTGCTCGGATCAGGCCCCTCTCATTCCTGTGAGGGGTCCAGCCTGCCTCCTAATGTGTCTTTAAAACAAATGTGTGTTTCATGGGATTCCTGCCTTCTGAGGAGCTGCAGCACTTTTGAATCTGGTCACCAAGATGAAGGCACACCCACAAAGCGGGTTTTGAAGCAGACTCAGTTCTACTTGGAAGAGCAAAAGGATGTTGCCTACTCTGTGATCTGAGGAGGAGGAATGTCTTGATCCCTAGCCCCTCTGTCCTCTCCTGAAGTTCTGAATCGTGGAGTTTCCAGGTGGCAGTAAGATTTGGAAGTCCCCTGTGAAAATGCAAAGTTATCATTTCATGAAAAGAGGCTGTTTCTGGTTCCAGCTATTTCTCTGTGACCTCAGACAAGTCATTTCCCTTCCCTGAGCCTCAGTTCACTCGTGGGTAAAACAAAAGGGTTGAGCTGGATGATCGCTGAGGCCCTTCCAGCTCTGAGTTAGAACATCTGGGGAGTTTGTGACTTGCTCAGTTGTCACAGTATGGCAGGTTAGTGGCAAAGCCAAGAGGCAAGTCCAGATTTTCTGACTTCCAGCTTAGAGGTCAGCAAAAGTAGTCCTAGAAAAAAAATCTGTGGTGGTAAAAAGCAAGCAGTACCTTCTCAGAGTTTATGTCATGGTGAGCCTTCATTGTAGAAAGGCCTTTGCATCAAATGAGGTGCAATTCAAAGAGACTTGGACTGAGGATCAAGTGAACTGCATTCTACCTTATTGTTCTATTGTTCGTCAGGCACCTACTATGTAATAGCCATTTAAAATACTTTGTTTATTCCTCATAAAACCTTACAAGAAAGATTTATATTAGCCTCTTTGGCAGATGAAGAAACCAAGGATCAGAGACATTAAATAATTTGCCTAAGGTCACACAGCTAAAATTCTAACCCAAATGTGACTCCAAATGCCCAAGCTCTTCCTTTTGCACTTCTACTCCTGAATTAGAGAAACTCTAAGGTTCCTCTGTGCTAATGCAGTGCCTCTGATTCTGAGACCTCCCTACCCTCCTTCCTGATGAAAGTGAGTGGATTGTTGAATGCTGAAATTTATTTGCCCATTATTTGCCAATATGTCAGAAATAATTGATTCTCAAAGTGCAATCAAGCTGTCATTCACCAGGAGCAGGCAGCCTCCAACAATAGAAAGGAAATTAGCTTCTCTTCCAGAAACCCTGAAGCTTTCCAGGAAAGTGAGCATCTCTCCTCCCCTTTGGCCAGCTCAACCCTTAGCCCAGGGTGGGGCCCATGGGACTTTGTTCACACAGAGAGCGCTGGAATCCCGGTGTGTGAGTCCTTCCCCAGGACAGGGGCACAGCCTGGGCCTTGGGTCTCCCTGGACCCGCAGACTGCAGGTCATCCTGCTCCAGCCCTCACTGATCTGCACAGACAGGCCCCCATCCTGTTTTAACTGGCTGGGCTCAGAGGCAGGGTCACTGGCCACCAGCCAGTTGAGACAATGAGGAACAGGCAGCAGGTGGGTGTCATTGCCAAAAAATAAGATTGTAGAGATGCTCAAATGGAAGAATCAGGGAAGCTCGGGGAGAGACAGAGGCTGCAAGGATGGAGGTTAGAAGAGCCCTCGGTGTGTGTGAGCAGAGTAGGGTGTTCTCCCGATTTGGTCAGCCCTGATTCACTGTGTCACCTCCAACAAGTCACTTCCCTTTTCTAGGCCTTGTTTGTGTTTTTGTCAAAAGGGGAGGCTGGCAGTCTAAGAAACCTCTTCCAGTTCTAATGTCCTGGGACTTCAGGCCGGTACTAGCAGAGGGGACAAGAGTGAGGCGGCCAAGAGCTGTGAACAACGACCAGTTTCAGGAGCCCACCAAGAACACCTCCGGGGCTCCTAGGCAGAGGCAAGGCAGGGCAGCCTGATTCCATGGCCGCCCGGCTGTGCACACTACGTGTCTGGGTGAAGGGATGCTCAGACGGGGCCAGGTAGGAAGTCAGAGAATCCCCTCCCGGTATCCTCTGCTCTGCGAGCTGTGGTCACTCAGACCACGCACTGGCAGCTGCAGTGAGGAAAGGGCTCTGAGCGACAGCTAGGGGGGCAGGCCCCAAACAGCTCTGCCGCCCTCAGGAACCTGCCAGGGAGGTGGACAGTTCAGCGATGTCCCTAGAGAGCAGTGAATCAGGGTCTGGGCTGTGACTCTGGGGGCGAGATGGAGGCCACTTGGCCTGCTGATGTGAAAGTCAGGCCGGGAGGCCTCTAAATACCAGCTGCGCCCTTCTAGTCATGAGCCACAGCACCAGGCAAACACATTCCCTTTTGTCTCTTCTCCGCTTAGTGTCACTGGGTTTCAGGTCTTCTGACTCCCTGTCCAGTGCTCTCAGCACTGCCCTACCTTCCCTCAGGCCCGTCGGACCCCACTGTGCCAGAGGAACAGCCACCCCAGTGAAGAGCTGAGCAGTGAGACCTAAGAACCCCTCCATTATAATGGGATCCTGCGAGGGGGGACAGGGAAAACTGCACAAGGAGACAGTAAAGATAGGACACCCTTGTGCCCAGCAGCCCTTTTTCAGTGGTTCTGAGTTGCACTTGACCCTGTAGGGTCACAGCCTTGCACAGTGTTGCTGCTGAATGAAACCAGAGGGACTCCTTCTATTAATACTTCAAACCCCACATTTTATAGATGAGCAAACTGAGGCCCAGCAGGGGGAAATGTCGGTCTAAGGTCTCCCAGCCCCTGAGTTGGGGCTCTTTCACCACATGCTCAGAAGAAAGATCAAGGAAGGAGCTGTAGACCCTTTCTGTCCCGGGGTCCCCTCCCCGGCACAGGCTCGGGTGGAAAGGAGGCACGGTGGGCTCTCTCCTGCACTTCCTCTCACTGGCCTCCTCCCGCTGGCTGCAAGTGGCAGCCTGGATTTCTCACACGGGGCCACTGCACAGTGGGGACATGACACTCCGCAGGAAACTAAGCAGGGAATATTTTTAAACTATCCAACATGCCTTAGGGAGGAAAAAAAAAATCAAAACACTCCCCTAGATGCTTCAAAAAGCATTTCAAAAAAGATTCCATGCCTAGAGGAAGCATCATAAAACAGTGTTGGTCTTGTTTTTAAAGGGCCAATTCCCTCTTAAAGAAAGTTCTTGGAAATGGACTGGTGCCCCACTTCTAAGATGCCCCCGGAGCATGGCAGCTCCACTAGAGGTACTGGAAGCCCAAGGGGCTCCGCTCGCATTTCTACAGCTCCTTGTAAATCAAGGGAGTAATTTACCTTCTGCTTCACTAAACCTTCCTTCTCAATATATCTCAAACTCTCTATCGAAGGAAATAGTGACAGAGGAAGGCAATAAACTTGCAGGTAGAGAGAAGGAGCTTTGTTTTTATCCGGCCCGGAATTCAAGTTCCTGTCTTCTAGCTACTTTCTAGCCACTTGTAGTTTTAGCTCTTAAAATTCAAGTCTACCTTACCTGCGTCTGTTCCTCCTCCCTGGAACTTCCGCTGGCTTCTCCGCGCTCTGGCTGCCTCTTCTCCAACTGCCCACTGTTCTTTGCTCTTGAGCCTGTCAGTTGTTCCTCTTCCACCCTCTTTTTAATCTGTGTCTGTCACCCTCCCTCCTCCCACTTCTTCCTACTCTTTCTTTCTCCACCCCTTTCCCCCTCTGGGTCCCTCCCTCCCCTCTCTCTGCCTTTTGCACTCTTAGAATCTTTGCTCTTTTTTAAAGTCTCTGCCCTCCACCTCCTTGTAGCCTCTGCTCACTGCACCGCCCCTGAAGAGGCAGAGCCCTCTCCCCCATGCTGCCCTCCAGATGTCCTCTCTGGCTGGGGCAGGCTGGTGCACCGCCTCCCTAAGTCTTTTCCTGCCCACCCCCTTGCTGAGCCTCCTTGGACTCCTCTGGCCACAGCTTTCCTGGGGCATCAATGGGAAAACTGGCACTGCCCAAGAGATCCCTCTTCCCATCCTTTCCCCGTCATCTGAAAGAGAGTGTGTTCATTCACATGACAAGCATTTTTGGGACCCCTGCTATGCCCATATCAGTGAGCTGAACATCGGCCAGCACGGGAAAACATGGTCTCATAAATCACAACCACCCAACACTCAGAATGGGCACCAGGAGTAACCTGAAAGCAAAGAAATGCTGACCTCTGGGCTCCAAAGGTCAGAGAGAGCTCATTCCCCACTGCCCAGGATCATACTGTCCCCTTCTCCTCTAAAGAGAAGAGATCACCTTCCACGCAGCAGGCACTGGGCTGGAGGCTTCATACCTATTTAATATATAACTATTTTTATTTTGCTTAATTATTTCAATTCCCAATTCTACAACACAGACATTTTCTGCATGTCACATTTGAGGAAATTGTGGTTCACAGAAATCAAGGAATATGATTATGGTGGCCCAGTTAGTAAGTGGCAGAATCAGGATTAGAAGTTTTAGCCAATGCCAAAATTCATCTCTTTGCTCTTTCCACAAAATCTCCCAGCTGGAATTGAACCAATGAAAGTATGAAAGTAAGATTGTCTATTGTTAGATCATATGTCACAGGGGAGCAAATTCAGAAACTGTGGGGCATCTCTGTCCTCAAACCCCCCTCATTCTCCAGCTTCTTCCCCCAACTCCTCAGCTTAAGCACTTAGCCATGGACCGGTTGGAGTAGATGAACATCCACAGCAGAGGCTACTGAGAGTGGACTGAAGTCAGACAAACCAATGACTAGGAGCCCGCAGATTATGAGAGCTGGGAGAAAACCTCAGAAATCATCTGGAACAGCCAGGGAAACTGAGGCCCAGAGGGCAGCCCACTTGTCAATGTCACACACAGCAGTAGGTGGCAGAGGCAGGGCCAGAACCCAGCCCATCCCTTTGCTCCACATCCTTACCTGAAACATGCCTTCCCCATATAGCACCAGTCACAAACATCCCAAGATTTTACAAAACTGTTTCTGTAATGGGCCATATTTTTCACGAGTGAATAAGCTTGGGATCAGCAGGAGGGGAAGGAACATGGGGCCAAATTTCCTGTGTTGAGGGAGGCAACAGCCCTGGTAGAAGCAAATGCAGCATTCTTGATTCCTTGGCCAGAGTCTCCCCACTTTTTCCTATGCAGCTTCAGAGCAGATTCTGGGCCAGCCTGACTGGGTTTGGATCCTGGCTCTGCCTCTTACTAGCTGTGTGCCTTTGGGCACTCACCTCTCTGCATCTCAGTTTTCTCAACTGTAAGTTGGGGATAATAGTAATATCTACCTCATAGGATTGTCATGAGGACTAATATTAATAAATATATGTAAAGCACTTAGAACAGTGTCTGGTACATTAAAGTGCTGTGTATGTGGTCAAAAAATGCAATACAATTCAATGCAATACAATACAACACAAAACCTATCTCCTCCCTGCCTGGACTCACTATGACTGGACCAAAGTCCTGGGTTAGAATTCAGAATTTGCAACCAATAGAGGGCTCTGAGGATACTCAGTTTCTTCTTCAAACAGAAGTTGTCCCCACACTGTGACTTTATCCCTACATCCCAGCCACTCTACAATAGCTTTGTTACCTCCAGCCAGGGATGGCCAGTTAAAGACTCCATAAAGTCTCAGTTGGGGGATGGTCTGACAGTGGGGAAGGCTTTGTGGCATATTAATTCCTAGGTCACAAGGCTGCCAAAGGAGAGACTAGCTCAGGCAGGGGCGGTGACAGGAGAATGCCACTTTCCTCTGAATGCACAGAAGGAAAGAATCACCCAGATACAGGCACAACCACGGTCCTGGAGGGAGTGCAGGGGGTGGAAGGTAAATGCTCTCTTCCTACTTGGTGGGTAGAAAAAAAAGTAGTGGAGAAAATGGACAGGTTGCTCGAGGCAACCCAGGCAGTCTGCTGCAGGGCTGGGAGAAGGCCGAGGCCTCTGACTGGGACCATCCACACAGCTCTCCAGCCTGCGGCTCAGCGGACATCTAGGACAGAGCCCAAAGCCAAGCTGCTTCGGCAAGGCCTTCAGAAGTGGGGTTATTCCTCACCTGGCTCAGGAGAGGACTCTGACGAAAGTAAGGAAAATGTCATTCGGGCTGTAGGTCTGGGGTGATTCTCTAAAGGGGCTGAAAGGGGCCATCGCCACATGGCTAAGGACACCATGAGCAGATGCCCCAGCGAAGGGGACAGGGCAGGGGCCGGGGTGGGGGCTGAGGCACTGCCGTGCCCTGCCCTGCATCCTCACAGGCAGCACAAGAAAGGGCCTTAGGAAGAGGTGTGGAGGCCTGTGTTCCATACATTAAAAAAATATGGAGGACTCAGAGAGGATTTAGGGAAGAAGCCAAAATCTGGTCAAAGAACTGGTAAATAATACCTGTAAGTAAAGGCTGTAGAAGGAGGACTGCAAAATAAACTTTATGCAACACTTACTCTGTGTCAGGCATTGGATGAGGCACATTTCTCATTCTGTTACTTTGAGATAAAAAGATAGAAAAATGACCTTCTAACAACCTTCTGCACTACAGCCAGGGTCTCAGCAGGATTCATTGGCTACTCCTGTGCGCCCAGCCTGTGCTACGTTAGAAACATAGGCCGTCTCTGGCCACCAGGAGCTGACATTGCAGAAAAGAGTCATTTAGATAAAATGATTAGTATAAACGGCAATAATTCTGTGTTTGTCTCAATAATAATGATATAATAAAGTGCTAAATTACATCAGGAAAAAATCATTTAGAAAACTGGTTCATATAGAGTGATCACTTTGTTGTGCTGTAATTAAGGGGAAGGGGAAGGAATATTTATTGAAGGCCTTCTGTGTACCAGGTATTTCCACTTCACAATGCTGCAAAGTAGATAGTACATAATTATTTCCATTTTACAGAAAAGAAAATTCAGACTCAGAGAAGTTTAGTAACTGGCTCAAGATGACTCAGTAAGTGGAGAAAAGGAATGCTGATGTCAAATGTCAGGCGCTTTCTCCCCACAGCTGAGACCCATTGGCCTGGTCAGAGAGGAGGGCACAGGGCTCTTCAGGTAGGAGTAAACAGACCTGCAGATGACGCAGTAAGAATGGACTCCAATCCTAGCAGGAGAGATTGTATTTGGCCATGATTAGGAAGGTGGTTCAGCACCATCTGAGATTTCCAGGAAGAGGCACCATCACCTTCTCCACAGTCTTTTAAAACTGGCATCTTGAAAACTGCTTCTTTTTTCTTCTCTCTAGAGGCAAGGGGGCAAATGAAGAGATCATTCAATGTCTCTTCTACCCAATGAATCTCTGACTTTATGAGTTTCCTTCCCAAGACACTGGTCCAGATGTTTTAAGTGCTGCCTCCCTTACAGCTTACATGATAACATGTGCAAATAATTTCTTTCAGCATCTAATTGCAAGAACAACGAGTCCCTTGTGCCTCATTGGAGGACATAAATGGGTAATTGGAGCTATGGTTAGTGGGTTGAGGTCATACTTTTCTGCTAGTTGAGATGCAGACACCACTGGCATAAGCCGTCTCCTTTAAGACTCTTGCTTTCCAGATACTGGCTAAAAAGGGCAAGAACACTCTGTTCCAAGAAGCAGAAAGCAAAAGAAACACAGACTTCCTTGCTCCTGGTGCTTTCGCCTATGAACTTACTCTCCTCACATCTCAAGTTTTAATCCCAAAGACAAGGTGATGGTCACATCCATACTTCTTGGGTATAAGGCAAATGGGATCTTCTGGGATCCCAGGCTCAACAACTATTTTGGAGTGTGCTTGGGCCAAGGTCCCCCACGGACATGAGAGAAGGAGGAGGAAGGGGAGGAGAAAGAGGAGGAGGAGGAGGGAGCCAGTACCAGCCAAGACTGATTCTCTCCCACTGAAGTCAGGAGTCCCAGGACTGGGGATTTCATTCTACAACAAAAATTGGGAACTTTGCCTGGGAGATCTTGAGATGGCATTTGCTCTCTAGATCCAGAGAGAAATCTTTAAAAGCAAGAAGACTGAGAGTTTCATATTTTGGTCCAATTACAAACAAAGTCTAGAGTTTGTAGTACGTACCTGGTACGCATTCCTTTCTTCTCTAACAAATTATGCATCTTTGGTCTACCCCCACCTGTCCACCTCACAAGGACTTGCTTCTCCTTTATTTTGAAAGGTGTTTTCAGTCAAGTCCAATGAATGGTATAGTAGGTGGTCTATTGACAAAAATCATAAGATACAAGGTCAAGAAACTTTCGACCAAATGTGCCATCAACTCAGATGCCCTCAGATAAGTCATCCCAAAATAGAGGCATTTCCTTGTGTGTAAATGAGGTATTATGCCCTGCACCTATCTTGATAATTTAGCCATTGATGTTCAAAACTTAATTCAAGAACAGAGGTTTTACATCACCTCCCAAATTAGTGTCTAGATTCAACTCTATCTCCTGGGATCAAGATTAAAGGGGATTAGAGGCAGTTAGGCGATTAAAACTTTCCCCCGGTTTTTGAAAGGTTAGTCTCACATTCAGCCAGCTAAATACTCAAGGTAGAATGGACAGGACTCGAGGCAAATAACCTTGGATCAGAGTACTCGAGTTCAGATTTTGGCTCCACCACTTAGCAGCAATGTTCACCACATCCTTCTTACTTTTAAAATGAGAATGATAGGAACTATCAAACTGATGGTTGGCTACGAAGTTTGAATGAGAGCTATATCATGTTTGGCATCCAGTGAGTGCTAAATAAATATTCTGTCTCAATTATATTTTATATAAGACATAATACATATACACATACATATCCATATATACAGATAGACATAGCTATATAGACACATACAGGATACAATGAATCATATGTCTTTTCTGAAGGTCAAAATTAAATTATAGACAGGAGAGTACTTTGGAAAGAGATAAAAGTTTTATAATGGGAACATGGGTTATGATTATTATAGCTGTAATTATTATTAATACTATGCCCACCTTCATTGCCTCCTTCAAGCAAGGCCACCAGATATGGCCATGCAAGTTGGGCACTGCACACATCCAAACATGCCATTCACATATAACCTTCCCTTTGTACCTGAGGGCACATGGCCACTGCTTTTCCAAATGAACCTGTACTTCCCTCACAGCTGCGTTCCGCCCCTGCTCCACAGTCATCACTCATTAGTCATTAATTCAACACAGGTATACGGACATATTACAAGCAAGGACTGGGCATATAACAATGAATGAAACACAAATTCTGTCCTGACACTCCCCGTGGCAGGGAGGGAGCCCTGTGCACCAGTGAGTAAAATGCAATGTAGTGAGTGCTAAAGTGGGTCTCTGTGCCAGAGATTAGAGGGTTACCAGTTTTCCTTTGATGTGGCAGTGGTAGTGGAATATATAGATATATAGGCAGTGCGGTGATCCATAGCAGCAAAAGTGAGAAAGTCTAACTCTCTTCAAAAATAAAAGTCCCATAAGCACCATTTTAAGAAGTCCAGGCCGGGCGCGGTGGCTCACGCCTGTAATCCTAGCACTCTGGGAGGCCGAGGCGGGTGGATCTCTCGAGGTCAGAAGTTCGAGACTAGCCTGAGCAAGAGCGAGACCCCGTCTCTACTAAAAATAGAAAGAAATTATCTGGCCAACTAAAAATATATATAGAAAAAAATTAGCCGGGCATGGTGGCACATGCCTGTAGTCCCAGCTACTCGGGAGGCTGAGGCAGGAGGATCGCTTAAGCCCAGGAGTTTGAGGTTGCTGTGAGCTAGGCTGACGCCACGGCACTCACTCTAGCCAGGGCAACAAAGCGACACTCTGTCTCAAAAAAAAAAAAAAAAAGAAGTCCAGAAAGAATCAATGGGATTCAGTCTACTGCCAGAGAAAGCCAGGGGGGATCTTTTGTTGCGGCAAGAAGAGACTGGCCCACCCTGCTAAGAATCTCCAGTAGAGGCACCTCTGGCAGAAGAAAGGTGCAAAAATAGCTCCTCTATACCAGACTCAACCTGACCCCAGCTTTGGAGTATGTAGAGGGGAAGGAGAAGGAAAAGGGACCTATCACACATCCAGTTGACCAGCTCTGGACAGATGGCCTCTCTTTGCATCTGCATAGCCTCTTTAAGAGAGGTCCTAACTTGGAGTGAGAAGACCTGAGATGGAATCCCAACCCTGTCTCTTAATCATTGTGTGATCTCAGGCAAGTCACGAAGCCTCAACTTCTTTGTCTGTAAAATGGTCAGAATAACATGGTCTTCACAAATTTGTTCTTTGGACACCATACACCTTAGTTATTACTCCATGTTCTGGGCTAGAGGAGAGATCTCAGGAGGCAGGCAGAGGCACAGAGGTCCCTCCATTCACAAACAGGGTCTTGTGTACCCCCAGAGCTGCCTGCCCACCATCTCTCACACAACCTCTGCAACTTGTTACTAAAGGAGATCTGAAAGCATTGTGCTTGAGAGCTGGCCAGCTCTGCCCTTCCCTGGCTCTGGTGCCTTAATTTGTAAAGAAGGAATTCTGAGACTATCAAAAAGGAAGTCAAATTGTTTTCGGAAAACAATAGCAAAGTAACTACAAGTCATTAGCTTCCTCCCTGGGGCCTGAAATCAAGCTTGTCTGGGTAGCTGAAAGGACTGGTAGCACTGTTTACTTAAAGACCTCTGGACAGGACCCATAAATTAATTCCTGTGCATGACTTTCTGGAACGAGAAGAGGTGAGTCATGGAAGTGGGAGAATGCCTGAGAGTGGAAAAGAGATTCCTGTTTCTTTAGGACACAGCTAAGTCCCTGATGCTGGCCTTGCCTTTTCTGGTCCTCTGGGTGAAGGTTCCATTTGGATATACACATGCACCTAGCAGACATCTGCTCTCTCAGATGGCTCTCAATGAGTTTTTTCCTAGAGCAGAAAACCAAAAAATACCTGTTTCCTGCCGCCGCCTCTTGAAAGTCAAATGTTTCTCAGACAGGTGCTCTAGAAATTCCTTTTTCAAAAGGAATTTCCTCAGTAACAGGAGCAGAACAAAGGTAGGATCACAAAATCACAACTTCTTAGAGTGTTGTGTCAGTGCCACAAAGATATCAAGGAATCATAGATACCACAACACCAGAGCTTGAAGAGAAATTGAGGATCAACTGGACCATTGAGGACACTGAGAGCAAGTGACTTGTCTAAACCCAGCAAAAGTCAGATCTCTCAAAGAATCAGGACACTTGTGGACTTCCCTTAGGGCTAAATGGGCCAGTTAGTTGGTAATAGATCCTCCTGTCTCTCTGTTAGGACGCTTAGGTGGAAGTCCCTAGATCTTAACTTATTAAAAACTAGAGAAAAATACATTATTTCTTAACCTCTCTAGGTCCTGGAACTACTTGTCTCCAAGAGCTAGAAATGACACTAGACCCCAAAGGTTTTTAGAGGAGATGTAAAACTTCTGCTCTTGAGTTGTTTGGAAACATCTTTGGCCAAATCATGAGACTCTGTTGTGCTTGATGATTTGGAATTCAGGCCAGAAAACCTTAATAGTCATGCATGGACCCCCTAGAAGACTTATGGTGGGCTTCGTGCATGTGGAAACCCCTGCCTGCATCTCAAAGCTTTAGGGGAAGAGGGACCATAGTCTTGATCTGATTCACAAAGCACTCTTGGCCCAGAAGAGGTCAAAGATCACTGCTCTAGGTCTAGGAAATCAAGGAAAGTTATTTTGCACAAACCTCCAAAGGAATTAAAATGGTCACCAAAATGGCCAGTGTGTTCTACCCTTTCCCTGACCTGAAGCCTCTTATCAAACAAGTTGAAATTTGTTCCATAGACATAAGGTGACTTCTCAGTTCAGAGTCTTCACTTGTCAGATATGGAGAGGCCATATGAGATGAGCTTGCCTATTCCTTCCTTTTATAACTTTTTTAAACTCACACAGCTAGCCAAGACCAGCACTTCTCATCACATACTATTTCCACTGCCTTGCAAAATTTCCAAGTATTAAGCATCTTCTCTATATGGTCCTGAAATTGTCCCAAATGCAAAGAGAGCTTCAGGATTACGGGAACTAGCCCAGACTTCAATGAATTTATAAACATGTTGGGTAAAATGAGTACATGCCCCTAAAACCAAGAATTCATTCCTTAAAGCCTCTCCCAATAGTGAGGAAAAGGAAAGTGAGACTCAAGAGAGGGGGGTGGGGTACTGGGGAAGACACAAATCACTAGCATAACTGCTCCATCCCTGGGCAACTCAGCCAGCTCCACAATCCATGAGAAGTAATATTCATTTAATAATTAGGTGCCTATCTCTAAGATCCCTCCAGTCTTGAAAACCCCCTGTGTGCTGGGTTAACAAATGAAGCATAAGCCAAAAGATTTGTGCACAAGTTTGCAATCTACTACAAAATAATAGGGATTTTAAAAATAATTAGTGAATAAAGGGGCGGGGAACAAGTAGGTATCCAAACTGAAAATAGTTGCATCCTAAAAGCTCTAATGTAAATTGGTGGTAAATTGAGAGCATATTTTCCAGTAGAAGTGGTGTTATAAGGGTAGTTAACTTCCCAGGCCAGCCCCTACAAGCTTATTTAAGCATAATATTGCTTAACTACAGTGCTGAGAGTACTGGAGACCTGCTTAACGTGGGCACTGGATTGGAAGGAGTGATGCCAAGTTTTGACTGTGGACTCCAGGAACACATTGCCCTCTCCAGAGTTTCAGATTCAAGACTCTCCACCCCACACCAGCACTGAAAATGGACTCTTTCTGCCCCCTTCTCTTCCTGGGGAAGGGAAATAACATTTACTGATTATCTTACTTTCTTAATGCAAGGACTGACCCCCTCAGCATTGCCCCTTTCATAAACCAGTATCCGAGCCCAACCACAAACAGAAAGCTTTATTTTTTTCAAATCCTTATTGTGTTTTTCTAATTATAAAAAAATAGTGTACTATTGTAAAAATTTAGGCAATACAGAAAAGTCTAAACAAAAGATAAAAATCACCTATGAGCAACATTAATATATGGATATATAGCCTTCTATTACATTTCTATCATCATAAATTATTTTACAAAATTGGAACTGTATTATGAACACTTTTTTTGTAATCTGCTATCTTTCACATAATGATATGTCAGGGACGTTCTCTATGTCAATAGATATACATCTTCTTCACCTTTTTAATGATTATCAGGAGTGCAGTCAAACGAAATGGCACCCAAAGGCAATGTAATGTGTCTGTGCCTTTTCTCTCTACGAGGATGTTACCACTGCACTAGAATCCTCAAAGACTAGCATCTGTGCAAGTACTCTTTAGACCGATGTCAGGGGATACATCGCCTTCACCCTTTGCTAAGTCCTTGGGTTACATAGTTTCCTACTCTTAGATTTACCGGAATTCATTTAATGCCCTATAATTGAGCATTTCAATTTTTGGCGAATATAAATATCACTATATTGAAAGCAAGCGGTGCCCTTTTAATTTCTTAAACAAAGCAATTTGGTGCTGACATGTTCTTCTCTCTGCCCCAGAAAAGTTACTCCATGTGCTTCTAAGCCCTTTTTAAAGCCTTGCAGACAGCTCGTGGGAAAAAGCAGAATTGCTGAACAAAACAATCAAAACAAAACAAAAAGTCTTAGCCTCCCCCATTCAACCAACCCCTTCCCCACCATACACATAACACACAAAAGGAAGTGTGCTGGGCGAGTGGTGAAACACTGAGGGAGATAAGAATGACCTTGACAGATTCTGAGAAAACCCTTCATGAATCTTGAGAGAGGATTTCTATGGGCAAACAGGGGTTTAAATCCTGAGCAGCTAAACCAAACTTGACAACAGCTCACCACCGCCATGAGCCTGCTGCCCCCAGAACAGCCAAGCCCGTGCTCCAGGCCCCAGTCACACCCAGGTTTCCGTGAGCTCCCACACGACCCTGGCATTGAAGCCCCAGCTCTGCCTGTGGTGGCAAAGACCCGTGTGAGAGACAAAGGCCGATGGGGCATTGAGGGACCAGGGGGAAATGCACTAATCAGGGACTCAGGACACCGAGCTCAGGTCCTAACTCTGACAAAGAGTCAAGCAACCTTGGGTTAAATTTCATCAACTGTTCCTTCCACTTGTGAAATGTAATGTCTCTGTGACTGTAAGCAATTGGTTATCTTTATACCAAGCTAATGCTTAGAAGAAGTTGAAATTTGTCTCAGGTGCCCAACTATATTTGCCCTTATAACTCTTCCCTTTCTTTACCTATCCAGCACTCTGAGGAACACAAAAGATGCTCTTAGGCCATTTTTATTCCAGATGGTCCCACTGTATTGAAAACTCAGGGTACTCCAGATAAGGAAAATGGAAATGAGCAAATACTTGGAGGTGTGTTTCAATTTGGATGCTTTCAGCTGTCAGTAACAGAAAAACCCAGGTGGAGTCAACCACACTGACCGCTCCACTGTGGGACTGTATGGGGCCTGTTAAGGCTGATTAGTGGCCCATTTATAGCTGATCCATTTATTGAGTCACTCGTTCATTCGTCTATCCATCCGTTTAAAAAAACCCACTGAGTTTGGTACTCTGCTAGGATCTAGAGATACTAGTGACTCAGACATGGCATCTGCATTAAGAGACCAAAACCTAGGGGTGTCATAAGCATCAGATGTTCCCAGACCCCTCTGACAGCTGAGAATGTCACCAGCTGAGCATCCCACAGGGCTAGCTGGAGAACTAGTTGGAATAAAAATGCTGCCTTGGTTTAGATGCCAAGTCTACAAGACCATTGCGATATCCAAGAAGCCTATGTGGGTTGAGCTGAGCAGCGCATGCTGGCAGGGATTGTAAAAGAGATCAAGGAGAACGTAGAATGGAAACCAGGAACCACATACATCTGTGTCTATTCACCCTACATACAAGGGCATGTAGGGGGCGCCCATTCACCTCCAGGTCTGGTTTATTGGCTGTGGGATCGCAAGTGGCCTTATCACTTGACGGACTTGATTGAACCTCAGGTGGACCTGAATAGGCAGGGACCATGTAGGTGAACTCAAACAGATAATGATAATACTAATAGCTACCTCTTACAGGGTGCCAGGCAGTGGCCTAAGTGCTTAACACACATTAGCTCATTAAATCCTTACAAAAAGGTATTTGTATTCCCACTTTACATAGGAGGAAACCACACACAGAAACTGTCCAACATCACACAGCTGGTTAGTGGTAAAGCTGGGATTTGAATCCAGGCAGTCTGATTTCAACATCTGTGCACTTGACCACAAAATAAATGACATGACAATGTAAGAAGTGCTACAGTAGAGCTAAGATCAGAATGCTGTGGGAATCGAGACAGTAATGACAGTGCCTGGGAAGGCTCCACAGAGGAGATGACATTCTAAGCACTATAAGTGACACCACATTTGTGGTGTGTCTTGAAGAATGGGTAGAAGTTCCAGACAGAGAACTGGAAGTGGGGAAAGTACATCCCAGGCATCATGGGGCAGCTGGAGCAAAGGCATGAGGTGAGAAAGGGATAAGGCACGCTTGAAGACCAGAGTAATTGTACACAGCTGGACCAAGAAGTATGCAGGAGGTTGGCTTGAAAAGAAATCTGAGTTTGGGGCCAGATTGTTAAGAGCTTTGTGAGCCACACTCATTTGTTCTGCAGGCAGCAGGGAGCCATGTAAGGGAATGGCAGGTCCCTCTTCCAATTTTCTGGGATCCCCAAGATGATTTCCCACTTTGCCTGTCCTGGATTACACCCAGTGTAGAATCAGTTCTATGGCCACCTGCCTCTTGCTTTTAGTCCCTCCAGCATTGCAGGTAGAGCTCAGGGCTACATCACTTGACTCCTGCTGACTTGGAGAGTGAAGGATGCCTGGCTACTCAAAAACAGAGCTGGGCAGGACACCCCAGCAGGGCTCCACCGCAGAATCCTGGACCCCTCTTTCAACTAAAAGCCCTGAATCCAAGAAAATCCGAATGGAGAACAGCAAATGGTTTATTTTCCTTAAAGTCTTTGGAAGGATCTCTCAGAACAAGCCCCTTGGTTGGAAGCTTCCTTGGACATCATACGTAGGAGGGTGAATAGATGCTGGAACTGGACTCCCCCTGAGGCATGACCTTTCCTACTCACCAGCCTGTTCTCATTCTCTCCAGGACACACCTGCAGCCTCACCAAACATAATGAGTCATTCATTAGGCTGTGGCTTTACATCCGAAAGTTCCCCTGCCTCCAAATAGCAAGTCTGTGGGTCCAAGGGCTCTCAGGCCACCTGCTTCTTAGTGTTTGTGATGATCATTGAGAAGAGGGCCACTGGAGGCCCTGCAGCCTTGAGGGCAAAGTGATGCAGTCACAGAAATAATCCAATGGCAGCCCCAAAGTCTTCAGAACAAGATATGTCTCAAAGAATTCTGAACTCAACTCAAATGCAAGCTGTGTCACTTGGTGGCTGTGTGACTCTGGGCCAATCCCTTAATGTCTCCCAGTTTTAATGTCCTCATTTGTAAAACGAGCACCTCTTTTTATAAAAAGGCTGCTCTGCCTGTGACGAATCCATCACAATATTGTAATTAACCAACGTGTTCCAAACTGCAAAGTGCCACGCACGGGATGTTATTATCAACCAGGCTCTTGCTGTCCATGCTGTGGGGAAGGCTCTTCCTATGAGAGGAAACTATTCAGGCTTGTCAGTGGCATGTCAACAACCAGAAAAAGCTTAGCACAGAGGCATGCCATGGTTCTGGGGCAGGACAAGCAAACTGCAAGAAGTGTGCCTGGACAGCTTGGGCCTGAGCCAGGGTGGGGCTGGCCAGGTGAGGTGGGAAGGCTTGTCCCCCTGTGCTCTGCCTGTGTGCCTTCATGTGCCAGCCTCCTGACTCCAGCCTCCACCCCCTTTACTTTGGGTAAACTAAGGTGGCAGAAAAGTCGAAGACTGAGGTTTGCCTCTTTCCAGTTCATCAGTAGACACTATGAAGAGGGGCTTGGCCTAACAGAGAAGAGGTCTACAGGAGGGTTAGGAGGAAGCAGGCCATATTGAGCCCAGAGGAAAGAGAGATGTGAACACGGCATCTTGGTTTTGAAAAGTTGGAATGAAAAGGAAGATTTGACTTATTCTGAAGAGCTCAGAAGGATGGAGTTGGGATGCGAATGAGGAGGCGGAGGAAGAGGGCTGACGTTGACTTAGACTTGTCAGGCACCGTTCTAAGTGCTTAAGAAGTATTATAACATGTAATCCTCACAACGATACCATGAAGTAGTTGCTATTATTATCCTCTGTTTTACAGATGAGGAAACCAAGGCATAGAGGTTAAACAACTTGTCCAAACCACACAGCAAATAAATGATTTAGCCAAGCTCCAAACCCAAACATTCTGGAGTCAGAGTCCTATAAAGATTTTTTTGGCCCAATATGAGGAAGCACTTTCTAAGAATCAGAGTTTATCGATTTAAAAAAAGGAGAGGGACTGTTTTACGAAGTATTAATATTTAAACTGAAGCTAAGGGACCATTTTCAAGGAGTGCTGACTCAATAAATATTCCTTGGCAAAACGTATCAGAAACCAGCTGTGACTGCTTTAAGCTGATAAAGAAAAAGAAGGAAGAGGAGGAAGAGACGAAGAGGAAGAAGGAGAAGAAATATGAAGAGGGAGAGGAAAATGAGGAGGAGGAGGAAGAGAGGACATTTGTTGGATGTGGGGAGCAGAATAAAAGAAACAGCGGAAGATCCAAGTTCAAGAAGGGCCAGGAACAAGGACTGCCCTGAGATCCGGGAAAGGGGAACTGATTAACCATTACTTCAGGGCACAATTACCCAAATAAATCATCTCTAATGGATTTCTGTCTTTTTGCTATTTTGCTCAAGATTCAAGTTCCAGGGAGAGAACTTTCTCTTGGCCTAGCCTTGGGAAAAATTGACAATAAAAATCACTAATATTTGTGGTGAGTTTATTCTCTACCAGGCACTGTTCTAAGGACTATATCTACCTGTATTTTCTCCTCACAGTAATTCCATGAGGCAGACACTATTATAATTGAGGAACTGAGGCACAGAGAGTTTGCATTACCTGCCCAACCTTGCACAGATGCTCTAGTGGCAGAGCTGGGATGCAAGACAAGGCCATGTGGCACCATCCCGTACTCGCTCTAATATCAAAAGGATAAGGACAGGACCCCTAAGGCAAATGGTGGGTGTTGAAAAAGAGGGGGGATGGATGCTAAGAAAGAAACCCAACAGATGCTCTCTCAGGACGTGTCTTACTAGAGTGGAAAGAGAGGCCTCCTGAGGTGCCTTCTGACCCAAGAACTCTACATTCAAGTTTCCATACTCCCATTCCAAGGAGAAGATGAAAGAAAGCAAGGAGCAAAAAGGCAACAGAAGAGATATAACAAAGGACTGGATGCAATAGAGATATAGGAAACCAAATAGTTTCTGAACAGGAAACAGCCAAATGACAAAATTCTGAGAGGAAAAAAAATGCCTATAAAAGTATAACTTGAAAGACAACAAAGAAAGGTTCCAAATACTGAAGAACTTTGAGAAACTGAAATGAATCAAAGAAAAGCAGAGGCCAATTTCTCATACGTAGTAAAAACCTGATATGAGGCTATAAGTCCTGCAAGAGGCCGGACCCCATCGTGGTTCAGGGTGAAAGTTTGGAGTCAGGCTGTGGGGATTGAATCCTGCCTCCAGCACCACCAGTTGTGTCACTTTGAAAAAGTTACGTGACCTGAGTTTCAGTGTCCTTACCCATAAGATTTTAACAGTGCTTACAGCGGAGGAGTGGTGAGAGGATAAAAGGAAACGTGAGAAGTATTAAGCACAGTGCCTGGCACCTGGCAAGTGCTTACTAAACGTCAGCCGCCTGGTCGCCATATGTGAGCGCCAACTGGCCTAACGTGGTCTTGGGACAGGCACACAGGAGCACCCCGTGATCGAGTGCCTGGAACAAGCCCCTCCTGGAGAATCATAAACAGAGACGCCAGAACAGCAGAGCTCTGGGCGCTGCACAGGAGGTGGGAAAGCGGCACTGCGACAGAGGAAGACCCTCCACAGGTAGTGGAGCAGGTGAGGAGAGGAAGCACCCCAGGAGCTGGAGAGTCTGGGTAATGGGATGCCAGAAATGAAGCTCCGAAAAAACGTTTTCCCTAAAATATAATTGTAAGAACTCCTCTTTGTATAGCTCTCAGAAAACCCCTTTGAAGTCTCCGAGGAGTCAGAGAACAGGGTTGACAATCCAGAGCCCTGGGTTCTGGCTTCTGCTCATGCCCATCCACAAGGCTCTGTGGCCTTGGGCAAATCATTTCTACTATGAGAGTCTCAATTTCCTTGTCTGAAAAACCGGGGATAATGATAGCCACCTCAAATCATTGAGGAGAAGATGAAATGAGATGTTTATAAAGCAGCTGGCACAGAAGTAGGCACTGAATAAATAACTCTCCTCCCTCCCACCCATTTTTATATAAATAAAACAACAATGCATCAAACAGGGGGTCCACTGGAGCCAGAAGAATCAAGTAAGTGGATGCTTTTTGAATTCATCAATTCCCAGAATATCCCACGTGTTCTAGCGAATCCACGTCTTTAGCCAGTCTCACAGTCTGGAATGAGCTCTTCTCTCCACTCCATCCTACTTGATGTATCCAGCAAAAATCTCTTATCCTTCAAGGCCAAGCTCAAATATCACTACTTTAAGGAATTGTTTCTGAGAATTCCCTCAACATGTGACTTGTTCTTCAGTCCTGCACCAATTTCACTCTGCTTTGTGTTGGATTAACAATTAGTTCTTGAAGGCAGAGAGATCTTATTCACCTTGGTGTTATTCAGTCTAAGCTGAACAGCACCACACATTCCTTTTGAGCACTTTACTTTTGTGGGGCTATGGGGAGCATTGTGTCCCCTGAATTCATGTCTCCACCTAGAGCAACACCTAGTCCCTCCTCTTGGGCCTCACTCAGTGCTCCCAAGAAAGAAGGAGGGGATTATCTAGTTGGGAAGTTTGGGAACAAAGACTAGGCATGCAGGGCCAATTTATCCATTAAGCACAGTGGCTAGAGTCCACAATAGTTTTAAAGGCCCACAAAAAAAGTTTTAATTTCTTTAAAATCAGTAGAAACAAATAAACTTTTTGGTCAAAGAACAAGCATTAAAATATGGCATTTATATATTCATCTTTATGCCAGTGCGCATATAATTTTTAATAGTTTTCATGGAGGAAGGGGCCCATGAAAGCAACAGTGTCCATGAGCTACAAAAGTCACAATGCAACTCTGTGCAGCCGCTTCCTGTCCCCTTCCTCCTAGGGAGCCACCTGCCTGCAGGAAGCAAGCATTTAGCCCACTCCTCCACCCTCAGCATTTGGCAGGGGCACAGCCATGTCCAGCATGGCTGAGTGACTGGGAAGAAAAACCCACTGTGGCCGCACACCCTAAGCCAAGCCTTCAAACCTAGTCTCATCAGTAATAAAGGTGATACACTGACCTCCTTCTGCCGGGCTCCTGTGTCTATCACTCTCATTTTTTTGTAACTTAGGCAGGGACTGGGAGTGTCATTTACTGGCCCCCCTGAAATCATTATGTTGATCCTTTAAATGACCTTGTCGGGTAAGCATGACCTTTATTTGACAGATGAAGACACTGTTGAACAGAAAGGTTAAAAAATTTACTCAAGGTCCAGCAACTAATAAATGGGTTTAGAACCCAGAATTTTGGACTCCAAGTTAAAGCTCCTTTCTCCCACTACACTCCATAGTAGAGCTCAATAATTGTGTTGAAATGAATCAAAATGGTGAGAGAATATTTCCAGGCAGCACAAAGCATGGTTGAAATTTTTCAAAATTTTTTTCTGGCAATTGTAAGCTTCAGATGAAATCTTTGACATTTACCATTCTCTTAATAAACATTTTATAAAGCTACAAATCCATTTTCTTGCCTGGAGGAATCACCATCAGTTGGAATAAATTTTTACACTATTTTTGCAGGAACAGATTAGGGGAAAAATGATTTATTTACCAGCGTACTTAGAATAAAAATATAATGTTTAACTTTCATGGAGACAGACTGAAATACGAATAATCACATGCTTTTTTGAAATTAAATTTCTATTCCAAGAGGCCAGCAACTAAAGACTGGCCCTTTCTACTGTCTCTGGCCTGCAAACTTCCACATTAAGACTTGGAAAGTAAAAGCACTTTGGGAATGAAACTGATGAATGGACATGTTTGTGCTATTATTCCGGGAGGACTCTGTTTTCTCTCAAACAAAGGCCCACTGGTCACATTTAGAATCCTCAGCTATTTGCCAAAAGAAATGTTTTGGGGAGAAAAGAATCTCCCACTCTCCTTGCCAGATGGAATTCCAAGATTCTTGGGCAGGATGAAGTAAATAAGTTGAGGTAGAAGAATCACTATTTTCCACATCGAATTGACATATATTTCTGCCTCATCGGGTTCCTATACACCAACCTCAACTAATGTTAAGCCTTAAATCACCAAATGCCTGCACCATATTAATAGCAAAGATTCAGACAACGTATTGGGTAAGGAAGTTTATGATGTCTAGGCTAGACTTATGTTCAAGAATAACTAGAATGTGATTTTGCAAATGTAGGTGAACCATCTAGACAGCCTAGGTTAGCTCTCTTTGCTGTGAGTGCTGTAAACCTTGCATTCTCCTCTTTCATTCATGTCCCACACATATAATTAGCTCTTCTTTGTCCTTCTGTACTGCTATACCATAAGCTCCACGAAGCCAGGGACCACACCTGTCTTGCTCACAGATTTGAGTATAGTGTGTGACTGTGTAGAACAGAGATTAAGAGCACAGACAGGTTCAAGGTAAAATGGACCTGGATTTGAATTCTATCAAGCTACTTACTAACTACATGACTCAGAGGAAGTGACTCCCTATCACTCATTTTTCTCATCTGTAAAATGGAGGTGATCATAATTCTTACCTCATAGAGCTATTGTGAAGATTGAATTAGCTCATACATATAAAACATTTAGCTTGGCCCCGGCATAAGTGCTTAGTCAATATTCACTACTACTACTGTATTAAGTGCTAAATGTGTCTTTTGAGCAGAATTTTTAAAAATGGGAGTGAGCTCAGGGAAGAGGAATGCACTGGGCTGGCCTCATTACGGAGAATTTTTCTCCAGCCAACTAGGATATTGCCTGATTGGCTTCCGGGGTCCTTACCTGATGTTAGTCCTCAGGTTCCCCCACCCCCACCCCCCACCCCAGAGCAGTGGGAGCTGAGCTGTGCTGAAACTCTTTGTTCCCAAGAAGAACCTGATCCAGAGCACAGGAGACAAGCTCTACTGTGGAGGAAGTGTGCCCAAGTCCCTCACCTGCCCCGGACGTGCCGTCTGGAAGTCTATCAGCTCAGGGCCCGCTCCAGCTTCCTCTGCTATTGTTCAGCACTCACCATTCTCCTGATAACCCGGCTGTGGGAACCACTGCCAGAGACGCCTGGGCTGCCATGGGGCAGGACTGCAGTTGGGAAGGGTCTCTATTTCAAATGAGGACTAAACTCTGGGGGCATGGGCAGACTAAGAAGGGCCTAAGGGTGCCTCAGTGTTAAGCATATTGAAACACCCAGTACAGATGTGGCAAATTGCAGAGTTTTGTAAAACTAAAGAAAATTAATAGTCTCCACAAGGAAATGTTTACCTAAGTGTCAAAGTACTTAATTGTCCTCAAAAAGCCAAGTTGTCTCAGCTCTGAACATTTTCTAGACTTTCCTAATTGTAGTCAGCTTTGTGAGACATCTAAGAAGCCACAGAACTCAATCATGGAACAAAAATATCTAAAATATTGTATTTAAAAACATGTGTTAGAGGTTTACTGCCCTAGGAGATTTTTGGTATTCTTTATCTTTTAAGATTAGTTGTTGCATCAGACAATTTGCTGATTTTTCCCTTTAATAATTATATCTTTATACTATTAATAGTATCTGAATCAGTGTTTTTAATACACTTTTCTTTTTACTATGAAAAGGGCTTTTTCTTGATTATATAAATAATACATACTTGGTGTAAAAAAAATACATAACCATAAAGAAGAAAGTAACAAAATCATCTAAAATGCCACTACCCTGAATAATCACCATTTACATTCAGTGATTATATTTATATAAACTATATATCAATATCAATGTCCATATAGACATATACACACATATGTGACTTTTCATAGAAGCTGTGCATTTTAAAAATTATGAACACCTTTTTCGAGTTCAGTGTTCTAGATATTCCTGACACAAGGATCAGAAAATAAGTTGTTATCTTATATGTATCTTAGATTTATCTATCTATAACTAGATATAGAGTATAATAAAATATCTAAAAGTAGATAGATATTTATACAGCTAGCTATATACAACTGCCTGAATAGAGATCAGCTTATATTACGTGTGTATTTTTATTTGACATTCTACTATGAATTCCTACATTATCAACCAATCATTATGTACATATAATAAAGAATACAACACATTTTTTCTTTTAAAGATTTAATACATTATTTTGTGGTTTGTTATTTTGATGGTTAACTTGGCATCTGTCACAAGGCATGTGGTGACATGGCATCTGTCAGAGCCTAAGATCAGGAGATCTTATGATGATCAGGTTCTAAACCTATGGGAGTATTTGAAATTCAAAATCCTAAGACTGGCCACTGCTAAAGTAAATCAGAACCCAAGGCACAGTCAAAAAATGCCAAATCTGAAAAGAACATCAGGGACCACCTGCTCCAAATCACTGACTTCAGAGATGATGAAACTGGGCCCCTCTGAGGTAGACAATATGTTGAGAGTCACAGAGCAATTGGTGGCTGAATTTATACTAAAATCTGCTTTCCTGAATCATCATCCCACCTCTTTCCATCAAATTTTGTTTCCTATTACATGTCAGTTAAGTCGGAGTTGTCCTCCCTTTTTCCAAATCACACTTGCCCAGAGAGGACTGGCATTTATCTTATTCAGACATTTTCAGAAATTGAGTCATAAGCAGAAATAAGGGATGGAGGGTCCCTGAGGATTTAGATTGCATTCTATCTAGGAAGATAAGGGCAGAGAGAATAATTATTATAACACTGGCAAGTACATGCAGTACTTACTATGTTTCAAACACTATCCTACTACTTTATATATGTATAAGTTTATGTAAGTGATATGCATATGTCATTTGATCCTCACAGCAGCCCAGTGAAAGATGGTCCCATCTTTACAGAGGAGGAAACTGAGATACACAGATATTAGGTGGCTTCCCAAGATTATATAACTAGTCAGTGGCAGAACCAGGATTACGGACCCAGCAGTCCAGCGCCCAAGTGCAGCCTCTTGACCAACATACCACACAGCCTCTCCCAGAGGGAGGCGCTCAGACAAATGACAGTGATGTTGCCAAAATCTCAGAAGCAGAAGTAACAGGGCCTTTGTCTTTGTCATGCCATGTAGAAACCAGGCAATCCTAGGGCAATTCCTGGAAACTCTGTTTACTTTGCCTGGTTCTGAGACTCCTGGCCCAAGCTTCTTTGTTTTTTAGCCCTTTTGTTGTTGTTGTGCCTTTGTTTTTTGTTTGTTTGGGGTTTTCTTTAACATTTTATCACGGAAATCTCAAACATGTAAAAGTAGTCAGAATAATAAAGTAATCCCCATGTATGTACCCAGATTTTTACCTTGAACAATCATTAACAAATATTAGCCTGTGTTTTTTAAATCATTTTTTCACCCTTCTAAAATGTTTTTATATGTTGTATAATGTACTTAGTACATTAACATCTTCATATGTTTATAATTTACAGATAAGTATACATACACATATTGGAGGGCATGCTCAAACATATCATGGTAAGAAAAACATGGCTATCACTGGTTTTCGGATATAACCAGCATGTCACAACAGAAATAGAGTCAGGAATGTCTGGGTTCAGGTTTTGGCCCTGTTGCTCACTAGCTCAGTGACCTGCACAAGTCTTCTCACTTCCTTGAGTCTCGTTTTTCTTACCCACAAGGTGTGATCGTAATTCTACCTACCTTTCAGGGTTGTGCTGATCAAATGCGATCAGGGATATGAACAACATTACAGAGAGCAAAGAATCACATAAAGGCGAGCAAGAAATCAGACTAACACAAGGAGGGGTGTCCATGGCACCGATGTTGAAAGCTGAATCCAAGGTCAGGAAGATCCACCAGAGGGTCACACCAAGAGTAAGAGAAAAGGTACAAAGTGGAGAATCAGTTGCTAACTGAAGTAACCTAGTCAGGCTTTCGTGTCCCCTTTGTCCCCTCCTGGGCATTTGAGGTGGCTGCAGTCACAGCTGGGCCCTTCAGTCAGAGCCTTATGTGCTGCTGAGGTCATGGGGTGACTGCAAACTGAAGGCTGGGCTTCATTTTATCCTCTTAGCCTCCCTTTGGCTGACATTCCCCCAAAACCTTAAATGAGCAATTCCCTCCTCTGGCCCTGGCCCACTAGCCAGGCAAGGTCACCTTGCCAGCCAAAGGGAATTCATGGACAGCCCTTCTGTTCTAGACACTGTTTAAATCATATTTATAATGTTTGCCAATTACCCTCTGAACACTGTGCCTGATGAGACTAGTGACTCCCTTCCACTCCCTCTCCAAGGACAAAGCAAAGGTAGGACTGGCAACCTACAGAAAGTGAAATCAGGATGGCACTGGGCTGGTTTCCATGCCAGTGGAAAGCATGCCAGCACCCTGTCCTCTCTTGGTGGCCACACTGCCACCCAGATGACACCCAGCCCTGCCCACTGCCACCCACCCCCTTCCCCAGCCTCCCCAGGAGGATCAGTCCCCCCTGATCTCCACCCCTGGAGTGCAAGAGTCCCCAGCCAAGCCCACCACTTATTTGAGGTTGCTGACCTCTATTCTAAGAGGTCCTTGTCCCTCATGGAGGAGACAGGGTGAGACAAATGCAGTCTCTCTGAATAATCACAAGTAAGGGGAACAAATAAACACAGACAGGCCAGCTGCCACCGCACATGGAAGCCAAGAGTAATTGAACTTGTGCACATTTTATAAGCCACTTGGAGAATATTTTTAAATTGGGATATTTCTGCCCCATAGTCACCCTGGGGACTTTGTTCATTGACATGCCTGGCGCCAGAGAATGGCAATTTTCCAAGACTTATGTGTTGGGGTCACAGAGGCCACATACTCTGTACATTTCCCCAGTGATCAAGGCCGGCAGAAACTGAAAAGGCTGCAACAAGACCCCGGGGGGCTGCCCAGTGACGTGGGTTCAGGGGTCTGGGTGGCCCATTCTTGCCATTTTGGGGTATGGGATTTCTCTGCCTCCCCAAAGAGGGGTGAGCATATAGCCTTCAAGTATGAGGAATGTATCCTGGACTATTTGATCCATGTCCATGTAATTGCAGGTGTTATTCTTATCTGCATGTGTACTCGTTTGATGCATATTTATATCTCAGTTCCTGAGAAATTATCAGGCTCCATGCAGACTTGACAGATGGAAAAAACAGCCTTTAGGACTTAAAGGATTAGAAGCTTCTTGTAGCATGTGCCACAGTTTTAAAATGTGTAATTGGAAAATACCATTTTCCTTATTATCACCAGGAGATGCTTAGTAATTAGACTTGAGAAGCGGTGCTCGGCCGCACATTTATTGAGCAACTACAGTGTTAAAGAGGGTTTACCAAGGTTAATAAGACACAGCCCAGCCTTCAAGGAGCCATGGTCTAGTGGTACAAACAGGCAGATGAACCTATCACTTTAATCCGGAGAGAAAAGAACATTTGAAAGGAACTGGCTTACAGCGTGAGAGCACCAGAACAGAGTGACCGAGAGTGTGTGCAGCAGGATTCAGGCAGGGGGAAGACTTCACAGAGGAACTGGTGATTAAGGGCGGCCCTGGTAGGGCAGGAGGGGGATGGACACAGAGGCACTCCCAGCAGCAGGAACGTCTTGTACGAACGATTTGATTCGCGTGTTCTGGCTCCTCAAGTAGCTGGGGCACCGATTCAGAGCAGGGGCGGGGCGATGAGAAGGGAGGCTCTGGATGTGAGCAGAGTTGGGGATGAGAAGGAATCCATACCAGCAAGGGGCTGCAAGGGTAACACGTGGTACTTTACTGCTCCCCACCTCTAGCAGCTGCTCCCCAAAACCACGTAACACGGCATGCTCGCATGTTTGCCCTGCAAATGTGGCCTCCCCCTATGTCTCCTTGGCTCCCTCCTCCCTCCCACCAGATTGCCACCCTTAAGCCTCGCCAACAAAGAAATTCTGGAATATGCCTCACTGGGGGGTTCTCTCCAGTATGTGACAAGAGCCACAGTAGAATTTTCAGCAGAGGAGGGACGTGATTTAACCAGTAAATCTCTTCCTAACAAAGCACTGGTGGGAGCTTTTGGAAATCTGGACCTTCAGGCCTGCCATTGGCTCCCAGGTGCCTTAATGAGAAGACGTGCCCCATCTTCAAGATGCTTTATTCCCAAGTGTTGGAAAATATCCTAATATACTGCTTTCATTAGAAAGACACTTTTCTGCCACCTGCCAGGAAGTCTTTATAAATATATACATCTAGAATGTCTAAAGTGTGAATGGAACCCCCTTAAATGTGGCATTCTGCACAGTGTACAACCCGCACACCCATACACAGCAATCCTACTGCAGAGAAAGGCTTCTCTTCTTTCTTTAAAATGAGTCTGCTGTAAGCAGGCTGAGGCTCAGTGGAATCTGTTTCTGGAGAAAAGAGCCCTGCCAGCTGGTCCTGTGAAAACATAATAAGCACAGAAACCCCTTTACTTTCTGATGTCACCAGGTACTGAGAGTAGAGCTGAGGCCAGGGCCTAGTAACAAGTCTTCCCTCCAGGCATCTACTCCCACCCTTACCTCCACCCCTACCCAGGCTGCCAATGACCTTGTGGAGACATCCTCACCTTTAGTTTTTGCTCAAATGTCACCTTCTTGGGGAGGCATTCTTGACCACCTTGCTTAAAATTGCAAACCCTAGCAACTCCCCTCCCAACCTCCCCTGTTTTATTCACCTTTTGACAAACCATATATTTAGTTTATTTATTATGCTTATTACCTGTTTCTCCCCACTGGAATATAAGCTCCATGCGGGTAAGGGTTTGACTGTCTCCATTCACTGCTGGTTCTCTGACCCTAAGAACAGTGCCTGGCACATACTAGGCACACAGATATTAGCTGAATGAATTAATCATCTTCCTTTTGGCCACTACTTAGCCTGTTTCTGAGGCCACCCTCTTAGCTCTGTTGATTTTGGAAGCTCTTGTTCTTCTGACTCACATGGTGTGATTTTCCCAAGACCTTGCACCACCCTGTGCCTCTATCAGGGCTTCATTCCCTGGAGAAGGTGCTGGGCCCACTTAAAATGTCTCTGGAAGGAGATAGTACATGAATTTAAATTCCATTATCAGTACCTTTGTGTGAATTGATTGATGAGATTCCTTCTCATAATAATATGACTTCGCAATAGCTACTTAGTGAGTAGGCATTATAATTTCCTATTTTATAGATGAGGAAAAGTTCAGAAACATTAAGGAACATGCCCAATGTTCCACAAATGGAAAGTATTCGAGCCAGGATTCAAATCCAGAACTGTCTAAGCCCAAAGCCTGGAGTCAGCTGGCTGTGTAGTTATTCTCAACAGTGGCGCTGCCACCCAAATAGTCACTATAGTTGGTTCACACAGAAATTCATAGTCAACATGAGCCAAATGGACCCTGTTTGTCTCTTGCTGTTGGACACAATTCCACTGATATATCATTTTCGTTAAAGCAGATAGTTTCCTACCTAGGGAATCGCAAGCAGGGAAACCAAAACAGAAACTGTCACTGTTTAACTTGAACTTAAGAAAAAGACTGGACAGAATAAATTTCAGCCATTCAGATGATCCTTTGAGTAGCTTTGTTTTTCTCTCCTCGGGGAACTGACAAAGCAGAGAGTTGTACTGTGAATAGTACCTGATTCCTTAATACTTAGCCATTTGTTAAGTGTTTTTAAAAAATTTAGGGATGAGTGAGTTCAGAGTAGGGCACACTAGCCTTGGAGAAATGGTCCTGAGTAGGGCATTGTGGATAGGCTGTGCCAGGGACAGCAGCACTCGCCTGAACCAAATTCATTCATTCACTGAACAATGATAAAGCACCCCAGTATGCTGTAGGCTTAACTCTAGTATACACAAACAAGAACATGCCTTGTTAAGAACCAAGTCCTGCCCAAACTGAGCACCAGAATCAGGACTGAAATAGTTGCAGGATCCACAGAGTTCAGATCCAACACCTGGAAGGTTAAGAAAACATTAAAAGAATTTATTTTTGCTAGGGGGTGAGAACTGGGTATGGTTTACTGTATATAAGTGGCAAACATAATTATATACAGGTGCAAACATCTCACAGTGGGACCTTCATGGTGACCCCCCTCCTTGGTAAGGAATTGATGACAACTCTTAGCCAGCAGCACTCACAGGACCATCTCTGTTTCAGTGGATCCAGACTTCAACTCCTTTCCTTCCCTGGATCCTGCTGATCCTTTCCCATGTCCTACACCATGTTTGTCTCAAGCGCTACCTAGGGGAGAGGTCACTTCCTTGTTTCATGGATTCATTACTATTTTCCAGAAAATCTCAACATCTTCACCTACAGTTTGGTCTGACAGCACCTTGAGAACAGAGACTGTATCCTCACTTGTAGTAAGGTTTCAATCCCTTCCAATACATGCAGTAAACCATTCGCCAGCATTCATAATCATACGGTGTCTCTCCCTGAGCGGCCTGCCTTCTGCCCTCGTGTCCGGCAGCGTCCTACCTGTAGTGTGGCCATGAGGACAGGGCTTGTAAGACTGTTCTTTTTGGCAAAAAGAGTAACCAATAGGTTGATCAGAGATGAAAATAGACCCCATACTTTGAACATAAACTCTATGTGATCACCATTCCCCTTTGAGGCCACATGAGGTGTCAGTTCTTTTACCATTCAATCCCCAATACAGTGTGACCCAAACAGGCTGTGCACTGATCCCTGGAGATACAAACATAAATAAGACTCACCCCTCCCCTCCAGGAGCTCATAGTTCAGTTGGGGAGATACAGAGTAAACAGAAAATGACAATCCAAGGTGATGAGGGTGGTGGTAAGCCCAGGAGAGAAGATTCATCGCTTGGAGGAGTTAAAGGAAATATCTGAGCTCAGGATAACAAAGAAGAAACTTTGAAATGGAAGGCTTTTAAGACTAACTTCCTTTAAGAGCATAGTTCCGCCTTAGACCTAGCAAGACAATCGTGTTTTAGCAAGGAGAGGTTTCAGCTTCTGCCTTCTCTAAGCCCCCCGTGTTCTCAGCATTCAGAAACAGCACAGACTCTTCCAGGGCCCTGTTCCCTAATAGCCTTGACATCTGCCTTTAGTGACTCTTCGCTGATCAGATGGCAAAGTCAGGAATGCAGACATGAAAATAAATTAAATGAGTTTCTCGGTGTGGGAATGTCTCCATGAGATGGAGGACCGGCTGGGCAAGTTTCAGGACAACTTAATTCCCAAGAAGCACTTGGAAAGTTGACAAAAATGACTTTGAGCCACTGAATGATTCTCAAACCAGGAATAGAAGCGGCAGTGACCATACATAGCCAGTTTCCACCCAAATATAGTGTCATAAAATAACACAGGTCTAAAGTCCTATATTCTTCTTGAGACAAAAGAGCTAAGTTAATGGGAGCAACTCTTCATTTCCTCTGCATTTCTGTGTACTACTGGGGACTTGGAATCCATCTGGGAAACTGCAGCTCTGCTCCTGAGCTATGTTTTCTCTTTGAGAAAGTCAATTACCCTCTATGAGATGAGTTTTCATGTTAGTATATTGGAGATTTATGCTCTCTTTTACCTCCTTTACTTCCTTGATGAGAATTCCTAAATAGTGTGTTAAGCAAAAAGCTTATAGGAAGCGTTCACAATGAGAAACTATGAAAATTGATGTGTATCAGCAGTTTATCTCTATCCTCTATCCCTCGTGTGAGTGCTGGAAATAGAAGCAGCACTTTGGGTCCAGGTCCCAGCTCTGCCACTGCCTACCCATGTGAGCAAGTCATAGAGTGCAGTGGCGTCATCAGAGCTCACTGCGACCTCAACCTCCTGCCTCAGCCTCCCAAGTAGCTGGGACTACAGGCATGTACCACCATACCTGGCTAATTTTTCTTTCTTTCTTTTTTTTTTTTTTTTTTCATAGAGATGGGGTCTCACTCTTGCTCAGCCTGGTCTTGAACTACTGGCCTCAAGCAGTCCTCCTGCCTCAGCCTCCCAAAATGCTAGGACTATAGGCATGAGCCACTGAGCCCACCCCAGTTCTCTCATCTTTAAGGTAGCAATGACATTATCATTTACCTAGTAATTATTGTTTTTGGAATTCATTCATATATTCATTTCATATGCATTTATTGAGCACCTACTAAATGCCATGCAATGAGATGCAGTATAGTTTTTGTGTTAAAAGAATAAATTCTGGAGCCAGAATACTTTCTAGCTGTGTGACTTCAGGCAAGTTATTTAATCTCTCCATGCCTTAGTTTTCTTATCCATAAAATGGAGATAACAATAGTATCTGCTTGATAGGGTTGATATAAAAACTAAATTTCTTAAGATATGCTTAGAGTAAGGCCTAGAACACAGAACTACATAAATATCAGACATTTTTCTAGGTACGGTACTCTTGATTGGAACTTATATTCTAAGAGGGAGAGCAAAACACATCATAAATAAGTAAATTATTGAATACGTTAGAAAGTGATACGTGCCAAAGGGAGAAAATAGAGCAGGACAGCAAGATTGGGGCTGCCAGGGGTGGACTGCAGTCTTTAACGTGGTGGCCAGGGGAGGCCCCATTGAGAAGGTGACACCAGAGCGAAGACTTGAGGAGGCGAGGGAGGGAGTCGGGCCTCCATCTTGGGGAGAGGTGCTGGAGCAGAGATCCCTGCCAGCGTGAGAGCCCTAAGCTGGGCATGGGCCTGTCATGTTTGAGGAGCAGTGAGGAAGGCAGTGCAGCTGGCGCCCAGTAGTGGAGGAGGCGAGCAGCAGGAGGAGATGAGGGCAGAAAGGTAACAGCACCAGGTGGCTGTCAGGGCTCCTCATGGCCATCGTGAGGACTCTGCCTTTTATGCTCTGAGAAATAGCCATTGCGGGGCTTTGCGCAGAGGAGTGACATGGCCAGACTTACACTTTCTAAAAAGACCTGTTTGACTACTATGTTGATAACGGACTGTAAAGAGAAGAGAGAAGCAGAAAGGACAGTTAGGAAGCTGTTGCCGTAATCCAGGCAAGAGATAACAAAGGTGGCAGCAGCGGGATGGTGAGAAGTGGTCAGATTCCAGACATGTTTTGAAGGTAGAGCCAACAGAATTTGATGGAAGATTGAGTGTGGGGTGGAAAGGAAGGGGGGGTAGAAAAAGATGACTCCACAGAAAGATATAGTTGCCATCGATTAAGAAGGGGACATCTGAGGGTGGATCAGAAGGATGTGAGTTTTAGATGCTCATTAAATGTGGATACATCAAGTAGGTAGTTGCATATATGAGTTCAGGAGAGAGGTTTCAAAGTCATGAGAGTGATGAGGTCACCAAAGAAGTGAATATAAATAGAAAAGAGGACCAAGGACCGAGCCCTGGGTCACATTAATAGTAAGAGATCAGAGGGAAAAGGAGGAACTCTCAAAGGAGACCGAAAAGGAGGAAAACTCAAAGAGTGTGGTATCCTGGAAGGCGACTGTAGAAAGCCAGGTGGAGCCCGATAAAGTCATTTTAAATAAGACGACGACTGAGAACTAACCACGAGGTTTAGCTGCGGAGATCACGTGGATTAACCGGCATAACGCGTGCGACTTGGTGAGAGGTGTGCTCATGTCAGCTGTCATTATTCTCCCCATCAGTAGGCTTTATTAAGCACCCAGCCGTGTCAGCATTTCTGCTCCCATCTGCCTAGGAGGCCTGGGTGTGCACGAGTTGAGCTGGATCGGGCAAGCACGGGACGGAGCAGGATATCGAGCTGGAGACCCTCAGGGAAAGTGGGAAGAATGAACCCGTGCACGTGTGTGCACGGTGCCTAACACAGTGCCTGGCACATAAAAGTGTCACGAAATGCTTATTGGCATTGTAGGTTAATCCCTTGTGAGGAGGCAGACATGCCTGGAAGAAGTAATGCTTTAAACTTGTCCCCAAGGGTGAAGGAAGACGATTAGGAAAGGTCTGGAAAAGCTGTGGGGTTGGGTGGGAGCACACGTGAAGCAAAGGGGAAAGAGTGAGGAGACTGGAGACTTCACAGGGAGCTATTCGCAGGGGCTGCCCCCGGGGACAGGGCACTGGCTGGGCCAAAGCAGTGCTGCATGCACAGACTCTCTTACCTTCCGTGGGCACTTTAACCTCCCATGTCAATACCAGGCCCCAGGCCTCACCTCTGCTCTGTCTCTCCAGACCCTCTCTTCCACTCCACACCCCACTTAGCACCGAGCCTACAGCTTGGTAAACACAGCACCTCATGGTTCCCTGGGAAGACCTTGCAGTTATTGCCTCTACGTCGTTGCTCCTGCTGCTCCCTTCCTGCCTCTCCATCCGCTGGCTCCACTTCTCCTTCAAGACTTGGCTCATGTGTCTGAAAACCTTTTTAATCGTCCCTCCCAAGCTAAGCATTGAGGCCTCCTCTGTGTGACCACAGCCCTGCACTTGCTTATTGTATAGCACTTAGCCCTTCTAATAGCACGCCCTCTCCCACCAGGGCCCAAGGTCCTCCAGCAAAGCACCTTCCTCACCTCTCACAGCCCAGCCCTGGCACGTGGCTGGCACACCAGAGGTGCTCACTAAACGTGACAGTGTACACATTTACAGTGCAAAGGCAAAAATCAGTGCCTTTTGGAATAAATAATGGGGAGGAAATAGCCAAGAGATTTTCGTGTATGTTTAGAAATATTCATAACAAGGACAAAAGAGGGCCGGGCGCAGTGGCTCACGCCTGTAATCCTAGCACTCTGGGAGGCCGAGGCAGGTGGATCGCTGGAGCTCAGGAGTTCGAGACCCGCGTGAGCAAGAGCAAGACTCCGTCTCTACTAAAAATAGAAAGAAATTATCTGGCCAACTAAAAATATATATAGAAAAAATTAGCCGAGCATGGTGGCGCATGCCTGTAGTCCCAGCTACTCAGGAGGCTGAGACAGGAGGATCGCTTGAGCCCAGGAGTTTGAGGTTGCTGTGAGCTAGACTGATGCCATGGCACTCACTCTAGCCTGGGCAACAGAGCGAGACTCTGTCTCAAAAAAAAAAAAAAAAAACAAGGACAAAAGAGACCAAACTTTCTCTTTTGTCATTTTAGAAAGATTTCATAGAAAAGGTAGCTTTTATTGTAATAGCCATTTGGAAGAAAATGAGAGACAGAACTTTCAGCAGTGGAGGTGAAGTGGGGTGGGTAGGGTCGGGAGGAAGGGAAAGGGAGGAGGAGGAGGAAGAGAGGAACAGAGTCCGCTGTGCTTGTGGGGCCAAAACAGGAAAGAGAAGTCCAACCTTAAACACAGAGTATTTGCAGTTGTCATGTTACTCTGCCATTGGCTCTCAAACAAAAAAGAAAATGGCCCATGGCAAAATGGTTGGAGAGTCAGACGGACAGACCTACGTTTGAATTTTGCCTCTTTTCAGTTTTATAATTCTATGCAAGTTACTTTGCTCTGCTGGGCCTCAGCGTCCCCACCTACAAAACTGGGATGACCCACTGCACGGGGAAGTATGGGGTTGGGATTAAATAAGATACCATTTAAAAGTGCTTAGCACAGAATCTGATTTGATTGGGTAGATTTTGCTGCAATAATATATAACTCCCAAATCTGAGTGGTTCTCAAGCACAGACATTTACTTCTTGAGGGCTGTGGATTGGCTTGGGCTCTGCTGGCCCCCACTGGCCTCCACTTATCTTCTCATGCAGTGGCCCATGATGAAGGGGCAGCCATTCTCTGAGGCAAGCCGCTTTCACTACGGAGAACAGGCTCCCAGGGGACAGACACAAACCTGCCAAAGGAAGTCCCGTGCCCAGCCCAAAGCCAGTGGGGATGGCTGCTCTACCTCCAGAAGAGCAAGGCAAATGCACGTGGCCTTTATCAGCCACTGCTCTTGAGTCGGTAAATCCACTCACAGATGCCTAGAGATGCAGTGGTCTAGGAGGATGGGAATGTCCTGTTCAAGGAGGCACAAGGAAATGCATGGCTGTGTCAAACTTACTCCCACTCCCACGCCACTCCCCACAAACCTGTTGTATTGCTCCAAATTCCCAGCTCGGGAAAAAAAATGGATGAAAAAAGAATCTATTTTTTAAAGGGGTTCATGACAATAGCTCCTTCATCTCTCACTTTTCTTCTTCTTGCTCACTTCTCACCAACCAGTCTGGCCTCCTCGACATTATTTGAACTGCTAAGCATGTTGCCACCTCGGACCCTTTGCACTTACTGTTTCATCTGCTTGAATATCCTGCCCCAATGTGTGCATGACCTCATCTCTTACTTCTTCAGGTCTCTGCTCAAGTGTCACCTTGTCAGAAAGGCCTTCCCTGACCAGCCTATGTCAAATAACCAGCCACTGCCCCAACCACCTCCTATTACCCTTAACCTGATTTACTGTTCTCCGTAGCACTTATCACAGCCTGGCATGTGATATATTTACTCATTGTCTGTTATTTATTATTCATTTCCCCTATTTAGAATATAGGTGCTGCATCACCAGCACCTAGAATGGTGATTGATACATAATGGGTAAACATTAAGTGTTTGTTGAATGAATTAATTAAGCAAATGTGTACCATGGACTTTATATAAATGAATCTCACTTTAATCTTCACAGAAACTATACAAATATATATACATATGGTATTGTCAAGCCCCATTTAATGGGTGGGAATACTTAAGTGAGAGAATTAAAATTACAGCCTGAGGTCATACTGCTCAGGGGTGAGAGACAGGCAGGGCAAACGCTCTCCCTCCAGGTCATAGCTGGGACACAGCAGTCACTTCCTCTGCTTCCCAGGTCAGGGCAGCGGCACAGAGAGGATCCCCTGTACCCTGTAGGACCAGCCTCATGCCCTGGCCGCTCTGCTCCCAGGGAGGGCGCTAGGTAGAGGACAGAATGTCTTCCACCTGGAGGGAGGGAGGCTGGGATTGGGGAGACGGTGGAAGAGGCCACTGGTCTGCCTTTTGTGACCATGACCAGTAGGAAGAGGGGAGGCCCTGAGCACGCCAGCAGCACCTTGTTGACTTTGGCGCTTCCTCCCCACCTCTTCTGCATGCAGCATCCCTGACAAAATGCCACAGCCAGCGTAAGCTCCTCAGGGCCTCGCTCAGCCCTCCTGCCCCCACACAGCCTTTCCTCCTCGCAGCCCCAAGAATGCTGTCCACGGGCGGAGGCCTTGAAGAGGCTGCATTTGTCCTTGACCCTCGCTGACAGCACTTGCTTCTGGACACAGAGGGAGCCCCAGGGAATGCCCCAGCCACCGCCTGCCTTTATCAAGACTGACGCCCAGATGCTTTACCATCCACGGTCACTGGCAGCAAGAATTTGTCCCTCTACCTCCCCACTGTCCCTCCCCCCAGTGCCTGTCCCATGTCAGTAACCAACAACAGAGAATTATAGAAACAGTTTTTTTATTATAGAAATATTATATAATATATTATATGTAATATATAATATAAAAATTATATAATTTTTCAAAATTATAGAAATAGTTTTTTCCATTATTCATTCAATACATGTGTATTGAACACTACCAAGATACTGTCCTAGGTGTCCTCAGAGCTGACAGTATAACAGGACACTCAGTGTCCAGCTCCCACCAGGCAACATCATGCCCTTCCCCAGATGTCATTCTGCAGGAAGCTGCCCACCCAGCCCATGCACAGAGACTAGCGAGATGACCCAGATGTAAACACCAGATCAGTGTGTCTCTCATGCTGATTTTTAACTTCGGCTGAACTTGCAGGGCCAAGGGAGCCTGCAGGAGAAGTGATCACCCAGAACCACCACCTCTCCCAGCAGCCACCTTCAGAATGGTCCTCTCCTCCCGTGCCAACTGTCCTTTGATCCTCTAGAACAGTGTTTTTGAACTACAAGTTCCAACTCATTAGTTATGAAATCAATTTAGTGGGCTGACATCACCATTTTTAATTTTAAAAAAGAAAAGAAAGTATCAGTGTGCATTACACAAAGTAAGAATGAGTATTGTATAAAACTGTTTCAGTTGCATGTGAATGTGTGTGTCTAAGTGTGTGTTTACTGGGTGAGTATGACATAGAGTCTACTCATCAAAGAACAGCACCTATTCTAAGCTATGGCAGAAGGTCTTTCAAAGCCAGGGCTGATCCTGCCCACTCAACAAGGGCAAGTGGAGGTTCAAGAATTGGGGGATGTGGGCTCTGGAGGTGCTGACACCCATCTCAGTTCATGGATGTCGGCACATCTGCAGAGAAATTTCATTTGAGGCCAGGTGCAGTGCCTCACGCCTATGATCCTAACACTTTGGGAGGCCGAGGCAGGAGTATTACTTGAGGTCAGGAGTTCAAGAACAGCCTGAGCAAGAGCAGAACCCTATCTCTACAAAAAATAGAAAAATTAGCAGGACATGGTGGTGCGTGCCCGTAGTCCCAGCTACTCAGAAGGCTGAGGCAGGAGGATTGGTTGATCCCGGGAGTTGGGGGTTGCAGTTAGCTATGATGACACCACTGTGCTCTAGCTGGGTGACAGAGTAAGACCCTGTCTCAAAAGAGAAAATAAGGAAGGAAGGAAGGAAGGAAGGGAGGGAGGGAGGAAAAGGAAGAAAGGAAGGAAAGGGAGGGGAAGGGAAGGGAAGGGAACGGAAGGGAAGGGAAGGGAGGAAGGAGGAAGGAGGAAGGAAGGAAGGAAGAAAGGAAGGAAGGAAGGGAAAGAAGGAAATAAATAAATTTGATTTGAGAGGGAGACTGATCAGAGAAGATTCAACAGTCCCAGAAGATAAGGATCCTTGCTGCTGAATGTAGGGCAAAACTGAGATACTAAAGGTAGCAGAACTAACAAAGGTCTGGTGCATGGATTGTCCCAAAGAGGAAGGTGAAAGTTGGCTGTCAGCATTTAATGTTAATATGATACAAAGCACCTTGCTACGTGCCATGGAGTTCAAAGGAACAAGATAGGCCCTGGCCTTAATGAGCCCACAGCATGGCAGGGTTGAAAGCCAAGCCAATTTGAACTAGTAATGGGCACATGTGCAACACAGTATGTTAATTAAGAGCAGACCTCACAAGTATCAACTATAGGAGCAACAAGCAGCCAGAAACAGAGAGTGTAAGGGCTGGAGGGGGCCAAGCCTTCCTGGAAGGTCTTGAGCAAGGCACTGAGGGATGAGGAGTTTAAACAGTGGGGCAGGAAAGGGCATTTAAGATCCAGGAAAATTGAGTCAATGTGGGAACCCCAAGTCAGCATGTGTGTTCTTTGGACCACACCAACATTAACCTAGCTGGAGCAGAGGGATTCTGCATCGAGCCTGGTTTCATAGGGTGAGGCGAGATTATGAAGGGTCAAGGACATGGATTTGATATTATAAATAAAATAAAGGCCTAACATAACCCAAACATCAACTGCAGGCACCCTGCCCCTTGAGATCCAGATAAGATTGGCTCAAATGTCCATTCCACATCCTGTGGAAAGTTCAGTGCCCTCCCCAACATGTTACATTTTCTCGGAGCAGTTACATTTTTGTGGCCTGCTCTGGTCCTGGGATTAGTTCTGTTTGCTAGTGCTCTCACCTTCTAGGGCACGTGGCTCTCCTTAGAGTCCTTTGAAACTCAGTCCCTTTCCTCAGTCCTTTTCCTTCCTGATTTCCTTATGCACACACCCCCTCCCAACCCAAATCTTACAGGGCCTTTGTTACATTTTGAGAAAAATGGAGGGGTGGGGGGATTTACTTTGAAGCAATAGGAACAAATTAAAATTTAATAGTAAAAAGTCTGTGTTCTTAAAAGATAGCTTCCTCCCTAATAGGAGCAAGTTAAGCTATTAAGATAATAGTTTTTTCATTCTGCTTCACCAAGAAATGTTCTAGAAGAAGAGTGGCAGGTGTAAATGACAGAGTAGGAGGTGGGGAACTGAACGTAGAGGAGAGAGAAAGACAAAAAAGAGGGTGTGAAGAAGCTTTTGAGGTTTAAAACATTGTCAAGGAAAGAAAGAGAAACAGAGATTAAGGAAACCAGCCAAGTCACACCATACTGACTGGTGTCCACCGACTTAACGCTGTGAGAGTCAGCACTGGGGCTGGTGGGAAGAAAGAGTTTAGAGACGGGGGCGACACTCAATGACACATGGATGTTGGACCAACAGCCAGAAAGTAACGCGAGACACCTGAATTCTCCTAACCTGAAGTATGATCCTATTTAAATTACTCCCTTTTCTGGACCTCGGTTTCTTTATCTGTATAGTATGAAAGTCAGATTAGTGATCCTTTCCCATAAATTCCATCATCAAACCTTAAATTTTGTTTGCAATCTGTTTGTTTTTATTGACTGCAGACTTTTTATTAATAGCAGAAGAAGCCCAAGGAAAGATATCATTAATTGTGAAGGGAAGGCAATAGGGATATGAAAACTTCTCAAAATGTATGTAGAACAGAAGATGTTGGATTATTTGACTGAGACATTAGCTAAAATGTCATGCAGTTATTCTAGCAGAGTTGTGTTTTAATAGAAGAAGATGATCCTTAGCAGAAACACACGCTAAATGTTCTGAGACTCAGCTCTCCCTGCCTGGTAGTTGGGCTCACACCATTATAAACAGGACTCTCGATTATTCTAGTGTCTCCTACCCCAACTTTAGACACATTGTCTAGAAGGGAAAAATACATCCAGGGATTATTAATCTTGATAATCCTGACCTCTGAAGGAGGAGTGTTTCTCTCAAAGTGTGTGCAGTTGGTCCCAAAGATGCTCTAAAAATCAATGAAAAAAGACAAAGAGAAACCCTTGTGGGAGACCAGAAAATGCCACCCTAAAATATGATTGTAGGAGAACAGAATGTGCCACCCCAAAACGTGACTGTGGGAGACCACAAAATGCAATCCCCAAATATGCATATCCTTGGTATGAGGATTATTTTCAACTGATTATTTTGATAAATTGCAAGTACAGGAGAAACTCTAAAAACAGAGTAGGTAATCCTTTTGTAAGGGAAATTTCTATCTGCAAGTCTCCATTTGTAAGGGTGTCCCCCTCTTAGTGCAATAGAGAAGGATAACTTAATTGCCAGAGACTCTTATCAATGGAGAAGGCACTGACTTAAACCTGCATTACTAATCGCACCCCTGTGTACCGTGCTTTTCCTGGTTATCTCCCCACACCCGCCTTCTCTACATCCCTCTCTCTTCAGATGATGGTATTTAAGCCCAAATTCAAAGCCAACTCTTTGAGATTTATTCATTTCTCTGGGTATCTCCCATGTATACATGAGGTATACATGTTACTAAACTTCTATTTCTTTTTCTCTTGTTAATCTGTCTTTTGTTACAGGAGTCTGTCCCAATTAAGAATTATGAAGGATACAGAGAAAATTCCTTTTCCTTTTCTAAAGTTCTGGCAACAAAGGTGGGATCTCTGGGACAACCCACTCTCTCTGGAGCCACATGGGATCCTGGGGGAAACTGGCAGACGCTGGTGAAGGGCGAGAATTCTCACCATAGTCAGCCTTCCCATATCTCTCTCTGTAGCACCTGGTCAAGAGAGGAAAGTAAAAACTTTTCCTTTTTCTTTCCTTTCCAAACTCAGATTAGCAGGAGAAAAACATTTGTAAGAATTTGTTTCTTTGGATTGTGACTTTGGTCTTGAGGTTCGCATTGCTTATTGATCCTTACCCTCCCATGGACAGCTTTCTTGTTTGTCTCATTTTGTGTCCTGAGAGCTTGATTTCGCTTTCTCCCTGTCAAGGTGTGCAGGTTATCATGAGCTTGGGTGCCCCCAAGAATATGGCCAAACAGAAATATGGGTTGTACCCCATTTGCAACTTGCAAACTATCAACCACTGCCTACTCTTGGAGAGTTCTCTAAGTCTGTCTTTCTTCTGGCTGTCTTCGGGAGTGGCTCTGGATCTTGGGAGGGTTGTATCTTTGTACCCTCTCTGGGGATGTCTCTTGTGTTCATGGTTAAGCCATAAAAGGCTTATTGGTTTTGGTTGAGTCACTTGACAAGTATTACTTTGGTTTAAAAGTGCAATACTGCCAGGAATATTTATTGTTTGCCCCAGCTGAAAACTGATAATAAGATATTTGGGAGAAAAAAATTTAGGGAGCGGTATGGTCAGAGGTTGGCAAAATTGGAAGTTGATATTCAGAGCCTGATAAAAGCTATTTTTAAGGTCTCTCTATGTGATTCTGCTCCTCCATGGGAACTTCTCAGCCAACTGAAACTCCCTTCTGGACCCCTGAGACTCTATGCTCTGCAACTCTGTTCACTTCCTTTCTGTTGGCACAATTTTGCTGAGGATACTTTGGAACTTCCTTTTCTTCTTTGGGAAACTTTAGGTCTCCCAAACTGACTCCCTAATATCTCTTCCTTCCCATTGCTTCTGCTCCTTTTTCCTCTTCCCACCTTTGATCTTCCATTCAGTTCCCTTGAACCCTTCACATGACCCCCTTCAAGCCCCCACCCTCTCCACCCCTCTGCCAGACCTTTTCCTTACCACTCCAGCCCTTCAGTCACTTGAACTTTTGGCCCCTGCTCTCAAGGGACTCAGGGTCCCTGAAAAACAACTACCGAGGCTGAAATGGAAAAAGATTAATTAGAAATTAGCTAGATATTTTATATACTCAGATGGGCTTTGGAGACAGTCAGACAGCTGTTAAGGGCTTCCTCAGTCACTCACCTAAAATTTAACCCACAGCCTCCGTAAGACTGACCTCTGATAATAGGCAAATATGCCCCAAAATTCCTTCTTGTAGAAAATGTCCATCCTATCTCCGTGCTTTTGAGGTATATATTTTTGAAATGTAAACTTCAGGGAAGTGACTCTCATCAGAAGGTGGGGGAGGGGTGCGAAACGAGCTGTTTGGAAACTAATAAATGAAACATCTTAAGTCTTTTCCACAAATATTAGTAAAAGGCTTTAGCTGTCTGAATGGGTAAGCTTAACTTGTTCCATTTGCCAGAAACACAATTTGGGTCCAGCTATTCTTTTATATACTAGTGAGTTTTGTATTATTATCCCTGACACATTGCTAAAATTTTTTAATGAATGCTATAAGATCTCTGTTTGCATCTATCTGTATGCTTACGTATGTCTATGAATGTATATTATGCATATGTGATATTTTCCTACCACCAGATGTTATTATCAAAATTAATTTGTAAAAGAGCTTTAATTGGCTTAAAGAAAAATAAGCATGTATATAAATTAAGTGTTCTCTCAGAAAAATAGGAACTGATCCAAATGCTTTTCAAGTTCACATAATTTGAGTAATCTTTAGTAAATAAGAATATTGTTTATTTAGTAAAAAAAAAAGATATGCCTTCAGGGTTGTCAGCATTAAATATCATGCAGACACACAACTTTAATTCTATGTGGATTTACTAGTCAAATAAGCTTATGTTATCTCTTTTGGATGTTTAAAATTATAAAAATTATAAATTCAACCTTAGAACAAATGTAGAAGTAAAATACAAGCTCTATTATTTCATGTATATCAAACACAGCAGTAAAACCAAAAAAAAGTGTGTTTAACTTTTTGGTTTTTGCTTTTGTGAAGCTTGCCTAATATGTACATGCTGTAAAAATAGTTAATAGGGAAATAACTTGAGATGATGCTAGCTTTGTCTAATGTTTCATACAATTTTCATGAGCAATCCCAGCATAATTGTTAAGAACAAGTTAATTAAATAGATGTAAGTGGAATAAAAGTTTATAAATGAACTTTTCAACAATGATTATGTTTTATAATATGTCTACTTAAAAATAGTTTCCCAAACCTATTTGGTAACTTACACCCTTAGAGTTTTTTTAAGTTAAATTAAATGATGGATATTCATTAAATATCTAGATGATTTCCAAATGAGATAAAATACTGAAACATTAATTTCTGAACATATGCTTACGTTTATCTACATTTGCCTTCTTATTACAAAGGAACTAAAGATATTTGAGTCTCTTAGTCAACATATCCTGCACCATAGTGAAAAATTATACTACTAAAAATGCTTCTAGAAATTATGAAGTGGTATGTTAATAAGTTTGCCAATCTATAGAGTATTGGTATGTAACAGACAGTTCACAATTGCTTATTCCTGGTTTTCACTGGAAATTAGGGCTACTAAGGCTTAAGAATTCTAATTAATATATGTAGAAATCATAAGAGAAACAACTTTGCATGCACAGTGTATACTGTGACCTGTGACCAGTAATTCTATTTAATAAAAGTAAGAAGCATTTTTGGACAGAGAAAAAGATGTGAGGTATAATGATGCATTTTTGTTGAGAAAATGAATAATTTTTTCTTAGTTTGGAGGTTATTTAAAGATTGTCTCAGAATGAAAAGGAAGAATGAAGAACAAAAACTCAGCGGACATAGAAAGTTTGGAAGGCAGAGACTCTTGTGTGGTCAAACTGGCTAAAATTTAATGAATTTATATAAGGAATTAAAAATGAACCTTAATAACAAAAGTACACTGATTCAAAACTAGAACTTGGTCTTCTCTGCATAAACAACAAAGTTGTCTTTGAGTATTGATTTGCTTTTGATAAGAGATTGTAAAAAGAGTTTTCATTACCTTTTAAATAATTTGCCTAGAATACGAAGATTTTATGTTATTTCAGAATAATTTCCTATACTTCATGTTGTTTTCTTCAGGTCTTTGATGACTTAAGAAAACTGAGTTTTCTCTATTAAAAGAGATAAAGTGTTTTTTTTTTTTTTTACAACTGCATAACTTTATATTTACCTTTGAAATCTTTTAATTGTCACTTTGGTTAAATGGATAACTAAGTATTATTTCACAGTAACCTGTAATCCTATTTAATTAAGTATTTTACAGCTTTTGACACTTTTTACAACTTCTCAAAATCAAATTCTAAATGAGGTCTTTTCACCTCAAACTAACTTTTGGATTTCCCAGAGGGCCCCTGCAAAATTTCAAAAAAATTTGTTCTCTCTCCTTGTAAAAAGAAAGATATTAAACCAATTAGGCTTGTTGGATATGTTAAAATTTCGTGGGAAGAATTGTAAAATTAGAAGTGATGCTAAACCTTCTTTCTGTTATATTTGTATGGGTGTATGTTATTAATATAAGTGTTCCAGAAATTGTATGAAATTCCTGGAAATCTGATATGTCCTGATATAATGTTATCAGTCATAATTTCAGTTATTATCTTAAAATGTGTATGTCACAGAAATAACTGAATTTCCTTGTCAATTGCATTATAATGAGCTCTCATTGGATCTTCAACCATGACCATTTTGAGTCTTTTGCCATCCACAGTTAATTGTTTTACTCTGATGCTTTCTTGAGACCTTTTGCAAGCAACAATAATCCAAAAGTGCTTTATCTTCAAGGATATTCATGAAAAAGACTGACAAATACAGATTTCTGGTAACTTTAAGGTCATACCTTTGGATTGGGTAAGAATTTCTAGAACTCTAATGAAGAAACTAATGGGTTCATAAAACTGCTAACCCAAGATCAAGTAGAATAAGAATTAATTACATGAGACTAAATGAACTTATGAGGATGATTATAATTTGTATGACCTTTTGTTTGAAACATTGCTGGTTCCGTAATGTTTTGTTTTTCCCGATTTAAGGAAACATTTTTCTCTTTTATCTTACACTATCTATACCTTACAGCAATCTGGTAAATTATACTTTTGTAAATAAAATGAAACATTTATCTTTTTCTCCCTACCTGATTCCCACAGAATTCAGAAACTCTTGCTAAGTGTTCTTATTTTCATGGCATGTAGAGATTTGCATAAGTTCAATAAGAATCCATTCTTTTTATAACAGGACACAATTGGAAACATTGGTTATATTATCAAGGCTTCAACTGAAATGTCATTTTTGAGAACCACGTGCATAGAATCAGATATGATCAGACAGTTTTAAGGAACTAAGGTTGACTTTGTGGAGCCAATAAAGTGCCTTGGAAAAAATTTGGCCTGGTACTTTTTCTTAAAAGTGTTACCAGCCTTACAGGCAAGTAAAGAATGTCACTTCTTGGTAGGCTCAGGAAATTCAAAATATTTGGGGACCTCAAGAGGAAAGGAATTCATCCCAATCTATAGATATTGCAGGCACAGTCTGATGGCAAGTCCTCAGCTTGGTTTCCTATCCTAGAGAGGCTTTGAAAGACCAATCTGGCTGGGCATGGTAGCTCATGCCCATAATCCTAGTACTTACGGAGGCTGAGGCAGGAAGATCTTTTGAGGCCAGGAGTTTGAGACCATCCTGGGCAATATAGCAAGATCCCATCTCTACAAAAAAAAATTTAAAAATTAGCCAAGCATGGTGGCACATGCTTATAGTCCTAGCTACTCAGGAGGCTGAGGCAGGAGGATCCCTTGAGGTCAGGATTTTGAGGTTATAGTGAACTATGATTGCACCACCACACTCTAGCCTGGGGAACAGAGCAAGATCCTATCTCAAAAAAAAAAGAAAATTAAAGTCTAATCTGAATGCCCACTTCAGTAGCACATATACTGAAAAATCCAATCTGAGATTCCTTATTTAAAATTCCAGCAAAGGAGAAGAGCTTATATGGTCAATCACTATTCTTGCTGCACTTATGTAAATAATCAGGCCAATTTAATTAAGACTAGATTTATTTTGCAAATGTATTAGTCTTCAGTAGACATAGAAATGACTATAGATAGAAAAAAGATGTTTCAGTAGAAAATTATAGTGCACCCATGATTAGATTTTGAGCCCATTTATTGTCTTTGAGGTTTTTTAATTACCTGTAAACTGAACTGGATCCTAAATTCCTCTAGTTTCCTCCAATATCTGGCTATAACTGTACAAACTAATTTTTCCAATTTTCTCCCACCTTCTGACTTGGAATCATTAAGAGCAAAAACTGACTTTTCCCCAAAACCCTGCAAGGTGAAGCTGAACAATTTGATATAAATTTCAAAGAAATCACCACAAAAGCTCACGTATAGACAACCCTTGTGCCTATTGCTGTGTGGGCCTCTCAAAAACTTCGCCAGGACATCAGAACATCGCCAGAGACGTTGAAACTACAAAACATGCTTTGAACCCAACATCTAGAAATCTACTTGACTAGTGGCCCTCCAGCCTCAGAAACTGGATTTATCTAATCATTAACTTTCATTTTTCTTTTGTTTCCACACAAATCCCTCTCAGTAAATACCTGATCACTCCATACAAAGGCCTAACTTAGATGCAAGCTCACCTGCCACACTGCCTCCTGAAATGAGACATAACTGTTTAACTGGGCTGACCTATTCCCAGGACTGAGAGACAAATTAAATGAAATGGGACAACGAGTTTAAATTTTTCCCGATATATTTGGTCATACTTGTTCCAATCTGGGTTTTTTCCCTCTCCCACTTTACAGATCTCTTATCTCTCAACTTATAACCTGAATCTCTCTACAGTTACCAACTCAGCTTGGTAGTGAAACTTCCCAGATAGAAGTTCTAAATGGGGGGCTGTAGAAGACCAGCATATACCACCCCAAAATATGACTGCAAAAGAAAAGAATATTCTACCCCAAAATATGCCCCTTTGGCATTAGGATTATTTTGAGCTGATGATTATGAGAAACTGCAGACACAAGAGAAACTCTGAAAACAAAATAGAATTTACCCTGAGAGGGCTAAACTTAGTTTTATAACAATCCACTCTCTTGATAATAAAACCACTCCCACAATAATGGCATTAACCCATTCTTGAGGACAGAGCCCAAGCCCTCATGACCTAATCACCTCTTAAAGGTTTCACCTCTCAACACTGTTGCATGGGATTAAGTTTCCAACACATGAACTTTGGGGGACACATTCAAACCACAGCATTCTGCCCCTGACTCCCAAATTCATGTGCTTCTCACATGGAAAATACTTCATCCCAATATCCCCAAGGTCTTAACTCAAGCATCAACTCAAAAGTCCTAAGTCCAGAGTATTCCTCTAAATCAGATATCAGTGAGACTCATGGCATAATTCATCCTGAAGCAAATTCTCCCAGCTGTGAGGTATGAAATTAAACACATTATCTACTTCCAATATACAATGGTGGAATAGGCATAGAATAAACATTCCCATTCCAAAAGGGAGAAATGGGCAAAAAGAAACTAACTCCAAAACCCAACAGGGAAAACAACATTAAATCTTAAAGCTGGAATAATATCCTTTGACTCTATATCCTGAATCCTGGTGACACAGGGCAGGAGTTGAGCCCCCAAGGCCTCAGGCAGCCCTGCTCCCACAGCTTTGCTGTGCTCAGCCAGTTCTCCAGCTTTCTCAGATTGGAGTCTGGTGCCTACAGCTTTCATAGGCTGGTATCGCACACTGGCAGCTCTACAATTCTGGAGTCTTGGTAATGGTCTTGTTCCCATGGCTCCACTGGGCATTGCCCTGATAGGGACTCTCTGAGGCAGCTCCAACAAGTGTCAGCCTGGGCCCCCAGGCTGTCCACAACATCCTTTAAAATCTAGGTGGAGGCTACCATGGCCCCACAGTTCATGCATTCCCTGTGTCTTCAGAGTTAGCACCACATGGACACCACCAAGATGTACTGCTTGCATTCTCTGAAGCTGGAGCATGAGCCACATCTGGGCCCACTTTAGCCTTGGCTGGGGTGGCTAAGGAGTGCTGTGCCAAAATGTGGCATGCAGAGTACCAAGGCAGCCTTGGACAGCAAGCCCATGGAGGCCACCCCAGACCTATCCCACAAAACCATTCTTCCTTCTTAGAGTGCTGGGCCTGTGATGGGAGGGGCAGCCTTGAAGATCTCTGAAATGCCTTTCAGGGTCATACTCCCATTGTCTTGATGAATAGTGTCTGGCTTCCTTCTACCCATAATAATCTCCTTATCAAATGGTCACTTGGCTGCACCCTTGGTTTCCTCTCCTAATCACACTTTTTTATTCTTTACATGGCCAGGCTAAAATTTTTCCAAATTTTTAAATTATCCTTCCCTTTTAATTATAAATTCTATCTTTAAGTAATTTCTCTCTCTCATTTTACTGTAAGCAGCCAAAAGAAGCCATGCAGCATATTTAAAGCTTTGCTGCTTAGATATTTCTTCTGTCAGATATCCTAGTTTATTGCTCTTAAATTCTGCCTTCCATAAAGCTCTTGGGCATGGACACAATCCAGCCAAGTTCTTTGTCATTTTATAATAAGGATTAATTTTACTCCAGTTTCTAATACCTTGTTTCTCATTTCTGCCTGAGACCCCATCAGCATGGCATTTACTGTTCATATTTCTACCAACATCTGATCATGACCACTTAAGTAATCCCTAAGATGATTTAGGCTATACCTACAACTCTTGTCCTCTTCTGAGCTCCCACCAGAATCACCCTAATGCTCCACTTATGGCAATCTAGGCTTTTTCTAGCCTGTTCCTCCAAATTCTTCCAGCCTCTACCCATTACTCAGTTCCAAAGCCACTTTGACATTTTCAGACATTTGTTTTAGCAACAGCTCTACTTCTCAGTACCAATTTTCTGTCTTAGTTCATTTTGTCTTCTATAACATAATGTTACAAGCTGGGTAATTTATTATGAATAGAAATTTATTTCTCATAGTTCTGGAGGCTGAGAAGTCCAAGGTTAAGGGGTCAACATCTTGCAAGGGCCTTCTTTTTGTGTCATCTGTGGCAGAAAGCAAAAGGGAAAAAGAGGAGGAGAGAGGGCAAGAGAGGGCTGAACTTGCTTTTATAACCACCCACAAACACACTCCCAAGGTAATGACATTAATCCATTCATGAGTGCAGAGCCCTCATGACCTAGTCTCTTCATGAAGGTTCCACCTCTCAACACTGTTGCATGGGATTAAGTTTCCAACACATGAACTTTGGGGGACACATTCAAATCACAGTAGATGGGTCTTTGAAGATGTAAGAGTGGAAAGCTCACTCGGTGCTCACATCATGGGTGTAGAAAGATTTCTCACTCAAGGATTAAGATGTGCAGAAATAAAAGTTTATTTTGTTTTCTTAGAAGGAGAGAGAGAGAAGGAGAAGAAAGAGAGAGAGGGGGAAGAGATGGGAACTCTTCGAGGCTGCAAAAAGCAAATTCTCAAAGGCAGTTTCTCACAAATGTCAAGAGAATGATTTACATTTCCTTTCTGTCTGCTCAGCCCTTTTCAGATATTGTGAAAACAAAACCCGACAGGGTATCTGTTAGCAAAGAGGGAAGAGAGAGAGAGAGAGAGAGAAAGCGAGCGCTCATATGATTGACCTTAGTCCTTACTGGAAAACTATAGGTTATATAATATTTTCTGTTATTTCACTAGCAAAGCCATCCTTTCAGAAGAGGTTATTGAGTCTCTAAATTAATCAGTTCTTTTAGCCACTTTGACTTGAGTTTTCTCTCATTTGTAGCTGAAAGTATCCAAGTTTTACCCTAACCCAGAAATCTATATTTTTTAACTAGCTCCCCAGGTGATTCTGATGCAGGTGGTCTAGGGATTTTATTTTGAGAAACTCAGCTGTAAAATGATGATGACCGTCCCAGCTGTATCTGGAAAACCATGTTTCCAGGAGATGGATCACCTCAATTGATTCAGGTGGATGCCTCACATGCACAGTTCTTACTTGTTTTCATCATCAAAACTGCCTTTGTACAAAGCTCAACATGTCCTCTACATTTAAGAATTTCTTTTTGTAAAGTTATTTATGATTGCTTAACACCTTGGGAACAAAATAGCTGGCAATCTTGGTTATATATATATTTTCTTCATGTTATCCCTCCAGAGTGATGTGGGAGGATTTATTGACTTCCTTAGTACCCCATGGAGAAACTACATGGTATAAAAGTTTTTTAGAATCTCAGGACTCTCCAGGGCCTCACTCAACCACTCAATACTCATGCATTGGTCTAAATAAAGTATAGTGGTGGCTGCTGCTGTTTTTGCAAAGTAGGGTCACAGAGCCTAACTTCCTCTCCTGAGAAAACAGGGGCCCAGGGCTCTGACCTACACTGTCCTCATAGAGCTTAGGCTGGGCAAGGGAACAGAAGCCGCTCTAGCTAGGAGTATGGCATAAATGGGGAAAAGAAGTCAACATTCAGAGGAAAAGAGGGCCTAAAACCCAGAGACACAATTAAAGTGTTCAATACACAGTAGTCCAGAAAGAAAGACCAGGCCAAGGGAAAGACCAGGCTGCAACCTGGGTCAGCAGGACACAGAGAGTGAACTGGAGGTTGAGATGGATATAGCCGGTTTCCCTTTATGGAAGCCTGTGGCTTCTCATGGAAGAGGAAGACCTGTTAAGGACATTAAGTTGATTTGTTGCAGAGAATGGGACCCCACAAACCCCTTAGTACAGACTGAGTATCCCTAATCCAAAAATCCAAAATTCAAAATGTTCCAAAATCTGAAACTTTTTGAGCGCCAACATGACACTCAAAGGAAATGTTTATTGGAGCATTTTAAGTTTTGGATTTTCAGATTAGGGATGCTCAACCAGTAAGCATAATGAAAATATTCTAAAATCTAAAAAACATCCACAATCTGAAACACTTTTGTTCCTAAGCATTTCAAATAAAGGACATTCAACCTCTAAATGCATTTGTCTCTCAGCAAATTGGTAACAAGTGGAGGATTAAATCTCCTATATGTTATACATTAGAGATGGTAATCTTGCTGCAAGGGGGCAGAGGAAATGGATAAAAAATTATTTTAAAGCTGTATATAGTCCTCCATAACACACTATCTTAGGTTATTATCCTACTGCATCATGGAGAAGAATCATCTTCATCTCCCCAGGGGATTATAATCTCCCTGAAGGCAAAGACCATGTTTTATTCCTTTGTATCACCACTTTATGGTGATATAATCTCCATTAGGTGAATTCTCTTTCGTTGAGCTATGTCACTTCCCAAATGAGTTGTTTTGATTCAGAAAACAATAAATGAAACCAGGCCCATCCCTCTATAAAGGACGGCCAACAGGCCCCTCTGTAAACATGATATGGGAAAATGAGGGAACTAATTTCATCCTACTCAAATGCCTTATTATAGGCCATTATCCTTTTGCAAGGAAAACAGGTGAGAAGATACTATTGTCCCTCCTCTTATCCCCTTAGCATTTTCTTCTCAAAAAGTCTCTCTCGAAACTCTCCTTTCCATAAAGCTTGCAGTTCTACCACTGGAGACTTATTCCTTTGAATTAAGTATTGCCCTCTCTAGGCCAAAGTTTTAAAATGTAAATACCTCTGGGAAAAGTAACACATTACATCTCTATTACTTTTATATAAATGCATTTAACCCTGGCTTTCCTCTTCATGGAGAGGACTGGGCTCCTCTAGGGGCTGAGAATTATGAAAAAGGAGGAAAGAAACGATGCCCAGAGAAGAACAGATGTATGGGGCAGGGAAGAATGGTTTTCAAGTAAAAGTTGGCCTCTGTCCCAATCTTACTGAGGTCTGGCCCCAAATACAACCAATAATAATAATTGCAGTAGCTCTTATTGCTCATTATGTAAGACTCATTTCTTCTTGGTAAAACTCCTTTACAAAGCTCCTTACAAATAGCTCCTTACAAAGGGCTATTATCCCTTTGTAATTAAAACAATATATTGCATCTTCCACTTGGGATTCCTTTGAAACAGTGTGGGTAATACACAATGGCACTCTGAAAGCTTTTATTTAGTTTCTCTTGAGTCAAAGCAGAAGCTTCCAGGAAAGATTTATCACGCTAAGTCCAAAGAGTTATCGCAAATAACTCACAGCAGATACGGAAAGCTTAGGGGAGATTCAAAGCTCCCCTTCTGGTGTGAAGAAGGTGCAAATATGAGATCATCTCCGAAGCTGTCATCGAGCCAAATGACATAGCACCTGTGGATTTACTAGGGGAACAGTGGGGCCTGTGAGGTGAGCAGAGAAAGGGGTCGTATCCCTTCTAAGCCAACCTTTCTTTTACTTTTTTTCTCCTGCTAGGAAAATTTAGTTTCTTTACGGATGCACCTTGTATAAAAGACATGTTGAACTTCCAGAATCCACTGTTTAGTCTTTTCAAGAGGCACTAACGGTGGACCTCAATGTCCTTATCTATAAATTGGGTTAATAATGCCCACCTCAGAGGGTAGCTGTGAGGATCAAGTGAAGTTGTGTGTGAAGCACTTGGCCAGATCCAGGCACAGGGGAGAGGATCCATGGATATTAGACTCCATTCCAACTTTTCTCACCCTGGCTGTAACCCCAGAATGAACTTACTTTGGGGAACCATCATGCCAAAACTCCTAGATAACATTCCTGACTTCTCTTAGCCTGCCCTAAACTACATTGCTCACAAGAAGCTGCCTCTTATGGGTGCAGCAAAAAAGATTTTTATTTCATAACCATATTTCCCAAAACCAAAGATTGGGATGCATGGCCTCACTGTATGGATGGCGTTTTTTTTTTCTTTCAGATATGTTCCTTTATTTATGTGACAAATCTTTCAAAGGCAAAATAATTAAGATACATTCAGCTATGTACTTAAAGAACTATCTTTTTGAAGAATGATATTACATGGAAAGAAAGAAAATTCAGCAAAAAAAGTCCTTGATTATTTGACATTGGGACTGTTAGAAACAGAGTAGTCATCACAGACACTTTCTTCATTTGCTGATCACTAAGGGTTGTTAGAGTTGGTTGCCAACAATGTTATGTCCCAATCGGTCATGGGTTGACCTTTCTACACAGAGAAGCCTGGAACATTTTGGCCCTTGGTTGCATGTGCTGCCATTTCCTCAGACCCACAGATCTTACGACATATGCTGCGGGTGTCACTGAGCCGACGTGCCTGGAAAGTGGTCACTGTGTTCAAGTGACGGGAATGGAGGGAGAGAGCCTCCAAAAATAGAAACGTAAACAGATGTAAGGTTGAGGAGTAAGTCAAATTGCTATATTATTTTGTTTGGAGTGGTTTAACGCTGTGGCTCATTTTTGTCTCACTTCTTACATCTTTTAGCCTAAGCAAAGACTGGTTAACCCTATTCCCCTGTCCTCCAGCTTTCTACCCTCTCCAACATAAGCTGCATGAGGGCAAGGACTGTGTCTTCCAATAAACAATTCAACCAGAAGATGCTCACTGAATGAAAGTCAGAGTTAATTACTTAATTATTCAAAATAAATCTGAAATTGCAGTCCAGACTGGGTGACCTGTACTATCATTTCCCTTTGGTTAACACCATCCTTCATAGAGCTAATCCCCAAATCCACAGAGAATTCTCTACAGCTGCTCTTTCTTCCTCAGATGGAATGGCACTGGGTTGTCTAGGCTAAAAAGCACAGTGACGCCCATCTCAGCTGGCTCAATTTTCGAATTCTCCTCAATTGCTGGATAAGTCTTATCTATAGCCAAGGCCAGCTCTTGTCAAATTATGAGTGTAGCAAAACGTGTCCCAAACTCTTTTTTCTTTTATATCTTCTTCTCACCGTCCCTGGCTGCCTTCCTCTCCTACTTTCACCGTGGATACAGTGCCCAAGCTCTTACTATCTTTATCAGAATTAACTCTTGTGGGGATAAAAATTATATGGGATATATACATCAGTTAGCATCAGTTAGTCTGAAGAGGTCAGTCAGCAGCCCTTCAACTAACCCTCCATTCGTAGCCCTGCTTCATTTCTCAGATTCATCCTGGGAGGGCGGGGGTGTGGTTGTGTGGGCACAGGCTTTGGAGTCTAGCTCTGTGACCTTGAACAAGTCACATAGCCTTTCGGTAAAATGGGTACAATAAATACCTACCTCTTGGGGTTACTGTGAGGAGTGAGATTATATGTATAAAGGGTTTACTACCAGGCCTCTCATATAGTAAGTTCTCAGCAAATAGTAGCTGTTATTATTACTCTTCCCACCCCAAACTGGTACTTAGTTTTAATCAGTCTCTCCATGAACCTGCAGCTCTTCGAGATCAGGATCTTAATTCATCTATCTATGACTCCCTGTGCAGTGCTCCATGCCCAGCAAAAAGTACATGCTCAGTAAGCACCAAGTGAAGCAATAGGACCAACACTCTGACTTAGAAAAGGCACAGTGGGGCTGACTCCTGGGTTCCTGAATTGTTCCCTGAGTTATAGCTTCTCTTGAATTGGGCTTCTAATTGAGCTTTTTTCTAGTTTTTCAGTTCTCCAGAGAGGAGTAGAAATTTTATCCACCAGGGACACTAAATTCCTGTCCCTGAATCACATTTCAGGCTGGAGCTAAGGCCCAGGAATAATCCCAGGCATCGATTCTCGGCCCTAGGGTCTAAATGGTCCAACTGCTAAGGGACAGCTTAACGTTCAGTCCCCTTAATCTCCATCAGCACTTCTCCCGTTGATATGGACAGTTGTCATTTTCTAAATCTTACACAAAATGTGAATAGAAGTGTATTTTAAAAGTACTGCTTTGTTTACTGATCTATGCTATACAATCTAAGTAAAAGCAGAGTGCTTGCTATGCAAAAGCAGCTTCAAGACAAGGATCCTAACACTCCCTCTGTCTTAGTCCTTTCAGGAACAAAATACCATAGAATAGGTAGCTCATAAAAAATAGAAATTTATTTCTCACAGTTCTGGAGGCTGAGAGGTCCAAGATCAAGGTGCCATCAGATTTGGTGTCAGGTGGACACTGCTTTCTGGTTCATAGCTGGCACCCTCTAACTGTGTCCTCACATGATGGGCCGTCCAAGGCAGCCCTCTGGGCCCTCTTTTATAAAGGTACCAAGGACTCCATCTTTATGATATAATCACCTCTCAATGTCTCCACCTCCTAATACCATCACATTAGTGATTAGATTTCAACATATGAATTTGAGAGGGACACAAACATTCAGACCATAGCACCTTCCCACTTGATTCTTATCTCTAAGTGCCACCAATGTGGAAATTCTGGAGCCACCACTAACCCTTCCCATTGTCACTGACAGGCCAGTTGTGCTACACTTGAGTGGGGACAGCTCCCCAAGCACTGTCCTGCCCTAAGACTGGTCTAGAGCCAGGCCCAGCTGCTCCCAATTTTCTAGGAGTACATAGACTGGGGGCAGGTGGAGGGATATTTTTTCCATCCATTTGTGGGAAAACCACCCTGCCCTTGGATCTTGTTCCCCTAAGGACTGCCATTGGCCCCCAGTCACTCTCACCTCCCAGGCCTCATCCACTGTATAAAGGAGTGAGTGAGAACAACCATGGAGGGCCTCCAGGCCTGGGAATTGATGGGTTCCATCCCCAGGTCCCGTCCAGGCAGTGGACTTAATCCAGCCAGAAATGGCCTTCTCAAAGCCATAAAAACCTCTCCCAGGCAGGTGGAGAAGGCCTATTTCAACACAAGATCAGTGACCTCCTTTCCTGTGCTGCACCTCACACTGCCTAAAACTCCCTCCCTGAGTCACCCTGGGTCATGTGCCTCAGCACTCAGGCTCTGAACACATGCTGTAGACATTCCATCTGTTTTAATAATAAAACAAAAAATAATCTCAGCATGGGGACACAGGAAACAAGTCATTGACTGCAAACCCTTTCCTACAATTTCATATTAACATTCTATCATCAACAATGGCAATGATGAAGGCATTGGTAAGAAAAAGGGCAGAGTCAGCCCTGGGAAGATGGCTCATTATCTCTGCTAATTACTTCTGTGCCTTTGCTTAAGCCATTCCCCAGCCCTGAAGGCTTCGCCCCCACCCCACTCCATCAATTAAAGCTTTACTCATCCTTTAAGGCCCAACTCAAATGCCACTTTCTCCAAGAAGCCTTTCCTAATCCTCTAGTTAGAATTAATTGCTTCCTGCTCAATGTTCCTGTGACATTTATTGTATAATATTCCCATGTGATTATATTAAAATGTTATATAATATTTATTATACAATATTCCTAAGTCATTATATAAAAATGGTATCATAAAGATATATGGAAGATGATTAGTACACTATATAGCCTATAACCTGACCTCAATAAAGAAAAATTGTTTTAAGATTATTAATTAGTTTATATACATCCCATAGGTCAAGCTCTAAATGTGCATAGTTTGAGAAAAAGACTAACTTCTTTGACATTGTGAAACACACAATCTACCTGTTCTGAGAACAAACCTGAAAGAAAATACAGGTATGAGGCATACCACTTGTTCCTTCATCTACTGGAACATACACTTCACTTTGTCCAAAAGGTGTCAAATCTCAGAATTAAATAGGCCCTACTAACCAACCCACTGCACCATATAGACACATAAAATCCCCTCTCCATCATTCCAGGTATGCTCAAACTCACTTCCACCCAAGGCTACTCATTAAGCTTTTAAGCAACTATAACAAGCATCATAAAAATAGCTGTCATTTATTGGATCTCTATGTGTAGCAGACTATAAGCTAGGTTCTTTAGTATCTCAATTAATTCTCATGCATACAAAAGGGTAAACTTGCCCAAAGTCACACTATTAAGTGGTAGATTTGAGATCTGAACCAAGACCTAACTCCTAAACCTATACTCTCACCATTATGCATTCCTGCTTCCTTAATTGTTGGAAGGGTTTCCTAAATTTTACAGTTTAGATAGAAACTACAACTTCCACCCATGATTGTGAGTTTTACCCTTTGAGATCATCAAAACAGATCTATAATAATTCCTCTTCTACTTTATCAGCCTACAAATAATTAAAAACAAGCGGCATGACTCCAAGACCTCTTGTCCCCAGACTAGGCATCCTTCAGCTGCTGTCCCTCCTACAAAATGTCTTCAGACCCCATCATGGCCTGACCCCCATCTCTGGACGTGTTTCACTTTGTCCCTGTTGCTCTTCAGGGACCGTGCCCAGAATGAGCCACACTCTCCAGGTGTGGCCAGGACAGCCACAAGCCAGGCAGAGAGCTCTTGCTCACTCAAGCATATCATGCCACTCCTTCAGGGTAAGTCTTCCTCAATCGTCTTTGTGTTATGCCAAGTCATCTACAGCCTCTACACATACAGTTGGCATTTTAGAGCTAAATGAAAGACTTCACATTTATCCCTATTAAATCCCATTTTGCTGTATCTGGGACATTACTTCAGTCTGCTGAGATCATTCTAAATCCTGATCTTGTCATCCAACATAGCCACTAACCCTCTCAGCAAATTTGATCAGTATGTGCCGTGAACTCATCCATGTCATTAATAAAAATGTTGACTGGGACCCTGCGGCAAATGACTGGGGACCTCCCTTAAAGTTGACACAGATTCATTAATCCTCAGTCTTCCCATGTGATTGTTCAACCAGTTACAAATCTGCTTAACTGTTCCAGGCTCACAGGTCTATATCCCTCTGAAACCCACCAGCCTGGTAACCCCATCAACCAAGGAAATGGGTTTAGTCTGGCATAACTGGTTCTGAGTGAGCTCCTGTTGTTTTATGAAGATTAGTCTGACAGGGTGGATCCTAAACCCACACTGCTTCTCCTGATGGTGTCTGTGTAGAAGCTGGGAGTTGCAACAACATGATAAATCACCTATAATCACTCCCAAATCCCCAGGGCTCCCAATTACCTACCCTAACACAGAACAAAAAATACATGTATGCAAAAGGCCAGCCTAAAGTAAAACCACAAAATTTATCTTTAGCTCTTTGACACATTGCTCTCAGCCCTCCCCTATTTCATGGTGTCCTACCCCATATGACCTCCTGAGACCCTCTGACTTCCCAAGGCTCCCTATCTTGGAAACTTATTTTATTCCTTCCTCCCCGTCTCCCTGAAAGGCTCTAAGCTCCAAAGTGAACTCTTCCTGAACTCTTCCCTCCTCCATCTTGTTTTCTTAATGTGCTGACTTTAATGTGCTTAAAGGTAGATACAAGGAAAAACACAACTTTATTGAAAAACTTCACATCAAAGTATGAATGATGAATTCCCCCACAAGAATGTTGGTATTGGTGAAACAGGAGCATCATTAACCCCAAATAATCTCTACTCAGTGGAATTAGAATTCCTATGATAAAATTTGGGGGAAGAATTGCAAACAATTTAAAATTACTTTTACAGGGGAGCTTTTGTACTAGTCAAGGTTCATGGATATAAGTAACAGAAACTTTCTGTGATTATCTTAATCAGAAATGGGATCTAGGAAGGGTATCAGGTATGTATCCTCAGAAATGATGAGGAGGCTTGGAAGTCAGACAGAACCCAAAAAGGACTGGGCTGCCGAGAACTCATTTAGATCATGCAACAAAAACGTGCTCTCTAGAAAGCTGTGGCAGGCTCTTCTGCTAATGGACTCTTATTTCTACTGGATGCTCAACACCAAATCCCTAGGCAGCTGAATCTCTCCTCTGCTGTCTTAAATATTTTCAACTGTCCCAAAACTTCAAAGTCCATTGGTCAGCCTGGGGGCCACATAGCCACTCCTCAGTACCAGGGAACAAGAGAAGAGTATCTTCCCTCTTTGGCTTTCCTAATGGGAGAGTATTCCTACTCACCTTTCCTCCTTATTTTAGGATCCAGAAGTAGATTATCCAAGAGCATGAGAAATGTCTAGAACAATTTTGAAAACTCCGTAAGTTTTATATATACTTTTACCGAGAGTCTAATCCTTTGTCTGCCCCTTCTACCACCATTTGTTGAGATTGGAGGGAACAGGCCACCTTCAAGAGTCCCTGAGGTAGATAATTTAGTACTATTTCACTTCACACCTTTCCCAAGCTCAGCAGCCACTTAAAACAAATTTTTTTTTTTGTTAGAATATATATAACACACATACAGAAAAGTACCCAGATCATGAATATATGGCACTATGAAATTTCACAGAGTGAACACATCTGTTCAAGAAATCTCACCAGCACCCCAGGTGCCCCACCTGTGTCAGCTTGACCTTCCCAAGGCATCTAGCCCTGCCCTGGCATCTAGCACAGTGGATTTGTTTTCTCTGTCTTCAGATTTTAAAAAATGGAATCATATGGTATTTTCTCTTTTAGGACTGGATTCTTTGACTCAACATTTTGTCTGTGAGATTCATTCCTATTATATGTAGTTGTAGCTGACCAACCACTTTAGAAAGACTGCTATTGCACTGGCTGGCTGGCTGGCCCCAGGGGGCCTGGGAGTTACTGACATCATTTACTGGTATCAGCTCAGAAAGGAAAACCTCTAGACATTTGTTACATTCACAAGAAATTTGGCCCAACCACGATTAGTTCTAGAGAACTTGAATATCACCCTTTTTTCATAATGTGCTAAAACCAGGTTTATCTGGGGAATAACAGTAGTGATAAAGATATAAAGAATGCCTTAGAGGGGAGGAGGGATGGGTAAATTCACACCTAACGGGTACAATAATTTTGACTTAAACTGTACAAAAGCAATTTATGTAACCAAAACATTTGTACCCCCATAATATTCTGAAATAAAGAGAAAAAAAAATACCTTAGATTTACAAATGTGTCCCATGTGAGCTTAAAATGCTCTAAAAAGTGTGCCTTTGGTTCCTAAAAATGCTTATACCAGAAACAGAATTCAACTTCCCAAGTAGTTGAAGGAATTCGTATTTGGAGTGTGGAGGATTCTGAAATAAAAACTGGCTGTGCACCCAGACATGCCTAAGTGAGCTAAACATGTGGGCGATTTGGGGTAAACTAGGCTTGAGGAACCATTGTAGTGAGGGGAAAGTTACTAGTATAGCTAGAGATAATGAAGAGACTGCTGACGGCGACAAGGGCCATGGGCAGGACAAGAAATGTTAGATGATCAGACCTAAAACATTTATGCTCTCCCAAAAATGTGCTCCGGAAAAGCAATCTCCTTGGAGAAACAGGTTGAAGATTAAATTGTACCTCCCTAGGGGAGTCCACAGTCATATGATAGCGCACTTGTGGGGTAGAGGGATCTGGAGGTGAGAAGCCAGGGGAGGGAAGGCAGGGCCAGCAGGGCTCCATGGGGAGGAAGAATTCCTGGCTCTCAGCTGTTTGTTCTGTAAATGGAAGAAGAAAGTACTTTGCATTCCACAGGTCTCCGGATAAGGCCATCACTTTGAAAACCTCTCTGTTCTTGATTAACTCAAACCAAAAGGACAAAGAGAGGTTGCTGCATATCTTGGAACAGAGTCATTGGAAGTTAGCGAGGAAGGCAGTGAGCAGACAGCAGTTCAGATGCCTGGCGCTGCTGGGGAAGGAGGAAGCCACAAGGGCTCCCGATGTGGCTCCGTGGGCCAGCCTTTCTGCAGGCAAATGTGTCTAATTCTCTCTGCTTCTCATCCCCAGCCCAGCCCCAGACGCAAAATCTTTTATGACAATGAATGATGATGGGGAGGGCCAGGCAAAGAGGAAAAGGTAGAAGCAGCAGCAGAGAGCAGAAAGAATCTGTGCAAGAAGGAAAAGTTGACAGACATTCAGGATTAGAGAAAGGACTGTGCGAGGGAGAGAGGAAGGACATCTTAGTCTTACATTCTCTCTGCTCCAAACCCATGACTTCCCCGCAGTGTGGGTGGCAGGTGAGGTGAAGCCACGAAAAGTCCTTGCTGGGGTTGGGGAGCAGCTCTAATGGGCTGGGAGCTAAAGCTCCGCTGCATGATTTGCTGCAGCGTTCATTCCCATTTGCCTTGTCACCCAGCCTGATGAGGATTTTTGAAAAAGAAACTTGACATGCAAAGTTGAGTACCCTTCAAGTCAGGTCAAGAGTCTCAACAATTATGTGCATCTGTGTGTTTGAGGCACTGTTAGAAGTTGTAGGAGATGTCATAATGAGACGGAAGAACGTCCTACCAGGGAGTATGAGACACATTGTGTTAAGGCCACAGGAGGGCAGATATTAAATAAGATGCTGAGGGCCAGCAAAGAAAGAGAACTCACCCTGTTGAAGGAGTCAGGAAAGCCCTACAGAGAGGAAAGAATATTTAAGAAAAGCATTGAAATATGGGGGTGGGGGGTGGGAATAAGTTATTCCAATTAAAAGGAAACACCTTAAACTGAGACCCATAAGTGAAAAAGCACTGGGTGTGTTTGAAACACAATTGATGATTCTGTGTAGTCAAAGCTTAGGGGACTATGAGGAGATAAGGCTAGAAGGAAGAGAAGCCATATTATAAGGGCATTTGAATGCCAGAGTTTGGGCTTTCTTTGGTTGGTAGTAGGGAGCCATTGGAGGTTTTTCGACAGGAGAGTTCTATGATCAAGTTGCATTTTAAGAAGAAGAATCTGGCAGCAATGTGTGAACAATCATGATGACAGGGAGTCAAGGCGTCCAGTTAGAAGGCTACTGGAATAGTCTAGAGCAGGGGTGGGGCACCTGCAGCCTTAAGGCTTTCTAGGTCCTTAAGTGCAGCCTTTCGACTGAATCCAAATTTTACTGTCTGCAAGGACGGTTTTGACAGAGCCACTCTGCGGGGTACAAGTGAGTGATGGGGAAGTGGACACAGCAGGTGATGAAAAGGAATGAGAGAACAGAACACAGCAATGGCAGGACCAAGGGAAGCAGATGCAAGACCTAAGCACATGTGTAAGTCTGGGGAGATCCTGAGAGGAGCCCAAGAAAGACTCATTGACATAGAAGGACCCAGGAGGAAGTTGGAAGGGACGGAATTAGGAGGTCTAGGAAGGAGTTAGCTGGGTCAAAGAAAAGAGAGACTTCTTTGGAACCTCGGAAGAGCAAGAAGGTGAAAATACCAAGAAATTCTGAGAAGCTGAGACATCTCAGGTAGGCTGTCATGGGTTGAATTTTATCCCCCCAAAAAATATTGAAGTCTGAACCCCCGGTACCTATGAATGTGACTTTATTTGGAAACAGGGTGTTTGCAAATGATCAAGTCAGGATGAGGCCAGTAGGGTGGGCCCTAATCCAACATGACTTGTGTCCTTATGAAAAGGGGAAAGTTGAATACTGAGACAGAAACACAGGGGCAATGCCGTGTGAACATGAAAGCAGAGATCAGAATATGTCTACAAGCCAAGAAAGGCCGAGTATTGCCAGGAAACCCCCAGAAGCCAGGGGAGAGGTATGGAACTGATTCTCCATAGCCTCTTCTTTGTGCCAGTCCACAGAGGGAAGCATCTCTGCCAATACCTCGGTCTTGGACTTCCAGCCTCCGGAACTGTGAGACAAAAAATTCCTGTTGTTTAAATTACCCAGTTTGTGGTACACTTTGTTACGGCAGCTCTAGCAGACTAACACAATGGCCTTGACTTTCTCTAGAAACAGGAGACTTGTTCTCATATCACACAGCTTCTGTAAAGAAAGACCTTCTGGCTCAGTCCAGGGCCAGCCCGGGTGCTGGCTGGTGGAGATAATATTGTCAGTGCAGCGCCTGAGCTAGAGTTTAGGAGAAATGAAATGGGAAAAGTCTTCCTCCCTTCTCCCTTCAGGGATTCACGGAGCAACTGGTTTCCTCATTCAGCTTGACTCTCCAAGCCGCCCTGGGCACGGGTGCAGTAAGCAGAGCGCGCTTACTCCCTGAACTGGCACAGCCAAGGCAAGTGAGTCCATGCAAACGGCCTCTCTGGGGTGGAATTTATAGCTATGAGCGGGTCTCCGGGACATCAGGCTCACTCTGGATGGCATCTTTAGCATAGCTCAGTGGACATTCAAGGTTACATTAGACCCTTTGAGGGTTGTTTTTGAGGCTTTTTTTTTTTCCTTTGGGGAGGAAAAGGAAGAATTTTTTTTTTTATTGTCATGAGGTTCCCAGAAACCTGGAGTTGGTGCAAGAAGAGAACATGTGGTTGACACCGAAGCCTGTTGGAGGGTGGGAGGAGCCCAGTGGGGCTTAACACATACCCCCTCCCCAGCTGTTACTGCTATCTCTGTGGTCTCGGAGTCTGTTCACCCAGCAGCCCTAGTGGTCAGGGACCGTGTCTCGTTCTTTTTGATATCCCCACGGTGCCTAATCTAGCACCTGACACATAGTCACCCCCCAGTGAATACAGAGCAGTGGTTTGAGAAATTCTTTAATGCTTAGAGCAATGATGGGGTGAGCGTTTTTCCATGTTTTCCATTCCAAGTGCAGATTTAGAACTCTGAAACCCATTTAGAAGCAGGACTGAAGCCCACCTCTTAGGGGCTTTTCTGACACTGTTGACACCACCTATTCCTGCACGCCACCTTCCAAGGCCATGAGCCGCTGTTCCCCACCGTTAGTGTGGTGCAAGCTGCTGTCCTGCCTGGGAAAAAAAGGATTGTACCAAAACAGGAAATATTAAGTAGAAAACACTAGAAGGCAGAATTTTAAAAATACACTAGAAGCCTGGAGACTCCTTAAGCACACCTGAATGAAAGCCGGGAAAGGGGGAGGGGGTGACTGTGAAATAAACCAAAACACTCGGCACCTTGAAAATGTTGGCTCCCTGAGTAATCAGTGGAGTCAAACTGGAAGACAGCCCCAGAGGGGAGAAGATGGAGGGTAAAGCAGAAACGAGGAAGAGCCTTGCAAGGGACTTCTTAATGACACAGACACATGAAGAAAGGAAGCTGGCTGGGAAACTGCGAGGAGCCACTAATGGCAACGACACCTCAGTGCACATAGCACTTTACAAGGTGCTTTCACATGTAACAGCGTTGAGGCAGGATTTACTATTCCCACTTTACAGAGGGAGGAGCTGAAGTTCAGAGAGGGTATATAATCTATCCAAGGTCACATAGCTAGTGACTGGCGGAGCCCGTTCTCCAGCACTCAGAATGGAAAAGGATTCAGCGAATAGGCTGAATGAATGATTGACCTTCATCTCACCGAGGGAAGCGATAGAGAATCCTGCCTCCATTGCACTGACAGGATGAAGATGGGCGGAGCAAAGGCAGGCTGTGGGCCTTCTGCGGGTAGGAAATGGGCTGCCAGAGCTACCAGCTGTGAACATGTGTTATCCTTCGTAAAAAGAGGAAATCTGGACACAGAGAATGCTCACGGGAAGAACAACGAACAGCATGTGAAGATTGGAGTTATATTAACTGGGCTAGGCAGGAGGATCGCTTGAGCCCAGGAGTTCGAGGTTGCTGTGAGCTAGGACGACGCCACTGTACTCCAGCCTGGGCAACAGAGTGAGACTCTGTCTCAAAAAAAAAAAAAAAGAGAGAGAGAGAATCCTGCCTCCAAATCTGCCTTTAAAATAGACAAGTATGTGTTCTCCCTCCCATACAGCAGCAGCAGCATAGTTAAACCACAGTTTTTGGAGTCAAACAGACCTGAGCTCCAACCTTAGCTCTTCTACCTACTAACAAGAGACCTTGAACAAGCTGTTTAATCTCTCTGAGCTTCACTTCCATAATTGTAAAATAGAAATAATAACTTCTAGAGTTATTTTGAGGGGAAAAATGTCATTATGTATGTAATAAAATTGCTAGTATTTAAAATGTCCTTGGTTTTTTTTTTTGAACAATAACAATATATTTCCTATTGAAAAAATGAAAATAAATTTTAAACTTTTCAGAAAGAAAATCCTAATTCACTGAAGAGTGTGCCCATTTTACTCTAGTACACAAGAGGAAGGTCTGTATCACATAGTCCACCATCAAGACACCACTATGGTCTCCAGTTACTTAAAAGCAGAATTACTCAGGTGAGTGTGGGAGATAAGCGGCCTCCACAGGGCTGGCCAAGCACGAACATGAACGCAAAGTCACACCTCGGTGCCTGGAATAACAAGTGCCCGATCCCATCCCTAGATGGAGTCTGATAGTCACCGAGCCAGGACCTGCATAGCATCCCCTGCAATCCTCACATTACCCGGGGAAGTAACTACTAGTATCAGTCACTCTCCACAGATGAGGACACTGAGGCCAGTAGAGGTTGAGTAACTTGCCCAAGATCAAGGCAAATGTGAACCAAGGTGGATCTGACTCCCAATCCTATGTTCTAAATCTATGGATTTCACAAATCGGTAATTTTTTTTTTTTACATTTTGGACCTCATATAGAGTTATCCACTTTTGTGACAGGTAAGAATATAATTTCTAAATTTCTAAAAATCATCTCCTATTATTTATATATGCATTTATGAAATAAATATTCATTGGTGTCTACTATGTTCCAGGTGCTGTCTTAGGGGCTGGGGTACAGGAGCGAACAAATCCAGTTCTCTTCCTCGTGCCTCGTGCCATTATCAATTATCATGTTTAATACCAAAATGATGTTTCAATGATGCATTATGATAAAAACATGGGAAATAGTAATACCCTACATAGATAATAATAATTCCAAACATAGAAATAAATAATATAAAACATAAGAAAAAGGATTGGAAATAATACCAAACATAGGGAAAGTACCAAACATAAGAAATATACCAAACACAAAAGAAGAATGTTTTGAAATATAGGAAAGAATCTCAGAACAAAAGTTCTTCCTATGAAAGAACATTTAGAACCTTATAACAACAAAACATACAAAAATTACAAGATCAATTTTTATTTTATGATACTAATTTGTATGTACTGTAATTATTTGCCAGTTTGGAGATTAATATTCAATAGCCCAATACATGTAGTTGAATAGTTCAGCTTGTTTTAGTAGCTCAGCTCAAATCAGTCTTTATGGAAAATTGCTTCTCATAAACCTATATGGCAAAAAAAAAAAAAAAAGGAAATAAAATGTTAATACCATGTGCCCCGGTTTAGGATGAAACAAGCACACACTCAGCATCCTGCCCACCATCTCCCAGAGAGACCAAGAAGAAATCAACAAGCGGGGAGATCAGGTGGTGAGACCAGTTGGGCCTGTCCGGGCTCTGACTGCCCACCTAGTAGCAGTTAAGAATTTATCTGAAAGGGGTACTGCAGATGGATGGGGAGCCCTTCTGCAAAGACCAGAGCAGTCTGAAACTACACCAGGGAACTCTGCCCCCAAACTTCAGTCCCCCAAAGCCACCCCACCATGTTACTTCTTTCTTTGAGGCCCAAAGAGCTTCTCTCTCCTCAGAAGGTCCCTACTAAAATGCAAATATTTCTGCAAGTGTTAAGCATATCAGCTAACACTTCTCTTATCAGCCACAGCACCTCTGTTATCAGCAAACACCTTGGCTTAAATTATTTGACAACTTTCAGAGTGTGTGTGGGAAAGAAACCCTGCTTTGTCCCTGGTAGGGGAAGGTGAAGGGTGGAGATAAGGGTTTAGGGAATGCAAAGTGAAAGGAGAGAATTGTTAGAGGAGACTAACTTGACCACTTGCTTTGTTTGCCCTGCACTCATGAGAGAGGGGACGGAGATGTGCATATGTTGTATAATCTCTGACAGGCTCCTGGGAAGCAGACAGCAAGTTTGAGAAGAGGATTGCAGGGAAATTTGTGTGGCCTGAATGGAGAGTATAGGCTCTGAAGGAATAGCTGATTTGTTGTTTTAATGGACTCATTAAAAAAAAAAAAAAATGTTTAGCAGCCAGCTGCTCTCCCAATTTGTTCTTGTTTCCCTCTAAAAGGTCATTTGAAAATTTACCCTGTCCAGTCCAAATCAGATCATTTTAAGCATCTGGAGAGGAGTAACAGTATGATAAACTTGTTGACAGGTATGAGATACTATAGGTTATAACTAGCACCTGATAGCGAGTGACAGTGGGCTATCACAGATGCAGGAGGTGGGTTGTCCTGTTTCAGGGACTGACCCTTGATATTGGGTCCGGCTCCCCAAAGCACACCTCTCAGCTATAAACTCTCACAGTAAGAGAATCAGTGACATCTACAGGTCCACTAGCTGGAAGTCCAGCTGACACTCTGACTACAGACTCTTTGTGTGTTGGTTGGTTGGTAACAAGTCAAAAGCTGGTTAGATCTTTGGGGGGTGTAGCAAGGGCAGAGAATGGCAGCCTAGAGCAGACAAGGGCTAGAAACTGCGGACAATATATTAGCTTTCTATTGCTGTGTAACAAATTACTGCAAATTTAGCACCTTAAAACAGCATAGATTTATTATCTCTCAGTTCCGGTGAGTCAGGAGTTGAGGCATGGCTTAACTGGGTCCTTTGCTCGGGGCTCACAAGTCTGCAGTCAAAGTGTCAGCTGAACTACAATTCTTTCTAGAGCTCTGGGTTCTCTTCTCAGATCATATGGTTGTTGGCAGGGTCCACTTCCTTGTGTGTGTAGGACTGAGGTCCCTACTTTCTTGCTGGCTGGCAGTAGAGGCTGCTCTCGGTTCTTAGAGGGCCCCACAGTTCCCTGCCATGACCCTCTCACAACCTGGTCACTCATTTCTTCAAAGCCAGCAGGAGAATCTCACTGTGTCTCCAGTCAACTAGGATGGAATCTTAGGTAATGTAATATAATCACAGGAGTGACTATTTCATCATATTCACAGGTCCCACCCACATTCAAGGGAGGGATTATATTGGGTAGACACACCAGGGGACAGCAATCTTGGGAGCCATCTTAGAATTCTGCCTACCACAGTTTGCCCTCTGACCCCTAATGATTCATGTCCCTCCCACATGCAAAATATATCCATGCCATCTGTAATGGGCTGAACTGTGTCCGCCCTCCCCCCCCCGCCCAAACTCATATGTGGAAGTCCTAACCCCCAGTATTTTCGGAATGTCACTGTATTTGGAAACAGAGTCTTTAAAGGGGTAATTAAGTTAAAATGAGGTCCTTAGGATGGGCCCTAATCCAATATGACTGATGTCCTTATAAAAGTATTAATAGAAATTTGGACATAGACATTTACAAAAGGAAGACCATGTGAAGACACAGAGACATCATCTACAAGCCAAGGAGAGAGGCCCTCAGGAGAAACCAACCCTGTCAACACCTTGGTTGCAGACTTCTAGCCTCCAGAATTGTGAGACAATAAATTTCTGTTGTTCGAGTCACCCAGTCTGTGACACTTTGATTCGGCAGCCCTAGCAGATTAATACATCATCCCAGCATCCTCGTCCCATTACATTATCAGAAAAACCTCTTTATTTAAATTTCTTCAGCTCGTCAGCTCAAACTCCAAAATCTCATCATCTAAATCATCTGACTCAAGTGCAGAAGAGGATACTGGGTGTAATCTATTAAGTACAACTCCTGGGACACAATTCCTCTCCATTTAAGGACTTGCAAAACTTAAGAGACAACTTATCTGCCCCCAAGTCACCCAACATACAATGGTGGGACAAGCACAGGATAGACATTCTTGTTTAAAATTGGTGACGATAAGAGGTAAAAAGGAGTCACTGGTCCATAACAGTTCTGAAATTCAGCCAGATGTCTGATTTCCTTGATTAGGCTTCAAAGGAATAAATTCTCTGCAGCTCTTCACTCTCTAGACTCTGCATTCTGCCCTCAGATTCATCCTTCCTTTTTCAAAAAAGGTAGCACATGTTTGCAGCTGAGTAGATTTACCAGTCTGCTTCCTGCCAGTAGCCTGGGGTCCTCTTCTAAGCCCGGTGTAGAGAGTTAGAGCTGGAGTAGACTGAGGAGGGCATATTTGCAGGTGAGAGGCTAGCAATGGAGATAGGAGATTGGTCTCATACAGGAGCATTGATCAAGTAATTAATTATATTACAGATATTAAGAGCCAGGTTTCTTACCATCAGAAAATGGAGTAACAAATAAGAAAATTAGAATGAACTCTATGGTGTTGGATTGGAGTTGGAGGTATGATCTGAGAGACCAAATGAGATGCCCTTTTATCAACTAAGATGGACCATAAGGTTAAGTAAAGAAAATTTACCTGTGGGTCAAGTGTTCAGGGACTGGCTGACAGGGCAAATTTCTAAATTCCTATGGCTACAGGGAAAACCATACTCTTGCTAAATTCCCTGACAACAGGAGCTATCAGGCAAATTATTAGACCCCTCCTAACTCTGATTTACAACCTAGACCACTACAACTCTGGCTGGACAGAGGACAGACCTTTTCTGGTAAGCACCTGCAGACCTTAAGCCAATTTCAGCCAGTTTATACTGGCTGCTACACATAAACTCTGTCCTATCATTCACCTTTTGATGTAAAGAGCCAAGTTCTGCCTCATGTTAATGCTAAAACCTTGCCCCAAAGTGAATATAGGATGTATGTTACATATATGTTTACTCATTGTGCATGCACTCAGCTCCCCTCATAAATATATATTGTTTTCCCCCCAAACGTGCTGAATATGTATGACTCTATTATGTAACACAGACCCTATGAGACATAAAACCCAACCTGCCCCTTCCCTCTTCAAAGAGAGAGCACCTTCAGTCCACATCAGGGACTTTCTCTTCCAGGTTTGCAAACTGATACCGCCAATAAAGCTCCTCTTTGTACTATTTAGCCATCCTGGTGGTCTTTTAGGCAACAGAGGTATCAGTTTGCAATATATATAGGTAGATATAGAAGTGGATATTGATGTAAATGTGTGTGTGCACCTATATATATTTCTTAGCTATGTCCACTGAGAAGTCCTGGAAGCAGCAATGCCTAACAGCAATAACCACCCCTATAGCCCAGATGCCGGCTTCTAAATATCATTCTCCACTTAAAGGAATGAGAGCTCCTTGGAGAAATGTCTGAGTTCAAGGTTGGGAGTTCAAGGACAGGGAAATTATAAGATGGACCTATAGCATCTTTTTTCCCCTCCAGTAAGGCAAGGACATACTCAAAGAATGATAGAACTATATCAAAAATACACAAATGCCAGCTTGAAGAGGCTTCCAATGGCCAAACTGGGGACAATCCCAAGTATCAAAATAAATAATGATAGTAACAGATCATAATTCATTGAATAAAGTATTAGCCCATGCAGGTATAAATCAGTAAATGAATAAGTTAAAAGTTCATTGAGGAATAGTATAGTTACATAACTTCAACATTTTTTCACACAAAATATTCATTAACTACAAAGAGAAAAGAAGTAAGTTGAAACTGAAGAAGCCTAGTGGACATCATCTTAATAAAGCAACCAAAGTGGACATCACCAATATTGGGAAAAATTGGAATTTTGCACTACCTGGTGTGAGTCACTGGGAAGAACACAGCATGACTTCTATGTGATTCCTTCCAAAATGCATAACCTGAGTCTAATCTGAGGAGACAGCAGACGAGCCTAAATTGAAAGGCAGTCTACAAAATAACGGGCTGTAATCTTCAAAAGTGGCAAAAGTATGACAGTCAAGGAAAAAGGAGGAGCCATTTCAGATTGAAGTCAACCAAAGAGACTTGATGCGTGCAGCATTTTGAACTAGGTCCTTTTGCTATAAAGAATATTATGACAACACTTGACAAAACTAGGAATGGGGTCTGATGGCCATAATGCACTGAGGTTAATTTTCTGATTTTGATAATTGTTTTCTTTTTATAGAGAAGAATGTCTTTATCTGTAGGAAATACATATCAAAGTTTTTTGGATAATAGGGAATGAGGTTGGCAACCTGTTCTCAGTCAAAGAAAAGTAGTTACTTCTACCATTGTTGCAGCTATTTTTTTTTTTTTTTGCAATTATAATTCTTTCAAAAATATTTAATGAAACAGTATACTATTAAATAAGTAGGCTGTAGTTTGACTACTTTTGGACAGGCTGTCCCCCCACTCTGTCTTGCAGGCCACTTCAGGGCCCATAGGTTTAGAGACTAACAGTCTGTTGCCAATCTCAGGCTGGGAAAGGAACCAATACTGTCACAGCTGCCAGAGTGTGGCTCAAGGTTTTCTGCCTATCCACATTTCTGCTTCAATTTCACTGACAAATTATGCTCACTGTTTTCAAAATATTTGCCCCATCTGCGACAGAGTCACCAAATCAAAGACCCAGTTCTCACTCTAAAATCGCTCCCATTCTTTAGACTACAGCTCTCTGTCTGCCCCTGAATCTTCCTAAACCAGGCACCTGAGTCTGCACAGAAATAGATTCACTTGCTATTATATTATGAGGAATGTGGCTGATTTTTGCAAGAGATTTCCTGCCTTCTCTCAGAAAGTGGCTAAACTGGTTACAGCTAATTCTGCTGGGAGGTAACCAGCTGTTTTTCCACAATCCTGCAGCCATTTCCATGAATTAATTTGGGAGTATTGTAGACCCTTGAAAAGCGGCATAAGGCTCTGGTGCCTGATAGCTTTAGTAGGATTTAGCATCCTCAGCAATGGACTGAATATAATGAAACATAAAATCTATTAACAGCTGCTCCTGAAAATGCCTGTGCAGTCTTGGGTGAGATAAAAAAAATCTCTCTATTCTTCTGGGTTAGAAGATGATAACACCACTAGCCCATACCTATATCGTTAAGGTGTGTGTGAGGATAAACAGAGTGTACTTTGAGAGCCTTCAGTTCTTTATTAAGAGAACTTGGTATACCCATATCGCCATATTTATTCAGTGTTTAATGGAAGGAAGCCATTTAAAAGCCTAGCCCTGCTAAATAAAATAAGAATTGTTATTATTAACAATTACATTTAGGTAATAGTTTGTATTTAATCATTTATTCATGTATTTGGCATGCATTCATTGAGCTCACACACCATGCCAGTCACCAAATAGGGACAAAAAATATAACTGTGAACAGGACAGCACAAAAATCCCTGCCCTCATGGAGCAGAGTCAAGTGGAGAAATATGCAACCAGCCAGTCCTTACAAGTTTGAGGAGTGACAAAAAGAAAAAAAAAAAAAAAAAAAAAAAACCTCAAGTTTCAATGAAAATGGCTATTATAATTATTAGGCAAGTAAAAAAAATCACAGATCTGGGAGTCAGAAGAGGATTTGAGACCCAGATCTCCTGCTTCCTGCTCCATCAGCCTCAGGAAGTTGTTCAACTTCTGACAGCCTTGATTTCATCAGCATTCTCTGAGAATCCATATAGCAACATCTGCACACCCTCTCATGAGGTTGTTGTGAAGCCCAAATGAGACAACCAATGTGAAAGCACTTACAAAACTCATAGATGTGAATTTTTATTGTTGCGGAGGTCTTTATATAACACTTGAAAGTGGTTATTTTAGTTTGTCCCAACTACTTGGAGGAGAAGAAGCCAAGTGCATTACAAGTCTGTGTCACTCTGCTTCCAGAGGCATTCATGCCAAGCGCACGGGTGCTGTAGGATAGGACAGTCCCCAGACTTACTGATCCACCACCACCTGCCACTGCAGACTGGCCTCAGCCCTGTCCTGTTCAACATCTTTAACAATAACTTCGATGAAAACACAAGAAGTTGTTCATTAATGTACAGCACAAATGAAGCTAAAAATAGCAAATGCAAAGAATGACAGAGTCAGGATCCAAAACAATTCTCCCCAGGACAACAAGATAAAATATAATCAAGATAAATGTGAAGTCCTGCACTTAGGTTCACAAAATTCACTGCATAAAAGCACAAAGAAAAGACTTAGGACCAGCCTGAGCAAGAGCGAGACCTCGTCTCTACTAAAAATAGAAAGAAATCATCTGGCAAAACTAAAATATATATAGAAAAAATTAGCCGGGCATGGTGGTGCATGCTTGTAGTCCCAGCTACTCAGGAGGCTGAGGCAATAGGATCGCTTAAGCCCAGGAGTTTGAGGTTGCTGTGAGCTGGGCTGACGCCACGGCACTCACTCTATCCCGGGCAACAGAGCGAGACTCTGTCTAAAAAAAAAAGAAAAGAAAAGAAAAGAAAAGACTTAGGGATATTTTGTTATTTCACCTATGGATAGTGTTTTTTTGTTCACAGAGCACTTGCATCTCATTTAATAGCTTAGGAAATTGGCTTTATTGAACCCATTTTGTTAGATAAAAATTTACTCTGGTTTATCCTTTTGGTTACAAATCCAGTATTTCCTGATTTAGGTTTAATTAAGTCTGGGTTCATGTATATTACCAAGTATAGCTTTATTCTAATCCTTGTCATACCTGAGAGTGTCTAGAATGTATACCTTGCCCAGGATTAGACAGTGAGGACTGAGTGTGGCTAGGAAGAGGCATAAGATTTTCTTCCTAAATTCAAGAGTTCTACCTTTCCTATAATCTCCACCTCTCCTACAAAACTTTCCCCAGTCTTCCCAGTTGCAATTAATCAGTTTTATTTTCACTATGTTCCCATATACAGACAGGGGTGTGTGTGTGTGTGTGTGTGTGTGTTTATGTGTGTAGGACTGCTCACTGTCTTACATTCAGTTATCCTGCACCCACAACTCCCCCATCCCAAACTCAACTCTAGATTATTACCTCTTGAAAGATAAGATCCAGGCCTTATATCTTTTAAAATCTTCAGTACGCTAGCAGAGATTTGCACATATTAGGTGCTCCACAAGTATTGACAGAAGCCACACCTGAATGTGAATCACTGTTTAGCTATTTGCTAAGCTCCATCTAGTTACTTTTTCCCCTGAATTTTGTGGGGCTTTTTTTTTAATCTTTAAAAATAGGCACAATAATATCCACTATATGGAATTTTCTGAGTACTAAATGGTAGCAAAATTCATAGGTTAAATAAATATTAGTTCCCTTCCCCTTCAATTTCTAGCTCATTGGCTTTACTGAGGTCATGAGGAGAGTTGCTATATATGGAATAATAAGAATAAGATGCCCTGATTCAAGTCTTCCCAAGTTCCTGTGTAGAGATCAGATGTCAGTGGCTTTTGGTCCCTCACAGCCCACAGTCTCTGCAGACTCCAGCCCCTTACTAATCCCTGGAGTCACAGCAAGGCAGCTGTTCCTCTGGTTTAAGTCCACCATGCAGGGCTATTTGAGAAGCATGGGGTTTCTTTTCTCTGCCCTTGCCCTTAACACATCCCATCTGCACGGAACCTGGGCTCTCTGGCCTCACTATTGTTCGCAATTCAACAAATGTTTGACGGCTTACTGTGTTCCAGGAACTGTGCTATGGCCAAAAGAGATTGAAAGGTTGACTAAGACATAATTCTACCCTCAAGCAACTCAGTCTACCAAGAGTTGGGGAGTACACTTATACAAACTGGTCTCTCGCAGAGCAGAACAGGATAACAGCCAATAAAGAGATAAGCCCTTGGGGGCTACCCAGGACTCCAAGCAGGAGATCAACTCTAGATCCAGTCAGAAAAGGAAAAGTGGCATTTGAGGTGTGCTTATGGGTATTAATAGGTAGCTTTGGAGGTGAAGAGGACATTTAGATTGACAGGATAGCCTAAGTAAAGTCATAGAGGTATTATAGAAAAGAATGGGAGGTATTCAAGTCACAGCCAGCACACAATTTGGGCCAGAACCCAGGGTATAAACAGTGGGGTAGCAGTCAGGAAGCCTGCTTCAGTAGATGGCTTCTGAAATGGCTCCCAGTGAGTATCTCTGGATATTCGAATCCTGCTTGCATAATCCCCTCCCCATGCAATAAGGTTAGAAAAGACTAGACTGACTTCCATCTTGTTCTTGCCCTCTCTCTCCTCATTCACTTTGATGAAGCCAGCGGCCATGTCATGAGCTGCCCTGTGGAGATGCCCAATGAGCAAGGAACCGGGGGCAGCCTCCAGACCACAGCTGGTGAGGAGCTGAGGCCCTCAGTCCAACAGCCCACAGGGAACTGAATCCTTCAAGGGAAATTATTTTACCAGAGCCTAACTGACTTGGAGGAAGGAAAATACCCAACTTCAGCCCCCTCTAGCCTTCCATGAGTCTATTTAAGAAAAAGTCTCTAGGGAAACCCAAAGACAACAGGGAAGACAAAAACTAGGACACGATAGAGGAAATGTTTTCATCTGATACCACAGCTACAGCAAACAAGGAGTTTCTGGCCTAACTCCCTGTTTATGTTTTCTGGCCAGAAAAACATAAAATCTCACACTAAAAGCCGATACACCTCTTCATGTGCAGCTTTCAACAAAAATAGTACAAGACATGCTAAAAGGCAAAAATACAGTCTAAAGAGATGGTACAAAGACATCAGAGCCAGACTCAGACACAGCAGAGATTTTGGAAAAGGCCCCTGGAGGATCCTGGTGGACTCCATTTCTTTGGGAGGAGGGTTGTTTCTTCCCTTCTGACTCTGATCCTGAGCAAGCTTACCTAAAGCTGCTCCTGCTGATTCTTCTACTTTAAAGGTTGTCACATGCATACTTTCCTTTTCATTCTGCTGCTGTCCCCTGAATCCAGGCCCCAGTGCCATTTGGATTATTATGTAATCTCCTAACTATTCTCCCTGCCTCCCCTCTGGCCCCACCCTGCACACTGCCCCAGATTGATTATTCTAAATCATCATGTAGCACATGCTGCCCACCTGTAAGACTCCACTGCTACCGAATCAAGCCCTAACTCCTGATCTGGCTCCCAAAGGAGCCCTCCACATCAGTGCACCCCTCCACTGCTTCCCAGCTCCCTCCTCTGCCCTGTCCCATGCCAGCACCGGCTGCTGCTTGCGCCCTTTGCACTGCCTCATTCCCCCTCTCTGTTTCTCCAAGTGTCCCTTCTAGGCAGGGCTCAGTCCCTCCCCATTTCTGAGAGCCTCAGCCCTGTGCAGCCACACCTTCCTCCATAATTCTGTAACTTTTTCTTCTCTACTGTTCATTTACCCTTTATTATTTTTGATAACACCAAAAACCTACATAAGCTATTTATTGATAATTTCTGTGCCAGGTTGTTTACATACTTTGCATAGTCATTAACACTTACTAAATTCTCATGCAATAGGTGTTATTATCCTCATTTTTCAAATGAGGAAACTGAGGCCCATAGAGGTTATGCTCCTTCTCCAAGGTCATACCAGCCAAGAGATAGTGAAGTTGGAAATAAAGTTCAATTCTGTAGAGTTCCAGAGCCTCTGTTCTTTTTAAGTGCCTTCTCATTCACTCTGTCATTATTCATTCAACAAACAGCAATAGTGTACCTATCACTTGCCACGTGTTGTAGCATGTGTTATAAAGAGTTATACATGAATTAGACACAAACTTGGGCTTCAAAGAGTTTTGGGATATGGTTCTTTATGTTGTCATTTCTCTTTTCATGTATCTTCTGTCTTCCTATGCCTGGTATAACCATATCTGAACACAGTGGAAGATCTTTCCCATCCCACTGTAAGTGCCTGAGGCCAAGGATGGGGGCGGGGTTCTCTCTTAATTAAGCACTGCTATATTTGTCATATTTAACACAGTATGTGGCACATAGTAGTATGGGAAAACACACTCACACTCTGTTTTTTTATACTCTCACACACTTCTGGCACAAGCTATGTGAGTTTTTTCCACACCACGCAATTCTCCAATTCTCTGATCACCAGCTGGATGTCTTATAATTTAATTCAGTTCTGACACTATGTACTGGGAGTTAGTGTCAGATCCCACGAGTTAAGGGCTCAGTCTCACAAGACTCCCCCCACTTCAGACACCAATTGCAAGTCTAAGCCTCCCATACTTCTGACCAGCCAGCTATAAATCAACCCTCTCCTCAGTTTTTATAATTTGCTAGAATGGCTCACAGAATTCAGGGAAACACTTTACTTAATGTTTACTGATTTATTTTAAAAGATACAGCTCAGGAACAGCCAGATGGAAGAGAAGCACAGGGCAAGGTATGGGGGGCTGGAGCGGTGCTCAGAGCTTCCATGCCCTCTCTGGGCACCACCCTCCCAGCGCCTCCAGGTGTTCAGCAACCTGGAAGCTCAGCATATCTTGTTCAAGAGTTTTTATAGAGGTTGATCTCCAGCCCCTCCCCTCTTCCCAGAAGTCAGTGGGTGGGGCAGAAAGTACGGTCCTGGTGAGCAGCCCCAACCTGAGGTTACCTAGGGGGCCCACCCTAAGTCACTGCATTAGCATAAACTCAGGTGTGATTGAAAGGGACTCAATATTAGTAACAAAAGACATTCCTATCACTCTGGAAATTCCTAGGGTTTTAGGAGCTCTGTGCCAGGAACCAGGGCCAAAGACCAAATGTATTTCTTATTAATTATACTACAAGTAGGTATTCGAGAAATATTTGTTGAACAAGTGAATAAATGAATGAATGAAAGAACATTTAATGTTCTTAGGGGGGGATGAAGATGTGTAAAGAAAAGAGGGGTAGTGTCAGGTAGACAGCAAGGGATTCTGGGTCTCCTAGGGATTAAAGTGGGTGCTATTGCTTTGGTACAATTGCCCCACATGGGAAGAAGGACAAGGGTGGGCCCTCAGACCCCCGTCTTGGTCCCCTAATCCTCTCCTGAGCCACTGCTATACCTGGGGGAGGAGGGAATACCCTACAAATCTGCCAATCATAACTTAGCACACCAGCTGCAAAAGAATGCAGAGGACTCTCTAGCCCACAGGCCAAGCAGCACAGGTACCATAGAGTCTGGAAATTGACCTAGAACAACTTGCCTGTGTAGTTAAGACTCAGGTCATGTGACTGCCAACTGTTCAATCAAAGTGGTTCCATGGTGACCTCTGAACCACGAGGGAGGTCCCAATTGGGCACTATAAAACAGGATGCAGACCATTTCCAGGCCCTTTTTTGCTCCCTTCCTTTTGCTCTCTCTTTACTGGGACAATGGGTCCGGCCATCATCTGTGGTGTATGTATCATGCTCTGTAAACCTATATCTTGCTCTTGCCCTATAATCCTATCTTTCTCTCCCCAATAAACCTCACTTGCATGCTTGCCTTACTTTGGTGCATCTGGTCATTGTTTGCTCATGAGCACGACAAGAACTGACATTTTCACACTGAAACCTGACAGGAGGAGGCATTGAATAAAGTCCACCAGTTCCATGTCCTAAGATTCCCAAGGGGAGCCATGCATAAATATAGCAGTTTGAGAGCAAGAAGGAATTTAGTGCTAGTGCCACTGCTTAGCTGATGGATGGGAGTCAAATCGTTCCCTTGTTGCATATCTGGCCCACGGGGCTGATTAATAGACCCTGTACAATGTCCCTGCTCCCACACCAGGAAGAGAAGACCTCAGGTCCAGGGTTCCCAAGTTCAATAGCCTTTTCTTTTTTGCCTTAAAAAAAATTGCTGAGGCATGAGCTACTTCCGTTCTCCATTGGCATCTTTGCACTGTGCCCAGAGAAACAATCATATCACATTCAGGAAGGCAAGGGCCTGCAAAGGCAGAGAAACAGGAACTGTCCCCACGGATGTCCTCCCCCGGGGGGAGACAGCCAGGGGCTGGGAACAAATGCTGTGTGAAAAGGAAAACCAGCCTTAGCCAGAAGCTCCAGGATGAGGGGCTGGCAATTCCCAGCATCCAGCACGACCCTCAGCCAGAAAGTCCAAGAACAGCATTATTCTTAACACACACATACTTTACCATCCCTGCCCCCATCCTCCCTCTCCCCAACACACACACACACACACACACACACACACACACGCATCAGTTCCTACATGAAGTCTGACCAGGGGGCTTTGTGCTTCACCATCTGACTCTGTTACAGAGCACTCTGCAAGCCAGTTGGGGGACTAGAAAAGAGGTATATAGGAAAGTCCTTGCCTTTGAAGAGCCTCCATGCTAGTTGAAGAAACAGAAGACAGCTACATGTATAAGAATTATACACATAAACAATCATTTTTAAGTTCTTTGTGTAACAGAAAGAACATGGCCTTTGGCATCAAGGACAAATGGAGGTTCAAACTTTGACCATGCCACTCACTTGCTATATGTACAAACTTAGGCAAGATAGCCTCATCTCTCTGATCTCAATTTTCTCATCTGTAAAATAAGGATAATAAATACCTACCCTCGGCCGGGCGCGGTGGCTCACGCCTGTAATCCTAGCACTCTGGGAGGCCGAGGTGGGCGGATCGTTTGAGCTCAGGAGTTCGAGACCAGCCTGAGCAAGAGCGAGACCCCATCTCTACTAAAAAAATAGAAAGAAATTATATGGACAGCTAAAAATATATATAGAAAAAATTAGCCGGGCATAGTGGCGCATGCCTGTAGTCCCAGCTACTCGGGAGGCTGAGACAGGAGGATCGCTTGAGCTCAGGAGTTTGAGGTTGCTGTGAGCTAGGCTGACGCCACGGCACTCACACTAGCCTGGGCAACAGAGAGAGACTCTGTCTCAAAAAAAAAAAAAAAAATACCTACCCTCATAAGGTTGTGTTTTTAAATCACCTTTATTGAGGTATAACTTATACACAGTAAAGTTCACCCATTAAAAGCATACAATTTAGGCTGGGCACAGTGACTCATCCCAATTTCCAGCACTTGGGAGGCCAAGGCAGAAGGATCATTGGAGGCCAGGACTTGGAGACCAGCCTGAGCAACATAGTGGGACCCCATCTCTACAAAATCTTTTAAAAATTAGCCAGGTGTGGTGGCACGCACCTGTAGTCCCATCTACTCAGGAAGCTGAGGCAAGAGGATGGTTTGAGCCCAGGAGTTTGAGGTTGCAGTGAGCTGTGATCATGGCACTACACTCCAGTCTGGGCAACAAAGCGAGACCTTGTCTCAGATTAAGAAGTATACAATTTAATGAGTTTTCACAAAGGTACACAGTCATACAATCATTACTACAATCAAGATACAGAACATTTCTACCACCCTAAAAAGTTCCTTCTAGCCTCTTTACAGTCAATACCTACCCCCCACTCCTTGTCCCCTGACAACCTTGGATCTGATTTCTATCACTATAATTTTGCCTTATAGTTTTCCATATAAATGGAGTCATAAATCATATGCCTTCATATCTGGCCTCTTTAACTTAGAATAATGCTTTTGAAATTCTTTCATGTTGTTGTGTGTAATAGTAGTTTGTTCCTTTTTAATGCTGACTAGTATTCCACTGTGTGGCTATTCCATGATTTGTTTACTCATTCTCCTGTTCATGAACACTTGAATTGTTTACACTTTTTGGCTTTTATGAATAAAGCTGCTATGACCTTTCTTGCACAAGTCTTTCTGAAGATATGTTTTTATTTCTCTTGGATAAATATATGAGTTAGATTGCTAGGTTATAGAACAGGTATATGCTTAACATTTTAATAACTTCCGAATGCTATCGCCACGTGGTTGTACCCTTTAAAACTTCTACTACCAATGAATGTAAGTTCTGATTATTCTACATCCTTTCCAACATTTGGTGTTGTCATTCTTTTAGCCATTCTTGTGGGTATGTAATGATATTTCATTGCAGTTTTAATCTGTACTTTCCTAGTGACTAATGATGTTAAGCACATTTTCATGTGCTTGTTGGCCATTCATATATCTTCTTTTGTTTTGTTTTGTTTTGTTTTGTTTTTTGAGACAGAGTCTCTCTCTGTTGCCCAGGCTAGTGTGAGTGCCGTGGCGTCAGCCTAGCTCACAGCAACCTCAAACTCCTGAGCTCAAGCGATCCTCCTGTCTCAGCCTCCCGAGTAGCTGGGACTACAGGCATGCGCCACTATGCCCGGCTAATTTTTTCTACATATATTTTTAGCTGTCCAAATGATTTCTTTCTATTTTTAGTAGAGATGGGGTCTCGCTCTTGCTCAGGCTGGTCTCGAACTCCTGAGCTCAAACGATCCGCCCACCTCGGCCTCCCAGAGTGCTAGGATTACAGGCGTGAGCCACCGCGCCCGGCCACCATATATCTTCTTTTGTGAAGTCTCTAGTCTTTTGCCCATTCTCTTTGTTGGATTATCTTTTTATGATTGATATGTAAGAGTTCCTTACATATAGAAAAGAAATTCTTTGTCAGATATATGTTTTGTAAATATTTTTTCCTAGACTGTGACTGACTGGCCTTCTCATTTTAGTGGTGGTATCTTTGATGAGCAGAAGTTTTGAACTTTGTTCAATTTAATTTATCAACTCTTTTTCTTTTTGGTTAGTGCTTTCTGTAACCTCTTTAAGAAATATTTTCTAGCCCACAAAAAAATTCTCCTATGTTTTCTTCTAGAAGTGTTATAAATTTAAATTTTATGTTAAGGTCTATGTGCCATCACAAATTAATTTTATATGTAATATGGGGTAAGGGTAAAGTTTCATTTTTCATACATTTATCCAGTTGTTTCAGCATGATTTGGGAAAAGGTCTTCGTTTTCCTGATAGGAATTTTATTGGAATTGCCCTGAATCCATAGGTCAGTTTGGAAAGAATGAGCTCCTTAGCAGTACTGATTCTTTGAATCCATGAACGTGATACATCTCTCCATTTGTTTGTGTCTTCTTTAATTTCTCTCCACAATGTTTTGTACTTCTCAGTACAGGCATTTTACACTTTTATTATATTTATTCCTAAGTATCTGGTGTTTTGATGCTATTATGATGATATTTTTAAATTTTATTGTCCAATTTTTTGCAGCTGACATAGAAATACAATTGATCTTTGTATATTGACTTTATATCCCATGACTTTCTGAATTCCCTTATTAGTTTTATGTAGGGAACTTTTTTTTAAGATTCCTCCAAATTTTCTATACACACGTCATGCCATCTGAGAATAGAGACAATTTTATTCTTCTTTTTCAAACTTTATACCATTTATTTCTTTTGTTTGCCATATTGTACTGGCTAGGGCCTTGAATACAATGTTGAGTAGAAGTGGTGAGAGCGTTTTTTCTGGTCTTAGGGGGAAAGCATTCAATATTTTACTATTAAGTATGATGTTAGCTGTAGAATTTTTCACAAATTCCCTTTTTCAGATCGAGGAAGTTCTATCTGAAAGCATAGACTTTTTAATCATGAAAGTATTGACTTTTTTCAAATTTTTTCTGCATTTATTGAGTTGATCAAATGGCTTTTCTTGTTTATTCTGTAAATGTGGTAAATTGTGCTGATTTTCAAATACTAAACCATCCTTGCATTTTTCGGGAAAAACTTTACTTGGTCTTAATATGTCTTAATATAGTATCCTTTTTTATCTGTTTTTTATATCTTTTAATTATCTCTTTTATATATTGCTCAATTCTGTGTGTCTATATTTTGTTAAGGAGTTTATATCTATATTCTTGAGAGAGAATGGTTTTCAGTTTTATTTTATTGTGAAGTCTTTTTTCTGGTTTTGTTTCATTCAGTTAAAAATATTTTTCAATTTCTCTTGTGATTTCTTCTTTGAGACATGGTTTATTTATAAATGTGTTATTTAATTTTCAAATATTGGGGAACTTTTCTAGATACCTTATTGTTATTGATTTCTAATTTGATTTTACTGTGGTTAGAGAATATATTCTGAATAATATTAATCTTTTGAAAGTATTGAGAGTTATTTTATGACCCAGAACGTGATCCGTCTTGATGAATGTTCCCTGCACACTTGAAAAGAATGTTTACTGTTGTAGGGTAGCTTGTCCTATAAATGCCAATTCTGTCAAGTTGTTGATTGTGTTGCTCAAAGCTTTTTATCCTTGCTGATTTTTTATCTACTTGCTCTATAAATTACCTAGAGTTATTAAAATCTCACTATAATCATCTATTTGCCTACGTTTCCCTTTAGTTCTGCCACATTTGCTTCTGCTATTAAATGCATTTATATTTAGGATTGTTATATCTTCCTGATGAATTGATCCTTTTATCAGTGTGAAATGTCCCTCTTTACCTCTGGGAATACTCCTTGACACCAAGTTGCTTATATCTACTATTGCATATCTTTTTCCATCTTTTGACTATGAACCTATACATGTTTTCTTTGTATTTAAACTTTAGATCTAGGCCGGGCGCGGTGGCTCACGCCTGTAATCCTAGCACTCTGGGAGGCCGAGGCGGGTGGATCACTCAAGGTCAGGAGTTCGAGACCAGCCTGAGCAAGAGCGAGACCCCGTCTCTACTAAAAATAGAAAAAAATTATATGGACAACTAAAAATATATATATAGAAAAATTAGCCGGGCATACTGGCTCATGCCTGTAGTCCCAGCTACTCAGGAGGCTGAGGCAGGAGGATCGCTTGAGCCCAGGAGTTTGAGGTTGCTGTGAGCTAGGCTGACGCCACGGCACTCACTCTAGCCTGGGCAACAAAGTGAGACTCTGTCTCAAAAAAAAAAAAAAAAAAAAAAAAACATTAAACTTTAGATCTAGATATCATATATTTGAGTCTGATTTTTTTACCCATCTAAAAATATATCTTTTAAATAAAGATTTTAGTCCATATTCATTCAGCTTAAGTATTGAGAGGGTTAGATTTAAGTCTTTTTTCTGTTTGCAGGGGTTTGGAATCAGCATTATGCTGACTTTGTAAAATGATTTGGGAAGTATTCTCAGTGTTCTCTCCTCCTCTGCTTTCAGAAAGAATTTCTTTGTTGATAATTGACTATTAAAGGGTTATCCCTTTTGCCAATTCTGTAGGAAACCGCTGACATAATTACATTTATAATATTCTTCAAAATATTCCAGAGAACATATTCTACAGTGGAAGGCAGGGTGGAAATCCCTCAGAAGTCAGATACTGTAGTACTGCTACATCCCTCAAGAAGCCTTCTCCAATCCAGGTTGTGCTCTGTTACGGCACTTAATTGTACACTGGCTTATAACATAGTTGTTATTGTATGCTTCCCACCAACTTTACTAAAGTGAGAGTCCTGATGAAGCAGTCTTTGGAGACAGGAGGACCTAGATTCAAATCTAGGCTCTATCACTTACTGGCTCTATTTGGAACTAGGCAAGCTGCTGAATTGTTGAATATCTGTGACTCTCGCTTTCTTCATATTAAAATTGAGTTAATAATATCTACCCTTAGAGAGTAATTCTTAGGATTTAAAGAGATGATGTGCAAAAAAATCACCTGTTGGGTAATAGGCACTCAGCCCAGGTTACTTTCCACCTAAAGAACAGGGACCATATTCTTGTCATCTTTGTATCCCTCCAAGTGCTTAACTCAACGTCTGGAACTTGCAATATAGTCAATCGTTGTTTGCTGAATGAGGATAATGCTATGGACTTGGAGTCAAAAAACCTGAGTATAACACCAGATTCGGCCACTTACTGGCTATGTAACCATGGGCCAGACACTTCGCCCTGATGGACCTCAGTTTCCTTACTTGAAAGATAGTTGATACTACTTCTCTCATCTGACTGTTGCAAAGATGCAAGTAAGCAGCACTGTGTCAAGCTCAGCAGTTCTCAAGCCAAATTATACATCAGAATTAGAACCTGGAGGCTTTGAAAAGTACAAATCCCCAGCTCCACCCAGATTATTTTTTTAAATTTCTAGGGATGGGGTCTGGGCAATTTTAGAATTCAACACAGGAGTGTCTAGTGAACAGTGAAAGTTGAGAATCACTAGTCTAGCACAGTGTCCAACCACAACTAGCACTCAATGTGTTCTTCCTTCCTGGTGTGAATGGCGCAAGTGAGGATGATGGGAACAACTTCCTAGGGGAAAGACTCCCTATTCCAAATCATTTCACACACACCCAATCACCTAAAAATTTATTTTTTTTAATTATTTTTAAAATAGAAACACTACTGGGATGCTTATAATTATAAATATTTACAATTTAAGCCAGAAGAACTCTAAAAGAGCATCTAGTCCAAACTTCTCATTTAGTAGACAAGGAAACTGAGACCCAGGAATGATTTTCCCTGTGTCACACAGTGACAAGAACACAAGTGTGCAAATCCCCAGACTGCTGCTATTGTGTTGGATAATGTTAGCTTCCTCAAGTTACTAAGTACCAGAAAGCAATTGAGAGGCAAGATTCAGTCATTCAACACATGCACAAGCTACATGCAAGATATTAAGATAAGTTCTGTGTTGGCCAGGATAAATCAAGCAAGGATTCCGATATGATGAAGAGATTATAGATTTCCTAAGAAGGTATAGAAAGGGAAGTGGTAAGATTCCAACTTCTCTTATAGTATTGCCTTGGGCCTAGTGGGAACCAACTGATCACTGGGTCATGAAAAACCATCCTACCTAGGTACCTAATCTAAAGTAGGTTCTTATTGTTGTCGTTGTTATTTATTATTCTTAATACAACATGAGCATTATAAGCCACATACAGTACGACCTTTTACTGCAGAGTTCAGTACCTACTGACTATATGAGAACTATCTGGAAAATTCATGTTTGAAGTTTGAGACTTCCAACTGTGGTGGACCAGTTTGTACAGACCAATTCTTCTTCCAAGGACAGCTAGACAATCTGGATGAAATATTTGAAAGGAAAACATTAATTCGAGGGTTCTGAAAGCTACCAAGGGCAGGAAGGACTTGAGGACAAAGATCTGTGACAAGGGAGAGGTGAACACAACATTCAGCTTCAATCTTCTAGAGACATCTGTGGATTCTTGAGTATTATCTGTGAGTCTGGGAAGCTGAGCAGAAATGTTGGCAGCCTCAAATATTGGAGAAGTAAAAATTTGAGTCAGAGTTTACCAAGGAGAAGGAGCTCTGGTAATACCTTAGGTTTTCAGTTAGGACCTATGAAAGGCTATACTTAGGGGTAAACATAAATTAGAAATAGGCTAGCCCTCAAAAAGAATAAATCTCAGCTTCCAGTGAATTCAGTCATAGATTGGATTGAGATAATTTGCCAGCACCAACTATCCAATCCTGAGTCAAAACCAGGGCTACCTTCAGTTTCACCCAATGCAAACCTCCTTTTAGGCTAGAATTAGCCACAGTTTTGACTATGAGATTTGGGCTAATCAGGTGTGCAGATAGGCCATGCAGTTCTTTCGGTTTTTTAAATCTAGACTTGCTAGTATGTCATTAGTACACCACCGGCCAGCCTATGCTATAAGTACCCAAGATTTAGTGGCACCAAATGTTGATCCCTTGTATTGGTTTATTTACACATTTTGTTGTCTGGCTTTCTAAGAACTTCAAGTCATTGTTTGGTGATATTGAGTGAGACAAATTATATTTATTCATTCAGTCAACAAACACTTTTTGAGTACCCAATACAGTCAAACTCCTGCAATGACAATGTGCTAGAATATAAAACATTTTGATATTGGCTCCCATTTTCCACCCAGCCCCCATTCTCAAATGCAGCAGGTCAGATTTCTTATTATTGAGGAAAGAGAAGGAATAAGGAAAAAAGGAGAAGGCAGGATGGGAAAAAATAGGGGAAATGGTAGATAAATTTGCCTTTGGAAGCAAGGAAGTGGAAGGTAAATCCTAGCATTCCTGATATTTTTCTGTTTTTACCTACTACTTGAATTGGGCCAACAAAGGGGTACTATTAACCAGAAGATTTCTGGAATCACTACTCTTGCCCTTGAAATCCCAACGACAGGACCCAGAAGCGTTGGCATCAATATTTAAGCTCGAGCAGATAACTGCCATTGGGAGTTGCCACAACACATCCAGGTGGCAATGAATTTAGATGGGAGTTCCCAGCTGGGTAGCTGTGCAGCTGGCCCCAGTTACTTCATTAACCTAATTAATTTGATCCCTTGTTTTTATTATTGAATTTTTGGACACTACTTAATCAAGGATAAGCAAAATGTTATTAATATTAATTTTAATTAATATGCCCTAAAGGAAAGTATATTTTATTGGAGGAACCAGCCAAGTTAACCAATAATTATCATGCAATTTAATAAAATCCAGAATAGTGTTATGGACCAAATAGGGTCATCCCAACCAAGGAAGAAGATCGTCAACTGTTTTTCTTTTTTGTGTGTTTTTCAAGAAACCAGAGTGATCATCTTCATTGTAAACACCTTCAGGTTTTGAACAGTTGTCAAACGATGGGTTTTACATCTTTGTTGGACCAACAAATGAATGTGTTGAAGCAAATATTAATATTATAAATGCATCAACCACCATCCCCTATTGCAGTAAAATTTTCTTTCATTGATTCTATTCAGTGTTATCATTATTGTGGTTATTATTTCAGTTTTCTTGAGTTGAAGTTAGAGCCACATAAAATCTATTCTTAAACTAAGCTAATTAACTCTTAAGCAGGTATAAACATGAGTTCCATTTGATTATGCCAATGGAAAAAAAGACCAGTCAGTGTAAGGATGTTATGAAAATCATTAAACTGAAAACTCACATGAGGGGGAATAATAGATCCCTTTGGGACCCAAGCTTTTTTGTTTCTAAAAATAGAAGAAATGGTAGTAAGAAAAATCATACAGTTGGAAGTTTAACATTTTATAAGGCAGCTGGAGAGGACTCGGTAGAGAAGGCTATCCATGTTGATCTCTGTGATGGCTAATTTTATGTGTCAACTTGATTGGGCTAAGGGATGATAAGTTAACTGATAAAACATGATTTCTGGGTGTATCCATGAGGGTGTTTTGGGAAGAGATTAGCATTTAAATCAATAGACTCAATAAAGATGATGATGCCCACATTGGGGTGGGCATCATTTAATCAATACACTGAGAGTCCAAATAGAACAAAAAGGAAGAGAAAGGGTGAATTCTCTTTCTTCTTGAGCTGAGACATACATCTTCTCCTGCCCTGGGATAGCAGAGCTCCTGGTCTTAGGCCTGTGGACTCCAAGATTTACACCAACACACCCCCCACCCCTGCCAAAACCAATCCTTCTACCCCGTCAATTCTCAGGCCTTCAGCTTTTCACCAGGACTTACACCATCAGTTCCCCTGGTTCTCAGGCCTGCAGACTTGAACTGAATTACACCAGCAGGTTTCCGGTTCCCTAGCTTGCAGATGGCATATTAGGGGACTTCTTGACCTCTATAATCACATGAGCCAATTCCCATAATAAATCTCCTCTTATATGTCTATAAATATCCTATTGGTTCTGTTTCTCTGGAGAACCCTGACTAATACAATCTCTCATGGACAGTACAAGATGAAGGAAGATTGGAGACCACAAATCCCTGGGCACTTATCTTCTCAATGTCCTTACCTTGCTCTCACTGCTCAGTTCTTCCACTGCCTTTTCTTCTGATCTATTACTTTGCAGTTAACTGAACAGCAGCCTATTGCTCTGGTTATAAGGAAATTTCCCAACCCCAGGAATGGTTACAATAAGGTCTCGAAAATGCAACTTACAGGCATAAATTTACAGCAGGAAACATGAAAGGAACTGGGTTATGCATAAACCATGAGATGTATCTGCCAGGGCTCTCTTCCTTAAAAGGTTGTCTCTAATTATACAGGCAGCCATAAAGGGGATGGGGTCAGTAGAAATGACCCCCAGAGTTTCATATTACCAAGATTAAGGGAGAAGTCTTGGAAAGGACTTTGGTGTCCCTCTAAACAGAAATAACTCCAGCTTGGCAGTGAGCTATGTATCCCTTCTCTCTATGACCTTTTGGGTCTTGGTCCCTTTTATACACTTTCATATTCACCAGTTATGTGTCTCAATTTCTTTTATCCAAGCCCTCCCTTGACCAATTATGTTTTGTCTCTAACTTTAAGGGGCATGAGCCAGTACAGGATCTTCCACCTCCATCTCAGAGCAGACATCACCTTTCCTGGCCTTTCATTTCGGGGCCCACCCAATAAAAGATGTTGAACTTAAAATGATACAAGATCTACTTCCACCAATCCCAGGTTAAAGCTCAGTTGTAGCCTCTTTCCTCTGCTCCCTGTTTCTTTAGTAAGAGAAAGTGAATAATGTCACCAGAGTCTTGAAGTCTAGCTGCTGTCTCTAACTCTACACTCTCCAAAGAACATGTACCACATAATGGAAGAAACACAGGCTTTAAACTTCAAGTGGTTCTGGGTATAAATCTTGATTCTACCAATTCTTAACACTATGACCTTAGACAAGTGAATTAATATATTTAACTCCATTCCCCCATCTGTAAAATGGGAATAAAGGAGCTACTTTATACGCTTTACGTTATGATTAAATGAAATGAGGTATGTAAAGGTGCCAGCCATATAACGTATATTTAATAAATGCTAACTATTAAAAACAGGCACTTCAATTTTCATAATAATGTTGGTGTTCACATCCCCATGTGCCTAACTCCAGGCTCTAATTGGTTAGTTAACTCGGAATGCGTTTTGTCAGGCCCGACAGCGTGAGTGATGGACAGGAGCACGCCTTCCTGTTCATAGCTTTGATGAAGAAGCTGTGCTCTCTTATTTTTTTTTTTTCAGATTTCCAAGCAAAATAGATGATGAATTAATAGAATTAATTAATAGCCGTTACTCTGCTCCAGTGACTGATAGAACCATTTCTCAATCTATTCCCACCCACTCCCGGGGCCTCTCCCACTCAACAGGCAGAGTTTGGAGGAGGAAGTTGGCCACCTTCAAGACAAAAATTTCAGGCAGAAATAGCACTGCAGGCTTTATGCGTGAGCGGTCTCATGCCCATTCAGACTCTAACCACGAATCAGACAAAGCCTGGAGGAGGGGCTTGTAAGATCTTTTAGTTAGCACTTTACAGTTTTCAAAGGGCTTTCAAATTTCTAACTCCCTGGGCAAGGCTAAATCTTCATTACATGCATATTTAGCACTCTGTATGTCTCCTTCATTGTGACCATATTATTTAAATGATAATGATGACTTGTGTTTATTATTTCTTCAGTGTCTATCTCCAGGAGGACAGGGACCATGTCTAACTATTAATAGTTTAGCATTGTATCTCCAGCTCCTAGCCCAGTGCCTGGCACAGAGTAGGTACTCAACAAATGTTTGTTGAATAAAAAGAAGTTACAGCACTCATATGCCCATCACTCTCCAATAAAATATTTTTAATCAAGTTAACAGGCTTAGTTGGAAAATTAATCTACTGCTAAAACAAATATCACGACATTTTCCAGAGTCAAAAGTAAATATCTTATCAAAAAGTGGGCAAAGGACATGAATAGAAATTTTTCAAGAGAAGATATAAAAATGGCTAACAAACATATGAAAAAGTGTTCAACATCTCTAATCATCAGGGAAATGCAAATCAAAACCACAATGAGATATCACTTAACCCCAGTGAGAATGGCCTTTATCAAAAAAACCCAAAACAACACATGTTGGCGTGGGTGTGGAGAGACAGGAACACTAATACACTGCTGGTGGGACTGCAAACTAGTGCAACCCCTGTGGAAAGCATTATGGAGGTATCTTAAACAGATTCAAGTAGACCTGCCATTTGACCCAGCAATCCCATTACTGGGCATATACCCAAAGGAAAAAAGGTCATTCTGTAACAAAGACACATGTACCCGAATGTTTATAGCAGCACAATTCACAATAGCAAAGATGTGGAAACAACCCAAATGCCCATCAATGCATGATTGGATTAGTTAACTGTGGTATATGTATACCATGGAATATTACTCAGCTATAAGGAATGATGAAGATACGACATCTCTATGGTTCTCCTGGAAAGAGTTGGAACCCATTCTATTAAGTGAAGTATCCCAAGAATGGAAAAACAAGCATCACATGTACTCACCAGAAAATTGGTTTCCCTGATCACCACCTAAATACAAATCTGGGAACGACACCAATTGGACATCAGACTGAGGTGGGGGGTGGGGGAGGGGATGGGGGTATGCCTACACAATGAGTGCATTGCGCACCGTTTGGGGAGTGGTAACACTTGAAGGTGCTGACTTGGGAAAGGGGGGGTGGGGAAAAAAAATATGAAACTGTTGTTTTTAACTTGCACTGTTCACTTAATAATTTATCATGAATATTTCCCATAAAATAAATAAATAAATAAAAGTTAATAAACAAACAAAAAAAAAAGTAAATATCTTTTTGGATGATCCAGGCTACCGCTTCACAGATAATCAGAAAAAGACTACAGACACCCCTAACCCTCGCTGCTGATGAATCATCATCCCATATAAGGAGTCAGCAGAGTATTTTCTTCCCAATTTCATATCATCAGTTTTACTTAAACAGTTGTCAACCCTAATGGGTTGTTTCTCCAAATTAATTCTTCTCAATTCTTTAGAAAGATTGATAGCATATCATCCTCATGCTGATCTTTTTATTCTTCACAGACTCTCCTCCTAGGAGACAGTGATATGATTTAAAGCCTGGCTTATCAAAGTGGCCAAGGATCTGGAATTCATAATGCATACTTTGAAAATTTTAGGAAAATTTCAGATTTTTCTAAATTGCTCTTTCCTGGTTCCTACTCACTTTTCCTTTTTCCTTCTTCTTTTTTTTTTTTTTTTTTCTGTAAAATTTTCTTGTTGGAGACTCTAAAAATTAAATAAATAATAAGGGAGGTGTGATAGAAGCCCCGAGACGTGCTCTATTCCTGGCGTTACCCCAGATTCACTGCAGCTGTGCCTAAGGCTGCCAACACAGTTGAATGACACATTAAACACACTGTCTATGACCTGTCCTGTCAGGCCGAGCCAAAAGCTGCTTTGATTAATTTTTATTTTTAAATGCAATTGGCATGTGAGTATAGATCCTGCCTTTGTGACCTTTGGGCAGAGCATGTAATCTGTCTCTTTCACCTATTTCTCTACCGGCAAAATTGGTGTGACAATAAAATCTTCTTCTCTAAATTGATATGTAGTAAAAGATAAACTGTACAGGACCACTAGTGAAAAGATGCCATACAAGTGCCTCAAAGCGATCCGTTTTTTAGACTCCCCGCGATACATCTTGCATCTCTAACAAGTCTCCTTCAGCCATCTTCTGAGCCCCTGGCCCCAGCATTATCCAGTTGTACAAATAAAAATACAGATTTACTTAGTGCAAACTAAGTCATATGAGAAAATAACTCTCCTGCTAACACACGCATCATAGCATTCCAGAGCCAAATGCAGATCATTTTTGAATAATCCAAGCCACAGCTCCACAGGCTAGCAAGGCTCTGGGTACTTACTATGTGCCAAGAACTATTTTCAGTACCCTATATGCATTAGCTATTCAGTCCTAACAAGTACCCTATAACACAGGTGCTATTATTAAACTGCATTTTATATATGAAGAAACTGAGGCACAGAGATCAAATGGTTTTCCTGAGATCACACAGCCAGTAAGTGGTAGAGTCCAGATTTGAATCAGTTGGCTTAGCCATTACACTCTACTGCATTTCAAGATAATGACAGCAGCCATTTATGTGCCAGTCATTGGGCCAAGCACTTTACATAGCTTATCTCATTAAATCCCCGTAACGGACACCTCCATCTACAGATGATAAAACTGAGGCTTAAAAAAGATAATTGCCAATTATCACATAGCTGGTAAGTGATAGGTTCAGAGCTAGGCTGCCCGATTATAGAGACTGAAAACAAAGAAAATACTAGACCATGTTGCAAAAGCCAAAGATGGGCTCTAACTACTGAGTCTTCCATGCAAGACTCCCTCATACTTTAGAAAGACATGAAAATGTGCTTGCTGGATCTAGGAGAGAAATTCCTCTGGAGGATCCACTCTACTGGTTTGCAGATAAGCCAAGGGGAAACTGAACTGAGTAGGAGCCAGAGCTCTCTGTTGATGCAGGCTACACCACTGGATTTTGATCAACCAAGAGGCTTTTGGAGGGCAAGCGTGAGGGTAGGCAACTCACAGCTCAGGGGGCCTCCTCCCACCCACCTTCTGTGGCCCCAGGAGCTCCCCAACCCTGCCCCTAGCAATAGAGGCTTCCTGCAGCTGGGTCTGTCTCTGATTTGCAAGTAGGTGAGTTAAATTCACACAATCTCAGCCATAACTCTTAGAATGGATGCTCCATTACGCTAACCAGAAAGACCTCAGAATGTTTGTCTGCTATACCTCTAACCCCAGCTCTGCCACCTGCTGGAGTTCACCCTCTGCTTTGCCACCACATAAACCTACACACTCTACCATTTACTGTGCCCTTTCACATCAAATGTCACCCCGGTACACTCAGGGATGCAGTGGGATAGTTCAGGGCCAAAGGAAAAGGGGGCAGGTATGGGGGAGGGAAGGGGGATATAGCAAAGAACCTGAGACTCTCAGGCTTAGTGATTTGGGCTTGGGGGGCTGTGGAGGACAGGGCAAATATTTCAGTGAAGAAAGGGACTTTTGAGTAGGAGGAGAAGGTGCAGGAGAAAGTGGGGGATATCCTCTGGGACATCTAGCACCACCAAAATAATGATCATTAAACAGAGAGAGGGCACCAGAAGACTGGCCTAGGAAATGTGGTGATACACTAAACCGTACCCCAAAATTAAAGTCTAGGTCATTCCCTGTTACATTTCCTGTCATCTCAGCCCCTCCCATTTAGACCATGCCCCACTATTCTGGTGTGATAAAGGGTTCACTGGACTCTCCACTGCAGACTTGGAGTTGGTCCCTTTTCTTTGCCCACAGGCTCTGAACAGTAGGTGGAGCAAAAGAGAGACAGCATCACCCCCTAGTGGTGCAAGGCCAAGCCCCGTGGTGTTCTGGAAGCTTTCTTGGACTGCCAAGGCAGAAGCACACTGAGTGGAAATGAGTTCCTCAGCACCTCTGGCTGTTCAATGACTCATGTTTTACCAGAATGGTGAGGTCTTCAAACAGCATCACCCCCTTCCCTCTCTCCTCCCGGCCAACAGGTAAGCTAGACCTCTCTGCAATGCTTTTTTTTTTTTTTTTTTTTTTGTTGAGACAGAGTCTCACTTTGTTGCCCAGGCTAGAGTGAGTGCCGTGGCGTCAGCTTAGCTCACAGCAACCTCAGACTCCTCGGCTTAAGCGATCCTACTGCCTCAGCCTCCCGAGTAGCTGGGACTACAGGCATGCGCCACTATGCCCGGCTAATTTTTTCTATATAGATTTTTAGTTGTCCATATAATGTCGTTCTATTTTTAGTAGAGACAGGGTCTCGCTCAGGCTGGTCTCGAACTCCTGACCTTGAGCAATCCACCCGCCTCGGCCTCCCAGAGTGCTAGGATTACAGGCGTGAGCCACCGCGCCCGGCCTGCAATGCTTTTTGATGACAGGTGGCCCCTGTAAGAAAACTCTTGGTTTAGTAAGTCAGCAGATTAGGGCTGGAGAGGAAAAGAGAGTTCTGATGTCTTTGTTTCCATTTTGGTCAATTCTGCCAAGTTGAAGCAGATCAATTTTCATTTGTTTTAAATCCCCTCAAATAAACAAATAAATAAACAAACAAACCTCTGCAATCAAACACCATCTTATATGTACCCCTAAGGAATAACGAATCACCTTTTCAGACAAAGGAAAGAAAGGACCAGAGAATCACAGCCAAGCCTCGGGTGGGAGGAGGAGACAGGGGAAGAACGTGTTGACTGGGTAAAGCTCTGGGCCTGGAGTGTCTGGTGCCCAGGCCAGTGCTGGCCCCACTGAGCTTCACTGCCTGCTTTCCCTGGGGTAGTCCGAGGCTTTGCCACCACACCGAGGTCACCCTGTCCCAGCACCTCTGCCTCTGGTAAGAGGAGGTAAAAGGAAAGTAGACCCCGGAGGGTAGTCGGGGCACGGCTGAGGCAGCCCCTACATCAGGGTGCAGAGCCTGGAGTCCAGCCCCGTCCTGGCCAGCACAGAGGGAGGGAGGGAGAGAGGCAAAAGGAAACAAGGACCCAGCCTGTTGCCATAGATACGGATTTCAGTTGCATTTTATGACAGCCGTGCCAGGCTGCCTGGAGAGGCATTGTTTGGATGCCTGGGGACCTGCTCAGAAGGAAAATGAAGTAAGAAGCGATTTTTTAAAAAATCCAAGTGCTTTCCCTCCCAGTTTCAGTCCAAGGTCTCCCTCTGCCCTCTGGCCCTCCGGCAGAGGTCAGCCCTGGCAGGACCTTTGCCCTTAGGGGCAGCCTGAGCAGCTTCAGACCCTCCAACCCTAGGCCCTGAAGGTCACAGGCAAAATGATTCTTATTAATGGAAGCAAGCCACTGCTAGGGCTTCCCTTACAGCTGCTGTAAGGATGAGGGAGTTCCAATCCTCCACCGTCAGGAGACCCCTTCTGAGCCTTCTGAAGGCTCACCCTGGTCTCCGGGGGGCCTCAGCCTGGAGTCTGGGAAAAACTCCCCTTACTCCTAGATTCGAAACACTCATTTTTCCCCTCCCACTTCTATAGCTTCCTCTCCTGCCATCTCATCTACCTGGAATGCCCTTCTCTCTATTCATCATTCATTCATCAAAAACTCATCGAGTTCTTGCATTTGCTAGACCTCTATAAGACACACACGAGTAAGGCACTTTCCCTGTACTCAGAACTCTCATAGGCTAGTGGGGGACACAGACACATAGATGAACCATTAGAAAACAATGTAGAGAAAGTCAGAGAAGAATTTCTGGAGAAGTAAAAACCCAAACCGAGCATCAACAGATGAGTGAGAGTTAGGGAAAAGGAGGTTCAAAGCAGAGGGGACTGCACGGGCAGAGGCGTGGAGACAGGAAACAGGATGATGGGTCTAAGGGACTCAGCAGGTCGTAGACGCTGAGAATCAAGTGTGAAGCCGCAAGTGGCAGGAGATGGGCTGGAGTAACAGGCAGGCGGCAGGCAGCGGAGGGCTCTGTGTGCCAGGCTAACGCCCCAAGCTTCACCCTGCCCTGGTTCTTGGGCCTCGTTTCATGGAGCTCCAGGGCTCCCCCGTGGTGCCTCAGGCGCAGGACTAGGGGCCTCTCGCTCTCAACCTGAGTGACTTATTTTATATGTACTTATGCGGATGACAGCAAACCACAGAAGGTTTCAAGCATGGGAAGGACATGGTCAAATTTGTGTTTCAAAAAGACGACTCTGGCTTCCAGGCCCCACTTCCAACCATTCCTTGGGGACGTCTACTGCCTAAGAGAAGCTCTGATGGTAATAAATGATTTACAGCAAAAATGAAAACGTATTTGGTACATCTGTGATAATTGTTGCTACACTTATGACACGCAGAGAGAAGAAAATGAAGTGGGGATTCCCTTTCCGCACTTGGTCATTGTAGCCCGCTGGCTGTGTTGATGCCGCCATCTAGTGGTAGGAGTGCAGCATGACCCCAAACGGAGCCAAGCTTGCTTCTGAAGAATGACCTTTGTGTCACATTTCTTTCTAAAAATCTTTATCATCCTATTTAATGCTCAAAACAACTCGACAAGATATGTCTCATTATTATATCCATGTTACATGTCATAAAACTGAGTGATGGACAGAAAACAATATTTGTTTTGTGTCTCCTTGTGGGCTAGGAACCGTGTTAGATGATTTACACGAGATTGGCAATATCCACGCTTCAAAGATGAAGGAGCTGAAGCCCTTGGTGATGGAGAGACCAGGTAGATTAAGCCACAGACACTGAAATTTTCCTGCTTCCAGATCCATGTTTTTCCCAATGAATCTGGTCAGATTCAAACCTCTTACTGGAGTCAAAAAGAAAACAAGTGGTAAAGAATTAGGAAAGAGGCTGGGTGTGGTGGCTCATGCTTGTAATCCTAGCACTCTGGGAGGCCAAGGCTGGCGGATCGTTTGAGCTCAGGAGTTCGAGACCAGCCTGAATAAGAGCGAGACCCCGTCTCTACTAAAAGTAGAAAGAAATTAGCTGCACAACTAAATATATAGCCAGGCATGGTGGCGCATGCCTGTAGTCCCAGCTACTCGGGAGGCTGAGGCAGGAGGATTGCTTGAGCCCAGGAGTTTGAGGTTGCTGTGAGCTAGGCTGACGCCATGGCACTCTAGCCTGGGCAACAGAGTGAGGCTGTGTCTCAAAAAAAAAGGAATTAGGAAAGAGGCAAGCGTTTGTGGAATTCAGGGTAACCAGCCCAAACTACAGCTGTCTTCTTTGTCATGAAGTGTGACCAAGCCACAGTTGTAGATTAGACTGGAGAATAATTATAGGAAGACTAATTACCACCAGAATGTGCAAGTTATAGGAATCTGTGAGCCTAAAGCCAATCAGATGCCCTGCAGGCATGTTTCTAAAGCCTGAGTAGCTGCTTTCTGTAGAACAGAGTGTCGCTTAGAATCAGGAAAAAAATCTGGGAATTGCAGTTTGAGTGACACCTTAATTCCTCTTTGCCATGTAACATGCCATATTCACAGGTTGTAGGGATTAGGACGTCGACATCTTTGGGGGCCATTATTCTGCCTTCCACATCCATTGAGATGGATGAGACCAAGTGCCTATTAGAGGACCGACCCAGATGGGCTGTGGAAATTATAGTGTTGCTTCTGAGTGAGAAGTTATGGGTCCAAGAGAGGCTAATGACAGCCTTAGAGATACATAAAAGAGATAAGCAATTTCAAAAAGAAAAAGGCAAAGGCAAAAAGACCAAAAAGAGCTGCCTCCTCATAAAAGGGTAGAAAATACGCTTGTAAAGAAGAAAGTGATAACATTCTTTCTCTGTCTCACCCACTCATGATATCTGAACCTAAGTACACATCAGGCATCTAGAACCAAAATGAGGCAAAACAAAAACACCTGCAAAAAGCAAAAAGACACAGATTATCCCCAAGTTTAGTTTTCTGATTTGCAAATCAGAAGACGCCCCTGCAAATGTTGATAATGATGAAATCTGTTGCCAAATGCACCAAGGTGATGAATTTAAAATATATATATGTGTGTGTATACACACACAGACACAGACATACACATGCACACACATACACACACACACACACACACACACACATATATATATATATATATATAGTCAACCCCTGAACAACATGGGTTTGAACTGTGCAGGTCTACTTATACATAGATTTTTTTTTCAATAAATACAGTTGGTCCTCCATATTGGTGATTCTGCATCTGCAACCAAGCATGGATCAAACCCAGGATGCGAAAGCGTGTCCTATGGAGGGCCAACTTTTCTGATCCACAGATTCTGGGATCCACAGATGTTCCTGGAACCAACTCCCTGAAGATACTGTATTCCTTTCTTTTTCTTTTCTTTCTTTTTTTTTTTTTTTTTTTTTTTAATGCCAGTAGAAAAAAAAGAACTAACAACTAAAAGCTAGGAGGATAACAGGCAATACAACTCAGTGTTTTAAGCATCCAGGCTTAAAGCTGAACTGAAACAGAAGTTACTATCCCAAATTTTTGCCTAACTGGTTTCCTGAATTTTATTGAAATGCAGAGGTCTTTCTAAGTCAGGCACAAAGTCAGGTAATCATAAATTTTTAAATGACAGATTTGATTAGATAAAAATATAAATTCTCTGTACAGCAAAACACACTAAAAGCAAACTTACAAGACAAGTGACAATTTGGAAAAAGCTTCACAACATGTATGACGGAGGAATAATAGCCATAGTCTATAAAAAGAACTTATAAATCATTAAGGAAAAGACAACACCCCCAAATGGACAAAGGATATAAGTAGGCAATTCAGAGAAAAAGACAGTATGTTTACTATCACTAGTAAACATATGATAAGTCACTCCATCTCTTTAGTAATATAAATTAAAATAAAAATTAAAACATAAATTTTAAAAATATAAATTAAAATAACAAGGTACTTTCTGCCCATCCCATTGTAAAAACTGTGAAGATGGACAACGGCCAGTGATGGTGAGAATACACGATGCAGTGCCCTCTTGAAAGCTGTACGAGTGTAGTCTGGTACAGTCTGTTTTGAGAGCAATTGGTAGTACCTACCAACTTTTCAACTTTACATCTTTCAAACAATCCATTTTGCTTCTAGGAACATATCCTCCAGAAATATTCCTACATATGCTCAAAATATATTAAGGATGTTATTTAAAATTTTTTTGTAACAGAAAAAAAGGGAGCAATCTAAATGTCCTTCAATAGAGAAGAGACTAAACACATTTACAAGATGTCCTCACTGTGTAATACTATTGCAGACATTAAAAGGATGAGGCTGACCTATACATAGTGTAAAGATCACCAAGATATACTAAGTGAAAAAAGCAAGTCACACGATAATATGCAATGCACTGTTTCATTTATATTTACATACATATATACATAGGAAAAGCATTTGGAAAGACACACATCAAACTGTTAAGAGTGGTCACAGTGACAGTGGGATAGGAAGAAGAGAGTAAGGAGAGACCTTTATTCTTTTTTTTTTTTTTCTTCCCAGCTCTTCCATGGAAGAGACCTTTATTCTTTATCCTACATGCTCCTATCTTGTCTGATTTCTTTTTTTTTAAATTTCAGCTTATTATGGGGGTACAAAAGTTTAGGTTATGTATATTTCCCATGCCCCCCACCCCACCCCCGAGTCAGAGCTTCAAGCGTGTCCATTCCCCAGACAGTGCACATCACACTCATTATGTATACACCAGTACGTATACACCCATCCACTCCCCCCACCCCCCATATCTGTCCGACACCCAACTGGTGTTATTCCCAAATGTGCACTTAGGTGATGATCAGGGAAACCAATTTGCTGGTGAGTACATGTGGTGCTTATTTTTCCATTCTTGGGATACTTCACTTAGTAGAATGGGTTCCGACTCTTTCCAGGAGAACAAAAGAGACTGTATATCACTGTTATTACTTATAGCTGAGTAATACTCCATGGTATACATATACCACATTTTACTAATCCACTCATGTATTGATGGGCATTTGGGATGTGATTTCTTTTAATATGCAAGTATTCGCACCATACCTTCGTAACTTTTTTAAAAATGTGAATATGTGCAAAGTGAATTAGTTTACTTAGAAAATGTTTGCAGCTATGTTGGTTTTTCAGAACAAAACAAAATTTTTAAACACCCCAAATGTTAACTAATTAGCACATACACCGGAGACCCCAGATGCTCTGAAAAGCCAGCACTGTAGAATTGAATCTCATAATTAAAAGAGACAGCATGGGCAGCCCACAGCAAACACGGGCTCTGGAGTCAAGCACTGTGGTCCCCAACCCACAGGCCACGGACCAGTACAGGAACCTGTTAGGAACTAGATCGCACGGCAGGAGGTGAGTGAGGGAAGCTTCATCTGTATTCACAGACGCTCCCCATCACTCGCCATCCCCCTGCCCCGTGGAAAAGAGCCTCCTCCCTGGAAAAATTGTCTTCCATGAAACCAGTCCCTAGTGTCAAAAAGGTTGGGGACCAACGGTCAAGCAGATCTGATTCTAGTCCTGGCCCTGCCCCTTTCTTTCTCTGACTGTGAGCTCATCACTTAACCTCACCGAGTCTCCATAAAATGAAGATAAAAGTGCCTACTCCTCAGCCCTAAGGCACACACTACCTATGTACAAAATTTGTTTTCCTCTTCTGATCTGTGATATTATATATTCAGATGGACTAATAAGACAAGTGGGAGACTACAGGGAACTCTTTACAAAGACTTTTTTTTTCTGGGTGGACCCAGAGAAATGTTTTTAGGGCCCAATCTTGGTGGCAGAGTGTCAAGAAGTGCAATGGGTCATGGGGGAAGATTGTAACGCAAAAGTTCTGGGCACCAGGGCCAGATGAACAATTCCAGTAGCTGTGGCTACCGGGAGCAGCAGTTCTAGAATTTTAGCATGTATTAGAATCACCTCGAGGGTTTGTTAAAACAGTGTGCTGGTCTCCATCCTCAGAGTTTCTGATTCAGCAGGTCTGGGGCAGGGTTTGGGACTATACATTCCTAACAAGTTCCCAGGCAGTGCTGATGCTGCTGATCTGGGGAAACACATTTTGAGGCCCTCTGACCTCAAGCATTGACAACTGCCCCACTCTAGTGAGTTTTAGACTGCAGCAGCCTCTTTCCCTACCCCTTGTCTGGGATGCTTCCTCCAGTGTTCTCTCTGCACCTCCCCAGGCACCATGAATGCCAGGATACTCCCTGGTCTTACTCCTAGCCAGTGGCCAGTTTCTGCAGCCTGTCCATCCAAGTTAAATCTGTCCAAGGTGATGGGGCAGCTGAGAGAACCCAAGACTTTTAGTTGGGGCAGTGGAGGAGTTGGGGGACATGCTAAGAGCCAGACCCGGCCCTGGCCTGGGTCCTGCCTGCCCTGTGTGACAGGAAGTGTATCCCCCTTCTGCCTAAGCAGATTGGGAAAGATAACTTTGTTAGCAAGAGAAGCCTGGGCCGAGGGGTCGTGCTCTATAGAATTGGCACGATCTGCTCTCATGCATGAGCTGCTCCTTTGAATAGAGAGCCCTGCCTTGCCCTGACAGCTCGTCTGTGCTGGAAATCCTCTCCCGAGTGAAAGTGCCCCCAGTCCCCCCTCCAGCCCACCCTTTGCCCCTCAGGGCACGAGAGCCCTTGAACCTCAGCCAAATGATTATGATGAAAAAGAATCTCTGGCTTACAACCAAATTGGCCAGGGAAGAGGGACAGAGAGGGCCATGGCTTGCCCCCTGGTCCTCTCCAGGTGTCACAAACAAGAACAAAAAAGCAAGTATTTATCCCTACGCTGGTGAAGCAAAGAACTCTGGATCTTTCTCCCGTGGTATGCAAACCTTCTTCCTAATAATGGTGACTGCAGTTACTATGTATCAAGTGCTTACCATGCCAAGCGTTGAGCTCACTTTCACGTATACTGTTTTATTTAATCACTACGACTCTTTGAGGCAGACAGTGTTTCCCATTTTTCACAAGAGGAAACAGGCTGACACAAGGAAAGTCACTTATGCAAGGTCAGGCAGCCGGCCAGTGGTGAGGCGGAGAGGACCCGACTCCAGAGCCTGACACTAACCACCTGCTGTTCAGATGCCCACAAGATGGAGGCTCCCAGCCCGAAGGCTAGATCCACGATTCAGCGTGGCGGGGTGCACCAAATTCCCTACAGTCCCCGACTCTCATTGAGCAGAGGTACACAAGGCCTCTCTGCACACTCCATGGCCAGCCATCACACCTGGGACCGAGCCTCGTGCTCCTTTGTGTTCCCAGCATGGCGCCCAGCACTCAGTGGCTGCTTCGCACAAGCCTGCGGTAGAGAGCAAGGGCACAGCGGAACACTGGATGCCGGGTGCTGTCTCGTTTCTTGGTGCTGTCGGGGTTTGGAAGACGTGCAGGTGAACAAACCATATGGGGATAAACAACCAAGAGACAAAAATTACATTTCCCAACTTTTTTTTGTCCTTCCCATTGGGTTTCAGCCCCTCTGGCCTCCCTGCTGCTTAGAGCGTCACCCCGGACCGTGCCCCTCCACACACACCCTCTGGTTCCCTGCCTGGCCTTCTTTCAGGTCCGCTCAAATCCCACCTTCTCAGTGAGCTCTCTCTGAGTACCCCCGCCCCTGCACCGGCTCTCCCAGTGCCCTCTCCCTGCCATGCTTGTTCATCTTTGGTAGCACTCAGCGCCTTCTAAGGTACTACGTAACTCACTCGCTTCTTGTGTCTGTGCTGCTGTCTGCCTCCCCACTAGAGCACAAGCTCTGCTGTGTCAGGGGTCTTTATCTTATTCACTGATGTGTCCCACACACCTCAGAGGATGGGAGCTCAACAAGTACTTGTTGAATGAATCTCAAACACTGTCCACTAGCCAGAGCTGGGCCTGAAATACTCAGAGAAGTGACCAATTACCCCACATCCCCCGGTCCTGTGTTTCGCAAAGACCCATTCCCCTTTGTCCACCCCAGTAGCTGGAAGAGAGGGATTCTGCACCTCCTAATTCCAGTCACCACGAGGATTGACTGAGGACGGTCCCCTCAGGCCCCTTAAATCTTTCTGCCCTTCTACTTGTGTCATGGCTCACCTGGTTGCTCCCTGAAGAGTCCCGCTGCTTGAGTGAGTCTGTGCCCCTTGTGTGGAGGTCCCCAGAGCCAGAGGCAGCACATGGGCCCCAGAGCTGTGCCATGACCTCAGGGTATCATTTCCACTCTGAGCCTTGGTTTCCTCATTTATAAAATGAGGATTGGGGCCAATAATCTCCTCCAGTCTTTCCCAGTTCTGACGTTTTCCCTGTGGGAAGGGGGGAGAGTGTGACTTTGGTCAACATATATATAGAAACAAACCAACCCATGACCCTGGGGCAAGGACACAGCCATACTCAGATCCTAGCAAATATAACCAATAAGCGCACAGGGATTCACAGCATCACATAGGTTAACCACCACCCTATTTTCACAAAACAAGAAAGTCAGTTCTTATTATCTTATGTCACAGATGAGAAAACTGAGGCTCAGAGAGCTGAACAAGCTGCTCACAAATAGGAAGCAGAAAAGCCACATCCAAAGCCAGGTCTTAAAACTGCAAAATCCATAATCTTTCTACACATAACTGCCTCATTGTTTTCAAGATGCACCCTGGTGCCACCATCAGATTATCAAAATGTCAATAATCTAATAATCTATTCTATAAGATTACAGAATATAAAATTAGAATTTGCATTTGAATGTGGTTATGTCTCGTCTAGGGATTTGTTTACATACATCAAATGATGCAATACAGCCACCATGAGAAGATTTCCCTCTGAAAGACCTGAGAAAGTGACTCTGGTTCTTGGTAGGAATAGACAACTCATCTCTCAGTCACAGCTAAAATGAAGCCCTCCCCCCATCTCTTTCAAAACCTTCCCCAAGAACGTGATTGAGTGTTTATATTTTGCAGAATTTTTCAGCTGCAAACAGAAGAACTGACAACAATTCCATCAATTGGCCACTATTAATAATCTACATCAACAGAGTAAGTAAGCAAAGCAAGTGCTAAATGCAAAAGCTAGATTTGTCCAAATCTGAGAGACTATAATTGGTTCAGAGCTATGTTGACGGTCCCTGTTTTTCCAGATTCAAACATATCCTCTGCTAACATCTCTCACAAAATGATGATGAGAGATGAGGCCACCCACTACATTAGCCAAGTTGGACTGGGAAACCCTGAATGGGGAGAAGTTCATTTTGAAAAGAAGCTTTGTAGGTTCTGGACTATCTCAGGAACAACACAAGCTTCAGGAATCAACAGGAACTGAACATTTTCAAAAGAAAGAATAATTGGATTTCTTCCCCTCTTTCCTCTGACTTCTTGCCTCATTGATATTAGGGGAACAGACTTGGCCATCTATTTTTTTAACCATCCATTTCCACCAGTGGGTTGGCCATCTATTTTTTTTTTATTTCAGCATATTATGGTGTACAAATGTTTAGGTTACATATGTTGCCTTTGCCCTGCCTGAGACAGAGCTACAAGCATGTCCATCCCCCAGATGATGCACACTGCACCCATTAATTTTGAATATACCCATCCTCTCTTCCCCTCCACCTGCCCAGCACCCAACGAATGTTACCACTGTATGTGAACATAAGTGTTGATCAATTAATACCAATTTGATGGTGAGTACATGTGGTGCTTGTTTTTCCATTTTTGTGATACTTCACTTAGTAGAATGGTCTCTAGCTCTATCCAGGATAATACAAGAGGTGCTAGATCACCATTGTTTTTCGAGGCTGAGTAGAACTCCATGGTATACATAGACCACATTTTATGAATCCACTCAACCATCTATTTTTTAATGAAGGATTCCCTACAGTGCATTGCCCCAGTCAGTGTGGGCCTTCAAACTTGGGAGTTCAAAAGAAGTCAAAAATATGAAGTAAATAGTGAACATTTTATTAAAAATGGAACTTGGGACTCACACCACATTGATACCATCCTCCTTCCAACTGCCACCCTCAACAAGCAATATGTCCATGACACCAGAAAGGACAGGAAAATGGGACTGCGGGGGAGGGGTGAAGCAATTGCTTAGACTTTTTGTCCGGTTTACCCTCAAAGTTGTCTTCAATTTAAAAATCATACATTGCAGACTTCCTAAAACAATCCAAGTTTCAACTATTTTTGTTCCATTGTTTCCACAAATAAACTTGTTGGATGAATTTTTTTGGTTTGGAAAATGTAATCAAAACAACCATTTTTTTATACCAGTGCAATAGTCAGTCCCAGAGAACTGGAAGAGAGCAGGCCTCCGAGACATGTGTTCACACCCTCCGAGCTGGCTTCCCCAGCGTCATTCCTCAGTAAGCCGCCCTGCTATTTCACTCAGGAGCCTCTTGGTGAGCAAAAACATCATACCCCCATTTAACAGATAAAGGCACTGAAGTCTAAAAGTGTTAGCTGACATTGATTCAACTGCAGCTTCTCAAAAGTTTTATAATTACGAGTTAAAAAGGGTGAGAAATGTTATTATCTTGACAAATGGCACCAGAATTCTTTGGAGTGTTAGGGCTCCTTTTCAAAGGGGCAGACTGCCAGGCTGAAGGCTTGTTTTATTTTATTTTATTTTATTTTTTTATCTTTTTAGAAATCATTTTTTCCTTTTATTTTTAGTTGACACATAATTGTACATATTCATGGGATACAGAGGGATATTTCAATCCGTGCATACAGTGTGTAATGATCAAATCAGGGGAGTTAGCATATCCATCACCTCAAACATTTATCTTTTATTTGTGTTGTGAAGATTCAAAATTCTCTCTTCTAATTTTTGGGAATATACAATAAATTATAGTTAGCCATACTCACACTACAGTGCTGGAACAGAACTCATTCCTCCCTGCTGGCTGTAATTTTGTATCCGTTACCCAGCCTCTCCCCATCCTCCCCTCCCGCCTACCCTTCCCAGCCTCTAATGCCCACAATCCTACTGCTGAAGGTTTTGAGACACAAGAGCAAACCACCAAAAGAGGATGAAATATCGTCCTTTGAAAAGGACCGACCATTCTTTTTCAGTCTGACTCGGGGCAGAGGGATGTACACAGATGACCTCTTACTGTCCCTAACATCACCAAGATTTTCTAAGCTGGCGATAAGGCCTTGGGAAAACACTCCCAGGCTCATGCCCTCTGGAGAGAAGCCAAAGGTTTCCTGCCGTAGAGGGCCAGTCTGCTGCTAAAAGAAACTTTTGGAGGCTGCAGAAGCCCCAACTAAGCTTTCACAGATCAGCTTTCCCCACTCTCCTCCCCTCAGTGCCCAACACAGCTCTCCCATTCTCTCACTCCCATTGTTTGCCAAACGTCCCTCCCTTCATAAAAGCTGTCTGGCTGGGAGCTTAAAATATTGCTGGACAGTAAAACCTACCCATCAGGGCCAATCCAGTCATATCTGCTCAGTCGTGCAGCACAGTAGGGGCGGGGTAGAGAAGTGGGAGGTGGGCTTTTAGGCAGCAAAGGAAAGAGGCCAAAGTTGCCATTTTGCTGCTGAGCGCCAAGAGAGAAAGACAGCGTATATTTCTCCGTGGGACACTACTCATATTGGCAAGTTTTCCTTGGACGATATTAGTTTGTAGCCTCCTCCTCACTTCTTCTCTCCCAGTCTAATCAAAGGGCCATATACAGTCTTCTGCAAAAGGAAAAAGGTTGCCTTTAAAGTTCCGTCTTGGGCTGGTATGGCTGGACTTAAGAGTACAACTCTGAAAACCCTCTTGGAGTTGACCTCAGGGTTGGCAGGACTTTGGAAATGGAGGAATGGTAAAGCATTTGGGGGATGGGGGATGTTCAAACTCTAACTACGACTTGACTTCTTAAGGTCTTTTCATTTTTCAGAATGAATTAAGGTGCCTCCAGGAATCCAAAGGGACCTAAACCAACTATTTGATGTTTGTGAAAGGGTTTTGTAGTTTTTTCACTCAAACTCTTCAATAGGAGTAATAGTTATAATTATTGAGTGCTGTGGGTGAAGGGGAGCCTACATGCTCAGCATTTTCAATGTTGGAGAATTTAATTGAACACTGGAATAGATGTGGCTAAAGGCCATAAAACTCTTCCTGGGAGTACATTCTATCGTCTGTCTGCGAGAGCTACAGGTTAGTGGCTGCTCTAGAAAGTAGAATGGAGGCACATTTATACTCCATTACCAACCACAGTGGTAAGTGGCCATTGAATGCTTGGGGGAACTTGTTAACACAGATGTTAATTTGTTGTTCTGCCTCTTCAAAGCCAGGAGAAGGCTGTGCTATACTGGCTTGGAGCCAGAAGACCACGGCTCACATCTGGGAGACTCGCTGAATCTCCCAGCCTGTCTCCCTATCTGCCAGTGGGGGTGGAGAACGCCCGCTTCACTGGTTCCCAAGCATCCATCTGTGCAACTATCAGTTACAGCCCAAGATGAAGTTTTCAGCAGTCTGTGACAAAAATGTGACAGTGATGAAGTAAACAATGTAGTAAACTTCCTAACCAAGTTAAATGTGCCCAAGTTATAAGCCTATTGGGTTTTTATTATAATAGGTTCTAGCCCAATATGAGCGTGTCTTTTATTCTGAATGTATGTCCTTTCTATTTTTGTAGTATTAATATTAAAATCCCCTTTTATGAAATGATGACAAAAACAGACTGTAGTCATAGTTAGTAATTTAATAGGTTTCTTCTCTTTATGTCCTTGTTTGGCAAAATAAGAAGTTGGCAGCCTTATGTTGGTCACCCTATTTTGTTGTCATTATACTAGTCCGTGAACTCTAAGTCTGAGAACCACTGGCCTCATTCACAGCTTGTTATGAGAACTGAAATAAGATATGTGAAAATGCATCATTAAGGAATAGATAAGGGATACCCAAACATAAGGTGCTATTTTAATCATTATCTCTAGCCATAATTCTCTGGTGGGATGTGCCCAGGAAATCTATGGATGCCGTGGGGTTAGAGGCTTGAACTCCATTGGTTTATGTTCCATAAATCATAGATCTGTTCACTAAATTTTCACAAGCAAAATAAAACAGAGAATTATCTCTTTGAAGAAGATGAAAAAAATATTCTTCCTTTGGTTTAGATTTCTCCCTGCTCCAGTGGAACACCTTGCTACTCTGATCTGACTTCCTCTAATTTCTTGTTAGAAGTCAAAAACCCAAGGCACTTTCCCTTAGCACCTCTAAAGCTTCTTGCCTCAACAGCATAGTTGGCTTGTTTCAATTACTATGGGGTTGGAAAGATTTTGTCCTAAATTAGTTTCTTTCCTATAATTATCACAAGAAACTTTGTAACTGGACATTAAAAAAAAAAAAGAAAACGCATTCAAACAATCCTAGCATTGCAGGATGGAGCATAGGACACAGCTTTGTCTGGCTTTCACTTAGATATTACTAATGGGATGGTCAGGAGGGACTTCTTAGGTCATGAACATGCACCATGATACTCCTGTGTCAAAAACCATTGCCCTTACAGTTTACATCTTTGATTTTATATAAAATAAGCAGCTTTATATCTCAAAAAAGCAAGTTTTGGAGTGATTTACTATCCTTTTTGGTATTTACCATTTTTTGCAAGTTCTTAATCTCCCCACTGCTAGCTGCAGCAAGAGGACTGGAATTCCCTGCACTCTAAGTAATACTGGTATTACATGCACTCAGGGACTGAGAATTTCAGATTTTTAAAATGCTTACGATCAGTCACGTCCACTGGTATCTACGAAGCTCCCACTCTGTGAAGGGATTTGTCCTATGTTGTGATGATTCACAGGGGATGAAGACAAAATAGGTCCCTTTTTCCGAGAGCTTTTGATCCTAAAGGGGGAAACAAGACCAGCTGACTTATAGTGCTGAGAGCATGTGCTCATCACCCACCTTCATGTGGGTACATGAGTGAAATATATGCAGAAACTCAAAAGGACTAATATAGTACAATACAAGTAAGGCTGTCAAAACTGAATTGATACATCAGGGAGGGTGAGATATTAGTAAGATTAAGCAAGATATTAATAAGTAAGATATTAGATTTAGAGTTCATTAAAGCCAGATTTGATTGTATAGAAGTAAATTACACAAATTGTTGTTTTAACATAAAATTTAGGTTGAACTGTTTGATAAGAAATGAACTTTATCCTGGCTCTGTGACCAATGGGCTATATGCTTGGGCTTCTTACCTGATTGTGATGTTTCTCACCTGTTTTCCAAAGGCAGTGGAATGGTTGCCACCCTTTGCAGGGCAAGCCCTAAATTTAACTGCAGTCTGAGGAATGTTAAGAGCAGATACATGTGGCTGGTATTCTGAGCTGCTGGTTCTGAGCAGAGGACTCCGTCCTACCCTCAATTCCCCATTCCTACAAGGAACTGTTCCCAATGCCACATTCATCACTGGGGATGCCCCCGCTGCTCTCACCTCCCCAGGACAAGAAAAGCTACCATAGGATATCCTACCTAATTGGAAGTTTCTGGGTCCCCAAGAGGAGGAATGCCCTCTGCTCGCCAACAAGCAGATAGCATTGTGTATGCCCCGAGAGCACAGGCTGGGCATTGCCCAGGCCTGCAATTAGTGTCCCGCCACTAGGTACTATCTGGCCAGCCTCCAAATAACAAGGTTAGATGTAGGCTTTAAAATGCCACTTTGTTTATCCCCCTCTGAAGATGAAAATCACACCTAATTTAAGATACCACTTTTCATCACTCTTTCAAGTGTTTAACAAATATCACTGTTATTAAAAATGGTGCTCCCATGGGCTCCCAATCCTATAGGGTAGAGCATGGCTGGAAGAAGCCCAGAGCAGGATCCTCTGACATGGGCTCTTGCCCTGGTGTAAGAGCGGTGATGAGTAAACTTCACAACTCTAGAGAGGTTCAAGCAGGAGGAACAACTGTCCCCGGTTGAGGTGACAGTTTTGCTCATAGTCCACCATAGGTCACAAGTTTTCACTGCATGAATGATCTAGTTTGCACACATCCTTCCATCAGTTCAATCCCATTTCCATTAGCCATCGCTGTGCAAAGGGCATTATATACTATCATGTTTAATGGTATTATTTTTCTACAAACAAAATTTTTAGCTCTATTAAAACAGCCACATGTTACAGACCCTGAAACCTTTTCATTCTGTGAGACACTAAAAGCGTTCTAGTGGACCTTCCTCATCCTGTGACATGATTCCTTCCCAAGCACTCTTTCTGTTCTTTGGATTGAAAAGAGTAATAATAAAAATATACTGCCTTCAATTTGTAAAGCTATTAAGAAGGGTTCCCAGATTTCAACCTAGAGAAGAGAAAACATAAGTCAAGAATACAGAAGTCAGAGAATTGTGTAGCTCTGATTGCAGGCAGTTTATCTCAATGGTGTGGTGCAAACAACCCAGCTTTTGGAATCAGGCAGACAGAACTCTGGCTATATAGCTGTCTGATCTTGAACAATCCGTTCAGCCTCTTTGAGTCTCAGTTTTTCATGAGCTGCGATCAAGTTAGTTAACACACACTCATCAAGCTCCCACTATGTGCTGGGCTGTGTGTCAGACAATGAGTATATAGCAGTAAATAAGACAGGTTCCCCAAAGCAGGTATTCAATGTTAGTTCCCTTCCACTTCCCTTCAAATATACCATTATTATATATACTCTGACAAAGTTGAAAATAAGATAGAGGCTACAGACAATTTTGTATATACAAGAATTTTGTTGGGGGCCTAGACACATGAGAAAAAGGGTATTTTCTTCAGCATTAGGTCTCGTGCACCTTAGATCATTTTGTCTTGATCTTGATTTAAATTCATGTAACTATGAGTTTCTATTTATGGTCAACAGTGAATCCCTATTTTAGTGGAGATTAAGAAATTACACAGATATGGCCTCACTGACCCTTTCATACCACTTGTGAAGTGGATGAGAACAGGTATCACAATCAAACCCTTTTTACAGATGAGGAAGCTGATGCAAGCCAATTCTTCTGTGCCTTTGTTGTCCCCTGGTCCCAGCCCCCACCGAAGCAGCACTCAGTGGTGCTGTTTACACGTTGACTGTTTCAGCAACTCAGAAAGGAGAGGTACCCCAAGAGTTGGCAAAAAGAGAATGACTGAGGATTGCACTGTGGCCGCTCAGTTTTTGCCTTCTCCCTCCTCTAGGTGGGTGAGAAATGGGCGACTGGAGCTTCCTGGGGAACATCTTGGAGGAGGTGAATGAGCACTCCACGGTCATCGGCAGAGTCTGGCTCACCGTGCTCTTCATCTTCCGGATCCTCATCCTGGGCACGGCCGCAGAGTTCGTGTGGGGGGATGAGCAGTCCGACTTCGTGTGCAACACCCAGCAGCCAGGTTGCGAGAACGTCTGCTACGACGAGGCCTTCCCCATCTCCCACATCCGCCTCTGGGTGCTTCAGATCATCTTCGTCTCCACGCCGTCCCTCGTGTACGTGGGCCACGCGGTGCACTACGTGCGCATGGAGGAGAAGCGCAAGGACCGCGAGGCGGAGGAGCTGTGCCAGCAGGCCGGCGGCGACGGCGGCGAGAGGGGCCCGCTCAACCCAGACCAGGGCAGCACCAAGAAGAGCAGCAGCAGCAGCAAAGGCACCAAGAAGTTCCGGCTGGAGGGGACCCTGCTGAGGACCTACATCTGCCACATCATCTTCAAGACCCTCTTCGAAGTGGGCTTCATCGTGGGCCACTACTTCCTGTACGGCTTCCGCATCCTGCCGCTCTATCGCTGCAGCCGCTGGCCCTGCCCCAACGTGGTGGACTGCTTCGTGTCGCGGCCCACCGAGAAAACCGTCTTCATCCTGTTCATGCTGTCCGTGGCCTCTGTGTCCCTCTTCCTCAATATTATGGAGTTGGGCCACCTGGGCCTGAAGGGGATCCGCTCTGCCTTCAAGAGGCCTGCAGAGCAGCCACTGGGGGAGCTGCCGGAGAAATCCCTCCACTCCATTGCCGTCTCCTCCATCCAGAAAGCCAAGGGCTACCAGCTCCTAGAAGAAGAGAAAATCGTGTCCCACTATTTCCCTTTGTCTGAGGTTGGGATGGTGGAGACCAGCCCACTTTCGGCCAAGCCCTTCAGTCAGTTCGAGGAAAAGGTCAGCACAGGACCCCTGGGGGACCTGTCCCGGGGCTACCAAGAGACACTGCCTTCCTACGCTCAGGTGGGGGCGCAGGAAGTGGAGGGGGAGGGGCAGCCTGTGGGGGAGGGTGCAGAGCCCCAGGTGGCAGAAAAGAGGCAGGAAGCGGAGAAAGTGACCACGGAAGCTCAGGAGACCGAGGCAGTGCCAGAGGGGGAGAAAGTGGAGCCCCCTGGAACAGGCAAGGAGGGTGAGAAAGAAGAGGTGCCGGCCGAGGTGGTGTTGAAGCAAGGGCTGCTAGCTGAGAAAACACCTTCACTCTGTCCAGAGCTCACAGTGGAGGACACCAGACCCTTGAGCAGGCTGAGCAAAGCCAGCAGCCGGGCCAGGTCAGACGATCTAACCATATGAAGCAGTGCCAAAAAGAAAACACTCAGGCTAATATAGGGCAAGATGAAAGGAAAAGGTGCCAACACGATTTGAGTCCTTTGTCCCCTCTCCCTCCTCCCACCCCTGGTTGGATAGGCACTGCATTGGAACAGTGCGTGCTATACAACTAGGAAACTGCCTTTCCCATATAAGGCCTACCAAGATAAACCCATTGTCCCATCCAAGTTCCCAGTCTCATATGGCTCCCTGTTCCTCCACTTCAGTGGCTATGGGGGACTCTGCTTTTGTCGGCAGTTCTCCATAGACATCCTTCCAATCAGAAGTGTGGTTGCCTCATAGCCTTTTACCAGTCTTGTCTCAGGTTCATTAACTCAGCCAGACTCTATCACCCCAGCACTTCCCTAGCAGATACCATGTGGCCATATGTCAGGAATCGCCGACTAATTAGCCTATAGGATGCAGGCAGGTGACTTAGACTGGTGATGCAGACCTACTCTAATGCAGTGGAGACAGGTGGGCTGTGCAAGTTGGAGAGCAGGGGCAGCTGCTGTTTGCTTGCAGCCAGTGAGTACCTTGCGGTGTTACCTGGCCATCTGATTTTTCAAGAGAAGCCAGAAATCCAAACTGTTCATTGAAATTTCCAAAAGTGTTAATATGGGCAGCTAAATTTTAAATACAACATATGGGCCAAATGAAATGTGTGTGAGCCAAATTTAACCTGTGGGGCACCAATTTGCAACAATGTCAGCTTACACTAATAAGCCCAGATTTCCTATGGAATTGGTCTTACTATGTATGGTCTCAACTTGTTTCTGTGGCTCCCAAACCTCATTGCGCTGCTTTGGAGTATTTGGTTTAAATCGTCAGTCCAGAAATGCCCAGAGTTCTCACCTGACCCATTCTTTTGGGTCATGTAGCCCCTGGGTTCTGAAGCAATGATATGCTTCGTATTGGAATTCTGCCCTGGGTACTATCAGGGAAAGAGAACAAGATGCCAAAACCTCTCGCTGTGAAATGAAAAGGCTTTGAGGCCTGGTTGCAGGTTTTTTCCCTGAAGCAAAAAAGATCCTTTTCTTTACCCTCCTTTTCCAACATCAAGGCTCAGTCTAAAATCTACAACTCCTTTCATCAGGGGCTGGAAGCAAGCCCAGTTCTGAGCTGGAGGACACCTGCTCACAGGCCTGGAACAAGCAGAGTCAGCACTCAGGCCTTGCTGAGGCACAAGATGTGTACCAAAAGGGCCAGCAAAGCGGCACAGGGGGAGCCTCTCACAGAGTGGGTGCTCAAGTAGCCAGGGTCCCAAAGTCTAGTCCCAGACCAAGTTTCATCCCTGGAAGGGACATAGAGGCTAAAGTGAACAAGAATAATCTGGAAGGTCTCCTGCTCTTATATCCCCACAACTCACCCACCTCAAACATACAATCCAGTCAGGGAAAATCCTCAAGTACAAGTACACATTTCACACCAGGAGCAGTTTTACCCAGAGCAATTTCTAGAGCAGAGAGAGAACGTGATAACTAAGATGGTTATCTAAGCCAAAGTTATGCTTCATGGGCTTCAGTGCCAAAGATAAGGTAGGAAGTGTAGAGATCAACTTGACATGGCAAGGACCTGAACAGGAGACCACCAGGGTACCCAGAAGAGGTACCCAGAAAAACTGCCTTCGTTCTATTGATATCTTCCCACCCCACCCCACCCCCACTCCAGACCACCACCATCCCAAAGTATGCAAGTCCTTTTTGCTGACCTCTGGTTACCACCTTCCTTTCAAGATATTCATTCTAGCTAAGCCTTTCCAAAGTAAGCCTTCTCTACAACCATTCCTCCCCCATGACAAGATTCCCATTGGTTGGTGCCACATTCTAAAGCAAAGTGGTCTAAAAATTAAATTCATTCTAAGGTATGATTGTTTGATAATTACTCCTGGGAAAATTTGCATTTAAAAGACAAAGGCTAAAATATATTTTACCTAGGTAACCTGAAGTGACAAACTTTCAAAGGAGGAATGTTGAGTAGAGGAGATATTTATCTTGTAGACATGTGACTTTCTGGCTACTGCTTGATCTCACTATTCCACACAGTCCTTCTCCTATATGATGAGAGAGGTGATAAAATCTCAGACCTGAGAACCAGAGAGTGCATCCTTGACTCCAATGGATGCACTATTGTGACTACAGTTTTGCTCCTGAAGTCCCATTTTAGGCAGAATCTTATGAATAGCTTGACCATTACCAGAATGAAATGTCTATCTCAACCAGGACCTAATACCAAAAACAGAAAAATAAAAAAGAACAATTATGTCCTGTCTAAGTGAAACTGGCGATGCTGTTTAGAACCAGTTGTACAGCTGTAGGTGAGGGCTGCTGGTCTCCTTGTCTCGGCTGGGACATAAGTGTGTGAGTGAGTGTCTTTCCTTGGCTGAAGCAGCATCCTGCTTCAATGCTCAAACCTGCCCTTGCCCCCACATTTTCCCTCCTAGACTTCCCCCCAAAAGAGGAAGCCTATTTAGGAAGAAACACACACAGGCATCAATGGACTGGGATTTTCTTTCCATTCCTGCCATTTAATAGCTTTGTTGTTATTGTCCCTTAAACCTCTCTGTACCTCACTTTTCTGTCTACAAACTAGAGATGGCATTTGCCACCTATCTACCTCCAGGGGTGTCATAAAGATAAGTGAATTGGCTGCCAAGCATGGAGCCTGCTGAGTGGTGCCACTCCCTGAGAGATTCCTCCAACAGCAGCACGACGGGGAAGAAAGGTGGGTGGTGGTTTCCCTCTGTCCCCACCAACCTGCCTTGCAGTTACCTGGTGAGAGTTTTTCAGTGTGGAATAGACACTCTGGAGATCCGTTTTCTCAGAAAAGACTCAAAACAGAATCTTAACCCCATGTGTTTATTAGGAACCTGAGGCTCTTTGGCCTTAAGAAATGACTGGGGACAGACTGACAATTACTTTCATCCTCTAGAATGTGAGGATGATGTGAGATCCATCTAGAATAAGATGCTCTAGCTTAAGCTACCACACGGCTGCTGCCAGTTTCCATGCAGAAGCAGCTGCGTGTCTGCAGTAGCCCTTATGCTATATAGCTACATCCCTCAGCATCTGTTTTGAGACAAATAATTATGACTGATTCAGAATTATAATCCTCTTGGGCTCCATTAGGTCCAGCTTTAGTTCCTATGCCTAGTCAGTCCTTTCTTAGATTAAACCCCTAGAGTACGTGGACCTACCTATAAAAAGGCGTGTTGGATAGCAAGACATCAAAAATGCAGCTCCCTCCAGAGGAAAAGGGCCAATCACTTGATAGCAGTTCTAACATCTCCATCAGGGGAGATCTGTGACACGGAGGGATAGAGTTACTCAAAGTGCAGTTAGGGAGTTTTAAGCCTGGATGTGTAATCCCTGGCCTAGCATTTTGGGCGTTATAAAAAGTCCTATCTTCTTTTCACCATAACTTTGTCCCCTGCCACAGAGGTGAAGCATCCAACACGGCATTGGACAAATATTCCTGAAGGTCAGTGTGACCTGGGGACCCACAAAGAACACTGACATTCAAGTCAGGAGTGCTGGCTTCCCCCTTCTGACTCCAGGGATGCTAAGATGCCACTTACCTGCTCTATATGATGATTTTTTTCTACATGAATTGGGGATGATAAGTTCTGCCCCTCCTTCACAAGATTTTATAAAGTTTTTTTAAAAAGTCATTTATCTATAAGTAAAAGGAAAGGAAAGAAGGCATTATCCAAATTTGTAAGTCCATATTGTAAAATGTATACTGAAGCAATGACAGTCATCACTTTCAAATACTGCACAGATTGTTAACAAAAAATGAGCCAATAAGTAAAACGAAGAAAGTGAATTGGGGCATGGAGGGGGGTGAGTAGTCCTGAATTCCTAAGAACTATACTACCAAAAAAAGAAATCTTTAATCATGCGAGATTTAGTTGCTGAAAGTGGTGCTAAAGATACTCAGCATACTAGAGCTCATGTTTAGAGATGCATCAGCCCCTGAGACAGTTTCTGACTCATGGCAGAAGGGGTTCCATGGATATTGTCGCAGCTGCGTGCAGGAACTCTTCAGTCCAAGCCATGCAAAAGGCCTGGGGCAAGGCTAGTTCAAATCCCTGCTCCCCTCCAGTTCCTGAGGAGGGTCATTAGGAGTGCTCAGAGTAAGAATGAGCACACCACCCCAACAACATCTCCCAGCCCACTCCCCCAGCCTCCTCCTCACTCCTTCCCCTAACCCTGAATTATACTTCTATGCATTATTGTGTGCAATGATTGCACATAATGAGTTAGCAACGTTTAGATGAAAAAGGTTTGCCTGGTTGGATGGAAAACTCTTCTGAGTGTAAATACAATCTGTAAAACGTAGTGTGTGCCTAGAAGTAAATGTGTGATAGTGAAATAGGCAGGGAGACTTTCCCTGCTAGCAGTTAGTGTATTATAACTAAATATGTACTTGGGAAGGGAGGAGAAAAAGGAAACAAAATTCTGGGTTCAGCAGTTGGGTGAGAGGAAAGGAAAATTTTTATGAGAAACAATTCACTTTCCACTGCCCTAGACATTGCAGCTCCCAAAGCCAGGGAGACAGTGGTATTCACCTCTGGCAGTGGCCACCAAATTGCAGTGGGATATAACACAGTCTCCAGCCCCACTGCTTTCTGGAAGTTCTCCACGACAGACAAAGACAATTCTAGAAGAACTCATAACGTTGCCTGAAGGCTCCATTGGAGATGGCTCCACTGCCTTTTTCTACAAATTTTTTCATCTGTGAAATGGAATAGTGAAGATGCAGCTAAGAAACACATTCATAAAAACTTCCTGGGGAAATCTGTGGCAAAAGAGAGAGGCATTATTGGGATGGTGGTCCTGTATTCTCCAACCCTCCACATCTGTGTGTCAGAGCTAATAGTCACATGTTAGACTGTTACAGAGCAAATAAAACTAACTTGACTTTTCATCATCTTTGTTTTTTCTTTTGACCTGTCAGGCAAGCTAGACTGTGAAGAGACTGCTTTAGTCTCTAGTTAGTTTTCCTTTGGAGCTGAGGGCCTGGGAAACAAGGGAAGTTGGGTAAGGGAGGGCAGGGGTGTGGTATATGCTAAACATATAAAAACCAGCTCTCTCCAGGGTTAAGAAGCCATAGTTTGTAGTGTTTGCCGATTTCTTTGCTTTGAATTCTCCTACCACTACCAATTTTAAGCTACCAACATAATATCACTGAACACAGAGTTGGGGAAAGATGCACAATAGCATTAACATTACAAAGTTTTTCCACCATACAACGGATATACACCATACAGTAGATATAAAAAACCTCAAAAGCATAGATAATAGTAAAATAATTAGGAAGTGGTAAGGTTTGAGCATTTATTACCTTTGTGTTCTATATATTTTTTAAGTTTAAGTAATTTAATTGTTAATAATGACTGTACTGAACAACTGGCCCACAAAATTCCTGAAAATTAGGCAAATGACTCTTGCTAGCCAGCACAAGCCAGCTCCAGCACACCACTGGGTGGGATAGAGGAGAATCTCATTCAGAAAGGACATGAAAATTCTCCTGATAAACTGAGATTTGGTCAGTTGGTTCCCTGCCTTTCTCTGTGCAAACCTCAGGAAAAATAAAAGGTATACTTGTTTGGCCTATGGAAAAGTGCAATAGAATCATATTTGTTTGCTTCCATGTCAACGAGAACTATACAAAGATTTAAATTTGTTCATTACAGATAAAAATAAATTGATAACAAAATAAAATTAGCCAAAAGCTTCTGCCTGGGACTTATCACATCTGCTCAAAATCCTTCAATGGCTCTTCATTGCCTACCCAATTCTAAGTTTCTTAACATGACTTACAAAGCCCTTAATAACTAACTCCAATCTACCTAGAGAGGATGTCTATTTTTGTCTGACCAGAATCTACGCTCCCTTCTTTTATAATAACATCTGCATTTTACCTATGGGAAACGCCCTTCCTCAATTGGATCTAGTCTTAGTGGACTTAGTCATGTTTACTCATCCTCCCCTAATTGAGGGTCAGGTCTTTTGACCCAAATGGGCCAATCAGATACTGTCTCCCTGGAAGTGAATCTTGTGTAGAGTAACATAGAGTTCGAAAATTGATTGGAATTCATTCTTCTTGGCAAAAGCTCCTGAAGAAACTCACAGTTCTTGTTTACATAGATTGCCAAGAGGTGCTTAGTTCCTCTTTTTTTATTTTATTTTTTTGATTTCATATTTTTAATTTTTTTTTTCTTTTGAGACAGAATCTTGCTCTGTCGCCTGGGCTAGAGTGCCATGGCATCAGCCTACCTCACAGCAACCTCAAACTCCTGGGCTAAAGCAATCCTCCCACTTCAGCCTCCCGAGTATATGGACTACAGGCATGTGCCACCATACCTGGCTAATTTTTTCTATTTTTAGCAGAGACGGGGTCTCACTCTTGTCCAAGCTGGTCTCGAACCCTTGATGTCAAGCAATCCTCCTGCCTCGGCCTCCCAGAGTGCTAGCTCACAGGTGTGAGCTACTGCGCCTGGCCAGTTCTTCTTTTTTTAGATCATGGTTCTTCAGCCTACCATCAGTTTACTGAGCTACCCCAGAGTTTCTTTTTATTTTTTTAATTTACCATGGCCCAAATCATCTCTATTGCTTGCCAGCAAAAGCCCGACTGATACACCATCTTTCTGGCCTCATCTCCCATGTCCATCTACATGTGCATGTACCCCAGCCTAACAGAACCATTGTCTGGTCCCCAGCATGGACACTTCTGGCAGATAGCTATGAATAAATGTCATGTTGTTTCAGGACTCTGCTCTGTCCTGCCTTTTCTTCTACGGTCAGCTCCTTCTCATCCTTTAAGATTTAGCTTGGTTGTCTCCTTCTTCATGAAATTTCACAAACTTCTCAAGACAAAGTTACAAAACATAATACAATTGTTATAAGTAATTCTTCACACATAATTTTTTTAAAGTAAGTTTTGAGATCCCAGATTATACCAACATAAACTTGAGAACTATGTGGGGTGGAGGGAGTATAGGAGAAAGAGAAATATGAGAAAGTAGAAGTGCCCTGGTATTCTTAACTTACAAAGGTATTATTTTATTCTCTATGAAGGTAATTAGAAAAATACAGGGTTGTATGCATCATTTTAAAACAAATTGCATGCTTTCCAAATTACTAGGAAAAAAATTCAAGGAACATATAGTCTATACAGCAAAAAAATTTAAAAAAGGAAAAAGGAATGTTAAAAACCAGACACACAAAATAAGAGAGCAGAATCATTAAACCAGCAAAATATTTATTTTTATCAATATAAAATATGTGCAAAAAAGTCATACTATGATTTACTTTGCACTGAAAAATAAGGCATTGGACTACATGAAGCCCTCACAAATATAAGGAGATATTGACACAAAAATAGTAGCAGTAAAAGACTTTAATATGCTTCCTACAGTCCTTGACAAATTGATAAGACAAAAATATAGAGGACCCGAATATAATTTACAAGTCTGATTTAACGGATATGTAATGGAATGTTAAATAAAATATTTCCTATATCTTGGAATTTCAGTCAAGGCTACAAAACTGAGGACAATGAATGCTCAGTCTCTACACATTCTGAAGAATGGTACAAATACAATCTAGAATAGCTTCGAAAAACCCAGTGCCTGCAAAATGGTCTTGCAACTCCTAATTCACCATCCACCTCCAGGTTATTTAAGAGAAAGATGAGGTTTAAGTGAGAGGGGCAGACTAGGAGAAAGTGCCCTGGTATTTCCTCTCCCCTTCCCCTACTCTCCTCCAAGTGGGGGGCTCAAAGAAAACCTCTGAGATTGGGAAGCATTTACCAGGAGGGAAGCCTGGCCCCTTACGCACTGTCATTAGCTGCCTACTAGTCTGCAGAAGTTCACATGACCACCTCAGGCTGCCACAGGTGCCAAGCTTGGAGGAGCTTGATGTGTGTCCCCAGAATTTGCTGAGACACGGACACAGTATCCCTTGGAAATCAGCAATAGCTCAAAAGGAAAAGGGAAGCTAGAGTGAGGACAAGGAACCAAAAACTCATGGCTCTTAGTTTCAGCCATCCCCCGCGACGTAGAGATAGTCCTTCCTGAACTGACTTTGGATGAACAGGATGTTTACGTTACCTACACAGGAAGAAAATATCAAGCTGGCAGCCTACGTCTCTACAACATATTAAATTTAAGAAATTCACTATGGGAAAATTGAAGGCTTGAATAAGTGTTCCTTGTGGGCCAAATTCTTCATCATCGTATTATTTTATTATAGAAAACAACAGCAAAGTACATAACAAAATATTATGCTCATTGTCTTAGTTTGAGCTACTATAATAAAATACCATACATTGGGTGGCTTAAACAACAAACATTTATTTCTCATACTTCTAGAGTCTGGAAGTCCAAGGTCAGCATGCCAGCACGGTCGCTTCTCGGTAAAGGCCTTCCTCCTGGTTCACAGACAGCTGCCTTCTCACTAGATTCTCACAGGGCAGAGAGAGCGGGCTCTGGTCCTTCATCTCCTTATAAGGGCACCAGTCTCATCATGGGAGCTTTACTCTTATGACCTCATCTAAACTTAACTACCTCCCAAAGGCTCCTACCTCCAAATGCCATCACATTGGGGATTAGGGCTTCAACATATGAATTGTGGGGAGACACATTCAGTCCATTGTACTCATTGTGGTCCAATTTTTGGAAAATGAAAAAGTATATGTGTCTGAGTGTGGGTATGGATCAAGGTAACCAAGAATAAGAATGGATATCTCAGACTTTGGAAATATCCCAGTATTGTGCTCCTTTGTGCTTGTCTTACCAAAGTCATAGTGGTAAATCACAACCCAGTCATAAAGGTGGGGACTTCTCTAAAATGAGCCAATGCCCAATTCCACATCCCCCCACTTCCAAGTTAGTCTTCCTGAAAAGAGGTAGGGAGGTAGGGAAAGCTCTTTGTTCTGCCTGGGACCAGACAGCAGGGACCGGAAGTTCAGCATAGTTCTTATGATAAGAACATGCATATCTTTTACTTTTATTTATGAATTTCAACTAATATATTCAATTTTCTTTTTTTTTTCTTTTTCTTTTTTTTTTTTTTTTTTTTGAGACAGAGTCACTCTGTTGCCCAGGCTAGAGTGAGTGCCGTGGCGTCAGCCTAGCTCACAGCAACCTCAATCTCCTGAGCTCAAGGGATCCTCCTGTCTCAGCCTCCCGAGTAGCTGGGACTACAGGCATGCACCACCATGCCCGGCTAATTTTTTCTATATATATTTTTAGCTGTCCATATAATTTCTTTCTATTTTTAGTAGAGATGGGGTCTCGCTCTTGCTCAGGCTGGTCTCGAACTCCTGAGCTCAAACGATCCGCCCACCTCGGCCTCCCAGAGTGCTAGGATTACAGGCATGAGCCACCGCGCCCGGCCAATATATTCAATTTTAAATCTCATCTGTATAAGTTCTTCCCTTTCATTCACAAATTATATCAATCAAATTCATTCTGCATGTTAATTATATTAATAGGGAATCCCCTTACTAGTTTTAATAAGTGGAAAAAAATTTTTAATGTTATTTATATTTTTTAAATAATGCCTCTGAGTCTTTCCACATTGGGGAAACATACAATCATCAGTCTCTTCAGTCCAATTTGAATAACCAACAACTAAAAATTTTAAATATACATTTAATTAACAACGAGGGAGAATTGTGAATGTAAACTCATAATAATAATAATGAGTAAAAATTTTTGCATACTTATAAAGTATTTATTTTTCTGTGGGCTTTATGTATATTATTCATTTAATCTTCATAATAACCTTATGAGATGAGGTACTATTATATTCCTATTTTTTAGATGCAGGAACTGAGGTACAGAGAGTTAAGAAACTTCCATAAGGGCACACAATTATTTAAAGCTTCTTTATTCCTGAGGAACACAGCCTTTAGAACAACCAAGCACTTGATTAAGAGTTAACTGTAACTTATATGAACCAATCAAGGGCTCAGACAGGGCACCCTAAGTGCATACCAGGTCAGCACCAAGGTCAACACATCCAAAATGAGACTGTATTAAGAGAAAAGAACTGGCCAGGTGCAGTGGCTCATGCCTGTAATCCTAGCACTCTGGGAGGCCGAGGCACACGGATCGTTTTAGCTCAGGAGTTTGAGACCAGCCTGAGCAAGAGCGAGACCCCCGTCTCTACTAAAACAAATAGAAAGAAATTAGCTGGACAACTAAAAATATATATATAAAAAATTAGCTGGGCATGGTGGCGCATCCCAGCTATTTGGGTGGCTGAGGCAGGAGGATTGCTTGAGCCCAGGAGTTTGAGGTTGCTGTGAGCTAGGCTGACGCCACAGCACTCTAGTTCGGGCAACAGAGTGAGACTTTGTCTCAAAAAAAAAAAAAAAAGAGAAAAGAAGTAAAATGCACCACCAAGAAGGCCTGGAAGAGTGGGGAACCAACTAGGGAAGAGGTTGAAAGTAGACTCAAGGATGATGAAGGGGAATTCTTGAGCCATGGCACAAGTGGTTGGTACAGTTTTTTAGGCTGCGCTGAGGCTATAGAATGAACATAAGGAAGGTGGCTAGCACCACTCTGGCCCTCAGTCTCCTTTTCTTTTAAGGTGGGAAGCAAAGTCTCATAACCAGTCCTCCAACCAGTCCTTCCAAGAATCTCTAGGGAGGCTGTTAAAAATGCAAATTCCTTCTAAAAAGGTTGAACACGTAGGAGCAGAGAGTAGAGTGTTGGTTACTAGGTGGTGGTGGGAAGGAGGTTGGGGAGATGTTGGGCAAAGGATACAAAATTTCAGTTAGATAAGAGGAATTAAGTTCAAGAGATCTATTGTACAGCATGGTGACTCGTCAATAACAATGTATTGCATTTTTTAAAATCTCTGAGGGTGGATGTTAAGTGTTGTCACCACAAAAAATGATAAGTATCTGAAGTAATGCATATGCTAATTAGCTTGATTTATTCCACAATGTATCCACATTTCAAAACATCATGTTGTACACAATACATACATACAATATTTACTTGTTAATTTAAATTTTTGTAATTAACGAAAAATTTTTAATGCAGATTTCCTTCAGAAATCTTGAGTTCACTGGTCTACATTAAGGCTTATGAATCTACATTTTAAACAAGCTTCCCAAGACATTAGAGAACCTTTCCAGGCATTAGGTATAGATACTATCCATGGGACCATTGGGAAATAAGCACTTTTCTCTCTGAATACTTGAGGTTTCCTGGCCAGCTTACCCTGGTGGCTTACTGGGGTATGCTGTGGGGTTCAGAGTCTCAGTGAACCTGACATAGTGGGGAAAGCTACAAGATAGGATAGCTGTACATGGAGGGAGACAGACAGAGTAGGACACGATGGAATTGGTGATGCCGTATGTCTCAAAAGATCCCAAACTTAGAACTCCGTGTGAAATTTATAACTATATCGCAACAAATAAAAAATTTTAAAAGAATATCCCTAACAGAGATCATCCAGCCACTGGCATGGACAGGTGCTACGTATATCCCTGGAGAAGAGGTACTAGGGTGTTTCCTAGGTATCTGGTATTAGCGTCGACTTCTGGGCCCGCCAGTTCTTTGAATTAATTTGGAGGGAGGGGATAATATAATTAGCTGTCAAGATGTGTATGGTGCTGGGAGGCATGAGAAGATAGGAGGTATTGACACTGTAGTTGCTATGAAAAAGGGCAATAAATTGGTGTGAGCAAACACTAGTCCAAGGGACATAGATTGATCATCTTGTCAGTATACTCTTTATAGCAGGTCTATCTGGCTGTCAATCTCTGGATGAGGGATAAACAATGGCCAGTAGTTATGAACATGACATATTTTGAAAAGCACCCTTGGCAAAATGGGATGCAAACTGAGGACTCAGTCAGAGCCCAGGTGGCTTGAAAGTCCATGGAGAGAGAGCGGAAGACCTCACTCACTATTGTAAGAGGATAACAGCAGCTAGAGAGGATTGGGGGAACAGTATCAGGGGTAGAGGTGGGAGGGTAAGCCGTTTTGGTGGCAGAGTCCACCACCACCATGAGAGACCTGTTTTGGGAGCAGAGTCGATTAGATATTAAATCCAGTGTGAAGGTTTCTAGACATATTCTGCAATCAAAATCAAACCTTTGGGTTACTCAGGCCGGTCCTTGACCTGGACACAAGTGTTGCAGAAGGGAGAATGCTAAATGATGTTGCTCAAAGCTTTGCACAGGCCTTGGGCCAGCAGGGATTGCATACCTTTCTCTGCTATGCCAGGTTCAGTGAGACCCTGATCCCCACTGTGCACCCCAGTAAGTCACCAAGGCAAACTGGTTTGCCTTGATAGGCTCCCCCGGCATTCTGCACTATCAGACAACTTTGAATGTCAGTTAGGTGCTGCCGTGTAGGCGTCTACTTGCTTCCCTGATAGATATAACCAGGGACACAAAGTTCTCTAGTTTAAGGTGCTCCCATAATAGGGCTGTCTCCACAGCTCCTTGACATTCTGGATCGGGGGTGGACATCTGATAGGTATTCTAGTTTTGGCTGCGTGGTATAACAGAGTTCAATTCAAAGAAAGAAAGACACATTACCTCGTGTGTAATAAATTTGTGAGTCTCCGTTATTCAGACTATAGTAGTCTCAACACTCAGATCCTAGATGCTGAGCCCCCTCAGGACTGTGCTCCTGGGTCTTGACTGCAGCCATTCACATAGACAGCGATTGCCTTGGGCTGGAGCCGGTTTCCAGGACTATGAGACTATAGGGACTACAAGGACTAGCTAGGCCCTGGTGGGAAAGAATAAGCCCTATGGCACTGCATTAAGCCTTCGCAAAATGAGTACTGAATGGATGAGGTAGTAATTCAGTCTGTATTTGAGCTACAGCAGCATAGTGGGAAGGGGAGGAGAGAGCTATTTCCTAAAATAACCCATTCAGACACTTAAAGAACTGTTCCTTGTTTTGAATTAAAATCTATTTCATTTAACTTCCAGTCCTTTGCCCCACAAATAACTCTCAGGGCCACATCAATTCTGTTAATACCCATTTTTCACATGAACACAGCTTATGTTTCTCAGTCTTGTTTCTTCACTTCCTTCCAGTGGTCCTTACCTGGTGGCTCATCTTTGAGCATGCTCCAGTAGGTCCATGTGTCTCTCAAAAGTGTGGTACAGGGCCAGGAGAGGTGACTCACGCCTGTAATCCTAGCACTCTGGGAGGCCGAGGCGGGAGGATCGCTCGAGGTCAGGAGTTCAAGACCAGCCTGAGCAAGAGCAAGACCCGTCTCTACTAAAAATAGAAAGAAATTATATGGACAGCTAAAAATATATATATAGAAAAATTAGCCGGGCATGGTGGTGCATGCCTGCAGTCCCAGCTACTCGGGAGGCTGAGGCAGTAGGATTGCTTGAGCCCAGGAGTTTGAGGTTGCTTTGAGCTAGGCTGACGTCACAGCACTCTAGCCCGGGCAACAGAGTGAGACTCTGTCTCAAAAAAAAAAAAGTGTGGTACAAAGAGTGCAGTACTTCTTGTGTGATCTAGTTTGTATCCAATACAACGTGATGATCATTCCCTTGCTCTACCTAGGGTGCTTTTTTTTATTGTTCCATCAGAAATTTATTTGATTAACTATGTTTAAAATCTCATCTGCCTTTCCACTCTTCCCTAACCTGTGGCTGTGCGCCTGTGTTTGCAGTCAAGTAAAAGTTGTAACATTTAGAACACAGTGCCTGATTCATGGCCTAACTCATTTTAATAATAATCATTATTATTATTAACTTTATCTTATTAGCTATGATCATTACAAAATAGAATTACCACTTAAAAGAAGATGTTAGCTCTCAGGTCCCTCCTCCTCCAGCCTCAGAAATATAACCCATACCTCGCATTGCATGGGTTTGGGATTTCAGACAATACTATCATCCTAACTAAGCCCCGCCCCCGGGGCCTCAGCGGCCTGGGGCCCCGCCTCCGCCCCGCCCCCTCCAAGCCCCAGGCGGGAAGCGCAGGATGCAGTCGCTGATTGGCTGGCCGGGGCGCAGCTTGATGGCGTCGGGCTGGCGAGCAGCGGTCCGGGTTGCTGCACCTGAGTAAAGGCCGCCTGTGTGAGGGGGCGGGCGGCCCGAGCGTGCCGTGGGCTCGGGAAGTGGTCAGCGGAGGCCGAGTCCTCCCTACATTTCGCCATGAGTTTCCTTATAGACTCCAGCATCATGATTACCTCCCAGGTGAGTCACCGCCTCCCTTTCCAGACTGGCCCTCTCGGGGCCTCAGCGTGGCGGGCTGGCCCGGGGTCTCGCTCCCCTCTCGCGCAGCCCGCGCCCGCCCCACCGGAACCGAGAGCGCGGGGAGCGTGTGGGATTTGCTGCATTCGGTTCCCTCCGCCCTGGCTGTCAGGAGGCTGGCCTGCGGCCGTCCGCGCCCCAACCCGGCATCCATTCCCCAGACTTTCCGGTCCACTTTTGGAAGGGGTCAGCAGGCCTCAACGCTTAGAGCCTGTGCCACGAGACGGGAGCCGTCTACAGAGCATCCCGGAGCTTCCGGACTGCGCAGGTGACCCGTGCACTGGGGAAGAGTGTGGTTCCGGGCTTGTGTGCGGCGCGCCAATCAGGGCTGGTTACTGGGAACACGTGTGGGGTTTGCTGTTAGTTGTCAAATCTTGAATCCGGGTGTGGAGGTTATTTGCTGCTTCAAAGCATAAGGTTATACTTATACTTCAAAATATAAGGTTTCGTTCGTGCACTAACACCCCCCATACTTTATCATCTGCTTGCTTTTTCTGACCTTCGTTTCTTCTCGATTAGCCACCTTCATTCATTTGCACAGTCAACAAACATTTATCGACCATTATATGAAGCTGTGAGGGTACAAACATATATAAGACACTGTCCCTACCCTCTAGAGGCTTCATCTAGTAAGCCTCTTGCTTTTACCGTGTCATTTGTTACTCTTTTTCTTCCTTGCCTTTATCGTAGCACTGATATCATTTACGTATTTGTTTACGAATTTGTTTCTGAGATCCTGTCTTGTTCATAGTTGTATCCCTACCTGCAAGTGCAAGCAGTCAATAAATAATTATTGGCCAACTGTTAATATTTGTAGAAGCTCAGACTACCTGTTATTGACCTTTCTACCCTCATTTTTCCAATAATTTAATTTTTTTTCTTGTCCTTTCTTTCAAATGTCAAATAACAGAAACAATTCCCTTTTGGGGCTTAAAGTACATTAAATCATTATTCTTTGATCCAGTTTTTGTATTGCTGCATCCTAATGCTTCTGTCTGCAGGGCATTGTCCTTTTGAAAAACTTTTATAACAACATTTAAGAAAATATGCAACAAGGAAAAGCTATCCATAATCCTACCACTCTAATACAGTAACTTTTATTTTTTTAATTTACCGCATTTTATATAGTTTTTTTATATAGTTTTATTGTTTTTATTGGCTGCATAGTATTCAAATGTATCCATGTACAAAAATCTAGACATACAACTCTCCTACTTAAAACCTAAGGCTTCCTATTACCCTTGGTGACAGTTCAGGGTTATTTTTAGCTCTGGTACCAAGTCAAGAAAAACAGCAATAATTAAGTAGCATTCTTTTCACTCAGAATAAAGATAAGAATGTCAGTAGAAAACTACATTGGCATTGCATTGCAGCTCTAAGATTTTTAACATCAATATAATCAATGCAGTATTGAACCAAGAAAGTGGTTTTCTAATCTTTTATGCCTTACAATCATGTACTTTAACTTTCATACATGCATTCACATGCAATATTAAATTTAATTGTTAAACCTACTCTTTACAAATAGGGAAGTAAGATTCAAAGAATCGTTGCACGGAATGTTCTCTTCAAATATATATGTCACTACTGTATCATGATTTAGGTATTAGTAAAAATGTCGTTTCAGGGAGACTTTACCTGATCTCCTACCCCCAGCCATAGTAGCCTTCCATTCTGGCTGTCTTCTTTCTCGTTTCCCTGTTTTATTTTATTCTTAGTATTTATCACTAACATTTCTTTGTGTTTTTATATGTGTTTATTATCTGTAGACTCCATGAAGTCCAAGGTACTATCCTTCTTGTTCTCTCCTGTGTTCTTCAGCATCTAGATCAGTTGCTGGCATATAGTAGAGGCCTAGCAAATACTTATTTAATAAAAAGCACCTCTCTAGAGAGGTGTGGTTACCTTGGAAGCCACACCTTCCCCCTGCTCCCATTTTTCCTGTTTCGTATGAACTGAAAGGTTTATTTGCAATGAAATCTTAAATTAGAGGTCACAAATTGAAGCTTGCTCACCATGCCATAGGGTGAAGTTCAAACTTCACCCTATGACCCTATGGCTCATAGGGTCTCTTATGTGCTTTTTTCTCTTCCACCTTGCCTCTCACCATTTCCTCACTTCACTTTCGACTTCCTAAACTTTTACTTTCTTAACCTGGCCATGCTAGATTTCCACACAGTCTCTTCTCTCTTTCTGGACATTTTCCCCATATCCCTCCCCTTCTTTTTTCTGGCTAGTTCCTATTCAGCCTTCAGATCTCAACTTGAACATCCAAGAAGCCCTCCCCAGACTGGACTAGATGACCCTATACATGCTGTCATAATACCCTTCACCCACTGCCTTATAGCAACACTACCGCCTTGTTTTGTTATTACTTGTGTATCTCCTCCATAGATTATAAACTCTGAGAGCAGCACCCATGCACTCTTGTTTACCATTCTATCCCTAGGACATAGCACATGTTAGGTACAAATAAATATTTGTTAAATGAGTAAAAGGGTGAATAAATGATCCAAGAAAGGTGTCTTTCCCAGTTCTTTAATAACTATCCTGCTGATGGCCATCTTTTTTTTTTTTTTTAATCTGTAGCTAATTTTCAACCTAGAGGTCATTTTTATAAATGCAGCTTTTATCTAACTCATACCGTGTTTTTAGCCCTCTGTGCAGTTATAAGACTTAATCAGTTCCAGAGTACACTCTAAGTCCCAAGGTCAAGGCTCTACTCTGCACAATTCTAAAGGTATTCTCTTTTTTGAATAAGAAGCTCTGCACCTTCCATTTTATTTGCAAAACTCTTTGAAATTGCTTTTTCCTTCTGCATCCTTTTTGGATCCTCTGTAATCTTGCCAGAATTCATATTTCTCTTGGGTGTAATAAATTTTCCAGCTGCTTTTGTGCGTGTGTGTGTGTGTGTGTGTGTGTGGTCTAAAAGTCTTTTCAAGCTTTCTTTGTCAATGTGAAAGGAGCTCACAATGAAATATTACACATATATGTCTATTTCTCTTTTTTTCCATTCTCCATCTAGTCATATGAACTTATAATTTTTGCTTGTTTTCCTTGTCTAAAGTCCAATTTCACAGTGATCTTGATGATTTTTTTTTTTTTTTTTAATCATCCATCTCCACCATACACACCACTCTCAGTCCTCATTGCCCAACTTCTCCACTTTCAGTCATGGCTTCATAAGTCATATAAATACAGTCTCTAAATTCTGCATTTAAATCTTTCTCTACTGATAATTATTTATGATGGCCAAAGTGTCTCCTGGGTAGTCTAGGGGTATGTTCTCCTAATCTATTTGCCCCTTTCCTTTTCTACTTGATCTGTATTCATAGTTCCAACTTACTTTCTCATACCTTCTTGTTCTTTTACCTATATATAAAAGCCTATACTTAGATTACACTTGTCTACTACTAATACAGGGGCCTGAAGGCTGCTGTAGAAAATCACACAGCTTGGCCAGGTGCAGTGGCTCACGCCTGTAATCCTAACACTTTGGGAAATTGAGGCAGGAGGATTGCTTGGGGCCAAGAGTTTGAGACCAGCCTGAGCAACTCAGTGAGACCCTGTCTCTACAGAAAATTTTTTTAAATTGCTTAAAAAAAGAAAATCACACAGCTGTCTATTAATAGTCTGCCAATGCCCTCATCTCTTTGAATCATTCTTTTTCTTGACTTTAATCAGCTACTTGCTCCATTCCCCTCATAATTTCCCTTTCTCACCTTCCTCAGAGCTGCCTTTTCCATGCTTACCTCTCTTATTCTTAGCAGATGACCTTGCCTCCTACTTAATCAACAAAAGTGAGGCCAAACAGTGTGATCTCTTTCTACTTCCTACATTTTAATTTAAGAGGTTATCTGTATTCACAACCATTGTCACCTCCTCTCCTCCCATATCAGAAAATAGGGTGCCCCCTACTCCTGTTTAAGGCTATCCTCTCCACCTGTGCCTTTGATCTTGGAGTAGCTTATTTTGAAGTGGTTAAAAGCACAGGTTTTGGAGTCAGTCACACAGGCTTCAGGTTGAATCCTGATTCTGACGCTCACTATAAATTGATTAACTTCTCTAAACCTCAGCTTTCTCTGTGAAAATAGGACAATCAAACCTACCTTATTGGGTTTTTATGATTTTATGAGATTATAATGCCAAGTACTACTTAGCCTGGAATATAGTAAATGGTCAATAAAAGTTAGCTAATAATAATAATAAATTAATAATAATATCAGTTCATCGTGTAGTATTGCATCAGTTCCTTCTCATCTTTGTTTATCTCCTCACTCTACTACTTTCTTCCCTTTGGCCTATAAACTTTCCCTTTACCCCCATTCTTCTCTAGGCTATTATCCAATGTTTTCTCTCTTTCTCATTCTTGGCTTTCCCCAGTATAATTTGCATGTATTGTCTCCACCGCTTTACTTCCCATTCATCCCCTGACCAGGACCCACTACAGTCTGGTTCCTACCTCCACCCACTATTCAAACTGTTTTCTTTAAGGTCATTGTTGCAAGTTACCAAATCCTTTGAACATTTTTCACTTCTTATATTATTATCCCTCTCTACCTAATTTAATCTTCCTTTAAACCCTATTCTCATGCCTTCAGGACACCACACTCTGTTGTTTCTATTATTTCTCTGACCATTCCTTCTTTGTCTCCTTCCTGGTCTCATCTTCCTCTTCCTACCATCTAGTCTTCTTGTCACATTGCTCTCCTCACTCTACATGCTATTCTTTGGTGACCTCATGTACTTTGGTGGTTTACAACTATGAAGAGTATCTGAGTCTTGCCTTCATAATCTGTCTTTTATTCAAATGCTTGCTGGATATCTTGACCCATCTTTCTGGATGGCCCTCAGGCCCTTAGCATGTTTAAAAATGGGAGGCCGAGGCAGGAGGATTGCTTGAGCTCAGGAGTTCGAGACCAGCCTGAGCAAAAGTGAGACCCCATCTCTACTAAAAACAGAAAAATGACCTGGGCACAGTGGTGCACATCTGTAGTCTCAGCTACTTTGGAGGGTGAGGCAGGAGGGTCACTTGAGCCCAGGAATTTGAGGTTGCAGTGAGCTATGATGACGCCACTGCACTCTAGCCTGGGTGACAAAGCAAGACTCTGTCTCAAAAAAAAATAAAAAAATAAAAATGAACTCATCAGCTTTCTCATCCTCCCCCCTCATTCTCAAACCTCTTCTTCCTCCAATATTTTTTATATATATTGGGTAGCCTCACTCTTCATACTATATCCCAGACTAGTCATCCTTGACGCCTCCCTGCTGATTATACCTTCTAAATAGTTCTCAAATCTGTTGCCTTCTCTTCTGTCACTAGTGTCTTAGTTCAGGCCTTTACCATATCTCATCTGGACTCCTGCAACAAATTTGTATAATGTTTCTCTAACTACAGTGTTGTTTTTTTCAAATGCATCTTCCACATAGCCACCATACTGCTGTATATAAAACAAATAAGGACGTCTCATTTCCCTACTTAAATGACCCTCACCACCTACAGACTGTAATTGAAGCTCCTTAGTATGGCCTTTGGGGCTCTCAGTGATTGGTCCTCTGCTCCTCCTCTCTAGCTTCATTTTTAACTTCTTTGAATTTTGTCTTCCAGTAGCACCAAATGGTGTGTAGTTTCCAGCATATACCATGCTATTTACTCTGTACCCTTACTTGTGCTCTTTGCTGTCTGGAAAGCCTTGTCCACCTACCCCCACCACTTTTGTCTTTTCCCTGCCTAAATCTTATTCATCCTTTGAGAGAGTGGTTTTTAATATTTTAGGGGTGGTGGAAAACTTTGTGTGATGAATACCTTGGAACCTCTCTAGAAAAATGCACATCATCCCAAAATTTGCATGCAATATCAGGTTTTAACCCCAAATTAAAGACCTCCTTCAACTCAAGTATTATCTTCTCCAGAAAATCTGTCCTAACCCCCTACAGATTGGTTTGGTCTCCATGTTTCATATTGTTTTATGGTATCATCTACATATAGCTATCATTGCACATCCATATAACATTATAATTATTCCTGTAGTGTCTTCACCATTATACTGTGAGCTCCTTGAAGGTAATGACTGTCATACACATCTTTGTATCCCCAGCACCTAGCACAGCACATAGGAGTTATTACATAAATTTTGAGGTTGAATGTTGCTGAGGAACAAACCATCCTTTACTATAGAACATTTAGCCATTCAGCCAACATTTATGGAGAGCCTGCTCTGTGCCAGGTATTGTGCTGGTTGCTGAGGATACAAAATTAACAAGACAAGCATGGTTCTTGTCCTCATAGAGCTTATAATCTAATGTCTTAAAAAATATTTAAATCAGACATGACAAAACTGTATGGTAAGTGCTTTGATAAGGCAAGTTCAGGGTAGAACAGAATTATATAAAAAGAGCAATTTATCTTTATTTGGGAGGGCAGAGAAGGCCCTCCATAGGGAGTAAATATAAGGTAAGACTTATAGGATAACTGGGAAAGGACTGGAGAGAAGTTCCTGTCAAAGGACAACATCTATAGAGGTCTTTTTTTTTTTTTTTTTTTTTTTTTTTTTTTTTTTTGTTGAGACAGAGTCTCACTTTGTTGCCCAGGCTAGAGTGAGTGCCGTGGCGTCAGCTTAGCTCACAGCAACCTCAGACTCCTCGGCTTAAGCGATCCTACTGCCTCAGCCTCCCGAGTAGCTGGGACTACAGGCACGCGCCACCATGCCCGGCTAATTTTTTCTATATAGATTTTTAGTTGTCCATATAATGTCTTTCTATTTTTAGTAGAGACGGGGTCTCGCTCTTGCTCAGGCTGGTCTCGAACTCCTGACCTCGAGCGATCCACCCGCCTCGGCCTCCCAGAGTGCTAGGACTACAGGCGTGAGCCACCGCGCCCGGCCAATATAGAGGTCTTGATATGAAAAAATTTATGTCTAAAGTACCAAAGGAAGTTCCATGTAGCTGAAAATATGAGTTTGATAGGCAAGGGGGCATGATCAGAGACTGGACTAGTCTATGCCAAACTGTGCTCAGGAGTTTACACTTGGCTGGATATAGTGGCTCATGCCTGTAATCCTAGCACTTTGGGAGGCCAAGTTGGGAGGATCGCTTGAGGCCAGTAGTTTGAGACCAGCCTGAGCAAGAGCGAGACCCTGTCTCTACTAACAATAGAAAAATTAGCCAGGTGTGGTGGCATGTGCCTATAGTCCCAGCTGCTTGGGAGGCTGAGGCAGGAGTATCGCTCAAGCCCAGGAGTTTAAGGTTGCAGTGAGCTATGATGAAGCCACTGCACTCCAGCCTGGGTGACAGAGCAAGACCCTGTCTCAGGAAAAAAAAAAAAAAAAAAAGTTTACACTTGTATCCCCTGTGAAGGAGTCATAGGAAGGGAAGGCATAAAAGAATTTTATTTAGTTAAAAAGTTCCTAACCAATATAAGAAGAAAAGAGTTGTGTCAGAGTGTGTGTGTATATGCATAGAAGGTTCTGTTTACTAGTGGAAAACAAACCAGCTTTGTCAGCTGTCATGTGGCTACTGTCTCTGATGCCAGTTTGAAACAAAACTGACAAAAGAGGGATCCTGCAATCTCTTGGCTTTACACTGAGATGGAAACCAGTTTGTATGGATTAGGCAGGATGGTGGAGAAGCTAAGAAAACTAGCTGAAGGAAACTCGTATAAAAAATATTAGGCTTTCTACTGTTCCCATATTTTTTGTCTCAACTCCTCCTCCTTTCCTCTGAAGTTTTTATTTGTTTTTTAAGTACTTACAAACAGGGATCATCTATAAGAAACAAGTCTCCCTGACTCCTTTTCTATTTGCTAACTTCTCTGGCTCATAAAATGATTATCATAAGATTATGGGAAAATATATACTCCTATTTTTGTCTAACTTAAAACATGTTCTATAGCATGGAACATCAAAGCTCTAAGAGCATATAAACATCTACTTCCAATGTTAGCTTTAATAAGTAGATCTTATAAGAGTAGATTTCACTTTTAATATCTAAAATAAGTTAACTGTCTAGTTACCCAATCTTTTATCATAAAATAGTCTGTGTAAGGCACTTCTCAAAAGGAGGTGTATATTGACATTTTATCTTCTTTCTCCTCCAGATACTATTTTTTGGATTTGGGTGGCTTTTCTTCATGCGCCAACTGTTTAAGGACTATGAGGTGAGAAGAAATCATTGTGTAATGCTTATACTGTATGAATTTAGGTTGTTTTAAAATGGGACAAGAAAAATGTGTCCATTAAAGACACATTTTTGTTTATTTCCAAGGTAGGAAGCTTTTGCCAAATAAGTGCCATATAACTACTAAATTGGAGAATATGATTAGGCTTAGTTGATTTAAAGGAGAAAGAACAAGGCAAGTCAGATATAGCCCAGAAGCAAGGCACAAGGAATGTCATGCCTTAGGCATATCAGGATATGTGCCAATAGCAGATAGTTACTCTTTGGGAGAGAATTTAATTTATAATGTCCTATAAATGTTCCCTTTTATTTGTCTGTCTAGCCCTGAATTAGCAAACTTACATTCTAAGTTAATAACAAAATCCCAAGGTTTGTCTGGTTCTTATCTTAAGCCTTGAATTCAGAAAATCACCATCCTAGACTGGACATTCCCTAATTAATCCTCCTCATTTAGTAATAAGATCACTGTTATGGACTACCATTAAGTCATTCCTAGGATGTTCTTTTAAACCTCCCCAGAAAGTTTAGGTCATTGCCTGAAAGAGCCCAGGGTTCTGGAGATTCTGTTCTGCTCAATACTTCAAGGCCTCCCAGGAGAGGTTCCAGAACTGGTCCAGGATCTGCAAAGTGTGAAGAGCCACTTTTAACATTGACCATTATATACAAACCTGTCCTTTCTTTGTCATTATGCATCAAGAATTCTAAGTACCACTTCTGACCCTCTTAGTTCATGTTCTTGTGCTTTAAATTCTCCATCCACAAGAGGATGTTGGTAATAGTGACTCAGGATTCAGAAATGCTACCTACTTTGATTTATTTCTCAAGCTCCAGGCAAGTTGCGGTTGCAGCGCTATTTCCAATGGCTTGAGAATTGCTTCAGCATAAGTTTTCTGATTTGTAACCAGAAGGAGATTATCAATTCCATTTTCAAACAAGGAAATAACTTCTAGTCTCTATTTGGCTTCTAACAGGTGCGTCAGTATGTTGTACAGGTGATCTTCTCTGTGACTTTTGGGTTTTCTTGTACCATGTTTGAGCTCATCATCTTTGAAATCTTAGGAGTACTGAATAGCAGGTGAGTAAGAGTCCTAAATAACTTTCTTCTTGAAGAGTTCTGTGCTACTTTCTTTATAGTGGCAGAGTTACCTGGCTCTCATAGCTGAAAAATCCACCATATGGATACTTTAGTCTCAGTAACTGCAATAATCACAGCAAATGTGGGTTCCAGTCACCTAGTAAGTAGTTTGGCAAAGATTATGAAGTACCAGGGGAAAAAAATCTAACCATTAGCTCTGAAGAGCCCATTGAGAAAGGCTGTGGAGGCTCGGTCCCAGGCTTCACTGCTACAAGCTTTATTTTTCTCAGGCTGCTCTCTGAGTGAATCCTAGTAATGGCCCTTCACATTGTTCTACTGACTGAAAATCTCTACCTGAAAAGATCAGGATTCCACAGAACTATTTAAGAACCTCTCTGAAGACTGAACTCCAGTTATTACCGACTTAGTTACCTTTATTGATTTTACAGACAAGGTCAAGTTTGATTAAATTTAAAGTGTTTTTTAAAACATTTGGAAAAGTAACTCTTTATTCCCCTCCAAATAACAGATCTGTTAGTTTATTAGACAGTTTATCCAAAATGTTTCTTCCTTGTTAAACTGCAAGCTTGAGTATTTTTTTAGGCAAGCATTTGTATGTGGAGTTCATCAGCTGTGCTATGTAGACTTTTGTTGTACTTTTTTATCACCATATGGAAGAATTTTTTAAGAAAAAAGTGGCCTTGTACTCTAGTTAGGAATCAGTGCTGAGCTAAGCTGTACAAGCTCATTATAGACCTCTGACACTTGGGACTTACAGAGAGACTGTACTCTCAAATCTTTTTCTGAGAATCAGAGTTGAAAAAAATGTTAATTAAAAAAAACTTACAATAGAGGTAGTTAATCATAAAATATTTGAAATGTTAAGAAAAGAATCAGTTGATAATTATGGTCTCTTAATAGATCATTGAATAACATGTAGTATGGTAAAACAGGAATATGCTCTGACTCTCCTACTTTTAAACTTGTTCTATAATAGTACAGATTTTTTTAGATAAGCTAGATATACATCCTGTGCCTATAGAGTATGAACAAGTATTATTTTACATAATGGTTATTAAATTTTATTATCACAGCCTAGATCTTTCACTGCTATCTAAGCAGGGGTTGGCAAACTTTTTCTGTAAAGGGCCAGATAATAAGTATTTTAGGCTTTGTGGCCCATAGGGTTTCTATCACAACTACTCAACTCTGCTGTTGTAGAGTGAAAGCAACCATAGGCAATATGTAAACAAATGGGCATGGCTTTGCTCCAGTAAAACTTAATTTGTAAAAATAGGTGGCTACCAAGCCATAGTTTGCTGACCGCTGATACAAATATTAATAGAAAGGACTATGGCTCAGGTATTCTAAAACCATAGTTAATTGTTTTTGGTAGATGATGTTCTCCAACTTTTAACTCATAATTAATAACCCATATAGTAAGAAACATTAGTCATACTTGGTACATATTTCTTAAATAATTTAAAGAGTTTCAGAAGTAGCATTGCTAAAATCTGGTTCTTCTTTGGGTGCTTTTTTGGGGCTTGAGTTTGTTTAGACTGAGATAGGTCTTCAGTTACACCTATTTTTTTCATGCTAACATTTCACTCAACTGTGGAACAGAAATGTTGACCCAGATCATGTATTATATCAGTAGATTCAGAACAGTTTTTAAAAGAAAATTTTGGCCCTGGGAAGAGTATTCCTTTGACTAATCTCTGAGCAGGGGTTGTATGGCCTCCTCTTCAAATGTATAATGTTATTAGGATCCTTAATTTTTTCAAGAGAATGCCACTCAGCTCAAAAGACTAGTTGAAACACGTGGTTCACTTCTAATTGGCAGTATGGATTATACTTGTAATTACACTTATCATTTCACACCTTAGCTGAAATACTATATAGGATTTACCTAGAGGATGTGCAGCTCATTTGCTTCCCTAGATGTTCTAAAGTGAGCTAATTCAGAAGAGCAAAAAGCTATCAATATATCTAGACTAAATGGTATTGGTGCCTTTTGGGTCGCCTTTACTGAAGCGCTCTTTGTTTTATGTTGCCTGCCATTTGTACTAAGAAAAGAACAGTCGGAAACAGCCCTCTGAAAACTCATTGATATTTTTTTTTGAAAGGATATTGTTGAGAACATTGTTAATTGCCCTCACATTTTCTTCTTTATGAAATCTTCAAAGAAACTTCACTGTAATTTTGGTAATAATGCAGTAATAGCAAATCAGTAATTATGCTTCCTTTGAGCTATTGGTTTGTTGTTTTCTTACAGACACTGTGACTTTATCTAACTGATCAAATTTTTTATTTCACATTGACCATTAGAAAACTTAAAGCTAAAGTTATGATCTACTCATAGCAAGTTTTTAGATTTTTTTTTTTTTTAATTGAGACAGGGTCTTGCTCTGTCACCCAGACTGGAGTTCAGTGGTGCAGTCAGCTCCCTGCAACCTCCAGCTCCTGGGCTCAAGCAGTCCTCCCAGCTCAGCCTCCCGAATAGCTGAGACTATAGGCACCATCATGTCAAGCTATTATAATTTTTTTTCCTATCTTTTGGAGAGATGAGGTCTCATTATATTGCCCAGGCTGGTCTCGAACTCCTGGGCTCACCCAAGTGATCCTCCCACCTCAGCCTCCCAAAGTGCTAGGATTATAGGTGTGAGCCACCACACCCAGCCCAGAGTTCTATCTTACAATAGCCATCAGACCTGTTCCAATTTTTTTTTTTTTTTTTTTTTTTTTAAGAGACAGGGTCTTGCTTTGTCACCCAGGCTGGAGTGCAGTGGCTCGATCATAGTTCACTGCAACCTTGAACTCCTGAGCTCAAGCGATACTCCTGCCTCAGCCTCCAGGGTAGTGGGGACTACAGGTGTGTACCACCACATCCAGCTTATTTTTTTTTTTTTACTTTTTTGTGGAGATGAAGTCTTGCTATGTTGCCCAGGCTTGTCTCAAACTCCTGGACTCAAGCGATCCTTCCTCCTCAGCCTTTGAAGTGCTGAGATTACAGGCATAAGCCATCGTACCCAGCTCTGTTCCAATATTTTACCTATCCATTGTTCCTTTTTTTCATATTTCCTTATAGTTTATTTCATCATCCTGTATTTTACATATCCTCATAAGCCACTTAACCATTTATGCCCTTTTTGAAACAAGGCCTAAGAAAGTAAAAAATCAGTAAATACAGAGGACACCATCAAGAAAGTAAACAAACATCCTAAGAATGGGGAAAGATTTTTGCAAATTACCTATCTGATAAGAAATTTGTATCTAGAATATATAAAGAACTCTTACAGTCAATAATAAAAAGAGATAATACAATTAAAAATGGACAAAGGCTCTGAATTGGCATTTCCCCAAGATGATATACAATGGCCAATAAGCACCTGAAAAAGTGCTCAATATCATTAGTCATCATGGAAATGCAAATCAAAACCACAGTGAGATGCCACCTCACACCCACTAGGATGGCTATAACAAAAATGACAGACAGTAATGAGGATGAGGAGAAATTGGAGCCCTTGTACACTACTGGGGAAAATGTGCAATGATGCAGCCACATTGGGAAACAGTGGCAGTGCCTCAGAGATTAAATACAGATTTGCTATACGACCCTGCAATTCCACTCCATTTTTACCTAAAGAGAAATGAAAACATAGCTTGTCCAAGCCAAAACTTTTACACGAATATTCATAGCATCGCTATTTATATTAGTAATAGCTAAAAGGTAAAACAACCCAAATGTCTGTCAGCTAATGAAAGGATAAACAAAATGTGGCATATCCATACAAGGGGATGAATATTGTTTAGCCATAAAAAGGAAGGAATTGTGGCTAGACACTACAGCATGAATGAACCTTGTAAACATAATGCTAAGTGAAAGAAGCCAGTCACAGAAGATCACATGTTATAATATATGATTACATTTATATGAAATGTCCAGACTAGGCAAATCCATAGAAACAGAAAACATATTGGTGGTTTCCTAGGGCTAGGGAGGTTGGGGGGAAATGGGGAGTGACTGCTAATGGGTACAGGGTTTCTTTATGGAATAATGAAAAAGTTCTAAAATTGTGATGGTTGCACAACGCTATGAATATACTAAAAACCATTGTATACTTCAAATGGGTGAATTATATTATTAAAACTTAGAAAAAGTGCTAAAAATTTTAATAAAATTCATTTTATAAACAGTAATAAATGTAGTCTTGTAAATCATAATGTTTAATTATATCAAGGGTACAAAGAAGTATTCCTAAGTCTTTATAGCGTATTTTACTATTAACATTTATTTTCCTTTAATTCTCATATTAAAGTAAGAGTCCTAGTGATGAGTGAAACGATAGTCATTCTACTACCAGTAATGGTATGTGTTGATATATGTTATGAATGCCTATGAATATATCTAAAGCATTAAAGCATTAACATTCTTGTTTTAATGAGTGAAATTCTTAGGAGGTTAAGATGGTCATATATACCTTTCAAAAATTTACAATTGTACAACCTTATCAAAAAATTATAATTTTTAATCTCTACAAATGAGTAGATTATAACAGCCTAAAGGGCTAATTAGAGGAAATGTATTCAGTATGGAGTTCAAGGAGCAAGAGATCTCTTGGAAGAATAAAGAAAAGGAAAGTTGCTTCTCTCTCTCCCTCCCAGTGATATTCTTTGACATTTATTTCAGCTCCCGTTATTTTCACTGGAAGATGAATCTATGTGTAATTCTGCTGATCTTGGTTTTCATGGTGCCTTTTTACATTGGCTATTTTGTCGTGAGCAACATCCAACTATGTAAGTATTTTACCTTCTCAGATCAGCACATAGATGGAGATGAGTATGTTGGGGGACTGAGGTTGTGGACAGCTTCATTTCTACATTAACTTTCAATAGCTACTGCTATTGGAGACACACAGCATCTTAGAAAAGGCACAAAATAAATATTGAGTGAATGATTAGGTTATTTTTCCTGCCACCACTTTATTTCTATTTCTACTTACTAATAATGTCTCCTTTAACTCAACCCACATCTTACTTTTAGCCAAATTACTCTTATGGGGTGAGGATGATTTCACTAAGAATTATATTATTCCATCACTCATTTGTCAAGTAAATAGCAGGCAAATATTAATTAGCATGATCTCATATTTTTAAGTCAAGGAAGATCTTTAACATATATTTATTTTCCCTAACAGTCTTGTCTCCTCTGTCTTAGTGCATAAACAACGACTGGTTTTTTCCTGTCTCTTATGGTTGACCTTTATGTATTTCTTCTGGAAACTAGGAGATCCATTTCCCATTCTCAGCCCAAAACATGGTGAGTATTTATGGGAGAGCAGGGGACTGGGGAGAAGATGATTTGTTTAATTTTCTAATTAAAAAAAAAATTTTTTTTTAAACTGCTGATTATGGGAAGTATAGCAAGTTATTTCTTTAAATAAATTTCTGATTTTGAACCGAATTTTCTCCTTCATCCTAAGTGGTATTTAATGCTGGTTTTAGAACAGACGTCTATCATTCTAGAGTAGGAATTTTTGACCTTGGTGAATATATGTACTTCAAGAATGTAAGGAAAAGAGGAAAGTGTCCTTAACTTAAATCTCCTGATATTTTATACAGAATTATGCTAATATACTTGTATGTGTGTTTGAAGGTAAGGTATCAATAGGCTTTTATCAGATTCTAAGCTAAAAACACTGAACAAAAATCCCTCAGTTCACAAGTTCTTCCAGAAGTATTTCACAATTATTAATACATATGGATCTATCTAAAAAGATTAGAGAGCCCACCTGTAATAAATATACTAGAGCTTTTATACTGTAGCTTTAAAAAAAGTCTATTTATTCACTATCCTGCTATATCTATCAGGGTTCTTACTACAGAAAACAGAATCTACTGTAACTACTTTAAAGCAAAAAGTGATTTATTAAACGATATCCAGCAATTTGTAGACTTTCTAGGAAAGCAAGGACACCAAGCTTAAATGCTACATAGTGAAGAGGAACACCCAACTGCCACAGTAAACTAGAAAAAAACCCACTGAAGCGATCGCCTGCCGTGCAGGACCTATGACATCAGAGACTCAACAGTAGCACTTCTGTCCCAGCTGCTCCAGCTCCTAACTGCTGTCACCACCCCGACATTGTTCACTTACGTATTTGAGGCCTCACATGGGCCTGAGTTTTTGGTGAAACCTCAATAACATTCAGAACCGTAGCTTCAAGGAAGTTTGAGAGAGAGCTTTTGGCTTTGCAGACACTGTAGTACTAAAAGAAATGCCAGAAAAGGATTGGGGTGAACGTTGAATGAGCCAGTATCTAGGACCTGCCATACCTCCCACGCATCCTTCCAGGTGTACTCATTGCGTATAGCAACGATTTTGGGCAGAGAAAGATAATGAGACTTTCCTGTAGTAGAGTCAGAGGAAAAGTGTAGTTTTAAAAAACATGTGACATCATAAATAACTGCATATATTTTTAAAATAAAAATAGCGTTTTCAAAATTTCAAATAATATTAAAGACCAAAAAAGTTAAGATAACACCAGCCTACTAAAAACATTTAAACTCTTAGCATGGCATATAAGACCTTCCATGGCCTGGCTACTGCTCTCTTTGTGTGTTCTATTCTTCAGTCCTACCAAATTACTTGAAGTTTCTAGAGCTGTTCCATCAGCCTGGACAATCCTTCACCTGTTGTCTACCTGGAAAATGCCTATTTATTCTTTCAAGATTAAACTCTTGTCAATTCCTCTAGGAAAATTTTCCTGGACATCATTAGGAGATATTTGCTCCCACCTCAATGTACTTACATCACCTATAAAACTTACATGTTTTCTTTTCTGACTTCCTCATTAACCTGTGGGCTCTATGAGGTCAGAGACTACGTCTTATTTGTCTTTATATCCCTAGTACCTAGTGTGGAACCTAGCACGTAACAAGCGTTTAGTATATGTTTATTGAATCTGTGAATGGAAAAAAAAATTAATCTCTCCAAGGTGGTAGATGAGTTCAAGAATATGACACTCTGGATAGAAATTTAGGAATTGCTAGTATGATCAGCATGCCCATGTCAGTGTCAGGAAAGATTTGGAGTTAGAAAACCCTGATAGTATAGCTCTTGTATAAACCTATTTCAAATAAGCCCACAAAGAGATGAATTTATTTGTAATGTTAGAAGTCAGGAAGAAGAGTTACAAAAGGCCCCCAGGGCTGCTGACAGTGCAAGCACAAGTTCACATGTGGTCCAAAGACCTGACTCTGACACCTTTCTCCAGCTTTCTCTTCTGCGTACTCAGCTCACATGACCAGTGCAGCCAGGCCATGCCAGAGGAGAGATGAAGACCATCATATCTATTATACCTTTCATCTACCCCTTTTTCTAAATTCTTTGGGATTATCCTGAAAAGGACACTGAGGGGGAAAGCTAGAGGGAGCCAGAGAGGGGAACCTATGGCCTTCTGATTCCAAGATATTTCTTTTTTAAGCACCAAAGGAGGCAAGAAAAGCTTCATCTTTCTCTGCTGCAGCCCTTTTAATAAAGAATTTGTTCTGTAAAATTTGGATTCAGTCAAAAGGCCGCACTTAAGGACCTAGAAGGCCACACATGGCCTTAAGGCTTCAGGTTCCCCACCCCTGCTCGAGCTTTCCCAGGACTATGTCAACAACCAATATGGTTTATTGCTGTGGAAACTACAAAAAACTGTAAGACCCAGCAAGACTTTGTCTTTACAAAAACTTTAGAGGTGATGCATGCCTTTAGTCTGAACTACTCAGGAGGCTGAGGCAGGAGGATTGCTTGAGCCCAGGAGTTCAAGGCTGCAGTGAACTATGATCAAGCCACTGCACTCCAGCCTGGGCAACAAAGCAAAATCCTTTCTCTAAAAACAAATAAACAAACTATAAGACTTAATCATTACCTGTAATGAAAAAATCTGAGAAAGAATTTCTTGCGCAGTGCCTGGACCTAGAAAGGTTAGAAGACATTCTATAGTGGGAAAGAGTATGAGAGACTAAGAAAGCATATATGACTAGAAGGAATCTGTGTGAGCACATAGCAAAAATGAGATGATCTGCTAGTCACCTTATTCATCTGACTTTCCATGTATTAACTGATAAGCAGGGATAATAATGACTAACTCTTACTTCATATAAGTGCTGAGATTAAGTAGATAGTATCTACAAAGTACTTTAAACCAGGAAAAAATATTTAATAAAAAGAGCACCATGTTAAAGGGAACAAAAGTAGAGGGACATTTTTCAGTTTTTTAGATTTAATAACTCATATTAATCCCTTGGATTTTTTTATGTTATTGAGTAATATTATGTACCCACAGTCAACAAACATTTGTTGAACACTTTCTATGTGCCAGGCAGTAAGGAAAGCAAAGACCAATAAGACATGATTCCTTCCTGTAAAGAAGATGCAAATTCAAGAGGTATGTGGAAAGTAGAATCAACAGAATTTCGGTGAGGATTTATTCATTCACTTAACATTCCTCAAATATTTATTGAGCACCTATTTTATATTAAGTGCTGGAGATAAACCATGAATAAAACAAACTTGGTTTCTTATAGTCTTGTGGGTGGGACTAGACAATAAAGAGATAAATATATAAATAAATAATTGCCAATTGTGATCATTGTCATCAAGAAGCAAACAGATTGCTGTGGTAGAGAATAATGCAGATAAGATAACAAATTTAGTGCAAGTAGTTAGATTCAGCCTTTCTGAGGAAATAATATTAAAGCTGAGATTTAAAGACCAAAAGAAGACCTGGGTGGAAGGCACAGGAAACATCATGCAAAGCCCTAAGGTAGAGAGACCTTAGTGTATTCAAGGGAAAATAAGAGATGGAATAGAGACTAATCGTATAGTATACAGATTTTTTATTTTGGTAACTAGATAATTGATGGTGTCATTTTCTAAGATAGGTAGTACAGAAGATGGAACAAGTTGAGGGGGAAGATACTTTCAGTTTGGGATATGTTGAATTTGAGTTGCATTTACACATCCAGGTGATGTTCAATAAGCAACTGGATATGCAAGTCAGGAGCTTAGGAGAAAGGGATGAATATATCAGCCCTCATGGAGGTGATTCCAGGAATCTAAAAAATTAGAAATCATCAACTAAATGCCATTAGGTGAAGCAAGGGAAATGGGTGAGATCACCCAAGGAAAGACATATAGAGTGAAATGAAATAAAGAATTCTGGCCCATGCAGAGCAAGAAGACACTAAGAAAAAGTAATTAGAGAAGTAAAAGAGAAAACCTCAGGAAATAATGTTGTGAAAGCCAAGAAGGGAAAATAATTTTAGACAGAAAGCATTCAGTGTCATAAAAGAGCCAATAAAACAAAGATTGGAAAATGTTGAATTTTGCAACCAACAGCAAGTTCATGAACATAGTGTAGTAATGGCTAACAGCCCAGGCTCTGGAGCTTCACTAAGTTATTTAACTTCTCTGTGCCTCTATTTCCTCATCTGTAAAATTGGGTTTTCAATACCATCTACCTCATAGGCTTGTTTTAAGCAATAAATGAGTTAGTGCATGTAAAATACTTAGAACAGTGCCTAGTACATAAGAGGAGCTTGATGAATGTTACCTATTATGTTGCCATTCCAATTATTAGTGAAAGCAATTCTATTCAGTATAGAAGAATGGGAAGAAGGCTGTATTGCAGCCAGTTGAGGAATGAACTGGAGGTGAGAAAGAGGTGACAGTAAATATCTTTCAAGAAATTTGGCTATTAAGGAGGAAATAGACAAGGAACTAAGAACAGAATTTTTCCTAGAAAAGAGACTTGAAACTGAAGGGAAAGAACTGGCAAAGAAGAACGGTTGAAGTACAAGAGAGAAGGGACAGGTGATGGAACAAGATTCTGAAAGATGTGGAAGGGATTGAATAAGATCAAAAGCACAGGGTGGGGGGAGGGGAGGAGTGCACACATGATGAGTGCGATGTGCACTGTCTAGGGAATGGACACAATTGAAGCTCAGACTCGGGGGGATGGGGAGGCATGGGCAATGTATATAGCCTGATCTTTTGTACCCCCTTAATGAGCTGAAAAACAAACAAAAAAAATAATTAAAAAAAAAAAGAAATGAAATAATAATAGATTAACAGAAAGTTACAAAGATAGTACCAAGAGGTCCTGGGTATGTTTACATCTTACATAACTACAATATCATATCAAATTATTATACTATATAAAACTATACTATTATATCAAAACTAGGAAATTGGCATTAGTACAATGTGCAAGTAGAGTTCCATGCACAATTCTCAAAATACAGAACCATTCTATCGCTCCAAAGGAAAAAAAAAAAAAAAAAAGATCAAAAGCACAATTAGACACTCTGGGAGGCCGAGGTGGGCGGATCGTTTGAGCTCAGAAGTTCGAGACCAGCCTAAGCAAGAGCGAGACCCCATCTCTACTAAAAAAAAATAGAAAGAAATTATATAGACAGCTAAAAATATATATAGAAAAAATTAGCCAGGCATGGTGGCACATGCCTGTAGTCCCAACTACTCGGGAGACTGAGACAGGAGGATCCTTTGAGCTCAGGAGTTTGAGGTTGCTGTGAGCTAGGCTGATGCCACGGCACTCACTCTAGCCTGGGCAACAGAGTGAGACTCTGTCTCAAAAAAAAAAAAAAAAAAAGCACAAGTAGAGAAGTCAGCTTTGGACAACGTCTTGTTCTGAGGGAGACAATTGGGAGGATGGTTGCAGATATAAATATTTATAGTACAGTGAAGGTAGTTTATGTCTAATTAGCTTATGTCTTTTATAATAAGAGCATTGGCTAAGAAGAAGGACAAAGGTTGGGAAAATGGATTAAAGAATAGCTGCTGAGGGAAATGGAAAGAGCAGGACAGATAGCTGACCAAGGGCAAGATAAGGATTACTCAGTAGTGTGTGAGCTCTAATAAGACTGATGACAGTGACTCTGTAATGGCACCAATATCAGTATACATTCTAGCAACTTTAGGCAGCTAGGCATGGGCACAGAGAAGGCAGAGGGTTAGATTGATCCAGAGTCGGGGTTTGTAGGATCAGTATTTCAGAAGGAGAAGAGAAGGCGATTGACGGTCCTGGTGAAAGAGGTTGAAGCCAGCGAGCCTGGATTCCAAGCTAGGTGAAGAACGGGAAAAGCAAAAGACTAGAGGCCAGAGGTCACACTGACCTCTAAAATGAGTGTAGTGGAAATAAAGGATCAAGAGGACTTGAAGACTAGGAGGGAGACCAGTGGTCAGAAATGGAATATTGGAGTTTTCAGTTTCAAAGCTGACAGAATTCCTGAATTACAATGTAGTCTGGTATTTGGTCATAGGAGTGAATGGCTGAAGTGAATTCTATCCTAGAATTTGGAAGTGAAAACAAATTAAAACTATTCCTTTCCTGTGATTCCAAACTTCTTGGGTTATGCTTCAGCATGGCTCTCTCTCATTTATCCCAAATATATGAACCAGCAGGCCGCATTTATTTTAACTCCTGAATTGATTTGCAGCATTCTCTAATGATAGGGAACAACTGATAATTAGAATACAACTAATAATTTAAAACTCATGTGTTTACCTTTGAACTACTCATTCATCTATAAATTTAGCCCATGTATTAGATGCATTATATGTTTATTGGATACAAAAAGGAATAAGATATAAGCTAAAGATTATGATCTTAGGAGGAAATACATATATCAAAAGTAAATAGCACAAAGTGTTACCTGCTATTTATACTTTTCCTGCAGATTTACTTTCCTATTAATGTTTATTTTTGCCAAAGCTTTTACTAAAAGTACTTTGCTTTGCTAGAGTTTATACTACTGAGAATAAACAATCAATAGGTGTTATTAATATTTATAATTATTGTTATTTTACTATTATCACCACTCAATAAAAGAGATGAACCTGAACCATATGGGATAGGAGGAAAATTAATAGACTTTTAATATATTTATTACAAAAAATCTACTCATTAGTAATTAACAGTTGGCTTATATGGGTTAGTTATATGTAATGGTTGATGTTTTCAATGATGTTTCCTTTTGCAGTACAGATGAGAACTGTTTTATCTGTATTACCTGGCATTAATGTGCTTTGATGTTTTTAGGTATCTTATCCATAGAACAGCTTATCAGCCGAGTAGGTGTGATTGGGGTGACTCTCATGGCTCTCCTTTCTGGATTTGGTGCTGTCAACTGTCCATACACTTACATGTCCTACTTCCTCAGGTAACAAGCACTTTGTCTCTTTTCTTTTTTTTTCCCATTACTTATTGAATACATATGTCATACCATGTCACCATCTTTACTACTTATATATTAGATCTGTGACTTTGCCTTTTTATTCTTTTCTTCCTCTGTCCCACTTACATTGGTTGCTCTTGTTATTTATCCTACATGCATTTGTTTTTTAAATGGCAATTTCAATTTGATACCTCCCTTCTACTTTTTAAAGGCACATTTCTAGTGCCTGGTGTGAACTAACACCAACTTCAGCAAATCAGTTCCTCCTAGAAGTGGAAGAGAAGACAATGCTAAGTTAAAAATATTTAAACATACATCCTAAATGTCGCTGGATCAAAGCTAAGAAAGACTGTAAGAGAGCTAGGTACCTTCCATTGCCCTGAGACCCCAGAAGAATTAGCTATAAGAAATGATAGCAAAAGCATTTTAGTTTATTATAGTCATTTTAATTTTTTCTAGAAAAAGCCAGGTCCTTGAATTACTGGGTAACAATTGAGGTTTATGTGTTTCTCCAAATGTCTTGTCTTCTACCCGAGGGTGAGACCCCAAAACATTTTGTTAATAGTTTGTGCTTATTGCAGGAATGTGACTGACACAGATATTCTAGCCCTGGAACGACGACTGCTCCAAACCATGGATATGATCATAAGCAAAAAGAAAAGGTGAGATATCAGCACATTAAAACATTTGTATTCTGTTATAATTTCTCAACAAGAAAATTTGACTATGAATTGGTGCTGGCAGGGCATTTCATCTTGTTCATTTTTATTATAAGGTAAGTACCATCAAAGATTTAGTGCCTAATCTTGTATGAAAGAAAATTCTCAAATTCAACCTTACTTCCTGAATTTTGATACTTCTCCTTAGGTAAATTATTAGAATAAATTTTTTGTTTAATTTTAATTTTTAATTGTAAATTGACAAATTATAGTTGTACATATTTATGGAGTGATATGATTTATAAATACAATGTGGAAGAATTAAATGCGGCTAATTAACATATCCATCACCTCAAATACTTAACATTTTTTTGTGTTGAAAACTTTTGCAATTTACTCTCTTAGCAATTTTAAAATGTACAGTACATTATTATTTACTATATTCATCATGCTGTGCAGTGTATCTCAATGAAAAATAAAAAACTTATTCCTCCTAATTGAGGCTTTGTACCCTTTGACCATCATCTCCCCATTTCCCCACCCCCAGCCTCTGGTAACCACCATTCGACCCTCTGCTTTGTTGAGTTCAACCATTTTAGATACAACATATAAATGAGAACATGCATTATTTGTCTTTCTGTGCCAGGCTTATTTCCCCAATTCCATCTGTGTTGTCACAATGACAAAATTTCTTTTCTTAAGACTGAATACTATTGTGTATATGTACCCCATTTTCTTTATCCATTTATTTGTTGGTGGACACATAGGTGGATTCCATAACTTGGCTATTGTGAATAATGCTGCAATGGACATGGGAATGTAGACATCTCTTCAACATACTTATCTTAAATCTTTTGAGTAAATACCCAGAAGTGGGATTGCTGGATCGTAGGGCAATTTTATTTTTGTTTTTTTTGAGAACTCTCCACACTGTTTTCCATAGTGGCTGCACTAATTTACATTCTCACCAGCAGTATAATAAATAAGATTGGTTCTCTTTTCTCCAGATCCTCACCAACACTTGTTATCTTTCATCTTTTATCTTTTTGATAACAGCCATTCTGACAGATATGAGGTAGTATGTCATTGTGGTTTTAATATGCACTTCCTTAATGATTAGTGGGGAGCATTTTTTTATATAACTGTTGGGCATTTATATGTCTTCTCTTGAGAAATGTCTAATTCAGGTCCTTTGCCCATTTTTTAAATCAGATTATTTGTTTTCTTTCTATAGAGTTGTTTGAGTTCCTTATGTATTTTGGATATTAACCACTTATCAGACCTATGGTTTGCAGATATTTTCTGCGTAGTTTCATAGATTGTCTCTTCACTCTGTTAATTGTTTTCTTTCTTGTGCAGAAGCTTCTTATTTTGATGTAATCCCATTTGTCTATTTTTGCTTTTGTTGTCTGTGCTTTTGGGGTCAAATTTGAAAAGTTATTGCCCAGAACAATGTCATATAGTTTTTCCCCTGCTTTCTTCTAGAAGTTTGACAGTATCAGGGCTTATGTTTAAGTCTTTAATACATTTTTAGTTGATTTTTACATATGGAGTAAGATAAGGGACCAATTTCACTCTTCTACATATATATATCTGGTTTTCCTAACATCATTGATAAGACTGGCCTTTCCCCAATGGGTATACTTGGCACCCTTGTCAAAAATCAATTGACTATACATGTGTGGGTTCATTTCTGGGCTCTCTGTTCTATTCCATTGATCAAGGAGTTTATTTTTATGCCAGTACTCTGCTGTTTTAATTACTATTGCTTTGTAGTGTAATTTGAAATCAGGTAGTGTAATGCCTCTAGCTTTGTTCTTTTTGTTCATGATTGCCTTGGCTATTCAGGATTTTTTACAGTTTCATAGGAATTTTAGAATTGTTTTTTCTATTTCTATTGAAAATGACATTGGAATTTTGGTAGGGATTGCATTAAATCTGTAGATTGTTTTGGGTAGTGTGGACATTTTAACAATGTAATATTTCAAAAATGAAATCAAGAGAACAATCCCATTTACAATAGCTACAAAATAAAATAAAGTACTTAGGAATAAACTTAACTGAGAAGGTGAAAGACCTGAACACTGAAAACTATAAAACATTAATTGAAGAAAGTGAAGAAGACACAAATAAATGAAAAGATAAATCATGTTCATGAGTTGATAGGTAACTTTTATATTTGAAGGATGGATGTTTTAAAAGTCGATTGTCCTGCATTTTTACAGACTTTTTCATGTCTAACTTAGATCTTTTCCACTTCCTTTTTTCCAACTACTTAAAATCCATCAAGTCTTCTTTGTTTTATTTAATTTCAGAATATTATGGGGGCACAAACATTTTGGTTACATATAATGCCTTTGCCTCACTCAAGTCTTCTAATATTGTTGTTTTTATTATTTAAAAAGTACTTTTTTTTTTTTTTTTTTTTGAGACAGAGTCTCACTCTGTGGCCCGGGCTAGAGTAAGTGCCGTGGCATCAGCCTAGCTCACAGCAACCTCAAACTCCTGGGCTTAAGCGATCCTCCTGCCTCAGCCTCCCGAGTAGCTGGGACTACAGGCATGCGCCACCATGCCCGGCTAATTTTATATATATATATATATATATTTTAGTTGTCCATATAATTTCTTTCTATTTTTAGTAGAGACGGGGTCTCGCTCTTGCTCAGGCTGGTCCCGAACTCCTGACCTCAAGCGATCCACCCGACTTGGGTGGATCCACCTAGCACCCCAGAGTGCTAGGATTACAGGCGTGAGCCACCGCGCCCGGCCCTAAAAAGTACTTTTTAAATGTGTATTTTCAAAGTGGCATTTCATAGACATCTGTATCACAGTAGACAAGAGCATAAGCTCTGAAATCAGACTGTCTGAATTTGAATCTTTGGTCTACAAATAACAGTGTCACCTTGAACTAGTTACTTTATGTCTTTATGCCTTGGTTTCCTTATCTGTAGGACAGAGATAACAGTAATGAGTTAAGACTGGTAGAGCCTTTAGAACAGTGAACCACACTTAGCTAAGGGCAACTACTGAACTTATTAATAATTTCTACAGGACAGTCATCTGGTTTTTATGCTTTGCCTTCATTTATTTACTCATATATTCATTCACTTAATAATTTTAGAAAACCTAGTTTATGCCAGGCACTGTACAAGATGCTGGGGACAGAATGATCAACAAGATAATCATTTCCTACCTTCATGAAACTTCCTAGTCTACTATCTTTAATAAAGTTAATATTACCCATATATAAATGGTAATAGAGGTTTTGGATTACACAAGTATTTTTATCTTTCATATTTTCTCCTTCAACAATTTTCTATAGTAAGACCCATAGTCAAATCAAAGAAACCTTAATGTACAAGATAACATTAGATATTAGAATGATAAAGAAGGCTCAGATTCACCAACTAAATATTTGTCCGTGTCTTTACTGGAATCTTCAAGGTAGACACATATGTGTATACATTTATTTTATTTACATGTATCTTATTTATATTCAGTTTATTTTACATAAACGCAGATTTTTTTAATATAAAAATAAGAGTAAGATTTTCAAAAGTGAAAGATATTTATATATGAATAATACTATTTTGATTCCCAAGGCTATTCTCCCTTTTACTGTATTTCTTTTATGTATATAAAGAGATGAATGTGTAAGAGTGAAGTCATGACCCATGTCAACTATGGATATACACTTTTAAGTCATTTTATACTAGTTGTGGTTAGGAATTGGCTGTGATCTATATACATTACAGTCCAGTTCCCCTATAATACCTTCTCTAATGGGGATCAGGAATGATTTGTGGTCCTACAGTAGGTTTTATTAATGTAAGTGGCTCTCAGAAGAATCAGCCTCCCAACTGGACCTAATTAGCACAGTCCTTCACCCAGTATAGCTAACAGGGCAGCTAGACAGCTAACGTGACAACACTGGGGCTCTTGGGATTCATACGATGCCCTTGCCAGTTACCACAATATAGAAAACTTTTTTGCAAACTCTCATAGTTGGGGAGGAGTAGTAACCAGAAAACCATCTTTCAACTTAACAGTAGAGGGCCATAGTGAGATGACATACCAGAAAAATGACATCTGTTAAATATAGAAAAGTTAATGGTTGAAAATGGAGGGGAGGAAAGAAGCATACACTTCCCATTTGGAACAGTGAAGGAAAAAATCTCAACTTCTACCTTGAGTTAGGTTTTTCTAGGCTCTCTTTTTGAAATTTTGTGGGGATAAGGGAAAAAAATACATTCACTAGTAAAATTTCAGCACAGGCCACAGGTGCCCTCAAATGATAGTAAAGGAAACTTCTAGGAATGGCAATGGAAAGAGTTCAAGCAATTCCTTCTACAGAAAAATAAAACTGACAAAAATATTCAAAGCATATATTTGAAGTTACTGGAAAATGAACAGAGGCAGTTAGAAATTTGAGAAGATCATCAGGTAACTGTTGCAAGTTTATGGCTTTCTTGTCTAGAGGTGCCCCTCCACCACAACCCACCCTCCCAACACCCACTCAAGTGTACAGATTAATAGAGTTAAAATCAGCAAGAGTAACTGGAAATTTAAAGGGGAAATTTTGGAAGTGAGAGAGATGCAGAAGGACTGAGATCCAGAATCTGAGTATAAACCCTGACCAAATCCCTTACTCATTACTAAATAATGCATGTGCACAGAAAACACCAGAGAGCCTGAGAAAAAGTAGGTGGAAACTAGGAGTCTACCTAGAAAAACAGAATTGCTGCTTGGTGAGATTTGCAAGTTTGCTGTGACTCTGATTGAGTGCATTGCCTGAGCTGTGTGCAGATTAAGCACACAGCTTAGATGACATAAAGTGAAAGTCTTACTGGACTGAGTTGTCAGAGGGTAGAACTTGGGACTAGCAAAGCAATTAGAAATTTAGGACAAAAAAAAAAAAAAAATTAGGAGAGACTCCCTAGAAGCTAAAGAACCACAGAGAGGGTAAGTACTGAAATATGATTATAAAATCTGCCCATATTTTTGATTAATCACCGTCATACATGAGCTCAGGGTCAGGGGAGACCCTCAGAGAGTCATACTAAAAAAGGAGCAGCTGTAAACTGGCAAACTGAGCAGAAACATTAGTTGCTACAGGTATAACAGATTTCACAGTTTGAGTATAGGTAAGTTAATTGCTTACTAGTACAAAAAACTCCAGTAATCCTCAGAACAAAACAGATTCCAAGGTCACTACACCATATTAACGATAATATCAAGTTGTCAACCAAAACCTACTAGACGTGCAAAGAAACGACCATATGACCCGTATTCAAGATCAAAAGCAGTCAATAGAAACTAACTCCACGTGGGTCCAGATGATAGATTTAGCAAACAAAGACTTGAAAGTAACTATTAGAAATACATTCAAAGAAATGAAGGAAAGCATGGAATTAACTAGTGAAAAGATGGGGAATCACAACAGAGGAATGGAAACTTTTAAGAAACAAAATAGAAATTCAAAAACTGAAAATGACAGTGACTAAAATACAAATTTTACTAGATGGGTTTAATAACAGAATTGAGATGCAGAAGAAAGAAACAGTGAACTTGAAGATAGATCATTAGAAATTATTTAATCTGGAGAATAGAGAAAAGATTGAAGAAAAATGAACAAAAGTCTCAGTATAAGACAATATCAAGCAATCTCCATCCTTGAAGTTAGAGTCCTAGAAGATGGGGAAAGGAGCAGAAAAAGTATTTGAAGAAATAATGTCCCAAAACTTCCGAAATTTGGTGGAAAACATTAATTTACAGATCCAAGAAGCTCAAAAAATTCCCAATAGGATAAACACAAAAGAGAACTACACCTACATACATATAGTCAAACTGCTAAAAGACAAAGAGAAAGAGAAAATCTTGAAAGCAGCCAGAGAAAAATGATATGTACAGGGGAACAACGAAAAAAAGTAATGGCGTGGCTATTCAACAACATCATGGAATACAAAATAAGCACAAAAATCAATAGTAGCTGGTCACTGTGGTGTGCCTGTAGTCCCAGTACTCAGGAGGCTGAGGCAGGAGGATTACTTCAGTCCAGGAGTTTGAATCCAGCCTAGGCAACATAGTGAGACTCTGTCTCTTAAAAAAAAAAAAAAAAAAAAAAATCAATTGTATTTCTATACATTAGCAGTGACTATGTGGACATCAAAATTAAAAATATAATAGTATTTAAAATCACTAAAAAAATGGAATACTTATGTGTAAGTCTAACAAAACACGTACAGGACTTATATGCTAAAAATTATAGAACTCCAAGGAAAGAAATCAAAGAAGTTCTAAATAAGTGGAGAGACGTGTGTTTTTGAATAGGAAGACTCAACATAGTGGTGGTAGTTTATTGATCTATGTCTGCCAGTACCTCATAGTACTCAACCAACTGTGTGATACAGGTAGACATAGATCAGTGGAACAGATTAGAGAACTCAGAAATAAACTGACTCAAATATGCCCACCTGATTTTTGACAGAGATGCAAAAGCAATTCAGTGGAAGTAAGATAGACTTTTCACCAAATGGTGCTGGAGCAATTAGACATCATAGGCAAAAAAAAAAAAAAAATCTGAATCTAAGTCTCATTCCTTATATAAAAATTAACTCAAAACAGATAATGGACTTAAATGTAAAACTATAAAACTTTTATAAAAAATACATAGAAAATCTTTGGGATATAGGGGCTAGGCAATAAGTTCTTAGACTTGACACCAAAAGTATAATCCATAAAAGGAAAAATTGATAAATTGGGTTTCATCAAAATTAAAAACTTTGCTCTGCGGGCCGGGCGCGGTGGCTCACGCCTGTAATCCTAGCACTCTGGGAGGCCGAGGCGGGTGGATCGCTCGAGGTCAGGAGTTCGAGACCAGCCTGAGCAAGAGCGAGACCTCGTCTCTACTAAAAATAGAAAGAAATTATCTGGCCAAGTAAAAATATATATAGAAAAAATTAGCCGGGCATGGTGGCGCATGCCTGTAGTCCCAGCTACTTGGGAGGCTGAGGCAGTAGGATCACTTAAGCCCAGGAGTGTGAGGTTGCTGTGAGCTAGGCTGACACCACGGCACTCACTCTAGCCCGGGCAACAGAGTGAGACTCTGTCTCAAAAAAAAAAAAAAAAAAAAACTTTGCTCTGTGAAAGACCCTGTTAAAAGGATGAAAAGACAAGCTATAGACTGAGAGAAAATATTTACAAACCACATATCTGAGACAGGACTAGTATCTAGAATAAAAAACTTTGAAAGCTTATATTTAGGAAAAAAACAGTGAATTAGAAAATGGGCAAAAACCATGAACAGACATTTTATTGCAGAAGATATACAGATGACATAAGCACATGAAAAAATGTTAAACATTATTAGTCATTAGGGACATGCAATTAAAACCACAGTGAGACACCACTACACACCTATCGGAATGGCTAAAATAAAATTAGTGACTGCCAAACACTAGTAAGGATGCAGAGAAATTGGATTACTCATATGTTGCTGTGGGAATATAGAATGGTGCAGTAACTCTGGAACACAGTTTAGCTATTTCTTAAGAAACTGAACATGCAATTAACACCCCTTAACAATTGCACTCCTGGGCATTTATCCAGAGAAATGGAGATTTACGTTCCCATAAAAACCTGTTCACAAGTGTTTATAGCGGCTTTATTCATAGTAGCCAAAAACTGGAAAGAACCCAGATGTTCTTCAATGGGTGAATGGTTAAACAAACTGTGGTACAGACTACTTAGCAATAAAAATGAACAAACTATTGATGTACACAACAACCTGGATGAATATCCAGAAAATTATGCTGAGTGAAAAAGCCATTTCCCAGAGGATGCATACCGTTTCTAGCTATGTACACATTTTTGAAATGGCAAAATTATAGAAATAGACAACAGATTAGTGATTGCTAAGGGTTAAGGAGGAGTTGGGGGTGGGAAGGAAGAAGACTATACGGGGGCAGCATGAAGGATGTTTGTAGTGGTGGAAATGTCCTGTATAATGAGTCTATCAATGTCAATATCCTGGTTGTACTGTAGTTTTGCAAGATGTTTCCATTGGGGAAATCTGGGTAAAGGGTACATGGAATCTCTGTATTTTTTCTTAAGACTGCATATGAATTTACAATTATCTCAAAATTAAAAGTTTAATTAAAAAAGAAAAGGGCCGGGGGCGGTGGCTCACGCCTGTAATCCTAGCACTCTGGGAGGCCGAGGTGGGCGGATCATTTGAGCTCAGGAGTTCGAGACCAGCCTGAGCAAGAGCGAGACCCCATCTCTACTAAAAATAGAAAGAAATTATATGGACAGCTAAAAATATATATAGAAAAAATTAGCCGGGCATGGTGGCGCATGCCTGTAGTCCCAGCTACTCGGGAGGCTGAGACAGGAGGATCACTTGAGCCCAGGAGTTTGAGGTTGCTGTGAGCTAGGCTGACGCCACGGCACTCACTCTAGCCTGGGCAACAGAGTGAGACTCTGTCTCAAAAAAAAAAAAAAAAGAAAGAAAAAAAAGAAAAGGAATGGCTGACTTCCCACCAGAAGCAACAGAGAACGGAAAACAGTAGAATGATATATTTAAATCATAGTAGACATTTTTCAGCTTCTCTTGTACACTACCACCAAACCTTAGCCAAGTGTATGTTTTTCCATATTCTGAATTTTTAAATGACTTCCAGCTGATAATAAATAGATAATTTCTTGTTATGAGCTACCCTTGTTATAAAGAGGCAATAATGATGATGATCACTGTGGTCGTGGTGATGATGGTGAAGAAAAGTTGAAGATGAAGGTAATCTTGTTTTATAGTACCTCGTATTGTTGGGTTTTTTATTCCTTTGCACCACATCTCAGAAAGTTTGATATTGTTACCTTTTCTTCTTAAATATGTGACTATTTCTTTTTCATCTGTAACTTATTTGATAAGAGCAAAATTGGTTTAGAATTAATAAATTCTTGATAAAATTGAAAGTGAAAGCAAATTGTTTAAAACAAATCCATGCTCATCTATGTGCAGCCAACTTTTGTTCTTCTAGCGATTATACTTGTCTGCCTGTTATGAGACCACAGTACACATTGTCAGTTACCTTTACATATTCAACCAGTTCCACTCCACAGTCAATCATTAATGTTTGTCATAGTGTAGACAGTGGAAATAAGGACAGCAGAAATGGGCTCTGTGCTCCCTCTCTCCCATCTGCCTCTCCTTTAATCCATCATGGTAAACTGAAGTACACTGTTTTAATAATGGAATGGAACCCCTTCCTTCTTCATATACATGTTCTAGCTTTCTCAACTGTGAAGATAGAAAACCCAAGAATTACTAAATCTCGCCAAGTCAGAGTCTTCCTAGGACTGAGCCTCTTCTTGGTTGTTTATTGTATCTTCCCAAAATGCAGAGTTATAGTTGATGTATAGTTAGAAGAAAGGCAGAAAGAGCTAGAACTTGAAACTGTGTTTCTTTCACTCAGCATCCAGGTGAAGGTCATTTTGAGGAAGAAACAGTTAAAACAACATGGCTGACATACCTAACATTCTTTCTTGTTAATACCATTTTTGCTAATGGCTTAAAGAATTTAACCCACAGAAATACCATTTGGAATTTGGTACCATTGGTACCATTTGTATTGGTCCCAGCCATACATACCAATGCTGCTGCTTCCTCCTCATCATTTTTATCTCTTATCACCCAAAAAATATCCATCTTCAGTTAAATTTTTCTTTAGTCCTGCTACTCTATTTTTATTAGACTCATTCTGGTTCATTTTAGGCCTGCTGGCCTTGGCCCATTATACCCTTCAAGTAATCATTTATGTACAAATGCTTTTATTTTTTAACCTCACAAGGATCCTGTTCTTAATACCTTTGTGATGGGCTAGAATATGCCAGCAGCTACCGCTGTGCTAGTCCTCTACAGACTGAGAGGACGAGAAAAACGAATGATTGGTTTCTTGTTGATTTATTTAGTAGTAGGACAGATTTCAGTGGGTGAGGGGATTAGACTTAAAGGGAGACTAATTTTTAGAAAGGTCTGGTTTATGTGATTTTGCTGTTTTTTTTTTTTTCCTTTTTGTCTGCTTTTGAAAAAGAAGGCAGAAAACAGTTATTGAGTTCCTACTTTATACCTGGTCTGCTAACTAAGTATGTTAGCTATTTTATTTTATGCTTAAACGGTAACTGTAATAATTATTAACATTTGTACAGTGCTTTGTAGTTGAAAACATAAGTTCTTTTTTTTTTTTTTTTTTTTTTTGAGACAGAGTCTCACTCTGTTGCCCGGGCTAGAGTGAGTGCCGTGGCGTCAGTCTAGCTCACAGCAACCTCAAACTCCTGGGCTTAAGCGATCCTACTGCCTCAGCCTCCCGAGTAGCTGGGACTACAGGCATGCGCCACCATGCCCGGCTAATTTTTTGTATATATATATATATTTTAGTTGTCCATATAATTTCTTTCTAATTTTAGTAGAGACGGGGTCTCACTCTTGCTCAGGCTGGTCTCGAACTCCTGACCTCGAGCGATCCACCCGCCTCGGCCTCCCAGAGTGCTAGGATTACAGGCGTGAGCCACCGCGCCCGGCCAAAACATAAGTTCTTATAGATTATTTCATTCATCTTCACATCTATCAAGAGAGGAGGAAATGAAAACTCTAAGGTCTCCCAGCTTCTAAGTGGCAGAGTTAATCCTCAGATTTATTGTCTAGTCCAAATTCTGTGCTTCTTCGCCTAGGCCACATTGCTTCCGCATAATTTCTCTTCAGTTTTAAGTAGTAAAAAAGCGGGACCCCAGAATCAGCATCCTTTCCCGAGCATCTCAGCAAATGAGAGAGGCAGTTGTGAGACTGGAAAGTAGATGAGACTGGACTTTAAGGGTCCATGCCTCCTTGCTGAGATTTTATATTTTCTTTCATTTCAGGATGGCAATGGCACGAAGAACTATGTTCCAGAAGGGGGAGGTGCATAATAAACCATCAGGATTCTGGGGAATGATAAAAAGCGTCACTACTTCAGCACCAGGAAGTGAAAGTATCCTTTGTCCTTCTGCTTGATTCTTTTTGTCTGGACCAAGGGCAGAAGAAAAAAGTAGTATTGGGATAGTCCCTTCTAAGGTACCTGACTGCATCAGAGTCCACTGGGTTAGAAAATACAATGCATACAAGAGGCATCTTTCCAACACCCATATAAGATCATAAAATCATTGTCTTTGAGCTGAAGGGGTCCTAAAAAGTCAGTCTTTCCATTTTACAGATGAGAAAATAGACCCAGAGAAGTTAGGTCACACAGTGGTTTGTGGCAAAGCTAGGAACAGAACTGTGGTCTCTTTTTCATAGTTCTTTCCACTACACTATTATATTTCTCAACTCTGAAAAATCACCACAAAGCGTAATGGCTCTCTAAAATGGATGGCTTGTATATCGGATGGTAAAGCCCATTTCTAAAGTAATTAGTATTCCTAGACAAATTTTAAGTAGCTTTACTTCTCGAGTGACTTTCTGGTTGAAAGAACCAAAGAGACTAGGTTAATAGATTGTTCTTGGCCCAAATAGTTATGGTGTTGAACTAATTCCCAAATTATGTAACCAAATCTCTATGTGGCTCCCAGGCTATTAGGTCAAAATTTTGGAGGATTAAGCATGAGATGGCAAATCCTGTTTCCTTCTCTGGCCCAGGGAAGTACAAATTCCCTTTTGCTTCAATTGGAGGAGAAGGATGCAGTCTATTCTTGCTATAAATTATGACTTACATCCTTCTAGTGTCAAATGCAGGCCAGAATAAGATCAAAGAAAAGGGAGGATGATTATGGAAGAGAAAGAAAAAGGATTAATTTAGATTTATTTAATCAAGAAACATGTATTTCACATCTCCTATTTCTAAGCTGAGCACGAAGGGATAAAATGGTGAATAGAGCATAGCCTCTCTCCTCAGGGAGACAAACATGTAACTAGTTAAACCGTATTATTTGGTGGCCTGAACCATGCACATAGGAGCCACTGTTGAGGAAGGAAATGATCACAGAGAGGAGGGAGGATTTGAATTAAAGTCAATGCTTCTATTTTAGAAGGGCCTATCTTTACTATTTTTATTACTTAAAAGTCCATAAAAGCCAATAATGTAGGTTTTGGAGCTATTTTGGTGATAAGTCAACAAATACATCAGGATTATTTAACCTCTCTGAGCCCCTGTTTCCTAAATGGGAGCCTGATCGAGTTCTTGGAAAATAGGATAGTATAGTGGAAAGAGCAGGCCTTGGAGTAAGGCAGATCTGGCTTTGCATCCACACCTATTGGCTGTGTGACTTTGAGCAAGTTTACGCTCTGAGCTTCACTTTCCTTATCTGCAAAATGGATAGTAACGCCTATCTCATGGGATTTTTGTGAGAATAAAAGAAGATAATGTCGTAAAGAGCTAAAGAAGGTGATGTCTATAAATCCCAGCCTATATTAGAACTCAGTAAATATTAGTTCCCTTTTCTAATATTGTGTTTATTCAGATAATGTAGGAGAAAGCCATGCTTTAGTATAGGTGTTATTGTTATGTAACCATTTGTGATCTTGAAGGTTACATTTAACTTAACATAACTAGATAAAGCAAAAAACAAATGACACCATCTGTTTGAGCCCTTTAACTTGGGAGAAACAGTGATAGATGTTTGATGGTGATGCTCTTGATAGTGAAGCTTTTACACATCTATGTCAGAGGTTGGGAAAATTGCTCTGAAGTTGCACTGCTGGCTGTGAAACAGAAAATTGAAAATACAGGCAGTTCCTGGAATCCACTATAGGAGAAACCAGAGACATGTGCTTTTCTTCATTGCCATTTCTTTAAGTTTCTATGTGATTTAAACCTTAATGCCCATTTTGTGCCAGATCTTACTCTTATTCAACAGGAAGTGGATGCTTTGGAAGAATTAAGCAGGCAGCTTTTCCTGGAAACAGCTGATCTATATGCTACCAAGGTACAGAGCAAGGAAACTAAAGTGTGGTTTTTACCAATATGATTAAAGAGAGAACAAGACTAAATGACTTTTTAGTATTCTCTGTGGCAAAGCAAGAGAATATATCAGCTTCAATATCAGCCATGGAACATTAGGGATGAAGGGTCTGTACTCTTCATGAAATTGCTCCTATCTCTAGCAAAATGCTTAATAGAACAGTCTCAATAATAGAAATTGATGGGATAGTCAGAAGAGGCTTTTCAACACCTAGGAAGAGGGCACACACCACTTGCTCCTGACCTGGGATAAAGATGGTAGCGCCTCTCATTCCTTTTTATTCCCTTGCAAGTTAGTGATACTATAAGAGCAGTAGATGCCTGTATGCCATGGTCTAGCCCTATTTTAAAGGATCCAGATCAGTAAGTATCCTAACTGCAAGAAGTAACTTTCCTAAGTACACCTAAAATGCAATATAATTTAAATATGCAAAAGCTTTTAGTGAAAGTCACAAACTATTTTAATTCCTTTTGAGGCTAGCTTCACAGGGGTAGCCATATAGCATAGAAGTTAACATAGGCCTTGGAAACAGGAAGACCTGAGCCTACTTCACAGGGTTGATCATATAGGATAGAGGTTAACATAGGCTTAGGAAACAGACCCAATCCTACTCACCAGCTGTGTGACCTGGGCGAGTTATTTAACCTCTCTAAACCTCAATTTTCTCATCTGTAAAATTAAGATAATGGATCATGTCTCATAGGAGTTATTATGAAAGTCAAAGTAGATAATGCATGTAAGATGTTTATGCTAGTTTCTGGCTTAAAGTAAGCATTCAGTAAATGTTGGCCACTACTAGTACTATTATAATAGTTTAATATTGTTACCACATGTGGTTTTTTGACCGAGCCTGAATAATAATTCATAGAGGAATACTTGTATTCAATATAAATTTATATTTTTCTGCGATGAACTTGTTTTGTGTTTATTTTCCCCCAGGAGAGAATAGAATACTCCAAAACTTTCAAGGGGAAATATTTTAATTTTCTGGGTTACTTTTTCTCCATTTACTGTGTTTGGAAAATATTCATGGTAAGTATATTATTTTTAACCATCAGGTATTTTTTAGGTGTTTTTCCCTGGTAATAACAGGGAGATAAGAGCAGATTTGATTGATACATTGAACTAAATTCCAAATTTGATTGAGTCATCAGAGAGTGTGATCTTTCACATCTTTGAGCCTCGTTCTTTTTCCCCTCTCCTTTTTAGATAACCTAGAAAAGGTAGGTTGCATTTTTCTTCTGTCAGAAATCATTAATAAGGCCTTAGTTTATGAAATATATGCATTGAATTTGAAAGTTTCTTATTTTATACTCTGCTTTCTATATTACCCTTGGGTACATAACTGTGTGTAACCTCAATGCCTACCTTCAGCTCAAAAGAGAAGCTACTTGTCCTTTTTAATAATGTACATATTTAGAAAATAAAGTCCAAAGTAAATTATAGAATGTATTTCCATAGATAAATTCATCTTCTGTGCTCATAGCTCTTATTCTTTTGTGGCTTTCCTTAATATTTTTTTCTTTATTGCACTTTATATGCAGTATTTGTCTTTACTTCTGACTCATCTGTAGGTATTAATAGATCTCGGTGTGATTACAGAAAAGGCTGATTTGACTTTCTGGTTTGATGACTTTCCTACTAGGGCTGTGTTTGCACAAAGAGGAGCTTTGTCAGCTTGTTAGTTAATTTTGATCAGTGTAGATGAATGAGAGATTTTGGATTTAATGGACCTAATGTTATAATAAATTGATGTCAGTACCACCCAGGTAACATTTTAAAATCTTGATTTATTCAGTGAGAGAGGATAGACGAAGTTAGTGCATTCAGTCAGCTAAAAGGTTTTTTCCTGAAATGCAGCTGTTAGGGGAACATCATTTTTTAACAAGCGTTATTGGTGTATAACTGACATACAATAAACTGCACATATTTTAAGTGTACAATTTGGTAAGTGTTGACATATGTATATACCTGTGTAACAACCGTCACCACGGTCAAGATAGACAACATATCTATCAATCATCTCCAAAAATTTCCTCCTGCCCCTTTGTAATGCCTCCTCCACAGCCCTAGTCCCCAGGCATCTACCAATCTGCTTTCAGTCATTATATATTAGTTTGTGTTTTCTAAGAATTTTATGCAAATGGAATCCTGCAGTATGTATCCTTTTTCTGTCTGGCGTATTTTACTCAGCATGATTATTTTAAGTTTTGACTGTGTTATTGTGTGTATCAGTAGTTTATTCCTTTTTATTGCTGAGTAGTAACCATTGTTTGGATATACCACAATTTGTTGAAATAATACATTCACCTGCTGATAGATACTAGGTTGTTTCCAGTTTGAAGTATTACAAATAAAGCTGCTGTGAACATTTGTGTATAAGTCTATGTATGGACATATGTTCTCTTTTCTCTTGGATAAGTACTTAAGAGTGGAATGTCTGGATCATATGGCAGGTATATGTTTAACTTTTAAAGAAACAGCCGAACTCTTTTCTAAAGAGATCGGTACCATTTATGTTCCCACTTGCAGTGTATGAGTTTCAGTCGTTCCATGTCCTCACCAACACTCCATATGGTCAGTCTTACTCATTTCAGACATTCTAACAGATATGAGGTGGTATTTAATTGTGGTTTTAATTTATATTTGTCTAATGTCTAATGATGTTGAGCATCTTTTCATGTGTTTATTTGCCATCAGTATATCCTTTTTGGTGAAGTATCTACTCAAATCTTTTACCAATTTTTTTTTTTTTTTTTTTTTTTTTTTTGAGATTGAGTCTTGCTCTGTTGCCTAGGGTAGAGTGCCGTGGCGTCAGCCTAGCTCCCAGCAATCTCAAACTCCTGGGCTCAAGCAATCCTCCTGCCTCAGCCTCTCAAGTAGCTAGGACCACAGGCATGCACCGCCATGCCTGGCTAATTTTTTCTATATATATTTTTAGTTGTCGGGCTAATTTCTTTCTATTCTTTTTAGTAGAAATGGGTTCTCACTCTTGCTCAGGCTGGTCTCGAACTGCTGACCTCAAGCAATCCTCCCGTCTCGGCCTCCCAGAATGCTAGGATTACAGGCGTGAGCCACCATACCCAGCCCCAATTTTTTAATTAGATTGTTCCTTTCCCCTTCCTTCCTTCCTTCTTTCTTCTTCTCTTCTTTTCTCCTCCTCCTTCTCTTCCTCCAGTCTTATTGAACTGACCAAAACCTTCTGTACAAAGTTGAGTAGAAATGGTAAGAGTAGTCATTCCTAACCTTAGTCCCAATCTTAGGGAGAAACCATCTAGTTTTTCACCATTAAGTATGATGTTATTAGCTCCTGTATTTTCCTAGATGCCATTTATCAAGTTGAGGAAGTTCCATTCTAATCATAGTTTATTGAGTATTGTTAATCATGAGAAGGTATTGGGTTTTGTCAGATGCTTTTCCTGCATCTATTGAGATGATCATGTGATTTTTCTTTTTAGTCTGCTATTATAATGGATTATATTCATTAATTTTTTAAATATTAAACCAACTTTGTATTCCTCCTAGAATGAACCTTACTTAGTTATGGTGAATTATCCTTTTTATATTTTGTTGGATTCAATATGCTAACATTTTGTTAAGAATTTTTCTATCGGCCGGGCGCGGTGGCTCACGCCTGTAATCCTAGCACTCTGGGAGGCCGAGGCGGGTGGATTGCTCGAGGTCAGGAGTTCGAGACCAGCCTGAGCAAGAGCGAGACCCCGTCTCTACTAAAAATAGAAAGACATTATATGGACAACTAAAAATCTATATAGAAAAAATTAGCCGGGCATAGTGGCGCATGCCTGTAGTCCCAGCTACTCGGGAGGCTGAGGCAGTAGGATCGCTTAAGCCGAGGAGTCTGAGGTTGCTGTGAGCTAAGCTGACGCCACGGCACTCACTCTAGCCTGGGCAACAAAGTGAGACTCTGTCTCAACAACAAAAAAAAAAAAAAAAAAAAGAATTTTTCTATCTATATTTATGAGGATATCAGATTGTGGTTTTCTGGAGTTCTCTTTGCAGGAAGATTTTTTTTAACTACAAATTCAGTTTCTTTAAAGATACAGGGTTTACTCCAGTTATCTATTTCTTCTTGAGTGAACTCTTGAAGTTTGGGTCCCTCAAGGAACTTGTCCATTTTTATTGAAGTTGTCAAATTTATTGGCATAAAATTGCTTATAATATTTCCTTATCCTTTTAATACCTATAGAAGTGGTAGAAAAGTTACCTCTCATTCCTTTTTTCATATAACAGCTTTATTGGGATTTGATTCACATACAGTTTACTCATTTAGTGTACAATTCAGCAGTTTAGTGTATTCACAGAGTTGTGCAACTATCACCACAATCAAATTTTGAACATTTTTATCAAGCCAAAAAGAAATCCCATACTCATTAGTAGTCACTCTCCATTCCCCTCCAGTTCTCACTCCGTAGCCCCTGGCAACCACTAATCTACTTTCTGTCTCTATAGATTTCCCTGTTCTGGACATTTCATGCAAATGGAATCATATAATTAATATTCTTTTGTGATTGGCTTCTTTGATTTAGCATAATGTTTTTAAAGTTCATCTGTTATAATGTTTATCAATACTTCATTACTTTTTATGGCTGAATAATATTCCATTTTATGGATATATCACTTTTTTTTATCCATTCTTTAGTTGATGGACATTTGGGTTGTTTCCACTTTTTGGCCATTAATACTGTTGTGAACATTCGTGTATAAGTTTTTATGTCCACATATATTTTCATTTCTCTTACATACCTAGGGGTAGAATTGCTGTATTATATGCTAACTATCTGTTTATCCTTTTGAAGAACTGCCAGACTGTTTTCTAAAATGGCAGCACCAATTTACATTTCTGCCAGCAGTTTATGAGAGTTCCAGTTTCTTCACATCCTCAGCCACACTTGTTATTATCTGTCTTTTTGATTGTAGCCATCCATGAAGGTGTGAAGTGGTATCTCTCTCATTCTTGATATTGGTAACTTGTGTCTTCCCTCTTTTTTTCCTTATCAGTCTGGTAGAGGTTTATTGATTTTATTGAACTTTTCAAAAATCAGCTTTTGGGTTAATTTTCTCTCTTGTTTTTCTGCTTTCTATTTCATTTATGTCTGCTCTGATCTTTATTATTTCCTTTCTTCTGCTTATTTTGGGTCTTTTTCTAATTTCTTAAGGTGGAAGTTAATATCATTGATTGGAGACCTTCTTTTCTCATATAGGTTTTTAGTGCTATAAATTTCTTGCTATGTACTGTTTTAACTACATCTCACAAATTTTGATGAATTATATTTTTCATTTAGTTTAAAACACTTTCTAATTTGCCTTTTGATTTCTTCTTTGACTCATGGGTTATTTAGAAGTGTGTTATAAAATTTTGGGGGATCTTCCAAATATCATTTTCTCATTATTTTCTAATTTAATTTCATGTGGTTTAAGAACATATTGTATATTATATGAATCTTTTAAAAATTTATCAAGACTTGTTTTCTCTCCTAGAATATGGTCAGTTGAGCTCAGCATAGTAAATGTTCTGTGTGTACTTGAGTAGAATGCATATTCTGCTCTTACTGGCAGGAATGTTTTATAAACATCAATTAGGTCCAGTTGACTGATAGTATTATTAAAATTTTCTCTATCCTTACTGATTTTCTGGCTACTTATTTTATCAGTTATTGAGAGAGGGGATCTAACTATTGTGGATTTGTCTATTTCTTTTTTTATTTCTATCAGTTTTTGCTTCGTGTATTTTGAAGTTCTGTTATTAGGTACATATGTGTTGAGAATCATTCTAAATATTTATTCAAAAATATCCCTTGTTGAAATGATCTTTTTAATACTTGGCAATATTTTTTGCTATGAAATCTACTTTGAGTGGTATTAATGTAGACATTCTGGCTTTCTTTTGATTAGGTTAGCATAATATCTTTTTCTGTCATTTTACTTTTACCCTATTTATGTCTTTACATTTAAAGTGAGTTTCTTGTAAGCAATATATAGTTGGATCTTGCTTTTTTATTCAATCTGACAGTCTCTGCCATTTCATTGACATGTTTAGACCAGGGATCAGTGATCTATAGCCCACAGTCCAAGCCTAACCACTGCCTGCTTTTGTAAATAAAGTTTTGCTGGAACATAACCACGCCCATTCATTTATGTATTATCTGTAGCTGCTGTCACACTAGAGTGGCAGAGTTTTCTGACCATGATTTCAACCATTTATATTTAATATGATTATTGATATGAGTGGGTTTTAAACTACCATGTTGCTATTTTTTTCATTTGTCCCATCTGTTATTTTTTCCCTTTTTCCTTTTTATAAACTGCCACCTTTGGGATTAATTGGGTATTTTTCATGATTTCATTTGATCTCCTTTGTTGGCTTATTAGCTATAACTCCTTTTTTGTTGTTTTAGTCTTTGCTCTTAGAGCATTCAGAAAATAACCACAAAGAATAACCCTGAAATTCCTTGATTCTCTTACTCTGACTTCATCTACCAGAATGTTACCTTTCTGGCTTCTGATAAACTAAGGCATATATGCCATAGCTTTATTCCCCTTGACTCTTTACAGAAAAGAAAAATGGGGTAGATAGGGACTTTTGTTTAGCTGTATGTGAGTAGCCAAAATAGATTTCCTATATATGATTTGGATTGACAGTAGAATTGCACTTTTAGGAACATCGACCTGTCAGATATATTGTAGTGCCTTGTTCATTATTCAGAATCGCTCTTTGAAAGAGTAAGTGATTGTTAAGATGCTTTAACGTAAAAGTCTATGTCTCTGCAGGCAACCATCAATATTGTTTTTGATCGAGTTGGGAAAACTGATCCTGTCACAAGAGGCATTGAGATCACTGTGAATTATCTGGGAATCCAATTTGATGTAAGAGTTATATTAAGATCCCGGTTTATTATGTTTCTTTCTGGTTTATCTGCTATAACTTACAATTAAGATTCTAATTCCCATACTTAGGTACTTCTTTTGTTCTTCCCATTCCCCTCTGTATGTTTTGACATAGTCACATGGCAAATTTGTAAAAGGCCAGGATTCTCTTTCTTATCATGAAGCCGTAAGTAACACTGGTGCTCATTATTGTCATAGTTGCTGGTTATTTCCACAGTTCCTCCTCTGCTTCTCTGTAGCCAGCTACCACTTTACCAATTTCTCCCCACCAGAGTATTCAGGTACTTCTGTCAGTGGTATGTGATGAGCTCTTTAAACATACAACTCACCTTTGGTTCCCCTGATAAAAAATTAACTACTAATTAGTGTTCTGTGTTAGAGCTGAAATGACTTCTGCTGTAAGAAATGATCTTTATCAATTAATTAATGTAGACCTTAGGCTAAAGATGGTAACTGTCACCGCGTACAAAGTTGTTTTTTAATTATCTGTCTACCTGTTTCATAATACTACTGTCAAACAACCCTTGTCCCAATTTAAGTTCAATGTCTATATTCATAAACTAGTATATTTTCCAGATATATTATGGTCAATGATTCTGGCTGAATAGCACTTTAGTAGTAAGACCAATGTCACATTCTTAGTCCCAGCGAAGACCATTTCACTATGCTGTCAACCTAGACACGGACCGCATGCTTCCCCCAGCCATCAGTTTCAGCCAGGCATGCCTCCAAGCTCAAGGGGAGCTGGGTAAAATGAAAATGAACCACAGCAAATTGAGCTCCAGTCCTTGAGAAAAAGCTCAAAGTACATGTTCCTTGATGCTTTGTCAATAGCGTATCCTCTCTGCATGTGCAGGAGCATGTATCTTTAAGTATTGCATAAGTGTGCTTTGTTATTGCTGCACATGGGTTTTCCTCACTGAAATTTCTTACTGGGCTGAATTTTTAGAAATGTTCTTTTCTGTGCTTTCTGAGGCTCCTTAATCGCTGTGTATATATTCCATCTATAATTCACCTATATCCTCCATATTTTGTAATTCTAAATAACAAATTTTAGATGTTAGTAACAGCAGCTCCCCCTCAGACACTTTTCAGATCAAGCATGAGGTCCCAAAACTGCTTCTCACTATGAAACAATGCAGGAGGAGAAAAAGGTATCTTGTGAGTTAAATGAAGTTCAGCTATTTCCTAGAACATAGCTGAGAATGTCTATATATTTTATTGTAAAAAGAGTCCTTGAAATTTTGGATGATCAGAAGAGAACTATAATGCAATCAAACTGAATTTTCTTTTAATTCCTGCTTTTCACTTACAACAGTAAAACCTATTCAATGCTGTGTTTTTTTCTGATTTATTAGTGTTATTTTTATTACTTCTCTGTACTTGCTTCCTCGTGTTAAGATTTAAAAGTCTGCTAATTAAGATATACACTGTAGTCTTCCTGTAGGTGTTTTATTTGCCACTTACTTGCTTTTCCTTCCTGTAAAAAAAAAAATCAGGTAGGGACTAATGAAGTTCCTTTGCACAATCACATAAGTGATCAGGATATATCTTGGCCTTCACATCTCTGAACAGAGACTTAACAGCTATTTTTTTTCTTCCTGTTACGGTGGCAGGTGAAGTTTTGGTCCCAACACATTTCCTTCATTCTTGTTGGGATAATCATCGTCACATCCATCAGAGGATTGCTAATCACTCTTACCAAGGTACAGCGTATCACAGTGTCAAAAAGTACTGTTTATCATTTGTTTAATTATAATGTGGTACCATGAGATAATTTTACTTAAGATTTCTGCCTCCGGAGATCTTAACAGTCCCACGTATTTAAAAGACATACAACAGAACTTTTAAAAAGTTAAACTACTACATAAATTGATGATGTATTTACTTCATAGATGAATACATTCACCAAAGGTAATAGAATAAGATAAGGGTCTGTTCACTGATATGTCACCAAACTGGCACATAGTAGGTATTCAGCAGATATATGGAATAAATGAGATATTTGAGATTAGAAGAATTGTGAGTCATTTGTAAAGAAAATATAGAAGTAGAGGAACAGAACAGAGCAAGTCCTCACTTAATGTCATCAGTAGGTTCTTGTAAACTGCTACTTTAAGCCATTATAACATTGATGAGAAAAAAATTGGTTTTTTTATACATTATTTCACTTAAAGTGTTGGTGTCCAAGAACCTATCAACATTAAGGGAGAACCTACTATATTTAGCTGTTTTCTGATCAACATAGAAAGACTTCATGGAGGTGGAAAGTGAGTCCTTTCTCTAGAAGAGAGAGGGATTTCGAAATCCAAGAGCTATTTGAAGAAAGAAGAGAAGAGGTTGGGACAAGAAGGGATCAATTGTCAAGGGACAGTTTTGGAAAGAGCTCAGGAGGCTCGTAACAATTACAAATGCTTAGAATGGCCTGAAATAGTCTGATTTAGTGTTTTATAATGATTATAAGTCAAATACATCAGTTTCTAAAGTTTAATAGAATAGGAATCCTTTTATATGCTATAGTGTAACACCAACTACCTGAGGGAAAACTTTTTCAGTAGTCTATTTTAAGTCTCTTCTTCATAGCCTTAATCATATAAATGGTTCTACAGAGGATTATGGCATGGAAGAGACTTAATTGTTAACCATGTTACTTATTGTTCATGACACAAGAATCTCGCAGTACTACATAAATTCATCTCTCTTCTTTCTTGCCAGTTCTTTTATGCCATCTCCAGCAGTAAGTCTTCCAATGTCATTGTCCTGCTATTAGCACAGATAATGGTAAGTTTAATGAACTAGCTTTATGTTTACAGCTGGAAAATACCAGAAATGTTTTATACTTTTAAATATTTTAACAATTTTTTACTTGCTGCTCACTACATTCAGAGTAACTTCTGGGTTGATTTGACTTATAGGGCATGTACTTTGTCTCCTCTGTGCTGCTGATCCGAATGAGTATGCCTCTAGAATACCGTACCATAATCACTGAAGTCCTTGGGGAACTGCAGTTCAACTTCTATCACCGTTGGTTTGATGTGATCTTCCTGGTCAGTGCTCTCTCCAGCATACTTTTCCTCTATTTGGCTCACAAACAGGCACCAGAGAAGCATATGGCACCTTGAATTCATGCCTATTATATGAACTGTTAGAGTCCAGTGGTGGCAGAATTTGGATATAAGAGTTGGGGGGAAGGAGGGGACCAAGGCCTAATATTTTTGAAACAAGATGCTGTGGTAGCATGTTTTACCTCCAGCGTACTCTTTCCTCCTCAGATGATACTGTGATCATGAGGAGCATCAGCTAGAACATTGAAAGGGAGAAGTAACCCAAGGCAATACTCAGCAGAAAACATCCTGTGTGGATCTGAGGCTGGTGTAGCTCATGGAGGGGGAAGGGGGAAAAAGAGCCAAGAAATGAGGGGGGAAAAATACACTGGAACTCTGGGCAAGAGATGTCCGTGGTAGCTGGGCCAAACACATAGGATTTCTATTTAAGTCAAGGTTCACATGGAGAGGGTCATGGCTTTCCCTTAAGATTGTCATTAAAAAAAAAAAAATCAAAGATTGTAACACTTTGGTCTTGGGTTCATTTTATCAGGCATAGCTTGGTATTATGCTTGCAAGATCTAACATGAGTTAGCATCCCTCCCCCCAACCCCTGCCCCATTAAAATAACCAAGAGCTTATCTGTTTTCTGGGAAAGGGATGGTATCCAACTGAAATAGATTCTACCACAGGAAGCTTGAGGTATGTCATTTTTTAAAAATTTCCTTTTAACTTGAGTGAATATCCTATATTCAATTCAGTAGTGATGTCTCCATTTTTTTTTTTTTTTTTTTTCTCTTTCCATCTGCCCCTCATGCTGTGGGGTAAAACAATAACTGTTAAGTAGAATACGTCACTTTCTTATCCTGGTACTCAATTTCTTCATCTGTAGAAGGAAGATATTGGAAAATTTGTAGAATACTCAGAAATACAATTTAAGAAAATCCTGAACTTTATTACATGGAAGTCTCCTTTTATTACTAAGGTCTTACTCCGTATTTTATTGGGTTTTGGGATTCTAGAGGCAAATGAAGGTTAAAGTATAAAATGTTTATCCAAAACAAAAGCACTATTAAGGTTATACCAAGCCAAGAGAAGTATCAAGCATACTCAAAAGGTGTTTTTAATGGTATTTATTCTAGCAACCACAACATTGTTACAAAAGCCTGATTGTAATAGTCTCATCTGCTCAGGTACTTTAATTATCAGCTCTCACATATACAGATGTACAGATCATCTTTGGTCTCAAGGAGCCTCATCATACAGAGAAATGTAGTTAAGTTGAACCTTGGAAGAGATCACAAGAAAAGAATCTGGCTCCTGCCTTAGCTCTTCCTAAATTGACCATAAATAAGCCATCTACAATAACCACCCACCCCTAAGAAATGACAATAGAATCACACGTGCTAAATGGTTTCCAGAGGAGTTATTCCTCTAACAGAGACAGTAAACAGGTGGCAGCCCCTTCCTTGTTTAAATACCCAGAAACAGCTATCAGCCAAAGCCATTATTTGTTCTCATCACATCTCTGTATCTTCAGAATTGGAAGAATGTGAAGATGTACTGTGGGCCTGTGCAAAAGAAAACAAGGGATGATCTATTCTAGAGTTGCATGACTTAAGTCAGAGAGTAAAGTCACTCACTAGAAGCCAGGTGACCTGAATTCTATACCTGGCTTTGTTTCCAACTTGCTGGTTGACACATTAACTTCTTAATGTCAGTATATTTTTTCTTATAAGACTAGCATAGTATTATAGTTGACTTCCTAGAGAGAAATTATATATCACCAATCAGAATTAAATTAATGGAAAGAATATTGAATTAAACTTTAGAGTCCTAGCTTTGCCATAAATTTCCTGTATGAACTTGAATAAGTCAGTTTACTTGTAGACCTCAAATTCATCTACATAAAGCAGACAAATATAAAACAGACTCACCAAGGAACTTATCTAAGTATTTACAGAATACTTAATCTTTCCTAGTAATAAAGCTGGAATACCTGAGAATTTTAAAACAATACTGCCCCTAACCATGACCATTCACTTACATGCTCACCGTGAAGCAGGCACTGTTCAAAGCACTTTAATAGTCTTAGTTATTATCATCCTGCTAACAATCCTACAAGTTATCCCCATTTGATAGGTGAGGAAACTGAGGAACAGAGCAAATCCATTTGCCCAAGGCTAATAAATGACAGAACCAGAATTTATACCTAGATAGTCTTCAGGTTCTTCTGGTAGTTCCCATGATAATTTTGTTAAACGTCTTTCTTTTACTTTTTGATTTATCTACTCTAGACAATTGCTGTCAACTGCATGCTTGAAAGTAAGAAATCTGTTGTCCTTATATTACTGCTTCATGTCCTCTACAGTAACTTGATTTGTTAGTTATCCTTATACAGTCATTATCTGGTTGTTTTTTTTAATAGAAAATCTGTAGTAAACATGGACATAAAGTGTACTTATTAGGGACTATACCATACTCTGGTGGGTTAGGTCACTAAAAGAAACGTATCACCACTCACTCGATCTTTTGCCACGTATGAGTCATCCTCTGACTCCACCATTGTTTCTTCTTTGGAATCCAGGGGGGCATCCAGTGGATCAGCCATGGAGGAAACAATAGGGATTTTCTTAGCTTGGAAATAATCATAGGCCTTCTTTCCACAGACTAGAAGTGTGACCTTCTTCCCACTGCTCTGGATTCTGTCCACCACCACCTCATAGGGTTCATCCAGCACATTCACCCCATTCACTTCAATGATGATATCCTCATCCTCCAGCTCAGCCAAGTCAGCAGGGCCACCCTTCTGTACCTGTGAACAGAAGTTCTGAGTTAATTCCAAACACAGATAAGGGCATGTTAGATTAGCTTTCCTTCAGAGTATACATGAAGAGTTTAAGAATTCTTAGCTATGTTATCATTTCTCCTTGAGGTACAAAAGTTGAGAAAAGTATTCTATTTTTCCACTTATGAAAGCTACAACTTCCATACTCAAAGGAGTAGTGTTAAAAGTAGTGGTCGAATATTATGTTGTGTGTCTTCTGGGCTGACGGCATTAGTTTTCACAGGTCCCCCTTCACTCCCAACTTGAGAGCTACAGTGATAGTCTTCTCACTGTCCGTCCCTACAGGGTAGGGGCATTATGCCCAGTGCATAGACGTAAATGTGTGTCACTCCCAGTCAAGGTTGGTAGTGACTGTCAACTAGAGTCACATCAATCACTAATTTGAAAGTGTCTAGAGAGACAATTAGGTGGAACAGATGTTTGGGAAGCAAAAGATGTTAAGTTTATGATGTACTAGTAGCTAACAAAGGCTATGCAACTATGACAGCATTTATGTGAACCCAAGTGAGACCCTCAATGTAACCTTTTTAACTAAGCCATCAGTGGGTGGGAGCAGCTGAGACTATCCTAATTGTGGCTGTGTTCATTGGCTTTCTGGAACCTAATTACCATACCTCTTTGACGAACGGGCCTGGCAGACCCTGAATGGCATTTAAGTGAAAGCCATAGCCATTTTCACCTTTAACCAGCCTGCAGAGTTTAGGCTTATGATCTACTTCTTCTGTAGTTTCTGGACTTGAGACCTCCAGAGAAGCAGGACTAGGAGCTGGATCCTCCGTGACAGAGCCATTAGGCAGTTCTTGACTTTGATAGTAGAGAAATGGAGAAAAACGAGCCTTTTGAAAATAAAGGAAAAAACATTTGACTTAATTTTAAGTATGAGTAGTTGTACTTAATAAAGTGTGCTGGTTTAATTTGTAAGTTCTCATACATGTTCTACTCTTCTTCCAGATACATCTATTGTAAGCTGTAAAATTTCTCTACTACCCCAAACCAGGAAAGGTATAAAAGATTGAGCTTAGTTATGGAGCAATATGTATAAACATCACACAAATGCATAAAACCACTATAGAACACTGTACAAGGATCTAGAATGATGTCCAGCAGAATTGCTAGTTTCTTCTGACTCCATGATAGTGAACAAGTCTCTAAATAATCCATTCATAATCCCCCTGTTGGAAAATAACACATCTGAGTGTCTCATGTAAAGTAGGTTCTTCTGGCCTTTCCCCTTCAGGAAGATGGACTTCAAAGCTCTTTAAACACATTAGAAAATGGAAAATACAAGACATTTATGATGGTTAATTTTAGGTGTCAATTTGACTGGATTAAGGAAAACCTCAAAACCTGGTAAAGCATTATTTTTGGGTGTTTCTGTGAGGGTGTTTCCAGAGGAGAACAGCATGCAAGTCTGAGCAGACTAAGTGGGGAAGATCTATCCTCAATGTGGGCACAAGCACCGTCCAAGCAGCTGGGGGTCTGGAGAGAACAAAAACAGAAAATACAAGTGTATCTATCTGCCAGAGCTAAGATAACACTCTTCCGATCCTTGGACATCAAAACCCTAGGCCCCCCGGCCTTTGGACTCAGGACTTACACCAGGCCTTACAAAGGCCTTCTAGGTTCTCAGGCCTTTGGCCTCAGACTGTGGGTTACACCATCAGCGTCCCTAGTTGTGAGGCTTTCAGACTTGGACTGAGCCACCCTAGAGATACCCCAGGGTCTCCAGCTCACATACAGCCTGGCGTAGAACTTCTCAGCCTCCATAGTCATGTGAGCCACCCTCTCCTAATCGCTCATATTCATACATATCGTATTGGTTCTGCCTCTGGAGAACCCTAATACAACACTATTTTTATCTCTATCTGAAGACTCAACTATAAGAGACCCATCTATACACATAGTAATTGAGGGGAGGGTACCAGCTATCATATAGTCACATTGTAACAAATGTTAACTCCAACCCTTTGCTGCTTGCCATCTTTATTTTTTTTTTTTTTTTTTTTTTTTTTTTTGAGACAGAGTTTCGCTCTGTTGCCCGGGCTAGAGTGAGTGCCGTGGCGTCAGTTTAGCTCACAGCAACCTCAAACTCCTGGGCTCAAGCAATCCTACTGCCTCAGCCTCCCGAGTAGCTGGGACTACAGGCATGCACCACCATGCCCGGCTAATTTTTTCTATATATATTTTTAGCTGTCCATATAATTTCTTTCTATTTTTAGTAGAGATGGGGTCTCGCTCTTGCTCAGGCTGGTCTCGAACTCCTGAGCTCAAACGATCCGCCCACCTCGGCCTCCCAGAGTGCTAGGATTACAGGCGGCCATCTTTAAATACTCCGATTCCCACTGCTCCACTTGACCAGCCTTTAAAAGAAAAATATAAAAAAATAAATACAGAAATAAATACTCAGAGACCATCCATGTGAAGAAAGTAATGATTCAGAAGAGGCATAGAACAGGAAACATGATTGATTTTTTTTCCCCCAATGGAAAAAATAGCTTAGCTGGCTGTGGATTTTAGTTAAGAGGGTTAGAAGGGTAGATTTGGGTATGGTGTGATCTTGGATCAGTACTTAAATTGCTGCTCACGAGTATCCAAAACATTTGTTTAGGCAGTAAATAAGAAATAAGCAATTGAAGGCAAGCACAGGGTGTGCTCCGCCTCAAGTCACACCGTTCAGCAGCCTGGCTAAAATTAGATTTGGGGCCCTTGGTTATCATCGTCTTACTAACCACAAGACCACATTGCCTTCCTTTCTAAATGAAAAGTAGCACCAGCACAGAACCTCCTAGTTACTCAGTTCAACTAACTTCAGACCTTTCAGTGATATACTTGTAAATGTTCCACATTAGAGTCTCAATCTTCAAAATGTGGAAAATCAAAGTGACTCATTACATGTAAAAATGCATCTGATAGTGCAACTTGAACAAGCAAATCAACTGTATCTGACAGTAGCAGCTCATCGTGAGGCAAAGTACAGTAACATCAGACTCTTAAATATTTGAACAAAGAATAAAATCTCATTGAATGTCTAATGTGCCAGAAACTATTATAGGTATTTGTTTTATTCACTGATATAGCCCAAAGATTCACCCCCCAACCCCAGCCTAATCTATGGAGCTTACTTTGGGGAGGGGGAAGAAGAATAAGACAGGCATCTTTTTAGATTAGAGTTCTCTTATGTTAACTGAAACAGAAAAATTAGTTAAATCATTCTATGATCATTCTTCCCATAAGATTAGGGAGTCATCGGAAAGAACTACATCAGAATCCCCTTTGTAACAGCGGTAGCGGTGGCCTCTGATATCTGCTTGTCTTCTGCCGACCAACTGGGAACTAACTCATCCCATTTCTGCCAGTTTCAGTTGTTCCCGAGACAAATCTAGCTCCCGTAGCTCCTCTATGTGGTCCAGCTGTGCCCCATGGAACACAAAACTAAGTGTACTCCTTCTCACATCTGATAGCCTTTCAAATTCTTAAAGATGCTCTCTTCTCCAAAGCCTACGCTTATTCAAGCTAAATACTCACATGGTGGCTTCCAAAACCTCCTCCCTGGTTACCTTTCTTGTCACTGGCCCTCTTAGAAGTGAGGTTCTCAGAACCAGACACAATATTGATTTAACAAACGTAACATTTATATGTGTGAGGTATCATTCTGCACACTCTAAATATTCTCATTTAACACTCCCAGCCACACTTCATAGTAGCTACCCCCCCTTTCATACAACCAAGGAAACTGAGGCACAGAGAGGATAACTTGCCCAAGGTTACATTACTAGGGATTCCAAGTACGGTCTGACCCAGTCAGTAAGTAAGATAATTGTCTCCAGAAGCCAAGTGTCGATTAATGTAAATTTAAATTGCCTTTTTGGGTGGGGGCAGCTACTTGGAGTATCACCAAGTTTCTGGTCTTTCTCTACATAGTCATCAAATCAGGTCTCACCCATTTGGTATTCATACAACTTACTTGTTAGTATAGTACTTGGAATTTACTTCTGTCTAAACTTAACCTCGTTTTTATTCTTCTTTCTAGCCTAACTAGATATTTTGAATACTAATTACACCTTCCAACAAATTACCCACCATCACTTTTAGTCTTCTGAAAGTATTTTAAAGATGTTTTCCACATCTCCATCCAAATTTACTAAACTAGGATAGGAACAAGTAGCCTGCCATTAGAAACTTCTGTTCGGGTTGACATTGATCTAATATCAAGTATTTTCTAGGTTTGATTGTTCAAACTAGCCAAAAAACACATTTTTCTATGTAGTTCATTGTTTAATCTTATTTACAAGGTTATCTTGAAATATCTAACCAAAATGTGCTGAGAAGGAAAATGGCATAATGAATTGAGTCCAAGAACTTGGATTCAAATACTGGCTTCAGTCTTTTCTAAGCTGGGTGACTTTAGCAAATCACTAAATCTCTCTAAGCTTCAGTTTCCTAATCTATAAAAAGGGGCTAATATTACCACCCATAATATTCGTCCCTCTGCATCATTTATTTTGAATGCTTCTATTATCATATGTCACAGAACAAGAACCATCTATCACGTTCATATTTCTGACCAACACCTAGCAAGGCCGATGGTACTTAGAAGGCCCCCAGATATCTGTTAAATTACACTGAACCTCAGTTCTTAGGTTAAAATAAGTGCAGTAGCAGGTGTTATGTTTAGGAGTGGTTAAGAGGAAGTAAGGTTAGTTTGATTCAACTTGGTCTTAAGTGAGTCTGTTTCTACTTCCTTCATTTGCTAAGGACTTTACAAGCAGTTTAATAATCCTTTCTGGGCTTTACACGAGATTGATGGAACTTGCTGATCTACAGTTTAAAATCCAATTGTTCCTTTATTTGGGTAGCAATTTTATTTCCAGGCTCCTGTTCTCCATAGATTTTCTCATATTGCCAAGAGTAATGCTGCAGTTATATTTGCAAATTCTTTCCAAAGAATTAAGTCCAAAGACTTAAAATTCATTTACTTGACATTCTTTTATCACTACCAACTTGAGCTTCATTTCAGCCTTACTGATGATCATTATGCTCCTTCCAGAACACAATAGTAACTCAGCCCAAAATTTGAGGACATGAATGAATGGACCCATCCTTAGTGCACGAATACGTGGCCTTGTGTTACTCACCAGTTTATATATGTTGTCTGTGTCTTTGTCCACTACCAGCAGTGAAGTCTGATCTCCACCCTTTTTAATCAGTTCCACAACACTGTCATGATCCAGAGTTTCCACAGACTCGCCGTTGACAGCAACTACCAGGTCATTGTTCTTCAAGCCAGCCTGCTCTGCTGGGCTTCCAGGATCTATGTCCTTGATGATTTGACCTACCCTCCCCCACCCCCCAAAATAAAATTATCAGAAAGGCCCCTAAACAAATAAACTGGGTTTCTGCTGGAGTCCCAAGCCCTGATGAAATAGATATAAAAGACATGCTGAGTACAACCACTGTCCCTCCCACGAGCATCCCAGGAAGCTTATAAAGCACCAATCTGGGCTAATTTCCTTCTCAGATCTCATTCCAGGAACTAACCCAGCCAGTAACAACGAAAGGGTCTTAAAGAATCATGTTACTAAAAGCAACATTCAATATTGACAAAATAGCACGCTAAAAGCATTAAGGGTCAGCAAGTTCCCAGGAAGTCAGTGGGCATACCTGTATCCATACATCTTACATAGAAGCCAAGCCATAAGAAAGAGGGAAGGGAAGAATAAAAACAAAACCAAAAACTTTGTACCTTAGGAAACCCATGCTGGCATTTTAGTAGCCTTTGGGTGTCTTCAGTTGTGAATACATTTGTATATACACACTTCAAGGATGTGCCTTTAGCCACCTTCCTTCTGACTTCAACTATCTTTACCAGATGCCTCCAGAGCCTTCATACTTTTTTTTTTTTTTTTGTCCCTCACACCAGTTCAACAAGCTACAGTTTCACTTTTCCAGCTAACTGCTAAGTATCTGCAACGGGATCTCAGATCTCTCAAATTTAATGTATTCAAACCAAAAATCAGCTCTGCCCATTCTCCATCCCAAAGGCCTGTTAGTATTCCCACAGTCACCAACAACTCAGCTGATTCTTCCCCAGCATCCACTCCCTGTATCTAGTCCATTGCTAAATCATTTGATGCCACCTTAGTGTTAATATTCCACACATCCCTCTTTCTCTAATCCCATTTCTTCTACTCTGAATGCAGTTTGTACTAGTTCCTGCCTGGAATTCTACCTAAACTACTACAGCACCTTACCAACTGCTATCCCTTCTCCAATCCTTCCCCCTCGTCCCCCTGCCTTCAGACCCATCTTGATGGACATGTCAGACCAAGTCACTCCCCGGGGCAACAGAATGAGTGTGGGCTTTGGAACCAAACAGCCCTGAGTTGGACCCAGCTGCAGCACAAGTATTTGACTTTACATAATTACTGCATCTTCAAGCCCTCAACTTCAGCAATTCGTCTTACAGAATTGTTATAAGTAATTGAGACGTGTAAAGTTCCCAAGACATTTTAGGCTTAATTTTTCTTTTCGCTCACATTGTTCAAAAAAACTCTTAACTCCTCATTGACTAATGAGCCAAATCTAAACTCTTCAACCTAACATTGAAGTTCCTTCATCATCTTTCTCCAACCTACCTTTCTAACTTGGATTCTTACACTGTACATCAGACGGAACTCAAGTCAGTGGAGTGAAGAATGGGTTGGTTACACTGCCAAGTTTTCCACACTTCTAGTGCCCTACCTTTCGATTCTGGGCCTGCCTTCAGATAGAAACCATAGCCGTCACTTCCCTTCTTCATCTCCACAACTCGGGGCTGGTGGGGTAACAGTTTCAAATTGGCTGTTTCTCTTTTGAATTGTATCTTCTGCTCTCTATAGTGCTTGTCAGTTTCTTTGTCCACCAGCAGGAACATGACACGGCTTCCTGACTTCTTCACCTGCAACAACACACACAGATGAGGAACGACACCGACCTCTAAGAACGATGCTAGGGAATAGGAAAGTTGCCGTGTAGAGGCACATGGTCTCTAGATGCAACAGAAAATACAGGATGCAAGGCCCGAGTTTAAGCTGTTACACTATTTCCTACCGCCTAACTCGTATTTCTCTATCTTCAATTCCATAGCTGTTTTTCCCTTGTTAAGTGAGCCCTCACCCACATAGATGCCAACTAAACCCAGGTGAGCGCTGAACTTCAGAAAATCCAGAAGTGTAGGTGAAGGCTAGGAGTTTGGAAAAGAAAGTAAAAGGTCCACTTTGAAAGCTCATTCTACAAAGAGTAGAGGAGGTTGGTCAATTTTCAAGGTTCCATATGCCTTCAAAGGAAAATCTCAGAGCGTTTTCTATGTGTCATGGAACCATGCTGGGACATAAGGTTCAGGGTAACAGGCCTTCCAATATTCTGCATGTGTAGCTCTATATTTACCACCATATTGGTTATCTTCTACTTCCTATTAAAACGTTTCAGTATCATCAGCTCAACATCGAATTTATCATAAATTCCGAGGGGGCTCCCAACCAGGTACAAACAAGATCCAAAAGAGAGTTAACAGTTCTTTAGGCCCCTTAGGAAACTAGCAAAGACCTTATTCCAAAACACTATATTAATGCTGCTTCTGCCACTAGTGAGTCTGTCCAGCCTTAACACGAAGGGGCAACTCAACTGGATATTCCTTCTGCCGTAAACTCACCGTGGCACCTACCACTCGTCTTCTTGTCACCTGCAATGACAGTGAAGGACGGGGTAGGAAAAGTTCCCCTTTGGGTCGTACCTTCTCAACCACATCCTCATGGCTGGCGTCTTCTACGTTCTCGCCGTTCACTTCAATCAAGTGATCATCAGGCAGCACCCCAGCTTTCATGGCCACACCTTGAGGTATGATGTCAGTCAGGTATACCCCCTTTTTACCTGAAAGGCAGTAGGGAATAAACTCCATTGCACAGAAAAAAACAGAGATCTAATAGTAATGGGTTTTCTCACAGTAATATAAAACAGCTTCCAATTTTAGAGCTAACTCAAATGGCCTTTGGCTTCTGATGTAGAGTCATGGTTACAGCTCCTAGCATGAAGCTTGATGAAGCCATTACTCAGTGGGTATTTGTTGATTTGAATAGAATTTCTGAGCTCAAGTAAAGGCAATAAAGGAATCTCAGGTGGCACTGGCCTCCTGAACCAGAAAGTGCCAACCATGCCCAGGCTGCCTCATTGTGTTGTACTCCTTTTTTTTTTGCATTTGTATTATAGATTAGAAAGTATCTGTCCCACTCCTTCTTTAGTACTATTATCAACCACCATATGCCAATGGAGTCAGTAAGTCTCACTGATACAGGCTTAACAAGGACAGAGGCACAGGAGGGAGGGACAAGTATGCACACATTTAGGTGGCGTAATTTAGGTACCACCTACAGCAATGCTGTCAATTCTTTTGAGATATTAATACAGTGGTTCCCCCATATCCACTGGGGACACGTTCCAAGACCCTTACAGTAGATGCCTGAAACTACAGACAGTACTGAACCCTATATATACTGTGTTTTTTCCTATTCATGCCTATGGTAAAGTTTAATTTATAAATCAGAAACAGTAATAAATTAATGATAAACTGAGCTAATCTTCATAACCTCAGCATACGATATTTTTTCTTCACTTAAGCTGAGAACTTTTCACTTAATGGAAGTACTTTACGGCTTCTCTTCAGCATATCTGAATTGCCAGCATCGCTACTCTTCTGCTTTGGGCCATTTTTATGGATAATTAGTATGTGATATTTTGATCCATGCATACAATGTATAATGACCAACTCAGGGTATTTAGGATATCCATCACCTCAGACATTTATCAGTTCTTTGTGTTGGGAACATTTCCAATCTTCTCTACTTTGAAATATATAATATATTAACTATAGTCTACTGTGCTATTGAACATTAGAACTTATTCCTTCTACCTGTTTGTACCCATTAACCTACCTCTCTTCATACCCCCACCCCCAACACATACACACACATGCACACGCACACCCTTCCTAGCTCTGGTAACTATCAGTCTACTCTCTACCTCCATGGATCAATTTTTAGCTCCCACATATGAGTGAAAACATATAGTATTTGTTTTTCTGTGCTAGGCCATTCTTTAGAAAAGTAAGAGCTGCTCTAACACAATTGCACTGTAACACCACAACAGTCGATCTGAGAATGTAGACAGCTACTAAGTGACGACTGGGCAAGTAGCACATACGGTGAGGAGACGCTAGACAAAGGATGAGTCATGTCCTGGGTAGGGTGGAGCAGGACAGCAGATTTCACCACACTACTCAGAATGGCTCACAATTTAACACTTATAAGTTTATTTCCAGAATTTTACACATAATATTTTTGGACCATGGTTGACTGCAGGTAACTGAAACCATGGAAAGCAAAACTGAGGATAAGGAGGACTGCTGAATGTCCATGTAGGCAAAGGGTAGCTTCATAATGACCATATAAGTCACCTGTAAGTAACAAACTGCTTCCTTGAACACTCAACATGTCTCCTGTTACTTTGTTATATATTTGTCATGAAGAAAACAATTTCTTCATAAAGCCAACCTAAACCATTCACCATGTGCACTAGCACAAGAGCCAAATGAACAGAATTTGAATCATGATTTGATTTTTTACCATTTTACCGATAACAGTCCTCTAAGAAATGCCAAGCTTCCTATAACTACACCATTGTGTTTAATAACTGACAGACTGGAGAAATACCTTGTATAGCTCGTTTACATCTCTTGCTACAGGTTAAATAAGCCTCGGAAATAATTTTAGATTCACCATTGGCCTGCTGCTCTATCAGTTACCAAGTCATGACCTGGTACTTCTCCAGTACCAGAAAGAACGTGGGCAGGGGCAGCATTAGAGGTGGAACCAACTGCTAACATAGTCCTCTGGTTCCAACCCATATTCCAGGAGAACCATTACAGAACTAAGGTCAACTGAGCGCAGGTCAGTCCGCACCACTGGAATTCTAGAAACAGAACTTGTAGTACCTTCCTGATGGTCAGAGTTTCTCAAATCACTAGGTACCTCTCAGCTAGAGATCAGGGAGTCACCTCAGAACAGTCTAGGCTGGACCACAGCTGAGGATACTATTTAAATATTAGAAGAGGGTGGAGATTTTCACAGTATCCTCAGCAAATATAACAGTGCCCGACACATCAATAGGTGCTCAAGAATTTGTTGAATAAATGAATGACTACCTGGGCACTCAGATGAAAAAAAGATACTAATCTTACTCAGAAGTAGCTATTATAAATATCCTCCTCTTTATTGGCTTTTATTCCCCATTCTCCCCTCCACCTTCACCCTAAAGACGCTAGAAAATAAAGGAGCATCAATCCCTCTAACCCTCTGGCCTCAAAGGGTCCTCAGCCTGATAAACACTTGGGAACAAGAGTGCCCAGTGCCTGCCTGCCCCCACCCCACTGCTGTCCAATGTTCTGCTCCCTCATTGCACAACTGTGCAAAGCAAAAGAAGGGGCAGGGAGGGAGGAAAAGCTGCTATGGGACATCTATAGCAACCGAAGAGTTCAACAAAGAAGAGTCATTAACCAACATCTTTATTTTGGAATCTGTTGTCCATGCCCCACCCTCAAGCTTACCGTGGACAGTCTTCATAGAGAAGCCATAGCTGTTCCCCTCCTTCACCAGGTAGCAGAGCCGTGCCTGGGTCCAAGTCTGCACTCCCCTATTTGTCACAGGAGACGGTTTCTTCTCATTCAAAACTTGCTCCTCCTGACTTTGACCCAACTCTTCCAAGTCCACCTGCATTTTCATTGCTTTCTCATAGGAATCCCCATCCAGAACTAGTAAGGTCACGGAATTCCCACTCTTTCTGACCAGATCCACAACCTAGGAGGAGAGAAAGGTAGCTTTAATGAATAACCCTCTATCAACTGCCAGAGGGAAATGCTCACCATCTGGCTCAATATCTGGCCCTGGAAATTCTGACAGCTGACCCCTGACACCCAGCTGTAAGCAGATGGTACCCCGGCCACCTCCATTCCAGCCCTCCTGAGATCCAGGTGCAGACTAGGCTGGGCCTCTGGCACTGTTGGAATCTAGAGTGTGACCCAACCCCAGCCCAGAGGACAATTCCAAGGACTGACCCTTTCTAGAGATGAATCCTACCAACGGCATCACAGATCCCCGCCCCCCCCCCAAGTCTACAGGGACAGTAAGGTGTAGTAGAAACAGCATCCACTTGGCATCAGGCAGAATGGAGTAAGGCCAGACCCTCCCACGTATTCACAGCATGAGCACATTAGCAAGCTAAGTTAATAGCTTCCTAATCCATGAGATAGTGATGTACACCTCTCAGGGTCATGATGAGGATTTAACAAGATAATGAATATAAAGTTGTCTAAGCACAGTCTCTGGCATATAGTGAACATGCAATGCATGTTAGACCTGATACTATTCAAATACAAGAGTAATGTTTACAGTTCTTAGCTAATTCCTGGGGACTTGATTGGCCAACATAAAGCATAGTGATAAAAGTGTCCTGCTTTGCCAGTGGCAGCCAAGAAAGAACCAAACTCAACTGACCCCCAAAAATTACACTCTGCAGAGGGGATGTGGGGACTGAAGTGATGCTATGAGGGAAACCCCCAAGTGTCTCATTCACCTGAATATGTTCTTCCTTGTCCACAAAAACACCATTGATCCTAAGAACTCTGTCTCCATCCTGGAGCCCAGCCTTCTCTGCTGGGCTACCCTTCTCAATGACCCGAACCAGGTGGCCATAGGTGTCCTTCTCAATTCTCAGGAAGAAGCCATAGTTTTCCCCTTCTTGTTTGGATAGTTTACATTCTCGGGGGTTGAAGGTGGAAGCCATTTCTGTGATGAAAAACAAATGGATAAGTCCACGGGAAAGAAAATCTAATTGGAGTGAGAACCCTGTCCTCTATCTCTCAGGATTCTATTTTTCCAGTCACACCGGATCTGGACTGTTTGGGTAGCAACTTTGGGGATACAGGAGATCACCTTCCAGAACTTGGTAATGATTTCCAAATCTATTTCCCCCAAGAACGACATTTTCACTTGAGTTTCAGACTCATGTATTTTAGTGGGTACTGGACACAGATGATTTCGTTTTGATAGCTCCAAACTCTTCTTTGTCCCCTGACCTAAAGAAATTAAATCCAAATACATGACCCAAAAATTTTAAGAAAAAGCAAGCCCACTCTTAAATATTTGGAAAGCCTATCAAGTTCTAGGCATTGAGAATGAATCTATAGACAAGACAGATTCATACTTTGCCTCTCATACTGGCAAGAACGTAATCATAACATGTAGTGACTGTTATGCTAGGGAAGAACAGAGTAAGAAGGAGAATAACAACAAAAGGTCTTGGGAAAAGGCAGTGGGGTGGGAAGAATTAAGAATAGCTTCCTGGAGGAATGACCTTTCTAAGGACTGATGGATCAGGAGTCAGGTAAGGTAGGATAGGTCAAGGAAGATCTCAGAAACAATTAAAAAAAAAAAAACAGAAGCCTGGGCAGAGTAGTGATACGCGAAAGAGAAACAATTCCTGGCTGCGCATGGTGGCCCCATGCCTGTAGTACCAGCTACTTGGGAGGCCCAGGTGGGAGGATTGCTTGAGCCCAGGAGTTGGAGGCTGCAGTGAGCTATGATTGTACTCACAGCCCAGGTGACAGAGCAAGACCCCATCTCAAAATAAATAATTAAAAAAAAAAAAGAAAAGAAAAAAAGATTCTTGTGGCCATGTCAGGGTTCTCTCTGCTGAAACAGCTTCTATTTCCCTCTATCCTGCCCCTCCTGTTGCCCCACTGCAGGAGCAAGGTCCTAAGCCATAGGAGGAAGTCAGGACAAGTGTGAAACCAATGGTTGGGGCTTTGGCACCCAGTTGTTGATAAGGGAAGACTCCTGCCAGTGCCTCCCCACCCCTCCTGGCTTAAAGCTTTTTCGTTTGGAGAATGGGAGCCAGAACACCAGGAGGCTGCCAGGCAAGGCAGGGGTCCAGAGCATAAGGCAGGGGTCTGCTCTTAAAACTGCCTGCAGGGCAAGCCCTCTTGCCCCCTTGTCACAATTCCCCACCCATAAGTCAGAGAATAAGCCATCTGCCCCTTCCCTCCTCAAGGGACAGGAATAGATGGCCACATAGGGTACAGGGGTAGGGTGGAGAATAGGGAACAAAGTACTCCAGGCCACGCCATGGTGATTCAAGACAGCCATCGCCAACCCTCTTGCCCACAGAGCCGTACAGTACAAACCAGACTGAAAGCCTCCCACTGCCTGATGACACGGCCACCTCACGTGGCCTCAGCAAGATCTGGCAGCCACACTGCCAGTGGCATGAATGACTAAGCAGCCAAGAAAACAAGAGATAAATAGACTCCCCATCAAGTGTCAAGGGAAGAGGAAAGAGAAGCCAGGCTCACCAGCGGTCAGTGCTGGCACCTTGGGAGAGCTTAGCTGAGCTGTGTGGGAAGACACGGTCGGATACCAGGAACCACCCCTTTGGGGAGGAGAGGGGAACATACGGGGCATCGCCAGACTCAAGTTTCCACACATGCAGGCACCTGTTTCCGGTCCAGTCTGAGTCCTTAACATACTACTTTTTTGGATCATCCAGCATGCAAGCCTCAGTTTTCAGCTTGAATCCTCATTTATGTCCAAGCTCATCTCTAGACCCCATCAGCTCTCAATTCCACAGAGCCAAAAAGCCTTAGAGAAACAAGACAAGGTCTCTATGCATTTTGTTGGGAAGAAAAGGCAACAATTATATATATGAATAAGATCATTTCAGATAATGATACTTGCTGTGAAGAAAATAGGATGTCACCTCTGGGAACAACAGAAAACCCAAAGCCTTCTTAAACTTGGGAACCTCATCCATATCCAACAAAATTTGAAACATGTCCTTATAATCAGAACAAAGGCCACTAGATGCTATGTTTTCATCAAAATATGAGGCTGTTTGTGATCAGCACATGCATACTCATTTCTAAGGCACTCACCCCTAAAATTCAGCAACCTCACACCTTGCGGTGACAACCACAGGCTCTTAGTCTTTCTCTGTAGACCAAGGATAGAAAGTGAAACCTCATCACTGGTAGAGCTAGTCCCATATTGGAAACAGAGGAAGAAACAGTTTTTCCTGTGTTTCACTAGAGACCTGAAAGCCCAGCATACAAGGAAACACAAATTATTGTTTCCCGGCAAAAACTCAAGTTGGTTGTGTTTGGAGTTTTCAAACAGCCAGACAGTAATCACTAGATCTGCACCCGTGGCTTTGCAGCCTCAGGCACTCAAGGTCAGAATTTCTTTTCTGTCTGATGGAAGCCAGAGAATTAGAGCCAATTCGTAGCAACAGGAGTACATACTGGTGAGGAAACAACTACTGCCGGGAGCCCCCAAATACCTCCTGCCACCACGTCTGCAGCCACGGACAGAGTGATGCTGGTGTCCACCGGACTGGTATGTGCCCAGGCCAAAATGATTAAATATTTAACACCCTCAACTGTGCCAGTGGGGGGCTCAGACAAAAATCCCAAAAGCCTGGTCTTACATGGGACCCATGGGGCCCTAAAACTGTTTTCTTTGCCATCTTGCAGAAAGATGACTTAACTAGGTGTCAACAGGGCTGCACTCAGGCCCACCCTCCAGTGCTGGTTCTGTCTGTTCCACATCCTGGTGTCACACTGGCCCCTAAATCAGGGCTAGGATCAGTCACTTTAGTAAGATTGTCACTGCTCCAAGATGAGGATGCCTGGGACTCTGGAACACAGGGCCCAACTAGGAAGGATCTTTGTATTTAAGGATAGTGTTTGCTATTTCTTTAGCTCCCATCCCATCTTCTGCTGCCTGAGAAAACCTGGAGATCAGATCCCTAAGGTAGATAGACACGTAACCGGTGAAGGCCTATGAATCTCTGCAGTACGTCAGCAATCATCCAAAGCCAGAGTCCAGTAAGTTTTCAGCAGGCTTTATTCTCCAGTTAAATAGCCAAAATAAAATACTAGAAATGAAAGAAAGCTATAACCATTTCTGAGCTCTGGGGGAAAAAAGGCAACACATGGCAAAGTTCTTATTTCTGGGAAAGAACAAGACGCTGGCTGGCGAGTAGGAAAGGCTTGGGGTGAGAAGCCAGTTTTTGTGGGGGGTTTTTTGTTGTTTTTTAAATCAATCTTGATTAATAATCATGTTAATCATACCTTTAGACTCCACTTTCTTTCAAAAGAAATAATCAACAGCTACCGGGAAAGAGAATAATATGGCCATGGTCAAGAAGAAAGCTTGGGTATCTTCTAGAAGTTAGCAAGGCTAGGAGATGATCACGAAGGGGGTGGGGGGTAAGGTCTGCTGGATATGGTCAGAGTTGAAAGAACTAAAGCCACTGGACTATTTCCCACAGGAAAGAGTGAGCTGGTGGGACTCCCAGGTACCTCTTCCAAGCCTACGGCAGGCGCCAAGGTTCCTCAGCTCCCAGCCAGCCATCACCATGGATTGATACGATCCTTAGTGAACACCCTCCCGCACCAACTTCTCTGCACAAAGAGCTGGAAGTCTGAGCTGGAAGCAGTTCCTGGGATTAAGATTGAGACCCAAACAGCCAGAAAGGAGGGCTCAGCTTAGCTGAGAGGAAATCTCATTTTCCCCCAGGTTGCATGACTGCAGCTGGAAGCTCTAGGACTTCCCTCAGCAGGGCTAGCTGGGGAGAGAGTAAGACACATTTCCATTGACCCCAGCGTCAGCGGGACTTGTAGCGAAGCGTGCCTGTCCTGTCAGCCTGCACGTCAAAAAGGCCTCTGTTCTAAGGTAATTATTTGTGGAAATGTCCTATTAAAAAACACCCTGTCTGGGCTGGGTGCGGTAGCTCACGCCTGTAATCCTAGCACTCTGGGAGGCCGAGGCAGGAGGATCACTCAAGGTCGGGAGTTCAAGACCAGCCCAAGCAAGAGTGAGACCCCATCTCTACTAAAAATAGAAAGAAATTAGCCAAACAACTAAAAATATATATAGAAAAAATTAGCCGGGCATGGTGGCGCATGCCTGTAGTCCCAACTACTTGGGAGGCTGAGGCAGAAGGATTGCTTGAGCCCAGGAGTTAGAGGTTGCTGTGAGCTAGGCTGATGCCCGGGCAACAGACTGAGTCTCTGTCTCAAAAAAAAAAAAAAAAAAAAAAAAAAAAAAAAAAAACCCCAACCAAAATACCCTGTCTGGCTAGGCCCATTAGGCTCATAATCCTATCTATACAGGGTAGAGGACAGAGGTACACTGAAGGGATCTTAAAGCCACTTAGTTCATCAGAACTCCATAATCTACTGAGAAACATTTGAAAGTCTCAAGGTCAGTGGGAACCCGACAAGAACACAAAGCATTTCCCAAACCCAAGAGTCAACACACAGGGTTTTCTGAAACATGTCCTGCTCAAAAGCAGGGAGTTACTTCTGTAGCTCCTGTGAGCTTCCAGGTATTATTTTGAAAAGGAATTCTGCAGCTGCTAGAGACCAGGTAAAACATGGGGCAGGGAAAAGCGAATTCTTCTGAGGAAGATAAAGAGCAGCTCCTTGAGGAGCAGAGTCCAAGAGTTAGAGGCTCTCCCTTCATGGCCTCAATCCTGGGAGTTGTCCATCTGTGCCCAAAGGCACCAGCTGGTTTCATCCTAGTGAACAGATGTAGTTAGTTGAAGCAGTGTAAGCCTATAGACCCTCAGGCGATGCCAGCAATAGTAAATCATGTTACCGTTTGAAAATGCACTGTCAGGTGTGGAACATTACCTCATTTAATGCTCACAGGTTTTTCAGTCCTAGCTGCTCCTCAGAATCACCTGCAGAGATTTATAAAAATAGATTCGTGGTAGGCTCCCACCTCAGATCTACTGACACAAAAATCTCCGGCCTTAAAACCTAAACACGAGCAAAGAAACTAGTGTTTGAAGTCTCCCCATGCCCCACCCAATCCTCTTCTCTCCCCATGAGATAACCGACTCCCTCAGGGGTCAAAGAATGTCAGGGTTGGGTAAGCTATTAACAGCCACTCTGAGCTCACCTTTACCCTGCCTTAGCCACCTTTGTCCAAAGTGGCAGCCTGGTTAGGAGAGGCCCTTCGTCACCCTGTGCAGTCCTCAGGATCCAGCTCTGCCCACAATCAGTGGCCCAGCCACCAATACAGGTGTGTGTGGCAACCTAAAGTCTGTTCCTCATGCCTCCCTCCCCAAGTTCCAGTTCTGAGCCCAGCAAACATGGAATCAAGCAGATGAAAGCCACCTTTACCAGTTTGCATGGGCTACTTGTCCCATCATTCAAGTCTGAGGGACTGCTCCCCACCCTCCTAAGCCTAAACGCCTTCCACAGCTGAGGCCATTCCTTCCCCTCCCTGTACCCTATGGGTGGAGACCCGAGCTCCATTCAAGTCCGAGCCCTGCCAGCCACCCTGTGAAGCCTGAGCCAGAGTGCCGGTCGTCAGCCCTGCCGTACAGTGCCTCGCTCCCCACCCACCTCTGCCCCCACCAAACACAACTGGCTTCTTCAGTTGGCGTGCTGGAGCAGGTGAGGTCTGTCAGGACCATGAACATAGCTTCTTCAGTTTTCCACTAAGCATCAAGAAGACGTGTCACCCAGACCTGATTTGTTTATGCCACAGATGTCCATCCCACACTTACATGCAAAACACTGAAGTGCTTGATGGGATAAAGCCAGACACCACCCCTATGCTCAAGGAACTTTATAGTTGAATGGGGTTAAGAAAAAGGTTTAGCATAAACACTACCACTATGAGCAGAGTGTAAGTGCCATACAACCTACAACGTGGGGATAATTAAGGAAAGCTCCGTGGACTCCATAGGATTTGATTTGGGCCTTAACGAGACAGGTGGGATTTCAACACGTACAGAACTAGGAAGAGAGCATGTCAGGCAGACAATAGTGTGGACATCAGGGCATGAAAGTGGGAAAGTTTTGGGGCCTGGTCAAGAGGGAGCTAAAAACCCAATGAGGTGGAAGGACAGGCAACAGAAGAGAAATCATGGGTGACAAATTGGACTGCAAAGGCCTTGAATCCAGCCCAAGGGCTCTGGCTCTCCTTAGTTTGGGGGGCAGCGGGCACTACTCGAGGCTCGTAAACAGTGGGATGACAGGATCAGAGTTGGGCTCCAAGAAGGTAGGTGGGATGGACTGGAGCAAAGACACACTGGAAGGAGGCCAGGCAAGAGGCTGTTGTCGGAACCCTACTCACATGATAAAGGGCTTGGCCCAGCGTGGTAGCCATGAGAACAGAACGGAGGTGGAAGAACTACAGGGAGGACTAAGTAACAGATCGTATCAACTCTTCAACCCTGTTCCCTCGGATTTCTCCATACAGAGATGACCTCAGACACAACAGGTGTGACAACACAGGTGTTCAGAATGCTTGTTAACACTGACCATGACTAGTGGCCGGTAGGAACAGCTCTGCAGCAGCAGCCAGCGTCAGAGCCCATAGGCTTCTGTGACTCTGCCTAATCACTGCTTACTCCCCTGCCACGTTTGTGGTTTCCCTGTCGTGAGGAAGGATGCCCACGCACAGAGCAGCACGTGTAGTTAAGTCTTCTGAGGCCATAGCTCAATTTGAACACACTGCACTTTGGGCTCCTTTTAGTCCTGGGGTTGTAAGAATACTCTAATTCTGCAGCTACCTAATTATCCGGTCTGCTTCTCTGTAGGGGTCAGTTGTGCACTTTACCAGAATTGATCACATTAGCTCAGTTTTTTCCTACTAACCAAGCTTGATACCTTTTCTACTTCAAGTCTGGGGCTCCCCTTCTATTAGGGACTGAATTTCGCACCCCACCCCTAATTCCTACATTGAAGTCCTAATCCCCAAGGTGACTGTACTCAAAGACAAGGACTTTAAAGAGGTAGTTACGGTTAAATGAGGCTAGGCACAGTGGCTCATGCCTATAATCCCAGAACTGGAATTTGAGACCAGCCTGGGCAACATAATGAAACCTCAACTCCACAAAAAAATTTTTTTGATTAGCCAGGTGTGGTGGTACATGCCTGTATTCCCAGCTACTCAGGAGGCTAAGGTAGGTGGATTGCTTGAGCCCAGGAGTTCAAGGCTGCAATGAGGCATGATGATTCTATTGCACTCTAGCCTGGACAATAGAGCAAGATCCTGTCTCAAAAAAAAAGATTAAAAGGATAAAATTTTAAAATGAGGTTAAATGAGGTCATAACAGTGGAATGCTAATTCAATAGGACTGGTATCCTTATAAAAAAGGATAAGAGACACTTGCACAGAGAAAAAACCATATGAGGACACAGTGAGAAGGTGGCCATCTGCAAGCCAAGGAGAGAGGTCTCAGAAGAACCAAACCTTCTGACACCTTGGATCTTAGACTTTCAGCCTCTAGAACTGAGAAAATGAATTTGTTGTTCAAGCCGCCCAGTCTTTGGTATTCTATTGCAGCAGCCCTAGCGTCTTCTGAATGATGCTGCCCACTCAGGCCGGGCGTTGGAAAGGGAAGGGGCTCAAAGGAAACCAAGCTCATGCCTTGGTGACTGGCAGAAAAGTAATGCCATTAAAAGATAGTGTAGTCGTGAGGACCGAGATGGCAAAGTCTATTCGGGAAGAGTTTCAATCAGAGGACTTGGCAGAACGTCAGCTGGAGCACAGATGTTGGACTAGCATCCAGGTCTGGGGCCACGTGCAAGCAGTGCTGGGTAACGCTCATGAGTGAGAATATGAAGGAAGAGGACCAAGGAGAAAGGCTTGGGTAAACCTGTGTCTAAGTGGCAGGAAGATGAAACAAAAAGGAATAATCAGAAAGCCAAGATTTTACAGTGTCATCAAAATTAAAAGAATCTCAAGATAGGCTAGTTAACAATGCCAAATGACACTAAGAGGTAAAGAAAATGAAAACACAAAATGCCACTTAAGTTTAGAAAAGGGAAGTCTAGGTCAGATAAGGGACTAAGAAGTGGATACTAAATGACAGCAGCAACCAATATAGATACATCTTGGAGGAGAAATGAGAGCATCGGGACAGCAGCTTGAGGGGAAAATGGGGTTGACGGATGTTATTTTTAACATTATGTGAACTATCAGCGTCTTTGTGTGTCGAGGAGTGATATGGAGAACACAGCAGGTGGGATTGGCCTGGATGAGATGGACACTTCTGCTGGGGCAGGAGGGAAGCAGGAAGAAAATGGGATGAATAAGGTCACTTACCTCAGCGTCAATCTCTTCTGCAGAACAGCTGACAGATCAGGAACTTTGAGAATATAGAGCAAAAGTATCACCAAAGTACCCCTGAGCCAAACAGGTAAGTCAGTGACGGTGGCCAGGAGAGGACTGGGGATTAGTTGCTTGTTAGCACCGGAAGACACCTACTATGAGAAAATAGGAGGTTGGTGTGCCAGATCTTCCAATTTCTCAAGAGAATCTAGAAATCTAGATTTATGCAAAATGTCCCTATTTTTAAAAGCAGACAGCTATCCTAAACTTACAAGAAACTATGGAAACCAAAACAGAATTGAGCCCCTGGGCTGACAGTTTGTAATTGCTGGCAAAAAGTATTACCAGCAGCCACAGCATTATTTCACAAATGGAATACAAATTTCTAAGAAACTTAGATTAGAAAATATATATAATGAACTTATAGCAGACCAAACAGTGTGGGTTCTCATGGCGTCTTCTCGCTGTACTAGAAATCAAAAAAAATGTAAAATTGGTCACAAATTACCCTAAGTTAGGATTTAACATGTTTTAAAAACATAAGGCCAGGAGGTGAGATTTCTAGATTAACGAGGAGCACGGAGCTGGAATGCCAGACTGCGGGCCATGTGAACTGGCAGGTAAGAGGAGTCAGGAGGGAAGGATTTGGAGACCAGTTCAGGGACTGGCTCAGCAGGATGAGTGGGGAGAGGGAAGAAGGGACTGAGGAAGCAGTTTCAAAAGTTAAGGGGTTGGCCAGGCATGGTGGCTCATGCCTGTAATCCTAGCACTCTGGGAGGCTGAGGCAGGTAGATTGCTCGAGGTCAGGAGTTCGAGACCAGCCTGAGCAAGAGAGAGACCTCCTCCCCACCCCCCCCACCCCCCCCCGCCACCGTCTCTACTAAAAATAGAAAGAAATGATCTGGACAGCTAAAAATATATATAGAAAAAAATTAGCCAGGCACGGTGGCACATCCCTGTAGTACCAGGTACTTGGGAGGCTGAGGCAGTAGGATCACTTGAACCCAGGAGTTCGAGGTTGCTGTGAGCTAGGCTGACACCATGGCACTCACTCTAGCCCAGGCAACAGAGCGAGACTCTGTCTCAAAAAAAAAAAAAAAAAAAGTTAAGGGCTTCATACAGGAAAAGTCATCCTAAAAGATCTTTAGCACAGAATAGCTCCCAGTCATGAAATTCTAAAGCAGCCACGTGTGCATGTGAGGGGTATCTCTATTTTTATTTCCATCTTCCCCCAGCATCCTACTCAGGTTAAAGTGCAATAGGAAGAACAAGCGTTTGAAACCAAGCCTAGTTTTTAATCCCAGTTTCACTACTCGCTAACGTGACTACATGGGCGAGTTCCTTAATTTTGAGCTGAAGATGGAAGTACACCCAGAATGGGAAGTGCATATGGACCGTGACAATTGCCTGAGACAGAACATGTAAAGCATCCCAGCACAGTCCCCGGGGCAGAGACCCCCTCATCCTCCCTGCCCTCTGGTGAGAGCCCTGATGCAATGCGAATCCCATTTTTCTGGGAGAACATGTGAGCAGTGTTCCTCATTTTTTTTTTTTTTTTTTTTTGAAGACAAAAGATTATAGACTAGGGATAGTCTATAATTATCAGCAAGGGATTCTCTATCTGCTCACTCCAGATCACCTCTGCAAAGCTCATTTTAGCTGGTGAAAAGTCAGGGCTGAAGATTTTGTTCACCACAAAACAAAAGCTTAAATAATAAATTTGGATTTTCCTGGACTCAGAAGTATCATGTAAGCCTGAAAGGTAGGGAACTACAAAATGGGACCGAATGCTGTGTATTGAGGAGGAATATCCAGGGAGCTTTAACAGAACTTCAGGGCTTAACTAGCCAGAGTCCCACCACGTGGGGCAGATGAGCCCTAACGGGAGTAAGCAAGGAACCTAAGGATGGAGCGAGTGAATTACCTTAGATGCAGACACCTGGCCCAGGCAGCCGGGGAGGAACCAGTGAACAGGCTCACTCACCAGATAGCATCACTGAACTTCCAAAAGATTTAGAGAAAGGACATGGGATAAATAGCATTCGGCTTGGAAGTAGGGAAATAAAGGGGCCAGGTACAATGATCACCATCAGGAGAGAGCAAGCCCAGGTACTGTCATCTTGGGCCATCTTCCAAGACCCAGGACTTAGTAGTAAGATCATTCCATAAATGCAGTAGTCTACACCACTAGGCAGGAGTCCCCTGGACCCACCATCATCTTATCGAATTAGGAATCAATCCTGTAGTTAGTATCAGACTACAAAGAAAACACAGCCTCTCTACACAAGGTGCTTATGCAACCAACACTCAAGCCATGAAGAGACTAAACAGTAAACACTTAGGACTGCTGGTGAATAATGTTTAACCCTGGGCACTGCAACAGTGGAAGGACATTTGATTGTATACCCTAGGATGTAAATAATTAGAGTAAATTATTTCTGTTTGAGCCATAAGGGGAAGAAAGGGCAGAGTCTCTCTAGTAACTTTCAACCTAAACATTATTCACTTTCCACTGAACTCCATGCTTGTCTGTAAATCACCTTGAACTTCAGCAAGAAGAAAGGAACATTCTCAGGAAACCTGTCTAGGTGTGTCTGCACTGTATACATTTTGAGGATTGCTGTTCTTCCAACATTTGCATGCATCTGTAATAGGAAAAAAGTCACTAGACTTTGGCTTAAAAAGTACAGTTGGTGTAAACTGTGTGATGTTAAGTCAGCAACTGTAGAAGGCTGAGAATTCCCTGCAGTCATCGGCCATGACACAAAGGCATCATGCCCTACGCCAGCCACGTCTGGCTTCTTTCAGAGCCTGCCACATGCTGTTTCTTCCAACAGCATAAACAAAATCCTACTGTATCTCAGCTGGTACTGACATGTCTCTAGCAAGAAAGATAATAGCAAGGAAGAGAATAGAAGAGATCATTCAATTTCATGCCTCAAATATTTTACCTAGAACAGACCCTATGTTTTTGATGCAGATCATATATTTAAGGCCAACTGGATTCCTCCTTTGAAAAGTAAGACCTGTGGAAATTAAAACACTCGTGTACTTTAAGTAACTAATATCAAAAATAAGCAGGGCCCTAAAGTAAGTATTTGCTTACTGTACTTTCCCATTGTAATAGTTACTGTTTGGTCTTAGCCAGCGATAGACTTCAAAGGTGGGAAGTTAATGAAGTGTGTTCCATGGAGAATTATCTGGAGAACAGTCATCACAGGCCCAATAAGTAATTTTTATCCCCCATTTATGATAAAGAATGGAATCTGCTTATCTCAAAGTTCATTTGGCCTGCTGGTACTAAGTCCCCCCCACCCCCAGCCACCATAAACTCTGGGCTGGAGTTCAAGGCCTTCCACACTTCCATTGCTTATCCAAGAGTCTTACGAGTTGGGAGAGAGATGGAGTCAATATTGTGTGGAAACAGAGGCGCCCGTGGAGAGAGGAGACCCCGTGCTGCTGCTGAGACCTGGTACCTGCAAACAGCTGAACCATCCTGAGGGGCAGCCGAGATGAGCATTTTCCCCACATCACCATGTCTGGCTTTACAAGACACTTTGAACTTGCATTTCTACCTCCTCACTTTTCATATGTCTGGACTACAGAAAGAGTCCCCCTGCCCGCAGTCCCTCCCAGTCACTGCCTTGAGACAAACTTCCCAACAACAGTCTCTTAGAAAAAAAAAAAAAAAAATTCTTCAAGAAACAAAAGTCCAGACTTCTGGCTCCAGCACTAAGGCTGAGCCAACCCAGCTCCGCCTCATCCCCCTGCTCCCCGGCAGACACCAGCTGGGCTGTGCGTGGTCACCGCACCCAGCCTGCCCTTTGCTCATGCCACATGTTCTACCTGGAATACCTTCCCCACTGCTGACTACTTATTCATGGTAGGTGCTAAATAGACATTTTTTCCAAGTGGACGGATTCAAGACGTACCCATTTTCAAAGCTCAATCCAAATTTTAGGTTATGGGCAAATCCTCCCGTGACCACCACAGTCTGAAGGAATCACTCCATCTTCTGCATTTCAAGTGTCATTTATGTATCCAGCAAGTTACATGTAGTACCAACCGTGGACCAGGTATCAGGGCTCAACCCAGAGTAGGCACTGTCCTGCCCTCAAAGAGCCCAGAATCTAGTGGGGAGAGTCACGAAACATAACTACCAAACGATGGTATGGGTGCTAGAATATTTACATGAGAATGTTTTCTTACTGTTCTATACATTTATTGAACTATTAGGCTTTAGGAGCCAGCCTAGGGACTCCTGATGAGTTCCGATTTCATCCTAATGAACAATTTTACAAAAGAAAAAGACTCTGAAAAGCTGGTTTCCCATGGCGATTTGGATAAGCAGAGCATGGATTCAAACCCAGCTGGGTCTGGGCTCCTTCCATCTACTCTGCCCCCCGCCCCCCACCCTGTAGGGTCTAACGTGCTATGGGAACAGACAGACTGGGAGGAGGAAGACATCCCAGGCAGAAGGAACAGCACAAGGTGTGTTCAATGAAATGGTGAATGGGTCAGGGAGACCAGAGCGTGTGTACGTGTTGAAGGAAAGAAGTAGGTCAGGTTAGACTGAAGTACCTTGGACTCAGTCCTGTAGGTTATGGAGGAGCTCCAGTGTTCATGTCATGTGTTCCCCGCAAGATAAGCTCCCTTAAGGGCAGACACCACAGCCCTTCTGTGTTCTCACACCATCAAGTATGCACTCATACAACTGGTGAAGCCCATGAGCTTTCCTGAGTCTTTGTTGTGTGTTCCAATTGGGACCCCATGGTTCCACCCAGCCTCATGAATACACAGTATTTGTGCCTCTAACCAGACTTGGAGCCTCAGAAGCCAATGGCTGCCTCAGACCAAGAGCAAACTTTCCATAGCTGCCACCAAGTGTGCTAGGGGCCATCTTTCCTACTTATCAAAACTCCTTGCCACTGCCTAGGTTCCTTCATTTCCTGGGGTCATGCACATTGCAAAGCTGTCTGAAGATCATAACTGTAGCACTAAAGACGTGCTAGGCACTATGTACATTCTCTCATTGAACCCTCATAACTTTAGGAACTAGGTGATGTTATGCTCGTTTGACTGATGAGGGAGGAGAGGCTTAGAGAATACGAGTAAGTCTGGTCTGGAATACAGGTTTCCAATCCCAATGCCCATGCTCCTAGCCACTTCGACATAACACCCACCAGGCAAAGAGATTAAGGAAATCTGGGAAGTCCCTCATGAAGGATCAAAGACAGGAGCTGCTGAGATCTTGAAGACATGTCTAGCTCCAGCTTGCTACTCCGATTTCTATGCAACAAATAAGAGAATCATTTAACCAAGATGTGACCAGAAAAGCCCACTCCCATGTGATCAGACTCTAGACTTCAGATGCCCTGAGTATAGCAGTGCTTCAGCCATCTCTCCTGAGGAGCCCCCTTTACCAATATCACCTGCATCTATTCTTCCAGCTCCACTGCCACACCAGTTTCCAGTTAGGCAAATATCTAAGCATCTATTCTGTGCTAGGTCCTGTTTTAAGAGCTGGGGATACTCCAGGTAACACAAGGAACAAGATCCCCACACACGTGAAGCTTAACATCTGACAAAGGTGACAAGGAAAAAGTAAAGGAGATGATTTCTGATGATAAAGGCTAAAGATCGTGGTGGGAGGCTGATTTAGAAAGTCCTTGCGAGGGAGGTAGCATTTCAATTCATGCCCAGCTGACAAGACGCCAGCCTTCAAGGTCCAGGATCTGTCTTACGCTTGGTGGGCTGAAAAGGACATTAGCAATTTAGTCTCAACCCTTCATCTGTAGGTGAGCAAACAGACATTCAATGAGATGAAAAGACTGGGACAAGGCCTCCTGACTAACTGCAAGGATGTTTCTTCCTACCATTACACAGAGCCTTTGGATACGCACATTTGACATTGTGCTTTTATTTTATTTTATTTTTTTTTTTTGAGACAGAGTCTCACTCTGTTGCCCGGGCTAGAGTGAGTGCCATGGTGTCAGTCTAGCTCACAGCAACCTCAAACTCCTGGGCTTAAGCGATCCTACTGCCTCAGCCTCCCAAGTAGCTGGGACTACAGGCATGCGCCACCACGCCCGGCTAATTTTTTGTATATATATATTTTAGTTGTCCATATAATTTCTTTCTATTTTTTTTTTAGTAGAGACGGGGTCTCTTTCTCAGGCTGGTCTCGAACTCCTGACCTCGAGCGATCCACCCGCCTCGGCCTCCCAGAGTGCTAGGATTACAGGCGTGAGCCACCGCGCCCGGCCCGACATTGTGCTTTTAATTTCCTCAAACATATTCACAATTTTATTTTCAGTACACCCTTGGGGACGAGAGGCCTGCAGTTGATAGATGATGATTTTGAGGCTCTAGGTGGCTAAGTAACTTGTCTACTGGCCTGTCACTAACAACTCAATCAAAACCCTGGTTATTTGTATTCCAGTCCTGCGTTCTTTCCCCTAGATGAGGAGTAGCCATCTAGCAAGTGGTCCGTGAACATGAGACATCATTACTAACAACTTCATGTTCTGTGGTACAGAGAACATGCAAAAGTTAAAGAGCAATTTACTTAGCCATAACACACAAACTCAGATCCCTGAATTATCTGTTTCGGGAAAGAACATGTGACGCCAGGTGACCCAACAATCATGGCCTGAGGCAGTCTGCACCCCATGACTTCTGGATACAAGACTGAGAGCTTCAGCACATTTCATTTTAGGGGGTTTAGTAATTAAGGAGAAATGGTTCCTCTTGCAGAACCAACATAAGAATCTTCATAGCTGGACCCAACCCAGAGCAGGGGTCTTCATAGCTGGTGAACCCTTAAGTCATATTTAAGTCCCTTGACTCTTCGCTTAGGTAATAAGCTACTAGTGCTTCCTCCCAAACCTTCCTGCACCACAGAATCATCTAGAAGAGCTTTAAAATAAAGATTTTTCAACCCACAACTAATGGAAGTGGAACACACTGTAGAGGGGAAGGGCACGCTTGTAGCCCTGGCTCGGGTGAGGCAGATGCATTACATGTAACCAAAATGTTTGTACCCCATAATATCCTGAATTAAAAAAATAAAGATTTTGCAGATTCACACAAGACCCAGAGACTTAGAAACTCCACAGGCTAGAGCCTAGGGAATCTATGTTTTAAAATTCAGCCAACCTGGAAATTCATGGGTTTTTCTCGTTTCTTAGTGCTATGATGTGATAGAGAGGAGAGATGCTTGTTTTTATTACCGGGGTGGGGGCGGGGAAGATAAGTTAGGTTGTACCCTCTAAGGGCTGCTTCCAGGAGAAATTCTCCACCAATACCCAAGGCCCTCACATAGTAGGAAGGTCCCGGGAGTGTCTCCCTGGTAACCTGTGAAGTCTGTTTTCTCACTCCCCTTTGGCGGCACATCAAACTCCCATACAACCCCGGGAAGGCTTTTTCTGAGATCAGTTTACCGACTCCTTTGTGAAGCAAAGGGTCACCTGTAAGGGTCAGGGGCCTCTCCAGCAGAATGGATCTTAGAGCGTGGATGATCCCTCACCCACCCCCACGTCCTCTCTCCCAACCACCAAAGGGACCTGGCTCCTTCCCCATAGGCCTCTCTTCTGCCCTGGACAGCCAGCTACCTGCTTGGAAAAAGGAAAGGGGAAAGAAAGAAGGTCGTGCAGGCCCTGTGGCCAGTGCCCTCAAGGGGGACACAGGGCGGTTCTTACCTCTATTAGGAAGGAAGAGGATCTGCTCTGTTCACTCGGGGATTTTGTCTCTGCTGGTGAGCACTGGTCTTGGAACTCACTGGACTTTGAACGAAGATTGATTTAAAAGCTGATGTATTTAACAGGGACGTGAGTTCAAGTGACCTCTGTCCTGCTTCCTGCCAGCTGGCTGGGCCCTGAGCTGGAAAACCTGACAAGCCCTCCACAAACCCAACACTGCTCCGTCCCACTCTCTGACTGTGGGGACAGCTCGCCACTTCTTGCCTGCCGCTCCCAGAGAGAGGAGGGGAAGGACACCCGGGGAGGAGGGGAAGGACACCCGGGGAGGAGGTGCCACTATTTCCTGGGCTCTCTCAGGCAGATGCTTTGGTCACACCCAGCCAACCCCCAATCCCACCAGGAGCCTCTACTATCCCCCATCCCAGGGTCAGCCCAAGAACCATCACACACCAAGGCCTTGGGGAGCAGCAACCTGTGCGACCCCCACCCGGCAGCCGGCCAGTGGGCCCATAGTCCCAGTAAATGGGGCAAAGCCAACCAACCCGCCCACTGCCCTGGGAGTCCTTACCTGCGTGCTCCCCAGGAGCCCAGCCAGCAAAGCCTGAGCTCTTACTTCCCAGGCATCCTTCTTATAGCTCTCTCCCCTCGCTAGTTTTTTCTTTCTCTTTTTCACCTGAGGGTGCTGTTTCTATCCTCCAGCCTAACGATCATTGTCTTCCCCTTCACATACTCGGAGCCCCTCAGGCAAGCCCAGCAGGGTAGGGAAAGGCATTTTCACAAACTCCTCCACCCTGCTGCCTGGTGCCACCTGCTCACCCCCAGCCCCAGCTGCAGCCAGCAGCTGGCCCCTGTCAACAGCATCCACACAGACAGCTCCGGCACCAGGCTTCTCACGACCCGGATCCCTAGCCCACACTGCAAATCAGGGCAAGAGATTGCTCCAGGCAGTGAGGCAAAGCAAACCCACAGCCCGAGGACTGGGTGGCCTCACCCCTCCTCCACCCACATTGGAAGAGCCCCTTGTCTTAACTGGGCCTTGGCTTTGCCCCCAACGGAGGCCTGGGCCTGTGGTTATGTGGTTTAAAGTGACAAACATTTGGGCAGCTTCCTCCTACCAGGTCTCCTCTGCCTTGAGGCTATGCCCTCTTGGCTCTGTCTTCTGGAGCAGAAGGGTAGAGTGGGAAAATCTGGATTTAAGATCAGAACACCTGAGTTCAAACTCGTACTTTGCCACTTCCCAGGTGCTTGATCTAGAGCAATTAATTTCTGAGCCTCGCTTACCTTCATCATCTTTAAATAGTTGTTATATTGTTTTTAGAAATTTTTTATATGGAGTCAAAATGTCCCTCCCCTTTACCTCTCTGGAGCTACACATGAAGTTCATTCTTTATTCCACGTAGAGCTCTTCATATATTTGATGGCTGATGTATCCGCATAAGCCTTCTTTTCTCTGGGATTCAATAAATGTCCCCCATTCCATAAGGTGGTCTGCCTGTGCAATGACTTCAAAAGGTCTCACTCTGGACCTCAACTGATTTGTAAATTTCCCTCTTAAAAATCCATGCCTAAAGGAGAAATTTTTTAAGGTGAGAGAATTGTTCTATATCTTCAGTAGGTGGGTGGCTACACAATTGTCTATAATTGCCAAAATTCATCAAACTATACACCCAAGATAGATGAATTATACTGCAAGTAAATAATTCTTTAGTTTTTAAAGAAAGGAGCCTAATGCAGTAAAATTTATTCTTGAAATAAATAAATAAATAAGTTGTATGAGGGGGAAAAAAGCCTTATAGTAAAGCTATTTCAAGAGCCTTGAAGCCAATCAAGAGGCTTCTCAGACCCATCCTTCCATTACCAACACAGAGCGAACAAACAGCCACAAGCCTTCATGCTGGAAATAAAAGAGGCCTTGAAATGCAGAGATAGTATTGGTTCAAAATTAAATAAATAATGAGCAATCGGTTGTTTTTTTAAATGGCAAAACCCTTTCCTGGTAGGATGTTGAACTGAATGAGATTTGCTCTCACTGAAACTTGAATTTTAAAAAATCTTACACCTATAAGTGGATCTGATCTGATTAATCAAAGCAGAGTAAGTCTTTTTACCGAGTACATAGATGTAGACATTAATGAGAAGGAAAAACATTGTTATCTATTATTTGCCAAGTGAGCCTTTATATCCATTATTCTGTTTAAACTTTACCAGGACCCTATGAGATAATACCCATTTTACAGATAAGAGAGCTTAAATTCATCTGGTTAATTACCCTGCTTAAGATCACCTGACTTGGAGGCTTGCGGAGTCAGCATTGGTTCACAGCCTGTCTCCTTAGGTGGTGTTTGCCTCTGTGATAAGGCTCTCCTTCCCTGAAGGTTCTCAAGCAGAGGCTGACTATGAGCTATGAGTCGTGTTACAGAAAGATGTCCTGCATTGTTAGGGAGATTGGAGGAGGTGATTTCTTGGGTCCCTTCCAACTCTAAGATTCTGTGATTCTAAATACCGTGGATACTAAGGCAACTCTACCCATGAGGGTGTGAGATATAAGTTCTAGTCCGTGAGTACAGGGCCTGTACATAAGAATTATGAGCATGGTCTTTGGCATCAAACAGATGCTGAATTGAATCCTAAATCTGACACTGAAAGCTTTGTATTTTTTTTTATCGTGAGCTCAAGTTTGTCGAGGCTTTACCTATGGGAAACCTTGGCAGCCAGGGTGGAGGGTTTTCTTTTGGTTTTGTCAGGAAGCACCTCTTCACATTCCTGGAACTGTGAGGAAAGGCACTAACAACCTGGAACCAATTTATGTTAATTACTCGCCTTGGCTTTCTAGATCATGCAAATAGTTAATGTCAGTTACAATCCCAGCTTCCTCCTTCCCCCAAGGCAGATCCATGGCTTGAAATTTGCAAAGACAATTCTTTCTTCCCAGAGTCTCTGGGCCAAGATAGACTGTTTCCTTGTTATCCCCCTGATCTCTTTTTCTCCTGTTCCGTTGTTTTCTATAAACATCTTTTTATCATACTTATATATTACGTTTATTTATTATTTTCTGCCTTGCCCCTACCAAAATTCCCCCAAGAGTAGGGATTTGTATTTTTGCCACTGTGTGCTAAGTGCCTGGAATATAAGTCTAGCAGATAGTAAGCTTTCCAAAAATGTTATTGAATGAATAAACAAACAAATATCCTTTTGCCAGTGGGGCTGGCTTTTAGCCCACACTTTCACTAAGAATGCAGCCTTTGAGGGTCTTGGTTCTATGTAGGGGTCTCAGTTCCTAGGTCTTAGCTCCTGTCCCAAAGTGACCCTGTGAAAACAAACCACTTGGTTACTGGTTTGCAGTGCAGCTTTCTCTTCATTTCTGGACTTAAGAGATTTATTTTCCTTTTTTCTAAGCTCTGTTATCTATTTGAAAAAATGTTTGATATATTTTACCCAGTATTTCTATGAACTTTATAGAGGGAGGGTTTTTAAATTATCTAGTCTACCAGAAATGGTTCTACCACTTAGTACTTTGCCCCTCAAAGATCCAGCATTTTCATCTGTAAAATATAGATAATATTTTACAGAGGATTGCTCAGAGACTTAAGAAAACATTTGGGCCGGGCGCGGTGGCTCACGCCTGTAATCCTAGCACTCTGGGAGGCTGAGGTGGGCGGATCGTTTGAGCTCAGGAGTTCGAGACCAGCCTGAGCAAGAGCGAGACCCCATCTCTACTAAAAATAGAAAGAAATTATATGGACAGCTAAAAATATATATAGAAAAAATTAGCCGGGCATGGTGGTGCATGCCTGTAGTCCCAACTACTCGAGAGGCTGAGACAGGAGGATTCCTTGAGCTCAGGAGTTTGAGGTTGCTGTGAGCTAGGCTGATGCCACGGCACTCACTCTAGCCTGGGCAACAAAGTGAGACTCTGTCTAAAAAAAAAAAAAAGAAAACATTTGTATAGTGTTCAGACCTGCAAATGCTTGGTACATAATAACATTATTGCTATCACTTTTTCAAGAATAGGCCCTCTTAATTTATGGGCACATATTGTACAAACAGGCTTATAAAAATAAATGGGCTAGAAGTACACGGTGGGCAATTCAGGAGTTTGGAATATTGGGGGGCATTATGGATGGCATTCGTGCCTGCTCACAACCTGGCATTTTGTGCAACTGGTCAGAAACAGAGAACTAGAAAGACTTCCTAATGTTTCCCGATATTTTCCCCACCACGTCATGCACAGAAATTGATAATAGTCGCATAGTTCACAACGGTGAACAGATGGGGGTTTTCTGTTCCTCTCTCTCCCTCGGGCCAGCTACCACACACTCTACCCAGACTCCCCAGAGGTTGAGGGGATCAATATTTTGACATAGAAAACTTTAAAACTATAAAATGTCATTGAAAGCAACTAAAAAAATCTAAGTAAATGAAGATTATACCATATTCATGGATTGAAAAACTCAACACTGTCACTTCTGTCCAAACTGATCTACAGGTCAATGTAATATTTCCAATCAAATTTCCCAAAGGGTTTGTTTGTTTTTGTTTGGTTGGTTTTTGGTGGAACCTGACAAACTAGTTTGAAAAATAAGAATAAGGAAGGAGTTGCTCTACTTTATATCAGGACAGTAGAGTGACAGTAATTACTACAATAAGGTATTGGCACAAGATAGACAAATGAACAATTGAAATAGATTAGAAAGCCCAGAACAGACCCACATAATTATGAACAGTTGACTTATGACAAAAAACAGAAGTAAAGGCTGTTTTTTTCCAACAAATTGTTCTGATGTATTCCTTTTATGTCTGGTTTATTTCACTCAATATGTTTGTCGGATTCGACCCATGTTGCTGTATGTAGCTATATTTCCTTTGTTTTCATTTTAGGATTCCATTTATATAATGTCCAAATACGGAGCAGAACTTTGGGGGCTGCCTGCTAAAGGTGGTAACATGATATCCTGACTTCTGAGATGCTGGCAAGAGTCTAGTTCTTGAGTGAAGTGGTGGTTACACAAGTTATATGATTAATAATTGAGCTGTACATTTTTATTTTATGCACTTATTATGTGTATATATTATATTTGACAAGGAGGTTAAGAAATAAGAAATTTTAAATATTCCAGTACGTGTATAGCATACTGGAGTAAGAAACAGCAGCTCCTCAAGGCTAGAAGTGATCTCCTGAGGCTTTCAGATGTATTTGGCCCTGTGTGGTCTATTCAAAAGTGGAAGGGATCCTCACCTTGGCATGCCAGTAACCTACATGTGGCACACCTGAGCAGTCTGGTCAGGAAGTTTTGATCTCTCCACCTCAATTCTTTTTAAATTTGGGTAAAATATACATAACAAAAATTTTACCATTTTAACCATTATTGAGGGTACAGTTCAGTGGCATTAAGTATGTTCACATTGTTGTACAATCATCAGCACTATCTATCTCCAGAACTTTTTCATCTTCCCAAACTGAAATTCTTACTCATTAAATAGTAACGTCTCATTCCTCCCTCTCTCCAGACTCTGGCAACCACCATTCTACTTTCTGTCTCTATGAATTTGACTATTCCAGGTACCTCATGTAAGTGGAATCATATACTATTTGTCCTTTTTGTGACTAGCTTATTTCACTTAGAAAATTGTCACTCTGGGAGGCCGAGGTGGGCGGATCGTTTGAGCTCAGGAGTTCGAGACCAGCCTGAGCAAAAGCGAGACCCCATCTCTACTAAAAATAGAAAGAAATTATATGGACAGCTAAAAATATATATAGAAAAAATTAGCCGGGCATGGTGGTGCATGCCTGTAGTCCCAGCTACTCGGGAGGCTGAGACAGGAGGATCGCTTGAGCTCAGGAGTTTGAGGTTGCTGTGAGCTAGGCTGACGCCACGGCACTCACTCTAGCCTGGGCAACAGAGTGAGACTCTGTCTCAAAAAAAAAAAAAAAAAAAGAAAATTGTCTTCAAGGTTCATCCACGTTTTAATATGTGTCAGAATTTCCTTCCTTTTGAAGGTTGACTAATAATCCATTGTATGTATATACCACATTCTATTTATCTATTCATCCGTCATTGCATGAGTTGCTACTGTCTTTTGGCTATTGTCAACAATGCAGCTATGAACAGGGTGTACTAATATCTGTTCAAGTCCCTGCTTTCAATTCTTTTGGGCATTTGCCCAGAAGTGGAATTGCTGAATCATATGTTTAATTTTTAAGCCCCCCAGAATTACTGGTTTCCACAGTGTTCTGCACCATTTCACATTCCCACCAGCAGCGCACAAGGGTTCCAATTTCTCCACATCCTCATGAACACTTGTTATTTTATGTTTTGGGTTTTTTTTTTGATGCAGGTCATCCCGACAGGTTTGAGGTGACATTTCATTGTGGTTTTGATTTGCGTTTCCCTAATGACTAATGTTGTTGAGCATCTTTTCACGAGCTATTGGCCATTTGTATATCTTCTTTGGAGAAATGTCTATTCAAGTCCTTTGTCCATTTTTTTAAAACAAGTTGTTTTGTTGTTGTTGAATTGTATCACCTCAATTTTTTTACTACGAAACAAAGACCCAGAAAGGTGAAGTGACTTAGCCAAAGTCACCCCAAGATCACTCACACCACAGCCATGGCTAAACCCTGTGCTTTTGCTTCAATGGCCGACACTCTTTCTACTACACCAGTCTGCCTGCCCAGTAGGGACCATCCCTGGTATCCCCAAATTTTTACTCCAACTTCAGATCCAATTGTCCCAGTATGACCTTGTCTTTTAGTAGCTCATTAACTTACTCCGAGCCTGGCATTTTAAGCTCCAGTGGTTTCTGTCTCTGTCCAGGGTCACTGTTTATGACTCTTCTCTATGTTACTCTGGCCTTATCCACCATCTGAAGGGGCAGCCTGTGCAGTTCGCATACCTCTGGAGGAATTTATTAGGCCAGGGTCCAGATGCAAGACTAAGATAAATGTTTTACAGTGAGGTGATGGTGGGAGGAGGGGCGATGCCACTCTGCTTTGCTGCAGCACACACTGTGGCCCCATATGATTGCTGATTGGAACTTTCTAGTTTTCTTCAGTAACCAGGTGTCAGGACAGGGGAGGGCTGAGGACCCCTGGAGAGCTGTGAATTATTAACACATGCAGGCTGGCTGCAAAGCATATTTGTGTAGTCACTCACTCACTCCTTCTTTTCCCAGCACAGGGGTCAGAATACACAATCCTTTTCCACCTAAAGAAAAACTGAGGTGCAGAGCAAGAACATGTTCTGGGTTCCTGAATGTTCTGAGGTCTGGGCACTCTTGGAGTGTGGGTTAAAAGGGTGTCTGATTGGCCCTTTCTGAGAGATACAGAAATGATCAGTGGTCCTTGGGAAGTTTGGACCCTGTCTTAAAGGGCCAGCTTCTCAAGGGCCCCCAGAGAGACAGGCTAGGGAACAGGAGAAGAGCAAGGCATGTGCCAGGGATCTCAAGGCCACAGCCTCAGCGTGACCTCAGCCCTCACAGAGAGCCAGGGGACCATCCCCATCCAGAGGTAAAGGGTCAGTGAGGAGAGCTCAGGAACCAGGAGCAGCCTAGTGGCCCAAGTCTGTGGCATGACTGAAAGACACCCCTACAGCATTACCTCCATCAGTGCAGTCCCAGGGCCCCCGACATTCCAGCTTGGAGAGCAAACTCATCGTGCCCACCCTGACTTCCCCATTGCTTGCAATTCTAACACGCCAGGAGAAAGCAATGCTCATCTTCCTTATCCATTGAGGAAGGCACATTTTCTCCTCAGAAGGTCAAATCAAGATGAGGACTGTCCCGTGTGATTCGCTTTAGGGTGGCGTGCAGCCTCCGTGCCAGCCAGCTGTAGGCGTCTGAACACTGACGTCTTTTCCTTTCCTCTGAACCAACTGGAAATATCCAGGGGGGTAAAACGTTAAACCCGTGATCCAAAGACCTAGGCATCAAGAAGGCCTGGGATTCCCAGTGCTTGCGGGAAGGCTGAGAAGGAATGGACGTCTCCAAGTGTGGGAGAGCAGTTTCCCCAACTTCTTTGGCCAAAGACAGAGCTGGGATTTGCACGGAGCGGTGTGGGGGGCAGCTGGGAGGAGGCGATGAGCAGAGGAGGATGGGGGATCTGGGGCTGCGGGGCCACGCACCCTGTTACTTTGGTGTCCAGGAGGCAATGTGGCCCTGCGTTGGGGAAAGAAGCCGCCTCCCGATTATTCACACAGCAGGGTGTGGCTTCGCCGTGGTGAGTAGGGGGAGCCCCAGCCGGCAGGACAGACAGAGCTGTGACTGCAGCCACTTCTGCCATCAGGCTGGTGTGTCCTGGAGAAACTGGGTAGAAATCAGTGTGCAGAACAGGTGGCAGCGTTCAAGCCAGCAGCCCCACGGGTCTGGTCTCCCACCAGCAGGAGCCCTGGCTGCAAAGGAACACGGTGTCCTCTGTGACCAGGGAGGGGCAGGGCAGACTTCAGTAATTTGGGCAGGCAGATTTTCTCTGCCTTCTATTTAAGAAGACAGAACTTGAGCTTTCCTGGTGAGCCATTCACTACAGACTGGAAATTAGAATAGAATAGAGGCTGAGAGAGATGTTCTTCCCAGGGCCTGCCTTGCCATCTTGACACCCAAGCCCCTGAAGCTGTCACCCCTGTCTCCACAATAAAACAGCTCTGACTCCCTCTTCATATTATATTAATATAACCGAGGACTCTGGGCAAGAGGCCAGCAGTGACGGTCGGTGGCTGGAGGCGGGGGCTAAAATGCCTGCTCAGCTTTGCTCTAAATGCCCCCTGGCCCTGAGAGGCTTGGTTTCCTTCTAGAAAACTGTTGGCCGTTCCAGGTGTCAGCTCACCCCGAACCCCCCTTCTCCAGGGGAGAAGCCAGGCCTTCCACCGGGCCCCGGGAGCCTCTGATGTGCTTCCTCACCGCCACTGGTGCTGCCCACCAATGCCACGGCAGTCACAGAGCAGGGTGAGCTCTGGAGCGGGCCAAGGTCATTGGCACTCTCCCCGCCAGCACCCCACAGACTCACACACACTAGGAGCCTCATGCCGATGCAGCCAAGGGAGCTAGCAGGGGAAACGCGACAGATAACACACAGACACAGCCTCCGGCATCTTCACTGCCTGAGGTCCAATACAGTGGAGTGAAATGTGGAAATAGTCACAAAAGCTAACGTGACCTTTGGCTGCAGCGAACAGGCGAGACTCTGACCAGGCTGAGGCAGGTGGCAGGTCTGAGCCGCACACCTGAAAACGGAGTTGGACAAACCGGACTCTATTCAGAAGAGACTGGCAAAGCCAAAGGAAAACTGAAACCACAAAACCACTGAAATAACGATAAGGCATCATTGAAGGAACTGGGGATATTTGGCCCAGAAAGGAGAAACATTAGAAAGAATGATTAACTTTCTTCAGAGATTTGATAGGTTCCCAAGTAAAAAAGGAAAACTAGGCAATGATACTAGCCCACATCTATTGAACACTATGTGCTGAGCATCACGCTAATTATTCTACGTACTTTTTCTCATGTATCTAAACATCGGTAAGTGCTATTATTCCCACTCTACAGCTGAGGAAAATTCAGGAAAGTTGAACAACTTTCCCAAGATCACAGGGTAAGTGGTGGAGTCAGGATACAAAGCCAGGCAGTCTGACTCCTGTGCCTGTGACTTAACCACCATCCACAGACACGTCCTCTGGGGAGCCCTCGACAGAGCAATGGTTGCAAGTTAAAGGGAGGCACGTCTGAAGGCAACACAAGGAAGAATTTTTAAATAACCGGAGGTGTTCAACAAGAAATATGGGGTAGGTACTTTGGGTGGTAGTGAGCTACACGCCACTAGAGAGATTCAAGCAGAGGGCGCACGCAGTGTAACCTAGAACAGTTTGCAGGGAGCATTGCAGCAGCGGCGGCAGCGGCAGCAGCAGCGCCTGGGGACTTGTCAGAAATACAACTTCTTAGACTCTACCCCAGATCTCCTGAATCAGAAACTCTGCGGCTGGGCCCAGCCATCTGTATTTTCACAAGCCTTCCTGGTGATTCTGATACATTCTCAAGTTTGAAAACCAATGGCATAGAAGTTTCTGCACACTTCCAGGGACTGAACTAGATGACTGCTGCAGTCCCTTTCACTTCTGAAACCCCACAATTCTACAGAAGTAAGATAAACTTGTCATTCAATATCCATCCAGTTTTCCTTTTTTTTTTTAATGGTGAAGCACTTGCTATTAGTATCTTAAAATCAATGACAATGGCTAAATTGCACAACTGGACTCAGGTATCTTAGACATTCAAAGGCATGGTAGCTCACGCCTGTAATCCTAGCACTTTGGGAGGCAGAAGGATCACTTGAGTCCAGGAATTTGAGACTAACCTGGGCAACATAGCAAGACCCTGTCTCTATGAAAAAATTTTTTTAAACTATGTTGGGTGCAGTGGCTCACACCTGTAATCTAGCACTCTGGGGGGCCAAGGTGGAAGATGGCTTGAGGTCAGGAGTTTGAGACCAGCCAGAGCAAGAGCAAGACCCCTTATCTACAAAAAATAGAAAAATTAGCTGGAAGTGGTGGCATGTGCCTGTAGTCCCAGCTACTCTGGAGGCTGAAGCAAGAAGGATCGCTTGAGCACAGGAATTTCAGACTACAGTGAGCTATGACGGTACCACTGCACTGCAGCCTGGACAACAGAGCAAAACCCTGTCTCTAAAGAAAAAAAAAACAAAGGCCCACAGGGTAAATATTAGGGAGGCTGTGGATGACCAAGAGGCGGCCTATAATCTAGCCACTTCACTGCTTCATTGGTTTCCAAAGAAGCCCCGTATGTCCCTACTCCTTGTTGGTTCATTTTGTTCCTCTAGCCCTGCCTTTTGAAATCCTACCTTCTTTAAAAGCTCAATTCGAATATCACTTGGTCCACGCAGAGTGCCTAACAATCTCTGACTCATGGGCAGACTCCCTTTCTTCCTTCCCTCCTTCCCTCCTTCCTGGGTTTTCTCTCACTTCCAGGGTATTTACAGTTCGTAGTGCATTCTGCCTTGTCTCACGGGGACATGCACCTCTCCCAACAAAGCACGCTCCCCTTGAGAATAGGCCCAGCTCAGTCATCAACAACCTCACAGTGCCTGGCACAAAATAACCTTCAGTGAAGAGTGCTCAAAAGCAGCATTTTAAAAGAACTATGCATGCAACTGTCTGCAGGATGGCTGGACATTGCATGACAGGTAAGAAGGAAACCCATCGTGATTCAGTTTTGAGCCTTGAGGTCTTTACAGAACTTTGAGGTTTTCACAATAACCAGCATGAATACGTGTGTCTGCTAGTACCCAAGGGGCCCCACCCTCACACATCCACAGCTCTGGTTAGCTTTAACTTCTCTTCGTGTTCACAATAATCGATACAGCCCGCCGAGGATGAGAAATGCTGAATGCACTCATAGCCAACCTTTGGAAGATGTCACACAGAGCCACATATGGACAAATCTCCATTTTAGGGAACAGAGGTCATACATTTGACCACTCTCGTAGAGACAGCAAATGAGGATACCGGTATACCAAAGACCAGGCCTGAGTTTAGCGGTTTATATCTGTGGGGCTAGGTGTCCTGTGACCGGGATGGTGGTGAGAGACCAGATGGGGTGAGAGACGCCCCTTCTCAACATGGGTTCCCACCCCCCACGCTCCTGGAATGGACTCATTCTGCTGGGAAAGCTGAACACTCTGATGGCATGAGGAAATGTTTCTGATGTCTGTCTCATCTGATGATGGCTTCACTGGGGCCAACTGGGAGTGCTCAAATCCCAGAGCATGTTACTGTTTTTAGGACCACAGAGTACTATGTAAAACAATAACAGGAATAACATGGGGAAAGTGACTCTAGATTAGTTATGGAAAATGTCCCCCAACCTCTCCCCACTTGAGCTTCTGAGTAGCCTGGCACTGGCTGGCAATCGTGACATGTGTTTGCTCCAAAACCACAGGGCTTCCTGTTGTGCTGGGGTCCTCTGGCACAGGCCCTGGCCCAGCCTTGCAGGACCTAGAGCCCAAAGCTTCTAATTCTCAGACCAATGCTCTTACCATCTAAAGGGTACTACCCTAGAATTTAGGAATAATCATTGCAATCTCTCCAGCTAACACTGACCAAGAAGGAACAGAACAGAATAGAAATGGGTGAGGAAGGCCAGGAGCGGTGTCTCACACCTGTAATCCTAGCACGCTGGGAGGCTGAGGATCCCTTGAGCTCAGGAGTTCAAGACCAGCCCGAGCAAGAGTGAGACCATCTCTACTAAAAATAGAAAAATAAGCTGGGCACGGTGGTGCGTCCCCATAGGCCCAGCTACTTGGGAGGCTGAGGCAGGAGGATCGCTTAAGCCCAGGAGTTTGAGGTTGCTGCGAGCTAGGCTGACACCACTGTACTCTAGTCTGGGCAACAGAGGAGACTGTCTCAAAGAAGAGAGAAGAGCAGAGGAGAGGAGGGGAGAGGAGAGGAGAGGAGAGAAGGGAAAAGAAGAGGGTGAGGAGATAGGGTTAGTCATCCATCCTCTCACCCCCACACGCAGAACCACTTCGGGTGCCCTAGCTCCCCATCTCCCCTGTGCGCCACCCTCTCACTCCAGGCTCCTTGACAGCTCCCTGCCCTTCTTCCCCTTCAGCCTGGAGCAGCTCTGTTCTCTTTCCTACCCCTAATCAAAACCTACTCTCAGAAAAAGGCATGGTACTTTTTTTTTTTTTTTAAGAGTCAGAGTCTCACTCTGTCACTCAGGCTGGAGTGCAGTGGCATCATCATAGCTCACTGCAACCTCATACTCCTGGGCTCAAGCGATCCTCCCACCTCAGCCCCCCAAACCACCACACCAGGCCCACTTGGTACCTCTCTTGATACTTGAGGGCACACTCTGTCCTTTTATCTTCTAGTTATTCTATTATCAGTCCTATCTTTATTATAAATTATCAAGCAAAAAATCTTTGTCTCCTAAGGTAAAGAAAACAATTTTAAGGGGTGGTTTTTCTCAGCCCTCTCAGCACCTTAGTCTATTAATACCAAAAAAAAAAAAAAAAAAGAAAGGAAGGAAGAAAAGAAAGAAGAAAAAAGGAAGAGGAAAAGGAGAAAGAAGCGGAGGAGGAGGTGCAGGAGAGAAAGGAAACAAAAGTCCACAGTAGGGGTGGAGGAAAGGGGGGTAGGAAGACCTCTGACTGCTAAAACCCACTCTGTGGTTTTCAAAGACCAAATGTAACAGTCCTGAAGACATGAGCAATGACGAAAGTGGGGAGATGGGGTTTTAACAAGACCAAAGAGCAATCTGAGGGCTGAGAGCTCATTCAGCGTGAGCCTCCCCGTCTGAGAGCAAGAAAGAACTTCTGCCCTGAGGTAAAGAGGCATATTTGGGGACTTGGGGTCTGGGAGGAGGATGGGACAGTTGACAGAACTGCTCAGGTGAGGACAGGTCGCGAGTGTAGTGATGTGATCACAGCTCACTGCAGCCCGGAACTCCTGGGTTCAAGCGATCCTCCTACCTCAGCCTCCTGAGTGAGTAGCTGGGACTACAGGCGCACCACCATGGCTGGCTGAAACTTGCTTCTTGAAGGGAAATGTCCTCTGCCCTCAGGAGCCTGGGGAAGAGAAGGTTACTTGTGCCAGCCAGGCTGGCATGCTCACTCTTCTTCCATGGGCTTTCAGGGATCCTGGCCCTATTCTGACATTCCTCAAATGGGAAAGAGCCACACTGTGTTCACGGGAGGGAGATCCAGGCGAATACCTTAAAGGAGCTTTACCTGACAGAGCCTCAATCCCTTGTGTTGTTCGAAATCCTCCAGGTTACCTTATTTTGTTCAGTGCCCCAGTGGGGGGAGGGTGGGGGAATGAAAGACAAAGGGTCATTTTTGCAAATAAAAAGGAGATAAAGAATTACTGGAGCGGCTGGGGCAGTGACTCACGCCTGTAATCCTAGCACTCTGGGAGGCCAAGGCGGGTGGATCGTTTGAGCTCAGGAGTTCGAGACCAGCCTGAGCAAGAGAGAGACCCCCGTCTGTACTAAAAATAGAAAGAAATTACCTGGACAACTAAAAATATATATAGAAAAAAATTAGCCGGGCATGGTGGCGTATGCCTGTAGTCCCAGCTACTTGGGAGACTGAGGCAGTAAGATTGCTTGAGCCCAGGAGTTTGAGGTTGCTGTGAGCTAGGCTGACGCCATGGCACTCTAGCTAGCAGAACAGAATAAGACTATCTCACAAAAAAAAAAAGAATTACTGGAGGAAAGTTACCAAGGTTTGGATCAACCCCCCCTGGAGCCTGCAAAGCTTGAGCTGGTTCAAGTCCCAAGGCTCCACGCAGCTTGGAGCTGGCCCTGGGAGGCACTTCTGAGGGAAGTTCATGTCCCAGGTGGTGCGCTCTGGGGTGATACAAACAAGGGAGGCTTCCAGCCACTGGTGTGTTTTTGGTAGAGTAAACCTGGAAATTCTAAGGTGAAAAAAGTGGTTTAGAGATCACTTTCCCAAATACCAGAGTTACGCCCCTCAGTGCAGACCTTTAGTTTAAGAATCGAGAGACCTGGTTTTTCTACCCGCAAAACGAGGAACCTGGTCTGCAGGAGTTCTTAACAAGCCTCCATGGACTTCCAAGAGGTCCATAAATAGATTTATTCATAGGATTTGTGAATTTGGGGGAGAAATACATCTTTATTTTCACAAATTTTAATTGAAAGTTAGCATTTGCTTCAATCATGAATGTAGGCAATGAACTACAGTAGAATTTGCCATCACTAGAAACCACAGACACTTTCAAATCTCATTAGAGTTGCTACAGATTTCTCCACATGTCATTTACACTTATCACTACTACGAAATTACCATAGCTATTGGGCCGATGCTATATCTAAAGAAGCTACTATTGTATCACACGTTCTTCTAATGTTTTGACAACTGCCTTGTTATAATTTGTTTTCTTTGTCATTCTATGGATTTTAATTTTTAAATGTTATTCTGAGAAGGGGCTCCACATGCTTTTCTCTGGGCATCTTTTTCAGTTCTATGGGAGATGTACATAGAAAGGAATCTGCGGAGCTAGAGCTGACCTTTCAGCTCCTCTGAGAGGTTAGATTTGGGCTTTGGTGGCAGATAATGGAGTCTCTTCCTTATAATCTTGTCCCCGCAGCGACAGTCACTCCCCAGAAAACCGTGGGCAAAGTTTTATGTGTCATTTAACCATCACAACATTCCCATGAGGTAGCTTTAAACACAAGAGGAATGTGAGGCTGAGCGAGGTTAAGTAACGTGCGAGATCACATGAAGCTTGGATTTGAGGGCAGGAGTCCACGCAGCTCCAGGACCACCGAACCAGGGAGCCTCCGACTTACAGAGCCGGGAGAGGAGGGCGCTGGCCGCCGTGCGCAATCTCTTACCCAGCCCCGGCGGCCAACGCAGTTTAGGAGCCCCAGGGGAAGACTCAAGTGAGGACGCCAACTTAATCTGCACTCTCGTCCCTGCCCACTCTGGAGCGCCACGTTTTATCAGGGAGGGGAGACCTGCCCGTGGCTTACAGTGGGCCCAGAAAGTTCCAGACTTCCCACCTCCAGCCCCCTCCCCGCTATTGAGGGTCACTTGCTGCTCTAGTACAGGATGAGTCTCCAGGACCCACTAGACCCAACCTTACACCACCCCCCGACCTCATCTCCACTCCTAGCTTAGGCTTTCCCCGGCTGGTCCCCACCTCGCGTCTCAGCGGCAAAAGGGGCGGAAGGCTGGACGGGTGAACTGCGAGGAGCGGGCAGAGGGTCACCTCCGACTGCAGCTAGAAGGCAGCGCCCTCTAGCGGTCGGAGTGCAGAGTCAGCGATGCCAGCTCCGCGGGGTCCCGCCTGCCGCACATCAAGGTGCTCTCCCTCCCGGGCACCAAGGTCACTTCTTCCAAGAGCATCTTTGTCCCATGGCCCCCGCCGGCCCCCAGCCCTGCTGAAGGGCCCACGACAGACTTACACGCTGTGTTCCAGCTCGGCGCTAGGCACCGCGAAGCCCGGCCACTCTCGCGGAGTGACTGGCTGCATCAGCACCTCCGAGCCGGTCAGCCTGTCTGCCACTCTGTTCTGCAAAGCAGTCCCTACCCCGCACGCCTCCCATTCCGCTGCACCAGTCCCTCAGGAAACACGCCTAGAGAAGGGACACGACCTTCTCAACATTCATAACTGCCTAGTGCAGAGCCAGGACTGAAAGCCACATCTCCCCAGCCAGTCTCCCACCTTAATTCACCCACCGTGTCCTTCAGCACGAGCTTCCCAAAGACGGCAAACATCTGTCAAGGCCCAACTCCGCTGCCATCTTGCAGCCTTGCCAGATCCCTCATTCAGAATTTCTCCTTTCCTATTGCTTAATATACTTTATGACCTTATTGTCTGTCCTTCTTAGTACAGTCCTCCTTGTGTTGCAGTTGTTCGCGAACAGACGGGTGGCTGTGAGTAGAGGGACAAAGGGAACTCCAAGAGAAGGATTCTCATAACCTGGGTTAGAATCCTAGCTCCCTCCGCTTAAAACCTATGATTCTGGCCGCCCAGGTGGCTCACACCTGTAATCCTAGCACTCTGGGAGGCCGAGGCAGGAGGATCCCTTGAGCTCAGGAGTTTGAGATCAGCCTGAGCAGGAGCGAGACCGGTCTCTACTAAAAATAGCAAAATTAGGTAGGCATAGTGGCCCGCGCCTGTCCCAGCTACTTGGGAGGCTGAGGCAGGAGGATTGCTTTAGCCTAGGAGTTTGAAGTTGTAGTGAGCTATGACGATGCCACTGCCCTCTAGCCCTGGCGACAGAGAAAGAAAAAAAAAAAAAGAAAGAAAGAAAAAGCTGTGATTCTAAGCAAGTCGCAAGTCCTCTCCAAGCCTCTGTAAGCTTAGCACAAATGACAAATTAAAAAATAATAGCTTAGTGTTTTGTAAGAACTAAACTCAATCGTATATGTGGATGCACCTGGGACACTGTAAATTGCCTCCAATATAAGGAACCATAAAAATAATCGTGACTAACATTTATTGAGGCCTGACTCTATGCCAGGCACTACACTAAGTACTTTACATAGGTTACCTCATTTAACCTTCACAATATCCTCTTTCTATCCTGGAAAGGGGATATTATTATCATCATTTTAAAGATCAATAAACTCAACTTCAGAGAAGTTAAGAAACTTGCCCAATATTACATAGCTAGTAAGTGCCAAAGCCAGATTTCAAACCTGTTGGTCTGACTCGAGACTGCATTTAACCACCCAAATAGTCTACCTCTGCTGTTTTAGTGATCTGTCTGTGTTCCGTAGTAGTCTCACACATAATAGATGCTCAGAATTTGCCAAATGTGTCCATTTATTAAGGGCTGAGCATAGTGTCTGGCCCAGAAGCCTAAGAGACTTGTCCAAGTCACACAACTATTGAGTTTTAGGACCACGATTTGAACACACACACTCGGGCTCCAAAGTCTGTGCTTTTTAACCATGATCCTGGGCTGAATGAATCATTGCAATCCTTCTTTATCTTCCTCTTCAAATCAAATGATGCTTTGTAGCTAGACACAAACCATGTCATTAAACGCTCAATGTTTTGTTTCAAGAGTCACCAGGACATTCTGGTGGAGACATGGCACAGCATGAAGGTGTGATAACAGGAGAGGGGCAGGAAGTCAAGGCTAGGGATTGACATTGAGGCCACACCAATGGGCTGCTGCTGGGATTTTTTATTAGGATTGTGACAAATTTATAGATAAATATAGGGAAAATTAACAACTGTCTCTACTTAGATTTTCTTTTATGTTCCTTAGTAGTATTTTATAGTTTTCATTCTATAGATCCTATTAGAAATCTTGTTACATTTTCTCTGGGCATTTTATGGGTTTTTTTTTTTTTTTTGGTTGTTATTGCTATTATGAGTGGGTTTTTTCTTCTATCATTTTCTGACTAAAAATTATATCTAGGAAAATGAATAATTTTATGCATTCATTTTATAAATGAATGTTAAATTTTATTTATTTTATATATTAGTTACATACCTGAATTTAATTTACTTATTATTTTATACAAATTTTAATTATATAACATTCTAGTCTATGGATATGCCACACTATTCTCTTACCAATGAGTATTCGCCTATTCCTAATTTTTTGGTATTACAAACAACACTGCAGTGAATATCCTTGTATAAATATTCTAGCACACTAATGCTTTTATTTCTGTAAGATAGAGCCAAAGGTACAGTGTATGTGCATTTTAAATATTAATATATAATGAGGCTGGGCACAGTGGCTCATGCCTGTAATCGCAGCACTTTGGGAGGCTGAGGTGGGAGGATTACTTGAGGCCAAGAGTTTGAGATCAGCCTGGGCAACATAGCAAGACCTTGTCTCTACAAAAAAAAAAAAAAAATAGAAAAATTAGCTGAGCATGGTGGCACATGCCTATAGTCCTAGGTACTTGGGAGGCTGAGACAGGAGGATTGCTTGATTCTGAGAGTTTGAGCCTACAGTGAGCTATGACTGCGCCACTGCACTCCAGCCTGGGCAAGAGAATGAGGCCCTGTCTCTTAAAAACACACACACACACACATATGTATGCGTGTATATATGCACACATAAAATGAGTATTTATTTCCTCAAAGCACTATAACAATGTATATTTCTACCTAGAGTGAATGGTTGTGCCTATTTCCTCTCACCCTTACCAGAATTGGATTTATCAATCTTTTAAATATTTGTTCATCTAATAGGTAGCAATTCTGAAATTCTGAACTCTGAACTTTTTATTTTAAATTGCACTTCCTTGATTACTTGTTTATTATTATTTAAATTTTCTATACGTTTTTTGTCTGCTTGATTTATAGTTGAGAAAGAGGTGTTGAAATATGGGTATTATTCCCTTTTAGATTTACATGGTCATTCATATATTTGAATTGGAATTATTTTATTTTTTCTTTCTTGGTTTTTTTTGGGTTTTTTGAGACAGAGTATGGCTCTGTTGCATGGGCTAGAGTGCAGTGGCATCATGATAGCCATCCTCAAATTCCTGGGCTCAAGTGATCCTCCCACCTCAGACTCCCAAGTAGCTGGGACTACAGGAAGGTGCCACCACGCCCGGCTAATTTTCTGGTTTTTTGTAGAGAGGAGGTCTCGCTATGTTGCTCAGGTCGGTCTCAAACTCCTGGCTTCAAGTGGCCCTCCCACCTCAGCCTACCAAAGTGTTAGGCTCATAGGTGTGAGCCATCATGCCTGGCCTTTCTTTTCTTTTTGAATGAATACTTCCATTCCACTTCTCACACAGATTAATGTAATATATATTATGATTGAAAGTATTTTTAATATCCCGTCATACATTTCTGCAATAAAAATATGCAAGTGAATTGAAATTAGAGCTTTTTAAACTTCCCATGACCACAAAGTTGTAAATATTTTTTAAAACTTCCTTATTAATGTATGATTATCAAATAATAAATTTTGGTAAACGATTATTAAACATGATACTTCAACATTTTATATACTCTTAAAGTAATGGATTGGCTTTTTAAAAAATTTAGTTTTATCTGTGAATGAATATTACTTTTTACTGAAATGAGTAAGTGTTCAGCATCAATTTTATTTCTGTTTTTCCTTTTTTACAAATGTTTGTATTGAGAGATAATGTTCACATAAATAAGTAGATGAGAATGAAAGGAATTTTAAATTTTTAAATAGCAGTATCATTCTATTCTTTGAACTTTTGTGTCATACATACAGCAAAAATTACATGGTGATCTATCGTAAATGATCAACTTCGTTATTTTTTGGCTAATGTATTTGTGAGGTACAGGCTAAATTTCTATAACAAAGAAATGGGATAAAAAGATGCAGGGGCCTAAACAAAACATAGTTTTATTTCTCTCTCACATAAGAGTCCTGGGTGGTCTAGAATAGGTAGGATACCTTGCTCCATGAGGTTTTCTAGGAACGAAATTCCTTCCTCTTTCTGTTATTGCTTTCCCATTCCTTAAAATATTGCCCTCAGCTGAATGGCTGAAGCTAGTTCACTTAACTCTCTAACTACATTTCAACCTTGTAGGAACTGCAAAAGAGAAAAAGGATGAGTATTTAGTCATTTTGCTGTACAACAAACCACCCAAACCATGGTGGCTTAAAACAATAATCATTGATTAGCTCACAATTCTGTGTTTGGGCAATGTGGGCCTAGGTTCAGCTGGGTCCTCTACTGGTCTTACCTGGGCTACTCATTTGTCTGTAGTCAGCTGGAGGTAGGCTGGGTGCTAATTGGTTGCAGATGGCCTCACTCACATGGCTGATGCTTGGCTGATGGGGGAAACTTGTGTCATGTGTCTCTAGCCTCTAGCAGGCCAGCCTGATCATTGTCACAGAGTAGCTGGGTTCCAAACGCAGCAAAGGAGGGCAAAACTCCATGCATAAGCACTCTCAAGACTAGTTGTACCATATTTGCTAATAGCCTGTTAGCTAAACCAAGATTCAATAGGCTGAGTGGAGTGGCAAAGTCACATTGCAAAGGGGTATGTATACAGAGACAGGAGGAATTTGTGGCAGTTTGTCTTGGCAATCTACTACAAACAACAAGATCTGAAGTAGCATATACTACTTCCCTTTATCTGCCATTGCCAAAAACTTAGCCACATAGGAACACTTCATCTACAAACAGAGGCTATCTAGGCAGACATGTTCTCTACTAAAACTCAGTGGAGGTGGGCAGGAAGGAGGGTTTATTCAAAAGGGAGAAGTGGGGGAACTGGACGCTGGAGGAAAAACAGCTGTCTATCCCGTAGATGACAATTCCATTAGCTATTTCTTCGATTTATTAGAAGCAAAGAATTAGAAACCACTTGATTTAAGAAAGGGTCTTTTACTTTTCAGCATACCACATTTCAAATTGTCCCTCTGGTTCCCTGGAAATAAAGGTCACCTGGGCCAGAGGAGGGGGTGGGAAAGAGGAGAATCAGCAGGAGGGCTCAACCACAGGTGCCTGTCATGTAAATCAGTGTTAGGAAGGGATGCAAATTAAAGCTGAGGATCTGGAAATTAATTCATTTAATTAACTGTGCCCACATACCTCTTAGAAAATTTTTAATACCTCCTGGGTTATGCACATTTCAGTTTTAAGGCAATTGCTTTATAATATTTTAATTCTGATAGCCTTCTCACTTTTTTTTTTTTTTTTTTTTTTTGAGACAGAGTCTCACTCTGTTGCCCAGGCTAGAGTGAGTGCCGTGGCGTCAGCCTAGCTCACAGCAACCTCAAACTCCTGAGCTCAAGCGATCCTCCTGTCTCAGCCTCCCGAGTAGCTGGGAGTACAGGCATGCGCCACCATACCCGGCTAATTTTTTCTATATATATTTTTAGCTGTCCATATAATTTCTTTCTATTTTTAGTAGAGGTGGGGTCTCGCTCTTGCTCAGGCTGGTCTCGAACTCCTGAGCTCAAACGATCCGCCCACCTCGGCCTCCCAGAGTGCTAGGATTACAGGCGTGAGCCACCGCGCCCGGCCTCTTCTCACTTCTTACATGTTATTTTTCAGCATTTTAGTTCTGGTCTTTGTTCTAACCCCACAAATAGGTATATTTTTTATTTTGGCCTCCTATTATATATAGTTTGATTAGGTTTTTTCTTAAAATTGTCATAGTAAAAACACATACATATAAATACAGTATATAAAACACATAATGGAAGTCCCTTTCATTGGTCCCTAAACTCTCCATCCCATCTCCAAGGTAAACACTCTACATTTTGACATATTTCCTTCCAGATATGTGTGTATGTGTACGTGTGTGTGTGGCACATGGCCCTGTCTGTAGACAGATAGATAGGGATACATACATATATACGTACATACATATACTATATTAAATTTGTTTAAAGGTTTGATAAAATATGAAACAGAATAAAGCTGTTTATTTAAAGAATAATATACTATGACCAAATGGTTTGTAGTTTGTTTAAGATTGCAAGGATGTATCAGTTTTAAGAAATCTATTAAAATAGGCTGGGCGCGGTGGCTCACTCCTGTAATCCTAGCACTCTGGGAGGCCGAGGCAGGAGGATCACTCAAGGTCGGGAGTTCAAGACCAGCCCAAGCAAGAGTGAGACCCCGTCTCTACTAAAAATATATATAGAAAAAATTAGCTGGGCATGGTGGCGCATGCCTGTAGTCCCAACTACTTGGGAGGCTGAGGCAGAAGGATTGCTTGAGCCCAGGAGTTTGAGGTTGCTGTGAGCTAGGCTGACGCCACGGCACTCTAGCCTGGGCAACAGAGTCAGACTCTTTCTCAAAAAAAAAAAAAAAAAAAAAATCTATTAAAATAGATCACTGTACTAAAATATCTATAAAGAAAAATCAGCCTGGCATGGTGGCTCATGTCTGCAATCTCAGCACTTGGGAAGGCTGAGACGGAAGGATAGTTTGAGACCAGTCTGGGCAATATAGCAAGACATAGTCTTTACCAAAAAAAAAAAAAACATAGAAAAATTAACTGAGTGTGGTGGCACATGCCTATAGTCCTAGCTACTTGGGAGGCTGAGGAAGGAGGATCACTTGAGCCCACAAGTTTGAGGCCGCAGTGAGCTATGATGATGCCACAGCACTACAGCCTAGGTGACAGAGCAAGACCCTGTGTCTAAAAAAAAAGAATGAAAAATCATATGGTAATTTTATAGTTGATGTTTAAAGGCCATTAATAAAACATTCAACATCCATTCCTGACATTTTTTAAACTGTTAATAAAATAGAAATAAATGTATATTCCTTAACATAATAAAACACTCATTCCCAAAGCTAGCATAATGCTTAAGAAGAAAACAATTGAATTAAACTCAGAAAAAAAGACAAGAGATTCATTATCACTACTATTATTTAATATTTTTCTGGAAATATTAACCAACACAATCAGAAGAAAGCAATCAGAGATATCAAAAAGGAAATAATTATCATTACTTACAAATAATATGATTGCATGACTGAAAAATCCAAGAGAATCAACTGAAAAATTATTATAAACAATGATAGAATTCAGTAAGGTAGCTGGGTATGAAATTAATATCTGGTAATCAGTAGCCTTTTACATATGAACAATAATGAAGAGTTAAAAGATATAATGAATGCCATAAAGATACAAAGAAAAACCAGTTAAAAGATACAATGGGGGAAAATGACATTTTTAATAGTGACAAAGAAGATAAATCTCTCAGAAATAAACTTAGCAAGAAATGGACAAGGCCTTCATGAAAAAAACTTCCAAATGTGTCTAAGACACACACACACAGCCCCCAAAACACAAGACTTAAAAAGTGAAAAGGAATATAATGTTCTTGTATCAAAAGAATCAATGTCACAAAATTTTCAATTCTCCCTAAGTTAAAATATAAATCAAATATATCCCAATTTAAAAAATACCAATAGGGGCCAGGCGCGGTGGCTCACGCCTGTAATCCTAGCACTCTGGGAGGCCGAGGTGGGCGGGTAGTTTGAGCTCAGGAGTTCGAGACCAGCCTGAGCAAGAGCGAGACCCCATCTCTACTAAAAATAGAAAGAAATTATATGGACAGCTAAAAATATATATAGAAAAAATTAGCCGGGCATGGTGGTGCATGCCTGTAGTCCCAGCTACTCGGGAGGCTGAGACAGGAGGATCGCTTGAGCTCAGGAGTTTGAGGTTGCTGTGAGCTAGGCTGACGCCACGGCACTCACTCTAGCCCGGGCAACAGAGTGAGACTCTGTCTCAAAAAAAAAAAAAAAAAAAATACCAATAGGACTTTTTCTTGGTGGTGGGAAACTAGACAAGCTGATCATAAAAATCAGATAGAACAATTAATTTATATAAAAATTCTTTTTTAGGTGGGAGGGGGAGTAGGGGATGGGTATATTCACACCTAATGGGTGCATGGACACTCTTGAAGCTCTGACACAGGTGGGGCAAAGGCAATATATGTAACCTAAACATTTGTACCCCCGTAATGCGCTGAAATAAAAAAAAATAAAAAATATTCTTTTTCCCCTTTGAATTTTGAACCCTGTAAATGTAATTACCTATTCAAAAAGTTATAAACTACAAAAAGTGTTTACATTTAAAAACATTTATACACACAGAGAGGATTTTTTAAAATAATAATGTACTCATATACATAACTCTGCAATTTGCTTTTTTTGACATAATTATATATTATGGACCTTCCTTCAGGTCTATATTTATAGAACTATTTCATTCTTTTTAACAATATGTATTTTATTGTATGATGAATCGAAATTTATTAAACCATTTCCCTATTGATGAAATTCAGGAGTTTTTCGGTTTTGTGCAGCTTGAGCTTTTGATATGGGGGTAATTTTTCTTAGGCAGGACAAGAAGATATAAATACAAAAGACAAAGCAATAAAAATATTGGAAGAAAATCATAACCTCAGCCTAAGGGAAACTTTCTTAAACAATACTGGAAATCCAGACAACTTGAAAGAAAAGACAGATACGTTGTTTGTTGCTGCCCGATTACAGAATGGGGGATGAACACATAAACATACATACAGACACACGGAAAAAACACATGGACACACATAGACGGTAAAGACTGCAGTACGGAAAGCAGCAGTCCCTTAATTTTTATACTCCTATTGTCCAGCAGCTACTTCCTGGTACGTGACTATCTTTAGAGTCCTGAGGCGACATGTTCCATTTCTTATGGAAATTGCTCAAGGGAAGGCAAACCTTTGCATCTTAACCTTTGGACCTCATTACCCGCTTGCAGGACAATGAGACACACCTTGGCTATTTGCCATAGGAAACAGTTTGTCTATTTCAATAGGCCATTGACCTTTAGCTCCAAGAAGCATTCAGCAGTCAATGGGCTGTGTCCGGATCCCTTGACTTCTAGCCTCAAGGAGCATTCTGGACCCATTGACGTTTGGACCCAAGAAGCACATTCGGCTTCGCTGACTCAGCTCAAGCCAATTCTTGCTCAGGGACGATCCCTACATTATGTTTCATTATATACAAACGTAATTTTTTTTTTGAGACAGAGTCGTGCTCTGTCACCCTGGCTAGAATGCAGTGATGTCATCATAGCTCACAGCAACCTCAAACTCCTGGGCTCAAACGATCCTCCTGACTCAGCCTTCTGAGTAGCTGGGACTACAGGCACTACAGGCATGCATGGCTAATTTTTTCTATCTTTAGTAGACAGGGTCTTGCTCTTGCTCAGGCTGGTCTCGAACTCCTGAACTCAAGCTATCCTCCCACCTCAGCTTCCCAGTGTGCTAGGATTACAGGAGTGAGCCACCATGACTGGCCCAAACGTAAATTTTGCTTGTGGAAAAAAAGCATCATAAACAAAGTCAAGAGAAAAACAGCAAATTGGGAGAACGTGCTCAAAAAAATGGCAGATGGGTTAATATATCTAATATAGAGAAAGCTCCTAAAAGTTGATTTTTTTAAGGAAATGCAAAGAATACAAACAAAATTCATAGAAGAGTAAATACTAATGACCGATAAACAGATGAAAAGATCCTCAACCTCGGCCGGGCATGGTGGCTCACGCCTGTAATCCTAGCACTCTGGGAGGCTGAGGCGGGCGGATCGTTTGAGCTCAGGAGTTCGAGACCAGCCTGAGCAAGAGCGAGACCCCGTCTCTACTAAATAAATAAATAAATAAAAATAGAAAGAAATTAGCTGGACAACTAAAATATATATATATATATATATATATATATATATATATATGAAGTGGCCGGGCATGGTGGCGCATGCCTGTAGTCCCAGCTACTTGGGAGGCAGAGGCAGGAGGATTGCTTGAGCCCAGGAGTTTGAGGTTGCCATGAGCTAGGCTGACACCACAGCACTCTAGCCTGGGCAACAGAGTGAGACTCTATCTCAGAAAAAAAAAAAAAAAAAAAAGATCCTCAACCTCACTAGTCAGGGAATGCAAAATAGAACAAGTGACATCTAATTTTTCATCTATCAGGTTGGCAAAAATAGAAATTACAGATAATATCCAGTGCTGGCAAGGGCATGAGAAAATGTACACTACCAAGCATTCTTGGTGAACACTGGAATGTCAACAACCTTTCTTGGAGAGTAATCTTAGTAGAAAAAATTTTTAATGTTCATATTCTTTGACCCAGCAATCCATTTAGTTTAGAAAAAAAAATCAAAGGCCATAACATAGAAAATATGGTCTTTAGTGTCTCTCTCTTTCCCCAGTACACCTCCCTTGATTTACTGTCTCACTGCTTAGCCAGCTGGACTCTATGCCCACACCCTCCTCCATCTCCATCATATTCTAGCCAACCAAAGCTACTGCCTGGGACAGGGGGATGGGCTTGGAGCCCTGGAAGGCTTTGTCTAGTGGATCCCCCTGTGCTTTCAGGAGAGTGAGGCCAAGGACCAGCAGAGTCAACACTTGCTTCGAGTTCCCGGGCCTGCTAACGAAGTACAGGATGCTGATGGCATCTGGCAGAAGCTGCTGTGCCCTGGCCATGCTGCTGGTGTTTGTGGACATCCAACCTGGTGGTGAGGACAGACCCAAGAGCAGAGACAGCCACCGGGCAGAATACTGGGCTCACAGGGAGGGATGGATCCCATTGTTTTTTTCTGGTGGGGAAGAAAAGGACTCACTTCTTGACACTAATGAAAGAGTAAAAACTATAGTGTCTTTTTCTTTATTGTTAGAACTAATACTATTGCCTCTCCATCAGACATTCTGCCTCTGCTACATGTTGCAAGGAGCGTAGCAATCAATCTAAACTTCCTTCAGGCATTTATATTATGAAATCCAGGTTTGAGACCCACAGACTACAGTCTTTGTCAACTTTATCAATCAGTTTAACCAGTCTGTGCCTCAGTTTACTTATAAAATGGGAGTAATCATACCTGTCTCTATGGCTATACCAAGAATTAGATATATAGGAAAGCACTTTAATAGAGACCCTATAAAAGTCCCAATGGGAGAATGGAAATAAAATATAAACCATTGATAAGTTGATGAATGGCTGAGATTGCACCCCCATCTATCCCATAACTTCTAAGAGGGTGGCATTTGACATCTATGGGGCAGCCGCCATCTCTGCCTCAACATTTTCATGTGAGTGAATTTAGTTTACCAGGTATACCAAGGAGAGTCATACAAGGAAAAACAAGTCGCAGGGGTTCAACCTGCTGAGGGAGTGGGGAAGGGGCGTGGCAGCCTCTGCATCTGTCTGGTGAGTTTTTAGCAGGGAACTGGATTTACCCAAGGCTGGAGTTTTGCAAGGAATCCTGATGGAGGTAATACAGCTACGGGAGCTGTGGGAGGATATAAGGGAGTGATCATAGCAGTGGACTACAAGACATAAACTGCATAAGGAAGTGAAGTTGTGAGGAGAGTCAGGGACAGTAAAAAGGTGGTAGGGTCAATGGATTGGAAAATTAGAAGGTAAGAGACCCTCAATGGTCCAAAGCATTAGCCTGAGTTAATCCAACTGTCTGTTTCTCCACTTCTGTATCTAGGCTGTAGATTACTTACAAAGACAATTATGAGGTCTTCAGATTGGCACCATCAAAGAGTTGAGGTCTTTGGATATCAATGGTCCCTCAATAATTTGTCTGTTTCTCCAGTCAATTCTCACTCTAATTCCAGATGGTGGCTTTTTTTAATCTTTGGTGTTTCCATGACCTCTCTGAACCTCTTATTTGATAGAAAAACTTTTATTCATCCTGCAGTTATCAACTCAAACGCTAAATTCTCTGTGCTTGGCAGAGTGGATGCCTAAACCTATTTGTTTTTTTTTTTTGAGACAGAGTCTCGCTCTGTTGCCCGGGCTAGAGTGAGTGCCGTGGCGTCAGCCTAGCTCACAGCAACCTCAAACTCCTGGGCTTACACGATCCTACTGCCTCAGCCTCCCGAGTAGCTGGGACTACAGGCATGCGCCACCATGCCCGGCTAATTTTTTCTATATATATATTTTAGTTGGCCAGATAATTTCTTTCTATTTTTAGTAGAGACAGGGTCTCGCTCTTGCTCAGGCTGGTCTCGAACTCCTGACCTTGAGCGATCCACCCGCCTCGGCCTCCCAGAGTGCTAGGATTACAGGCGTGAGCCACCGCGCCCGGCCTAAACCTATTTGTTAAATGAAAGAACAACTCTATGGGCCGGGCGCGGTGGCTCACGCCTGTAATCCTAGCACTCTGGGAGGCCGAGGTGGGCGGATCGTTTGAGCTCAGGAGTTCGAGACCAGCCTGAGCAAGAGCGAGACCCCACCTCTACTAAAAATAGAAAGAAATTATATGGACAGCTAAAAATATATATAGAAAAAATTAGCCGGGCATGGTGGCGCATGCCTGTAGTCCCAGCTACTCGGGAGGCTGAGACAGGAGGATCGCTTGAGCTCAGGAGTTTGAGGTTGCTGTGAGTTAGGCTGACACCATGGCACTCACTCTAGCCTGGGCAACAGAGTGAGACTCTGTCTCAAAAAAAAAAAAAAAAAAAGAACAACTCTATGAATGTATGAAAGCTTTGAGCTTATTTGTTTAGTCCCTTAACTCTGATTTTCCAAAAGAATAAAAACTACAGCCAAAGGAGTTAGGTAACATGTCTATAGTCACACAGCCAAAGACAGAGTTAGAATTTGTGTTTCCTGTCCACCAGTGTCTACCAGGTTGTACTCTAGTACCTCTAATGGTAAAAGTACCTATAATGATTATGGTGAAATGCAAGGAACTCTACCTGGCCTCCCAAGGGTAACTCTTACCTTCCCATTCCAGGATGCATAAACATCACCAGCTCAGCTTCCCAGGAAGGAAAGCGACTAAACTTAATCTGTACTGTGTGGCATAAGAAAGAAGAGGCTGAGGGGTTTATAGTGTTTTTGTGCAAGGACAGGCCTAGGGACTGTTCCCCAGAGACCAGCTTGGAACAGCTGAGACTAAAACGTGATCCTGGTGAGGGTGAAAAATCATCTCAGTTGGTGTTCACCATAAACCAAGCCACACCGTTGGACAGTGGGACCTACCAGTGTTGTGCCCAAAGTCAGAAGTCACATATCCGTCTTCAGGGCCATTTTTTCTCCATTCTTGTCACAGGTGAGTCCCTAATACTACTCCTAATGCAACCAGGTGGGACAGTGAGCAGGGGTGACAGCTGGAGATACAAGTAGATGTTTCAGGTCCTGGATTGGCAGTTTCCTTCTTGGGAAGTGTCCTTCCCATTACTCAATGCTTTTCCATCACTCCTAGTGGCAGAAGCTGCCTTTCTTCAAAGCACATGTACAAAGGTAATCTCATTTTGCCTTTAATTTTAAAAATCTTATTGGGGTGGCCATGCCATTTTTAATGACAGGGAGACAGAGTCACAGGGGGGTGAAGGGACTTGTCTGATGCACCTCACTGACCACTGCCAGTAAAAGCAGAGAGAGGTCTGAATTTAGGCCCCCTGATTCCCAATTCAGAGCTCTCCCAGAGATGTGGCTATATTTCTAAATACAGGCAGAGAGAGAGGTTTGACATAAAATGGATATTTATCTTAAGGAGCATTTAGTTGTAAGAAACAGAAACCTGCTCAAGCTACCGTAGACTATGGGGGAGGGGGGGAATAAAGCAAAAAGTGCAGGGGGCCTTTTTGGGTTCCAGTTCCTGGAAATAGAAACCAGAAAGCTGACAGGACCCAGACCAGTTACTCTCTGACTCAGACTCTCTGAGGCAGCGAGGCCTCTCATCTCTGCCTGACTTCGTCGTGTGCACGCTCCTGCTTCATTACTGCCTTGGCACAGGCTCAATATAGCCACTCCAGCCCCAGCTTCATATGATTTCCTCAGGTTCCTTAAAGTGTCCAGTGACCCTCTGTCTTTCTGTATTTCCAGACAATACAGCTAGCCTTCAAAATTTTGGTAAAAAATTACGTTCTACCTAGAATTCTATATGCTGTCAAACTACAAATCAAATGTGAGGAAAGAATAAAGACAGTCAGGCATGCGATGACTCAAAACCATTTTGCCTTCCATGTGATCTCTTTAAAGAAGCTACCAGAGGAAGTGCTTCAGTAAAACAAGAAAGTGAGTCAGTAAAGTGAATGAGATCCTGGAAACAAGGAATCTAACAGGGGGAAGGGGCGGAAGAAATTCTAGAATGAAAAAAGGGCAAAAAGGGCAATTACTTCAGAAGAAAGCAAAAGAAAAAAGGCTTTGGAAAGAAGATCTCTAAGGGGTAAAAAATGGAATTGATATTAATTGATCATCTTTTTGAAGAGCTGTGACAGATCTGATAAAAGGAATAAAGATATGGATATGGAAAACTCTGCCAGTAAAAAAAATACAGTAAAATAAAATCAGGTGATCATTCTCTAGGAAAAAAAACCCAAATTTTACAAAAGAAACATACAAACATGTCCATGATTCAATCAAAACCTTAGTTCCTCCTTTTTTCTTATCCCCATCCAGTCAGTTACTAAGTACTACTAGCTCTTTCCCACACTTATTCCCTTCCTTCCAAAGGTGTTTCCCAGATCTTCATCACCTCACACTTAACATATTCCAGTAGTCTCCTAACTGGGGAGCCCTCTGAGATCCCCAACTGTGTCTTACTCATCTTTGTATCTCCCACACTTAACCACAGGGCCTGTGAGCTGTTGCCTAACAAATGGCTCATCAACTCCAAATACTGTCTCTGCCTCCAATCCATTCTACACGCTGCCACCAGACTTAACCTTTCTAAAATGCTAATTGATACATGTCACACCACCATTCAAAGAGTTTTAATGGCTTCTTACTATAAAGTCTAAATTGCTTTACCCTGGGACTGGAGACTCTATAAAATTTCATCCTACTATTTATATGAATACTCTGCTTCAGTTAAACTACACTAGTGGATACTCCTCTTTCATTCATCTAACAAGTATTTATTGTGCATCCCAGGCACAGTGCCAAGCCTCAGGGAACAGAATGACGTACAACACAGTCTCTGCTCCTTATAACCTAGTATTTGTGTTCTCTAAATATATCCTAAGTGTTTTTACTTGTGAAGGTTCTCCCTAAGAAAGAATGCCTTTCTCATCTTCTCAGCATCTTTAAGTATTAGAGTTAGCACATATGGATGGTCCCCAAATGTGAAAATTAGGTTCCTTTGGAAGATGAAACTAGTAAGACCAGATAGGTAAGATAATATTAACAAACAATGTCTACCATTTACTGAGTGCATACTCTGTGCCAGGCATTGTGCTAAGTGATATTACATTGATTATTCCATTTAATCTCCATGGCCTTTTGAGTTCCTTCAAGGTCTATTTGCATCCTCAGTGTCTCGACACCAAGTAGATTCTATATTTATTTATTTATTGCTGCTTAAGTACATCATCATCATCACTTGTAAATGTTAAAAATACTTATTTGGGCAATGAATTATGCTGGGAGGTATCCTTTGAGATCATATAACAAATGTTCTGAGATGATGCAAAAGGAGGTATTAATGATTTCTGAAACTCTCCCCTGATCCACAATTCTCTTTTGAACCAGAGACAGGGAACTACACAGTGACAAGTCTGAAACAAAGACAACACTCGGAGTTCAGCCATAGTGAAGGCAATCTCAGTTCAGATTTCCTACAAGCAAAAGTCTGGGTGATGCTGGTCACCAGCCTGGTGGCCCAAGGTATGTCCAGAGGAGCCTTAAGCACCCTAAGCAAAAAGGGTGCTTTTATACATCTGACACCTTGGTTATTCTCTAGGAGGAAAAGATGGAAAGGGAAGCCCAGAGGGAGAGAAAAATGCTCAAGCCCTGGCTATCCACAAGAAAATTCAAACCATTGAGGGTGAAACAGGTCCAAAGGTACTAAAGACTTCATATATCTAGAGGAAGACAAATGAATCAGACTTTCCAATGGGTAGGAGGTAAGACCTGTCAGGAAAGAATGCCCGTGGGAGAGGCAAGTTAATAGAGCTGCCTCTACTCACTGCATGAACAGAGGACTACGAGTTGAGGCAACAGATCTCTGGCTGCTATATGAAGATCAACAAGGCAAAAGACAAACATGATCTAGAGGTGGATTTTGAACAATGCAGTTTCTCAGCAAAGGCTGATGGCCAGATTGAGCATATTAAACACTCGTAGCTGAGTCCTCTGAGCACCATTTATCAATATGGATCAGGGTTTTCCCTCTTAGATAACAAAAAGATTGGAACCTGCAATTAATTTGCCACTATGTTTTTGCATTAGCAAGTAACTGATTCAGGCTTTTGCCTGTCCTTGGCATTCTTAATTCCATTTTATTTAGGCTTGCCTCAAATCAATAACTACCACTGTTTTGAGTGTCACCAGAATGTAGCCTCTATAAATGTAGGGACTTTGTCTTGTTTATCTCCACAAAAAGACAGTACCGGACACATAGTAGACTCTTAATAAATTTGTTAAAGAATTTGTATGATGGGCCAGATGCTTTACGTATGGTGATTCTGACCTCATGCAACCCTTCCCAACATCCCCTGATTATTCATCAGGAAACAGGCATAAAGGAGTTAAATGCTACCCTTCACAGGAATTAATACAGGTCCTTCTCACTCTAAAACCTCACACTCTCAGTAATGACCTACTATATGCAAAGCATCTCTCTCTCACCTCCTTCACCACCTTCCTCATTCTAAGACTGCCTCCTCCCATTTCCAGAAACAGGATCTCCTAACACTCCCTATTTCCAGCCCCTTAATTGCAAATGATCAGAGGGAAACATACACCTCATCTGTGATCCTTGGCAAGGACCTGCCAAATGTTAGCCTGTGCCAGTTTTCAGGAAGAACTATGAGTATCAAGCAATCTGACCCTTTAGACGTAATTTTTTATGAATCTCAATTCCCTTGGTTAGGCTACAGTTATCAGTAAAAGAAATTTTATTTCTTCATGCAGATTAAAAATTTTAAAGAGAAAAGGAAATTGAGTCTAGCCATATAACCTACTACCACTTACTCCCTTTGACTCCGAAATCATCCTACAGCAAAAAATCTGAGCTCTTTTTCCCTTTTTTAGTCAGGTGAAAAGAATGAACTTTTGAATCCAATTATTTGTTTTCTCCTATATTCAATTCAAGGAGCTTTAAAGGTTAACAAAAGAAAAATCAAAGCTAGATATTCGATTAAACAAGGAAATAATACACTACTTCAGAGCTTTCTCTTTTTTTTTTTTTTTTTTTTTGAGACAGAGTCTCCCTCTGTTGCCCTGAGTAGAGTGTTGTGGCACCAGCCTAACTCACAGCAACCTCGAACTCCTGGTTAAGAGCTTTCTTTTCTTTATCCTCCCCAACCCCTCAAAGGTTAGCAGAATTATGGAAGAGGTAGTGTTCAGAAGAAGAAAAAGCATACATGTTTTCTCAGGTCCACAAAGACTCACATAAACCAAGTTATCATGCTCACACGTGGGGAAAATGATGAGGGAGTTTCTGGGATCTCTGTGCCTCCCTCAGCTCATGAAGCTAATTTCAATGAATATCCTTGTCCTATCACCATGCCAACAATTCAGAGCTACATGTGGAAAACCTACCTTAAGCAACCTATCTTAACCTACCTTTGAGAAGCATCTATTTCTTCTTTGACTATCCCACCTCCCGGCAAGGAGAAATCAACGGTTGGCTCCCTCCCAACTTCCACCAGGATCAGTTAGATTTGCTCCAGATTACAACCCTCACTTTAGCAATAAGATACAACACATACAATACATTCCCACTTCCCTTTTCCATTCCCTTTATAATCATGAGGTCCTATCAAACACACATCCCAGAACAGGTCAGACTTTATTATACCAGGCATTTTTGCTATTCTAAGTTGTGAAGCAGTAATACAAGCTTTTCTTTTTCTTTCCACAGCTTTGTAAGCCTTGTGCCAAAAGAAACTTTTTAAAAAAAGCTACAGCAAGATACATCTGACACTAGCTTGGTATCTTTCTCGCTACAATATGCACAGAGACAAAAGAAACAGGGCACAGAGGAAGAAATGCTAAATATGCCAAGAATCTGGGGAAATAAAAGCTGGGGCAAATCAGCTGTACTCCTTGACCTTCCCTCCTCATTGTCAGAGCATACCTGCCTTCCTCCCTCCTCAGCACCAGTAAATAAAATGAGCAGCTTTCACAGAAGTGGCTGGTGTATAGTTTTCAAATATTGGATATGCATGTGCATTTTTGTACCCCAGAACAACTTTTCCTCCCTCCCCCTCAACACAGTAAAATTAGCAAGTCAAATAGAATGAGAACACCAATTTTTCTGGAAGAAATTTTTATTTAACACTGTAAAGGAAAGAGAGAAGAAACAAGCAAAGATAAGTAGGAGAAGAAAAGAGCCAAACCCAGTGACTGACTTGGCATGAAAATGAGAAAACAGAGACAGACCATGGTGTTCAACAACATCCACACAGTACAGCTGGAGGAGGAAAAAGATTTGTGCTGTCCAAGTGCACCACAGAGTAAAACTGTCCGGCTTCAACTAAGTATTTGTCAACCTCTTTGGTCATTTCTTTTTACATAATGCCCATAGCAGTTTTTGTAGCCTTTTCTTTTCTCCTAAATTCATAAACCCTCTTATCTTTGTCTTTGGACAGATGACCTCTTGTCATAGTTAAGCAGAGAGGAGGAGGCAGGATATTCCTGATAGGAGGAACTACATGAATAAAAAGGTAGGAACACAATTCAGCTGGAGTTACAAGGCAAACCATCAAAAGGAAACAGACACCTTACCTGAGATTCTTGGCAAGAACCTGCCAAATGTGGGAGCTAAGGTTTATGGGAACAGAGAGAGATAAGGCTGAAATAGATGAAAAAGACCCTTATTAGGGATGGTCTGGAACCTTAAACTAAGGATTTTAGATTTTGTGTCTTATGGAGGTAAAAAGACTAGGTATGGAGTTACAAGACCTATTCTAGCTCTGGATTCAAATTCTAGCTCTGCAACATACCAGCTATATATCCTTGGGCAAATGAAGTTTTGAGATACTATTTCTGTTTACTTAATTGCACAAAAAGGATATTGCCTACTCTATCTTCTGTTCCCACGGGACTGCTCTGAGGATCAAATGAGAGTCTGGATTTGGAACCCAGAGCCATTTGAATTCTGACTCCAAAGTCACCGAAGCTTTCTCCCTTACACTGCATTCACTTTAATCTTTCTCTACCTGTTTTATGTATATTAGTTTTGTGTTTCTAACTAAATACTAAGCTCACATGGGCACAGATGTCTTTTGCTTTTTACTATTCAAAGAATCTTCTGAAACTACTCAGCATTATACACTCACTGGAAGTCTCACAAAGAAGACACGTCTAACTATAGGAAAGGTTTCATCCATTGTGCTATACTAAGTATAGTCCACATATAAAAATCTCTGACACATGATCACAGAAAGGACACATGATCACTGCCCAAGTTTATTAAGACATTCAAGTTCATTAGACTATTAGCTCTGACTTGAACTAAGCAGAATAAACAAAGCAAAGGTCTTGAGTATAAAGAATTTATTTATTCTGCTTATTTCAAGACTCAGTTAAACAGAAATTTGAAATATTTGTATCTTTGCTTTCAAAATGTGTTGATACAATTGATTTCAAATAAGTCTATAAATTTACATGCATGAATAAGCAGTTTTCAGGACACGGACCCCAAGCTATACGAGTGATTCACAACCATGGGTTTTGAACCTCTGTGAGACCATGAGGTTATTACAAGGAATCTGTATACCCATAATTTTCAGTCTGAATAAATAATATATATTACAAATGAGTATATATTTCAATTAGATGCAGGTTCTGGTGTGACTAATAAAGACAAACTGAGTTAAAAGCATTACTGAAATCATAGCAGCTTTTTAAATGTATTTTTTCATCAAAAAATACTAGAAATAAAGCTGTTGGAAGGGAATCTAACAATTTTTGGACCTTAAAAACAGTATTTCTTATTAGAAAAGGTAAAGAATCACAACAAGCCTACGTCCCATGACTCACAGATCTAAGTGTCCTAGTTGAAAAAGGAAAGGTCACATAGATTCCACTTCTGAGGATACCAAGTATAATATGGCAGCAAAACAAAGTTTACATGTATAAAATCTTAGAGATGAATGCCTCTAATTCCACTTGTCTGCGGCAGGTATGAGAGATCAAAACCTCATAATGTCCTTTAGGTCTGACAAAGGCTCTATTTTGATTTTGGAAAGTATCTCCAGTTGTATGCATTATATTCTATGTACTCTATTTTAAACCGCTAGAACAGCCGGCCCAGTGGCGCCCAGCCTGAGTGCTGAGACACTGACATTACTCCAAGCTAGGATTTCCCCCTACAGGATGGCCACTTGTGATATGTTTGTCCCATCAAATCCTTCCTTCCACTCCCTGTATCAGAACTTACATGAGACTCACTTTGGAAACTCTCAGTAAGAGTACTGTCATGTCCTACTAGTGATGTCCAATTCCCAAATCTTCATTGGATTTATTCTTGCAAACAGCACTTTTATCTTCCCATCTCTTTACCACAGAGGCCAAAGAGGGTTTTTCCCTAACACTCAAATATCTATTTGACACCAGCCCTGCTCCTTCTCCTGAAATCTCTCTTTCTTCACAGGTGTCAGTGGCCTCCCTAGATCATTAGCTCTAGCAACCAACTCTGAAGCGCCCCTCACTTCCAAAGTCCCAAAGCCTGTTTTGTTGTTGTTGTTACTTAAGCATGACACAGACTATGCTTCTCTCCTGATTAATTTTGTTAAAATTGATATATTTAAGTTTTATTCCGTGAAGGAACAGCACCTGGAAACCAGGGAGAAAGAAATTGAGGCATGTAGAAGGTCATGAGAGATTCAATTTGGTATCAAAAATTTACCAAGAAATTTTTAAAAAAATCAATAGATAACTATATTGGAGTACAACTGATTATAACACAGAAGCAATGGATGATAAATACCCTTTCCTCAAAGTCATATTCTCAACCCTCAGGAATGACTAGGTTTTTAACTCCAGTGAACCCTTGCACCACAGATCATATAACAAGGTACCTACCTCTGTAAGCCAATAGTGCCCCATAACAGAGAACTCATGGAAACACAGGGCCTAAAGGTACGTACAATGAGAGAATCAGATAATGGGGCTCCAGCCCTCTTCTGCACCCTTGCTTACCTTACCTCAGTGCCCACCATATCCCTTCTTCCTCCAGTGTGAAATGTGCGGATGTGCCCATGAATATATAAATATCTATATATACACATATATACAAATATATAAATGTGCAATACAAAAACATAAAGAATTTTTCTCCTAACTATTTAATCAAAGTGAGACTGGCTAGGGAAAAAAACAAATTCTTCCCCCAAAATCTTCCTTCCAACTTGAGAACCAATTACTGGATCAGAGTAGGGCTCAAAGAAAACCATCTAAGAAGCACCTGCCCAAATGTTATGCAGCAAATGCTGACAAAATTTATAATGAACTACGGAAGCTATTTACTTAGTTGCCATTTCTACATATTCTGCCCAGAGTAATTATTTTTTCTTAGAATTTAAATCATTATTGTAAGGAAAAGTCAAGGAGCTACAGCAACAGGGACAAAATGTTACTCTGGATTCTCCAGGTTTCTCAGCTCTTCTCAGAGAACTGGCAAGAGGCACTCTGAGGGAAAATTAATTTTTAATGCCAGGATTATTTCTTCTCCCTGCTCCCAACTCATTAACTCTGAAACCTTAAAGATGTTGCAGATAAATGTCCACATCTCTGCCCTTCCCACCCAACTCTCCAGTTCTGTCCAGCCAGAACTAACCCATATGAAGATGGGTTCGACTAACCTATTTGGAAACTACCCAAGAAGCAATAAGCCAAGGCACTGACCTATATAACCTCTCAACTTCCAAGTCTACCAATCTCTAAAAATAAAATCTTTCCCAATTATTACATGTGCTAACCAAGTAATTTTCTTCCCTCTTGTTTCAAAGTATAACAGATAAGAGGCAAAAAATTTTATATATTTATGTAGTCTCTATGTGTATGTATATAGAGAATAATTGTAATGGACAAGATAAAGAAGGAAAGATATTCAGAATAAGAAAACAATCTGTTCAGCTCTTCATGGAATTCAAAGGGCAGGCCATTTAATACAAATGTAAAGACCAAGTTCACACTAATGGCTCAAGATCTGAAATTGCAAGTTTTATCTTCTCTTTGGCAATCAGGGAAAGCTGAACCATCTCTCTCTTGACTCCCATGAAGGCTCCAGATTCCTGAGTATGTAAGCCTTCCAGCTGTAAAGGAATGAACACCTGAAAAGTCCAGGTTACCTAGCCTTCTGCCTTGGGCACTATGTCTAAACTGTTTGAAACATTTAAGGGCAAAGGTATTCCTAGAAATAAACTGTTTAACCCCAGCCATGTTCTGGTGTTAGATCAATGACTCTAAAATGTTTCTTCATAGAATGGGAGTCTCTCAAATTTCCAGGTTAATTTAGGTTAAGGAGGGAAAAAACAGAAATTATACACACAGCAAATTGGTTGGCATCCCACATATATTTCTTCCACTGTTTAACCATAGCACTGAGGTCTCTAAGCCAAGGCAGACATTTGACATAGAGATACACTATTCACTTGGTAAAACTTAAATGGGATGAGGAACACTCTGTGTACATTATTTCTACTTTTCCTCCTTGTGATGGTTAATTTTATGTGTCAACTTGACTAGGCATAGGTTGGCCAGATATTTGGTCAAACATTATTCTGGGTGCATCTATAAGGGTGTTTTTGGATGAGATTAACATTTGAATCAGTAGACTAAATAAAGCAGATGGCCCTTATCCAATGTGGGTGGCCCTTATCCAATCAGTTGAAGCCTAGAATAGAACAAAAAGGCTGACTCTCCCTCAAGTAAGAGGTAATTCCTCCTGTCTGACTTCTTGAGCTGGGATATCAGTCTTTTCCTGCCTTTGAACTAGAACTGAAACATAAGCTTTTTCTGGGTCTCAAGCCTGCTGGCTTTCAGACTGGAACTTACATCACTGGCTCTCCTGGTGCTCAGGCCTTCAGATTCAGACTGGAACTATACACCATGGGCTCTCCTGGATCTCTAACTGGCCTGCTACAGAGCTTGGAACTTCTTAGCCTCTGTAATTGTGTGAGCCAATTCCTTATAATAAATGTCTGAAGAACCCTAACTCCTTAACATAAATTAATCCGGAAGCCTGAGGTATCTCCCATTATAGCAAGAAACACTACAGATTCATTAAGTGGGGCAGCAGAATGAATCTCATGTCCTCTATCTAGAGTAAAAAAAAAAAAAAGCGAAGAAAATTTCAGATAACTTAGTCTGATGCTGTTTGCTATACTTTGTCACAACTTTTAGAGGCAGTCTATTAGTTCAGCAGGTTACTCTCTTTTTCTCTTCCCTCCTTGACTCCTTCATTCTCTACCAAAGTACAAAGACAACTCTAACCCCTTTCGCTCAGCCCCAGCTCACTGTATGATAGTCAACAAAAACTGAGGAAAGACTCCTAGCCAAGAAAGAGACTCACCAAAGAGTGGCATTCTTGTTCTGATCATTCCAAACTATAAAGGGCTGATGTGACCATACAAATAGTGCCCCTCTATGCACCATTAATGTCTTTTTTTTGGTATACCAACAGCTGTTATATGCCCAAATCATTTCCTTTTGAGACTCTGAAGTTCCAACAACACTCCTGACCTTCATTTATTCAACTTTAAACACTTAAATGCTCCAAAGAGCATGCACACAGGACAGTTAGGTTGAAAAAAATAAGGCCTACCTCTCCCAGGCCAAGTTGTTTTGGGCATGATCACATTCATCAGTTTGACTCTAAGTATAGCCAGAACCAAGTAGAACATAAAAGTTTCAGAGATGAAAAATAGGCTTAAAAATTAAAATGAGACAACGTAAAATCTTAATTCCTAAAGATCAATGAGTAGGGGTGGGAGGGCACGGGCAATATACATAACCTAAACTTTTGTACCCCCATAATAAGCAAAAAAAAAAAAATCAATGAATTACCAAAAACTGTGAATTGGCTATAGAAGCAGTAATGAAGTAATCTTATTTCTGTGTAGAAAATTATTTTAAGATTCCTAGGACAAAAGATGGTAAACAATGAATTGGGAATCATTAAAAAAAAAAATCTCAAAAGCAAAGATTTCAAACATCTTTCTTTCTGTGCCTGTATGCTGCCCAACTCATTCCCAAAAAGGAACCAGAATCAGATTCCTACCAATCCAAGACTAGGCCTAAGACATGTTACACTGGTTTCTTTCTGAAGTCGTGTTTAAAAATTAAAACAAGAAAATGAAAGCATATAATGATAAGCCACTTTTTCCTTCACACTGTAATTTTTCTTTAATTTGCTCTTTGGGGAGCAAAATAAAACAAAAGCAAACAAAAATCATTAGTCTCAGATTCCTGAATTAATTTGATCTCACCTCATGGCTAATGTGGTCAAGAATAGATGTTTTTGTACAATTAAGACAAAAGGACTTTATATCAGCAGGACTTTAGGGCTCTGGTTCCACTATATTTACTGTAAAATACACTAATGGTGGAGTAGAGGTTGGAGAAGGAGGTGGAAACACCCATTACGGCAAAATGACAGATAGCTGGCCCCTAGCTAGACTTTGAAGAACTGATTCTATTCTGGTGGTGGGAAGCCCACATAATTAAGTTCCACACTTACAAAATTATCACTCTGAATTCAGGAATAAGAGGCATTTGGTTATAGATACAATTCCATCTGTAAATACTAACTTTAAATTTAAAGAAGAAAAACACTCATTGCATTAATATCATGGGCTGGGGTTTCTTATGAGATTCCTAAATCCATCTACTATGTTTTTGTTTTGATACAATTTACAGCTATGGTAGGAAGACTACCACAGCCCTGGTTCAGGCATGGTCTTTAGCTTCAGAAAGTCCATCGGTCATGTAGCTGGCTATCATTGCTAAATCTGTTGCTTGCAGAGGCCTCAGAGCTCTGGGTTTGCCGAGTAGAGTCCTCACCATTTAAGCTCTTCCTACATACAGGACATGTGTCATGCTGAAACAGAAAAATATCAGTCCATGTGAACAGCCTGACCTGAGAAGCTCAGAGTACTGAACATTTAAAGAACCCTGAGAGTTGGCACATCGAAAACTATGACTTGGCAACTAGAAAAACAAAAAGGGCTCTAAGGTGTGATGCCAGGATATCTCCCAAATAGAACTTTAAGTAAATCTGACAGACAGAATTCTAGGCCAGCAACTTAACAATAGCTAACACATACCACCAAACAGAACTAAACAGAAACAGTGACCTGAGATATGACAGGAGGGTAACTGCCCACCACTTTCCATAGGGTCTAGAGCAGGGGTCAGCAAACTGTTTGTTTAAAGGGATAGAGAGTAAATATTTTAGGCTTTGCAGGCCACACCATCTCTGTTGCAACTACTCCACTATGCTGATGTAGCACAAAAATATCCTAAGACAATGTATAAACAAATGAACATAGCTGTGTTCCAATAAAACTTTATTTACAAAAACAGGTGGCAGGCCACAGTAGCCTGTGAGCTATAGTTTGCCAACCTACGGTCAGAAAAGTTCCAGTTCCAAATAGACAGTAATTCAACAAAACAATAATAGTGGTACTAAGAGTTAGCCAGGGATTTATGCGATTAAAATCTGATCTACTTGACTCTCCATGAACTGTTAACTATACCTTTACTCTGAACCATCCCCCCAAAACGATGTGACTTGCAGTACTCACCAGTTCTAACCATGGTACAATACAACTGCTATGAAAGAAATGATTGCAGGGTAACTGCCGGACTTCTTCTTCAACTATGTAATCTTCTTTGCATACTGGACACTCTAAACCCGTATCTGTTGGAGAAGAAAATGCCTTTTAAATAAACAAGTAAAAAGAAGGAAGAAAAAACTAACCCAATGTCTTTAAGAACCCAAGGAATGCATAAAGAACAGACACAGGCCGGGCGTGGTGGCTCACGCCTGTAATCCTAGCACTCTGGGAGGCCGAGGTGGGCGGATCGTTTGAGCTCAGGAGTTCGAGACCAGCCTGAGCAAGAGCGAGACCCCATCTCTACTAAAAATAGAAAGAAATTATATGGACAGCTAAAAATATATATAGAAAAAATTAGCCGGGCATGGTGGTGCATGCCTGTAGTCCCAACTACTCGGGAGGCTGAGACAGGAGGATCCCTTGAGCTCGGGAGTTTGAGGTTGCTGTGAGCTAGGCTGATGCCATGGCACTCACTCTAGCCTGGGCAACAAAGTGAGACTCTGTCTCAAAAAAAAAAAAAAAAAAAAAGAACAGACACAGAGATAAAAGAAAAGGTGCATTCAAATGCGAAGCAGGTAAGAGACATGAGTTATATTTCAAAATGGGGGTAAAGGTGGTAGCAGACAGGGACATGAAATGGAGGAATGATGAATGGGGCCTATTCCAATAAGGCCTAGATAGGAACTACATAAGGCCTATTTTCCAATGTAAACAGTTGGAAGAAATAAACTAGGGCTTAGATCATATGATAAATAAAACAAGAAAAGCAATTTCCCAAATGTGTGGCAGCCTTCTGGCAGTCAATTTTCACTGAAGAAACACAGGTAACCTGTCTACCACAACTAAGAAACTCATCTCAGCAATCTCAACAGTTCCTATTCAGTGTCTCAAGCCACTTTTACCCTGCTCTTTTCCACATTATGTATCCTCTTTCAGCATGGCTGCCCTAACGTACAAGTTGTTAATTAAAAGCTGTACCAGAAGTGGTGCTGCAGAATTCCAAAGCCCAAGCATAGCTAAGGCCCCCAACTCAAGAGACAGGAAGCCCTCTTCTCTGAAAAAAAAAAACAATCACAAACCACATTGGGAATGCCAAGCAGCAAATTCTGAGTTTTCCAACTTTGGCTAATAATACCAGCTAGTCTATATCCCTAGTGGCTGGCACATGCTCCATGCCCCAACAGCAGTCAAGGCATTTGGAGCAGGACCTCCGCTTAATAGATTCACTCCTTCCTCTCCATTCCTACCACCTTTGCCCTAATTCTAACTTTTACTTCTCATTCCTAGTCTACTGCAACAGCCTCCCAGGTAGTATCCCTAATTGCAGGCCTTTAACCCTCTAAATATATCCTACACGTTGCTACCAGCTCATTTTCCCTAAAACCAGCTTCATAGCAATCCCCAGCTCCTCTTCACTTGGATTATCAGCTGGTGCCCTCAAAATCAACAAATTAAAAATTAAAAATATCATATCTCTCCTTACTCAAACCAGGAACCACTCACTATTCCCCCATCCCTGAAGACAGCAGCATCACCTGTATCATTACAAAGCTGAAAAATCTTAGAATCATTTTTGACCCTTTCCCCTCCTTCATCTCATTATACAATCAGTGATGAAAGCCCTTCTTCAAAACGATCTTCTGAATCCACTATTTGCATTGTTACCATCACCTGAACCCCACCTGGACTGCTGTAACAGCCTCTTAAATCCGTTTCTGCTCTTTCCCCCTTCCAATCTATTTTACACACTACCTCCAGACTGATCTTCTAAAGACCACTTAAATCCCCTCATTCCTCCATTTGGGGACCTACAAAACTTTCCTACTACCTAAAATACCCAGCCCTACCTTGCCTTGCAGTTTCAAGGTCCTCTGTAACAAGGCCTTATCCTTCCTATCCAGTCATACCTCCCACCACTCTCCAAATTACATTCTATTTCAGGTCTAGTAAGGTCACTGTCCTTATACCTGACTCAGACACCATATCCATGCTGATATTCTTATATTGGTTCATACTTTTCCTTAAATAGAATGACCTAATATGGCCCATCTTGTCTTTAAAATCATCTCTGACTCTAAATATAAATTTATGGAGAAAGAAACTTCCAGTCCAAAATATTGTCTCTTATCATCAAATTCCCTCAGTGCCTAGAAATAAAGTAATATCTATGGCTAATGGACCTAACTGTAGTTGACACAAAGTAGATTGAAACACATTCCCAACCCCTCATTTATTCTCTTCTCCTTTCCCCGAAGTCATTATCATCTGTCCAAAACTATTTTTAATACTGTTTTTTAATCATTTGGTGACTTTTGCTTCCACTAACAAGTTCTTCAATTTACTAGAATCAAGTCATATATCCATGTACTCCTTTATTTCCAATGGCACCTAGAAAAGGAACATGGTAATTGCTCAGGAAATACCTGTTGACTAACCTAATGAAAGAGTAACTTAATGAATGGCACCTTCCATGTCTGGCACCCAGGTAGGAATTTTAGGGGGCTATAGCCTCACCTAAAGATCCTTTGTATAGGAAGGTACTGAGATTTTGAACATAGATCAGAAAATGACAGAATAAGCATAAAAATGAACTTACCGACTTGTTCCTGAGTTACTGTCACTGTTGGAAGTGATGTGATCTTTTCCTTGTCAGCTGGAGGAGGCCCTGTGTTTTCCAGTTGTCCTAAAAGCTATTAAAAAAAAAAACAGAAAGAAAGAAAAGAAAAAGGAAAAGAAGAAGTGGCAGACATCTCAATCTCCCTGGAGAGGGAGCTGTTCCAGCTGAGAACAAACAGAGCAGATATTAGAAATGTTAGCTACCCTTACTCCTGCATGGCTCTGAGAGGCTTGGGTTTCCCCTTCCCTGCTGCCAGAACACTCACAATTGCTATACAATTTCAGAGTAACGTAAGTATAAGCCTACAGGAAGACTCGTGATTGCAAGGCCTACCTTTGGGCATAAAGCAACTTTAGGGGCAGCAATAGGGTTGGGATATCATGAATAAAACTACAGCTTAATAAAAAGTAATACTTAGCCAAAAGTCCAAAAACTTTATTCTGCTAGAAGGAAGAAAAGGGTGGGAGTATGAAAAGTAGCATAAAGTAAGCCAAGAAATAGATAAATTACTGCCTACACGAAGACTTGGATATAAATGACATGCTTTCTATTCTCAGCAATCCACAAGGGAAATGAAAAGCCAATCAAATTAAAATGAACATAAACAAGTAGAAGCAATTAAACATGGCATGGGAATACCCTTTTCTCTGCTTCCTTCCCCTACTTTGCTCCATCTAGCAGAAATCCCTGCTTCAACATATGAGAAGACCCTCCTTTTTTTGTGAAGTACTTGTTAACAGGATCCTCACAGGACTGAACAAGAGAGGCCAAAAATACAATATACTGTTTGTTATAGGAGAAGCCTTTTCTTCCTATGGAGGTGAAACTATCTTCTAGAAATCCCCTATGGACGTAGAAGGTACATGAATGCTAAGCTAAACCCATAAACCATTTATCCCCTTAGTAAAACAGAAACCCAAAGTTCAAAACATTAGAGAAAGCAGAGTGACCGCCATTTCAGAAAGTAGCAGAAGGAAAGCAGGAAGCCTGTGGAACCATGAGACACACTGAACAGACACCCTCAAAAGGCAGCTCCTCACCTGGGTTACAATGGCATCAAGCCCTGTTTGACCCCAGGCATAGTCCCCAGGGTTGGAGTGCAGCATCCCGCTCCTATACATGAGATGAGACAGACAGCATTAGATGGAGTGACCAGGCTCCTCCTTACACCACAGAAAAAAACTGGCAGAGGGATCCTGTTCTCTCCCAGAGCTGGAAAGTCCCTAGTCCTCTACAATCAAGAGGCAAAAAATTTCTCTATATTTTCAAGATCAAACAGATCATCCAGAGATAATCTCTCATTCTCTAGGAATTTTACTTCACTGGAACATAAAATGTGAAGTTACCTAAAGTATCACATGACACATCAGAGCAAAAAGAGTGACTCATTGCCTGCTAGTTAAAAAAAGTTTGTCTTTTCTGTACCCACTTACATTAAACATAGATGGAGCTGCTTTTTAAGGAGAGGTTTCCCTTCCTGACTGGTCAAAATCTACAGCAGACTTCCTCCATTCTAAGAAGCCGCCCACGGTCCTGGACAATGATGAGCTTTCAAATAGAGAAGCAGCCATAGAAGTCTCTGTATCACAACTTAGAGCAATTACAAAAGGGACTTGACAGCACCTCTTTTTTTTGAAGCTGCTGGTGCACTACCCTGGATGACAGAGGTCCAGACTCTTCGGCTGAAACATGTTTAAAGGAACCAAAGGCTAGAAAATAGGGTAATTGTATGGAAGGACTGAGGTCCCTCTGAGCAAAGAAGCCTTCTGGGGCAGAGTTAGAAGTGGCAAATAATTATCCAGACAAGAAGAAATTTTATCTTTAACCCCTACTGTATATAAGTGTCATTCTGATACTGAATTATAGCCTTTTGTTTCTTCTGACAAACCTTCTTACTTTGGAAAAAGATAGTTAAGCATTATGGTTTCAATTTCAGAAATTCTTAAGGAATAACATCTTCTGGTACAGTCTAGAGGGGAAACCCACAAATCAGATACCAATCCTGCTCAACACAACTCTCAGATCTGAATATAAATGGAATCAGACATTTCCTGCACCCAAACATCCTGGGAGATGAGGATGGCTCTCCAGAGCTTGAACAATAAAAAATAAGTTCTGATTAAGTTTGGGCTCAGCAGAAAAAGGCAGTCTAATAGCCTTCCAGTCACATACACATACTCACCTATGCAGCTCTCTTTCTTTCTCACTATAGCATTTAAAATGATGCTATTCCAACAGAGTAAGCTAGAAAGCAATTAGTTACTTACCAGGAAAAAGGGTGTGGGGATCCAGGAATCGCAGAATTTGCAAAGAATCCTGCAAAGATCTGTTGTATTATGCTGTCAGAGGAGAAAAAATTATATAAGACAGCAGACTAATGAAAGTACTCTACAGATATTCATGGCTGACTCATCACCAACTATTTCCCCAAACCAAAATGGCTTTTTTTTTTTTTTTGAGACAGAGTGTCACTTTGTTGCCCTGGCTAGAGTGAGTGCCGTGGCGTCAGCCTAGCTCACAGCAACCTCAAACTCCTGGGCTTAAGCAATCCTACTGCCTCAGCCTCCCGAGTAGCTGGGACTACAGGCATGTGCCACCATGCCCGGCTAATTTTTTCTATATATATTTTAGTTGGCCAGCTAATTTCTTTCTATTTTTAGTAGAGATGGGGTCTCGCTCTTGCTCAGGCTGGTCTCGAACTCCTGACCTTGAGCGATCCACCCACCTCGGCCTCCCAGAGTGCTAGGATTACAGGCGTGAGCCACCGCGCCCGGCCCCAAAATGGCTTTTCACAAAAACCATCTCTATTACATGAGAGAGCACCAGAAATCACCCTGCCACCCGGTGGTATGTTATCTTGATATTAGGGCTATCTTCCTGAGCTCTGCTATTATATGGATTAATAGATTTTTTTATAAATTAGGCTGGAAAGAAATCTGACGGCATGGTATAGTTTTCAAACTATATGACTTGGATATCTGGCACCAATATGAGGAAGGGTTGAAAGAGATGCCAAGCCAGTGGGATTTGGGGCCCTCCTCTCTTTAACAAGGGTAGTTTCATTTTTATGTGTTTTATACATTGGGTTTCTGTATAAGGTATCATTTAAAGGGTATTTTTTTCTTTAGTTTGAGAATTCTAATTTAAGGGTATTTCGGATGATTGTAACACAACTATATCCAAATACACAAATGCTTGGCACTTGTCATTTTGAATACTTAAGATGACACATGTACCCAGTTCTTTATTCTCATGAGTTGGTCTTTGTTAACCAAAGAGATATTGGGGTGATGTCTCAGCAAAAGAAAAAAACTGAAGAAATTATTCCCTTAGATCTCCTGTGTTATGAATGATATGCACTTTAACCCCCTGCGTCCCATTTTACTTATTAGGCCAATCAAAATAACAATGGTAGTAGCCAATATTAGACTTTCCCTGCTACTGAAGTTCAACAATAGCTAACTATACTATTACCCATTTTTGGCTTGCTTTTTCTGCATTTTATTCTTAATTTTCTATCCTTTGACCTGCATCTCCCCAATCCCCATCCCACCCCCGCCCTTTGGTAACCACCATTCTACTCTCTCCTCTGCTTCTATGAGTTCATCTTTTTCAGAATCCCTCATATTTGTCTGAAAATGTCCAAAAGTTATTTTATATCCTCCCAAGTGTGGCCTGGACTTAGTGACTCACTTCTTAACAATAGAATACGGCAGAAGTGATAATCTGTGTCATCTGAGATAAGGTAAGAAAGGCAAAAAATAAATTAATAAATATGAGGTAATGCATACGTTGATTAGCTTGATGTAGTCCTTTCACAATGTATACATATTTTAAAACATTATGTTGTATACCATAAATATATACAATTTTTGCCAATTAAAAAAATAACTAGTAAAACACAAAACAGCAAGCAAAAAAACAGGTTTAATAGTGCAGTTAGCTATTGTTGAACTTTAGTAGCAAGGAAAGTCTAATATTGGCTTCCTCCTTGTACTTCTCTTGGCTCACTTGCTCTGGGAGAGTGCTATATCAGTCCTCTGGAAAGGTCCATGTGATGAGGAATTGAGTCCTCCCACCAACAGCCAGAATAAACTTGCCAGAATATGCGTAAGCCCTAACCAATCCTGAAAATGACTGCAGCAGTGGCTAACATCTATCTTGACTGTAAGCTCATGACACCCTGGGCCAGAGCCACTCAGCTAAGCTACTCCCAAATGAACCTATTCCTGACCCACTAAACCTATGCGATAATAAATGCTTGTTATTTTAAGCCACTAAACTCTGGGATAATTTGTTATATAGCAATAGATAACTAATACAGATTTTGATATCTGGAAGTGGGGGCTGCCATAACAAAAACCTAAAATGTGGCAATATCTTTGGAACCTAGCAGTGGACAGAAACTAGAAGGACTCTGAGGAGAGCATCAGTGAAAATTTGAAGAGTCTTGAAGAAACAGCAGAAGCACTATGGCCTTTGAGGAAGTTCAGGGTGAGAAATTAAGGAAATGTGGAAAAAATCTTATTGGAAACTGGGGCAAAGTGATCCTTGTTACGTACTGGCACAAGCTGTTGCCGGCCATAACACGGAAAGTAGAAGTTGTGGCTCATGAACTGGCTGATAATCTATTATAGCTAAAGAGATTTCTAATGTTGAAGGTCCCTCTTGGCTTCTTCTTGCTACTTACTTTAAAATGCAAAAGGAGAGGAATAAATTAAAGGAATGGAGTTAGGACTGTATAATTCTGAGAATTCCCAGCATCTCCAGATAGTAAATGGTGCTAAAATTAAGAAATGGATTTCAAGCAAAGATCAAACCCAGGGTACTGCCAAAAGATTTGTTTAAGATGAAGCCAAGGGTGAGGCTGTAAAAATTCTTTGTAGAGAGCTGTGGTGCATGCCTATAGTTCCAGCTACTCAGGAGGATCACCTGAGCCCTGGAGTTTAAGACTAGCCTGGGCAACATAGCAAGACCCCATCTCTAAAAAAAAAAAAAAAATTCTTTGTTAAGAGCTCAGATCTAAACTGGTGCCTAGAGAACTATTCAGTCAAACAATGGCCTAAGAAGCTTAAGGGTATTGTGTTAGTTTCCCAACGCTACTGTAACAAATCACCACAAACTGGGTAGCTTAAAATAACAGTAATTTATTCTCTCACTGTTGCGGAAGGTATCAGTAGGCTTAGTTCCTTTTGGAGGCTTCTGAGGGTTCCATGACTCTCTCCTAGCTTCTGGTGGTTGCCAGCAATTCTCACCATTCCTTGGTTTGTAGACATATCACCTCAATCTCTGTTTCTGTCTTCACACGGCTTTCTTCTTATAAAACTACCAACCACTGGATTATGGCCCTCCTTGATCCAGTATGATCTTATTATAACTTGATTATATCTATAAAGATCCTATTTACAAATAAGGTCACACACACAGTGACCTTACTGGGCATTAGGCCTTAACAACATATCTTTTGAGGGGGCCACAATTCTATCCACAACAGGTGGTGTCCCTCAGTAATCTCAGTAGAAACCCAAGGTAGAAAAGGACTATCTAGAAGAGATTTGTGGATGTGACTTTTGCCTAATGGCATGAATCGCACTAAGATTCACAGGACACTCAAAAGTTTTTAAAAGAAACACTGCTGGCTGAAACTGAAAGGTGGAGAGACAGTACAAAATGAAAAGAGGCTTTGGGCCCTCAAATTTCTACTAGCAAGAAGCAGACTAAGAAAACAATGCTGCTGCAAATATGAACTATTTTTCATGAAAAAGAAAAGATGATTCACAGTATGGACTCAAGAGCCCATAAGGAGGAAATAAGAGCAATAAAGAGGCACTCCTAGGCAGGAATAGAAGTCCTAATCAAGGAACTTCCAACATCTCTCCAGACAACTATCAGAGTTACTATGAACCAGCATTTTCTTTGTGCATTCCATTTTCCCCCTTTTTGAACAGGAATCTCTATACCTGTTCAAAATCACTGCCTGTCCACATCACTGTATGTTGGATGTGTGATGGGCAAATAACTTGTCTCTTTTGTTTACATTATCTTCACATCAAAAGAAATTGCACCTAAGGAACTACCAAGGAGACATGGCCATACTCCACACTTAGACCTAATTAAAGGATAATTACCTACATTTCAAGCTGATGCTGTAAAATGAGACTTTTGGTGGATCCTGGGAGGACGTGAGTATATTTTGCACATGGGAGAAGTATAAATATTTGTGGCCAGGGGGCAAACTGTGGTGGTTTTAAAATATGTCCACAAATTCTTTAGAGGTGGAGCTTAATTCTCTTCCCCTTGAATATACACTGGACTTAGTGACTCACTTTTTACAGATAAAACATGGCAGAAATGACAGTGTATGGCTTCCAAAATTAGGATATAAAAAGGCATTACGGGGTTTTTTTCCTTCTTCCTCTCTCTCAGGTCACTTACTCTGGGAGAAGCCAGCTGCCAAGTCAAAGGGACATTCAAGGAGCCCTACAGAGAGGCCCATATGGTAAGGAGCTGAGGTCTCCTGCCAGCAGCCATGTGAGTGAGCATCTTGGAGAGAGATCTTCCAGGCCTAGTTCGGATGACTGTAGCCACTGCTGACATGTTGATTATAACCTCATAAAACCCTTCACCAGGCCGGGCATGGTGGCTCATGCCTGTAATCCTAGCACTCTGGGAGGCCGAGGCGGGTGGATTGTTTGAGCTCAGGAGTTCGAGACCAGACTGAGCAAGAGCGAAACCCCGTCTTTAGTGAAAATACAAAGGAATTACAATGGACAGCTAAAAATATATAAAGAAAAAAATTAGCCAGGCATGGTGGCGCATGCCTGTAGTCCCAGCTATTCGGGAAGCTGAGGCAGAAGGGTTGCTTGAGCCCAGGAGTTTGAGATTGCTGTGAGCTAGGCTGACGTCACAGCAATCTAGCCTGGGCAACAGAATGAGACTCTGTCTCAAAAAAAAAAAACAAAAAAACAAAACAGTGCATTTTATTAACAAATAGATTTTCTAACGTTGGATCGGCACTGCAAACTTTGAATAAAAACTACTTTGTCAAGGAGTATTAATCTCTTAATACAATATTGAATTTGACTTGTTCCTAATCTTTTTTTAGGATTTTTACATGTATTCAAAAGGGGGCTAAGCCTGTAATTTTATTGTGTTATCTTTATCATTTTTGGTACCAGGATTATGTTAGTTTTATAAAATGGACTGGGGAGACTTACTGTATTTTTAAGCTTAGGAATAGTTTAAATAACATGGGAATTACCTATTCCTTAAAGGTTAGATAAAAGTTACGCATAATTCTACTTGGGCCTGGCATCTGTTGGGCGACCAGATCTGTTACAGCTTTTCCAAGAAATCCTCCTGCCTCAGCCTCCCTAAGTGCTGGGGTTAATGGTCTAGGCAGTATTTTATTTATCTCTGTATTCCTAGCTTCTAGAATACCATCTGTTTTATAGTAGATGCTAAACATATTTATTTTGAATAAATGGATAATTGCAATAATGTTTCTAAGAAGTATATGGAACATATGTATTTGTAGTAATAATAGCTAAAGTATATGGCAGAAGCTAGTCTAAGTGCTTTACAGATATTAGTTTAATCTTCATTATAACCCTATGGAGAAGGGACTGTATCTCCATTTTACAAGAGAAACTGAGGCACAAAGAACTTAGGTAACTTGCCTAAGGGTATTTAAAGGCAGTTTAATATTAGAGCCAGGATAACACAAAAATGAAAATATTTATATTTTGTGGGATTATAAGTATTTAAAGTACTTTAAAAATTTTTAGCAGTATCATATAGTCTCTCCAATTTTTTTTCCCCATTCTCAGAAACTTTCCTTCTAAGGCACACATACCAAAATGTCAGTAAGTAAGTAGAACTTGAAAGTTTTTAGTCTAATTTCTTTTTTTTATGAAGTGTAAATGAAACATAGCATATCTTTGAGGCATATTACTCTTCCCACTTAGCAGGTCTGCACAGATTGTTCCATATGGTTGTTACCGCTTTACAGTAGTAATAGTTGTGATGTCACCTTATGTTTTGAAGGTATATTACAATTTCTTTCTTTTCTTTTTTTTTTTTTTTTAGAGTCAGGGTCTCACACTCTTGCCCAGGCTTGAATGCAGTGGTGTGATCATAGCTCACTGTAACCTAGAACTCCTGGGCTCAAGCAGTCCTCCTGCCTCAATCTCTTGCATAGCTGGGATTATAGCACGTGCCACAAAGCCTGGCTAATTTTTTATAGAGGTTGAGTCTCACTATGTTGCCCAGGCTGGTCTTGAACTCCTAGCCTGAAGTGATTCTCCCACATTGGCCTCCCAAAGTGCTGGGATTACAGGCGTGAGCCACTGAGCTCAGTCTTACTACAACTTCACACCTCATAAATTTTTTTTAATTGATTAAATTTTAGCATGGCTTCTTCCTGATAACAATTTATCATGTTACTCTGAAAAGGAATATAACTTTTTATTCTGTTTGTCAGGCTTTTAACTTGTGATTTCCATGGGCTGCATCTCAGGCTCTTGTTCATTCTACTGGTTTCACTATAGGCAGAGGACTTTGTAAAATGTCAAAGCATCACATGTACTCACCAGAAAATTGGTTTCCCTGATCATCACCTAAATACAAATCTGGGAACGACACCAATTGCATATCAGACTGAGGTGGGGGGTGGGGGAGGGGATGGGGGTATGCCTACACAATGAGTGCATTGCGCACCGTTTGGGGAGTGGTAACACTTGAAGGTGCTGACTCGGGAAGGGGGCGTGGGGAAGGGAGGGATATATACCTCATGATGGGTGCAATGTGCACGACCTGGGGAACAGACACGCCTGGAGCTCTGACTTGGGGGGAAAGGCGGTACAGGAGCAACGTATGTAACCTGCAATTCTGTATCCCCCATAACAAGATGGAAAAAAAAAAAAAAAGAAATCAAATGTCAGAGATTAGCCTTTGTGGAATTATTAGTGTGTTCCTCACACAAATCTAAGGAGTTCCCCTGAAATGAGATGCATTTCTTTTGATTTTTTCATTGCCATGAGTAAAACCTTTTTTGTTAACATGAACACGGATACATCTCACATTGTTCATTCATTTTGCAAATATTTATTGAGTGTACCCCAAGTGTACACTCTGTCCTCTAATCTGCAGCTTTCAAATGATAGTTTATCTAGGTGTAATCAGGTCCTAGCTTGTCTTATCTCACCTTAAATGAATCTGATCTGTGCCAGAAGATCAATTTATTAATTTACAACTAGGGGTATTCTGTTTCAGTGATTTAAAAACTCATTTCTGCTTGTTAGTATAATACCTTGAATTTCTCAGATATCAAGAAAGCAAAAGCAATCAGATGGCTGGTGTATATAGAATCAACAAAGGAAATTGCATGGTCTTTAGGAGAAATTCCATTCAGATTGTGATAAAGTCTAAGGAATTATTCACATTTCACTTCAAAGAATTTTTTTAGGATGATAAAATATTAATATTTGTTAGGGTTTTTTTCTTTGTCTGTGTTAGATCAATATCAACACATTTTCCAGACCACATAACAGAGATTGCCATCTATTAGTCTGTACTTTATTACATTAAAATCTATCTTTATTTCAGTGTGCTGTACTCTCGTGTGGATGGTGGGGTATAAGAGAAAGAAGAGTTAAGGATGACACCAAGGTTTTTGGCCTGAGCAACTAGAAAAATGAAGCCACCATCAGCTGCCATGGGGAACACTAGGAGGAACAAGTTTTAGGAGTTCATTCAGTTTTGGACATAATAAGTTTGAGGTACTCATTACACATTCAAGTGGAGATGTTGAGTAGGCAGAGGTCTTGGCTGGAGATAAAATCTGGACATTTGACCTATATGTGGTATTTAAAATTATAAAGCTAGGCCGGGCGCGGTGGCTCACGCCTGTAATCCTAGCGCTCTGGGAGGCCGAGGCTGGTGGATTGCTCGAGGTCAGGAGTTCGAGACCAGCCTGAGCAAGAGCGAGACCCCGTCTCTACTAAAAATAGAAAGACATTATATGGACAACTAAAAATCTATATTCCAAAAAAAAAAAAAAAAAAATTAGCCGGGCATAGTGGCGCATGCCTGTAGTCCCAGCTACTCGGGAGGCTGAGGCAGTAGGATCGCTTAAGCCAAGGAGTCTGAGGTTGCTGTGAGCTAAGCTGACGCCACGGCACTCACTCTAGCCTGGGCAACAAAGTGAGACTCTGTCTCAACAAAAAAAAAAAATTATAAAGCTAGATAAAATTATCAAAGAAGTCAAGATAGAAAATAGTAGAGCTTAGAGACTCAAGCCCTGGACCCTCAATGGTTAGAACTCTGGAAGATAAAGAAGAATAAGCAAAGGAGATTGAGAAGGAACTCCCAGGGAAGTAGGAGGAAAACCTAGAGAGAGTACAGCTCTGCAAACTAAATAAAGACTCTTCTCTGGTCTTAGCATGTGACTTCCACTCCAGACCCTGTGGATTGATTTTTCTCTCGATATATGAGTTGCTAAAATTAAAAACCTACACTACCTTCCTTTTCCCTACTCTCGTCCCCACATTTAGGTTTTTTTTTTTTTTTAGACAGTCTCACTCTGCTGCCCGGGCTAGAGTGCTGTGGCGTCAGCCTAGCTCACAGCAACCTCAAACTCCTGGGCTCAATCGACCCTACTGCCTCAGCCTCCCGAGTAGCTGGGACTACAAGCATGAGCCATCATGCCTGGATGATTTTCTATATATTTTTAGTTGTCTGACTAATTTCTTTCTATTTTTAGTAGAGACGGGGTCTCGCTCTTGCTCAGGCTGGTTTGGAATTCCTGACCTTGAGCGATCCTCCTGCCTTTGCCTCCCAGAGTGTTAGGATTACAGGTGTGAGCCACCACACCCGGCCACATTTAGGTTTAACAAGAAAATATTTTATGTTTTCAACAAAAAAAATTTCAATATAAATACTGTATGTACCAAGTGAAGATAATTTCCAAACAACAGCTCATATACTTATCGGAGCCACCCTGAACAGTCTCTCTCTGTTACTGCTGCAAAAACATGGAGCTAACATCTGACTTCCAGAGAGTAAGCAGCTAAGAAAGAGCTGACCATCAGCTGATCAGCTGCTGGTGAGTTGTCCCTGGCAACTCCAAGCATTTGTGTAGGATTAACTTCAGAGCATCAAGAACTAGGCTGGTCTCTCAAACTTGGTCATTACTATTTACTTATTGGTCAGTTTAAGCATGTAATAATTTGCTGTTCGTGTCACTAGCAAGCAAGGGGGGCATATTAGTTAACTAATGCTGTGTAACAGATTACCTCAGAATTTAGCGGCTTATGACAATATTCATTATCTCATTATTTCTGAGGGTCAGGAATTTGGGAGCAGGTTAGCTAGGTGGTTCTGGTGAAGGGTTTTTTTTTTTTTTTTAGAATGTATAATTCACTTTTAATATTTTATGCATAGATATTCTGTTTGTTTTACACTACAGAATTTTTGAAACTAGGTATGCCCCCCATTTTAGAAATAAAATAATTCAAACGAATATTTTATAAGGAGTCCATTAGTTTCCAATTTTGTATCCTTCCAACATAAACACAAACAGAAACACACACATATTATGTATCATTTGTATATGTGTGAGAATATTTGAGCTATTTTTCATGGACATTTCAAATGAAATATTACAAAATCATCTATAAAGTGTTTCAAATGGAATCAGGAAGAGTTAGGAAATATTCTGTCACTTTCTTAATCACATCAGACATTTCACCACTACCCTTTGAATAAAAATATCCAAGTAAAACAACAAGTAAGAAAATGAGTTTTAGGTCAGATTATCATTTGAAAATTTTAAAATACATGTTAAAATATACAAGTGTCTTTATCTTCTTACTTACACCTTTTTTTTCTTTTTTTTTTTTTTTGAGACAGAGCCTCACTCTGTTGGCCAGGCTAGAGTGCCATGGCGTCAGCTTAGCTCACAGCAACCTCAAACTCCTGGGCTCAAGCAATCCTCCTGCCTCTGCCTCTGCCTCTGCCTCCCAACTAGCTGGGACTACAGGCACGCGCCACCATGCGGGGCTAATTTTTTCTATATATATTTTTAGCTGTCCATATAATTTCTTTCTATTTTTAGTAGAGATGCTCAGCTGGTCTTGAACTCCTGAGCTCAAACCATCCTCCCGCCTCGGCCTCCCGGAGTGCTAGGATTACAGGCATGAGCCACCACGCCCAGCCTGCACTAACTGTTACATGAGAAAAACTGCAAGGTCATTTTGATAAGACTGCAAAGGGAATTTGATAAAATCACTAGTTATTCTTAATTAAAAGCCCCTAATAAATCAGGGACAAAATTAAACTTTCTTAATATGACAGTGCATATATTAGGAACCCAAAGCAAACATGCTTAACAAAGAAACACTAATTCATTCTCACTAAAGTCAGGAAGAAGACAGAGACACCTACTATTAGACAACTTTGATAGTCAATGCAACAGATGAGAAAAAATGGGAGGCATAAACATAGGAAGGAAAAAAATACAATCAATATTTGTAGATGATACAACTGCTAATCTAGAAAACCCAAGAGAATAAAATGAAAAACTATCACAGCCAATAAGATAATCCAATTAAGTAGCAAGATGAAGGGTAACAAAAAATTTTCCAGCAATGATCAGTTAAAAAATAATATGAAACTAAAAAACTTTACTTTGCTGAAAAATGTCTCTGTACTTTCCACTCAATTTTGCTGTGAACCTAAAACTGCTCTAAAAAATAAAATCTATTAAAAATAAATAAATAAATAAACTGAGACAGGAGACATGGGCCTAAATGAGAACTTTCAATGTTATTTAAAAAAAAGTGCCAAGTGTCCCCAAATTAATATATAAATTCAATGCACTTCCAATCAAAATCCCAGTGGGATGGGGGAGGTGACAGATTGAAAAATTGCACCTAAAATTTATTTGGAAAGGTAAATATAAGAGAAGCATCAAGAAATTTTTAGAAAACAATAATAATGAGGGGGACCTTCCCTACTAGGTATCAAATCATACTACAAAATCATAGCAAGTAAATCAGTGTGGTACATGCAAAGAAACACATAAATAAAGATCTACAGAACCTAACAAAGAATCCAGAGACAAAAGAGTATGAAAATGTATATATAATAAAGATGACATTTCAAATCAGATGAATTATTCAATAATACATTATACTGCAAGTAACTGGATACTCATATTGGAGGAGGGGGGAGTTAGATCCTTAACTAAAAAATACACAAAAATAATACTCCCCACCCACCAGAGGGGTGAACATAAAGCCCAATCAGGTCCAGAAACCATCCAGGAAAGCTGACAGATGGGCATATCCTCTGGGATGAATGCTCTAATATGCTTGTGAACTTGGAGCCACCACTGGCTATCTTTCATTTTACATAGGGAGAGCTATCTAATCATGATGCCAACACAAGATTTCAGAGAGATAGGCAGAAGAAGGGTGACAAAAAGATGAAGATAACATATTGATTGACCATTTAGGTCCACATACAGACTTCTAATTTACATCCATGGTTCTCGATATCACCCCTAGCGAGTGACTTAGAAATCTGATGGGGTAGTTTTGCCAGTCACAAGAAATGGGAGGCACCATTCAGTTTCCAAGTAGGAAAGAGGACTGCTAGGCAGGCTGCAATAAATAGAAGGACTGTCAGGCCCAACAAAGAATTGTCCTCCAACATGCATATTTTTGACATTCTGCCTGGACATTCATTTGGTGAAAAACAACCTATAATTAACTGTGACTAAACCCAACTCCATTCGGCACATAAACACAAAATATTTTCCATTTGATTTTAATACATACCGAATTTTCCAGGAATGTAACTATTGTGAAAATCAAGAGAAGTTTATACTTTTCTCCCCCCTGAAACTTCCCAAGAGTTCTTCACCATTTTGTAAAATCATAACACTACACCAATGCTGCTTATGGTAGATGAACTGCAAATACAATATTCTTGTACCATTACATTTCTAGCTATCACATTCTTAATGATTCTATACACAGAAGCAAGCATCTAAATTTTTAATTTGCCTTCCAAAATAGTCATGGCTAAGCATTTACATATTTATACATACAATATTTTTATATATTACTTTTATTTCTCATTTACATTAATTGGAGAATAATATAATATATACATATATTTTTAAAAATTATGATCTATAGGTTATATTATCAATGAATTTCAAATCAGATAGAGGCCTTACAAGATATGTGTTATAAAAGGGAGATGTTAGGTCTGATATAGGAAACAACCATTTCAGTTATATGAACAAATACATTCTAGTTTTTTCTTAAGTTATATTAAATTGGAATTCTACCACTTGTAACCAGAGTTCTGACTAATACAACCACAAAAGCATCAGATAAAAAAAATACCAGATGAAAACATAGAAATAAATTTTTAAAATCTTAGAATAAGGAAAGCCTTTTAAAGCTTGATGTCAAATCTGAAAGACTGAAAGATTTGATATCCTAAAAATTAAAAACATCTATACAGCAAAAGTTACCAAGGATAAAAGACAGAATGAAAAGAAATTTTTATTTGCAATGTCTACAAAAGATTCAAATCCATACTACATATAGAGAGAGCCCTTAAACAATGTTTTAAAACTGGGAAAAGTATATTAACTTACAGAATAAAAATATGAATATCCGATAATTGTATGAAAATAAGCTTAATCTAAAAGTGAAAAATCAGAGAGACATAAATTAAAACAAAAGTAACTACCATGTTTTTGTCTATCAGATTAGCAAAGATGAAGACTGATAATATCTAGTTTGATGAGGATATAGGATACATTTTCAAATGCTGTTGGTGGGACTGTAATAGTTACAGCCTTTCACGAGGGCAATTTAGCAACATCAATTTTTAAATGGTCATGCCCTTTGACCCAGCACTTTTCCCTGTTAGAAGTTCATTATACAGCAACATTTCTACAGACATTCACTCTCAGGTGAGATAAAGCAGTTGGTAGGGCTGGGCACGGTGGCTCATGCCTGTAATCCTAGCACTCTGGGAGGCCGAGGCGGGTTGATTGCTCGAGCTCAGGAGTTCGAGACCAGCCTGAGCAAGAGCGAGACCCCATCTCTACTAAAAATAGAAACAAATTATCTGGCCAACTAAAAATATATATAGAAAAAATTAGCCAGGCATGGTGGCACATGCCTGTAGTCCCAGCTACGTGGGAGGCTGAGGCAGAGGATTGCTTAAGCCTAGGAGTTTGAGGTTGCTGTGAGCTAGGCTGATGCCACGGCACTCACTCTAGCCCGGGCAACAGAGCAAAACTCTGTCTCCAAAAAAAAAGCAGTTGGTACCAGACCAGCATTAATACCTAGAACAACTTAGAAAATCCATATACTTAGAAAATTCAGGTAATTTGTTTGAAGGCCAAGGAGAGCTGCACTATGTCAATGAGAAATATAGGGGTTAAGACTCTACAGAGGGAATAATGTTGGAAGAAGCAGGCAGTTTCTGCAACTGCATTTGTTGGTGCTGGGCAAGAGCAGATGGCTGAGAATCCTGTACAAAGATTCAATGGAGGGCCACTGTGAGAAAAACAGCCAATCTGGGTCTTTTGGCAAAGACTCAGGAGGCACACAGCATGTGGCACAGCACACAGCAGTTTTCCCTTCACAACACTTATCAAACCTTAGACTACATACGGCAGTAAATAAAAAAACTAAGCGGAAGCCTTTAGAAAATAGAACAGAGTGCTACAGCACTCTCATTAGACCAAGATTAGAGTTCAGGACCTACTGGAGAAAGGGCCTCACAAAATACATCAAGCTCTAAATTGAAACCTCTGGAAGCCAAGGGTGATCCCTAAGTACACTATCCTTACCAGGGCTGCAACCCAATCTTATCTTGGCATAGTCCCTGACAGAATCAAAATGATCATCCACTATTCTATGTAAGTCTAGCAAGAAAAGAATAAACCCTCTCTAGCAAAAAGTAACACTGTCGAGAGCCTCTACAATTTTTTACACAAATTACCTACATTTAACCAAAAATTAATGGACATACCAAATGACAGGACAAATGACCAAAAACCAAGAGGAAAAGATAAACAACAAAAACAGACCCTGCAGTAATCTAGACATTGCAGTTTAAAAAAGGGCTTTAAATTAACTATGACTAATTTGTTATAGAAAAGACAGAGAATTTCACCAAAGAATTTGAACCCATAAAGCAATCAAATGGAAATTTTGGCAATGAAAAATATTATATCTGAAACAAAGAATTCATTAGATGTAGCAGGAGATTAGACATAGAGATTAATGAAACTGAAGATGGATCAATAGAAAATATCCAAACTGAAGTATAAAGGGAAAAGAATGGAAAACATAGAAAGATACATTTTCACAGATATATAAAAATATATAAATAAGCATGAGTGTTCAATGCAGTGGAGTTTACAATGATGAAAAAAGAATCTAAAAGATATCCAATGGCCATAATTAGGAGACTATATAAATTAATTATGGCGTATTCATAAAACAGAATTCTATTTACGTGTTTAAATGTGAGAGATCTGGCAGATATAAAAGCAATGACATAGAAAAATGTACAAGATACATTGTAATATGAAGAAAATTAAATATTCAAAATATCCAACTAGATATTGTTTCTGCCTTCATGGAAGTGTTAGAAAAATTACAACAAGTATAAACAGGTATATAAATTGGATTTTTTACTTTCCAGATAAACATAGCAAAAACTTTAAAAAATATTTTTACATATCTCTAATGGCTCGCTATTGTCTTCCTAAATGTGTACTTAGAATAAGAATGTTAGGGCAGTGTTTTCCAAGGCAGGTATACTACCATTAAATTATTTTTATATACACAGGGGTATTTTCAAAACAAATTCAGTGATTACACACTTGTTTTAATTCAAAAGCCTGCCACATTTCTTATGTGAAAAGTCAGAGACAAACAAGATGATATTTACTCTGGATTTAGAGAGCCTGGAGAACCCAGAATCTCAAAACTTCCCCACAATATTCAATGACCTAAGAAAATGAACAATAACTCTTATGCTTATCCCTTACCACTCCACTGTTACTTGAGCAATAAGTGAAATCCAATTTAATACGGCCTAGGTGGCAAAATGTAAAAGTAACAATAGTAAAAGTTATATTAAAAAGGAAATGCATGAATTCACTAACATATCTTAAAATTATGGAAAATGTTTCCTTTAGTATGTGCTATATGCCAGGTTATTATGTTAGGCTTTAGAGAAATAAGGATCCTTGCCTTCTTGGAACTTACAGTCCAAACCGTGAGTGGGAAAGAGAGACATTAAATAGCCACACAAAAATAAATCTGCTTCCGTGGCTAGTGCTAAAAAGCACACAGAGCTCTGTGAAAATATACACAGGGACGCAGTTAAGAGTGCCAGGAAAAGCTTCCCAGAGGAAGTGATACTTGAAATTACATCCAAGGGATGGGTCTGAGTTAACCTAAGGAAAAGAGTCGGGGAGCAGGGCTGGAGGCAGAACATTCCAGCAGATGAAACTGAAATGTACAAAGGCCCACGGTTCAGCAGAGCAATTGTGGGGTACTCAAAGGCCAGTGAGCATAGAATGGAGAGAGTCAGGGGAGGAGAGGTGTCGAATAAAGTCAGAGAAGTAGGTAGAAGCCTACTTTAGAAACCTAAGGCATTTTTATTTTATCAATGTTTATTTTTAATTTTTTGATTTTATTTTGTTTTTAAAATTTACTAAGTTTGCTTTATTTTTAATGTGTTTATTTTTATGGTTACTTTCTATTAATGGCAAATGTTTTTCCATCTGTGTAAACAGTATGAGTTAAAAGATGTATTCAGCTGCAAATAACAAATATCTGACTAAAAATGGCTTAAGCTGCAAGAACATTTATTTACCTTAATTAACAAATAGTCTGGAGGTAAAGAGTCCCAAGTTTGGTATGGCAACTGAATGAAAGATGCCTCTTTCCATTTTCCTACTCTGCCATGCTCAGCACATCAGCCATGTCTCCCATAAATGGCTACAAGATGGCTGCAGCAGCTCCAGGCATCACAGCCTCACACAGGAAGTGAAAAGCTAAGATTCTCCTTGGGTATTTCCTTTATAAGAGAGGAAAAATTTTCTCACACATCCTTCCTTTAGGTCTCAGCTGGTAAGAAATGGGTCACATGCCTATGTCAAAGAGCCTCAGAAAATAGTATCTGGCGTTTTCTGATCCTATTTCAGAAAGTGGTCTCTACTTAGCAACAAAGATGAGTGGAAAAAATGGCGATTTGGCTATTGAAGATATAGTCAATAAAGTTTGCACATGTGAAAATATGAAGCTTCCCTTTTATAATATTTCTAAAGTTAAAAACAGGTGAATCTAATTTTTAAAAACATTAAATAATAATGACGACGGGGAAAAATTCATCAAGAAATATTTAAATGACTGAAATGTAGAAAACACTGATTTAGGTAACCTAAATTTCTCAGTTCATGACACCCACAAAAAAAGGGGGGGGAATTCCCATGCTTAATATATTTGACAAGTGAGATAAGATAAAAATCTTCAGAATATTGCTAAAACATTGTTTAATGTGAAATAAATGTTAATGTGTTAATTCTATGCTACAATTAATCTAAATTAGCATACCATTTATTCTATTAGCTGAAGTAGCTGATAAAATAGCTAATTAGCAGACACTGTAGCTGGCTGACCCCAAATCTATCCTCGACACCATTCTCCCTTGTCACTTCCCATTGTAAAGGACAAAAAAGCTAAATCCACGTTCTCTCAGCTTTCCCTTACAACTGGGGTAAGAAGCATGTGATACAATGCCCAGTGAATGGAATTCTCTTGGCAGCGGGTATGGAGGTAGAAGGTGTTGGGTAAGGGTGGGGCAGTAGAAGTTTTTGCTTTCCTTAAAAAAATGGGATAAATGGCCGGGCAGTGTGGTGGCTGTAATCCTAGCACTCTGGTAGACCGAGGCAGGTGGACTGCTCGAGGTCAGGAGTTCAAGACCAGCCTGAGCAAAAGCGAGACCCCCATCTCTACTAAAAATAGAAAGAAATTAGCAGGCCAACTAAAAATATATAGAAAAAATTAGCTGGGCATGGAGGTACGTGCCTGTAGTCCCAGCTATTCAGGAAGCTGAAGCAGGAGGATTGCTTGAGCCCGGGAGTTTGAGGTTGCAGTGAGCTATGATGATGCCATTGCACTCTAGCCAGGGTGACACAGCGAGACTCTGTCTCAAAAAAAAAAAAAAACCCAGGGGGTAAACAAGCTGGTGCCAAACCTTTCCCCATTCTTTCCACTAAGCAGTAAGTATGAAAGAAAGACCAAATAGAATCACAGAGATTCAACCCTGATATGGTTAAGACACTGAACTAACCTGCTGCTACCTACCTACAGACTTCCTGTTATATGTAAGAAAAGTCTTGTTTAAGTCACCCTCACATCAAGTTATACATTATTTGCACATTACTAAGTAAGGTAATATGATTATCTGGTAAAGGACATGTGAAAAAAGGAAGCTTAAGTCTTTCTCCCACTCTCTGCTATTAGTCAAAGGGACAATGTCACAGTACAGTATACCACTATGTTCTACGGCATGAAAAGGCAGCAATCAACCATGGAAGAATGATTCAAATTAATGTATTCACAGTGACATTTTATTAGTTTGAGCAAATTTTTGAGCAAAAGTTTGTTTTGCTTTGTTTTAATTTTTTAGGGACAGGGTTTAGCTCTACTGCCCAGGCTGGAGTACAGTGGTACAATCAGAGCTCACTGTAGCCTCAAACTCCTGGGCTCAAGTGATCCTCCTGCCTCAGCCTCCTGAGTAGATGGGACTACAGGGGCACATCACCACGTCCAACTGTATTTTTTTTTTTTTTTTTTTTTTACTTTTTGTAGAAACAGGGTCTCAGGTCTCGTTATGTTGCCCAGGCTGGTCTCAAACTCCTACCCTTGGGGGGCGGGGAGAGGGGGGCGGGCAGGCCAATATACGTAACCTAAACTTTTGTACCCCCATAATATGCTGAAATAAAATAAATAAGTAAATAAATAAACTCCTGCCTTCAAGTGATCCTCCTGCCTCAGCCTCCCAAAGTGCTAGGATTACAGGCATGAGCCACCATGTCTGGCCTCATGGATTTTATTTTAATCATTATTCATTTTGATGGTCAAATAATCCAATTTGGTCAGAGTAGTTCGATCTAAACATTTTAGGCAGTAGCCCTTGTTCACAGTCCTTAAATTAATAAGAGAGTTGGAGGATCACTTGAGCCCATGAGTTTGAGGTTTACAGTGAGCTATGATCATGCCAGTGTACTCTAGCCCGGGCAACAGAATGAGACCCTGCCAAAAAAAAAAAAAAAATCCATGCGTCCATGCTAAAATAAATAAATAACCAGACAGAGAGACAGATAAGGTGGGGCAGGAAGAAGAACTCTTTTTTACAGAAGAATGCCTAGTATCTGTGGAAGAAATCATAGAAAATCATTATTTTATAGCCATTACAGTAATAATTCAGGCAAGGATCATCAATGGATGCTAACATCATCAGGTGAAAAACTATTAGGGTACCAGATATTCACTCAATTGCTAAGTTATCACCGCAGATTATACACTAATTACAAAGGAGAAAGGGTACCTTTATGAGAAAAAAATTATCATTACCCATGATGGGACAATCCAACATCATGTGCCACCTTTTGTGATACGCTGATACATCACTATCTCTTTGGTACTCTTACCCAGTGAAGAAACAATCAGACGAGTCCAAATTAACAGACATTCTGCAAAAAAGGAAAAACCTAACATGGACTCTTAAAAACTAAGGGAAGTCATCTGCGGGTTTTCCAGTGGACAGCACAAACTACACCATCAGCCACAAGCTAGCATTAGCTACCAGACATGTGAACAAATGAGTCTACAGATGATTTCAAGCTCTCGCCTTTAAGTCTTATGGCTATCACCCTACACATCATATAGCAAAGACAAACCATATCCTCAAACTATTATCTAAATTTCTGACTGAAAGAAGTATTGATTTAATTGGGTTAAGAAAGCAGTAGAGGTATTTCTGCCAGACCAAAGAGATCAGGCAAATGTACAGAACACGAGACAGCATGGTTTACACAGAAAACTGTAAGTTTGGTATTGGTGGAGTAAAAGAAAAGCAGGAGGTGACAGGAAACCAGGCTGCAGAGGATGGAAGGGTTATAAAACACAGAGGCCCTTATATATAAAGTTATGGACCCTATGACAATAGTATTTTAAGCAGGGGAGTGTATACAGATTTGAAAATTTAGGTAGATAATCCTGCAAAGCTAATATGGGAATAAATTTAAGAATGGAAAAGCTTTGAAGGAGAAAAATGTCAGGAGGCTAATGCAATAATGAGGCAAGCAAGAAATGATGGGGAACTGAACTATGGGAAAAATGGCTGGTCAAAACAGGAGTTGAGAAATAGGAAATAAAAGTCAGAAAGGGCCGGGCGCGGTGGCTCACGCCTGTAATCCCAGCACTCTGGGAGGCCAAGGCGGGAGGATCACTCGAGGTCAGGAGTTCGAGACCAGCCTGAGCAAGAGCGAGACCCCGTATCTACTAAAAACAGAAAGAAATTAGCTGGACAACTAAAAATATATAGAAAATATTAGCCAGGCATGGTGGCATATGCCTGTAGTCCCACCTACTTGGGAGGCTGACAGAGGAGGATGACTCAAGCCCAAGAGTTTAAGGTTGCTGTGAGCTAGGCTGACGCCACGTTACTCACTCTAGTCTCGGCAACAAAGCGAGACTCTGTCTCAGGGAAAAAAAAAAAAAGTCAGAAAGACTTGATGACTAATTAGGATGTGTGTATATGAGAGGGGTGGATGAGACAGAGAAGATCTGAAGTCAATGCCCAGGCTCCTAACTTGGGTAGAGAGTGGTATCCCCAATCAAAACAAAAATAAAGGGAAAGGATCAAGTTTAGAAGAAAAAGTTTAGTTTCCATCTTGGTGAGTTTGGAGTATCTATGGAACACCTAGATCGAAATGTGTAACAAGAAGTTGTATAGTTAAGCCTTAAATTAGGGGAAAAGGTCAAAACAGGAATACAGATCTGAAAGTCTTCAGTATATAGGTAATTATTATATTAGAACCATAACAGGATTTGAGAATGACCAGAGAGCTCTTATAGAGCAGTGGGTCCCAACCAGGGACAATTTTGGGCCTAGGGGAAATTTCTGGTTGTCATAACAGGGGTGGGAGCAGGGGGTGTTATGGGCATGGAGTGGGTAGAGCCAGGGATGATGATAAACATCCTATAATGCACAGAAGAGCCCCACACAACAAAGAATTACCTAGCCCAAAATATCAATAGCTGAGAAACCCTGTTGTAGAGTAAGAGGAAAAGCAGAATGAAGGAAGCATCTTAGGAAAACCAGTATTTAGGAAGTACCCGTAAGGAAAAGTCAGAGAAGAAAATGTGCTGACATGCAGGTCAAAGCAGTAGAGAATTTCAAGGAGGAAAAAAAAAAGACCAAAGAAGTTGAATTCAGTGAATTGGACTTTACAATAAAGATTTTAAACTACCCATTGGGTCTGCAATTAGAAAGTCACCACAGTGAAAGAAGGCCAGACTACAATAGGTAGAAGAACAATGGAAGATGAGAAAATACACAAAGTAAATGTAGACACCTCTTAAGAAATTTTATTAAAAAAGAAAAGAATGAGATTAGGCATAACTAGAGCAGTGATTCTCAACCCTGGCAACAATAAGAATAACCTTGGGAGCTTTTAAAAAATACCAATACCTGGACTCACCCCAGACTAATGAAATCACAATCCCTGGGGGTGGGGCCCAGGTATTGGTATTTTTAAAAATATCCTCAGTGACACTAATGTACAGCTAGGATTAAAAACTATGGACCTAAAGGGTAAACGGGTAGCCAAGGGGCATAAAGGGGGAAATGGGAGCAGGAAGAGGAAACGGATGAAACAAAATCCTGAAGAAGTAGGTAAGGAATGGGTCAGGAACATGGGCTGACAGGTTTGCCTTGAGAAAAAGAAAGGACACTTCATCTCAGGAGACTGGAGAGAGAATGAATGTTGAGATAGAGAAGTTGGGCACAGGGATTTGGGGAGTTCATGCCTAAGTCCCCAATTTTCAAAATGGAGAATATAAGTCAGCCGCTGAGAATCAGCTATTGGATAGGAAATTTGGAGAGTGAAATTTGATAAAATTCAAAATATTTGCTGAGGGAATGCAAAACAAAAGACAAATCAAAAGCACTGACAGTCCAGTGGAGATTAAATGCACTTTACTATCTGCAGGGCCACCAATGGGCATACATATGTGATTTCCCTTTAGCAGTGCTTAACCAACCCCTAGTAAAGGAACAAGGAAAAGCAGACCACAGCACTGGTCCAAAATTGGTGGCCTAGTGGGTTGGAAGGAAAAAAAAGATAAACAGCACATGAGGTAAAGGTTTAGATGAACTATAGTTGAAAAAAGCTCAACAATGGGGTTTCAAACAGGCAGAGAGACACCATATGTACTTTCTAATAAACTGGTACTAACCGATGGGCACACATGGGCAGAGGGAAGTAAAAGTCACTGGAAATCATACAAGGGGGAGGGGGGAGGGGAGGGGTACCCTATTCAGATGATGGGCAAACTAATAGCCCTGACTCAAACATTACAAAAGCTATCCATGTTAAGAAAAATATTGGTATATCCTTAATATTTTGAAATAAGAAAAAGAAAATCTACATGTAGTTTAACTGGCACAGGATATAACGGAGTTACCTCTGGGCACCATAAGCTATTAAAACAATCTAAAATTTCATTTAGTTTTGTCCTAGACAATTCCATTAAATCTAATTTCCCATATCCTGCATTTGTCCTAAGAAGGAAAGTCTGCAACTAACTTTGAAATGTACAAAAGATGAACTAATGAACAGACAGATGGACAGATATGTGACAAAGCAAGTAGAGTAAAATGTTAATAGTAAAGTCTAGAAAGTGTGGGGCTGGGGAGTGTAAACTTTAGAAGAGACTGTCCAATAGAGCTTTCTGAGATGATGGAAATTTTCTATAATCTGTGCCGCCAAATATAGTAATTATTAGCTACACATGGCCACTGACCCCTGAAATGTAGCTAGTGGGACTGAGGAATTTTGGATTTTGAGTTTTATTAACTTTTAATTAATTTAAATTTAAACTGATATGGCCATATGTGGCCAGTGGCTGCCATATGAGATAGTACAGCACTAGATTCATATAGCCCTGGGTTCAAGTCCTAGGGTCACTACTGGCTGTTACTTTATTTGTCTTTGTCTCAGTTTATTTTTATATAAAATGAAAACAGCAATAGCACCTATTACTTCATACAGATTGAACAAGATATAGTAGATAAACCATGAAGCATTGTCCTGCACATATGGCAAACACTTAAAATTAATGTTTATTATTCCTACTAAATGGGAACCATGAGATCAGGGACCACCATCTGTTTTGCTCACCATTGTATTCCCAGCACCTACTACAGTGCCCCATACATAAAAGACACTCAATAACATTTGTTGCATGACTATTTTTGCAGTCATAAGACTTTACATTTATCCTATTAAATTTCATACTAAGTCCACTGCTCCAACCTGTTGAAATCTTTTTGAATTCTAATGTCATCTAATATATTTCATATCTCTTTTAGTATCTTCTAAAATTTTGATAAATATATAGCTGTGGTTTGAATGTGCCCCGCAAAGTTCATGTGTTGGAAACTCAATCTCCAAGCGTTGAAAGGAGGGAACTTTAAGAGATGATTAGGTCATGAGGGCTCTGCCTTCACAAGTGGATCAATGCCTTTATCATGAAAGCGGATCAGTTGCCTCTTTCTGCGCTCCCATAATGGTGTGCATGCCATAATGGTGTGCCACAGTGGTCCAGCCATGGCTGAAGCTCTTAAGAGCATCAACAATGCCAAAAAGAGAGGCAAATGTCAGATTCTTATAAGGCCGTGCTCCAAAGTCATTGTCCGGTTTCTAACTGTGATGATGAAGCATGGATACACTGGTGAATTTGAAATCATCGATGATCACAGAGCTGGGAAAACTATTGTGAAACTCACAGGCAGGTTAAACAAGTGTGGAGTGATCAGCCCCAGATTTGATGTGCAACTCAAAGATCTAGAAAAATGGCAGAATAATCTGCTCCCATCCCGCCAGTTTGGTTTCACTGTACTGACAATTTCAGCTGGCATCATGGACCATGAAGAAGCAAGAAGAAAACACACAAGACAGAAGATCCTTGTATTCTTTTTCTAGGGATGTAATACATACTTACAAATAAAACGCCTCAATGGAAAAATAAATAAAGTGGATCAGTTATTGTGGGGGTGATTCCTGATAAAAAGATGAGTTCTTTCTCACTCATGGGTGCTCTCTTGCCCTCCTGCCTTCCATAATGGGATGATGCAACAAGAAGGCCCTTGCCCTATGTGGGCCCCTCGACCTTGGACTTTCCAAACTCCAGAAGAAACAAGAAATAAATCTCTGGTAGAGATTTTATTTCTCTATAAGAAATATATCTCTGATCTTTATAAATCACCCAGTCTCAGGTGTTCTGTTAGAACAACACAAAATGGACTAAGACATATAACATCTATATATTAATCTGAGACATTAATAAAAATGTTAACTAGAGACTTATAACATTGGTTTATCACCCTTTAGTTTAAAATCCAGGTGAATACAGACTAGGTAATATGTGAGTACAAATATGCAATTTAGCTTCATTTTCATCCTGCCTATATATCTTCATCTTGTCCACAAAGGTAGTAAGTATGAGAATCTCATAAGGATTAGATTATGCTAATACATCCTTCACTGAAACTACCCTTGAAGAGAATGCAAAAACAACTCACCCTTCAATAGCTGGAGATCTATCAGGACGAGTACTTCCTCGAGATCTGTATCTGCGAGTCACTGGTAGCCGTGGAGGTCGACTTGGTCCCCAGAAGTCAGTGTGGGTTTGGTGACCCCTCTCATTGGCTCTATTATCTTGGTCCAGTGGATTGCTACTTAGAAATGGTCTAAAATCTTGAAAAAACATTGTGTGATCCAAATGGTCCCAGAGCTAGTAAAAACCAGAATTAAACCACATATTAGGAAAAAAGAATCTAATTAAACATCTGGATTGTTTCCAGATTTTTGCTATTACAAATGGCATTATGATTATTGTATGTGTCTTCTGCTGCAAAAGTACAAAAGTTACTCTATTAGTGATCTGTAAAACTATTTTACGGTCTATACATCTTCTACTAGGTAATGCCAAATTATTTTCCAAAGTGCCTGTACGAATTTACACATTCACCAAGAGTGTTTAAGAGTTTGTACTATGCTACATCCTGGCAAGCACTCTGCATCATAGGACTTTTTGTTGTTGTTGTTGTTAGTTTTTAATAATCTGGTAGATACAGAATGATATCTCATTGTGGGGTTTTTGTTTTGAGTGTGTTAAGAACCAATAGGAGGGTTTATTTAAAATGCATATTCTTTGGCTTTATGCCAGAAACTAAATTTAATAGATTTGTGGTGAGCCTAAAAGATTCTCTCTAGCAGTTCTTTTAGGTCAGGTCTACTAATAATGAACCTTCTCAGCTGTTGTTTATCGGGAGACATCTTGATTTCTCCTTCATTCCTGAAGGGCAGTTTGCCAGATTTAGAATTTTTGTTTGGCAGGGGGTTTTTTCTTCAGTACTTTAAAATATGTCATCCAATTGCCTTCTAGCCTCCATGGCTGCTGCTGAGAAATCAGCAGAAAGTAATCTTATTTAAGATCACTTGATGTTACAAGTTGCTCCCCTTTTGCTGCTTTAAAGATTCTTTATCTCTGGCCTCTGACAATGTAATTATAATATAATGTGTTTTGGTATGGCTCTCTTTGAGTTTATCCTTCTTGGAGTTAATTGAGCTCCTTGGGTGTGTAGATTCATATCTTTTGGTGAATTTGGGATGGTTTTGGCAATTATTTCTTCAAACACATTTCTGTGCCTTTCTCCCTCTCCTTTCCATGATGCATATGTTGTGGTACACTTGATGGTGTCCCACACATCTCTTGGGCTCTATTTGTTTTTCTTCAATCTTTTAAATTTGTGTTCCTCAAACTGTATAATCTCAACTGACCTATCCTTGAGTTCACTGATTCTCTCTTCTGTATCTGTTGAATTCCTCTAGTGAATTTTTCATTTCAATTATTACAATTTTCTGTTCCAAAATTTCTAGTTGATTCCTTTTTAAAATTGCTACCCCTATATTGATACTTTCTATTTGTTGAAACACCATTCTCCTGGATTTCTTTAGTTCTTTGCCTATGGTATCCTTTAGTTCTTTGAGCATATTTAAGACAGTTGATTTAAAGTTTTTCTTTAGTAAGTTTAATGTCTGTGCTTCTTCAGGGGTATTTTTTTTTTTTTAACAATAGTTTCATATTTTTTCCCCACCCCCCCTTTCCCAAAAATATGGAACGCTTCACGAATTTGCGTGTCATCCTTGCGCAGGGGCCATGCTAATCTTCTCTGTATCAGGGGTAGTTTTTGTTAAATGTTTTTCCCTGTGAATGAGGCACACTTTCAAGTTTCTTTGCATGCTTCATAATTTTTTGTTGAAAACTGGACATTTGGGATGTGTAAAAAAAAAAATCAAAAAACAAAAACAAAAAAAAGAAGAGAAGAGGAAAGAAAAGAAAAAAAAAATGCTCCCAGGTGTTTGTGATTGGATATTGGGGCACTCCTTCAACAATCAGCCATAACATTTACAAATCTGCCTTAACCTTCACTTCCTGCTTGTGTTGGGCCTAAAGACCAGCTAATGGTCTTCTCAGGTCTTTTTTGTTGTTGTTGTTGTTGTTGAGACAGAGTCTTGCTTTGTTGCCCGGGCTACAGTGAGTGCCGTGGCATCAGCCTAGCTCATAGCAACCTCAGACTCCTGGGCTTAAGCGATCCTACTTGCCTCAGCCTCCCGAGTAGCTGGGACTACAGGCATGCGCCACCATGCCCGGCTAATTTTTTTTTCTATATATATTTTAGTTGGCCAGATAATTTCTTTCTAATTTTAGTAGAGACGGGGTCTCGCTCTTGCTCAGGCTGGTCTCGAACTCCTGACCTCGAGAGATCCACCCGCCTCGGCCTCCCAGAGTGCTAGGATTACAGGCGTGAGCCGCCCCCCTCCACCCTCAGGTCTTTTCTGAGCATACAGAAAAGCTTGGCTTTTCTGTTGGTTTCAGGTTTCAGCATGGCTTTCTAGGTTCCCCACACAGAGTAGCTTTTCAAAGCCCCTATTCCCTGCAAAAAGCTCACTCCACAGCTTTTCTACTGAGGCTTCCAACAGTGTCTATTGTTTACCCCAATTGTTATTTTTTCTTGCCTCAGGCAGCAGTTCTTTGGGGAAATCCCAAAGTCAGGTCAAAACAGACAAATACAATCCCTTAGGAAAACAATCTACTCTTTCTGAAACCAGGTACCCCAACAGAAGAACACAGGCTGCCATCTTCAAGACTGTAGCCACGGAAAGGAGGGAGGTGGGGCTAGGGTAAATTAAAACACTACAAAGATCGCCTATCCTGTTTCAGTGCCCTTTCTCCTGGCTAAAAGACTGGTTGCTATAAACATTTGACTATCTTTCCAGAGTTCTGATAAGCTTGATTCTGACAGTTTTACCAAATTTTTTGGTGTTTGAAGGATGGCCCCTGGAAGCTCCTACTCTGCCACTTTCGCTGGTATCACTCTTTCATTGTGGGTTTTTTTTTGTTTGTTTGTTTGGTTTTTTTTTGAGACAGAGTCTCACTCTGTTGCCTGGGCTAGAGTGAGTACCTTGGCGTCAGCCTAGCTCACAGCAACCTCAAACTCCTGGGCTTAAGAGATCCTCCTGCCTCAGCCTCCTGAGTAGCTGGGACTACAGGCATGAGCCACCATGCCCGGCTAATTTTTTCTACATATATTTTCAGTTGGCCAGATAATTTCTTTCTATTTTTAGTAGAGACGGGGGTCTCGCTCTTGCTCAGGCTGGTCTCGAATTCCCGACCTTGAGCAATCCACCCACCTTGGCCTCCCAGAGTGCTAGGATTACAGGCACGCCCGGCCTCATTGTGGTTTTAGTTTGCCTTTCCTGATACAAATAAAGCTAAACTTTTTTGTGTGTATTTAGCAGCCATTCATATTTCTTCTCTTTCATGTCTTATCTTTTCTTCTTTCATGTCTTTTGTCCACTTTTCTACTGAACTGACTTTCTAATTGCCTTAGTATCTTTTTAAAAAATTCTATGTTGTAATAGTTACTTGCTAGTAACAGAAATATAACTGATTTTTGTATATTGACCTTAATATACAGAAAATTTGAACTCTTGGTAATTCTAATAATTTGTGTACACAGAAAACCCAAAAGCATACGCAATCACATCATCTGAGAAAAATAACTATTTTGTTTCCTTCCCAATCCTTATCTTTTCATTTCTTCTTATCTAATTGTACTAACTATAATAGAATCTGCAATACAATATTGCAAGGAAGCAATGATAGCAGGCACCCCTCTCTTGTGCCTGATTTTAAATAGCATATACCAAGCATTTTATCATTAAATATTATGTTTTACACTAAGATTTTGGTAAATACTCTTTAGCAGATAAAACAAGTTTTCTTCTATTCCTAGTTTACTAATAATACTTGTCATGAAGGAATATTGACTTTTATCAAATACTTTTTCTGCAACTATTAAAATGAGCATAGTTTTTCATTTTTAATCTATAAAATTACATTAAAAGATTTCCTGTCAACCTTGAATTCGACCTAACCTTGAATTCTTGGTTCACAGTGAACACAATTTGGCTTCTTACATATTACTGGATTCTATGTCTGGTGTTTTGGGTGAATTTTTGCACCTATGTTCATGAGTAAACTAGCATATGATTTTCCTGTGGTGTACTATTCTTGTCTGGTTTTAGCATCAGGTTATACTAGTCCCAGAAAATATGTTGGGAAGCATTCCTTTTCTTTCATATAAAGACATCCTGTGACACAGAAATAGACCTGGTATAAGCATTTTAAATTTTGCTAGACAATACCAAACTACCCTCTAAGTCTGTATATAGTAGTCCCCTCTTATCCAACGGAGATACATTCCAAGGCCCGAAGTGAATACATGAAACCGTGGATAGTACTGAACCTTATATCTACTATGTTTTTTCCTATACATACCCATCATAAAGTTTAATTTATAAATTAGGCACAGTAAGAGATTAACAACAACTATTAATAAAATAGACGAATTATAACAATATACTATAATAAAAGTTATGTGAACATTGTGTCACTTTCTCTCAAATTATCTTATTGTACCTTACTCACCTGTTTTCAGACCACAGTTGACTGCAGGTAACTGAAACCATGGAAAGCAAAACCATGGATAAGGGAGCACTACTGTAAACCATTTCTACTTCTACCAGAGTATAAGAGTTTGCATTCTCCCATACTTAGGCCAACACTGTTAAAAAGTTTTAAAAATTCTAATGGCCAATCTGAAGAGCAAAAACTAATAACGCATAATAAAATCATTAATAAGATTTCTATAAATACTGGTGAGATAAAGCACCTTTTTCATTTTAGCTATTTGTTCTTCTTATCATATCAGTCTTATTTCCCTTTGCTTTCTGTAATAGTAACCGTCTCCAAGAAAGATCACTGGTTTCTAGTCCGAAAAGTGGTATAGAAAGCAAGGTTTTTCTTGACCCAAAATTCCTAAGTAACATTTAAAAACTCAAAACTATACTTGCTTTCAGTAAATGAAAAACTAGGAATAGACTCTTCCATGTTCTCAATCATCTAGCTCACTAAGATAAACTATAGGAAAAGATCCACAATTCCCTTACTATGTAAGTTCCATAACATCTGCTCACAGAAAACAACTCTTAAAGTAACAATTAATTGCATTATAATGTAAAAATTAAATATTTTAAACTTTGGACTAGAAGAAAAATCAAGCACCAAGGCTCATATCAATAATCTGCTTTGATAATTTCATACTTCAGATGACTATAAATTGTTATCATAGCTAATAACATATAAAAATTCTATAGGACCCAACCTCAAAAGTAGCTTTAACACATTACCCAAGAATCTACAATGATGATAAGAACACCTATATTCGTTATGAACTTGACTATATCTTATAATTTTATTGTTTATTTTGTGTTTAATGCACAGCTATTTCACACCTTAAACTTGCTTCGATTTGGTGATGTAAACTTTTAAACATTGCAGATCAGTATAGAACCGGTCATAGAGGAAGAGCTGGAAATCCAGTAGCATGATTTTTAAATAACCTGTCTTTGTTTCTGATGTTAAACAGTAAATGCTAGTAGTGACCAAGAACACAGTGATTACACACACTATACTGAAGGGATTTCATTTTCAATTCATCTTTATGAAGATTTAGAAATCATTCTTTGTGTTTAAAGGGAATGTTTAATTGAGAAATAAACACTTGTGTACAAAATGAAAAAAAAAAGTAGCTTTAATATCAGGAGGAGGCATTTTGCTACTTATATGGAAAGTGAAAATTAGTGCAAACTAATAGTAATGGTCAATGTATTTGTGGGCTACTTTCATCCCAAAATAATAGTGTACTCTAACCATAGAACACAGGAAAAAAGAGCACACCTCACAAATTTCTACTAAATCAACACTAAGGATAAGAATAGCTTCAGGTCATTTGTCTCTGAGCAGACATAGATAAGCATAAGAGAAAAAAATAGTTCATACAACAAAAACTGGGTATTCAGGACATAGCTTACATAAGTAAAAACTACTAGGGAACACTATTATAGAGTTTTGGTGAAACATCTCAAAGAATCACAGAGGCAGTTTATTTGACAAGTTGTGTCTTGAAAAACTGGAAAAGTTACTCTGAACAGAAGTAAAAAGACAATATTTCTAAAAATACTTGGGCTGAATTATTTACATATTTCAATATAAAAAAATAGGACAGAAAATATCTTTAATTTAGCAGAATTTGCCCTACACTAACCACAATCACATCAGCACCTCTTCAAATATTATGGTCTATTCCTCAAAAAGTTGAACAGTTACCATATGACCCAGCATTTTACTCCTAGTTATTTATAACCAAGAGAACTAAAAACATATAATCACACAAAAACTTGTGCAAAAAAATTCATACCAGCATTATTCATAACAGCTAAAAAGTGTAAACAACTCAAATGTTCATTAACTGATGAATGGATAAATAAAACAAGGTTTATCCATACAATATAGTGTTATGCAGCCATAAAAATGAAGTACTGATATATGCTACAACATGTATTAGCCTTGAAAATAATATGCTAAGTGGAAAAGAATGTCAGTCATAAAAGATCACATATTGCATGATGCCATTTATATCAAATGTCCTATATAGGCAAATCCACAGAGACAGAAAATAGATTGCTAGTTGTCTGGGGCTAGGGGAATTGTGGAGAAGTAGTGACTAATAACGGGTATAGGGCTTCTTTTTGGGATGCTGAAAAGTTCTAGAATCAATGGTAATGGTTGACTCTGTGAATATACTAAAACCACTGAATTGTATACTCTAAAAGGGTGAATTACATGATATATGAACTATATCTCAATTTAAAAATATTAAGGTCTACAAATATGAGTCAACTGGGGGTAAATAACTACATAATTATTAACCTTAGAAATGCAATTTCAGAAAGTTCACAGGCAGTTTTATGAAAACATTAAGTCAAGACAAGGAACATACTTATCACCACCAAATGTTTCCTAGTGCCCCTGTGTAACTCCTCCCTCCTATCCCCCCAACCACAAATAACCACTGATCTCTCTGTGGTCTGTATTTTCTAGAATTTTGTATTTCCTAGAATTTTACATTAAGGGAATCATATTGTATGTACTCTTTATTTGTCTGGCTTCTTTTACTCAGCTTAATTATTTTGAGATTCATCCATACTTTTACATGTATCAGTGATCTGTGCCATTTTATTGCCAAGTGGTATTCCAGAGTATGGATAATATCACAGTTTGTTTATCCATCCATCCACTTGTTGATGGACACTTGGATTGTTTCTAGTTCCTGACTATGACAAATAAAGTTATTACATTATGAACATCTGTGTATATATGAACATGTATGCATATATGCTTTATTTTCTCTTGGGTAAAATACCTAGGAGTGAAATGGCTGGATCATATACATGTAATTTTATCTTATTGAAAAACAGCTAACTGTTTTCCATAGTGGCTGTACCATTTTTTTTTTAATTCTAGTTTCATTTGCTCCATAGCCTCACAAACATTTAGTGTGGTCAGTCTTTTAAATGTTAACCATTCTTATAGATATACTGTAATATTTCATTATTGTTTTAATTTGCATTTCCCTAATGACTGATGTTGAATATCCCTTTGTATACTTATTTGCCATCTGTACATTTTCTCTGGTGAAGCACATTGTTCAAATCTTTTGCCATTTTTTAGAATTAAGTAGTTTTCTTATTACTCCATTTTAAGAGTTATTTATATGGCCTGAATACAAGTCCTTTGTCAGATAAATGATTTGCAAGTATTTCCTCCGAGTCTGTGACTCATTTTGTTCATTCTTATGAAGAACATCAGAAGTTTTTAATTTTGATGAAGTCCAATTTATCAATTTGTTATTTTATGGATCATGCTTTTGGGGTCATACTACCCCTAGACTGACTACAGTTTTAAATTATTAAACCCAAAGCCTAAGAGGGAAGAATCAGATCTCTCATCTCCATTTCTGACCTCTTCATTCATTCCTCATTACTTTTTCCTATCAGAGCACTGATGCATCCGATTGGTGAGTGGCAAGAGCCTAATCTCTACTGATTCACACATCTCCAATCAATGCAGTTCATGTATTAGGAAGCTGCACAAATGCAAAAGAAGTGGTTCTGAACATTCGTATGTGCTCTACAGTCTCTAATTCTCAGGTGGGTCATCCTGTATAAACTTAGGGTGTCCATCTGGCCACAGTTCAACTGTGTTCTCCAATTCAGTTGAATAAAAATTAAATTTTTATTTCCATCTGTCTGGCTTCTGTTTTATTTCTCAATATGTTCTGGACTCACAGATGGAGGGAAAAAGTATGATCCATGATCAACTATCACAAACAGCTAGACATGTCTAACACAAGATAGTAGTTTAATAAGTAAACTACAGACATGAAAGAATATGAAGTCATAAAATATACAATTCTTATAACTATGGAGAGATAAGAAAAATGTATGACATAATAATAGGTAAATTTTAAAAAGCAGAAATTCATATGGTACACTCTATGATTACAACTGAAAACAGTTATTAGGCATGCATATGACAAGTGGGAAGTATTATGCCAAGAAAATAAATAAATAAAGCTATAATGAAGTAATGAAAATATGGGAGATAGATTATTTATTTATTCATTCATACATACACACATACACAGCCTCATTCTGTCACCCTGGGTAGAGTGCTGTGGCATCAGCTAGCTCACAGCCACCTCAAACTCCTGGGCTCAAGTAATCCTCCTGCCTCAGCCTCCCATGTAGGAAGGACCACAGGTGTGCTCCACCACGACTGGCTAATTTTTTCTATTTTTAGTAGAGACAGGGTCTCACTGTTGCTGAGGCTGGTCTCGAACTCCTGAGCTCAAGCGATCCTCCCACCTCAACTCCCAGAGTGCTAGGATTACAGGCATGAGCCACTGCGCCCAGCCTAAATCTTAAAGTCATTATAATCTTTCACTATCGATGCCTTCGGACAAAATTGGAAAGGAAGTGTATGGAGAAAGGGTGCTTTTAAAACAGTGAAACTCAAGATATTTTTAAACTTTTTAATTGCCATTATGATGCTACTTATGTAACAAAAACAAATTTCATTTAAATAAATATAAATCAGACTACTCAGAGCACCCTGCCTTTTTGTGCATACCTGGGAGCTTTTTTCCAGGAAGCCATCTATCTTATTTTCTACAAATCCAAGGCAGCAGCCCAACCACTCTTGCACTGAAGTGATCCACTAGAGTAAGCTAAGACTCGATGATCAGATGTCTCACTGGCACCTGATCATGGTCAGAAGCTTTCAAGTAATCAATGAAACCCTCAGGTAGCTTTGAGCTTACTTCTCCAGGTTATCATCAGGAACCTCAGCATAGCAATGCACTCTGTACAAATTGCTAGCAACATTTTTAGATTCACTCTCTAGTGACCCTCACACATCACTCAAACATTGCTCCCATTTACCTGGCAACCCTCCCCCCTTCTTTCCATGCCAACCACTCTCTTTATCTCTCCATCTCAGCCCCACTTAAAAAAAAAAAAAAAAGTACTGATTTTGTCAGAAGTTTTCTTGGAATATTTCTCTTCTAAAATAGCCAGTATTTTAAAAATTCAGCTATTAGTAAATACTAATTATAGAAAATAACCTCTTCAATGCACAAGTAGCTCTGGTTGAAGAACAAAGCAAACTGAACATAAGCCTTTTCTGAAATTACCAACTAAAATAGGGAAAAGAAAAATAACTCTAGGCCAGATATGGTGCCTCAGGCCTATATCCTAGCACTCTGGGAGGCCTAGGTGGGAGGATCGCTTGAGCTCAGGAGTTCGAGACCAGCCTCCGGAAGAGTGAGATCCTGTCTCTACTAAAAATAGAAAAATTAGCCGGGCACGCTGGCATGCACCTGTAATCCCAGCTAGTCAGGAGACTGAGGGAGAATTACTTGAGCCCAGAAGTTTGAGGTTGCTTTGAGCTAGGCTGACACCCTGGCACTCTAGCCCAAGAGACAGAGTGAGACTCCGTCTCAAAAAAAATATATAACTCTAGTTTCTTTTTTTTTTTTTTTTTTTTTTTTTTGTTGAGACAGAGTCTCACTTTGTTGCCCAGGCTAGAGTGAGTGCTGTGGCGTCAGCTTAGCTCACAGCAACCTCAAACTCCTGGGCTTAAGCGATCCTACTGCCTCAGCCTCCCGAGTAGCTGGGACTACAGGCATGCGCCACTATGCCCGGCTAATTTTTTCTATATAGATTTTTAGGTGTCCATATAATGTCTTTCTATTTTTAGTAGAGACGGGGTCTCGCTCAGGCTGGTCTCGAACTCCTGACCTTGAGCAATCCACCCGCCTCGGCCTCCCAGAGTGCTAGGATTACAGGCGTGAGCCACCGCGCCCGGCCTCTAGTTTCTATATATAATTTCATTTCTAAGTTTTTTTCTTCAGGAACATGAGTATAAAATCTTATAGCTTATGAATACTATTTTGAGATAATTTTTTCATATCTTTGCTTATCTAAATTCCACCTACTCTTCAAGGCTCCATTGCAAGTTTTACCTTCCTCCCATCCAAGTACTAACCAGGCCCAACCCTGCCTAGCTTCCAAGATGAGATGAGTTAGGCACATTCAGGGTGGTATGGCTGTAGTAGACAAGTTTTATCTTCTCTATGAAGTCTTAATAATGGCTAAAATTTATTTATTTATTTATTATTTTTTTTGAGACAGTGTCTCACTCTGTTGCCTGGGCTAGAGTGCCATGGCATCAGCCTCGCTCACAGCAACCTCAAACTCCTGGGCTCAAGCGATCCTCCTGCCTCAGCCTCCCGAGTAGCTGGGACTACAGGCATGCGCCACCATGCCCGGCTAATTTTTTCTGTATATATTTTCAGTTGTCCATATAATTTCTTTCTATTTTTAGTAGAGACGGGGTCTCGCTCTTGCTCAGGCTGGTCTTGAACTCCTGACCTCGAGCGATCCACCCGCCTCGGCCTCCCAGAGTGCTAGGATTACAGGCGTGAGCCACCATGCCCGGCTGGCTAAAATTTATTAAGCATTCACTATATGGTAGGCATATTAGGGTCTATACATCTAGCATGTACTAGCTCATTTAATCGTCACAACATCCCTATGAGGTAAATATTATTATTTTCCCCAATTTACAGACAACAAAACAGGCACTGAGAGATTCTAAGTAATTTTTCCCAGGTTACACCACTAGTAAGGGGCAGAACCAGGACCTGAGCTTAGGCAATCTGGTTCCAGAGGCCGTGCTCTTAATCACTGTCATATGACCTCTCTTCCTAAAGACTGCAGCCCACCTGATCTCTTCCCTCTACAGTACTTGTTACATACACCCCACAATAAGTTTATTATACTCTCTACACTCTTCCTTGTTGTTTGTTTCATATGTGCTTGTATTTGCTCCCCAACTAAATTACAAGTTCCTTGCAGGCAATGAAACACTAAGTATATACTTGTTAGCTAATTTTTTTAAATCCCTGGCAACTTCTATAACATTATAAAGACAGGTTTTTTCCTATTTTAAAATGCAAAATATCACTTAAAAAAAAAGAAAATTTAAATATTGAGGCACGATGACAAGGGAATTTTACAAAGGGAAAAACAGAGTAATCATCCCATTGCTATAAACTCTGTCACTACTAAAGAATACGAAGTCACAAGCTATGACTCAGCAAAATTACTTAACACCTGAAGAACAGCTCATGCCATCAGTATCAGATTTAGTATCACTAAAGTTAGGAAACTGACTATATATATTTAATTTTCTTCTTACTCAATGCATTTCCTCCTGGTGAGTCAGACCTATAAAACTGATGGACAAATCTATTTCCATTACCTAAAAGAGAACTAACATTTAAGGAAAATAAAATGAAGTTTCTTCTGCATATGCATAATCAGTAAGTGACAATCTGTATTATCAGGAATAGCACTTACAAGGGGAAAAAATACTGAAATCATAAAGGCTTCCAGGCCTAGCAAGCAGAATGAATTTTAAATAAGGTTTTTCAATCTATCAAAATAAGAAAATAAAAATGGGAGTTCAAAGACATGATCTGTCTGGAATCACACTCTAATCAACCCATCTACCAAGGTAGTTCAGAGTAAACCAAAAAACTTAATACTGGATATTAGAAGTACCATAGATTATAAACAAAAGAAAATATCCTTTATAAAACAGGACTATTACCCAAGCATTTATCAAGTTTCTTGATTATAAATCTAACAACATCAAAATCTGGAAGGCCACAGGTCTTAAGATAATTTTCAGAAAATAAAGGAGAGAAGCTTAGGGTTTTACGGGCTTTTTATCGAACATCACTTTTCAAATACACTGCTAATACAGTTTCGACTTACACACAAAATAAATAGCAAAATATTTTGCTAGCTCTCTAGACACTTTAGCTATCTCTGGAAAAGCCTAAACGTAATCCTAGATCACAAAGAAATTCTGATTATGGAATTTAACTATTTTTTTTCCTTCCAGCATATGTCAGCTCTCTATAGCCAAACAAGTTGTGTGGCAATAAAGGATACACATACAGAAGAAAAGGCAAAAAAAGTCAGTGTTTTTTGTAGGCTAAGCTGGTTTGTACCCTCTGGGTTATGGTCTCTAAATGATTAAAAACAAACAGTGTTAATGCTGCTGAACTGCACACTTAAAAATGGTTAAATTGTTTTTTTAAAAAGACAACTAAAATGAAAATTTTAGGTAAATAAATAAAGTGAAAAAAGAAAATTATTCCAAATTTAATATAAAATGGTATTCAAGGATGAAGATTAAATGCCCTATTTTTAAACCATAGTTAATATTTTTGTTTTTCCAAAAAAATATAGATGCCACATCAAACAAAGAAGTAGAAACTAATTGTAGGTCCCATCTTGGGATCTGAAAAGTAAGCAAACATCTTATCTTTACACCAAACTACTATGTTAACTAGAGCTAAACTCTAGAAACCAGTATCTCTGTGCAAGGCTGAAGACTACACCTACCTCATTGTGACTTCAGTAACAAATCATCCTGGCCTGCTCTTTATCTGGTTGTCATGCCACTAAAAGCAGAGTCTGCAACACTGTTATTCCAAAAACAGCACAGGCATTTTATTCTCACACCATATACATAGAAACAAAGCAGAAAACAGAACTAAAAACAGGTTTAAAAAGGCACTGCTTGAGGCTGTTAATCAAGGTTAGGACTGCCTCCTAATCAAGGGTTTATCAACAGTAACATGCCCAAGCCCCAGCTACTGAAAATACAAATCTTTTCCACATTTTTCTTATACAATTCAGTTAAACTCTAATGTTTTGCTGCAGAAGGAAGTGAAGATACGTCATGATTCTAACATCCACCCACTTCCTAAAGAATCCCTACAGGAAAACTTACCTCTGCAAAATGTGTTGATGTGCTATTGTCTATCCGGCTGCCGCCACCACCTAAAAAACTAAAGAGAAAAAGGAATGAGTGGTGATTCTATTCCCAGGAACAAGCTTCCCTCTCCGAAGCTAAATATAGAATGGCATAATGAGAACAAAGCTCAATAAGGAAAAATAACTCATCCCAACACGACACCTATAAAGGAAATTTATGAAGAACTGGTAGGTCGATTAATCTATGAAAAATAACATAAGCCACAAAAATCAAGTGAATCAAGGCTAAATCAAGTGAAAAATTGGGGAGAGGGGCCACCATACAGAAAGACCCACAGCCAGTAATGCAATTCAAATGTGACCTAGCAAAAGAAGAAAAACAAACATTTATCCTCAAAGATGCTAAGAAAACAAAATAATGTTTCACTAAAAAACCACTCAACCACCAGATGAACACAACATTTGAGGCTACAATAGCTAATATTTCTTGGGAATGATTAAATGTAGTAACGTAAGGAAGGGGCCTAGTACTGTATTTAACATACCATAAAAGGGTTCAATAAATATTTCTTCTTCTGATAGTTTATCCTATTCTTGGATTACCCTACCCACCCTTCAGAACCCATCTCAAATGCTACCTCCTTCCATAAGTCTTTTCTTAACTCACCAACCAAATGAGACTCATCCACACTCCCCTACATTCTGACTTTGATTCTAAATTCTACCTTGTATTATAAATATCTAGGATTTGCCTCATCCATTTCAACTCTGTTCCCTTATTTTATAACTATAAATTCAAACAGCAAAGTCTATATATTATTAATGCCTCAAATACATGTAGTGTTTATTATGTGTCAGACATTATACAGAGTACTCACCACCTTTAAAAACCCTGCAATGCCATATCCCATTATTAGAAACTCAAAAATAAAGTTGCTGAATTAATATCACATGTGTAAACGATAAAATAACTACCTATTCCCAAAAACCCTAAAGACTGGAGAGAAATATTAAATCTCATTGTCCCCACGGAATCTGCAAAGAAGAGAGGAAGTGAGTTAACACTTTGGGGAAAGGGGGATGGGAAGGATTATAAGAATTGCTGGATACCTTTACTTCAAGAGAAACACATAAGCACACAAACATACATACACAAACTCAGCCCAGTGATATAACGTCCATAAACTACTACAAATAGTTTTCATTTTCAGGATTACAATACCAATCCAGGCACGGTGCTAAACTCATTGAAAAAACGAACACACCCTGGTTAGTCTGAAACCAAATGTGAAAAAGCAAAGCTAATGCCATTCCTTTTTTTGTTTTTGTTTGAGACAGAGTCTCACTCTGTCACCTGGGCTAGTGTGCCCTGGCATCAGCCTACCTCACAGCAACCTCAAACTCCTGGGCTGAAGCTATTATCCTGCCTCAGCCTCCCGAGTAGCTGAGATTACAGGAGCACACCAGCATGCCCAGCTAATTTTTCTATTTTTAGTAGAGACAGGGTCTCGCTCTTGCAGAGGCTAGTCTTGAACTCCTGTGTTCAAACGATCCTCCCACCTCGGCCTCCCAGAGTGCTAGGATTACAGGCATGAACCACTGCGCCTGGCCTCTAATGCCTTTTTTTTTTTTTTTTTTTGACAGAGTCTCACTCTGTTGCCCAGGCTAGAGTGCCGTGGTGTCAGCCTAGCTCACAGCAATCTCAAACTCCTGGGCTCAAGCAATCCTACTGCCTCAGTGTGCCTCTATATATATATATATATATATGTATATGTATATGTATATATTTTAGTTGTCCAGCTAATTTCTTTCTATTTTTTTTAGTAGAGACAGGGTCTCGCTCTTGTTCAGGCTGGTCTCGAACTCCTGAGCTCAAATGATCTGCCCACCTCGGCCTCCCAGAGTGCTAGGATTATAGGTGTGAGCCACCACACCCGGCCTCTAATGCCATTCTTTATGTAATTACTCTGAGGTCTCATTCCCTCATTAAGAACCATTTAATATCTATATTTGTTTCAGAAGTTAAAAACACTTTTGTAAAAATCACTTCAAATGTAGAGCAAGCCCAAAAGTACCTGCACATCTATGCTAAGTAAGTAATGAATTGACCAAGTTTGGTGGCTCACATCTGTAATCCCAGCAGCAGGAGTATCACTTGAAGCCAGAAGTTTGAGACCAGCCTGGGCAACATGGCCAGATCCCATCTCTACAAAAAAAAAAATTTTAAATAGCTGGGTGTGGTGATACGTGCCTGTAGTCCCAGCTACTCAGGAGGCTGAGGCAGGAGGATAGCTTGAGCCCAGAAGTTCAAGGTTGTAGTGAGCTGCGATTGTGCCACTGCACTCCAGCCTGGGCACCAGAGCGAGATCCTGTCTCATGTATTCATTCATTTATTCATTCATAAATAAATAAATAACTGAATCACCATATACCATAAAAAACAAAACTGAGTGGCTGTGTATCCATTTTATTGCTCAAGCCTAGACAGGTTTCCGGGGCTCTTCTTTCCTAACTTTACTACACAGTTTCAGGGATTAAAATATCCTTGGTTGTGCCCACCAATTCATGAGTGGATTAAGAAAATGTGGTATATACATACCATGCAGCACTACTCATCCATAAAAAGGAATGAAATAATGTTTTTTGCAGCAACTGGGATGGAACTGGAGGCCATTATGCTAAGTGAAGTATCTCAGGAATTAAAAAAAAAAAAAACCCACATGTACTCTCTAATAATTAGGAGCTAATTGATGGGCACACATGGGCACAAAGAGATAAAAGGTCATAGGAAATCAAGATGGGGGTGGGGGGATGAGGGGAGGGGTAAAAACCTACCTCTTGGGTACAATGAACACTATTCAGGTGATGAGCACACTAAAAGTCCTGACTTAAGCATTATAAAAGGTATCCATGTAACAAAAACATCTGCACCCCCTTAATATTTTGCAATTTTTTTAAAAAGAACATAAAAATAAATAAATATCCTTCATAATTGAAACCATTAACTCCATCTTTTGGGGTTCTATACTCTCTGAAACTCTCTCAGCATTCCCTTGCCTTAAAATTCCTTTGTATTTTAAGAGTAATAGAGCTAAAAAAAATTTTTTAATAAATTTTTAAAAAGAATAATAGAGCTAATCATAGAGAGGGGGATAATCAAAACAAAACAACCACAATGTTCTGAGAAATGTTACAAAGCTTAAGAAAACTTACAATGTGCCCCTCTAGATGTATGTTTAGTAGCAGGTGGTACCCATTATCCAATATTTACATATAAGGACTTTCTCTTATTAAGTTTTACCATCTATTATAATTATTAAGTATTCAAATCAGCAAATGTCTATGAACTTTATAGAAAGGACTATCCCACTGCTTCTAAGACACTCATTCTAAGATTTCTTCGCTCATTTAAAACATCTAAGTCTTTCAAAACACACAATCTTTGCATTTGAGTAGTGGTTACCAATAGCACCTATACAGGAAAACCTTTGACCTACAAAAGCACAAATTAAAGAATTGTTAAGTCAGTAAGAATAGGGTCCATAGAATTCATACTCCCCTGCTAGATAAAGATTCAAGCTGCAGTTATTCATTATCCTCATTTATAATTGTACTTTGTATAAAAAGTACTATCTGCCTAAAGAAAATAGGATTACTATTTAAAAACTTAGAAATTATCAAGGAGTAAGACAGGTTTAAAAATAAGTAATATTTTTAAATTTTAAAAAAATAAAAAGTTAGGTTGGGCCGGGCATAGTGGCTCACACCTGTAATCCTAGCACTTTGGGAGGCTGAGGCAAGAGGATCACCTGAGGCCAGGAGTTCAAGAACAGTCTGGGCAACACAGCAAGACTCTGTCTCTACAAAAAATAGAAAAACCGGGCATGGTGGCGTGCGCTTATAGCCCCAGCCTATAATCCCAGCTACTCAAGAGGCTGAGGCAGGAGGATTGCTTGAGCCCAGGAATTTGAGGTTGCAGTGAGCTATGATGATGCCACTGCATCCTAGCCTGGACGACAAAGTGAGACCCCGTCAAAAAAATAAAATAAAAAAATAAAAATAAAACTTAGGAAAAATAAGCCCATTAATTGCTCCCCCACAACCAATATAACCTTTATTTAGCACATGCAGAGCATAAGTGCCTGAAACAAGTATTTGACGCAATCATAACAGCACAAATAAAAAGCCCCAACTTCGCAAGCCATCCACACAAAATTGCTATTAGCTGTGTCATGCTAATCTTACAGGTTTAGTGCTGGTATTGTATCACTTAAAACCAAGATTATTAATTGACATTTAAGTGTTTACACCAAACTAGATCCCATGCCACATACTGCCCCAAAAGCTCCAGCTCATTTACATATAGAATCACCAATCATTAGTAAAGCAAAACTAATAGTACATACTGTAAAATGTGTAGTTTTTCCTGGTTGTGGAAGGGACCTTCAACTTTAGGTTCTGCCAATAGCAACAGTAAAGGAATTATCTACTGCCATTAAAATCCCCAAAGTCACTCCAAGATTAAGAAGCTTCAGGTTATAGATTCTTTTTGACCAGTTGGTACTTCCTCAATTGTCCAACCAATGATTAACCAGACAGTCCCCAAGGAACAAATGTGTCATTGTGTTTAACCAAACAAGGCCATCCTATCAATGCTATTCAATAATTTATTAAGATTTTATAGTTTTATTCATACTAACCAAAAAGGAATATATAAATATTGTCACTTTCAGAAATATTTCCTTTTTTATCAGGTTTATACCTTTATTAAGGCCAATAAGAACAAATTTAAAGCATTACAAACCCAAATATTAATATTACAATGGCAAGATCACATAAGTTTGACAGCAATAATCTTAATAAGAACAAAGGACCCAAGGCTTTCTTAAAGCAGAGTAACAACTCAGTTTCCCTAACCAGAACAGCCTGTTTACCTTATTAGATACCTTTGTCGGAAGTCACTCCCTAAGCCCCCAAAGAGGCATAACAGCATTTTAACCTTCAGACAAGAGTGGTCACTAAACTAATAACCTAAGAGAACCTCAAAGTCTCAGAAAATAAACAAAAGCTTACCAGATTTACTCTGAGATAGGCAAAGAGGTACAGAGTACAGGTACAGAGGCCACACACAATCAGAAGCAGTCTATCTCATCACACCCACTATCACATCACTTTTCAAATTTTCCCATTTTTCTTTCCCATCTCTCTCCCATTCTTCTGCCTTTGCGTGTGCCATTCTTCTTGGGCCCTTGCACTTCTCCCTCCCCCCCCCCCCCCCCCCCCCGAGAGTATATTATAGAACAAATTCTTTCCAATTCACTCAATGCTGAGAGAAAAGTTTTGATAACACAACACCTGATTTATTCATGAGCTTGTACAATACCTGGAATCATCTGTCACTTCTTCAATAAAGCCCGATTCACATCTAGGACAAATATATTCCTATAAAACAAAGGAAGAAATAAATAAAAGTTTTCATTAGAAAGAAAAGTGCGTGTACAGTTTCAGAATAAGGTTTTTACACAGCTGATGTTCTGAAATGTTGTAGGGACTTGCTGACTCCCAGGATAGTTTTTCTATTATTTCCTGGCAAATACAGACTTCCATAAGATATCTGCAGAATGGCTTCCTGGCTACTTAAGAGGTTTCTACTAAGAGCTGAAAAGAGGAGTGTAAAAGATTTTTTTCTTTCTTTTTTTAATTTTCGTTGATTTATTTTTAGCTGGAATGAATTCATCATCCAATTTTGTCTTCAAATCTAATGAAAAAGTTTCACTATATATAATCAAAGTAGTAACATATGGGTAACATACTTATGGGTATAGAAACTGCTATTTTTGACTATGTACATACAAGAGATATAAGCTGAATAACACAGCATAAATCAATCTGTAGATTAGGTAATTTGCAATGAAGCTTTACAATATTTCTAATCCATTTCTGATTACCAATGGTTCCAAATAAACTTAATATTCTACAGAAATGACAATTCAAATAACCAAAATAATTCATTAAATTAGTTTCTATTTCCTTCAGTAATAAATCTTTCTTCTAATTCTTTTTTTTTTTTTTGAGACAGAGTCTCACTCTGTTGCCCAGGCTAGAGTGAGTGCCGTGGCGTCAGCCTAGCTCACAGCAACCTCAAACTCCTGGGCTCAAGCGATCCTCCTGCCTCAGCCTCCCGAGTAGCTGGGACTACAGGCATGCGCCACTATGCCCAGCTAATTTTTTCTATATATATATTTTTAGTTGTCCATATAATTTTTTTTTCTATTTTTAGTAGAGACGGGGTCTCGCTCTTGCTCAGGCTGGCCTCGAACTCCTGACCTTGAGCGATCCACCCGCCTCGGCCTCCCAGAGTACTAGGATTACAGGCGTGAGCCACCGCGCCCGGCCTCTTTCTTTTAAATAGTATCAAGCTTTGGAGATAAGAAAGAATACACTTTAGAGACTGCCTTATCATAATTTTAAAAAGTGTATTTTAACTGCCTATTAAAATAGATCTGGGAAGGACATTTTCAACTATTTTCTTGTCCCCTATATTTCCTGAACCCTGAACTTTGTTTTACCCAGAGGTGATATAAGCTGTATTTGGCTGCTCAAAGACAGGACGTAACTCAAACACTCAAATGCTTTCTTATGAGGGTTGTAAATAAAAAAAGACCAAACTCATGTTAGGAAGATTAGTTTGATGAGGAATCAAACTAAGAAGCAGTAAATTTAATAAAATAATTGCTGTAATCAATGAACATCGGAAACAGAAATAAATATGAAAATTTGCCTGGGGGAATCCGGGAAGGCTTTGTCTGAAACCAAGACCCAAAACATTAGTCTGTTTGTTCTATGACAAAGGAAATTATGGATTTAGGACCACAATGATAGAATACAGCATGCATGGAGGCTGGAAGGGAATGGTAAGAGTGAAGATACGCAGGATAAGCAGACAGGGACCAAGTTGTGGAAAACTTGAGATTACTATGAATTTTACCCTGTGGATCAGAAACTCTTAGCCTTTTTTCTCCACTACATACATGAAGGATGACACACTCATAATGGGTATACTGTGAACTACTCCAGAAATAAAATAATCTGGAGACCATATAAATCGCTGAGTCCTTCCCTCTACTCCTTCATCCCCAATCCTTCCAGGTAGCTGTAACTCTAACATTTTCTCTCCTATTAAGAAAGTGTCAGTACTCTGGGAGGCCAAGGCGGGAGGATTGCTCAAGGTCAGGAGTTCGAGACCAGCCTGAGCAAGAGCGAGATCCTCTCTCTACTAAAAAATAGAAAGAAATTAACCGGACAACTAAAAATATATAGAAAAAGTTAGCCAGGTGTGGTGGCGCATGCCTGTAGTCCCAGGTACTCGGGAGGCTGAGGCAGCAGGATTGCTTGAGCCCAGGAGTTTGAAGTTGCTGTGAGCTAGGCTGACGCCACAGCACTCTAACCCAGGCAACAGAGTGAGACTCTGTCTCAAAAATAATACTACTACTACTACTATCCTCTCTCACATGCTTGAGAGGTGGCATACCAGTTTGCTCATACTGTAAATCTGTGAGTCATTCCTAATGCCTCTCTCTTCCACATCCCACCAACAAATCCTGGTACTTCTAACTCAAGCGCATTTCTCAAATCTATGTACTTCTTGTTCCACTGTCACTACCTTAACTCAAGTCAGCACTAGCTCTGAACACACTACCTTCCCTTCTAAATCATGCCCTACTTTTCTTTTAGCCCGTTCCAATCTATTCTGCATATTGAAATAAAAACCATCTTTTTAAAAACATGAAACAGATATCATCCCCCGGCTTAAAACCTTTTAATTTCCAAAAACACTTAGGATAAAATCAAACTCTTTAACATGACTTATAAGGCCCTGATTCAGCTGGTCTCTGCTCAACTTCACAACCTCCTTTTAGGCTACATTTCCTCTTCTTCATGCATTCCAGCCACAGTGACCTTCTTTTAATTATTCTAACTTATCAAGCTCATTACTGCCTTGAAAGTTCCTATTAACTAGAATGCTATTTTTCTGCATAGCAAAAGGCTTCTAATCCTTCAGGTCTCCATTTTAACATCATCTCAGAAAGACCCTCTTTTATCACCCAATCTAAAGTGATCTCCTCTTATTATTTTCTTCTACAGTGTCCTGTTAATTCCTTTATAGCACTTATCATAATTTGTAATTACATACTTGTTTCACACTTTGTTAATGTCTGTCTCCATTCAGTAAGCTCTAAGTTTCATAATGGCAGGGTCCACATAAGTTTTATCACTATATGCCTAAGACAGACAGGTGTTCAATAAATATTTGCTGAATAAATGAACATGAAATTACTTGTCACACACCTTACAACCAGGAAGAGTCAAGGCACCCTTATTGGATATGGTCAGAGAATGGAAAGAGTAAAAGTAAAGGACTAAAAGATTTGGAAACTTGACACGCTGTGGCCTAATCATAAGGATAGTAGAGCCTGAGAATTTGGAAGTAGAACTATTCTGGATGATCATGAGATTCAAGATATGGCTATGAGTAAGTGGCTGAGGTGGAGTACGGACGAAGGTCTTTAAAGGGTCACCTACATTGATACTGAACTTCCAAGATGATGTTTGGAGTTGTGGTGGAGAGACGATGACTTCAAAAAGCAGATTTCACAATTGGGAAGACAAAAATGACTCCGAAGCAAGAATCAAACTGATTTAGAGTAGACGAGTGTCCAAGTTCTCTCTTCACAATCCCAGGCATGGTTCTAGGAACCAGGCTATCAGCCACCACAGCCCCTTCACAGGAACAGCACACTTTCAAGGTATAAGCCAAACTGTAGAAGCGCTGGATGGTTCTTCCTGTCACTTGGAAGTGACAAATACTCCTCCATTTACATGCAGCAATCAAACCTTTCTAAATAATTCTATTTTGATGACAGGGAAGAGAAGCCAAAATTCTTTCCAAATCCTCTGTTAATTATTCTTGGTAAAAGTAGCTAATTATAAAACAAACAAAGCTCACAGCCATGGACTATCTCTCCTGCAATCAATATTATAGGAAACACAGAGAACTTTTTTAGAATTCACAAGCTCTTCATTCTCTAATTATCAAAGTAAAAAAATGTACACTGTCTCTTACATACTTTAGTGGCCTGATTTCAGAACAAAATCTAGTCTCAGAAAACTATCTCATTTTCATTCTTTTAATCTGCCTCTTGGGAGCCTAAAAACCCCAAAATAATATTATAAAAATATTATATTTCCTATTTCTAGATTTTCTTTTTAAAAGCTTTATATCCTTCCACTTACTAGCACTACTTTTCTTCTGGATTTATACCAGTCACTAGCTTTCCCATGAGTTCCAGCTATGTCAAGGGTCCACCCCTTCACTCTAACTCAAATATTTTATCAATTGCTCCAAACTAATCCAGAGACAGTGTGTTGGGTGAGAACAGACATGAAATAAGATTGGCTATAAGGTGACAATTGCTGCAGCTGCATACATGTAGATCTGAGCTGCATACATGTAGATCTGTTATACTATTCTCTCTACATCATTTTGTAGTAAAAAAAAAAAACACAATTTACTATCTTCACTTTTTTTTTTTTTTTTCTGAGCTAGAGTGCAGTGCACCATCATAGCTCACTGCAACCTCAAACTCCTGGGCTCAAGCAATTCTCCTGCCTCAGCCTCCCAAGGTGCTAGGACTACAAGCATACACCACCACATCTGGCTAATTGTTCTATTTTTTATAGAGACAGGATCTCACTCTTGCTCAGGCTGGTCTTGAACTCCTGGCCTCAGTGATCCTCCCGCCTTGGCCTCCCAGAGTGCCAGGATTACAGGTGTGAGCTACCATATCTGGCTTGTTTTACTTATTTTTAATTCTGAAATAATATTTTATTTTATTTTATTTTATTTTATTTTTATTTTTTTTGAGACAGAGTCTCACTCTGTTGCCCAGGCTAGAGTGAGTGCCGTGGCATCAGCCTAGCTCACAGCAACCTCAAACTCCTGAGCTCAAGGGATCCTCCTGTCTCAGCCTCCCGAGTAGTTGGGACTACAGGCATGCACCACCATGCCCGGCTAATTTTTTCTATATATATTTTTAGCTGTCCATATAATTTCTTTCTATTTTTAGTAGAGATGGGGTCTCGCTCTTGCTCAGGCTGGTCTAGAACTCCTGAGCTCAAAGGATCCGCCCACCTCAGCCTCTCAGAGTGCTAGGATTACAGGCGTGAGCCACCACGCCCGGCTGAAATAATATTTTAACTGAGTATATAAGTCTAGGTTGGCAATTATTATCTCTCAGCTTATCAGAGCCACACCACCACTGTGTTTTGAACAAAATACAGATTAGACATAAGGTCTTAGGGAAGTCACATTAGCTTTAATTTCCTAATCTGTAAAATGGAAATACTTGATTCACTGATATATGGCTGTAAAAATTAAAATGTTCACATTTAAATATAGCAACCTGTCTTTTCTTAGTCATAATCACAATTTAGTCATGCCTCACATTGAGGTTACAATCATATTGGATTTTAAGTGTTTATCTCTTGGGTCACTTCTAAAGATGGCTAACTTCACATTTTAATTTTTCCTAATGTTTTTTTCAGATATAATCTTAATTTCAATTTAGAGGAATCTTCCATGAATTAAGGAGACTTTGTAAAAGTCAAACAGGAACCAAACAGTCCTTTCTCTATCTTCACATTTCTCCCCATACCCAGGCCTTGGGTATCATCCCGACATATTCAGATATAGGGTTCTAAATTTTAAGCATAAAAGGTATGTGTTAGGATGGGGAGGTGGGGAACAGAGGGCAAATCATGAATAATAATGAATTAAGTGCTCATTATATGTACAGCACTATGGAAATCTCTCCTCTGCTTACATATTAATACATCAAGGGTCCACACCTAACTTCTCTCTAAAATATTTCCAATGTATATAGCCTGCATGGTCACAAAATCTTGCCCCCCAAAATTCAGTCAGTCATTTCTATTACTCCATCTGTAAAACAAAAGCATAACAAAAACCCTAAGTTACTTACTTACCCAGAATCACTGGAAACAGGAACCCAGTTATTTCCACCAAACTAAACTGTTTTCCCCCTAGGATCTGAAAGTTTATACTGTATACAATTTTAGTGAAGATACTCAGTAGCAGGTATATTTGAATGAACTGTTTCAGATGTTACACTACCTGTTTCATCTACAAATAACCACAGCAGAAATATTTTTTACCATTAATAGTCTGAATCAGGAACAACTCTCTAAGCGTATCTTAGCCCTGATGCTTACTTAACCACTTAAAAGAACAGCACAAGAGAACAAAAAGCACTTGAAATACAGGAAGGAAAGGGAAAGGATGGTTTTAATGCATTATTTTCTTTTGCCTCCTATATTTCAAAGGATCATTTATCACAGTATGTGACATCTTGACAGGACAATGATCTAGAGACCAGAACCTATTTATATCAAGTCCCATAATGTGAAACTTACATACTCTTGAACCTTATACAAATCTGTATCCAATATTTATTCAGTATATCAAATGTAACATAAAGACTTACTATTTATTTCCTAATTCCACAGCTTTGCTTCTCTACATCTTCATTATCAACTTTATGTTTTATTTTATCTCAAACAGAAGAGGCCTATTTTCTGTCTAGTCTGACAGCTGAAATCTAAGATCACAATATTAAGTTAGTCACATCCTACTGTTCATAATCTCTTTTGAGTACCACATGGCAAAAAAGTTGAGAAACTCCTAATTAGAAGGATTAGGAACATAAAATGTTTCAAACACATCATAACTCCTAGCCCGGTAAGCACTACACTCTTAATTTCATGCTAAGTCACACCTCTAGGTCAAACACCCTGCTTTTTTCTAGAGTCTGGTTCCCTTTTCAGGCTAAGTTATATACTTCCTCCCTTTTCAAAAGCATCAAGTGAACCCCAAAACAAAGACAACAGAACTTCTGAACTCTGTTCCCAGTTCCACCATTACCTTCAAGGTCTTTGTGAAGACGTGTTTCTAGAGCACAAATGCTGTCCTCACTGACTTGTCTCCCCCAACTCTCCTTCAGGAAAATAAGGAAGACTTCTCTGATTCGTTAAAAGAAAAAGTTTCCAGTTTAAGCATTTTGAAATTAGTTCTCTGAGCTCAAGAAGTCTTAAGCAACTGTTCTCTTGGTTACTAATAAGAAACAAAATCAGTTTACAAAAAAGGAAAACATTAGGCCACAGTTTTGGTGTGACATGAGGATACCCATACGATTTAAATTCTGTTTGAAGAGCCATGATTCAGTTCCAGGCCAATTAAACTGCCTTCATTTACGGTCTCACTACCTAAGAATAGTAACATTCACAATCTTCATCATTGTGTTCCTTCATTCCAGGCCATGGCTGAACACTGACATTATCAGAGACTCCTAACAGGAGTGCATAATCAACCAACCCTCTTTAGCTCATTGTGTACCAAGGCAGAAAATCAGGTCATGGGACAAAGTGTTACTTGATATATACTTGATCAGATAGACAAGAAGCCAAATTTTCTAAGGAAAAAACAGACTAAACTATAAAAATTATCAGAGAAAAAGTTAACCTCATAAAACACAATATAATCAGAAAAGATTTAGTTATAGTGCTTTTTGCTTGCTCACACTGAAGGCAGCAAGAAATGGAACCACCAAGTGGCACAGATATAAAATGGTGAATGATTCAAAAAGTATAAATGTTTAGCTCTGGTATATACCGCAATAGTTGGGCAGTAGTATTTCTCGTCTTACTTTTAGCTTAGGCTGATGTAATCTTCTTTCATAAACTGACAACATTCACACACTCAGCAAACATAGTCTAAGCTCTACATTCCAAGCATTGTGTAAAAAGAAAAATAACCTGGGATTAAAAGTCACTGAAATCACCTACGAAGTGCATGCTCTGATAAAATCACACTTCCACTAATTATATTCTAATAGTTAGGGAATAAAAGTACATAACAAACTTCTGCATATCCTAATCTTAGGTACTTAGCCTCAAAATAAGAACTGAGTGATGCTTCAGAACCAGGTTAGAGCTGGACTGGTAACCATTTCACTTGTCCATCTTAAATACACACACACACACACACACACACACACACACACAAAACTGGCCTGGAAACAGAATGATAAACCAGCTGTGTGATGTTGGGGAAATCACTTCATCTAATTGAAATAGTATCTGAAACATAAACTCTCAACAAAGTGTAGGTTCTAATAAATTCTTCTAAGCAATTTGGATATGGAGCATTTCTCAAACCATGTCCCACAAGATACTAATCAGTGGTCTGTTAAGGACAAAAAAACAGATTTGGAAAAGCCTGAATTAAATAATATTGAGCATGTTGCTTTACTGAATGATTTTTCAGAACCATTAATATGCTATTCTGTGTCATAAAAGGGGAAGTGGAGGATGGAGACAGGGAAAAGACTTAGTATGCAATATTTTACCATCACTCTGAACTCCTATTAAATTTCCTGGCACACAGTTTAGGAAACAGATTTAGAATACTGATTTCCAGACTTTCAGTTTCCATAAAACAGTTCAATTTTAAAATTAAAAAATTGGGAATCCACATGGATTGCCAACACTTTTATTCTGCCAAGTAAAAATATTGTTTTTTAAAAACTCACCACCTACTATCACCATCATTTCATTTCAAAAAGTATCATTTTAAGACCAAAACGATAGCAATAAAGCATAGACCTTTAAACTAAATTATATTAGTTAAAAACAAACCTTTAAATATGTTTAGCACTGTCTTCCTTTCTACCATATGCCCACAGAGCAATACAGAGCCTCTGATTTAGACCTCTTCATCAAAATAAAAATAATACTTAGAATTCTAGTATTGACTTTCCATCAATGCGATAAGAAAACTTGACAAGTATTATATCTAATTCACTTCACAGCAGGGACATTCAGATCAGGAAAAATAACAAACTGGTTGTTAAAAGTAGCCACTGATCATTACAGAGTAAGAAAACAATGAGTTAACTGAATAGAACTCTAAAAACAAAAGGAACATAAAAGCAACCTCAAAGCAAAACAAAGAGTGGCAGTTATAAAATAGTCCTGAAAAGGAAATTATCCCAGACCAAATTAGTTACTAAATCCCCTGTCTTCAAAAAAATGTAGTTTTAATTCATTCAGTCAACATTACCAGCATTAAAAATGCACTGCTTTAGTAAAGGAAAACCTCGATATTGCTTTGCATTATATCCTCTATCCTAATATTTTCAAGACTGTTCAGTATCATAAGAGAACATGTGTACTAATAGTTTTTAACTCATGAAGGAGATTGTTTCAGAGGTAATATTTAAATCCCAGTAAAATTCAGTGGCTACCACATGGTCTTCTATGTAGAAAAACTATAGAACAAAGTTCCCTTACACAAAATCCAAAAATACCCAAAAGCTCAAATCACTAAATCATAAATAGCAGGAAGAAACACAACTGTCTCATTTTATAGACAAGGAAAACTAAGGCCATGAAACATTCAATAATTTGTTTAAAGGCTAACACAAAAGTTTTTTTCCCCACAGTGCCATCATACTATTTATATATAATTAATAAAATAAATAAAATCAGCTATAAAAAGGGCTGATAACAGTTGCAAAATGAGGGCCAGGAGTTAGTTCTACAGCTTACAGACACAATTTATTCTTAAAGCCATTTCCTACCATTTTTAAATATATCTCAGTTCTAAAATGGGCAAAAAGGCATTTGCTCTAATCTTGAGATAGCTACATTATTTTCATGTTTAAACAAAAAGTCAAAAGGAGAAAATATTTAAATCCTACTTATAATACCCATTTTTCTCAACATTTTACGAATCTCTTTACTTCTTGCTCCTAAAATATAGCGGGCACCAATAAAGTTACTGAATGAATGCAAATGGACTACTATTACTACTGCAAGACCTACTGCCTATTATTTTAATGTTATTATCAAACACAAACCAACTTTAAAGTGCTATACTTCACAGAGTGTATGTGTACGTTCTCAAAGAAAATATCCATATTCAATCACACTCGGAAATAGAAACAGACATCTATGGAACTATTTTGGTTTTCACAGCGATTAAGAAGTGCTTCTCACATTTAATGGGCAGAGGCCAGGAAAGCATAGGAAAGTCTAGCACAAAGAAGAAATGTCTGCTTTCAAACTTCCATATAGATAGTTAAGTGGACTAAAAATTTTTCTATAATTACCAAAGGCCAGGACCTAATTCCATTCCACATATAAACACCAAGTTTTTCTGCCTAATTTTAACATGCGCTAAATGTCCAGAAAAACAACTAACAGATAAAATGAGAGAAATTATACTTTGTTTTATTTGTACCTTTACCAAGAATTGTCCATCATTTTTTTGCCTCTCATAGTATTTAAGTTGCAAATACCCTTATCGCAGTCTACTCAGGCAGCTGTCAGGTCAAGCTGATTCTATACTTGGTGCCAATATCTACTACATTGTATCTTCCTGTTCCAGACAACCCAGTATTTACAGATGGAAATATATATTATTTTGTTATGAATTATTTTCTTTTTATTTGTCCTTTATCTTATAGCTAGACAAATTTTTAATTATATGTGCAGGAAAGTTGTATTAGCTGTAAATTTCATCTCATTAAAGGGAATATTTCAAAATATTTATTATAAAAAGAGGTCAGGTATAGTAGCTCATGCCTGTAATTCTAGCACTTTAGGAGGCCAAGGTGGGAGGATCACTTGAGCCCAGGAGTTCAAGGCTGCAGTGAGCTATGATCATGTCATTGCACTCCAGCCTGGGCAAAAGAGTAAGACCCTGTCTGCAAAAAAAAGTACTGGGTCTGAGAGGTTTGAGAAACACTGGGCTGGAAGATCAGCTGCAGGTCTCAGTAAACCCAGGAAAAGGCAGGAAAGAACATGTAACTACGAGAATTTTTTTTCTTTTGATAATATAAATTCTAAGCATGGTGAAAAGTAAGCATAATGAAACCTTTATTGGAAGCCGGTTCTATAGTTTTAAAGCCTATTCAAATCTATGCAACATCAAAGTGAGTAACAAGGAGGTAAATACTATCTTGTCTACCAAGAGGTCCCCTGTGACACTTGTTGAAATCACCAAGGAGAGAGATTAACCTATTTTAACAGATTTTCAAGGAAGACAAAACTAACTGGTCTATTTTGGGAAAAGAGGCTCAACAGTCTACTTACTGTACAAGAAAAGTATGCCTGGTTTAAAATCATCAGAGCCAACTCACTTCTATCTGATATACATCCATCTGGGGACCTCTAAGAACCTTTAACCTGCTAACAACTGAAAAAAAGAAAATCTTAAAAAGGAAAAATCTTGTGCTCGCTTCGGCAGCACATATACTAAAATTGCAATGATATAGAGAAGATTAGCATTGCCCCTGCACAAGGATAAAAAAATGTAAAAAAAAAAAAAAAAAGGAAAAATCTTTCAGCACCCAACCTTAACTTCTGCTGTATGTGAACCTATAAGAACAACCTAAAATGTTTCTACTATGGTAAAGGCCCTATTTCTTTACAAACAATGATTGTTCATCATTCTTACACTGCCTTTCAATCAGGATTACATAGCTCCGTTCCTCTGAATGCATATTGAAGCTTCCAAAAGGTGCACCTAAGTATCATTTTACAGTGGGATATACTAAGGTAAACTGAGAGGGTCAGATGACTCAGCTCCAGTCACATGAAGAATTAGTATTAGAACAAGTATTAACTTCCACCTCCCCTCTTAACCAAGAGTTTGAACAAACTAAAAGTTTAAGCACAAAATTTCCTGAGCTGATGAAACTTCTAAGAGCTATAAGAGAAACACAGAAAGTAAAACTTTATTAATGCTAAGATGAGTTACAGAAAAACGAGAAGTTAGGTTTGTTGTCTTTTTGCTTTGTTTTCAAACTGGAATTTTTAGCTGTCTTACTAAATTACATTCAGTGTTACTACCTCAATTATTAATAATTCCCAATTGACCAAAAATTTGGATACTTCTCAGAAGTTGCCCTACAGTGTGTAATTTAAGAGGAGTGATCCAATCCCTCTGTTCTCAGTAACCACAAGGAGAGAAAATGACCCCAACAGATACTGCTATGATGGAATAGCAGTGACTAGTCCCCATTCTAAATAATCCCTCCCATCAGACCTTTGGCTAAAATTACATGGTCTCAAATTCTCTTACTAAGAATTCGTCTAATCCCAAAATTAGAAAGCAGTGCTATACCAGAACAAAACCTTAAGCACTACTAGCACAAGATGACAATGACTATCCCTTTATCCACACCAGGGTTTCTCAACCTCAGCACTCTTGACATTTCCAGCCCAATAATTCTTTGTTGTAGGGAGCTATCCCGTCCACTGTAGCATGTTTGGCAGTATCTCTGGCCTCTGTGCACCAGATGACAGTAGCAATCCTCCCGTGGCCCCCAGTTGTGAGAATCAAAAATGTCTACAGCCAGGCGCGGTGGCTCATGCCTGTAATCCTAGCACTCTGGGAGGCTGAAGTGGGAGGCTGAGGCGGGAGGATCGCTTGAGGTCAGGAGTTCGAGACCAGCTGAGCAAGAGCGAGACCCCGTCTCTACTAAAAATGGAAAGAAATTATCTGGACAGCTAAATATATATATAAAAATAATTAGCCAGGCATGGTGGCACATGCCTGTAGTCCCAGCTATTCAGGAGGCTGAGGCAGGATTGCTTGAGCCCAGGAGTTTGAGGTTGCTGTGAGCTAGGCTGACGCCACGGCACTCTAACCTGGACAACAGAGCAAGACACTGTCTCAAAAAAAAAAAAAAAAAAGTCTACAGATATTGTCAAATGTTCCCTGGGGAATAAAACTACCCACCCCCCAACTGAAAACCACTGCTCTCCACTATCTCCTTTATGGTTCATTAAGCTGTATCAAGATGAAACAGAAGTCAGCATCCACAAGCTTCTTATTCTGAAACACCTTCTAATTTGACTACAGAGAAAAAGAAATCAACCCACACCTTCTTTCCTCTTCTTATAAGCTGGCCATCTGAAAGGCCTTAGCATTCTCTTCCTGAACATAAGTAAAGGTCATAAAAAGCCAACTAAACATAAAGAAGCACATAATGTCAGCATCCAGTTGGTACTTCCCAAAAAATACAAGAAATTACATCTGCAGTGAGTTTTTTAATGTTAAGATTTTTTTTTTCTTCCTCATACTAAAAAAGTCCCACAAACTTCCCCAATATATACACGCCTATTTATCAGCAGAATTTCAAGGCTAGAACTAGCCCTGTATCCATAAGAATATATATTTCTTATTTCTAGATCTTGCAGGGAATATATGTACTGACATTGTATGTTCAAACTTCACGAGGTAGCACCTGCATTTTGTACCACTGTAGCCTTTTAGATAAAGATCTCAAAACACTAAAGTCACTAATTTTTAAATGTAACTACTGGGTGTTTAACTCATATCATTTAATCAAAAAACATTTAGACTGAGGCAGGAGGATTGCTTGAGGCCAGGAATTCAAGACCAGTCTGAGCAAGGTGAGACCCCTGTCTCTACAAAAAAAAGAAAGAAAAATTAGCCCAGTGTGGTGGCACACCTATAGCCCAGCTACTCAGGAAGCTGAGGCAGGAGGGTCACTTGAGCCCAGGAGTTTGAGGTTGCAGTAAGCTATGATGACACCACTGCACTCTAGATTGCGCAACAGAGCAAGATACTGTCCTCCTCCCTCCAAGAAAAATTTAATAAACTACTACTATATAGTATCAGATAGATGCTGGATAATTAAGCAGACTTTCTACCTGGTAAGTCAACAATAAGAGTTTAAGGTAATCTGGCCGGGCGAGGTGGCTCACGCCTGTAATCCTAGCACTCTAGGAGGCTGAGGTGGGAGGATCACTCTAGGTCAGGAGTTCGAGACCAGCCTGAGCATGAGCGAGACCCCCGTCTCTACTAAAAAATAGAAAGAAATTAACCAGACAACTAAAAATACACAGAAAAAATTAGCCAGGCATGGTGGTATATGCCTGTATTCCCAGCTACTCGGGAGGCTGAGGCAGTAGGATTACTTGAGCTCAGGAGTTTGAGGTTGCTGTGAACTAGGCTGACACCAAGGCACTATAGCCCGGGCGGAACAGAGTGAGACTCTGTCTCAAAAAAAAACAGAAAAAGAGTTTAAGATAATCTAATAATTAAATCTCCAAAACCCAGCTCCAATCTCTAAATTGCTTCCTCCAGTTCAATAAGACTATTAACATTAGACACCTCTCTGGGATCTTTCTAAGAATCATGCAACTTAGAAAGCAAGGTCAGTGAGTTTAAAGGGTCACAAAGTCTTTAAGAAATCTACTTTTTAGGCGGGGCGTGGTGGCTCATGCCTGTAATCTCAGCACTCTGGGAGGCCAAGGCGGGAGGATCGTTTGAGCTCAGGAGCTCAAGACCAGCCTGAGCAAGAGCGAGACCCCGTCTCTACTAAAAATAGAAAGAAATTAGCTGGACAACTAAAAATATATAGAAAAAATTAGCCAGGTATGGTGGCATATGCCTGTAGTCCCAGCTACTCGGGAGGCTGAGGCAGTTGGATCACTTGAGCCCAGGAATTTGTGGTTGCTGTGAGCTAGGCTGACGCCACGGCACTCTAGACCGGGCAACAGAGTGAGACTCTGTCTCAAAAAAAAAAAAAAGAAAAGAAAAAGAAATCTACTTTTTAGGTCAGACACAGTGGCTCATGCCTGTAATCCTAGCACTTTGGGAGGCTGAGGCAGGAGGACTGCTTGAGGCTAGGAGTTCATGAGAAGCTGAGCAAGAGGGAGACCCTGTCTCTACAAAAATTAGAAAAATTAGCCAGGCACGGTGGCGTGCACCCGTAGTCCCACCTACTCAGGAGGCTTAGGCAGGAAGACTGCTTAAGCCCAGGAGTTGGAGGTTGCAGTGAGCAATGATGAAGCCACTGTACTCTGGCTAGGTGATAGAGTAAGACTCTGTCTCCAAAAAAAAAAAAAAAAAGCTATTTTTTAGCTATTCTTATTATGGGATTGTTCAAACATTTTCCTATAATTTGAGCCATTACAAGTACAATACAATGATCAATCCCTTGTGTAGCACCTGGTAAAGAGCCAAATGGATAATATTACTTATTCATAAGGATGACATTTTATTAGATCAACGAAGGTGATATATTAAGGAGCTAGAGGAAAAAAAGCTTACTATATAGTTCCATCAGGCAGAGCCTGAGAAGTGAGTAGTCCCTAGTTAGACTGGTCTCTCATCTGGATTTGGGAGATATCCTGATCTCCAAAGTATTTAAGAACCATTATAATCTAATCAAAACAAGAAGTGGGTTACTCTGTATATAAGCTATTTCACCTGTTTAGTGATGACTCTACCAGATTCAATCTCATTAGGTGATACGCCCTTACTTTGATTTAATGGGAAAGGGGGGAGGGTGGTGGGGTGCAGAGATGGAATAACACCTTTACATTCCATAACATAGCCCTCTGTGGTGTACTACAAAGTCATCCCTCAATGAAGCACAGTAGCTCCATTAGTCTTGGCTTCACATTGTCTCTCAATACATAGTCAGGTGAGGTAGGAGCTTCTGCTATGAAAATAATAATTTAAAGTTATTTGAAGTATTTCTTCTTTCATCTGACGACCAAAAAATATACAATGCCATTTTACCCAACCCTATAGAAACTTGAAATCCTGAGATTGCAGACAATATATGAATAATAAAAATCTCTTTTAAAATCCAAGTGTAGTGCTCATTAAATTTTACTACAATTATTTTTACTGTAAAAAAGAAAACACTTCTCAGCCGGTGCAGTTGCTCATGCCTGTAATTCTAGCACTTTGGGAGGCCAAGCAGGAGGATCACTTGAGGCCAGGAGTTCGAGATCAGCCTGGCAACACAGCAAGACCCCATCTCTACAAAAACTAAAAAAATTAGTCTGGTATGGTGGCACCCACCTGTAGTCCCAGCTACTCAGAAGGCTGAGGCAGGAGGATCACTTGAGCCCAGGAGTTTGAGGTTACAGTGAGTACAGCGAGCTATGATGACACCACTGCACTCTAGCCTGGGCAATAGAGCAAGACCCTGTCTCAAAAAAAAAAAAAAAAAAAAAGGAAAACACTTTAAGAGAAAGAAATTCTGGCCAGGCGCAGTGGCCCAGGCCTATAATCCTAACACCCTGGGAGGCCAAGGCAGGCAGATCGTTTGAGCTCAGGAGTTCGAGACCAGCCTGAGCAAGAGTGAGGGCCCCCCTCCTCCGGCCCCCCCCCAGCCGTCTCCACTAAAAAAAGAGAAAGAAATTAGCTCGACAACTAAAAATGTATATTTAAAAAAAAAAACTAGCCGGGCATGGTGGCACATGCCTATAGTCCCAGCTACTCAGGAGGCTGAGGCAGAAGGATTGCTTGAGCCCAGGAGTTTGAGGTTGCTGTGAGCTAGGCTGACACCACAGCACTCTAGCCCGGGCAACAGAGTGAGACTCTGTCTCAAAAAAAAAAAAAAAAAAAAAAAGAGAAAGAAATTCCTTTACCAATAGTCACTTGGAATGGAGACTCTTTTTTGAAGCCTAACAGATAATAATACCACTAAATATATTTTCATTTTAAAATTCCTTTCATGGCCAGGCACGATGGTTCACGCCTGTAATCCTAGCACTTTGGGAGGCCAAGGCAGGAGGATTGCTTGAGCTCAGGAGTTTGAGACCAACCTGAGCAAGAGCGAGACCCTGTCTCTACTAAAAATAGAGAAATTAGCCGGGTGTGGTGGCACACGCGTGTAGTCCCAGCTACTCGGGAGACTGAGGCAGGAGGATCGCTTGAGCCCAGGAGTTTGAGGTTGCTGTGAGCTAGGCTGATGCCACAGCACTCTACCCAGGGCAAAAGAGACTCTGTCTCAAAAAAGGAAAAAAACCAAAAACAAACAAACAAAAAAAAAACCAAAAATGGAACTTGAATTCCCCTCCTCACTCTCCCACTTCATATTTAAAAAAAAAATAAAATTCCCTTCATGATTTCCCCTCATTTCTTAATATCTTCTTTCTAAATGAAACCTTGTCCTCTTGTCAGGTTTCAGTCTGGAATATCAGTTCTTATAGTGCCCAGGGCAGAGGAATGATCAGACACACCAAAGTTAGGCATAAAAATGAAGTTTATTGAGGAAAGAAAGATAGGATTATAGGGCAAGAGCAAGATACAGGTTTACAGAGCATGATACATACGCCACAGATGACTACACGACCCACTGTCGCAGCAGGGCAAGCCAAAGGAAGGACAAAGGGAGAGACTGGCTATGGTCTGCGTCTTATTTTATAGTGCCTGGATAGGGACCTCCCTCGTGGTTCAGAGGTCACCATGGAACCACTTTGACTGGACAGTTGGGAGTCACATGACCTGAGCCTTAACTACACATGTGGGTTCTAGGTCACTTTCCTGACTTTATGGTACCCATGATGCTTGGCCTGTGGGCTACAGTCCTCTGCATTCTTTTGCAGTTGGTGTGCCAAGTTCTGATAAGATTCGTAGGGTATTCCCTCCTCCCCCAGGTATGGTGAATTAGGGTGGGGAGGGACCAAGAAAGGGGCAACAGCACCCACTTTTGTCCCTAGGAGACCCAGAATCCCTCACTATCTACTGAACACTCTTATGTGGGAGGATTCAAACCAAAGACACACAAAGCTAAAATGATTGATCAGAATTAGCAGTAAAGAGTGTTATTTCACCAAATTAAATGAATTCAGCCTACATGTGGCTTAACCTACATAGCATTAGGCACACTGCAATCTCTCAGAAGTTAAAACCAAAACGATTTCACTCAATACAGACATTAAAGTTAGCTGGGCCCATCAATCCTTTAGAGTGGTAGGACTGACAAGAAAAATGATACAACAAAAACCTGAGGGTAGTCGCAGGGCTGAACCTTGGGTAAGCTATTGCTATTGCCTGTACACACCTCCTAATGTATCAAGAAATGCTATATCCTAGAGATTAGAAAAGGGAGAAGAAACAATAAGAGTTATTAAACCTTGCAACCTAGTCCCACTGAACACAACTGTGCTCTGCTATAGGGAAAATAAAACAGCAAGAGATAAAATGGCTCTGAAGCAGTCCTTCCCACTGAATGGGTGACGTAACCTAGTAATAGCTCATTAAAAGCTGATGTAAACTCAATACCCAGCCTCCAGTGTTCAGTAAGGACAGCACTCATGGGTGATGGTTTTGACATCTAATTATCACAACAAGAGTCAGTACCCTGTTGAGATGCAAATTCAGTTAAGATAAAGAAAAACTTTATTGATGATATACTTAGTCTGGCTATCCTCAGAAAGACACCCAGGTTTCCCATATTTGCTGAGTTCAGGAAACAGTGCATACCTACGCTATACACTGCGTACTTAAAGTGAAGGAATCTCAAGCTTATATAAAAATTATTTTTTAAAAAATTTTCAGGCCGGGCGTGGTGCCTCACGCCTGTAATCCTAGCACTCTGGGAGGCCGAGGTGGGCGGATCGTTTGAGCTCAGGAGTTCGAGACCAGCCTGAGCAAGAGCGAGACCCCATCTCTACTAAAAATAGAAAGAAATTATATGGACAGCTAAAAATATATATAGAAAAAATTAGCCGGGCATGGTGGTGCATGCCTGTAGTCCCAGCTACTCGGGAGGCTGAGACAGGAGGATCCCTTGAGCTCAGGAGTTTGAGGTTGCTGTGAGCTAGGCTGACGCCACGGCACTCACTCTAGCCTGGGCAACAGAGTGAGACTCTGTTTCAAAAAAAAAAAATTTTCAGTATTGTCCTGTATATGTCTAAATATGTATCTATCTATACATATTAATACATATAAAACGCAAATCATATTACTAACTTACTAGTGTTTGAGTCGGTTTTTCAGTAGCAGAGACAGATTTATACTGAACTTACTGACCCAGGCATTCCTACAACCAACACTTTCAAGATAATTGTCTGGGGTTAAGGACATAGAAATGGTGATGAAACAAGATGAAGTTCACTGGCTCATATACAACTCAAAACTATAACCCTGACCTCACTTCACCTTTTCCTAAAAATGTATAACAACAATGATTTACTACTACCGTACATCAAGGTGACTACAGTTAATAACAGATTATATACTTGAAAATTGCTAAGACAGTAGATTTTAAGTATTCTCACCACAAAAAAGGGTATGTGAGGTAATACATGTTAAATAGCTTGATTTACCCATTCCACAATGTATACATATATCAAAACATGTTGTACACTATAAAAAAATACGGTATACAATTTTTCCTTATCAAATTTAAAGAAAAACAACAATCATTTACTAAATGTTTCTTCCTTCTTCCTCAATACCCTCTTCCTTTTTCTACCTCACAGTCTTTGGAATTCTCAATCTGAAGTCTACCTATCCTTCAAAACCCAGTTTAAATCCCACCTCATCTGTCACAACTTCCCTGACTGCACCAATGCCGAAATATCCCCCACTCTCTGAATTCTAATGCACATATTATCCATCTTAACTCACGTTACGCTGTTACATTTTCCATTTTTGTCTTATCTTTCCAAAAATACTGTGAGGTCCTCACGGGCAGGAACTACATAATCCCCCATATCACCTCCAGGACATCCAGAAGACAACCTTGTATGTATTTACAGGAAGCATTTGGTTATAGTCAATTGTGTTAGGCCTCAATTTACAAAGGCATGACAGATAAGAAATCAAACTACTAAGATCAAGAACTTCTCCAGGCATTAACTGAGGCTTAGAAAAACACCTACAAAGCCTTTCAAATTATCCCTTTGAAGTGAGGACTTGAAGTGATAAGAAGAAAAGTTCTAGTAAGTTAAGGAAATTCAGACTGTCTTCTCACTCTTACAGGCAAACCAGTGAATAGCAACTTAAAGATCGGAAAAGCTGAGGCCACCATGTTCAACAAGACATCACATTCAACGACATGTCACTGGTCACAAACACACTGGCTGAATTCCAGAGTCCCTCTCTATGTTGAGAGAGTTTTGGAGATGCTGATGTCTGCAGGAAAAAAACAAGGCACCTGCTCTTCTCAGCACTGAAATATGGCAAAAAGCATATAAACACACCGCAAAATCAGCAAGTAAAACTAAGTAGCATTTAGATGAAACTATGACTATGAAACAGGGGGTGGGACAAATAGGAAAGAAAATGACATAAAAGGCTGAAAAAAGCAAAGCTTTAGGGTGAAAAGTCTATGAAATACGCTTTACGCGCTTATTCACTGGACTCTGTTTGTGTTTCAAGAAATAAGATATACAGACACACTTTAGAAGGCTTTTCTCCTAGATTGTATCTGAGACTCTATAAATATAGAGGTAAACTGTCCTGTCTTTTTTTTTTTTTTTTTTTTGAGACAGAGTCTCACTCTGTTGCCCAGGCTAGAGTGAGTGCCGTGGCGTCAGCCTAGCTCACAGCAACCTCAAACTCCTGAGCTCAAGCGATCCTCCTGTCTCAGCCTCCCGAGTAGCTGGGACTACAGGCATGCGCCACCATGCCCGGCTAATTTTTTTTTTCTATATATATTTTTAGCTGTCCATATAATTTCTTTCTATTTTTAGTAGAGGTGGGGTCTCGCTCTTGCTCAGGCTGGTCTCGAACTCCTGAGCTCAAACGATCCGCCCACCTCGGCCTCCCAGAGTGCTAGGATTACAGGCGTGAGCCACCGCGCCCGGCCTGTCCTGTCTTAAGACCGAAGCTAGACAATTCTAAGGAAAAGAATCATAACTAATTCTATAAAGCCAGCTTTTCAAGGATAGGATTACATTCACCCTGGCGGGTCTCCTCAAAGTAGCTACATAACCCAACCCCAAACAGCTTCCGGGTTTGGGGTGCGGGTCCTGACGCTGGCTAGCATGCAGAAGTGTTTCCTTCACAACCATAGCACTGCCTCTCTAGGAGCTAACAGACACCCTGGCAGAAAATGGTGAAAACCAATTTTATGTCAGAGGAAGCAGTCCCCAACAGTCTGTCCTGCATCGTTTTTTTTTTTTTTTTTAAGCGAAGAGAGAGAGATCAGGGGAGGGGGGCGGCTGAGGGAGGTGGGACTAAAGACCCTGGCAGCATGACAGCCAAAATAAACGAAGTTGAAACAATATGTCCTGCCTTCTTCCTAAAGCTTTTTCCTTCAAAAGTGATAGGGAATGCAGGCAATCTGCAAGTCACTAGTACACCGCTATTTTCACTTTCACTAGTACCCTAGAAACCACTGGAGAGCAAACTCTCCCTCTCCGCCTCACAGTTAACCTTCCAACCCTCTCTTTCCGTGCTTCATTCCTTCTCTAGAGACAACCGAATAGGGACAATCCTCAGCAATCCGCTAATGAATGCTTCACTGAGGATGGGGGAGGCGGAGGATCTGGTGAAAAGTGGAAAAGCAAATAGGGGAAGGTGAGAAGCAACAGCGGAAAGAGTATGGGGGGGGGTCATCGTGGGAAGAAGACAAGGTGAAAAGAGTGCAAGAAAATTGAGGGGAGAGTTGTCAGAAGAGAGCTTGCTAGGGAAGACAAAAAGGAGGAGGGGGGCAGGTGGAGGGGAGAGGAAATGAGGAGCAGGTGGAGCTACTGAGGAGGAAACAGAGCTGGGCAGGAGTTACGGAGCCAGGGCACAGACGCCCAGGGGTTGTTGGGGCCAGCGACCGGAGACGGTGGGCAGCAGGTACTCGGAAGACTGATGACAGGGGAATCAGGGGTGTGCAGAAAGCTTAAGATCCAGTCCCGGGACATAAGGGCCACGTATCTTTGCGGTGCCCGAGCGCAGAGGACATGGGCTCTTACCGGTAGTTTGGGGTTGACCTCGCCCTTGCAAAAGTGACAGAAAAACCGGTGCGCGGCTACAGCGGCGCCCGCGTCGGCCCCGGCCGCCGAAGCCTCCGCCATTTTTGTCTTCCGCCGCGGCTGTCCGAGAGGGCAGCCGCCCGGCTCCTCGCCAGGCCGCTACCGCCCGGCTGCAGTCCCAGCTACCGCCGCTTCCTCAGTGCGGCCCGCCACTCCAGAGCCCGCACGGTCACGTGAGTCTGCCGGGCCCACAGAGGCTGCGGCGGCGCGGACTGCGACCCGGCGGCCCGCCCCCCCAGCACCAGAGAGGCGCAGGAAGGAGAGTCCGCCTGCCGCGGCCCGCCCGCCGGCTCCTCAAACGGCCCCTCGCCAGTCCTCCAGCTTTCTAGCGAGAAGAAAGAAAGAGCGTCCCCGGAAGCCAGCGAAACTCTGGGGTAGAGCGACACGCGTTTTTCCTTTTCCGCGTCCTGCTGGGTGGCCGTCCTCTTCCGAGAAAGGGCCGTGGGTTCCCCCTCTGCTCCGGCGGCTAGCGGGAGCCACGGGAAGGCGTAGTGGAAAGCTCGAGGGCGTTAGGCTTGGGGCCTCTGGATTGTACTGACCCTGAGGTTAGTGGAAAATGCTGTCTGAGCGAGGCTGCCCTGACGGTGGACCAAGAGAGACCAATTTGGGAACGGGAACTTGCGTGAAGGGAATGACGAGCTAGGAGCCAAGCAAGAGTCTGGAGATGCTTCTGCAGAGACACGTAGATGGGTGAAATAGGCCTATCTTGTGATACTGAGGCTGGGGGGCAAAGACTTGGCTTCTAAGGAATTGAGAGAAATAAATGAACAATGTTTGGTAGCTTGTGATAAGGAAGTAATCGTGTAATCAACTACGTCTGTTTTTTATTGCGTTTACTTTGTCAAAGAATAGAAGTTTTAGAGTTAAATACGGTCGTGCAAACAGCATAACTTAATCTCCTATTTGAAACAGTCTGTTGAGAAGCTGTCCTTTATCTCCTAACTTCTTTTTCTAAATTGTCATTTCCTTCATGGGCTGGGAATGACACTGCCTGTTGACTCCCACTGGGCTGTGAACAATGACCATGATTTTTCCAAGCAGTGAACTGTAGAATCTAAAGACTGTGACAGACTGCAAAATCATCTCCCAATCTATAAAGAAAATTAAAATCACACATAATCCCTTAAAAATAAATTTGATGTACAGTCTTCTGTCTTTTTTCCTATGCATACATGTTTTTATTACAGTAATTGAATTGTAGTCTACACTTCTCTTTGCAGTTTGCTTCTGTCACTTAATACATAATGAATAATTTTCTATGCTAATAATATCCATTTTAAATGCTGGTATAGTATTCCATTGTATGAGTATGCTATAATTTACTGTTAGACATTAGGTTATTTCCAGTATATCAGTAGTATAAAGAGAACTGGTGATTCTTTTTATTATTTCCTTGGAATGGAATATCCAAAATGAAATTATTGAGTCAAAGATATGAAAGGTTTTTTTTGTTTGTTTGTTTTTTGAGACAACATCTTGCTCTGTCACCTGGACTAGAGTACAGTGGCAACCTCAAACTCCTGGGCTCAAGTGATCCTCCTGCCTCAGTCTCCTGAGTAGCTGGGACACAGGCACACAGGACCACAGCTGGCTAATTTTTCTATTTTTTGTAGAAATGGGGTCTCACTCTTGCTCAGGCTGGTCTTGAACTCCTAGCCTCAAGCAATCGTCCCAGCTCAGCCCCGCAAAGTGCTGGGATTACCGGCATGAGCCACCATGCCTGGCAAAATGCAAGATTTTAAGGCTTTTGATATGCATTATCCAATTGCCCTCTAGAAAGAACACATGATTTTTTTTTTTTTTTACATGCTCTGTCACCCAGGCTGCAGTGCACTGATGTGATCATAGCTCACTGCAGCCTCCAACTCCTGGCCTCAAGTGCTCCTCTTGCCCCAGCCTCCCACACTTCAGGGTTTACAGGCATGAGCCACCTTGCCTAGCCAGAATACATGAATTTACATTCAGCAGCTCTACTCCCAACACGAAAGAAAAACTTTCCATTATACATTTTTGGTTGTTTTTTTTTTTTTTTTCACTAGCTCTCAGACTCCCAGTACAATGACTCAAGCAGAAATTAAGCTATGTTCTTTGTTGCTACAAGAGCATTTTGGAGAGATTGTAGAAAAAATTGGAGTCCACTTAATCAGAACTGGCAGCCAACCACTAAGAGTAATTGCCCATGACACCGGAACGTCGCTGGATCAGGTATATTTAAATAAATGACATTAATTTGCTCTCTTTTATTTCTTTCATTAATTTCTTTCATCTACCTTTGAATATGTTTACTCCCCACCCCAGAAAATGGAAAATGGCAAAAGCCTCCCCTAGGATGAGAACACTGTTATTTGGGGGGAAAAAGGATGGGGCATAGGCCCCAAGGTTCTGCTTCTCAGTGTGTTCCTAGTTCATTAATAGCTCCTTAGGCAAATCTTTGCTCTTCTTATGCTATATCTCCTTTATTTAGAGTGAGTCTACTAATCTCAGTATTACCTTTTAAGGAATGAGAATGATAGAAGGAAAGTAAATTGTGCTTTGAAAGATAAGGATCAGAAGAACAGGTGCATAATGGCAAGGAATCTTCCTGATTTCTTCTTTTGGTGTGTGATTCTTATTAGCTACTCCAATGGAGAGAGGGCATAAGCACAGAGATTCTTATCCAGCCATCTGCTGATACTTAGTAAGCTGATGGACAAAAAATTGCCAGCAATAATGAGCTATATCTTCAGATCTTTCTTTTCTTTCTTTTGGGTCCTATCTAGGTGAAAAAAGCCCTTTGTGTCCTCATCCAACATAACCTGGTGATTTATCAAGTACACAAACGTGGTGTGGTGGAGTATGAAGCCCAGTGTAGCCGGGTGTTGCGGATGCTTAGGTATCCCCGGTATATCTATACTACCAAAACACTATACAGTGACACTGGAGAGCTGATTGTTGAGGAGCTGCTGTTGAATGGCAAACTGACAATGTCAGCTGTGGTTAAGAAGGTGGCAGACCGGCTCACAGAGACCATGGAAGGTCAGTACCCTATCCATAGCTATTAACAAAAGCATAGATTGGCTAGCCACAGGAGTGGACCCTCAACTCTTTTTAGACCATCTCACCTGCCTCTTTCCCCCTGTTGTACAGATGGCAAGACCATGGACTATGCTGAGGTATCAAACACATTTGTGCGACTGGCAGACACACACTTTGTACAGCGCTGCCCCTTGGTAGCTACCACTGAGAGTTCAGACCCTGGGCCACCACCACCTGCCCCCACACTTGTCACTAATGAAAAGGACATGTACCTGGTTCCCAAACTGAGCTTGATAGGTAAGGAATTTTGACCTTTGGAACTGTGACTTGCCCTAATTGTGGATTCTTCTTTTTTTATTGTTAAATCTATGAATCAGTTGAGCATTTACCAAATATTTGCTATGTGCCAGACATTGTGGTGTATAGTAATGAAAAAACCATGGTCACTGCCTTTATGGGGCTTAACTCTAGTATAGGAGATATACATTAATCAAATAATCACATAGGCATATAACTAACAAACTGATAAGTACAATGAAGTATGAGGTGTTAGGAAAATATATAATGGGGTACTGGATTTATTGGGAGGTTTGGGCACGTGTTTCTTTGAGAAAATGGCATTTGAGCTAAGATTTGAAGCAGAAATAGAAACTAACCCATGAGGTAACAGAGGATGAGCATTTTTGGCAAAGGGAATAGTATGTAGTGAGAAAAAAATAGAACATTTGAGGAAGTGAAAGAAGGTCAGTATAGCTAAAGCATGGTAAACAAATGAAAGTGAGGCACGAGATACATAAAGTTTGGGAGACAGGCAGGAGTCTGGTCTCAGAAGCTAAGCAGGGTCGGTCCGTCCTGGTTAGTACTGGATGTGAGATAGGCAGGGGCTAGATCAAGCAAGACCTTAGAGAACATCTGCTCTTTATCCGAAGAGCAAAGGAAAACCACTAAAGGATTTTAAGCCGGGAAGTGACATGATGTAATATACATTTTTAAAAGATTTTCTGTCTATAGAAAGGATGGGAGGTTGAGGCAAAGGTAAATGTAGACAGACTGGTGAAAACTCATATATAGAAGGAGTGAGGGAGATAGTTATCAAGAATGACATCTAAGTGTCTGACTTGCACATGTGGAAGACAGTACCATTTGCTTTGAAAGGAACCACTGGAGGAAGACCAGTTTGAGGGAGAAAAATTATGAATTTCTTTTTGAACATGCTGAGTTTCAGGCGACTTCATCATTTATTTGAGCTTCTTATGGTTCCTCAGTCTCCTAAGCAACTCTAACCTAGAGGCAGCTATAGGTATCTTTGGGATGAAGAGATAACTTCGTGTTTGGTCATTTCCTGTCATCATATGAGATGTAGCCTAACTGCTCAGTTGTTTTGTTTGGCAGGGAAAGGTAAAAGAAGGAGATCATCTGATGAAGATGCTGCTGGGGAGCCCAAGGCCAAGAGACCAAAACATACTGCAGATAACAAAGAGGTATGGGGCTTTTTGATTAGGAGTCCTCACCCTGAAGCAGGCCAAAAAGAGCACCCAGATAACAAGCCCCAAGAGAGCTTAAATGTTCTTGAGCTAAGAAGTAGATTATATACTTCATTAAATACTGGCCAGGAATAGACCAATAAAGAGTGAAGTCCATTGTTGTCTCCTTTCTGAGGCTTAACTTCATTCATTGAACAGAGGTAACAGCTTATGCAAAAAGAGGCCCAGAAAAAGTTTAAATTGTTCAGTATGGCTGGAACCTATGGACCCATAGGGACCAGTGATGAGAAATGAGTCTAAAAAGATATACATAGACCTAAACTGCATTCAAATGCCTTCTCAGTATCCCTATAAAGATGTCTAATAAGCATCTCAAAATTAGTATAGCCAAAACAAAATAATTGATTTCCCCCTCGCAAATGTCTGCTCCCTCATAAATTTCCTCATCTTATTAAAGGACACAACCACCTAGGCCGACACCTAGGACATCACAGTTTGCTTAGGTTAAAATCCTTGGAACCTCTAATCTCACAGTAAAACCTGTCAGAACAATTTCAAAAGTTAACTCAAATCCAGTCATTTCTCATCTTTTCCACTGCTATCCCTCTAGTCCAAGATACTGTTGTCTCTTATCAATACTTTGCCAACTCTCCTTAATGGACTCCTTACCTGCATTCTTACCTAATTAGCAGCCAAAATGACTTTCTAAGTTCAAAACAAAACAACATGTCACTGATTAGACTCCTTTAATTGCTTCCCATTGCTCTTAGTAGAAATCCACGCAGTGCACTCCATAGCTTTCAACAGATTCTTGAAGGGAACTGTGACCCAAAAAGTTTAAAAAAAAAAAAAAAAAAGGCACTACTCTATGAGAAATGGGGAGAATAATGCAAAAGCAACAAGATTAGAAGCAGAAAACCCAGTTACTCTTTTTATAGTGTCTACTATGTTAAAAAAAAAAAAGTGAACTAACTGAAAACCAGTTAGGAGGCTATTGTAGTAATCCAGTTAAGCCATGATTAGAGCCTGATATAAGATAATGACAGGAGAAATAAAAGTAGACATCTGATAAATATAAATAAAAGATAGAATTTGGTAATGGGATGGTAGATGATGGAGAGCAAGGGGTTAGTGATAATACCCAAGAAATTGGGTTGGTTATAGTGTAGTTACCTGAAAACTTAAAAAACAGAACAGAGTGGGGGAACAAACAGGCAGTTAGGTCTAGCATCTGGAGCTTAATAGAGAGTTCTGGAATTAATAGATTTGGAAAGGCATCAATAGTTGAAGAGCAGATAAAATTACCCAAGTATAGCATGTAGAATAAAAAGAAAGGAGGGCTATGGACAGAACCCTGAGGAACACCAGTATTTATAGGTAGGATTTGAAAAAGGAATCTATGGAAACTGAAGAAGGGTAGCCAGGAAGGTTAGAAGTAGCACCAAGAAAAAAGAAGTGTCATAAAATCCAAGGAGCCACGTAAAGTTTTAAGGAGGAATAAAAATGTCCAACCATGTCATATGCTTCTAAAAGGTCAAATAAGATCAGAACTAGAAAGTATTCTTTGAATTTAGCAATAGGGAAGTCCTCAAGGACAATGGTGGAATTTCACTGGAATGCCAGTGACAATTGACATTTCAGTACAGTGGTGGAAATGGGTTGAGTAAATCTAGATGGAAATACAGCTGGGATGGCCAACTCTTTGCGAAGCTCGGCTGTGACAGAAAGGAAGAGGAGGGGAGACTTAGGGTTGAAGGAAAATTCTTCTAGGTTAGAAGGGACTTGGACAAGGTAAAGACTGATGAGAAGAAGGCAGTAAAGAAGGAGAGGCTGAAGATCTCAGAGGACAGGAGGGAAAACTGAGCTGGATCCTTGAGAATGAACGAGAAGGTAAAGTCTAGGATACCAGTATGGGCATTAACCTTAAGTAACAGAAGGAACATTTTTCTGCTGTGATAAAAGTGAGTGAAAATAGAAATTTAAAAAAAGAAAGAAATGTGATAGGGATGTGTGGACAAAGTTGAATGAGTTCTGGCCTAATGGCTTCTATTTTCTCTGTGAAATCAAAGGCAAGGTCATTTGCTACGAGTGAGAAGAGAGGGGTCATTGGGAGATTTTCAAATAATGAACAGTTAAAATATGAAGAGAAAGACTGGAGATGAGCTTACAGAACCTGTTGGGATTTGTTGAGATACTATCCACATGATTGAATGATTTTTCTCCAACCAATTTAGTTGGTACTATATAAGAAAAAAATGGTGAACAGTTAAATCCAAGCTCCTCACTAGAAAACTCTCCACTATATCTAAATGTTTCTTTCTAAGCCTTTTTTCTTCCTCAGCCCATTCCAGATGATGGGATTTATTGGCAGGCCAATCTTGACAGATTCCACCAGCACTTCCGTGACCAAGCCATTGTGAGTGCAGTTGCCAACAGGATGGACCAGGTAATGGCTAAGTGGGTCTGTCAGTGGTCTTCGGGAACATTCATTTATTTGTCAGATATAGATAGTCATGGGACATAGCCAGAGCCGGGGGCAGCTAGGTGATTTCTGAATTACAATTTACTTTTCAAACCCAGACAAGCAGCGAGATCGTGCGGACCATGCTCCGGATGAGTGAGATTACCACTCCCTCTAGTGCCCCCTTCACCCAGCCATTGTCTTCCAATGAGGTGAGTTTAATATTCTTGTGCTAGCTTTCTGACAGGCTCTTGGGTGTTATGACAATTACTATACATAGAGCCTGGGGTTAGGTTGAGGTCTGAGCATTGAAAGAAAAGGGTTTTTGTTGTTTGAGCTGGGGCAAAGATTATCTTCAATTGGTGAGCACTGAAATGTTTGGTCTCTTAGGATGCAGCTTTTAAAAATCTAAACCATTCTCTTAGTCAAAGTGTCTTAAAACACAAACACATTACACTGTACAAAAATCTTTTTTTCTTTTTTTTTTTACTTTTTAAACTTTTCTGTTAAGAAATAAGACACACACTGTGTGGCCTAGGCCCCAGGCCTACACAGGGTCAGGGTCATCAGTGTCACTGTCTTCCGCTTCGGTATGTTGTCTCACTGGAAGATCATCATTGGTAATAACATGCATGATACTGTCATCTCCTGTAATAACAATGCCTTCTTCTGGAATACCTCCTAAAAGACCTGCCTGAGGTCAGTTAACTTTTTTTTTTAATAAATGGAGTACACTCTAAAATATTGATAAAAATTATACTATTATACATATGGAAACCAGTAACATAGTCATTTATTATCATTATCAGGCATTATGTACTGTACATAATTGTATGTGCTATAGTTTTATTTGTTTGTTTTAGAGACAGGGTCTCACTCTGTCCCGAAGCTGGAGTGAGCAGCCTGATCATGGCTTCCTGCAGCCTCGAACTCCTGGGCTCAAGTGATTCTCCTGCCTCAGCCTCCTGAGTAGCTGGAACTACAGGTGCACGTCACCACGCCCAGCTACCTTTTCTTATTATTTTATAGAGACAGGGTCTTGCTTTGTTTCCCAAGCTGGTCTCAAACTCCTGGCCTCAAGTGATCCTCCCTCCTCAGCCTCCCAAAGTGCTGGGATTACAGGCGTGAGCCACCATGCTCAGCCATGTACGTGCTATACTTTTATATGACTGGCGGCACAGTAGGTTTATTTACACCACAAACACAGGAGTAAGGTATTGCACTGTGTTGCTGCACTATGATATTACCATAGCTACGACATCACAAGGCAATAAGGATGTTTCAGCTCCATTATAATCTTATGGGACCACCATTGTACGTGCAGTTCGTCATTGACTGAAACATTGTTATGTAGCACATGACTGTAATTATTTAAATTAAATATTGTTACTATATTTTTATAGTGTTTATTTTTAAAATTTCTAACTTACTGTGTAACAAAAAATTTAAATATAAGTTTTTTCTCAGGAGTTCGAGACCAGCCTGGGTAACATAGTGAGACCTCGTCTCTACAAAAAATTAAAGAATTAGCCTGGCATGGTGGCTTGCACCTATAGTCCTAGCTACTCAGGAGGCGGAGGCAGGAGGATGGCAGAGCCCAGGAGTTCGAGGTTGTGGTAAGCCATAATCATGCCACTTCCCCACCTGCCTGGGTAATGGAGCAAGACTCTGTTTTTACTCAGACCTTTTTTTATATGTAGTCTAACATATATGTGGGAATATATATTTTTTAACCCCAAAATGGGACTAGACTCCACATACTGCTCTATAACTTTTTTCATATGATAGTACATGTAAAACTTCTTTTCATATCAATATGTGTAGGTCTGTCTCATTCTTTATAAATAGCTGTTTCGTATTCCACTTAATGGCCATGCTGTACTTTATTTTAATCAATTCCTTATTACTGGACATTTGGATGTTTCTAGTCTTTTATAAACAATGCTGCTGTGAATATTTTGGACATTTTTATACTTGTGATATCTAAAACTAAAACGCCTTTATTTTAGTAATGTCAGCAGTTCTAAGTTCCCACAACCATGTGCAGTGTCTTTTTGCTCCATAGATCTTCAGATCCCTACCTGTTGGCTATAACATCTCTAAGCAAGTTCTGGATCAGTATCTCACTCTGCTGGCAGATGATCCAGTAAGTCTGTTTTTGCTTTTTTTTTTTTTTTTTTTTCCTTTAGTCTGCTCTGTTTACAATTTATTTTTGCCACTGATACCTAGTATCATTCCCCTGTAGCCTCATTCTCTACCTAGCCAGCCCAGACTATTTCTCCATCATCGTCTGATAGGAAGGCTATCTGCTACAGACTCTTGGCCAGATTTACTCCATTGGAAACAGAATCACTGGACTTTCCATTCAGCTAACAGATTCTCTCTCTCTCTCTCTCTTTTTTTAATAGCTAGAGTTTGTTGGAAAGTCTGGCGACAGTGGTGGCGGAATGTATGTCATCAGTATCCTTACCAGTTATTTCCTTACAGTCAGGCAGCCTGAGCTATGAAGCAGAATGGTGACTTATGAAAGAAAGATTTGGTAATGTTTAGTATGCTAAATAAGTTAGAAAATTTAATATTTTTATGAATTTTCAGTGAACCACACTGATGATAAATGAAAAGGATTTTTACTTAACCAAATTTTTGTTAAGCAAAACCCTTACTCAGACACCCTCATTTATTAAGGTTTTGAAATACTTGTATACTATAAATGAAACCAATGTGAAAAACAAAATAGCATTTAATTTTTAAATATAAACTAGAGACTTAGGAATAAAACTAAGATCACACTGACCAGGCCAAAACATTACTGAGTGACCTTAATTCTCTATATAAAGACCTCCATAAGGCATTAGCATGCCTAGCCACAGCCACTCTGGAGTCCGTTGTACAGGAGAGGTAAGGGGGTCACTCTAATTAGGATTGGGGTCAGACACTTCCTATCTATACCCCATTTGAACAAGTAATTTGATTATTATGTAAGCAATGAATATAGCCACACCTTGGCACACTTTGCCCCACTTTTCACTGGACTGCTATAGATCCCATCTACTACTACTCTTTACCCTAAAATAACCTACTGCTTAATTCTCAATGATGCAAATCAACCAGCTTCCCTAAAGCCTTTGCTTACAAATGCAGGAATTAGGGCACTCAATTGAGTCAGCTGTGAGTACCATCCCAACCTGTGGAACTGCGAAAGAATTTTTTGATCACTGTTCCTCTCTGGTCTTGGCTCTACACATGAAATAGAACAACCACTGTCTGTGACTAGGAGCTAAAGTTAATCTTCTATGTTGTCAGGCCGTTTGCTTTCTTCATTCATTTACAGATTTGGGTCTCGCTGTGCCAGGATATTCCGACTAGTTTTGCAAAAGAAACACCTGGAGCAGAAGCAGGTGGAAGACTTTGCAATGATTCCTGCAAAGGAGGCAAAGGATATGCTATATAAGATGCTCTCAGAAAATTTCATATCACTCCAGGTAACGAGTGGTGTAATAATTGCCAACCAGCAAAGCTGACGTAGAGTGAGAAAAACTGAGTCAAACATCCTGAACCCCCAAGCAAACTCTGTATCTACCTCTGAGACAGAAAAATGATTCACAAAGACATAGCAAGTACTTGAAGGATAATGTGAGGCTTTAAGTGGCCTAGTAAGAAAGAAGCATAGCCACGACATCACCCCAAAGCCACACTGCCCTTTTTTCTCCTGTCATTTCTGTCCTTTTCTCGGGCCTTAATTCTGCAATAGATTAAATCTATCAATAGCATCTATTGGGTCCTTACAAAGCCATGTAGTACACCCTATGAGGAAGAAAATGGAATGGATTTTGGAGTCAGATCACAGCTCTGCCTTATCCAGTTACACTGAGCAAGTTACCTACCATCATATTTCCCATCTATTAAATGGTGATAATAATATGATTTGTCATAAAGATCAATACAATGTACTTGGCACATAGAGTTGCTCAGTAAATGTTAGTTGCCTTCTTTTTCTTCCCTGAAAGAAAATGGAAAGACCAGCGAAACTCTCCATTTGGCTGATTGTGACATAAACACAGATACTGAATGAGTAAGGAGGAGGAAGGTATAAGTCAAAGAGAGGGCTGAGTAGCTCCAGATGCAGTGGGTGTTGACTTTGCCAGGTCTGAAGAACAGTATAATTTCTCTTATTTTTCTTTCTGTGGACAAATAGGAAATTCCCAAAACACCAGATCATGCTCCATCCAGGACTTTCTATTTATATACTGTGAACATCCTGTCAGCTGCCCGAATGTTGTTGCACAGATGCTATAAGGTAACCTTCTCCCCGTTCGCTCCACACAAACAAATCTCACCCTTTACTGTGCCCCCTTTGCCCATTTTACCTGAGCTACTTGAATAGAGCTATGTGCATTTGTTGACATTCTCTTTCCTCAGAGCATAGCCAACTTGATAGAAAGGAGGCAGTTTGAAACCAAAGAGAACAAGTGAGTAACATTTTCAGTTGAGTTGTTTATATTTTTCAAGGTCAAAGGCCTGAAGGGAAATTTCCCATAGAAATAGAAACCAATAGAGATAACAACCAGTTAGTTGTGTTGAATCATTGGTTTATATTAGCATAAATCATGCAGCAGTCTACACTTTTCTAACATACCCTCAATGAAATAACTTTTTAGATTAAATTTATGAGAAATGTACAAATCCACCAAACTTCAAATAAGAGGCAGTAAGAGTTTCAGAAGGGAAGTTATATTTCCAAAGAAGTTTGTAGAAAACATCCTTAAGTCGGTAACATTATCCACTTTGACCAGGAATGTGGTAAAAGGGGACAACATTGTATCTCAGAGATAAATGGTAAGGATCTCCAAGGTTAGGGAACACGCCTCAGAGTTGTGTTTATCCGACAGGCGTCTACTAGAAAAATCTCAGAGGGTAGAAGCCATTATTGCATCTATGCAGGCTACAGGGGCAGAGGAAGCACAGCTACAAGAAATAGAGGAGATGATCACAGCCCCTGAACGTCAGCAGCTAGAGACCCTGAAACGTAACGTCAACAAGTAAGCATCATAAACTTCAGACTTGTATTTCAAAATACCTTCCAGACAAATCTATCTCAATATTCTGCAACCCCTCCAACTTAACATGAGCAAACCTAAACTGTCTTCTTCCCCAGTTCATTTAACAGAATTTAATCCACTTATTTTTTCTGAACTAGCAATTCTGAAGACATTCTCAGCTGCTTCTCCTTTACCATACACGCTCTCTTGTTGACCAGGTTCTGTTAATTTTTTAAATAAGGGGTCAAGCCTTAATTCTGTAATAGATTAAATCTGTCAACAAGATCTATTAGGTCCTTATAGAGCCATGTAGTAGAGCCTATGAGGAAGAAGATAACATGGATTTTGTTGCCTTTGTTACCCAGGCTGACCTTGAACTCCTGGGTTTGAGGGATCCTTCTGCCTCAGCCTCCCCAGTAGCTAGGACTCCAGGCATGAGCCACACACCCAGCTTAGTTTTACTTCAGTAATGTGTTTCACATCTGGACTTTCATCATGGTCCACATGCAGGCCTTCATCATCTCTCTCCTAGACCTTCATTATGATCTCCTTCTCCAAACCATCTCTCAACAATGCTCTCAAAGTTATTTTTAAAATGATTAATATCACTCTCCTACTTTAAGTTATGTATTGACTCCTTATAGTATAGGGAGACACTCCTTGATGTGACATACAGTGCCTTCCACAATTTCATAACAGCCTATCTCCATTTTCATTTCCTTTCACTGCTCACCACTCACCTTAAGAGGGATTGCATTGAATCTTTGGGAATACTATAATTTTAACAATATTAAATCTTCCAACCCACGAACATGGGAGGTATTTCCATTTATTTAGGTCTTCTTTAATTTCTTTCAGCAATATTTGGGAATGGCGGTTAGGGTTTTCAGTGTATAAGTCTTGCACCTCTTTTGTACCTCTTTTCTTAAATTTATTTCTAAGTATTTTTTTGACGCTAGTTTAGTGTTTTCTTATTTCATTTTTGGATCATTCATTACTAGTGTATACAAAAACAACCAATTTTTGTGATGTGATTTTTTTTGTTTGTTTGTTTTGTTTTTGAGACAGAGTCTTACTCTGTTGCCCAGGCTAGAGTGCCGTGGCGTCAGCCTAGCTCACAGAAACCTCAAACTCCTGGGCTTAAGCGATCCTTCTGCCTCAGCCTCCCGAGTAGCTGGGACTACAGGCATGCGCCACCATGCCCGGCTAATTTTTTTCTATATATATTTTTAGTTGTCCAGGTAATTTCTTTCTATTTTTAGTCAAGACGGGGGTCTCTCTCTTGCTCAGGCTGGTCTCGAACTCCTGAGCTTAAACCATCCGCCAGCTTTGGCCTCCCAGAGTGCTAGGATTACAGGCGTGAGCCACCACACCTGGCCTGTGATGTGATTTTGTATTGTACAACTTGACTAAATCATTTATTAGTTCTAGTAATTTTTTGTGGATTCTTTGAGATTTTTCTCTGTATAGGATCATGTTACCTGTCTATGAATAGAGATTTTTTTTTACTTCTTCCTTTCCAATCTGCATGCCTTTTATTTCTTTTTCTTGCCTAATTGCCCTACCTAGACCCTCCTGTAAAAGGTTAAATAGCAGACATCCTTGTCTTCCTCCTGATCTTAAGGGAAAAGCTTTCAGTCTTCCACCATTAAGTATGATGTTATAGCTGTGGGTTTTTCCTTGATGGCTTTTAATGGGTTGGGAAAGTTCTCTTCTAATCACCACTCACTTTAAGCTTCAGCCACTTTTCAGCTTCTTGCTATTTTAAAACACACTAGGTTCTTTTATACCTATTCCTTTATATGTGCTCTTCTTTCTCCTAGCAAGTTAGACTGTAACTTTTCCCAGGACAGAGGCTCTATATTTTGCATTCTCAGCAGTTTTCACAATGCCTGGCACATAAAAGATGCTTAGTAAATGGAAGAATGAACTATTGGTTCTCCTGCTTTCCACCCATTGCTCTCAAGGGCAACTAAGCAATTCTCCATGGCCACACCCACCCCAGCCTCTAAACTTAAATATGCTAATGAACATTCAGTCTGGGCAAATGCTTTCACTTTTTCACTCAGGTTGGATGCCAGTGAGATCCAGGTGGATGAAACCATCTTCCTGCTGGAGTCATACATCGAGAGTACCATGAAGAGACTATGACCCAGAAGAATCATTTTCCTCAAAAGATCTGGGGGGATGGAATGAACAATAAAGGAAGTGTCTGGATGCATTATTTGCAGTGGGATAAGTTGTACATTCTTGTGTGAAACTCCCTCTATCCCCACATCTCAAAGAGTTTGCTGATTCTATCTTAGACCCATCACTATATTCTCCCGGCCGTGGAAAGAACCTTAAATGAACTAGATTAGTCATCTATCAAATGCATCAGTTCCCAGTCAAGAAGTCAGCCAAGCTTGTGTTTGAACATCCCTGACAGTAGAAAACTTCTTCCTCAGCAGTTAATTCCATTTTCAAAAGTCTACACCTGTTCTTTATTTTGTTGAGCTGACATTGTCTAGGGAATGTGAAAGACTAACATAGGGAGGTGGTTGCGGGGAGTTATTTTCAGGGCTAGCAGGTGGATTGGCCCAAGCAGTCACACTAGAATCTGTGGACAGAAGCCACATTTGCCAGCCCCAGGCTTCTAGCACATCTAAAACTATGTATGTAGAACACTTATAGCACAATGGCTGGCATATGGTGGGCACATAATAAATTATTGCCTTCCTCTTCTCTATGGTTCCTTAAAAGTGGTAACTCTAAATTCTTTCTCCCAGTATCATGGATATAATTTGTCCCAGCAGCTTCAACTCATCTAAAGCAGTTAGATGTTGTGTTACCAGTATTTGTTCTAATTCTTTAAACATTTGAGTGCCAATTAATTGCCAGCCACTATCCTAAACACAGTATACAAAGATAAGTAAGATACCATCTCTGCCTTCAAGCCACTCTCCATCATCTACTGAGTACCTATTATGTGCCAAGTACTGGGCCAGGCCTTAGGGATACAGAGAGGAATAAGCCTTGAGCACACAGGCCTTGTGGGGGAAGACAACTAAGTGAGAGGAAGTATTGGGGAGCTATTGTAGAAAAGTAAGTGCTATGTCCAGAGGGGCAAGAAAGGATAAAGGGTCAGACAGCAAAGGGAGCATAGAGGAAGTAACAATCTGTAGTTTACAAGATGAGGATTTTTTTATTTGCAAGCTGTCTATCTGACAGATTAAACTAGAATATAAAAGGAGCTCAACTCAATAGCAAAAAATCTGATTTAAAAATGGGCAAAAGATCTAAATAGATATTTCTCAAAAGAAGACATACAAATGGCAACAGATACATGAAAAAATGCTCAACATCACTAATCATCAGAGAAATACAAATCAAAATCACAATGAGGGGCAGGCGCAGTAGCTCATGCCCATAATCCTAACACTCTGGGAGGCTGAGATGGGAGGATCACTTGAGGTCAGGGGTTGGAGACCACCCTGAGCAAGAGGGAGACCCTGTCTCTAAAAATAGAAAAAATTAGCCAGATGCAGTGGCATGCACCTGTAGTCCCAGGTACTCGGGAGGCGAGTCAGAAGGATTGCTGGAGCCCAGGAGTTGGAGGTTGCAATGAGCTAGGCTGACACCACTGCACTTTAGCCAGGGCAACAGGGCAAGACTGTCTCAAAAAAAAAACAAAACAACAACAACAAAAAAAAACCCACAATGAGATATCATCTCACCCCAGTTAGAATAGCTTTTATCAAAAAGGAAATAATGGATGCTGACGAGGATGTGGACAAAGGGGAACCCTAGCACACTGTTGGTGGGAATGTAAATTAGTACAACAACTATGGGAAAACATCATGGAGGTTCCTCAAAAAACTAAAAATAGAACTATCATATGATCTAGCAATTCCACCACTGGGTATACATCCAAAAGAAAGGAAATCCATATAGTGGAAGAGATACCTGCACTCCTATGTTTATTGCTGCAGCACTATTCACAACAGCCAAAATATGGAATCCACCTAAGTGCCCATTGACGGATAAAGAGAATGTGGTATATATACACAATGGAATATTATTCAGCCATTTGAAAAAATGAAATCCTGTCATCTGTAGCAGCATAGATGGAACTGGAGGTCATCATGTTAAGTGAAATAAGCCAAGCATAGAAAGACAAATAGCAGATGTTCTCACTCATGTGTGGGAGTTAAAAAAGTGGATTGGGGGTTACCAGAGACCAAGTAGGGGGAGGAGTTAAAAGGGGTTGATGAATGTGTACAAATATACAGTTAGAAGAAGACCTCGTGGTTCAATAGATCAGTAGGGGCCAGGCGCAGTGGCTCAAGCCTGTAAGCCTAGCACTCTGGGGAGGCCAAGGCAGGAGGATCGCTCAAGGTCAGGAGTTCAAGACCAGCCTGAGCAAGAGCAAGACCCTGTCTCTATTAAAAAAATAGAAAGAAGTTAGCTGGGCAACTAAAAATATATAGAAAAAATTAGCCGGGCATGGTGGCACATGCTATAGTCCCAGCTACTCAGGAGGCTGAGGCAGTAGGATCGCTTGAGCCCAGGAGTTTGAGGTTGCTGAGAACTAGGCTGACGCCACGGCACTCTAGCCCAGGCAACAGAGTAAGACTGTCTCAAAAAAAAAAAAAAAAAAAAAATAGATCAGTAGGGTGACTATAGTTAACAATTAATCTATTGTACATTTCAAAATAGCTAAAAGAATAATCTGAATGTTCCTAGCATAAAGAAAAGATACTTGAGCCCAGGAGTTCCAGGTTACAGTGAGCTATGCTTGTGCCACTGCACTCCAGCCTTGGAGACAGAGCAAGACCCTGTCTATAAAAGGAAAATAAAGAAAAGAAAAGAAAAAAGATAAAATATTTAGAGTGGTACATATCCCAATCAATTACCCTGATTTGATATGAATATATAAAATTATCATATGTGCCCTGAAAATCTGTATATCTATTATGTATCAATTTAAAATAGCAACTATGTTTTAAAAAGGAAAAAAATATATTTTACAGGGGAGAAGAATCCCAGAGGGGAGCAGCCTGTTTCTTGGGGAAACTACAAATAGGATATGACTAGAAAGTAGGCTATGGGCCAGAATTGGTGCTAAAGAGACAGACAGGGCAAAGACTGGTGGGTCCTGGCTGCACTGTTCTAAGGAGTTTGTCTTATCCTGAGAGCAGTGGGAAGCAGTGTGATCAGATTTGTACTTTAGAAAGATCACTCTGGCCGTAGAGAATCCATTGGTTAGGGCAGAACTATTTGGAGACTTGCATATAATATTTCAGGCAGAACGTGAAGAAGGCTTGAACTAGGGCACTGGAGGCTGGAGACATGGAGAGTGAGACATGGATTTGTGAAAGTTTAAGGAGGTAGAAGCTGAGGCATTTGTTTGTCATTTGAATGAAATGAAAGAAGGGAAGGTGGTGTCAAAAAATGTTTCTTGGGTGTCCAGCTTGGAGACGGATGTAATTAACTAATTGGGGGGGTTAATACCTTCTGTAATAGGTGTGCAAAGTGCTGTGGAGGGGTGCTTACAGTTCAGCCTAGGGCCGGTAGGAGGTGACATGTGAGCCCAGAATCATTCGGTCTGGGAATCATTGTCCTAAACAGAGAAGAATGAAAGAAAAGGGGACCTGAAGAACTAGAGGTATTCTTTGTCGTTAACATTACATCCATGGATCATCCACAAGAGTTCTGCCTGTATTTCCTGGGGACGTTCTGAAACTCGGCTTCCACCCGCCACCAGAGGGCACCAAGCGGGCCACAGCGACCTCAGAGCCGCGTTATGGCCGCGACGCGGGTGCTACTGCTCCTGTCCGGGCGTCCGGAGTCGGTGGGCTTCGTACAGAGTGTGTGTGGCCTCCTGGGCGCCGGGTCAGGGCTTGGGCCGTGGCCCACGTACTGCAGCCTGAAGCGAGGACAGCTCGTCCTCTCGGACAGGCCATTCCCAAGCGCCTCGGCTAGGCTTCCGCTCCAGGTCAGGAAAAGGGGGCCCAGCGCGGGGACAGGGGAAGTGAAGGGCGGGAAAGGGAGGAAAGGGACTGGGATCGGGTGGGAACTGGCGGCGAGAAACCAGGGGGCCCGGCCAATCGCCCCGACGCGGCCGCCTCCCCCACTGCGCGGTGTCGCCCAGTATTTGAAGGTCCCGCCCACCCACTCCTGCCCCCTTCGGAAGCCTTACCCAGGTCATTCCCTCCCGCCAGCGACCAGCTTTCTGCCCTTTTGCGGCCTTCAACCAGCAGCCCGAGGCCCCCGGGGCCCCGCTGCCCGCAGATCGAGGCGTGGATCTGGGCGTGGCCATCATTCTGCAGTCCAGTGACCGGACTGTTTTGTTAACCCGAAGGACTCGCACCCTCAGCGTTTACCCCAACCTCTGGGTACCCCCAGGTGAGTACTCTGGGGACAAGGCCCCAGGTCCAGGAAGGAAACTCGCCCTTTCTTCCCGCAAAGCTATTCCTAGTCTCAGGATAGACAAGTGGGCCCAGTAATGTGGCATGTTCTCAATCACAAGAGGCTGCAGGCTACATCTGTGTCCACTGGAGTGTAAACAGCGAGTGAGGGTCCCTGGTCAAGACCACCACCATTCACCTTTTGATCCCCCTGTTGTTTCAGGTGGGCATGTGGAACTCCATGAGGAGGTAACCAGTCAGCTGACCCAACCTGCACCTCACCCTGAGCCAAGGGACTCATGTCTGGGACCAGCGTGGGTGTGGGCTGAGGAAGGGGCAAACAAAAGGACTTGGAGTCAGGCATTGGCCACTCTGACCTGCCTTCTCTGATTCCCAGCTGCTGGACGGAGGGCTTCGAGAGCTTTGGGAGGAGACTGGACTACAGCTACCCCAGGGCCAGTTCTCTTGGGTCCCTCTGGGGTTATGGGAGGTGAGACAGAGACCTGGGAGAAGGCCCTTCCTATTTAACCAAGAGACCTCAACTACCCTCCAAAGTCTGTAGATCAGCCCCTACCTTCCTTGGCCCTGGGGAAAACAGTGGCGTATAGGTGGTTTGGAGTCCCCAGATCCACAGCCCTCCCCCATGTCCCTGCTGCACCATCTCTACCATCCACGTCCTCAGCTTTTGGCCAGCATTTTGTTTCACCCTAAAGCTATGTTTACAAAGTCTCAAAGAGAGACAGCAAGTTCTCACTTTTGCTGTTTTCTTCTCTTAGTCTGCCTACCCTCCTAGACTGAGCTGGGGTTTCCCCAAATACCATCACGTTGTTCTCTACCTACTTGTGATCTCCCAGGAGTCACAGCAGCAGCTGCAGGTAGGGCTAGCAGTGAAGGGAGGAAATGGGGCCCAGGGGAGCCCGAGCAACATGGTTCTGATTGTGATTAAGGAAGGGGGCAGGTGTCAGAGGTAACCAAGAACACCCAGTAGCCTTTCCCCCTACCCCACTCCATTCCACCTGCGGATAGGCTGTGATCAAGAACAGGCCTCTACCTGGGCGCAGTGGCTCACGCCTGTAATCCTAGCACTCTGGGAGGCCGAGGCGGGTGGATCATTTGAGCTCAGGAGTTCGAGACCAGCCTGAGCAATAAGCGAGAGCCCGTCTCTACTAAAAATAGAAAGAAATGATCTGGCCAACTAAAAATATATATAGAAAAAATTAGCCAGGCATGGTGGCACATGCCTGTAGTCCCAGCTACTCGGGAGGCTGAGGCAGCAGGATTGCTTAAGCACAGGAGTTTGAGGTTGCTGTGAGCTAGGCTGACACCACAGCACTCACTCTAGCCTGGGCAACAGAGCAAGACTCTGTCTCAAAAAAAAAAAAAAAAAAAAGTAAAACAAACAAAAAAAAAGAACAGCCCTCCCAGGGAAATGCCATGACTGAGGATCAACCTGTCTGACCTCAGGCCCGGATCCAACCAAACCCAAGTGAGGTGAGTGCCTTTATGTGGCTGGGACCAGATGTAGCAGCTGCAGTGGCTGCCACAGAGGATGGGACAGAGATACCCGGACTGCCCCCACAGGACCTACCGCCCTCTGTCCTGTAAGTAAAAGCTTCTCCCTGAGCCTCCAGCACACCAAGATATACACACTGATAAGTTCAGTTTCTGTCCCCTCCTCAGGATGAAATTTTGTGTTGTGGGGAAAATTTAGGGAGTTGGTCAGCTGGTAAGTGCACGAGATCCAGGACACCAAGCATCAAACTCCAAGGGTTCCTGCTCTAACTGGCTAGCACTGAAGATCTAGGTTTGAGTCTCAGCTCTCCCACAGGGAAAAGTCATTTAACCTTCCATGAACCTTTTTCCTTTCTATAAAATGAGGTTAACACCCATCCACCCACATCCTGTGGTAGTTGGGAAGATTAGACGACCTAACATATGGAAGTTCTTAGTGAACTACAAGGCACAGCCCAGACCAGAGGTGTCATTATGCAGCGCAGTGGAACTAGAGGAGGATGGAGGAGCCCGACCTTTGGTCCTGCCCATGTCCACACTGCTGCAGACGACCCCAGCCATAGCAGAGGACAAAGAGAGGGTCAGCACTGGAACCAAGTTTGCCCTCGGGCTCTGGCTGCAACATCTAGGCAGGTAAAGGTGAGGAATGACTTGAGAGCTCCACAGCATTGGGCTGGAATGGTCTACTGTTTTTATGGGCATGGGGGAGAGGAAGGAAAAAATAACAACTGCTCTTGGAAATCCTCAGTGTAACACCCTCGTCACGTGAAAGTGGAGCTTACGTGGACCCAGACCAGCAAAGGAAGAACAGAACATGGACCCTCTTTCCCCAAACCAGGGGTCTGGGAAATGAAGTACATAATCCCTTCCCTAGTCCACCTCCATGACACAGAACATTCACAATCTTTATTATGGGTGAGAACTTTGCTACAACTTTGGGAATAAAAAGTAAAATTACAACATAGATCCTAGGCCCTGGAGAAGCCTGAAAAAGGAGATTGGGAAGGAGGGCACAAGGGTTTGCCCATCTCCCCAGAAAGGTGCAGAATGAGCCAGGCCTAAACCACGGGGCCATGGGCCTCTAGAAGCTTAGATCCTGGCCTGTTGGCATAAGAAACATCGTGAACTTAAATATATAAATAGAGACCCAGGCAATAGGCCGGGCCCTGCTCCCAAACCCCTGGGGATCATGGCTAAGGCCTTATCTCCTCCTCATCATACTGGAAGCAGGAGGCAAGGGAAGTCATCTTTGGAGTATTTTGGTTTTTCTTGTTTATGTACAAAAAATCCACAACCCAAAATAAAGTTCTCTGTCCATCGCTGAAACAGCCTGTCTCAGTTTCTCCATCTGTCTGTGTGGCCAAAGGGAACGGAATGGACATGAAGAGAAAATGGATGTAGGGAAGAAACAGAGCCATGGATTTGGGGATGGGAAAAGAGGGTATCTGAGGAACAAGAGAAGGGCCCCAAAAGGCTCTAGACAAAGTCAAGGCTGAGGATTCAGCCCTTCCTCCAATTTACATCCCATCCCATTTGCCTCCCACTGCCTAAGTTAACATGTCCAGAGGAATGTGCCACCATCTAAAGAACATTTCCAAAAATAGACCCCAATGTCCTTAAAAAGAGGTTAAATATTAACCCCCTGGGTGCTGGCCTTGTCAGGCAGAGATGAGGCCAAAAGTAGGTTGTCCATGAAGGTCTGGCCTTTGGCCAAAGCCCCCCAAGGGGTCGGAGTAGCCAGGGGTCGGGACTCCACAGCATACTTTCTCAGTGTTGGTGGCAGTGAAGTTTCCATAATCCAAGAACTCAGTCCAGGGAAATGATGTCTGACCGACAGCCAGTCAAAGAGGGACCTGAGGGCAGGGGTCCTCCATGCCCCTCCCTCAAGGCCCCCCCAGGGGCCACAATGCTGCTGACACGGCCAGGAGGGGGTGCTGGAGTGGAGCTGCGGTGGGAGCTCCCCAACGTGGGGGCCAGTGGGCCCAGAAAGTGGGAAGGGGTCCCCCGGTACTGGAAGAAGTGGCCAAGGGCATCCTGTTCATCTAGCGAGGTGATGACGGAGGGACCATAGTGCTGGGAGGAATCAAGGGCGTAGTTTAAGATCTTATCCTTTACCCACGTCCCAATCGCTCATCTCAGAAATATCAACCCCTATGGATCCCAGAGTAGTCTCTGAGAAGCAGGAGAGCCTTTCTCTCTTTCCCCGACTTTCCCACACCCCACCCCTTTTCTCTGCCTTGAGAGAGCTCCTCCACCTTGCTAAGTTCTTAGCCTTGTGAGTGTCTGAAATGTGCAGAATGTCCAGTTGGGACAGGCATGATGCTCTAAGTGCACAAGGGCATATGTTGGGGGTGAGTAGGCAGGGGCAGAACTACACAAAAAAATCTGGAGACAAAACAGTAACAGGGGACCTAGGAAGACACAGGCGGGAATCCGAGGAAGTATCAGCGGGGCTGAGGAGGGAAATAAGCTGCTCACACCCCCCAACCCCTCACAGAAAAGCAGATCTAGGTCCCGGGGAAAATCAGAGAGGAGTGGTCCTATCAGTGCCTAGAAAGGAAGCTTCAGAGACCTGAGATCTTCAGGAGGAGAAGGAACTACTTACCTGGCTCTCAGTCTGAAGGAAAGAAAATAAATCTAAACCTGGCAGGAAAAGAAAAATCAAAATCAACCTCCTATCTGACCCTTTACTGCTAAAAGACAAAGAAGTTCCTTGGACTGTGGCCCCTTGCAGGAAAACCAGGTGGCTTTGAAAAGGAGCAGGGGTTCTGATATGGTTCTGGGGAGGGTGTGGCAGCACACAGCCCACGTTATGATCAGTGTCATACCTTGGATGTCTGCCCCCAGAGGGAAGGCAGGTGGGTACTCATGTAGTGGTAGACCGGACAGGAAATCCCCGCCCAGCGTGCCCATAGCAGGGCTCCGCAGCACCGAGGATGACTGGTGACCAGACGTCAAGACTCTGTGAGTAGAGAGGAGATGGAGCAGCTATGAACTACAGATGCCCTCACCCAGCTCAGCTTCCCAGGTTCCTTCTCTGTCCCCTCCACCTCTCCCTTGCCCCAGGGTTTGCCCAATGATCACAAATCATTCCTGACTTCTTCCCCTGTCCCTTTTGCTATAGATTTAGCCTATTCTCTCATACCCTTTGCTTCCAGGTAGGGCTGGGATGGCAGCTGGCGTGACAGAACAGTGCTTCTTGGGCGGAGGCAGATCCTCCTCATCTGATGAGCTTTCTATTGTCAAGTCAATAACTTCCACCTTCTTCTTATTCTCTGATGGATTTCCCTCTTGGACTGGGCTGTACTGGAGGCCTGCGGGTGGTTAAGAAGACTGTGTCTCAGAGAAGAGGTCATCCAAGATTGAGCTCAGCTGGGGAACAGGGGGTCACTCACCATCCAGCCCATACCCTGGCGGGGGGCAAACCTCAGATGCCTCCTTCTTGGGTTTCATTGGGCACCAGGATCCATCTTCCATGAACTGGATCTCATCACAATCCGAACAGGAATTAAGGATCTCCATGAATAAACTGGGGGAGGGGAGAAATGGGAATTCACGGAGCTGGGAGATGGCTGGAACAGTAACCAGAGAGTTCTGACTCACCTTCCTGCACCTCAGTGTCCTCATCTGTAAAACAGGGACATTATCCACCCTACTGGACCTCTCTGAGTTGGACTCAAACAACATAAGGTATGTAAAGAGCTCTGCAAACTTTAAGTGCTAGGTTTTAAATTAATACAATCTGAGCTCCTGTTACACGTAGGACAAGGAACAAGACAGAAAGAGCAGAGATACAGAACTCCATAAACCATCTCAAAAAAGTAACTGGGAACAAGAACCATAATATAGGCTCTGGAAAGGGGATAAGACTAGCTAGATCAAAACACCCAGGCCCTCAAAAGAACCTCATTGCTATGTTCCATGGGAGGTCAGGTAGTTGTTATAGGCAACATATTATAACAATTCAATACGTTGGCTCTGCCATTTACTAACAATATAAACTTGACCAAGACTCAATCTCTCTAGGCCTCAGTTTCTTTATCTGTAATGATAGTACCTATCTCATAGGGCTATTTTTTTTTTTCTTCATCTTTTTTCTGTGTGAGACTATCACTTGCCAATGATAGGGTTATAAGGATTCAATGACACAATGCATGCAAAGTCTCAGCACAATGTCTTGTATATACTAAATTCTTAATGATGTCATAAATATATATATGAATTGGTAAAGGGGACAGATAGGGTTCATGCGAGGGGAAATAAGCCATTTAAATGAAAAGGGGGTCCTAGTGGATGTCCTAGGTAAGGGAAAGCAAAATGGTCCTACCCATCAATGATAAGAGAGTCATAGGGAGCCTTCTTGTCACACACAGGACATGTCCACGTTGGCTTCTTCTCATTCATCTGTAGATAAAGGGCAGCATCGAAGCTCTGCAGGTGGGCGCAGGTGAGGGCACGACAAGGGACAGTCAGGCGCATCTTCCCTAGCTGAGGACAGGCGAGTTCCCTAGTCAGAGTCTCCACTCTGGTGTGAGCCCAGAAAACCTCATTCTAGTATCCCTAGGAACCCTTGAGTCCAGAGATTTAATCCAACCCCCTCCCCCTTCCCTTTTTCCCCTGTACCCACCGGGCACATGAGTGACACCCGGAGACTTGTAGTGGCCACCTCACTGTCAGGGTCAGCAGTCAATTTTTCCTTGACTGAAACAAGAGTGAGGCAGAGCCATGGGGTCAGCAAGGCTGGAGGAAGCCCAGGAGTTGGTAAGGCCAGAAGCAGATGGCTCTGGCTGACAGGCATGAGGGTAGAGTCTTTGGGGGCCAGTGGGATGTTACATGGAGGTGGTCTGGGATCTGGATTATGAACCTGGGTGTGGGGGAGAGATTTCCCCATCCCTGAAGATGCTTAAACAGCTGGGTGACACTTTGGCTATATTAGAGATGATCTAGAAACATCATGTGAGGGTTAGATTAGATGATCCTAAAGACTCCTTCTAATCCAGAGAACCCATATACTAGCAGGGCTGCAGTTAGGGTCTGTGAGGTGCAAAGCAGATATATGGTTGGGAATGCAAGAGTGTCACTCACTGCCTGGGAGTGGTCTGACTTCAACCATGAAGACTGGTAAGGGATATAGGGGCGGGTTGGAGCTCATGTGAGAGGGGAAGCAAGTTGTCACAAGAAGGGTATAGGTTTGATTATGAAGGCTGGAGGGCCAGGAAGACTTGGATCCAGACAGGGCCAGGGAGGAAGGATGTTACTCACTCAGTGCCCGGGAGTGGTCTGGGTTCCGGATACCCTTTGCTCTGAGTTTTTGTAGAAGGGTCCCTGCAGTCAACTGCCTCACCAGGTACACAGACAAGGAGTAATTCTACTTGGAGGTGGGGGGAGACAATTAGCTCTGCTTCTCATACCACCACCACCCACTTTTGTCCCATGAGGACCAGAGACAGTGGGTAAAGGCAAAGAGACCCATAAAGAAGACAATTCCCCAACCCAGGACTCTAGATGATTCCCCCTTCACTCCCTGCAGGCTTTTCCAGGCACCATGCTTTAGCTGTGCTCACCCGTCCGAACTCAGATGACCAATTGACCACGATGGTGTTGGGAACAGTGGCCGAGAGTCGAGCCAGGGGTGTGATGTTGATGGGGCGGCTGGGCCTCTTGGGCTCAGCCCCATTCTTGGTGGGGGGGAGGTAACCCTGGGGAAGGGAGGGACTGGTCAGTGGAGAGCTCTGGGAAGGGGCTCTGCTCCAACAAAGGACATCTTGTCTCAAGTTACTCACTCCCTGGAGGGAAGGCCAGCTCACTTACTGACCAAGGGATGGGGACCCATTCGGTGACTCACAAAACTGGGGCACTGTCTAGGGCTGTGTGTGGGGTTCACTCCTGGGGAGAAAGGAGAGCTTATTTATTGACCAAGGAAATAAGAACCCACTCACTGAGTCCCTGAGGAGGAGGTAGAGGGATGCCTCACTTCTTCTAACTCTCAGCTCTGGGGCCATGACTTCTAAGAAGTCTTTCCTGAATCTTTGGGTTGAACTAATATCCCTCGTCTGGGTTCTCACAGAACCTTTGTTCAGCCCTATCTTAATATAAGGCTGATTATATTGCTTCAATCAGTAAACTGAACAGCTACTATGTGCCAGGCACTGTGCTAGGCATGTCTCTTTCATAATAGGTTTGGAGTTAATATTTATGAATTGAAATGGGAAGGAGTTACTGCCAGAAGAAGGGAAGAGCATTTACCGGCAAGGGGCACAGTTTCCCATTGACCTTGACAAAGAGGTTGGGGGGGAAATAATCCTCCTGGGGACAGCTGGTCTCACAGAGACAGAACCTGGAGAGATGAAAGGATGAAAGGGTGGAAGTCGCTTGAGTTGAATCTGGCAGAGAGGCAGGGAACCCCAGAAAATCAGTCATGGATGTCTATAGCTTTCAGCATCCAACAAGAGTCCCAGGGCCGGGGTGGGCAGTGGCAGAGCAGGGATATCTCCTAGGAATACCTGTCAGGCCCCAATTTCACTCCCACCTGGAGTGGGAACCCAGCAGGAGAGGGAGGATCAACTCACCTTAACTGCACCTGTATGGTATAATCACATTTGGCTCCTGGCAGAACCTCTCTGTAATGGAGGGAGAAGGAGGGATGTCAGCATGTGGCCCCCACAAGGCAGAGGTGAATGGACAGAGATGGAAAGTTGGATTTCTAAGGGATAGAGAGAAGACATACCAAAGAACGAGAGACAAGCAGGTATAGGAGGATGGAGAAGAAAGAGAACAGGGCAGAACAGAAGAGAAGAAAGTCGGAGAGCAGAGTCCAGGGGTAACCATCCAGGGGAGAGGCAGGAGGACTGAAACAGATGTACCTGGATGTAAGAATCTGCTGCACTTGCTGGGGTGTGAGGGCAAAGGTAAAGTGCGCTTCCTCGAACCGCTGGCTAGAAGTGGATGCTGAGGACACAAAGGGGCAGTTATTCCCAAGCTCATGCACAGGCAGCCATGGCAGTTGCCCCCATCCTAGGTTGCTGATCCCACAGGTTTAAGCCTAAGAAAGGCTTGGGGAAGAGGCATGGAGTCCAAGAAGACTAAGGGACCGCAAAGAGCCATACCAAGGGTGGTGGGCCGGATGAGCTCCCCGTAGACTTCATAGAAAGGCAATGGTTTCATGGTGACATCCGGGTGCACAGGCTGGGGCAGAGGGGGGTGCATGTCCACCTCACGCTTGGGGCCCAGCAAAGTGCCAGGGGCCAAAAGGGCAGGGGGAATGGGAGCTAGTGGACCAGGGGAGCCTACGGGAGAGGTGCCGGGCGGCAGAGAGAGCAGGGAGAGATCAGAGGGCCCCAGGGTCTTCCGGGGAAAGCGTCGGCGGTAAAGCTCTTTGATCTTCATCTGGACACTGGGGGCACAGCTGGACTTGAGGAGGTGCAGAGCCTTGGCCAGGAGTTCGTGTTTGCGTCCACTCTTGTTCCGGCCAGCAAAGCCGAGAAGCACCTGGAGCTCAGACACCCGGAAACTCATCACCATGTGCTGTATGGAAGAACAGAGAAGACTGAGAATCCTACCTTGCTCACAGGCCTGTCCTGCCAAGGACATGGGCTGAGCCACCAGGTGGGCAATGCCTCTTTCCCTCCAGCACTGATCAGAAAGATGCTTTGCAGCTAGTGAATGACTGCCAGGCAGCTGACCCAGACAAAGGTACATCTCAGTCCCATTTTAGCACCACCCCCCCCCCAGAGCTTGAGCAACCCTATCTCCTCATACCTGGAAGTTGACCAGAGTTGAGGCAGGGAATGGCAGACAGCAAGCCATCCACAGATACATCTGAGTCCACGAAAGCCTCCTACATCCATCCCTGCCTCTAGCCTGGACTCTCCTTTAAGCTGCTTATCTTCTCTTCTGCTCTTTCTCAGACTCTCAGACCCATCCCAGCCTCTTGGAAAGAGGACAGGAGACAGGGAGAAGGAGGGAGAAAACAGAGGATTCAGGCCAGACAGCTCCACAGGGAAGAAGGGGGCCAGGTGGCTGAGGATTGTGCCTCAAAGCCCATCCCTCCCAACCACCTCAATCTACCTCAGCTATTTTCTCCAAGCCTCTGAAGCTTTTGTGGTCTGGGTTCAATGCTCATAACTCCCCCAAATCGTTTCTTGGCATCATTTACATAACCACCCTCCCTTAGTCCAATTTTTCTGAGAGGGAAACAGGACCAAAACTGGGGGGTGGAGTTAACAGTGAATCACTGAGTCCAGGTATCCTGACTGTTTACACCATCTGCCAGGAACTATTATCCTGCTTGTCTCCTACACAGGGAAAATAAGTGATCCACCCACATATACACCCCTGCAAGGTAGGGGAGGAGAGGGCAAAGTTCTAAACAGAGGCCTGGACGAATGAAGAGAAGGCCCCCGAAACCAAGACACAGGATCTCAAGCTCCTCTAAAAGTAGCTGGGCCCAGTGACTGGTCCTCCAGCCTTCCCAGAACTGGGCCTCCATTTCAAAGGGCAGAACAAGTCCAGGAGGCAGGGGAATGAACCCAGTGGTTTAAGGTTCTGTGAGATGTCCTCAGATGTGGTCACCCTCAGGACTCTGTGTGGTAGTGGGAGGAGAACTCTCTCCTTAAAGGACTCCCTTCTGTGAATCTCTAGGAGACCTTGTCATGGGCGGGCCTTGCTAGCATGCCACAATTCTTTCCCTCATAGGGGGCTTTGTCTTGGACCCGCTTTGAGGAATGTGATGAAAAACTTGCTCCTCTACCTTTCTCCTCATCCTTATCTCTTCTGTCTTGTCTTCATTTTTCCATTAGCTTTGCCTGTAACTTCCCTCCTTTCTATCCCATAGTTTCACACTCCTGCCTCCTCCTAAAGACTGTAATTCACTAAGGCAGGACCTTCCTCTCTGCCTCCAGGATGCTGCGGCCCCACCCCTCGAGGTATCCGCCCGCACAGCCCCGCCCCCGATATCTCAGCCGCCTACTGGTACTTCCCAAGGCTCGGGTCCCAAGCGCAGCCCCAAACCCTCCATCCTCTCAGCAGCCTCCCCTACATCTGCCCCCAAATCCCATCCCTACATCTGCCCCCAACTGTCGCATCTCTTGGCTTTGATCGACCCGCCCCCTGTGCCTCCACAGCAGCTTTGACGCCCCCGACCCTACCCCTACAACTGCCCCTACTACTAAATCCGACTTCTACCCCTCGTCCCCGCCCCTTGCGCCTCGGCCCCCAACAGCTGCAATTCCCCTCGGCCCCACCCCTACATCTGCCCCGCAGCCCCGCCCCCGGAGCCCCGCCGCAGCCCCTTCCTCGCCCACAGGCGCTTCTCTCCCATCCTCAGCAGCCAGTCCCTGCCACGTCGTCTGCGCCCACCGATCCCTCGGCACCCAGTCTAGGTCGCTTCCCGGACTCGGCGTACCGCCGGGCTCAGTCCAGATGGGCATGGGGGAGGGGGCCGGTACCTTTAATTCGCCCAGCTCCGCCATCTTGAGACATCGCAGGCGCCCGAGCCGGAGCCCGAGCTCAGGCCCAGGGACCGGCGCACAACTCTCCACCCCGGCGCCGGCCGCAAATGCCGCCTGCTCCGCCCCGTCCGGCCCCCTATACCTCCCCTTCTCGGCCCCGCCCGCCTGGCTCCGGACAAGCCCCAGCCTGAGCCCCTCCCTCCACAGCCGGACCCAGCCGCTACACGTCTTCGGCCGGTTGGCAAGACGGGGGAGTGTACGGCCCCAGAGATCGCGGGGTCCCCGAGACTAACGGGGAGGAGGTGGGCCCGAAGTGCCCAGGGAAGGGGGGCTTTGCCACGCCAGAGTTGGGAAGGGATGAGCTTTTAGGAATCCCAAGACACTTGAAAGATGGAGGGAAAGTATCGGGAACTGCTAGATCTCGGAGAAATGGGGGAGGGGGCAGCGAAGTTGGAGCAAATACCCTCATCTCCATCTCTACAAGTTTAGCCAACTAAAACCAGAGTTCTACCAACTCGGGAAATGGGTGAGCTCTGATCCATTTTAAGGAAGCCATGCAGTCGTGAACATTTCAGTTCCAGGGGCCATTCTCAATCCTTCACCCCCCTCTCCCTGCCCCCCTCGCAACTACAATGTAGCTCTAGGTCCGGCCGCAGGGCTCAAACTCACCAGCACAAAAGTTCAGTGCAGGGAGCGGGACTTACCAGGACAGTTGCAGGGAGTGGGGAGAGGGCTCGGGAGGCGCAGAGGGCGGGCAGGGGAGGCGGGGGGAGGGGGCCGGCGCGGCTCCGGCAGTCTGCACGGCTGGGGTTCGGTCCGGCAGCCGGACGCTGCAGCCGCAGCTCCGCCCGGCGGAGCAATTCGGCTGGGGCCGCCCCCTACAGGGTAAGCCCTCCAGGACCGCGGAGAGGGGAGAGGGGCGGAGTCCCAGGCGGGAGAGGGAGGGACTCCGAGCCAGCGCTGGAGAGATTAACTCCTCGAGTGAGTGGATCAGGATAGAGGAGTTTTTGGAGATCGTCATTCTCACTGCCGCTGTGACCCCTCGCGCTAATGTACGGACTTGGAGTGGAGGCATGCTGCTGAGACAGTGTGTCAGACAGCGAGAGTATAAGGCAAAAAAAAATTAAAAATTAAAAAAGAGAAGTGTAGACCAGTGATGTGACTGCATAAAGAGGTTCTTCCTTGAAGTGAGACCTCTCCCTGGGGCAAAGCCTGGGCTACTGAATCCAAAGGGTACCTAACCCTAATTCTGCATGTGGTCCAACACCCTCTGCCCCAAATACAGAGACTCCATACCTTTGGTGTATCTGAAGGTGAACAGATTTTCTTACTACAAAGGGAACTTTTTGAGCTTCTCTGAGCTGCGTACCTACTCTGCTTCCTCCAAAGCCTTGGACCCTGCAGAGGCCCTATCTCAACCAAGCCAATTACTCACAGGCAGGCCCCCGGGGTAATCATGAAAAAGCCAACTTTAGGGCAGTGTACCCATACTAGGAACTAGAAAAACTCATAGCCTTTTATTGTTGGCTGGGACCTAAGTGATAATGCATTCGTTCAATAAATAAGTGCTGATCAGGGATTGTTAGGTGCTGAGGACATAAAAGCCTTGCAGGAGTAAACAGTCTAGCAACAGAGACAAGACATGTTAAGCCCATAATCAGCATACAAAATAGTGCTTTAATAGTAGGAATAATCCTCTCATTTAGCTTAAACCTTCAGTATAATCCTGCCCATGAGAGCCCACCCAAGTCATAAGACTGAAGGTGCCAAGCTACCAATATTCCCAGATACCTGTTGAATAGGACCATGCCCAGCTGCTTTGTGGGTTTGTCCCTAGGGAAGATGGCCACTTCTCCTGACAAAGTTCTTTCCTTGCTGCTTTGTTGCCCAAATTGGTGGGCCCCTCAAGCTCAACTTAGGCTCAAGTATTTAGTTCTAAATCCCTACTGCTCCCCTCCAACACTTGAGTCTTCATCAGGCCCTGCACTCATTTTTTTTTTTTTTTTTTTTTTTTTTTTGAGACAGAGTCTCACTCTGTTGCCTGGGCTACAGTGCTGTGGCGTCAGCCTAGCTCACAGCAACCTCAAACTCCTGGGCTCAAGCAATCCTCCTGCCTCAGCCTCCCGAGTAGCTGGGACTACAGGCATGTGCCACCATGCCCGGCTAATTTTTCCATATATATATATATTTTTAGCTGTCCATATAATTTCTTTCTATTTTTAGTAGAGATGGGGTCTTGCTCTTGCTCAGGCTGGTCTCGAACTCCTGAGCTCAAACAATCTGCCCACCTCAGCCTCCCAGTTTTTTGGTTTTTTGTTTGTTTGTTTGTTTTTGGTCTGCTCAGTCCTCTAGCTCAAAAGTCACTATAGTTTGTATTTTTGAGAATTTTCAGTAGATACAGAAGAAGAGGGTAGGGAGGATTATAAGAAGGGATGGAAGGGGGAACTTTTGGGAGTGATACATATGCTCATTTTCTTGATTGTGTGATAGTTTTATGGGTGTGTACATATGACAATACTTATCAAATTGCATACGTTAAATGCATGCAGTTTATCATATGTCAATACAGTTGCAAAAATGTAAAAGAAAGTCATCCTCACCTTGATTCCTAGTCATTTCATGAAGGAGGAATCTCCTTTAAAAGTTAGATTAAGGTTATATGTTCTAACATCCCTATAGGATAACAGAAAACTGGGAACCAAGGCACCTTAATCTCATCCTGAGTGCAAGCTTCATGAAGAAACTTTTCTGTGCTGTTCAAACTATTAATATATCCCCAGTGCCTGGCACATAGTAGACTCCTTAAATATATGTTTAATATGTTAATGTTACCAGGCAAAGGAGGGAAATTGCAAATCAGAGACAAAATTTCAGATGGAAGGCATTCAAAGACAGTTTGAACCTGACCATGGCCCACCAAGTTTCACTTACTCTTATCCACACACTCCTACATCTGAAGTCTGAGGAATGAGGAGATGAAGCAGGAATGAATGATAAGTCCCTGCTGAAGTCCTGTTAAACAGATACCCCAGGAAGAATAAAGGTTACATCAGGATTAGAGTTACTTTGGGGGAAAGGATTTATTTATGAAATCAAGGAAAATTTCAGGGCTTGGGTTGTTGGGGTAGCAGTTTGTGGGGTCGTATGGAGAAAGATTGAGAAAACCAGGGCCTGGGGAAGGTTCCACTCCTGTGTTAACATGAACATCACTCACCACTCCCACAGCTCAGCCCATCCTGGGATCAGCTTCCAGGAGCCCTGGAGGGAGCCAAAGGCCTGGCTTCCATTACCAAAGCTGTTTCCTGACTCATACTTGAGCTTAGCCAAATGACTGCCCCTCTCTGGACCCTTCTCTCTGCAGTTTATTCTTCCCACCCCACAACCCCTATATAATGAGGAATGTAACAGTCCTTTTATATTTTTTGGTAATTGAGAGCAGGTAGGCAAAGAGAGGTTCTGTTCCCCTTAATAGAAATGACTCAGACCCTTTTGATGTTCTTCCTTTGAAAGCTGGAAGTTCTCCCCTTCATCAATCCCTCCTCTCTCCAATCCCCCAGCCTTAAAGCAATCCTGTGCCCATCCACACAAACCCCAAAGCAGCCCTGCACCTTCTCTAAGATCTGATCTACATATTTCAGCTGTTCTTTTTCCCCCTCGGCCAAACTCTGGAGCCAGCCTCTGCAGCGCTTGTGCAGCCCCTGTCCTCCATGGCAGCCCCTCCTCTTTTCTCCCACCCTGTCTCTTCACTGCCAAACTGCTGCTGCCTGACCCAGCACAACCCAGCAGAGGGCGGGCTGAGAGAAAGAATGGGGAGGGATCAGCGTGGGCCACCAAACCGCAATTCCAGATTTTGGAGGAACTCACTGCCTCATTCTCACCTAGCAGTCTGGGTGGTGGAGGGGCGGGAAGGGGAGGACACCCAGGGGAAGTGGCCAAGAGAGATAGATACATCAGGACCAGAGGGAAGCAGCAAACTCTGGGTATCCATTCTTTTCCCAGGAATCAAACTTTTCATCCCTCTTTGTACCTGGTACAAAGAGCAGTGACCACCTGAGATCATGTGAGTCAAATCTAGACACATTGTTTAACACACGATAGATTATTTTAGATTGTACATCTTGAAGAAAACCCAGGTCCTTCAATATCCCCTTCTCCTTAATAAAGGATCACGGATTCAGGTGTCCTAAGGTAGAGAAAACAGATTAGAGTTGTGTCAATAAGAAACAGATTTGAGAAAGGGAGAAGGGTATCAAATCCCATTTTCACAGAGGGCTGTTTTTCAAACAGTGAGTCTTGATCCCTTAGTGGATGGATTATGACCAGTATTTTTTGGTGGAGTATAATAGCAGAGAATAGAAGAGAAATATTATAGTAAGGGTAAGTATAATTTCAGATATGTACACACAGAATGTAAAATGTATTTCTTACTACAGATAATAATCAAAGTTTTTCTGAAAGCTGCTGATTTATAGGGCTATTTGCGATCAAAAAGGAAGGAAGTAAGTGCCAAAACTTGGAAGCAACCAAGACATCCTTCAGTAGGTGAATGGATAAATAAATGAACTGTCATACATTCAGACAATGGAATATTATTCAGTGCTAAAAAGAAATGAGTTATCAAGCCATGAAGGAAACATAAATGTATATTACTAAATTAAAGAAACCAATCTGAAAAGGCTACATACTGTATGACTTTAACTATGTGACACTCTAGAAAAGGCAAAACTATGGATACAGTAGAAAGATCAGTGGTTGCCAGGGGTTAGGGGGAAGGAAGGGATACATAGGCAGAGCACAGAGGATTCTTAGGGCATTGAAAATACTCTGTTCACAAGAACAGGCAAAAAAAAGAAAATACTCTGTTAATATAACAGTGGATACATATCATCATAAATTTGTACAAGCCCATAAAATGTACAATACCAAGAGTGAACTCTAATGTAAAGTATGGACTCTGGGTGATGATAATGTGTCAATGTAGGTTCATTTATCATAACCAATGTACCATTGTAGTGAGGGATGTTGATAGTGGGGGAGACTATGCATATATAGGGGCGGAGGATATATGGAAGATCTCCATACCTTCTACTCAATTTTACTGTGAACCTAAAACAGCTCTAAAAGATAAAGTCCACTTTTAAAAAAAATTTTTTAAAGAAAAAAAGAATGAAAAAGAATCTTTCCCCCACTCCTCTTTTTTTTTTTTTTTTTTTTTGAAACAGAGTCTCTCTCTGTTGCCCAGGCTAGAGTGCCGTGGCATCAGCCTAGCCCACAGCAACCTCAAACTCCTGGGCTCAAGCGATCATTCTGCCTCAGCCTCCTGAGTAGCTGGGACTACAGGTATGCGCCACCATGCCCGGCTAATTTTATTTATATATATATATATATATATATACACACACACACATATACATATATATTTGTTTATAGTTGTCCATATAATTTATTTCTCTTTTTAGTAGAGACGAGGTCTCGCTCTTGCTCAGACTGGTCTCGAACTCCTGAGCTCAAATGATCCTCCTGCCTCGGCCTCCCAGAGTGCTAAGATTACAGGCATGAGCCACCACGCCCGCCTCCCCCACTCCTCTTTAGACAGAAAAAAAAACCAACACCCAGCACCATCTGGCCTTCTGCTTTATTTTCCACAGGGCTTGCTTCCATCCACACCTCCTCTGGTCTCATCCATGCTGATTCAAGGGTCCAGCTTCTCAGATCCAGGTCCATAATGTCAAGTGCAGCCCTGCCCACACCACCCTTTAATGGCCAAACACCCCACCCTCACCCCCACAGCCTGATGGAGCCTCTGTCAACCAGGGATGCTCTTATTCCCTGAAAGAAGAAATTCAAGGATGAAATGCACACACTTCTATATCCTCAGTCTCCTCCCACCCATGTCAACGTGCTAAAGGGGACCCTCATCTGTCTGGACTGGAGAAGAGAATCATCTCTGAAGGGGTGGGGAAAAGACTGGGGGATGACTGCTTTTTAAATGAATGGTATGACAGTAAAGAAGAGATCTTGGAATTTGTAGAGTCCCACTTTAGGGAACAACTTTGCACCACTGTTCCACCATCAATCATCTTTCACCGGCATCTCCCTACCCCAGACCTTAGCAGAGTCACCCAACCCTTCTTTTCAGTCTCCGTCTCATATGTTACCCCCTTAGTCCACCTGCTGTTTCCTGACTCCACTTAGTGACTCTCCATATTGTGTCTTCTCAGTGGACCTTATCTTGAATGCTCTATGCCCCACAGGATCCCCCAGCGTCAGCCACCACAGGGGTAAAAGGAGACTAATTTCCTTCCATAGCCTCCGTTCCCAAGTCCTTTCTCCCAAGCTTCTTCCCTCACTACCCTCAACCCACAACTCACAACAGAGAAACCCCGTATCCCTGAGCGCACACTATGAGGCTGCCTCACTCCTCTTCTATGCTGAGGATTCGCAGTAGGATATCGTACACATCCTGTTCCATGTAGCCCTGTAGGTGGCAGGAAAGAAATAAAAGGAGATGAAGAACAAAAAATGGGGAGAGAGAGGTGGAGGAGAAGGTTCTGTGGTATAATGGAATGTTCTTTACTATGTACCCTCACTTATAGTATTTAACTTCTCCGTGGCTGTTTCCTTATTTTCCCAAGGAATATAATGATGTCTACTTTTCAGGATTGCTGTGAGCGTATGAAGCAATCCACCTGCTACACAGTAGGTGTTCCATTCTTTGTAGTCATTATTCCTAACAATGGAGCAATCCACCCACCTCTTCCTCCTTGGTTGGGAACAAGAAAAGGCCTTCCAATGGATCAGGAATTGAAAAGGGGGGTAAACACCTCTTCCCTCTCACATTCATCCACAACCTCTCTCCATCTACCCAATGTGATCCAGAGATTTAGCACTGGTTCCTGCTCTCTGAGAAATGGGAAGTATGTACAAGTAAGAGAAGGGACCCCAAATGTAATGCCCCCTACTCAGCTCTATGTCTCTCCCACCCGCTTGTATGCTCCACCATGCTCACCCGAGCAGCATTCAGCAGATGATTCCTATAGGTGGAGATGATCTCTTCATGGTTCTTCTGGTAATCCTGGGAGTGAGCATCAATGGGTGTCATGTGCCCACCCTCCCTGCATGCACCCAAGCACAAGTAGCAATAAATTCAAGTCCCCTTTACCAGGTAGGCTCCCTTGGCCCTTCCTTGGCCCAGCCTCGACCACTGCCTGGCCAGGCCTCTGTAATCCCCAGAATGTCTCTGACATATACATCACTTCCACTCCACCCTCTTCTCTAGCAGTGTCCATTTCTCTGAGGGCCAAAACATACCTGCAGCTGCAGGACAAGGCGAGCATTTTCTCCCCGAACTGCTAGAACCTCCTCTGAAAGCTGCTCCAGCTTCTTCAACAGCTCCTTGATCTAAGGCCGAAAGGAAAGACAGGGAACCAATGAGGCCCACGTCATTTCTCCCTCAAATACCATCCAGGGTCAAGGGCAACTTCCTTTTACTGAGTATTTAATATGTGACAAGTGCTTTTACACATATTGTCTCACTTAATACTCAAAACAGCTTGTCTTCTGAGAAGAACAGTGCTTCTCTGAGGGAAGTATTATTATCCACATTTTGTAGATAAGGAAACTGAGTTAAGTAATTTGTCAAAATCATACAGCTAATAAGTGAGGAAATCAAGATATGAACCAAGATCTCTTTGACTCCATGGTCCACGCTTTTAACTTGGTGCAGGATCCTAACCTACTTCTGGCTGCTGACCACTGAGGGAAATGGAGATGAGTTTTTGTGGCTTGTGAGGCAGGGGCACAAATGTTCTAAATGGGAACCAGCAGTAATAGGGACAGCAGTGGTGGGAATAACAACAGCTGCCTCTCACTGAGTACTTCCCGTGTGACACAAATTGTTCTGAGTATTTTAAATAAATATAGTATCTTTTTAGTGTAATCTTCACCATCACCCTGATATTATCCTCATTTTATAGATGAGAAAACTGAGGCTTAGAGATGTTAAGTAACTTGCTAAAGATCAGACAAGTAAATTTTAAAAGTGAAGTTCAAATCCAGACAACCTCAGTCCAGATACCACATTCTTAACTACAACACTGTATTTTCTTTTGCCCGTGGGTCTACTTCCATCTTCTCCTTCAGCACAACACCAAAGTCCTTCTGTCTTCAATTAACCCCACCCCACACCAATTCCTATTCTGAATAACGTTCTTTCTATTTCTATGCACGCTATACTCTGTGAAATGTATACTGTTTAAGTCACCTCCTCAGAACCTCAGCAAAACCACAGCCACCCACCACACTATTGGGCCTCTTCCTGGGCTAACACACTATTTAAGTCAAATGCTAATAAACTACCATGCTCCACTGGAGCCCTGGAGCCCTGAGCACACTGCTTCTGAACCCTGAGTACCAAACTTTAGTACCTAAACTCTCTTCTCTCTTCTATTCATACCTTACCTCACTTCCAATCTTAACCCCAATCCCTCCCAGGCACAGGAGAACGCAATGTGGGCCCCGGAAGTGATGGGTACTCCCTTGGAAGGTATTAATCTGACCAAGCAAAGGTTGCTGGATTCAGGTGAGCAAACCCCCAAACACACAGAAACTGTCCCCAGTGTTCCCATGGCGCTCTCAGCTGCTCACCTTGGCCTCCTTGTCCCGGCAAGCGCCAATGAGATGCTCCATCTTCTCTTTCAGCAGCTCGGCTGTTTTCTCAAACTGCTCCGATCGCCCGCGCATCTCTCTGGCCTGTTGCTCCTGCTCAGCGGCCTGAGCAGCCAGCTCGCCGTTCCTGCGGCGCTCCTCAGCCATGGCCTCCCGCAGCCGACCCATTTCCTGGCAGGCTGTGTTATATTTTTCCAGCAGGGCCTTTAGCTCCTGACCCCAAGCCTGGGCCTGGGCCACCAGCGAACCCCGAGTTTTCTCATGTTGCCGCAGGCTGGCAGCCTCCCGGGCCCTCAGCTCTGCCACTTCCTCAGTGGCTTGGTAGAGCAGCTGCTTCAGCTTCCCGATCTCCTGGCTCTTCCCACTCATCGTGGCCTGAACCACCCGCAGCTCTTCCTCCAGCTTCCCCAGGTCTTGCTCCAGAGCAGCCACTTGGGGGGATGCTGGGGCCCTTGAGGAGACGCCTGGCTCCCCACCTGGGGCCAGGGACCCCCGCAGCTGCTGGTTTTCCTCCTCCAGCCGCGCCAGCACCTGCTGGGCCTCATGGTGCCGGTCCACCAGGGTACTGATGCAGGCATGCAGCTCCTCCAAGGGCTCGGCCACTGTGCTCCGTGCGCTCCCCTTGCCCACTAGATCTGGGGGCAGGCAGTCCCACAGCCCTCGAAGCCCACTGCTCTGGGAGGCCAGGCGCTTCCGCAGCTTCTCTGTGGCCTCCTTCTCCATGGCCAGTTCATCTGTCAGTAGCCCCACACTCTGCCGCAACTGCTGTAGCTGAACCTGTGCCTCTGGCTTGGGCACAAACTCGCATTGTAACCGCTGGCTCAGGGACTGCAGCTCCCTCTGCAACCTCTGGCGCTCCCGTCCCAGCTCCCCCAACTCCTCCAGCAAGTTACTGTTGCTCAGTCTCAGTGTTGACACTTCCTTCTCCAGCTGTCCCTTTGCCAGGCCTCCTCCTGGGGTCTGTTCTCCTCCAGGGGCCCCTAGAGGTTCTCCTCGAGCCCCAGGAGACCTCTTCTCCTTCTCTTCATTCTCTCTGATGCTCCCTGGGGCTGCCTTTGGGGCTCCCTCTCGGGACTCCTGGGCAGGTTTCACCTGTAGTCCTGCCTTTGCCCGATCCAGCCTCACCAGCACCCGCTCCAACCGGGCCTCCATCTTCTCCCAGGCAGCTGCTGCAGCCTCAGCCCGGGGAGTCCCCAGGGCTCCCTCTAGGATTGGTCTTGACAAAGCCCCCCGGGCAGCATCCTTTTCTCGCCAAACTGCAGCCACCTCTTCCCTTAGTTGTAGCAGAAGCTGGTCCATGGCTGCTATGCCCACTGGTTCAACCACTGTGCCTGCTGGTTCAACCCCTGGGGCCTGGGGCATCTCCTTCTGGCCAGGAGGCAACGGGTTAGTATGATCAGGGCCAAGGGTCTGTCCCCCACTGGTGGTCAGTTGCTGTTCTGTGGTTTTCCCAGTGGTCTCAGACCTTGGGCTCTGGGGTGGCCCCTGTTCTTGTGGTTGGAACCTTCCATGGACTTCATATTGAACCTCTCCTGGGGCTGAATCCTCAGCTTTCCTGGGAGCTAATGTTGAGTTGACTGTGGCTGCTACCTGCTGCTGCTTCTTCAGCTCTTGTATATGCTCCACCAGCAGGTCCAGGGGACAGCCCTGCTCCATGCCATCCCCGCCAGGCCTTAGACTAGGGCCCCGCCTTCGTGGAGCTGCAGGCTGTTGGGATAGGAGGAGCCCCAGCTCCTGTACCTGCTCTCGAATCTGGTTCTCTAGGCCCAGGTAGGCCGCAGCTTGAGTCTTACACTCCTCTGTTTTGCGCATCAGCTCCTGCTCCAACTGAGAAACTTTCCTCTGCTCCTCTTCATACTTCCACTTCCACTCCTCTGAGCATGGATCTTCATCCTCCTCTTCCTCCTGCTCCTCCTCGGGCTCTGCTCTCCATGGGCTCTTAGGTGGAGAACCTAGCTGGGGCTCAGATGGAGAGGCCTAAGTTGAAAACAGAACAATGAAGTAAGGCCATGCAGCTAACCTAGCTCCAGGAGAGCGTTTCGTCTCAGACCCTCTTGATGCCCCAAGTACCACAGGGAAATGGTCTCACTGGGATAGCCTGGGGAGAGTCAGAAGCAAAAGGGGGAGGCACGTAAGATCTTACCTGAGATGCAAGATCTGGGTATTGGACTAGCCTTTGACCTACAAGAAAAGATATGGGGAAAATGAGAGAGAAGACAGGTCTGATGTGCTTCTAGCCCACACTCTATCCTTAGACTTTGTCTGAGAGGAATGGCCCTTCAGTGTGACAACCCTCACCACATGTCTTCCTGGTGTCAGGAGCCACCCTTGTTCAATGGGTCCCTAGCTACCCAGCAACTTTAGTTTCCTGTGCCAGGGGAGGGCCAGCTCATTCATTTTGTTCACTCATTTATTTATTGGTCATTGTGCCAGGCACTGATATAAACACCAGGACCTCAGTGGTGAGCGAAACAGACAGGGCCTGTTATCTGAGGGGTTTCCAGTGTGGTAGGGAAGAGAGAGATTAGCCCACAAATCACACAGATAGATGTGCAATGACAAGGCGTAAATGCTAGCAATGGCACTGGCCAGAGTTGTCCTCAGTGAGAGACAAGGCTGCATTAAGGAATTTTGTGACCATGCTTCTGGGAATTGTGGCTCATCTCCTAGTAGCAGCAATAAATAAGTAAACTCTCAACTAGGGTGAAAATTATTTGTCAGGTGAATTACTTCCACGGGAACAAATGGGATTCTAAGAAGCTTCTTTAACTCTATGGCTATTGAGGAGAATCCGAAATTACAAAAAGGCCCTTACCGCCCCTCTGCCGCCGGTTCAAGGCCTGCCGTAGCAGCCTCCACAGTGCCTTGTCCTGCGTGTGCAGAGCATAGTGCAGAGCATCGTGCCCCGTCCTGTCCACTGCCCCTGCATCTGCTCCGTGGCCCAGGAGCAGTTCCGCCACCTCAGCACTGCCTTTCTCACAGGCCAGGATCAAAGCCGACCTGTGGGTTGAGACAAATCTGACACAGGCTCTCCCCACAGAACCCAGGAGTCCTGGTTCCAGAAAGTCCACTCACAGGGTGAGCTCCCCCTCAGTGGGGTCAGATAACAACAGACCAGCAATAGACCAGACCAGACTTTTTAAATGCCGTTCCTTGGAGTTGCGGCATCAGGAAACGGGTGGCCAATTGGAAGCGCCCCATTTTTACCTGTTTTATACATTGAGATTCTACAGGAATTTTTTGTTGGGAGAAAGGATCCCTTTGCTTAGCAGATAGTTTGAAAATCAGTAAATTAAGCCACTGGGTCCAGAAGTATCAATTCTACTTCTGAGGTCATCTATGCTGGCAGATGATGGTGGCAGCAGGCAGAGCTCTTCTGAACCACCACTGGGAGGGAAGGGTGTTCCCAAGAACACAGAGACCAGCCTGCCTTCTTCCTCAGCACACACACACACACACACACACACACACACGCTTCGCCCACTGACTCCTTTCCAGTTTGGTCAGGGTCTAAAAACTGGGGTGGGAAGACAGGGAGAGCTCACTTGTCATCCTTGTCTGTCACATTGACTCGGGCGCCTCTCTGCAGCAACTGTGAGCAGATAGCTGCGTGGCCGCCCAGCGATGCGATCATCAGGGGTGTGCGTCCATCCTGCACAGATCGTAGGAAGTGCTTCATGAGGAGCCAGGGAGAGGCAGGGGCTTGACACTGTCCTACCAGCTCCTCTCTCCCCACACCTCTCCAGAAAAAGAGCCCAGATCCTGGGGCTAAATACTCCCTTTTGGAGGGTTAGAAGCTCTCTAGAAGTTAAGGCTTAACCTTTCTGTGAGGAAGAGGAGAAGAAGCAGGAGGGGAAGGGAGAGGAGGGTGGTGCTGCACAACACCACGTGATAGAATTTGGCAATAAAGCTGAGAGAGAGCAGCAGCCTCCCTGTGTAGGGCGCTGCCCAGCTGCCACTCACGTTATCCAACACGTCCAGGAAGGCTTCGTGGTCACACAGCAGGAGCACACTTGAGGCACAGCCAGAGGAGGCTGGGGAGGGTTGAAGGATTGTTGGGTTAAGTGGAAGCATGAAGGGCACCTCCTCAGACCATGACCCAACATCCCCTCCAGCCATTTCAGTGGTTGGCCCTGGCTACCCTTCCCTCCCCTCCCCTTCCCTTTCCCACCCTATAGTCCCTGCAGCCCTGCTCCCTCCAGTCCCCTGGCACACACCTGCCCAGTGCAATGGACTACGGTTTTCTGCATCCACAGCATCTTCATTAGCACCATGCTGCAAATGGCCACAAAGGGAAGCAGCATGGAGCTTGGCATTAACATCTCACCGCATACCCTCTGTTGGGTCACCAATTTCCATGGTAATATGGGGAAGGGCAGGAGGACCAAGGCTCTGGGGGAGGCCATCTACTAGGCAAGCCCAGTTCATTTCTTGCTAATGATGGGCAGCCTTGAGTTTCAGCCCTGGATTCTAATCCTAGGGCTTAAGAAAAATCAGATGATAGGCAAATAAACACATTAGGGAAAATGACACCTGAGTCAATGGCTGGTACTTTAGAATCATAATTATGAAACTTGGAAAGGATCAGGAAGAATAAAAGCAGAACACCCATTTGCCCAGTGGCCTGTTAAGGTAACTATGCCTTTTGCACTTGTAGAGACTCATTTATAAATTGTCCACATGTCATCTTGTGTATATTTCTCTTTATGCTACAAGACAATAAACTCCTCAAAATCCCAGCACTTTGGGAGGCTGAGGTGGAAGGATCACTTGAGGTCAGGTTTTGAAGACCAGTCTCTACAAAAAGTTTAAAAAATTAGCCAGTCATGGTGGCCTATGCCTGTAACCCCAGCTACTTGGGAGGCTGAGGTAAGAGGATGGCTTGAGCCCAGGAGTTTGAGGTTGCAGTGAGCTATGATTATGCCACTGCACTCCAACCTGGGCAACATAGCAAGACCCCGTCTCAAAAAAAAAAATCCTGGGGGATGGACACGCTTGAAGCTCTGACTCGGGTGGGACATGGGCAATATACATAACCTAAACATTTGTACCTCCATAATATGCTGAAAGAAAAAAGAAAAAAAAAAAAACCAAAGATGCTATTAACAGTCATATAAAAAAATCCCAAAAAAACAAACAAAAAAACAGACAGTAAAGCTTTGATTTAATTTGAACACCTCTTCCCTCCTTCTGCTTGCCCTTCATAACAGTTGTCTCTGCAGTGGCTCTGCCAATGGCAAAGGTCAATAGTCCCTGGCATCCTAGCCCTCTGAGAGGCTGAGGCGGGTGGATCGTTTGAGCTCAGGAGTTCGAGACCAGCCTGAGCAAGAGCAAGACCCCGTGTCCACTAAAAATAGAAAGAAATTATATGGACAGCTAAAAATAGATATGCAAAAAAATTAGCCAGGCATGGTGGCACATGGCTGTAGTCCCAGGTACTTGGGAGGCTGAGGCAGGAGGATTGCTTGAGCCCAGGAGTTTGAGGTTGCTGTGAGCTAGGCTGATGCCACAGCACTCTAGCCTGGGCAACAGAGTGAGACTCTGTCTCAAAAAAAATAAAATAAATTAAAAAATAAAAAAATAGTCCCTGGCAACTATGCCTTGTGACCCGCCCTCAAGGGTAGTATTGAGCATGGTGCCTGCACATGATGTTACACAAATGTTCGTGAACAAATGAATAAATGACTATCAGACCTCTTATTAGGGACGAGAGGGATACATTTGGCCAACTATTGCTTCTAACTATAAGACAAAGTTAGGAGACTCTGGGTCCACTTCTTTCCTTCACAAGAGTAGTATCAAGGGGTTGCTCTCACCTGAAGCAGGACCTTGACACACTGTGGCTGGCAGGAGATGGTGGCCAAGTGCAAGGCAGTACTTCCTGGAAACAGAAAGAGGGAGAGAGGGAGGGTGGGTGGCCCCATGCAAGCTGATGACTCATAGGGAGGGAAGGCAAGAGACTCACAGATAATCAGAAGGAGATTAGAGAGAGAAGCTTTCAGCCACACTGGGCCAGAAATTCCTGTTCCCCAAGTGCCTGGTACCTGTGATGAAGGTGGGAGTGGGGGTGAGGTGTGCCCAGCTTGCAGGGAGGGGAACCCCTGGAGGGAGGCTGGCCAGGACTTACTGAGGAGAAAAGGAAGGGGTCACAGTTGGAACCTCCAGCAGGACTCAGCACTGGCCCCCACAGCTGCTATAAAGGGACAAGCAAGCAGTGTGGCCCAGTGCTCTGTCTCACTCACCATCCTCATTCTTGCTGTTGATGTCAGCCCCATTTGCAAGCAGTATGGTCAGACACTCCGTCAGGCCTTTGGAGGCTGCCAGATGAAACCTGCCAGAATCAAGGCCAAGAGGCAGAAGGATGAAGCAACGAGGGGATGAGGAGTGAGACGATCTTAATAAGCACTGCTTGCTGTGCTCCCTACCCCAAAGCCCATCCCAAAGGTAGAAAGGGAAGCTCCCCCACCCGACTTCCCGAGAAAGAAAAGGCTGTATGTCGTAAAGTCAGAGGGAGCTGGAGGTAAAGATAGAAGTAAGAGCTACAGGTCTCAAGGAATCTCAGACTTTATTGCAGGGGTGTCCAGGGAACACATAATTACCTTCCTCTCTGAGCACAGAACACTTAGCGGAACTGAAAGTGTCACAGAAAGAGTCAGCCAGAGCAGAAAGCTGGACATTTGAAAGCTTATTTGGGCAGAGACAAGGGCTAATATTTTTCTTGTCCTAATCACTCCCTCTAGCCATGTACTCCCAGGGCTACAACTTCATTTCTAATTTCCCGAGCATACATACCCTCTTACTTGCACAACGAAGAAATATTCTATTTAGTGTATGTATTAGTTTTCTGTTTGTTTAATGGGATTTATGTACTTCTCAAGGCAGTGTTGTCAGTCTGGGTTGTGAGGTGGATGGAGCTCAGGAACCATATCTTCTTCCCTCACTTTGTGTAGCACTTGGTACGTAGCAAAGGTCTATTGATAGGGTTGCGAACCAAGACAACAAAAAGGGCTCTAAAGTTGTAGGCATTCTATGGTCCTGTATCATACTGGAGTTTGGGGCTTTCAAAAGGAACCATGTTCCAGGGCCGGGGGCAGGAGGACTCACGGGGACTGGCCGTTGGAGTCTAGCTTGGTGGGCCGGGCCGACTTCCTGGAGGCAAGGGCAGCCACGCGTCCCACGTCCCCCCGCTGCACTGCCTCCAGCAGCTTCTGATCACGACGATTCCATCTCTCCACCTGGTCCAGAGCCACAAGTTGTGTGAATATAGGGAATGGGGGTGGTATGGAGAAAGAAAAGAGCGAAATGGTTAGGATGCAAAGCAAGAGAAAAGGAACATCCTTGTCCCTAAGGTCCTTTTGCTGTTCCACAAGTCACTCACCCTAGATCATTTAGTCCTTCTTAGGTGGGCCAGCTAAATAAATATTAACCAACACATATGCCACCAACAACTATTGACAGTTATTACCAGGTCTGAGCCAAAAGGTACCTGGACCGACGTATTGAAAATCATTTATCAGTGCTGTATGCATAGTATTTAAACCTCTTTACCATCTTTATGATTAGTGTTGTTAGATGTTCAACCTCAGAGCAGTCCTAGCCACAACTCCTTTCCCTTTTGCTCTCTAGGCAAACTGAGCCAGCCCGACCACTCCTCAGTGGGCTCACATTGCCTCTCACCTCCCCCTGCTGCCCTGCTTTTTGTTCTCAGTTCTTTGAGAAGGAAACTAAGGCACCTAGCTTCAGGTTACAGCTAGAACTCCAAATACTACCCATACCATCTCTGTCCATTGGCTTTGGGCCCCAAATTGGGAGGAGAAGCTAGAGTTTCTGTTTTCCCATATCATATCTATGCCCTTTGGCTAGACTCTCTTCCCTTTCCATGGCAACAAGAAAAAAGCAAAGATAGGTCTCTAGCTATGTTTGAGGAGGTAGCAAGAGGCAGCTCCCCTTCTCCTCCCTCCCCTCGCTCCCAGTTTCCCTGGCGGGGAGCAGCTGTCCCAGACAGCAGCCACACCTGGGCACGCATTGTTCTGTCATTCCAGCTTGAGTTTTGCGGATGGTAGAAGTAATTACAATAATTGAAGTATTACAGGGCGTGAAAGAGACAGCTATGTAAAAACACCCAAGGCTGAAAATACAGAAAAGCCTGGTTTGGTTTCGAGAAAGGAAAAGAGAGAAGGAAGGGATTGAGGCAAAGATCTATGGTGTGGTGAAAAGGACCCTAAATAAATATTTTGTCAGCTAGCCTGCGTTTGGGACCTGGTTCAGCTACATTCTCAGCTATGTGACCTAGAGTAAGCCATTAAACACCTCTAACCAGTTTCCTCGTCTATAAAGTGTGGGTAATAACTGCCTCATCATGTTGTGAGCATTAAACAAGCTAATGTGTATAAAATCTCTTTGTAAACTGTACAGAGCCACACAAATGTATGGCATCCTTACAACAAAACAGGAAGTAGTAGGAGATTGGTGGCGGCACATTGCATTTTATGAGGTATAATCACTGACAAGAAAGAAGCTATAGGCCATGGGAGGGGGAGAGGGGACAAAAATAGGGTGTGTGGAAGCCCAATAACTCATTTTAAAATACTGTTTACATAGCCAGGGCAAATTATTAATCAACAACAGGAAAGATTTAAATGCCCAAACCATAAAATTATCTAGGTTAGATGGATTCTGAGGTAATAGTCCTGTACAGCACTTGCAACTCCTCACAGCCTTTTCAAGTGCTGTTTCAATTAGCTTCTCGACGTCCTGGAAAGTAGTTAGCACTGATATTATTCTATCTCTTTGACAGAGGAAGAAACGGAGGCACACTGAGGTTAGATAACTGTCCAGGATCACACACGAGAGTGGCAAAATTGGAATTAGAACCGAGGCCTCCTGATGCCCAATTTCTTTTTTTTTTTTTTTTTTTTTTTTTTTGAGACAGAGTCTCACTCTGTTGCCCGGGCTAGAGTGAGTGCCGTGGCGTCAGTCTAGCTCACAGCAACCTCAAACTCCTGGGCTTAAGCGATCCTCCTGCCTCAGCCTCCCGAGTAGCTGGGACTACAGGCATGCGCCACCATGCCCGGCTAATTTTTTGTATATATATATTTTAGTTGTCCATATAATTTCTTTCTATTTTTAGTAGAGACGGGGTCTCGCTCTTGCTCAGGCTGGTCTCGAACTCCTGACCTCGAGCGATCCACCCGCCTCGGCCTCCCAGAGTGCTAGGATTACAGGCGTGAGCCACCACGCCCGGCCCTGATGCCCAATTTCTAGTTCTCACCACCAGACCACACTACTACCAGCTATGGAAAAAGATTTACTTATTTCCAGATAACAGTCTCAAACTGCCTCCAGGGCAAAGCCACCCACCATCAGACTCTATTCCCTACACAGAGAAGAGTCTCCAAACAGGTTAATTCTCAAGGATAAAACAAGCAAAATGACTCCCCCACATACTGTCAGACTCTGACATGTAAGAACACATTTTCCAATGCCCCTTGGGGACCAACTCATCCCCAGGAAAAGCAGAGAGCTGGAACTATGTCTCCACCAAATAGTACTGCCATCAGCTGACCTCAGCTTGAAGTTCTCCATTTAAAATCTTGATTCTAACTCTTTCTCTCTGTTAATTTAGACATGTAACAACACCGCTGAACTTTAGTTTCCTAACGATATAACAACATATAAAGCATCCAGCTCTGTGTCTGTGACACAGTAGGCGCATAATAAATATTAGTTCCAATCCCCATCCTTCTTGGTCTTGCTGAGCACAGTTTGGATGTTCCTGGGCTCACAATTCTCCAGCCAGGACAATGGGAAGAAGGGATCTTGCTCATATCAGCCAATGAATAATAACCAGTCTGTATAGGTGGTGAAAGTGTTTCTTAGCAATGTGGATACTTTTCTTTCCAGCTAAATAGTTCTAAACCCACTGAATTTACTTCCTATAATCTCGTTATATTAAGAAGACTTTAGAATGGGTGGAAATTCTTTGTGGCCAAACCTCCGCAGAGCTGTAGTAAAGAAAGATAGACTAATGCTTTCAAATTCCAATATCCAGTCCACAGCTTACCCCAGCACCTTGGAAAGGAGGCACTGGATTACCTTCACAGCCTCGAGGGTGCAATCACCAAATTAATCAGCAGACTCACTAACAAGCATAAACTTTGTATTTCTATAGTTGAGATTAGGGGACCTTTGTAGAAGTAATTGTACCCTCTTCTTATCTCTGGCTGTGTACCAATAAGCATCCTATCAAGATGGAAGCACACCAACAGATAAAGAGTGACTACAGGTGAATGGAAATGGAAAGGCTGTCCTGGGCCAGCAGGCCAGGAGGCTCACGCCTGTAATCCTAACACTCTGGGAGGCGAAGGTGGGAGGATCCCTTGAGCTCAGGAGTTCAAGACCAGCCTGAGCAAGAGTGAGACCCCCCCCTCTCTACTAAAAATAGAAAAAAATTAGCCGGGCATGGTGTTGTGTGCCCGTAGTCCCAGCCACTTGGGAGGCTGAGGCAGGAGGATCGCTTGAGCCCAGGAGTTTGAGGTTGCTGAGTTAGGCTGCTGCCATGGCACTCTAGCCTGGGCAACAGAGTGAGACTCAGTCTCAAAAAAAAAAAAAAAAAAAAAACGGCTGCCCTGGAGGAACCAGGACCTGACTCCCAATATTTCAAATACAATAGACATTCCTCTAAGCTGATCAGTGCCAACCATTTAAAGCTATTTTCTGGTCTATTTCCTACCTAGGCAGAATAAGCTCATATGTAAGATACCCTCAAAAATATCCTCTACTTGACTAAAATAAAATGAGATTATTATAGGAGCTAGATTTTTGGTTGTTGATTTTCCTCCATACTGGATAACTTAGATTAACCTTTTTTTTTTTTTAGATTAACTTTGAAATGAAAAAAGTTCATTTTAAAGAATGAATTTTAAAAATGTTCATTCTTTAACATTTTTAAGAATCTTAAAGAATTTCAGTCCTTACCTCAGACAGGGCACGGGGCTCTTGGCCCTGGACCTAGGTGTGTGAGTGGACATGGGGCAGGGCAATCTTCCAGTATAACTGGGCAGCCAGGCTTTCAGAGTGGCCGGAAATGCTGTCACACTATTTCTCTGACAATTGGGTCTAGAGTGGTTAGCCACCCAAGGGAGTAGAGAAACTTATCATGAGAAATGTGGGGAAATTTCATGAGGAAACAATTTGCAGCTGATACTGGCCTATTGTCAAGCTTTCTGTGTCCCCAATCTGTCCAAGTAAATAGTTTTCTTTCCAGCTAGATAATTCTAAATTCACCCAGTCTGCTTCCTATAATCTCATTATACTAAGATCTTATTATAATGAGTTTAGAATGGATGGATGTTCTTCATGGTGAAACCTCTGCACAGCTAGAGTCAAGGACAGAGGGATGGTTTCACATTCCAAGAGCCAGCCCATTGCTCACTCCAGTGTCTCAAAAAGTAGACACTGCCCAAGAATTGGAGAATCAGCAAGAATGGAATAGTTTTTCCTGTCCTAAGGAGCAGGCAGACTCCACAAATCTGAAAGGGAACGGCAATGTTGAGGACTTTCAGTAACTAGGGAAGAGTCCATAGGAATAAAAAAAATTATTATGCGTTAACACAAGTCTGGGTAGCCTCAGTTTCTAGTACCTCTCATAGTAAATGCCTTTTGACTGGTTGATCAATGTGTGGAAACTAAGTGAAGAAGCAAATGTAAGTGGGACAAGGACAGGCCTCAACAGAGTTCCTACTCTTGCCTCATAGCTTGCTCCCAGGATGCTGTGGCCTGCCCATGCAGTGAGCTAACTGAGCATTTCTCATGTTTGCTTATGAAGGATACCACTAAGTCAAGTAGCTGGCTAATTCACTTCTAAAGGAGCCATAATCCTAACCTCCAGAGAAAATTCCATCCCCATATAGGAGGTCTCTCTGTAAGAGATCTTTAGACAAGGAGAAGCAATATCCTCCCTGAGCCACCACCTTCTATAATCTTCTTTCTTCTTCTTCTTTTTTTTTTTTTTTTTTTTGACTGAGTTTCAGTTTGTTGCCTGGGCTAGAGTGAGTGCCATGGCGTCAGCCTAGCTCACAGCAACCTCAAACTCCTGGGCTTAAGCGATCCTCCTGCCTCAGCCTCCCGAGTAGCTGGGACTACAGGCATGCGCCACCATGCTCAGCTAATTTTTTCCATATATATTTTTAGTTGGCCAGATAATTTCTTTCTATTTTTAGTAGAGACGGAGTCTGGCTCTTGCTCAGGCTGGTCTCGAACTCCTGACCTCGAGCGATCCACCCGCCTCGGCCTCCCAGAGTGCTAGGATTACAGGAGTGAGCCACCGCGCCCGGCCTATAATCTTCTTTCATGTGTTTTGTTCTGGGAGAATATGGGGAGTAGAATGACTATGACTGAGAACCCTCAGAGTGAGTCTGCTCTATCCTCTTCTCTCACCATCACTTTCCCCCAACTCAATGAAAGGAAACAGAGAGTACAAGCCCTGAAAAACTGGGTGAGAGTTCAGGGTAAAGGAAGAGTCTGGTGAGAAGCAGGTAGAAGGCCTTGACTGGCCCAAGAACCAGTCTGATGACCAGACACTGCAGTGAACTGGCTGGGGTAGATTCTGCAGGCAACTCACCCAGTCCCTTGGGGAGCAGCCAGGCAACTGTGCATCCTCTGGCAGTGCCTATCAGGCTAGCCAGACTGCAAGATTAACCCACAGTGAGCAGGCAGAAGGAAGTCCAGGCAAAAGAGGGAAACGTGGGTTGGCAACCATTGGGCAGAGCAGGGCAGAGGTTTAAGGGGAGAACAGAAGGCTGCTGTCATGGGAGCACCAATTAAAACAGATTTGGAGTGATGTCTGAGGGCCAGAGTGCAGGTGAGAGATGGGAGTGGAAGTGGCATGGGGTGGGATGGAGGCAAGCACAGAGGAGACTGTGAAGAAGGGTTAGCAGAAGGTGCAGGAGATGTTTGGGGGGGGGGGTTCGGTACCGGGATACAGAGCAGAAGTAGCGGACAGGACGTTGGGGAGAGGACAGGGCTGCAGAAAACACACCAGAAGTTGGGGGTGTAGATGCTAGGAGGGCAAGAAAGGGGCCAAGGGAAAGGACTTTGGGGAGGCCAAAGATTAGAAAGGCAAGTTAAAGGCTGGGGGACAGGGTCTTCAGGAAGGCAGGGCTGGCGGGCGGCTGCATTGTAGGAGTAGAAGAGCTGAAAAGACCGATAAAAAAAAGAAAGGCGATGATGCACGGAGATGGGACTCAAGATTTCTGTCACCACAAGGCTTGGACCCCAGCCCCAGCCCCAGCCCCAGCCCCATCCATCCACATTTGGGACCTACCGCCACCTGTGAGCTGGAGCAGGAGAAGATGCGCTTCATGGCCGGGGTCAGGGCCACGGGGGGACGGGGACTCGCAGAGAGCCGGGCCACAGGTTCCCAAACCCACCGAACTCGGAGGAGGCTGTGCGAGACAACTGTCAAAACGCAGGGCAGGACCCGCCCCAGGACCCGCCCCAGGACCCGCCCCGCTCAATCAGACAGGAGAGCCCGAGGGCTGGGTTTAAAACTCCGCCCCTGGCCCTGTCCCACCCCGCCCCTGCAGAGCCCAAAAGCCCGCAGTCCAGGGCTGCGACAAGAGCTTGGTCTCAAACCTCGCCCACCCAGTCTGAGCCCGCCCCCGCGGCCGACCTGCTCAATGGGGAGCGGCGCCCGGCCGGCTCCGGCTGAGACTCCTCCCGCGACTCCTCCCGCGACTCCTCCCGCGACTCCTCCCGCGACTCCTCCCGCCAGCGGCAGCTCCAGGGCGGCCTCCGCCCCAAACCCCGCCTCCGCCACGCCCCTCGGAGCGCCACGGCAGCGGGCCGGCGGTCGCGTCCCGGCTTCCCGGGTGGGCTTCGGTTTCATCAACTGTCGCGTTTAACCGCCGCTGACGTTACCGCTGCTCCCCGCGCGCCCCACCCCCGCCCCATTCCCAAGCCGAAAACTCTGGCCCAAAAGAGGATTTGAAGAGAGCAGTTTGGAAACGGGAGGAGATTGTAGTGCCGACGTAGAGCGAGCACGGATAATGCGTGGCTGGTGCAACCTGGGGACGAAACCTGAGCGAAAGATCAAGCTCAATTTTTTAACACACCTCTGAGTTAGAAAAGGGCAGAGGGGGAAATCTTTTAAGCATCGCTTCCACAAATAAATAAATAAATAAATAAACAAAAATTAAAAATTTAAAAAGCAAAAAAAAAAAAAAAACCCAAAATCTGTCTTCACTATTTCCACTGCCGTTTTAGTTCAGATTCTCAGTAATTCTTGCTTAACAGTCAGTCACAGCCGGGGGGATTTTCCCGTCTCTCCTTTCTCCTCCCTGCAGCCCTAGAGAGCCCATTAAAATGCATATGAAAACCTATAGAATAAGCCCAAAGTTCTTACATGGTTTACTTTCACAAAAGAGCCTAAACACTGAAACTGTTCTAATTTACTACAATTCCATTTGCAGCTGGTGATTAATCCGCTCTGTAATGCCTCCTCTCACCCTTGATGGCCCCCAGGCCAAATTATTTTTTCTGTAAAGTTTTCCTTTACAACCCTGTCACCCCACCCCTAACAGTGTGCCTCTTGTGTGTGACATACTCCTGGTACTTACTGATATATTACATTGCAACCAACTCTTTGTATTTGCCATTATTTGTTTACATATTTGTTTCCCCTACTGGACTGGGCTCTTTGATGGTAGAAATTGTTTTTATATTACTCCCATTGCCTAGCAGATATTAGGGGTTTAATATCCAATGAGTGAATGAATGAAAAAAAAAATGGAAGAAGAAGAAGAAATGGAGACTGGTCATGGTGGCTCACGCCTGTAATCCTTGCACTCTGGGAGGCGGAGGTGAGAGGATCGCTTGAGCTCAGGAGTTCCAGACCAGCCCGAGCAAGAGTGAGACTCCATCTCTACTAAAAATAGAAAAATTAGCTAGGCATTGTGGGCCAAGCCTGGAGTCCCAGTTACTCCAGAGGCTGAGGCAAAGGATCACTTGAGCCCAGGAGTTTGAGGTTGCAGTGAGCTATAATGACACCACTGCACTTTAGCCCAGACAGCAGAGCAAGACAAAAAAAAAATAATAATAATAATTAGATAACTGACAGAAATGTCCCCACCAAAGATGATTATCGATTATTTTGGCATTGTGTAGATTCAAGTTCCAACTCTCCTTTGATCAGGATTTGACTGAAATCTTCCACTTAGTTCTCTTATTATTTATTCACCCAGCAATTATTGTGTATCCAATATGTACCAGGCACAGTATTGTAAACTGCATGAATGGAAAAACAAATTAGACATAGTAACTGTCTTTGAGGAGAGGAGCTTACCTTTACTTACAATATTGAGAATAAATGTTTTCCCTTTATTGTCAAAATTATGATTAAAGATATGAATTATTTGGGGCTTTTATTCTTGCTGTATTACTACTGGTGAGCACAGGGTTTTGTTGTTTGTTTGTTTGTTTGTTTGTTTGTTTTTTGAATGCTCTTTTAGTTATATAGATAAAGAATTAGATAAACCAGCTGTCAAAGAAATCCACCTCCATTTGGGGGCTGGCTGAAGGTAAAAAAGTGAGGGAAGTCTGTCAACATAAGTATGGCCTCAGTCTCAGCTGCAGAAACAGTATGCTCCATAAAGATTGATCAAGTTATAGCCTATATGAAGTGCACTGAGGGCCACCGTGGACCCTTTCCTGGCACAAAACAACTCACCAGCTTGACAGAGAATGGTGTCCCTGCCTAATAGGCCAGACAGGCCACAAGTCTCAGGGTTAGGCAACAGAGGCAGAGACTTGGTCTCTAGAAGGCCACTGCTTAAGTGCACATGTTCCTTGAGGATACTGAAGAACTCTGGTTGTCTCAAGAGGAGCCCAGAAGATACCTAGGCATCTAAAGAAATAAAATAGATTTGATTTCCACAATTAGAACCTTAAATTAATCAGCTAATTATGACCTCAAGAGCTTCAAATGAGATGAAGCATAGGACAAGATTTAGTGGACGGAGACAATAGCATGTAGAAGAAACAAATTTTCAGGGTCTGGGAGATGGGTCATCAGAACAAGAACACCACCTGTTGCTTCAATAAACCTTCTCACTTAATCTTCACAACACAAGGTAGGGTAGATTATTTTATGACAAAATATTTTTATAATAATAGTTATCATTTATTGAGCAGTGACTATATATGCACTTGGATTATCTCATTTAGTCCTCTTGAAACTAATAGGTTTAAAGATGAGAAAGCCAAGACTTAGAGAAGTTAATGTGTCCCAGGTCAAACAGATTTTAGTGGTACAGCCTGGATTTAAACCCAGATCTGTCTTCATTCTTAACCACTGGACTATACAGCCTCTTACTGTTATCTGAGCCTCGGGGAAGTTATGACTTGTTCAAGGTCACATAGCTAATAAATAGAAGACCTGGGATTTCAATATAGGCCTATGGCCTATGTGCTTCCCAAGTCTACATACTTTACACTCTATGGTTAATTAGGTAGGTGAGAATTGCAGGAGGCTGGAGCGCATCTGCAGTGGGAAAATCACAGAAAACATCTGAAATACTTCATAACTTTGCCTTTCAGAGGCTCCACTCTGTAAGATCTCAGGCCAAACAAGAATCTACCTCTCGCCGTTACTAAGCAGCCTATATCCTAGGGAACTCAAATAGAGCCAGAAGTCATTTGACACTGAATTTTATTTGTTCTAACCATCTGATATACTGTCCACCCTGCTAAGAAATAGAGACAATGCCCATGAGGGTGGCCCTCTGCAGAAGGCCAGAGACATGCCAAAATAAACATTGTGGTCAGGCCTCAGGAGCAGCCTGGGAGGACAGGTTCTGTGGCAGCTAGTCAACTACCTGATCACATCTTCTCCCTTCTCAGCTCAAAATGAGTGCTGATTCTTCAACTGGCTATCAGAGCTGTGCTCTGGAGACTAATAACTGACTTCAATATCCAAAATCTTGATTACAAAAAAATATCAGTTACCCAGTTATTTATGAGAATCCAATTGCCTTTACTGGCCATGACCAAAACATGAAGGTAGGGAAGGGTGGGGGTCAGAGATGGAAATTAACTTGGGGATTTCCAGTAAAGGGCTGGAAAACTGATTCCACCATATGAACCCTACAAGATATGACTAGAGTTGTCCTAGAAACATTTTCCTAAAAGCTGTTTGTGCTACACAACCAGTGCTGAGCAAGCGAGGCCTTGCTCCCCAGAGACCTCATGCCAACTGCTTTGGCATCTTCATGCAGACCCCACTCGTTCAGATCCATGGGGCTGCTGCTTCCCAAAGCCAGTAAGGTGGAAGGGTTTCCCATCATCAAGCAGCAATCCTCTCTCTTCTTTCTGCTTTCTATAAGGAGGCCCCAAGGAAAGCTCAAGAGTGAATAAGGCCTGAGAGAAATAGAGAAAACACTGCCTAGAGCACCCAGCCTTCCCTGCTATCCCAGTTCCAGCCACCTGGGGGCCCCTGGCTCCAGAAAATCGGGCATCAGGCCCTGGCTTTGCTCCCAGGGAAGGCTGTGAGTCGAGAAGCCCATGGCCAGCAAGCCTGGGGGCAGCTCCGTTTCACCAGCACCTGAGGGCGGCCGAGTGCACCACAAAATCTCAGGTTTCAGGGGGGATGGCAGTTGCCTGTCTAAAGGCTTCTCTGTTCCTTGGAATTGTACAAAATGTCTCTTGTGGCTTTTCCTCCTCCCTCCTTTTTTCCTGTTGACTCTCCCCATCCTGCTCTATGAATCACCAGACTCCACAGGAAAGCAGCAGATGTTGACTTTACTCCTTTCAAGCCAACCTCAGCTCCCTCCTGTGGAGTGGGGAGCAGGCAGGAAGGTGAGAGGGTGGGAGAATGGAGCAAGATAATCCTTATCCTTTCCAAATTGTGAGGGAGGACAAAGAGGGAATCTGAAAGGAATCAGGGACCTGGGCAAAAAAATTCTTAATTCCTGGGGATGGGGAAAAATGGGCCCCAAACAAAGGCCCCAATGTTGGGTATGGAACCAGGATCATAAGGAGGAGGGGAGCACGGGGTGGGAGCGTTGCTGGTTTTGGTGCCAGCCCTTCTTGTCTGAGGTAAAGCCTCATCTCTTGCCAGCAGCGTCCCCGTGACTCAAAAGTCAAGTCAGGCAGCTGGTCTGGGGAGACAGTCCAGAGGCTCTTCTTGTCCCATATGAGCCCCCAAATCTCTGCTCTTATGCAAGTCTCTTGAAGAAGCTGCCAGGGAGGCCTTTCTAGAGTCTTATTCTATATTCATTGCTCCAACTTCTCTTCTCTTTTTTCTTCCTCAGGGATTTTCTTACGGGCAAAGAAGCCAAGCTGTAGAGGAAGAGATAAGAGTCATCGCCAAATGCCTTGACTGGGGACCTTGCCAATAGCCCTCAGACTTATCTGAGGTCTTTACTTTTGTTCTGCTTCCAAAAATGAGATTCAAATTTATTTTATTTGGCTTAGTTTAATTCAACCAGCATTTATGGATTACAGTGAAGAAGATAGGGACATGACATACACAGCCTGCTTAGCTGCCCGGCACAAATCCTGTTCCCCTGCTGTAATCCTTCAACTCGTGGGCACCATGCTCCCTACTCCCCACCAAAGCAGTGCTTACCTTCCACAGGCAGAAGACAAGGAGGGCCAGCAGGAGTAGCCCCCCAAGGACACTGCCGATGAGGATCCACAGGGAGATAAGGGTAGGGCGGGTCTGAATCACCTCCAGGAGGCTCTATTTGGGGAGAAGAGTTCTTTTTTTACATGCACCCTTTAACCCAGATAGCCTCACCCAACATTCTAGCAAAGCCACCCCCCAGATAGAATAAATAACTTCTTTCTACTCAAAAGAAAGAAACTGAGGCAGGAATGGAGGCAGTGGAACTCTAGTATCCTGATTTTCACTTTGGACTCACTCACTGCTGCCTAATGGAGATGGCTTTATTTGGAAAAATCTCCCATCCCTCATCCCCATCATCAGCTATTTTCACAGCTCTCAAACCCAGTCTCCAGCCCCACCTCACTCCAACGGGAGGCTTCAGTCAGCTGTAGGACACTGCCCTCCTCAGTGCCCAGCTCGAAGGTGCTGACCACTGTCAGAGACTTGAACTTGACCTATTGAACAAGTGGAGAGGAAGACATTTAATGTGAGCCTTCATCAGGTAGTGTGGGTCTTTGGAACCTCAAGAGCAAAGTTGAGGCTGAGAGGCACAACTTCCAGGGCAATTAAGACCAAAAGGAAATGTTGACAACTAATGGGAAATGAGAAGAAAGGTAACAGATGGAAAGCCTCTGGTCCATCATATCTGCTGTTTACCTGAAATGCATTCTACTCCCCTTCCCTTTGTCTAGCCTCCACCCTTCCTTTAGGTCAAAGTTTATTTTTTTTTTTTTTATTTATTTTTTTTTTTTGAGACAGAGTCTCACTCTGTTGCCCAGGCTAGAGTGAGTGCCGTGGCGTCAGCCTAGCTCACAGCAACCTCAAACTCCTGAGCTCAAGCGATCCTCCTGTCTCAGCCTCCCGAGTAGCTGGGACTACAGGCATGCGCCACCATGCCCGGCTAATTTTTTCTATATATATTTTTTAGCTGTCCATATAATTTCTTTCTATTTTTAGTAGAGGTGGGGTCTCGCTCTTGCTCAGGCTGGTCTCGAACTCCTGAGCTCAAACGATCCGCCCACCTCGGCCTCCCAGAGTGCTAGGATTACAGGCGTGAGCCACCGCGCCCGGCCAGGTCAAAGTTTAGATGTCATGCCCACTGAGGAGTAGGGCAATGTTTCCTCCTAACTCTCACCAACCCTGGTGTTTACTTCTCTGTCTTTCGCCACTGAATGATAAGATCCTTGAGGTTAAGGGCTGTCTTGCTAACCTCCATGTCCCAGTGCCTAGTGCCTAGCACAGTGCCAAGTATGCAGTGGTTCTCAATAAATCTTTGTTGAAAGAATGAATAAATGCATGAAGAAAAGATACCAAAGAAGGATAAAGAAAACCACACTAAGAGAAAAGATGGTTTGCCAGACTTAACTTCCCTAAAACAGATATCTACATTCCAGGCATCTTGTGTTATTCAAAGTAGATGATATATGGGAAAGCACAATATAAACTCCTAGTGCTAACTAGCTGTTATAATTAAGATGTCATTTCCCTGCTTAGGAACTCTCACTGACTCCTAACTGCCTATCATATTTAGTTCAATTTTATTTCCCTAGCTTCAGAGACCTTTGATAATCTAGATCCCTCTCAACCTATAATCTCATTTCCCACTGCTCCCTAATACACATCCTGCATGTAATAGCAATTATTTATTCATTCATTTAACAAAAATGTATTAAGCACTTACAATGAGTTAGGCATCGGGCTAAACGTTAGGGATATTCTCCTCAGTATCAACCTAATACAGGCCTTTGATATAATAGGCAGTTGATTATTAACTGATTAAACTTAGGTATCCCATAAATGTTGATTGATCATTGATATAGCACTAAGGAATGGTAAATGGAGGAAAATACAAGGACAATAACTAGGTTTTATTGAGTGTTCACCATATATCCAGATCATTATTCATTTATTCTTTATAACAACCCCATGAAGTAGGTATCATCTTCCTTATTTTAGAGATCAGGAAAAAGAAGCTTAGAGAGATGAAGTAACTTGCTCACCATCAAAGCTAATAAGATGCAAAAGCAAAACTTGAACATGGATCTGTCTACCTTCAAAACCTATGCTAAAATTCCAGATAGGAACAGAAGGGGAGAATAGTAGAAAAAGAAAGCTTTACCCTCCGGAAAAATTCATTGTGAACCAGCCTCAGTAGTCCAACAGAAACCTCAGTCCCCTTTGCCAGCTGCCCAAGGTGGCACCTCACCACCTGACACCGAGTATTGCTCCCATTCTACCAGAAGAGATGGACAGGCGATCAGGACCCTGGGCTGGAAAGATCCCTTCTTCCTCCCTCCGGCTCCCACCCTGCTGTCCCAAGGCACCCGACTCTACTTGAATTCCCATTCCAGACACCCTCTTGTCATTCATACCAATCTGTCTGTGTGCTGAAGTTCCTCTGGATGCACAGGCGGCCCTGGGGGATCAGTCAGGTTCTGCACTGTGCAGCTTGCCTAGAGGAAGATCCAACTTGAAAGACCCTCCTAATGGGGTTAGGCCAGCCACTCCAGGCTGAGCAGGGACATACTACCCACACTCTTGTTCTTCCCTTTATACTACACTTGATCTTAGCCAAAAGGCCGAGAAGCGATTGTTCTTCCCTTTATAATCCCTTTCTTTCCTCCCAAAGAAGGCACACATGTAAAAGAAAGGTCCTCCAGAGGGAGGAGTCCTGAGAGCAGTGGCCCAACAGATAGGGAGCTGTTGTGGTGTCCAGCTTCAGTGAATCCACCAGCTCAAGATGGCAGGATTCCATGCACTCATAGGCCAGACTCACATTGTTAGTGATGACTTGAGACAGTGATAGGAAGTAATTGCCCCCATGGGCCACAGCTGGAAGGAGGGCTGAGATGGTGAGGCCATTGACCACATAGCATCCGAGGTTCTGAACCTGAGAGGAGGATGGAAAATGGGAAGAGGCGGGAGACAGAAGACGACCCATCCTCATCTGTTCCCCTTCACCCTAGATACCATTGAAATCCGAGAGAGACTCTTCCCATCCTTCTCCTGTACCACTGTTGCTCCCACCCCCCTCATGCCAAGACCCCTCCAGCTTCTCACCCTAACAGTGGTTTTGAATTCAGGGCCAGGACCCACTGGGAGGGTCCCATACGGGTGAACCTCATAGCGATGCAGGGTGGACTCACTGTGTGAACACCAAGTCAGGAAATACATGGTCACAGCCATGACAGACACAGCACACAGACATGGATTCAGGGAAGGCAGGAACAGCACATGGACAAAGAGATGGGGGTACATGGAGAAGACAGAAATGGAACATGACATAGACTTGATACAAACGTTATGGCCACATCCCATAACCCTTCATCCCAGCTCCAATGCCTAGGGCCCGGCAAAACCCTATACCTAAGAAAGTAAGATGCTTGAAAGAGAAGGTTCAGAGTATATGGGATTTAGGGCAAAAAGATTCAGCATCCCCAAGGGTATGGGTTTCTAGAAACTCTGAAAAACATGGAAGGAAAGGGAAGAAACATACAGGGTATGTATGAGTCTGGGGTCAGAACTGGGTCCCAGCTAGGAGCCAGGCCATACCTAGAGAACAGGAGATGAGGCTCATACTGGATGTAGGCTGAGGTCTGGGCTATATTATCTTGAAGGGTCCCATTTCTCTCCAGGCTATTGCTGTAGGGTCAGGGGAGAGAAGCTCACATCCAACCACTCTTCAGACACCCCTCTCTGCTAAAAAAAGGAGTCAATGCTGTTCCTTCCCACCCCTCCAGTCAAGACCCAATAGGAGAAGTCTGGGAGGATATTCCCTTTGTTCTTACCTGGTAGCAGTCAGCTTTACAAAGACCTGGCTCAGGAGGGAGGAGCAGCTAAACTCAAACTCTAGCAGAAAGGTCACCTGGGAGCAGGGGACATAAGGCAGTGGTAGATTCTTTCCCATGGAACAACTACAGAAGAACAGAAGCCCTTGTACCCCTTCCCTGAACTCCCAGGACCCTTGGATCCCAGCTCCTGCTCTCCCAGAGCCCCCTTTTCACCCTGGATCCCAACAAACCTTGGCTCCAGTCTGGAAGACAGGATGACCCACACTGCAGAGCCGGGCATGAACGGAAGGGGCTGTGCATTCCACCTTTACTGGGCTGTCCCTCTGAGGGCAGAGGAATGGGGGTAGAAGCTGGAGGTGCCCCTGCTATCCTACCTACAGCCTATAAACGCTGAGACTTCCTTCAGGGCACCTCACAGATAAGGCCAATACCCCAATCTTCTTCCTCCTCCTTTCTTTCCTCCTCCCACACCCCCTCCTCCAAGGGCACCTGAGCAGTGAGACTGGCCATGTGGAGGTTTCTAGAGAAGCTGAGACTCAGGCTAGTGTTGTAGGCATTTTCCTTTCTGTTCTCCAGAGTTGCAGATACCAGCACTTTCCGCCGGCCACCTTGAACCACGAATGGGGCCTTCCTGGGAGTGGTGAATAAAGGAGAGACCAGGAGCTGAGGGCATGCCAAAAGTCTCATTTTTGTTATCATGGGTAAGAAACAACCCCTAGCTCCCTTCAAGTCCCTTCCAGTTTTTCCCAAGTCACCCTGGTTTGCCCAGTGCATGCATCCAACCTGGAGCCTCTAATGTCCATATTAGCTTGAAGCACCAGGTCTGTGATACATTCATTGTCAGGGCCACAATCCTTGGAGAAGGGAACCTAGAAGAAACAGAAGATACTGAGGGCTGAGAGAGGAGGGCATAGAGAAAGAAATGGAACTGGGGGAAAGTGAAAAGAGAAGAGTGGATATATTTTGATTAGAGGGGCCCTGGTCAGATTTCACCATGATTCATGTCTCCCTCTTCCCTTTTCTCTTGAATTCACCAGCGGGGGTGGGGTGGTGGTGGCAGTTTTGGGACCCAGGGGCAGGGCAGAGCTTGGCACTGCTGACCAGCTTTCGTATAGAGGTGGGTGAGCCCTCTTCCAGGACAGGCCCTGGCTTTGTGGTATTGTCCAAGGCGAAGGTCACAGTCAAGGCCACTGGCCGGAGGTAATCTGATGTATCCTGAGGGAAACCAGAGTCTAAGATCATGAGGAGCCAGGGTTAGGGGTACAACCCAGGCCCCTGGCAGAATGTAATAATTGTAGTGATCATTTATGAAACACTTTCCGTGTGCTGGGCACTGTCCTAAGGTTTCATCAATACTTTTAAACTCAATTCTAATACAACTCCTATGATATAGTTATTGTTATTATTATTATTATTGCCCCTTTGCAGACAAGGAAACTGAAGTTTGGAGGTAAAGGGACTTGCCAGAGTTCACAGGCAGTAAATGGCAGAGCTAGGATTCAAACCCAGACCAGCCTGACTCCAAAGTCTGAATCATTGCACTTTTCTGGCTTTGGCTTTCTTGCTGATCCAGCTGAAATTCCTCCTCTGACCCAGACTTCTCCTCACCCTCAGGCCCTGATGCAAAGCAGTTCCTTCCCCCTTCTCACCAGCACATGGAAGTGCAGCTGCTCACAAGTGACATTCCCCACACTGAGCCGGAGCCGCCGAGGGGACAGCCTCTGGCCAGAGCCATCAAATGCTGCACGTACCCCAGCTGTCCACTCATCCAGTGATGCTGTGAACCGCATGTCTGAATGGGGGAGGCAAGAGTGAGGGTGGAGGGGAGTCCAGAGACCAAGGCAGGCAAGGGGTCGAGCGTTGCCAAGGCTGCACTCTAGTCACTCACAGAATCGACGATCCCAGCGACCAGGAGTGCGGGAAGTCACTTGGAAGCAAAGGGCTGCAGTCAGGCAGACTGCCTCCTGGCCTCGCCGCCTGCAGTCCCTCTGAACCACGCTGATGGCTGGTGGGGTCACCCCCAGTGATGGGGTCAGGTGGACAATGGGCCGGGAGCTGGGAACGGGGTGGGAAAGAAATTCTAGCAGTAGGAGGTGAGCCCTTCAAGAAGTGCAACCCCAGTGTTTGCCTCCCTGTAGTCAAACAAACAAGAGGCTGGATTCACATGTGTCACCCTCCCCTGAACTCTCTGACAGAAGTAAGATAATAGATTCAATTCAACCTGCACTTACCATATCAGATTCTAGGCACTGTGTTAAAACCTTTACGTGGATTATCCCATTTAATCCTCACAATAAAACTATAAGGTAGGTATTATTATGATTGCCATTTGATAAACTAGGAATGGAGGCACAGAGTAAGTTGACCAAGAAACCCAATCTAAGTCTGTGACATTAAGACCCTTGCTCTTGACAGCTATGCTACGCTGTCCACTGCTACCTGAGCTGGGATCCCTCACCTGAGCAGGATGGCTGCCCCCTGGGCACCCACAGCCACATCTACCAGATCATCTCCATCCAGGTCTAGCCGGCCATCCACACTTCGGCCAAAGTAGCTGAGGGCCTGTGGCATGGAGACAGCAGCAATCCGCTGAGAGGAATAGAGAGGAGACTGAGGCATGGACTCATACACCTGGTTTCTCAGGACTTCTGCCTGGCTCTTCCTAATTTTCCCATCAGGCATGGGAATAAGAGAAACTTGCCTGTGTTCAGGATTTCCTAGTTTGGCAAATTTTATCCTACCCTTACTGCCCTACTTTTTTGCCTACTGATAAAGGCCCTTGTTCAGTCCAGATCTCAAGCCAAGGCGACTATTGAAAAGCAAAGGGCACATCTCTCTTCCCCTTCCTATCACCATGACCCTACTTTATTTGGGCACTCCTGACCTGGGCAGGATGGGGCCTGACTCCACTCTGGGTTCCATGATACAGGTACAGCGCTCCCTGGTGCCCATCTTCCAGGGGTGCCCCCACAGCCACATCAGCAAAACCATCTTGGTTCAGATCAGGAAGAGCACCCATGGCAAAGCCAAACCGAGCATCCTGGGGGGGTTCTGGCTGAAGTGTTCCTTGAAGCATCAGCAAGGACTGCTAGTGGATGGTGAGGAGAAGACAGAAGATGCTAATTTGGAAACCCCAACCTCTCACCAAGCCCTCAAATATATATGCATTTCCTTCTTTCCTCCCTCCATCCCCCACACACAAGTCCTAGGGGTTCCCAGCAAGTCTTACCTGGCCAACCAGATACACATAAACACGTCCTGTCTCCTTGTTCTGGGGTCCCAGGAACATGGGGGCAGCCACAAGTAAGACATCAGTTGTTCCATCCCTATCCGTATCCAGTGGGCAGAGCTCACTACCAAAGTATGAGCCAATCTGGGGAGTGGTGGGTGGTGATGACCCCAGAGAAAAGGGAAGGTGATTGTGGACAAGTGGACTCAGTGGGAAGCACTCACCAGCCTGCCAATCTGGTCCTTACATCCCTGACAGACTCTGCCAACCAGAATTCAGCACAGACTTTTCAGGCCTCTCTCTTGCCCCTTCATACTCTTCCCCCACAGCCTGGAGGTCCCTGGGGATTCAAGAGTCCCACCCTTCCTTGGATGTCCTACCTGCTCCCCCTGGAGGCTCTGGGCGACCCTCACAGCCCCATCTTTCTTAAGCTGGAAGGCGATGACTTTTCCTCGATGTCTAAACCGAGGAGCTCCTGAGAGAAAGAGGCGGCGTCCACCCCGCAAAAGCATAGAGGAAACAGAATAACCTAGAAGTGTGCAAGGCATCAGAGGTGAAAGGGAAAGAAGATAGAGTCAGAGTAGGGGGGGTTCCCTAAAGGCACAGGAGGCAGTTCCAAGGGAAATAGCAAGAGATTAGTGAGAAGTTGCATGAATTACGAGGGAGTACCTCATAACCCCCACTAGGGAAGCATTTCCTCCCCCTGCTCCCCAAGTCCTCTGCAACTTTCTGCTACTCACCCAGGTAGGCTGCATGGTTCTGCAATGCAGGGGGAAACTCATCTTCCAGGGCCGTTCGTTGGGGGAAAAGGCGGTGGCCTTCTTCAAGCCATAGCACTGAGCCCCCCCAGTCATAGGCCCCTACCATCCCAAAGAGAATCCCATCCTGTGGGACAGAACCAGATGGGATCCCTGAGAAGACAGTGGGGAACAAGGAGAAAAAACTCTCCAAGAGTGAGAGGATCACTGAGGGTACACTGGGGTCAGTTGGAAAGGCGTGGGACGGTCAGCGTGGAGATTGGTTAAAGGCAGAATCTGGAAGGGCCTTCGGGTTGAAGTTGTCTGAGTCACAGGTTGGAAGGAGTCATGAAGAGGTCAGAGGTTGGGAGGCAACATGGAGGGGGTCAGAGTCTGTCCAACCTTTAGCCGATGAGTGGAGAAACCAATCTGAGACATTTCCAGCCCAAAGGAGCTTTCGTTTTCTCCATGGGACCCTTGGGCATGAGAATATATTGAGGCAATATCAGAGGACGACAGTTCCACCTTTGACCTACTGAACTCACTCCAGAACCCCACCTACACTCCAGAACTCCCCACACCCTGTCCTCCATTCTCCAAGGTAATCATTACCCTCAAGGCCAAAAATCCGGTCTCCTAGTGCATCTACAATGTCAGTCAGTGCAGCCTCATCTGTGACATTGAAGAAGAATCGCTCATCTGGATCACTGGCAATAGCTCTAATTTCCCGCAGGAATGAGGTGGGGTCTCGCTGCCGCCGAAGGTAGTGACCAAGGACCTGCGGTCAGGAGATCCAGATGGGGTCTGTTAGCTGTGTTAGAGCTGGTACAGAAAACAGTCAATTAAAGTGAAGTGGCTGAAGCCTGGGAAGTTGTTAATGCCCCTGTTTTCCTCAAGTTCTCAGGCCTTGGGAAGTTCACAAGTCACCACCCCCCACCAGCTTTCCAGATCCAGAGTAGATTCTCACTGCAATCCCATAGCGTGTCACTCTTCCAGCCTCACAGGCCTTTAGTGCTGCAGGAAGCTCCTCTCCATCATGTGATTCTCCGTCAGTGACAACAACCAGTAGCCTGGCAGCCTCGGGTCGACCCCCACGGGACTGACTGAACCCTTCTGTGCTGAGAGAGAAAGAAATGAGGTGTGATCAGATGTGTGCAGACACACACACACACACACACACACACACACACAAGATTAAATGTAATCAGCAGTTCACCAAGATCGGGCATCTTGCCTTTTAGGCCATTTCCAAGTGCCTAACATGAACACTGGCACAGAGTAAGAGCTCAAATGTTTGAATGTCATAGAACATACAGAGTAGCAGATCATCAATGCAAATGAGTACAAAATTCACTCATTCATAGATTCATTCAACGAATATTGCATTGGGAGCATAAATAAGAAAACAGGCCGGGCGAGGTGGCTCACGCCTGTAATCCTAGCACTCTGGGAGGCCGAGGTGGGCGGATCGTTTGAGCTCAGGAGTTCGAGACCAGCCTGAGCAAGAGCGAGACCCCATGTCCACTAAAAATAGAAAGAAATTATATGGACAGCTAAAAATATATATAGAAAAAATTAGCCGGGCATGGTGGTGCATGCCTGTAGTCCCAGCTACTCGGGAGGCTGAGACAGGAGGATCGCTTGAGCTCAGGAGTTTGAGGTTGCTGTGAGCTAGGCTGACGCTACGGCACTCACTCTAGCCTGGGCAACAGAGTGAGACTCTGTTTCAAAAAAAAAAAAAAAAAAAAAGAAGTGAAAATAAAAAAAAGAAAAAATTTATAAAAAAAGAAAACATAGAACAGAGAAGAATGGTCAGGTCAGGGGAATATTCCCAGAGATGGGCTTTGAATCATGGGCTAGGACAGGAGTGCTGGAGAACCCGAGGGCCAGGACCAAAGTTGTAGTGAAGAGATGGAGAGAGGGAGAGTTCTGTCTGTGAAGATAAACAAAGCAGAGACATGGAGAGACACAGATATAGACACCGTAGAAATGCAATTAGAGGGAGTGCAATGACAGCCAACTTTGCTTTCCTCCACGTGCCATTAGTGTACATACAAAGGTAAACATGCAAGACATCTTGGGATGCAGACACTGTACTCCAAACCCTCCCCTAGCCCTTCTAAGCTTTTATCACTCTGGCCTCCACACTCCCCTTCACAATGCCTCACCAGGCCATCATTATTGCCTCGGCGGTCTTTGTTTCTCGTCCCTCCCTCCGACTGAGGTTCCTTGCTGCTGTCACCACTTCTTCCTTGGTTCGGAAATCTCCCAGGGACCACTCATGTACAGGGCTCTCCCCATACTGTACCAGTCCCACCTGGGAATAAAGTGTGCACTCAAATGGAATGTGTGTATGTGGGTTGGGGGAGAGGAGAAAGAAAAAAATATGTGGGAGAGGGGAGATGGACACCTGAATGCTACCAAAGATGCCACCTACATTTATCTCCTCTTTCCCTGTCTCTCCCCCGCCGGGCCCGTCCACATTGCCTCTCTTACCTGTATCTGCTCCGGGTCAATAAATAGTCTCCCTACCAGTCTTCGTAGGAAGGTCTGAACTTCAGACCAGGGGTAGATGCTGTTGGAGCCATCCAAAACAATGACAACATCCATGTATGTGGGACAGCCTAGGAGGAAGGATATGGTGATGGGGAACAAAGAGGTAGAAGGATACTGGCCTGGGGGCAACAAGGGAAAGAGGTCACGGGAGGGCTCATTCAATACAAACATTCATTAGGCTCTTCTTACATGCAAGGAAAGTACTGTGCCAGGCTCTGGGTAAGTATGGAAATGAATAAAAGAGGAGACAGGCGTATATATAATTACTGAAAAATAAAGAAGAAGGAATTAAGTGCTAGGGAGAAAACAACACTTTGCTGTGGAAAAACAAAAGAGGATTGGCACTGATGGTGGGGAATTAAAGGAGGCAGCAGCTAAGAAGATATTGAGCACTATAGATATTTGAGGAGAGGAGAATATGAGGAAAGGCATTTAGGTATAGAATACGTAAAACAAAGGGAGATGGAAGTATGAAAATAGATGACACATAGGAGAATGGTGAGGTGACTACTATGGCCAAGTTACAGGGTGTGCGGAGGAATGAGTTGAGTTTTTGAAGTTGGTTAGATCAGATCATGGAGTCTTGATGCCCTGCTAAGGAGTCTGAATTCTAATCTGTTAGGAACATGGGCTTTTGCAGGAACATTAGGTAGCAACGAGGATAGCCACAACACAGGCCCTCTGCCAGGCATCATACCCTTCGTCCCAACTTTTTCCACCCAGCATCCCCTTCTGGGAACTAAGTCCTCAGACCCTTCCTCTGGCTCACGTTGGGCAGTGGGTGCCAGGCTTCCCTGGGGCTGGAATGAAGCATCCACACGGGCACATATCCCAGAACTGAAGACAGAGCTGCCGCAAGCACGAGACCAGAGAGGGGCACAGGCCTGGGAATGAGTGGGGGAAATAGTTACTTCCAGGCTTCGGAGGGCACCCAGAGAACACGCTCCCAGTTGAAGGAGGCATTAAGACCACTCCCTGAGATTCTCTACCTTGCTTTCTAGGGTTTTGAATGCCTTGATCCCTCCATATAAACCAGTTTCCCTTACCACGATACTCTTTTTTTCTGCCATAGGCCTTAGGAGGCCCTGCCACCACCCTTTCCTTAGCTCACCATGAATCCCCCATCACCATCTGTCTCTAACAGAGACATCCCCAGGTGCATATTCACAGCAGGACGAGATGAATTTCCCAGTTGATAGTCACCTGATTGGAGGGGGATGGAAGAGAATGAGATCATGGGGTCACAGACAGCGTGCTTGAGTTCAGGGTGATTTTGGAAGAAAATGAGAAGGGATCGATATCAAATTGGGGACAGGGAGTATATGGGTTTTGGGGGTGAAGAAGCTGAGGTATAGGGGGTCAAGGCTACTAGGGCATCAAGGTCAGGGCTTAGGAGGGGAAGGGTCAGGCATCTTCTTACCCAAGTGGCCCTTGGCACATGGGGCATTGTGGGGCCCCCCTACAGGGCAGCGATAAACGTCCCCCCTCCGGTCACCTGAAGGCCCATCCCAGGGGGCGCCCACCAGCATCCTGGGAGGAGGATGTGAATATAAGCATTGGGTGAACATGACCCTTGACACAGGCCAGAGGGTAAGGGCACAGAGGTGGCAAATTTAGAGCCTAAGCCACTTTCAAAAGTCCAGATTTGTTTAGAGTCCCTATCAGCACTATCACAGTCCCAACCCCATGGCCCTCTGGTTCCTCCTCACCATCGCTGTCCACCCCCAATGTGTTGTAAGACACTGTATCCAAATTCAGCCTCCGGTGGCCCTGGGAATAGGCGTGGGTGATGCACGTCCAGGTTAAAGGGAGAGCAGAGACCTGTGGGCCAGGATCATAAGGTTAGCATGAAGTGGTCAGAGTTAATGAATGACTAGAGAGGCACAGCCAGAGAGAAGCTGTGAGGGAACGTCTTTATCTCAGTCTATCTGCCTGCTTTTTCACTCATAAGCTCTCCCGGCCTGTGTCAATGTCATGTACTCAGAGCCCCAAGCAAGGATGATTCCCTTCCTGTTTGTGTCCAGATGTCTAACCTGCAGCCCTCTGCCAGGCTGATGTACAGCTGTGTTTCCACTCCCAACCCTGAAATCTCATTCACAGACATGTCTAGAAAGGTCAAGTTACTCTTTTCCACATCATTCCTCCTACACATTCTCTTCCCCAAACTGTGAGGGTAAAAAGAAAGAGAAGGCTTTTCTGCAGCCCCAGAACAAGCATTCCTTCCAAATTCCCCCCAAGACCCAGGACCACAGGGGCAAGGAAATGAAGCTAAGGAACACTGTCTGAGTCTCTCCTTCTCTATCTCTTCTTGACTCCCAGTGTCATTTTTACACTCTCACTGTCTTTCTCCAGTGTCTAGGTCCCCGGTTGATTCTAGTCCTGGAAACCTCAGTGGTAATTAACTGGGTGGGGCCACCCGCCTGCCCACACACACAGTTTGCCATCCATCCTTGCCAAGGGTCCCATCACTCCACAGTCTCCCGCAGCTTGTTTCCTTTTTAACTCATCTACCTTCCCAACTGCCCCCTGCTTACCTCCATGGTTTCCTCAACTTTGGGGCCACTCTAAAGACCTCCAGTCATGCCCTTGATGATTCTTCCCTTCCAATCCCAATCCCTTTAAAATCAGAGCTGGTATTTTAGGAAACAAAGATTACAGGGCACTGGCAAGGAAAAATTCCAGGCCTGTTGTCCCTCCCATGGTTCTTTCCCCAACTGTTTCTTGCTCCTTACTTCCGAACAACCTCCCTCAGGCTTCCCTCCAACCACCACTACCAATGGCTATAAGCACTACCCCAAACCATGCTCATTTTCAGAAAGTATCTTATATGTGAGCCTTTTTGCATCCAGAAAATTGACAGGGATGTATGATCAGGAACTGTAATTCATTGGTTAGATAAACCCAGAGTTCTGACCACATAGTCAGTTATGCCTCAGGCCTCAGGGACCACCAAGCGTACAGAGAAGTAGGAGGGGGATAATAGGAATCAGACTAGCCACGTGGATGGCCACATCCTGTTTCTTTTCTATCTCCTCACTCCTAAAGGGTTAGGACAAAGGTTTGATGCAATTAGATACAAATCTTAGCAAGGTCCAAGACAGTTTCATCTCCTGCCAGTCTCAATATTGAACCAGTCATGTAGGGGCATAAGAATGCACACGCGTACACGCACACATATGTGAAATGTAGAATCAGTGTTAACTTCCTACCCTGACTCCCAAAGAATTTTAACCCTAAAGTCCCAATTCCAAACATATCTTCCATTCCCACCAGAAACCAAGAAGTTAACCTCCCTCACCTGTCAGGAACATCAGAGGCAAGAACAGGTGAAGGATGAGGGGGCACTCCATGCCTGGTCGTTCCCTGTCCTGTATGAGAAGTCCTCTGTGCCTCTGCTGTCCCTCTCCTTTTCTGTTTTCTTTACTTTCCCTCCCATCCTGCCCCCTCCCACTGGCAGCTAAAAATAAAGTTGGAAGGAATGGGAGGGGTGATGGTGGAGAACTGTGGGGAGCCCCAGACCAAGGAAGACAGGACTGAGTGATTTAGGCTATTTCTCTGCCTTGGTGCTGCCCCCTGGAGGTCTCATCTCAATATTCGAGGAGAACATATTTTTTGACTATTTCTGCCATTTCTTTTTTTTCTACCTTTTATTGTTGCTTTCCTCAGAGTTAAAATAGAAGGTAGGAATGGGGGATAGATTCCTTTTACTTTCTAACCTCATTTATCTCAACCTGGGATATGGAAAATGACAGAACTGATAGCAGTGATATCATTGCCCCACCCACCAAGGGGGTTTCCAACATGTGAAGACACAGCCCCAAACCACGCCTTACCGGCCCCACTCCACTTAGTTCTGTTCATCATTCTCAGCCTATATTGCCTTCAGGCATTATAGTTTTTAGAGGGACTATATCTGTGAACTGGTACGGTGTGTGTTTTTTAGTACCGGGATAATTACTTTAGCATTAGACCACTCCTTCGACACTCTAACTCTTCAACGAGGTGATAAACTTCCTAAAGCTGGCACCGTGGAGCTTCTTAGTTTTTTATATGTCCACTACCTAGTATTTTTCTCTGCACTCTGTAGGCACTCAATAAAAACATGTGGGTAATGATGCTAGTGGCCAATCCCATGGAAAACCCAAAGCACAGTGACAGGAATAGGAGCTTCAAATGATCAAAAACTGAGGGACCAGACCAAATGTCGATGACCAAACTGATCTTTAATTTGCTGACCTGGAAGGCTTGCTCTCCATTGTCGGCATGAGCCACAGCTATTTACACAGAATCATTGTACAGTATTTACAGCAAGATGCTACACACAGCATCATTCTGAGTAGGCAAAGAAGGGGTAAGAACAGGCTAGAGAACAAAGCTCTGAAGTCAATGTATAAGCAGAAATCTGAAGGTGTGAGTATAGGGAAGAGTAAGGGCCAAATCATGAGGGAGGTTGGTGAGGTGGACAAGAGGGAGGAAGAGGAAGCATCAAACAACCCGTGGTGCAGAGATATGAGGGAAGAGTCCACTGGGACATAAAGTCTAAAAATTAGGATTTGGAGTTTGAACAAGGAAAAATCTACCATAAGCCACCTCTGTGAGAAAAAAGAAGGCAATTAGAATGTTACACCTCCCCCACCAAAAAGTAATTCTGCTGATTAAATTCCTGGATAGGGGACTTAGAAAGTAAAAAGGAGAGCTGCATAGACACAGACTCTTACATAGACTTAAGAGACACAAAGTAAAAAAACAAGAGAGTTACACACAATGAAAGAGCAAAAGAACAAAAGCTCCGGCATATCTGGATATTAGAATCATCTTATTGACTTCACAAGTCACCTACCCTCACCTCATCTTTCCCAAAGCTCCTTCCTCCATCCCTAAATCTCTGAATTTTAGCTTTAACCAAGGAGTAGAATTAGAATGAAGCTGGCACATGGGGGACGATCCAAGATTCCATCTCCCCAATTCAGGTCCCTTCCTTTTCCTGTACCAGAATGTCAGGGCTTCAGTCGTAGCCAGGGGCAGATTAGGGTGAGAATAGACAGGATGGAGGACACGAGGCCACAAAGCCCCACAATCCCAGGGCCACAGCGCCAGAGGCCCAGTTTGTCAAGTGGAATGAAAAGATCACAGGCATTTCTGACCACATCTAGCAGAAGTGGAGGATGACCTCGAAGGACTCGAGCCAGGAGCAGGACTTGGAGCCGAAGCTTCAGAGCCAGTTGGGGCAGACCTCCTCCTGGTATCCCTGGTCCCCCAAGTCCCCCAGTTTCAATTCCTCCTGGGATTCCTCCTCCAGAACTCTTTAGTCGCCGGCTACAAGCTGAAGACTCTTGTTCCATCAGTAGGCGAATCTCATAAGCATCACGGCTCAAATTCATGATGAGGGAGAACAGATAGTATCTGAGAACAGAAAGATCAGTAGTATAAGTATACTTACTAACATATCCAACATGACATTCTAACATTTTCTTTACCCACAGTGCAAAGGGATTACGTGTTAGAACACCAGAAGTAAGTGCTATTACTCCTACACCCTATTAGAAATGTCCTCCCTTGAGGACATTACGCTAAGTAAAATAAGCCAGACACAGAAAGACAAATACTATATACATAATCTCACATATATATGTAATCTAAAATAGTCTAATTCATAGAAGCACAGAATAGAGTGGTGTTTTCCAGGTGTTGGATGATGGGGGAAATGGTAAGATATTGGTCAAAGAGTATAAAAGTTTCAGTTATGCAAGATAAATAAGTTCTGGAGATCTAATGTACAGCATGGTGACTATAGTTAACAATACTGTACTGTATACTTGAAATTTGCTAAGAGGTAACTCTATTTAAAAAGAGGTAACTCTATGAGGTGATGGATATGTTAACTAGCTCAATTGTGGTAATCATTTCACAATGTGTATATATAAAACATCAAGCTGTACACCTTGAATATACATAATTTCTATTTGTCAACTATACCCCAATAAAAATGAAAAAAAAAAGTCCTTCCACCCTTGTGTAACTAATATGTGTTTATGTGCACCTTAAGATCCTGGCTTAAAATTCATGAACATCATGAAATCTTCTAAAATCAATCTCAAGTTTTACTTTTCCACTAGGTAACACACACATACACACATGCACATTCAATATGACCTAAAATAATGCAAACTTGTTTGGAAAGAACAAACTTCAGTTGTTTCAGAGATTCAGACACATCATAGAGAGGTTTAAGTAATTGCCAAATGTATTAGATTATAAATTCCTTACATATAAAATCTATGCTTTTTCTTTTTAATTCACTCTGACAATGGTGGTCTGTACTCAATAAATGGATCCTTCCGGGCCGGGTGAGGTGGCTCATGCCTGTAATCCTAGCACTCTGGGAGGCTGAGGTGGGAAGATCACTTGAGGTCAGGAGTTCGAGACCAGCCTGAGCAAGAGTGAGACCCCATCTCTACTAAAAATACAAATAAATTAACCGGATAACTAAAAATATATAGAAAAAATTAGCCGGGCATGGTGGCGCATGCCTGTAGTCCCAGCTACTTGGGAGGCTGAGGCAGAAGGATCACTTGAGCCCAGGAGTTTGAGGTTGCTGTGATCTAGGCTGACGCCATGGCACTCTACTCAGGGCAACAGAGCAAGACTCTGTCTCAAAAATAAATAAATAAATAAATAATAAATGGATCCTTCCAAAATACATCCTGAATCCAACCACATCTCTCTATCACACCCACTACTACAGTCTAAGCCACTATCGTCTCTTCTCTGGACTACTGCTTTAGTCTTTAAACTAGTCTCTTCATGGTCATTCTTGTCCACATCCCCAATAATCTACTTTCATATGGTAGCTGGCATAAACGTAAATCAATCACATTACTATTCCCTTTTCAAAGTTCTCCATGGTTTTCTTCCTATCACATTTAGAATAAAATCTAGATACCTTAGATAGGCTTACATACTCAAAATCTGTCCCTTGTCTAATTTTATCTTGTACTGTTCTTTCCTTCAATCACTATGCTCCAAACTTGTTGGTTTCTTTCTACTAATGTATTTCGATCCCATCAAGCTCATTCTTGCCTTAGGATCTCTGCACTACCTAGTCCCCTAGTCCCACTACCTGGAATATTCTCCCTCTAAAAATCTTTTTTTTTTTTTTGAGACAGAGTCTCAGTCTCAGCCATGGCATCAGCCTAGCTCACAGCAACCTCAGACTCCTGGGCTCAAGCTATCCTCCTGCCTCAGCCTCCCGAATAGCTGGTACTACAGACATGTGCCACCACACCCAGCTATTTTTTTCTATTTTTAGTTGTCCAGCTAATTTCTTTCTATTTTTAGTAGAGACAGGATCTTGCTCTTGCTGAGGCTGGTCTCGAACTCCTAACCTCAAGCAATCTTCCCATCTCGGCCTCCCAGAGTACTAGCATTACAGGAGTGAGTCACCATGCCCAGCTCCTCCAAAATCTTTACAAGGCTGGCTCTTTCTTGCTCTTCAGGTCTGAACTTAACTGTTATCTCTTCAGAGAAGCCTTCCCAATCTAAAGCAGTGAGCCAGTTACTCTCTTCCACGTGACCCTATTTTTCTTTTTTATTTAGAGACAGAGTTGTCGTCCAGTGCAGTGGCGTGATGATAGCTCACTGCAACCCCAAACTCCCAGGCTCAAGTGATCCCCCTGCCTCTCAGTCTCCGAAGTAGCTGGGACTACAGAAGTGCACCACGATGGCTAAATTTTTTAAATTTTTTGTAGAGATAGAGTCTTGCTCTGTTGCCTATGGTGGTCTTGAATTCATGGTCACAAGCTATCCTCCTGCCTCGGCCTCCCAAAGTGCTAGGATGAGCCACTGTGCCCGCCCCACTTGATTGTATTTTAATTTCCTGTGTGGCACTTACTACTATCTGATATTTTTCTTATTTATTGTTTATTTCTGTTTATCTCCTTCCTATTACAATATAAGTTCCATAAGAGCAGGGACCTTGTGTATCTTTAATCACTGTATTCCTGTGTCTAGACCAGTGCTTGTCAAATAGTAAGAGCAAATAGTAAGAGCTAAATAAACATTTGTTAAGTGAAATGAGTAAGTATAGCATATAAACTCTTCTAGAGAGTTGCTTTTCCATACCACTGCAGCCATGGCTCTGCTCCCACCCCTCAGACATCATAAGCCATGTCATAGTTGCAAATCATTGAGAAAGATGAAGAGAAAAGAAAGACAGCAATGGAGATAGAAAGATGCTAATACAATGAAAAAGGACAAAAACAATCATAGGGAAACAAATACAGGTAATATATACATAGAGAATTTGACTCCCAAGTCATATTTCTCTCTACCTCCATTGTCAGTCACCTCCTTAGTCTAAGCCAACATCATCTCTTACCCATATTAGGGCAACTCCTCCTATTTTGTCCCATTGCAATTCATTTTCCACATCACAACAGGAGAGATGTTCTTCAAGCACAGTTTGAATCAATTCATGTCTCTGCTCAGAACCCTCCAATAATGTCCTATTGTACTTATGATAAAATTTAAAAAAGAGGACTGGGCACAGTGGCTCACACTTGTAATCCTAGCACTCTGGGAGGCCAAGGCAGGAGGATCATTTGAGCTCAGGAGTTCGAGACCAGCCTGAGCAAGAGCGAGACTCTGTCTCTACTAAAACTAGAAAGAAAGTATCCAGAAAACTAAAAATATATAGAAAAAATTAGCCAGGCATAGTGGTGCATGCCTGTAGTCCCAACTACTTGGGAGGCTGAGGCAGAAAGATTGCTTGAGCCCAGGAGTTTGAGATTGCTGTGAGCTAGGCTGAGGCCATGGCACTCTAGCCCGGGCAACAGAGTGAGACTCTGTCTCAAAAAAAAAAAAAAAAAAAATTTAAACAAAACAAATAAAAAATTCTTACCATTGTCTACAAGGCACTGTATGAATGTTCTGGCCCCCATCTATTACTACAATTTAAACTTATGTCCTTCACTCAATACCGTCCATCACACTGGCTTTCTTCCTATTTCTCTGAAGTCTTTCTTGGTTCAAAGACTTAAAATGTGCTGTTTTCTCTGGAAAGGTCTTTTCTGCTACTGCTTGCTTTGTCTAATTCTCAGACTTCAGGTGTGAACTAAAATATTACTTTTCAAAGAATTCTTCCCTGCTCTTTCAATCTAAACTAGCTCCCCTTGTTATAGTCTTTCATAATACCATGTACCTTCCTACAAATATAACTGAGTGGTTATTTGTTTTAATATCTGACTTCCCAACTACACTGGAAGCTTCATGGGAGCAGGCACCATATCTGTTTGGCTCTTCGCTTTATCCCCTGGCCCACAGTAAGCACCTAAGAAATGTTTTTGGAATGAATGAATGAATGAATGAGCAGGTAGTGAGGGGATCATTAGCCCCTCAACCCTCACAATTAAAGCAATATAATATCTTATCTTGCCTAATCTTAGTCATTCATCATGGAAGAACATCTGTCTTCCATCTGCCGTCATTCATTATTCTCTGATAGTTTAAGAACTAAATGAAGATTGGAAGCCAAGTTATTGGTTAAGACATATCAATGTATGCTCTGGGATGATCCTGAGAGACCTTTCTCTCACAAAAGACTAGCTATGCAGTATAGAGGCTATAAAAGGTCTTATAGGATAAAAGGAAATCAAACCTGAAGGAACGCTGGGCCCACTTCTCCTGATCCACACGGGGAGCCAGTCCAGACTTTCCAGCCCACAGGACATTGTCACAGGCGAAGTACAAGGCTCGATTGAGGTGACTAACAGTGATGCAGAATCTCAAGACAACATCTGAGAGGTGCACAGCTCTTTTGGCTGACTCAAGGGCATCTGCTGAGTTACCCAGGCGTAGAACTTGCGGAGATTAGCAAGAGAAAGCAAGGATTTGGCAATAAAGAGGCAGATAGAGAGCAAGAAACAGAAAAAGAGAGAAAGGAAGATGATGAAAGTCAAGCAAGTAATTGTTACAGTCTGAGTTTTGTGCCGAAAAATCATTAATCTGCCATTCTGCTTCTGTAAAACCTGCTTGCTCCTGCTTGCTACCCCCAACACAGAAATTCCTAAGTGACTACAACACCCATGTTCTGCGTAAGATGATTACAGCCTCCACATTTTGTGTGAAGCTGTTACAACACTCGTGTTTTGTGTGAACAAGATAGGCCCAGAGCCCAAACTGCCCAGATCCTGTTACACCAAAAATAAGAAAATGACATAATGCTTACTCAAGGCTTTTTGTACATGTGCTTGCTCTGTCTTAGTAATTGTCCAGCCACAAACTTCCAATATAAAAACTTTCTGGGCCGGGCGTGGTGGCTCACGCCTGTAATCCTAGCACTCTGGGAGGCCGAGGTGGGCGGATCGTTTGAGCTCAGGAGTTCGAGACCAGCCTGAGCAAGAGCGAGACCCCATCTCTACTAAAAATAGAAAGAAATTATATGGACAGCTAAATATATATAGAAAAAATTAGCCGGGCATGGTGGTGCATGCCTGTAGTCCCAGCTACTTGGGAGGCTGAGACAGGAGGATCGCTTGAGCTCAGGAGTTTGAGGTTGCTGTGAGCTAGGCTGACGCCACGGCACTCACTCTAGCCTGGGCAACAGAGTGAGACTCTGTCTCAAAAAAAAAAAAAAAAAAAAAAAACTTTCTGTTTCAAAGGCTCATGGCTGCTTTCTGTGCCGCCTTTGGGCGGTGCAGAGAGTAGTCGCTGGCCAACTAATAAAGACTCCTGATTTGGCCCAATTTGGTCTTTAGGTGGTCATTTGTCGCGTCTCAGACCATAACAGTAATGGTAACAATTTTTTAAGAAGAGCAAAAACAGTTCATTATTTTTTACTTCAAATTTTAATTAATTTTTGTCCCAGTTTAGTTTTCTCAAACTTGCCCCATTCCCCATTCTCTCCAATCTTCCATTACTTCCTTACCTCTGCTCTCTTATATCAAGTGGAGGCATGTAGAGCCAAATGAGGAGAAGAACGGGCAAAGAGGGTAAAAAACAGGAAGGAGGGACTAAGGGAGAATAGCTGGGGATGGAGGAAGGGTTGGAGTGATAAAGAAAGGCACAGTTACTTACGCTTTCTTCCAAGGCTCAGATGACTTTCCAGTTGTTGAATCTGTTTTTGTAACTCGGGACTGGCCCCATGTCTCTGCAGGGCATGGCCAAGAAGAGAGCAAGCATACTGAGCAGCCCTGGAGAAAAGGACAGGTAAGGTAAGGTAAGGTAACCCCTCTCTCAAAAATATCCTCCAAAAGGCAAGGATAGACAGACTTCCCCTCTTCCCAGTTTGACACCATTCCCTTTCCTCCTCTTCATGCCCATAGCTCACCGTTTCTCCTCCAGCCCAAGGGAAAGGAAAGGCACAAAGATAAAAAGGAGCCTAGAAGGGGGTGGGAAGCACTATTGAAAGTTGAGAAAATAAGAGATTTGACAACGATGAGGCCTGAAGGGGCCAGTGAAGGCAGCAGGGGTCCATCGCAAGCACATCAGTGTGAGCAAGTAACTGATAAACGAGTATGAGGTGGGGGGAGAGTTGGAGGGCAGATTATTCCTCAGAATAGGTGAGCTAAGAGATTTCAAGGCCCTCGAGCTGAATCGAGACCAAAGGCAAGAGTGGAGGCAGAGGGGTTCCCGGGTGACAGCATGGTGAAGGGGCACGGAAAGTGGGAGCGCCTCCTCAGCTCTGGGGACAGCGTCCGCGTCGCTATCCACCGCGGGGCGAATGCTCCTCATTTAACCACCGCCCAGTGAAGAAACTGTTGGTCTTATGTGAACACGGCCACCCTGAGTGGCCTCCCCGCTGGCCCACTCGTGCCTCAGTTTCCCCATCTCTCGCGTGAGCAGAAAAGAATCATTTCCTCACGACCGGCTCAACTCTGCGCCCCCACGGTCCATCCCGGCCCCCGTAGCAGGACTTGACCTTTTTTGACCCCCGTAACCTGAATTGACCTCGTCTCACGAGAACCTTCCTCGGCCCGTCCCCCCCTCATTCCTATTCAGGCCGCACCTACACAGCCGCTCCCGGGCCTGACTCTGAGCACTGAAGCGGACCCAGGCGTCCATGACAGCGGCCGCCTCGGCTGTACGGCTCCGCTCCGGACCCACTTCCCGCCCCTTGTCACGCCTCCTGGGCGACCCAACGGTGCCTCGCGAGGGACAAACAATATCCGCAGAGAAAGCGAGCAAAGCCGGCCCTTGAAGTGGAATTTCAGGATTCGAAGCTTTTGTCTCTGGACCTACACCTGCGAGTTACTGTGCGTGTTATTTCCGTCAGAGCATCCCCTTATCGGACGATCTCTATTTCCCTAAGTACGCCGCCAGCTGCACATTCTGCTTTAAATATTCAGGACCAAGGGCGGAGCCTGCAGGGGTTGGGGGCGGGGCGAGAAGCGCCGCAGTAATCTCACGCCCTGGCGGCTGGGACAGAGTTCCGCCGGTTGTGTCCAGCAGAACAAATCCCAACACACACGCATGTAAGTTCCGGCTGAATCCAGCGCTATAGGAGCTAAAGAGGTCTAAGGCACTATAAGGCCGAAGCCCAGACTAGTCTGTCCAAGGAAAAAGGAGCATGATTAGTACCAGATCTCCGTTAGACAGGTGACCTCCTCCAGAACAGTTGGAGAGTCTCTGGAGACAGACTTTAGTGGACGAAATTCTCAATAACCAACTCCAGATCCTGAAAGGGAGGGCGAAGAGTCAGTGGCCGAAGCTAACCGCTTCATTCTCAACAATTCATCCTCCCCACCCTTCACTTCCAGGCCACAACCATGCGTCAGCAGCGTAGGGGAGGAGGTATGGGCGGGATCAGGAGTGAAGGTGGGGGGCTCAGAGCTACCCGCCTTCTCAGCTGCAGCCAAGGTCCAAATAGGAGTGACCATTGTGCTGTTTTGTTTCTTCAGCTAGAGTGAACCTGGCCATGCTATGGTCAGTGGCACGGCTGGCCGCAACCTAGTCAGCTCCACCCTATTCCAGTCCAGCGACCCTCCACCCACTTAGCAGCTGCCGTCTTACTGGTCATTTTTATACTTACGCCCCTAGATGCTACTTGGAATATCACTGTTCAATGGCAGGCCGGGGACATCACATATCGGACCTCATGTTCCTGCAACTAATGGCCACGAATGCCGGAGCTTTCCTGCCTGTGGTCATTGGGCTTGACCACCAGGCAACAGTACTCAATGGGCTTGGACCCTGCTAAACTTCTGGGGGCAGCCTGGGGACATAGTTTCCTGCTTGCTTTGCCCCAGGTGAGTGACTTGTCCAGACTCAGGGCTGGACAGGGATTTGAGTATACAGCATGAACTTTGGGAGTCAAAGGATGTTTTTGGCCACTGTTAGCCATTAATCCTCTGGGAGGGAACCTCTGCTATCTCTTCTGCAAGTTAACACCATTTGCATGTTAATTTAATTTACATGTTAGGAGCCTATCTTTTAAAAGCAGTACCCTGTATCTGTGCCTCTTCCTTGGGAGTCACTTTACTACACTTGGCTTCCATCTCTTTGCATCCTCCCAATCCCACCTCCTGTAAGTGATTGGTGCTGAAAAACTATAGGGCAGGAAGGAAATATATATGGGGGTCTATTAAGAAGAGAGTGAAGTCAGGGGCTTTGTGGTACATTCATTTATCAATTCAAAAAATAATGTGCATCATATCCAGGGACACTAAAATGCTAAGGATAGAGCAAAAAAGTCCTGCCTTTAAGAAATGTATAGACTAGTGCAGGAGATAAACAAGTTATGTAGATTACAATATAGAGTGCAAAGTGTTATGCTAAAGGTAAGGAGTTAGAGACAATGGGGGGATGGGTGACCCACTTTTGCAGTCAGGGAAAACTTTTCAGAGATGTTAAAATTTGATTCTTGCCTGGGCACAGTGGCTCATGCTTGTAATCCTAGCACTTTGGGAGGCCGAGGTGGGAGGATTACTTGAGCTCAGGAGTTCAAGACCCAGTCTCTACAAAAAAATAGAAAAAAAAAATTAGCTGGGTTGACTTGGAAATTCACACTGAGGAAAAATTAAAAAAAAAAAAAAAATTAGCTGGGCATGGCGGTGCACACCTTTAGTACCAGCTACTGGGAAGGTGGAGGCCGGAGGACCATTTGATCTTGGGAATTTGATGATGCCACTGCACTCTAGCCTGGGTGACAAAGTGATACCCTGTCTCAAAAAAACAAAAACAAAAACAAATTGATTCTTGGCTGGGTACTGTGGCTCATTACTATAATGCCAACATTTTGGAAAGCTGATGCGGGAGGATCACCTGAAGCCAGGAATTCAAGACCAGCTTGAGCAACATAGCGAGACCCTTTCTCTACAGTCCCAGCTTCTCAGGAACCTGAGGCCAGAGATCGCTTGACCCCAGGAGTTTGAGGTTATAGTGAGCTATGATCACACCAGTGCACTCCAGCCTGGGAGACAGAGCAAGACTCTGTCTCTAAATAAATAAATAAAAATAAAAATTTGATTCTTGAAAGATAGTTAGACAAATTAAAGTAGGAGAAATGCTGGGGAGTATGGAGAGTAGAGGATCTAAAAGTGGTTGCTGCTAAAGTTGAGGACTAGAAAATGGTGAGTAATGAACCGGGAGGGGAAAGAAAGGCCAGATTACAAATATGAATTTGTACTTTATCTCGAGGGCAGTGAAGAGATACTGAAGTAAAAGGAGGAGAGTAACATAATCAGATTTGTATTTTTATCCTTTGGCTTTATTGTGGAATGGGTACTAAAATGCAAACAAGGGAGTATCTGAACTTGAGTACCAGGTTAATCAAACCTCAATATTGAAAAGGAGCTAGAAATCTAGAAAAAAGCTAAATACAAAGTAAGTACTTCAAAACAAAAACAAAAACCACCGCCACTACCATGGGGAAAGGGGAACCAAATAAAGCAGCATCTCTGAGACTATAAGATGATTATGTCTATGGAAAGAACCCAAGATGGGCCTACGATTTCAGTCTCTGGAATGATAATGCATTAGAGTCAGATTTAAGATTTGATCCTTAAATCCTGAATTATTAGAAATTTACTAAAAGTTTGTTTGACTATAAACTGGGCACAGTGGCTCACACCTGTAATCCCAGTGACTTTGGAGGCCAAGGCAGGAGGATTACGTAAACCCAGGAGTTCAAGGCTGCAGTGTGCTATGATCATGCCACTGCACTCCAGCCTGGGCCACAGTGTCTTTAAAAAAAAAAAAAAAAAAAAAAGGTTTGACTATAGTTCTAAGGACAAAAAAATATATACTACTTCCAACATGTTGCAAACAGGACCTCTGCCACTCCAAGTGTTAAAAAGGAACCTGTTGCCACAGTGCAATAGGAATTACAGTTGGGTTTGGTTATATGAAGCAAATTTTAGATATAGACTGGGAAGTAGAAAACTATTTTTGTTGCATTGTTTACCTGTTTTACTTTTTTTTGAGTCTAGGCTCTACCACTAACTAGCTATGTGACTTTGGCTAAGTATGGGCCACAAGATGATGGAATAGATGAATTTTATCCTTTCTTATAGCTCAACAATCTGACAATTGCAATCTGTTTCAATGGCAAACTGGGTTCCAAATTAGTGTCCTTTTGGATAAATTTCGCATTGCCCATATGCTCTAACTGTATTTAAAATATTAGTGTCAGTAAAATTTTTTTAATAGTGTGATGTTAGTGTGGTGAAGGAGTATTGTAAGTAGGTAGAAATTACTTATTTTTGTAGGCTCAAGTTTCCAAGTTATCAGTAGTTGAAAGGAATGTTTCTACAGTAGGTGGTAACTGGCATATAAAATAGGAGAAGCAAGGCTATGGACCAAACCGTAAGTCCACAGGTAGGGAAGGAAACACCTAGAAACATATGGATGCAACAAGATGGGAAGGAGAAAGACCACTCCCCAACTAGCTCAGAGTAGCCTAATCATAACTCCAAGCAGTTCATAAAATTTGGTCTTTGGCTGATATTATTCACCTTTCCTAAAAGTACCTCACCCCTGCTAAAATCACTTTCCCAAATACCTTATATCTAGGAATCTGGTATCTATTGAGCTTACCTTTTATCAGATGAATAGTGAGTCAATCTACATTACTGGAACCAAGGCACTCTAACCCTGCCATCTCTAAACTGAAAAATAGTCTTTACCGATTCAATCTGAAAACCCAGTAACTTACCAAAAAGGGGATGGGGAAGGAAACAGCATCTGTTAAGTGTCAAACTTTATTATTTATCATTGTTTCACCATGACAGTTTTGGTTATTATACATAAAACTATTACTACAAAAGGTCACTTCAGAGTGGCTACAAAATGGCCTGGGATTTAGCAGCACCCATTTTATTTATTTATTTATTTGAGACAGAGTCTCTCTGTCACCCTGGGTAGAGTACAGTGGTGTCATCATAGCTCACTGCAACCTCAAACTCCTGTGCTCAAGTGATTTGCCTGTCTCAGCCTCCCAAGTACCTGGCTGGGACTACAGGTGACTGCCACAAAGCCTGACTAATTTCTATTTTTAGCAGAGATGGGGTCTCATGCTGTTGCTCAGGCTGGTCTCAAACTCCTGAGCTCAAGTGATCCTCCCACCTCAGCCTCCCAGAGTGCTAGGATTATAGGCACGAGTAACCACACTGGGCCCATCAGCACCTGTTTTATACAAGATTTCTTTTTCCACAAAATTTATCACATATGTATCAGGAAAATCATTTCAGCTAAAAATGTGGGTGAGGTGGTAGAAATATCATTTTTTTTTTTTTTTTTTTTTTTTTTTTGAGACAGTCTCACTCTGTCGCTCTGGGTAAAGTACAGTGGCATCATTGTAGCTCACTGCAACTTCCAACTCCTGGGCTCAAGCAGTCCTCCTTGGAGTCCCAATTAGCTGGGAAGATAGGAGTGCCCCATGAAACCTGGCTGATTTTTCTATTTTTAGTAGAGATGGGGTCTCATTCTTGCTCAGGCTGGTCTCCCAACTCCTGAGCTCAAGCAATCCTCCCACCTTGGCCTCCCAGAGTGCTAGGATTACAGGCATGAGCCACCGCACCTGGCCAAAATACCATACTTTCATAAAGTGTAATGTTAGAACAGTACTTGAGAAGGCAGGATCCTTTTAAGTTCCAGGATTTAACAAACTTTTGCTCAGCATCATAGTCAAGCCTAAGGAGAAGATAGACATTTTCAAGATACATTTCTAACTTCTCTAAAATGGCACCATGGATGAATTATTAGTTAGCACTGCACTGCTTCACCTGGAGTTAAGGACGAATTGGGAGGAGATAGTATGACATAGGTGGGAAGGTTGGGGGAATCAGTCCTAATAGTCCTCAACTCCACTCCAGCTATTCCCATTCCACACTGTCCACCGAGCTGGCCAAGTCCCTTCACTCAGTGTGTCACCAAAGGCAGCTTCAAGAATCAATAGCAGGCCAGGCATGGTGGCTCACGCCTGTAATCCTAGCACTCTGGGAGGCCGAGGCAGGAGGATCACTTGAGGCCAGGAGGATCGCTTGAGGTCAGAAGTTCTAGACCAGCCTGAGCAGGAGCAAGACCCGATCTCTACTAAAAATAGGAAAAAAATTAGCCAGTCAACTAAAAATAGAAACAAAAAACTAGCTGGGTGTGGAGGCTCTCACCTGTAGTCCCAGCTACTCAGGAACCTGAGGCAGGAGGATCACTTGAGCCCAGGAGTTTGAGGTTGCTGTGAGCTAGGCTGATGCCACGACACTCTAGCCTGGGGAACAAAGCGAGACTGTCTCAAAAAAAAAAAAAAAAAAAGGCTGAGTAGCAAGAAACCACCTATAATCTCTTCACCTTCTGCTATCACTGACAGCCATGGCCATCTGCTATAGCCACACTATCCTCAGTGTATCCAGTCCCCAAATAAGGAAGGGGAACCATGGTGAGACTCCAATTCCCATGTGTTAATCCTTACCCAGAGAACTATTGCCTGTAGCACAATTTATCTATCTACCTACCTGATAGCCAGCAGTCACTAAACTAAAGTAAGATCCTAACCATATCTCTTGCATCTGTTGCTGGAGGTGATTTTATTGAATGCCTTCTATTCTAAACAGCTTCTAGCTAACCTGAGTTAGCTGGGGAAAAATCAGGGACAAAGGTGATTAGTATTCTTCTTTTTTTTTTCTTTTGAGACAGAGTCTCACTCTGTCACCCGGGCTAGAGTGCAGTGGCATCATCACAGCTTACTGCAACCTCAAACTCCCAGGCTCAAGTGATTCTCCTGCCTCAGCCTCCTGAGCAGCTGGACTACAGGTGCATGCCATGACACCCGGCTAATTTTTCTATTTTTTGTAGAGACTCTTGCTCAGGATACTCTTGAACTCCTGGCCTCAAGCGATCCCACCTTGGCTTCCCAGAGTGCTAGGATCACAGGTGTAATCCAACAGCCACTATTCTTTATTCTTGAACACGATCAAGTCTTAAAGTAGACTTAGTTCCTTTACCTAACAGCACCTTAGTCAGAACCTTTTCTCTAACATATCTGTCATAATTGCTGGTGGTAGGGGATCATATAGTCCCAGCTTAGGAAGAGGGAGAGGGTTTGCAGCATTCTCCTGTTTGTAGGAGAGCTCCCTCTCATGATCTCTGCCCCTCTATCAATTCACCCTGTACTCAGTTCAGAAGCTAAGTCATTCTGAATTTGAGTATATTTTCTAAATTCCTGGCCCCCCGCCAGTGAATTTGCCCTCCGCTGCTCCTTACACAATTGCCCCCATGTTCATCTCTGGGCCCTGCTTGTCTTGCTGATCTTTGTCCTCTGTTGGATGCCTCATTACGTAGTGGGTCTGTGGTCCTGGTTCTCCCCAACCATGCTAACTGAAGTCCCTCCCAGCCTCAGCCACATCCTTTTCCTCTTTGGCCTCCTCAATGCTCCTTTGGATCCTCTTCTCTACGGGGCCTTCACCCTTGGCTGCTGAAGAGGGCACCAAGGACTTACTATAGACTTCTCCAGGGAAGGAGGGTGTGGGAAAATGCCCCAACAGGAGATTCAAGCCCTTAGACAGCTGGAAGTACAAACAAATATGACATTAAGAAGGACAAGAGAAATGAAAGAAGACATTCCTATAACATCCATTTGCTCTCAACAGAGTACATAGGAACAGAATAATTATTTTCTAATACCATAAGAATGTCTCACTTCTCCCCCTGCTTTCTTAGCTTCCAAGAAAAAGAAATACTGAGCAGTGTCTCTACATTAACCCTACCTGACACTTGAGACTATATCTAATACAGAAACTCACATAGAATTCAGTCCCTAGAAGAATCTTCACAATGATCCATATTGCCTTACTGTAAATAGTGCTTCAGAGCTTTCAATGTCAGAACAGGAAAGTAATTTTAAATGTAGAAAACAAAAATGGAACATTTATTCGTAACTCAAAAGAAACACTAAGCAGGTAGGATAAGAAATTAAATATAAACAGCAAGATCCACCCCAGCCCTGTTTCTCCAAGGTTGCATGGTCAAATCTGGACAACAGGACCTGTCAGCGACGTCTCCGGTCTGGACTCCTGCTGCGTCTTCGGCCACCCCTAGGGGGAAAAAAAGGACAGGAGTCCATCAGAGGGACATAATACAATGTCCTTATTCTGTTTTGCTCATACACCCTTCACCAAGACAGTGTTTGCCCTCTCCACTTTACCTCCTCTTGCCCTTGGGTGGACCCCGGACAAAACACCAGTCAACACTGATTGGCTGTCCCATCAAATCCTGGCCATTGAGTCCCTCCATAGCAGCCTGGGCCTCCTTGTATGTTTCATACTCAACTAGAGTATACCCCTAGGGCAAATGAAAAGAGAAATATCAAAACCCTACTATTTTATCAAGCATCATTGAGTATCTTCTGCAAATCCCAACTCATACTTAAATAGAAAAACCTATAAACAATGAATATTTACAGCACATATCTCTTTTGCATATATGACTTGTCTGTTTCTGTCTGTCTCTTTGCTGTGTCTAACAAAATCAATTTCCAATGTCATTGTCCTTCAACCTTGCTCTTGGCCAATCACAGCAAACACAGGAGAACTAACGATGCTGTTTATGGGTTATGAGAGTAGGGAATTAATGAAGTGTCACTTAGGCTACCTTCAGGTATCCTGTTCGTCTGTCCAGATTGAGGTGGATGTTTTTTATTTCTCCATATTCTGCGAATTTGTCATGGATGTCTTCTTCAGTGGCTTCCTCATGGACTCCAGTGACAAAGAGAATCCAGCCTTCAACAGCTGTTGCGGAAGGAGGGAGGTTTTATGAGCACATAAGAGAAAAACTTCAATCAGGATCACAGGTGTAGAGAGTACAGACTTCAGAGATTGCCTATGCTATCTCTGAACCCATCCCTACTCTGTTTATTTTATTGTATTTTATTTTTTTTTTCGAGACAGAGTCTCACTTTGTTGTCCGGGGCTAGAGTGCTATGGAGTCAGCCTAGCTCACAAGCAACCTCAAACTCGTGGGCTCAGGTAATCCTCCGGCCTCAGCCTCCGGAGTAGCTGGGACTACAGGCACGCACCATCATGCCCGGCTAATTTTTTCTATATATTTTCAGTTGTCCAGCTAATTGCTTTCCATTTTTTTAGTAGAGACGGGGTCTCGCTCTTGCTCAGGCTGGTCTCGAACTCCTGAGCTCAAACGATCCGCCCGCCTCGGCCTCCCAGAGTGCTAGGATTACAGGCGTGAGCCACCGCGCCCGGCCTGTTTATTTTATTGGTCTCTGTCTACAGACACAGAGCCCGCACAGGTTCCATTTTACTCACAACGTTGTGGCCCGGGTTCATCGCCATCCTGCTCCACGCTGTCATAATCCTCACGCATCCGCGCTCGGGACCCCTCTTCTATAATGGACATACACGAGATCACCAAAAACTCTCCCTTTCTCTCACTGTTCCTCCTGAGTTGGGTGGGGGACTCCAAAACTCGTAGCTCCCGCCCTCCAACACCACTCTACCCCATTTTCGCCACACTCACCGGAGCCAAAGCCGCGGCCCTTCCGTTTTTTCGCTTTTTCTTTCAACTTGTGAATGCTCTCTAGAGCCCCAGAAGAGAAAAGAATGAGTAACAATGACAAGAGTCATTTGTAACAACTGTCTCTGTCCCAAGACACTACCTGAAAGAGGACCCCATCGCCTCCTGTCCCATTCCCTTCCCGGTCCCGCCCCCATTCCTCCCAAAGGAGGCGGAGCCTCTAATTCTACACAGACCCAGTTCCCCGGCTCCCCGGCTGCCCTCCTCCCTGCCGGGGAGAAGAGAGGTTAAATTTTTCTATTACAGCCTTCTCTCGCACCTTCCCCGCTTCCCGCAGCCGCCTCTGCTGTCCTCACCGTCCCCATCCTCATCCATGGCGAAATCCTCGCCCCCAGCCTCGTGAAGATCCAGCACATCCGCCATTTTGCCTTCGATCGAGCTCTCGTCTGTGCCGCTCAGGAACTAGGCACCGCGGGAAACTGTCGCAGAGGAGAAAAGTCGCCAGTCAAGCTGACCAATCAGAGGCGAACTGTAAGCCCCGCCCCCGGCGCGCTGAAAATGCGCAAATGGAGTCGGGCCTAGTTCGGAACGATACCGGAAGTGTTTCTGCAGCCATCTTGAGAAGGTCGCGAGCTATATGCATCCGGGAGGGGCAAACTAGGGGATGGGCGGAGTCAGTGGCTTTCTCTTAACTCCGGCGGCACGTAGGAAATAGTGTGCTGTTAACTGTGAAGCACGGCCTATTTTCTTTATATTAGAAGGTTGCTTTTCTGTCTCTTCACCTCAAATTAGGAAATGGAAGTTGAAGAAAGTTTTTTTCTCTTAAAACTTCCAGGCGTGTACCCTGTTTCGAAGAGCAGCCTGATCTGTGATAGAAGCGATTTTTTAATAATAGTTTGATCAGCAATGCTGGCTCAAAAAGCTTCTGGAACATATTGCAACACCGAATTTCTGCTAAGGAAACTAACAGACGTGATTGCCGTTGAAATACGATTGGTGAGACAGATATCAACATTTTTTTTTTTTAAAGACAAAACTCCCAAACTCTGTCATGGCCTTAAACAAATAGGGGCTTTAGCTTTTTTGAACATGGTACAGATGTTTCACGTTTGAAAACTTAGGAGCTGAGGCAAAACCAGTAACGCTCCTAAATTCTGGAATCCTGTGCATTAATAGTGGACTGTAGGGCTGGGCGCGGTGGCTCACACCTGTAATCCTAGCACTCTGGGAGGCCAAGGTGGGCGGAAAGCTCAGGAGTTCGAGACCAGCCTGAGCAAGAGCGAGACCCCTGTCTCTACTAAAAAAATAGAAAGCAATGTTCTGGACAACTAAAAATATATAGAAAAAATGAGCCAAGCATGGTGGCGCATGTCTGTAGTCCCAGCTACTTGGGAGGCTGAGGCAGGAGGATTGCTTGAGCCCAGGAGTTTGAGGTTGCTGTGAGCTAGGCTGATGCCACAGCACTCTAGCTTGGGCAACAGAGGAAGACGCTGTCTCAAAAAAAAAAAAAATAAAAAAAAAAAATAGTGGACTGCAGATACATTTATTAAATTATTAAACAGTTGTGAATTCCTATATGTGTGTCTAATATTAGAGGAGTTGCTGGTGTGAACTAAAAAAACCTTTAGACCTCTGCTAACTGGACCCCTCTTGGCCAAGGGGGCCCCAGAAACCCTAAAACTGAGTTCCCAGCGATGAGGGATGGGAGAGGTAAAGCAGAATTACATGCGTGTGATTTCCCTCCATAAATATTCGTGACTCCTACTTTCTATAGCTTGTTAAATATGTATATTTGACCACCCTGTTCAGTATAAAATCTTGTTGCCTTTTGTCCCTTCTTTGAGGCATGTGTGCCTGGCTTCTGGCCTGGGCCCTGCTTCCCAACATGTTGGAATGGCTGCCCAGCAGGCTGCTACCCTTTACGAGAAATAATGCTCTCCTTTTTCCAAAATATAAAACTCGTTAATATTTTTTTTTTTAGTTAATACTGGTAATAAAAAGACAAATAATTGTATTATCAACACTCACTTTATAATTACACTAAGAAAGTGATAATTGCTACCATAAAGTGCTATGTCAGTACAAAGAAAGTTTCTAGGACTATTCAGGAGGAGGGGGCGCTTTGCATTTGACCTGGGACTTTGAGGCTAAGTAGTTTTCCAGGCAAAGCAGTTATATTGAGACTACTCCACTGTAGGCACTGTGATTATTTTAAAAATCAGTTGGTCACATACCTACTAAAAACAATTCCTTGACGTTTTATGTTTTGTTTTGTTTTGTTTCGTTTTGTTTTTAGAGACAGGGTACTGTGGTGCCCATGATGGCAAGAAATCCTGCGCTCAAGCAATCCTCCTGCCTCAGCCTCCTGAGTAGCTGGAACTAAAGGCATGTGCCACCCACCATACCTGGCTCTTTCCTTGACTTTTTGTTGCACTTAGAGTAAAATTCAAACTCACACAGCCTGCTCTGCCTATGTCTCCAAACTCTTCAACCATCATTCTTCCCCTTCACCCATTTAGCTCTCCCCATACTTTCCCTCAACTGTGGTTTAGGTGCACTTTCTCATCTCAGCTTTTGCAGCTTTCTGTTCCTGTTGCTCTTCCTCCAGCTCTTCACATGTCTGGTTCAATGTTATCCTTTTAGATCTCAATAGTATTATCCAAAGGGGTCTTCTCTACCCTCCTGTCCTTCACTCTTGTTTATTTCCTTCACAGAACTTAAATCAGAATCTTTAATTATCTTGTTTACCTTCTAACTTGTTTATTGTCTGTTTTTCCTATTAGAAGGTAATGCTTATGGCAGAGAGGCTTATTTACAACTATGTCCCCAGTGTTTAGCTCAGTGCCTGGCTCATAGTAGACATTTGGTAAATACTTATTGAATGAGTGAATATCGGGATGGCAAGAAATCTGTATGTCTAACACTATATGACTAGGAAATAAAGCTGGAAATACAGTTCAGGGTTAAATTGCCATGATAAGGATTTTGAAATTTATCCTATAGGCAGAAAATTTCTCTACTTCAAATATTTGAGTATTTCTGATTTTTGACATTTGCAAATAGTCCCCATACTATTTTTTGCATATAATTTTTCTTTAAATAGACTTTTAAATCATAAATTTACATTAAAAAGAAATTTTAATATTCCATAAATGGAAAACCAATATTTTTCTGCTACAAATTCAAATAAAAGCAAACTATTAAAAATTTTAAAAGTTTGTCCATCTGCTACCTAAAATCATCTCAGGTAACCTCAGGGGTTCACATATGAAACTTTAGGAAATGCTGCTAAAGGTAAAAATAGTTAAGTGATGGTTTAAGCAAGGGAATGGCATAGTCATAAGTATTTTATAAAGAAATATGACAGTATTAGGAAGGATGTTCAGAAAGGAAGCAAAAACCAGTTAGGAAGCTATTGCAGTGGTCCAATCTAGAGACAAGAAAGGACTGAACTTGAACTAAGGCAGTAAATATGGACAAGACAGATTAGGACAGGGGTCCCCAACCTATGGTGAGTTGCATAATTATTTCATTATATATTACAATGTAATAATAATAGAAATAAAGTGCACAATAAATGTAATGTGCTTGAATCATCCTGAAACCACCATCCCACCATCTCAGTCTGTGGAAAAATTGTCTTCCATGAAAACGGTCCCTGATGCCAAAATGGTTGGGGACCGCTGGATTAGGAAGTTTATATAGAAGGCTGACTCAACAGGAAGTGACTAGAGGATAATGGAGAAGAGTTGAGGATGGATCTGAGATTTCTGATTTAGATAACTGGGATAATTCCAATAATAGATTTAAGGAATTGAAGAGGAGCAAGTATGGAGAAGTGGATTTTATTTTGAATATATGAGTTCAGAGTGCTTCTGTCATGTTCAGGTGGTAATATCCAGTATGTGGAAATATGTATGTAAAAACTCAAAACAGGTTGGGGTAGAAGAAATAGATTTGAAAATCACATGGATAGTGGAGTCTAAGTCACGATAGTGGGTAAGACTGCCAGTAGGAATGGGTAGAGCTTGAGGAGAAAGGCTGAGGACAAAATCCAGGTTCCTTAAATATCTGAAGAAGGGGAGACAGGTTGCCTTTCCCTAGCAGTACAATCTTATTTCTACCATCCCCCACATACTAATAATTCTAGGATATATGTAAAAAAAAATGAGGCCATTTTACAGCTTCTCTGATATATAGGTCTTAAGAAAGAATCAATCTGGCTCGCTAGACAAAAATCTATTTTTAATTGTATAAAATTATACATATAAAATACATAAAGAGTACTAAAAAGATAAGTAAAATCTTTGACACCAAAAGTGGACATGTCAGGGAACAATTTTTCTCAAGTTCCTTGGGATTCTACTGAGTGGTATTTGAGAAAAATAATAAATCCAGGAGGTACAAGCATAATTCTTCTCACAACTCACACCCCTTAACACTTCTTCCCAGAGAAAGTAGCATAGGAATAACAGGAGTGTTTATGATTTCTGAGTTATAAATACCAATAAAACCAGATAGGTGCACCTATTACTTAATGTAGGAGCCTCTACTCCAAACCTACATGTGCTTCATGGAATACAAAGATGAGGCTTGGAGAATTCAAGGAAGCCCCTTTCAAGCACTAATATAATTGTAGCTGAACTCCTTACCTCTGATCCATATGTACTGGTCACCAAGATAATTTCAAAAGCAAGAAAGCTGCCTTCATTTTGTCCCTATCTAATCCAAAAGAGCAAATTGTAACCTGTTTCCTAATCTATTCTAGAAGTAAAGTCTGTATATTTGTTAAATGGAAAGTCCAACTGCAAGAGCATTAAATATCTCAAGCTCAGTTTAGAAAGTATACTGAGCAATAATGTAGTATAAAAAAGAGATCACAGAAACAAGAGAAAATATATCTTAGAGAGACTACCAAAAAAATTCTCCAAAAGGAGAATGCTTTAGCTGTACTACAGGTCATTTCTCTCTTACTTCAACCAGGAGAGAGGTTAGGGAGGACAATGGTATTAAAAACACAAATAGCTGATCATTGATTCTCTTCCTCTCCTGCAGTCTCCCAAGGTTCCAGTTAGGAAGTGCTGTAATAATACTAAAGTCTCGTCTAATTTTCCTGATCAACTCATGCTCTAATCAGTGTGGAGGAAGAGGAAAGAAAAGAGAGAAATGAGATTCTAAGGTATGTACATTTAAGGTAGTAAACAGCAGCAGCTTAGTGGGAGTGAGAGGAACATGGCCCTCACCCACCAAGTAGGGCCAGTAACACTTCCAAAAGCAAAATGATGGAAGATGGAAAGGAGGGAAAAACGTTTTACCTTCTATTAGTCTATGCGGGCTGGAAGGTCTAAATACAGGGTTTAACTAAGCTGGGAGAGCAGGGGAGAAATGAAAAAGGAATATTGAAAGATAATTGGCTTCAACCCTGACCCTCTTGTTACTATAGGGTGCATCTGGAAACCTGGACTGCTGGTATGGTACAGATATGCCCTAGAAGCAACTTAGATAGTAAACTCTCATGAATTCCTGGGCAGTTTCTTAGGAGTGATTTAAAAATAAGAAACCAGGTGAATGGAGAGGGGGGAAATTCTGAGAAACCATATCTCTGCTTCCTTTGGAATAATAAGATAGGGAAGCCTCAAAACAAAGTGGCATTTGGAAGCAGAGGAGTAATGCAGTGATGGGGAGGGAAGGGGTACCAAGCAGGTTTGGCTCAAGATAAACTAAAGCCAAAGGCTTCATACTCATACCCTGTTTGAATCCAAGAGAAAGCAGGAATAAAGCAAGGGTGGGGCACATAGTCCTTATTTAGTCTACCTGTTATTTTAAAATAAGGAGACATGAACACTTAATCAATCATATTGTGCTACTGAAATGACTACACAGAGTTAGCCTGGAAGTTTAAGAGCTACCAGAGCTCCAAAAACAGCTTGCTCTTTCTTGAAGAATGAAGATGTTTCACATGAAATTACATCCAAAAACTGGAAGTAAGAAAAGGGATCTCTTAGCAAATAGGAATCCAGGTGTAGAATTTATACATATATATCTATATTTTAAAGTATAAAATTGAGAAAATATGTACAGAAATCATCCTAAGTCTTAGAAAGGAGACATACAAAAAGGCCTGGTGAGGACGGGGAGTATGTGGGTGGATGCCTAGCAGTTGGAAGAATGCATGTTGCCCAACTGCCCAGCAGCCAGCATGAGAATATCTTTCTTCTCCTTGTGGAAGCGCAGCTCCTTGCCTGCCAGTCGGGCTTCATCCAGCTCTCGCTCGGTGGAGGCCAGCTCTCTAGACAGTGCCCCCGGTACAGTCTGCTCCCTGCTTACCCAGTCCAAGGCCATTTGGTGGCGAATATCATCATCCAGGGCCCGGTGTGAATAATGAGCCAACACCTCCTGGTGGGGGAGGGGAACGTGAAGATCACTGAGAGGGTAACAGTTCATATCATACCACATTGACCCATCTGGGACTAAGAACTCTTAGCCTTGGAGACCTAACTGAGGTCAGCACCCAAGTCTTTCAAGGAGATTCTTAAGGAAACTTCCTGGTACGGAAGGTAAGACAGGCAAAAGAATCACAGTTAAGAATTAAATAGGAAAGATTATAGGACTGGAGAGGATACTTTCGATTTTCACAACCTGGTAACCATAGGCCTGTTTATTTCTAACACAGCAGCCACCTCAAAATAGTTTTCTGCCAGACTCCTCCTTACCCCCCAACTCATAAGATCTCTTACCTGACGAGAGCACTGTCTTTCCCTCATGGCCTTAAGGCTGCCATTCCAGTGCAGCAGTTGAAAAACTGTCATTAGCTCCTGGGGAAGAAGATATGAAGTAACAGGACAGTGATTTTATATTGCGAAGTTGCATCAGAATTACACAGGAAATCTTTTACAAAATGAATTGTGGAAACATTTCTCATCACTGTGATATGCCCTTGGGGGAAGGAAGGTATTTATATTTTGAAAAATATTCTAACAACCTTCTTTCCCTTCCTTTCCAATATCAATGAATCAGGGATTAGTAGGTGGCATTTGCAGCTGACCCATGTTATTAGAGCCAGAAGAACAGTACCTGGAACTCCAACATTGACTTGCCCTTGTTGGATTCCAGCATGAATCGGAAGGCACCAATCCCTGTATTTGGGTTGTCAGCTTCCTCCCTGTTGCCCTGGTAACAGAGGAAAGGAAAAGACAAATAGACTTTCAATCGGGATTATCATCTCAGGCAGCACTGTCCAATAAAAATATAATGCAAGCCACATATTTAATTTTAAATTCTCTAGATGCCACATTAAAGTAACTCAATTATAAAGTAAGCCACATTAACCCAATATATTCAAAATATTATTTTTGAACTATAATCAGTATAAACATTAATGCAATATTTTACATTCTTTTTCTTGCAATAAGTTTTTAAAATCTGTTATCTCTTTTATACTTAAAGCACATCTCAGTTCATACTAGACACATTTCAAGTGCTCAATAGCTATATGGAGCTAGTGGCTATTCTGTTGGTCAGCACAGACCTATAGGTGGTAGAAAAAGGTTAATCTGATTTTCCCTATTTTACAAAGTGGGAACACTGAGGCATAGGTAAGTGCTCTGATTTAGCCAAAATAAAAATGAGTTTGCCCAGCCTGAGCAAGAGCGAGACCCCCGTCTCTACTAAAAATAGAAAGAAATTATATGGACAGCTAAAAATATATATAGAAAAATTAGCCGGGCACGGTGGCGCATGCCTGTAGTCCCAGCTACTCGGGAGGCTGAGGCAGGAGGATCGCTTGAGCCCAGGAGTTTGAGGTTGCTGTGAGCTAGGCTGACGCCACGGCACTCTAGCCCGGGCAACAGAGTGACACTCTGTCTTAAAAAAAAAAAAAAAAAAAAATGTTTGGCATACCGTATTGGATTAGTCTAAAGGACAACTGGGCAATGCATTTGAAAGGGAAACTATAGGAGCCATAAGCGTGGGAAACGTTGACTTCCTGGTCATTTGCCTAATGTGTCTTCTATTGGTTTTATAACCCTGCAAGGGTGGAACTAAAACACTTTGTCCTACCTTCAAGCCTAGTGGGTGCAAAAATCAATATAGCATAGAAGTTAAGAGCATGGACTGGAATTCCCACTAGTAGTGTGGCTTTGGGGAAGTCATTTAACCTCTCTCTTCCTCAGTTTCCTCATCTGTAAAATGGGAATAAACATAGACCTACCTTATAGAATTGTTTTGAGAATTAAATACATTTTCTAAATTAAAAATAAAAATTTAAAAAGGGATAAATGTGGTCTAGAACTCCAATCATATAAAATGTAGGTACATTACTCTGCTGGTCCTGGTGTCCAGTTACACAATCCAAATCCACTCTGATACCGGCTATGGTTTGGTGTAGATTTGCTGGTGGTTTTTCTCTCTGGCTTAACTATTGGGAATAATTCCAGATCTTGGGACTGACTGCGACTCCCCAAATAGGGCATCTCCTGGTTTATTGGTGACCTTTTTGTCAAGTAGGAAATTAGGACCAGGAAACTACTGGGAACATAGGGATCCAACTTTGTCCTCCTACTTCCTGAGAAATTGCCTGCTCTTTCTAGCTGGTTCCATGCACCCACACATCCCAAGATTAGAACTTTATTCCGCATTCTGTGAGAAAGGGGACTAGGTAGAAGTCAGGAGCCAATCAGGTTATGTATCCAAATTCAGTTTATTGTAGGGTTTTCCTGTATATGTATTGCACCTAAAATAATGCCAATCACTTAGTAAGTAAAGCCACAAGTGCTAGTTAATTGTTATTATTATTTGTTGTTACTGGGCTAGAATCAACTGGAGGTCAGAACTACTCAAGATCAGCCCATATTGATTAACGTGTAGTTAATTTTTGTGGTGAAGCAAGGATCAAAAAATTTGGATTTAGAGGAAGAGGAAGGAGGGGAAAAAAAATACAAAATTTGGATTTAGAAGTGAAAACCTGGAAGGAAAAAGGTAATTTTCAAAATTAGGCATTAGGGCCCTGAGGCAAGCAACCATTTCATTTTTACTTGTAACTGTTCAATATGATACCTTATTCAGTGCCTCTTAAACTTTTCCATGACATGGCACTTATGAAATAATCATCATATCTGTATAGCCAACTGGGATATACAGAGGAGGATGCTGGCAGCCCAAATGATTTTGGGCAGAGGAGTTCATCTGTCCCAGGCCTTGCCCAGTCCCCTGGGAGCTGAGAGTAATCAATATGATGGCACACCTTCAGCCTATTTTGGACTGTACCAGAGTGACATGACCTACCAGTTAAGTTCTGCCTTATATCACACTTCCACACCTAACATGGTTAAACCAACTCCATTTATTCAATAAACATTTTATCACAGAATACTTGATAAGTGAAAGGATCGTTAGAATATAATTGGAAAGGAATTAGAGATAATTTAATTCAATCCACAAAGCAGATAACTGAAACAATTTTGTATATGTGATTACATCTTAACTAAATGCAAAGAGAACAGAAACAGAAAATTGGTCACTTTATCACCCTATCAATGAATTTGCAGGGAGGAAGAGGAAAACAGTTTTAATTTCTAAACTGTAACTCTAAACTAAGTGCTTAAAGGCCCAGCATGGTGGTTTATGTGTGTAATCCCAGCACTTTGGGAAGCCAAGGTGGGAGGATCTGCTTGAGGACAGGAGTTCAGAGACCAACCTGGACGAGACCCTATCTCTAGAAAAAAATAAGAAAAATTAGCCAGGCGTGGTGGTATGTGTCTGTAGCCCCAGCTACTAGGGAGGCTGAGGCAAGAGGATCACTCAAGCCCAGGACTTTGAAGCTGCAGTAGTATGATCATACCACCGCACTCTAGCCTGGTTGACAGAGTGAGACCCTGTCTCAAAAACACACACAAAAAAGTCTGCTTGGGGCCGGGTGCAGTGGCTCACGCCTGTAATCCTAGCACTCTGGGAGGCTGAGGCGGGTGGATCGTTCAAGGTCAGGAATTCGAGACCAGCCTGAGCAAGAGCGAGACCCCGTCTCTACTAAAAATAGAAAGAAATTATATGGACAACTAAAAATATATATAGAAAACATTAGCTGGGCATGGTGGCGCATGCCTGTAGTCCCAGCTACTTGGGAGGCTGAGGCAGAAGGATCGCTTGAGCCCAGGAGTTTGAGGTTCCTGTGAGCTAGGCTGACGCCATGGCACTCTAGCCCGGGCAACAGAGTGAGACTCTGTCTCAAAAACAACAACAACAACAACAAAAAAAACCAGTCTTATAGGCACAGTGTCCTATGCCTGTAATCCCATTGATTTAGGAGACTGAGGCAGGAGGATCACATGAGGCAAGGAGTTTGAGGCTGCAGTGAGGTATGATTGGGCAACTGCACTCCAGCCTGGGCAGCAGAGCAATACCCTGTCTCAAAAAACAAAACAAAGAAAACAAAGAAAAACAAAACAAAAAAACCCTAGTCTTACTTAAAAAAAAAAAAAAAAAAAACCTCAAAAAAAAGTAAGGGACTAAGGTCTTAAACCAAAATTGGGAAAAGAAAAATTCAAGCTCACTTTTCATTTTGGGATACTAAAGTTCCATAAATCTTGAATTAAAGGTTTCTAGATACCAAAGAGACAGTGAAAGAAGACAAAACAACAAAAAAACACATAAACACAGATATAGAATTAGAGATTGAGACATGGAACACGTGACACAACAGAGACTAAACATGAAGAACAGAGAGGTAGACAGGAAAGAAAACAAGAATTCATGCTCTGTTTCCCAGTAATTTATAAGAGTTCCCAACTGGCCAGTTCACCCATCTCCCTCTCTTCCTTCCAACTCCATGCAACTTACATTGAATGATGCCAGGGCTTCAGAGACACTCTTCTCAATGAACTCATCAGTGATTCTTCGGGAAGGATGTTCATTAAACACAGAGTTCATTAGTGCAATCTTTGCAGCACTCCTCCGGGCCTCAGCTTTTGTGGGGCAAAACTGGGCAGGGGAGAAAGAGTGAGAATATGTGTATATGTGCATCTGAGAAAGAGAAAGGAACAGTGGGAGGGAAACATTTGAGGTAGAAGATACTTGGACATTCTGGATAAATCAGTTGTGTTCAACACCCCCCGCCCAAAGTTTTTATTGTAAAATGGTTTGGCTGTTTGGAAACATAATTTTGATTCAACATCCTGAAGTCATTAAGGAACTGGAGACGGCTTAGCTCATACCAAATTGAATGCAGAATGAGGAAGACTGCTGATGTCAGCATATAATCACTGGACATGAAAAATACCCCTGTTTAAACTGTCGACAGAATTAATTACTCAAAAGCTAGATTCTGGCCAATTTATTATTAATAGAAATCTGTATCTTGTTCTCTTATTCTGTGGACAGGCAAGATTTTTTTGATTTCTCTAGATAATCCAAGATTAGAACAAAGCTGTGTCTAGGCTGCTTCTGCAGAGGAAGCCTCTGGTCTCTATCAGAAGCACCCACCTGGGATTCCTGGACTTCACTTTTAGCTGTAGGCAAGCACTTTCCCCAATAATGTAGTGAGCCAAAGAACTATCCCTGAACAAGGTATCATAGAACAAGTCTGATTTTCAGAAATAAATGATTCAACTTCAGATCCCTAGCCACCATAGTATTCCTTTATAATTGATCTTTACTGGCTCCCTCAAAGCCCTCTCTTCCCTCTGTCATTTATGATTAAGATTAGGGGAAAGACCCCCCACTGCTAAAAGATTAAGGGGAAAGGAAGAAAGTGATGTTGCAGTTTTTAAAAGTAGACCAGGTTATATTTACTACTTAACCATCATTACTATCATTAATTCCCAATTTTCTTTAGCTGACAGTTCTCTCTGAGGCAGCATATGGAGCTTGGTACATTAGCCATGAGTCTTCTTGCTTCTTCAGTTTCACTATCTCTACTTCTCTAGCATACTGCCCACTCTGCTCTATAGTGCTCTTTCTGAAAAAGTCATCTGTGAAGAAAACCACCAGGAGAAATTTTACCTGCCAAAGTGGATATAAAAGGTATAAGCTAAAAGAGGCCAACAGAGATAATTCTACTTTTTCAGAAAATAACAGAAATCAAATTACTGTGTTTCAGTTATGGGCATCATCATAAAAATTTTAAATCATTATTTAACAATGTGACTAAGTGGAAAGAAGGAAAGATCTTATTCTCTAAGAAAAGAAAGCATAAACATTAGTCATCCTGGGCATATATTTATTTCTCTGAAATGGCTAAAGATCTGACGGAAAAAATTTAGTCACCTGATTTGAAATGAAGGTTCCTTAGGACTTCAGTGGCATTCATGCAATAGATATTAATTGCCTACTATGTGCTGGGCACCCAGTTGGGTGGTAGGGATTTAATACTGAACAAAAAAGGAGACAGACACAATCTCTGCCTCCATGGAGCATACTCCACTAGGAGAGACAAACAGTTATGAATGTTGTAATAAGTGATGTGATAGGGGAAGTTCCAGATCCTATGGAAGGGCTGGGCGCGGTGGCTCACGCCGGTAATCCTAGCACTCTGGGAGGCTGAGGCAGGTGGATCGTTTGAGCTCAGGAGTTGGAGACCAGCCTGAGCAAGAGCGAGACCCCATCTCTACTAAAAATAGAAAGAAATTATCTGGACAGCCAAAAATATATGTAGAAAAAAATTAGCTGGGCATGGTGGCACATGCCTGTAGTCCCAGCTACTCGGGAGGCTGAGGCAGAAGGATTGCTTAAGCCCAGGAGTTTGAGGTTGCTGTGAGCGAGGCTGACACCATGGCACTCTGGCCTGGGCAACCGAGCAAGACTCTGTCTCAAAAAAAAAAAAAAAAAAAGATCCTATGGAAGCACATAGCAGGGGTTCTAACCCTGTCTAAGGGTTACACAAACCATATGGAAAACAGAACAAAATTGTTTACTATTTTCTCTAAATTCCTATTCAGACTCTTAAGTTGACATTTCAGAAGGTGCCTCCTGTCTGCAATGTAAAAAATCTATCTTTGTTGATAATATTCACCCTAGTCCATAATAATTTCTTACTACCCCATAATGGCAACCATTCTTTTCATCACCATAGGTCTTTCTTACAACTGTAGAATGTTAGTGGTAGAAAAGACTTTAGAAATAATCTAACCTATCCCCCTTCATGTTATAGGTTGGGAAACAGGCCCAGAAAAGTTTATCTGACTAGCCCCACTGGCAGTCAGGGGAATGAGAGTTTGGATCTCCTAACTCTTAGATGAATACTGTTTCCACAATACATAGTCCCTCCCCTTGATCTCTTAGAGAATTCAAACCTTGCTTTCTTTAGTAATTGTCTATGAAAAAGCACTAAGGGCCAGGCATCGTGGCTCATGCCTGTAATCCTAGCACTCTGGGAGGCTGAGAGAGGAGGATCACTTGAGGTCAGGAGTTCGAGACCAGAGTTAGACCCCATTTCTACTTAAAATAGAAAAAAATAGCTGGGCGTGGTGGCTCTAGCAGGCTGAGGCAGGAGGATCCCTTGAGCCTAGGAGTTTTAGGTTGCTGTGAGCTAGGCTGACGCCACGGCACTCTAGCCCAGGCAACAGAGCAAGAGTCTGTCTCAAAAAAAAAGCAGAAGACAAAGAAAAAGCATTAAGGGCAAAGAATATTGTTCTATATCCTCAAGAAGAGATGGCAGGAAGTTGGAATGCAATAATAGAAGCCAGATCAGAACATGGGTTGGGTGCTGGTAGTTTGATAAAGTGAGCAAGGGCATATTCAAATTCAAAATGGGTTTGAGTTTTTGAAAGAAAAGCATGCTACTGAGGTTCTTTTGTGATCAAATGAGCCTCAAATGCTTGCCAGAATTATTTACTCAGAATTGGTTTAGGTCCTCAAATATGTGATTTCAGATGCACATTTAATGGCCAGAGTGGTGGAGAAAGCCCTTACTAGCACCTGAGTATTTATCGTTGCTACTGCCATCTCACAACTCTTACCTGGAAACTCCCAAAGCAACTTCCCCCAGGCAGGGTGACATAGCAGACATAGGGAGGACTGTTGGAGGGAACCATCTCATAAACCACTAAAGCCCCATTCTTCAAGTCAGCCCCACGGGACTGCTTCATCTGCCAGAATTCCTGAAGTGCCTCCACAACGTTCACTACAAAAAGAGAAGTAGTTAAGTTCGGCAATGAGAACACCTCGAAGTAGTGCTGGTGCTTCAATACAGTACCTGTAATCTGTACCTACATTAAGAGTCTGCCCCTTAGCTCCCTACCTATCACCATTTAAAAGCATTTAAATTAATAAACCTAGACGGTGATTAAATTAATTTACATAGGAAGAACAGAGTATGCCTGCTTTCCTCCCTCACCTCTAGTTCACATTTTGATTTAGTCCTGGAATAACTTAAATATTGGGAGTAGAATTTCCAAGGTCAGCAGAACACTATCACTGCCTGATGAAATACAAGTAGATTATTCCACAATTGGTCAGCTGGCCCAGGATGATGATGGCCAGCATAGTAAGTGCTAACATTTATTGAACACTTACTGTATGTCAGGCATTTCCTTAAGTGTTTTACCCATTTAATCACAACAATCTTATGAGGCAGGTACTTTTATTATCCCCATTTTACAGATGAGGGAAATGAAGTATAGAAAAGTTAAATAATTTGCCCAAGGTTATAACAGCTAGCAAGTAGAATTCAAGAATAAGAATTTAAACTCAGGCAGTCTTGGTTCCACAATCAATATTCTTTTATACAATACTGCCACTCAAGGAAATATGAGCAAAGAGTGAGCAAATCCATGGCCAGATTTCTTATCCATCCAGGAATACTATGTGTATACTATGTGAGATGGAAGAAAGAGAGAGAGAGAACACTTCTCTTCTGAGGCTTTACCTTGGTATAAATGATTTTTGGAGGAACCGTATGGTGGGAGACACTTCTCCATGGGTCTCTCATGCTCCTTCACATCTTGCTGGGTTAAGATTGCAAAGCCCTGACTGCTCTTTACTTAGGCCATTTCTCAGGACTGTGTTTGCAGCAAGAAACCTTAAGGGATGAGGTAATGTCTCCCACTGGGACAAAGAACAAGCTTGCTTACAGCTTGTTATAAAAGGGCAGGTTCTCCAAGCTCAGTATTCCTCTCTTGTGATGCAACTTGCAGCCTGTGCAAGCATCTACCTGAGCCCTCCACATCGGACTTGGGAGGAGGCAAAGAGGACTAATACAAATGTGATGCTCATGCTACTTGCTATGCTGTGAGTAATGAAGTCTTTTGTCTCTGACCCAGAAGTCTCTTGACTTCAGCCAGCATCCAGGAAACAATAACTGGCTAACTTACTAGTTGTAAATAGGATAAAATCAAACTCCAGACCTGCCATTGTATTCTAGAACACTTCTTCCCATTCCCTACCTTTTCCTTATGTAGCCTACAGTGTAAAGAGGGGGAGAGATACTAACCAAATAATTTCAAACAAATATAAAACTGTAACTGTGATATGTGCTATAAAGGAGTAGTGGATGGTGGGAAATGCTATAGGAATATCTGAGCTAGTTAAAAGGTCAAAGAAAGTTACCCTGAGGAGGTGATAACTATGCTCAGGTATGAGTAGAAATTCACTAGGCAAGAGATGAGAGAATAGTGTTCTGAGCATAAGGAACAGCATGTACAAAGGCTCTCTGACAGCAGGGAACATGGTGAATACAGGGACTAAAAGAAGGCCATTGTGGATCCAAAAGAGGGAATGAGGGGAAGTGTGATGCAAGATGAAGTTGCTAGAGGAGGCAGGGACCAGACCAAGTAGGGCCTTTTAGGTCATGTTAGAGGATTGGCTTTATCCTAGAGCAATAGGGAGCAATTGAAGGATTTTAAACAGAAGGAGGGATGAGAGCAGTTTGCCTTTGGAAAGGATCACTTTGACTCTAGGGTTCCAACATTTAACTAAATCCTCATAATAAGAAGTTATCACACGTGCTTTCCAATATCTTGCAACATGGAGTCTCCTACTCTTAATTGCAACAAGGACTCATTCATTCTTTCATATTACCTTAGTTCAGGTGTTTCAAGAAGACACCAAGATAGGATAGACATGCAAGAGATTTACTGGGGAGGAAGTAGGAGAAGGCAGGCCCTCAGATCACAGTGAAGGTCTGACACCTATGGAAGAGAGGGAGGGAAGGAGGTTTGGATATGAGGACCTCACACTGCAGTGCAGTTTCATGAAAGGTTTGGCCAACCCGGTGGGAAGTCCTCATGCCAAAGGAATCCCACATCTCACCAGAATGTGCCTGTGTATGCTCAGTCATTGGCTGGGAGCAGCCTACAGGAAGTGTGGCCTTGGTGCAAACATGGTGATGGACCCAGAGGGGGCAGCAGCTGAGGCTGTTAGTTATGCTCCCTGTAGCAGGAGATCTGAACAGCACATTTTCATGGCTGCCATACGCGCATTAAGCAAAAATTTGAGCACTTAATAAGTGTGTGGCTCTATTCTAGGCATTAGGGATGCAAAGAAAAACACACAGTCCTGTCAATAAGGTGTTTAAAATCTAGTACCCAAAAATAAGTTATCTCACCTGCTCAACAGCAGAAACGGGAACAACCCATACACCAATCAGAGGTGAAAAGCAGCATAAGCTCTTTTCTAATACCATATCTTTGACTTTTTAGAATGTTCTTTCTTCTATTAAAAGACAGCATGAAAAGGAAACTCTCTTTCCCACCCTTGGTTTTGGCAAGGGCTCTTCAAAGGTCACTGCTGCCCAGAAAGCTTAGCCATCTTTGTTCTTTCCATTGAGATCTTTTCAGCCCCAGTTCTCTCTTTGAGACAATTTAGCACAATGCACTGGGTGACAGCTCTCCTGACATGCAAACAACACAGAGAATATTGGAATAAAGAAGAAGGGGAGGAGACCACTGTAATTAGGAAGGTCTTATTAAAAGGCATATGCCCAGTCTATGTTCAGTTAAATCCCTCTTGGCACAGAGTAGAGGACCAATTTTTAATGATTACTCAAAGCCAAAGGAAATGGGGAGTCTTATTTCAGAAATGTGAGTATAAAATGAGAGATTGGGCAAAATAGTCAAGAAAAAGCAATTAATTGTGGTCAGCATTTGAAAATGCTCATAGACTCATTAATTTTTTTTTAGACTCAATTTTTAAAGCTGGAAGGAACTTTAGAAATCACCTAGTCCGGCTTAGGCTAAGGTAGGGCAGATGACTTGCTCAAGGTCACATAGCTGTTACATAGTTGGGGCATGAATCTAGATATCCTGATGCCAGTGTTCTTTCCAATTTGGGAATCTTAACCCAAGGTCAAAGGTCCAGTCTATGATTGGGCTTCACAGGGGCTCACAATCCCCCTAAAACTGTTAGGTAAAATTATCTGTGTGTATGCATATAAGTATTTGTGCATGTGTATGTGAGGGGTGCCCACAGTTTTTGTCAGATTTCCATTGATGAACCATGGATATAATGGTTTACATAAGGATGGCTAAAGAACAGCGGAGTACGAGGGTAGGAATGATGAGAGGTACATGTTTGACAGCCACAATTGCTTTCTGTAAGACCAAGATAGTGAGGGATATTTTAGTGCATATATCCTGATGTTAAACAACAATAAAAAAGAGAATAATTTGGTTTTTGCCTTTAAGAGATGAAATATTAGAGGAATATCTAAGTGCAGTGAGAGGTACAGATCATTTATCTACCAGAATAAAAACATTAAAACAACACATGAAACTATAGTAAAGATTTTATATTATAAGAATAAATACAGGGGGATGGGGGAAAAAAGAACAAATACAATATATGGTGGGGGAACAGGGATAAAGAGATAATAAATAGATAATGAAATTGAGAGGTAAGTAAAAAGGCTCTCCCTGATCATACAGGATGGTGAGAATAGCTGGCCCAGCTTAATTCACATTATTGTGGAAGATAGGGAAGCTGGTTAACAATATTTCATCCGGTATTTACTATTTCAGTTTTTAGAAGGTACCCCTGAATAGTCCACAGTACACAGTCTCTGTGGAAGGGAGGGACTGGGAAATATTAATAACAGTGACTTTGGGAAGGGACTCTGGTAGACTGAATAATGGCCCCTCCTAGGATGTCCATGTCTTAATCCTTGGAACCTGTGAATGTTACCTTATGTGGCAAAGACTTGTTGGCAGATGTGTTTAAAGAATTTGAGATAGGGAGATTATCCTAAATCTGGGTGGGCCCTAAAGGCAATCACAAGTGTCCTTATAAGAGGGAGGCAGATTTGACAAAACACAGAAGAGGAGAAGGCATAGAGGCAGAGATTGGAATGATACAGTCAGAAGTCAAGGAATGTCGGCAGCCCCCAGAAGCTGGACGAGGCAAAGAGTGGATTTTCCACTAGAGCTTCTGGAGGGAGCACAGCCCTGCCAACACCTTGATTTTGGCCCAGTAATACTGATTTTGGACTTATGGCCTCCAGGGCTGTGAGAGAATAAATTTCTGTTGTTTTAAGCTACCAAGTTTGTGATAATTTGTTACAGCAGTCACAGGAAACTAATACAGGGACTAATCCAACATTTCTAAAAGTTAGAAATATTCGGACCAATCAATTTAACTCCAGTCACTTAACAGGAAAAGAAGCTATCTGTGATTCTGAGGAAAAGGAACAACTAAACAGAAAATATTACACAAGATTCATTTGTTCAACTTAGGGGAGTAGCTGGGCAAAATTTCCAATCATGTAGTCATATTATAAGATAAAGGGATAGCAATAATTCCAAAACAACACATTTGAAGAGAGAAATGTAGCAGTTACAGAGGAAGGAAAGTAACTTGCTCAATCGTGCCAGTTTAGGGATTGTCAGATGTCAAACATGAGAAGGGGACTATATGCTATGTAGAAAAACGGGCAAAGGAAATGGTAATGCTAATCATAGCTAGCATTTGCACAGTTTTCAAAGCATTTCCAAATGCATAATAATAGCAACCAATCTGAGTACTATTATATTCTGCATGCTTTACATTGATTATCTCATTTAATCTACCTAAAATTATCAGGATAGGTATTATAGTACCCATTCTACAAAAAGTAAACAAATTAAGGAATAGGCCGGGATTTAGAAACAATGTTTGTTGGGCTCAAAAGTCCACCCTCTTTTCTATTGTACCATCCTGCCTTCTTGTACCATTAATCCTCACACATGCTCTGTAAAGTGGACTGTGAGCTCCGTCAAGATAGGTACTAAATATCTGCCTTGTTCACCACTGCATCTGGTGATCAATAAATGTTTGTTAAATGAATGAATGGAACAGATGAGACTTAGAGAGATTTAGCAATTTCTTTAAGATCACAGAGACACTGTTTGACAGGGCCAAGTCCTCTGATTCCAAATCCCATACACTATAAACTGATTAAAATCATGTGTGTATGTTGGGTAGGTGGGTGAGAGGGGGAGATAAAGGATAAACAGATGAAATAATGGAAGAATTTTTTTGTATGAATGCTAAGATCCTACATGAATGAACGTAAATCTAAAGACTGTGACTTGGCTTGGTGCCAAGCTCATGCCTGTAATCCCAACACTTTGGGAGGCCAAAGAGGGAGAATCACTTGAAGCTAGGAATTTGAGACCAGCCAGGGCAACATAGCAAGACCCCATCTCTACAAAAACTTTAAGTGGCCAGGCATGGTGGCACGCACCTGTAGTCCCAGTTACTTGGGAGGTTGAGGTGAGAGGATTGCTTGAGCCTGGGAGTTTGAGGTTACAGTGAGCTATGATTACACTACTGCACTCCAGCCTGGGAGACAGAGCAAGACCCCAGCTTAAATAAATAAAAAATAAATAAATAAATTTTTAAAAACTCACCGTGACTGGAAAAGGGGAATTTGAAGCAGTCAGGAAGAAGAAGATGTGGTAAAGCATTGCTGGATGAGGGAATGGTCTGGGCAGAGACCAAAATAAATTGTATTCAGGGGAATAGAGCCATCCCCCAAATACCATGCCATCAGTCACAAGGGTATGTGGGTACATGCCAATGGCAGCTTTGCCTAAGAATTGAAACAGAATAAGTGATTCCATGTGGTGAAGGACTTCTGAGCCAAATCGGCAGAGATTCTGCTTGCTGAACTATCTGCCAAACTAAAGTACTGGCTGGACACCCAGACTGGAAATGAGAAACTTAAGAATAATGAGAGAAACTGTGATGGGAGGTGGGGAGGTGGGAGAGAGAATCACCACAGAGTCTGAAGCCTGAGTGTTCTTTGTCAACACAATCCTCTTTTTTCCTCATCCTTGTTAAGGAAATGAAAGTTTTTACAGCATGCCCAGTTTAGAAGCCAAACCAGAGGCTCTCCAGGTAACACAGACAAGAAAAAGGGTATACTCCTCTATAATTTTAATAAATGCCTATAAGTTTCCTATAGGAAGACTTCATATTTAGGGTGACCGCTCCTGGCTACTCCTGTGCCCAGAGGCAAAGACCTTCCCTTGAACTCAACTTAAAGAGACCTGAAGCAGCAGCATAGTAGCTGATGGCAGTTCCATCATATAGTCTTGTTACATCTAGGAATTAAAATGGAAAAATAACTCCCTCATAATGAATTTCAGAATCATTTTCATTTGTATCTCTAGCACCTAGCAGAGTACCTGCCCTATGGTAGGAGTTCAAATTGTATGAAGAACAAAAGGAAACTGACGGTAAATGAATCATTAGGTATGTATAGCAAAATGGATCTGAAAATCTGTTTTCATCAGAATTTTTTGGTTTACACAATCAGGATTTAAGAGTGGGAGAAAATGAGACATGTTATTCTTAAGGAAGTATGAACCAACAAATCTGAGATGATGATCATTTTTAGGTACCCATTATGTGTCAGTTGCAATATCTCAGTTAATCCACACGATCCCCAAAGAAACTGAAGCTCAGTGAGGTTGAGTCTCTTCCCCCAAGACATAGCTGGTAAAGACAGAAATCTCCAAAGTCTGTGTGTGCTCTTTTCACTACACTTTCTCAAAACCAAAAAACAAAAACATAAAAAGTCTATAGAGAAAGCCCTGCAACCTTTCTCTGTATTACTATTAAATTAGAAAGTTAAAGATACAGTTACTTTCAGGTCAAGTAGGACGTGGCCAAGCAGACAGAAGTGATGTTGGAAATTCCAGACTTAAATTCTGTATCCCACACCCCTCACTATATATTCCTTGTTACTTACACTATAAATATGGAACTTGAACTCAGACAGGAAATTCTACATTGGTTAAATAAAAACAACGAAGAAAATCCTCACATCCCCCTTCCCAGAAATTAGACATCTTTAGATGAAGATTTCTAAGCAAAATAGGGTTTCTATCTGGCTCATTTCCACAGAATTTAACATTGACAGAGCCAAGGCCTGGGATTTATCCTCAGTTCCTGGACAAGGGCCAGGAAAACAAAGCCAGACAGAGGCAGGAGTTCTGAGTCTCCATACTAAAAAAGACAACCAAAGTGAGGTACTAAGCCACAGGAAACTGGTGTGGGCTCAGTGGTATGGGTCCAGATTTAAAGAAAGGCACAATTATTATGAGTGACTTGTGAAGGTACTACCTAACTAGCCAGCAAATCTTAAGTTGCATTGAAATTTCAGAGTTAAGTAAGTAAAGAATTAAAAAGTCGACGTCAAGGAGATGGAGTAAATTAAATTAACAGGGGAGCGCAGGAATTGATGAGACCACAGAGGAAAGATTGAGAGGGTGTGGATGAGAAATGGAATCTGTGATGAAGGACAGGATCCCACACAATGGGGACTGGTTCTCAAAGGTAGAAAGATGTTAACGCCTTAAGCTAGAGGAGGAATTCTATTTCCGAAAGAGAAAAGGTTGAGAAGAAAAGAGGACTGTATCTGAAAAAGGGGGTCTCTGGAGAATATATTAATAACTCAGTAAAGGGGAGGAGGTGGCTTAAACGTATGTGTATGTGTGTGTGCGTCTGTGCGTGAGCGTGTGTGTAGCCCAGAAGTAAACTCCCCAAAAGGAAATGCATGTTAGGGCTCCATGCCAGGAAAAGCGATCCGGAGGACTGTGGGAGCAAGGCTCCCTTACAGAGAGTGTCCCGCAGGAGGCCAGACCCGCAGACTCACCTCGGCCATAGCCCTGCGTGTGCTTGGCGAAGCTCCTTACCACGGCCTCCACAGCCTCCCGCAGCACAGCCGGGCTGCCGGCGGCGCCGGGGGGCAGGGGCAGCCCGGGGGCCCCTGACGCGAGCAGCGGCGGCGGGGGCGGTGCGGGGGGCGGTGGGGCCGGCGGGGGGCCCGCTGGGGGTGTGGCGGCAGCAGCCGCGGCCCCAGTCACTCCGGGCCGCAGCGCTCGAAGAGTGCCCCTCCCGCTAGTGCCCACTCCAGGCTGCAGCCTCTGTGCTCGCATCGTTTCCATCCCGGCTGCCGGTGGAGTAGCGGCCCTCAGCCTGCCAGCCTGGCCAGCTAACGGTCCCCGCCACCCCAGTCAGCGAGCGCCTGGGGACTGAGGGCGGTGCCGAGGCCGAGCTGTCAGTCAATTGAGGGCGGGGACGAGCCAGGTCCCATGCCAATCACCAGTGAGGGGGCGGGAGCTGGAGGGCTCCCGCTTCGCCATAGGCAACATATTGAGGAGGGCGGAGGTTCTGAGGACCAATTGCAATAAGAAAAAGCGATATCTTGTGTAAAGCAGACACATAGCTTGGGCGCGTCTTTGAGAGTCCTGCGGCGAGCACTAGAAAGCTGGCTAGAATCTGGGGGCGGAGCTTGAAGAAAAAAAAATGGGCCTGGATGCAAGGCTGCAGAGAATTGTAGACACAGGATTCTTAGAGAACATTGTCTGACCATTTCATTTCATAGAGGTAGATGAGGAAAGTGTGGCTCAGAGAAGTGATGCGACTTGTCCAGTATCACATGCAATTGGTGGTGGAGTGAAAGCAAGAAAGATACTGGAATTTAATGAGCATATACTATACAGTGTACTTTAGTGCATTGTTTTATTTAGTGATCACAATCACTAACTAGATTTTATTATTTTATGGATAAGGAAACAGATGCTCAGGGAGGCTAGATAAATTGACCAAAATTAAATAGCTAGGAGAAGGCTTAAGGGGCGCTCAGACACAGGTGTTCTGATTCCCAATATTTTTATCTTTTCATTATGACACATTGTTGGGTAAAGTTATGATTTCATCTGTTCTAAGCAAGGGGGAAAGTAAGAGAGTAGAATGAAAGGCTCCTTTTACCTCCCTTTAGAGTGAGAAAGAGAATGTATGCAGAAAACCAACTGAGAAGTCATAGTGGGGGGGCAGATTAAGAAAGGTACCTTGTTCATAGAAACTGTCAGGCTGGATTCTTCTGATTTCTTTGCATACATGCACACACACACACACACACACACTACATACTCTGTCAATTGACCATTTTGCAATTTTTACTTAGGTGAGATTATATTAACTGCCACCCCAACCTCTCCTACAGTGATCAGAAATCAAAGAAATCAAAGATAGGGAAATAGAGGCCAAAAGTAGAAGAAAATAGATGAAACACAGCTGGTGACATGAAAATTAGACCCTGAGTAACAACTGTGAGTGGCCAAGAAATAGGAAGCTAGAAAAAGGGCAGTTAATGTACTGGATATATCTGCTGGTGGTGGAGGAAGGGACTCTTTGTAGGAATCTTAAAGAATTCAAGGATGGACATAGGGGAAATTGGAGGAAATGAAAGCCTGCCAAATGCCTTAAAACCTTCAGGACACAGGATACTTGCCTTTTCTTCTACAACCACAATTGGTCAATTGGTCTCCTGAAAAGAAGGTGGCTGGAACTTCTAAGTGTCCCCTGGATCATTATAGCTATAAGTTAGGATCACCCTCCCTCCCCATTCCTCATTCCCCACACCCACACTTCCAGGCAGAAGTGACAAAACAGAGACTTCTGAACACATTTATTTGATATGTCAAGTGGAGAGAAGAGTGATTTAGGGTTACTCCCCACTTCTACCTTGTGGGGGTGTTCATAAGCTCAGACAGACAGAAGAGCAGCTTAGAGCCCATGACCCACCCCGTGGGAAAATGAGACAACGTATTGTAGTGGTTGAGGGAACAGGCTGGGAATAAAAAGCAGGAAGTTAATTGAGAAGTGAAGTTGAGGCAGGAAGGGCAGCAGCAGAACTGAGGCTGGGGGTTGCTGCAGGAACCCCAAGAAGAGTGAAGAAGATATCCTGAAAAGTGTTTGGGGCTGGAAGTAGGGTGTGAACAAGGAGCCAGGCCTGGAGAGAGAAGCAAGACCTGCAGAATGGGGTGGGATATTCATGAAGAGGGTGGAGTATGCAAAATCGTGATAGGCTGTGTTGCAGGGTATACATGGAAAGCAAGGGATTGGTTCGGCAGGAGGGCAAAGATATTGGAAACTACCCATAGTAGGGGGTTCCCTACTGCTTCTGAACAAATGCAAGTGAGTTTGGGACCCTAGCACAAGTGGATATGTGTGTTCATTAGTGTGCTGTGCCTGTGGGTACACAAGTAATCCCACATGCAGGTGAAATGACCAGGGCATGAATGCATGTGTCTATATGCCCAGTAAATAGAGTACTTATCCTTGCTTGCTAGTAAGAGTGCTGTGCTTGTGGACACATGTTTAACCATGTGTGTGTGCACCGTTCCCATGAGCACATGCAAGAGACCACTCTGTCCATGGTATGTGTGTGAGCTGGTTCTCCCACCTGTCCCATCAAGGTCCTGATCCCCACCCTCCTTGGCTCCTCTCACTTCTCTCAGCGCCCTGGCTCCCCTGGCCCGCCTAGACTCTGGAAGCCCCCTAGCAGGCGGATCTGCTCAGTTTGCATGGAGTGTCGTCTCACCAATTTGCGCTTGGTCCTGGGAGAGCCTGGTGCCCCGGAATAGGGAGGGGCAGGCAACGAAGGCGCCCGACCTCCGGGTTGGGGGCGAATGTCGGGGATAGGGGGGTGGGGGCTGACGTTGAGCGGGGGCAGGAAACCTGGCCGCGTTTGCGATATGTGGTCCAGGAGCAACGTCCCAGAGCCCCTCCGCTCCAGCAGCCCGGGACTTCGCCTCCTTCCGCTCAGCGGAGATACAGCCCCAGGCAGACTCTCCTGGGACTGGCGCGGGGAGGGAGCCGAGCCGGCTGGATTGAGGGTCAACGGGGAGGCGCTGTAACGGCGGCGCTCCAGGGACAGGCGACTGGACTCTGGCGAATCAGGGCAAAGATGTCCGGGGGTGTCGAGCTCCACCGGCTCCATGCGGCTCAGTTTCTGCCTCAGCCCTGAAGGGGGACCAGACTCCTGAGCCTCTGGCGCTGTATTTCGGCGAGAGAGAGGACCCCCGCCCGTCACTTTCTCCGCCCATGGGGGCGGGTCCTCCGGGCCTTCTGTGCTGTGACGTCGGGAAAGACGGGGTCGACCGGTCAGGGTCAGGCCGTTGAATTCGGTGGTCAAGCGCTCGATCCCAGGTCTCCCTTCCGCGGGCGGGACCGGTTGAGGAGGGGCTACTAGGCCCCAGGGCTCGGAGTTGAGCCTTTTGAGGGGTTTGGGGGGGTGACGTGGTGGTTTGGGGAGCGGCTCAGAAGGGGAGGAGTCATCGGGGGGCTTAGGAAGAGGGAATTCAAATACGTCCCGCTTCTCCTCTTCTTCCTGGGTGCGAGGGGATAACAACCCCCGCCCTCCTCCTCCAGCAGTCTGCAGCTGGATTTCCGAAGGCGACGTGCAAACCCCCGGGCTAGGAGGAGCGGGAGCAGGGTCCTCCACCCCTGGGGATGGCGGGGAATTGAGATACTGCCGGGTCTTCTTGGTGCCCGAGGGAGAGGTATCAGTGGTAATGATGATGACCTCCGTGCCCTTGGCCTTGCAGGCGTCTAGCAGCGTGGCAAGGGTCTCGCGGTCCCCGCGGTCCAGGGCGTGGACAAGCGCTGAAGCGCCCGCGTGATCTCGGACGGAGGGGTCTGCGCCGTGGGCAAGGAGCAGCGAGGCCACCGCAGCGCCCCCACCCCCGGCGCAAGCGTGCATGAGCGCAGTGCGCCCTAGGCGGTCTGCGATGTTCGGGTCCGCGCCTTGCTCCAGGAGGTAGCGTACCATGCGCGCCTTGTTCTGAGGGTCATCATAACGGGCCCGACAGGCCGCCATTAGCGCAGTCTCCCCCTGGGCATCACCCTCATTCACGTAGGCGCCTCCCTCCAGAAGCAAACGGGCCAAGCGTAGCTTACCCTGACCCACGGCCCGAAGAAGAGCGTGGCCCTCGGTGTGCAGCATAGCTGCGGCTGGGGCGAGGGAACCGATGGAGCCGGGACTGGGACCTGCCGAGGATGGCTAGGGGAGTGGGGGTGGTGGTTGGCAGAGGCCTGAGGTCTCAGTGGCAAAGCAGATCCCTGCAAGAAAGAGAAAGATCTTATTGATGGATTCAGCAGGGAAACTGAGGCACCGATGGGGGGACCCGGCGTGGGGTGGGGAAGATCTCCACGGCACACAGTCCTTCCTCTAACTCATGCCTTTGAGCCGCCCCTTCCCCCCCAGCGCATGCCTGAGGAGGTGGGAAGGGTGCACCCGCACTGAAGGACGAGCGCGTGCAAATGCGTTCGTGCACGCGCAGGGATATCCGCACCCCCACCCTCACCCCACGGCTTATCAGACCTTTCCAACATCCCCCTTTTCGTATCCACATTTGGAATCCCCCTTTCTAGGATGCTGAACACCACCCACCCACACACATGCACCCATACAGTCACACACATATTCCCATTCCTAACCTCTTTTAGGTTGCCACAGCCCCAAAAATTGAGTGGGGGGAGGGAAGCAGCTTGCGTTTGGGACCTAAAACGGGTGGAGGGAGAATTGGGGGTTTCTTTTGCCCCTGCTATGTTCCCCATCACTCCTTGCTCTTTCCCCTCCCAGGCTGTGCACCCAAATAGATACCTGAATATCCGCAGAATCGCCCGGCCAGGATTGAGGCCGTGGCCACGGGGCAGCCTGGGTGGCGGAGCCTGGTTCCCGGGGGCCCACATGGCTTGGGGGGGGCACCCGGATTCCCTTGGTGTCAGTATCTGCGCCCCGCGCCGGATCCTGGTCCCTCCTCCCGGAGCGCCCCGGGCACAGCGCCGGCTCCGGAGGAGAGAAGCTGGGGGGGGGGGGGGGGGCGGAGCTCTGCTATGCTATTTATAGCCCAGTCTCTGCGGGTGGGGGCGTCGGGTACCCAACCGCTCCCCCACCCATGCACACATAAACCTTCCAAAATCTAGAGGCTCCAATCCTGACTTCCCTTTCTTAGCAGACCTCCCCTCAGCCCCAACAAACCTAAGTGTTCCTTAGGGGACTCCTCCACCACTCAGACAAGGACCATCCGGATTCTTCGCTGAGCTTCAGCAGGTCCCCATTCTCAGCACTTGGTGTGTTTTTTATGCGCTCCTGTGCATCAGACCTGACCTGCCACACACACGGCACATGGCACACTGTGCAGAGGGTTGTAGAGAGGCGATTTGGATCCACAGCCGCCGTCCATACTGTGCAGAGACAGGAGATCTGGCTGCCTTCTTGTAGTTTGTGAGGGAGAGCACGATCCAGCCTGGAGTCAGACACAGGTACATCCCCACCTTACCTCTCCCAAAAGGGTACACACATCACAGAGAAACCTGGACCTCAGCTCCCTTTTGTAGACCTCTTAGATAAGTATGAGGAAAGTGGATATCCGGAGGAATTTTTAGATAGGGTAAGGGACATTTTCAGATGCCTCCATCCCATATTCTTGGCGGGAGAGAGATAGGAGAGGGGCAAGGAGAAGAGCAGACCATGTAACACATGCTCTTCTCATTGCCTCTCTTTACTCTCAGTCTTGCTTAGACTCATTATTTTTCCATCTTGCTTGAAGGTCTCTGTCTGAATCGCTCCTTATGTCTTCTCTCTTCCTATCTGTTGCTGTTGGTCTCTCACACTGTCTCTGCCTCTCCCTGCCACCCGCCTTGTCTCCATGGTTACCACAGCTTCCATCTACATATTTTAGGAATGAGTTTGTGTCCAGCTGGAAGGCACCAAGGGAAGTGGGAGATGAGAAAAAATCCTAAGGACTTAGAAAGCTTACCTAGGGTCCTAATATCATTTGGAGGCTAGAGGCCCCCAGACACAAGATACTAAAAATAGTGTTCCCAGGGAAGGGAGAGAGAGAATATTTGCAGGGAAGCTACCCATTTTTACTAGCTATTTCTTGGATGCCAACTATATGCCAAGTGCTTTATATACATCATCTCCAATCCTCACCACAACACTATAAGGTAGGAACTATTACCTTCTGGTTTACAGGTGATGAAACTGAGACTTAATAAGGCTAAGAAAGTTCTCCAGAGCTTCACAGCTATGTTTCTGTCCCATTCCAAAGACTGGCACTTGCCACTGAAGCTACAGCCTCTCAGTCTAGAAGCCATTTTCTCTGACATCTAAGATAGTCTTTTTGAGTAACTTCTAGATTTTATCTTCACTCTGAACTCTTTCCCTTTTTCTGTTTTCTGTGAAAGTAAGACGATTCCTTTCACCCTGTCCTCCTTTACCAAAAGGCTTGGAGGAGCCAGAAGGCAGTGAAACATTCAGAAAACACTAGGCTCCTGCCCAGCCTCCCCAACCTTGGTTCTCTGATCCTCAATCCTTCCTTCCCCAAACCCTCTTCCCACCTTCTCATAGACACGGCAGCAACCTACACAAAAATATTTTTAGAAAAGAAGTATCCATTGGTGGTGCTGGAGGGAGGCAATGTAGGATTGAAAGGACGATTGGAGTAATGGAGGAGAGGCCAAGCTGTGAAGCCAGAGTCACAAAAAGACTGATCCCTAAAGAGCAGCTTTGATAGGGGTTCATTTCTCTTTAGGAGCTTTCCTCCTTTGGCTTCTCTGTGGGGGCTCCCTAAACAGAGTCCCTCGAAGAGATCTGACTGTCAGGTTCCCTCTGTGACCTCTCGCTGGCCAGGAGCTCCTCCATCTGGGGTGAGGTCGGAAATAACTGACCCGTGGTGATTCTGCAGCCACATCTCTCTCTGCGCCCCGCTTCCCAAGCCACGGTTCAGGCTGACTCGCTCCCTCCCTCCTTCTAGTTCCAAGCTTCAAGGGGGCGGGGACCTCCCGCCTCGGCTTTTCCTAGATTGGCCGGGAGAACCCACCAATAGGGAGCTTCGAGAGGCGGCCCTAGAACGCCTGCGGCTTGAGGAAGACAAGCAAATTTCAAGTTGGCCGTGGCTTGGGCTCCGCGTGGGGGAGGGGCAGCAGGTAAGGCTCCGACCTGGTGGCTCTGACCTGGTTCGGTACCACACTTGCCCAACTAGTTCACCCGAGCCAGCCTGCAAAATAGACAACACTTTCCAGCTGCCTGTTGGATCAGTCCCCTTCTGGCTTCCTACCCTTTCTACCCTGGGCTCCCATTGCTGTATTGAAAACCGTAGTTTTCTATCGTGCAACGGAGAGATATATTAAAGCAGAAAGTGAGAAAGACTCACTCTAGTACTTCTGACTCTTTGCTATGTCATCAGCCTCTCCCGAATCTATTAATATTATCCCCCTAGGAGCCTGACATACTCCTATTACCTATCAGGACTCAGCTGAAATATTACGTTCTACCTGTAGCTTTCCTGGATTGATGTTCTTGCAAATTCATTGTTTCCTTGTCCGACGATAGCATTTTATGTATACCTCTATTAGAACACTGAGTGCGCGCTCTCTTAATGTTTCTATGCTTTTTAGAATATAAGGTTTTGTTGGGCAGGTTCAGGTACTTAATACATAGTGCCCAATAAGCGTTAACTGAACGGAACTGATTTCCGGGAACTAGTACTCTTGTTGAGGAGGCAGAATTTAAACTCCTAACGTAATTAGGGAACAATGAAAGACAATACAGTATATAATTAAGGGCCCATAAATTAGTGGTTCGTAATATTAGTGTTTGGTAATTGTTCCCACAGTCTAGAGAAGGAAGAAAGTGAGTAGAACTGGAATGGTGAGGGGAGGCTTTATGAATCACAAGGTCTCAAGTTTGGAAGGGATCATAGGAATCATATATTTATTTGTTCATTCACTCAACAAATATTTATTGGGCACCTATTAATACCAGACACAATGCTAGACAATAGGGATCATAGTGAATCCTCTACTCTAGCCATGCATCCTTCCTCTGATAAACTCTATTTAATAAATTGTTACCCAGCTTCCACATAAACATATTTAGTAAGGGAACTCCCTGTCTTTGCAGGTCTTTCCATTTTTGAATATTTATTCTTCAGTCAATATCCAACAGATATTCTAAATAAATATATAGTTCAATGAAATGCATTTCACACTTCCATTGTAAAAGAGGGAAATCTGTCCTAGTGATAGTATTCTTAAAAGCAAACCATCCCTTTTGTTTTCTGATTATAGAAGTAATAATATTTATTTTAGAAAATTTGGAAACACATAAAGATATAAAAAAAATGCCTATTATTTCATCACCATGATGTAGTGATAACTATTCATATTTTGATGTGTGGCCTTTCAGTTTCTTTTGTCTGTGTGTATATACATGTGTGTATCACATACATAAATAGGGCCATATAATAAATATAATTTTTTTTTTTGAGACAGAGTCTCACTCTGTTGCCCAGGCTAGAGTGCCATGGTGTCAGCCCAGCTCACAGCAACCTCAAACTCCTGGGCTCAAGCAATCCTTCTGCCTCAGCCTCCCAAGCAGCTGGGACTACAGGCATGCGCCACCATGCCCAGCTAATTTTTTCTATATATTTTTAGTTGTTCAGCTAATTTCCATTTTTAGTAGAGACGGGGGTCTTGCTCTTGCTCAGGCTGATCTCGAACTCCTGAGCTCAAACGATCCACCCATCTCGGCCTCCCAGAGTGCTAGGATTATAGGCGTGAGCCATCGTGCCCGGCCAATACATATAATTTTATATTATGTTTCCCCCAATCTATATTATATTGTGAACATTTTTCTGCCTTTAAACATTATTTGGAGTCTTGCTTTTCGTGGCTTCATAATAGTCTAAGATAGGTATTTGATTTTTGTAACCATTCGTTTGTTGTTGGACCATTTTGGTTATTTCAGAATTTTTGCTACCATAAATACCTTTTTGACGAACATCCCTGTACTTACATCTCTGTATGTATATCTGATGATTTCTTTGGGATAGAGTTTTAAAGTAGGATTACTGGATTAAGGTTATAAACATCTAAAAGGTTATTGATTGCAGTGGTCAAACTGCTCCCCTTGAAAGATTGTGTTTTTAGTTTTCCAGTGGAGTATAAGAGTTTCCGTCTGAAAAAAATACTCATGACAGCCTGATTATTATTTAAATCTTTGTCTGCGGGCCTGGTGGCTCATGCCTGTACTCCTACCTTCCTGGGAGGCTGAGACGGGAGGATAGCTGCAACTCAGGGGTTCGACACCAGCCTGAGCAAAGTGAGACCCTATCTCTAAAAAAAAAAAAAAGTAAATCTTTGTCAATTTGATAGGTGAAGAGTGGTTTTATTGGCCATTCTTTTGTTTATTGCCTGTTCATGTCCTTTGCCTGTTTTTTTCTATTGGGATGATTATTTTTCCCAAGAATTCTAATATATGAGTATTACCTTCTTATTGTATTTATTACAAACATAGCAAACTCTAAATATTAGAGTGCCCCAGTTCTCAGTCTCTGGATTTCTTTTTTTTCTGCCCATATCCACACCTTTAGGGATCTCACCCAGTTTCATGACTTGAAATATTGTTTGTATGCTGATGACTTCACTAGAAAGTAAGTTCCATTTGAAGGCCATGGCTACAGCAGTTTTTTGTCCATTTTGCTCACTGCTGTATCACTAGCATCTAGAACAGTGCCTGGCACATAGTAGGCACTTAATACGTATTTGCTGAGTGAATGAAGGTGGTGGTATTATTATTATTCTCATTTTACAGATTAGGAAACAATTTACAATAAATAAATTGCCTAAGTTTATGTAGCTAGGAAATGACAGAACTGGGATTCAAATCCATGTTCTTTCTTAACCACTACAAGTACTGGCTTCCTTAAATTTGATATAATCATTGGTGTTTTTCTGTATGTTTTGTTGAAAACTGCTTCTTAGTAACTTTTACCACACTACACAGGTATGCATAATTGGGAATGAGTATAGTGTATATGAGATGTTGTCTGGGGGAGAGCAGAATGCAGGGTGAACGCTAGGGAAGGTTGATGTTAAGGAGGAGCAGATTGGGGCCAGATTATGAGACTTTAAATATCCTCAAGAATTCAGAATCAATTACAATCTTAAACAGCTGAGATTTGTTGTAGATTCTTAAACTGAGTGGGGTAGATGGATGGTTTACAGTTTCCCAACCACTAGTTTATTGCCTGGATTAAATAAAATGTTGTCATCTTTTTCCTCCACATACTTAGAGGATCACTCATTTAACACATTCAGTGCCACACTAGAATTTTTTTTTTCCTTGTAACCACGTTATTTTATTACGAAAATAGAATAAAAACTTTGAATCAACTGCAGGGTTTTGCCCAGGGGGACACCCATCATGTAACATGTATGCTACAGCATGGCAGCGTGAGTTGCCCTTGAACCATGTGATTACCAAGGTTATAAGACGTCTGAGTTCCATATGCTTCATGAAGCCCCAGGCTCAAAACTAGTGTGAGTTAAATGCAACTCATATAGTAGTTAATGTGTTAATATGTAGAAATGGAGTTGGATTTGTATAACCTCAAAGCTCATGGCCTTTTCTTAACTCCTCTCTGCTTTGCAATCAAAGCAGCTACTACCTTCACTGCTAGAACGGTATGTGTCAAGTGGAAAGATACCTGAGCCAGCTAGTTAGAGTATCCTTTCCCTTGAAAGAGACTGAGGACATGATGACAAATTCTTATTCTTTTTCTAATCTCCATGAGACCTCCTTCTCCCCTATTATGTTCTTTTCAAATAAGTCACAGTTTAATGTTAACCACAGCCATTTTTTCTCAAATTTTTCATGGCAGTTAGACTTGAAACTTTCCACATTTCTCAGATATACATTCTACCTACACATTATTAGTCTCATCTATTTTTTCACCATATTTTTAAATTTTTAAGCGAATATTTTTCTCTTATTTACAATAGCAGTACCTATTCAGTATAGCGAAAAACCCTAAAATATGCATAACCCCCAAAAAAAAATCCTCAGAAAAACTCTATCACCTCAAATTAACCATTTTAATTTTTGGTTTATATCCTTCAAGAACAGCTTTTTAATTTATATGTGTGTGTTTGTATTTTTGACAAAATAGATTACCTTCTATGTATTATCTTAAAATCTTTTTCCACCAACTAATATTTTGTGAGTTTTGAATTGTTACATTTCTTTTTTTATTAAAATAGCTTTATTTTTTAGAACAATTTTAGATTTGCAGAAAAATTGAGCAGATAATACCAAGAGTTCCCATATATCTCTGGCACAGTTTCCCCTCTTATTAACATTCTATATTAGCATAGTACATTTGTTACAATTATTGAACCAATATTGATACAGTATTATTTTTTTTTTTTTTTTACTTTTTTTTTTTTTTGAGACAGAGTCTCGCTTTGTTGCCCAGGCTAGAGTGCCATGGTGTCAGCCTAGCTCACAGCAGCCTCAAACTCTGGGGCTTAAGCGATCCTACTGCCTCAGCCTCCCGAGTAGCTGGGACTACAGGCATGAGCCACCATGCCCAGCTAATTTTTTCTATATATTTTAGTTGGCCAGAAATTTCTTTCTATTTTTAGTAGAGACAGGGTCTCACTCTTGCTCAGGCTGGTCTCAAACTCCTGACATCAAGCGATCCACCCGCCTCGGCCTCCCAGAGTGCTAGGATTACAGGCGTGAGCCACCACGCCTGGCCTCTTAGGCTCCTCTTAAATGCAACAGTTTCTCAGACTTTATGACCTTGACAGTTTTGAGGAGTGAGGTGTATTGTTGGATACCCCTCTGTTGGAATTTTTCTGATATTTTTCTCATTATTAGACTGGGGTTATGTGTTTTGGGAGGATGATCACAGAGGTAAAGTAACATGTCATCAAATAATATTAAGGGCACATACTATCAACATAATTTATGACTGTTGATGTTGACCTTGGTCACCTGGCTGAAGTAGTGTTTGTCCAGTCTCTCTACTGTAAATCCCCCTCTCTGATTTCCAAAATTGTACTGGACAAAATTCTTTATACAGTCCACACTTAAAGAGTGGATAGTTATGCTCCTGTACTTTTAGAGTGGAGTATCTACATAATTTATTTGGAATTCTGCGTGAGTAATATTTCTTTTCTTCCCCATGTATTAATTCAGTCATTTATGTATATCACTATGGATTCATGAATATTTATCTCATACTTTCAGGTTATAATTCAATACTACTTTATTTATTTTGTTGCTCAAATTATTCCAGTTTTGGACATTAGGAGCTCTTTCAATTGGCTCTTATGCCCTTTGACATAGTCCCATCAATATGTGAGCGTGGTTGTTATTGTTTTGAGCCCTTTCTTATTTTCTAGTTACTCAACATGTTCCAGGCTCATCTTGTATATTTCCTACCCTGTCTTAGAATCAACCATTTCTCTAAGGAACCCTGGTTCCTTTTATTGGAAAATGGTATTAGAAACCAAGATCTGGGTGGTAGGTGTGCTCATTGCTACTGGAATGTCATTTCTTTCAAGTTTCATTTTCATTTTTTTTATTTTATCCCCCATCCCAGCTGCTTCTGACTGGCTCCTCAGGATTGATGACAAAAGGCAGAATTCAGTTCAGTGGAAGGAGGAACTTTCTATTCATCAGAGTTGATCATAGTACAATGGGCTGTCTTGGGGGAGAATGGATACCTTGTCTTTAGGAAAATGCCACTATAGGCTATATACCTAACAATTTACAGAGTGGAGTCCTGCACTGGGAGGGGGTTTGGACTAGATGATCTCTAAGAGTCCTCTCAATTCTAAAATTCTGTGCTTCCAAGTGCTGTTTTAAAAGAACAATTTGATTGTAATGTCTCTTTTCCCCTGGTTGACAGTGAAATTGGTGACTCATCCTTGTGCTCCCACAGTGCCCGGCACACCACCTTTTTCTTGTTAGATGCTTAATATTAATAAATGTTTTACTGAAACATTGCATTGGATTGAACTGGAGCCTGATTGGGTTTGGAAAGCCAGGGAGAGAAAGAATTCAAAGATTATATTAATATGTAGAAATGCAGATAATGATAACCATCAAATTGTCTTAGGGATGTAGAGTTTTGTCTAAGGGTCTAATCACTTTCTCTTTTGTGCTGCAATTACACTATGTTGCAATTATCTGTCCCGTTGGGACCATGTCTCATCCACATTTATATTTTCAGAAATTCCCTGACTGGTGCTGGGTGCAGTGGCTCATGCCTGTATGCTAGCACTCTAGGAGGCTGAGGTGGGAGGATTGCTTGAGGTCAAGAGTACAAGACCAGCCTGAGCAAGAATGAGACCCCATCTCTAGCAAAAATAGGAAAAATTAGCTGGGCCTGGTGGCACGTGCCTGTAGTCCCAGCTACTGGGGAGGCTGAGGCAGGAGGATTGCTTGAGCCCAGGAGTTTGAGGTTGCAGTGAGCTATAATGATGCCTCTGCACTCTCCCAGGCGACAGAGTGAGACTGTCTAAAAAAAAAAAAAGAAAAAAAGAAATTCCCTGTCTGGGACTGTGCCTTATCAGTCAAAATTAATTGAATGATATTGGCTTTTCAAGTCCCGGGGAGAGAAAATTGAGTGTTTTGTATTTCCTTGGTTTCCTGTTCATTCAACTGTACTTCTTTTTCTCTTTGTTCTTGTCTTTATCAGGTTTTTCTTGCTGGATCTCTAAATACCATGGCCAGCCGGGGTGGGGGCCGGGGTCGTGGCCGGGGCCAGTTGACCTTCAACATGGAAGCCGTGGGCATTGGGAAGGGGGATGCTTTGCCCCCACCCACCCTGCAGCCTTCTCCACTCTTTCCTGTGAGTGTCTCCCCTCCCTTCCCAAAATTTCCATGGACCCCCTGATGACTGTTTATGATCCTGGATTTCTCCTGAACTATCATAAAACCATCTCCATCTTGCCCCTCCCTGTCTCTATACTCCCAACTCACAAGGGATGTTTTCCAGGCAAAGAAGTGTCTTACCCTTACTTCTCACATTCCCAGGTCCCCAGTTTTCAAAATGCTATGTTGCTTCCCCAGTTCTCCCTGTGACCCTCTGCTTAGTGGGAGCATTGGATTAAATTGGGAGGAGAGGCCCTCCCAGATTTGTACTCAGTATTTTTTCCCTGAAGTGACCACTGCTCCTGCCTCTTTAGCCCTTGGAATTCCGCCCAGTGCCTCTACCCTCAGGAGAGGAAGGAGAATATGTCCTAGCACTGAAGCAGGAGCTACGAGGAGCCATGAGACAGCTCCCCTACTTCATCCGGCCAGCTGTGCCCAAAAGAGGTCAGTTGGAATGCTGGCATCATGTTCTAAGTGCCTCCCATGGGCAGTGCCCTGTGCTCGGCACTACTGGGGGCCAGAGAGGCCCAGGAAGTACACTAACTGGGAGGTGATAATGACTCCTGCATCTGAAATGTATTACAGTAGTCATGGTTTGTTTTGAGTCTCACAATAGTCCTGGGACAGTGGGAGGTTAAGTATTAAGATCTCATTTCACACATATAAATGGGAGGATGTATTAAAAATTTTTACAGTCTGAAGCACCAACCCATCAGAAGGGGGCTAGTGCCTGGTCTCTGAGAACCCCATCTAAGTAAAGTATTAACGCTTTGTTTAGTGGGTCATGGGGAGGTTGAGGAGACCAGGAGGGACTGGAGGAAGGGAACTATTGGGAAGCTTGGGACAGTAGACATTTACCAACTAGTGCGGAGGTACAGTATTTCAGTATATTGACAACTGGTGCCTCACTACTAAAGCCCTAGAAGCTGAGGCTCAGAGGGATAAAAGACTTACCTAAGTTAACCTGTTAACAAAGAGTAAAGAGAAGCCTAAAACCCTATTTTCTTGGTCCCTGGTATGCTTTCCACTGCACCATACTACTCAATATGGCTATGCCTTTGTGATAAGACAGAAGAAGTATCATCATAGTTTTGGGTGGCAAGAGAGCAGGTTAGAAGAATGATGAGGGTTACTCGGGAGGCTGAGGTGGGAGGATCGCTTGAGCCCATGAGTTTGAAGCTGTAGTGATGTTGATGCCACTGCACTCTAGCCTGGGCAACAGAACAAGACCCTGTCTCCTAAAATAAAAAAAGAAGAGTGATGAGGTCCTCATTTAAGCTGACCCCCTGGGCTGTGGGTTTTGGGTAAGGAGACAGATTATTCCTGATAATTAAGAGGGCTGGACTCTCAGAAACAGCCCTGTTCCAGGGCTCTGAAGGGATAAAACTTTGACTCTTGACCTCTGACCCCTCAGATGTGGAGCGTTACTCAGACAAATATCAGATGTCAGGGCCGATTGACAATGCCATCGATTGGAACCCTGGTAGGTGATTGGCCCTTTCATTGACTGCCCTTCTTTCAAATGCTTGAGTTGCCTCAAGCCTCCGCCACCACTCCTGGTGTTTCCATCCTCCTCCCTTATCCATTGTCTGCAAACTAGAGCCTTAATTATCTTCCAAAACACTCTCAGACTGTACCTGAAAAACCTATTAAATAACTCCCATTCTTCAGGAGGCATCTAAGCCGCAATTTTGTTCTGACCAGCTTTGACCCAACCCCTTCCTTCCTCTCCATTGAAACCCTCACCTCTCCTTTAAATAAAACCAGTCATCATTCATAGGAGACCCCAGGCAGGATCCTATTGACATTCACATTCCCACCATTCCCAGATTGGCGGCGTCTACCCCGGGAGCTAAAGATCCGAGTGCGGAAGCTACAGAAGGAGCGTGAGTGTTATCTGGAAACAAGAAGTAGAGAGTAGAAGTTTCCTCTCTCTGTCTGCTGGAGGGCCAAGTCTGCTGGTGCTCTCACCTGTCCTCCCAGTTCCTACCCAATCTACCAAGTGTTGTTGCTGGATGCCACAGTGGCCACATGATGGCAGCAGAGTGACATGTTCTCTGCAGGAGGGTTGGGTAGAAAGCTAGCAAGATTTGGTCTCTGATGGTTCATCTTTTGATCCCCCCACCAGGGATCACCATTCTGCTCCCCAAGAGGCCCCCTAAGACCACAGAAGATAAAGAGGAAACAATACAGAAACTAGAGGTGAGGAGAAAGTGTGCATAGAGACCTCCTGAGATCTAAATCCATTCCTTTTCTCTTGGTCCCCATGTGTCCCTCAATTTTTCCCTACTGTGAGCTGAATCTGAGTTTCTCTTCCTATTTGTCTTCACATGAGACCCTGGAGAAGAAAGAAGAAGAAGTGACTTCAGAGGAAGATGAAGAGAAAGAAGAAGAAGAAGAGAAGGAAGAGGAAGAAGAAGAAGAGTATGATGAAGAAGAACATGAAGAGGTGAAGGGGGTTTCCTTCCACCTCGGTCCCCCTTTCTTCCCCTCATAAGCTCTGGGGATCTCAATTCTTTACATCAGGGGTATAGTCCTCAGAGGGTTGGAGGGCCAAAGGAGATAGTGCCCCCAAAGGTAGGGGTTTCTGTCCACTTCATCTGTCCGCAGACTCTTCTCAGAAGTGAACTACAGCTGGGAGGGATATCCAGGCCTGGTATGGTGTGATCACGAGGAAAGGGGCCTGGTGCACAGGGTGGAAGCAGAATGCCAAAAGCAGCCCTGACTCCTACTTCTTTTTTTCCATTTCAGGAAACTGATTATATCATGTCATATTTTGACAATGGAGAGGACTTTGGAGGTGACAGTGATGACAATATGGATGAGGCTATATATTGAAGAAGGACCCCAGACAACAGCCTAGACCCACATATGTTTCCTGATTTGGGGATACAGAGAGTGACTGTCCCTATTATTTGGTTTTATGGACAAGCAAATCATTTGGTCAGAGTTCAGATAATCTGTTTGGTCCCTGGATATAGGAATAGAGAATGATGACAGAAGCCTCTTTTCTATCCTTCCCTCCTTCCACCTTTGTAGCACTTCTCATATCTTGGGGAAGGTGCAAAGGACACATGTCTCAATTGTATGAAGGGAGAAAGAAGCGTAGAAAGAACTGGGGTTGTTAGAGCTGAGGCAGCTGTACACATACTCCTACGCAATTTTTATAGCTCTTTGTGGACATAATTGGAGGTGGGAGCAGTTAGGAGTAAGGCCAGTTTTATATATTTTTTTTTATTTCAGCATATTGTGGGGGTACAAAAGTTTAGGTTACATATATTGCCCTTCCCCCCCCACCCCCAGTTTTATATTTTTAAATAAAGTGTTTTTATCTGTCTCTCTATCCAGGGTGTGACCTAGTGGGAAAGGGCCGGAGGGATGAAGGGGATGCCTAGCTGAGCAGAGTCCAGTGTGACACGCTCGAGGGTTAGCCTCTCGTCCTTTGTTCCTTCCCTCTTCTGCCCATAGTGGGAGATATACCCGAAATCTAGCCCTGCCATGGAATATTCAGGACCTCATCTGCAGAGCTGTGCAGAGTCAGTTGTAGAGAAGAACAGCCCATGCTCCCTGCAGACCCACTGGCTTCTGAGTCTCTGCTCCTTTAGGCCACAGGGACATGATTGTCTCTGTTCTCACATGTTCACAAGGACACAGGCCCTCTCATTCCCACACTTGACCTTGATCTTGTCCTTATTTACAAAGAATGATTACAGCTATTTTTGTGGGGAGAGTCAAGAAAGCCAGGTGCAGGGAGGGAGTCGGTAGGAGGAGCCGACTCTTATTCAGCATATTCCCTCTTCCAGGCCTTGGAGACCTCAGTTTGAAAGATATATCTGTGCAAAAGGAGCCCCCTAAGTATCCTATTCTCCACTTGCAGAAACCAGTGCGTGGTTGAGTTGCAGCTTCTCTTTTGGTTCTTCCCTTTGTGGAATTTAGTTAGCTTTTCTCACTCCCTTTCTTTGCGTGGGGGCGGGGGGGGGGGGACGCGGGTAGGCGGTGTTGTTTTACAGGAAGTAAGGAGGGTGAGGAGGAGGGGAGTGACTTAGGGACACTCACGGCTCTGAGAGATGCTTTCTCTTTCTCGCCCACACAGCTCTCCCTTGGGTGAGGTCACTTCCCCGGGCTCTGATTGGCTTCTAAGGAAGCCTTAGATGAGCTGATTGGTTCCAGCCACTTGACATGCAACAGTCACGGGAAAGCTGCGTGTCCAGAATACGAACTGAATAAGGAAGCTTGCACAGATATCTGGGATGCTATCATAGTGACCCTACTGAGCATTTGAAAGGCATAAAATGAGATGTAGGAAAACCTTCAAGAAATTCCTTAACTGGGCCGGGCGTGGTGGCTCACGCCTGTAATACTAGCACTCTGGGAGGCCGAGGCGGGTGGATCGTTTGAGCTCAGGAGTTGGAGACCAGCCTGAGCAAAAGCGAGAGCCCGTCGCTACTGAAAAATAGAAAGAAATTATCTGGACAACTAAAAATATATATAGAAAAAATTAGCCGGGCATGGTGGCTCATGCCTGTAGTCTCAGCTACTCAGGAGGCTGAGGCAGTAGGATCGCTTGAACCCAGGAGTTTGAGGTTTCTGTGAGCTAGGCTGACGCCACGGCACTCTAGCCCAGGGAACAGAGTGAGACTCTGTCTCAAAAAAAAAAAAAAAAAGAAAGAAATTCCTTAACAGCATTCAGGCAGACTGACTGAATTTCCTACAGCATCAAGTGACAGAGACTGGCAATCTAAGGTTGGATATTCCTGACCTCATTGTAAAGAATGAAAAGGGGCTGTGACTCCATTGAGGGAAAGCACCTTAAAAGCCTAGTTTGGGTTTGTTAGTAAGTGTTAAGATAGAAGCAGCCAAGAAAACAGAGACAGAAACAGTAATAGAAACAGAACATTCCAGAGTTATTGGGCAATTTGTGATGATTGACATGTTTCCTTTTTTATCTCTCTGAGGTGTTATGTGAGTGGAGTGGGGGGAAGGGGACAGAGGATCCGTCACTGGGGTTTCCCATAATTATACTTGAGCCTCTGATTGTGACTGGGAAGAAATAGCAAAAAACAAGACACAGAAAATTTTCCTTTTATCTTTCTCCTGTACATATACATACCAGTCCTAACCTGGTCAACTATACCTGTGTCTATGTTGGCACAGTCACTCCCTAAGTCCCACATTATGTCAGCTGGGAACATATAAGAGTGAGAACAAACAAGATTCTGGAAAAGTAGCAGTAGAAGAAGACTGAAGCCACACCCCTACCCCCACCTCTATGCATAAACATCCTTTTCCCATGAAACTGGGGAAAGGAGGACAAAGGTTGGGATGACCACTTGGGATCAGTTGTACTGCCTCAAAGACAAAGTGTCAGAAAGATCAGACTATTCTTGCACTCTGCCCTGCCTGGCAGGTGATCTTGCTAGACAAAGCCAGAGACCCGGGACACTGCCGCTTTCTCAGATTCTGGAGTGGTTCCAGGCATGAGCTACACTGTTTCCATTGACCTTTCCCCTACTTTCCATAGTTACTATCAGGCAGGCTAAGGCTGAAGCCTAAAGCCTAGTAAACAGGGTCGGGCTCCTATTCTCCCTGGAGGACTATCTGAGAGGTTAGGATCAAGGCTCTGCTTGCAAATATTTACAGAGGACACAGGCAGTGCTTGCTCAGCCCTGTACTACTCGCCTGCTAGGGCCTGTTTATGCTGAACAGATTGCTCCCATGCCCACAGCCTGGGCTGCACTGGCCCCTGGCAGGGTAGGTTCTCTGGCAAGAATCCTATCCTTCCCTACCCTATACTCCATCCCTAGCCTCCTGGTCCCCTCCAGCCTTGGGCAGGCAGCTCGAGAGTGGGATCTACAAACAGGCACAGTGACTAAAGTGGTTTGAGGGAGGCCAAATGGCAGACCTGGATGCAACATGCCATTTAGATTGGGAGTAGAGGCCAAAGAAAATTGGAGGGTCAGAGGTCTAATGGTTAAGGTGTTGGGCATGTATGGGTTGGTAAGGAAAAGACAGTTCTTTTCCTCACTATATTTTTATTGCTGTTTGAACTTTGAATGGAAGAAAGGGTGGCCTGTAGGCATAGGCTGGTTATGAACTAACCAAGGGGAAGGAGAGCCTCCATCTTAATTGGGCAAAACACTGTCTTATGGTCCTAGTTTCACCACTCCATACTTTGTGCCCTGGGGAAAGTCATGTAAATCTCCACGCCTCAATTTCCTCATGTGTGAAACTAGGAACCTTTCTGGCTCTCACACAGTAGGGCTTATGTTGATCCACCTGTAAGAGTACATACAAATGGTTCTGAGAACAAAGGCAGAATGTGTCCAGCTTTTGCTGAACTCGTTCCATCCGCTGATCTGCTGAATTTCCCCACCTTATTTTCAGCCCAGGCAGGCTAAAGATACCTCAGGCATTTGGCCAGTCATTTCCAAGAAGCTGCTTCAGTTCAAGCAGCAGGAAGATCAGCAATTCACCAACTAGCAAGAAAAGAGACAACCCCTACAAGAGAGTTCAAGGTTACAGTCTGCAAGCCTACAGGACTCAAATCAAGGAAGCCACCAAAGATTTCTGACTGAGGAAGGGGCTGAGAGGCAAGTCCTCTCCATTTCCCCTCATATCATGTCTGGTCAGAGGACAGAGACTAGAAATAAACTAGACAGGAATAGCTCAGTTAGCTAATCTGGCCAAATCAGTAGTGACCTCTTCTCCACTGACCTTTCCCCTACTGAGGCCCACCTTCCCCCCCAACCCCAGGTCATTTGGGACCACAAAGCTGGAAATAAATTCTTCTAGTTTCCTGGTATCACTTAATTTGTCTCTTTGTATGTAGAAGGGACGGGAGGTTCCCTCGCAACCCTAATGGGAGATATTGGGAAGATACTGATCTTACCGTAACTGCAAGACCTGAGAGGTTAGGTGCTATCACCCTGGGCAGCCAAGATGTTGGGAAAGGAATCCAGAGATTCCTCAGACCTGATCCTGACCAATGCAGGGAGGGGCTGTGTCCCCATGTCAGAGTCTGGGACTATTCTTCTCCATGCTCAAACCACCTCTTCCCCTAGGATCCTCAGCTGTGGGCTATGCTCCCCAGGCCCTCCCTGAATGATCCCCGTCCTGTGATTCCATTTCTCTTGGTGTACAGTAGAGAAAGGGGGAAAACATCCAAATCCTGTCTCTAACATTCTTTGTTACACTCAGGGCAATGTTAACAGTCCTAGAACAGGAGGGAGTTAGTTAGACCTAACTTTATCTTACTAAAAAAAGGTGGAGGGAAAAAAACCCCTAAGTTTGGATGCAGATTTGAGGTCTTTCATATCCTGGAGAGAATGCGTAAAGTCCCATTTGGACAGGAAAAGAAACTCTGGTACTCCTCCTTATACTCTGGTATGACCATTTCGGAGAGGAAGCAGCAAATGCTGATCAGCCCTTTTCTAAGTCTCCCATTTCCTTTCCCCAGCCTCTCTCCTGGCGCCTACATAATCTTTCCTGTCTGACCATACTTGGCTGCCCTTGGCCCCTCACCTCTCCCTTACTTGGCCTGGCTCCTGTTTTCGGTCTTGCTTTCCACGCTAAACTACCACTCTAACACCTGCCCAGAGATATTAATGATGTCTATACATATCTCAGGAGCTGGACTAGGCCAGGCCAGAAGGGACCAGATAGAGAGTTTATCACTCAGACTCATTCTTTTTTTTTTTTCAGATTCATTCTTGTCTTTCAGATTCTTTTCCTCTTCTCGACTCTTTCTCCATGTCTTTTCCCCCGTGTATCTCTTTGCCTCATGCCTTTATGCCGTGCTGCTTAAATTGGGTTATTCTTGGGGTAATGTGGTGAAGACTATTTGGAGCCACAGAATACACATGGCACATCTTCCAGAGTGTTAATTTTACTTTTAAGATTTGGTGGGGGAAGAGGAATCATTTTTATACTAAAACCAACACAAATATATTATTCAGTGTAAATCAAAATGTGCATTTTCTAAAGATAAGATAGATACTTCAAAGACATTTCTGGCTTATGACAGCTACTCTGGACTGCTCTGGGAACCCTGGGGGAAAATGGGTCACTCTCTTGAATCTTATGGGTTCTGCAGAGGAAATATTTGAGAAGCTCTACTTAGAGCAGAGGTGACAAGCCAAAGCAAACCTAAACACCAAACAGGATCTGGCAGATATAAGGGAGTGAAATACGTGGGTGTAAAGCAATGGGGAGTGGTGAGAACTGGCAAACCAGAGCTAGCTGGGCTCCTTCAGCCCCAGCTGGCGGATGCCATGAAAGAATGTGGTTCAGTGTAACCAAATATGATTGCTTTTTGAGAGAAGCCAGAATGGTGGATTTTTGTGAAATCTGGTTTTTAAGTGTTTACAATCAATTCAGATTTTTAGGAAGAACTGTACAGGTTTTTGTCTATATGCTGGTTTTGCCTACAAGCCCCTGGTTTGCTGCCTCTGGCTTAGAGTTTCCTCCAGCTATGCTTCAGTGCATCATCAGCTAAAATGAAGACACAGGGAGAGAAACATGAAGCACGCTGTGATCTCCCTTCCCTAACTCTTTCTCCCCTCTGGCCTCCCATCAGTCTTACAGCACCTATGTCAGAGATTCCCTCCTCCACCCACAAAGCAGAGTGGGCAATATCGGAAGGGGTGCTGAGATAGAAAAGAACAAGAGGAGAGGAGGAAGCAGTCTTTGGATATAGATGGGTATTCAGTTTAAAGAGAAGGTCAAGGGAAGATGAAGCCCCAACTTTGGAATTTTCCTAATTTTCATCTCTCCTTCCTTGCCTTCATCCCTAACCTCCAGACCTTCCTCACAGTCAAAAAGATATTCTGGTCTAAAGCAGATATTGGGGGATGGGCGGGACATGGGCAATATATATAACCTGAACTTTTGTACCCCCATAATAAGCTGAAATTAAAAAAAAATAAAGCAGATATCACCAAAAAAAAGATATTCTGGGCTTGTCAATGATCCACCTCTCTCCCAGCTCCTCCACCTCCCAGGTGACCTAGTTTTCCAAAACCAGAGAAAATAGATCTTGCCTTGTCAGACTTTGTCACCATATCCAACCTCTCTGACCTCTACAAATATTTCTTCTACTTTCCAAGGTATATGAAGCCCAGACCTGGTCTTCCATGATCTTGAATTCTGTTCCCAAGAGTTGGGGGCAATGGGGTACATGAGGTTGCAGGAGAGTTTGGAGCTTTCCTGCAGGACAGCTTGAGGAGGTAGAACTGCAGAGAAGCCTGTGAGTACCACTGGCAGGGCTACACCTTTCTCCAGGGGTAGCAAAGAAGCCGTTGGTCCCTGCCCAACTCCTCTCTTCCTGATCTGCAGGGATACAGAGGTAAAAACATCTTGGAGTCTGGAACAGAAAACAAAATTTCCTCAGAGTTGGAAGGTGAGGCAAGCATGAAAGACTGGGAATTAAGAAAAATGGGAGAATAGGAGACAAAAGATTAACCCTGAGTCTGGATAAATGGAGGAAGTCAGAATTTGACAGGTGAAATGGAGAGAGAGGAATCTTAAGCCACAGAACCATATAAGGGCAGCACAGTTCTCATGCCCCTGAAAATCCCCTCCCCTCTCAGCAACTGAAATCCATTCTCTGTCCATCTGTCCAGGAGGTTAAAAATATCCAAGCTGGGAACCCAGCCACACATTTCCAAGAACCTGTTTACTGACCATTTGATTGACTTGGAAAGGCAGTCATCAGCTCCATTACCCAGCAAGGACTGAGAATGGACCTTGCTTGGCATCCCAGGACTCAGGCACGTGGAATTCACGCTGTCCCCATGTTCTTGTCTTCCTCCTTCTCCCATCACCCTGTTTCCTGGAGATGACTAATCAATTGGTAGTCAGAAAAACCCAGCCTTCCGAGTCTGTTTATTCTTTCCTCCTTACATAACAGGTCCAGAGAGAGTAGGGAAGGGTCAAGCCAAAGGAAAGGTCAGGACAGAACAGGTATAGCCTAAATAGGCTAAATTGCCCTAGTTCACCCCAGGGAAAAATATCAAATGAGGTGCAATACCTTGGAACAAGGAGTCTGGGAGTCCTTTGTAGTGTCACATTGTATCTCTAGCACTCTCTAGTCCTCAGTTTATCACTCCAAATGGTGGGAATCTTTTCCCTGGAGCTGTATACTGAAAAGTTAAGAAAGCTCAATTTCCAGAAGGTCACAGGCCTGTGAAGCACACTGGGAGTATGAAAGAGAAACCCCTGGCGCTCTCGGAGCTATACCCTGAGATGCCAGGGTGTGTGCAAAGAGACTGTTTGGGCCTAGGGGTGGGAGTCCCAAGAGTGGGCTACCTCTCCCCTGCCATGCAACTCCAGCTGAGTCAGCTCCTACACATTGACCTCTTCCCCAGACTGTTTTGTTCCCCCAACAAAGAAAGAGAATCAAGAGGAGCAACAGGAGAATGGCCTTAATTGTGAAAGGTTGGAGAGGAAAAGCAATCTTCTGGACATGACTGAAAGTTATTTTTCAAGGTGGTGGTGAGGGATATGTCTCTTTTTTTAGATAAGAAGCACTTGCTTGCCATTGCTCCAACACCTCACATGTATTTTTAAAATCCTTACAACAATTTTCTGAGATAGGTGCTATTATTATCCCCTGTTTTACAAATGAATAAACTGTGGCACAGAGAGGTTAAACAAGTTTCCCAAGGTCACACAGCTGGTTGAGTGGTAGAAGTAGGATTTTAATTTAGATAGTTTGCCTTCAGGGACCACATGCTTAACTACTATACTATACTATATTATTTTTCCTTAATAGTATAGGAAGGCTAGTCTCTGAACTTTTTCCAGGTTTTAGACTATTGGGCCAGGACCTGCAGCCCTGAATCTTTAGCTACCTCTGAAAGGGAATTTTTCAGTTTAGGAAATGGAGGTGGACTTGAGGTCAGAACAGAAAACGGACAAAGTCTTCCCATCTCCCAGTTCAAAACTATTGAGATCAGGGTGCTTGGTACAGGGACTGTAGCCATTGCAGGATCAGTAAAATATTTTCCTCATTCACCTTATGCATTTTATTTCCTAGAGGTGGTCAAGGAAAGAACTCTAAGAGGGTCTGTATTGAAAGAATCAGGCAAAGGTCACCGGGCACACTGCTGTAGTCCCAGCTAAGTGGCAGGCTGAGGCAGGGGAGGATCCTTTGAGGCCAGGAGTTTGAGGCTGCACTATGATTGCACCTGTGAATAGTTATTGCACTCCAGCCTGGGCAACATAGCAAGACCCCATTCTCAAAAAACAAACAAAACATGTTAGACAAAAAAGAATTCAGCAAAGGTCACTCCTTGACCCTACTTCATACCCTTCGGCTCTTGTGTGATTGTTTTTTGCTGATCATATGCTTAGTCAGATCCATTCTCCACACTCTTCCCTCCTAGTGCCTCAACCAGGTTAGATCCTTGTGTCCATTCTGTTTAGAGGTATCAATTCAGGTAACTAAGGACCCTGCTTGTGGAAGTACCCGCCTTTTCTCTCTTTAGATAATTTTCTTTCTGATTTCTCTCAGATCTTCCTATACCAAATTGGACCTAATGAATAAATGATACTCAGAACTAGATCTCCTCTAATGGCTACACACGAAGGTTACAGCTCTTTTTTTTTTTTTTTTTTGAGACAGAGTCTCACTTTGTTGCCCAGGCTAGAGTGAGTGCCATGGCGTCAGCCTAGCTCACAGCAACCTCAAACTCCTGGGCTCAAGCGATCCTCCTGTCTCCGCCTCCCGAGTAGCAGGGACTACAGGCATGCGCCACCATGCCCGGCTAATTTTTTCTATATATATTTTTAGCTGTCCATATAATTTCTTTCAAATTTTAGTAGAGATGGGGTCTCGTTCTTGCTCAGGCTGGTCTCGAACTCCTGAGCTCAAACGATCCGCCCACCTCGGCCTCCCAGAGTGCTAGGATTACAGGCGTGAGCCACCGCGCCCGGCCGGTTACAGCTCTTTAAAAATTAAAAGGCATATGAAGGCCGGGCGCGGTGGCTCACGCCTGTAATCCTAGCCCTCTGGGAGCCGAGGCGGGTGGATCGTTTGAGCTCAGGCGTTCGAGACCAGCCTGAGCAAGAGCAAGACCCCGTCTCTACTAAAAACAGTAAGAAAGTATATGGACAGCCAAAAATAATATATATAGAAAAATTAGCCAGGCATGGCGGTGCATGCCTGTAGTCCCAGCTACTCGGGAGGCTGAGGCAGGAGGATTACTTGAGCCCAGGAGTTTGAGGTTGCTGTGAGCTAAGCTGACGGCACAGCACTCTAGCCAGGGCAACAGAGTGAGACTCTGTCTCAAAAAAAAAAAAAAAAAAAAGGAAGCATATGAGAAGAGCATGGGCAAAGAAACCCCAAAATATTTACCCACCTAAGTGGAGAAACAGCTAGGCCAGTACCCAGAGAAGTATAATTAAGGGAGCCTGTATGCAGAAAATGTCCTGGGGTGAGGTAGAAGTTGTGTATAGAAGGCAAAAGGAAGTAGAGTGGAGATTTTGTGCTCTAAGCGGGGGATGGGTTTCCTCTGGGGGAACAGCTCTATCATTTATTTCCTCAGATTTTGATGTGCTGCTCAATATAGTAGTCACACAAAGCTATTTAAAGTTAAATTAATTAAACAACTAAAAATTTAGTTAATCAGTCACAGTAGGCATATTTCAGAGCTCAACAGTCACATGTGGCTAGTGGCTACGGTATTGGACAGCACAGATAAAGAACATTTCCATCATCATAGAAAGTTCTTTCTGACAGTGCTGGCTTAGGGGTATTAGGGTATCAGGAAGGAATGCGTATATTCTGGCCCTTCCAGGATCAAATCTCTAAAAGGCTAGGGTGTAAGTTATCTATCCTCTCCCTGCCACTGCCATTCTCATATCATGTGCCAGTAGCCAGACTGTGTACACAAACAACCAGGCTCACGTGCTCCATGGTCTCTCCATCCCCCTTGTCCTTCCCTCTGGCCTGCTCTTGTCCTTCCTCCACCACTCCAGCCCCTGGAAAACAAGTTACAGAAGAAACTTTTCCATCAACTTTGACCTAGTTTCCTGGTCACAAATTCAAAGGGGAGGAGCCACTAAATTCTTGAACAGGTGAGAAAGGAGTAGGGCGGGTTCAAGTGAGAGTCACCTGGCACTACGGACAGCTAGAAACCGACTCATTGGTAATGAAAAACAGAGACACAAAGAGCCAGGAGAGAGCTATGGAGAATGAAAGATAAACTAAACGAAAAATGAAGATTGAAATGGGGAAGGATCTTTTCAATCTCATTTACTGTTTGATTCACATTTATTTTATGTAGAACTTCTGGGAGCCTGCAAGGGCCAGGACTAGATCTGTCTGCAAATATTTAAATGAGCCAGAAATCAAAAAGTACATTGACCTCTGCCATCTCAGGGTTTCTCACCTGTCACTCTTTCATGAATAAAGATCACTTCAATTAAAGGGGGAGGCTGGGTGAAGTGGCTCACGCCTGTAATCCTAGCACTTTGGGAGGCCAATGTGGGAGGATCGCTTGAGCTCAGGAGTTCGAGACCAGCCTGAGCAAGAGCAAGACCCCCATCTCTACAAAAAACAGAAAAATTAGCTGAGCATGGAAGCACATGCCTGTAGCCCCAGCTACTGAGGAGGCTGAGGCAGGAGATCACTGGAGCCCAGGACCTTGAGGTTACGGTGAGCTACAATAGCACTGCACTCTAGCCTGGGCAACAGTGAGACCCTGTCTCCAAAAAAAAAAAGTGTAATTGTGGTATTAATCTATAATTATTACCCTACAAGGAAGAAATAGGAAGGGATAAGGGTGGGGTTGAATATTTAGCAAACATTTACTGAGTTATGACTATGTGCTTGGGTAGGAACTATGGAGAAAAAAAATGGTAGCGACCTCCAACAACGAATACTCCCAACTCTAAACTCATCTTATCCTTGTCAGCATATAAACCAGCTTTACACTTGGAAGACACCCACAATGAAATAAAATTTTCAACCTCTCCTTTTAAATCCCCTCATAAACCAATTTTTTCCCCTGCATTTCAAGAACTTATGAACTCTAAAATTGAAGGAATTTAATGATTACCTGTGGATTTGGAAAACTAGTTTAGGCAATCAGAAAATCTCATTGTAGTTCTTTGGTGAATCAGAAAGACCAAACCAATTCCTTTCCTCTTCACCCCTCCAACCCCCACTTTGACTACATTTGATAGGGTCAGTCAATAGGAGAGTTCTTTCCATGGGGTTTTCAGTAGTGTGGATTGCAAAGTAGAGGAAACCTCCTTAGGCACAACTTCTTATATAAGTTCTCCAATGCCATCTCACAGACAAGAAGAAACAAAACCTTTTTTGTCATTAAAAAAACTTTTATTTTTATTTTTTTACAAAGAATATCCCCACCCGGGGTGAAAATATATCTGGTTAAGTACAAAATATAGTATTTATCATACAAAAAGATACATAATTAAAAAACAAACAAAAAATGAAACCATCTTCAGCTCACATACTTTCTGGCTGTAATAATTCTCAGCAAAGGGTGGAGCTCAGTGCTGACACAGGACAGTGAACAAAGTGCTATGGCTGAGGGTGACTGACCAATTGTTGGCAGCTACAGTGAGAGAGAGGCTAATATCCCTATCTCCTAACACTGGGCAGGGAGATCGAGGGACTTCAGTGAAGACTTGCCCTCTAGTTTCTCAAGGCAGTGTCTGGAGGCTCTGACCAGTGTTGGGGCTTCTTGATCTAGAGTTCCTCCTTGGGTCTGGAGAAGTCACAGTGGGCAAGGCTGACAGCAGCAACCCTTTCATATAATTAAAGTGTTAGAATTATACAGTTCTGTATACTGGGACAAAGTCTCGAAAGTAGTAACACTTTTGTCATTGTGCTTACCCCTAGAGACATAGTAGACCAGTTTTAGCTTACATTTAAGATGGAGGGGAAAAAGAACAAAAAATTTGACAGGAACTAAAGTGCTAAGAACATCACCTTAGAATCAATTCCAAGGACTCACATGAAAAGAAAAACACATCCTCCCATATGAAAATGTTTGCAACAGGAGAATACAGTGCAACACGCTATAAAAATGGCTTTTAAGACCTTTGGTGAGACACAGTTACTATTGTTTTAAGCCAGGTTAAAGTACTTTCTAAGCAAAGACAAGCTTAGAGCACTTTCCCTTTAATTCACAGGGAAATCTCCTTCCAAAGTCCAAACCAAATCAGCCCTGGAAGAGTTTTCTTTTTCTGTAAGTACAAAAACAATTGGGTACACAGATTTTAAGAACCCCTTTTTCCCAAAGTTTTGGCCACAGTTTTCCTAGTTTTGCTAAATTGGCTCTGCTCCACATGGCATAGGAACTTCAAGGTCCAATGTTGTTTTAACAATCTATAGAAAACCTTCATAAACTCTTAAGAAGACCATGTGAGGGGGTCATTTCTACCCGACTCAAAAGTCTGAAAATGCCTCCATTTTTCAAGGAGATCTGAGAAAATGGATGGGCCTGGGTTTTTCTAGTGTGTTTTAAAACCTGTCCAGCAAACACCTCTATATCACAACACTGGCGTTGGTTGAAGACAAGTCCACACCTTTTAAGGCCCAGGAGACTGCCTGCTGATCACCTCCTGCATTAGGAAGTCAGAGGCTGAGGTGGACCCATAGCCTGCTGTAGAGACTATTAAGTCTCTAAAAAAGGGAGAGTCCAGGAAGAGAGGCAGAAAGAAACAAGTAGGTACAGCTGCTTTCCTTCCACATGCTCACTGCACATTGTTGTTCAGGATGCAGGGATCCACCTGGAAGAAGAAAGCAGAGACCCTTTTAGTTTGAATACGAACTAAAGAACCAGTTTGGCCATCCCTCTAAGTCAACTTCTTATAGAAGGCTTGGGACAAATATAACGTTAAAAATGACAATTCCCACCTCAGTGTAAGTAGGTGGTGGCATGAACTTGAACTCAGGAGCATACATGAAGATAGGGCTGTCTTGAGAGCTGTCCATGTCATCTAGCAGAGGAGTGGTGGGGCTCTCCAATCGATGATCTTCAGGAATGATATCCATATAGCAAGGAGGAGCTACAAAGAGAAAATATGGGGAGATGAGAAGTCTAGCCAAGAAATGCTGGATCATCACTTTTACAAACCCAAGCAGACCAAAAGGAAAGAAAAGATGTTAGGTCTGGCTCACCTTCTGGGGTATCGGGGATGTTCAGATCTATCCAACTCATCTCTGAGCTGGTTCGGCTGGCCATGCTGGATGTTCGGCTGCTTAAACCTGATCTGCTGCCAATTACCAAGGGCAAGTCAAGGATGACTTTCTTTGAGCCAGGCACACTAACGTAGATCTAGAAAAGAAGATGGTAGTCTGTTGGACTAGAAGTCTGGAGAAAACCCAACTGTTGTAACAGATAAACAATTTCTCTCACACAGCCACTCCCATCCACTCACCAATAAAGAATATTCAACTCGAAGGATGTTGCAGCCCAGGATAGAAGGCCTGATCTTCTGCACCCGAAGACTCTTGCCACGCCACGATGCACATGTCCCTGAGATAATATGACTGCCTCTGACCGATGACAACTTCTGCGTCAGCACCTTGGTCTGGCCATTGGCAAGGTAAGTGTGGCGGGCCACAATGGCAGCTTTGGGGACCACAATTCGAGAACATGTATTCTCAAAGTCAGCATGGATGGAAATGTCATCACCTAACAATAAGAAAGATGAAAAATTATTAATACTAAGGACAATTAATGATATTTTTTCTGCCCCAGTCCTGTGCCCTCACCTCCAAACCCAGAGTTTCCATTATATCTACTATTTTAAACACTAGGTTTTTACCTTCACAGAATCCTTTTCTGTCAATTCGAGCAGAGACAGATACCCGCCCATCAGGAATGAACATGCAAGAAACTTTCTTCTCCTTTTTAGCAGACACAGGTGCCTACACAGAATGGGACAAAAAAGTGTTCTGAGATACTTCAATGTAATGCCCAAGCCACCTGATTTATCATCCCTGTGACCCAGGAGAACAGAATCTTAATGAAACCTCACCATTAAATCAGGGGTATTGACATCGACCAGATCCATCACTTCAAAGCTTTTCTTTGCCTCTTGAGTTGGCTGGCTGGGTCGATCAAGAAAAGCCTTCACCCAGTAGTCTACACACCCATATTTTCCTTTGAAAGATGTTCCCAGAGGCCTGTGTCAATGAAAGAAAAACAATTTAAAAATGGTCTCCAAGAACAGTAAAGTGATCAAAAAAGGGGAAGATATTTAGAGATAGAAGAACCCAAAGATTTATTTTGCTGATACTTACCCCTGAGGAAGCTCAAAGCCAAATTTATACTCGTATTTATTTCCAGGTCTCATGATCACCATCTCATTCTCACCTGAAGGGAGAGAAAAGCGAGTAACCATTAGGTTTCTTATTGCACTTAAAATGCATCTGTGTGATAAAGAACGCTTGGGCAGCCACCAAGAGTATTGTAGTAGCTCAATTTCATCCCTTATGTTCTTAAATGAGAGCCTCTGATGTATTTTGTTGCGCAAAAAGTTGCAAAGCCCTGCAATGCTCAAATGCTCACCCAGGAGTTCCCCTACTAACATCTCAAACAGGAAGCAAGCAAAGAATAAGCAACTTATGCATATACAAGTCTTTATATAGCTGAGGCAACACCCCTCAAGGACCACCTTCAGGACAGTACTGTAAGAAACTGTACAAATTTCTCTTTTAGGGGGGCTGGGGGAATGTTTGCAAATAAAAACTAAAAAAGAAAAGGAAGCAACACGTAATTCAAACCAAACTGAGCGACTTAAAGCATTGAGTGTAGGTTCTATTAATTCCTTTCAGTTCTCTTCTCTAACCATCTTAAACGCTCCAACAACAGACAGCCGGACCACTTACCTGTTGGCTGGTCTTCCAGGAGAAGCGTATCTTCGTAGCGCAAATACTCCAAGGTCTGTCTGCACTGCTGGGATCCCTGCATCCAGAGGACTTTAGCCACTCCGCAAGCCAGAATCCTAACGGCTTTGACTCGAGTAACTTCACACACTTCCACTATCACCCGGCCGGCCACCTTCTCGCCACTGCCATACACCTTTTCCGGGTCGTTAAAGACCACCTCAAAAGACTTGATCTTCTTGAACATCACCATGAGTGGGCTGGTTCAAGAATCAGAAAAGGGGGCGAAACAAAAAATCAAAACGCCAAATTCAAGAAGCACCCTTTGCAGTAAGTTATTTCACTCTTCCTAAGAAAGAGTGAGGGTGTCCTCAAGCAGGTTGGGCTTAAAAGCAAAATAAGATTTAAAGAAGCCCACAAACGAATCCTAACTACTAGGTTTTCGAAAAGGTGTCCAAAATTTTTAAGCGGCTGGTTACGCCGAAGGATTTCAAGCGAAAGAAAAAAAACTTTTCCCCCCAGCACAATGGCTGGAAGAAAATCCCGATCTCGCCGGGTCGCGGATATCACTCAGCCTGAGTTGACGAGTGAATGGTTTCTACCGGGAGCCGGAAACTGCTCTATATAGCAGCCCGGCCGGCGGAGCCACGCGAGCGCTGCCCCAGAGGCTCGTGCTGCCCTCGTGCACAGCCGTCCCATTGGCTGCCCGGTCCTTGTTTACCAGGAGCCCGACCAATCAGCGAGGTCGCAGAGGCGCGTGGACACGGTGTGCTCCTGGCGGGGAAAATGGTTGTTGTGCAGTGCTGCTACTCGGCGGGGGGGTGCGGAGGGGGCTGTGGAGTGACTTACCCGCAGCCCAAGGGGAGGAGGGTCCCCGGACCCTAAAACCTATGTAGGGCGAGTTGCCGTCGGAGGACGAGTGAGTGTGGGGATGCTTCTGGTCTAGGAGCAGTGTTCTGAGGTAAAAGGAAAGTGCTTCTGAGGGAATTTCATGCCTAGCCTTAGCCAGTGCAGTGACTTCAGAGGCAGCCGTCTATTCCGGCTCATAAGTACCGAATCTGTGAAAAACAATCCCATAGTTCCAGGAGTCCTTTAGGATTGGGGTGGCAGAGTGTAGGGCATGCTGTTGTTACTGTTCAGGAAGATCCCCTTTGTCTCTTGCCCCGCATCTCTATTAAAAACAAAAAACTGGCTTCTCTGAAAGAAAGGAGAACTTGCCACGAATTTTAAATCTCTTTCCAGTCCTCATTGGAAAGCGGGCCTAGGGGACTGAGGTGTCTTCTCCCTCCCCATCTAGCCTCTGGGGCTCTGGCGCTGTGTGCCTGTGCTGTTCCTCACCCTGTACCCTCTGCTTGGTTCTCACTGTTCTCGGGAACGGAAATGGTAAGGGCGTGTTCACATCCTGTTGCTTATCCCCTCATCTGTTCAGCTTCTACCTGCAAAGTTGGGGAACACATTGTTTATGTTCACTGTTTACCTCATTGCCTCTTTAGTAAGGTGTGTTCTTTAGGCTCTGATTATCTCTCACTTCCTCCCTGCTTCTCCAGGAAAGAAAAAGAAAAGGGTGTTTTACTCTTTTCCCTCCCCCTTCCCCAGCTCCCAGTTACTTTTACTCTTTTGTATTCACCCACTCCCAACTCACTAAATCAAATGCACATCCATAAATCTGCTTGAAAGCAAGAAAGTTCTTCTGTTTGTAACCAAATTGTCAGTGGACAGGTGGAGGAACAATTTTTTATCTTCTCAGAGTATTTTCCTAAGCTGTTTAGAAATAAGGAGGGCAAGACAAGAAAGAAGGGTCACCAGAGCACTATAAATCCCTGCTAAAGGGACCCTGATTCCTCATTCTTTGTTGGTTTCATTTGGTTGTTTGTCATATGGGTTTCTCCCTGCTGGCTGTGAGATGCCTTTAGGAGCTGACTCCTGAGAAATTATTCCTAAATGTAATTTTAAAAATTTGTATGGCCGGGCACAGTGGCTCACGCCTGTAATCCTAGCACTCTGGGAGGCCGAGGTGGGCGGATCGTTTGAGCTCAGGAGTTCTAGACCAGCCTGAGCAAGAGCGAGACCCCATCTCTTCTAAAAATAGAAAGAAATTATATGGACAGCTAAAAATATACATAGAAAAAATTAGCCAGACATGGTGGTGCATGCCTGTAGTCCCAACTACTCGGGAGGCTGAGACAGGAGGATCCCTTGAGCCCAGGAGTTTGAGGTTGCTGTGAGCTAGTCTGACGCCACGGCACTCACTCTAGCCTGGGCAACAAAGTGAAACTCTGTCTAAAAAAAAAAAAAATTTGTATGCAGAAGTGCAGGGATTATTTCCCCTTTTCTTTGATTCCTAGACCCTTCTCATATCTGTTCTGGGGTATCAGCAGATTATTAGCCTCATTCCTTGTGCTGGAAAGAGGAAGATAATGTCCTCAACATTGAGATGGGGAAGTAAATAAGCGGCATTTGGGTATATTGAAATCCTATTCTCTCAGCAAAAAGAAATCTTCATTACTGTGAAGGATCCTTCTTCCTTCCTCATACATCCTAACTGGGTTGACACCCTAAGGCTAACAAGTTACAACTCAACCCCAATATTAAGCAAGCTCAAGAATCAGACATCAGGACTCTGTTGGAAAACATACGCACAGAGTACAAACCCCAGGAACATGTTGTTCTTTAGGGTGTGTGGGCTTGAGGTGGCACCCTGTTTGAGAAAGTTAACTAACTAGGCTTGAGGTATTTTCACTAGGTCAACAATATTGATAGAGCTACTGGGAGCAGAGGAGGTGGGACTCTGACTAAAGTAATTTTAAAAATTCAAAATTGTGGCTCTGGAAGAATTTTTAGTTTGATGCGTATGAAAGTGTACATAAATATGAAACATCAAAGTTTATGGTGCCCGCCCCCGCGCCCCGCTCGCCTCTCCTCTCTCCCCACGGGGGGAGGGGGGGGTGAGTGGCCGTATGTGGGGGAGGACAAAAAAAAAAAACAAAAACAAAGTTTATGGTGAAATACATGAATCAATATTGTTAAATAATGTGATATAAAACTACATAAATTTTGAGGGGATAGGAGGAGTAGTGGCTAGTAATGGATCAAGGTGGTGGTAATTTAGGACATCTAAGAGAAAAGGGAATGCTAGTATTTGTTTCTATGAAATACTGACATTTTGAGTTTGTAAAAATCCCATGACAATTCTCTTATTCTAAGTTTCTCTCTTGAGCTCCAGTTTCTTCTTATTTTCCCATCCTACAGGGCTCAGCACAGACCATTTGTTTGTTCTGTATTATGTCTGGATTCCATTGAATGCCAAAAAACTATCTAGCTTTGGCAGTAGCAGCTGCCTACCAGGCCTGTAGCCAAGACATGTTCTGAAATGGAGTTCTCCTGGCCAGAGTTGTTTACAACCTTTCACTTTATAACCCCATAGTCTGATAACAATCTGCCCCCTGATTCTTCCTTCTCAGTTCTTGGGTCAAAGAAAGAAAAAAATCTTGTAAATTCCTGTCCTGAAAAAAGGGTACCAACACTTACGAAGTTCTGTAAAAAGGCCAGGCTCAGGAGGAACAGCAAAGTAGGACTCAGTCCAAGAGTTCTGCAAGTTAGATCATCTTTATCTGCCCCTTCTCCATCTCTTCAATTCCAGTACCAGTAGGAAAACAAGTGGTGATTGTGTCTTTGTTTGCTTTATTGGAGGTGATAGAGTAAAAGCCAGAGCTTTCAGGGAGGCAAGAGGCCTCACCACTCTGTTTGTTGCCAGTTTGAGACAAGGTGCTCATTGCATTTCTCTTTTCTTTAACTTCTGGCCTGACAAACATTTAGAACTCTAAAGATTCACAGTTCCTATTGCAAAACAACCCCCCTTTTTGTCCTTTCAATCACTAATGTTACCTCTACTCTTTAAACTTCCTTTTACCCTTATCCACTTCCCTTTCCCATTTTTCCCTAAGGAGTGTTAGTTTAGAGGCAAATAAGTGAGAGTGTGGAATTCAAGACTGCCCAACTGTGTATATGGCTCCAAGTCTTAGATAAATAATTGTATAGCATCTTAAAGTTCAAAGTGACTTTTAAAATAATTGCCGTATATTAAGCACCTATCATGAACCAAGTCTTTTATATAATTATGTCAGTGATATTTATAAGGTCATCTGTCGTATTGTTCCAGAAAGGACTTGAGATTTGATTCTTGCATCTAATTCTCACAATGATCCTGTGACTCAGAGTTGATTAAATCAGGCTCAGACGTTAAGTAATTTGCCTGAGGTCATAGATTTTGTAAGTAGAGCAAGATCTTGAACCCAGTTCTGTCTAAAGTATGTACTCTAATATGTTGCCCTGCCTCTCAGTGCTTTGACACGTAGCATCTTGTTTGATTTTCACAACAGTCCTCTAAAGCTGCTGTCCCCAACCCCTGGGCTGCGGACTGGTACCAGTCAGTGGCCTTTTAGGAACCAGGGCCACACAGCAAGAGGCCGGACAGGAGATGAGCAGCGGGCAAGTAAGTGAAGCTTCATCTGTATTTACAGCTGCTCCCTGTCACTCACATCACTGCATAAGCTCCACTTCCGGGCAGATTGGCAGAGGCATTAGATTCTCATAGGAGCACAAACCCTACTGTAAACTGCGCATGCTAGGGATCTAGGTTGTGTGCTCTTTATGAGAATCTAATGCCTGAGGCAGAGCTAAGGTGGTAATGCTAGTTCTGGGGAGTGGCTGCAGATTTCATTAGCAGAGAGGTTTGACTGTACAATAAATATAATGGGCTTGAATCATCCCCAAACCATCCCCCCACAGGTCTGTGGAAAAATTGTCTTCCATGAAGCTGGTCCCTGGTGCCAAAAAGATTGGGGACCACTGTTCTAAAGGGTTCAGGGCAAGACTCAGAGAGTTTTAGAGTTAAAGGGAATTCTAGCAGTCTTTTTTTTTTTTTTAAACCAATTCCTTTATTTTGGTTAAGTGACTTGACCCTAGGACATACAACTAGTGTCTAGTGGAGCCACTCTTCAAACCCAGGATTCTTAATATTTAATCTAGCGTTCTTATCTGTAGGATGCTTTGTGAGGGCTTTTTGTTTTTAAATTTAGCTTTAGTTATTAAAAATATCTGGAAGCCCACATTTCATGTTGACTGAGATCTATTTTTCTACCATGATGAGAAAAGGATGGAGATCTCAGTGTTGCCCAACTTCATGGCAAGATGGGGAGAGGGGCTGAATTAACTTGTTTAGAACTATTGGAGGCTCACTTAAGATATTCCTTTTCTTTCTTTCTTTCTTTTTTTTTTTTTTTTGAGACAGAGTCACACCCTGTTGCCCAGGCTGGAGTGCCATGGCATCAGCCTAGCTCACAGCAACCTCAAACTTCTGGGCTTAAGCAATCCTTCTGCCTCAGCCTCCGTAGTAGCTGGGACTACAGGCATGCGCCACCATGCCCGACTAATTTTTTCTATATATATTTTTAGTTGTCCATATAATTTCTTTCCATTTTTAGTAGAGATGGGGTCTCGCTCTTGCTCAGGCTGGTCTTGAACTCCTGACCTCGCATGATCCACCCACCTCGGCCTCCCAGAGTGCTAGGATTACAGGGGTGAGCCACCATGCCCGGCCAAGATATTCCTTAAACTTGCCTTTATACATGGTAAAAAAAAAAAAAAATCTTACATACCCTCTCATATTATCACTCTTTTTTCTTCCCTTGACTGTCAATTTTTTTTTTGTTTAATTGTTTCTATTTTTAGTTGCCCAGCTAATTTTTTCTAGTTTTAGTAGAGATGAGGGTCTTACTCTTCCTCAGGATGGTCTCAAACTCCTGACCTCAGGTGATACTCCCACCTCCACCTCCTAGAGTGCTAGGATTACAGGCTTGAGCCACCATGCCTGGCCTCAAATCTCTTAAGGGAATAACCTATACCAGCTTTCTCTGTTGACTAAACTTGTTCTTTTGTCATCTTGCTTCTGGTCCCTCTGAAATGGTTTTTATCAAGTTTCCTGAGGAAACCAGAGTAGTTTTTTTAGGCCTTATTTCCTTTGACCTCTGTATAACTTGAAAACTGCTGTCTTTTAAAAACTTAAACACTCCAGCCTAAGCAAGAGCGAGACTCCCATCTCTACTAAAAATAGAAAAAATTAGCCAGGCATGGTAATGCACACCTGTAGTTCTAGCTACTCAGGAAGCTGAGGCAGGAGGATCCCTTGAGCCTAGGAGTTTGAGGTTGCTGTGACCTAGGCCGATACCATGGCACTGTAGCCTGGGTGACAGAAGGGGACTCTGTCTCAAAAAACAAACAAACAAAACTTAAACATTTATCCTGATGTTTGGACTTCATCCTTTTCTCCTTTGCTCGAAATCCTTTTTCTCTAGACTCTGAGAGCTTTTCTCAAGGGCTTGTCCTTGTCCCTCTCCTTTTCTTTCTTTAAGTTTTGCTCTTCAGTTGCCCATTTGTAATTCACTCTGTGTAAGTGACTTCTATTTATTTGTTTGTTTGTTTGTTTTTGCGTGGGGGGGTATGTGTAAATGACTTTAAAAGTCTATAATATGCCTTTAGTCTGTCTCCAGAGTTCCAGCTGGTATCTCAAATTCAACTTGTCCAGTAATGAATTCGTAATTTCCCCTGGTGTTCAAACCCATTTTTTCTTGTTTCTTTTAATGGAACCACTATACATTACCCCATCAAGGTTTAAAATCTAGGAATTGCTTTTTTTTTTTTTTTTTTTTGAGACAAAGTCTCACTCTGTTGCCCGGACTAGAGTGTCATGGCATCAGCCTAGCTCACAGCAATCTCAAACTCCTGGCTCAAGCAATCCTTCTGCCTCAGCCTCCCAAGTAGCTGGGACTACAGGCATGTGCCACCATACCCAGCTAATTTTTTCTATATATTTTTAGTTGGCCTGCTAATTTCTTTCTATTTTTAGTAGAGACAGGGGTCTCGCTTTTGCTCAGGCTGGTCTCGAACTCCTGACCTCGAGTGATCCACCCACCTCGGCCTCCCAGAGTGCTAGCAAGGAATTGCTTTTAATTCCTTCGTCTCTTACATTCCCCACATCCAGTCAACTACCAAATTCTGTAGAGGCCATCTTTCCAATGTTTCTAGAATTTATCTCCTGCTTCTCATTCCACTGCCACCAGTGAGATCCATGTGCTTGTTACTTTTGCCTAGATTATTTATTTTAGTAGCTTTTAACTGGTTTTTCTGCTGCTGTTCCTGTTTATTCCTGTGATATTGCAAAATCTGTTGCTTACTGAATCATATTCAAATGCTTCATTCTGGCATTTAAAGCCTTCACTAAATGGCCTCAAACAAAATTTCCAGTTTCCACTACTTCCTCATATATGTACCCTATACTTCAGCCAAAACTGAGTACTCAATGTTCCCCTAATATATCCTTCTCTGTCTTTGTGTCTCTGCTTCTGCTTTTCTCTGTACCTGGAATGCCTGTCCTACCTTCCCCATCTCTGTTTTTTGAAATCCTACCCACCCTTCTGTAGATAGCCAAATGACTTTTCCTCTATGAAAACTTTCTTGATTCCCAATCCCCTCATCTTTTACTTTACAACCAAATGTGATTTCATTCTCTTTTAAATGCTCCATAGCATGTTGTTTATATTTCTCATGTAGCACTTAAATGTAAATTGCCTTTTCTGTCCTAGATAGTGAATTCCTACAGTACAGGAACTATGTCCTTTTAAATCTTTGTAGTCTTCCTAACTCCTACTGGAGTACATTTCATTGTAAATATATTATGAAACATAAATTAAATCGATAGATTGGGCTATGTCTTTGCAGTAGAATATGCCAGTAATTCAGAACCTAGTATTATTTCTTATTAGTATTAGACATTAAACTTCAACCTCAATTTCTTCTGCTATACTATAGCATATAACTGGTCCCTCCTCCAAGCCTGTGGCCTAAGTATGTATCAGAGCAAAGGGGCTAAGGCGGTGGGAGGTGATGGTTTGTTTTTCTATGAGGAGAAAATTGGACTGTATTGATGTTTATAAGTATGAGGGAGATGGGACATTATGTGCTCAACCCAACTTCCCCTTTTCTGAGAAATTCTTTCTTACGCAATTCAGGAATCCAGTTGGCTCAGCCCTGCTACCCAGTGGATAATTTAATGTACTGCAAAATTCTTAGTCCAAGAATTGTCTCCAACACACAAAAACTTTTCTGAGATCTGAATCTTGTTTTAGACTACTCCTTTGAGTGGTGAAGATGATTCTTGATCATGTGAAGAAGGAACAGATGAAGAAAATGTAGTGTTCATAACTGAGAGGAAGAAACTATATATTAAAACAGTTTTTTCTTTTTTATACATGCTGACAATTGGTAGTACTTTCTTTGTTAATAGCATTTTACAGTTTATATATCTGTATCTGTCAGGTAATCTCCCCCCAAAATGTTGGGGTTTAGGGTTGGTAATCTTGTCTGTTCTCGGTTCTTGGTGTGCTTTTGTTTTTTTTTTTTTTTTTTTTTTTTTTTTTTGTTGAGACAGAGTCTCACTTTGTTGCCCAGGCTAGAGTGAGTGCCGTGGCGTCAGCTTAGCTCACAGCAACCTCAGACTCCTCGGCTTAAGCAATCCTCCTGCCTCAGCCTCCCGAGTAGCTGGGACTACAGGCATGCGCCACCATGCCCGGCTAATTTTTTCTATATAGATTTTTAGTTGTCCATATAATGTCTTTCTATTTTTAGTAGAGACGGGGTCTCGCTCAGGCTGGTATCGAACTCCTGACCTTGAGCGATCCACCCGCCTCGGCCTCCCAGAGTGCTAGGATTACAGGCGTGAGCCACCGCGCCCGGCCTCTTGGTGTGCTTTTGGCCAAAGAATGACCAGACTCACCAAAAGCAAGACAAGCGTGCAATGAAGTTTGTTGAGGAAGGACAAGATAGGTTTACACAGCAAGAGCAAGATATAGGTTTACAGAGTAAGAGCAAGATATGTTCGCCACAAAACAGTGAACGGGCCTCTTGTCGTAACAGAAAGTCTCAATTATGGAACAAAAAGGCTCCATTATGGTCTGGAGTACTGTTTTATAGTATCTGGATTGGGCCTTCCAGTTGTGGTTCCTAAGTCACCACTGAACCACTTTGATGGACAGTTAAACAGCATGATAATTAGCCTTAGGTTACTCTAAGTCACTTTCCAAGTTATATTGTGCCTGGGGATTCCCTGCATTCTTTTGCAGATTAGCAGGGGTTCCTCCTTCCCTGAGGTGTGGCAGTTGCTGGGGGGTTGGGGGACTGCGCAGGATTAAGGGTGGGACTGCACCAAGATGGGTGCTCCTCCTTGTCCTTCTTCCCAGGTGGGGGCAGTTGCTCTAGGCAGCACCAAAGTAAGGCACCCACTTTTGTTCCTAGGAGAGTCTTGGAGATCCCTGGCTATCTAGCTAACATACCTATGTATTATAAAGCAATCGCAAAAACACTTGATTCTCACCGGATAGGCAGAAGTTTTGCAGAAAACATTGTGACTTAAAAAGCTCAAGTGACTTGCCTATGGTCACACAGCTAGGACAAAATTAATTTGACTATGGTTCAAAGTTCTTCTAGTGCTTCTCTGATCCTCAAAAAAGTATCTTTTTCTTTGTAGAGCTTTCTCTGATTTCTACAAGCAGATTTGATTGCTACCTTTTTTTGTATTTTTGTATTCCTATAGCAGGTTGGACATACTCCTATATGTTGTGAATATTGAGCATTTGCGTTTATCTTGTAATGATCTGTTTATCTTCCTACTGTTTTATTCCCACTAAACTGAGTTTCCCAAAGGTAGGATCCATGTTGTCTTATGACCTGACATAGTTTCAGTGCTTCAGAAATTCTAAAGAAAGGTCAAAATCAATCCATAGAATTATTTTAACCCGATCAGCTAATATGTAGTATATGTAGCCCATCCCGTTGCTCATCCTTCTGATTATGGTTTCCTCACCACCGCCCCCCCCTTCCCCGCCCCATGGTATTCCCCCCAGGCTATAGATTTGGTTATGGTAGATGCAAGGCAGTGTATTCCCCATAAAGAGAAAATAAAACCATGGCAGAATATGTTCTGTTCTGTTTCAGAAGCTGTAGTGTTAGCAAAGGACTTTTTTTTTTTTTTTTTGGAGACAAGGTCTGACTCTGTCACCCAGGCTGAAGTGCAGTGGCATGATCATAGCTCACTGCAGCCTCAACCACCTGGACTCAAGCAATCCTCCTACCTCAGCCTCCCAAGTAGCAGTAGCAGGGACTAAAGGTGCATGCCACCACACCCAGCTAATTTTTTTTTTTTGGTAGAGATGGGGTCTTGGGGTCTCACTATGTTGACCAGGCTGATCTTGGACTCCTGGCCTCCCAAAGTGCTGGGATTACAGGAGTGAGCTACCACACCCAGCCCAAAGAGCCTTTCATTTCTTGGCTGGGGTTAGGTGAGGTGGGAGGGCAAGATAAAGAGGCTGAATAACCTGAATTTTTAAAAATATGATTTAAATAATTTCTCAAATGTAGAAATGCTGTATCAAACACTGACTGCATGAAGCCCATGATATTAAAAATACTGATTCTTTGAATGATTCCAAAATAGCCCTGTATTGGAAGCAAAATCTAGTTATCCTTCCTGATTTCTTTCTCACATTCTCGAAGCCTACCCTCCATTCACACACAAGCTTTATCTCAGGAAACATATGTAACATTTCTTCCTATTAATTGTTGGGAAGATGATGAATAATTTGGCTTGGAAAGCCTTTTATTTTCTAATGTTATGCCTTCTTTCCCTTCCTTAGTGCTGGCTTCCTGGTGCTGATTTTGGGCCATGGATATATTATCTCTGTTTCCTTGAGAAGAAATGTGGGAAGGAACTTGCCATGAAGTTACAGGGTGGAGCGCAGTGGGCAGGGAAGTGTTGGGTTGATCTGAGAAGGGGTTGGTATGGCCACAAATTAAGAAGTTAAGGGGAAAAGCTTAGGCTTAGGCTATTTTGTTCAAAATAATGTAACATAATATAGTTAAAAATCACATAATAGCAAATGCTTATGTAAAAAACATCAGTCCTGAAGCTCCTCTATTGAGAATCTCTTCCAATTCTTTGAGCATTTTCATCTGGCATTTACTTCATATTTCCAAGTGATATGCTTCTTCTTTTATTTCTTAATTTAGAAATATTAGATATCTACTGTCTTCTGGTTATAGTAGTTAACATTTTAACTCTTATATTACATTGTATCCCCACTTTCCCTTTTCCATTACCTTTTCCCAATAGGGAAATTATATTACAGTTTTTGCTAAATCAATACTAAGTTTACGTTTTTATCACTGTGTAAATAATATCTGTTGAGGAACATAGAAGTTATTTTAATTGTTTCATGTCTTGAACAACTCTTTGTTGTAAAGTTTTTATTTTATTTTAATTTAATTTAATTTTTTGAGACAGAGTCTCACTCTCTCGCCCTAGATAGAGTGCAGTGGCATCATTGTAGCTCACTGCAACCTTAAATTCCTGGGCTCAAGCGATCCTCTTGCCTCAGCCTCCTGAGTAGCTGGGACTACAGGTGCAGCCACAATACCCTTGCTCTGGTTCAGGCTGGTCTCGAACTCCTGAGCTCAAGCAATCCTCCTGCCTCGGTCTCCCAGAGTGCTAGGATTATAGGCGTGAGCCACTGTACCCATCTTATAATTTATTTTAAAAATTTGCTTAGTTTACTGTGCACCTATCTTTATTTCCAAAATGGCAATTCTGTCAAATGCTTATTAATTATTTTCTCTCAAATGGCCAACACATACATGTATATATCAGATAATTTTTTTTTTTTGTAAATTGTAATTTTTTTTTTTTGAGACAGAGTCTCACTCTGTTGCCCGGGCTAGAGTGCCATGGCATCAGCCTAGCTCACAGCAACCTCAAACTCCTGGGCTCAAGCAATCCTACTGCCTCAGCCTCCCGAGTAGCTGGGACTACAGGCACGCACCACTATGCTTGGCTAATTTTTTCTATATGTATTTTTAGTTGTCCAGATAATTTCTTTCTGTCTTTGGTAGAGACAGGGTCTTGCTCTTGCTCAGGCTGATCTTGAACTCCTGACCTCGAGCGATACTCCCGCCTTGGCCTCCCAGAGTGCTAGGATTACAGCCACCTCGCCCGGCCTAAATTTTTTATTGGAAAACAAATATACAACTTGGAATGAATTTGAGGCAAATTGTGCCATAAGTAGATTTTCTTTAAGTGACTACACAAAGTTTAAAAACCAAATAACAATAAAAGAAAATGTTTCTGGTACAGTATCAGCAATACAAAAAAATAGTGAATGAGTACCTGGATAACACACCTGTTTTGCAATAGTGCAACTTTTAACTACATGTTGTTGGCTGTCCATAGTCCACACAAAGTTACAATTCCTTACTTCAAAAACATGCTGACAGTTCCTAAAGAAAACTACTTTTGACTCTGGGAGGCCGAGGTGGGCGGATCGTTTGAGCTCAGGAGTTCGAAACCAGCCTGAGCAAGAGCGAGACCCCATCTCTACTAAAAATAGAAAGAAATTATATGGACAGCTAAAAATATATATAGAAAAAATTAGCCGGGCATGGTGGTGCATGCCTGTAGTCCCAGCTACTCGGGAGGCTGAGACAGGAGGATCCCTTGAGCTCAGGAGTTTGAGGTTGCTGTGAGCTAGGCTGACGCCACGGCACTCACTCTAGCCTGGGCAACAGAGTGAGACTCTGTCTCAAAAAAAAAAAAAAAAAAGAAAACTACTTTTAAAAAAGGCATAACCCAGGTTGGGTGCGGTGGCTCACACCTGTAATCCTAGCATTCTGGGAGGCCAAAGCAGGAGGATTGCTTGAGCTTAGGAGTTCTAGACTAGCCGGAGCAAGAGCGAGACACTGTCTCTACTAAAAACAGAAAGAAATTAGCTGGACAACTAATTACATAGAAAAAATTAGCCGGACGTGGTGGCGCATGCCTGTAGTCGTAGTCCCAGTTGCTCGGGAGGCTGAGGCAGAAGGATTGCTTGAACCCAGGAGTCTGAGGTTGCTGTGAGCTAGGCTGATGCCATGGCACTGTACTCAGGGCAGTAGAGTGAGACTCTGTCTCCAAAAAAAAAAAAAAAAAAAAAAGTCATAACCTAGATGTTCCCTCATTTGACCAACTCCATCTATTAATAAGTTTAGATGTGCAGAAGGGCTTAGATCTATCCAGAGTAAGCTACATGCAACATGGTACTTCATCAATTTTCTAAAATAAGATTTCAGGGCAATGACAGTAAGATGAGAGAAGAAAACATGGAGGAATGAAGTCCAAATTACTGTACATGCATATTTAAAAAAATACTAGTGCACACTTTTTTATTATATTAAAATTAGGCAATGGTCTGACCGTAAAAAGCCTGCTTTAGGAATACTACTATGTTAAACTTTATTTACAGAATATTAAATCTTCAGAACTAATGTTTTCCCCAGAAAAAGAGTAATGGAAACATCAGTCACTTTTCAGACTTTTGACAGTTGCTGCTCAAAAAGTGGTTTTACACAAATACTAAATTAAAAAAAAAAAACAAAAAACTGGCTGGGCGCAGTGGCTGACACCGGTAATTCTAGCACTCTGGGAGGCCAAGGCAGGAGGATTGCTTGAACTCAGGAGTTCTAGACCAGCCTGAGCAAGAGCGAGACCCCATCTCTACTAAAAATAGAAAGAAATTATATGGACAGCTAAAAATATATATAGAAAAAATTAGCCGGGCATGGTGGTGCATGCCTGTAGTCCCAGCTACTCGGGAGGCTGAGACAGGAGGATCCCTTGAGCTCAGGAGTTTGAGGTTGCTGTGAGCTAGGCTGACGCCACGGCACTCACTCTAGCCTGGGCAACAGAGTGAGACTCTGTCTCAAAAAAAAAAAAAAAAAGAAAACTACTTTTAAAAAAGGCATAACCCAGGTTGGGTGCGGTGGCTCACGCCTGTAATCCTAGCATTCTGGGAGGCCAAAGCAGGAGGATTGCTTGAGCTTAGGAGTTCTAGACTAGCCGGAGCAAGAGCGAGACACTGTCTCTACTAAAAACAGAAAGAAATTAGCTGGACAACTAATTACATAGAAAAAATTAGCCGGACGTGGTGGCGCATGCCTGTAGTCGTAGTCCCAGTTGCTCGGGAGGCTGAGGCAGAAGGATTGCTTGAACCCAGGAGTCTGAGGTTGCTGTGAGCTAGGCTGATGCCATGGCACTGTACTCAGGGCAGTAGAGTGAGACTCTGTCTCCAAAAAAAAAAAAAAAAAAAAAAAGTCATAACCTAGATGTTCCCTCATTTGACCAACTCCATCTATTAATAAGTTTAGATGTGCAGAAGGGCTTAGATCTATCCAGAGTAAGCTACATGCAACATGGTACTTCATCAATTTTCTAAAATAAGATTTCAGGGCAATGACAGTAAGATGAGAGAAGAAAACATGGAGGAATGAAGTCCAAATTACTGTACATGCATATTTAAAAAAATACTAGTGCACACTTTTTTATTATATTAAAATTAGGCAATGGTCTGACCGTAAAAAGCCTGCTTTAGGAATACTACTATGTTAAACTTTATTTACAGAATATTAAATCTTCAGAACTAATGTTTTCCCCAGAAAAAGAGTAATGGAAACATCAGTCACTTTTCAGACTTTTGACAGTTGCTGCTCAAAAAGTGGTTTTACACAAATACTAAATTAAAAAAAAAAACAAAAAACTGGCTAGGCGCAGTGGCTGACACCGGTAATTCTAGCACTCTGGGAGGCCAAGGCAGGAGGATTGCTTGAACTCAGGAGTTCTAGACCAGCCTGAGCAAGAGCGAGACCCCGTCTCTATTTATATTACCAAAACAAACAAAAAAAAAAACCAGAAAAACCAGAAGAACTTTAGTACACAATGGGTTGCTTTTATTTGGTATGCATCCACATTTCAGTATTTTGAGGTCCTGAACACAAAGTGGAAAAATGCAGCAATTTGCCAGGAAGTCAAGCCCACCAATTTCAGGGATCTGCTGTGCACACCCAGTTCTTTCTGGATCTCAGCTGAGGGTCATGAGAAGCAGCAGCACCAAAACCAAAGTATGCACTGAATTGAAGGGGTTTTTTTGTTCCAGTTGTCAGATTCCAAAGTAGACCCCAATGGATTGCAAGGATGACCAAATGAGAGCCCTGTTGAAAACTTTTTCAGTTTTTAAAAGGAAAAGCAATTACAGGAAAAGAAAACAATTTAGAAGGATTGGGCATGCTTACAAGTGTCTTCATGTGGGCTTTCTGCAAGTTTAACCACCAAGGACTCTGAGAGCTGGTAGGTCTGAGTAACCTTGGTGACTGTTCTTTTCACCTCATCAAAATCTGAGCTAAAAAATGCATCAGCTGATGATGACAGCAGAGGGTGGCAGGGTAGAGGACCCAATATTCATTTTCCAGGCTGGTGGAGTGAATAAATGCAGTTCTACAACTAAAGGAGGGAGATCAGAAACTCTGTCCAACCTTACCTGATGGCTTTTGGCCAAAGCAAGGAATTGTAACTGGGAATAACGGGAAAAATATTTTTTGTCTGTAAAGCCTGCATCCTTGCCTCAGGCCAGTGGTTGGGAGGGGCAGGGTAAATCTTTTGTTTATTTGTGCAACAGGAGATGGCCCAGCCCATCCTGGTAAAGGGAAATCCTGGATGGAGGTCAGTGGAGATGGGATGATCAGAATTATCGACTGTAATTGCCTGAAGCTGAGAACCCATGCTTTAAAAACTCTATATTTCTGTGAGTGTGCAGGGAAGATTTGGATTTTGAGAAGAGAAGGTCTGTCATTTTCCCTCCTTTGCCAGCAGAGTGAACTCTCTTTCCTTCCTCTTCAAACTGCTTGTCCTTGTTCTTTTGATTCAGCCCGTGGCCTAGTTTTCGGTAAGTGTTGGGGATGATAGTGCAAAGAGGGACTTGAGGAGGAGGGACAAGAAAGCAGCACCCCTCAATAAAGGTGGGGGAGAGAAGATATGGGGAAAGCCCCGAATTCCTCACTGAAGGCCAATCTCAGAGGGGAGCGGAGGGGTTACAATCTATGCCCAGGGGTGCAGGGAAAGCACCCCACACTCCCAGCAGTAGTCCCACAGGCTTTGATCTGAAACCTTCACATCTACACTAACAAGCTGGAAGGCTGCTGCAGGGAGGGAAGGAGGCAGGGGGAAGAATAAAGAGAAAAGGCAGAGACCCCAGGCCATGTAATTTCCCACAAGGTGATGATCATGTGATGTGTCTTTTCACAGTTGAGTTAGATGTGCCCCACCAGTTATGATGGGAACCAATTTAAATATACTTTCTTTTTTTTTTTTTTTTGAGACAGTCTTTTTTTCCCCGGGCTAAAGTGCCATACATCAGCCTAACTCACAGCAACCTCAAACTCCTGGGCTCAAGCAATCTTCCTGCCTTAGCTTCCAGAGTAGCTGGGACTACAGGCACTTGCCACCACACCTGGTTTGTTTGTTTGTTTCTATTTTTAGTTGCCTGGCTAATTTTTTCTATTTTTTTTTGAAACAGTCTCCTCCTCTTGCCTGGGCTAGAGTAGCATGGCATCAGCCTAGCTCACAGCAACCTCAAACTCCTGGGCTCAAGCAATCCTCTTGGCCTTGGCCTCCCAGAGTGCTAGGATTACAGGCGTGAGCCACCACGCCTGGCCTAAATATACTTCCTTAATCCCAGAAGTTCAACTACGTGGACAGTGGTTACATTTGACAGGATGATTTGTTATAGCACAACTTATATTCTTCGAATGGACTGAAAATTAGTATCATTTACAGTATCTTAAGATAAATTGCCTTTGAGCACAATTCACAATCGCAAAGATGTGGAAACAACCCAAATGCCCATCAATACATGATTGGATTAGTAAGCTGTGGTATATGTATACCATGGAATATTACTCAGCTATAAGGAATAATGAAGATACGACATCTCTATGGTTCTCCTGGAGAGAGTTGGAACCCATTATATTAAGTGAAGTATCCCAAGAGTGGAAAAACAAGCATCACATGTACTCACCAGAAAATTGGTTTCCCTGATCATCACCTAAATACACATCTAGGAAGGACACCAATCGGATATCAGACTGAGGTGGGGGGTGGGGGAGGGGATAGGGGTATGCCTACACAATGAGTGCATTGCACACCGTTTGGGGAATGGTAACACTTGAAGGTGCTGACTCGGGAAGGGGGGGTGGGGGGGGAGGGACACATACCTACATGATGGGTGCAACGCGCACTACCTGGGGAACGGACACGCCTGGTGCTCTGACTTGGGGGGAAAGGTGGTACATGGGCAACGTATGTAACCTGCAATTCTGTATCCCCCATAACAATAAGATGAAACAAACAAAAAAAAAAAGATAAATTGCCTTTGAATGGGAGCTTCCTTTCCAGTATTTTGAGGTATACAAGACGTATCTAGAAAATTTACTACCATGGAAAATGAAGACTGCTTAAATCGAATGGGGAGGGAAGAGGAAGGGCCTATGGTTTTTCTTTTTTGATTAGCTGCTGTAACACTGTCCTTCAGTTGGCTGAGGGAATTTCGCATTTTCTTTAGACATTGTTAGGTGCTGAAGCTCTTGCAAGACAACTTCGATGCTATATGAATTCTGCCATTTTGCTAGCTCTGATATGGCTCTTGGATCCACCACTCCATTAGAACTATTAACTCCATTCATAATTAATTTTTGTTACAAATCTTACAAAGGGGGATCCTTCTGGGTATTTAAGTCCACATTCTATTTTAAGGCTGTATATCCAGTTTTCATAAATTGTTCTTGGAAGCCCAATTATCATCCCCATCCATCTTGTAAGTGTCATGTCTTCATCATCTTCTAGACCCCAGCTAACTGTGATAGGGTCTAGAAGACCCCATCTCTTACTCCTTTCTAGCCTTCTTAGAGTTCTTCCAACAGTCAGAAATTGTGGGGGACTTTTACTCCTGAGGCTGCAGTGCTGCCATCTTGCATTGCTGTCACTCAAAGGCCAGTCATGCATATGTTTTTGATGGTAGGGAGAAACCTTTTACAGATAAATTACAAACAAAGAAAAGACTAATAAACAATTTTTGTACAAGAAGTTTAAGATGCTGTGTACAATGACTTCACTTTTCTGTCATCATTTGTACAAATTCTTCATAGTTTACTTGACTATCAGTATCTTCCTACTTGATCATTCCATTATCCTCTTCATCTGGTAACTTCTCTCCAAGGTCTGTAATCACATGGTGAAGCTCTGCTGCACGAATACGGCCATTACCATCCTTACCAAACACACAGAATGCTTCTCTAATTTCTGTTTCATTGTCTGTGTCTTTCATTTTTCTTGTCATCATTGTCAGAAATTCAGGGAAGTCAATTGTGTCATTATCCTCAGCACTTACTTCATTCATCATATCCCTGCAACTCTGCTTCTGTAGGATTCTGTCCAATAGACCTCATTACAGTTCCCAATTCTTTTGTTGTTATAGTTCTATCATCACCCTTGTCAAATGGTGACAAAACTTTGCATTCTGCAATTTGCTCTTCAATCAGTCAGTCATGCTGCAAGGGTGACCCATTTCTGAAATGTGACCACATAAGCACTCAGCTTGCTTGCTCGACTGGGACTCTTTATCAGATAATCCTTAATTTTCCTGTTTCTGGAGACTTGCCTCGGTGCCCCTTGAGTAACATTTTAGTCACCAGCGCCACCTGCTGACTGTAGGTGAAGTGGAAGAGAATTATGAGTCACAGGTTTGGTAGATGTTCTGAAACTGGATAATCTCTATTCCATGGTATCTAACTTTGCGGATGACCTTCTGAAGGAAGGAATGCCCTTGTGATAGGAGTAGAGGAGAGAATATAAAATCATTAAATATTCTTTCCTTTGCCCTGTCATCCTCTTCTGTATTTCCTGGAGGAAGGAAAGTCTCTATGTTTTTTTTTTTTTTTTTGAGACAGAGTCTCACTTTGTTGCCCAGGCTAGAGTGAGTGCCATGGCGTCAGCCTAGCTCACAGCAACCTCAAACTCCTGAGCTCAAGGGATCCTCCTGTCTCAGCCTCCCGAGTAGTTGGGACTACAGGCATGTGCCACCATGCCCGGCTAATTTTTTCTATATATATTTTTAGCTGTCCATATAATTTCTTTCTATTTTTAGTAGAGATGGGGTCTCGCTCTTGCTCAGGCTGGTCTAGAACTCCTGAGCTCAAACGATCCGCCCACCTTGGCCTCCCAGAGTGCTAGGATTACAGGCGTGAGCCCCCACGCCCGGCCGGAAAGTCTCTATTTTAATTTTCCTTTTCTTGCTATGGTCATTCTAAGCCTTTTATCTGTTCCACCAAAGGAAGAGGGAAAGGGGCTACCTATTTTTTTAAAAATTACAGCTTTATTGAAGTATATTTCATATGTGATAAATTGCATATATTTAAAGTGTATAATTTTATTGGTTTTGATATATTTATACTCTTGAAACCACTGCCACACTCAAGATGATGAACATGCCTATCACTCCCAAAAGTTTCCTCATGCCTCTTTGTAAGCCATCCCTCCCTCTGCCTGTCCCCAAGCAATCATTGATTTTTCTCTCACTATGTATTAATTTATATTTAATATAATTTTATATAAATGGAAGCAAATGGTACATACTTTTTGTGGGGGGGAGGTTTGGCTTTTTTCCCTTGTGTTATTACTTTGAGATTTATACATGTTGTTGCGTGTATCAGGAGTTTATTTCATTTTATTGCTGAGTAGCATTCTATTCTATGGATTTATCAAATTGGTGTATACATTCACTTCTTCTTTTTTTTTTTTTTTTGAGACAGTGTCTTGCTCTGTTTCCCAGGCTAGAGTGCCGTGGCGTCAGCCTAGCTCACAGCAACCTCAAACTCTTGGGCTTAAGTGAGCCTACTGCCTCAGCCTCCCCAGTAGCTGGGATTACAGGCATGCGCCACCACGCCCGGCTAATTTTTTCTATATATATTTTTTAGTTGGCCAGATAATTTCTTTCTATCTTTGGTAGAGACAGGGTCTTGCTCTTGCTCAGGCTGGTCTTGAACTCCTGACCTCAAGCGATCCTCCCGCCTCGGCCTCCCAGAGTGCTAGGATTACAGGCATGAGCCACCATGCTTGGCCTTACATTCACTTCTTGATGAACATTAGGGTGGTTCTCATTTTTGGTTATTATAGATAAAACTGTTATGAACATTTGTGTACAAGTTTTTGTGTGGACAGATGTCATCATTTCTCTTGGGTTGAAGGAGTGCAATGTCTAGATTGTGTGGTAAATGTATGCTTATCTTTTAAAGAAACTGCCAAACCATTTTACAAAGTGGTTGTACCATTTTATATTCTCACCAACAGCATATGAGAACTCCACATCTTGCCAATACTTGGTATTGTCAGTCTTTTTAATTTTAACCATTCTAGTGGGTATATTGTATTTTCTCGTTGTGGTTTTAATTTGACTTGCATTTCCCTAATGACTAATGATGGTTAGCATCTTTTCATGTGCTTATTTTGAGCTATGTATTTTTGAATACTTCATTCGTAATAGAGCTAACCCTAAGTCTGGGCAAAGGAAGAGTGTTACATGACAGGTGCCATGAAAGAATCTCATTCACCAGTTGACTGTGAAGTTCTTCTCAATTGACTTGAAATTCCCACACCTGGGGGATAAAGTTACTCTGTTAAGAGAAACAATACAAGAACTAATACTGAGCAATTCTTTTAAAAGATGTATTGAGTTAAAATACCTATATTATCTGTAAGTGAAGGGATAGCCCTGGATATGTCCCCCGTTTTCTTCTATTAAAGCAGACTATTTTCTAGATTAGCTAAAGGTTATTTCAGAAAGCATGGAGATTGCTTTGAGGGAATGGTAGAGTGGCTGTGGTCCTTAGAGGAGGTGGAGAGGAGGGTATAGGGGATAAAGAATTGCAGAAGAAATTTGAAATGGCATACCAGGTAGGACACTCTGTCTGGTAAGTCCTGGTCAGAGTATATACAGTCTTCCCTTGGTATCTGAACAGGATCGGTTCCAGAACCACTCCCACACCTCAGATACCAAAATACAAGGATGCTCAAGTCCCTTATATAAAATGACGTAGTATTTTGCATGTAACCTATGCACATCCTCCTGTATACTTTTTTTTTTTTTTGAGACGGAGTCTCACTCTGTTGCCTGGGCTAGAGTGCTGCAGCATCAGCCTAGCTCACAGCAACCTCAAACTCCTGGGCTCAAGCGATCCTCCTGCCTCAGCTTCCTGAGTAGCTGGGACTACAGGCGCCCACCACCATGGCCTATTAATTCTTTGTTTCTATTTTTAGTTGCCCAGCTAATTTTTTTCTAATTTTCAGTAGAGACAGGGTCTCACTCTTGCTCAGAGATGGTCTCAACTTCTGAGCTCAAGTGATCCTCCCACCTCGGCCTCCCAGAATGGTAGGATTATAGGTGTGAGCTACTGAGCCTGGTTCCTCCTGTATATTTTAAATCATGTCTGGATTACTTCTAATACCTAATACAATGTAAATGCCATGTACATAGTTATTATACTGTATTTTTTATTGGTATGATGTTATTTTTAATTTTTTTCCAAATATTTTCAATATGTGTTTGGTTGAATCTGCAGATGCAGGACTAGTGGATACAGAGAGCCCAACTGTCTATGTGTTCAGGGGAGTATTGTCAGGTGGATGGGACTGAGAGGAGAGGGGGAAGATAACATTGAATATATGATTCGATCAGGAAGGGCAGGCCCTAGGTGATGGAGTATCTGAAGGGAGAGGCTGAGACCAGAAACAGGGGGAAGATACTAGACATAAAAGTTAACCTCCTTCATAATTTTGTTCAGAGCAGCACTGTTACTTTAGAACACCTTCAACCAGAATAGCTTCCCTTTTCAGTATTTTTTCTATAAACTAGCTTCCTTCAATTTTGGGTTTTTCCCCCTTTGCCAACTCTCTCTTGGCTTTATGTGAGAAGAGAGTAGCTCTTGTGGTGACATCTGCCACCTCAGCTCCCCTTACCTGCCCAGCTCCACAACCAAATCTTTAATGGCTTTCTGTTTCCTTGACAACATGATATAGTGGTTAAGAGTTAAGTCTCTGGATCCAAATGGCCATTTATTAGCTGTGTAACTGTAGGCACATATATATCTTTCTATATCAGTTTGCTTATATAAAAATAGAGATACTACTACCTTCCTTAGAGAGTTAAGTGAATTAGTATTTTTAAAGTGTTTAGAACATTGCTTGCCAGATTTTAAGCTCCAATAAATGTTAGATATTAGTCAAATTTAAACTCCTTGACTCCAGTTTTAAGGTGCTTCATAATCTGGCCTCTGCCCATCTAATCTTCTGTCCTGTTACTCTTTGTCTACTTCATTTGAGTCTTGCTACTTTCCTCACTGAATCATGAATCTATGCGTAACTCCAGATGGTTTCCATTGTTTAGAAGGTCCTTAGCAATTCAAATCCTACGGATTTTTCAAAGCTCACTTCAAATCCTATCTTCTCTATTACCTCTTATTAGTCTTATTACTTTTTTTTTCTTTTGAGACAGAGTCTTGCTCTATTGCTTGGGCTAGAGTGCCATTGTGTCAAGCTAGCTTACAGCAACCTCAAACTCCTGGGCTCAAGCAATCCTTCTGCCTCAGCCTCCCGAGTAGCTGGGACTACAGGCATGCGCCACCATGCCCGGCTAATTTTTTCTATATATTTTTAGTTGTCCAGCTAATTTATTTCTATTTTTAGTAGAGACGGGGTTTCACTCTTGCTCAGGCTGGTCTTGAACTCCAGACCTTGAGTGATCCTCCTGCCTCGGCCTCCCAGAGTGCTAGAATTACAGGCGTGAGCCACCACACCCAGCCTACTCTTTTTACTTTAGTTCTCATCAATCATCTTCCCACCTGAATTCACAGTACCATAGAATTTAGTGAATCATTACACACTCATCATTCCTTCATGTGAATTTGTCTTTCCAATAGCCTATCAACTCCCTGAGGACAGAAACAATACCTGGTACTTCTCAGCCCTCTTTCAGTGGTGTGAACACATTGCCGTTCTCTATTTCAAGCATCTATGAAGAGATTCAACATAGGCAACAGGATGATGTGAAGAATCCATAGTTTTAATAATAGATTAGTTAGGGGTGGGGATGAGGGCTTCTGTCCTATCTGTGCTGTTCTCCAAAAGCAGAGACTGCCTTATACCTTACTCACATATATTCATCATAAACTTTTTTCCCTACTTCCTCCTCTTTTGAGTTTCTTATGGGTGATGATCATGTATTACTTTTTCAGTTCTTGGTTCTCAAAAAATCTCAACCCTTAATTTATTGATTGTTAGGACCCCACCTAACCACTAAGCTTGTAGGGGTGATCTCTGGAGTAGACAGATTAGAGCAATTAGCTTCCTAAAAACAGGACTGAAAAAATTGGTGGAGAGCACCTATGGAGGTCTGGAATGCAGAAACCTTGTGCAGAATCCTTATTCTGTGATCGTTTTGGCCGTGAACTGCAGCCTCATCTGACTCTGGATAAATGTTATTGTTTCATGTATCTCCTAGTCCCTACTGTTTCCTTTAGTGATTCTTTATGTTCTTCCATGCCACTCTCTATCCCCAAATTATTTCCAAACCAGTCATGGGATTGCTGACCTACTTATTGGATGCAAAGCCACAGAACAAAGAGCCCAGAAAGGAGTGGGGCTAGGAGGGTTGCTGAGGAAAGAGGAATTCCGGCATCAGAGGGGAAGAGATGCAGCTTCTCTAAGTCTGGCAGGAAGGCTCGGGCATCCTCCAGAGCTGCCTGAGCTGCCACGGTAAAGTTGGGGTCACCAGAAATTAAAACATCAAAGACACAGGAATGGAAGTAAGCATCTTCCACTGGAAGCCCTTCCTTGCACAGCTGTCTGGCAATATCAATGGTTATAGCTCCCCGACGATTGCGCTCTGATTGAGAGAGTCGCTGACTTGGAGGGCATCCCCCAACACAGAGCTGCAGGTCCTGCTCAGCTGAGAAGGCCCTGGCCACATCCTCTGCTACCTTGATAGAGAAGGACAGCTGCCCAGCTGTCTGCCGAATGATTATAGTTGTGCCAATATAGGCAGCTCGGATCTCCACATGGCTCCCAGGGTTAGCAGTTTGAATAGACAAACTGGAGCCACCAGGTCGGTCACCTCCATTGATAGAACCGTCTTCAAAGGCTGCAGGAAGATTGTCCACTTCAGCCTGGTAGACTTTCTGATCAATGCATTCCTGCATGTTCTTAAATATGATCGTGAGCTGTGAGGGCAAGAAGGAAAATAGTCATTCTGGGCTCGGTGCATCCTCCCCCCACTCAGACCTCATACAGTCAGGGATGTGATCCAAGCACAGAGATGCAAGGCTTCTCAGGGCCATCAATCCTTGATCCCTTCTTCTACTCATGTTTCAATATTGCCTTATCCCTACTTAACCCTGCTCTACTCAATCTCAGCAACTCCCGAGAGGAGAGAAAGTTTCCCTTCTGAAACTCCTCAAGTCTACTCTCTCCAACTTTCTCTTCAGTGTTTTCTGCATTGGAGTGAAATTCCCATCAAGGGAAGTGATTTACAGGAGCAAGTGTTTGGTAGGACGGAGTGATTCAAGATGGGGGAGTGGCTGAGGAAAAAAGGGAATAAGGAGCATTGCTGTGGAGGAGTGAAAATGAGGAGTAAGTGGTATGGAGAGGTGACCAAGAGAGATTTCCATGAAGTGGGTCTGGAGGAAAATTGAGTCCCTGACCTTCCGAGTAGTGGTAGCGTTGGCCCCCAATGCCACGGGGGAGCTGGTGGCCTGGACAAAGAGGAAGTCGTTATCCAGCAGAGGCCAAGCTCCTTGTACACGGCACGTGTGAAAGTGGTGGTGGAAGCTGCGTACATGGGGGTCCCCGAAGGAAGCGCAATGCAAGAAGCCAGAGGGACGACCATGCAGCCGGGAAAACCGGCTTTCATAGTCACAGGGGTCCGAGGCTGGGAGGCCCGGACCAGCACCTGGAAGAGCCGGGCCCCGGGGCGGGGGAGGGGCCGTAGGGCCCTGACGGGAGCAGTTGTGCTGGATCATCAGGTCTTCGATGCCATGCACTGCCGAATGGAAGGCGAGGTCCCCGCGGCAGGTGCGGGCGGTGCGCCGAGTGCAGAGCGCGTAGGAGCGGAGGGCTCGGCAGAGGCCACCGGAGCCCACGTCTCCACCTCGGCCGCTAGCGGCGCCGCCGCCACCGCCGCCGCCGCCTCCTCCTCCTCCTCGAAGCGCTCCTGTTGAACCCCCACTTCTAAGGCTCAGAGTGGACGATACATACTCAGCATTGCAGCGGAGGATCTTGCATTGCGAATGAGCTGAGAACGGAAGGGAGAGGATTGTGAGATAGTTCCCAGACCTCTGCTCTATTAGAGTATGCTCATAACTCTTCCAAATCTCATCAAGGGATTTCAGAAGTTCCTAAAACCCAACTAAGGGTTTTCCCCACCCCCACCCCCTCAGTTCCCTCATTCTCTCTTAACTCGGTCTTACTAAAAATGTGTAAGCCTGCGTCTCTTCTCCCTGTCAATCAAGGGCTTCCCCAGTTCCCTTCCCCAAGTTGAGTGGGAAATAACATACACTTATTTGGGAGTAGAGTGACTAGGACTCCTCAGCACCTGTCTCTCCTCACTCACACATGCTCACGTGCCCAACCCTACATAGCAGGGTTTCCTCTGGATTTCCCAAACCCCTCCCTGGCCCTTCCTTACCATGTCCACAGAGGAGCAGCAGGAGAGTGAGAGTGCTTAGAGTTGGGGGACTGCCATGGGGGGACCGGGGACCAGAGGACTGGCCTGGATCCCCCATACCTATCCAGCCTGGTCCCCCCAGGCGCCGGTTCTTCCCAGCTGATGGCCCTCCTACCTAGTGAATTTTGACCGCACGTCCTGTAAGTGACTGAAAAAAGAAATTCGGCTGGGCATGGGGAGAGAGAAGAGTTGAAGATTGGTCAGGATGATGTGAAGAGAATCTGGGGAGATTGAGGAAAGGATGAACAGACTGGAGTTTGGGGAGAATGGGACTCCTAAAACTGTAAATGTAGCTATTAAGCTTCTGTGCCCTGCTCCTGTGGCCACTTTCAAGGCCCTTGTGCAATAAGCCTAGGTGGGGGTGGAGAGAAGGTTGAGTGAACTCTGGGGGCAAAGTCTACTGTATTGCCCCATCCTGAGCTACCAAACAGCAGATATGTCAAAAATGGAGAAATCTTGGGGATAGATCAAATACCAGTCACTAGTGGGATCCCCAATAGAATTAGGATATGAAAATATTTCAGAAATATACCTCTTATCTGTCCTTCTCCATTAGAAGGGACATTCTCCAGGTGTATTAATTTCTCTTCCTTCTTTGTGTCAGAAGAACACAAGGTGTAAAGGTAGAATACCCTCCCCCTCTAGAACATCAGTATGCAAATGAAAAGGAAACCAATCTCTTTTATCAGCTCTAGAGAGCTGCAGTTATAATTCCTCTGTCTCATTGAATAATAGGATGCAAACTAAGCATGCAAATCAATACTTGTTTTTCTTAGTTCTTGTATTTTTCCAAACCTGACTGAAGAACCATTCTTTCCATTGATCTCCCCTTTGCAAATTCAGAAGTTTTCAGTCTTTTGGTGAGGGCAGGGGTTGGGCAGGGACTAACTCCCTCCTGCAGAACTCCCCTCTGTTGGGTTAAGGATATGATTGGGAGAAGAGTCCAGCAGGAGGGAGAATAGAATAGAGGGACTGGAGTTGTGGGGAGAAATAATTTACAACAAAGGATAGCCCCCACCCTTGGAATCCCAATGTGAAGGGCATTGCTAAGTAGGGCAGGCTAGAAGGGTGTCAGTGACTAATCCTCTGAGGCCAAATTTGGCCTTGGTGAGAAAAATACAGAGTAGAGAGTGTGGAGAACTCCTAAAATTTCATCAGAAATCTTAAGGTAACAGGGTAAAAAGGGAACTAAGACTGCCGGAGGAGAGACAGGATTAAACTTCAAATGGCTAGAGGCCAGAGGCCAGAGGCCAGAAGGAAATGAGACAGAAGGAGAAATGGAGATTGGGGCACCTTGATAGGGAGAGATCCTAGCTTTTGGACCAGAGACATCCAAGTAGGTGTCTGTAATTTTATAAAAGTCTAACTTCAATCCAAAAGCTTATTAAAGGAATTGCAATTTCATTTTGACTTACTGTTTCCAGAGGTCAAACATTACTCTGATATCCAATTCTCCAGCCATGGTTGCCTACTCTGTCAGTCGGCTCCAGCCAGGGGGTCCCCCGTCTCTTTCTCCATGTCTCCCCCAGGTCCCCAGATCGGCTGCACTCTCACTGAGGTCAGGGAGCCAGAGAAGGTTTGGTGTGGGGGAAAGGGGGAGTATATGGCTGGCCGGAGTACTGGACAGCTGAGCAGGGAGGGAGGTGGCTACTGAGTTGACGGTTTTAAAAATAGCTAAGTCCAAAATTCCAGGAACGTTAGTGGGGGTAGGGTGTGGGAGTCGGGGGAGTGGGGAGAGTAGGAGGATTAGAAAGAATATGGAGTATTGGGTGCCAAGTGAGGGTGGGGAGAAAAATATGACAGACAAGTCAGGTAACCAATTCCAGCTGGTATGACTTCTAGTCACTGCCTACTCCAGGCAGCCCTCCAGCATTCTTAATAATGAGCTCCTGGCCTTTAAAAATTGTAGTGGGTGATTGGATACCTTTTGTTTACCACCCTGATCTTTGCCATATTGAATATTACATTTAGTTTCTACAAATCGTTATCTGGGAGGTAGCTGACTTTAAATAAGATCCATAGCAGAGATAATTCACAGCTCCTCCCTCATCTGTGCAGACAGAGTATTTTAGAAGGACTGAAAAAGCCAGCTGTCCAGAGAAGAAATCTGAGCTCTGAGTTGTTTAGGATGAAGGTTCGTTCAGTCTATCCAGCTCAGATCCTTGCAGCTGTCTATCCCCCTACCTCCTCCGTTTTCATTACCTTAGTTTATAGAGCAATTCCTCCTCCCGCCCCCTAAATAATGCGCACAAAATATAAACTCCTGAGTTGTTGGGGGAGAAGGCTAACAAAGGCAAAGAGTTGAAGAAAGACCGCAAATAGAATTTTTTTGAAACTACTAACCCATAGGGGAGGGGGAGTTGGAGAGAAAAGTGGAGAGAAAAAGACATTCAGAAAGATACTTTTGTGGAATAACATAATCTTGTGAGTTTAAGATATTGCAATCAAGGGATTTAGGCATGTCATGTTTTTGCAGCCATAGGAACATCTGAGATCATTATCTTTTAGTATTTGCTGAGTAAAGTTAACGCAAGGACTGATTCCAAATAGTACCACTGAGGCATTTGTACCAGTTAGCTCTACATTTAATTCAGAGGCCCACACAGTACTCTTCTCATATATACGTATATCTGATAACTTTAATTTTTCTCTTAACCACGAGAGGCCATATCACAAGGAGTTATATTACAAAAATGTAAAATGCCTCCAAGCAAACTATTGAAGTGAAGTGACTTTAAAACAAAATAATTTGGCTATGACATCCCAAGTAGGATATAATTTAATGACAAAGAGAAGTGACAAAAAGTATTTTTAAATAGCCATATTATAGATTATAGTGTTGGTATTATTATTCTGAAACTATTTTAGGTGTAATGTGGGATTTAAAAAATGAGTAATAACGTTGGTGTCTTTGAGAACCAGGATTTTTAGTGTGGATTAAAGAGATACAGATTTATGATTAGTGAAATTAAGAAAAAAATCTACAATTCTGAATTTAAATTGCAAGTATAACTGTGAACTCGTGGTGTACTTTATCCTAAAAAATTTCCTAGCTTTATCCTGAAAAGGCCTAGAGACAATCCAGTAACAATGAACACCTCTAGTGTCCAAATTGTGCTATCAAAATACCAATTCCCACTAAAAGGAACCAGGACTTCTTGGAGAAACGGCTGATTTCAAGTTTGGGGCAGGCATTGCCCCAAGGAAGGATAAACAAGGAAGACTATTAGGATTGCAGCAAAAGGACTCAAGAGCCAAATAGAATAGTTCCCACTGGTCAAAGATGGGACAAGTTGAGCATCAAACTGGATACTATCTGCAATGGATTGAAACACATCAAATGTGTTTCTTTTTTTTTTTTTTTTTATTTTGGAGACAGAGTCTCGCTCTGTTGCCCGGGCTAGAGTGAGTGCCGTGGCATCAGCCTCGCTCACAGCAACCTCAAACTCCTGGCCTTAAGCGATCCTTCTGCCTCAGCCTCCCGAGTAGCTGGGACTACAGGCATGCGCAACCCATGCCCCGCTTTTCTATATATTTTTAGTTGTCCAGATATTTTCCTTCTATTTTTTAGTAGAAACGGGGGTCTCACTCTTGCCCAGGCTGGTCTCAAACTCCTGACCTCTTTTTTTTTTTTTGAGACAGAGTCTCACTCTGTTGCCCAGGCTAGAGTGAGTGCCGTGGCGTCAGACTAGCTCACAGCAACCTCAAACTCCTGGGCTCAAGCAATCCTCCTGCCTCAGCCTCCTGAGTAGCTGGGACTACAGGCATGGGACTACAGGCATGCGCCACTATGCCCGGCTAATTTTATTCTATATATATTTTTAGTTGTCCATATAATTTCTTTCTATTTTTAGTAGAGACGGGGTCTCGCTCTCGCTCAGGCTGGTCTCGAACTCCTGACCTTGAGCGATCCGCCCACCTCGGCCTCCTAGAGTGCTAGGATTACAGGCGTGAGCCACCGCGCCCGGCCACAAACTCCTGACCTCAAGCAATCCTCCTGCCTCGGCCTCCCAGAGTGCTAGGATTACAGGCATGAGCCACCGTGCTTGGCCTCAAATGCGCTTAAATTAATAAGTTCATAATGATACTTAAAAATACAAACTCATACAGTGGTGTTTACAACTAATTTATCACAACCAGTTACAGTTTCCTTTGTTCCTTCTCCACTCTCACTGCTTCACTTGACTAGCCTTAAAAAAAAAAAAGAAAAGAAAAGAAAAGAAAAAACTCATTTATCATTGTTGGAGAATGCTGGCAGATTAATTTATTATTTAGAAAACTGCTAGTAATTGGAAAGAATCAACTATTTATACTGGTTTTCCTATGGGAACTGTATCTCAAGATGAGGGAGAAATTTCTCTTTGTAGAAGTATTCCAGTAAATAAATGAAGAAGGAATAACATAATTAGATATCAACATTTTATAACTCCTAATGATGTAATCTATCTAGGCAGTGATAAACAATGACTGTTACCTATCACAAAAAGAAAGACAAATATGTCTTCCTGATCATAGATGGGGTACACAACTCCACCTTGCATGAAGTAACCACCTTGTACTTCAGTCTGAATTTGATCAACTTCTATTCTAGAGCTAATTACTAATTTGGAGGAAATACAGTAGACATCAAATGATACCGCACAGGTGCAAATTCAGACTATGAGAATACTCTACAGGACAAATGACCTGTGTTCCTTAACAAATGAAGATGGAGAAGGAACCTATAGACTAAAAGGGACTTAGACATCAAGCAGTGGAGAGTCTGGATTTTATTGGATCCTAATTCAAGAAAACAAAACAAAACAAAACAAATGAGATAATTGGGGAAATTTAAATGTTGATGAATACTTGGTGTGAGAAGTGTACTTTTAAAAAAAGAGTGTTTATCTTTGAGAGATATATCTTGTGATATCTCGGATGTTTGTTGTTGTTGTTGAGACAGTCTCACTCTGTGGCCCTGAGTAGAGTGCAGTGATGTCATTGTAGCTCACCGCAAGCTCCAACTCCTGGGCTCTAAGCAATCCTTCTGCCTCAGCCTCCCGGGTAGGTGGGACTACAGGTGCCACAATGCCCGGCTGGGTTTTGTTATTTTATTTATTTTTTCTTTTTCTTTTTGATAGAGAAATCTCACTCGTGCTCGGGCTGGTCTCAAACTCCTGAGCTCAAGCAATCCTTCCGCCTCGGCCTCCCAGAGTGTTAGGATTACAGGCGTGAGCCACCGCGCCTGGCCTGTTTGAAAATTTTATAATAAAAATTTAAAGCCAATGGCCGGGCGTGGTGGCTCCGGCCTGTAATCCTAGCACTCTGGGAGACCGAGGCGGGCGGATTGTTTGAGCTCAGGAGTTCGAGACCAGCCTGAGCAAGAGTGAGACCTTCTCTCTACTAAAAATAGAAAGAAATTATATGAACAGCTAAAAATATATACAGAAAAATTAGCCGGGAATGGTGGCGCATGCCAGTAGTCCCAGCTACTCGGGAGGCTGAGGCAGAAGGATCGCTTGAGCCCAGGAGTTTGAGGTTGCTGTGAGCTAGGCTGTTGCCACGGCACTCACTCTAGCTGGGGCAGCAGAGTGAGACTCTGTCTTGGGGGAAAAAAAAAAAAAGTAAAGCCAGAGTCATCTGTGGTCCCTTTGATATGTATCTATACACTTTTATTTAACATTTATATGTTTATATATAAAATATTTAAATACAATGTGTATTCTTATATAAATATGCTATACATTTTATACATATATATATGTGCACACAATATATTCTTCACATAGTCAATTGGTATTGGAGAAATTTGACCATCATCCTCATCAAAGCCCATTGACCGAACACCACCAGAAACGAACCTGTAGTTTAAAAAGTTGGGTTTGTTTGGCTTGCTATAGCAAGGAAGAGAAAGCCCGTAGAGGAATATGGAACCATTTCACTAAGGGAAAGTTAGGAGGAGCCTGTTGCAGTGTTTGGGCTTCTGTTGGATGTTGCTGAACTAGAGTTTAGAATAGTGAGGGCCAATTTTGGACTGAATATTGTTGAGAAGTGGGATATTTCAGTGATTGGATATCTAAATTATTTTTATATAGAAGGTGGGAGGATTAAAGAGGATTGGAGTCAAAATTGGTTTTAAAAAAAGCTGCAATTACTCATGTTAGAAGAGGGGATGGTTGGTCATTTTGTGGTTGGTCTTATCTCTATTTTGTTGAAAATATAGTGGTGGTGTGGCTCTGATAAGCTGAGAGATAATAATTGCCAACATAGACTTCTATACTCAGCTAAAATATTATTCCAGAATTAAAAATAAGTAGGCCGAGCGCGGTGGCTCACAACTGTAATCCTAGCACTCTGGGAGGCCGAGGTGGGTGGATTGCTCGAGGTCAGGAATTCGAGACCAGCCCCAGCCTGAGCAAGAGTGAGACCGCCCCCCCCCCACCCCCGGTCTCTGCTAAAAAAATAGAAAGAAATTATCTGGCTAACTAAAATATATATATAGAAAAAATTAGCCGGGCATGGTGGCACATGCCTGTAGTCCCAGCTACTCGGGAGGCTGAGGCAGTAGGATTGCTTGAGCCCAGGAGTTTGAGGTTGCTGTGAGCTAGGCTGATGCCACGGCACTCATTCTAGCCCGGGCAACAGAGCGAGACTCTGTCTCAAAAAAAAAAAAAAAAAAAGTAAAACAGCCTGTGTATGGTGGCTCGCACCTGTAATCTTAGCATTTTGGCAGGCCGAGATGGGAGGATTGCTTGAGACCAGGAGTTTGAGGTTCAGCCTCCCCAGTAGCTAAGACTACAGTCCCATGCCATAACAACTGGCTAATTTTTCTGTGCTTAGTAGAGACAGGTCTTGCTCTTGCTCCAATTGGTCCTGAACTCCTGAACTCCTGACCTCAAGCAGTCCACCTGCCTCAGCCTCCCAGAGTGCTAGGATTACAGGTGTGAGCCATGGCACCTGCCTGGCCCAATGTCTATTTTTTCAAGTAGATGAAATAATTTCTTTTGTGTTTATCTTCCTTATAAGGCTTAAACTAGTTTGTTTTCTGTAAGTTCATGACTCTTAATAGAAAAAGGTTTCCTATAAACTGGCTCAAGTCTGAATATTAAAAAAAAAAGAAAAAGAAACAGGTTCCCTACTCTTCTAGAAGATGATCACTCACTCTCTGTTGGCACCACTTAGGGTGATTTGGAGCATGGATCAAGTCCTTTAGATCTTTCCCATGCCATTTATAGATCTGTCTTCTTTACCCTTTTGAAGTTATTTATATTGCAGTTTTAAGTTACTGCATGCTCATTCAGTGTTCTGAAGCTGAAAAGCAGTTGCAATTAGGAAAGAGAGTGTAATAGACTGGATACCAGCTACTAATTTGTATACTGTTTGTTCTAGAATAAAATATCCTACCTGTGGCTGAAGGTAGAGCCACATTTAAAAGCATCAAGGGGCCCAGACTAGGTTAACTGATAAGAGAAACACAGCAAAAGAGTATTATGTTCGTCTTTATAGTCAGTAAGGGAGAAGTCTCAGAAATGGGTAGGGAAAATTGTCATGAGACACAATAAAATAGATCTACCTGGACAAGGGTAATCTTATTAATAATAATAGAAAGTAATTTGAATAACAGTATCGTTGAACGTGTATTGGTGCCAGATGCCAAGCTGAGTAATCCACATGAGGGTATTTCTAATCCTTTCAACAACTCTGAAAGGTAGATCTTATCCCCATTTTATAGGTCAGGAAGCTGAAGCTCAGAGAGACCATCTTGCCCAAGGCTGTAAATTTGGAAAGTGGCATAGCCTATTTCTTTTTTTTTTTCTTTTCTTTTTTTTTTTTTGAGACAGAGTCTCACTCTGTTGCCCAGGCTAGAGTGAGTGCCGTGGCGTCAGCCTAGCTCACAGCAACCTCAAACTCCTGAACTCAAGCAATCCTCCTGTCTCAGCCTCCCGAGTAGCTGGGACTACAGGCATGCGCCACCATGCCCGGCTAATTTTTTCTATATATATTTTTAGCTGTCCATATAATTTCTTTCTATTTTTAGTAGAGATGGGGTCTCGCTCTTGCTCAGGCTGGTCTCGAACTCCTGAGCTCAAACCATCCGCCCACCTCGGCCTCCCAGAGTGCTAGGATTACAGGCGTGAGCCACCGCACCCGGCCGGCATAGCCTATTTCAAATCCAGATTTATCTGACACAGAAGCAAGTACTCTGCATTGTAACATTTTCTATAGGTTCAGAAGTGGCTGAGTTTAGATGATGAGAAGGAAAACAGAAACCATACAGGTTCCAATCAGTATGTGAGAGATAGTAGAACAGGTAAGATAATCTCTAGATTTTTAGATTAGAATACTGGCTAAGACATGGGGCCTATCACCAAGTAGTAAGGATAGAGAGACAGGATGGCACCCAGCTTTTATAAATACCTAAGTAGTTAATCAAAATTCTAATGTATTTCAACACATTTAAACTATATTACTAAACCCCTAACTTCTAGCAATATACTGCAAAAGTAGAAGAGAATCATGTGATAACTTCTTCTATTTTGTGTCAAATGAAAAAATGGTAAGGAAACAAGGTATTTTTTTCAAAATCCATTTCAGATAAACCCGGCAATGATTATTATGATGTTCATTTGTTATAGGTATAAGGGCCTACTTCATAAATTCCCTATGTAAGAAAAGTTGGCCTTTTTTGACAAATAAAATAATAAAATAAGATAAAATTTTAGTCCAAAAGGAGACAAGAAAGGAGGAGAAAAAGAGAAAAGAAAAAGTGTAGATTAAAAACAAAATATTATCAGTTTTATATATCAACATATAATCTCAGTTTTAAATATAGGTCATTCTCACTGCTCTGTACAGAATTTGGAAGCAGATTCAGCCATACAGGACTCTGAAATTTCCTTTTAAGAGGCAGCGCGATGCTTCCTTTTAAGAGGCAATGAGAATTATATAACTCATTTTCTTTTCTCTTTTTGTTTGAACTGTTTTAGAAGTTCATAGAAAAATATAAGTACCAACTATAGTTATATTAACTTGAGTTTTTGCTATGTATTTTTATCTTTTCTATAGCTTCCAAAGTTTCTATGTTAGTTGTCAATTGTTATATTTGTTTTTGGTTACATATGAGATGTTTATTTATGCATTTTTTACAAGTCACTTAAAATACTTTTTTTAAAAATTACAGTTAAAAGCAAATCAAATATTTTTGTAAGTATGAGTTTAAATTTAAATTAAATAAAAAGTCTGCTTTCATTTTTCACAGCTTAGAATTTTGCCATTTTACTCATTTGAAGCTATTACATAAAGACATATGTACTTTACCTTGTGCTACCTTTACCCACACATTTGATGTTTTTATCAATTCTTAGAAATATCAAGGGAGCAGTGCTTGCATTTCCCTTTTTGAAGAAGAAAGCTCCCAAAACAAAATGTTTTCAATTTCATTCTACTGTCATATCTATTTATGGTTGATGCCATAAAGGATGGGTTTCCATTTGTTGAACTAATTGTATGTTGGCAATGTGAGATTACTAAGAATTGAGAGTTTATAAATCAGTGGTTCTGGCCGAGTGCGGTGGTTCACACCTGCAGTCCCAGCTACTGGGGAAGCTGAGGCAGGAGGATTGCTTGAGCCCAGGAGTTTGGGATTGCAGTGAGCTATGATGACACCACTGCATTCTAGCCAGGGTGATAGAGTGAGACTCTGTCTCAAACAAAACAAAACAAAACAAAACAGTGCTTCTTAACTTTTTTGGATCATATACCCCCTTTTGAAAATCTGATGGTAGGTATGAGCCCTCTCCTCAGAAAAATGTTCAAGTACGTACACTTGACATTGCAATTACAATTTCTTGGGAGTATATAAAACCTCTTACTAGAGGGTTAGAATAGGCAAGATATGACTCTTCTTTATTGTAGATGGTGGTAAGAGTAAGGTAGATGCTTTACTAAACCCTCCTTGAGTAAATCAGTCAGTACCCAGCTCAAAGCTGTAGTACAACCACAGGCAAATAGCTCTTCCAGCTCCAAGAGTATTTCACTCTGCCTTTGGAGGAATTCTTTTCTGGCTATCAGGTAGTACTGAAAAATACTTGAGTTGTTGGAGACTATCCATTATGGTATATGTTCTTGTAGACTTAGTTTTATTTATTTGCTTTATATTAATTTGTATCTTGAGGTCTTATAGAGGGTATTGGGGGTTTGCGACGTCCCTGCTAAAGATAGGGTCCCCTGGCAGAATGTGTTGTAAGAGATGAAAGAAACAGAAACAGTATTTAAAAGAGCAGGGAAATCAGGGGACCACCAGCACTCTGGTGCCAAGGTGGCAGTGACTGAAACCCAGCACTTGCTTTTTATTCTCTTTGCCATGCTGCAAAATACAATGATCTCATGCGAAAAAATCATGGGATACAATGATCAAAGGTCTCAGGGATCCCCCCAAAATCACAAGGTGTCCTAGCTAATTTCCTTCTCCTTTCTAGAAGGTAAAACCACATAATTCTTCAGTAGGTACAACACTTTTGATCAAGGTAAACTAACCAATTTTATCCCAAGCTCAAGCTATGTACATGGATATCAATCTTCTAACTTCAGTAGCTGTGACCCATTTGATCAAGGAACAAAGAAACTACATGCTTTCCACTGGGAGACAGGTTTTACATTAACTGAGGCATTGTGGAGAGAAAGGGAGAGAAGGAACTTGGCCCAGTGATCTAACAATGGAAGCCTTGAGACCCTTCTCCCGGGCTGACATATTGCAATCTACCTCCACAGCCATGAGAAGTTTTCATGTCAGGCCGCTCCAAGGCTTTTCAGGCATGAGACCCCTTGGCTCTGAGGTGGAAGCATGCTTTGCTGTACTCCCAGATCGCTGATATATGTCCCCCAGCTAGGCAGTTAACATCTGCCTTTATTTCAGGCTTCTGCTCAGGCAATTCCTTCACCTCCTTTCCTCTCACAGCCTCAGACATAGCATCCCTAAGTCCCAGTGGTCTTAATCTCATCAAGAGGGGAAAACTGTTTATTAACTAACTATTTGGGTAGAACTCAATTCTTTCGTTTTGCCATAAAGTGGCAGGAACATTTCCTTTATGGTGCATTCAATGTTCTGACTACTTACCTTCAGGTAAAGAATTAGGCATGTTATTAAAGATATTCTTATTTTTTATAGTGGCTTTGATTATGTTTGTAGAGCCAGCCCCAGTGGCTCCTGGCCTCCAAAGGAGCTGCAGATCATATAACATCTAAAAAAAAAAAAGGATTATTTATTACCAGTGAGATCTTGATTGTGGAGATGAAATGTGAATAACTGGTAGAGGTAGAACAGAGGTAGTGAAAAGTAATGAGGGTTTCTTAAAGTTCAGTTGTGGCAGAACATATTGAGGTGTGTCATGGGGTCCTTATGTGTAAAGTAACCCAAATATTTCAGGCTTCCATTGCCTTTTGATGTTTCTCAATGGGGCCCTATTGACAATTGTTTGTTTTGTGGAACTCTTCTTCCCAGTGCAGGACTTTTAGCATTCTTGTCCCCTTTCCTCTGCCAAGTGCCAGTTGCATCTCCAGTCATTATAAATTTTAAGTGTCCCTACATAGTTCCAAAGGGCCCCCTGAGGAAGGCAGTACCATCTCAATTGAGGAATACTACTAGACATTCTCAATCCCAGGTGGTGTCACACTACGATGACCTAAACTGGCTTAGCAGAAGTCCTTTCACTGTACGGACCTTCCTTGCTTTAGAAACAGTTTATTCTTTTGGAGCTCAAGGATATTCCCAATATTCTCATATAAGAGAATAGTTATAAAGAGATAGATATAAGACAATATAATATAATAGATATAAGAGAGATAGTTAACTCCTTTTAATTCACATACTTGGCTTCTCTCTGGAGCCTCTCAAGGACAGGGCCACACAGAAATCCGCCCTTCACCGGTAGAAGCTGTTTTTCACAACCGTGCAACCCAAAGCCTTAGGAATGCCTTGCACCTCAATCCAACCAGAGCAGCTCTACTTAGAGCTGTTTTACACTTTGGGATTTGGGATCTGATTTCATTAGAAAAAAAAGGGTTTTATTGCTAGAGTGGATTGAAAACCCAACAGATTATATATATGATCTAAGGTATCTCTTCTAGTGCCAAGAGTCTTTATAATTCTAGTACTTCCTCATACCCTCATTTGAGCAGAATTCATGCTAAGTTGGAAATTGGGTTGGTGTAGGAAATATTTGGACGGTTAAATCACCCTGCAGCATATCTCCTCAATACATCAGGCATTTTAGGCCTCTTGGATGTAGGTTGTTCCAAATTTTCAGAGTCTATGAGATTCTATAAGGTGAACTTCAGTTTGTAAATTACTACCCATTTGGGTTTACTTGCTAATTTTTTTTTTTTTTTTTTTGAGACAGAGTCTCGCTCTGTTGCCCGGGCTAGAGTGAGTGCCGTGGCGTCAGTCTAGCTCACAGCAACCTCAAACTCCTGGGCTTAAGCGATCCTACTGCCTCAGCCTCCCGAGTAGCTGGGACTACAGGCATGTGCCACCATGCCCGGCTAATTTTTTGTATATATATATTTTAGTTGTCCATATAATTTCTTTCTATTTTTAGTAGAGATGGGGTCTCACTCTTGCTCAGGCTGGTCTCGAACTCCTGACCTTGAGCGATCCACCCGCCTCAGCCTCCCAGAGTGCTAGGATTACAGACGTGAGCCACTGCGCCCGGCCTAATTTTTTTTTTTTTTAGTTATACAATAGAGATTATGTCTGTCCACCTAGACTGTTCCTCAGAAGGACTTTGGGTGTTTCTGGTTGATTTCTGGACTCTAGCACACAGTTCTCCATCTCCTGAAGAGTTCTTAATATATTACATACTTATTATAATGTTGTGGATAGAACGACCAGATTGAGCTAGGAGAACTTACTATGAGAAATCAATAGTGATGGCCGGGCGATAGTGATTAGGGGTCATGATTAATACCTGTGTGTTTTTGTTTTGTTTTAGAGACAGGGTCTCACTCTGTTGCCCAGACTGGAGTGCAGTGGCACCATCATAGTCACTGTAACTTGGAACTCCTGGGCTCAAAGCAATTCTACTGCCTCAAGCCTCCTGTGTAGCTAAGGCTACAGGTATGTGCCACCATGCTTGGCTAATTTTTTTTTTTTTTTTTTTTTTTATAGAGACAGGGTCTCGCTATGTTACTCAGGCTGGTCTCAAATTCCTGGCCTCAAATGATCCTCCTGCGTCAGCCTCCCATGTGCTGGGATTACAGGCATGAACCACTGCACCTGGACTGTCTTGTATTTTTTTTGTCCCCAGACATTTATTGCTAATCAACTAAAGATTTCTGTTATTTAGGCCTACACTTTAGCCGCTGCTATACCAAGGATAATGTCTGCCATTCTCAACAAATGTTAGATTTCATCTCCCTCCCCTGTTCCATCTTAGATTTGGACTATATTAATTAACCAAAATTAACTTGAATCTTGATGCCAGGCCAGGAATATTCTCAACTAGTTGGCTTAGTTCAATTCTGCAAATGTTGACCATAGAATTTTCTAGAAATATGTGACAGAATTAAGGCCTTCTAGTATGTTGCAGTCTTGCCATCAAGACAAAATATACAGAAATAAAAAGTAACACCTGGATGCAAGACAGATGTAATATAGTGCTTCATGGAAAAATGCACAATCCAGTGCCTAAAGTAGTGGCTGTTAGCCTTGGCTGCATGTTAGAATCATCTGGGGAACTTAAAAAAATCCTGGCCAGTGCAGTGGCTCACACCTGTAATGCCAGCACTCTGGGAGGCTAAAGTGGGAGGATTGCTTGAGCCCAGGAGTTGGAGACCACCCTGAACAAAAGTGAGAGACTCTACAAAAAATAGAAAAATTAGCTGGCATAGTGGTGTGCACTTATAGTCCCAGCTACTCAGGAGGCTGACGGAGGAGGATGGCTTGAGGCTAGGAGTTTGGGGCTGTAATGAGTTATGATCTCGCCACTGCACTCCAGCCTGGGTGACAAAGTGAGGCCCTGTCTCAGCATGAATCTCTGGTGATTCATTCAGGTTGTTAGGTGTATCAGTAGTTTTTCCTTTTTATTACTGAATAGTATTTCATTCTATAGATGTACCACAGTTTGAAGGACATCTGCCTTGTTTTCAGTTTTTGGCTATTATTAATAAATATGCTGTAAACATTTATGTACATGTTTTTGTGTGAATATATGTTCTTATTTCTCTGGGATAAATGACCAGGAGTGCAAATGTGGGGTTACATGGCAATTGCATATTTAGTTTTTAAAGATAACTGCCAAACTGTTTTCCGGCGTGGCTGTACTATTTCACATTCCCATAAGCAATGTATTAGTGATTCAGTTTCTCTCTATTCTCACCAGCATTTGATATTGTCACTATTTTTTTATTTTAGCCATTCTGATAGATGTGTAGTGATATCTAATTGTGGTTTAAATTTGTATTTCCCTAATGGCTAATGATGTTGAACACCTTTTCATGTGGTTATTTGCCATCTGTATATCTTCTTTGGTGAAATGTCCCTCCATGATTTTTGTATTGTTTTTACCATTTTCTTATTGTATTCTTCTTTTTTTTTTTTTTTTGAGAGTTCTTTATACATTCTAGGTAATAGTCCTTTTGTTGGGTATGTGGTTTGCAAATATTTTTCTTCCAATCGGTAACTTGTCTTTTGCAGAGCAAATGTGTTTAATTTTAATGAAGTCTAATTTATGATTTATCAGTTTTTCCTCTTATAGATAGTGCTCTTGGTGTCAAGTCTTTGTATAGTCCTAGATCATGAAGATTTTTCTCCTATTTTTTTTCCTAAAAGTTTTACACTTCGTATTTAAGTTGGTGATCCATTTTGAGTTAGTTTTTGTATAAGGTCTATGTTTGCTTTGGCAGCACGTATACTAAAATTAGAATGATACAGAGAAGATTAGCATAGCCCCTGTGCAAGGATGACATGAACATTCATGAAGTATTTCATATTTTTTATTTTTTTAAAAAAGGTATTAAGGTCTGAGACTTAGGTTGAGGTTTTGTTTTATTATTATTATTTGCCTATGGATGTCCAATTGCGTCAGCAATGTATGTTCAAAAAGTTATCTTTCCTCCGTTGAATTGCTTTTGCACATTTGTAAAAAAAAAAAAAAAAAAAAAGATGAGTTGGGTATATTTGTGTGGGTCTGTATTCTGTCTCTATTCTGCTTCTCATTACTGCTGGGTAGAGGTAGGAGTTCCAGCTCCCTACTAGTGCTGCATTGATACCAATCTGGCCAGGAGAGGTAGGAGTACCTCCTTACTGCTCCCCACATGACCTCCACTGACACCAGGGGATGAGGGTAGCCTTGTTACCGGTGACTTTTGGTGAAAGCCCTGGCTCTCTGTTAAGTTTCCTCTGATACCACCCCAGCAGGAAAGGGGAGGGATGCCTGCTAACAGGCCTGTTGAGAGTAGAAGTCTAGGTACTACATTCAGTCTCTTCTGGAATGGGTGAGAGGGAGCCACAGTTTGTTTCTGTGGTGTTTGGCTGGAATAGAGCAGTTATTGTATAAAAGTTTTCTGTTTTGTTAGGCTGCCTCATTCCTGACCCTTTGGCTAGAGAGAACAGGATTTTGTTAGGGATTTTTTCGCAGCTCCTATTGGCATTTCTAGGTTGCTGGCTCATTCAGCTCCAAGTCTGGGGTATATGAGGCAAAAAGAAAGACCAGGGGAGTCAGCATTGTGTCATTCCTTGGGTTCTGGGGCCTCTAGCTGGCCTACCTCCTTCTTTCTCTCCACCTTTCAGCGTCTTCTTATGTTTGTTTTATATGTAATATCCAGTGTGTTTGGTTGTATTAGGAGGAGGAATAAGGAAAATTACATCTACTCAATCCTCCCTAATCCATTGTCTTTTATTCACTTGTTTGTTTGGTTTCCCACTAGATTTTGAGCTGTTTACTTGTATTTTTGTCTCTTCAATACCTAGTCTGGCACATGAAATATTTTTAAAAAGGAAAATAGAAAATAGAACTGGCGGTGATGTGAATGAGTCTCATTCCTTCCCCATCCACCCTTAGGTGTGTAGTACCAGGAAGAGGAGGAGGCTTGATTTTGTCCTGGTGCTTTGATGTTGAGAAAGGTGGCTAGCTTCCAGAGCTCATACTTTCTTTCCTCAGTCCTCTCGTGTTACAAAAAATTACCTGCAGGTGGCAGAATAATTGATGAAATTAATTGCTGTATAATTGTTGAACAAAATATAAGGAGGCTGATTTCCTCTGTGCCATAGAAAAATAAATTGTTACCTTGTACCCACCCTGGGTACAATCCCAATATGCTGTTCTGACAGTTAGAGACACCACCCCCCATCCCCCACTCCGCGCCTTGAGGCACAGTGTGTAACTGTCTAGAGGAAACAACTGAAGTAAAAGAAAGTGGTTTCTGTTAGGTTCCTTGGTGATATGACCACAAGATTCTTGTTTTTGTGAAAATAAATGTATAGCATTTAGTTACTCTTCTACCTAATGTCTGGCATTTAAACTCCTAGGAAGGTGGAATTGGATGAGTGGAAAAATTAATGTATTTCTTAGACAACATTTTAACATTGTTACTTTGAAAACAAAACAAAATAACAAAAAGAATCCCCTCAGCACTCCATGTCCTACCACCCAAGCCCTGCTGATATACACATATCATTGGTGATTCAATTTTTGAATTCTACTTTTCATTCATTATGAAAAGTATTTTCTGATGTAAGAGTATGTTTGGGGGTGGAATTACTTTTAAAAATTTCTATTTGGACTCGTGGGCACAGAGTTAATCACATGGTGGTCATCTGACCAAAGAAAGACCTGAGCAGAGGCTTTTGATTGTGTATTTCATTTTTGTTTTTCTCTTTTGTTTCTAAAAATTTCAGACCTACAGAAAAGCTGAAAATACACTGATTCATTATCAACATTTTGCCACATTTGCTTTTTTTCCTCTCTCATAAAGTTAATTTGCAATACATTGATGGGGATCGTTTTAAAAGTTCCTTCAGTCCTTGAATGCAATCTTTCTTTCTCTTCATTCCCTCTCTTCCTTCCTCATATTTAACAATTTTAAAGCTACAAGATCTTGCACTTCTCTTAGTCTCCCACTACCAAGTGAAGCTCAGATCCTGCTGAGCACCAAGCACCTGTAGGCTGAGTGATTTTCACTTGTCTATAATACACATTTTAGCCTACAGAGTTCGGTGTAAATTCACACGACATGAAAAACTACAATAGGCCCAGGATCTCCTAGCGTTACTCACATGATGTCCCTTATATTTTTTAAGGAAAAGTTCCTGGTTGTTTTTGGCAAAGACCCAGCTGGGGACCTTACTTTTCTACTGATCACAGTTCAGGAAAGCACTGCAACTACAAGGGGGTGAGAGCTTTCTCTCTGGACATTCATCTCTGGTCTTGGGAACTGTGATCATGTATACACAATCCTCCCTCGGCTCTAAGAGCCAAGCTGGGGAATTCTTTCACAATGTTTTTTTACTCCAAGTAAAAAGTAATGAGTAGTCTGACGTAGCCCAGCATTCAAAAATCGCAAAGCCTAGATAATGAAGATATAATAATATGGAAAATAGAAAATACAAGCGAAAACACACTTTAGTTAGAATGATATATCCCTAAGAAGGCAATTTTACAGACCTCCCTGGTGGTCTAGTGGTTAGGATTCGGCGCTCTCACCGCCGCGGCCCGGGTTCGATTCCCGGTCAGGGAAGAAGCGTTTTCATTTTTTTACCCCTGTACATGCATGCAAACGTGTGTATATATATTTAAACATGTTCTTGCTTTTACTCAAATGGTAGCAATCTATACACGCTTTCTGCACTTTGCCTTTTTCATTTAACAATACATTTTAGAAGTAGTTACAGATTAGACATGAAGAACTTCCTTATTCTTTCTTATGACACAGCATTCCATTGTGTGGATATTCCATAATTAGTTTAGTCAGCTTCCTATTGATGGACAGTTAGGTTATTTCTAACCCTTTGCTATTACAAAAAATTCTACCATAAATGATCTTGTACATATTTCATTTTGCATGTGTGTGGAATAAATACCCAGGAATTGGAATGCTGGTTCAAAAGGTATGTGTTTCTGTGGATAGATATTCCAATTTGCCTTCCATAGAGTTCATACCAATTTACACTCTCATCAGCAATGTATAATGTAAATATAATTTTTAAAAAATCTCATGGGTTTTATCAAAATGGATTTAATCAATCATATTTCTGGACTTTTAGGGTCTTTTTTCCCCCCCTTAAATTATGGTTTTAGAAATAACACTTTGATGAACATCTGTGTAGCGGTATCTTTGGGTATATCTCTAGATATTTCCTTAGGGTAAATTTCTAGAAATGGAATTACTACCTTATACCACATGTTAAGCGGATTAAAGAATTAAATGCAAGAACTGAAACTATTAATAAAGTAGAAGAAAACATTAGGGAATAATTATCTTAATTTTGGGCTACAGACTTCGCGGCGGGCTGCTGCCCACGTGGGCATCCCCGGGATGGGCGGGCGAGCCGTGGGCTCCTCTCCCTTCTGGCTGGGTGTGCCGACGCCTGCGGTTTCCTGTGGGAGGAAGCGGCCCGCGGACGCTCAGCTCAGCTCGTAGCCTCAGAGGCCCAGGAGGGGGAGCTCCCGCCACCGCCCTCAGGTTCCGTGATTCTCCCCCTTCCACAGAGTCCTAGGGTGGGGACCCCCCAGAACATCCCCAGGGTACCCAGGTCTGGCGCTCATTCCACTCAGGGAGCTTGACTCCGAGTCCTAGACCCCTGTTCACCTCCCCAGTTCAAGTTACCATCTTCCTAGCCCCTGGTTCCCCCAACTCCTCCCAAGACCAGAGTGGGACCCGTTTACCGGCACCCCAAGAGGCGCACATGACTCCCTCTGGCCCCTAATTTTTCCCTCAGTGATCCAGACTTCCAACTTCCTTGGGGATCCGAGTTCAGACCCCCAGTCTCTGTCCTTCTCAGAGGCTTAAGTTTGGGACTACTTATTCCCCTCCCCAAGAACTTTCATTTTGGATTCCCAGCTTGAGCCTTGAGACCCAGTGGACCTAAGAATTTGTCCCTTCCCCAATTCCTAGAGACCCTGAACCTGGGTCTCCCAGAAGTGAGTCCACTCAGGGCCCCAATGCCTGATATAACTAGCACATAATCTGTCAAGGGATTAGAGTTAAAAGGGAAAAAAAAAATTTTAAATAACTACCACATACAGTACTGACTGTGTGCCAAACACTATTCTAAGAACTACCCTATGATGTATTTACTAGTAGCTCTATTTTACAGATGAAGAAACTGAGGCATGGAGACATTAGTTACTTGGCCCAAATCACATAGCCAATGAGTAAAGCAGCTTGGATTTGAATCCAGCCAGTCTGGCTCTAGAGTCTGTGCTGGTACCCCACATTCTGAGTCCCCCAGGTACACACCCATCCACTGACTTGTCCATCCTTCACCCCCCTCAGGGAGCCCAGAACACCAACAACTAGTCCACACCGAGCTCTGGCCCCATCAGATACCCAGACATCCCATCATCCAGTTCCCTTCCCTTGCAGGGACCCAAGGTTTGAGTTCCCCAGCTCACAATTGATCAGGACCCTGGACACCTGGTCCCATCCCAAGAGGCCTGGGTGCATAGTAGTTATCACCCCCACCCTAATTTAATATCCCAAGAATAAATAATAATAGTTAATATTAAGTCCCTGCTTCTGTTAAAACCTTCAATGGCTTCCCACTGCACTTCAAATAAAATCCAAATCCTCCCCTAGTCTTCAAGGGCATCCTTTGATTTTCCTTCCCACCACTCCCTCTGGCTCCTTCTGCTCCAGCCACACTGGCCCTTCTGTCTGCTCCCCAAACAGCCTGAGTTTGTTCTCAAGAGTCACTTCCTCTTCTCCCTAGCATTCAGATGACTCCTGTCTTCAGGTCTCAGCTCAAATGTCACCTCCTCCAAGAAGCCTTCCCAGATTACCTTGTTTGAAGTAGTCTCCCCCAATCCATTATCTCCATTGCTCTATTTTATTTCCTTCAAAACACTTACCATTATCTCAAATTTATCTTCATCATTGATATGTTTTCTCTTTATTGTCTGTCTCCCTCTACTACCAGACAAGCTCCATAGTAACAGCAGGACTTATGTCTGTTTTCTTCATTATTAACTCCTGGTTCATAGTAAATATTCAATAAATGTTTGTTGAAGGAAGGAAAAAAAAAAATTTTGGGCTACAGAGGACTTTTTCAAGATAAAAAGAAAGGCAGAAATCATAAAGGATAAAACTGATAGATTAGACTACATAAAAAGAGAAAATTTCTGCCCTCCCCCAAATCTCATAAATAGTATTAAAAGATAAATGATAAAATGGTATAAATCAGTAGGGAAAAATATAAATACCCAATACAAAAACAGACAAAGCAACATGCCTTAGTCTGAAAACTAATACAAATAATTAGTAAGCTTATGAAAAATGATCAACCTTCGTAATAATAAATAAATGCAAATTAAAATGACTCCATATTTTTATCCTCCACTTTTGTAAAGATGAAAAGAATGACGATATCCATTGACTGATGTAATTTGGTAATAGTCATTGAATAGTGAAAAGTGATAACTCTCCACACAGCAGTTTGGCAATATGTATTAAAAGCTTAAAGACGTGCATATCTTTTCAAAGCAATTTTACCGTTATGCATTTGTCCTAAGGAAACACTCTCAAATGGGTAACGATGTGTTGTACATAGATAACTCCCACAGCAGAATCTTAACTAGTTCATTGGATTTCAAAGGCTCCTTTCAAATGACAATAGAAGAAACTAGAATTAACTTTCTTTAAATCTGTGAAACTAGAAACTACCACAGAATTTTTAATAGGAGAAATCCTGGAGAGCTTCTTTCTCTTCCTCCTTTAGTTTTGTGGTCTAAAGTTCTCTTAATGAAACACAAAATAAATTACGGGGCCAAGACTTGACGATGAGTCCTCATAAGGAAACCAACCAAAGCTTATTTTCAAGTGCGTTGGTGGTATAGTGGTGAGCATAGCTGCCTTCCAAGCAGTTGACCCGGGTTCGATTCCCGGCCAACGCAAGATTAGACCTTTTTTTTTCGCTACCACCTTTGAAACCGAGTAGGCTAAGAAGCACAGCAAAGCAGCAAAGAAAATGGCCGTTGACCACCGTTGTGTCTTGAGACACTGCCTCGTGGAGTCTCTCCTTGCGCAGAGCAAGCCTCTGGGTATTTTCGTAGCTGCACGACGAGCCAAGTCTGTCTGCTGGGTTCGGCCGCTGGCGTCGCACGAGTTTAGTTATCCTTTGGGAGTCTTTAGGGAAGTGTCTGTAATACAGGCTGTTTGGATTTGTTTGTCTGAATCTGCAGAGTGCCTAATTTACTGAGGATTCCGGATAAGGAAATCAGCACAGGCGCCCTCAGTTCCAAAGAGAGAGCGCACAGCGTTACTTGGAACGATGAAAGCATCAAAAAAAAAAAAATAAATAAAATAATTAAGAAGGGGCCCTCACCCCCTTCCTCAGCTCACCAACTCCGCTTCTCTTCCGGTTCCACCATTCTGGGGACAGAAACTTCAATTCCAGGGCACGGGCTGGAGATGTAATTGGAAAATCCATCTGGGCTGCCTCTCTGACCCTTGGGCGAGACGACTTGATTGGATGGGAGGCGAGGTGACGGGTAGATGGGCGGGAGAGTGGGGGAGGGAGGTGGAAGAGCAAAGGCGACAGGGAACCTGATCCGGGCTGCAGTCGCGGCTTTCTGTCTTCTAGTCAGGACCTGGGCATGTCGCCGCCCAGCAGAGGGGGCGATGCAGATGCTGGGATCGGGGAATTTAGTTTCAGAACCGGATTCGGGTGTCGTAGCTTCAAGGTTGCGGAATGGAAACGTTTGGGATTCTGTGTAATGTGGATCCTACGAACTTACCAAATGAAACAACGGACAAGGCAGGCATTCCTATTTCAAAAGGCATTAAATCCAAGGCAGGCACGTTGCCTTCTAAGTGGCGCGCCGTGATCGTATAGTGGTTAGTACTCTGCGTTGTGGCCGCAGCAACCTCGGTTCGAATCCGAGTCACGGCATGTGAGTGTCGATCTGTCTTGGCAGCCTACTTTTCGACCTTTTAAAAGTGACACAAGCTTGTAATTCTGCCTTTGCTCAAGGCAGCGGCGCAGAGGTGCAGTCAAGAAATTGGGCAGATACATAGCTGTAGTCGGCTAACGGCGCGGCTCGCTCACCGCAGCTAACCTAACCAGGCCAGGCAGAGACGCTTCAGGGAGGTATGGAGATCCACAGAGCTGGGACGAAGGTTGGAGAGAAAGGTTCCTTCGGCCGTTACCTAAGGAGAGGAGAGAACCCTTCACAGGTTGACTCTGGCACTGAAAGCTTCGGAGAGAGTGGCGTGAAAGCTCCCGCGATTGCGTACACCTGAGGTTTTGAATCCCATCCAAGTTTAGATCTCGGTGGGAACTTTACACGTAATGACCATGGTATTTTACTTAGGCAACAGAAAATTTTAGTATTTAAAAACAAACTTGTGCTCCAAATGAATAGTGAATAGGACCTATCTTTCTAGGAACGCGTCCGTTACCCCCAACCCACCTCCCTGGTTGTCGTAGTTTAGGGGAGAAAAGGGTTTCGGACCGAGAAGGAGGCAGGAACTGCAGCCCCAAGGTCTCAGGAGCACGAGTCCCGGGGCCCCTCGTGCTCCCTGAAGGCGGCTGTTTGCTCCTCTAATCCACGTGTGCTCGCGCTCGTCTCCACACACCCACCCCCGGCAGTTGGTAAGGAGGTTCCCTCACTAGAAGGAATCGGTGTTTCAGGCAGAACCCGTGATTCCCGAGTCCTCCTGCGAGCCCGCCTAGCCCAGCGCAGCCCCCAACACTCTTTCCAAGCCTCGGGTTCCTCAGTGGTAAAAGGCTATTACTGTGTTCGCTGAACTCTGAAACTTCTTTTGCGGTAAACTAGATCGTGCGCCCTGTCAAAGGAAAATGATCCTGAGTAGGAAAACCTTTACCACCGGTGCCCGGCTAGCTCAGTCGGTAGAGCATGAGACTCTTAATCTCAGGGTCGTGGGTTCGAGCCCCACGTTGGGCGCGGCGGCTGGTTGTTTTGTTTTTAATGTTTTCCCATTGAATCCTCTCGGCCAGCTACTAACAGAATGAACTTCTGAATCGCCGCTGCGGCCAGTGTTCATTTAAACTTTAGTAAATTATTCCAGAAATCGCTTCTATTCGCTCTAAATTCATCAAAACAGAGGAATCTGACCGGGGATTCCGGCGTCTGTGAAGACCAGGCGTTTCTAATTCCCAGCCGACTCCTTCCTCGGCGAAGGTGAGACGAACTGAGCAGCTCCGAGGATTGAGTCCGGAACCGCCAGGCTCCCTTATCCCGCCCGGACTCTGCTCCACGGGGAAGACGCCTCAGGACGCGACCAGATGGAAACACTCCTCTGCTCGTCGGTGGGAAATTTTGGAGGAGGTTTTTTGGTTTTTCCTTCCGCCACAGATGAGGTTTTAAAGGGCCTTCTTACCTAGTTAAAATGTCCTCTGCTGGGAGCTAAGGGACATCTGTCTGTGCTTTTTAGGTTTTGAAACCTTCATCCGCCGTAAAGAGCTGTACAATACAACTCGTTTAGGAAGGTCCCGAAACGAAAAGAGGAGAGAGCCCTAGAAAAGGACGTGGGGCGGGGGCGGAGGAGGGCAGCGAAGACCAGAGAAGGAGGAACAAAGGTACAGGAACAGTAGAGTTCACGGCCACAGTCTTATTTGGTGGATATATGCTGCCTCCCCAGAAGGCTGCGCCCGAGTGCTTTGAGATAGTTACTGATTCACTGGAGAACTTTGTTTTACCCCCAAAGCCTGAAGTTGTTTGCCTTACATTTGTTTTTGCTAAATTGCCTTTCATTGTTGGGATGAGTCGGATTGGTTAAGTTGGTTTGCAAGGTGAGCCAAGCACGGCACCGCTCAACAGATTTCTCTACAACTACGCGTACATTCCTTTTAATTCCTCATACAGGTCGTTCACCATCTCTCCCTAGGGAACATTTACCACTACTTTCTTTTTTTAAGTTTTTAAGTATGCCTTAGTTTTACACACACACACACGCACACCACCACCAGCAGCCATCTCCAAAATTACCAATACATGCTAGGCCAATTACTCTCAAAGTGTGGCCCTGGGATCTTCATTATCACCTGGAAACTTGGGAGAAATGCAAATTCGCAAGCCCCACCTTAGACCTACTGAATCAGAAACACTGAGGAGTAGGCCCAACAATCGTGACTTAACGAGCTCTCTAGGTGATTTTGGATGAATGCTCAAGTTCAAGAATCACGGCATTAGGGCAGTTTCCTTCCTTAACCAATATATACTATGTTCTTGGATAGGAGAGTCAACATCATAAAGGTAGCACCTCTCCTTGGTGTCTGAATTTAACATGGTTTTCATTAAAATATCAAAAGACTTTTTTTCTTTTTTATCCCAGCTGGACCATGTGATTCCAATATTCAAATAGAAAATAGCAAGCAGTAATATCTGAGTCATTGTTTTGAGGAAAAAAAGAATAAGGAAGGATTAGCCTTATGAAGTATTAAGATGGCATAAATTATAATAATTTAAACAGTGCAATATCATGTATGAATAGACATGGTAGAATAGAGTCCAGAAATAGACCAAAATACTTAAAGAATTGTAATATTAATATATTAGAAAAAGGGAGTCAAATCAATAATTTTAAGGAACAGTTTTTTGATAACTAAATAAATGTCTGGGGAAAAATGATGGTCAAAAAATACCATACCCTTTACATAAACATAAATTCCAAATTGATCAAATAGTTAAATAATAAAAAGAACATTAAAGTTCTTGTAGAAACCATGAAACAATTATTTTATTATTCTGATGTATGTGTGGAAAAGACTGTTCTATGACATGAACTCAGAAATCCTTTTTATTTTATTTTTATTCATTTCAAACAATTCTTATTTTCTTTTTTTCTTTTCTTTTTTTTTTTTGAGACAGAGTCTCACTCTGTTGCCCAGGCTAGAGTGAGTGCCGTGGCGTCAGCCTAGCTCACAGCAACCTCAAACTCCTGAGCTCAAGCGATCCTCCTGTCTCAGCCTCCCGAGTAGCTGGGACTACAGGCATGCACCACCATGCCCGGCTAATTTTTTCTATATATATATTTTTAGCTGTCCATATAATTTCTTTCTATTTTTAGTAGAGATGGGGTCTCGCTCTTGCTCAGGCTGGTCTCGAACTCCTGAGCTCAAACGATCCGCCCACCTCGGCCTCCCAGAGTGCTAGGATTACAGGCGTGAGCCACCGCGCCCGGCGCATTTCAAACAATTCTTGCTTCAAAATGAACTCAGAAATCCTGAGAGAAAATATTGAAGAATGTAACTACAGAAATCAAATGGACTCTTCATTAGCAAAGTCCAAAGATAAATGACAGTTTAGGGAAATGTTTGTAATTCACATTGTGTTTAAAATCCTCCATTTAAGCTCATGCTTTGGTGCCTCAACCTTCTTTTCACTGCCCTAATTTTGAACCCACACCCAAACCCAGATGAAACTCCCTTGATAACAAACCCAGGCCAATGATTCTAGCTCCTCTTCCCACTCCTCCCTCCCGCAGCAGTTTTCTTCCCTTCCTCCCCACCCTCTGCTTGGTTTGCAGTCAAATCACCTGGAATAAATTTCCTGGACCCATTAAACTTCAACACCACCCCAGAACTCAGTAAAGGCTTCGTCCTATGCGTTCTCTCTCTCCACTGCCTACTTGTTCTGTGGTGTATGCTGTTGGTTGTGTCCCTGTATGGCCCTGGGAAGCACACTGTAACCCACTCTCTGGGACCTGTGAGTATAATAAACTTCTTCCTTTGAAGTTCGCTTCTCCTCCTCTGACTGCACCTACTTTACCATACCATTCTCAACGTCTACATTCTTAGAACACACATCATACATAAAAGGCTAGTTTCCCTGATATTTATAGAACTACAAACCAATAAGAAACAAACCAACAGACCAATAAAAATGGCAAGCATATAAAGAAAAGAAATTATGGCCAGGCATGGGATCCTAGCACTGTGCACAGTGGATGAAAATAGGTCAAGAAGTTCAAAACAGGTCGGGCGCGGTAGCTCATGCCTGTAATCCTAGCACTCTGGGAGGCCAAGGCGGGAGGATCCCTCAAGGTCAGGAGTTGGAGGCCAACCTGAGCAAGAGCGAGACCCCATCTCTACTAAAAATAGAAATTATATGGCCAACTAAAAACTTATATAGAAAAAATTAGCTGGGCATGTCCCAGCTACTCGGGAGGCTGAGACAGAAGGATTGCTTGAGCCCGGGAGTGAGACTCTATCTCAAAAATAAATTAATTAATTAAAAGTTCAAAACAGTAAGAATAGAAGATTCTATAAGCTTTTGGGAGGGGAGATGAGAACAGTTTAATGCAAATAACAAAGAATTAGAATGGCATCTCTCTTCTCTACAGTGTTGATGTCCTCCAGTCTATAACTATCAGGAACAAATTTATGGCCAAAGTTGGGCTTATTGTCTCATTGCAACAAAGGACACAGCATATACCATGGGGAAATAGTGGGGCAAGACTACCATTGGGAATTTTAATAATTTTTATCTAGGAAGTGGGAGGAATGGAGCAGGACTAAATGCATAATTGGTAAAGAATAGTCACTATTAGCCATTGAAAAAGGGGGCTGTTGATCATATTTGTGGTTTGATAGTGAAATAGTCTTTGTTTCATGTTGGTGAGAGAGTAACTTTGTCTGAGGTTGGCGTTCTGTGAAATTTTTTAATTTTAACAGCAGAACATCATGGCATCGGTGTCTGAGTCAGACCAGCCATAAGCTGACAGTAGTCAAGGACTACTTTTTTCTTTCTCGACAGCAACTATGGGGCATACAAAACAATGAAGCAATGCTTTTAAAACTCTGAGGGAAAATTATTTCAACATAAAATTCTCTATCTAGATTTTTACTAGATATCAAGTATATTGGTGTAAAAGACATTTTCAGACATGCAATGTAGTTCTTGGTCAACCTCTTTACAAAAGTTGTTGGAGGATATGCATTATCAAAAAGAGTAGGCCAGGTGCAGTGGCTTAGGCCTGTAATCCTAGAGCTTTGGGAGGCCAAAGTGGGAGGTTCACTTGAGCCTAGGAGTTTGAGGTTGTAGTGAGCTATGATCATGCCACTGCACTCTAGGGCAAGACCCTGCCTAAGGGAAAAGAGAGGAGAGGAGAGGAGAGGAAGGGGGGGGAGGGGTAGAAATGAAGAGGATAGGAGAGAGAAAAGAAAGGAGTAAGTGAAAAAAGAAGACCACTTGAGATCCATGAAGCAGGGGATCCAACAAAAGAAAGAGACTATGGACATCCCAAGATGGTGAATTAAAGATAGCTATTATGTAACAGCTGTAGGATATTGGCCTGAAGATCAAGTAGTCCAATCCAGAATGGAGCTGGTAGGAATGTGAATGTGCCCGGGTAGGGCGAGAGAAGAAAGATTGCGTATTTCTATGTGTTGAGGGGAGATTTACAGAACCGGGGAGCAATTGGCTATAATTCGGTAATAAAAACTAAGCAAATGGAAAAATAAAATATTGTACAAAAAAAATCACATTAAATTAGGTAGCTCATCTGTTAATATAATTTATTAATAAAATAATTTATGAAATTATATATTAATATACTTTAAAATATATTGATATATCAATATAATACAAAATATTATAGTAATATAATTTAATCATTGTTCTCATCAAAATTATGATACAAGTATATTAGTCATAGTTTTCCAGAGAAACAGAACCCACAGGAGATGTGTGTGTGTATAAAGAGAGAAAGAGAGAGAGATTGATTTATTTTAAGGAATTGACTCACATTATTGAGGAGGCTGGCAAATCCAAAATCTGCAGGATAGGTTGGCATACTGAAGACCCAGGGAAGAGTTGATTTGCAGCTGGAGTCTGAAAGCATTTTGAAGCCAAAATTCCCTCTTCCTGTCCTTTTCTCTTAAGATGTTCAACTGAATAGATGAGGTCCACCCCCATTTTGGAGGGTAATCTGCTTTACTCAAAGTCTACTGATTTAAATGTTAACTGCATCTAAAAAAAAAATACCTTCATAGCAACATCTGGACTGATGTTTGACCAAATATTTGGGTTTCATAACCTGGCCAAGTTAACCCATAAAATAAACCATCACCATTGGAAAGATAGAGGAGTGGGAAGTGTGTGTGTATATATAATGCCTGAAAAAACTTGTCTCAAGAAGGAAGAAAAAAAGGAAAGAAAATCCTATAAACTTCTGGGTCATGATGCTTTTTAAGTCCATAGAGACTGTGAGCTGCCTAAGGTCAGGTGACAGGTTGTGATTGTAAGTTAATGACCTGCCTTGTGGCTTTAGCAGCCTATGGTTAAGTTGAGTCACAGCAGGTGAATATAGCCTGGTTTGTCTTAAGTTTTTAATATTACTTATAAAGTGGGTGATTTCTTTGTTGTTATAAAAGTAACAAACTCATGCTTGTAAGAAAAAAAACAGGTTAGTATTTTTTCTCCCTTTGGGAACTGGGAGCTAGTAGAGATGAGAATTTTCCTACTGTATGTGCCTTTCTATGATCCCTTGATTTTGATATTGAAAACACACACACACACACACACACACACAAGCACTTGCTTGATCCCTCTAGAAGGAAAAGATCAATGAACTACGGGACAATTTCTGCTTCCACCTTTATGTGACTGTTGTCAAGTCCTTGCAATCCAGTCACTATGAAGGGTATTTTAGACTCTTGAGGAATGTCTCTTTATGTTACCACCTGTTTTGAATGTTTTTGCCTCCCCCTCCATTCATATATTGAAACCCTAACCTCCAAGGTGATGGTATTAGGAGGTGGGGCCTTTGGAGGTAAATAGGTTTAGATGAAGTCCTGAGGGTGGGGCCCCCATGGTGGGATTAGTGCCCTTATAAGAAGAAACACCGGAGCTTCCTCTTTCTGCCTTGTGAAAATACAGTGAGAAGTTGCTGTTTGCAAACCAGGAAGAGAGCCCTCACCAAGAACCAAATTTGCTGGCACCTTGATCCCAGCCTCCAGAACTATGAGAATTAAATATCTGTTGTTTGACCAGGCACAGTGGCAAACACCTGTAATCCTAGCACTCTGGGAGGCTGACATGAGAGGTCAGGAGTTTGAAATCAGCCTGATCAAGAGCGAGAGACCCTTTAGCTGGGTATGGTGGTACATGCCTATAGTCCCAGGTATGCAAGAGGCTGAGGCAGGAGGATCCCTTGAGCCCAGGAGTTGGAGGTTGCAGTGAGCTATGATGGTGGCATCACTGTACTCCAATTCACCCCAAGTCTGTTTGTTGTTTAAGCCACCCAGTCTATAGTATTTTGTTACAGCAGCTTGAGCTGACATCCAAACCTCCGAAAGGGTCAAAAATAAGACTTTACTTAACCCTAGGTAAACCTTCTATTTTCTTCACTTAAAAAAAAAAAAAAAAAAAAAAAGCCAGGCACGGTGGCTCATGCCTGTAATCCTAGCACCCTGGGAGGCCGAGGTGGGTGGATTGTTTGAGCTCAGGAGTTCAAGACCAGCCTGAGCAAGAGCGAGACCTCATCTCTACTAAAAATAGAAAGAAATTATATGGACAACTAAAAATATATACAGAAAAAATTAGCCGGGCATGGTGGCGCATGCCTGTAGTCCCAGCTACTCGGGAGGCTGAGGCAGGAGGCTCGCTTGAGCCCAGGAGTTTGAGGTTGCTGTGAGCAAGGCTGATGCCACAGTACACTAGCCCGGGCAACAGAGTGAGATGCTGTCTCAAAAAAAAAAAAAAAAAAAAGACAGTAAAACAGATTTCACTCAAGGGGGGCCATGGTGATAGGTGTAGGGACCACTGCAACAGGGTCTTGTAGAGGGAGACAGATATTGGACTCAACTCCCTCTATTTTATTTTCTGACAGGTTTTCTTTAGCCACTTGCCCACCTCAGCTCAACAGATGATATTTCATAGCAAGCACCACAGACCAGCATAGACAAATAATCCCATAAGAGCATTAGAATAGTCACTATGATTGAGTTCCCCCAATAAAGTTCCAAGAATGCAATCTGTCCTTTCGTTTGCATAAGAAAATAAGAAAAAAAGATCCATTATCTAAAATGTCAATCCAATGAAAATTTAAAGTCTGCCCTTTCCAATTTTTATTTGAATCAGGACCAACACTGAGTCAAATAAAAAGTCCCACCCTGGAGGGATACTTCTGGACTCTTCTTCAGAAGCTGAAGCTTGGGCTGTCTGTCACAGGAACAATGGGAACACCCATTGTCACTACTTTTACCATCAAGTGACTCAAACCTCAAGTCTCTCTTGTGAACCACTTTCCCAGAATTCTCAGGGCACAAGAGAACAAAGGAAAACATCACAGCACCAGCCCCTCACCTATAAGATTGAGAACAATGTGTGAGGCAAACAAACAATAACATTCCCCAAACAAAAGGGATAGGTTTGTACTGTTATTAAATGTTAGATAGTGTTGCCAAGAAAGGAGTATTCTCTTAGAATGTGGAAATATGACTAGGTACAACTTCTTTGGGGTCAATTAGGCATGATTTAGCAAAATTAGAAATGCACAAATGCTTTGATCAAGCAAGTCCACTTCAAGGAATCTGTTTTAGGAAGTCTTTGCCCAAGTGATAAAGGATATTGGTGTCAGGATGTTCTCTGAATAATTATAAGAACAAACATTAGAAACAATTTCTTGTCCATCAATTGAGGAATATTTAAATATATGATGGTCCATGCATACCATGAAAAGATATGCAGTTGTTTAAAAGGCTGAGATAAATAATGAAAATGGTGATGATGATCCCACTGAAAATAATTATAGTAGCTAACGTTTGATGAACATTTATTAAGTGCCCAAATGCTTTGTGTGAATTTCTCATTAAATGTTAGAGTAACCCATTAGGAAAATACCTAAAATACCTTTTGCTCTTTTTTATAGACGAAAAAAAATGAGGTACAGAAAATTTAGTAACTTGTTCAAAGTTATATCGTGACAGAATGAGTATTTCCACCCAGAACTTGAGGCACCACCACAAGACTGGGGTTATCTTATTTTCTATCCTTGGAATTTTCAGGTTTCCAGGGATGTACCAGTTTCTGGAAGTGGGGGAACATGTGCAGTGGTTCCGGGGGTAAGGTCTGAAACCCCAGACACGGGAACTATTGAAAAATCACTTCTGCTGAAATATTCCTCCTTTTAGGAAGTTTTGTGGAACTTGAGTCTTCACGCATCTTATTTTGGCATCTGATTTACAACCGACAGATGTCCAGAGGATTAAAGTCTTTAACAGAAAGCCTGAAGTTGCTTTTACGTAGCTAGAAAGGACCTTGAGCAAGTAAAAGGCCACGTCCCTGGGTGGGCTCGAACCACCAACCTTTCGGTTAACAGCCGAACGCGCTAACCGATTGCGCCACAGAGACGTCAAGACCTGCCGTATTTTACTCAATTGTCGATCCCATAAATTTATTTTTAGCCTCTGGCTGCAGATATCCTTATATCTTTGTGGCCTGTCCAACTCCGTGCCTTCGAGAGACCAGGGACGCGGAAGACACTGAGGCCAAGAGTCGTGTCGTTGGGCACGTTTGGATAATATATCGGGCCGGAGTCAGCTGGGGTACTCAGACAGCCAAACGCCAGAGCCACAGCCCTCCCCGCCACACCCCCCACCCCCCACAGGAGACAACCGACTGCAGCTTCTCCTGCCGAAGTCACTCACTTTCCCCTTCTTAGCTCCGCGTCACTCCTCGTGTTCACAGGTATTCTCCTAGGCCTGGGCAGGCGGACGCGCGTGGGAAGGACCAGAACTGGCGGTGCGGGCACCGCACCACCCTCGGGCCTTCTGAGGTCGGCTCCACCCCGCAGGAACCTGGGGTTTGCATATGGTGCAGGCAGCCCTTCACCCAGAGCCAGCCTCGCACCTAGTGGGTGTCCAGTAAACGCTCGATGAATGAAGCCATCCCACCGCAGGGTTTTAGGAGAACCAAGAATTCCAGGGTAGGCTTTAAGCTTCTGGTCCTACGAGGAACTCCAGAATGTGAAGACTTGAACTGTTGCTCAAAGGCAGCGGTTCTTGTATTCTCGAAGCTGACTTGGAATCCAGCAAAGGCCCCAATTTTGAACACATGAGCCCTGGGACCGAACTGAGCTCCCCACCCTGGCCAGGGCAGCAGCCTCAGCCTGGGGTCGTCGGTCCTTGGGGAGGGAGTGAACAGCGAAAGCTGAAGAGGAGGAGAGGAAAGTGGGTGGGAGTCGGGACAGCCTGGTGAGGGGGCAGGGCACGAGGTGGGTACTAAAAAGGCCGACAGAAAACGAACATGCCACGAGTCTCTTTTCGTTTAATAATTTCGATCAGGGCCGGGCGCGGTGGCTCACGCCTTTAACTCCAGCGCGTTGGGAGGCCAAGGCGGGAGATTTGCTTCAGCCGAGGAGTTCGAGATCAGCTTGGTTATAACGAGCTTGTCGCGCGTGATGGCGAGTGCCTGCATTCCCAGCTACTCGGGAGGCTGAGGCAGGAAGATTGAGCCCAGGAGTTTGAGCATGCAGTGAGCTATGATGACACCACTGCACTGCAGCCTGGGCGACAGAGCAGTCTCCAAAATAATAGTAATAATAATTTCCATCACTCTCCTTCAGCCTCCTGTCGGGCTCGCCGGATAATTATGTGTGATTGGTGCTCTAGAATCTGAAAACAGATGTTCCTCTTTTAAATGTTTAATTAAAGCTGGCAATGCCTTGAGATTCAGCCTTTGGATTTGCACCTGGCGACTGCCGGCATGCAGACCTGGGCCCGCGGGGTAGAAGGGGTGCACAGAACCTGCGCTTCAGCGGCGGGGAGAAAATACGATAAACCACTGACGGGGAGGGACTGGGGCGAGGGACTGCGACTCCGCCACAGCCCACGCCGCCACAGCCCTCCCCGCCCAGGAGCCGGCTGCGCCCTGTGCCTTACAGAGGACTGATGAAGACTGCGACTAATATGTTTGCATTGTCTCAAGTAGGTGCACTGTCGCTGCATCCGTAGCAGGTACTGACAAAGAATTCTGAAGAACTAGAACGGCAGTAAGCTTAATAGCATTACTGGCACAAATTGAGTAATGCTGTTTACTAAAAGTAGGATAATGTATAACAACCGTAGCTTTAATTCCATATAAATAGTTGAAAGTCCGTTATAGCCTTGGAGCTATTTTGATTTTTTCCCTCAATAATAAACTTGGCTGATTCTGTACTTATCAATATGCATGTCCTGTGGGCCTACTTTTCTTATCTTCTCAACAGCCTCCAGAGAAGAGGCAAAGAACTCGCGGGGCTTGCTTGAGGAAGGGAAGAGTGGAGGCACAGACTATGCTCTTGGGCCCCGTGAACTGTCACTTGTGCCTAATGACTGAAGAAAGGCACCCACAATTGTGGGAAGTTCGAAAATTTCAGTAGCAGGACTAAGCGCGTAGATCCATGGTAAATCTCAGTGGCACCTTTTAGGGTAGATTGAAAAAGACTCTTTTATCCTGGACATTCTTTCTTTCCATCGAAGTCTGGGGTTCTGTCTAGGTGGAAAGGAACACAGAGAGGCCAAGAGGCCTAGGAGAGAATAGAGTTTCTCCGCTAGCCAACCCCACCTCTGCGCAACAGTTTCTATCCACTACCCAGGTCTCTCTTACTGATCAAAAGTAGTACGATCAAGCCTGGGTTGCGTGGCTCACGGCTGGCACTCTGGGAGGCGGAGGCAGGAGGACTGCTGGAGGCCAGGAGTTCAAGACTAGCAAAAGTGAGACTCTGTCTGAACAAAATATGGAAAAATTAGCCCGGCTGGTGGCAAGCACCTGTAGTCTCAGCTACTTGGGAGGCTGAGGCAGGAGGATGGCTTGAGCCCAGGAGTTTGAGGCTGCAGTGAGCTATGATGAGGCCACTGCACTCTAGCCCAGGAGACAGAGAGAGACCCTGTCTAAAAAAGAAAAAAAGAAAGAAAGAAAAAGAAAGAAAAGAAAAAAGACAGACAGTAACACGTGTTGCTGAAGATGTGAAGAAATCAGAACCCTCATAAACTGGAATCTTATTTACAACAGATACAAAAATTCATATTGTAAAATACCTAGGAATATATTTAACCCAGGAAGTGAAAGATCTCCACAAGGAAAACTATAAAACACTGATGAAAGAAATTTCAGGTGACACAAATGGAAAAACATTTCATGCTCATGGATCAGCTGTAACACCATTAAAATGACCACACTGTCCAAAGCAATCTATAGGTTCAATGCAATCACTATAAAAATACCAATGTCATTTTTCACAGAGTTAGAAAAACCAATTCTAAAGTCCATATGGAACCAAAAAAGAGCACTCAAAGCCAAAGCAATTGTGAGCAAAAAGAACAAATCTGGAAGCATCACACTGCCTCACTTCAAATTATACTACAAGGCTATAGTAACCAAAACAGCATGGTACACATAGATCAATGACACATAGGTTAATGGAACAGGATAGAGAACCGAGAAATAAAACCATATACTTAGAGCCAACTGGGTTTTTTTTTTTTTTTTTTTTTGAGACAGTCTCACTCTGTTGCCCAGGCTAGAGTGCTGTGGTGTCAGCCTAGCTCACAGCAACTTCAAACCCCTGGGCTGAAGCGATCCTACTGCCTCAGCCTCCCGGGTAGCTGGGACTACAGGCATGTGCCACCATGCCTGGCTAATTTTTTCTATATATATTTTTAGTTGTCCAGCTAATTTCTTTCTATTTTTAGTAGAGACAGGGGTCTCACTCTTGCTCAGGCTGGTCTCGAACTCCTGAGCTCGAGCAATCCTCCCGCCTCGGCCTCCCAGAGTGTTAGGATTACAGGCGTGAGCCACTGCGCCCAGCCCCAACTGGTCTTTGACAAAATGAATAAGTACATACACTGGGGAAAGGACACCCTTTTCAATAAATGGTGCTGGGAAAATTGGAGTGCCATATGCTGAAAAATGAAACTGGATCCCTATCTCTCACCACATACAAACAGCTCAAAATAGATTAAAGACTTGAATGTGGGCTGGGCGTGGTGGCTCACGCCTGTAATCCTAGCACTCTGGGAGGCCGAGGCGGGTGGATCGTTTGAGCTCAGGGGTTAGAAAACAGCCTGAGCAAGAGCGAGACTCCCGTCTCTACTAAAAATAGAAAGAAATTATCTGGCCAACTAAAACTATATATAGAAAAAATTAGCCGGGCATGGTAGCGCATGCCTGTAGTCCCAGGTACTCGGGAGGCTGAGGCAGTAGGATGGCTTGAACCCGGGAGTTTGAGGTTGCTGTGAGCTGAGCTTACGCCACGCTACGGCACTCTAGTGGGGGCAACAGAGTGAGACTCTGTCTCAAAAAAAAATCCTACAAAATTAGCCAGGCATTATGGCTCAGAACCAGAAAATGAGGCCCTACTTTAAAAAATAAGAAAAGAAAAACCATAAACCGCAACAATAAATCACAGGTACAAGAAATATCCATTCTTACGAAACAAAAGACAAAACACAACTGAAGCGCCTCTACTAGTTGACAAAGACATCCCCCAAACAAAACAAATGGCAACAATGAGTTTTTCCACTTTAGTTATTTTCCAAGTTTCGTTTAACGGCAAAAGCTCGCGAGACTTTGTGCATAGCTGGAATCTGCTCTTAATACCAAAGACTGTCAGGGGAAAGCGCGAACGCAGTCCCCCACTACCACAAATTATGCAGTCGAGTTTCCCACATTTGGGGAAATCGCAGGGGTCAGCACATCCGGAGTGCAATGGATAAGCCTCGCCCTGGGAAAACCACCTTCGTGATCATGGTATCTCCTCTGCCAGGTAAGTATGAGCTGCTCGCCTTCCGCCACCACGCACCCTCACACGCCTCACACTGTACACACACGGTCACTTGCCTCCGCGCGCTCCCCCGGCCCTCCTTCCCCTGCCACACGCCCCCTACACTCGCTTCCCAGAAACGCTCCTGGACTCGCCCCCACACCACGGGAACCCGATCGCGTTTAAGCCGCAGGTGCCCACGCGGCAGCCCCCGCGCTGTCTCATCTGCATAGCATACGCTCCATCCGTGATGTCACACGGGCGGCCCTGCCTCCAGCCCTGGCCGGTCCCGGCGGCGCTCCTCCGCCCCACCCCCACGCCGCCCAGCGGGCCAACCGGCGCGCCGACAGTGGGGGAAGTGACGTCTGCCTCTCGCTCCTTCCCTCCCGCCGCACCGGGTTGGGGCGGTGCGCCCAGTCGGGGCCTGCTCTCGCCCAGCTAATTGAGTTCTTAAGCTGTGTCCCGCCCTGGACGCTTTTGGCGGCCTGCAGAAGCCCGTGTACCCCTCATGAAGTAAACGATTTTCTCACATAAAATAGAATGTTTAGCATGACAAAGGGAACCAGTGTTGGGGGGACAGTTTGCACCAGGTGAGACAGATTTTTTTAGACAACGTTTAGGATACAAAGAAGCATAAAGTTAATTTTACAATTTCTGTGAAGAAAAGGAGGGCACACAGCACCAGAAATAAGAGAGAGATGATGGGCTGAGACCAAATGACTCTGACTCTGACTATTAGGGCAGGCTGAGGGAGGAGTAGGGGGAAATTTATGATCATAGTCCAATTAGCAGAAGACTGCTGAGTAACTGTTGAGTTCATCCTCTTGTTTTTCACGTAGCAGATTGATAAGAGAAATTAGTTTTTTCTTTTTTCTTGATAGCAGGAGGCATCTGGTGTTTCCCCCTGACGAGGTGGGAAGCTTGTGTCTGTGTTGTCTGTCCAGGAACTCTCCGAGGCTGTTTAAACAAACTCAAAAAAACTTTTTACAGGCAGTGAATTTTAATGACAGTTGATCAGGTTGTTTACCTGTTTTTTCTCCTGAAGACTCTTCTCCCTTTTAGAATGTGAATTGACCAACTTTGGCGAATAGAAATGATGATTTATTCTCTTTTGTTTGTTCAGCTTTTTTAAATTGTTAGGTAAACATCTCTGTAGGAGAGATATTTATGTTACTAATGTTAGAGGCAGAGTTTGTATCACTCTAAAAAGACTGTCAGTTAGAAATTTATTTTTCTTGTTAGTATGTGTTAATGGAAAAAAAGCCAAACCCTGTAAAATAATTTTAAAGAGATTTATTCTGAGCCAATTTGAGGATCATGACCCAGAGCCACGCCCAAGAAGCACTGAGCAAGTGGACTCGCTGTGGCTGGGTTACAGTTTGGTTTTGTACATTTCAGGGAGACACGGGTTACAGGTAAAGTCATAAATCCATACATGGGAGGCATACATTGGTTTGGCCCGAAAAGGTGGGCCATCTCCAAGGGGGAAGGGAGCTTACAGGTTATAGGTGGGTTTAAAGATACTTTGACTTGTAATTGGTTAAAGACATGAAGCTTTGTCTAAAGGCTTGGAATGTTTTCACATAAGGAGCTCTTTATCGGGGATAAACCACTGAACATATATTTGTTGTGTAAATTGAGGACCTGCAGGTTTGTCTTGAATACCCTTATGCCTGTTAATGGGTTACAAAGGATGTCCCCAAGAAGGGAAATGGGCATGATGAGGCATGTCTGACCTCCCTCCTCCTGGCAGGCAATTTAGTTTTAGGACATTCCTTTGGTCATGAGGGGGTCCATTCAGTCAGCCGGTGTGTGTGTGGGGGGGGTGCCTTAAGATTTTATTTTAGTTCACATCTGTTAGCAAGACTGTCCTTTCAACTGGTTCCTTCCAAATATGGTTATCTTTATGAGGTGGCATTCCAATTAAAATTTGAAGCCATCCAATGTCAGAGAGAAAACACATTTATGAAAGGAGAGAGAAGGCTCAGTGAAAGGTGGCCTTGCTAATAACCAACCTAACAGAGAAAAACTATCAAACAGAAAGAAAGAGAAATAAACTCACAGCACATGATTGCCCCCTTGAAGAGAAAACTCGCAACACAACTACACTACCCCCTTTCTTTAATTAAAACACCTGTGGCCTAACTCATCTCTAAGTTTCCTTTTCTCAGCCTGAAGAGCTTTAAATGGACAATAGGGGCAGGAAGTCTCTGCTTCAGTTCTTCCCAGGACCAGATTCCAAGGACTCTGATAAGCCAGCCTCACAGAGAAAAGAGAGAAAGTAAAGAACACCTGCAACAGCTTTGCTGGGGCTTCTCTTATCAGTTTGCTAAAGCAGAGGGGGAAAAGCCATTTGTACCCTTCAAAACTCTAAATAGCTTTCCCTCAGCTGCTTGGCATTTCTATTTCTTCATTTGTGTGCCCTGGCTATTCACGCCCTCTGACTCTCTCTCTCTCTCTCTTTCTTTCTCGGGAAAATAAATAAACTTCTGTATATGCTGAACTCTGTGTGAGAAATCTTTCTCCACCTGCTGTGAGCACCTAGTGAATTTACACCCTTTCACTCAGATGACTGCAAACCAGCCATCCCTACTGGTTTTACCACTAGTGGTGTTATAGAGACTGTTATCTAATTTCATGAGTTTTATAATGTATACAGCATTATACAAAACTGCTGCCCCAGGAGAGATGATTGGACAACTCTCAGGCATGGTGTGGGACTTTGTCATCTCCTCCATGGCCATACCTTAGTGCTTACCTTATGTTAGCACTTTGTATTCTGCAAAGGCAGAAGCAAATCATCCAAATTTGACAAAAATATCTTGGGGAAATTTTATTTGAGGACTTAATGGATAAATAGATCACCTTCTTCTATCTATAACTATAATGCACAACACTGTGAAGGTAGAGCAAAATTGGGATCTCCAACTCAAAGACTATTTGAACATTTATAAGTAGATTATTTTGTTGCTCAAATCACAACATTTAATGGAGGGTTTTCCTTTGGAGACCATAAAGCAAAGGTCTGTGGCATAGTGGCCAGTTAGGCCATTGGAAGACATGGCAATCTATTGAAAATGAGAGATTAGGTGAAAGTGCAGCAACTGAATGCTGAATGTTTGTCGAGGTCCCATTTCCTTAATACTGACAGAGACTCATTGTCAGGTAGTAGTGGAGGAATACTTTCTGGAGAATCTGACCAGCTTGTGTGGAAAGACCTGGCATCATTCCGCAGAGATTGGACATTTGTTAAAAACAGGAGACATCCCTGGTAGTCTAGTGGTTAGGAAAAATAAAAATAAAATAAAACCAGGAGATATTTTATTCTATATACTGTAGTAGGAGTGAGAGATTTCAACATAGAACTGAGCTTAACTCCAAATATAGCAAAGAGAGCTGGGGATTTATAGATAATAGGCAGGATGAGGGTGTCAGTGGACAGAAATTACTAAGAGGAACTTGATTAGACATCAAAGGTTGGAGAATTCTTGCTAAAGTGGGCTCAACAGGATTCTTTGCTAAAACTGTACTTGGCAAGCCAAAGACTAGGCTTTATAGAGAAGAGGGCTCAAGGAAACTAAAGTTTGGTCAATGAGGAGTCCTTGTCAACTCTACATTGAAGCTTCTGCAAATAAAGGAAGGCCAACCAAGTGAAACAAGCAAAGGCTATTTACTCTGGGCTTGTGCTTTGGCAGTGATGGGACTCAGAAAACGGTACCTCAAAATGAAGGTCTCAGAAGCAAAAGTTCTTCTCTGAACTTTCCTTGTCCTCCTGCCTCTCAGCCCCATTCTTCCCTGAGGCTAGCCATAAAAATTAGAATCCCTCTTCCACAAGGCAGGTCATAAAAGCCAGAACCCCTTTTCCCAAAACCCATCCATGAAACCTGATTTTATTCTATGTAAGAACTGGCCATAAAGTGATTATCTGACCTACTTTGACTATAAGAACCCCATTCCAGAAAGGGCCATGCGCACACCCAGAAGGAAGAAATACACGCTCAGAGAGGCCAGGCAGAATCTAGACCAACAGGCCTTGCTGGGTTTTGCCACTCAGCCTGTTAGTGTTAGAGCATACCCTTTTTGTCCAATCATGTTTCTACATGGATGCCCATACATTGTTTAACCTAAGCATAAAAATGAACAATTTCCCCTGTATCTTTAGAGTTTTCATTCTGAAGACATCCATGTATACATATTAAAATAAATTTGTAACTTTTCCTATTAATCAATCAGGCTCATGTCCGTGATTTTTTTTTCAGTGAATCTTAGAGGGGCAAGAGGCTTGCTCCTTGTAGCAGAGACTGGAAGGCAGTCAGAGGGGTGAGAAAGTTTTACTGTGGGAAAAAGGGAAGGCTTCGGGTGTGCCCTGGTTGAAGGCTGTCAGCATAAGGTGTAGTCAGGCTAACCAGAAGTGTCAACCTAAAAGGAAGAATCTGAGGCAAAATTAATATGAGTAGAGAGTTTATTTGGCCCAGGCTTGAGTAATGAAACACAGGAGCATAGATTCAAGGGGCCCTGAATATACACTGATTAGCAACAGTTTCAAGTGGATTTTTTAAAGGCAAAAAAAGGGAGACAGGGAGTGGACTGACACAAAGCTCTTTGTCAGGAATTCTCAATGGTTGGCAGAAATAACACTGATTAGTGATTGGCTCTACATTAAGTTATAGGGTGCAAGTTATAGTGTCAGATGTAGCATTGTCAGGTTAATTTATTCAGCTACTCATGGCAATAACAAGCAGTTTCCATAGGTCAAGGAAGGAGTGTTACTGAACGGTGGGCTTGCTGCCCAATGCACATTAGAAGTCTATACTATTGAGGCAGGACATTAGGATAGGGAACACAGGTGGTGGAAGGAACTCAGGTAGCAAAGAACAACAGGAACAAAATTAGGGTTACTGGTCAATGAAAACAAAAGCTGTGATTGAGCTGCAATTGTACCCATTGTATTATAGATACATTTTGCTTGCTCCAGTTTGGGGAAAGTTCTATGGGAGGTGCCTGTGTAGATGGGGAACAAGAGTTTCCTCAGATGAATCTGACTTCATTTTACTGTCATTATCATAGGTTAGCATTGCAGCTTGCCTCCCTCCCCAGTGAGTTTTGGAAGCCATGACTTCCTGCAAGAAGGATGGGAGGTGATAACATTGTCATTGGCCAGAGAGACAGTAACACAAGAATCGGGAAGTCAGAAGAAAGAAAAGGAAAGACCCAATGAGACCCAAGTGTCACTGTCCACTGGGACTTATGCCCACTCCTACCCCTATTATGGAGTAAACTGTCACTTGCTAAATCTTTGTTGACACTGCCCACCCCCCATGTCTGGAGGTGTATACTTACTTAATAAATTTCTTTCCTTTTGCTCTGGTGCTTTGGTGTTTGCTTTGGAAAAGATGTCAAAGTCTGTAAAATAATTTAAAGAGGCTTATTCTGAGCCAAATTTGAGGACCATGGCTCAGAACCATGCCCAAGAAACCTTGAGCAAGTGGACTCACTGTGGTAGAGTTACAGTTTGGTTTTATATATTTCAGGGAAACAGGAATTTCACGTAAAGTCACAAATCAATACATTGGTTTAGCCCGAAAAGGTGTGACATTTCCAGGGGGAGGGTGTTTACAGGTTATAGGTGGGTTTAAAGACTCTTTCACTTGCAATGGGTTAAAAAATGAATCTTCTGTCTAAAGGCTTGAATGTTTATTAATCAGAGATGAGCTATGTATATATACTCGAGACATATGTTTGTTGTATAAATTGAGGACAGGCAGATTTGTCTTGTAGCGTTAGGCCTGTTAACTAGTTACAAAGGGTAAATCCAAGAAGGGAGGGGGGCATGATGAGGCATGTCTGACCTCCTTCCTCTTGGCTAGGAGGGGATCCATTCAGTCACCTGGTGTAGGGGGAAGCCTTAAGATTTTATTTTAGTTCACAGGTTTCAATTCTTTCTTGGCCAGGCTCGGTGGCTCATGACTGTAATCCTATCATTCTGGGAGGCCCAGGCGGGAGGAGGGCTTGAGGTCAGGAGTTGGAGACCAGCCTGAGTGAGACTCCCCATCTCTACTAAAAGTTGTTAAAATAGTCAAGTGTGGTGGTGCAGGCTTGTAGTCGCAGCTACAGTTACTCGGGAGGCTGAGGCAAGAGGATCGCTTGAGCCCGGGAGTTTGAGGTTGCTGTGAGCTAGGCTGACGCCAGGACACTCTAGCCCGGGTGACAGAGTAAGACTCTGTCTCAAAAAAAAAAAAAAAAAAACAAAAAAAACAAAAAACAATCAAAGATAAATACAGAATAGCACATCGAAAAGATAACCGTATTTGAAAGGAACCAGTTCCCTTTTTTTTCTACGAATGAGACGGCATTATTTCAAGAAAGCCTCCAAGAAGGCCTAGGTCAGGCCACAGCTTAAGAACTCAATTAGCTGGGTGAGACCAGGCCCAGGACTGGGCGCACCGCCCCAACCCGGTGCGGCGGGAGGGAAGGAGCTAGAGGCAGACGTCACTTCCCCCACTGCCGGCGCGCCGGTTGGCCCACTGGGCGGCGTGGGGGTGGGGCGGAGGAGCGCCGCGGGGACCCGCCAGGGCTGGAGGCAGGGCCACCCGTGTGACATCACGGATGGAGCGTATGCTATGCAGATGAGGCAGCGCAGGGGCTGCCGCGTGGGCACCTGCGGCTTAAACGCGATCGGGTTCCCGTGGTGTGGGGGCGAGTCCAGGAGCGTTTCTGGGAAGCGAGTGTAGGGGGCGTGTGGCAGGGGAAGGAGGGCCGGGGGAGCGCGCGGAGGCAAGTGACCGTGTGTGTACAGTGTGAGGCGTGTGAGGGTGCGTGGTGTCGGAAGGTGAGCAGCTCATACTTACCTGGCAGGGGAGATACCATGATCACGAAGGTGGTTTTCCCAGGGCGAGGCTTATCCATTGCACTCCGGATGTGCTGACCCCTGCGATTTCCCCAAATGTGGGAAACTCGACTGCATAATTTGTGGTAGTGGGGGACTGCGTTCGCGCTTTCCCCTGATTTTCTTGAAGTTAAATAGTAGATGTGTGCTATACGTGTTTGTGATTACAATAGCCGTTGTTTTCATGGTTAACAGGCTTATTGTTGACATTGTGAGAAAAAACATGCTGGGCTTGCGTTTTTCACGGTTTTTTTGTTGTTTTGCTTGGTAGCTGACCTTCAGTGTGGCTTTTAGGTGTCTTTGGAAATAAAATGCTTTCCTGCGTGTTGATAAAGGCTTTTTTCTGACACATGCTGTGCTAGCAAGCACCGCCTTCACGGGATAACTTTTTGTGCTGTTTTGGCGATACTTTGTACACTTTCATGGACCTAAGTAGTAATTTTGTCTGGAACTATTTAAGTTTTGTCTTGGGGAGAAACTATCGCTTCCTAGGGCTGTCGGTGTCCCCCACTCTGTTGTAGACGTAAACCGCTTACTTTCGTAGGGGGAACATCTTTGCTGATGGATTACCTGGTTGATCTTGCGCATATTCACCGAGGCCCCTCAGGTCAAAACCGCAGTCTCACGTAAGTCCTGGGGCCCTGCCCTGCCGGGCTCCCTGGAATGTGAAAAGGGAAGTCTTGTGAGGAGCGGGACCGGTTTCTCATCTGCCTCTCCCTCTTGCGGGAGGCTTGTACCAGGCCATTTCCCTACCTACCTTTTGCCATTTATTGAATCTTTCCTCAGACTTCCTTTCGAAAGTCACGGCTGCTTGATGTCTTGCATCCACATCCTACGTCCATTGCCAGAGAACTCTCGTGGTGTTTGTTTGTTTGTTTGTTTGAGACAGAGTCTCGCTCTGTTGCCCAGGCTAGAGTGCCGTGGCGTCAGCCTAGCTCACAGCAACCTCAAACTCCTAGGCTCAAGCAATCCTCCTGCCTCAGCCTCCCGAGTAGCTGGGACTACAGGCATGTGCCACCATGCCCGGCTAATTTTTTCTATATATATTTTTATCTGTCCAGATCATTTCTTTCTATTTTTAGTAGAGATGGGGGTCTCGCTCTTGCTCAGGCTAGTCTCAAACTCCTGACCTGGAGCGATCCACCCGCCTCGGCCTCCCAGAGTGTTAGGATTACAGGCGTGAGCCACCGCGCCCGGCCGCCAGCCAACTCTCCATACCACCCTGACCCATCCTTCTCACCCCAAAGCCGCGCCTTCACACTCTGGCTCTGTTTTCCTCCCCTCTGCCTTCCCTCAGACCCTCGCTCATCATCTTCATAGAAACACTACCTCGCTCTCAGCCTCTACTTTGCAGCTGACATGCCTCAGCAGCCTGTACCCCTACCAAATTAGGGGAACCCTTAATACCCTTCTCAGATGGCACTAGGAATGGCATCTCTTTTTAACTGCCAGAAGTACATAATTTGTGTTTTCCCCATCTGAAAATGCCCGAGTACTGAAGTACAGTTTAGAAGAAAGTCCCAGGTCTAGTGTTGACGGTTGCGGGCATTTTGCCAGCCTCGCCCCAGGTGTGTTGTTCTCTGACCCCACTCCAGCTTCTGAGCTGTAACGTCCTGGCCAATGGAAAAGGCAGGACTGTGGCGGGAAGACCATAGCGTTTTCTGGTGGCTGCCAGTCCCGGGGACGTCGCTCATCGATGCGCCTGGCCTCAGAAGCTTCCATGCCCAGGGTGGAGTAGGGGGCGGTGCCGCCGCGGACAGGTCCTCAGAAATCCCACAGGACGCCCAGCGAGTGTCCAGGAAATTGCAAGTAGAAGCCGTCCATCCTATGGACCGATCTAGTTTGATGAAGACGAGCCGTCTAGGTCTCCCCAGCAGCGGGAGGTTTCCTTGTTCAAATATAAACCATATGAACCAAGACCGAAGTCAACTTAGAGTGCCTCAGCCATGAGAAAACTCGGGTCTTTAGAGTGTTTAAGAAATGTCCTTGGTCTCATCACTAACTTACGCTCCGCGTCCCTGATCCAACAGACCAATGCAGTGGCTCAGAACTGCTTGGCTCTTGACTTCCATGCCTGTAAGACATACCGAGGTTATTCCAGAGACATTAGCTTCTGTCTGCCTTTGGGAAGGGCCTCGTCTCCATCCTGGCGCCACCGCCACCACGTGCCTTCTGTTTGACCCTTGGCCAGCTCCTTCAATTTGCCAGGCCTCAAATTTGCAAGTGTCATGGGAAAATAGTAATATTAAGTATTAAGTACTTCATAGAGCTGTTGCACAGATTAGATGAGAAAAGCTAATAATAACGCCTAGCATAGTGTGTGCCTTACATTAAGGATTTGCCTGTAGGGAACAATATCCAAGTTAAGTTTTTTCCCCTTATTATGAACTATAACAAAAAAAACTGTGTAGACTTCTGCTTCAGGCCTTTGTAACATTTGAATGAATTTCGTCTTTCTGGATGTAATATCCATTTACAGAGTAAGTTAGTATTAAAGAATAACAAATTTAAGGTGGACTTTTTAAAACATATGTCCACAAAAAGGACTTGTTCTTAGCAGACTTTGTTTATAATTGTTGCCAAACTGGAAATGAGTCAGATGTCCATAAAGAGGTGAATGGACATATTGTGACATATTCAGCTAATGGAATACTACTCTGCAATGAAATGGAACAAATTGCTGAAACACACAACAGCATGGATGAATCTTAAAAATGTCATGCTGAGTGATAGCAAGAGTACATGTAGTGTGGTGCCGAGAGGTGAATTTCTAGAACAGGCAAAACTATAGGTAGGTATGTTGACAGAAACCAGATCATTGATTAACTGGGACAGGGGGTAACAAGGGGATTGATGACAAAGGGTGCAAGAGGACGTTTTGGAGTAATAGACATGTTATAAAACTTGAAATGGATGCACTGTATGATTTTCAAATCATACCGTAATAAATTTCATTTTAAAGAGCAAGAAGGACACCATTTCAAATCTTGATGTCTTTAAATTAATTTAATTTGTTTTTAGCCTTTAGAATTCTCTTATTTATTTATTTATTTTTTTTTTTTTGAGCCAGGGTCTGGCTCTGTCACCCAGGCTAGAATGCAGTGGCCTGGTCATAGCTCACTGCAGCCTTGAACTCCTGGGCTGAAGCGATCCTCCTGCCTCAGCCTCCGGCATAGCTGGGGTTAGAGGCGTCAGCCACCACTCCCAGCTTATTTTTCATAATTATAAATGAAAAAACTGAATGACCTGGAAGTGAAAGAACAGAATAGACATGGAAGGGGTGTGGGGCAGGTGAGAGGAAAAGTAAAGGGGTGGACAGACCCAGTGCTGGCAGGAATTCTGTTTAAGTTGATGATTTGGGGGAGCAGTTGTTGGGATAAGGAGGATGCTGGGAGGCAGGAGGACCATGAAGATATTTAGGACAGTTTTATACCTGCCATATAATTCCTCCTGTGGTGTTTCTTCAAAAGACATATACAGACTCACATTTCTTTTCAAGCAATTTTTTTTTTTTTTTTTTTTTGAGACAGAGTCTCACTCTGTTGCCCGGGCTAGAGTACCATGGCATCAGCCTAGCTCACAGCAACCTCAAATTCCTGGGCTCAAGCGATCCTCCCACCTCAGCCTCCCCAGTAGCTGTGACTACAGGCATGCAGCACCATGCACAGCTAATTGTTTCTGTACATATTTTTAGTTGTCTACTAATGGTCAAGCATACATACATGTATGCTGTAATCCAGCAGTTCTACTTTTAGCTGTATCCCTTAGACCTGCAGCTATTGAACACTTGAAATATTGCTGATGTCACATGTTGTAATGATAATATTTTTTATGTATTCGGGTAAATAAAATGTTATTAAAATTAATTTCACTTCTTTTTCTTTACTTTCTAAATTATGTCTACTAGAAAATTAAAAATCACATATGTGGCTGGCGTTCTATTTCTAGGGGAATGTGCCACCCTAGAGAAATGTGTGAATATAGCCTGCCAGAACACACATGAAAGAATGTTCCTAGGGCTGGTGCCAGTGGCTCACGCCTGTATTCCCAACTCCTTGGGAGGCTGAAGCAGGAGGATCCTTTGGGCTCAGGAGTTCAAGGTGACGGTCAGCTATGATCGTGCCACTGTAATCCAGCCTGGGTGACAGAGCCAGACCCCGTCTCTAAAAAAATAAAAGAATAAATAAGTTGGGATATATGCATGCAAAGAAATACATACAGAAACAAAGAACTACATGAAATGCATGGATGAATCTGTAGACATACTGTGGAGTAAAAGAAAAACTTATGCCTCTCTCCTCCCAAAAAAACTCACTACATACTTCATGTTTCAATTTATATGAAAGTAAAGGACAGGGAAAACTAACGTATCCCAAAAGATTTGGAGGGGGGCGGTGGAAACTAAATCCGTGGAATATTGTCAGAATTCAGGGTTGTGTTCTTTGCATTAAAAGTCATTAGTTAAACACCTCAAACAAAATTTCCCCCAGATATTTTTGTTGAATTTGGACGATTTGTTTCTGTCTTTGCAGAACATAAAGCGCTAACATAAGGTAAGCACTAAGGTCTGGAGATGGCTATGGTGGAGATGACAAAGTCCTACACCATGCCTGAGAGTTGTCCAGTCATCTCTGCTGGGGTAGCAGTTTTGTATAATGCTATATTTGCAAACAAAAACAAAACAAAACCAAAACCAAAACCCCCAACAACAGCAACAAACAAACCTCCCCCTCCCCCAAACCCTAAAAGATTCATGAAATTAGGCAACGGTCTCTCTAACACCGCTAGTGGTAAAAAAAAAACAGCATGAATGGCTGGTTTGCAGTCACTGAGCATTCTCCCTAGTTTCATAAATGTGATTTCTCTCTGATACTGGATGGCTTCAAATTTTAACTGCAATGCCACATCACAAAGACAACCGTATTTGGAAGGAACCGATTCCCTTTGTATTGCTTTGTAAACGTTGTATTCTACGCGTGAAAAGCCACTATATTACGAAGAGTACACAGGCTTCTGCAGGCCGCCAGGAGGGTCCCAGGAGGGACACAGCTTAGTAACTCACTAAGCCAGGTGAGACCAGGCCCAGGACTGGGCGCACTGCCCCAACCCGGTGCGGCGGGAGGGAAGGAGCGAGAGGCAGACGTCACTTCCCCCACCCGCTGCCGGCGCGCCGGTTGGCCCGCTGGGCGGCGTGGGGGTGGGGCGGAGGAGCGCCGCGGGGACCGGCCAGGGCTGGAGGCAGGGCCGCCCGTGTGACATCACGGATGGAGCGTATGCTATGCAGATGAGGCAGCGCGGGGGCTGCCGCGTGGGCACCTGCGGCTTAAACGCGATCGGGTTCCCGTGGTGTGGGGGCGAGTCCAGGAGCGTTTCTGGGAAGCGAGTGTAGGGGGCGTGTGGCAGGGGAAGGAGGGCCGGGGGAGCGCGCGGAGGCAAGTGACCGTGTGTGTACAGTGTGAGGCGTGTGAGGGTGTGCGGTGGCGGAAGGCGAGCAGCTCATACTTACCTGGCAGGGGAGATACCATGATCACGAAGGTGGTTTTCCCAGGGCGAGGCTTATCCATTGCACTCCGGATGTGCTGACTCCTGCGATTTCCCCAAATGTGGGAAACTCGACTGCATAATTTGTGGTAGTGGGGGACTGCGTTCGCGCTTTCCCCTGATTTTGTGGTGTTTAAATGTCAGACGTTTTGGGCCTGTTTGTTTAGACGGGGGTACGTTATGTTTTTGGTTGCTGTTCTTATTACGCTGTATCACATTTCTAAAGCTGAGTAGTCTAAGGTTGTTGTTGTCATTAGTGTTATTCTTTTTCTTCCAGTTGTGTCGTTAAGTACGGCTCCTAAGCGTTCTCGCCCTTGAGCACCTTTTTGCGTACCGTGTTGGTAAGTGCAGGCTTAATCGGAAGCTTCCTGTTTTGTCTAGCGGGAGTTTGTACTGATATCATGCACCTAAGTGGAAATTTCATCCACAACTGATTAAGTTTTCTTCAGAGAGAAACTATTGTCTTTCACGGCTGTCGGTGTTCCCGTTCGGTTGTTACGTAAGCCGCTTACTTTGGTAGGGGAACGGCTCTGCTGATGCCATGGGGATCTTGCACATATTCACTGAGGCCCCGCAGGTGGCTCCCTGGAGTGTGAGATGGGACATCTTGTGAGGAGCCGGACCGGTTTCTCATCTGCTTCTCCCTCTTGCGGGAGGCTTGTACCAGGCGATTTCCCTACCTGCCCTTTGCCGTTTAACTATCGAATCTTTCCTCAGACTTCATTTCTTAAGTCATGGCTGCTTGATGTCTTGCTTCCACATCCTACATCCATTGCCAGCCAACTCTCCATACCACCCTGACCCATCCTTCTCACCCCAAAGCCGCGCCTTCACACTCTGGCTCTGTTTTCCTCCCCTCCGCCTTTCCTCAGACCCTCGCTCATCACCTTCGTAGACAGAAACACTAGCTCGCGCTCAGCCTCCACTTTACAGCTGACATGCCTCAGCAGCCTGTTCCCCTACCAAATTAGGGGAACCCTTAATACCCTTCTCAGATGGCACTAGGAATGGCATCTCTTTTTAACTGCCAGAAGTACATAATTTGTGTTTTTCCCTATCTGAAAATGCCCGAGTACTGAAGTACAGTTTAGAAGAAAGCCCCAGGTCTAGTGTTGGGGTTGTGGGCATTTTGCCAGCCTCGCCCCAGGTGTGTTGTTCTCTGACCCCACTCCAGCTTCTGAGCTGTAACGTCCTGGCCAATGGAAAAGGCAGGACCGTGGCGGGAAGACCATGGCGTCCCCTGGTGGCTGCCAGTCCCGGGGACGTCGCTCATCAATGCGCGTGGCCTCAGAAGCTTCCATACCCAGGGTGGAGTAGGGGACGGTGCCGCCGTGGGCAGGTCCTCAGAAATCCGACAGGACGCCCAGCGAGTGTCCAGGAAATTGCAAGTAGAAGCCGTCCATCCTATGGACCGATCTAGTTTGATGAAGACGAGCCGTCTAGGTCTCCCCAGCAGCGGGAGGTTTCCTTGTTCAAATATAAACCATATGAACCAAGACCGAAGTCAACTTAGAGTGCCTCAGCCATGAGAAAACTCGGGTCTTTAGAGTGTTTAAGAAATGTCCTTGGTCTAGGGGCTATCATCACTAACTTAAGCTCCATATCCCTGATCCAGGAGTTTCTGACCGAAAGCAGCAGACCGATGCAGTGGCCTGGAACTGCTTGGCTCTTGGCTTCCATGCCTATCAGCCATACCGAGGTTATTCCAGAGACATTAGCTTCTGACTGCCTTTGGGAAGGGCCTCGTCTCCATCCTGGCGCCACCGCGTGCCTTTGTTTGACCCTGGGCCAGCTCCTTCAATTTGCCAGGCCTCAATTTTGCAAGTGTCATAGGAAAATAGTAATATTAAGTACCTCATAGAGCTGTTGCACAGGTTAGGTAATAAAAGCTAATAATACACGTAGCACACTGTGTGCCTTACATTAAGGATTTACTGGTAGGGAACAATATCCAAGTTAAGTTTTTTTCTCTTAATTATGAACTATAACAAAGAAAACTGTGTAGACTTCTGCTTCAGGCCTTTGTAACATTTGAATGAATTTTGTACTTCTGGATGTAATACCCATTTACAGAGTAAGTTAGTATTAAAGAATAACAAATTTAAGATGGACTGTATAAAACATATGTCCACAAAAAGGACTTGTTCTTAGCAGCCTTTGTTTATAATAGTTGCCAAACTGGAAATGAGTTAAATGTCCATCAAGAGGTGAATGGACATATTGTGACATATTCAGCCCATGGAATACTACTCTGCACTGAAATGGAATAAATTGCTGAAACACACAACAGCACGGACCAATCTTAAAAACGTCATGCTGAGTGATAGAAAGAGTACATGCAGTGTGGTACTGAGAAGGTGATTTTCTAGAACAGGCAAAACTATAAGTATAATGACAGAAACTAGATCATTGATCGCCTAGGACAGTGGGTGGTCAGGGGATTGATGGCAAAGGGCACAAGAGGACATTCTGAAGTAATAGAAATGTCATGAAAATTGAAATGGAGGCATTGTACCATTTTGTAATGACACCTTAATAAATTTGATTTTAAAGAGCAAGAAGAAAACCACTTCAAATCTTGATGTCTTTTTTTTTTTTTTTTTTTTGAGACAGAGTCTCACTCTGTTGCCCAGGCTAGAGTGAGTGCCATGGCATCAGCCTAGCTCACAGCAACCTCAGACTCCTGAGCTCAAGCGATCCTCCTGTCTCAGCCTCCCGAGTAGCTGGGACTACAGGCATGCGCCACCATGCCCGGCTAATTTTTTCTATATAGATTTTTAGTTGTCCATATAATGTCTTTCTATTTTTAGTAGAGACGGGGTCTCACTCTTGCTCAGGCTGGTCTCGAACTCCTGACCTCGAGCGATCCACCCGCCTCGGCCTCCCAGAGTGCTAGGATTACAGGCGTGAGCCACCGCGCCCGGCCAATGTCTTTAATTTAATTTAATTTTAGCCTTAGAGGGTTCTTTTATTTACCTTGGTTTTGTTTTGTTTTGTTTTGTTTGAGACAGGGTCTGGCTCTGTCACTCAGGCTGGAATGCAGTGGCCTGGTCATAGCTCACTGCACCCTTGAGCTCCGAGGCTGAAGCGATCCTCCTGCCTCAGCCTCCAGCATAGCTGGGGTTAGAGGTGTCAGCCACCACTCCCAGCTTATTTTTCATAATTATGAATGAAAAAACTGAATGACCTGGAAGTGAAAGAACAGAATAGACATGGAAGGGGTGTGGGGCAGGTGAGAGGAAAAGCAAAGGGGTGGACAGACCCAGTGCTGGCAGGAATTCTGTTTAAGTTGATGATTTGGGGGAGCAGTTGTTGGGATAAGGAGGATGCTGGGAGGCAGGAGGACCATGAAGATATTTAGGACAGTTTTATACCTGCCATATAATTCCTCCTGTGGTGTTTCTTCAAAAGACATATACAGACTCACATTTCTTTTCAAGCATTTTTACCATATGTGTTTCTCTTTTAACAGCAGAGAAAGAGATGCAGAAACACAGAGACTCTGAGAATGTCTTCTGAAGCCAGGCTGCCTTAGGTTGAAATCCCTGCTTTCAAGTCCTGCTTCACTGAGGCCAAGTGTGGTGGCTCAGGCCTGTAATCCTGGCTCTCTGGGAGGCTGAGGAGGGAGGATTGCTAGAGCTCAGGTGTTTGAGACCAGCCTGAGCAACAGTGAGACCCTGTCTCTACTAAAAATAGAAAAATTAGCCAGGTGTGGTGGCGCACACCTGTGGTCCCAGCTACTCGCAGGCTGAAGCAAGAGGATCGCATGAGCCTAGAAGTTTGAGGTTGCTGTGAGCTAGGCTGCCACCGTGGTACTCAGGGCAACAGAATAAGACTCTGGCTAAAAAAAAAAAAAAGAAAAAAAAATCCTACTTCATTGGCTGAGTGACCATGGACTGGTTACTTAATGTCTCTGTGTCTTCGTTTCCTCATACGTAAAATGAGGATGATGGTAAGACATCACCCATAAACTCATCAATTCTGCCTGCCAGCTGGTACCTTCCATGTACTCATTGAGCATTAGCTCTTGTATTTTGGGTGCAACACTGCACAAAGACAGGATGTGATGAAAACTGATTTTATTTAAGTCACACCAGTGATGCTTCCCAGTGGCTGTGGACCCTCCCAGGGAGAGTGCAGTAATCCTCTGACCAGCGGTATAATCTGCTGGGCTGGGAGATCCCAGGAAAACCCCTCAATCTCCCACAGATTTGGTCCTCAAGGAGCTTCAGGGAATGACCTACAGAATCAGTTTTATCTGGGGGGAACTGGGAGTTCATTAGCTCACCTGTTCAGCTCATTAAAAGGGGAATAATCACTCAATTTCTTCCTTCACATCTACCCCAACAAAATTTTTAAAACTTTTTCCTTGGAAGACATTTTTACCATCCAAGTACTAACCAGATCCAACTCTGACTTAGCTTCGTGAGATCAGAGGACATCAGGCACGTTCAGGGTGGTATGGCAACAGGCTAATAGAGGACATTTCCCCAGGTAGGGGACAGAATATGTCTTTTCCTCACCCATCGTAGGTTCAGGCTGAGGCCCTATAACAAAAGACAGATTAAACAATAGAAAAGCAGTGGCATCATGATAGCTCACTGAGACCTCCAACTCCTGGGCTGAAGTGATTCTCCTGCCTCAGCCTCCCAAGTAGCTGGGACTACAGGCGCTCCTAGGACGATGGGCTAAATTTTTTTCTATTTTTAGTTAGTAGAGATGGGGTCTCACTCTTGCTCAGGCTGGTCAGGCTCCTGACCTCAAGCAATCCTCCCACCTTGGCCTCCCAGAGTGCTAGGATTACAGGCGTGAGCCACCACTTCTGTCCTATACACTTCTTTAAAATGAGCTTTACCTGACACAAAAGCCACCATAGGGAAATGAAGGTCTGAAGAAACAGTTAAACCTGCATCTTGCTTGCTTGCTTGCTTGCATTCTTTCTTTCTTTCCTTCCAGGTTTGTTTGTTTCTTTCTTTTCTTTCTTTCCTTCCTAATTTCTTTCTTTCCTTCTTTTCTTTTTCTTTCTCTTTTTTATAGTAGGCATCATTAAGAGTGGGTAGTCATGGAGAAATATGATAGCCCAAAAGGAGTATGATCTAATGGTAATGAACTGGGGGAAATACAGCGAGGCCTATTTGTTCAGGTTCTTCTCTGTGTCCTTGTGTCTTCAGACATAAGTGTGATGAAGCGCAGTACTCACTATAGTTTAATGAGCTTAAGGGAAGCCATCTTGTATGCAGGCTAGTGCAGCCATCTTGTGTACAGACTCACTGTTGTGTGAAGTAGAGAAGAATACATGAATAACAGAGAAAAAAAAATTTACAGTGATTAACTTGTAAGTGATTGTTTAAAATCATTGGGTGTGTATAGTTACATTGTACTACGCTTGGCAGTTCCTTGGAAAAATGTTCCTTGGATGTTCCTCAAGGAAATGTTCCTTGATTTAACAGATGCTATTTGCTTCTGTAAGGTTGCTTGCTTATGAATTATTGTAATCAACATGTTCTTAGCCATATGTGTATTGTTAGTATTGTTAGTGGTGAAGGTATATAACCCCTGCTCACTTTAAGATTGGGGCCATTCTCTGTCTCTGGACTTTCCCAGGACAGGGGTGGTCACTGGCCAGCTAATAAAGACTCCTAATTTGGCTCAATTTGGTCTTTAGGTGGTCATTTCTCTCATCTTAGGCTATAACAATAAGGATGCTCCCTTCCTCTGGCTATAGATAGAGAGGTCACCTCTCAGGTGGGGGTTTTATGACCTGCTTCAGGGTACAAGGAGGGGGAGAGGGAGGGTCACCTTTCTGCTTCTGTTGTTTTCTCAAATCCAGTCAGTTTAAAATGTTCAATATGCCAAGGTGTTATATTTTGGGGTGGCACGTCCTGAGCTCCATCATGCACATCACACATAGCCTAGAATCTTGAAAGAGTGATACTTATAACTACAAAATAGTTTACATTCAAAAGCAAATGATGAACTTAAAAAAATTCATATATACAAAGGAATTTCTTTTAATGCACCATACATTTTCATTAAAGTTACACGTGCCCAAAAACTTTTTATGAACAACAGTCCCCTGATCCCCTCCTACATTTCTCTTTGGGGATAACTGTTAGGCATAAAGAATTCACCCTCCCCAAACTTCCATCCAAACCACCTATAAAACCCACCTCTCTCCCCTTCCTAGGGGTGTATTAGGCACCTAGACTTTGCCAGGCTCCTAGGGAGATAAGGGAATGAAATGCAAAAGGGGAACTTACTTGCCTCATCCCTCCTGATAGGACTATGCTCATCCCTCCCGGTGGTTCCCTAGGAAGATAAAGGAAAGGAATGCAAGAGGGGAACTTACTTTCCTTATCCCTCCCGGTTGTTTGAAAAGAATTTATTTACTCCTCCCAGAAAAACCCTCTATAAAACCTAGGGCTCTGCCCTTTTGTCTCCTGGACGCCTTTTTCGGCCTCCACCCATCTGAACCCAGGTGCTCAAAATAAACAGCATTTTGCTACACATGAGGCTTCGTGTGTCTCTCTCGGCTCCGGACCTAACAATGACCACTTTCAGCTCATGCGGCCAGTTTGGCTATTTACCTCCTCTTCTCCAAATAAATACTGTTATTCCTTGATTTTCCAGTTTTCCATGCCAGGCCCTGCAGACCCGCCTGCAAGGGGAAAACCGGGCAGTGTGTGTGTTTCCCTGGCTGCCCTCAACTCCAAGGGAGCCCACAGGCGCCCGCCTTGGCTTCCACTCACTTGCAAACCGACTGGACCCGCGCCTCGGAACCGAACCGGAAAGGGAAACTTTGCAAGAACAAATGCCAGGCAAGCGTTCCGCGACATCCGTGCGGAACCGGGTCGTCGGGTGGATCGGTAAAGGACCGGAGCCCTCCGGAGTGAGGAGCTGCGGTCGCCCAAGCCCAGCGACTGAAGCTCTGCAGGGGACGCCCAGCCGCCCTCCCTTCCCTCCCCTGCGTTCTCCCTTCTGTCCTTCCTCTGCTGCTCCGTGTGTCGCCAGCCTCCTGGGCTATTCTCTCCGGCCCCACGCCTCTCTCTATTCGCGTCCTCCAAAGGGAGCTTCTCCGGTCCTTCTAACCGCTTTCAGTCCCAGAATATCAAAGCCGGAGAGATGCTCCTCAGCCTCTGGAGAACATTTTAACTTGCTGTGGGGATCCGCCATGGTCCCCGTCCTAAGTTTTCTGCCGAGCAGAAGAAAACATTTTCCCATCTGGTCGCGTCCTGAGGCGTCTTCTCCTTTGAGTGGACTCCGGGTGGGACGCAGGGGAGGCCCGCGGTCCCGGGTCGCCCTCGGAGCGGCCCGGCTCGGCCCCACCGGCCCCGAGGGGCCCGGCCTGGGCGGCCGCGGGTCGCGGAGCTCCGCGCTCCGGTCCGCGCGCTGCTCTTTCTGGCCGAGCCTCGGGCGACAGAGTGAGATTTGCTGCAGTCAGGCTGCAGAGCGTCGCGTGACCGCGACTTTCAGTGTCCGCAATCGAGACTGGGGAGCTAGAAAGTCTGAATAAAATCTCAACATGAAGAACAGAATAAATTAAAATTTGGAATAAAATCGGCCATTTGAATAAAACACGGTACTACTCCCAAGTGAGGTCTCAGGCCATGGACCCAAATCCAAGACGCAGTCCCCAATGACTGAGCTAATCCTGTCAAAAGTCTCATATTTATTAATACCTTTTAGGTACGGAAAAGACAACTGGTGCAATTACCGGATTCCCGGGGTGAAAGAAACCTCGGGGTTGAGGATTCGGGGCGGCAGCCCTTTTAGTGGAGGAAACCCGCCCCTCACCCAGGCCCGAGGGTGCCGCTGAGCAGAGGGTGGGGACCTGATGTGTCGCTGGGGACCTGATGTGTCGCTGGGCCCCTGGGCGGTGGAGCTGGGAGGACCGATTGCACGAGGCCAGGTGGGCTCGCCGAAGACGGGGACGCCCCAGGCTCTGTCGTCCCAACTCCATGTGGCAGCGATTCCCGTGTGGACTCGCCACTCTGAGAACCCGGTTTCTGGGATGCCAGCTCCGGAGGAAGGGGGGCGAAGCCCAGTCGGGAGGCGTAGCCAGGTGCAGAAGAGACGCGGGGACCTGGACTGAAAATTTTCTTTCCTGGTAACCAGGATGTGGAGGGGACGAGGAAGCCCAACCCACATTCCATTTAAGGGAGTTTTTTTTTTTTTTTTTTTTTTTTTTTTTTTTTTTAAGGAAAAGGTCTTCCCCATTAAAGAGAAAGGTCCCACCGAGATTTGAACTCGGATCGCTGGATTCAGAGTCCAGAGTGCTTACCATTACACCATGGAACCCCACTATATGTTGTTCCTTTACCCTGTCTAAACAGGGGACTACAGGAGGAGCCATCCTTCCCATCCACCAAGACCCCAGACATTCTTTTTAATCCCACAAGCAACACTCCAGGGAGTTTGACCACAGAGGTGGAGTCATCCATCTTCCTGTCTGTCTGCCTCTCTTCTTTGCTTTCATTGCCTTCTGTCATTTCATTGCCACTTTGGAAAATGAGGTAAAGTCCACTCTGGGCTTAGGGCCAGGGATGAGCCCTGTCAGCCTCTATCATAAACCACATACTCTGTCTCAGTTGACCAGAGTTTTCTGTCCTGAGGTGACATTTCTGCAAACATTAGTGTTATTTGCTTTTTCTTTGCCTTCACACTTGTCCCATTGCCCAGGGAGGCCAGATGGCTGTCAGGAAGGACTTGGGAAGGACTTCTTGGGTTCCTTGACCACATAGTACCTATCACACTCCAAAGCCACCACCACTTTCTACATGTACATATAAAGCTGTGACAGCAAGCCACTGACATCGGGAAGCAGGAGAACCTTCAATTTCTTCTTCACAGACTCATGTGTTTGTTTGTTTGGTGGGTCTGGGTAAGTTTTTCTTACAACAAACATATGTTTGTTAGATTTAAAATCAAAATCAATCAGCCGTGTTTTACATTTCTGTAGAACACTCAAACCAGACCATACTCATCTGCTGTGACTCAAAACAAACCATGTACTGTCGAGGCCCAAGGCGGGGCTCTGACACTGATCCAGGCACAGTGTGTTTCCTGAGAACTTGGCGAAGGTGATTCCATTCCAATTTCTCAACACATCATAACCCATAAATTGCACAGTTTTTAAAAAGTGTACATGTGTCAAGGCACCCAAGAGCACTCATTGCTGGCCTATAAGGTATGTGTACCCAATGACTCTTACAGTGTATACAGTATTTATGTTCACAAAATGCTGCCTCGCTAAATATTTCCATGTGTAATAGATGAAAATCCATATTATATCTCAAAATAATAATCTGTGTATTTTTCAGGAAAGTTTTGAAGGGTATTCTTAGATTGTTAAAAGATAAACCTAAGCATATTCAAATTTTGAAGACTTTATTAGTGAATTCAGTGATTCATGAATCAGGCAGATACAAAGTGGCTCAGGACTCTTCTGGGAGGGGTGAGAGAAGAAACTTTTCTAAAGTATTCACAAAAGCATGACAAAGAAAACATATTTAGCCGGGTGCAGTGGCTCACACCTGTAATCCTAGCACTCTGGGAGGCCAAAGCAGAAGAGTTGCTTGAGTCCAGGAGTTTGAGGTTGCTGTGAGCTTGGCTGATGCCACGGCACTCTAGCCCAGGCAACAGAGTGAGACACTGTCTCAAAAAAACCAAAAAAAAAAAAAAAAAAAAGGAAACATATTTGATCACATTTGATTGGTTAGAGTGAAAAGTCCTTAGTTAGAGGCTAGTTGGTGCTTTCTGATTGGTAAAGCCCCTAGTTTTGTTTTACGGTTTGCATTGGGCTTCAGTTTGCTTACATAGGAAGCTAAAGCCCTGGGCCTTCTCAGCCTCATAGCCTCCCAATTTAAAACGAAAACTTATTTCCTCCTTCTAGCCAGTCTCTCCTTGATGAGAGCTTCACCCAAACTTGGACATGAATGCCACTCTTTGTCACCACCATGGCTGGTTTGTCTTTATCAGCATGAAATTCATAGGCCACAAGATAAGGCATATTGCTGTTCAACTTGTTTTTCACAGTGAAACCATCTGGCATACTATTTGAGGCTGCGAATGTGCACTTAGAGCCTTGAGAGAATATAGGGTCTTGCTCTGTTTCCCTGGCTAGACTACAGTGATGTCATCATAGCTCACTGCAACCTCTAACTCCTGGGTTCAATGAATCCTCCCACTTCAGCCTCCCCAATAGCTAGGACTACAGACCTTTGCCAGCATGCCCAGCTAATTAAATGGTGTCTTGCTATGTTGCTCAGGCTGGTCTCGAATGCCTGGGCCTTCAGTGATCCTCCTGCCTCGGCCTCCTAAGTAGCTGTGATTACAAGTTCCAGCCACTGGACCCAGCCGAGAAAATAGATTCTTACTGAACTTATGCAAACAACTATATTGCCATGTGTTTTTGGGAAAATCCCAGAACAGTATAGAAAAGCTTCCCCGCCCCACCCCCCCAACCTGAGAGGGAGCTGAGAGATCAAAGAGTGACCAAGACAAGCCCAGCTTATTGAGTTAGATGAGTTTATTTGAGATTACTTACAAGGGAGCTTGCACCTGCACAGCACAGGAATTTCTTCCACAGGAGCTTCTTGCTAGTAAAATCTGCATCTGCCCACCCTGTTTTGTTGCTTTAAATCTCTTCCCAATGAGCAATGCAAAGTTTTTACAATGTATCTTCTTCAGTGAACAAGCATTCACAGTGAAACAAGTCAGGCAGGCACAGTACCATCATCATGTGTTGTCATGTAACCCGTGTTATGTTAATGATATAGTTTTTGTACTACAGTTAGCTAAAGGGCACTATAGGACAACCAAAGCAGCTCTAAAGCAGTCAGGGCCAGTTTGAGCCTGACATTTCAAGGCAAGAAAGTGCTGAGGCACTCATGAAAGTGGGGCGGAAGGCACTCTTCATATCCCCCTTAGTAATTATCTTGTACCTACTTAATCTGCTTTGTAACAGTTTCCCCAGCCCTCCAAGCCAGTATGATATTTCTGTCATGTGCTTTTTTCCCTTATCATGAAAGTAGGAATACCCAGGAATAGTTACCAAATTCTGAAAGGATCTGGGAGAGAAAAAAAGTAATTGTTTCATCTTTTTCCACAAAAGTATACTTTACCAAATTGCTATAAGCTATAGATAGCTTAAGAGAAAAGAAAAAGGTTTCCTTAAATCTGGAAAACAAGACATCAAGAACAAGGTATGTTTCAAACAAAAGGCCATAAAGAAACCATAATTCTTCTTCATCAGTTCTTTTAGTCCCACACAATTAGTTCTTGTGCTGCTTGATGTTGGATGAGCAGTTTTATGAAACAATCAGTTTCTTTCTTAGAATTCTGGATATTCTTACCCAGTTCAATGGTAGGATCTTAAAGTTAGAAACCTGTATTTGTCAGTTCTTTCCATGTATCTCCTCAAAGACGAAACAGTTCATGATTATAGCTACTTCCAAATGCTTTCAGGAAAGCATGAGAGCAAAACAATTCTGTCTGTGGATGACAAGACTCAAAATGGCCATGGTTGCAAATCTGATGAGAGTGCAGCAAAATAATGATGCAACTGACAAGGAAATTTGGTAACTTCTGTGGCATACAATATTGCAAGTAATTAGAACTATGACTAATACATTATATCAGGCTGTGAGAGGTTTCTAGGAGTTTCATACAATTTCTGGGACCCTCATTAATAACATATATCCATATACAAATATAACTTGAAGAAGGTAAAATGTCATTCTTATTTGACAATGTTTCCCATGCAAATTGAACATACCAAACAGGCCTAACAAGTTTAGTATCTCCCTTCTTAGAAGGAGAGAGAATAAACTCTCTTGAGATATTCCAGGGGCCCTCTGGAAGCTCTGAAAGTTAGGTTGAGATCAAAAAGGCTTAATTTAGAATTTGATTTTGGGAAGTTTATTAAAAACATCAAAGATAGTTTAGAGTACGTAATCAAAATAGGACCACAGGTCACTGTGAAACAAGTCATTCATTTAACCAGAGTGATAAATAAAAGACTTCAAAAGCAAATACAGAAAGTTACAAGCTGTGGCTTAGCTTTTTGAATAGAGAGGACTCAGTTTTTCTTTTCCTTCCATTATCTGCCAAAGATGAAATGTGTCAGTATTCGTCCTTCCATGGAGGGCTTTGTCATGCTTTGGACTTCAGTTGACCCTGTAGCCTTGCAACCCCAGCTCTGGTGGGCCCAAAACAGGTATGACTGTGCAGATCATACAGCTTTCTCTTGTTAGAGTGACAACAGCTTTCTACCTCTTAAACAGATATAGAATTACATATCTATTTTATGAAACCCTTATCTTCTCATGTATTTCTGGACTACTTTCGCTTCAGTATCCTATACAAAGTCTTTTAGCTGATCACTTCGAGGCCATGAGGGATAATGAGCACCTGGAAGATCCATGCAAATTAGCGTATACACTTGATGCAGAAGGGGAACCTGAGTACAGACCAACACTGAAACTTACAACTATCACCCATAACCCTAGTTGACTTTTTGTAATGGGGCTCTTCCTCCTCAGTTACTGTACTGACCTTTGTACAAGTTTCAGATTGGGCACATCTTATATTAGGTTTCTCAGAGGCAGTTAAGATTTGCTAGGATTCAAACTTACGGTTAAATATGGACTAACAGAGTGAAGATGACACTCTTGGCACAGAGAAAGGCAATAATACCTGGATACAACACATTCTTTATCAACCTCAGAACATTTGTCTCAATAAATATGGGAATGGGTCATTGAAATACTTCTTTCCCCAAGCAGGTGATGGGAAAAATTGGAAAAGTTGCCTTAGTTGTTCAAGTGATTGTGTACTCAGACTATAGTTGACGACACACAGTGCAACCTCCACTGGAAAATTTCTAAGGTCTGGATGGGGGTAGAGGACACAATTTTGGAACTCTATGTCTTTCCCACCCTCTTTTTTTTCTCCCCCTTTCCATTTTGCCTGATCTTGTGGTCCTAGGCCCAGACATCAATATACACACAACTACAGAAAGCATTTATTTTTCCCAAAGTTCTGGAAGCCAGAAGTCCAAGATCAAGGTGCTGGCAGGGTTGGTTTCTGGTGAGGCCTCTCTTCATGGCTTGGAGAAGGCTGTGTCCTCGCATGGCCTTTCCTCTGTGCCTGTGTGGAGGAAGAGAGAGAGACATCTGGACTTTCCTCTTCTTAGACGGACATCATTCCTACCTCATTATGACCTCATTAACCTTAATTACCTCCTTAAAGGCCCTATCTCCTAATGCAGTCACATTGGGGGTTAGGCTTTCAGCATGTGAATTTTGAAGAAGACAATTCAGTCCCTAACACCAAGCAACAGGGACAATCCTAAGATTCTTTACCTGTCAAATCCAGTGTCATTTGCCTGGTGGTGGGGCCAAGAGAAGTGTTAGTAAGGAAGGCTATGGTTATTGCTAGTTCTACGATTAGGAAAGCACACCTGAGCTGGAAAGCATAGCCATATGGGAAGGAGTGTAGGTCAAACAGGTGATACGTTGAAAGGGGGATGATGGTACCAAGCAAGAGCGGTGCTCATAAGTGGGTCATGATTCCAGGGAGGACTGTAGTTGTGCTATTTTGGAGAAAGAGCATTTGAGCAAAGGAATAACATTCTTAAATATCTTTTTCAGATCTGGTGCTGTCTAATGCTAGAAGAAAACTATGGACCTTCTTGTTCAAGACAGGAAAATGGAATTCCTGATGATTTCAGAACTCTGCCTAAAATCTTCTTAGGGGACTAGAACAGCCCTGCCTCGTAAATTTTGTCACGCCCTCTACTTGGCCCTTGTGCATATGCCTGGAAAGGCTGATTTTGAGGCTAGAGTCAAAGAACGGGCACAGAGATGTCTTGTAATTAAGGGATTTAGGTTTGAGACCCTGGGGTTTGAGTGAACCCAGGGTACTGAGTTGACTCAATCCTTTATGAGAAGAATTGCTTGTCCAAGTTCATAGACCAGAAAAAAGGAAGTTGTTAGATTTAAGTCCAGACAAGACTATTCAGGATAACATGAACTGTTTACAAATTGGATACAGGGTGTGAGAGGAAGATTGCCAGTAAAAGAAAGCTCTATGATTTTTGGACCGAGCATATGGAAAGATGGATTTTCCATCAACTAAGATGGAACTACTTCAGGTGCAGCAGGTTGCAGGGGTAAGAACAGAGACCGATTCAGGGCCCGGAAGCCTAGCCTGAAAGAGTTTCCCATTCACACTGTCTCCATTTCTGCATCCCCTTGAGTCCTTTTTGAGGTTGGACACAGAGGCGTTGGTGCTTGTCCCCTTCTCCCCCTGGGCACCTCCCCTCCCACCTCATCCTGACAACATTGTCCTGACAACCTCGTCCACTGCCCAGGCTCTGGTGACCATCTGTCACACATTGTCACCTTGCAAAGGTGTGTTTCAAGATCAGTTCTGCATTGTAGCCACAGAGAGGCCACCACTCCCTGACACGTGGGGACTTGGCGGCTTCAGGAGCATGCCACTGCTCCTCAGAGCACTAGGACTTTCATGTTGGACTCTTCTTTTGAAGAAAGCAGGGAGGCAAATAGGCTGTGGGGAAGGAAGATCTACCACATTCGGGCCTATATGATAGCTTTCAACACGTTTAAAAGAATAGAAATCATACAAAGGTTGTTCTCAGACCACAGTGGAACTCAAGGAGAAATCAGTAACACAAATATAGCTGGAAAACCCAAATTTGTAGATTAAAGAACACACTTCTAAATAACACAAGGGTCAAAGAAAAGCCTCAAGAGAAACTGCATATTTGAGCTAAATGAAAATGAAAATACAACTTATAAAAACTTGTGGATACAGCAAGAGCAGTGCTAAGAAAGAACTTCATAGCATTGAATGCATATATTAGCAAACAAAAAAGATCTAAACCAATAATCTAAGCTTACACTTTAAGAAACTCGAAAAAGAAGAGCAAATTAAATCCAAAGGAATCAGAAGAAAAGAAACCATAAAAATCAATGATATTGAAAACAGGAAACTAATAGACCAAATCAACAAAACCAAAAACTAGTTCTTTCAAACGATCAATAAAATGAATAAACCTCCATCTGGCTAACCAAGAAATATTCAGAGAAGATATAAATTACTAATATCAAAATGAAAAGAAGGGCCCTCACTACTGATCTCGTGGACATTAAAAGGATAATAGAGGACTATTATGAACAGTTCCCTACCCACAAATTTAATAACTTAGACGAAATGGCCCAAGTCCTTGTAAGAGACCAATCTACCAAAACTCACACAAGGAGAAATAGATCACTTAAATAGGACTGTATCTATTAAAGAAATTAATGGGATAATTAACAACCTTCCAAAATAAAGCACCAACCCTAGATGGTTTCGCTGGTGAGTTTTACCAAGCACTTAAGGAGGAAATGATGCCAATTCTCTTTGCAGTCTCTTCCAGAAATTAGGAGCTGAGGGAACAAGTCTGAACGCTGTTCCGAGGCAAGCTTTACCCTAATACCCAAACCAGACAGATGACCCAGGGTGTTGAACCAGTCTGGACTGCTGATCAGCTCTTCACAATTGACTCTGGAAGAATTCTAAAAGCCAGAAGGAAATATGGCTTACAGGAACTGTGAAAATTGTAAACTTCCACAGAGGTAGAAGGCTACTCTGTTATTTTTTGAGGAGAGGGGTCTAGCTATTGCCCAGACAGGGTTTGAGCTCCTGCGATCCTCCCTCCCTGGCCTCCCAAAGTCCTAGAATTACACACATCAGCCACCATTCCGGGCCGAAGGATATCTTGAACTGGCGTGTGTGGAAGCAGATGTTCACAGGTAGCAGAGAGAAAGAAGAAGACAGAGAAAAGCATTTTCGGTTTGCCTCTTGCCACTTGCGTTTCCTATCCCTCCAAGAAAGAAATTTATCAGTGGCACTTAATCCTCCGGTGTGCTGCAGCCGCCATGTGACACCTGGAACCCATATAAGCTTTGCTGAGGAAAAGAGTTTGTTGAGGAAGGCAGGTGTGGACAAATCAGATGATCCCTGGGCTTTCCTTTTCCAGAGTGTCCTCCCCCAAACCTCCAGAGCTAGTGAGTGTCATGGCCTCCTCCCCGTGCTGCTTAGCCATAAGCATGGAAAGTAATCTCCCGAAGGGAAGATTTTCCTCGTGGAGAATAAAAAAACAAGGGTGATAGAGACGATTTGGGGGGACGTGCTGCTCTCCACCTTAAGTTGGGGCTCATCCTTAATTTTACCAAGAGCACTGGGGCCTTCCTGGACAGGAAGGTCCGAAGGCCTCTCCCCGAAGCTCCCCTCACTTCCAGGCGGATTCCTCCCCCTTTCCCGAGGCCCCTGACGACTCCTCAGCAAGGTGTGTAGGGTACACCCACAGCTGCTCTCCTTTCAGGAATTTCATTACTTGATCCCCACTCCATAGTGACACATGGTCCAGTGGTCTGTCCAAGATCCAGGAAGTGAATCAGTGACCAGATAACTCTTTGGATTCCAGGAACCCACCTGCAGGGAGAATAAAAGTAACACTAGTTTGGGAATGAAATACGGAAGACTGCACAAGCCAAGCAGACACTTGCTGCTCCGGGAGAGAATGTCTCTGGGCAAAATCCCCGCTTAGAGAAATTCTTTAAAGTCTTCCGTTTTGGATATAATCCAGAAGGGTAGACAGTGGCTCCCTTTTTCTTGTCTTTATTGTGGCCAGGAGTTCCTGAAGGTCAGAACCTGAAAAGGACCTCACTTAGCTGAAGAGTAGGCACTGTAATGAATATAAAAGCACAAGTTGGGACGAACCACTGCATTGGCCGGGAATCGAACCCGGGTCTCCCGCGTGGGAGGCGAGAATTCTACCACTGAACCACCAATGCTGCCTGACCTAAGTCCATCTGCATGTCAATGGATGAAATTTAAGAAGGCCTTGGAAAAAGCAGCTTCATGATTTTCACTGTATTCTCTTTAGAAAATGTGACTAACAACAACAAAAAGGGCCCTACGCCAAAGGCTCGCATAGGAGATTTACGTCAGGCAACACTACAAAGTTACGGCTTTGGACAGAAAGATCTGACTTGAAAAAGCCGAATTCTGAAGTACACCGTGTACCAACTGCATAACAGACCTCGGGAGGAAAACAGCAGAAAGTCACCCAGTTTCTTGGCTCTGGCCCTGGATCTGGCCTGAGCCCCTGGAAAGTTCATTTCCTCACTTGCTGATATATTCTCTTTGCCTTCGCATCGCTTGGTACCTCCCAACCCTCAGACGAACACCACTTCTTTTCCCAAACAGGCCTTCAGAACCCAGGAGGACGGGTTGGGAAGCCAGACTGTTGGAGGTGGCCTGGCTTACTCCAGAAGATCTGGGTGACAATTGGGCTTCTCTCCGCCTAACACCTCTTTATCGTCCCTGGAAAGGGCCAGGGATCAAATGTTGCGTTTAAATTCTTACGCCTTACAGAGACCTACACAAGAGCCAATAAACAAACATTTCACTCCAAGATTTCTTTCCTTCACTGCACCCTTGTGGGCTACTCAAGGCGACCAGTTCAGGGAAAAACAATTCGATTTGATTCGATTCAATTCTGGGTAAATGCTAAGATATTACTCCGCTGTGTAATGTAAAGTGTTCTTTTGCCGTTTGCCTTTGTGGAATATTCGTGTTTTCGTTCTCCTTCTTTGGTTTACAATAGGCCTGGCACAGATTTGTACCGCTCTTAATATTTCACCCTTTTCTGTCTTATAAACTGCTATAGCTAGAATTTACTTTTATGTCCAGTCAGAAAGATTTCGATCCATTATAATTAGCAGCCATTAGTGTTATACTGGGGATTATTGGCATAACTACTCTCATTTCCACCACTTCATTGTGTGGGTTTTAGTGTTTTGTTTTGTTTTTAAAATCTCTTCCTGCCTTTCCTCACTAGACTGGTCTGCTTGAATACATTTTCTGTTTTCCTATAGTGTTTTTGAAATTCCATGCTCCCTGTTAGTTAATATATTGTCTTAGATCTCAGGTGTATAGGATGAAGGCATTCATGCCCCTTAGCTCACAACACACTCTAGTGGTGGCTCTGAGCATGGCCCTTGCTGTCTTTCACTATTTTCTCTGTTTATCACACTCCCATTCCCTTCCCCGCTTCCAGAAACAAGCACTCTGAGGAGGTTAGTATGTTATGCTCTTTTATCCCACATTTTGTCTGCAGATTTAAATAAGGAGATGTCTTTCAAAAATATACATTGGTCTTGGGAGGAGGAGGCTAAAACAATTTTAAGTGTGAGTTGGTCCACTCAAAATCCATTCCATCTGCTTTACTCCATTCTCTCTACTCTCTTCTCAACTTTTCTGTAAATCTAAATCTATTCTAATATAAAAAGTTTTCATAAAAAGTAAAAAACAAATTGACAACAATTAAAAGTGGACCAAACACTGAACAGTGTTTCTTCTCAAAAGAAGATTTCTTCATGGTCAAAAGGCATAAGAAAGGACTCTCAAGCTCATTACTCACTGAGGGAATGCAAATCTAAAGTACCAGGATACATCACTACACACCCATCCACACAGGTAAAATTTAAAAGACAGAGAAAACCATATACTTACAAGAATGCAGAGCAACTGTATATCTTCTTGCTGGTGAGAGAGTAAATAGTGCAATCATTCTGGAATAGTGTTTGATAGTCTCTAATAAGATTAAAACTACACTTACCACCTATGACATGACCCAGCTATTCCACAACTATGTTTATACTCAAAGGAAATGAATGAAAAAAGTCCACAAAAAGACCCATTCTAGAATGTTCATAGCCACCCTATTCACAATAGCCCAAACTGAAAATAGCCCACCCAACTGTCCGTCAAACATACTGTATTCACACACTGGAATAACACTCATCGATAACCCCAAGAAACTGATACATGCAACAAATAGGTCTCAAAAATATTACCTTATATTTTTAAGAAATGGACCCAAAAGTATAATCATTTATGTGAATTTTAAGAATCAGTAAAACTTTTCTACGGAGATTGAAATCAGACTGGTGATTGCCTAAGTGAGGAGGGGGTGGGGATTGATTGGAAAGGGCTCTAAGGACATTCTGGGCCGAGGGAAATTTTCTATAACTTGATCTAAGTGGTTACTTTTGTCAAAATTCATGGGCCATGTACTTAAGGTTTGTGCACTTTGGTCTATGCGAATTATTCTTGATTCATTTATTGTTAGCAAAATAATAATACTAATTGGGTGTTAAAGAATGTCATCAAGTTTAGATTTTATTATATTAGTTAGATTTTATTTAAAATAGTGCAGAACCTCATCTCAACTCATTCATTTCTGATTTGGTCTAAAAAGGCCCTCCAGATGTTTGCAATGTCTGAACCAGAAAGATAGGTACGGCCACACCATTTCGACAGTGGAAGATTCCTACAGGCCTGATCCAGAGGCAGCACCTCACTTTTTGCATGTTGCGCTTGCTCAGAGAGGGGGCGAGTCCAGCCTTCCAGGTAATCTGCCCGCGGGTGCGCACAGTAGGGATTGTTTCCATTGTCCTGACCTCACAGAGGTCCGGAGTCACAGGTGACAGGCAAATGCTGAAATTAGAGGGTAAAGGAAAAGACAAACCGCAATCTGAGAAGCTGCCGTGACTCGGATTCGAACCGAGGTTGCTGCGGCCACAACGCAGAGTACTAACCACTATACGATCACGGCGACCCACGGATAAGGCGACGAGCACCCAAGTCTTTGTCTAAGAGTTATGTTTCTCCTTTTTGATAGCGCTAAGGTCCTCACATTTTTCTGCTCTTTTTTGGGCTCTATTTTCCCCTCTTCTCTTCCCCATTCAGCTGCAATAAAACAAACAAAACATGTCTCCTTTCTCAAGGATCCGATCCTTATCATTGCACAAAGCTCCTGGCAAGTCTCCTCGCCGGCGTCCACGCCTCCCCGACTTCTTTCCCTCCTCTTCGCGGAACCCTTTTGGACCCGCCCCTCGGACGGCTCCGTCCCGGGGCCCCAACCCGCCGCCCAGCACCAGCCTGGTGGAGGCCCAGCGGCTCAGCCGCGCAGGGGGTGCACCGTAGCCCTTTCCCGTGTCCCGCCCCACGGATGCTGAGATATCATCCCGAATAACACCTTTTCAAAAGGAACTGGCCCTCTGAAAAAACTTTCATGATGTCCATTCTCAGGGTTCTTCAAAGGCCTGAAAGCTAAAGATGACGACGGATTAATTCAACGAGTCCTAATTGTGCGCCCTGGTGAGTACCAGACCCTGTTCTCGGCGAGGGGACCCGAGAGTGACCATCACCGCGATCCCTGCCCACTTGGAGCCCCGGTGCTGGACCCGGGATCCGAAGATGGCAGCGGAGGCGCCACAGCGGCCGCGAAAGCAACTCGGTGGACTGCGCCCAGGCTCATTGGTTGGGCGAAGGCGGCGCAAAGAACGGGAAGAGCCATCGCCTGAGCCCGCAGGGTGTTCAGCCTCCTTGGCGCTCTGCGGGGTCAGGCTCTAGGCGCGGACCCGGGCCTTTCCGGGGGCTTCTGAAGCAGGCGAGGGGCAAGGCTGGGCGAAGGCCATTCGGTTGCCCTTCTGGCTTCAGGCTCACGCAACGCCCGGGTTTCGAAGGTGAGGAACCCCACTACTCATCGCTCGAATCTGTGCGGTTTTCCAGGGCTTTGGAACGTGCACAGTCGTCCTGCAAGGCGGACCCCGGAGACAGACGGAGTAGGGAGGACGCGGGGGTTCAGACTAATCCCTTGTAAAAGAGCCAGAAATCCTTGTCCGCACCGTCTCTGTGGCGCAATCGGTTAGCGCGTTCGGCTGTTAACCGAAAGGTTGGTGGTTCGACCCCACCCAGGGACGCCAGCTGTAGCTTTTTAACCCCTTCTTGCCAGCTGTCAACTGCTGCGTGACAAACACGGCAAGAGGCCTCCACCACAGGTCCTACCCATTGATTCTTTTTTTTTTTTTTTTTTTGAGACAGAGTCTCGCTTTGTTGCCCGGGCTAGAGTGAGTGCCGTGGCGTCAGCCTAGCTCACAGCAACCTCAAACTCCTGGGCTCAAGCGATCCTATTGCCTCAGCCTCCCGAGTAGTTGGGACTACAGGCATGCGCCACCATGCCCGGCTAATTTTTTCTATATATATATTTTAGTTGGCCAGATAATTTCTTTCTATTTTGAGTAGAGACGGGGTCTCGCTCTTGCTCAGGCTTACCCATTCATTCTTTAACCCCTTCTTGCCAGCTGTCAACTGCTGCGTGACAAACACGGCAAGAGGCCTCCGCCACAGGTCCTACCCACTCATTCATGACTCATAAGCTGGCAGGTGCCACCCGACGTCCCGGACCCCATTTTCACAGACCATCTGCTGGGATGAGGGGCTTACAAACTCAGAAATTCCTGAAATAGAGGCCAAAGAACCCGCTTCTGCTGCCATGAAATCTTTATTCTGTCCTTTATAGGCTGGGAGGAGTAAGCTAGACTTTCAGGTGCCTCAATTTGTTTCATTTGTCATAGGAGGCCAATCCCCACGATGTGCCTCGATTCAGTGATTGCCCTATCAACCATGTTGACCAGTCGGATCATTCATCATTGTAAGTATTCTCTCCGTTATTTTCAAAAGAAAGCATTTCTTCCTAGGTTGTGTGTGATTTATTTAACCCTTTTCAAAATGTTTTTGAAATGAGGTTCCTCATGGATTCAGGATTACAAATAATGCTGCAATCATCTTCTTTGTACATAGAGCTTTGGTCACTGGGGCAGATATTTCTATAGTGTAGAGAACTGGATGTGCAATTGCTACATTATAGTGTTTATATGGTGCTTCTAATTTTAGTAAATTCTGCAAATTCACCCTCCACAGGAGGGGCCCCAAATCATTTTCCAGTTTATTTCCCAACTATATCAATGCCCCTTTCTTCATTTACTTGCCAGCATGACAAACTTTCTGTGCATATGTCTGTGATATTCTACTAAGGGGAGAGGTGCCCCGCTGGATTAATTAAGGGGGAGGTAGAACAGAAGGACATGGTGGACATCACACCCAAGTATTCTGATCCGTACGCTGGACATCTACACTTCTGAGATATTTTAAAATCCTCTAATACCTGGATTAGCTTTCTGTGGTGACCAAGTCACACAGGAGAGAAGTTGCACCAGAGAGACCTTTTTGATACCTTCCTGCCAAGTTGCTTATCCAAGAGGAGGAAAATCACAAAGGTCCCAGACATTTTTCCCTCCTTCCCTTTCCTCTTTTCTTTACAAATCTAGGTTTTGGTTTTATTTCATGAAAACAATCTAATGCCAGTTCTCCCTCCTCCGCCACACTCTATTAGCATGCAGATAACTGTTCTATAGCATTCCTGGACAGTTCTTTGCAGGCACTATGTTCATAAAACTTAGCCCAGCTGAAACACATCATTGGAGCCAACAGAATACTGCACTTGACAGCACCTCGTGCAGACCCGGACCCTTAGAGCTATTGGCTAATGTTCCCTTGATTCTCCTGTTGACCCTCATGTGCAGAAATTGAACTCTTTGGCTTTTACTTACTAAGTATCATTGTTGGACAATCCTCTCCCCCACCCCCTTTCTCTATCAATTTTGCATCATTGTTTTCTCCCATCAGTGACATCAGTGTGGGTTTCTGGTTCTGATGTGAAATACTGGGGACCATCTGTGTTGGGTGGTGGTTGACAGGGATTCATTCACTGATTGTTGGTACATGAAAGCTAATCTCATCTGTGAGGCTTGTTTGTTTGTTTATCATTCTGAGGATCTGGTATTTCCTGATATTTGAGACTGCAGCAATGAAAAGTGGTTCACATCTTGTCTTTCTAATGTTTCATAAAAATCTTATGGGCCTAATAGTTGTCAATATCTGCAAAGGTGGTGTATCTATGTTAAGGATGATCCTCATACACAGTGGTTCCCCCCACCACCCCCACTGTACGTGCGTTTGATAAATTGCTGTACCTGAAAGGGATCTTAGCACAGGAAGAAAACTGAATTTCTTGCATGCAAGGGGCAGCTTTCTTTGATTGGTATATTTGAGTTTCCAAACAGCTGGAAAAATTCATATAAATGTCCTTTAAAGACTTGTAAAATCACACTGCAGAAAGCATAGGAAAGTCATCTATATACTCTCAAATAGGCAATTGAATCAGCAATGTGAACACTTCTGATAACTGTACAAATCACGACCTAATAATTTCTGGGAATTGAAGCAAGTTCAGCCTTTAGTAAGAATGGATGAAAAGCAATGGCCTGTAAAATTGTCAGAATCAAAATGCAGTCACTTATGTCAAACCCTAACAAAATTCAGTCGGAGGACCGTAAAGGAGGTCTCGTGCACACGAGCCCATGATATGAACTATTACAAGGACTCTCTGGAAACTACACACAACCTTGCACAAAGGCCATGGCAGTATACGTCTTTGAGGACATCTTCCCAGCAACTGCCTATTGAACCTGGGACTGATGCCACCCACCCTCGTTCTTATTCCTGTGACCAATGATGGTCATTTCAAAACAGCTCATTGTAACCTTTCTCATTTTGCCTCTTAAAGTTTGGCCTTGTCTCAGCCTCCCGGGATGTGCCTATGATTCATCACAGTGTGCATATCCCAGATTGCTATCCCCTGTTTATTGCTGAATAGATTCATTTATTTGGAGAACCACTCTCTCTTTGCTGTTATTTTCAGTTGTTAACTTCATACTCTGGAAAAGAGAATATCCTGCCAGAATCAAAAGTGTGTCACAGAATTTCTGAGATTTCCAGCAATGAGGGCCCTCCCAAGATCTGATGGTGCTTAGGTGAGTATTGTTCACAGATACCCTGGCCTCTGTTTCCACCTTAAATGATGCTATTTACCACAATTGGATCCTTTAGAATGCCCACTATGTTGATGGATTTGTGTGTGTGTGTGTGTGTGTGTGTGTGTGTGTGTGTTGGGTGGGAGGGGGAGGTTCCTACGGCCCCTGGGTGGACTCTGTCAAGAGCCAAGAGCATTGACGGGCCGGGTGAACCTCCATGGGACGCGGGGTCCCGAAGCACGGGTGTGGTCCCCAGGGCCCTGGTTTCCCCGGTGGGCTCGGAACACTAAGCCCGGGGCCTATGGGAAGCCGCGGTCTTCTCGTCTGAGGGCTCCCTGGTGCTTCCTGGAGCCTTTCACCTGCACTTTGCTGCTGGCGGTCGGGATGTGGAAACGCAGCTGGATTTCATACATCGTGCGCAGCAATACACAGGAAGGCAGTGATTTTCCTGGTGAATCCCTCGACGGGCCGCATTCGGCTTGTTTACGTAGCGTAGCGGTTGGCGCGTTCGCTTCACACCGGGAAGGTTACTTTCATATTAAAATAGTTTTTAACAACGGAGTGGTGGGTGGGAAACTTAGCTGCATCGTGGATCGCAAGCCACCTGGGAAGAGTTCCGTTACCACCTCGTTTGCCTGCCGTGAGCCAGACTGGAGACGAGGGCGCCGGACCAGGCGGACTTCGTGTTGGGTTTCCGTCCGGAAATCCGCGACCTGCTTGTGGATCGCCCGGATCCTCTTTGCAGGCTGGCAGGACCTGCGTCTGTGAAGACCGAGGACTTCTTTCCTGCGAAGTCCCCTTGGCTTCCTCCCACCCCGAGCGCGGTTGCGGAACAGACTGACTCGCCCGACAGAACCAAAGAAAACGAACCCAAGTCTGCACCTGGAGCTCGAGCCAAAGGCGTGTGGATTACGTTTCGTGCGCTACTAATTGAGCCAGTCTGGGGACAAAAAGAAGCCCCGACACGTGTCATTACCAGGAGAGCCCCTTGAGCCAGTTCCGAGATAAGGAACCAGCGGGACTTGGTTCTGAGAGCCAAGCACGCACTGCACTGACAACGAAAGCGAGGCTCCAAAAGACAGTATGTGCCTGGCTGTGTCGCACACAGGGCTAAAGCTAGGCTAGAATGACACGCAGGTCCGTGTCATCGCGGCCTGGCTTCACAGCCCAAAGCACCGGCCAGGCAGGGAGAGGCGAGAGGTGCTGAGCAGCGGGGCGGTTAGTTGGCTGCGAGCCTTGCAGACCTGCCAGCAGCCCGGCCATGGGTCGCCAAATATCACCTCTACTTCTCCTCCCCCGCCTTGAAAAGTCAATCTTTGCTTTCAGAGTTTCCTCCCTTAGGGGAGAGATGACTCTCTCGACTCCCTGCTGGTCTAGTGGCTAAGATTCGGCGCTTTCAGCGCTGCGGCCCTGGTTCGAGTCCAGGCCAGGGAAGCCCTGTTGCAACATCTGGGCTCCTCCCCACAGGTGTGGCCTGGTGCGCGAGGCAAGGTCCGGAAGCAGAAGAACCTGGGCAGTGAACCCTTCCGCGAGACCCGGTCCCAGTGTAGCCGGCTAACCAGCCCCTTCACCCAACGAATCCAGAACGATGTGTGAAAACAACAAACGGTAGCATCCACCATGCAAATGTGGTGGGTGCCTTTGTGCTGCTATGGGCTGACAGGTAGACATCGGAGCAAAGGGAAAAGTCATGTTGTTTTCAGCTTTTCCAGGATGCTAGTTAGGTTGGTCCAAATGTTCAGAGCCCAGCTGAGCGTAAACTCACCCGGGAAAATCTGTCCCCAAAAGGGTAATTGTTGGCCAAAATACATTCCACAGCACGGTAAGGCGGTACTACTAGGCAGCGTTGCCAAGAGAGTAAAACTGCTAGAAACGTGACTCGCTACCTCTTCGCGGGGCAACTGGGCAGGAATTGGCAAAATTAGAAATAACCTAATGCTTTGATATGCCAATTCCATTCCCAGGGCTTTATCCTAGAGAAACACTCAGGTGAAGATGAATGAATGTCTGAGGATGTTCCTTGCAGCAGTTATTTGTAATAATAAACACTAGGGCCAACGTCGTGTCCATTAATTAGGGAATGTTTAAAGAAACCATGATCTGTCCATACCATAAAGGATATGAAATTATTTAAAAGAATAGTGTAGATAGCGGTGATCAAGCCCCTGATGATGACAGTAGTAATAATGGCTATTGCTTTTGGAGCATTTACCATTTATCAGGCCCTGGGTTCTATGTTTTATTTGCATGTCTCATTTATACTTGGGACAACCCACGTGGAAAGCATTCCTACCGGCCCCACTTTGCTATGTGGAAATGGAGGCACAGAAAACTTCAATGACTTGTTCAAAGTCACACCACCACCGCCACCCAGTGAGGCTTCCCACTCAAGTCTAGGGCTTCTCCGCAGAAGAGTCCGAGGTTATCATGTTCTTCTTGCTGGGGATGGTCGGCTTCTCAGAGATGCGCAGCCTTAAAAACCAGCTTGGGCTGGAGGGAGGGAAGGTGTGTGTATTGCCCATGAAATAGGTAGGTTCTGGAGCTCTGAACTGAGCTTTTGTTTTGCCTAAAACACACCGTCTGCAAATGGCTTTTATTTTTCAAACAACCCCTTAAGCATTCAGGCAAAATTTCCAGCATCTAATTTGAAGCAGAGGGACAACAGAGACTCCATATCCAGATTTGGAAAAGTGAAGATCAGAAAAGAAGAGAATGTAAGGTAATTACGTCCCTGAGGTGGATGGAATGACTAGTCTTTAGTTGTTCCCTGAGGCAATGCCCTAACTGCGCCACAAGTGCCAGGTGGCACCTGGAGGTCTTAGAACAGGTGACACGACACTTGTCTATTGTCAAATGCCCCCTATTCCCAGGCTGGACTTCTCCTCATTTCTTTGTGCCACTGCACCCGTTCAAGATGCCTAGGTGGCGAGGTGACATTGAGGCCAGAAGTCGTGTGGCTGGGCATGTTTGGGAGTTGACACCGGGGCCATGTGAGGGGGGCTCCCATGCAGGACCGCCAGATCCACAACCTTCCCTGCTGCCCCCACTGCCCCCTGCTCCTCTGTGCTTTGTCCCACTGCAGTAGTCCCACTGCAGCCGACGACGCAGCGTCTAGGTCCTGAGTCACCCATTTCCCCATTCTTCCCTATGCTGCAGTTGTTGTGCTCACTGCTAGGCCCCCTGAGCCCGGACCTCGGAGGCGCTGTGCGGAGGGCAGGAACCGGTGGTACTCCCACCGCACTGTCCCTTCTTGATGCCTCCAGATGTGGCTTCCTCGGGGCAGGGACCATGCACCTTCTCTCCATGCAGCATGTCACCTAGAGCAAGCCCTGGCACCTGGTCAGCACCTGATAAATGTTCAGTGAATGAAGGCATCCTAATTCAGGGTCCTGTGAGAGATCAAGAAATCTACTTTGGGCTTCAAGTTTTTCATCTTTTGAGTAATTGCGATACTGGGAAGGTAGGAAAAGGTTTTCCAGGTGGGCATTCTTTGGAATGTTTCCTCAGAGAGCTAATTGAGAATCAGGTAAGGCTCCCGATTTGGGGAAAGTCTTGAGGGAGCCATCTGGAATGAGCTTCCCACCCTGTAAGGTGCCCCAGACTCAGCCCGTGAGACTCCAAGGCAGAGAAGAGGTGATCCCGGGAAAGCTGAAGAAAGTGGGTAAGACTGGGGGCAGCCTGGAGTATGAGGGACAGAGACAGACAGACAGACACAGACCCACAGACACATATGGGGTGGGGTGTTGGGAGGTTGGGAGATTTGCCTGAGAACCGGATTTGGTGTGTAGAAGTCAGAGTTAAGTTTTACTCATGAGATTCAACGGAAGAGCCAAGGGAAAGTGAGTTCATCACTGTAAGGATATGGGTCTGCACAGGAGGCATTGTCAGGGGCAGGATGCAGTGGATCCAGCCATTGGTCTCAAGTAAGATAACTTTTTCGGGGGCGGGGACTCAGACACTATGGAGGAATAATATAGAGATGGGTATCAGCATGCTCATTCACCCTTGCATAGGAGGGGAAAAGTCGTTAGATGGTTTGCATCCAACTAAGGCAAGATGCTACTCATAAAGAACAGGGAAGAGGAACAAATGTCTCGGACTAGTGATTCTTTCCTCCCCTGTTTGATAAGTGGCCTGACAGGAAGCAATCCAGGGTCATTCTGGCCAGTTTTCTCTGGACTCGGTTAAATAGGTCACCAGAGAAAACAAGTACAATTACTGGAAGACTTTCTAAACATGTTGGAAGTTTAGCTGCAGAACATATGCAATGGGGTATCTCTGGGTAATGTCCACCATGCCTTTCTGTTGTACCTCCTGCTTGGTTAGGTCAGGAGGGCGCCACTCCCCTCATTGGCAGCTGGGATATGTATAGAAAGTTCGTTGTGCTGGCAAGAATATGAAGGAAGAGGCTCCCTTTGAGTTGGAAAAATACATTGGACTATAAATTGGCACCCTCTCCTATTGAAGTCAAACTAAGAACATACTAAGCGATGCCTTCAGCTTCTGGCAAAGGTGGAGTAACAGATACCCAATTTACTCTCCTGCCTGAAAGCTACCCCCGTCCTGCCCCAAAACAAAGAAACAGACAAAAATACATGATATTACAGTTTGAGACACTAGAAATCAGTCAAGAGAGGACAGCAACACGAGAGAAGAGAAACAAAGAAGGTGAGCCCTCCCACTGCCCCAGCTATGGCCTCTGGGGAGTTTCCAGGCCAGGCCCCAGGAGGGGAATCTGAGGCCAACCCCCTGGCTTGAGGAGATGAAGCTGATTGTCCGTGGAGAGCAAGGCAGCTAGAGTTCATGGGACGAAGCACCAGTGATGAGAGAGACGGAAAGAGAGAGAATCCAGGGATGTGGGAAGGGTCATCCTCAAGTATTCAGCAGGCTAGGACCAATCGGCACATGCTTGTGGAGAAACTGCCTGCGGCCAAGAAAGAAAGAAAGAAAGAAAGCTTCTGAAAGGGCTGTGGAACAGTGCCTGGTGTTCACGCAGGGCAGGAAATGGTACTTGCTCCCCCCAGCCAGAGTGGACTGCTCATAATTCACAGGACATTGGGTATAATCCTTAGAAAGGCCTTGCCTTACTAATGGGAATAATCAACCCTAGACTGACCTCCCTAAAAGAGATCATAAAAGCAAGACCCCAAAGGATTTTTTTTTTTTTTTTTTTTTTTTTTTTTTTTTTGAGACAGTGTCTCACTCTGTTGCCCGGGCTAGAGTGAGTGCCGTGGTGTCAGTCTAGCTCACAGCAACCTCAGACTCCTGGGCTTAAGCGATCCTACTGCCTCAGCCTCCCGAGTAGCTGGGACTACAGGCATGGTGGCGCATGCCCGGCTAATTTTTTTTGTATATATATATTTTAGTTGTCCATATAATTTCTTTCTATTTTTGGTAGAGACGGGTCTCACTTTTGCTCAGGCTGGTCTCAAACTCCTGACCTCGAGCGATCCATCCGCCTCAGCCTCCCAGAGTGCTAGGATTATAGGCGTGAGCCACCGCGCCCAGCTGACCCCAAAGGATTAATCTGATCCCAAGTCACTTAACTGGTCGTCTCAGAAAAAAGCCCTGGTATCTCAAGTTTTATAGGGATACCAAAATAGCCAGTAGACCAGAAGGTAAACTTTACAATGCCCGGCATCCAGTCGGAGAACAACAGGCACGCAAAGGGGCGGGAGACCATGACCCACAGTGAGAAGCAAAAGCAAACAATTGAAGCTGAACCAGAGCTCACACGATGTGAGAACTAGCACAGGGGACTTTAAAACAGTTACTCTGACGGTATTCCATAGGTCTAAAGAGTTACGTAGAAATGTGGAACATGTAAAAACTGGCCCAAATCAAACTTTAGAGATGAAAAACACAATATTAGAGATGATAAATTCGCTGGATGAGATTAATAGTAGATCAGGCAGTGTGGACGAAGTGATCAGGGAACACAAAGCCAGGAACAATCATAATCCAATGGCTCAGATCCAGCCAGAAGGAAAAGGGAAAAGACATCGTACACACAGGAACAAAGAGGAGTATTGCAGGAGATTTCTCTCCGCTCCTGGAGGACTCTACCAGAAGCAATGCAGGTGAGAGGACAGCAAAGCAACATCTTTAAAGTAATGAGGTGTGTGGGGGGCGGGGGTGGGTGGGTTGGAGGAGTTAACCTAGAAGTCTATGTCAGAAAAAAAAAAAAAATCTCTCAAAACTGTAAGTGAAACAAGAGCATTTCGAGACATAAAAAAGCAAAAAGCATTCACCCCCACCTGACCCACACTACAAGAAACGTCAAAAGAGTCCTCCCGGCAGCAGCAAACGGGTATCAAATGAAAATCCCGGTCTACACGAAGGAATGAAGGACATCTGAAATGGGTAAGTATATTGGTTATTTTCTTATTATTGAAATCTCTCTCTCTCTCTCTGTCTCTCAAAGATTTGACGGTTTAAACAAAAGTAATAACAATGGATTGTGGAGTTTATTTTGTAAAGGCAAAAAGCACGGCAAGAATAGCATCAAGGCCGGAAGGCGAGGCATAACACCACTTGAAGGTAGACTGTGGTGAGTTAAAGATGTATGCTCTAAACCCTAAAGCAATGACTAAAATAACAAAAGAAAGAGTTATAGCTAGTAAGCCAACGAAGGAGAGAAAACGGAAGGGTATAAAACCGGTGTAAACGCTATGTAGAGTAATTGCTCTTCCAGGACCTCTATCCTAGAGGAATAATACTTACACCAGTGGCCAGAGATATGTGTAGAAGAATGATGACTACAGCATTAGATGTAATCCTAAAATCATAGAACCAATCTAATTTCAAAACAGCATGGAAAGGGCAAAGTAAATGATAGTACAAGAAAAGAAATGGAAGGGACGCCTCTGTCAACAGGAATTCAGAGGTTGGTTAATGGTGATGGTTCTGCTCTTTCAAGGTATCAGTGTTCCCAGACACTTGGTTTCCTTCCTAGCTCTTTTGGGAGGATCGGAGAGGGCCTTGGTATGCGTGCTCATGTTGTACCCGAGACAAGGAGGAGAGGAGGGTAATGGAGATCACGCTGTCGTCTTTACGTGAAAGGATGGGCTAGATGGAAAAAGAAAAACCGAAAAAACGAAGACAGTTTGTCCCTTAAATACGCAAGGTTAAGACTTGAACCAGCAACCTTCGGGTTGAAGGACAGACACTCCAAGCAAGCAAGCCACAGAGACAAAGCTACCACCTGCACATCATCACAACAGAGGCAAGCGTGTCTTCAACGCTAGGCGGAGCCACTGCCCCTTGCAGGACAACTGTGCAGGCTCCAAAGCCTCGGAAAACCAGAGATTGAGCCTACGCGTCGCGCTCGCTACGATTGAAACCCGTGTGCTGGGCGATTCCCAAGCTAGAGGGGCGGTCTTCAGAAGCCGGCGTCCCGGGAGACGCCCAGGTCCGCGACTCCCCCTGCCGGAGCCGCGTGGGTCCCGAGGGAAGCTGAACCCCCGTGGGCTCCCGCGATGGGCTCGTCCGGTTCTTTGCTCCGCCTTCACCCGGCCGGCCGCGCGGCTTGCGCTGGCCTCGCTCATCTCGGCTGCGGTCGGTGGGGCGGGAGAGAAAGGGTCAGACCGGGAAATGCGAAGAGGCGGGAGAGGAGCAGGGGAGGCGTGGACGAGCACCACGCCACCTGCCAAGAGGCCCGCGCTAAGAAGCGCAGGCGGGATTAGCGGAAATGAGAACTGTTTTCCCGGTGCGTGCGAAGTGAGAGGAGGGGAGGGGAAAACCGAGAGCGGGCATGAAGGAGGCAAAAGCACGAGTACCTGTGGCTGTCCGGGATCAGGGCAGCGCGGGAACTGCAATGATTTTCCATCAAATATATCAGAGCAAGGTCAGCCTCCGCCACCAGGGTTGTGGCGCGCCGTGATCGTATAGTGGTTAGTACTCTGCGTTGTGGCCGCAGCAACCTCGGTTCGAATCCGAGTCACGGCACTGGCTGTCTCCCTCAGCTGGCCCGCCCCTTTTGCTCGCCACCCGGCGCCATGCGGCTCAGGAGAGGGAAAGAGACCTCCGCGCAGGTCTGCACTAACCTGGGCCGCAGGCAAACGGACACCCTGGGAGTGCTCCACTCTGTGTCTGACTACTGAGCGTTATGCAGGAAATAACCCGCTCGGCCCTCTTGGTGCCTTAACGCTAATGCTTACATTTCGGTGGGGGGCTATATTTTTTTTTTTCCTTTTTACACGAAAGGACAACAAGCTTTAAACGACTTTAAACTCCAAACTCTTTGTCATGCTCTACACCGGCTTGTCTCCATCCCCCTCTCCTCCCCTAACTTGTATGCTAACAGGAAATTATCGAGGCATGCTTCACATAGAGTAAAATGCACAAATCTTTACTGCAGTTTTCACAGATGTAATCCACACGCAGGTCAGGTTATCCCACCGAGGTCCTTAGCATCCCTTTGCAGGCAATGCTCACCCCCCCCCCCCTCGATTACTTCGCTATTCTGAGGTCTAGCCCATAGGTTAGTCTTACCTCTTCTTGAAATTCACATGCGTGGATGTGCATTATTATTTTTATTTTCGTGCCACGTTATGCTTTTGAGATATATCCGTGTCGCCACGTTTATCACTTCATAATTTGGGTGTTGCTGAGGAGTGTCATTCCAATGTGTGCATGAATTCGCCGCAGTTGATGCACAGTCGATTGGGTGAAGAAGTGCTTTGGCCCAGCGAAGTGCTGGGAAAGGCAGTCTTCCGCATGCAGTCTTTCCACCTCCACTCTGCCACGTAAGCAGGGGCCTTGGGCCTGGAACGCTTCCTTACCAAGAGGTAAAGAGTCCTCACCGCCTGTGCCGGACTTACCACTTGTGCGGGAATATCTTCCCCTGCGTGAGACTCAGTGTGTGCCTCTTGTTCTGCTTAAGCATGTGTATCAAATGGCACCTTGCCAACCCCACTGCTGTATCTGCCCCCTGCCGGGAGGGGAAGAGGTCCTTCCTTCTGTGTCTCAGGAGGGGTGTGTGCAGGCCACTGGGCCTTTTGCCAGAGGGACCTATTGTCCCCGGGGACCGACGCCCACTACCGAAGCTGATCCTGCTCTGTCTCTTCCCCATGGGAGGCAAGCGCTGTTCTTCCATCCAGTGCTTGACTGCACTGTATTTTGCTCCGACACTCTGACACCAAGCTGCGGGGCCCAGGAGCGCTCCGACTTCTACTCCTGGTGATGGGCAACAGATGCCACTCGCTCAACAAGGCAGCTGCTATGAATGAATATTCTCGTATGAGTCCTTTTGTGGACACGTGCATTCCTTTCCCTTGAGTACTGGACTTGCTGGGTCGTGGGGTAGGTGTGATTTTACCTTTGTCAGTTAACAGCCCAGAATGGTCTCTCCCCACCAAAGAGTGCTACAGTTGCCCGACAGTCTTGACGATGCCTGGTGCTTGCTGTCTTTTAAATAGTCCCATTGCGGTGGATGTAAAACGGCATCATAGGGTGGCTTAAATTTGTGTTTCCTTCATGAGTAAACTGTTCAGAAATCCTTCCTCATGAAGAGAAGCTATTGAATCATTTTTCCCAATTTAGTTGGCTTGGCTTTTTATTCCTGATTTCCAAAATGTACTCTATATATTCAAGATTTGAGTCATTTTCCACGTAAGCATAATGCGAATGCATTCTCCCAGTCTGTGGCTTGCCTTTTCACTTTCTCACAGTGATTTTTGTTGAACACAAGTGTATTTCTTTGGCGAAATTCTATTTAGCTTTATTTTTTCATGTCATTGTTAAGGCCTTTATCTGTTCTGGCAGAAATGTATTCTGCTACATGTTTTTCAATCGGTTTTTTTTGTTTGTTTGTTTGTTTTGAGATAGAGTCTTGCTTTGTTGCCCGGGCTAGAGTGAGTGCCATGGCGTCAGCCTAGCTCACAGCAACCTCAAACTCCTGGGCTTAAGTGATCCTACTGCCTCAGGCTCCTGCGTAGGGCTGGGACTACAGGCATGTGCCACCATGCCCAGCTAATTTTTTTCCCCTGTATATATTTTAGTTGGCCAGATAATTTCTTTCTATTTTTCATAGAGACGGGGTCTCATTCTTGCTCAGGCTGGTCTTGAACTCCTGACCTCGAGCGATCCACCTGCCTTGGCCTCCGAGAGTGCTAGGATTACAGGTATGACCCACCGCGCCCGGCCTTTTTGTTGTAGTTTGGTTTTGGTTTTGGTTTGGTGGGGTTTTTTGTTTGTTTGTTTTGGTTTTGGTTTGGTTTTTTTTTTTTTTTTTTTTTTTTTGAGACAGAGTCTTGTTCTGTGGCCTGGGCTAGAGTGCCATGGCGTCAGGCTAGCTCACAGCAACCTCAAACTCCTGGGCTCAAGCAATCCTTTTGCCTCAGCCTCCCAAGTACCTGGGACTACAGGCATGCGCCACCATGCCCGGCTAATGTTTTCCATATATTTTTAGTTGTCCAGCTCATTTCTTTCTATTTTTTAGTAGACACGGGGAGGGGTGTCTCACTCTTGCTCAGGCTGGTCTTGAAGTCCTGACCTTGAGCGATCCTCCTGCCACGACCTCCCAGAGGGCTAGGATTATAGGCTTGAGCCACCACGCCCAGCCTGCTGCATGTTTTTCTAAGAACACTTCTAAATCTATGAAATAGAAATTTATATGAACTTCATCTACTGACCACAGCAAGCTTGGCGGTTATCAGTGTCCTGGTCTCCGGAAATCTTCTCTGTATTGTAAACACATTGGCAATAGTTACAGCTCTGCTCTTGGACACCCACAGGCCCTGGGCCTCCCTCCATTTCTCCCCCACTTCTCTCTCCCTCTGTCTCCTTCTCTGTTATTCTGTGTCTCCTCCTGTGCAGCTGAGAATCCCAGAGACACCTGAAACAGAGAAGTAGACCGACCCCAGTCTAATCTGCGCACCAGAAGGCGGGCTCTGTGTTGGAATCTACTTCAGCCCTGGCGTGACCTTGGTTAAGTATCTTAAACTTTAGGTGCCTCAACAGTTTTACCTGCAAGATTGGGCCGCCACGAGAACTCTACTTCACACTGTGGTCATCAGATGTGCCTAGATGTAGTGACTACTCAATCAATAATGTTATAATCAGTAGGATCACCAAAATCATTGTCACTGTCTCCTGCCTTATCTGTGAACAATCACTCTCCAGACCGTTTCACTTTACCCGTGCTTCCTCTAGACCTTCATGTACATGGAATCATAGCACACGTACTCTTTTCTGCATGCTTCCTCCCCTTTGCATAGTATCTCTGGCTTTGTCCATTGTTGAGTATAGCAGGTGTTCTCTCCTCTTTTCTTGCTGAGCAGTATTCCATTGCAGGGATAGAGCACGGTTTGTCTACCATTCACCGGATAATGAGCATCTGGGCTGCTTCCAGCATTGGCTGTTGTGAATAAAGCTGCTTTGAACGTTCTTCCCACAGGAGATTTTGTAGACATCTGTTTTCACGGCTCTTGGGAAAAATCTAGGTAAAGAATTGCTGGTACCAGAGAGCGGTATATGTGTAACTTCATGAGTACTGCCGAAACGTTTTCCAAAGTCCTTGTACCATTTTACATTCCCACCAACCACGTGTGAGAGTTGTGGTTGTTCCACATCTTCACAAAGATTGGCTGTTCCCGCTCCTTATGTAAGAATTTTAGCCATGCATGCTACTGGGAGGAGTAGTGGTACCTCAGCGTGGTTTTAATCTCCATTTCCCTGATAGCTAATAATACTGAGCACTCTTTATGTGCTTTGTCGGCCATGTGTACATCTTCTTTTCTAGCATGTCTGTTCAAGTCTTTGTAATGCCATCAAAACGATGGTATGACAGTCACATCTCACAATTTCTACACTCTACCGACCCATCTAACAAACTGGAGTTGTTTGGTTTGCTTTTTACTGCCAGGTTGGAGGAGCCTATGATGCATTACAATTACAGGGCTTGGGGGGTCATATATGGTTTGTGAATATTTTCTCCCTATCTGTGGCTTGCTTTTTCACTTCCTAAATGGCGTCATGTGATGAGAAGATATGGTTAATGTTGATGAAGTCTAATTTATCATGTCTTTCTTTTATACATATTTTTCCTGTGTCCTGTTTAGTAAGTCTTTGCCTAGCACCCAGTCACAAAGCATCCTCCAAATGCTTTCTACCTTTAACTTTTAAGTTTTGGTCTATGATGCACCTCAAATTACTTTTGTGTGTAGTGTGAGGTAGAAATGATGCTGTTGGTTTCTCCTCCCCGCAATATGAACATCTGTTAATTGAAGGCATTTTCATTCCCCCACCAAACTGCTTTTATTGAAACCAATTGACCGTATAGCTGTGGTCACTTGCATATCTCCCAACTCAATCTGTTTATCTGTTTGTGTCTCCTGATGCCACTTGCACACCGCCTTGTCTATAATAGCTTATAGTAAGTTGTAAAGTCAGGTAGTGCAAGTCCTCTGGTTTGGTCTCTTTCACACAGCACAATGCATTTTCAAATAGGTGATAGCTCTTGTGACCATCAGGCACCTCAAGATAATGTTGTCACTTCATCCCTGTCATTCTGGTGTGGGACACATGCCCTCACTCACATAGGCTGGTTTGGCCCCTTGTGGACAAAGATCCCCTATTGTACCCTCTGGGGAGAATAAATCTCCAGTTGTCTGCAGGGAGGATGAACAGGCAAAACGTCCACAAGACTCAGCACAGAGTCTGGATTTTCGGTGAAAGAAAAACTGGCCCACTTTTCAGGCCTTTAATTCTAGGAATGTTTTTCTATTCCCGACCACGAATTGTACAAAGCTTTGGGTTATTTACTGTTTCTTCTTTTTTTCTGGGGAGAGTGCAATGGACTGGATGTTTGAGTCCCCTCAAAATGCACATGCTGAAATCCTAACCCCCTGACCAGGTACCGTGGCTCATGCACTTTGGGAGGCTGAGGTGGGAAGATCACTTTAGGCCAGGAGTTGGAGACCAGCCTGGGCAACATAGCAAGACCCCATCTCTACAGAAAATTTAAAAATTAGCCAATTGTGGTGGCACACACCTGTACTCCCAGCTACTTGGGAGACTGAGGCAGGAGGATCCCTGGAGCCCAGGAGTTTGAGGTTGCAGTGAGCTATGATGGTGCCACTGCATTCCAGCCTGGATGATGGAGTGAGACCGTGTCTCAAAAAGAAAAGAAAAGAAGGGAAGAGAAGAGAAGAGAAAAGAAAAGAAAGAAGAAAGGAAAAGGAAAGAAAAACAAACTAAATCTTAACCCCCAATGTGATAGTATTAGGAGGTGGGGTATTTGGGAGGTAATTAGGTCAGGAGGGTGGAGTCCTCCCTTATGGGATTAGTGCCTTTATAAAAGAGACCCCAGAGCGCTCCCTCACCCTTTCTGCCTCCTAAGGATACAATGAGAAGAGGGCAGTCTACAACTGGGAAGAGGTCCCTCACCCTAAGTTCAAGACCAAGGCTTTGATCTTGGACTTCCAGCCTCGAGAACTGTGAGAAATTCCTGTTGTGACCAAGCCACCCAGTTTGTTACTTTTTAATAAAAAGCAGCCCAAACTAAGACAGAGATGGAGTCCTGTGGAAGGCCTCTAATTTGTTAAGCTGGTCATTGGGTGGGATGTTGCAAATTGGAAACTGAGGAAGAGCTGCCTTTTTGTGCATGTGAAGGAAGATAGCAGAGAGGCAGTGATACAGAGTGGGCAAGAATAAGCTGGAACGAGAACATTGATTTTAGGGTCTGGCACTGGATGTCTGATTTTGGACAAAGAGAAGACACTGATGGACACATCCGGAGAAAAAGAACTTCACTGGAAACGGCAGTTATGTAAAAGCCATTTTATGACATTTTTCACTTGTTTCTGTATAATTCTTCTTTCCGATCTTTGTTTAAACGCGTCACAGGTGAGGTGGATGCATTTGTTAAATATGTTTTGGGAATGCCTGTTTAAATAAAAATAGCTACCATACTTCAAACATTAATCCATGAACCTCCTGGACTCCTCTTAGGTTCCACCAACTATGCATTGACAGTAAAACGGCCCGACCTGGGGACTCTTGCTGGGAAAGTGAAATTAAAATTAAGACGGTGATGGGTGGAGGGAAGAGGAGGGAGGTGGAAGTCTCAACAACAGTTCCTGTAGTGGCGTTGGTATGTGCTTCACACCAGATCCATATCCTTTCTTCAAATCAGAGCAGTTGGAAAATCAAAAAGTATTCAGTTGCGTCCTTGGCATCCAAGAAAATCTTGGGTAGGGAAGTTCGAGTACCACCAACTGGGAAGGCCGGGGATTACCTACTCACCGGTACCCGGGCCCATGGTCGTCTGCTCTGTCTACTTTGGCAAACTGGAGACTGGAACTCGACTCTCCTTCAGCAGCCACGGGAGGACCTGCGTCCAGAGGAGGTCCACTCGATGGTAACTTTAGATCCTGAAACCTCATAGGATTTTCCTCCTCTTCCCTTTGATCTCTCTGCCGCCTACCGAAAGAGGACAGGATTCGCCGCCTTTCTTTCCCATCAGGAGCCTTTCGGCATGGATCGCTTGTGCAAAGGACCGAAGTGGGCAGCTGTTTCCCCTACGTGTCCCTCCGGGCCTGGGCGTCTCGGGAGCTCAGGCTGACCCAGGGCGTAACTCAGGGCGAGTGGGACCCGGAGGAGCCGGGAAGGATGCGCGCATGGGGGCGGAGGTCGGGCGCCAGGAGTCCGGCACCACAATCAAATGCCATTCTTCACCCTGCACTGCGCACCTGCCGCCCGCCCCCGGGATGCCAAAAGACATGGCCCCTAAAGCTTCCCTGCAGGCTGAACCGAAAGGGGCGTGAAGTTCCGGAAGGGGCGAGAAGAACCTAGTTGAGCGAACCCAGCCCTTTTGCCTGCCTGGCTGGCTCTCCTGGACAAGGCTCAAAAGAGGCTGAAATCGGGGACGGAACCACAGAATAGACCTAAGGGCAGAAATTCCCGAGATCTCGAGATTAAAAGTCTCAAACGCTAACGCCCAAGCTAGCGGGGGAGGGAGTCCGGGGGAGGGGGGCCGCGAGGAGAATGGACACCTGAGCCTTTATCCGGAGAGTCATCTGCACAAGCTCAGAGAACAGCACTGTGGATGCACATCGATGGTTCTCAGTGGGGGGCGATTTTGCACTCTCCCTCTCCTCCCGCCCTCCTTCCCCCGCACCCCTGCTGGGACACTAGGCAAGGTCTGGAAACATTTTTGATGGTCACAACTGGGAGAAGGGGGGAGGGGAGAGTTGTCTCCTGCCATCTAGTCAGCAGAGGCGAGGGATGTTGCTAAGCATCTTCTAATCCACGGGAGGAGCCCTCCCGCAACGAATTATCCGATCCAAAATATCGGTACCATCGAGTTTCGAGGTTAAGAAACCCTGGCGTGGGTCAATGTGCCCACACTTGACCGAGGAGAAATCACGAGTTGGTGACTAGCTGGATATTGGATGCGAAGAAAACTCCAGAGTCAGACACAACTCTCAGATTTTTGGTCCAAGCGTGTGAAAGGATGGAGTTTATCAAACAAACCCTCAACTGAGATGGGAAAGTGGCAGGAGCAGCAGGTTGTAGGGGGAAGGTCGGAGATCAGTTCAGGGCGCCAGAGCTGTCCTCGAAAGTGTTTTCCGTCCAGGCGGTCTGCGTGCTTTATGATGTTGGCCATGCCGGGGGTTCTAGGTGTTCAACCCCCTTCTCACCCGGGCGCCTGCCCGCTTCCGCCTCTTCCCGGCAACCTCGTCCACTGCCCCGGCCCGGCCCCGGCCCCGGCCCCGGAGTCTCTCCACGCGCTGCCGCCTCGCAAACAGGCATCTCTAGGTCAGTTGTGACGAAGTAACTCGGTCCGGGACTTGTGGCCCTGGTGGGCCTCGCAGAGTGCTCGGGGAAAGCAGGGACGGAATGGCCTTAGGAGACGACTCCAGGAGCGTAGGGTGACCTCCACGAGGCTCCAAAGTTTCCAGAGCTCAGGAAACGAGTCATTGCAGATTGCACAAAGCAGATGCTCTCTCCCACAGCTCCCTGGTGGTCTAGTGGCTAGGATTCGGCGCTTTCACCGCCGCGGCCCGGGTTCGATTCCCGGTCAGGGAACTCCTTTTGCGCCATTAGGCACCCTCCAAGGGCCAGGTGTGGAGGAGCCGCCGCACCGACTGCCACGCTCCGCCCAAAGAAGGGCAAGTAATGGTAGGCTGCTTCTCAGGACACTCAGCACTTGCTTAGCTCCGCACAAGTGACTCTCCAGAGCTACTGAGCGTCTTGCACGGGCTTACACAACTGCGCGGCGATGCCAATCCACGTGGGGCTGCACCCGAGAACCCCACGCTTCTTGCCGCTGCCTCAGATCCCAATGACTAAGAGGGAGGCCAAGCCAAGTCCTGGCGTTTGTGCGCACCCTGGAAACCGCCGGGTCCCCTGAGCCTCCTGAGCAACTTTCACAGGTAAAATGCTTGTTAGGCCCTTCAACACAGGTGACTGCAGGCGATACCCGCGAGGGTGGGAGGGGGGTGAGCGGCGGATGAGGTCCTTGAGGGCTGTCCCCTTGGAGAGTGAGCGCCAGTAGGGAGGTGACGTTAACTGACCCAACAAAGGCAGCATGTGAAGTATGCACAAATGGAAAACTAGTACCAGGCCCGTAAGTGGAAGGTAGGTGTGAAAATCAACACCGGAACATCAAAACGATGGTATTACAGTCAATTCCCACAATTTCTACACTCTACCAAGCACATGCGCACGTTTTCCCTTTTCCATTCAATGCTCCGAAGAGGGGTTCGGATAAATCCTGCGTCCACTGTAAGTCAAGAGGAGAGCAAGAGTCAGGGAGGCGAACTGGACTGACTCGACGGAGGCAGCAGGTAGAAACAGGTAGATGAGACGGCTTGGTGGCTGCTGGTCTGGAGCCGCTGCTGAAAGGCGGTCTGGTTAGCCAGATGGTGGGTTGTCATGTGGGGGACTGTGGGTGGGATTCTTTGGCGGAGAGTCGTTTGGAAGAATGGCGACCCTGAGTATAGGGTGGGGGGATAGGAGGCTGTGCTGTGCCAGTAGGGCATGCACTGCTGGCAGGGAGGAGGGGCGAGGGGCAGGAGGGAGAGAGGGGGACCAGAGTCACGAAGGTGGTACTCCCTAGGCACTTGGGATGTGCTGACCCCTGTGATCTCCCCACATGCGGGGAAACTCGTCTGAGGTCTTTGTGCCAGTGGGCACCTGGGTTCACCGCAGACTTGCATAAGGTCACCAGAGATCCTTTGCGGCCCTCCTCCTAGAGATCTTGAGGGCGCTTCCTTGGTACTCTCACTGAACCTCACAAAAGTCAGATACGAGCTCTTTGTCTTTTACACAGCGAACACGGTTACTGGCAAAAAGCCCTGGCGCAAAGGTTGCATTTAAACAGAAGTGATAAAAATGATTGTAGGTTTTTTTTCCCCCAGTCATAGAAGTTATCACCCTTTTTTTTTTTTTTTTTTTTTTTTGCTGCTGTTGTTGTTCTTTTTGTGTTTTTTTTTTATTTTTTATGTTTATTTCAGGATACTATGAGAGTGCAAACATTTTGGTTACATTTTATGTCTCTGCCTCACCCAAGCGAGGATAGAGGCATACCCTTCCCCTCTACAATGCTCACCGCATCCATTACTTGTGAGTTTATCCCCCTCCCAACCCCCTAATCCCTGGAGAATATTACTACCGTGTGAGCACCATAGTGTTGATCAGTCAGTGCCAATTTGATGGTGAGTACATGTGGAGCCTATTCTTCCGATCTTGAGATACTACACTTCGGATAATGGGCTCAAGCTCTATCCAGGAAAACATAAGAGGTGCTAGATCTCTGTGGTTTCCTATAATTGAGTCATATTCCATTGTATACATATACCAAATTGTAATAATCCACTCATGAATCCACGGGCACTTGGGTTGTTTCCACATCCTTGCAATAGTGAATTGTGCTGCCATAAACATTTGGGTGCAGATGTGTTTATTATAGAATGTCTTTTGCTCTTTTGGGTAGATGCCTAATAGTGCTATTGCTGCATCGAATGGTATTCCTATTTTTAGCTCTTTGAGTTATCTCCAAATTCTTTTCCAGAGAGGTTGCGCTAATTTGCAATCTCAGGTTGTGGGTTTTTTTCTGGACAAATTCCTGGAAACGCACAACCTTCCAAGACTCAATCAGGAAGAAGTAGAACTCCTGAACAGACCGATGTGGAGCAGTGAGATTGAATCAGTAATAAAAAGTCTTACAACAACAATAACAACCACAAAGCTCCAGACCAGATGGATTCACAGCTGAATTCTACCAGTTCTACAAAGTAGAACTGGTACCCATACTGCAGAAATTATTCCATAACATTGAGAAGCAGGGAATCCTCCCCAACTCATTCTATGAAGCCATCATTACCTTGATACCAAAGCCAGGAAAGGACACAACAAAAAAAGAAAACCACAGATCAACATCCCTTATGAATATAGATGCAAAAATCCTCAATAAAATACCAGCAAACTGGAATTCAAGAACACATAAAAAAAAAAAAAAAGTCCACCATGACCAAGTGGGCTTCATCCCAGGGATGCAAGGATGCTTCAACATAAGTAAATCAATAAATGTGATTCACTACATAAACAGAAGCAAAAACAAAGACCACATGATCATCTCAATAGATGCAGAAAAAGCATTTGACAAAATCCAGCACCCTTTTATGACGGAAACCCTCAACAAACTAGGGATAGAAGGAACATGTCTCAAAATTATAAAAGCCATACATGACAAGCCCACAGCCAACACTCATTCTGAATGGGGAAAAGTTGACAGCATCCCCCCTAAGAACTGGAACAAGGCAAGGGTGCCCACTGTCATCACTTCTACTCAAGATAGTGCTGGAAGTCCTAGCCGGAGCAATCAGGCAAGAGAAAGAAAGAAAGAAAGCATATCCAAATCGGGAAAGAGGACGTCAAACTATTTCTTTTTTGCTGACGATATGATCTTGTGTCTAGAAAATCACAAAGGCTCTACCAAGACACTCCTGGAATTGATAAATACATTCAGCAAAGTCCCAGATTACAAAATCAATCTACACAAATCAGTAGCATTTCTATATACCAATAACAGCCAAGCTGAGAGTCAAATCAAAGACTCAATACCTTTTACAATAGCTACAAAGAAAATTAAATACCTAGGAATACACTTAACCAAGGAGGTCAAAGATCTCTACAAGGAGATCTACGAAACGCTGACGAAAGAAATCGCAGATGACCACAAACAATTGGAGAAACATATCATGCTCATGGATTGGCAGAATCAATATTGTTAAAATGTCCATACTAACCAAAAGTGAGTTACAGATTCAATGCAATCCCCATCAAAATACCAACGACATATTTCACAGATCTAGAAAAAAATAATCCTACACTTTGTTTGGAACCACAAAAGTGCCCAGATAGCCAAAGAAATCCTAAGTAAAAAAAAAAAAAAAAAAAAAGCTGGAGGCATCACATTACCAGACTTCAAACTATAGTACAAGGCTATAGTAATCCAAACAGCACAGTATTGGCACAACAATAGAGACATAGATCAATAGAACAGAATAGAGAACCCAGATATAAAACCATCTATCTACAGCCAAATGATCTTCAACAAAGCAGACAACAACGTACACTGGGGAAAAGAAGCCCTGTTCAATAAATGGTGCTGGGAAAATCGGATAGCCACACGCAGAAGAATGAAACAGGATCCCTATCTCTCACCACTCACGAAAATTAATTCAGGATGAATAAAAGACTTCAATGTAAGGCACGAAACCATAAGAATTCTAGAAGATTTGGTCCTCACCTGGAGAAAAAAAAAAAAACATTAAAAAAATTCTAGAAGAAAATGTAGGAAAAAGTCCTCTAGATATTAATCTAGGCAAAGGATTTATTTATGACTAAGACCCCAATGGCAATTACAGCAACAACAAAAATAAATAAATGGGACTTGATTAAATTACAAGGCTTCTGCACAGCTAAGGAAATATTCAACAGAATAGAAGGCCTACGGAATGGGAGAAAATATTCGCAATCTACACATTCGATACAGGGCTAACATCCAGAATCTACAAAAAATTCAAACAAATTGGCAAGAAACAACAGCGACAACAACCCCATTAAAAAGTGGGCAAAAGACATGAACAGAAGTTTTTCAAAAGAAGATAGATAAATGGCCAAGAAACTTACGAAAAAATGCTCAACATCACCAATCATCGGGGAAATGCAAATTAAAACCACAGTGAGATATCACCTTACTCCTTATAGAATGGCTTTTATTAAAACGTCCAAAAACAATAGATGCCGGCACTGATGCAGAGAGAAAGGAACGCTTGCTTATGCACTGTTGGCGGGACTGCAGATTAGTACAACCCCTATGGAAAACAGTATGGAGATTTCTCAAAGAACTCAAAGTAGACCTACCATTCAATCTAGCAATCCTACTACTGGGCATCTCCCCAGAGGAAAACAAGTCATTTTATTAAAAAGACACCTGCACTGTAATGTTTATAGCAGCACAATTCACAATTGCAAAGATCTGGAATCAACCCAAGTGCCCATCAATTCATGAGTGCATTAACAAAATGTGGTATATCTATGCCATGAAGTACTACTCCAGCCATAAAAAGGATGAATTAATGCCTTCTGGAGGACTTCGGAAGGAATTGGAGATCATTATCCTAAGTGAAGCATCTCAAGAATGGGAAAACAAACACCACATGTACTCTGATAAACTGGAACTAACCGATGGGCACACAGGTGCATAGAGGGAAGTAAAAGTCATTGGAAATCAAGCAGGGAGGAGGGGGAGAAAGGGAGGGGCAAAACCCCACCTAACCGGTAGGATGAACACTACTCAGGTGATGGGCATGTTTATATCCCTGACTCAAGCTGTGTGACAAAAACATTTGTACCTCCTTAGTATTTTGAAATAATAATAATAATACAACCCTAAAGCAATCACTAAGTAACAAAAGAAAGCATGATAGCTAATAAGCCAGCAAAGAAGAGTAAATGATACGATATGAAAACCATGCAAACAGTATGACCCAGCAATCGCTCTTCCAGGACTCTACCCTATAGAAATGCCTGCACAACTGGCCAAAGATATGTGTACAAGAATACTGTCTGCAGCATTGTTTGTAATAATAAAAGCAAGTGATCAAATTAATGTCAAAAGTGTATGGGGAAATGTAAGGAAATACGAGTAAAAACAACCGATGGAACTCTTGTCAGAAGTAAGGTAGAGGGTAATATCGATGTTCCTGGGTTTTCCTATTCTTGCAGGTTCCCACGCATACGCCTCGTTTGTTCTCAAGGGACCTCATCTTCTAGGAGGATCCGAAGGACTCTTATTTTGGGTTCTCTTGCCATGCACAAGATAGAGCGCGCTCGTGCGCTCTGTGCCTCTCTCTGTCTGCGCAGTTCTGTAGAGGCTTGGAAAGACTGCAAACATTTTAAAACATGTGCCACGTCCCTGGGTGGGCTCGAACCACCAACCTTTCGGTTAACAGCCGAACGCGCTAACCGACTGCGCCACAGAGACAACCACAGCAGGCTATTCTGGGCTATGTTACCAAATGAGTACTCACAAACTTCCCATCCCTCCGTCTTCAGGGTGCCCCTTGCAGGATGACTGGGCAAGTTCCAAAGGCTCAGAAAACCGGAGAGGCTCACTACATCATCTCTTGCAGACCCAGATTCTTAGAGTAAGGGGCCCGCGTTCCCCTAATTCTTTTGTTGAATCTCATGCGTAAAAAATGAGGTCTTTGGCTTTTATAGATTAAAGCTGGTTCTTGGACTTTATCTCTCTGTCATCTATCTTTCTACCTATCTCATTTATACACGGTCGATAATTTCCTCCCATCAGTGACATCAGTGTGGAAGGTTTGGGTTTTGGTTTAGTGAAATAAACCTCTTGTGATGAACTTGGGAGGTAGTTGACAGAGATCCATCCTCTGTTATAGTTTGTGACAGATGACAAACAACTCTGGCCAGTACGAGCTCCTCCAAGTCAGTACCCCTGTGCTATTGACATGCGTACATCTACATCAGGCTTTGGGCACTTCATTGCTTTATAGCACTGCTGAATTTTCCAGGACCTTTTTATTCTTTCCACATTCAGACCTGGAATTAGCCATTTCTCAAAATTCCTCGTTCATTCTAGTGGATGATGGTATTTAGAAACCGAGAGCTGTGCTCACTGATACTGCGGTATCATTGCCTCTCAGCAATAAAAACATCAAAAGGTCATATAGATATCTCTGATTCCAAACCGTTACCATAACACACAGCTCTTTCTTCCTTTCCCCATGACATATTTTATTTCCATCCTCTCACAATGACAACACTGATTACCACATTATCAGCATATTTACTCATTTGTTCTGTCTTACAATGAACTCAAAGGAGTTTCAGAATTGCTCCACAATAAAATTATCAACCCCAAACCTCAATTAAAGTACTGTACATGGTTTCTTTGAAGTCCCTAAAGAGCACTCCACTAAGAATGGGTAGGTAGAGCATTGCTTTTAAAAATGACCAGAGTTATCCTGATGTGGTGGTGTATGCCTGTAGTCCTAGATACTTAGGAGGCTGAGGCGGGAGGATGGCTTCAGCCCAGGAGTTCAAGATTGCAGTGAGCTATGATTGTACCACGTGACAGAGCAAGACCCTGTCTCATAAAAAAAAAAAAAAAAAATACCACAGGGATATTCAACTCCAATTACAGTGTAAAAAGTTGCAAGAGAGTATCGCTCCTGCTCTAACCATGAGAACACTCTAGATAAACAAAAAATAACAGTTTTTTAATCACTGGAAAGCTTAGGATGCAAAGAAACTAAAACGAACAGAATTCCAGGAAGTGACAAATCCATTTCACCAAAGAAGAGATCCATGGCCATTTTTATCGCATGTGAACTGGTCAGAGTAGGGGTCTACGATATATGTGAATAAAGTGCAGTTAATCCAAATCTTTCACAAATTTGTAACGGCAACATGTCGGTAACTGGGATGGATTAGACTCCCAAGGAGCGCTGGTCACAAATCTAGTGAGTACCCATCCAGATACTTTTGTCCACACTGCTATGGACTCAACTGTGTTCCCCCCAAACTCAAACGCTGAAGCTTTAACCCCCAAATAGCTGGAAATGTTGACTGTATTTGGAGACGGGGGCTTTAAAGAGGTAATTAAGTTAAATGAGGATGTTGAGGTGGGTTCTAGTCCAATCTGACTGGTGTTCTCCTAAGAAGAGGACATTAGGACACACAGAGGAAAACGCCAGAGATGTGCCTTGCACAGAAAAAAGGCCATGTGATGACACAGCAAGAAGGTGGCCACATGCAAGCCAAGGACAGAGGCCTCAGGAGAAACTAAACCCACCAACACCTTGATCTTGGACTTCTATCCTCCAGAACTGTGAGAAAATAAATTTCTGTTATTTAAGCCACCCACTTTGGTGATTTTTTTTTTTATGGCAACCCTAGCAAACTCATAGAGGTATCAACAAATTCAGGGTAGTACACTGAAAGCTGGAGGTGTTGCAAGAGGACCGTGTGTGTGTGTGTGTGTGTGTGTGAGAGAGAGAGAGAGAGAGAGAGAGAGACAGAGAGAGACAACTGCCAGGGGTCAAGGTGGTCATAACACAAGAAGCCAAACTGAAAGTAACAGTCAAGACTTTATGCACGTACCATGATAGTATAAGAAGAGGCTAAACAGAATGGGTGCCAGCTCTTTCGATGTTCCATTTTTCTCTATGGAATGGCACCAAGTAAGGGTCAGATGTATCAGTGACAATGGGGGGATGTCTCACTGCCAAGGAAGCCTTGAACAAAAGACTCCTGTCATTTTATGGATCCAGGGGCCACAGGGAGAGAGAGAGGTATGGGTTAGGAATAGGAAAGTACTAAGTGCTGAGTCTGGGTTGATAAAAGTGTCTTTAAGTCCCCCTGATAAGATCATCTCCTCAGAGGCACCTGAGCAGTATTTCAGCTAAGTCCACCCGCACCCCACCCTATAAAGAATCCTCTGAAGAGAGGCCCCGGAGAGAGGGGCCTTAGTCCTTAACTGCAACTACCTCCAGAGACTGCAAAGCACTGGCTAGTCACCAAATGTGGCAGGGGAGGGGAGGACAGCTTCCCCTCCTTAGGCCTACCTGGTAAAGCCTTTTAATTGCCTGTGGTGGGGCCTGAAAAATCACACATAGGATTTTGGCCTGGAGCTGGACTCAGACTGAAAATAATCCCCTCCCTCGCATGTACTTCCCAGAGTGCAAGTCAACAGCCTGGCAAATGCTGGGAACCAATAAATTTGCTGTGAGAGACAACAGTGGAATCTCGTCCAAATATAAGGCAGATACCTTCCCCACGTGCTGAGCAGAAGACCACCGAAGGCAGGCACAGGGCAAAGAAGCCGAGAGGTCACCCCCAGGCACATAGGGCTTTCCCTGAGTGCCTAGCTTTGGACTGCTGAAGACTTAGTCGGGCAGGATTGCAGAGAACAAAACCACCAGGAACTTGGGGTCTTCACTGAGTACACTTCAGTAGCCCTCCAAAGGCTGGGCAGGGGGTGAGGATAGTAAATATGAAATATATCCTTCTGAGGCACGACGGGACTTTACCTTAGACCCCGAAGTCATCCACTGGAGCCTAGAAGCAAGGAAGCAGGGTGAAAAAAAAAGCATCATTGGAAGCTTGCAGCAGGGATAGAGAGCAAAGGGGGTTCTATGAGCCAAAAAGCTAGCAGCCAGACATAAAAGCAAAAGAAAGCTGGCCTCTGGGCTGTACTGCATAAAGAAATGTCCATAGTCTCACCGACGCTGAGCTCCCCATCTCTAATGAAGGAAGAGTTGTAATCCCACACCCAAATAGTTGAAGCCAGTGGCAGACTGAATCTAATTTAGATGTCACAAAACCTACACCCAGCTCAAGTACAGATTAGGTTGGCTCAAGGCTCTAAACTAGAGGCCTGAAAGAAAAATAGGCAAGTCCATAATTGGGAGTAAATATTATTTCCTTCAATTTCTACTGTTCTTTTGCACACACTGTTTGACACATATTAAAAATTATAAGATACATAATTAAACAACAAAGAGGCACATAATAAAGAGAAAATAGAGTCCATAAAAGTATAGCCCCAGAGGAGGTAGATGTTGGACTATATTAAACAAGGACTTATGGAATATAGTCTTGAAAAACAAAAAGGTAAACATGTGGTCAAAAGAGAAATGGAAACTGAAAAGGAACAAAATGGAAATTCTAGAAATAACAAATGTAATATGAGAAATGAAGGATGCACTCAAAGGGGTTAACAAGAGCCTTTGCATAGTGGAGAAAGGAAAGGTAGCTGCACCTTTCATCCTTTCGTCCCGCGTGAAAATCTTCCTGCCCCACAAGAGCTTCCACACCAAGGTAGCCACCACCTGCAGACCTCAAAATTGGGTGAGGTGGAGGTGGGGTTGAGCCCAGCAGTGTGACTTGTTTTTGATGAAAGCTTCCAGCTTTAGCCAGACTTATTAACATGCAGAGGTGAAGAAAATCAGAGGAATTCCAAAATCTCTATGTATGAATCAGGGAGGAGATCAGCAGGAATAAATCACTTATGAGTAACGAGCAATCAAGGGAAGGGTAAAAGAATAGAATGGAAACCTGTTGGATGACTCTGCAGGGAGGGGGCTCTAGGTGGATGGGATTACTACTTATTAGGTTAAGAGCCAAGCCTGCCGATGGGGAGCACAACCAAAGCACCTAGCCCTCTAACTCTCAGTTTCACAGCATGGTTGCTAAAGGCTGGTTCTAGTAGCTTCTGGAAGCCTACGAGCCTGAGCATAAAAATCCTATGAATTGGCACCTTCTGCCCTACAGTGGAAACCTGGCCAGGAACAGGACAGCAAATCCAGGTACTGGTTCTCTGGGGAATCCACTGACCCGAACCTATGGAAAGTTTATTTCTTCAGTGGTTGGTGCAATCTCTTTGTCCTCCCACTGCTTGGTGCCTCGAGAACCAGTTTCTCTCGAGCTAGAGATGGCCACTAGCTCTTCTTGCAAGAAGGTGTTCAGGGCCCAGTGACAGTTCAGGAGGCTAAACATACTCAAACTGCTCCAGAAAAATCTGTGTGATATCTGAACTTTTCTTGTCTGATGCCTCTGGTGAGTCCCTGGTACAGGCCAAGTCCTGAAGGATCCTTCTTTTAGTCTCTTGTGTCTTACAGAGACATAGAGCAAATAAGTGAAAGTTTATTCCAAGACTTCTTCCCTTTACTACACTCTTGACCACACCCTTTGGCCATGGAAGGAGGCCAGGCCAGTGCAAAACAATTTGACTACATTTGAGGTGGACACAAGACCCTTACTCCTCTATCCTTTAAAGCTTTTTGCCCTCTACCTTTGTCTAAGAATCATATTCTCACTCTTTGTTTTGTTTATGGTTAGCCGGATACAGATTTGTACTACTCTTAATATGTAAACCTTTTTCTGGCTGATACACTACTATAACTAACTATCATGTATTTTCATACAAAATCTGAGAAGACCTGTACCCATTATAATTAGCGGCACTTTTTATTTCAGAATATTACAGGGGTACAAATGTTTTGGTTACATGAATTGTTTTTGTACAGTTTGAGTCAAAGGTATAAGTGTACCCCTCCCCCAGATATTGTGCATTGTACCTATTAGGTGTGAATTTACCCAGTCCCTCCTCCCCCCCCCCCAACTGTTTGGTTTCCATTGAGTTTTACTTCCACATGTGCACATGAGTGTTGATCTATTAGTTCTAATTTAGTAGTGAGTACAAGTGGTGTTTGTTTTTCCATTCTTCGGATACTTCACTTAGAATAATGGTCTCCAGTTCCTTCCAGGTTGTTAACAAAAGGCAACCATTTTTTTTTAATAGCTTAGTAGTACTCCATGGTATACATATACGACATTTTATTAATCCACTCGTGTATTGATGGGCACTTGGGTTGATTCCACATCTTTACGATTGTGAGTTGTGCTGCAATAAATATTCGGGTGCAAGTGCCTTTTTGATAAAATGACTTTTTTTCCTTTGGGTAAATCGCCAATAGTGCGATTTGCTGGATCAAATAATGGCAGGTCTACTTTTAGTTCTTTGAGGTATCTCCGTGCTACTCTACATAGATGGTGTACCAGTTTGCAGTCTCACCAACAGTGCGTAAGCGCTCATAAACCGCCGCCTCCTGCAGCTTCTGGGAGCCAGAGAGTCAGCCTGGGGAGATGGCACAGTGGCGCTTAGTTCTGGATCTGGAACCTGCGTGAGATGCGGGATTCCCTAGCCAGATTGTGGGTCCCCAGAGTCTTGGCCTCGGGGGTAGGCGCGAAACCTTAAGCCCAGACCTATGGGAGCTACAGTGTCTCTGAGGGATCGCTGGTATTTCCGGGGGTCTTTTTCACTTGAATTTTGAAGTACAGTTGGATTTCTTATGTTGCAAACTGTATAATAATGTAAATCGCAGATGCTGAGCTTTCCAGACTTTTACCTCACACCAGAAGTCAGCATGCGGTTTCCGTAGTGTAGTGGCTATCACGTTCGCCTCACACGCGAAAGGTCCCCGGTCCGAAACCGGGCGGAAACAGTGCCCTTTTCCTGAACGTCAATCCTTTCTCAACAGGGGCGGGGGAAAGGGGTCAGCTCGACGGGGCTCGGGTGCTGAGCGAGTGTAGTAAGTAGGGAGGCAAATGCGTAGGTAGCTGCATCTTTGAGTCGCAGGACATACGAGTGAAATTGTCATTACTACCACCCAGCCGATATACTGGCTACCAATCCACACCTCATTTTTCTCCTCCTATCCCTTCTGGAGAGGAGGCCACAGATGTCACCGGCTCCCACGAAGGGACGTGGGGGCACACGACAATCACCTCTTCAGGAGACCAGGAAATCCCTTAAGTGATTGTGTCCCTGAAAGCTCAGGAAGTATTTCTGAGGGGTCCTGGGTGGCTTCTCTCCATCTGGGAGCACAGGTGCAGAACAGGTTCACTTGCCTGAGAGAAAACCAATCCAAATCCGCTTCTGGATCTCAGCCTGAGGCTGTATACAGTCCACCTTCCACAGTCACACCAATTAAAAGTCTATATATTTTATATTAGAATTGCATACGTTCCTCTACTCTAAATAATCTCCAGAAAACTGTTAGGGTCCGAACCACCGTCCGGACGTTCAGGCAAACAACAATTTTAATAGCTACAATTCCCGATGTGTGGTGTCCGGATCCCGGAAGGCTCTCACCCCCTGGCCCGCCCTTCTCTACTGCTTTGTCCCTGCACCTTGGCAGCTCTGCCTTGACGGGTTTGGGGCCGCTGTGCCCTGCCAAACTAGAATCTTTAGTGATTTTTTTCCTCTTCCCTAGGTTCAGTGTCTGGCCAAAGCATGTAGTTGTTTTTCTTCTTTTCTCACTGTCAACTAAACCTCGGTTATTATCTCTGCTGGAGTATTTGTTATTCAGGTAAGCCTGGTCTATGCAGAGATGCAGCAGCCAGGAGCAGGGCTTCTGTCAGCTGAGGAAATGAGGGAAAGAAAAATCCCACTGGCGTTTTTTGCGGAATAAGATGCTAATGACTTTGTCTACTTACCGACTTGGCTGACTTGGGGGCGGGATTGTGATACTACAGCAATCAGGGCTTGGCCTGAGGTGCAGCAACCGCCCTCCAGGCCCCGCCTTCCAGCGTGGGGGGTGTGTTCTGGTGCCGTTCTGCGCATAGAACAGAACATTTGGAACTAATAACCTTGTCACACTCCCCTACACTCTTGGCGGATCCATGAAGTCCAGGCAGAGAATCATAAAGTCACTGCTGATCCATGCTATCAGTGCTGGGCCTGGGCAGAAACTAAACCTCCAGGAAGCAGTGTAGCTCTGCAGCTGTACGGAGAGCTCAACCGTGGTGAATCTTTAGAGGCCATGGCTGTAGGGACCAAGGAAGGACGAGGCTTGTGGGCAAAAGCCCTAGTACCGCTGCCAGGAAGCCGTGGGGAGAGCGGCTGGGCCTTTCGCCTGGGTAAAGGGCAGATTCCTGAGGATGCGGGAGCCTCGGCCTGCAGCTACACCAGTGGTGGCCACTCAGCAGGCCCAAGCAGCGGCCTGTGGCACCACGATGCCTAAGCGCTCCCTCCAGAGAACGGAGGGCACAGCAAGCGCTGGGCGCAGCGGCCCCAAACCCGTCAAGGCAGAGCTGCCAAGGTGCAGGGACAAAGCAGTAGAGAAGGGCGGGCCAGGGAGTGAGAGCCTTCCGGGATCCGGACACCACACATCGGGAATTGTAGCTATTAAAATTGTTGTTTGCCTGAACGTCCGGACGGTGGTTCGGACCCTAACAGTTTTCTGGAGATTATTTAGAGTAGAGGAACGTATGCAATTCTAATATAAAATATATAGACTTTTAATTGGTGTGACTGTGGAAGGTGGACTGTATACAGCCTCAGGCTGAGATCCAGAAGCGGATTTGGATTGGTTTTCTCTCAGGCAAGTGAACCTGTTCTGCACCTGTGCTCCCAGATGGAGAGAAGCCACCCAGGACCCCTCAGAAATACTTCCTGAGCTTTCAGGGACACAATCACTTAAGGGATTTCCTGGTCTCCTGAAGAGGTGATTGTCGTGTGCCCCCACGTCCCTTCGTGGGAGCCGGTGACATCTGTGGCCTCCTCTCCAGAAGGGATAGGAGGAGAAAAATGAGGTGTGGATTGGTAGCCAGTATATCGGCTGGGTGGTAGTAATGACAATTTCACTCGTATGTCCTGCGACTCAAAGATGCAGCTACCTACGCATTTGCCTCCCTACTTACTACACTCGCTCAGCACCCGAGCCCCGTCGAGGTGACCCCTTTCCCCCGCCCCTGTTGAGAAAGGATTGACGTTCAGGAAAAGGGCACTGTTTCCGCCCGGTTTCGAACCGGGGACCTTTCGCGTGTGAGGCGAACGTGATAGCCACTACACTACGGAAACCGCATGCTGACTTCTGGTGTGAGGTAAAAGTCTGGAAAGCTCAGCATCTGCGATTTACATTATTATACAGTTTGCAACATAAGAAATCCAACTGTACTTCAAAATTCAAGTGAAAAAGACCCCCGGAAATACCAGCGATCCCTCAGAGACACTGTAGCTCCCATAGGTCTGGGCTTAAGGTTTCGCGCCTACCCCCGAGGCCAAGACCCTGGGGACCCACAATCTGGCTAGGGAATCCCGCATCTCACGCAGGTTCCAGATCCAGAACTAAGCGCCACTGTGCCATCTCCCCAGGCTGACTCTCCGGCTCCCAGAAGCTGCAGGAGGCGGCGGTTTATGAGCGCTTACGCACTGTTGGTGAGACTGCAAACTGGTACACCATCTATGTAGAGTAGCACGGAGATACCTCAAAGAACTAAAAGTAGACCTGCCATTATGTGATCCAGCAAATCGCACTATTGGCGATTTACCCAAAGGAAAAAAAGTCATTTTATCAAAAAGGCACTTGCACCCGAATATTTATTGCAGCACAACTCACAATCGTAAAGATGTGGAATCAACCCAAGTGCCCATCAATACACGAGTGGATTAATAAAATGTCGTATATGTATACCATGGAGTACTACTAAGCTATTAAAAAAAAAAAAATGGTTGCCTTTTGTTAACAACCTGGAAGGAACTGGAGACCATTATTCTAAGTGAAGTATCCGAAGAATGGAAAAACAAACACCACTTGTACTCACTACTAAATTAGAACTAATAGATCAACACTCATGTGCACATGTGGAAGTAAAACTCAAGGAAACCAAACAGTTGGGGGTGGGGGGAGGGACTGGGTAAATTCACACCTAGTAGGTACAATGCACAATATCTGGGGGAGGGGTACACTTATACCTTTGACTCAAACTGTACAAAAACAATTCATGTAACCAAAACATTTGTACCCCTGTAATATTCTGAAATAAAAAGTGCCGCTAATTATAATGGGTACAGGTCTTCTCAGATTTTGTATGAAAATACATGATAGTTAGTTATAGTAGTGTATCAGCCAGAAAAAGGTTTACATATTAAGAGTAGTACAAATCTGTATCCGGCTAACCATAAACAAAACAAAGAGTGAGAATATGATTCTTAGACAAAGGTAGAGGGCAAAAAGCTTTAAAGGATAGAGGAGTAAGGGTCTTGTGTCCACCTCAAATGTAGTCAAATTGTTTTGCTCTGGCCTGGCCTCCTTCCATGGCCAAAGGGTGTGGTCAAGAGTGTAGTAAAGGGAAGAAGTCTTGGAATAAACTTTCACTTATTTGCTCTATGTCTCTGTAAGACACAAGAGAGTAAAAGAAGGATCCTTCAGGACTTGGCCTGTACCAGGGACTCACCAGAGGTATCAGACAAGAAAAGTTCAGATATCACACAGATTTTTCTGGAGCAGTTTGAGTATGTTTAGCCTCCTGAACTGTCACTGGGCCCTGAACACCTTCTTGCAAGAAGAGCTAGTGGCCATCTCTAGCTCGGGAGAAACTGGTTCTTGAGGCACCAAGCAGTGGGAGGACAAAGAGATTGCACCAACCACTGAAGAAATAAACTTTCCATAGGTTCAGATCAGTGGATTCCCCAGAGAACCAGTACCTGGATTTGCTGTCCTGTTCCTGGCCAGGTTTCCACTGTAGGGCAGAAGGTGCCAATTCATAGGATTTTTATGCTCAGGCTCGTTGGCTTCCAGAAGCTACTAGAACCAGCCTTTAGCAACCATGCTGTGAAACTGAGAGTTAGAGGGCTAGGTGCTTTGGTTGTGCTCCCCATCGGCAGGCTTGGCTCTTAACCTAATAAGTAGTAATCCCATCCACCCAGAGCCCCCTCCCTGCAGAGTCAGCCAACAGGTTTCCATTCTATTCTTTTACCCTTCCCTTGATTGCTCGTTACTCATAAGTGATTTATTCCTGCTGATCTCCTCCCTGATTCATACATAGAGATTTTGGAATTCCTCTGATTTTCTTCACCTCTGCATGTTAATAAGTCTGGCTAAAGCTGGAAGCTTTCATCAAAAACAAGTCACACTGCTGGGCTCAACCCCACCTCCACCTCATCCAATTTTGAGGTCTGCAGGTGGTGACTACCTTGGTGTGGAAGCTCTCGTGGGGCAGGAAGATTTTCACGCGGGACGAAAGGATGAAAGGTGCAGCTACCTTTCCTTTCTCCACTATGCAAAGGCCCTTGTTAATCCCATTGAGTGCATCCTTCATTTCTCATATTACATTTGTTATTTCTAGAATTTCCATTTTGTTCTTTTTCAGTTTCCATTTCTCTTTTGACCACATGTTTACCTTTTTGTTTTTCAAGACTATATTCCATAAGTCCTTGTTTAATATAGTCCAACATCTACCTCCTCTGGGGCTATACTTTTATGGACTCTATTTTCTCTTTATTATGTGCCTCTTTGTTGTTTAATGATGCATCTTATAATTTTTAATATGTGTCAAACAGTGTGTGCAAAAGAACAGTAGAAATTGAAGGAAATAATATTTACTCCCAATTATGGACTTGCCTATTTTTCTTTCAGGCCTGTAGTTTAGAGCCTTGAGCCAACCTAATCTGTACTTGAGCTGGGTGTAGGTTTTGTGACATCTAAATTAGATTCAGTCTGCCACTGGCTTCAAATATTTGGGTGTGGGATTACAACTCTTCCTTCATTAGAGATGGGGAGCTCAGCGTCGGTGAGACTATGGACATTTCTTTATGCAGTACAGCCCAGAGGCCAGCTTTCTTTTGCTTTTATGTCTGGCTGCTAGCTTTTTGGCTCATAGAACCCCCTTTGCTCTCTATCCCTGCTGCAAGCTTCCAATGATGCTTTTTTTTCACCCTGCTTCCTTGCTTCTAGGCTCCAGTGGATGACTTCGGGGTCTAAGGTAAAGTCTCGTCGTGCCTCAGAAGGATATATTTCATATTTACTATCCTCACCCCCTGCCCAGCCTTTGGAGGGCTACTGAAGTGTACTCAGTGAAGACCCCAAGTTCCTGGTGGTTTTGTTCTCTGCAATCCTGCCCGACTAAGTCTTCAGCAGTCCAAAGCTAGGCACTCAGGGAAAGCCCTATGTGCCTGGGGGTGACCGCTCGGCTCCTTTGCCCTGTGCCTGCCTTCGGTGGTCTTCTGCTCAGCACGTGGGGAAGGTATCTGCCTTATATTTGGATGAGATTCCACTGTTGTCTCTCACAGCAAATTTATTGGTTCCCAGCATTTGCCAGGCTGTTGACTTGCACTCTGGGAAGTACATGCGAGGGAGGGGATTATTTTCGGTCTGAGTCCAGCTCCAGGCCAAAATCCTATGTGTGATTTTTCAGGCCCCACCACAGGCAATTAAAAGGCTTTACCAGGTAGGCCTAAGGAGGGGAAGCTGCCCTCCTCTCCCCTGCCACATTTGGTGACTAGCCAGTGCTTTGCGGTCTCTGGAGGTAGTTGCAGTTAAGGACTAAGGCCCCTCCCTCCGGGGCCTCTCTTCAGAGGATTCTTTATAGGGTGGGGTGCGGGTGGACTTAGCTGAAATACTGCTCAGGTGCCTCTGAGGAGATGATCTTATCAGGGGGACTTAAAGACACTTTTATCAACCCAGACTCAGCACTTAGTACTTTCCTATTCCTAACCCATACCTCTCTCTCTCCCTGTGGCCCCTGGATCCATAAAATGGCAGGAGTCTTTTGTTCAAGGCTTCCTTGGCAGTGAGACATCCCCCCATTGTCACTGAGACATCTGACCCTTACTTGGTGCCATTCCATAGAGAAAAATGGAACATCGAAAGAGCTGGCACCCATTCTGTTTAGCCTCTTCTTATACTATCATGGTACGTGCATAAAGTCTTGACTGTTACTTTCAGTTTGGCTTCTTGTGTTATGACCACCTTGACCCCTGGCAGTTGTCTCTCTCTGTCTCTCTCTCTCTCTCTCTCTCTCACACACACACACACACACACACACATGGTCCTCTTGCAATACCTCCAGCTTTCAGTGTACTACCCTGAATTTGTTGATACCTCTATGAGTTTGCTAGGGTTGCCATAAAAAAAAAAAAATCACCAAAGTGGGTGGCTTAAATAACAGAAATTTATTTTCTCTCAGTTCTGGAGGATAGAAGTCCAAGATCAAGGTGTTGGTGGGTTTAGTTTCTCCTGAGGCCTCTCTCCTTGGCTTGCATGTGGCTACCTTCTTGCTGTGTCATCACATGGCCTTTTTTCTGTGCAAGGCACATCTCTGGTGTTTTCCTCTGTGTGTCCTAATGTCCTCTTCTTAGGAGAACACCAGTCAGATTGGACTGGAACCCACCTCAACATCCTCATTTAACTTAATTACCTCTTTAAAGCCCCCGTCTCCAAATACAGTCAACATTTCCAGCTATTTGGGGGTTACAGCTTCAGCGTTTGAGTTTGGGGGGAACACAGTTGAGTCCATAACAGTGTGGACAAAAGTATCTGGATGGGTACTCACTAGATTTGTGACCAGCACTCCTTGGGATTCTAATCCATCCCAGTTACCGACATGTTGCCGTTACAAATTTGTGAAAGATTTGGATTAACTGGACTTCATTCACATATATCGTAGACCCCTACTCTGACCAGTTCACATGTGATAAAAATGGCCATGGATCTCTTCTTTGGTGAAATGGATTTGTCACTTCCTGGAATTCAGTTCGTTTTAGTTTCTTTGCATCCTAAGCTTTCCAGTGATTAAAAAAACTGTTATTTTTTGTTTATCTAGAGTGTTCTCATGGTTAGAGCAGGAGCGATACTCTCTTGCAACTTTTTACACTGTAATTGGAGTTGAATGTCCCTGTGGTATTTTTTTTTTTTTTATGAGACAGGGTCTTGCTCTGTCACGTGGTACAATCATAGCTCACTGCAACCTTGAACTCCTGGGCTGAAGCCATCCTCCCGTCTCAGCCTCCTAGGTATCTAGGACTACAGGCATACACCACCACATCAGGATAACTCTGGTCATTTTTAAAAGCAATGCTCTACCTACCCATTCTTTTTTTTTTTTTTTTTTTTTGAGACAGAGTCTCACTCTGTTCCCCAGGCTAGAGTGAGTGCCGTGGCGTCAGCCTAGCTCACAGCAACCTCAAACTCCTGAGCTCAAGCGATCCTCCTGTCTCAGCCTCCCGAGTAGCTGGGACTACAGGCATGCACCACCATGCTCGGCTAATTTTTTCTATATATATTTTTAGCTGTCCATATAATGTCTTTCTATTTTTAGTAGAGATGGGGTCTCGCTCTTGCTCAGGCTGGTCTCGAACTCCTGAGCTCAAATGATCCGCCCACCTCGGCCTCCCAGAGTGCTAGGATTACAGGCGTGAGCCACCGCGCCCGGCCTCTACCTACCCATTCTTAGTGGAGTGCTCTTTAGGGACTTCAAAGAAACCATGTACAGTACTTTAATTGGGGTTTGGGGTTGCTAATTTTATTGTGGAGCAATTCTGAAACTCCTTTGAGTTCATTGTAAGGCAGAACAAATGAGTAAATATGCTGATAATGTGGTAATCAGTGTTGTCATTGTAGAGGATGGAAATAAAATATGTCATGGGGAAAGGAAGAAAGAGCTGTGTGTTATGGTAACGGTTTGGAATCAGAGATATCTATATGACCTTTTGATGTTTTTATTGCTGAGAGGCAATGATACCGCAGTATCAGTGAGCACAGCTCTCGGTTTCTAAATACCATCATCCACTAGAATGAACGAGGAATTTTGAGAAATGGCTAATTCCAGGTCTGAATGTGGAAAGAATAAAAAGGTCCTGGAAAATTCAGCAGTGCTATAAAGCAATGAAGTGCCCAAAGCCTGATGTGGATGTACACATGTCAATAGCACAGGGGTACTGACTTGGAGGAGCTCATACTGGCCAGAGTTGTTTGTCATCTATCACAAACTATAACAGAGGATGGATCTCTGTCAACCACCTCCCAAGTTCATCACAAGAGGTTTATTTCACTAAACCAAAACCCAAACCTTCCACACTGATGTCACTGATGGAAGGAAATTATCGACCATGTATAAATGAGATAGGTAGAAAGATAGATGACAGAGAGATAAAGTCCAAGAACCAGGTTTAACCTATACAAGCCAAAGACCTCATTTTTTTACTCATGAGATTCAACAAAAGAACCAGGGGAACGCGGGCCCATTTCTCGAAGAATCTGGGTCTGCAAGAGATGATGTAATGAGCCTCTCCGGTTTTCTGAGCCTTTGGAACTTGCCCAGTCGTCCTGCAAGGGGCGGAGGGATGGGAAGTTTGTGAGTACTCATTTGATAACATAGCCCAGAATGGCCTCCTGTGGTCGTCTCTGTGGCGCAATCGGTTAGCGCGTTCGGCTGTTAACCGAAAGGTTGGTGGTTCGAGCCCACCCAGGGACGTGGCATATGTTTTAAAATGTTTGCAGTCTTTCCAAGCCTCTACCGAACTGCGCAGACAGAGAGAGAGCACAGCGCGCAGGAGCGCGCTCTATCTTGTGCATGGCAAGAGAACCCAAAATAAGAGTCCTTCGGATCCTCCTAGAAGATGAGGTCCCTTGAGAACAAACTAGGCGTATACGTGGGAACCTGTAAGAATAGGAAAACCCAGGAACATCGATATTATCCTCTACCTTACTTCTGACAAGAGTTCCATCGGTTGTTTTTACTCGTATTTGGTTACATTTTCCCATATACTTTTGACATTAATTTGATCACTTGCTTTTATTATTACAAACAATGCTGCAGACAGTATTCTTGTACACATATCTTTGGCCAGTTGTGCAGGTATTTCTATAGGGTAGAGTCCTGGAAGAGCGATTGCTGGGTCATACTGTTTGCATGGTTTTCATATCGTATCATTTACTCTTCTTTGCTGGCTTATTAGCTATCATGCTTTCTTTTGTTACTTAGTGATTGCTTTAGGGTTTTATTCTTCTTCTTATTATTATTTCAAAATACTAAGGGGGTACAAATGTTTTTGTCACACAGCTTGAGTCAGGGCTATAAACATGCCATCACCTGAGTAGTGTTCATCCTACCGGTTAGGTGGGGTTTTGCCCCTCCCTTTCTCCCCCTCCTCCCTGCTTGATTTCCAATGACTTTTACTTCCCTCTATGCACCTGTGTGCCCATCGGTTAGTTCCAGTTTATCGGAGTACATGTGGTGTTTGTTTTCCCATTCTTGAGATGCTTCACTTAGGATAATGATCTCCAATTCCTTCCGAAGTCCTCCAGAAGGCATTAATTCATCCTTTTTATGGCTGGAGTAGTACTTCATGGCATAGATAGATATACCACATTTTGTTAATGCACTCATGAATTGATGGGCACTTGGGTTGATTCCAGATCTTTGCAATTGTGAATTGTGCTGCTATAAACATTACAGTGCAGGTGTCTTTTTAATAAAATGACTTGTTTTCCTCTGGGGAGATGCCCAGTAGTAGGATTGCTGGATTGAATGGTAGGTCTACTTTGAGTTCTTTGAGAAATCTCCATACTGTTTTCCAAAGGGGTTGTACTAATCTGGAGTCCCGCCAACAGTGCATAAGCAAGCGTTCCTTTCTCTCTGCATCAGTGCCGGCATCTATTGCTTTTGGACTTTTTAATAAAAGCCATTCTATAAGGAGTAAGGTGATATCTCACTGTGGTTTTAATTTGCATTTCCCCGATGATTGGTGATGTTGAGCATTTTTTCGTAAGTTTCTTGGCCATTTATCTATCTTCTTTTGAAAAACTTCTGTTCATGTCTTTTGCCCACTTTTTAATGGGGTGGTTGTCGCTGTTGTTTCTTGCCAATTTGTTTGAATTTTTTGTAGATTCTGGATGTTAGCCCTGTATCGAATGTGTAGATTGTGAATATTTTCTCCCATTCCGTAGGCTGTCTATTCTGTTGAATATTTCCTTAGCTGTGCAGAAGCCTTGTAATTTAATCAAGTCTCATTTATTTATTTTTGTTGTTGCTGTAATTGCCATTGGGGTCTTAGTCATAAATAAATCCTTTGCCTAGACTAATATCTAGAGGACTTTTTCCTACATTTTCTTCTAGAATTTTTTTAATGTTTTTTTTTTTTTTTCTCCAGGTGAGGACCAAATCTTCTAGAATTCTTATGGTTTCATGCCTTACATTGAAGTCTTTTATTCATATTGAATTAATTTTCGTGAGTGGTGAGAGATAGGGATCCTGTTTCATTCTTCTGCATGTGCTTATCCGATTTTCCCAGCACCATTTATTGAACAGGGCTTCTTTTCCCCAGTGTACGTTGTTGTCTGCTTTGTTGAAGATCATTTGGCTGTAGATAGATGGTTTTATATTTGGGTTCTCTATTCTGTTCTATTGATCTATGTCTCTATTGTTGTGCCAATACTGTGCTGTTTGGATTACTATAGCCTTGTACTATAGTTTGAAGTCTGGTAATGTGATGCCTCCAGCTTTTTTTTTTTTTTTTTTTTTTTTGCTTAGGATTTCTTTGGCTATCTGGGCACTTTTGTGGTTCCAAACAAAGTGTAGAATTATTTTTTTCTAGATCTGTGAAATATGCCATTGGTATTTTGATGGGGATTGCATTGAATCTGTAACTCACTTTTGGTTAGTATGGACATTTTAACAATATTGATTCTGCCAATCCATGAGCATGATATGTTTCTCCAATTGTTTGTGTCATCTGCGATTTCTTTCTTCAGCGTTTTGTAGATCTCCTTGTAGAGATCTTTGACCTCCTTGGTTAAGTATATTCCTAGGTATTTTATTTTCTTTGTAGCTATTGTAAAAGGTATTGAGTCTTTGATTTGACTCTCAGCTTGGCTGTTATTGGTATATAGAAATGCTACTGATTTGTGTAGATTGATTTTATAACCTGGGACTTTGCTGAATGTATTTATCAATTCCAGGAGTGTCTTGGTAGAGCCTTTGTGGTTTTGTAGACACAAGATCATATCGTCAGCAAAAAAGAAATAGTTTGACCTCCTCTTTCCCGATTTGGATATGCTTTCTTTCTTTCTTTCTCTTGCCTGATTGCTCTGGCTAGGACTTCCAGCACTATCTTGAGTAGAAGTGATGACAGTGGGCACCCTTGCCTTGTTCCAGTTCTTAGGGGGGATGCTGTCAACTTTTCCCCATTCAGAATGAGTGTTGGCTGTGGGCTTGTCATGTATGGCTTTTATAATTTTGAGATATGTTCCTTCTATCCCTAGTTTGTTGAGGGTTTCCGTCATAAAAGGTGCTGGATTTTGTCAAATGCTTTTTCTGCATCTATTGAGATGATCATGTGGTCTTTGTTTTTGCTTCTGTTTATGTAGTGAATCACATTTATTGATTTACTTATGTTGAAGCATCCTTGCATCCCTGAGATGAAGCCCACTTGGTCATGGTGGACTTTTTTTTTTATGTGTTGTTGAATCCCTGTTTGCTGGTATTTTATTGAGGATTTTTGCATCTATATTCATAAGGGATGTTGGTCTGTGGTTTTCTTTTTTTTGTTGTGTCCTTTCCTGGCTTTGGTATCAAGGTAATGATGGCTTCATAGAATGAGTTGGGGAGGATTCCCTGCTTCTCAGTGTTATGGAATAATTTCTGCAGTATGGGTACCAGTTCTACTTTGTAGAACTGGTAGAATTCAGCTGTGAATCCATCTGGTCTGGAGCTTTGTGGTTGTTGTTGCTGTTGTAAGACTTTTTATTACTGATTCAATCTCACTGCTCCTCATCGGTCTGTTCAGGAGTTCTATTTCTTCCTGATTGAGTCTTGGAAGGTTGTGCGTTTCCAGGAATTTGTCCAGAAAAAAACCCACAGGCTGGGATTGCAAATTAGTGCAACCTCTGTGGAAAAGAATTTGGAGATACCTCAAAGAGCTAAAAATAGAAATACCATTCGATGCAGCAATAGCACTATTAGGCATCTACCCAAAAGAGCAAAAGACATTCTATAATAAACACATCGGCACCCGAATGTTTACGGCAGCACAATTCACTATTGCAAGGATGTGGAAACAACCCAAGTGCCCGTCGGTTCATGAGTGGATTATTACAATTTGGTATATGTATACAATGGAATATGACTCAATTATAAGAAACAACAGTGATCTAGCACCTCTTATGTTTTCCTGGATAGAGCTTGAGCCCATTATCCGAAGTGTAGTGTCTCAAGATCGGAAGAATAGGCTCCACATGTACTCACCATCAAATTGGCACTGACTGATCAACACTATGGTGCTCACACGGTAGTAATATTCTCCAGGGATTAGGGGGTTGGGCGGGGGATAAACTCACAAGTAATGGATGCGGTGAGCATTGTAGAGGGGAAGGGCATGCCTCTAATCCTCGCTTGGGTGAGGCAGAGACATAAAATGTAACCAAAATGTTTGCACCCTCATACTATCCTGAAATAAAAATAAAAAATAAAAAAACACAAAAAGGACAACAACAATATCAGGAAAAAAAAAAGTGATAACTTCTATGACTAGGGGAAAAAAAACCCACAATCATTTTTATCACTTCTGTTTAAACGCAACCTTTGGGCCAGGGCTTTTTGCCAGTAACCGTGTTCGCTGTGTAAAAGACAAAGAGCTCATATCTGACTGTTCGTGAGGTTCAGTGAGAGTACCAAGGAAGCGCCCTCAAGATCTCTAGGAGGAGGGCCACAAAGGATCTCTGGTGACCTTATGCAAGTCTGAGGTGAACCCAGGTGCCCACTGGCACAAAGACCTCAGACGAGTTTCCCGCATGTGGGGAGATCACAGGGGTCAGCACATCCCAAGTGCCTAGGGAGTACCACCTTCGTGACTCTGGTCCCCCTCTCTCCCTCCTGCCCCTCGCCCCTCCTCCCTGCCAGCAGTGCATGCCCTACTGGCACAGCACAGCCTCCTATCCCCCCACCCTATACTCAGGGTCGCCATTCTTCCAAACGACTCTCCGCCAAAGAATCCCACCGACAGTCCCCCACATGACAACCCACCATCTGGCTAACCAGACCGCCTTTCAGCAGCGGCTCCAGACCAGCAGCCACCAAGCCGTCTCATCTACCTGTTTCTACCTGCTGCCTCCGTCGAGTCAGTCCAGTTCGCCTCCCTGACTCTTGCTCTCCTCTTGACTTACAGTGGACGCAGGATTTATCCGAACCCCTCTTCGGAGCATTGAATGGAAAAGGGAAAACGTGCGCATATGCTTGGTAGAGTGTAGAAATTGTGGGAATTGACTGTAATACCATCGTTTTGATGTTCCGGTGTTGATTTTCACACCTACCTTCCGCTTACGGGCCTGGTACGAGTTTTCCATTTGTGCATACTTCACATGCTGCCTTTGTTGGGTCAGTTAACGTCACCTCCCTACTGGCGCTCACTCTCCAAGGGGACAGCCCTCAAGGACCTCATCCGCCGCTCACCCCCCTCCCACCCTCGCGGGTATCGCCTCCAGTCACCTGTGTTGAAGGGCCTAACAAGCGTTTTACCTGTGAAAGTTGCTCAGGAGGCTCAGCTGACCCGGCGGTTTCCAGGTGCGCACAAACGCCAGGACTTGGCTTGGCCTCCCTCTTAGTCATTGGGATCTGAGGCAGCGGCAAGAAGCGTGGGGTTCTCGGGTGCAGCCCCACGTGGATTGGCGTCGCCGCGCAGTTGTGTAAGCCCGTGCAAGACGCTCAGTAGTTCTGGAGAGTCACTTGTGCGGAGCTAAGCAAGTGCTGAGTGTCCTGAGAAGCAGCCTACCATTACTTGCCCTTCTTTGGGCGGAGCGTGGCAGTCGGTGCGGCGGCTTCTCCACACCTGGCCCTTGGAGGGTGCCAGATGGCGCAAAAGGAGTTCCCTGACCGGGAATCGAACCCGGGCCGCGGCGGTGAAAGCGCCGAATCCTAGCCACTAGACCACCAGGGAGCTGTGGGAGATTGCATCTGCTTTGTGCAATCTGCAATGACTCGTTTCCTGAGCTCTGGAAACTTTGGAGCCTCGTGGAGGTCACCCGACGCTCCAGGAGTCGTCTCCTAAGGCCATTCCGTCCCTGCTTTCCCCGAGCACTCTGCGAGGCCCACCAGGGCCACAAGTCCCGGACCGAGTTACTTCGTCACAACTGACCTAGAGATGCCTGTTTGCGAGGCGGCAGCGCGTGGAGAGACTCCAGGGCCGGGGCCGGGGCCGGGGCAGTGGACGAGGTTGCCGGGAAGAGGCGGAAGCGGGCAGGCGCCCGGGTGAGAAGGGGGTTGAACACCTAGAACCCCCGGCATGGCAACATCATAAAGCACGCAGACCGCCTGGACGGAAAACACTTTCGAGGACAGCTCTGGGGCCCTGACCTGATCTCCGACCTTCCCCCTACAACCTGCTGCTCCTGCCACTTTCCCATCTCAGTTGAGGGTTTGTTTGATAAACTCCATCCTTTCATACGCTTGGACCAAAAATCTGAGAGTTATGTCTGACTCTGGAGTTTTCTTCGCATCCAATATCCAGCTAGTCACCAACTCGTGATTTCTCCTCGGTCAAGTGTGGGCACATTGACCCACGCCAGGGTTTCTTAACCTCGAAACTCGATGGTACCGATATTTTGGATCGGATAATTCGTTGCGGGAGGGCTCCTCCCGTGGATTAGAAGATGCTTAGCAACATCCCTCGCCTCTGCTGACTAGATGGCAGGAGACAACTCTCCCCTCCCCCCTTCTCCCAGTTGTGACCATCAAAAATGTTTCCAGACCTTGCCTAGTGTCCCAGCAGGGGTGCGGGGGAAGGAGGGCGGGAGGAGGGGGAGAGTGCAAAATCGCCCCCCACTGAGAACCATCGATGTGCATGCATAGTGCTGTTCTCTGAGCTTGTGCAGATGACTCTCCGGATAAAGGCTCAGGTGTCCATTCTACTCGCGGCCCCCCCTTCCCCGGACTCCCTCCCCTGCTAGCTTGGGCGTTAGCGTTTGAGACTTTTAATTTCGAGATCTCGGGAATTTCTGCCCTTAGGTCTATTCTGTGGTTCCGTCCCCGATTTCAGCCTCTTTTGAGCCTTGTCCAGGAGAGCCAGCCAGGCAGGCAAAAGGGCTGGGTTCGCTCAACGAGGTTCTTCTCGCCCCTTCCGGAACTTCACGCCCCTTTCGGTTCAGCCTGCAGAGAAGCTTTAGGGGCCATGTCTTTTGGCATCCCGGGGGTGGGCGGCAGGTGCGCAGTGCAGGGTGAAGAATGGCATTTGATTGTGGTGCCGGACTCCTGGCGCCCGACCTCCGCCCCCATACGCGCATCCTTCCCGGCTCCTCCGGGTCCCACTCGCCCTGAGTTACGCCCTGGGTCAGCCTGAGCTCCCGAGACGCCCAGGCCCGGAGGGACACGTAGGGGAAACAGCTGCCCACTTCGGTCCTTTGCACAAGCGATCCATGCCGAAAGGCTCCTGATGGGAAAGAAAGGCGGCGAATCCTGTCCTCTTTGGGTAGGACAGAGGCAGAGAGATCAAAGGGAAGAGGAGGAAAATCCTATGAGGTTTCAGGATCTAAAGTTACCATCGAGTGGACCTCCTCTGGACGCAGGTCCTCCCGTGGCTGCTGAAGGAGAGTCGAGTTCCCGTCTCCAGTTTGCCAAAGTAGACAGAGCAGACGACCATGGGCCCGGGTACCGGTGAGTAGGTAATCCCCGGCCTTCCCAGTTGGTGGTACTCGAACTTCCCTACCCAAGATTTTCTTGGATGCCAAGGACGCAACTGAATACTTTTTGATTTTCCAACTGCTCTGATTTGAAGAAAGGATATGGATCTGGTGTGAAGCACATACCAACGCCACTACAGCAACTGTTGTTGAGACTTCCACCTCCCTCCCCTTCCCTCCACCCATCACCGTCTTAATTTTAATTTCACTTTCCCAGCAAGAGTCCCCAGGTCGGGCCGTTTTACTGTCAATGCACAGTTGGTGGAACCTAAGAGGAGTCCAGGAGGTTCATGGATGAATGTTTGAAGTATGGTAGCTATTTTTATTTAAACGGGCATTCCCAAAACATATTTAACAAATGCATCCACCTCACCTGTGACGCGTTTAAACAAAGATGGGAAAGAAGAATTATATAGAAACAAGTGAAAAATGTCATAAAATGGCTTTTACATAACTGCCATTTCCAGTGAAGTTCTTTTTCTCTGGACGTGTCCATCAGTGTCTTCTCTTTGTCCAAAATCAGACATCCAGTGCCAGACCCTAAAATCAATGTTCTCGTTCCAGCTTATTCTTGCCCACTCTGTATCACTGCCTCTCTGCTATCTTCCTTCACATGCACAAAAAGGCAGCTCTTCCTCAGTTTCCAATTTGCAACATCCCACCCAATGACCAGCTTAGCAAATTAGAGGCCTTCCACAGGACTCCATCTCTGTCTTAGTTTGGGTTGCTTTTTATTAAAAAGTAACAAACTGGGTGGCTTGGTCACAACAGGAATTTCTCACAGTTCTAGAGGCTGGAAGTCCAAGATCAAAGCCTTGATCTTGAACTTACGGTGAGGGACCTCTTCCCAGTTGTAGACTGCCCTGTTCTCATTGTATCCTTAGGAGGCAGAAAGGGTGAGGGAGCGCTCTGGGGTCTCTTTTATAAAGGCACTAATCCCATAAGGGAGGACTCCACCCTCCTGACCTAATTACCTCCCAAATACCCCACCTCCTAATACTATCACATTGGGGGTTAAGATTTAGTTTGTTTTTCTTTCCTTTTCCTTTCTTCTTTCTTTTCTTTTCTCTTCTCTTCCCTTCTTTTCTTTTCTTTTTGAGACAGGGTCTCACTCCATCATCCAGGCTGGAGTGCAGTGGCACCATCATAGCTCACTGCAACCTCAAACTCCTGGGCTCCAGGGATCCTCCTGCCTCAGTCTCCCAAGTAGCTGGGAGTACAGATGCGTGCCACCACAATTGGCTAATTTTTAAATTTTCTGTAGAGATTGGGTCTTGCTATGTTGCCCAGGCTGGTCTCCAACTCCTGGCCTAAAGTGATCTTCCCACCTCAGCCTCCCAAAGTGCATGAGCCACGGTACCTGGTCAGGGGGTTAGGATTTCAGCATGTGCATTTTGAGGGGACTCAAACATCCAGTCCATTGCACTCTCCCCAGAAAAAAAGAAGAAATAGTAAATAACCCAAAGCTTTGTACAATTCGTGGTCGGGAATAGAAAAACATTCCTAGGATGAAAGGCCTGAAAAGTGGGCCAGTTTTTCTTTCAACGAAAATCCAGACTCCGTGCTGAGTCTTGTGGACATTTTGCTTGTTCATCATCCCTGCAGACAACTGGAGATTCATTCTCCCCAGAGGGTACGATAGGGGATCTTTGTCCACAAGGGGCCAAACCAGCCTATGTGAGTGAGGGCATGTGTCCCACACCAGAATGACAGGGATGAAGTGACAACATTATCTTGAGGTGTCTGATGGTCACAAGAGTTATCACCTATTTGAAAATGCATTGTGCTGTGTGAAAGAGACCAAACCAGAGGACTTGCACTACCTGACTTTACAACTTACTATAAGCTATTAAAGACAAGGCAGTGTGCAAGCGGCATCAGGAGACACAAACAGATAAACAGATTGAGTTGGGAGATATGCAAGTGACCACAGCTATACGGTCAATTGGTTTCAATAAAAGCAGTTCGGTGGGGGAATGAAAATGCCTTCAATTAACAGATGTTCATATTGCGGGGAGGAGAAACCAACAGCATCATTTCTACCTCACGCTACACACAAAAGTAATTTGAGGTGCATCATAGACCAAAACTTAAAAGTTAAAGGTAGAAAGCATTCAGAGGATGCTTTGTGACTGGGTGCTAGGCAAAGACTTACTAAACAGGACACAGGAAAAATATGTATAAAAGAAAGACATGATAAATTAGACTTCATCAACATTAACCATATCTTCTCATCACATGACGCCATTTAGGAGGTGAAAAAGCAAGCCACAGATAGGGAGAAAATATTCACAAACCATATGTGACCCCCAAGCCCTGTAATTGTAATGCATCATAGGCTCCTCCAACCTGGCAGTAAAAAGCAAACCAAACAACTCCAGTTTGTTAGATGAGTCGGTAGAGTGTAGAAATTGTGAGATGTGACTGTCATACCATCGTTTTGATGGCATTACAAAGACTTGAACAGACATGCTAGAAAAGAAGATGTACACATGGCCGACAAAGCACATAAAAGAGTGCTCAGTATTATTAGCTATCAGGGAAATGGAGATTAAAACCACGCTGAGGTACCACTACTCCTCCCAGTAGCATGCATGGCTAAAATTCTTACATAAGGAGCGGGAACAGCCAATCTTCGTGAAGATGTGGAACAACCACAACTCTCACACGTGGTTGGTGGGAATGTAAAATGGTACAAGGACTTTGGAAAACGTTTTGGCAGTACTCATGAAGTTACACATATACCGCTCTCTGGTACCAGCAATTCTTTACCTAGGTTTTTCCCAAGAGCCGTGAAAACAGATGTCTACAAAATCTCCTGTGGGAAGAACGTTCAAAGCAGCTTTATTCACAACAGCCAATGCTGGAAGCAGCCCAGATGCTCATTATCCTGTGAATGGTAGACAAACCGTGCTCTATCCCTGCAATGGAATACTACTCAGCAAGAAAAGAGGAGAGAACACCTGCTATACTCAACAATGGACAAAGCCAGAGATACTATGCAAAGGGGAGGAAGCATGCAGAAAAGAGTACGTGTGCTATGATTCCATGTACATGAAGGTCTAGAGGAAGCACGGGTAAAGTGAAACGGTCTGGAGAGTGATTGTTCACAGATAAGGCAGGAGACAGTGACAATGATTTTGGTGATTCTACTGATTATAACATTATTGATTGAGTAGTCACTACATCTAGGCACATCTGATGACCACAGTGTGAAGTAGAGTTCTCGAGGCGGCCCAATCTTGCAGGTAAAACTGTTGAGGCACCTAAAGTTTAAGATACTTAACCAAGGTCACGCCAGGGCTGAAGTAGATTCCAACACAGAGCCCACCTTCTGGTGCGCAGATTAGACTGGGGTCGGTCTACTTCTCTGTTTCAGGTGTCTCTGGGATTCTCAGCTGCACAGAAGGAGACACAATAACAGAGAAGGAGACAGAGGGAGAGAGAAGTGGGGGAGAAATGGAGGGAGGCACAGGGCCTGTGGATGTCCAAGAGCAGAGCTGTAACTATTGCCAATGTGTTTACAATACAGAGAAGATTTCCGGAGACCAGGACACTGATAACCGCCACGCTTGCTGTGGTCAGTAGATGAAGTTCATATAAATTTCTATTTCATAGATTTAGAAGTGTTCTTAGAAAAACATGCAGCAGGCTGGGCGTGGTGGCTCAAGTCTGTAATCCTAGCACTCTGGGAGGCCGTGGCAGGAGGATCACTCAAGGTCAGGAGTTCAAGACCAGCCTGAGCAAGAGTGAGACACCCCTCCCCGTGTCTACTAAAAAATAGAAAGAAATGAGCTGGACAACTAAAAATATATAGAAAACATTAGCCGGGCATGGTGGCGCATGCCTGTAGTCCCAGCTACTTGGGAGGCTGAGGCAAAAGGATTGCTTGAGCCCAGGAGTTTGAGGTTCCTGTGAGCTAGCCTGATGCCTATGGCACTCTAGCCCAGGCCACAGAACAAGACTCTGTCAAAAAAAAAAAAAAAAAAAAAAAAACCAAACCAAAAAAACAATACAACAAAACCAAAACCAAACTACAACCCAGATGCTGGGTGCGGTGGCTCACACCTGTAATCCTAGCACTCTGGGAGGCCGAGGCGGGTGAATCGCTGGAGATCAAGAGTTCAAGATCAGCCTGAGCAAGAGCGAGACCCCGTCTCTACTAAAAATAGAAAGAAATTATCTGGCCAGCTAAAATATATATAGAAAAATTAGCTGGTCATGGGTGGCACATGCCTGTAGTCCCAGCCCTACGCGGGAGCCTGAGGCAGTAGGATCGCTTAAGCCCAGGAGTTTGAGGTTGCTGTGAGCTAGGCTGACGCCACGGCACTCACTCTAGCCGGGGCAACAAAGGAAGACTCTGTCTCAAAACAAACAAACAAAAAAACCGATTGAAAAACATGTAGCAGAATACATTTCTGCCAGAACAGATAAAGGCCTTAACAATGACATGAAAAAATAAAGCTAAATAGAATTTTGCCAAAGAAATAAACTTGTGTTCAACAAAAATCACTGTGAGAAAGTGAAAAGGCAAGCCCCAGACTGGGGGAATGCATTTGCACTATGCTTACGTGGAAAATGACTCAAATCTTGAATACATAGAGTATATTTGGAAATCAGGAATAAAAAGCCAAGCCAACTAAATTGGGAAAAATGATTCAATAGCTTCTCTTCATGAGGAAGGATTTCTGAACAGTAGGTGAAAAGGCATAAGTAAATATGCTCAGCATCATTACTCATGAAGGAAACACAAATTTAAGCCACCCTATGATACCGTTTTACATCCACCGGAATGGGAATATTTAAAAGACAGCAAGCACCAGGCATCGTCAAGACTGTCGGGCAACTGTAGCACTCTTTGGTGGGGAGAGACCATTCTAGAAGAAGCTATTGGGCTGTTAACTGACAAAGGTAAAATCACACCTACCCCACGACCCAGCAAGTCCAGTACTCAAGGGAAAGGAATGCACGTGTCCACAAAAGGACTCATACGAGAATATTCATTCATAGCAGCTGCCTTGTTGAGCGAGTGGCATCTGTTGCCCATCACCAGGAGTAGAAGTCGGAACGCTCCTGGGCCCCGCAGCTTGGTGTCAGAGTGTCGCAGCAAAATACAGTGCAGTCAAGCACTGGATGGAAGAACAGCGCTTGCCTCCCATGGGGAAGAGACAGAGCAGGATCAGCTTCGGTAGTGGGCGTCGGTCCCCCGGGGACAACAGGTCCCTCTGGCAAAAGGCCCAGTGGCCTGCACACACCCCTCCTGAGACACAGAAGGAAGGACCTCTTCCCCTCCCGGCAGGAGGCAGATACAGCAGTGGGGTTGGCAAGGTGCCATTTGATACACATGCTTAAGCAGAACAAGAGGCACACGCTGAGTCTCACGCAGGGGAAGATATTCCCGCACAAGTGGTAAGTCCGGCACAGGCGGTGAGGACTCTCTACCTCTTGGTAAGGAAGCGTTCCAGGTCCAAGGCCCCTGCTTACGTGGCAGAGTGGAGGTGGAAAGACTGCATGCGGGAGACTGCCTTTCCCAGCACTTCGCTGGGCCAAAGCACTTCTTCACCCAATCGACTGTGCATCAACTGCGGCGAATTCATACACACATTGGAATGACACTCCTCAGCAACACGCAAATTATGAAGTGATAAACGTGGCGACACGGATATACCTCAAAAGCATAATGTGGCACGAAAATAAAAATAATAACGCACATCCATGCATGTGAATTTCAAGAAGAGGTAAGACTAACCTATGGGCTAGACCTCAGAATAGCGAAGTAATCGAGGGAGGGTGGGCACTGCCTGCAAAGGGGTGCTAAGGACCTCGGTGGGATAACCTGACCTGCGTGTGGATTACATCTGTGAAAACTGCAGTAAAGATTTGTGCATTTTACTCTATGTGAAGCATGCCTCGATAATTTCCTGTTAGCATACAAGTTAGGGGAGGCGAGGGGGATGGAGACAAGCCGGTGTAGAGCATGACAAAGAGTTTAGAGTTTAAAGTCGTTTAAAGCTTGTGTAAAAAGGAAAAAAAAAAAAAAAAGCCCCCCACCGAAATGTAAGCATTAGCGTTAAGGCACCAAGAGGGCAGAGCGGGTTATTTTCTGTATAACGCTCAGTAGTCAGACACAGAGTGGAGCACTCCCAGGGTGTCCGTTTGCCTGCGGCCCAGGTTAGTGCAGACCTGCGCGGAGGTCTCTTTCCCCCTCCTGAGCCGCATGGCGCCGGGTGGCGAGCAAAAGGGGCGGGCCAGCTGAGGGAGACAGCCTGTGCCGTGACTCGGATTCGAACCGAGGTTGCTGCGGCCACAACGCAGAGTACTAACCACTATACGATCACGGCGCGCCACAACCCTGGTGGCGGAGGCTGACCTTGCTCTGATATATTTGATGGAAAATCATTGCAGTTCCCGCGCTGCCCTGATCCCGGACAGACACAGGTACTCGTGCTTTTCCCTCCTTCATGCCCGCTCTCGGTTTTCCCTTCCCCTCCTCTCACTTCGCACGCACGGGGAAAACAGTTCTCATTTCCGCTAATCCCGCCTGCGCTTCTTCGCGCGGGCCTCTTGGCAGGCGGCGTGGTGCTCGTCCACGCCTCCCCCGCTCCTCTCCCGCCTCTTCGCATTTCCCGGTCTGACCCTTTCTCTCCCGCCCCACCGACCGCAGCCGAGATGAGCGAGGCCAGCGCAAGCCGCGCGGCCGGCCGGGTGAAGGCGGAGCAAAGAACCGGACGAGCCCATCGCGGGAGCCCACGGGGGTTCAGCTTCCCTCGGGACCCACGCGGCTCCGGCAGGGGGAGTCGCGGACCTGGGCGTCTCCCGGGACGCCGGCTTCTGAAGACCGCCCCTCTAGCTTGGGAATCGCCCAGCACACGGGTTTCAATCGTAGCGAGCGCGACGGGTAGGCTCAATCTCTGGTTTTCCGAGGCTTTGGAGCCTGCACAGTTGTCCTGCAAGGGGCAGTGGCTCCGCCTAGCGTTGAAGACAGGCTTGCCTCTGTTGTGATGACGTGCAGGTGGTAGCTTTGTCTCTGTGGCTCGGTTGCTTGGAGTGTCTGTCCTTCAACCCGAAGGTTGCTGGTTCAAGTCTTAACCTTGCGTATTTAAGGGACAAACTGTCTTCGTTTTTTCGGTTTTTCTTTTTCCATCTAGCCCATCCTTTCACGTAAAGACGACAGCGTGATCTCCATTACCCTCCTCTCCTCCTTGTCTCGGGTACAACATGAGCACGCATACCAAGGCCCTCTCCGATCCTCCCAAAAGAGCTAGGAAGGAAACCAAGTGTCTGGGAACACTGATACCTTGAAAGAGCAGAACCATCACCATTAACCAACCTCTGAATTCCTGTTGACAGAGGCGTCCCTTCCATTTCTTTTCTTGTACTATCATTTACTTTGCCCTTTCCATGCTGTTTTGAAATTAGATTGGTTCTATGATTTTAGGATTACATCTAATGCTGTAGTCATCATTCTTCTACACATATCTCTGGCCACTGGTGTAAGTATTATTCCTCTAGGATAGAGGTCCTGGAAGAGCAATTACTCTACATAGCGTTTACACCGGTTTTATACCCTTCCGTTTTCTCTCCTTCGTTGGCTTACTAGCTATAACTCTTTCTTTTGTTATTTTAGTCATTGCTTTAGGGTTTAGAGCATACATCTTTAACTCACCACAGTCTACCTTCAAGTGGTGTTATGCCTCGCCTTCCGGCCTTGATGCTATTCTTGCCGTGCTTTTTGCCTTTGCAAAATAAACTCCACAATCCATTGTTATTACTTTTGTTTAAACCGTCAAATCTTTGAGAGACAGAGAGAGAGAGAGAGATTTCAATAATAAGAAAATAACCAATATACTTACCCATTTCAGATGTCCTTCATTCCTTCGTGTAGACCGGGATTTTCATTTGATACCCGTTTGCTGCTGCCGGGAGGACTCTTTTGACGTTTCTTGTAGTGTGGGTCAGGTGGGGGTGAATGCTTTTTGCTTTTTTATGTCTCGAAATGCCCTTGTTTCACTTACAGTTTTGAGAGATTTTTTTTTTTTTTTCTGACATAGACTTCTAGGTTAACTCCTCCAACCCACCCACCCCCGCCCCCCACACACCTCATTACTTTAAAGATGTTGCTTTGCTGTCCTCTCACCTGCATTGCTTCTGGTAGAGTCCTCCAGGAGCGGAGAGAAATCTCCTGCAATACTCCTCTTTGTTCCTGTGTGTACAATGTCTTTTCCCTTTTCCTTCTGGCTGGATCTGAGCCATTGGATTATGATTGTTCCTGGCTTTGTGTTCCCTGATCACTTCGTCCACACTGCCTGATCTACTATTAATCTCATCCAGCGAATTTATCATCTCTAATATTGTGTTTTTCATCTCTAAAGTTTGATTTGGGCCAGTTTTTACATGTTCCACATTTCTACGTAACTCTTTAGACCTATGGAATACCGTCAGAGTAACTGTTTTAAAGTTCCCTGTGCTAATTCTCACATCGTGTGAGCTCTGGTTCAGCTTCAATTGTTTGCTTTTGCTTCTCACTGTGGGTCATGGTCTCCCGCCCCTTTGCGTGCCTGTTGTTCTCCGACTGGATGCCGGGCATTGTAAAGTTTACCTTCTGGTCTACTGGCTATTTTGGTATCCCTATAAAACTTGAGATACCAGGGCTTTTTTCTGAGACGACCAGTTAAGTGACTTGGGATCAGATTAATCCTTTGGGGTCAGCTGGGCGCGGTGGCTCACGCCTATAATCCTAGCACTCTGGGAGGCTGAGGCGGATGGATCGCTCGAGGTCAGGAGTTTGAGACCAGCCTGAGCAAAAGTGAGACCCCGTCTCTACCAAAAATAGAAAGAAATTATATGGACAACTAAAATATATATATACAAAAAAAATTAGCCGGGCATGCGCCACCATGCCTTTAGTCCCAGCTACTCGGGAGGCTGAGGCAGTAGGATCGCTTAAGCCCAGGAGTCTGAGGTTGCTGTGAGCTAGACTGACACCACGGCACTCACTCTACCCGGGCAACAGAGTGAGACTCTGTCTCAAAAAAAAAAAAAAAAAAAAAAATCCTTTGGGGTCTTGCTTTTATTATCTCTTTTAGGGAGGTCAGTCTAGGGTTGATTATTCCCATTAGTAAGGCAAGGCCTTTCTAAGGATTATACCCAATGTCCTGTGAATTATGAGCAGTCCACTCTGGCTGGGGGGAGCAAGTACCATTTCCTGCCCTGCGTGAACACCAGGCACTGTTCCACAGCCCTTTCAGAAGCTTTCTTTCTTTCTTTCTTTCTTGGCCGCAGGCAGTTTCTCCACAAGCATGTGCCGATTGGTCCTAGCCTGCTGAATACTTGAGGATGACCCTTCCCACATCCCTGGATTCTCTCTCTTTCCGTCTCTCTCATCACTGGGGCTTCGTCCCATGAACTCTAGCTGCCTGGCTCTCCACGGACAATCAGCTTCATCTCCTCAAGCCAGGGGGTTGGCCTCAGATTCCCCTCCTGGGGCCTGGCCCGGAAACTCTCCAGAGGCCATAGCTGGGGCAGTGGGAGGGCTCACCTTCTTTGTTTCTCTTCTCTCGTGTTGCTGTCCTCTCTTGACTGATTTCTAGTGTCTCAAACTGTAATATCATGTATTTTTGTCTGTTTCTTTTTTGGGGGGGCAGGACGGGGGTAGCTTTCAGGCAGGAGAGTAAATTGGGTATCTGTTACTCCACCTTTGCCAGAAGCTGAAGGCATCGCTTAGTATGCTCCTAGTTTGACTTCAATAGGAGAGGGTGCCAATTTATAGTCCAATGTATTTTTCCAACTCAAAGGGGGCCTCTTCCTTCGTATTCTTGCCAGCACAACGAACTTTCTATACATCAACCCATCTGCCAATGAGGGGAGTGGTGCCCTCCTGACCTAACCAAGCAGGAGGTAAACAGAAAGGCATGGTGGACATTACCCAGAGATACCCCATTGCATATGTTCTGCAGCTAAACTTCCAACATGTTTAGAAAGTCTTCCAGTAATTGTACTTGTTTTCTCTGGTGACCTATTTAACCGAGTCCAGAGAAAACTGGCCAGAATGACCCTGGATTGCTTCCTGTCAGGCCACTTATCAAACAGGGGAGGAAAGAATCACTAGTCCGAGACATTTGTTCCTCTTCCCTGTTCTTTATGAGTAGCATCTTGCCTTAGTTGGATGCAAACCATCTAATGACTTTTCCCCTCCTATCCAAGGGTGAACGAGCATGCTGATACCCATCTCTATACTATTCCTCCACAGTGTCTGAGTCCCCGCCCCCGAAAAAGTTATCTTACTTGAGACCAATGGCTGGATCCACTGCATCCTGCCCCTGACAATGCCTCCTGTGCAGACCCATATCCTTACAGTTATGAACTCACTTTCCCTTGGCTCTTCCATTGAATCTCGTGAGTAAAACTTAACTCTTTGACTTCTACACGCCAAATCCGGTTCTCGGGCATATCTCCCAACCTCCCAACACCCCACCCCATCTGTGTCTGTGGGTCTGTGTCTGTCTGTCTGTCTCTGTCCCTCATACTCCAGGCTGCCCCCAATCTTACCCACTTTCTTCAGCTTTCCCGGGATCACCTCTTCTCTGCCTTGGAGTCTCACGGGCTGAGTCTGGGGCACCTTACAGGGTGGGAAGCTCATTCCAGATGGCTCCCTCAAGACTTTCCCCAAATCGGGAGCCTTACCTGATTCTCAATTAGCTCTCTGAGGAAACATTCCAAAGAATGCCCACCTGGAAAACCTTTTCCTACCTTCCCAGTATCGCAATTACTCAAAAGATGAAAAACTTGAAGCCCAAAGTAGATTTCTTGATCTCTCACAGGACCCTGAATTAGGATGCCTTCATTCACTGAACATTTATCAGGTGCTGACCAGGTGCCAGGGCTTGCTCTAGGTGACATGCTGCATGGAGAGAAGGTGCATGGTCCCTGCCCCGAGGAAGCCACATCTGGAGGCATCAAGAAGGGACAGTGCGGTGGGAGTACCACCGGTTCCTGCCCTCCGCACAGCGCCTCCGAGGTCCGGGCTCAGGGGGCCTAGCAGTGAGCACAACAACTGCAGCATAGGGAAGAGTGGGGAAATGGGTGACTCAGGACCTAGACGCTGCGTCGTCGGCTGCAGTGGGACTACTGCAGTGGGACAAAGCACAGAGGAGCAGCGGGCACTGGGGGCAGCAGGGAAGGTTGTGGATCTGGCGGTCCTGCGTGGGAGCCCCCCTCACATGGCCCCGGTGTCAACTCCCAAACATGCCCAGCCACACGACTTCTGGCCTCAATGTCACCTCACCACCTAGGCATCTTGAACGGGTGCAGTAGCACAAAGAAATGAGAAGAAGTCCAGCCTGGGAATAGGAGGCATTTGACAATAGACAAGTGTCATGTCACCTGTTCTAAGACCTCCAGGTGCCACCTGGCACTTGTGGCGCAGTTAGGGCATTGCCTCAGGGAACAACTAAAGACTAGTCATTCCATCCACCTCAGGGACGTAATTACCTTACATTCTCTTCTTTTCTGATCTTCACTTTTCCAAATCTGGATATGGAGTCTCTGTTGTCCCTCTGCTTCAAATTAGATGCTGGAAATTTTGCCTGAATGCTTAAGGGGTTGTTTGAAAAATAAAAGCCATTTGCAGACGGTGTGTTTTAGGCAAAACAAAAGCTCAGTTCAGAGCTCCAGAACCTACCTATTTCATGGGCAATACACACACCTTCCCTCCCTCCAGCCCCAGCTGGATTTTAAGGCTGCGCATCTCTGAGAAGCTGACCATCCCCAGCAAGAAGAACATGATAACCTCGGACTCTTCTGCGGAGAAGCCCTAGACTTGAGTGGGAAGCCTCACTGGGTGGCGGTGGTGGTGTGACTTTGAACAAGTCACTGAAGTTTTCTGTGCCTCCATTTCCACATAGCAAAGTGGGGCCAGTAGGAATGCTTTCCACGTGGGTTGTCCCAAGTATAAATGAGACATGCAAATAAAACATAGAACCGAGGGCCTGACAAATGGTAAATGCTCCAAAAGCAGTAGCCATTATTACTACTGTCATCATCAGGGGCTTGATCACCGCTATCTATACTATCCTTTTAAATAATTTCATATCCTTTATGCTATGGACAGATCATGGTTTCTTTTTTTTTTTTTTTTTTTTTTTTTTTTTTGAGACAGAGTCTCACTCTGTTGCCCAGGCTAGAGTGAGTGCCGTGGCGTCAGCCTAGCTCACAGCAACCTCAAACTCCTGAGCTCAAGCGATCCTCCTGTCTCAGCCTCCCGAGTAGCTGGGACTACAGGCATGCACCACCATGCCCGGCTAATTTTTTCTATATATATTTTTAGCTGTCCATATAATTTCTTTCTATTTTTAGTAGAGATGGGGTCTCGCTCTTGCTCAGGCTGGTCTCGAACTCCTGAGCTCAAATGATCCGCCCACCTCGGCCTCCCAGAGTGCTAGGATTACAGGCGTGAGCCACCGCGCCCGGCCGAGATCATGGTTTCTTTAAACATTCCCTAATTAATGGACACGACGTTGGCCCCAGTGCTTATTATTACAAATAACTGCTGCAAGGAACATCCTCATACATTCATTCATCTTCACCTGTGTGTTTCTCTAGGATAAAGCCCTGGGAATGGAATTGGCATATCAAAGCATTAGGTTATTTCTAATTTTGCCAATTCCTGCCCAGTTGCCCCGCAAAGAGGAGGTAGCGAGTCACGTTTCTAGCAGTTTTACTCTCTTGGCAACGCTGCCTAGTAGTACCGCCTTACCGTGCTGTGGAATGTATTTTGGCCAACAATTACCCTTTTGGGGACAGATTTTCCCGGGTGAGTTTACGCTCAGCTGGGCTCTGAACATTGGGACCAACCTAACTAGCATCCTGGAAAAGCTGAAAACAACATGACTTTTCCCTTTGCTCCGATGTCTACCTGTCAGCCCATAGCAGCACAAAGGCACCCACCACATTTGCATGGTGGATGCTACCGTTTGTTGTTTTCACACATCGTTCTGGATTCGTTGGGTGAAGGGGCTGGTTAGCTGGCTACACTGGGACCGGGTCTCGCGGAAGGGTTCACTGCCCAGGTTCTTCTGCTTCCGGACCTTGCCTCGCGCACCAGGCCACACCTGTGGGGAGGAGCCCAGACGTTGCAAAAGGGCTTCCTTGGCCGGGACTCGAACCCGGGCCTCGGCGCTGAAAGCGCCGAATAATAGTCACTAGACCAGCAGGGAGTCGAGAGAGCCATTTCTCCCCTAAGGGAGGAAATTCTGAAAGCAAAGATTGACTTTCCAAGGCGGGGGAGCAGAAGTGGAGGTGATACTTGGCGACCCATGGCCGAGCTGCTGGCAGGTCTGCAAGGCTCGCAGCCAACTAACCGCCCCGCTGCTCAGCACCTCTCGCCTCTCTCTGCCTAGCGGGTGCTTTGGGCTGTGAGGCCAGGCTTCGAGGACACGGACCTGTGTGTCATTCTAGCCTAGCTTTAGCCCTGTGTGCGACACAGCCAGGCACATACTGTCTTTTGGAGCCTCGCTTTCTTTGTCAGTGCAGTGCGTGCTTGGCTCTCAGAACCAAGTCCCGCTGGTTCCTTATCTCGGAACTGGCTCAAGGGGCTCTCCTGGTAATGACACGTGTAGGGGCTTCTTTTTGTCCCCAGACTGGCTCAATTAGTAGCGCACGAAACGTAATCCACACGCCTTTGGCTCGAGCTCCAGGTGCAGACTTGGGTTCGTTTTCTTTGGTTCTGTCGGGCGAGTCAGTCTGTTCCGCAACCGTGCTCGGGGTGGGAGGAAGCCAAGGGGGCTTCGCAGGAAAGAACTCCTCGGTCTTCACAGACGCAGGTCCTGCCAGCCTGCAAAGAGGATCCGGGCGATCGACAAGCAGGTCGCGGATTTCCGGACGGAAAGCCAACACGAAGTCCGCCTGGTCCGGCGCCCTCGTCTCCAGTCTGGCTCACGGCAGGCAAACGAGGTAGTAACGGAACTCCTCCCAGGTGGCTTGCGATCCACGATGCAGCTAGGTTTCCCACCCACCACTCCGTTGTTAAAAACTATTTTAATATGAAAGTAACCTTCCCGATGTGAAGCGAACGCGCCAACCGCTGCGCTACGTAAACAAGCCGAATGCGGCCCGTCGAGGGATTCACCAGGAAAATCTCAGTCGCTGCCTTCCTGTGTATTGCTGCGCACGATGTATGAAATCCAGCTGCGTTTCCACATCCCGACCGCCAGCAGCAAAGTGCAGGTGAAAGGCTCCAGGAAGCACCAGGGAGCCCTCAGACGAGAAGACCGCGGCTTCCCATAGGCCCCGGGCTTAGTGTTCTGAGCCCACCGGGGAAACCAGGGCCCTGGGGACCACACCCGTGCTTCGGGACCCCGCGTCCCACGGAGGTTCACCCGGCCCGTCAATGCTCTTGGCTCTTGACAGAGTCCACCCAGGGGCCGTAGGAACCTCCCCCTCCCACCCAAAACACACACACACACACACACACACACACACAAATGCATCAACATAGTGGGCATTCTAAACGATCCAATTGTGGTAAATAGCATCATTTAAGGTGGAAACAGAGGCCAGGGTATCTGTGAACAATACTCACCTAAGCACCATCAGATCTTGGGAGGGCCCTCATTGCTGGAAATCTCAGAAATTCTGTGACACACTTTTGAGTCTGGCAGGATATTCTCTTTTCCAGAGTATGAAGTTAACAACTGAAAATAACAGCAAAGAGAGAGTGGTTCTCCAAATAAATGAATCTATTCAGCAATAAACAGGGGATAGCAATCTGGGATATGCACACTGTGATGAATCATAGGCACATCCCGGGAGGCTGAGACAAGGCGAACTTTAAGAGGCAAAATGAGAAAGGTTACCATGAGCTGTTTTGAAATGACCATCATCGGTCACAGGAATAAGAACGAGGGTGGGTGGCATCAGTCCCAGGTTCAATAGGCAGTTGCTGGGAAGATGTCCTCAAAGACGTATACTGCCATGGCCTTTGTGCAAGGTTGTGTGTAGTTTCCAGAGAGTCCTTGTAATAGTTCATATCATGGGCTCGTGTGCACGAGACCTCCTTTACGGTCCTCCGACTCAATTTTGTTAGGGTTTGACATAAGTGACTGCATTTTGATTCTGACAATTTTACAGGCCATTGCTTTTCATCCATTCTTATTAAAGGCTGAACTTGCTTCAATTCCCAGAAATTGTTAGGTCGTGATTTGTACAGTTATCAGAAGTGTTCACATTGCTGATTCAATTGCCTATTTGAGATTATATAGATGACTTTCCTATGCTTTCTGCAGTGTGATTTTACAAGTCTTTAAAGGACATTTATTTGAATTTTTCCAGCTGTTTGGAAACTCAAATATACCAATCAAAGAAAGCTGCCCCTTGCATGCAAGAAATTCAGTTTTCTTCCTGTGCTAAGATCCCTTTCAGGTACAGCAATTTATCAAATGCATGTACAGTGGTGGTGGTGGTGGGGGAACCACTGTGTATGAGGATCATCCTTAACATAGATACACCACCTTTGCAGATATTGACAACTATTAGGCCCATAAGATTTTTACGAAACATTAGAAAGACAAGATGTGAACCACTTTTCATTGCTGCAGTCTCAAATATCAGGAAATACCAGATCCTCAGAATGATAAACAAACAAACAAACAAACAAGCCTCACAGACGAGATTAGCTTTCATGTACCAACAATCAGTGAATGAATCCCTGTCAACCACCACCCAACACAGATGGTCCCCAGTATTTCACATCAGAACCAGAAAGCCACACTGATGTCACTGATGGGAGAAAACAATGATGCAAAACTGATAGAGAAAGGGGGTGGGGGAGAGGATTGTCCAACAATGATACTTAGTAAGTAAAAGCCAAAGAGTTCAATTTCTGCACATGAGGGTCAACAGGAGAATCAAGGGAACATTAGCCAAAAGCTCTAAGGGTCCGGGTCTGCACGAGGTGCTGTCAAGTGCAGTATTCTGTTGGCTCCAATGATGTGTTTCAGCTGGGCTAAGTTTTATGAACATAGTGCCTGCAAAGAACTGTCCAGGAATGCTATAGAACAGTTATCTGCATGCTAATAGAGTGTGGCGGAGGAGGGAGAACTGGCATTAGATTGTTTTCATGAAATAAAACCAAAACCTAGATTTGTAAAGAAAAGAGGAAAGGGAAGGAGGGAAAAATGTCTGGGACCTTTGTGATTTTCCTCCTCTTGGATAAGCAACTTGGCAGAAAGGTATCAAAAAGGTCTCTCTGGTGCAACTTTTCTCCTGTGTGACTTGGTCACCACAGAAAGCTAATCCAGGTATTAGAGGATTTTAAAATATCTCAGAAATGTAGATGTCCAGCGTATGGATCAGAATACTTGGGTGTGATGTCCACCATGTCCTTCTGTTCTACCTCCCCCTTAGTTAATCCAGCGGGGCACCTCTCCCCTTAGTAGAATATCACAGAGATATGCACAGAAAGTTTGTCATGATGGCAAGTAAATGAAGAAAGGGGCATTGATATAGTTGGGAAATAAACTGGAAAATGATTTGGGGCCCCTCCTGTGGAGGGTGAATTTGCAGAATTTACTAAAATTAGAAGCACTATTTAAACACTATAATGTAGCAATTGCACATCCAGTTCTCTACACTATAGAAATATCTGCCCCAGTGACCAAAGCTCTATGTACAAAGAAGATGATTGCAGCATTATTTGTAATCCTGAATCCATGAGGAACCTCATTTCAAAAACATTTTGAAAAGGGTTAAATAAATCACGCACAACCTAGGAAGAAATGCTTTCTTTTGAAAATAACGGGCCGGGCGCGGTGGCTCACGCCTGTAATCCTAGCACTCTGGGAGGCCGAGGCGGGTGGATTGCTCAAGGTCAGGAGTTCGAGACCAGCCTGAGCGAGACCCCGTCTCTACTAAAAAATAGAAAGACATTATATGGACAACTAAAAAAATCTATATAGAAAAAATTAGCCGGGCATAGTGGCGCATGCCTGTAGTCCCAGCTACTCGGGAGGCTGAGGCAGTAGGATCGCTTAAGCCTAGGAGTCTGAGGTTGCTGTGAGCTAAGCTGACGCCACGGCACTCACTCTAGCCTGGGCAACAAAGTGAGACTCTGTCTCAACAAAAAAAAAAAAAAAAAGAAAAAAAAAAAAAAGAAAAGAAAATAACGGAGAGAATACTTACGATGATGAATGATCCGACTGGTCAACATGGTTGATAGGGCAATCACTGAATCGAGGCACATCGTGGGGATTGGCCTCCTATGACAAATGAAACAAATTGAGGCACCTGAAAGTCTAGCTTACTCCTCCCAGCCTATAAAGGGCAGAATAAAGATTTCATGGCAGCAGAAGCGGGTTCTTTGGCCTCTATGTCAGGAATTTCTGAGTTTGTAAGCCCCTCATCCCAGCAGATGGTCTGTGAAAATGGGGTCCGGGACGTCGGGTGGCACCTGCCAGCTTATGAGTCATGAATGAGTGGGTAGGACCTGTGGCGGAGGCCTCTTGCCGTGTTTGTCACGCAGCAGTTGACAGCTGGCAAGAAGGGGTTAAAGAATGAATGGGTAAGCCTGAGCAAGAGCAAGATCCCGTCTCTACTCAAAATAGAAAGAAATTATCTGGCCAACTAAAATATATATATAGAAAAAATTAGCCGGACATGGTGGCGCATGCCTGTAGTCCCAACTACTCGGGAGGCTGAGGCAGTAGGATCGCTTGAGCCCAGGAGTTTTTTTTTTTTTTTGAGACAGAGTCTCGCTCTGTTGCCCGGGCTAGAGTGAGTGCCGTGGCGTCAGCCTAGCTCACAGCAACCTCAAAGGAGCCCAGGAGTTTGAGGTTGCTGTGAGCTAGGCTGATGCCAGGGCACTCACTCTAGCCCGGGCAACAAAGCGAGACTCTGTCTCAAAAAAAAAAAAAAAAAAGAATCAATGGGTAGGAGCTGTGGTGGAGGCCTCTTGCCGTGTTTGTCACGCAGCAGTTGACAGCTGTCAAGAAGGAGTTAAAAAGCTACAGCTGGCGTCCCTGGGTGGGGTCGAACCACCAACCTTTCGGTTAACAGCCGAACGCGCTAACCGATTGCGCCACAGAGACGGTGCTGACAGAGATTTCTGGCTCTTTTACAAGGGATTAGTCTGAACCCCCGCGTCCTCCCTACTCCGTCTGTCTCCGGGGTCAGCCTTGCAGGACGACTGTGCACGTTCCAAAGCCCTGGAAAACCGGACAGATTCGAGCGATGAGTAATGGGGTTCCTCACCTTCGAAACCCGGGCGTTGCGTGAGCCTGAAGCCAGAAGGGCAGCCGAATGGCCTTCGCCCAGCCTTGCCCCTCGCCTGCTTCAGAAGCCCCCGGAAAGGCCCGGGTCCGCGCCTAGAGCCTGACCCCGCAGAGCGCCAAGGAGGCTGAACACCCTGCGGGCTCAGGCGATGGCTCTTCCCGTTCTTTGCGCCGCCTTCACCCAACCAATGAGCCTGGGCGCAGTCCACCGAGTTGCTTTCGCGGCCACTGTGGCGCCTCCGCTGCCATCTTCGGATCCCGGGTCCAGCACGGGGCTCCAAGTGGGCAGTGATCGTGGTGATGGTCACTCTCGGGTCCCCTCGCCGAGAACAGGGTCTGGTACTCACCAGGGCGCACAATTAGGACTCGTTGAATTAATCCGTCCTCATCTTTAGCTTTCAGGCCTTTGAAGAACCCTGAGAATGGACATCATGAAAGTTTTTTCAGAAGGGCCAGTTCCTTTTGAAAAGGTGTTATTCGGGATGATTTCTCAGCATCCGTGGGGCGGGACACGGGAAAGGGCTACGGTGCACCCCCTGCGCGGCTGAGCCCCTGGGCCTCCACCAGGCTGGTGCTGGGCGGCCGGTTGGGGCCCCGGGACGGAGCCGTCCGAGGGGCGGGTCCAAAAGGGTTCCGCGAAGAGGAGGGAAAGAAGTCGGGGAGGCGTGGACGCCGGCGAGGAGACTTGCCAGGAGCTTTGTGCAATGATAAGGATCGGATCCTTGAGAAAGGAGACATGTTTTGTTTGTTTTATTGCAGCTGAATGGGGAAGAGAAGAGGGGAAAATAGAGCCCAAAAAAGAGCAGAAAAATGTGAGGACCTTAGCGCTATCAAAAAGGAGAAACATAACTCTTAGACAAAGACTTGGGTGCTCGTCACCTTATCCATGGGTCGCCGTGATCGTATAGTGGTTAGTACTCTGCGTTGTGGCCGCAGCAACCTCGGTTCGAATCCGAGTCACGGCAGCTTCTCAGATTGCGGTTTGTCTTTTCCTTTACCCTCTAATTTCAGCATTGGCCTGTCACCTGTGGCTCCGGACCTCTGTGAGGTCAGGACAATGGAAACAATCCCTACTGTGCGCACCCGCGGGCAGATTACCTGGAAGGCTGGACTCGCCCCCTCTCTGAGCAAGCGCAACATGCAAAAGGTGAGGTGCTGCCTCGCATCAGCCCTGTAGGAATCTTCCACTGTCGAAATGGTGTGGCCGTACCTATCTTTCTGGTTCAGACATTGCAAACATCTGGGGGGCCTTTTTAGACCAAATCAGAAATGAATGAGTTGAGATGAGGTTCTGCACTATTTTAAATAAAATCTAACTAATATAATAAAATCTAAACTTGATGACATTCTTTAACCCCCAATTAGTATTTTGCTAACAATAAATGAATCAAGAATAATTCGCATAGACCAAAGTGCACAAACCTTAAGTACATGGCCCACGAATTTTGACAAAAGTAACCACTTAGATCAAGTTATAGAAAATTTCCCTCAGCCCAGAATGTCCTTAGAGCCCTTTCCAATCAATCCCCACCCCCTCCTCACTTAGGCAATCACCAGTCTGATTTCAATCTCCGTAGAAAAGTTTTACTGATTCTTAAAATTCACATAAATGATTATACTTTTGGGTCCATTTCTTAAAAATATAAGGTAATATTTTTGAGACCTATTTGTTGCATGTATCAGTTTCTTGGGGTTATCGATGAGTGTTATTCCAGTGTGTGAATACAGTATGTTTGACAGACAGTTGGGTGGGCTATTTTCAGTTTGGGGTATTGTGAATAGGGTGACTATGAACATTCTAGAATGGGTCTTTTTGTGGACTTTTTTCATTCATTTCCTTTGAGTATAAACATAGTTGTGGAATAGCTGGGTCATGTCATAGGTGGTAAGTGTAGTTTTAATCTTATTAGAGACTATCAAACACTATTCCAGAATGATTGCACTATTTACTCTCTCACCAGCAAGAAGATATACAGTTGCTCTGCATTCTTGTAAGTATATGGTTTTCTCTGTCTTTTAAATTTTACCTGTGTGGATGGGTGTGTAGTGATGTATCCTGGTACTTTAGATTTGCATTCCCTCAGTGAGTAATGAGGTTGAGAGTCCTTTCTTATGCCTTTTGACCATGAAGAAATCCTCTTTTGAGAAGAAACACTGTTCAGTGTTTGGTCCACTTTTAATTGTTGTCAATTTGTTTTTTACTTTTTATGAAAACTTTTTATATTAGAATAGATTTAGATTTACAGAAAAGTTGAGAAGATAGTAGAGAGAATGGAGTAAAGCAGATGGAATGGATTTTGAGTGGACCAACTCACACTTAAAATTGTTTTAGCTCCCTCCTCCCAAGACCAATGTATATTTTTGAAAGACATCTCCTTATTTAAATCTGCAGACAAAATGTGGGATAAAAGAGCATAACATACAACCTCCTCAGAGTGCTTGTTTCTGGAAGCAGGGAAGGGAACAGGAGTGTGATAAACAGAGAAAATAGTGAAAGACAGCAAGGGCCATGCTCAGAGCCACCACTAGAGTGTGTCACGAGCTAAGGGGCATGAATCCTTCATCCTATACACCTGAGCTCTAAGACAATATATTAACTAACAGGGAGCATGGAATTTCAAAAACACTATAGGAAAACAGAAAATGTATTCAAGCAGACCAGTCTAGTGAGGAAAGGCAGGAAGAGATTTTAAAAACAAAACAAAACACTAGAACCCACACAATGAAGTGGTGGAAATGAGAGTAGTTATGCCAATAATCCCCAGTACAACACTAATGGCTGCTAATTATAATGGATCGAAATCTCTCTGACTAGACATAATTCTAGCTATAGCAGTTTATAAGACAGAAAAGGGTGAAATATTAAGAGCAGTACAAATCTGTGCCAGGCCTATTATAAACCAAAGAAGGAGAATGAAAACACGAATATCCCACAAAGGCAAATGGCAAAAGAACACTTTACATTACACAGAGGAGTAATATCTTAGCATTTACCCAGAATTGAATCGAATCAAATTGAATTGTTTTTCCCTGAACTGGTTGCCTTGAGTGGCCTACAAGGGTGCAGTGAAGGAAAGAAATCTTGGAGTGAAATGTTTGTTTATTGGCTCTTGTGTAGGTCTCTGTAAGGCGTAAGAATTTAAACGCAACATTTGATCCCCGGCCCTTTCCAGGGACTCTAAAGAGGTGTTAGGCGGAGAGAAGCCCAATTATCACCCAGATCTTCTGGAGTAAGCCAGGCACACCTCCAACAGTCCGGCTTCCCAACCCGTCCTCACTGGGTTCTGAAGGCCTGTTTGGGAAAAGAAGTGGTGTTCGCCTGAGGGTTGGGAGGTACCAAGCGATGCGAAGGCAAAGAGAATATATCAGCAAGTGAGGAAATGAACTTTCCAGGGGCTCAGGCCAGATCCAGGGCCAGAGCCAAGAAACTGGGTGACTTTCTGCTGTTTTCCTCCCGAGGTCTGTTATGCGGTTGGTACACGGTGTACTTCAGAACTCGGCTTTTTCAAGTCAGATCTTTCTGTCCAAAGCCGTAACTTTGTAGTGTTGCCTGACGTAAATCTCCTATGCGAGCCTTTGGTGTGGGGGCCTTTTTGTTGTTGTTAGTGACGTTTTCTAAAGAGAATACAGCGAAAATCATGAAGCTGCTTTTTCCAAGGCCTTCTTAAAGTCCATCCATTGATATGCAGATGGACTTAGGTCAGGCAGCATTGGTGGTTCAGTGGTAGAATTCTCGCCTCCCACGCGGGAGACCCGGGTTCGATTCCCGGCCAATGCAGTGGTTCGTCCCATCTCGTGCTTTTATACTCATTACAGTGCCTAGTCTTCAGCTAAGTGAGGTCCCTTTCAGGTTCTGACCTTCAGGAACTCCTGGCCACAATAAAGACAAGAAAAAGGGAGCCACTGTCTACCCTTCTGGATTATATCCAAAACGGAAGACTTTAAAGAATTTCTCTAAGCGGGGATTTTGCCCAGAGACATTCTCTCCCGGAGCAGCAAGTGTCTGCTTGGTTTGTGCAGTCTTCCGTATTTCATTCCCAAACCAGTGTTACTTTTATTCTCCCTCCAGGTGGGTCCCTGGAATCCAAAGAGTTATCTGGTCACTGATTCACTTCCTGGATCTTGGACAGACCACTGGACCATGTGTCACTATGGAGTGGGGATCAAGTAATGAAATTCCTGAAAGGAGAGCAGCTGTGGGTGTACCCTACACACCTTGCTGGGGAGTTGTCAGGGGCCTCGGGAAAGGGGGAGGAATCCGCCTGGAAGTGAGGGGAGCTTCGGGGAGAGGCCTTCGGACCTTCCTGTCCAGGAAGGCCCCAGTGGTCTTGATAAAATTAAGGATGAGCCCCAACTTAAGGTGGAGAGCAGCACGTCCCCCCAGATCGTCTCTATCACCCTTGTTTTTTTATTCTCCACCAGGAAAATCTTCCCTTCGGGAGATTACTTTCCATGCTTATGGCTAAGCAGCATGGGGAGGAGGCCATGACACTCACTAGCTCTGGAGGTTTGGGGGAGGACACTCTGGAAAAGGAAAGCCCAGGGATCATCTGATTTGTCCACACTTGCCTTCCTCAACAAACTCTTTTCCTCAGCAAAGCTTATATGGGTTCCAGGTGTCACATGGCGGCTGCAGCACACCGGAGGATTAAGTGCCACTGATAAATTTCTTTCTTGAAGGGATAGGAAACGCAAGTGGCAAGAGGCAAACCGAAAATGCTTTTCTCTGTCTTCTTTCTCTCTGCTACCTGTGAACATCTGCTTCCACACACGCCAGTTCAAGATATCCTTCGGCCCGGCATGGTGGCTGACGTGTGTAACTCTAGGACTTTGGGAGGCCAGGGAGGGAGGATCGCAGGAGCTCAAACCCTGTCTGGGCAATAGCTAGACCCCTCTCCTCAAAAAATAACAGAGTAGCCTTCTACCTCTGTGGAAGTTTACAATTTTTCACAGTTCCTGTAAGCCATATTTCCTTCTGGCTTTTAGAATTCTTCCAGAGTCAATTGTGAGGAGCTGGTCAGCAGTCCAGACTGGTTCAACACCCTGGGTCATCTGTCTGGTTTGGGTATTAGGGTAAAGCTTGCCTCGGAACAGTGTTCAGACATGTTCCCTCAGCTCCTAATTTCTGGAAGAGATTGCAAAGAGAATTGGCATCATTTCTTCCTTAAGTGCTTGGTAAAACTCACCAGCGAAACCATCTAGGGTTGGTGCTTTATTTTGGAAGGTTGTTAATTATCCCATTAATTTCTTTAATAGATACAGTCCTATTTAAGTGATCTATTTCTCCTTGTGTGAGTTTTGGTAGATTGGTCTCTTACAAGGACTTGGGCCATTTCGTCTAAGTTATCAAATTTGTGGGTAGGGAACTGTTCATAATAGTCCTCTATTATCCTTTTAATGTCCACGAGATCAGTAGTGAGGGCCCTTCTTTTCATTTTGATATTAGTAATTTGTATCTTCTCTGAATATTTCTTGGTTAGCCAGATGGAGGTTTATTCATTTTATTGATCGTTTGAAAGAACTAGTTTTTGGTTTTGTTGATTTGGTCTATTAGTTTCCTGTTTTCAATATCATTGATTTTTATGGTTTCTTTTCTTCTGATTCCTTTGGATTTAATTTGCTCTTCTTTTTCGAGTTTCTTAAAGTGTAAGCTTAGATTATTGGTTTAGATCTTTTTTGTTTGCTAATATATGCATTCAATGCTATGAAGTTCTTTCTTAGCACTGCTCTTGCTGTATCCACAAATTTTTATAAGTTGTATTTTCATTTTCATTTGGCTCAAATATGCAGTTTCTCTTGAGGCTTTTCTTTGACCCTTGTGTTATTTAGAAGTGTGTTGTTTAATCTACAAATTTGGGTTTTCCAGCTATATTTGTGTCACTGATTTCTCCTTGAGTTCCACTCTGGTCTGAGAACAACCTTTGTATGATTTCTATTCTTTTAAACGTGTTGAAAGCTATCATATGGGCCCGAATGTGGTAGATCTTCCTTCCCCACAGCCTATTTGCCTCCCTGCTTTCTTCAAAAGAAGAGTCCAACATGAAAGTCCTAGTGCTCTGAGGAGCAGTGGCATGCTCCTGAACCCGCCAAGTCCCCACGTGTCAGGGAGTGGTGGCCTCTCTGTGGCTACAATGCAGAACTGATCTTGAAACACACCTTTGCAAGGTGACAATGTGTGAGAGATGGTCACCAGAGCCTGGGCAGTGGACGAGGTTGTCAGGACAATGTTGTCAGGATGAGGTGGGAGGGGAGGTGCCCAAGGGGAGAAGGGGACAAGCACCAACGCCTCTGTGTCCAACCTCAAAAAGGACTCAAGGGGATGCAGAAATAGAGACAGTGTGAATGGGAAACTCTTTCAGGCTAGGCTTCCAGGCCCTGAACCGGTCTCTGTTCTTACCCCTACAACCTGCTGCACATTGAAGTAGTTCCATCTTAGTTGATGGAAAATCCATCTTTCCATATGCTCGGTCCAAAAATCATAGAGCTTTCTTTTACTGGCAATCTTCCTCTCACACCCTGTATCCAATTTGTAAACAGTTCATGTTATCCTGAATAGTCATGTCTGGACTTAAATCTAACAGCCTCCTTTTTTCTGGTCTATGAACTTGGGCAAGCAATTCTTCTCATAAAGGATTGAGTCAACACAGTACCCTGGGTTCACTCAAACCCCAGGGTCTCAAACCTAAATCCCTTAATTACAAGACATCTCTGTGTCTATTCTTTGACTCTAGCCTCAAAATCAGCCTTTCCAGGCATATGCACAAGGGCCAAGTAGAGGGCGTGACAAATTTTACGAGGCAGGGCTGTTCTAGTCCCCTAAGAAGATTTTAGGCAGAGTTCTGAAATCATCAGGAATTCCATTTTCCTGTCTTGGATGAGAAGGTCCGTAGTTTTCTCCTAGTACTAGACAGCACCAGATCTGAAAAAGATATCTAATGCTCTAATGCTCAAATGCTCTTTTTCCAAAATAGCACAACTACAGTCCTCCCTGGAATCATGAACCATTTATGAGCACCGCTGTTGCTTGCTACCATCATCCCCCTTTCAATGTATCACCTGTTTGACCTACACTCCTTCCCATATGGCTATGCTTTCCAGCTCAGGTGTGCTTTCCTAATCGTAGAACTAGCAATAACCACAGCCTTGGTAACTAATGCTTCTCTTGGCCCCACCACCAGGCAAATGTCACTGGATTTGACAGGTAAAGAATCTTAGGATTGTCCCTGTTGCTTGGTGTTAGGGACTGAATTGTCTTCTCCAAAATTCACATGCTGAAAGCCTAACCCCCAATGTGACTGCATTAGGAGATAGGGCCTTTAAGGAGGTAATTAAGGTTAATGAGGTCATAATGAGGTAGGAATGATGTCCGTCTAAGAAGAGGAAAGCCAGAGGTCTCTCTCTCTCTTTCTCCACACAGGCACAGAGGAAAGGCCATGCGAGGACACAGCAAGAAGGCAACCTTCTCCAAGCCATAAGGAGAGGCCTCACCAGAAACCAACCCTGCCAGCACCTTGATCTTGGACTTCTGGCTTCCAGAACTTTGAGAAAAATAAATGCTTTCAGTAGTTGTGTGTATATTGATGTCTGGGCCTAGGACCACAAGATCAGGCAAAATGGAAAGGGGGAGAAAAAAAAAAGAAGGTGGGAAAGACATAAAGTTCCAGAATTGCATCCTCTACTCACATCCAGACCTTAGAAACTTTTCCAGTGGAGGCTGCACCTTGTGTGTCGTCAACTATAGTCTGAGTACACAATCACTTGAACAACTAAGGCAACTTTTCCAATTTTTCCCATCACCTGCTTGGGGAAAGAAGTATTTCAATGACCCATTCCCATATTTATTGAGACAAATGTTCTGAGGTTGATAAAGAATGTGATGTATCCAGGTATTATTGCCTTTCTCTGTGCCAAGAGTGTCATCTTCACTCTGCTAGTCCATATTTGACCATAAATTGGAATCCCAGCAAATCTTAACTGCCTCTGAGAAACCTAATATAAGATGTGCCCAATCTCAAACTTGTACAAAGATCAGTATGGTAATTGAGGAGAAAGAGCCCCATTACAAAAAGTCAACTAGGGCTATGGGTGATAGTTGTAAGTTTCAGTGCTGGTCTGTACCCAGGTTCCCCTTCTGCTTCAAGTGTATAGGCTAATTTGCATGGATCTTCCAGGTGCTCCTTATCCCTACCTCATGGCCTCAAAAGAAGTGATCAGCTAAAAGAATTTGTGTAGGGTATTGAAGGGAAAGGTAGTCCAGAAATACATGAGAAGATAAGGGTTTCATAAAATAGACATGTAACCCTACATCTGTTTAAGAGGTAGAAAGCTGTGGTCACTCTAACAAGAGAAAGCTGTATGATCTGCACAGTCATACCTGTTTTGGGCCCACCAGAGAGCTGAGGTTGCAAGGCTACAGGGTCAACTGAAGTCCAAAGCATGACAAAGCCCTCCATGGAGGGACAAATACATGAAACATTTCATCTTTGGCAGATAATGGAAGGAAAAGAAAAACTGAATCCTCTCTATTCAAAAGGCTAAGTCTCAGCTTGTAACTTTCTGTATTTGCTTTTGAAGTCTTTTACTTATCACTCTGGTTAAATGAATGACTTGTTTTACAGTGACCTGTGGTCCTACTTTGATCAAGTACTCTAAACTATGTTTGATATTTTTAATAAAATCCCCAAACCAAATTCTAAATTAAGCCTTTTTGATCTCAAACTAACTTTGGGAGCTTACAGAGGGGCCCCTGGAATATCTCAAGAGAGTTTATTCTCTCTCATTCTAAGAAGGGGGATATTAAACTAGTTAGGCCTGTTTGATATGTTCAATTTGCATGGGGACCATTGTCAAATAAGAATGATGTTTTACCTTCTTCAAATTCTATTTGTATATGGATACATGATATTAATGAGTGTCCCAGAAATTGTATGAAAATCCTATAAACCTAATACAGCCTGATATAATGTATTAATCATAGTTCTAATTATTATCTTGTCATATTGTATGCCACAGAAGTTACCAAATTTCCTTGTCAGCTGCATCATTATTTTGCTGCACTCTCATCAGATTTGTAACCATGGCCATTTTGAGTCTTGTCATCCACAGACAGAATTGTTTTGCTCTGATGCTTTCCTGAAACCATTTGCAAGTAACTATAATCTTGAACTGTTTTTGTCTTTGAGGAGATACATGGAAAGAACTGACAAGTACAGGTTTCCAACTTTAAGATCCTACGATTGGACAGGCTAAGAATATCCAGAACTCTAAGAAAGAAACTGATTGGTTCATAAAACTGCTCATTCAAGATCAAGCAGCACAAGAACTAATTGTGTGGGACTAAAAGAACTGATGAAGAAGAATTATGGTTTCTCTATGGCCTTTTGTTTGAAACATACCTTGTTCTTAATGTCTTGTTTTCCAGATTTAAGGAAACCTTTTTCCTTTCTCTTAAGCTATCTATTGCTTATAGCAATTGGGTAACGTATACCTTTGTGAAAAAAGATTAAACAATTACTTTTTTTCTCTCCCAGATCCTTTCAGAATTTGGTAACTATTCTTGGATATTCTTATATTCATGGCTAGGAGAAAATGCAAGTTCCCCACCACAGAATAGAAACATTGTAGTAGCGTGGAGGGCTGGGCAAACTGTTACAAAGTAGATTAAGCAAGTAGCAAGATAATTAGTAAGGGGGATATGAAGAGTGCCTCCCGCCGCACTTTCATGGGTGCCTCCCGCCCCACTTTCATGAGTGCCTCAGCCCTTTCTTGCCTTGAAATGTCAGGCTCAAACTGGCCCTGACAGCTTTAGAGCTGCTTTGGTTGTCCTATAGTGCCCTTTAGCGAACTGTAATACAAAAACTATAATATCATTAACATAACATGGGTTACATGACAACATATGATGATGGTACTGTGCCTGCCTGATTTGTTTCACTGTGAATGCTTGTTCAGTGAAGAGGATATATTGTAAAAACTGCATTGCTCATTGGGAAGAGATTTAAAGCAACAGCACAAGGTGGGCAGATGCAGATTTTACTAGCAAGAAGCTCCTGTGGAAGAAATTCCTGTGCTGTGCAGATGCAAGCACCCTCAAAGTAACCTCATTTAAGTAACCTCAAATAAATTCATCTAACTCGACAAGCTGGGCTTGTCTTAGTCATTCTTTGGTCCCTCAGCTCCCTCTCAGGTTGGGGGTGGGGTGGTGCAGATTTTCTCTACTGTTCTGGGATTTTTCCCCAAAGCACATGTCAATATAGTTATTTGCATAAGTTCAGTAAGAATCTTGTTTTCTCATCTGAGTCCAGTGGCTGGAACTTGTAAACACAGCTACTTAGGAGGCTGAGGCAGGAGGATCATTAGAGGCCCAGGCATTCAAGACCTGCCTGAGCAACATAGCGAGACGCCATTAAATTAGCTGGGCATGCTGGCAAAGGTCTGTAGTCCCAGCTATTGGGGAGGCTGAAGCGGGAGTATCCATTGAACCCAGGAGTTAGAGGTTGCAGTGAGCTATGATGACACCACTGCAGTCTAGCCCGGGCAACAGACTGAGACCGTATATTCTCTCAAGGGTCTAAGTGCACATTCACAGCCTCGAACAGTATGCCAGATGGTTTCACTGTGAAAAACAAGTTGAACAGCAATGAGCCTGATCTTGTGACCTCTGAGTTCCACGCTGATAAAGACAAACCAGCCATGGTGGTGACAGAGAGTGGAATTCATGCCCAAGTTTGGGTCAAGCTCTCATCAAGGAGAGACTGGCTAAAAGGAGAAAATTGTTAAAAATAATTTTTCTTTTTAAATTGGGAGGCTATGAGGCTGAGAAGGCCCAGGGCTTTAGGTTCCTATATAAGCAAACTGAAGCCCAATGCAAACAGTAAAACAAAACTAGGGGCTTCACCAATCAGAAAGCACCAACTAGCCTCTAACTAAGGACTTTCCACTCTAACCAATCAAATATGATCAAATATGTTTCCGTTTTTGTTTTTTTTAACAGAGTCTCACTCTGTTGCCTGGGCTACAGTGCCGTGGTATCAGCCAAGCTCACAGCAACCTCAAACTCCTGGGCTCAAGCAACCCTCCTGCTTTGGCCTCCCAGAGTGCTAGGATTACAGGTGTTAGCCACTGCACCCGGCTAAATATGTTTTCTTTGTCATGCTTTTGTGAATACTTTATAAAAGTTTCTTCTCTCACCGCTCCCAGAAGAGTTCTGAGCCACTTTGTATCTGCCTGATTCATGAATCACTGAATTCACTAATAAAGTCTACAAAATTTGAATATGCCTAGGTTTATCTTTTAACAATCTAAGACCACCCTTGAAAACTTTCCTGAAAAATACACAGATTATTATTTTGAGATATAATATGGATTTTCATCTATTACACATGGAAATATTTAGCGAGGCAGCATTTTATGAACATAAATACTGTATACACTGTAAGAGTCCTTGGGTACACATACCTTATGGGCCAGCAATGAGTGCTCTTGGGTGCCTTGACACTTTTTAAAAACTGTGCAATTTATGGGTTATGATGTGTTGAGAAATTGGAATGGAATCACCTTCGCCAAGTTCTCAGGAAACACACTGTGCCTGGATCAGTGTCAGAGCCCTGCCTTGGGCCTCGACAGTACATGGTTTGTTTTGAGTCACAGCAGGTGAGTATGGTCTGGTTTGAGTGTTCTACAGAAATGTAAAATACGGCTGATTGATTTTGATTTTAAATCTAACAAACATATGTTTGTTGTAAGAAAAACTTACCCAAACCCACCAAACAAACAAACATATAAGTCTATGAAGAAGAAATTGAAGGTTTCCCTGCTTCCCGATGTCAGTGGCTTGCTGTCACAGCTTTATATGTGACATGTAGAAAGTGGTGGTGGCTTTGGAGTGTGATAGGTACTATGTGGTCAAGGAACCCAAGAAGTCCTTCCCAAGTCCTTCCTGACAACCATCTGGCCTCCCTGGGCAATGGGACAAGTGTGAAGGCAAAGAAAAAGCAAATAACACTAATGTTTGCAGAAATGTCACCTCAGGACAGAAAACTCTGGTCAACTGAGACAGAGTATGTGGTTTATGATAGAGGCTGACAGGGCTCATCCCTGGCCCTAAGCCCAGAGTGGACTTTACCTCATTTTCCAAAGTGGCAATGAAATGACAGAAGGCAATGAAAGCAAAGAATAGAGGCAGACAGACAGGAAGATGGATGACTCCACCTCTGTGGTCAAACTCCCTGGAGTGTTGCTTGTGGAGTTAAAAAGAATGTCTGGGGTCTTGATGGTTGGGAAGGATGGCTCCTCCAGTGGTCCAGCATCTGACAGATTAAGGGATCTATGTATGGAAGGGTTCCATGGTGTAATGGTGAGCACTCTGGACTCTGAATCCAGCGATCCGAGTTCAAATCTCGGTGGGACCTTTTTCTTTAATTGGGAAGACCTTTTCAAAAAAGAAAAAAAATTCCCTTAAATGGAATGTGATTTTAGCTTCCTGGACCCCTCCACGTCCTGGTTCCCGGGAAAGAAAATTTTCAATCCAAGTCCCCGCGTCCCGTCTGCACCTGGCTACGCCTCCCAACTGGGCTTCCCCCCCCCTTCCTCCGGAGCTGGGGTCCCAGAAACCGGGTTCTCAGAGTGGCGAGTCCACACGGTGATCGCCGCCACATGGAGTTGGGACGACAGAGCCTGGGGCGTCCCCGTCTTCGGCGAGCCCACCTGGCCTCGTGCAATCGGTCCTCCCAGCTCCACCGCCCAGGGGCCCAGCGACACATCAGGTCCCCAGCGACACATCAGGTCCCCACCCTCTGCTCAGCGGCACCCTCGGGCCTGGGTGAGGGGCGGGTTTCCTCCACTAAAAGGGCTGCCGCCCCGAATCCTCAACCCCGAGGTTTCTTTCACCCCGGGAATCCGGTAATTGCACCAATTGTCTTTTCCGTACCTAAAAGGTATTAATAAATATGAGACTTTTGACAGGATTAGCTCAGTCATTGGGGACTGCGTCTTGGATTTGGGTCCATGGTCTGAGACCTCACTTGGGAGCAGTACCGTGTTTTATTCAAATGGCCGATTTTATTCCAAATTTTAATTTATTCTGTTCTTCATGTTGAGATTTTATTCAGACTTTCTAGCTCCCCAGTCTCGATTGCGGACACTGAAAGTCGCTGTTACGCGACGCTCTGCAGCCTGACTGCAGCAAATCTCACTCTGTCGCCCGAGGCTCGGCCAGAAAGAGCAGCGCGCGGACCGTGAGCGCGGAGCTCCGCGACCCGCGGCCGCCCAGGCCGGGCCCCTCGGGGCCGGTGGGGCCGAGCCGGGCCGCTCCGAGGGCGACCCGGGACCGCGGGCCTCCCCTGCGTCCCACCCGGAGTCCACTCAAAGGAGAAGACCCCTCAGGACGCGACCAGATGGGAAAATGTTTTCTTCTGCTCGGCAGAAAACTTAGGACGGGGACCATGGCGGATCCTCACAGCAAGTTAAAATGTTCTCCAGAGGCTGAGGAGCATCTCTCCGGCTTTGATATTCTGGGACTGAAAGCGGTTAGAAGGACCGGAGAAGCTCCCTTTGGAGGACGCGAATAGAGAGAGGCGTGGGGCCGGAGAGAATAGCCCAGGAGGCTGGCGACACACGGAGCAGCAGAGGAAGGACAGAAGGGAGAACGCAGGGGAGGGAAGGGGGGGCGGCTGGGCGTCCCCCGCAGAGCTTCAGTCGCTGGGCTTGGGCGACCGCAGCTCCTCACTCCGGAGGGCTCCGGTCCTTTACCGATCCACCCGACGACCCGGTTCCGCACGGATGTCGCGGAACGCTTGCCTGGCATTTGTTCTTGCAAAGTTTCCCTTTCCGGTTCGGTTCCGAGGGGCGGGTCCAGTCGGTTTGCAAGTGAGTGGAAGCCAAGGCGGGCGCCTGTGGGCTCCCTTGGAGTTGAGGGCAGCCAGGGAAACACACACACTGCCCGGTTTTCCCCTTGCAGGCGGGTCTGCAGGGCCCGGCATGGAAAACTGGAAAATCAAGGAATAACAGCATTTATTTGGAGAAGAGGAGGTAAATAGCCAAACTGGCCGCATGAGCTGAAAGTGGTCATTGTTAGATCCGGAGCCGAGAGAGACACACGAAGCCTCATGTGTAGCAAAATGCTGTTTATTTTGAGCATCTGGGTTCAGATGGGTGGAGGCCGAAAAAGGCGTCCAGGAGACAAAAGGGCAGAGCCCTAGGTTTTATAGAGGGTTTTTCTGGGAGGAGTAAATAAATTCTTTTCAAACAACCGGGAGGGATAAGGAAAGTAAGTTCCCCTCTTGCATTCCTTTCCTTTATCTTCCTAGGGAACCACCGGGAGGGATGAGCATAGTCCTATCAGGAGGGATGAGGAAAGTAAGTTCCCCTTTTGCATTTCATTCCCTTATCTCCCTAGGAGCCTGGCAAAGTCTACGGGCCTAATACACCCCTAGGAAGGGGAGAGAGGTGGGTTTTATAGGTGGTTTGGATGGAAGTTTGGGGAGGGTGAATTCTTTATGCCTAACAGTTATCCCCAAAGAGAAATGTAGGAGGGGATCAGGGGACTGTTGTTCATAAAAACTTTTTGGGCACGTGTAACTTTAATGAAAATGTATGGTGCATTAAAAAAAATTCCTTTGTATATATGAATTTTTTTAAGTTCATCATTTGCTTTTGAATGTAAACTATTTTGTAGTTATAAGTATCACTCTTTCAAGATTCTGGGCTTTGTGTGATGTGCATGAAGCTCAGGACGTGCCACCCCAAAATGTAATACCTTGGCATATCAAACATTTTAAGCTGACTGGATTTGAGAAAACAACAGAAGCAGAAAGGTGACCCTCTCTCTCCCCCTCCTTGTACCCTGAAGCAGGTCATAAGACCCTCACCTGAGAGGTGACCTCTCTGTCTATAGCCAGGGGAAGGGAGCATCCTTATTTCTGAAGACACAAGGACACAGAGAAGAACCTGAACAAATAGGCCTCGCTGTATTTCCCCCAGTTCGTTACCATTGGATCATACTCCTTTTGGGCTATCATATTTCTCCATGACTACCCACTCTTAATGATGCCTACTATAAAAAAGAGAAAGAAAAAGAAAAGAAGGAAAGAAAGAAATTAGGAAGGAAAGAAAGAAAAGAAAGAAACAAACAAACCTGGAAGGAAAGAAAGAAAGAATGCAAGCAAGCAAGCAAGCAAGCAAGATGCAGGTTTAACTGTTTCTTCAGACCTTCATTTCCCTATGGTGGCTTTTATGTCAGGTAAAACTCATTTTCAAGAAGTGTATAGGACAGAAGTGGTGGCTCACGCCTGTAATCCTAGCACTCTGGGAGGCCAAGGTGGAAGGATTGCTTGAGGTCAGGAGCCTGACCAGACTGAGCAAGAGTGAGACCCCATCTCTACTAACTAAAAGTAGAAAAAAAAATTAGCCCATCATCCTAGGAGCGCCTGTAGTCCCAGCTACTTGGGAGGCTGAGGCAGGAGAATCACTTCAGCCCAGGAGTTGGAGGTCCCAGTGGGCTATCATGATGCCACTACACTAGCCCCAGGGCAACAGAGTGAGACTCTGTCTCAAAACAAACAGAAACGGAAACGGACCACCCTTCTCCCTTACCCCTTCGAAAAAATTAAATTTAATTTTTAAGAAAGTGTATACTTTTCTATTGTTTAATCTGTCTTTTGTTATAGGGCCTCAGCCTGAACCTATGATGGGTGAGGAAAAGACATATTCCGTCCCCTATCTGGAGAAATGTCCTCTATTATCCTGTGGCCATAACACCCTGAACGTGCCTGATCTCCTCTGATCTCACGAAGCTAAGTCAGAGTTGGATCTGGTTAGTACTTGGATGGTAAAAATGTCTTCCAAGGAAAAAGTATAAAAAATTTTGTTGGGGTAGATGAGAAGGAAGAAATTGAGTGATTATTCCCCTTTTAATGAGCTGAACAGGTGAGCTAATGAACTCCCAGTTCCTCCCAGATAAAACTGATTCTCTAGGTCATTGCCTGAAGCTCCTTAGGACCAAATCTGTGGGAGATTGAGGGGTTTTCCTGGGATCTCCCAGCCCAGCAGATTACCGCTGGTCAGAGGATTACTGCACTCTCCCTGGGAGGGTCCACAGCCACTGGGAAGCATCACTGGTGTGACTTAAATAAAATCAGTTTTCATCACATCCTGTCTTTGTGCAGTGTTGCACCCAAAATACAAGAGCTAATGCTCAATGAGTACATGGAAGGTACCAGCTGGCAGGCAGAATTGATGAGTTTATGGGTGATGTCTTACCATCATCCTCATTTTACGTATGAGGAAACGAAGACACAGAGACATTAAGTAACCAGTCCATGGTCACTCAGCCAGTGAAGTAGGATTTTTTTTTTTTTTTTTTTTTTGCCAGAGTCTCATTCTGTTGCCCTGAGTACGATGGTGGCAGCCTAGCTCACAGCAACCTCAAACTTCTAGGCTCGGCTGGGCGCGGTGGCTCACGCCTGTAATCCTAGCACTCTGGGAGGCCGAGGTGGGCAGATCGTTTGAGCTCAGGAGTTCGAGACCAGCCTGAGCAAGAGCGAAACCCCATCTCTACTAAAAATAGAAAGAAATTATATGGACAGCTAAAAATATATATAGAAAAAATTAGCCGGGCATAGTGGCGCATGCCTGTAGTCCCAGCTATTCGGGAGGCTGAGGCAGGAGGATCGCTTGAGCTCAGGAGTTTGAGGTTGCTGTGAGCTAGGCTGATGCCACGGCACTCACTCTAGCCTGGGCAACAGAGAGAGACTCTGTCTCAAAAAAAAAAAAAAAAAAAACAAAAACTTCTAGGCTCATGCTATCCTCTTGCTTCAGCCTCTGAGTAGCTGGGACCACAGGTGTGCGCCACCACACCTGGCTAATTTTTCTATTTTTAGTAGAGACAGGGTCTCACTGTTGCTCAGGCTGGTCTCAAACACCTGAGCTCTAGCAATCCTCCCTCCTCAGCCTCCCAGAGAGCCAGGATTACAGGCCTGAGCCACCACACTTGGCCTCAGTGAAGCAGGACTTGAAAGCAGGGATTTCGACCTAAGGCAGCCTGGCTCCAGAAGACATTCTCAGAGTCTCTGTGTTTCTGCATCTCTTTCTCTGCTGATAAAAGAGAAACACATATGGTAAAAATGCTTGAAAAGAAATGTAAGTCTGTATATATCTTTTGAAGAAACACCACAGGAGGAATTATATGGCAGGTATAAAACTGTCCTAAATATCTTCATGGTCCTCCTGCCTCCCAGCATCCTCCTTATCCCAACAACTGCTCCCCCCAAATCATCACTTAAACAGAATTCCTGCCAGCACTGGGTCTGTCCACCCCTTTACTTTTCCTCTCACCTGCCCCACACCCCTTCCACGTCTATTCTGTTCTTTCACTTCCAGGTCATTCAGTTTTTTCATTCATAATTATGAAAAATAAGCTGGGAGTGGTGGCTGACGCCTCTAACCCCAGCTATGCTGGAGGCTGAGGCAGGAGGATCGCTTCAGCCCAGGAGCTCAAGGCTGCAGTGAGCTATGACCAGGCCACTGCATTCCAGCCTGAGTGACAGAGCCAGACCCTGTCTCAAGCAAAACAAAACAAAACTCAGGTAAATAAAAGAACCCTCTAAGGCTAAAATTAAATTAAATTAAAGACATCAAGATTTGAAGTGGTTTTCTTCTTGCTCTTTAAAATCAAATTTATTAAGGTGTCATTACAAAATGGTACAATGCCTCCATTTCAATTTTGATGACATTTCTATTACTTCAGAATGTCCTCTTGTGCCCTTTGCCATCAATCCCCTGACCACCTACTGTCCCAGGCAATCAATGATCTATTTTCTGTCATTATACCTATAGTTTTGCCTGTTCTAGAAAATCACCTTCTCAGTACCACACTGCATGTACTCTTTCTATCACTCAGCATGACGTTTTTAAGATTTGTCCGTGCTGTTGTGTGTTTCAGCAATTTGTTCCATTTCAGTGCAGAGTAGTATTCCATGGGCTGAATATGTCACAATATGTCCGTTCACCTCTTGATGGACATCTGACTCATTTCCAGTTTGGAAACAATTATAAACAAAGGCTGCTAAGAACAAGTCCTGTTTGTGGACATATGTTTTAAATAGCCCATCTTAAATTTGTTATTCTTTAATACTAACTTACTCTGTAAATGGGTATTACATCCAGAAGTACAAAATTCATTCAAATGTTACAAAGGCCTGAAGCAGAAGTCTACACAGTTTTCTTTGTTATAGTTCATAATTAAGGGGAAAAAACTTAACTTGGATATTGTTCCCTACCAGTAAATCCCTAATGTAAGGCACACAGTGTGCTACGTGTATTATTAGCTTTTATTACCTAACCTGTGCAACAGCTCTATGAGGTACTTAATGTTACTATTTTCCTATGACACTTGCAAAATTGAGGCCTGGCAAATTGAAGGAGCTGGCCCAGGGTCAAACAAAGGCACGCGGTGGTGCCAGGATGGAGACGAGGCCCTTCCCAAAGGCAGACAGAAGCTAATGTCTCTGGAATAACCTCGGTATGTCTGATAGGCATGGAAGCCAAGAGCCAAGCAGTTCCGGGCCACTGCATCGGTCTGCTGCTTTCGGTCAGAAACTCCTGGATCAGGGATATGGAGCTTAAGTTAGTGATGACAGCCCCTAGACCAAGGACATTTCTTAAACACTCTAAAGACCCGAGTTTTCTCATGGGTGAGGCACTCTAAGTTGACTTCGGTCTTGGTTCATACAGTTTATATTTGAACAAGGAAACCTCCCGCTGCTGGGGAGACCTAGACGGCTCGTCTTTCATCAAACTAGATCGGTCCATAGGACGGACGGCTTCTACTTGCAATTTCCTGGACACTCGCCGGGGGTCCTGTGGGATTTCTGAGGACCTGTCCACGGCGGCACCGCCCCCTACTCCACCCTGGGCATGGAAGCTTCTGAGGCCAGGCGCATCGATGAGCGAAGTCCCCAGGACTGGCAGCCACCAGGGACGCCATGGTCTTCCCGCCACGGTCCTGCCTTTTCCATTGGCCAGGACGTTACAGCTCAGAAGCTGGAGTGGGGTCAGAGAACAACACACTGGGGGCGAGGCTGGCAAAATGCCCACAACCGCCAACACTAGACCTGGGGCTTTCTTCTAAACTGTACTTCAGTACTCGGGCATTTTCAGATGGGGAAAACACAAATTATGTACTTCTGGCAGTTAAAAAGAGATGCCATTCCTAGTGCCATCTAAGAAGGGTATTAAGGGTTCCCCTAATTTGGTAGGGGAACAGGCTGCTGAGGCATGTCAGCTACAAAGTGGAGGCTGAGGGCGAGCTAGTGTTTCTGTCTACGAAGGTGATGAGCGAGGGTCTGAGGGATGGCGGAGGGGAGGAAAACAGAGCCAGAGTGTGAAGGCGCGGCTTTGGGGTGAGAAGGATGGGTCAGGGTGGTATGGAGAGTTGGCTGGCAATGGATGTAGGATGTGGAAGCAAGACATCAAGCAGCCATGACTTAAGAAATGAAGTCTGAGGAAAGATTCGATAGTTAAACGGCAAAGGGCAGGTAGGGAAATCGCCTGGTACAAGCCTCCCGCAAGAGGGAGAAGCAGATGAGAAACCTGTCCGGCTCCTCACAAGACGTCCCATCTCACACTCCAGGGAGCCCCCTGCGGGGCCTCAGTGAATATGTGCAAGATCCCCATGGCATCAGCAGAGCCGTTCCCCTACCAAAGTAAGCGGCTTACGTAACAACCGAACGGGAACCCCGACAGCCGTGAAAGACAATAGTTTCTCTCTGAAGAAAACTTAATGAGTTGTGGATGAAATTTCCACTTAGGTGCATGATATCAGCACAAACTCCCGCTAGACGAAACAGGAAGCTTCCGATTAAGCCTGCACTTACCAACACGGTACGCAAAAAGGTGTTCAAGGGCGAGAACACTTAGGAGCCGCACTTAACGACACAACTGGAAGAAAAAGCATAACACTAATGACAACAACAACCTTAGACTACTCTGCTTTAGAAATGTGATGCAGCGCAATAAGAACAGCAACGAAAAACATAACGTACCCCCGTCCAGACAAACAGGCCCCAAACTTCTGCCATTTAAACACCACAAAATCAGGGGAAAGCGCGAACGCAGTCCCCCACTACCACAAATTATGCAGTCGAGTTTCCCACATTTGGGGAAATCGCAGGGGTCAGCACATCCGAAGTGCAATGGATAAGCCTCGCCCTGGGAAAACCACCTTCGTGATCATGGTATCTCCCCTGCCAGGTAAGTATGAGCTGCTCACCTTCCGCCACCGCACACCCTCACATGCCTCACACTGTACACACACGGTCACTTGCCTCCGCGCGCTCCCCCGGCCCTCCTTCCCCTGCCACACGCCCCCTACACTCGCTTCCCAGAAACGCTCCTGGACTCGCCCCCACACCACGGGAACCCGATCGCGTTTAAGCCGCAGGTGCCCACGCGGCAGCCCCCGCGCTGCCTCATCTGCATAGCATACGCTCCATCCGTGATGTCACACGGGCGGCCCTGCCTCCAGCCCTGGCCGGTCCCCGCGGCGCTCCTCCGCCCCACCCCCACGCCGCCCAGCGGGCCAACCGGCGCGCCGCAGCGGGTGGGGGAAGTGACGTCTGCCTCTAGCTCCTTCCCTCCCGCCGCACCGGGTTGGGGCAGTGCGCCCAGTCCCGGGCCTGGTCTCACCTGGCTTAGCGAGTTACTAAGCTGTGTCCCTCCTGGGACCCTGCTGGCGGTCTGCAGAAGCCTGTGTACTCTTCGTAATATAGTGGCTTTTCATGCGTAGAATACAACGTTTACAAAGCAATACAAAGGGAATCGGTTCCTTCCAAATACGGTTGTCTTTGTGATGTGGCATTGCAGTTAAAATTTGAAGCCATCCAGTATCAGAGAGAAATCACATTTATGAAACTAGGGAGAATGCTCAGTGACTGCAAACCAGCCATTCATGCTGTTTTTTTTTTTTACCACTAGCGGTGTTAGAGAGACCGTTGCCTAATTTCATGAATCTTGTAGGGTTTGGGGGCAGGGGAAGGTTTGTTTGTTGCTGTTTTGGGGGTTTTTGCTTTTGGTTTTGTTTTGTTTTTGTTTGCATATACAGCATTACGTAAAACTGCTACCCCAGCAGAGATGATTGGACAACTCTCAGGCAGGGTGTAGGACTTTGTCATCTCCTCCATAGCCATCCCCAGACCTTAGTGCTTACCTTATGTTAGCACTTTATATTCTGCAAAGACAGAAACAAATCTTCCAAATTCAACAAAAATATCTGGGGGAAATTTTGTTTGAGGTGCTTAACTAATGACTTTTAATGCGAAGAATACAACCCTGAATTCTGACAATACTCATCGGGTTTAGTTTCCACCGCCCCCCTCCAAATCTATCGGGATATGTTAGTTTTCCCCGTCCTTTACTTTCATATAAATTGAAACATGGGCGGGGCGCGGTGGCTCACGCCTGTAATCCTAGCACTCTGGGAGGCCGAGCCGGGTGGATCGCTCAAGGTCAGGAGTTCGAGACCAGCCTGAGCGAGACCCCGTCTCTACTAAAAATAGAAAGACATTATATGGACAACTAAAAATCTATATAGAAAAAATTAGCCGGACATGGTGGCGCATACCTGTAGTCCCAGCTACTCGGGAGGCTGAGGCAGTAGGATCGCTTAAGCCGAGGAGTCTGAGGTTGCTGTGAGCTAAGCTGACGCCACGGCACTCACTCTAGCCTGGGCAACAAAGTGAGACTCTGTCTCAACAACAAAAAAAAACAAAACAAAAAAAAAAACAAAAAAAAAACATGAAGTCTGTAGTGAGTTTTTTTGGGAGGAGAGAGGCATAGGTTTTTCTTTTACTCCACAGTATGTCTACAGATTCATCCATGCATTTCATGTAGTTCTTTGTTTTTGTATGTATATCTTTGCATGAATATATCCCAACTTATTTATTCTTTTATTTTTTTAGAGACGGGGTCTGGCTCTGTCACCCAGGCTGGATTACAGTGGCACGATCATAGCTGACCCTCACCTTGAACTCCTGAGCCCAAAGGATCCTCCTGCTTCAGCCTCCCAAGGAGTTGGGAATACAGGCGTGAGCCACTGGCACCAGCCCTGGGAACATTCTTTTATGTGTCTTCTGGCAGGCTATATTCACACATTTCTCTAGGGTGGCACATTCCCCTAGAAATAGAACGCCAGCCACATATGTGATTTTTAATTTTCTAGTAGACATAATTTAGAAAGTAAAGAAAAAGAAGTGAAATTAATTTTAATAATATTTTATTTACCCGAATACATAAAAAATATTATCATTACAACATGTGACATCAGCAATGTTTCAAGTGTTCAATAGCTGCAGGTCTAAGGGATACAGCTAAAAGTAGAACTGCTGGATTACAGCATACATGTATGTATGCTTGACCATTAGTAGACAACTAAAAATATGTACAGAAACAATTAGCTGTGCATGGTGCTGCATGACTGTAGTTGCAGCTACTAAGGAGGCTGAGGCGGGAGGATCGCTTGAGCCCAGGAGTTTGAGGTTGCTGTGAGCTAGGCTGATGCCATGGTACTCTAGCCCAGGCAACAGAGTGAGACTCTGTCTCAAAAAAAAAAAAAAAAATTGCTTGAAAAGAAATGTGAGTCTGTATATGTCTTTTGAAGAAACACCACAGGAGGAATTATATGGCAGGTATAAAACTGTCCTAAATATATTCATGGTCCTCCTGCCTCCCAGCATCCTCCTTATCCCAACAACTGCTCCCCCCAAATCATCAACTTAAACAGAATTCCTGCCAGCACTAGGTCTGTCCACCGCTTTACTTTTCCTCTCACCTGCCCCACACCCCTTCCACGTCTATTCTGTTCTTTCACTTCCAGGTCATTCAGTTTTTTCATTCATAATTATGAAAAATAAGCTGGGAGTGGTGGGTGATGCCTCTAACCCCAGCTATGCTGGAGGCTGAGGCAGGAGGATCGCTTCAGCCCAGGAGCTCAAGGCTGCAGTGAGCTATGACCAGGCCACTGCATTCTAGCCTGGGTGACAGAGCCAGACCCTGTCTGGAAAAAAAAAAAAAAAAAAAAAAAAAAAGTAAATAAATAAGAGAATTCTCTAAGGCTAAAAACAAATTAAATTAATTTAAAGACATCAAGATTTGAAATGGTGTCCTTCTTGCTCTTTAAAATGAAATTTATTATGGTATGATTTGAAAATCATACAATGCATCCATCCATTTCAAGTTTGATAACATGTCTATTACTCCAAAACATCCTCTTGCACCCTTTGTCATCAATCCCCTTGCTACCCCCGTCCCAGTTAATCAATGATCTGGTTTCTGTCAATATACCTACCTATAGTTTTGCCTGTTCTAGAAATTCACCTCTCGGCACCACACTACATGTACTCTTTCTATCACTCAGTATGACATTTTTAAGATTCATCCATGCTGTTGTGTGTTTCAGCAATTTGTTCCATTTCATTGCAGAGTAGTATTCCATGGGTTGAATATGTCACAATATGTCCATTCACCTCTTGATGGACATCTGACTCATTTCCAGTTTGGCAACTATTATAAACAAAACTGCTAAGAACAAGTCCTTTTTGTGAACGTATGTTTTATAAAGTCCATCTTAAATTTAATACTAACTTACTCTGTAAATGGATATTACATCCAGAAAGACGAAATTCATTCAAATGTTACAAAGGGCTGCAGCAGAAGTCTACACAGTTTTCTTTGTTATAGTTCATAATTAAGGGGAAAAAACTTAACTTGGATATTGTTCCCTACAGGCAAATCCTTAATGTAAGGCACACACTATGCTAGGCGTATTATTAGCTTTTCTCATCTAATCTGTGCAACAGCTCTATGAAGTACTTAATACTTAATATTACTATTTTCCTATGACACTTGCAAAATTGAGGCCTGGCAAATTGAAGGAGCTGGCCCAGGGTCAAACAGAAGGCACGCGGTGGCGGTGGCGCCAGGATGGAGACGAGGCCCTTCCCAAAGGCAGACAGAAGCTAATGTCTCTGGAATAACCTCGGTGTGTCTTACAGGCATGGAAGTCAAGAGCCAAGCAGTTCTGAGCCACTGCATTGGTCTGTTGGATCAGGGACGCGGAGCGTAAGTTAGTGATGAGACCAAGGATATTTCTTAAACACTCTAAAGACCCGAGTTTTCTCATGGGTGAGGCACTTTAAGTTGACTTCGGTCTTGGTTCATACAGTTTTTATTTGAACAAGGAAACCTCCCGCTGCTGGGGAGACCTAGACGGCTCGTCTTTCATCAAACTAGATCGGTCCATAGGACGGACGGCTTCTACTTGCAATTTCCTGGACACTCGCTGGGCGTCCTGTGGGATTTCTGAGGACCTGTCCACGGCGGCACCGCCCCCTACTCCACCCTGGGCATGGAAGCTTCTGAGGCCAGGCGCATCGATGAGCGACGTCCCCGGGACTGGCAGCCACCAGGGGACGCCATGGTCTTCCCGCCGCAGTCCTGCCTTTCGTTGGCCAGGACGTTACAGCTCAGAAGCTGGAGTGGGGTCAGAGAACAACACACCGGGGGCGAGGCTGGCAAAATGCCCACAACTGCCAACACTAGACCTGGGGCTTTCTTCTAAACTGTACTTCAGTACTCGGGCATTTTCAGATGAGAAAAACACAAATTAGGTACTTCTGGCAGTTAAAAAGAGATGCCATTCCTAGTGCCATCTGAGAAGGGGTACTAAGGAAACGTCCTAATTTGGTAGGGGTACAGGCTGCTGAGTCATGTCAGCTGCAAAGTGGAGGCTGAGCGCGAGCTAGTGTTTCTGTCTACGAAGGTGATGAGCGAGGGTCTGAGGGATGGCGGCCGGGAGCAAGCCAGAGCCAGAGTGTGAAGATGAGGCTTCGGGGTGAGAAGGATGGGTCAAGGGTGGTATGGAGGGTTCTTTGGCAATGGATGTGGGATGTGGAAGCAAGACATCCAGCGAAGCAGCTGTGACTTAAGCAATGAAATCTGAGGAAAGATAGTTAAACAGCAGAAGGTAGGTAGGAAATCGCCTGGTACAAGCCTGCCGCAAGAGGGAGAGGCAGATAAGAAACCGGTGAAGGCTCTTCACAAGACGTCCCATTTCACATTCCTGAGAGGCTGGCAGGGCAGGGCGCCAAGACTTGGGTGAGTCTGCGGTTCTGACCTCCAGGGCCTCCATGAATTTGTGCAAGATCACCAGGATATCAGCAGAGCTGTTCCCCTACTAAAGTAAGCGGCTTACGTCTACAACCGAACGGGGACACCAACAGCCGTGAGAGACAATAGTTTCTAAGGAAAACTTGCGTTCTGGTGAAGTTTCCACCTAGGTCCCTGAAATCAGTACAAACTCCCACTAGAACAAAACAGGAAGTTTCCCCGTTAAGCCTGCGCTTACTACCAGAGTACCTGTTAAAAGGTAGCCCTTGCAACCATGTATAAGAACGTTCAAAGCCTAGGACACCTAGGAGCTGCATTTAATGTCAAATGGCAGAAAAAGCACAACACTCACGACAGCAAAACTCACTTCAGCTACTATCTTTTAGAAATGCAACAATATGAAGTAAACAGGAACAAAAAAACTAAAAACATACCCACACCCCCACAAGGAGGCTTAATACGTCTGTCATTTAACCTTCCAAAATCAGAGGAAAGCGCGAACGCAGTCCCCCACTACCACAAATTATGCAGTCGAGTTTCCCACATTTGGGGAAATCGCAGGGGTCAGCACATCCGGAGTGCAATGGATAAGCCTCGCCCTGGGAAAACCACCTTCGTGATCATGGTATCTCCCCTGCCAGGTAAGTATGAGCTGCTCGCCTTCCGCCACCACACACCCTCACACGCCTCACACTGTACACACACGGTCACTTGCCTCCGCGCGCTCCCCCGGCCCTCCTTCCCCTGCCACACGCCCCCTACACTCGCTTCCCAGAAACGCTCCTGGACTCGCCCCCACACCACGGGAACCCGATCGCGTTTAAGCCGCAGGTGCCCACGCGGCAGCCCCCGCGCTGCCTCATCTGCATAGCATACGCTCCATCCGTGATGTCACACGGGCGGCCCTGGCTCCAGCCCTGGCCGGTCCCCGCGGCGCTCCTCCGCCCCACCCCCACGCCGCCCAGTGGGCCAACCGGCGCGCCGGCAGTGGGGGAAGTGACGTCTGCCTCTAGCTCCTTCCCTCCCGCCGCACCGGGTTGGGGCGGTGCGCCCAGTCCCGGGCCTGGTCTCACCTGGCTTAGCGAGTTACTAAGCTGTGTCCCTCCTGGGACCCTCCTGGCAGCCTGCAGAAGCCTGTGTACTCTTCATAATATAGTGGCTTTTCATGCGTAGAATACAACGTTTATAAAGCAATACAAAGGGAATCGGTTCCTTCCAAATACGGTTGTCTTTGTGATGTGACATTGCAGTTAAAATTTGAAGCCATCCAGTATCAGAGAGAAATCACATTTATGAAACTAGAGAGAATGCTCAGTGACTGCAAAACAGCCAACCATGCTGTTTCCCGCCCCCCCCCCCCCCCCCCAACAAGCGGCATTAGAGAGACCGTTGTCTAATTTCATGAATCTTGTAGGGTTTGGGGGTTTTTTTTTGTTTGTTGCTGTTGTTGGGGTTTTTGGTTTTGGTTTTGTTTGCAAATACAGCATTACATAAAACTGCTACCTCAGCAGAGATGATTGGACCACTCTCAGGCAGGGTGTGGGACTTTGTCATCTCCTCCATAGCCATCTCCAGACCTTAGTGCTTACCTTATGTTAGCACTTTATATTCTGCAAAGACAGAAACAAATCTTCCAAATTCAACAAAAATATCTGGGGGAAATTTTGTTTGAGGTGCTTAACTAATGACTTTTAATGCGAAGAATACAACCCTGAATTCTGACAATACTCATCGGATTTAGTTTCCACCGCCCCCCTCCAAATCTATCGGGATAGATTAGTTTTCCCTGTCCCTTACTTTCATATAAATTGAAACATGAAGTGTGTAGTGAGCTTTTTTGGAAGGAGAGAGGCATAGGCTTTTCTTTCACTCAATAGTATATCTATAAGATTCATCCATGCGTTTCATGTAGTTCTTTGTTTCTGTATGTATTTCTTTGCATGAATATATCTCAACTTATTTATTCTTTTATTTTTTTAGAGACAGGGTCTGGCTCTGTCGCCCAGGCTGGAGGGCAGTGGCACCATCATAGCTCAACCTCACCTTGAACTCCAGAACTCAAAGGATCCTCCTGCTTCAGCCTCCCAAGGAGCTAGGAATATAGGCATGAGCCACTGGCACCAGCCCTAGGAACATTCTTTTATGTGTCTTCTGGCAGGCTATAGTCACACATTTCTCTAGGGTGGCACATTCCCCTAGAACTAGAATGCCAGCCACATATGTGATTTTTAATTTTCTAGTAGACATAATTTAGAAAGTAAAGAAAAAGAAGTGAAATTAATTTTAATAATATTTTAGTCACCCAAATACATAAAAAATATTATTACAACATGTGACATCGGTAGCATTTCAAGTGTTCAATAGCTACAGGTCTAAAGGATACAGCTAAAAGTTGCTGGATTACAGCAATTCTTCTGTATGTTTGTTTGACCATTAGTAGATACCACCAAAGAATTTTCCAAAGTGTTTGAACTTATACTTCTACCAGAAATGAGCAAGAGTTCCCAGTGTTCCATCCTGCAAAATTTGGAAATATGAGTCTTTTCTTTAAAAGTCAAACTTATCAAAGTATAATTAAAATTCAGCATTCTTTTCAGTGATATCATATCTTTGCAAAGGTGGTTGTGGTGGTAGCTTTGATAAAAAAACAAGTACCATGTAAAAAAATCAATGTATAACCAGAAATGAAGGTGGCAGTTTAAGATTTAAGGAGCTCTGCAGTACACAATACCAAGGCATATGATTTGGAAATGTCAGAACATTGAAAACAACAAACCACTTGACTAAACTTTTGCAAAGTTCCCAAGAGTCAAGAGAACACACAAGAATCCACGGCATCAGCAACATGCCCACAAAATATAGAAATATATGTGAACCCAGTAATCAACAGCATTTTTCAAGGGGAGTAATGAGATAGATAGATAGAGAGAAAGAGAGACTTTAAAGGCAATCAAAATTATTCATTCATTATCTCCCATTTAGTATGAGTCATAGATTTTAAAGTTAACTGTATATCTCAAAAGTATAAATTGAGCTGACATATAATAGAGAATGATGGCATTATATATTAGATGACATCTAAAAATATTTACTCAGAAATTGTAAGTGAAATAATTGAGTCTCATGGTTTATAGAAGTGTATTAATCCCTTTTAAAGATATTATCTGCTATCTTTAATTGACATGAACAAATAATTTTTAATTTTCATAAATTTAAATATTTGTTGCCAGTGATGTTTGCTTCTTTGACCAGTACAACTGAGATAGGGAACCAGCAGGCCCTGCTCCAGAGCGAGTCATAAGACCTGAACCAAGGTATCTGATAAAACAAGAGGTGGTGGAGAAGCAGGCTAAAACCAGCCAGAATCAAGATGGCCACGAAAAATGACCTCAGGTTACCCTCACTGCTCATTACACTCAGCTTACAATGTGTTAGCTTGCTAAAAGAAACTCCCACCAGCATCATCACAGTTTACCAATGCCATGGCAACTCCTGGAAGTTACCCTGTGTGGTTTAAAAAGGGGAAGAACCCTCAGTTCTGGTGTAACTCCCCACCTCTTTTCCAGAAGTCTTAAGACTAATCCTCTCTCAGTTTAACATAAAATTAAATAGGAGGTATAAAATAAGACCCTGGCAACTCACAAAGTTCTATTCTCTGTTGCTCTGAGAGAGAGCTGCTGCTCTGCCTATGGAGCAAGCCTTCCTTCTGTTTCTTAGTTATTTTAATAAACTTGGTTTTGCCTTATTCTATAGGCTGGGCTGGCTCTTGTATTCTTTCCTGCCAGAAGTCAAGAACCCACTAGGCCTTCAAGGCCAGACCCCACTTTGGGGGTCCACTTTCCTGTTTCACAACTGGCATAGGAAATTTAGGAAGTTCAACTTAATTGGGATTTTCAAGCCAAAATAAACCCAAGTCTTGTATATACTAGAATATTATGTACCATTATTTTCTACATTATAAGAAAATCTGAAAGAAAATATAGGCTATATTAACAGTAGTTTTTAGACCAAAACTATTAAACCATTCTAATTTGTCAAAGCACACACACTGATTTTAAAAAATGACATAACTAACTTTTTCAATGCCATTGTAGATCAAATATTTACATTCTTTAAATTGCTTAAAAGTAGAGAAGATTCCTCCATGCTATCAATTGCATTTCCTTTTTTGTACCAAGCAATCAAGACCATTAATTTAATCTACATCTAAATCTATCATTTTTTCATGTTACAAATTAGGCAATAAAATTTTGGCCTTAGTGAAACATCACATTTAAAGCAAAAATAGTAAAACAATTTTCAAGAAATTCTTAATTTTCTCATTTTAAATTTATATGAGTGATTATTATCATCCCTAAGATAATTGGAGCAGTAACTCCTTTAAATGTTTGGAAATGTAATTTGTGTATTCTATCAGAGGAAGAGTATGTCAATTTGTTTTAAATTTATTAAGCAGAAAAATTCTATGAAACTAGTGGGCATTCTAAAGGAACTAATCGTGGTAAGTAACATCATTTAAGGTAGAAACAGAGACAATGGTATCTATTCACAATGCTTATCAGCGAGGGAAACAAAAGGAAGAAATTAACAACACTTAGGTCCTTGGAGGACACTCACTGCCAAAAATTTGAGGAATTCCATGATGCCCTTTTGAGTGTGGCAGGACCTTCTCTTTCCTGGGTGTATAACAGTGGATGATACATTGCTTTTCATCCATTTTTATTAAGGGCTGAACTTCCTTAACATTCTGGAGATTATTCAGTTTGATTTGTATAGTTGTAAGAAGTGCTCATGTAGCTGATTCAATCACTTACTTGTGATGATATAAATCTCTTTTCTCTCCTTTCTATAGTGTGATTTGAATAATCCTTAAAGGCCCTTTATTTGAATTTTTTCAGTTGTTTAGAAACTTGAGTATACCAATTAAAGAAAGTTGCCCCTTTGCAAGAGGAAAAAATGTCTGGGACTGGCAGAAAGCTACCAACGAGGTCACTCTGGCCCATCTCCTCTGGACTTGTGTGACTTGGTCACCACAGAAAACAATTACAGATATTGGAAGACTTTAAAATATCTTAGAAATGTAGCTGCCCAACATATGAAACAGAATACCTGGGCGTAATATCCACCGTGTCCTTCTGTTGTACCTTCCCCATAGGTAAGCCAGAGGGCACCACTGCTCTTAGTGGAATATCATAGATGTATAGAAAGTGTGTCGTGGTGGCAAGTAAATGAAGAAAGGATCATTGATAGAGTTGGGAAATAAATTGGAATATGATTTTGTACCCCTCCAAATTTAGTAAATTTGCACAATTTACTAAAATTAGAGGCACTACATAAACACTATAATCTAGCAATTACACATCCAGTTCTCTTTCTACACTATAGAAATATCTGCACAAGTGACCAAAGGTTTGTATGCAAGAATGATGATTGCAGTATTATTTCTAATTCTAAAATCATGAAACGAACCTTATTTCAAAAACATTTTGAAAAGGGCTAAATAAATCATGCACAAACTGAGGAAGAAACACTTTTTTTCAAAAATAATGGAGAGGATAATTATGATGATGAATGATCCAACTGGTCAACATGGTTGATAGAGTAATCAATGAATCTAGGCACATCCTGGGGATTGGCCTCCTATGACAAATGAAAAACTGAAGCACATAAAAAAGTCTACCTTACTTGTCCCAGCCTATAAAGGGCAGAATAAAATTTCATCTCTGTTTCTGTTGTTTCTGAGTCTGCAAACTTGTCATTCCAATAGATGTCGTCTGAGAGAATGAGGTCGGGGAAGTGGGGTGGTACCTGACAGGTATCAGTTATAAACTAGTAAGTAGTACCTCGGGAGGAGGGCATCTCCCAATGTTGCCAGTAGGCAGCCACGGGCTAAAACTAAAAGTCACAACTTGTGTTCCTCGGTGGACTCGAACCACTAATCTCCCGACTAGCAGCTCAAGGCGTTAACTGATTGCGCCACAGAAGAAAGACAGGAGAGTATATCCGGGCTTTGTGGCAAGAGAGTATTCATAAACTCCCCATTCCCCATTAACTCCCTCCTTGGGGTCCGCCTCAAAGGGTGACTGTGCATGTTCCAAAGTCTTGGAAAACGGGAGAGATTCCAACGACGAGGCGTGGTGTTCCTCACCTTGGCAACCTGTGCATTGGGTGAGTATGATGCCAGAATGGCCTTCACCCAACCTTGCCCCTCGCCTGCTTCAGAAGTCCCCGGAAACGCCGGGGTTCGCACCCCGGGCCCGAGCTGCGCGGAGCCCCGGGAAAGCTGAACGCCCTGTGGGTTCCGGCGATGGCTCTTCCCGTTCTTTGCGTCGTCTTCACCCAACGAATGAGCCTGTGCCCTGTCCACCGAGTCGCTTTCGGGGCCGCTGTGGCGCTTCCGCTGCCATCTTCGGATCCCGGGTCCAGCACCCGGGCTCCAGGTGGGCGGGGATCGCGGTGCTGGTCGCTGTAGGGTCCCCTCGCCGAGAACAGGGTCTGGCACTCACCAGGGCGCACAATTAGGACTCGTTGAATTAATCCGTCGTCATCTTTAGCTTTCAGGCCTTTGAAGAACCCTGAGAATGGACATCATGAAAGTTTTTTCAAAGGGTCAATTCCTTTTAAAAAGATGTTATTCGGGATGATTTCTCAGCATCACGTGGGGCGGGCCACGGGAAAGGCCTACGGTGCACCCCCTGCGCGGCTAAGCAGCCGGGGCTCCTCCTGGCTGGTGCTGGGTGGGTGGGAGAGGGCCGAGGGCGAAGGGAAAGGCAAAGTGGGTGGGGGATTTGGACCAGACATCTAGGTCTACTAAAAGGCTTGTGCAGAGGCACAGGCCGGATCTTGTGGAGGTGAGAATTGTTTTTTTATTATAGCCAAGTGGGGAAGAGAGGAGGGGAGAACAGAGAGAGAACATGAAAGGGCGACGAAAAACGTGATGATCTCTAGCTCCAGAGGACTAAGATCTCCCAGAAGAGCTATGGGAATCCTGAAATCCTTGAAAGGATAGAATGAATCATCATTACTCTTTGCATTCCTTTTGGCAAAGGAGTTGCTTTCACTATTTGTACAGTTGTTTGTATTTATTTATTTATTTTTGAGACAGAGTCTCACTCTGTTGCCAGGGCTAGAGTGCCGTGGCGTCAGCCTAGCTCGCAGCAACCTCAAACTCCTGGGCTCAAGCAAGCCTCCTGCCTCAGCCTCCGGAGTAGCTGGGACTACAGGCATGTGCCACCATGCCCAGCTAATTTTTTTCTATATAGATTTTTAGCTGTCCAAATCATTTCTTTCTATTTTTAGTAGAGACGGGGGTCTCGCTCTTGCTAAGGCTGGTCTCCCACTCCTGAGCTCAAACGATTCACCCACCCACCCGCCTCGGCCTCCCAGAGTGCTAGGATTACAGGCGTGAGCCACCGTACCTGGCCCCAGTTGTTTGTATTTATTAAACAAAACCCTGTTCATGTATTTTTGAAATTGTTTCCATTATCTTATGATTACAAATAATGCTGCAGTCATCATTCTTGTACACATACTTTAGCCACTCGTGTATTTCTATAGGGTAGAATCCTGGAGAGCATTTGTTCTATCATTGTATTTACATTGTTTTTATACCATTCCATTTTCTTTCCTTTGATAGTTTATTAGCTATAACTCTTTCTTTTGTTATTTCAGTGACTGCTTTAGGGTTTATAGAACACTAATTTATCACAGTTTGCCTTCAAGTGACATTATATAATACTTCCCCTTCTGGCCTATATGCTAGTGTTGTTGTATATTTTGATTTTATGCATGTTATAAACTCCACAATCATTGTTATTACTTTTGTTTAGTCAGTCAAATGTGGTTTTAATAGCTTTAAATAATAAGAAAATAGCTGGTATATTTAACCACATAGTTACAATTTCCAGTGTTCTTCATTTCCTCATGTAGGTCCAGATTTCTACCTACTATCCTTTTCCTTCTGCCTGGAGGACTCCCATAACATCTCTTGTAGTGTGAGTCAGTGAATTCTTTCAGCTTTTCTATGTCTTTAAATGTCCTTATTTCATTCACATTTTTGAAACATTGTTGGTTTTAGCATAGAATTCTAGGTTATCTTTTTTTCCCCTTTCTCTCAGGTCTGTCTGTCTTTCTTTCTTTCTTTCTTGACTGGGTCTTGTTCTGTTTGTTGCCAGGCCTAGAGTGCACTGGCATGATCATAGCTCACTGCAACCTCAAACTCCTGGGCTCAAGTGATCCTCCTGCCTCAGCCTCCTAGACCATGACCGGCTAATTTTCGTATTTTTGTAGAGATGGTGTCTCACTGTGTTACCCAGGTGGTTTGCAACTCCTGGCCTACCAGTGATCTTCTGCCTCAGCCTCCCAAAGTGCTGGGATTACAGGCCTGAGCCACCTGTCCCCTCTCAATACTTTAAGGTTGTTGTCATTTATGAGGATTTGTCACTTATATATCATCGTTTCTCCTGTTTTTGTAAAAATAGCATAAAGTGGGCTTCCTGTGTTTGTTCTATAGTTTTTAGAATGTGCATTTAAATTTTAAAATACTAAAATGAAAATATTCATCATGAATGTCTTAGATTCATCTTAAGTTCCAGCAGTTCACTTAAAGTAAAATGTGTCCAACCTAAGGGTCCAAACCTACCTGGCTGAAGTGTAATTTGTGTGTGTGAGACATTCCCAACGGTACTTGCTTTCCCTAGTGTAGTGGTTTCTGTGTTTTCTTCACATCTCAAAGCCTTTAGTGCAAAACCTGTCCGAAATAATTTCCTTCCCAAAGATTTTAAAATGCTCTTACTTCAAGTAAGTGCATTAAACTTAGCAGTTGCCATCACTGGAACCCATAGAATGCCTTCGGTTTTGGAGAGACAATCAAGTGCTACTGGTTCAAGTGCTACCCATCTGGGGAGGAGGAAGGGTGGCTTACTCATTGCTAGCCAGACCAAGGTTGTCTGCTTTGGCTCCACCTGGAGTCCGGAACTGAGTTCACCAGTGACTGGAGGACCGGGCCCCAGAGGAGGCTGACTTCATCTGCACGGTGCCTTTAGATCAGGGAATCTCAAAGGATTTCTTTCTTTCTCTTTGGTCTATTTCCAACTCTCCTTTTCTGTTTCTTCAAGACCTTTTTCATATCCTTACTGTACAGGACCTAAGGGGCTGCTGCCCGTTTCGTACCGGTCCCTCCCTGCCTGGGGGTCTTCCGAGCTCAATCTGACTCCGGACATTCCTGCCAGCCGGTGAGAACTAGAGGACGAAGGAGGGCCGTGGGTGCGGTGGGAACCACAAACTTACCGTGTGCGTCCCAGCGCACCGCGCACCTGCGCCTCGCGGGCTCTCGGCCAATTCAATGATCCTTGAAGCCTCTGCGGATCACAAGGAAGGGGTGTCGTGCGGTTCCTGGCCCACGGCAGGAGCTGCACCCAGACGACCTGGCCATGCTCCTGGCCCTCAAAGACAGGCCCGAAGAGGCTAATTTTGACCTGCAGAGCCAAGGGTTTGAGCCAAAGGAAAGGCTCAACGGCGGCCCAAACCCCGACCCTGAGATTAAGGCTCTCAAAGGTCTGCGTGAGCTGAGGATCGTCAGTTGCATCAATCTCGCCTTTATCACGAGAGTCGTTTGCCAAAATTCGGAGACCAAGAAAGAGAATTTGTGCAGATCAAAGTTTGCAACTAACTCAAGAAGAAACATGATTTTTCTGTCAAATTGGATGTGTGGTGTGAGAGAAAGACCTGCGTCAAGGACTGGTTTGGGGCCTGAGCACGCTGAAGGATGAAGTTGCCGTGAACTAAAGTGGGTTTAAGCTGCGGGTGTAGCAGGCTGTAGGGGAAAGAGCTGGAATTTAGTTCGCAGCCCTGGGGCCTTCCTTGAAAGAGTTTTCTTTTTCCGTGAAAGAAGAACACTGGGTGGGTTTCTGCATCCCTCTGCTGCATCCCTCCGATCCTTTTCGAGGTTGCGGATGCTGGAGTCTCGGTGCTTGGCCCCTTTCACCCCGGACAGGCGCCACTCCTCCCGCCTTCTCCCAGCAACCTGGCTCACTACCCCTGCCCCACCAGCGCGGCCCCGGCCACCGGCCACCGGCCACCGTCTCTCCACACGCTGCCGCCTCGCAAAGGCGCATTTCCAGGCCGGTCGTAAGGCTCGGCCGGGACGAGGCAACTCGCTCAGGGACTTGTGGCCCTGGCAGGTCTGGCGGGAGCGCCCATTCCCCGCTGAGCGCTGAGTCTTTTCTCTTTGGGAGAAAGCAGAGAGGAAGTGGCCTTGGGGGTGGGGGCGGACTGGGAAGCGAGGGCTGCACCCGGTTGCTGAGGCAAGCGGGGCAGTTCCGGGATCTCAGTGCAAAGGACATTTTCCATTCCAGAGGTTGCGGTCAGTTATTAATTTTGAATTTCGTCAGTAAAAACTGTATGGGTCTTTAAGGAAAAAACGGACTTATTTCAGTAATATTTCTCAGAAAATTTACATTCAGTTTGGCAATAAGAAACAGAAGTGAAAGGGTGGGGGAAGAATGAGGTAAGCAGGGACATAAAACAATCAATATGGGTGTGGCTTTATTTTCTTGAAAATTTTTTATTGAAGCGTAAAATTAAAAAATTCAGGAGAACGAATTCATTAATTTTCACATATGTTTATACGCAAGTAAACACACCCAGACCAACCTACAGAATATTTCTAGCACTTCAGAAATCTCCATCTTTTTCCCTCTGTCAATACCTCTTTCAATGATAACCACTATTCTAATGTTTATCATGATGGATTGGTGTTTGCCTGCTCTTGAACTTCCATACATAGATAGAATCACATAGTATATACTTTTTTGAGGGGTGGGGTAGGATTTGACTACTTATATTTCATTTTATCTGTGAGATTCTTCACTGTTATTGTGTGTAGATGTAATTTTTCTTTATGAGAATACATCATAATTTGCTCCTGTTGTACCAATGTACCACAATTAAACAATTAGTGCTTGCCTGAGGCTGAGGGTGTGAAAGGGGATTAACTGTAAAAGAACATGAAGGATCTTGCTGGGGTAATGAAAGTTTTCTAAAACCAGACAATGGTGATGGTTGCACAACACAGTAAATTTAGTAAAAAATCATTGAGTTGCACGTTTTAAATTGGGTAAATGTTATGGTATATAAATGAAATCTCACTAAAGCCATTTAAAAATGCCACAATATATTTATACATTCTACAGTTAATGGACACTCGAATTGGTTCCAGTTTTGCACTATTATGAATAAAGATGCAATAAACATTCTTTAAAAAACCATATGGGAATTTGTTTTCTTATTTGTTGTATGTACATACATAATATCCTTGATTTTGCCTCTTGGCTCACAAGCCTACAATATTTGCTCGAAACTTTTTTTTTTTACCCTAAACTTTTTATATAAAAGTTTGCAGAACTCTATATGAAGCAATGCCCAAGACTTCACATCAAGGACACGCAGGAATCTCTTTTGCTTATTTTCCCATCTTGGCCAATTTTCCTGACAACTATTAATATTAGTAATAAATTTCCTTTCTTGGCTTGGAAATTTAGTATTTGGTTTATTGTCATTTGCAGCAAAACACTAATACATGCTAAGCAAAATAAATATGAATTAAGATATTTAAACATTAGAAATGAATAAAAGATATCACTGAGATAGAAATGTGTACTAAATTTGACCTGGGAAAAAACTTTTGTGGTCTGATAGAATCAGCTACCTCCTCTGGGAAAACAGTAGCATTCCTGTTAAAATGCTGATAGACTAAAATGACTTTAAGAGTTCTTTCTGGGAACCCTGCCCAGCTAATTATCAATTTTGGATGGAGACAAATAACCTTGATCCATTTCACAGAAATCTGATTGTCTTTATCCAGATATTCTTTCTTTGTATTCTAGTTAACAATGATTATCAATGACTTTTTGTAGTCTCTATCAAGGTAGAAATATTTTAATTGGCTCACACATTTTTGTTTGTTTGTGTGTTTGTTTTTTTCAAGACAAGGCACTCTGCTGCCCAGGCTGAAGTATAGTGGCTTGATCATAGCTCACTGCAACCTCAAACTCCTGGGCTCAACGTATCCTACCACCTCAGTCTCTGGAGTAGCTAGGACTACAGGTGTGTGCTACCTGATGCACATGCTAATGAATTTTTTTGTTGTTGTTTTGTAGAGAGGGCAGCCTATCTATGTTGCCCAGGCTGGTCTTGAACTTCTGGCCTCAAGCAATCCCCGTGCCTTGGCCTCCCAAAGTGGCAACTGGCTTATATATAAGTTTCTTCTCTTGGATTAAGTTTGAAAAAAATCTGACATGACCTCATGAGCTAATTGTGGGTGAAACTTTTTTCACGTTGTGGTAAAAAAAAAAAAAAACAACAAAAAACCACATAACATAAAAGTTACAATCTTAACCATTTTAAGTGAGATGTTTAACTCAGAATATTAACTATATAAATATGAAAAATGAGTATATGCACATAAAAATGATACCTACTTACAAGGAAAGTGCAAATTTAGAGAAAGCATTAGTAGCTTATATAAGAAAAAATGGTTAAAATCTAGGATAAGGTTTTGACTCTTCCAAGTCAAGAAGAACCAAATAGTTATATCCAGACAAGCTAACTTTTAAGAGTCAGAGATGGTGAATGACTTGATTTGTTAGGGAAGTATTTTGTCTTCTGATAATCCTACTAATATACAGAGGTTCCAGGGCCAGAAGAATCACACATTGTTTTACTGCTTATCTGGTGGTGCCAACTTTTAAAGCCAAACACATTTAGGAATAGTTTTTATTGCAAGGAAGGCAGTGTTGCAATTGATTCTATAAGCAAAATTTGCACTGACAGATGGGGCCTCCGAAACTCCAGACAAAGATCTCCTCAACATATCTTTTTATATTTCTTCATTTATTTTTCTTCTTTTTTCTTTTTTTCATTTCATTTTTGTCAATAGCTCTTGAAAAGTAGGAATACTCTCCCCTTTCTCCTGCCTGCACAAGTATACTGATTCCACAGACTCAAGAGCATGACAGAAATAATCCTAAAAATTGTTCTCCAAAGTATAATATGATACTTCTCTTTCTTTTAGCTGGCTTTTGGGATTGACTAACATTCCTGGAACTAACCTTTGGACAATCACAGAGACTGGGTGGATGTGTAAATGAGTTTCTCCATTGGATCCTCTTTCTGATATCCTCTCAGAGCTTAGAATATAACTCTATGGGGGTATGTCTTGTAATTTGATATCTGGCAATACATTCCATATCTCTCATGAAAAAGCATCACTTCCTGTGAAGAGGGCACAATATACTACTACCCAATAGAAATAATTTCTTGCACCTCCTGAGAAAACAAAGGAGAGGAAATTATCCAGTGATAATAATGAGAAAAATCCTGCATTTTAATGGACACATAGTGCCTTATTGAAAGGCTAATGGATTTCCTGGCCCAAGGAAGGTCTAAAGAACCACAGTAAGGTACACCATCCTGGAATGTCAGAATATCAGATATGAAGAAAAGACCCTAAAGACATGAAGAGGAAAAAAAAAAAAAAAGACTCCATAGAGTAAGATTAGGTATGAATGTCATTGATTTTCTTAAAACAACATTAAGGCTAGAAAATAAAATTAAGGAAAACTACTGTTAAATAGAATTTTATACACAGTCAAACTGCCTGCCAAATGTGTGTAAATGTATTGAAGGTATTAGCTTTCAGTAAAATGAGAGTGAAAACCAAGGAAGAGAATGACATGATATAAAGAAACAGGAGATCCAACGCATAGAGGAAAGAAGGGAAGTAGCAGGATGATAGGTATATATATAGCTGAACTAGAGAATGATGCAAGAAAATGTGAGCAGAAGGATGGTGAACATTGTGTGGGAAGTGTTCATAAAAATTAAATGAAAATTAAACTGAGCATTATGTTATATTTATTGACAGTTTGGAAAATTTAAATAATCCAGGATGTTGAATAAGTCTGAATTGTTGATTGGCTCACCCAAAATCATCCCTAGAAGAATTACAGAAACAAGGGGGAAACATGGTTTCCAAGACCTATGAAAAAATTCAGAGACAATGCAAGCAAATCTCCATAGAGACTGAAGGCTATTTTGAACTGGTGGGTATGGAAAGTTGATGTTCACAAGTAGCACAGAGAAGAATAAGATGAAGAAAAACATTTTTGGTTTGGCTCTTGCATTTCACTCCATGGCTCTGGGCCAATTGCATTTCTTAACTCTTCAAGAAAGAAATTTATCAGTGGCACTTACTCAATTGCCAATGTGTGGCAGCCATGATATAATACCTGGGACCCACATAACCTTTGCTGAGGAAGAGTTTGTTGATGTAAACATATGTGGACAAACCAGATGATTTCTGGGCTTTCCTTTTCCAGAGTGTCCTTTTCCAAACCTCCAGAGCTAATGACTGTCATGGCCTCCTCCCCATACTCTTAACCATAAGCATGAAAAATGATTTCCTGAATGGAAGATTTTCTTGGTGGAGAGTAAAACAAATAAGGGTGATAGAAATAATTTTGGGGGACGTTTCTTTCCCCTTGGGCTCATCATTGTCCTTAATTTTACCGAGACCAGTAAAGGCTAGGGCTAACCTACACGGGAAGGTCAGAGGCCCCTCTGTTTCACAGGAATTCCTTCATACAAATCTCCCCTTTCCTTGGGCTTCTTATGCCTCCTGCACCACCAGGGTGACTCCCCCACCCTGCAGCTCTTGCCTTCTGGGACCTCCATTTTGTGATCTTCACCCCATAGTAAGGACACTGCCCAGAGGTTGGTCCAAGGTCTAGCACATGAATCAATGACCAGATGACTCTTTAAATTCCAGATATTTGCCAGGAGAAAGAATAAAAGTAACAATGTTTTTGGTTTCAGGTATTTAAAACCATCTGCCAGGATTAAGTGTAATTTCTAAGACAGAGCTCTGGAAATTCTTTTGTTTAGACCAATTCCTCAGTGTCTTCTGCTCCAGAATTAACTCAAGAAGTATAGTTGCCCTTTACTTCCTTTTATTGTCGCCATTGGAGACTTAGAGATCAGAACTCTGAAATGTCCTATCTTGTTAGTGCAACAGGTAATCCAGCAGAGAAAGCACTGGACACATAAAAGTGTAAGAAAAACCCTGCATTGGCCAGGAATCAAATTTGGATTTCTCACGTGGGTGGTAAGAAGCACCAGTGCTTGCCCTTTGATTGCTGGAGTAGGTCTAATCAGAAAGAATCTCTGTGAGAACTTTGAAAAAGCAGTTCTAAAATAGGTTTATATACTGTTTTTTTTTTTTTCTAGAAGACACAGGTAGCACAGAAAAAACACTCAGCAAAGGTTGCATAGGAGACATATCAGACTTATAGCTATAAAGTTATGGCACTCAAATCAAAATACCTGATTGGTAACAGCCTAATTTGGAAAAAGATCTTTCTATCTGGATAAGAGACCTTTATGGAAAAACATCAAACATTCATTCAGTTCCTTGTGTTTGGTCCTAAATCTAGTGTGGACCTATGAAAAGTTCATTTTCTCACTGCTTGAAGCAATCTCTTTTCCCTCTCATTGTTGGGTGCTTCTCAATCCCTTTCCTCCCAATCTTGAGATAAATACTAGCTCTTTACCAAAACTGGTATTCAAGACCCAGTGACAATTGAGGAGGCTGGATATCTGGACATGTGTGCTAAGTTATTCCAGATATGTGAGATAGTGGAGCTTCTCTCCTCTGAAGCCTCTTTTGAGTGCCTGGAAAAGACAGAGGATCCAATAGTCCTGCTTCTAAACTGTGATATCTTGTGTTATTTCCTGTAGACACTAGAACATTACTACCCCTAACCATTTTAAAGTTTTTTTCCCCATTTTGTCTTTGTCTAGGAGCCATGTTTTCACTGTTTTATTCTTTTGTTTATGAATATCCTAGTACAGATTTGTTCTGTTCTTAATATTTAACCCCTTTCTTTCTAATACACTGCTATAGCTGGATTTTATACCCAATTTCTGAGAGGGGGTTCGAGGGAGGAGGCTCTCCAGTTGAATGGACCCCTGAGCCTTTATCAGGAGAGCCATCTGCACAAGCTCAGAGAACAGGACTATCCTTGCACATCGATGGTTCTTAATGGGGGGTGGTTTTGCCCTCTCCCCACCTCACCCCCGCCCCCCTTCCCCCGCATCCCTGCTGGGACACTAGGCAAGGTCTGGAAACATTTTTGATGGTCACAACTGGGAGAAGGGGGGAGGGGAGAGTTGTCTCCTGCCATCTAGTCAGCAGAGGCGAGGGATGTTGCTAAGCATCTTCTAATCCACGGGAGGAGCCCTTCCCGCAATGAATTATCTGATGCAAAATATCAGTACCATCGAGGTTTCGAGGTTGAGAAATCCCGGTGTAGGTCAATGTGGACACACTTGACCGATGAGAAATCACAAATTCATGACTAGCTGGATATTGGATGTGAAGAAAACTCTAGCATCAGACACAACTCTCAGATTTTTGGTCCAAGCGTATGAAAGGATGGAGTTTATCAAACAAACCCTCAACTGAGATGGGAAAGTGGCAGGAGCAGCAGGTTGTAGGGGGAAGGTCGGAGATCAGTTCAGGGCCCCAGAGCTGTCCTCGAAAGTGTTTTCCATCCAGGCCGTCTGCGTGCTTTATGATGTTGCCATGCCGGGGGTTCTAGGTGTTCAACCCCCTTCTCACCCGGGCGCCTGCCCGCTTCCGCCTCTTCCCGGCAACCTCGTCCACTGCCCCAGCCCCGGCCCCGGCCCCGGAGTCTCTCCACGCGCTGCCGCCTCGCAAACAGGCATCTCTAGGTCAGTTGTGACGAAGTAACTCGGTCCGGGACTTGTGGCCCTGGTGGGCCTCGCAGAGTGCTCGGGGAAAGCAGGGACGGAATGGCCTTAGGAGACGACTCCTGGAGCGTCGGGTGACCTCCACGAGGCTCCAAAGTTTCCAGAGCTCAGGAAACGAGTCATTGCAGATTGCACAAAGCAGATGCAATCTCCCACAGCTCCCTGGTGGTCTAGTGGCTAGGATTCGGCGCTTTCACCGCCGCGGCCCGGGTTCGATTCCCGGTCAGGGAACTCCTTTTGCGCCATCTGGCACCCTCCAAGGGCCAGGTGTGGAGAAGCCGCCGCACCGACTGCCACGCTCCGCCCAAAGAAGGGCAAGTAATGGTAGGCTGCTTCTCAGGACACTCAGCACTTGCTTAGCTCCGCACAAGTGACTTTCCAGAACTACTGGGCGTCTTGCACGGGCTTACACAACTGCGCGGCGACGCCAATCCACGTGGGGCTGCACCCGAGAACCCCACGCTTCTTGCCCCTGCCTCAGATCCCAATGACTAAGAGGGAGGCCAAGCCAAGTCCTGGCGTTTGTTCGCACCCTGGAAACCGCCGGTCAGCTGAGCCTCCTGAGCAACTTTCACAGGTAAAATGCTTGTTAGGCCCTTCAGCAGAGGTGACTGGAGGCGATACCCGCGAGGGTGGGAGGGGGGTGAGCGGCGGATGAGGTCCTTGAGGGCTGTCCCCTTGGAGAGTGAGCGCCAGTAGGGAGGTGACGTTAACTGACCCAACAAAGGCAGCATGTGAAGTATGCACAAATGGAAAACTCGTACTGGACTGGAAGCAGAAGGTAGGTGTGAAAATCAACCCCAGAACCTCAAAACGATGGTATACAGTCAAATCCCACAATTTCTGCACTCTACCAAGCTCATACGCACGTTTTCCCTTTTCCATTCAATACTCCCAAGAGGTGTTCGGATAAATACTGTATCCACTGTAAGCCAAGAGGAGAGGGAGAGTCAGGGAGGTGACGCGGGCTGGCTCGACAGAGGCAGCAGGTAGAGGTAGAGAAATGACTCAGCTTGATGGCTGCTGGTCTGGAGACGCTGCTGAAAGGTGGTCTGGGTTAGCCGGACGGTGGATTGCCCTGTGGGTGACGGTCAGTGAGATTCTTTGGCTGAGAGCTGTCTGGGAGAATGGCGTCAGGCTGGTAGAGGGCAGGGTGGTGACCCTGAGTGTAAGGTGCTGGGATAGGAGCTTGTGCTGTGCCTGCGGAGGGTACACCTGGCAGGGGAGATACCTTTATCAAGAATTTCAGTCTTTCAAGGTGAAGCTTCTCCATCTCATTCCAGACTTGCATATCCCTGCGATTTCCTCAATGTCGGAAACTGTACTGCCATATTTGTGCTAGCAGAGGGCTGCGCTCTTGCCTCTCCCCTAACCCGGGCTCAAGATTGACATCGCCCCTCCCTCACTCTGCCGCCTGGCCACTTCCACGTGGCTTCTTCGTCTGTCTTTTTTCTCTCTTAAAGTCGCCACATTCTCATCCCTCCTTTTCCCTCCACATTCGAGAGTTCTCTCTCTTTTTCTTTCTTATTAAAAGCCCCACCAATATTTGAAATCTCTCAACCAGAAAGACTGTAATGATTACTCCATTTCATTAGTGGATGGTACAGAACAGACTGGTTGAGAGCCACTTGATATTTCTGGTAAAGGGCGAGACACGCAACACATCGAAGATTTCTTTCTGACCATGCCCCTTGTTTGTGCACTATTGAGTTTCCTTCCTTTCCCCTGAACATATGGCGCTGCGACCCAGCCTTTTGGCTGCAGATAAAGGCCGCAGCTGGTGCGGGAATTAAAGCAAACCAAAAAACTCGTGGGTTCTTTCCAGTGGTTCCAAGATAGAGGCGGACGCTACCAGGATTCGGATTAGAACTGAGATTACTGCGGGCACAATGCGGAGTACAAACCACTCTAGGATACCAATGTGCCCCGAACCTATTAGTCGTCATTTTGCTTCCCTTGATTTTTTTTTTTTTAAGGTAAAAACACTTACACTATTTTTATTGCTTTTTTCTTGGACAACTACAGGTCCTCGTGCTTTTCTCTGACGTCTTCTCCGCTTTCCCCTCTCCATTCTGATGCATTTCTTATCTCCTCTGCACAGGGCCGGTGCCTTTGCACAGGCACCCTGGGAGGTCCTGTAATCTAGTCCTGGTCTCCCTTGCTTCTTTTCCACCTTTTCACATGTCCCCTTTTGACTCCCTGACTCTTTTTCTCTCCCGTCCCACTGACCCCACCTGGAGCAACTGGGTTGAAGAGAGGAGCGCAAGCCGCGCAGATGGTCTGGAGAAGGTGGCACAAAGAACAGAAAGAATCCTCACCAGAGCCCACCAGGCATGTAGCTTCCCTTGGGCCCCACTTGGCTCAGGCAGGGGTCACACTCAGGTGTCTTTGAGGGGACTGGCTTCTGAAGAAGGCGAGGGTCAAGGTGGGCCGAAGACTATTCCGCGTCCCTTCTGTGTTCAGAATCCCTCAACACCAGGTTTTCTAACACGGTGAACAACACGATTAGTGGACTTAATCTTTTCGGATTTCGGAAGCTTTGTAGTTTGCACACGTGTCCTACATAAGGCAAACTGCACTGCCTGGAGCGTTGTGATTGCATATTTCAGGTAGAGACAAAAATATTGGCAGACGGGTGTCTCTGTGGCGCAATCGGTTAGCGCGTTCGGCTGTTAACCGAAAGGTTGGTGGTTCAAGCCCACCCAGGGACGCAATTCTTATTTTAAAATATTTGCAGTCTTTCCACCTCTGTGTATCTGCCCAAAAAGAGAGAGAGAGACCTCTATCGTATGCATGACAAGAAAACCCAAAGCAAGGTCCCCTCAGATCTTAGGAAATGCGATCCCTTGAGAACAAACTAGGATCATGCGTGGGAACCCACAGGAGTATGAATAAATACAAACATCAAAATTATCCTCTGCCTTACTATTGACAAAAAAGTTCCATTAGTATTTATTTACCCCTTCCCGTATAGTTTTGACATTGATTCTACGCTTTTATTATTACAAATAAAGCTGCAATCAGCATTCTTGCACACATATCTTGACCACTTATACAGGTATTTCTATAGGGTAGAGTCCTGGAACAGCGATTGCTCAATTATACTGTTTACATGGTTTTTATATCATATCATTTACTCTTCTTTGTTAGCTTATTATAATAGCCATCACATTTTTTTTTTTGTGATTGTTTTAGGGTTTAGAGTGTACAACTTTAACCTATGACAGTCTGCCTTCAAGTGATATCACACCTCTTCACATTTCCCCCCACCTGCCTTTATGCTATTAATATCATGCATTTTATTTTACATGTATTATAAACCCCATAATCCCTCTTCATTACTTCTGTTTAAACAGATTTTTAAAAAAGACATTTAAATATTGAGAAAAGATTCTATATATTTGCCCATGTAGATGCCATTTCCAGGTTCTTCATTTTCTGTGTACATCCAGCTTTCCATTTGGTATCAGTTTCCTTCTGCCTGGTGGTGACCTTGTTAACCGGGTCCAGAGAACACTGGCCAGGTGACTCCCCTAGTAGTTTCCTGCCAAGTAACTTACTTGATAGGAGGGAAAAAAACCCTTGCTGGTCCCAGATATTCGTTTTCTCTCTTTTCTTTATAAATTGTATTTCACCTTTGTTGGATGCAAACAACCTAATAACTCTTTTCCCTTTCATACAAAAATGAATTGGCATGCTGATAAGTGACTATTTCCTTCCCGGTGTTTGGTTATTTCTTCAGAAATCATTCCGCTTATGCAAATGATTGAAGGCAATAGAATTGTGCATCTGACAGTGCATCTCTTGCAGACCTGGATTCTTAGGGTAATTGGCCCACATTCTCTTGGTTCCTTTGTTGAATCTCATGAATAGAAAATGAGATCTTTGGTTTTTACAGATAAAACCTGGTTCTTGGACTTTGTCAATCTATTATTTATCTTTTTATCTATCTAATTTATTTGTCGTCAATAATTTCTCTCCATCAGTGACATCCGTGTGGTGGGTTTTGGTTTAGTGAAATAAATATCTTGTGATGAACTTTGTGTTGAGATGAACTCTGTGTTACATACACACCAATAGAAGATATGGGATACAGGATTTGTACACACAATAACACTAAATTTTGCTAGGCTACCCTCAGACTGATCCTCAGAATAGCTACACTAGTTTACTTCCCAAATGTAGAAAAATACTGCCAACGTTCTGTTGTTTGAAGACAGAGTTTGCACACCCCCTCTTACTCCTAAAGACAAAATTCCAAAGGTTTGCATCATCCTAACTGGGTTGGTTCCTAATTATCTCAGTTGAGGTTGTCCTGAAAGTATCTGGACCACACATACATCTAGATGTATGTAACAATAAGTGCAATCCTTTCTCCCTTGGTCACTGAGGCCCCAGAGGCCAGAAGATGTGTTGAAAGAAAAATTGAAATGTCCAACCAATAGGGAAAGAGTTTGATTGACTCAGTAGGAGCTAGACTTGTGTTGGCTTTGAGGCATGGACACTTACTAGAGTCAGTGTGAGCCTCTGGCTGCCCACAGAAATTGGGAAGCAAATACCAAAACACATGTGACTGTGCTGGCTCCGCTGGCATTTTGGCTTTTCAATTCCACCAAGTCAGGTTTCTTTCTTTCTTTCTCTCTCTCTCTCTTTCTTTCCCTTTCTTTCTCTCTTTTTCTTCGCCTCTCTCCCTCCCTCCCTTCCTTCTTTCTTTCCTTCCCTCTCTCCTCTCCTCTCCTCTCCTTTCATTTCCTCCACTTATAGCATACCTCAATTCACACCAAGTCAGTTTTCTAGGTCCCTGTGAGAAGCAGCCCAGAGGGAGCATTATAGAACTTGTTCTTCAGGGGAATTCTTAGTAGTCACTTCTCAGAGGTACCTTGGGAGTATGGAGGCCTTTAAGTGCATGGGTGCATAGACCAGGGATGGTTTTGGCTTTTGGACCTCAGCCTGTACCTTTTTGTTCCTCAATAAAGGAATGTATACCTTTATTGAAGAGCTGGGTCCAAGCTGGCATTCTCTTCCATCCCAGACAGAACTCCAGAAAAGACGGGGCTCAGTGTAACTGAAAACAATTGGGCCATACCATTCAGGCTGGACCAGTCGGTTTGCAGTTCTGTAAGGGAGTTTGGAAAATGAATCCTGGACCTAGCAGTATTGGGTGTATTATAAGCTACACAGGATTTTTCAAACTCGAAACCTTAATGATTCAGGTTGAATTTTTTCCTCTTCCCTAGGTTCAATTTCTGGCCAAAGCATGTAGTTGTTTTTCTTCTTTTCTCACTGTCAACTAAACTTCATTTATTATCTCTGCTGGAGTATTTGTTACTTAGGTAAGCCTGGTCTATGCAGAGATGCAGCAGCCAGGAGCAGGGCTTCTGTCAGCTGAGGAAATGAGGGAAAGAAAAATCCCACTGGCGTTTTTTGCGGAATAAAAGATGCTAATGACTTTGTCTACTTACCGACTTGGCTGACTTGGGGGCGGGGTTGTGATACTACAGTAATCAGGGCTTGGCCTGGGGTGCAGCAACCGCCCTCCAGGCCCCGCCTTCCAGCGTGGGGGGTGTGTTCTGGTGCCGTTCTGCGCATAGAACAGAACATTTGGAACTAATAACCTTGTCACACTCCGCTACACTCTTGGCGGATCCATGAAGTCCAGGCAGAGAATCATAAAGTCACTGCTGATCCATGCTATCAGTGCTGGGCCTGGGCAGAAACTAAACCTCCAGGAAGCAGTGTACCTCTGCAGCGGTACAGATGGCTCAACCGTGGTGAATCTTTAGAGGCCATGGCTGTAGGGACCAAGGAAGGACGAGGCTTGTGGGCAAAAGCCCTAGTACCGCTGCCAGGAAGCCGTGGGGAGAGCAGCTGGGCCTTTCGCCTGGGTAAAGGGCAGATTCCTGAGGATGCGGGAGCCTTGGCCTGCAGCTACACCAGTGGTGGCCACTCAGCAGGCCCAAGCGGAGGCCTGTGGCACCACGCTGCCTAAGCGCTCCCTCCAGAGAACGGAGGGCACAGCAAGCGCTGGGCGCAGCGGCCCCAAACCCGTCAAGGCAGAGCTGCCAAGGTGCAGGGACAAAGCAGTAGAGAAGGGCGGGCCAGGGGGTGAGAGCCTTCCGGGATCCGGACACCACACATCGGGAATTGTAGCTATTAAAATTGTTGTTTGCCTGAACGTCCGGACGGTGGTTCGGACCCTTACAGTTTTCTGGAGATTATTTAGGGTAGAAGAACGTATGCAATTCTAATATAAATATATAGACTTTTAATTGGTGTGACTGTGGAAGGTTGACTCTATACAGCCTCAGGTTGAGATCCAGAAGCGGATTTGGACTGGTTTTCTCTCAGGCAAGTGAACCTGTTCTGCACCTGTGCTCCCAGATGGAGAGAAGCCACCCAGGACCCCTCAGAAATACTTGCTGAGCTTTCAGGGACACAATCACTTAAGGGATTTCCTGGTCTCCTGAAGAGGTGATTGTCGTGTGCCCCCACGTCCCTTCGTGGGAGCCGGTGACAATTGTGTCCTCCTGTCCAGAAAGCCTAGGAGGAGAAAAATGAGGTGTGGATTGGTAGGCGGTAGATCGGTTGGGTGGGAGTAATGGCAGTCTCTCCTGTTTCTTGCAACTCAAAGATGCACCTAGCTACGCCTTTGCCTCCCTACTTACACTAGCACCTGAGCGGAGTCCAGTCGACCCTTTTCCCGCCCCCGCCGCGGTTGAGAAAAGATTAACATTCAGGAAAAGGGCACTGTTTCCGCCCGGTTTCGAACCGGGGACCTTTCGCGTGTGAGGCGAACGTGATAACCACTACACTACGGAAACCGGACCGTTACTTACCCTTCGAAATGTAATGATGGAAATCATAATACCTGCCATTCCCAACGATTCTAGTTTCCAACATAAAAAATCCAACTGCATTTCGAAATTCGATTGAAAAAGACCCCAAGAGCACCAGCGATCCCTCAGGCAGAGAAATTGAAGCTCCCATAGGTCCGGTCTTAAGGTTCCGCGCCTTTTTCCAAGGCCAAGACCCTGGGGACTCACAATCTGGGTTCGGGATCCCCCATCTCACGCAGGTTCCAGATCGAGAACTGAGATTTCCCAGCTGACTCTCCGGCTCCCAGAAACTGCAGCAGGCGGCGGGTTTTGAGCGTCGGAGCCCCGGGCGCCCCCTCCGCGCGCCAGCCACCCCCCCCACCCCCACCCCCACCCCCACCCCGCGCCGCCTAGGAGTGTGGACGCCGCCCCTCCCGGGCTGCAGACCGCCCCTCGGTGGATTTTTCTCGACGCCGGCGGGCAGGACTCTTGGCTCTTGACAGATGATTGGTGCTTCGAGTCCACCCTGGATCCGTACAAGCCCTGCCCTCTCTCCCGTGTTCCCTCCCAAGCGCTTTCGTCTCGGCGCCTCTACATGGTCCTCCCAGTACAGAGGGTCCTTCCACTTTCTGCCACTATCGCTTATTCTATTGGACTCAATTATTAAATCATGTCTTCGTGTTTTGGACGTTACCGTAGCATAGGCTATGTCTCAGGGCATTTGTCTGCTTGATAAATATCGAACATCTAACCCAGGCCAACTCATGCTTCTTGGCCTGTATTTGTATTCACTTGCTCTGAAGGCCAGGCCATGAGGCCGTGTATAAAACGCAAGGATCTCGAGGCCGCTCCTGGTGGAGGACACTGGGGCAGCCTAGGCAGATTTCACGATCACAGGATCTCCGCTTCTACCTCGAGATTCTTTCTTTGAAGAGCAGTTTTCTTTCATCCTTTATAAGTGCGGGCCTCAAGCCCCGGGCCGGCGGGTCCACTGCCTGTTAGGGATCCGGCGGCAGAGCTCCGCTGCCTTCTTTCACACCCCCTCTTCCACACCCCCCACTCCCAGGAGAAATTGTCTTCTATGAAACTTAGGAAGGCGGGGGCGGGGCACAGCTGCAGGTGAGCGGCGGCAGGGGAAGCTTCGTGTGTATTTACAGCCGTTACCCATCGCTGGCATCACCGCCTGAGCTCTGCCTCCCCTGCCCAAGTCCGTGCCAAAGAGATTGGGGACCGCTGCTTTAAAATACCCCGGAACTTCTTTTTATTTGTCTTTTTAATTTTCCTGCTCAACAGGTCCTAGAATGCAAATGTTAACAAAGAGGTAAGGGCACTTTTCAGAGAAAGGCTGTGTCTGTGAACTCTTCAAGTTTGCCTCACAGCAAAAAGCCAACTGGCAGAAAGAGTTTCCTTTTTCTGAAAAATATTAATGTTTTTTCTTTCTAAGGTCTTCTTTGGATGTGAACTTATAAACAAAGTTTGGGGAAGAATGTGCCATTTTCCCCAGCAGTTGCCTTTTTTTTTTTTTTTCCAGAATATTACAGGGTTACAAAAGTTTTGGTTACATACATTGCTTTTGTGCCATTTGAGTCAAAGTTATAAGTGTGCCCATCACCCAGACAGTGTGCATTGTACCTGTTAGGTGTGAATTTACCCATCGCCTCTCCCCACCCCACCTGCTAGATTTCTGATGAATGTTATTTCCATATGTGCACATAAGTGTTGATTGATAAGTTCCAATTTAATGGTGAGTACTTGTCGTGTTTGTTTTTCCATTCTTGTGATACTTCACTTATAAGAATGGGCTCCAGTTTCATCCAGGTTAATACAAGAGGTATTAATTCGCCATTTTTTTTTAATGGCCGAGGAGTACTCCGTGGGATACATATACCACATTTTATTAATCCACTCATGTACTGATGGGCACTTGGGTTATTTCCACATCTTTGCAATTGTGAATTGTGCTGCTATAAACATTCGAGTGCAGATGTCTTTTTAATAAAATGTCTTTTATTCCTTTGGGTAAATACTCAGTAGTGGGCTTGTTGTATCAAATGGTAGGTCTACTTTGAGTTCTTTGAGGTATCTCCACAGTACTTCCATACAGGTTGCACTAGTTTGCAGTCCCACCAACAGCATATGAGTGTTCCTGTATCACCGCATCCACACCAGCATTTGTTGTTTTGGGACTTTTTGATAAAAGCCATTCTCACTGGAGTTAGGTGATATCTCATTGTGGTTTTGATTTGCCTTTCCCTGATGGTTAGAAATGTTGAGCATTTTTTTACACGTTTGTTGGCCATTAGTCTATCTTCTTTTTTTTTTTTTTTTTTTTTTTTTGAGACAGAGTCTCACTCTGTTGCCCAGGCTAGAGTGAGTGCCGTGGCGTCAGCCTAGCTCACAGCAACCTCAAACTCCTGAGCTCAGGCGATCCTACTGCCTCAGCCTCCCGAGTAGCTGGGACTACAGGCATGCACCACCATGCCCGGCTAATTTTTTCTATATATATTTTTAGCTGTCCATATAATTTCTTTCTATTTTTAGTAGAGATGGGGTCTCGCTCTTGCTCAGGCTGGTCTTGAACTCCTGAGCTCAAACGATCCGCCCACCTCGGCCTCCCAGAGTGCTAGGATTACAGGCGTGAGCCACCGCGCCCGGCCCATTAGTCTATCTTCGTTTGAAAAGTTTCTGTTCATGTCTTTTGCCCACTTTTTAATGGGGTTATTTGATTTTTTTCTTGCCAATTTGCCCGAGTTCTTTATAGATTCTAGTTAATCAGCCCTTTATTAGATATATAGCATGCAAATATTTTCTCCCATTCTGTAGGTTGTCTATCCACTCTAATGATTGTTTCCTTGGCTGTGCAGAAGCTTTTTAATTTGATCAGGTCCCATCTACTTATTTTTGTTGTTACTGTGGTTGCTTTTGGGGTCTTCATCATAAATGCTTTGCATAGGCTGAGGTCTATAAGAGTTTCTCCATCATTTTCTTCTAGAATTCTTATGGTTTCGTGCCTTAGGTTTAAGTCTGTTATCCATCGTGAGTTAATTTTTGTGAGTGGTGAGAGGTGCAGATCCTGTTTCAGTTTTCTACATGTGGCTATCCAATTGTCCCAGCACCATTTATTGAACTAGTTGCTTTTTCTACTGCAGTAGTTACCGGTGTTTCCTTCATATCCAAATTTCAAGTGCTCCCACCATGTGGAAAACACCAACAACATGCTCACTGGACGTCCTTGTTCTGCTTTGGCTCAAACTGGAGACAGGGAGGTGACTGGACTATGTCTCCATCGCTAGTGACTGGGGGCCCAGTGACAGATAAGGTGGACATCATGGTAGCTTTAGATTAGGAATTTTCACAGCATATTCCACCTCCACCCCCCCCCTTTCTTTCTTTTCTATTTACCTCCTTCCCCACTGACTCAGAGAAGAGGATTTACTGCCTGTCTCTTTGGACATTTTGAGGTCCTTCATGGACAGAAAAGGGGGGGGGCAGTTGCCTTTTCCCCTACATGAGCAGAAAGGGTACTGTGTCTCAGGGACCATAAACTCACTTGGTGCACACCTGCACGTCGAGCGGTTCTAGCATAACCAAAAGAGCGCCACCTGACGCTTCTCTGCAGGCTGAATAGGAAGGTGTGGGGTTTCTGGCCCTGCAAGAGAAGCGATGCAGAGAGGTCTTAGGCACGTCTCTGGGCCTAGAGGACAGGCCAGGAAGAGGCTGCAGCTGAAGGCAAAGCCAAAGAAAAGGTGGAAAGACAGGCCAAGCCCACTCTCTGGAGAGTTGAGGGTCGTTAGTTAAACTGATCTCCCCACCTTCATCTGGAGAGTCGTTTTCTCTAATTCAGTGATCAAGAAAGAGGAGGATTGTGTAGGCCAATGTCCACACTTGACTGACAGGGAAACATGAATTCCCAACTACCTAGATGGGGAGGCTGAGCAAAATGCTGGCATCAAAAAGAAGTCCATTTTGTTTTTTCTCTGAGCAATGGAAGGATGAGAACAAAGAATTCCAACTGCAGGTGAGGAAGGTTTTAGGGCAAAGGCTTTACGGGAACCATCCACTGCTCTCTTCAGGGACCCGAGGCCATCCAGGCTGTCCCAGTTCCTGCCTGCGTATGAGTCCTATTGTTGGAGACGCCCGGGTCTCAGTGCTCAGCCTCTTCTCAGCCTGGGCAACTCTCCTCTCCACTTCCCCAGCAACCTTGTGCTCTACCCTGACTCCTGCGACCATCTCTCCGGAGGCACCCTGTCGCCTTGATAAGGTGCATCGCTAGATCAATTTTGAGCTGTAGCAGGGATGCACCAACGCACTCGGTGACTTGTGCACCTGGCAGCCTTCGTGGGCGCGCCACTTGTGGGGCAGAGCCCATGGTGCGTCGCGTGTGCACTTACCTTTTGGAGAAAACTTGGAGGTACGACCTTCTAGATCATCCCTGAAAGGGCGGGTGTCATTGGGAAGGGTAGGCCGACTGGGACTTAACCAGTGCGTCCTTCCAATGGAGCTACTGTGGGAAGGCAGGAGAGAGAAAACGCTACCCCTCGTGTCGCCCCCCTTCTCCTCCCTCCCTCCCTCCCTTCCCCAGGACCTGCAGTTTCCCTGGCGGTCAGGTGGCTAGGATTCGGTGCTTTCACATTCGAGGTCTAGGTTCGATTCCCGGTCAGGGAAAAGCATCTAACCTCTGGAGAACAGGAGTCTTCCCCTTCATCCCCAGAGCTTACGGTCTCCAGGTACAGAACAGTTTCCTAAAACTCCGATGAAGGAAGGGAAATGATGGCGCGAGGCCTTGCTTCCTGTGCTCTCTCTTTTCTTCCTCCGGGCACCCTGGCACCCCTGTTCTTGTCATAGCTCCGTTTCACACACGGAGCAATGACTTTAGACGTCGACTAAACAGCTGGCCCAAGGTTACACAGCCGTGCTTGGATTCACACCTACCTGGGGCTCTTGCCCTGTTTGCTAGGTGACCATTACTGGAGAATCAGTTCTGCTTCTGGTAATGGCTGCTTGCTGTTTCCATTTACTCTCTCACAGATAACAACTGCAAAATATAATGTGGAAAAATATATTTCAAAAAAATGATCTGAAGTTTCTGGGAGACTGAAGGAAAGCAGGCAGACACGTGGAAGAATGGTGTGTAGTGAGTTTTCCATTCTGCAAAGTTTTGGCTGAGAGCAAATCTCGGTCTGCCTTATTTGGGTCAGCTAAATTGCAGTATAAAACCAAACTGTCTTACTGGATTAAAGGAGCAGAGGACAAAGTTTGGGCAACCACAGCAATTGAAAAACCAAGGAGTTAGGGGGAGGAATCTCAGAAAGGAAAAAGCCAATGAAGGGAAGTTCCAAGTTGTGTGTAAAAATTCTGCCCACATTTCTGGCTGACCCCTGAATTACACATTTGCACAGCCTCCATGCAGTCCAGCTAAAGCTAAAGCAACTGAGCTGAGATCTCAGCTGCCATCTGTCATGGGGGAGACAAAGTTTGCCATTTGATACCAACCAAGCCTGCTTTTAAAAATATTTAATGCTTTGCAATATGCAAAAATCCAGATTGTCTTTGTGTACCATTCACAAAATCCACAATATAACCCAAAATCAGTCTGCACGAATTACTCTAATAATACTCTATTCATGCTCAGGATAAGATAATCATGGAAGACTAATCATTCAAATGTTGGAAACAGAAGGCAAGAAATTTTAAGCCATAATTTTTTTTTACAGTGTTCAAGATCATAGAGGAAAATATAACCATAATAAATTTAAAAAATGGAAAATCTAGAGCCACTCCAGTCCATGTGTGGAATGTAGATATGAGAAGAACCAGTGATCCTAGAGGGAGAAAAGAGAGAGAGGGGGCACGTTGGAGGAATGAGTAGCACTGGGAGGCTGCCACGAGGTGGGACTTTGCTAAACCCATCTCTAACCAAGAATCGAACCTAGATCTCAGGGAGGAAAGATGCCAAACACTGAGTACCAGGCCATGGAAAAACTCAACCTGGGCACTATTGTTATTGATATGGTGATTCTTTGCTGTGGAGGGCTCTCCCATTCCTTGTAGGATATTAAATAATACTCCTGGCCTCTGGGAACTGCATGCTAGTAGAATCCATATCCCCCAAAATCATAATAATAAAAAATGTCTGCAGACATTGCTAACTGTCCCAGTGGGGAAGTGGGGGTAAGGAAAATAGTCTTCTGTTGAGAGCCACTGGATACGCACAATCCCTCCCGTTCTGGTCTGTGAACTTGGGCTAAGGACTCTCTTCATAAACAGGAGGAGTCAATTCAAATGGTATCCTCTCTGCTCTATCAGACTTGATTTGAGATTGTACTCTTGGTGTCCTGGGGTTTCCTCCTTCCCCTCCTCCCACCCATGGCACCTTTTCTTTGTCTTTGTCTTTGAAATCAGTCTCTTCTGAGCATGTCCTCAAGGACCAGGATGATTTAGGGCAGAGGAAATATTGGCTTGGTGTGTGAGAATTAGATAAGAAGGTGAGTGGTGTCTGGGCTTTGGATCTGCACATGAAAGGCTTGTTCCAGGCAAGCTGTCCATCACTCCCAGGAATTAGCTAGCCCTGGGAGAGGCAATCTCTTCTGGGGTCTATAAGGCCCCCAAATACCAGAGTGTCAAGAATACAGAAAATGGGAGAGGGGAGATGAAGGGACATTAGTTAATTGGTGCAAATATACAGTTAGATAGAAGAGAAGATTTGAAATGTCTCAACAAAGAAATGATAAATGTTTGAAGTGATAGATATCCTAAATCCCCTGATTTGATCATTACACATTATATGTATGTATCAAAATATCACATGTATCCCATGAATATGTACAATTATTAGGTATAAATAAAATAATCATAATAATAAGCAAAGAGAACAAGAGGGTACTTTTGGAGGTGATGGATTAGGTTTATCACATAGATTGTAGTGGTAGTTTCATGAGTGTATACTTATCTCCAAACTCATCAAGTTGTGTTCATAAATATGTACATATTGATATGGTGATTCTTTGTTGTGGAGGGCTTTCCCATTCCTTGTAGGATATTAAGCAATACTCCTGGCCTCTTCTTAGGAGAGAGGCATGCTTTTTGTATGCCAAGCATATCTCAATAAAGTAATTTGAGGAAAAAAGTGTACAGAAAATAAGAAAGTATAGTTAATATAATTGGCTCTGTGATGAATGGATGCCAAATATCCAAATACAGAATCTAAGAGAACATAGAACGCCTGTACATAAATAGACTCATACAAGAATATTTAGTCATAGCAGCCTTCTTCACTGTAGCCCAAACTAGAAACAACTCGATTGTTCACCAACTGTGGTGTATGCACACATTGGAATAAGACTCATCAGTAACACCCAAATTAACTAGATACATAAAACAATGTGGATATATTGCAAACATGAAATAAAACCCTGCAACACAAAAAGTGAATTTCAAGAAAAGGCAACACTAAATCTATGGTGACAGACATCAGAATAATGACTAAGTGGAGGAGGTGGGATTGCCTGAAAAGGGACTCTGTGGACCCTGTTGGGAAGATGGAATTTTTCTAATATGATCTGGATGATGATTTCATTTGTCAAAATCCAATAACCTATCTACTTAATATTTTTGTATTTGACCCTATGTGAATTACATTTCAATAATTTACTCTTAGCATTAACATGGGGGAAGGAAGATGGAAGAGGGAGACAAGCCAGTGCAGACTGTGGCAAAGGAGTTTGAATTTTATTTTAAGCTTACTAAAAGCTCATTTTTTCTTTGCCTTAAAAAAAATCCCTCCTAATATTTAAAAAGTCTCTACCAGAAAAAAGGCTACAACTACACAATTTCATTAGTGGAAGCTATGGACAAGTCTCCTTGAGAGGAGGCATGTCACATTTTGGGATAGTTTCTACACATGCCCAGACAGGCCAAGGTTTCCAATGACCTGGTCCAGGTGTGTTTTTGAGGCATTTTCTTCCCTTCTGACTGCATTGTGCTGGCGAATCAATGGTAAGCTTTGCTTTCTAGCCACAAATAAGGGTCACAGCCAATGCCGGGAATCATCAAAAATGGTTACAACCACACAGTTGCATTAGTGGAAACTACCAACACTGTGGGAGAGGCGGCATTTTACCTTTTGGGATATTTTCTGCTCAATGGTGAGACATTAGAACACGTTCCTGATGCCCAGGCCCCAGGTGTGTTCACTGTAGAGTCTCCTTCCCTTTGCCTGACAGCACAGTGTTGCAGGAATCAGCGGTAAACCCTGCAATCTGGCTGCAGATAAAGGGCTCAGCCAGAGTGGGGATTCAAAGAAAACCAAAAGACATGTCAGTTCCTGCCCCAAATAGACCCCAGATACTTCAGTTATTGACTGGAACCAAGTTTACCATATTCACAATACTGTACTAATCACTATAGATCACGGTGCACCATAAACTTAACTGACAGATGCTGCATTTTTTATGTATTTTTGACATGCAAGGATTTACAATATTTTGTTGAGTTGTTCTTGCATGGCTTGACAGGATGCTGTAGGAAACACAAACACCTATGTCCTATTCTTTCCAAAAATGTTTAGTTTGATCAGAATGCAGGACATTGATCCTCTTCAAAAATTAAACAACAGAAACAAAGAAATGGAGGAACTAAAGTGCAATTTAGAAACTTTAATTGGAATGTGGGGAAGCAGTTCAGTGTGACTCACCTCTCTCTCTCTCTCTCTCTCTCTATATATATATACACACACACACAATATACATATACACACACATATATATGCATCCATATCAGTACACGTACACATACACATATATAGATATGACATTTTCTAAGCAATTGGGGAATTTTCATTTAGACCATATATTAGATAATTTTATTATATTATGGTTATATAGGATAATGTCCTTAATCTCAGGAAATACATGGTGAAATATTTAGGGGTGAAGTGGTTGTTTTTTGGTCTGCATATACTAAAGAAATATGAATGTGTGTAGGTATGTGTAGACAGAAAAAAACTCAATGAAATGTTAATTGTTGGACTTAGATGAACAGTGTAGAGGCACTCATCATATTGTTTTTCAACTTTTCTGTAGGTTTGAAATGTTTCAAAGTAGTAATTGTGGAGGAAAATGTAAAACACGGAAGGCTATAAAGAGCTGGCTGAGTTCTGGGCTAAAAATTGGCTCTCTGGGCGTTTCCTCGCAGGAGAGGGTAACAGTCCTCAGTGCCACTCGCTGCTACAGGAAAACGTAGATCACTAGTCTCCTGTACAAATTCATATAAGGGAGCCCCTCCTTTCACTCAGCAAATAGGTGTCAGGTCTTCTTCGTCCCTCTTACATGAATCAGCCTTCTCACCTGGAAGTCTGGTGAGTTCGAGGCTACTTTCTATGTCTCAAAGCTTCAGAATAAGATGTCCCACTTTTATATTTGATTGTAAAAGACAAGCCAATAGGTATGAAGAATTTATTTCCTGGCAAAGAAATCCAAGGGAGTGTGAAATTATTTGAAACCTACCAGTCATATCTAGATATATTGTCTCTATCTGTGGATCCTACAGAAACCTTTAGGATGGAAATTTGGCCTACACTGATTTTTCCAGGTCATGAATGGACAGCAAACTCTGAAGATCATGCTTAGGTGGAGATTCTATCAATGTTTCCTTGGGTTGCCCAGAAGTGAACACGTGTGTGACTGCTGCCCTGCTTACAGATCTGTTTCCCTGCAGAGGCAGAACTTGTTGCCTGCCTTTTCCAGAATGTGGGACACAATGTGTTTTTTTGACACACTACCAAGTGCTAACACTTAATTTTGGAACAAAGTGGTGCACCCAAACTGGTTGGTATCTCTTTGTGGTATACATGCAGTGGACATATTAATGATCGAGTTTCCTGCTTTTAGCTGGAGAAAGAAAACGTTATAAATTTGATTTGTATGAAAAACAATAGGCAACAGAATGAGTACAAAATAAACTTTATTCTGAGAGGTGTCTAAAACCTCATCCTGCAAGGAAAATCGGCATATGCTGTAGAGCTGATGAACAGTCTGCAGGGGCACTATTCTGACTTATTCTCCTCCAGCTACCATAGACTCCAGTCGTACATAGGATGCAGCTGGGGAAGGAAAAGGGAGGGCCGGCCTTTCAAGATTATCTGTGAATCTTGGCATTGGGTCCCTTAGGAAGTTATCACCTTTGCAGGCTGAAGGGCTGTGATTTCTGCAATCAAACTATTCATTTGGAGTAAAAATCTGGAGTGGGTGTAAAATTTGGTTCTTAGAGGTGGAGCCCTCTTGTTTTTAGATTTGGATTTTCACTTGTTTTGTTGTTTTCATTTTTCTCATCAATTGGGGGAATGGTTTGTGACTAAGCTTTGTTGAAATTAGACAGGAACTTTTCATACTTCCAACATTAGTTGTTACCTGAAACAGAAAACAAAACAAAACAAAACCAACTGAACAAGAATCTTCTGCCAGATCTTGCTGTCACTTAACTGAGGCAGGAGTGAGAGCTAAGTGGTGATAGGGGCCAGGTGCAAACTGAGTGTGGCTAAGTGAGTAAGCTCGAGTGGTGAACTACAGTCTGGAAGGAGATAGTGGTACCAGCAGATTAGAAGGAAAGTTTCCTGAAATATACTGGCTGGCCTGCAAAGTAGGACACAGGGCCTCACCACCTCCTGATGCCAATAACCCTGCTCGAAGCTGCTACAGGTGAGTTAGCCAGGTCCCTACTACGTCCTCCTCAGCATCAGTTGACTCTCCACTCTGTTCTTCTGGAGAAAAATAAAGGTCTTTCACATGTCCCACATGCCTCAAACATGCACATTCAGAAACAGCTTGTTATAGGAAAGAAAAGATATTTTGCAGAGAAATCCCCCTTCTAAATCCATGCCCTATTCCTTTTAAATAGGAGGGTGGCACCAAAAGAAGAGCCGTAGAATGTGAAAGGCAGCAGGGCCCTCAAACCATCGAAGGACAGTTCCATTTCTGGCCACGAAGAGACAGTGGTATTAAGAGACTAAGGACTAGCTAAAGCCGTATGACCTGTAGGTGACAAGCCTGAGACTAGAATCCAGGCTTCAAACCTTTTCTACTACATCACAGAGTTTAGGGGAAGTTAGAGGGAAGACTTCAATCTGGAGGAAGCTAGTAGGCTCTAGAGAATATTGGGTCACCTTGGCTAGGACAGGAATAAGGTTTTACAGAAAGACTCTCATAAATGTTCTTCTAAAGAGATAAGGTAGGGTAGGGAGAAGAAATCATCAGAAAGAGAAAAAGGGAAATTAGCAAATAAAGAGCAAGGAGAAAACCTTGGGCTGATCCATTTATACCCATTGAAGACCAAAATTCTACAAAGTTAATTCCACATCAGGGTGCTCCTTAGGAGCATTTCTAGGAACATTTGCAGCAGATAAACTAATAAAGTTCTTAAATGAAAAGTGAAAAAGTATTAATTTCTCATTCCGAGGTGTTCCCCATCACCTAATTCTTTCCAAACTACCTATTAGGGAAACATTTTTTTTTTCTTTTTGTTTTCAGTATTTAATTCCAGTGTAGGGAAGGCAAATATAAATAAAAAAAGCTGTTCCCTAAAGTTTTAGATCTTATTGCTGTTATATTCTCATTAGGAGAATAAGACCTAAAAGCTCACTTTTGGGATTTTGCTTAATAAAAAGTCTGATTGACCAAAGGCAAAAATTTTCAAATTGCAATTCTAAACCGTTAGTGGCTTGTAAAATCAATACAGTGGACTGTTTACTACAACAGATTTTATTTAAATACTAAGTAGGGCCCATTTCATATAGTAGGGGATTGCGTGTGTGTGTGTGTGTGTGTGTGTGTGTGTGTATACGGGGTCACAGAGAGTTGTGTATTTCTTACTGCATCATATGGTCAAAAAAGTTTGAGAAACTCCGTTCTACACAGACAGTTTATAGGTTCAATCCATCCAATTCAATCCTACCTCTTTTTCTCATCTCTTTTTTCCATGCTATGCAAACAAGACATTGAGAGAGGAAGGCAAAGTCCACCAATGGCTGTTGTTAAGCCTTTTCTATGAAGTAGCTGCACATTTGGGACACTTCTATGCTGTGACCTGATATTCTATTAGATTGATAGTCCTCATCTCTAGCCACATGTTACAATCACCTGGGGATTTTTTTAAGACTACTAATGTCCCACACTCACCTGAAACCATGTAAATCAGAATCCTTACGTGTGAGTCCAGAAATTTGTGTTAGTTAAAAATCTTACTGGGTTCTTATCATATGATGGCATGATTTAAAGCTACTGAGTAGACTCGCCCTATTTCCTACCATTCTCCTTGTTTATATCTTCTACCACAGGCTTCTTTTCCATTAGACCTAAAGATTTTCGTCTTCCTTCTCAGTCTCAAGTAAATCATTCTCTTTCTCAATTGGACTTCCAAAACAAGGATTTTCCTCCATCTATCTATCTGGGTCTTTACAAAGTTGGCCTCTGGATTCCCTTTTCCCAAAGCAAATCACCACTAGAACTCCCTGAAGTCAAGTAGCTGGGCTTCTATACACCTGTACCTGTCAATCATGGGTAAATCTTTGTAGGCAGGATTGCTGGATGCTGTGGGATTGACATAAACTCCCAGGTACTTCCAGCTCTCTGAGCCACCAGGCAAAGTGACTCCAATAGTCTGAGGACATTACTACTTAGAAGGGTCCTTGAAAGCGAAAGCAAACCACAGGCATGAGAGGGCAAAAAGAATCCCAGGTGATGTTGGCTGATACCTAACAGAACTTGTACAGGGATGAATTTTGAGGTGGGCACTATACACAGAAGGAGCTCAGTAAATACAAAGTCTGAGGTTTAGGGGATAGGCTGAAGATATTTTGCAGGTTTATAAACATTTTTGCCAGTTAAAAGATATTTTTGTTTTGTTTTGGTTTTTCTCTTCCATAGTAAGAGATGGGCATAATAAACTGACTATGATATTATAATTCGAATACAATAAATTTGCATTTTTCCAAGACCAACATCAACTATACTTATTTCAATTTTTTAGTGCTTTATTTTCATCAGCTTGAAAATTGGGATTTTTGTTTCTTTTTTGGCTCATGGCACTTTTTGGTCTCTGTACTTCCTCAAAGACCACTGACTTAGAAACTAAGGGATGTATGCTTATTCTTTCAGCACTCTAGGGGAAATTTTATCTAATCTTGGCAAATTTTACTCAATTAAAATAATTAATTGTTCTCTTAAATCTTTTCAATCTTTTAAGTTTGTTCTTCTCTTCTCCAGCTTGCAATAGTGGAGTGTGGTTTGGACCTAAATGTTGGATTTCCCAGAGCCACTCATCCCTGGGGCCTGGTAGTCTGGGGGCCTATAAGGGGGACACCTAGGAAGCAGCCCTATCTGAACTGAGAATATGAGAATTGTTGGTCATGAGGCTTTCGGCAGCTCTAGCCTCCCCATCCTCTTTTGTTTCTATAGCTGGGTGTGGCAAGAGAAGGGAGCCATCTGAGAGTGACCTCACCTTGTGGGCTTTCACCACTTACCTTTGGAAGTATGATTCAGGCAAGCAGGAAGTCTCTGGTATTCTTCCCAGAGGACTCTGTTTTCATTATACAGCTGGGCAATGGAATCTAGGATCTGCCTGTAGAGGTTGGAGTTGCATCCTGTTCCAGGAAATAATTACCACTTAGGCAAGTTACACATGTTAGCTTAAGAGAATGCTTTATGTCCTTCCTTTCTTAGTCTAGGAAAAAAAATTGTGAGGACTTAAGGGCTGGGACTTCAGTGTGATGGGGCAGAAGCTTAATTTTCTGCCAGCACACTCACACATACATTGTCATACCCCATGGCTGCAATATGAAAAGTCTTTTCCCATTAAATAACTGCTGCTTTGGTGTAGGAAGGGACTTGGTCACTGTTCTTCGGGTCCAGCATGGTGTTATGGAATGATGCCCTCTGTGTGAGAGCAATCTAAGGGGGTGAGGAGAACCACCTTGGGGACCAGGAAGAGTAACGAAGACATGGGGAGGCAGATGAAGATGGCAGCAGAGGAGACCCTCACTCTGCTGAATGAGGAGCTCAGAAACATGGGTTTTATTGAATGACAATCACATAAGAAGCAGACAGACAGCAGACAATTTACAGCAGCAGACAGTACACAGCATAGGAATCACAAAAGTGGTCTTTTACGTCGGATGGCTCTCAGATGGAGGCATAGCTTAGGCTTGGGGCAAGTCTCTATCTAAGCCTATTTAGTCACCTATAAAATCTATGCCTATTTATTCACCTATAAAATAGGAATAATAGTATCAGCCCTACCTCCCTAGTTGGGCCATTTGTGATAAATAAATGAAATAAAGTATATCAAAGTACTTGAAATCTGTAAAGTTCTGTCCTGGTGACATGCCCTTAGAAAGATACATGTTGCCAGAAGCAGGCCAACTTGGGCCTCCCCTACCATTTCTTTGGTCAAAGATGCTGAAATGATATTCCAACTTTTCTCGCAAGCAGTCATTGATGAAAAGAGTTTCCCTCAGGTGCTGCTGTAGGTTCTGGATCTCATCTTCTGCAGTCATTCCACCAGGACATGGAATAAGATAGGAAATAAAGAATCCTTGTCACTAATTGGGTAGCCAGGGGCCTCTCATCATCAAGATATCTGGCTTTCATCATTCTTCTGCCAACTTGATCCTCTCATCAGAGAACACCATGCAACTTCCTTTAAGAGCTCCTAGGCTTTCTAACAAAGTATGGCCAAGTGCTAAGCAAACTCCACAGGGCTGCCTCCCACACAGGGATACCGGAAGTGTAAGGGAAGTTGACAGGAGGTGGGAAAACACTGAAGACCTCCATGCAGGGCTTGTCTAGCACTGGGAAAGGTGTGGCAATCTCCCTGGGATGACTTGCAGGTACTAGAGAATATCTTCCTCTCTGCTAAATACCTCTCCCAAACATCCTGAATAGATTATGAAGATCTTCATCTGCATCTCAGGGTGAAATTGGAAACAGAAATGAGGATGCCTTTGTAAGAGAATGATTTTGTAATAAAAGGCACATACTTATAATCACCACTGGCAAAAAGAGGTAGAAAGACAAACCTAACATGGTTTATATTACTACAAAAAAACTCACTTGAATTATTAAATAATATAGTCTTTTTCTTGCCTAGAAGAGGATATAAGATATATAGTCCCCTAACAAAATCCAAACTTTTGTCCCCAAAGGAAAGTCAAACAGTCAGGTAAGGGAAAGGAGATAAAGGTTAAGGTTTTAATCTATACACATGCCAATGAGGCCACTACCCCAAGGGGCCCTTACATACCTGAGGAAGCCGCACTGGCTTCCTTGCAATTATTTTGGGAAGCGGGAATGCTAGTGGTATTGCTATTAGATTCAGCTTTTTCTACAGCAGATATCCTTGTTGTTGGTTTAGACTGGCTTATGCCCCCAAAAATCTTTCGTGCTACACAAAGGATGGGAACCCTGGCCATTTGCCCAAGGGTTGCCAAGCTCAGAGTCTTGTCTTTAGTGAAATCACCTTATGTTCTGGTACTCAGCTGTACCTTATAGGGAGGCAAGCACTCAAGAGGAGATGGAGACTGGAACTTGAAATCCAGGGGCCATGACTATTGCACTTCCAAAAATATGCTCAAGACTGCTAACATTCTTGGACAGCTAGAAAAGCTTAGAGAGACTGTTCAGGAACTATAATTATCAAGAACATTTCAGGAAAGATAAGATGTCCCATCTTAAAGAAAGAAGTCTGTTAGATGGATTCTGTACATGTGCTGCAGTGGTGGCAGAGAGTTTGCCATGATCCCGCTACTCTCTGCACTATGACCTGCCTTGAGCCCATCAGCTTGGCATATGCCAGTGGGGGCCAGAGTGACTGAGGTGAGGTGTAGACCAGGAACAATGCAAATTACCTGACTCACTAGGGTCCTACACTTGAGACTTGATCCCTGCCTAAACATCTTTCCAAGGTGACTCTTTAGGGCCTGCCTACAGAGATGGTATCTTCCACGGTAGTGGTGAGCATGTAGAATGTAGAAACTACTAGAAGGTTTTTGGAGATTATTTTTTTTTTAATAAGGGGAGAACTCACTGGCTACATCCAGAGCAGAGGTGGCTTCCCGTGCATCAAACAGGAAAGTGTTGCTGCTGGGAGGCTGATAAGAATCATGGCAGCTAAAGCAAGTCAAATACCGTTCATCTAGTGAGTCCTTCAGCTCCGCCTCCTGCACATCCCTGCTGAGGCTGTTGGGGTAGGCAAGACATGGGATTAAACTAAGGCAACCTGGAACTGCAGCTTCATAGCTGGTCCTGATCTGAAGCTCATGGAAGAGGCACCAAAAACCAAACGGACCATCTTACTGGAGAGGAAGCATAACAATTCACCTCTGACTGGGAGTATAGTGTGCTTAAGAGTTGGAGTAGAAGAGGGAGCAGCAGGTGCTCAGTGTGCTGACCTCATGGCACATGGATGAAGAAGTATACTCAACAACTACTCTAAAATACACTTACGACACACAGAATACTCAGAGACCTACAATATCGGCTTCAAAATGCTGTGTATAAATTTTATTTACTATTATATGAAGTGGTCCATTGAATACTGGCTTTCAAGACAATGTAACCTCCCAGGGCTTTTGCAACTTTTTAGATCCCTCTCTCTAAGTATTTGATATTTTAAAATGTATTTTTCAAGGTAATTTTTCTGGCTAGGAAACATCTGCCAACATACTTCAGGATAACTGTGCAGAAACCAGATAGGGATCTCACTTTGGTTTTTAACCATATAGGTTTTTAAGATACAGAAACCAGGGGTCTCTGGTTAATTTACCTTTAGGTTGACTGACTAGTTAACTAAACTTGAGGAATTACTAGAAAATGAAAACTAACACAAGAACTGCAAAAAGAACAGACAACCATTTTTAAAAGGACACATCCTTGTATAATGAATGAACAAAATAGGTATAATCAGCAGTTTCTGTTTTTCCCTAGATCTGGGACCTTTGACCTCTTGATCATTTGTTTCTGGAATCCTCTTTAGATTTCATTATTCCATTATCAGTCCCTGCAGCATTCAGAGTTACCTGGGGACCAGTAGCTCTTGTGTGTCTTCATCTGTCTTACCATTATGATTTTCTGCAAACCAAAAACAGAAAGAGTTCGTCAGAAATTAGACAGGTTCCATTTCACACAGTGCAAACCTGGGGCCTATATTATCAGGGACATAACACTCTACATGTACGTTCAGAATGTTATGAGAGAATTATTCCAGGAAGTCTCAGGTTCTTTAGAGAAGTGGCCTGGCAGGCTTTCCTGAGCCCACTGGACAGGATGTTCCTGATGCAGTGAGTCATCACCATGACATCTGCTACCTGGATCAGGGCAAAAAGTTTAAAATGTCTTTTGTTCCTCAGCTCCCAGGATCCTTGCCTGACTGCCTTCTGGGCCTCTCCAGCTGTAAGCTTCACACCTGCCACAGGCTGGTTGCTAGACCATGACTGTGTCCAATTACTGCTCTCACACAGAACCTACTCCAGCCTTTGAAGAGAGGATGAATAACCCTGTCCTACTTCTGCTCCAAAACTGGAGGACTACCCAGGCACCTACAAGTCTGTCCCTGTTGTACGTCCTCAGATGTTCTCAGGGGGTAATTCTTTCTATGAAAAGTGTTCCAGTATAAATCGACTTTTACAATGCCAGTTTCTACTACATTCAGTGCTTAAACTAACCCCCAAAGAGAAATACACTCCTGAACATTACTGTACAACAACTATGGAATTAAGACTGGCCCACTTTATAAATGAGGAAACAGAAATTCAAGAAGGATCAGTCATGTGCACAAAGTTAGTGAATACAGTGCTGCTCTTAAAGCCTAGGTAATTCTGATTCTCAGTTCAGGGCTCTTTCCATTATAACAAGCTGCTTCCTATCATACTCTCCTTTCTCCCTACTCAGATTGAATGGAGACTTCTGCTTCTGGCCAAAGTGGAGTGATAGATTTGTCTTCCCACTTTAAACAACTAAAACACTGGAAAAAGTATTTTAATAGCTTTTGACATTGGATAGTATGCAACGTGCAGTGATTCCTGCAAAAAAAGAAAACAAAGGAGGTGAGCCCTATTTACCACCTGAGATTTCTAAACTGCAGAGCAGGGAGGAGCCTGCTGGTAAGTTCAAAGAAGTCAAGTTGGCTAGACATCAGGACAGAATACTAGAGAGGAGATTGCTGCACAGAGAAAATGCCTTGAACATCTGTCTTCAATCTTCAGCTAAGTACTGATTAATACGTGTGTGAGGAAATTATGCAAAACATGGGAAGAACTTACCAGAAGGAATAATCTCTGGAGATTATACTGAGCTTGCAACAGCTGATGTTTCCACCAGTTAGAGTAAAAAACCTTTTAGTAAAGGGGACATTGGTCCCAAAAGCATTGCCCTGGAATGTAAACTATGGACTTTGGGTGATAATGACCTGTCAATTTAAGTTCATCAATTGTAACAAATGTATGTACCATGCTGGTGGGAGATTTTGATAGTGGGGGAGGCTATCTATGTGTGGTGACAGGGAGATATAAGGTAACTTTCTGTACTTCCTGTTCAATTTTTTTGTGAATCTAAAACTGCTCTAAAAAATAAGGTCTATTTTTTTTTAAAGAATATTGTCTCTGTAATGGGCAAAAATTAGCCATAGACTAATAACTGCTCTTGTCCTGCTTAAAAAAAAATGTTAAAACCAGCTTGAGGCCGGGTGCGGTGGCTCACGCCTGTAATCCTAGCACTCTGGGAGGCCGAGGAGGGTGGATCGCTAGAGGTCAGGAGTTCAAAACCAGCCTGAGCAAGAGCGAGACCCCGTCTCTACTAAAAAATAGAAAGAAATTATCTGGCCAACTAAAAATATATACATAGAAAAAATTAGCTGGGCATGGTGGCACATGCCTGTAGTCCCAGCTACTCAGGAGGCTGAGGCAGTAGGATTGCTTAAGCCCAGGAGTTCGAGGTTGCTGTGAGCTGGGCTGACACCATAGTACTCACTCTAGCCCATGCAACAGAGAGAGACTCTTGTCAAAACAAAACAAAACAAAACAAAACCACAGCTTGAAGAGAAACAAATTATTTTTAAGTAACTTTATTGTATACCAAAACAAAGCTAGACATATTTTAAAATATACAAAATGCAAAAAAATCCAACACTCAACAGGTTATAATTCACAATGTCTGGCACCAAATAATGCTAGGCTTATGATGAAGCAGAAAAATATGATCCATGATGAGAAGGGGAAAAAAAATCAATCCATTTAAACTGACTTAGAAAAGACACAGATGACAGAATTTGTAGACAAAGATATTGAAACAATTATTATAACTACATTCCTTGTGTTAAAGAAGGTAGAGGAAAATATTAGATGAAAAGGAGATACATGGAAGACTTTAAAAAGACCAAAATTAAACTTAAATAGATGAAAAAATGTCTGGGATGAAAAATATATGGAATGGGATTACCAGCACATTAGATACTGCCAAAGAAAAATTAATGAATTTGAAGACATAGAAATAGAAACTATTCAAAATGAAACATAGAAAAAAGGATAAATGAAAATGAACAGAGCATCATTCAGCTGTGGGAAAATTTCCAAAGACCTTATAAATAATAAATGTAATTGGAGTATTTAAGGGAGAGGAGAGAGAGAAATAACAGAAAAAAGATACATATGTGCCATTATATTTTCAAATTTGACAAGAACTATAAACTTACAGATGCAACAAACTCAACCAAGTAAAATAATATGTAGAATAAATAGGAAAACTACCCAAAGTCTCATCAAATCAAATTGCTTAAAACCAGTGACGAATAGAAAATCTCAAAAGCAGCCAGAGAAAAAAGACATATTATGTACAGAGGAACAAAAATAAGAATTATGACAGACTTCTTGTTGAAAACAATGTATGTAGAAGATAGTGGAATAGCACCTTTAAAGTATTTTTAAAAAGCAAAAACAAAACTGTCAACCTAGAATCCTTCATCCAGTGAAAATATCTTCTAGAAATGAAGGTGAGTTCTTTTTATGCTCATCAAGATGAAGCAAGCCAACAATACTCTCTCTTGATGATTAAAACTAAGTACTCTAGAAAGAATGTTAAAACTAATTACCTAAGAGCTCCGAAAAGAAAATAGCATGCAGATTAAGGATTATAATCAAAACTAATATAATAATCTACACTGAGGATAACTTCACATTTTTTTCTCCCTCCTTTGGGGGACTTGGGAGGAACCTGAAGTCAACTTACTGCTTGAGAGTTTGCTGGCAAGACTCTCTGTCAGCTGGCTTCCTAGGGCCAGTTGTTCACAGAGTCTCTGTCCCTGGTAGTGGGCAATGTCAGTGTTCCTGAGGAGGCTCTCAAAAGACTTGACTGTGTTCTTCACATGCTGGGTGAAAAGGTAGCAGAAACTTCTCCCTTCCTGTATCTTCTGCCGTAAGTTGGTCAGTTCTTGGGCTTGAGCCTGAATTAGGGGATCATATTTCCTAAGGTGGAAAATGAGAGTAAAATTTAAGAGTGAACGCAGTGAATGGAAGCTTATAGGAATTTCAGCAGAGACATCTCCTAAAATGCCGCTAAGGAACTTCCCAAATTGGATTCTTGTGCAAGTTGTGTGACTTGGCTGTGGCAGAGGGAATGAGAAAATAGCCTTGGGTTGTTTTTTTTTTTTTTTTTCTAACTTTGCTTTGAAAAGATGCCCCTTTAGTTCCTCGCTTTAGCTCAAATCCATTTCCTTATAATATACATCAAATATTACGCAGAAAATGGCCAAAAAAGCCAGGTACAGAAGTGTGGAACAGGTGCATCTGTGTTAATTGAAAGGTAAAAAGAACAGTGAAAGGGTCAAAAAAGATATCATTCTTTTGAATGACATGAAGATAAGCCATAATTGGTAAGGAGACAATTTAGAGTAAATAAAGTTCTGAGCAACAGTTGCATTACTATATATGGGATTTCATTGTTTTCTAATTATCGTATAAATATTTCTCTTGAGTTCCAGTATAGAATGTAAGCTCTGTGAGGCTAACAACAGTATAAGTAATACCCAACTTACAACACTCAGTAGAGTGTACATGTATAAGTAGGCATTCAGGTAAAGCTTAGAACCACGTAATCCTAAAGATGGTCTAAACATTTACAGTCATCTGCTCCATCTTCTAACAGAGGGAATGGCCTAAAAAACAACAAAAATATTTTCTGTCTCTTTAAAACATCCCCCACTCTCTTTGAGAACTAAAGCCTGCATTCTTGCCTCAGGCAGGTAGTTGGGAGGGGCCTGGGGAATCAGTGATCCCAGGCCCTGGTGCCAGCCTCCCAGGTGGGCAGCTGGCAGAGGTCACAGCTTTGTTTTTGGCAGAGATGAGACAATTAGAATAGTTAACCACCATAGCCTAGAACTGAGGGGCACTCCCTTTAAAAGCTCTGTATTTCTGTTAATGTGTAGGAAATTTGGATTTTGAGATGGGAAGGTCTACCATTTTTCCTCCTTTGCCAGCGAAATAATAAATTTCTCGTTCCTACTCAAATAGTTTGTTCTTGTTCTTCTGATGTGGCCTCAAGGCCAAGTGCTGAGCTTTTGATAACAATCTGATGCTTGAATCACCTCCCTACTGTCCTACTAAGTAGTTATTTACAGATTGTCTTTCAAACTCTAATTCCTAGAGTTCCTAGACAGAGTCATGGGAAGCAAAGGCAGATACTGGGGAGAAGAAACAGGGGCTTCAGACCTATGCCCCCTTCAATCAAATATCTCTGCTTTAATGAGTTTTATACATTTGAGCGTCTAAGATTTCACTTCAAGAAAGGATTAAAAAACGTTTGAATGTCATAATCTACCCCGTGTCTGAAACCCTTTAAGGATGGGCAATGCTGGTCCTGAGTAATTAATAATTCATTTTCCAGCCAACAGCTGCTCAGTTATCTATCTGCTTAATAGCCCTGCCAATTAATACTCCATATAGTATGATACTTTGAAAAAAAGTTGAAAGAAGAAATATTTTTATCATTAAGGGCACTTTGGACAGCCCTGACTGTTACATTTCAAACAGAATTTGCACACTTCCTACACAGGCACGTCCTTACCCGAGCCTTGCAGCTGGTCTCTTCTCCACCAGCTCTCTTTCCTTGTACTGCAGCTCCTCCTCCAGCACGGATTCAATGAGGTCTTTGTACTCTTCACACTCTGAGAAAAGATAGACACACCTGCCTCAGTGGCAAGCTGGTCCTGCTGCTGTGCTCACTCCCCCTATCCAGGGGAGGAGGCAGGGTCCATCCCAGGAACAAAAGAAATCACAGTACTAGGCTCTACACTGAAATTTCTGGTCCTGCTGCTGTGCTCACTCCCCCCTATCCAGGGGAGGAGGCAGGGTCCATCCCAGGAACAAAAGAAATCACAGTACTAGGCTCTACACTGAAATTTCCACATCTTTATTCCCTAGTCTCTCAACTAGTCTCCATTTTATCAATAAGCGGAGAAAAGCTCATAAGCAGATAAAATAACTTGACAAGATGATTCAACTGGAATGAGGCACAGTCAGAATTCACATCCCCTGAGGTCTAACTCCAGATCTTAGGTCACTTTATCAAGGCCTTGCAGACTCTTAACATTAACATGGGACATGAAACAGTGATTTCTTGTGTGTTTGGGTGGACACTAGGACTGTAGAATTGATGGTTCTCCTGTGTTGAGAGTTTCAATAATCCCCAAATATTTCAAAGATTTAAAAATTGACCTGGATACAATTGTGTAAGAAATGAATATGAGGGAAAAAGGTCTAAAAGACGCATACCCAAATACTAACAGATGTTGCGTTAAGATAGAGGAAGAACCAATGTACAGTGTTCGCCATGGCACTGTTTTAGTAGATTTTCGAGAATTATCATCATGTGATCATCACCATTATCTGAAGAAGTAGGTACTCTGTTACCATTACAGATGAGGCAACTGAGGCACACAGATGATAAAAAAAAGTTAGATTTGAACCAGAAAGTGTATACCCAGGCCCTAGTGTACAAGTATTTTGTTTGTTTTTGTTTTGTTTTGTTTTGTTTTTTTGATACAGGGTCTTGCTCTGTCGCCAGGGCTAGAGTGCAGTAACCCATTCATAGCTTACTACAACTCAAACTCCCAGGCTCAAGCAATCCTCCTGTCTCCTGTCTTGGCCTCCCAAGTAGCTGGGAATATAGGCACACATCATGTTACATGCTTTTTAATCACTGCACTATATTACCTTTATACTAAGGTCTTGGGTGATATCTTCTTCTCCAGCTTGAAAAAATTTTGTCTTACAATTATATTATGATTATAATGAATGTTTAAAAACCCTTAAGTTTTCTACACCCTTGTTTTTACTTCTTTAACAAGTAGGCTTTAATTTTTACTTTTCTGTCTATGAGAGTAAGTTGGATAGCAAATTGTGCCTCCCCATTGATTTATTGAAAAATAATTATAGAAATTGGAAAGCAAACTCAACTTCAATGTTAGCAAGGATCTTCCTCTAATATTGCTGATCTTGTGCCCTTGATCCCATGTTTCCTTCAGTCATTACATCTCCCCTCTCCCAACCAATTTTTAACAGGTTTGGGATTTTCCAGTGAATTTCCAAGTGTGGAAGCTGACTATGGAGAGGGAAGGGCCGGCCCCCCACACTGGCTTGGCCTGCTACTGAGACTGGCAGAATCCTCCAGTTGGCCTTGTTCTCATTTTGGCCATATGTCTCATAACCCAGATGCTGGAGGTCCACCTGGAGTTGCTTGCTATCTGCAAAATTTATATTCAGTGAGAGACAGAAATGGTGTTATAGTGTCTTCAATTTTCCTGGAAACACCTTCAAGCTAACCAGAGTGTAAGGAATGGCTTCTTTGAACTTCTGTGGGAAAACAGTCTTGCTCCAGGTCTCAAGGCTTCCCTCTGTCTCCAGATATCTGTGACTCCACTGGGAACAGATAGATTTAAACTCTTTAAGCTGGTAGTGTCAACGGAAAGAAGCCAAACTCTGTAAAATAATTTAAAGATGTTTATTCTGAGCTAAATTTGAGGACCATGGCCTGGAATTATGCCCAAGAAGCCTTGAGCAAGTGAACTCTCTCTGGCTGGGTTACAGTTTGGTTTTACACATTTCAGGGAGACAGGGATTACACGTAAAGTCATAAATCAATACATGGAAGGTGTACATTGTGGTTTGGCCCCAAAAGGTGGGACATCTCAAAGGCAGGGGTGCCTTACAGGTTATAAACAGGTTTAAAGATTCTTTGATTTGTAATTGGTTTAAAAAGTGAAGCTTGTCTAAAGGCTGGGAATGTTTTAAGTTAAGGAAGTCTGTTAATCAGATACAAGCTGCTGGTCATATATCCAGACTCAAGTGATTTGTTATGTAAATTGAGGATCTGCAGGTTTGTCTTGCATAACCTGAGGCCTGTTAATGAGTTACAAAGGATATCTACAAGAAGGGAGGGAGGTATGATGAGGCATGCCTGACCTCCCTTCTCATGGCCAATAACTCAGTTTTAGGGTATCCCCTTAGCCAAAGAGGATCCATTCAGTCATCTGGGGGTGGGGCTTAAGATTTTATTTCAGTTCACAGTAGAATAGTCACTGAAAGCTCGGCGCTTGTCCACTCGGCCACATCAGAAGAACAAGAACAAGAACAAATGGTTTGAGGAGAAGGAAAAAGAAGTTTATTACTTCACTGGCAAAGGAGGAAAAAATGGTAGACCTTATCTCAAAATCCAAATTTCCTACACATTAGCAGAAATACAGAGCTTTTAAATGGAGTGCCCCTCAGTTCTAGGCTATGGTGGTTAACTATTCTAATTGTCCCATCTCTGCCAAAGACAAAGCCTGTGACCTCTGCCAGCTGCCTACCTGAGAGGCTGGCACCAGGGCCTGGGATGATTCCCCAGCCTCTCCTGACCATCTGCCTGAGGCAGGAATGCAGGCTGTAGTTCTCCAAAAGAGTGGGGGAAGTTTTAAAGAGACAGAAAATATTTTTGCCATTTTTCCCCCCCAGGTCATTCCCTCTGTTACAGGATGTACTATTACTTCTTTCTCCCCTAGTGCTGTTGGCACAGTGTTTTGCAAATGGGTGCTGAATAAAAGTCTGAGTTGAATTCTCAGATATTTAAGCCAACAATGATGTTATATGTTTATAGAAGCTGACTCACATTCCTGAGAGAGAAAAGAGTTTAGTGCCTAAACCAAGATTTTAGTCTCCATTCCTCTCTGGACTCTCCCTGCAAACTTTATTCTTTTGTGCCTCAGTTATTCATCCTCTGCAAATTAAGAGTGAAATACCCATTTCTACTTTTGGGGGGGTATAGTCAGGATAAAATTAATTTTGATGAAGAAGAGAGAAGACTAAAGTCTGGAGAGTGTTCTGTTTCTCAGAGGAAAGATGGATGATTGTTGATCACTTTGGTGACCATGACCCTGTAGGACTTACTGTGTTTCTGCAGGTGGTTGGCCAGGCAGTAAGCCATAGCTGTGGATGTGAGGTATTTCTCTGTGAGATCTCGGAATTTCTGTTTGCTTTCTTCCAGCTGGGAGCGCAAGTATCGATTGGTTTCCAGGGCACTCATTTCTGCCCTCTGACCAGAAAAAGTGGTGAGAGGTACTGCCATGCTGAAGCTTGTGGTAGAAGTAGAGCCAGAATCTGGGGAGAAGAAATCCAAACAAATGATAAATTAAAAACAAGTGAAGATAGTTGCACTACCTGGGTAGATTACTAAAAATCAATGAACTCTTTGATTGTAATTGGTGAATTTTATAGTATGTCAATTATACCTTACTCTTTTCATTAAAAAAAGGATTTAAACAGGTCTCAAGAATGCAGATTTGATTCATAACTTACTTTTGGGGTAAACCTTGTCAACATTCCACAACTCTGAGAATCCTTAACTACAAAAATAAGGCACAAGATGCCTAAGCTCAGAGTCTAAGGTACTGCCTGTAGCTTAGGCTCTGATAGGAATGCCAGAGGTAGGACCCAGGGTGCCAGGTAATGGTCTGGAGTCACAATAACAGAATTAGAAGCAGGGGGTGGGGGGAGGGGGTGTCATGGAATCTTAGGAATTCCTGCCTTCTAGCTGCCTAGGCCATGAGGAAACACATGGCCACCTGGTTTCTTCCATAGGTCGCCACCAATGGAGACCACTGCCTCAGCAGTCATTCTCAGTATTTGTGTACCCTTGTGACAATAACACAGACCTATCTCTTTCTAAAATTTGAGAACATTTTCATTGTTTACTATTGCAAGTACATAGAAAACATCAGGGAATCAATATTTTCCCAAATTCTTTCATTGTCTTAAGGGCTATAATGAAGTCATTTGTTCCCTATTAAAAATGTAAAACTTTTAGGTAGTCTTGTTGTTCTTTGGTTCTTCAATTTTTCCACACTATTTTAATATTATAAGAAAATATTATAAGTGGGTGGCCCATGCCTATAATCCCACACTTTGGGAGGCCGAAGCAAGAGGATCTCTTGAGACCAGGAGTTCAAGATCGGTCTAGGCAACATAGAGAGCCCTGTCTCTGTGAAAAATGAAAAAAAAAAATTAGCCCGGTGTGGTGGTGCCCATCTGTAGTCTTATCTACTAAGGAGGCTGAAGTGGGAGGATCGCTTGAGCTTGGGAGTTCAAGCCTGAAGTGAGCTATGATTGCTACACTGCACTCCAGCCTAGGGCAACAAAGTGAACCCTGTCTCAAAAAAAAAAAAAAAAAGAGGAAAGAAAGAAAGAAAGAAAGAAAAAGAAAAAAATTCTGAGTATAGTATTCTGCTTAGTATGTGAATAATTAATTTATAAGGATTTTGATCCTGTGTCTTAATATTCTTCTTCCTGCAGCCCAATGTTACAATGAAATTTTTACCCACCTTGTACCCCCAACTGGGGAAGCCTATTGGCTTTTCATTGAACTTGAAGATAAGTTTGATATTCATACCTCTTAACCCTACCCTCCTCTTCTATGTGTGGGTTGCTTTGTGTTTTAATTGCTATATACATATTTCATGCTTGTCACTTATGAATTTCATTGTAGCTCTACAGGATCTCTTTCTAATTTGTCAAAGTTATTGAAACAGTTTATGTACATCTATGTATAACTATGTTTATGTAATAATAGCTGCTGCCATAGGACATTTTAATAAAAATAAGGAGTATAATGGTTGGTTACTTGTCAGTGCATTGGAGAAATTGGAGAAGCAAAATGATGAGCACAAGGCTTTAAATTCCTAGCTCAAGATTTAGTTTAGGGACCTGAAAGCTTCTATGACTCTCTTAAAAAAGAAAAGAACCTTAAATAGTGAGGCTGTAGGCCTGAATTTTGCAAACTGAACCTAAATTGAATTCCCACCATCATAGGAGTGCTTATGTTAAAGTCAGGGCATTGAATGCAAAGGTATCATTGGGAGGGGTCATACGAACAGATCCTGCCTGACGAAGCCGGAGATCTTGAAATCCTAAACACCACTGAGCTTCCTGTTGCGTGAGATGCAGCCCTTCCTTCCTTCCTTGTTTGATGAGGTTTATCTCCACTTGCCTTAAGAATCTCTAACAGCCTCCCCTGAATGGTTGCCTCATCAGGGTCTCCCGCCACCAGGTGTCATTGCTTTGCAAACCTAGAATCAGACTCAAGTCCCAGCAAGTTTCAGAGGAAAACATACAAAGTATGGTGACCTGTGAGAAGCCGAAATCCAACCAGAAGTACTGCAAGATTTTGTCAATTTATCTGAACAGAAATCCTGGAGGTACTTCTATGGGAATGAACACTAAGGGTGAAGAAGCAGGGGGGAGGAAATACAATGTTGAATCAGATGAAATTTATTTATGGATTTAGAGGCACTAAGTAGAGTGCTTTCAAGTCCACAACCTAAATCTTGAGCTAGGAATTTAGAGCCTTGTGCTCATGATTTTGCTTCCCCGATTCTTCCAGTGCACTGACATGTAGCCAATCCATTATACTCCTTATTTTTATCCATTGTGTTAGTCTGAGCAACTGGGAGAGGATCTCACTGTTCACTTGCTTGGTTGACTGAAGCTTGCCCCAAACATGGCCTATAGTAAATTAAGTTGAAATACCAGAACTTTTTTGGTATATTATGGAGGAAAGTATCCAAAGGCTTAGGGAGATCAAGAGTGGATTAATTAAGACATGCTCATTCACCCCATCTATATCCTATGGAATGGTTAAAAAGACACTACTTTCAACAAGGCTATGATAAATATATTTAAGAGATCTGTCCCTTCATCCTCCAAGAACTCTGTGGTGGAAATTTTATAAAGGACAGTGGGAACTTCTGTTGTTGAACTGTGATCCCTGAAATTAATCGGGATTGTGGAAAGATAGAGTTGGAAGGATCATGTGGTAACAATTAATTGCTAAAGACCAGGTGTCCATAGTTACTACAACGGGTAGCAGACCTGAAGCAATCATCAGAATGGCCAAACCCTCAGAGCCCTTTAACATTAGCTCATTGATTAGTGTCTTTAGAACTGAGATAAATGGGCAGCCTATTAAAATCTTAATTGATTTGTATAAGGAAAAACACTCTAGGTCTGGTGAACGTAAGTCTGATTTGATTATGATAGACCCTCAAAAAATTCACAGACCCTCAACAAATTCACAATTATAGAGCCTGTTGAATGAAGGAGAGATAGATCCTCTCAAGGAAAGATACTATTACACAGGTAAAAATTATTATTGTATTATTGGCTACTCATATGAGATCTCCTTGAAAGTCTGGATAATGTTTTATTGATCTCTGAATTCATGGCTCCTAGCACAGAGCCAGGCATTAAGGAGGTTCTCAGTAATATTTGTCCAATAGCTAAAAAGAGAAGTGGTTGCAAACCTCCAATCATCTCAACTACATTCCTGTCCCAAGAGTCCTCTCAGGAATGCTCTACATCCTCCAAGGAGATAAAAAATTCTCTCCCCTAGAAAGGACCCTGCCCTCCACTATTTGGTCCATGCCCTGGGAGCAGTTATCTTTGGGGAGCTTTAATGAAAACTGACTCTCCTCAGGGATTCCTGTCAATGGTTCACACTCTCATTAAGAAGAGACATCGTTGGCCTCCTACCTGCCTATACTCTGGGCTGTCATAACACCCCAGTTTAGGAGAGCAGCCATATTTTGTTGAAATTATCTGTTTGTAGTCTTCTTCTCACTCACTATGTCTCCTCAGGGAGATGCTGATATCTGAACTCCAAGTGCTTAACACAGGAAAATTAAGCACTCAACAAATATGCATAAGATATTGAGTATAAAGCCTTTCTCAACTGTAAATACATTATTATTATCATCACTGCTTCAGGTATGAGAATCCTCTTATCTTGGCCCCTTTGACCTAGGGCAGAAGTGTTTAAGGCAAGAATGGACATCTCCAACACTTTTCCAAACATCATCTATTCTCACTAAGCCCACACTCACTTGGAGGGCATCCATTGATAGGGCAACCTCAAGGTGGAGGCTTGAGGTCCTGGGCAGGGTCTCACAGTCACATCCTCCCCTTCTTGGAGTTGGTGCTTTCCCTCAGTATAAACCATCCCCAAGTCCATCCTGTGGCTCTGCTTGACCAGGTGCACAAATTCACTGTAGAGTAAGTTATTCTCTCAGTGCTCAGCTCAAGATGCTCCTTGAGGAATTTGATGATATTGTAGGCATTCCTCAGTTTCCCCTGATTTATCTGAACCCAGCCTGAAGTTTGTCTTTATTCTCTGCACCATTGGCTACCACATGCTCCACTATTACCCTTGACTTTCTTTGAATTATTTTCGTTCTCCAAACTTGCTGCCTTTCTTCCATTTGCTCTCTCAGCTCTGCACCCTGAGGGCATTGCTCAGGTAGAGCTGGATCCTAGAGGAAAAACATGCAGTAGGGACCAAGGTCAGGTCTCGGCTGCAGTTTCCAGGACATGTTTAATATACATTTTAGTCCCCTTTGGACTCAGAAAACTGAGCAGAAAGTGACCTTTAGAAAACTAGAACAATAACCTGATCTTCCTGATGAAGAAACTGAGGCCCAGAAAGACCAAGAGATTTTCCCAGCCCCCTCACCACTTGATGGCAGCAGGACCACCTTAGGGAAGCCTTAGCCTCAGCATCCTGTCCAAAGCATTTAACTCACTCGAGGAACTCACTTCTCAATTTCTAGGACTTTGGATTAAACATAGCTATTTCCACTGTTGAAACCAAATATCAGACAGTTCTTTCCTAGGGCAATTTTTTTTTTATTACAGTTCTATAGTCCTATTATTTATGCTTAGTTTTCAATCACTGGCTGATACAACATGGCTGAGGAACACATAGGTATCAACTAACACTTATCACAGTCACAAATAAATGTATTTATGGGCTTATATGTAAAAATGTCTCGCTCCTATGCCAGAAGATTGTCTTCCTGAGAGCAGGGATTCTGTCTGCCTTTTTCACCATATCCCCAGCGTCTCCATCCCATATCTTCCAGATAAAATTCAGTGCATATTTGTCAAATGAGTAAATCACGGTTACTAGGAATAATTTTTACCAATGTTCTCTAGTTCCAACCATATTTCCAATCAAATCCCAACCTGGATATGTGCTAAAATAGTAAAAGTACAGCCTTAAAAAAGTTAGTCTCAGATTTGAACACCAGCTTCACCATATATCACATATGTCTTAGTGGATGATTTCATTATCCTCTTTGAGCCTACTTTGCTCACATGTAAAATGGAGAAGGAAGTATTAACCAGGAGAATTGTTGGATGTTCAAGTGAAATAACATCAGCAGAGAGGGCTCCCAATCCCTGCTTCATAGTCACTGGTGTGCTTGTTAAAAATATCTGGTGATACAGCCCAAGAAACCACATTTTGGACAAATTCTCCAGGAGATTCTTATGCAAATAAAAAGTCCCACCATTAAGCTAACAGCTTGGAATAGAGATCTCAAAAGCCCTAATGGCAACAAAAGTGACTCAGCTGAAGCAATGCAAGTTCCTTGCTCATGGTGGCCTTTCAATGGGAAGTATTCCTGCTGCAGGAAAGAGTGTCCCACCTGATGTGGGAAACAGAAATAAACTGATTCCCGGGTCTGGCCCTCTAGTTCCTCCATTCTCCTTCAGGGTTTTTCCTCTGCTGTAATTGCTGGAAAATCTCAGCCCTCACATGGATTATTTGTTTATGAGGATTCCTATTATTGTCTTCTCCTCTTGGAGAAAGAAAGGGCAAAGATTGGTCTGGGTCTCCATAGTTCTAGGCTTTCTCCTAAGCCACCAGGTGAACTGAAAGCAATCCTGGCTGATAGAAGTCAGGTCAATAAAGGGGATCTCAGAGGAGCCTGAGATCACGAGGGCAGCCCCCTTGGGAGGGAGTAAGAAACATGACATGGTTGATATCAGACAGATTTGGGAGGGGAGGACATGGCAACCAGTTAAGGAGAGAATGCTGCCATGAGGAGGAAGAGGAAGATCCAGAGGAGTGTGAGAAGAAAAGAACCACAGGAGATGAAATGACAGAGACAAATGGGATTGCAATTGGACTGGGAGGCGTATATATTTACTGTTGACATAAAGTCTCCTGAGAATCTCCTCAGCAATCAGGAGCTTCATCAGCGCACAGGACAGTTGAGAGTGTTTAACCATAAGGAATAAGGCTCAAGATGCTGGAGCTGGAAGCCTGAGACACTGCTTGTAGTCCATTCTCCAGCATAATTGCCAGTTATGTCTGGGGTTACAATCAGAGAAGTAGAATTTAGAGAGACCTTCCAGCTCACAGAGGCTCTGCCTTTTGGTTCTCTAGCTGACACGCTGTGCAACCTGCTTGCTCTAAAAGTCTACACTGATGGGCATTGCCCATCTTAGCAGCCATTTGCAGTCTTTTTAACTTCCATGTCAAAACTGCCAACTAACCACCTTTATAAATCTATTTCTGCTTGTTCAATCCTCTATATGCATGTAAAACATCAAGGTGTGCATATTTTCCTTTTTTTTCCCCCTGAGGACTTTCATAATCATCCTCCATTCTCTTTCAATTAAAATAGATTTTATAGCTTTTCCTCAAATAAAGAAATCTAAGAATTTTACACATTTTCCTTCTTCACTGAGTCCTCTCCAGTTTTTAAAAATTTTCACATTCTTAAAAAAGAAAAATAGTGACTAAAACCTAACTGTAATATCCTATTTAGGTATGACTAATTATTTCAGTAGAATGAGTTTTTCTGACTTTTAATATTCATAGTATGCCCCAACACATTTCTTTTCCTCACAGTGGAACATATTGGGGTTTCATTTCAATTGTGATCAATTTTGAGCTTCCAATGTCTCACCCTTCACTACCACCTCTGTGTGTGAGATCCTTTTGGTTTTGCTTTGTTTTTTATTTCTATAATATTGTTCTTATATTTGTCAATTTTACATATCATGCTGGCTACACAAGGTCACTTTACAATTAATTTTCTTAAATATAAGTAATGGATACCTATGCAGATGAAGACATGCATATCTGATGATTTTCTTTATTCTTTTATTCAGACATGACTTGAGATGAATCTTGATTGATTTGCTCAAGGCCACTATAAAACAATTGAATATGGCCTGTGAATGTGACCTTCCTATAGAGCGTGGTAAACTCTGGTCCTTGGGTGTTTTGTGGGTGATCCATGACCTGCATGTACAGTGGTATTTAGAGGTGTGACGAGATGCTCAAGCACAGAAGGGGAGAGACTGGTCGTCTAACCCACCACCTCTCTCCTGAGCATCCACTTCAACTGAGGTTGAATAATGAAACTGGGAGGAGACCCTGGAGTATCTCTATGGCTTTGCTGCTGGGCTTGGCTAGGCTGGTGGCACCACATGTGTGACCCCAGCCACCTGCACATGTGCAGCACAACATTTATAAAAAATTGAGGGAAGACAGACAAGGGAAAAACCGTTTTTGGAAGTTGTTGTCCTGCCCTACACTGCTCCACATCTAGCTATGTGGTGCCACTGCACTGGGAAATGTCCCAAACACATTTCTGAACTCAACTCTCCAGTACCTGTGGGACCTGATGTTGTGTCAGCAAAAGACATTCTAATAAAAATCCTTTATTTTAAAAATTATCAAATCCTGTTTAAAATCATGTGCTTGCAGGATATTACCGGGGGATGAGTTAATTGACAATAACAGATGCCATTTATTGAGCAAGCACGCACCATAGCATGCACTATGATTAAGTATTGTACAACCACTAACCCATTTGAATTTTCTATTAACCTTTAGAGAAGTGTTATTATTCATAGTTTACCAGAGAAGAAAGTGAGGATTAGGAAAACCAAATAATTTATTTGCTCAGGTGCTCAGGTTATGAAGGTGGAAGTGGGACCTGCACCTGCACCATCTATCTGTAAATCCTAAGGAGTATGTCTCTGCCAAGAAGAGAATGTTCAACTTTAATGATGACTGCCCATTTTGAATGCACTTTTTGTATATATGCCATGGGATTCTATAAACTTAAAGCATATCCAGATTTTTAAAATATTTTTTATATTTGATCCCATGAAATATTAATAGTAGAAAAACATAAAGTCTAGATTCTCAAATTCTCCCATTTTAAGATAAAATACATAGGTCTAATATTTGTTTTAAAACGATAAATAATTTTATTTTTGCTAATACATTTGAAATACTCTTTTGGCATAAAAGCAACATAGTATCTACTGTTTGACCACAAATAATATTGCCAACTTTTGTATTATTTAAACCAAAAAGAGGGGCCCCAAAAAGTGGCTCACGCCTATAATCCTAGCACTCTGGGAGGCCGAGGCGGGTGGATCGCTAGAGGTCAGGAGTTTGAGACCAGCCTGAGCAAGAGTGAGGACCCCCCCGCCCCCGTCTCTACTAAAAATAGAAAGAAATTAGCTGGACAACTAAAAATATATATAGAAAAAATTAGCCAGGCATGGTGGCACATGCCTGTAGTCCCAGCTACTCTAGAGGCTGAGGCGGGAGGTTGGCTCCAGCCCAGGAGGTTGAGGCCAGCCTGGGCAACATACAGAGACCTCGTCTCTTAGAAAAAATAATAGTAATACCAAATTACCTTTCCCAAGGGAATTCAAATTATCTTCTAGATTTTTCCTTTCCTTTTGAATTAATATCCTTGATTATTTTTCTCCATTACAAACAATTAAATGAAGAAGGGCTGTTAACTCTATTGATTCTTCTGATGATGAAGTGACTTTATGTACTAGTTTTCCTACTGAGGGCCAGAGCGAGGTGCTCACATGACCAAGGTATTTAGCCTGAGATGCTCAGAACCTGGTTCCCTAATACTTTGTCTCTTGTTCATTTATATTGGAATTACTCCTGTCTAATAGTAGCAATGGCCATTAGTGACCCAGCCCTATCCACAAATGGCTCTGTCTTAGAATGGGCATCTGTTTATCCTTCAGGTTCCTCTCTCTCACTCAAGATTGTCATTGAAGTCAGAAGGAAAAGAGCAGAGAAACCTGTCCAGAGAGGCAGACGTAGACCCAGTTAAGGCAACAAACTTCAGTTAGGAGGACTCAAAAGACGTTTTTCAAACACAAGGGAAGGGATGTTCATGCAAGGACTTAAGGGAAGAAAAAGGACTTACGCAAGGACAAGCTATGGCACTTAGCAAAAAGAAAGACCTCTCTTTTCAAGCAATTGTCCCTTAGCTTTAAACACACACTTCATTATTCTGAGTTCCTGAGTACCTGAAAACCACATTTGTCCTTTTTCTGCTGGCTGCCTGTTAGATTCTGCTAATAGGGGACACTAGAACACAACAGGAAGGCAGAAAAACACAGAGAGATTTACTACTTCCTGTATGCTCAGTGTTCTTTTTCAGCATCACTTCAGCAACGGTTCTTGACCTTGGCAGTTGTTTCCAGTAGTTACAGTTGGTCCCAGATTCTAGGTTTTTCTTCCCCCAACTCCCAATGTGAATCTCAACATGTCCCTTCAGAGACATCAGTGCCAGCCGCCCAGTGCCTCCTGCTCTGAGTCCCAGCAGCGAAGGCACCATCTTCTGAGCTCCTGAGGCACCAACACCAGCTTGGCAGTGCCCCTTCCTTGGAGTTCAGGATCCCAGCCTTGTGAAGGGCCTTGTTCAGGCTCTGGAGGCACTGACAAAGGTGGACTTCACCCACTCCTCAAAGCCTGCCAGCTTTGCAGGGTCCCTCCTTCTAACTTCTGAAGCACCAGCACTAGCCGGATACTGACCACCAAGCCCTAAAGATTTAAGTCCTAGTTTTTGGGACCTCCTCTGATTACCTGAGATAACAGGTAATAGCTAGACAGTATCCTCCAGGTAACAGGTAATAGCTAGACAGTATCCTCACCTCAGAGCTCTGGGTTCCAGCTCCACAGGGCCTCTCTTCCAAGTTTCCAGACTAAAAATTCCAGCACATTCCCTTTGGTTTTCCAGCCCTAGGTGCTTGCTACCCTTTTTACCTTTGTTAACTTGTTGTTTCGTTTTTTGCATTTTGAGCCTTCAATAACTGTTTACTCAATTCCACATGTTAAATTATCTGGTGCAGTTTCTGTTTTCCAGCCAAGTATTCCTCTCCTCCATAGCCAATGCCTGGGCCAAATCCTGATCACATGAGCTCTTCACATTAGATTCTTTAGCTGCCTTCTATTTTTCTTATGCAGGAGAGGAAGAGACATCCCAAGGAAACCTCATCCATGCCATGATTTTCCAAGATAGCTATCACTGGGAAAAAAGCAAGCTATTTCTGCAGAAGAATCCATGTTCTACTTTTAATAATTCAGAGTGCCACATGTGCACTCAGTCTGGAAGTGACTATTAAATGGCACTGGGCAAGTGGAAACACCTGTGTGCCTGCCCTGGGTCTAGTGGTCCAGAGAGTACTCTGGGATCATTATGACGTGAGTTCTGAGGCCAGGGAATTTGCCCTAAGGTAGAGGGACAAGCCATCTGTCTCTGGTTTGGTGGTGGGTGAGAGTGGTTTCCAGCCTGGCTTCTGAGACTTCCAATTTTGACAAATTCTGAGATTTGACAAGGGCTTGCTCTTAGTGCTGTATCTGCTGCTGAACAAGTGCTCACATCCTGGGCTTGGGGCAGTGTTTGGTCAGATTCCTTTAAGAAATTCCCCTATAACACTGGAGATGCCACTGAGAAATATCCCTTTTGCTCTGGCTCTCAGGTTCTGTCGGGGTTGCTTAGAGAGCACTTCTCACCAAGTAAGTCCTGGAAACTTCCAGTTCCCAAACGAACTCAGCAATTATTTCCTCTTCCTTTGTGTGTTTCAAGTCAGAGATAGGGAGAAGAAGCCATTTTTTATTGAATGTGCAGATGTTCCTGAAACTATAGCTACAAAGGCTAAGAGATAAAGGAGCAGGAAAGGGCAAAGAACAGGAGTGTAAAAGCAGATGAGTTAGAGGAGGAAATGGAGAGAGAAAGGGGATTAGAGCAGGGGCCGGAAGCTATTTATATAAAATATGTGTTTCCAGATAGAGATGGCATTTGCCACTGTCGCAGCCTGCACCAGACCACCAGAACCTACAAGAAGAGTATCTCTCCCCCACATAGGAGTCCTAGGATCAGGGTCCAGCACTGACTTTCTTGCTTGTGCAGCCTCCCGCTAGACATTATGTGTGAGCTCTGGGCTCCCATCTCTCTCTTTTTGCCTGCAGCTGCTTCTGAAAGTGAGTGCTAAGGAGTGAAGTGACTCCCTTCAGCATGGTTTGCAGGCAGTGTCTAAACACATAAGCCTTCCAGGCAGTGTCTAAACATGAAATCCCAACTCTGCTTTTTTTCTTTCCTCCTACATGTTCTCCCCTAGTCTATAGGGACAACAAGATAGACAGAACTTCCCTGCTTTGCTGATGCCATCTTACGATCCTGAAGCCTGAGTCTCAGGCCTTAAGCTGGTCTTCTCACCACTGTACCCATGGAGCTGACTGCTCCCTGATTTCAGAAGATCTCAGTTATTCTTGGCCGTGCCACTATCATCTGTGTAATCTCAACTTCCATTGCTGGAAAGCGGGGCCATATGTGACTCCCCTATTTCCCACTATTGAGTGCTGAAAGCATCCCTGCCTTGACCTTGGATTACAATGACAAACTTAAGTAACTATTCTCTTTTCTGAGATTAGGCCAGCCCTGTCCCCCTCACTTTTTCCACTCCAGTCCTGCAATGCAGAGATCTGAAATTCCTCCTCTGGAGCCCTGTGCTCCAGAGAAGCTCAGATGTAGTCAGGACTCATTAAGCATAAAGTGGCCCAAAATTTTCCTCATTTGCTCCTCTGACTTTCCCTCCTCCATCTTCCCCAAGGTCTTGTTCAATGCCAATTTGCCCAGAGCTTTCTGACCCTGATTACCAAAGTGGTATTAAATCTAAAGGCATTTTCAAGTTAGGTCATAGTCTCTCAGATGCACAGTCCTTTGTACCTTGCTCCAAATGGCAAGCACAATTCATTTGTCATTGTTGTATAATATCCACTGTTGGAATATACCACAACTTATTTATTCTTTCTACTATCAATGGCCTCTTGCTATTCGGCCTTAACAAATAGTGCCACTATGCTTATTCTAGTAAATGTCATCTGATGAAGGTATGGTTTGCCATTTGGAGATCCTTCTCATCAGCTTCCTTTGTATTTTAATATGTCCCCATCATTCTTTGATGTCTTCCTTGGCTGCATGTAGGGTGAAGCCCATCTTAGCAATGATCTAATTGATTGGCCCCATGTGAGAGCTGAGAACAGTACTCACTGACTTTGTGCCAGTTTTTCCACTATCTATCCGGCAGACCAACACCACACAGGGCTTGTTACTAATCCCTGAGGGAATCCAGGTAGCAAGGCAATTGGCCAGTTTGGAGATCACCTGATTCATTCATGGGGGTAGGGTTTTCTTTGCCTTGAGTTGATCATTGGATGACAGTAGCTAAGGCAAAAGGATTGTGCTATTGTCAGTCAGTCCAAGTTCACCTGAGCCTTGTTTAAAAACAGGATCACAGGTTATACATGAAAACTGTGTGCTTTGTTTAGCATTAGGTATGATAATCCAGATGTGGAAGAATTGCTGACTTTCCACCCACCCCAATAGAAGATAGCCGGGACTACTTTTTCTGGGCCAACGGCAGGTTTGCAGAGATGGGGCCTAGATTCTGCTCTTGGGATTCTGCTCTAAAAGTTGGGCAAGTGTTAGACTCATACTTCCTGAAGCTTTCGAGAGTAAGGTTGGTTTTGTTTCTTGCCTGGCTTCTACGAGTCATTCACAGGACTAGACTGTGTGGCAGCATCTACTCAGGTTTGGTCTGGAGATAGAAAATGAAAGAAACCTAAATTAGAGTCTTTTTTTTAGGTCCTACCGATGGCTAGGGTGAGAGCTATGCAGTCCTACAGACCAGGAGCACATTGAGAGTCTATTAAGAGGCTAGGCTAAGGTGTGAGCTGCAGTCCTGTTGGGGAAAGTGTCAGTAGGTTGGAAGTTCCTCCTGTGATGCAGGACTCAAGGGGCCCACCACCAGGAGCTGGTGATATCCCTGCTGGAAGCTTCCACATACTGGGCACCTCCCACCCTACCACCCCACACCCCAATCCCACTGCCAGATGCCAGTTTACTCTCCAGACTCTTGTGTTCTAAGCAAAGTGATAGTTTTCTCCCTCTTTCAGGAGGAAGAGAGGTGTTTAACTTCAAATATGCACATACATAGTCTTATACATTTTATCGGGGGAATGTTTCCTAACTAGATTGTCCTTGCCATTTAAAGAGAAACGAGAGGGGTCAAAGAAGAGTCCTAAAATGTGGGAGCCCTAAAAGGCTAGTGGCTTTTCAGAGATCACATAAGTCCAGTTCCATCTTTCACAGACTAGGGAACAGTGGTTCTCGGGGGTGGAGGGAGTATCCAAGGACACATAACCATTTGGTGAGAAAGCAGAGTTCAGTGGAAGAGGGAGAAAAGGCTCCCATCTGGAAAGATCCAACAGTCACCAGATGCTGATGGGTCACCTTTGTGGGGACAAATAATGAGCCTGCATAGAAGTCATATAAGTGTTCTGAAAAGGTTCAAGAGAGAAAGGGATCATCAGATAAATGCAAAAGAGAATTGGCAAAAGAATTAGAGAACTAAACCATGACCCTACCAATTTTCACCCTGAGCTCAAGATTCTCTGAAATTCATCTCATTACACTGTAGGAACATTTGAGTATTGTGAAAAACTTCAGCTTTGTATTATTTTAAAATACACCCAGGCCGGGCGCAGTGGCTCATACCTGTAATCCTAGCACTCTGGGAGGCCGAGATGGGTGGATTGTTTGAGCTCAGGAGTTTGAGACCAGCTTGAGCAAGAGCGAGACTCCATTTCTACTAAAAAAAAAAAAAAAAAAAATAGAAAGAAATTATATGAACAGCTAAAAATATATATAGAAAAAAAAATTAGCCAGGCATGGTGGTGCATGCCTGTAGTCCCAGCTACTTGGGAGGCTGAGGCAGGAGGATCGCTTGAGCCCAGGAGTTTGAGGTTGCTGTGAGCTAGGCTGATGCCACGGCACTCTAGCCCAGGCAACACAGTGAGACTCTGTCTCAAAAAAAAAAAAAAAACCCAAAGAAAACTTTTTAAATCTATGTTTTTCAAGCCATGTTTTCAACCCTTGGGTGAATTAGAAAATCAGTTTAGTGTGGAAATTATGAAAATGCATTGCACATAGTAAGGGTAAGTATCGTTTTGTGAAGCTTTTAATTACATTCAAGTACGTATGAACTGGCTCACAATGTGATGTGTGTTTCTTACTGTGGTTTGTGGTACAGAAAATTTGAGCAACATGGCTCTAGAGAGAGGTTGTCCATGTGGGAGACACAATTGACGTAATCCTTTCGTCTGCTACTTTTCATCTGATATCTTGTTCCAGACTCTTATAACCATCATTGAGAGGAGAATGCAAACTGCATCAGTGGTCTGATTTTCAGCTTTTGCTGGGAATGAGATGCACATTTTGGGACAGTTAATAGTTGGTTTATGTGCAATGCTAGGCAATTCTCACTCCTGTCTGTTTAATAGAATCACCCGTGGAGAATTTTTAAATTCCTATGCCAAGCCCCATCTCAGATCAAATAAGTCAGAATTTCTAAAGGTAAGTTTTGGCATCCATTTTTAAAGCTCCTCAGGTGAATGTAAGGTACAGCCAAAATTGAGAACCACTGTCCTCAAATTCTCTGATCCAACCCTTTCCTTGGCACAGAGATGATACTCTCTGCCTGCTCACAGCAAATCATTTCCTCATGACCAGGTTGTCTTAATTATTGTTTCACCTTCCTGTATCTCTGTACAGTTTTATAAAACTGGCTTAATATACTCCCTTTATCTAAAGCAAAATCATAACTCATTCCCCTATATTTTATGTCGTTAAGATTCAAATGAGTTGCATTTCACATATTCAAAACCCAACAAAGGAAACGTAAAAGGAGAGAAGAGAATGACCATGGGAGAATGAGCAGAGTAGGAGAGAATGAGAGAAAACTGATGAGAGTGGAGGTGGGAAGTAGAAGGATATAAATAGGGGTATGGGTGAATTGTGGTGTATTTATACAATGGAACAGTATTCAACAATAAAAAGGCACTAATGACTGATACTTGTGACAACATGAATGAATCTCTAAGGTGTTATGATGAACTAAAGCTGCCAGGTGAAGAGCAGTAAATACTTTATAGCTCCATGTATATGTGTGGGTGCAGGGTAGGCTCTGTGACTCTGGCTGGGGGACTGGACTTAAGCCTTGACTTACTCAAAGTATCATGTGATGTACTGCAATGGTACAACTAAGCAGAATTGCTGTCCATTCCCAAATGTGACATGGTATGTATTTTCCAAAGCAATTCTCTCTTGTTCATTCTTTTGTTGCTTCTTGTTGCCTCCATTTCCCTCTCCCTGCATCCATAGTTACCCATGTCATAGGCAGTTCAGGCACATCTAAGACAGGTTTCTACCCGTCACTGCATCCTCTGGCCTCAGAGTCACTAAATCTCTAGCAGCCCAGGAGCAGTGTCAGAAGTTCCCCTCCTCTTCATTCCATTCCCTTGGCACTCAGGTTGGTTGATAAGGAACCTCTCAAAGCTCTTCTCTTGAATGCTGGTTAAGTTTAAGGTCTTTGGTGATTCTCCCTGATGAAGAGGGTCAGGCTCTTTATCAGAAGTAAGGAAGTCTAAGGCACCACATGTTCTATGTCTTAAAACCCTGCCTTCTGCACCTATTTCTGGATTGATTTCCCCTTTCCCTCTAGTGTACCCTCTAAAGTCTTTCAGGTGATAACAGCTTCTGATGAGGCCATTGGGTATAGCTACTGGGCACCTGGAAGACTCATGACAATGAGCACAGGTCTATAAACCTGATACTGATGGGGAAACTAACTTGAGGCCAGGACTGTCATTCTTAACTCTGACCAGCCGTTCTCATTGAGGCCTAGATATGGGGGCTCTTGCTCATGGTTATAACACTTTTGAATCAGAAGGACATGTTGGATGTTGAGGTCATCCCGAGGCAGATTTACTAGAAGCAGATCCCGAGACGAAGATTTACATACCAGTGATTTCTTAAGATAGTGCTCCCCTGAGATCTGGAATGGAGTATGGGAAGCAGGAGAGTGACAGAGGAGCCAAGAAAAGGTGTGATTTCAGGCAGAGTCTCTTTATCAGTAGGTTGGTGTGCTGCTGTAGGAGAACTCTGGAATTAGATGTGTCTCAGAGTTTTCCTAGCCCCACGTCAGGAGACTGTCACTTCCTCCTACCCTGTCCCTTTAAGCTTTACATTGACTGCACAATTCTCTGAAGTCTAAGGTCCTTATTTTTTGCAATGGCTCCTTTGCCCTTCAACAAATCACACCTTGTGTTTCAATCATACTAAGTTATAGTACCGATGTAGAATGCACTTGCCTACCTAGAGAACCCTGCAGCTTTCACACTCAGCCCCAACTCTCTGAAATATTTCCTGTTTTTTCTTTCTTTCTTTTTTTTTTTTTTTTTTTTTTTTTGTTTTTTTTGAGACAGAGTCTCGCTTTGTTGCCTGGGCTAAAGTGAGTGCCATGGCATCAGCCTAGCTCACAGCAACCTCAAACTCCTGGGCTTAAGCGATCCTACTGCCTCAGCCTCCTGAGTAGCTGGGATTACAGGCATGTGCCACCATGCCCGGCTAATTTTTTTTTCTATGTATATTTTAGTTGTCCAGCTAATTTCTTTCTATTTTTAGTAGAGACGGGGTCTCGCTCTTGCTGGTCTCAAACTCCTGACCTCGAGTGATCCACCCGCCTCGGCCTCCCAGAGTGCTAGGATTACAGGCATGAGCCACTGCGCCTGGCCCTGTTTTTTCTTAAGAAGAAATGACCACATCTGCCTTTGTGCTCTCATTGTATCCTTGGCAATTTTTATCACTTTGCTTTTAGTATTTTCTTGTTTTTTGAATTCATGTTTCCACTAATGTAAGAAGAACTCCTTGAAGACAGAGGCCATCCCTTACCCATCCATAAAACTTCAGTGGCTCATCTAGTCCAGCACTCATTGCTCATCCCTGAAGCCCTCTCAGGGTGATCAGAATATTGGTGACTACCTTCCCCATCCCCACTAGGCATGAAAATCGCATGGCTACCAAACCTCTAAACATTCCCATACGTGTGATTCATCTCTTTCTGATTTAATGGTTTTGTTCTGCTCTCTGGGTGTTCTGTGCTCATGGGTATGTGCCAGGTGACTATAACCTAATGAAGGGTGATCAGCACAACACCTTGTATGTTTATGGGCTTAATAAATGTGCTACTATGCATAACAGTGCACAGTCTCCCCTGTGCCTATGAGACAGGGTGAGGAGTGGAGAGAGGAGAAATATCTGGATAATTATTTCTGGAACCAAGCAGAGTTCAAAGTGCACACAGCAGATAGAGATGGGAGGGGCTGGAAGGATGGCAGCTGTGTTATTCTGGATCCTCTATGCAATGACATCATTAGGGGAAATGCCCATGTGAAAGGAAATAAGAAGGTACTTAGGAAGGATGAAAGATGCTTCAAGATACAAAGCAAAGAAATGACCACGTCTGCCTTTGTGCCCCAGTGAGGCAGAGAGGATGAGAAGGTGGAGTGGAAGTGTCCAAGACTGCCTGTCATGGAGGAGCCATCGTGGGGTCATTAAGCCAAAGTCAGTCAGCAAGGGGTCCCGTGTCTCCCAGGAGTGGGTCAGCCTTAGCATCCCTTGTACTCTGCTACTGGCAGGGAGCAGCCTGTGGGAGGGGCGGCCTCAGAGATGGGTTATAAAGCATAGCAGCTGGGGCCCTCGGTCACTTAAGCTCGCTGTATTAGGAAGGTCTACAAGGCAAAAATTCTTGTGGCCACCACAGCAGCCAAACCCAGAATAGATAGATGTAAAACCACACAGAAGGATTAGCTTTTGTCAAGCATATACAATAGAAAAAAGAACAATGGTAGTAAGTGAGCTCTACGTGGCAATATGAAATAAGTGGACCCAAAAGCCACAGGCGTGATTATTTCTGTGCCCTGGGCTTGAAGGCAAGGGCAGGAATGTGCTGATCTCATGAGAGAAGCCACGAGACAGCAGCTGGATTAAAACTACCCCTTTTCTGATAAATATGGCATGGTTTCTTTCTCAAGCCTGCATGGCAGGTGAGCATGCCAACAGTGACTGAGACAGAAGGGCTGGCAAGACAGACTGGATAGAGGAAAGGGAAGACACAAGCAAACACTACTACATTTCTAAAAAATTAGTAGCTAAATAGCAAGGAGAGTGGGTTGCTGAGGGAATTGTCTACACTCTTTTTGAAGATGAGGAAGATTATTATTTTTTTAATAGAGCTAAACATGAATACAAACATTTATTGAAGATGATGAGGACGATTAGATTAAGAAAGAATGCTGAGAGAAGAAGGGCTAAATATACCCTTCTGAGAAAATAAGGAAGATTGAGTCCATAAGGAATGAAAAATGAAAGAAGCTTATGTACATCAGATGGAATGATAATGCATTTTGTACATTTCTAAAGCACCCCCCAAACACAAGAGAGAATGTACTGAATATACATTGTCATTATTAATTCAAATTCTTATGTTGCTTTGCACTCTATAAACTATCTCACTCAATGCTCCTGACAATCATATGAGGTAGATTTTTATTATCATATCTTACAGGTGAGGAATTTGAGTCTGGCTTAAATACCTGAAAGCCTAAATTGTTTGTCCAAAGCAAAACTCCCCAAAACAGTAAGTGGTGGTAAACCCAGAGCCTAGTGTGGATTGTGGGGACAAGCAGATGTGAGTAATATAGTAAAGACCACAGGACACTTTATTGAATTTCTGGGGCCAGATGTTTTTAAGATGTCAGAATTTATTATTCTTTTAGGAAAATTATGTAGAATACAACGTTTCTACTACATAACCCCTCCAGTGAGGACTGGGGCTATATCCCATAATCAAATATATTGGAGTCTATAAACCCAGGCACTACTGTCTTGCCTTGGTCACTTCCAGCTCATAAAACGGAGGCCACATTAGTTGAAGTCTTTATCTGAAAGGACAGACATGCCTCTTGGAAATACAAATTTTCCTGTTGCTTCTCCTTCCAGTTCTATTAAAGCTACTGTCACTCCACCTTCTTTTACTCTACCTTCAGTTTGAACTCTTGAAGCTGGGATTGAGAGGATAGCAGAGAATCCCCAGGAACTCCATCTCCCCTGAGTGCTCTGCTGAGCCCAGATTGTGAGGGGGATAAATAGGCAAGTTCTCAGTACTGCAGCGCTGTCAGCTGGAAGGTGATCCCCGCCACACCCACACTGACGTTGATATCTAAGGCAAAAGCAGAGGGAAGAACCACTACCGGTATCTGAAGTGGAGCCGGCCCACTATAGCTACACAATGGCCCCTGGGATGGCCTGTACTTCTCTGAGTTCAGTGAAATAAGAGGGGTGTCTGAATTCCAGGAAACTGAGCATAGTGTCTAGGTGTCAGGAGATGTACCAGGTAGGTATATGTGTGGGAGGTTGGTGGGGAATGTAGGAGCTGTCGAGGTGGTGTGGGCACCTCTGTGATAACCTACTGAAAAAGGTAACATCTAATGAAGACAAGCACATAAAAACTATGCAACAAAACTATTTAAAAGACCAAGCCATAAATATTGATGAAAAAATCATAGAAAACCTACGGTTGGATTGCTCCTAAGGTACCTAATTGAGCAAGCTCTCCTTTCAGGGATTCCCTTTCAGACCTTCCTCCTGAGGAGACATCCACTCTGGCCTTGAACACTTCCAGGGACAAACAGAGAGCTCCCTCCACAATGAGGCATGCTGCTTCTGTTATTGGGACAGTTCCAGTTAGTAGAAATTTCTCTCTTCATCAAGTCCACCCACTGGTGTTCATTCTGTCCTCTAACTTCATAGACAACATCTAATTTCAATTCCACATGGCAGCCATTCAAATATTTGATGATACTGTATTAATACAGTATTTTTTCCTCAGGTAGAGTTTCTTTATAAAATATTCCTTTATCATTCTATGAAAACTCTAGCTAAAATATATCTCTTAGAAAAAAGTTGGCATCCAGAAGGATTCTTAAAACCGAGTTATACCATGACGAATGTAGAGCACCTGGGACTAATTTTTACCCTTGGCTCAACCCTCTGGGCACTTCCTTTGACCTTCTAATTTAATGTCACTTAACTTCCTCTTAGTGAACCATTCTGGCTATCCGTGCCTATCTTTTCTAGGTGCTTACATACTGTCTAATTAATATCAATCTATTCTTAGTTTGCAAAAGATCAAAATAAAATTTACTCTATATATTAAAATATTTTTTCATAATTTTGAAATTTTGACAAGTTGCTATTTTTCAGGCTTGAGGAAACTGTGATTTTTTTTTTTTTTTTTTTTTTTTTTTGAGATAGAGTCTTGCTCTGTCACCCTGGCTAGAGTACAGTGGCATCATCATAGCTCACTGCAACCTCCAGCTCCTGGGCTCAAGTGGTCCTCCTGCCTCAGCCTCCTTAATAGCTGAGACCATAGGCACATGCCAACACACCTGGCTAATTTTTTCTGTTTTTTGTAGAGAGAGGGTTTTTTCTATGTTGCTCAGGCTGGTCTTGAACTCCTGATGTCAAGCAATCCTCACACCTTGGTATTCCAAAGTGCTAGGATCACAGGCATGAGTCACTGTGCCCGGTCAGCAACTGTGATCTTCATAACTTCTCAATATTTATTCCCATTGAGAAGCAGGTTCTGTCATTCTCTTGAATTGAGCTCGTGTGGGTCTGGTAAATTGTTCTCATTTTAAAAGATTCAGATTTCATCCTACTGTCTTTTCATAGATGATTGGTTTTCTGTTCTTTCCAAGCATGTAATAGGAGTATAGGAATTCTGCATCTCCACTATCAATATTTCTTACCTTCCCCCGTGGTGGCCTTTTCATTCTAGTCTTCTGAAACAGAGATTGCTAATAGAGAAAACTCATTTCTCCTCTAAACTTTTTGATGAATTCCAGGCCATTCTGGGTTTTATTCTTTCCTACTCAAATTTTGCTCTTTATAGGTGTTCAATAAATATATGTAAACAATTTTAAATAATAATTTATTAATTTGATCTATTCATTTAAAGATAACGTCTGATGCCTCCAAGTTTGCATCCAAGAATGCTGTTGGATAGGTCTGGGAAAGTTCTGGAGAACATTCTTCTAGGCCCACCAGGTATCACAGGATGTCCTGACCAGAGCCAGAAGAGTGACTCTGAGTATGTGAATGAGGGTCTTTGACAGACACATCTGGGGCTGACTGAGCAGTACCTAGGGGGAGAGAGAAAGCTTTAATGAAGTTCCAGAGGGACTTAGGGAGTTCTCATCACTCACTGAGCCAAATAAAAACTGATATTCCTTCCCCTCCTGGTTCACACTCAGCTGGAAGTGGGAAAGGCAGGAAGAGAGAAACCAAGCTGACAGCCAGTGACTCTCTAGTTATCTGCAAACATGGGGAAAGCGACTTATACATGAAATGTAGATTTCCCAAAACTATCTACTCCTGGGACCAGGAGTCTGGGAATGTGTAGGTGGGATTTTATAAGAAGTAGCCTTATCTAGATTGAGAATAACTATCATAGTTTTGAGCTGTGTGGGTCTAGGCACTTTTTGTACTATCTCTTCTCTTTGCTTCTCCAACTGGGTTTTGCTGCAGAAAGAAGGAGATATGGAATTGATCTCAACTTGATTTTTCCCTCTGTAAGTCTGAAAACTCCAGTTTGCTTCCCTGAGGCCCTTTCTTATTGCAGAGCTGGGGTACAGAATCTAGGTCCTACCCATGGAAGACAGAGGTGAATACTGTCACAGGGAATGGAAACAACGCAGAGAAGTCACACATTTGGGTAGTGGCTGCTTTCCAAGACATACTTTCCTGTGCCCACCAAAGTTTTAGTCCCAGCCTAGCAGAAAATCTAGTGGCCTCATGCACTGGGACAGCAGTGTGATGTGGCCAAGGCTCAGTTTTTGCTGGGCATACCACGGTGGGCCACACACTCTCACATGCCATGGCTGCAGGTATGGATCAGGGTCTTTCCCCCAAGTGGCTGCTGTTGTGATGTTGTAGGGGCCCTTGTCACCATCCTTCTGGCCTTAACAAGGGAGAAGAAGGGGTGTGGAAAAATTGGTCTCCAAGTGAAAGCATTCAGAGTGAAGAGTGTAGGAATAAGGGTCATTCACAGAAGAAAAGTGGCAGGTGGTACCCAGGCATGTGACAGTGGCATGAAGGTGGGATATGGCCCTTCCTCTGTTCAAGAGGGCACCACAGAAACCTTGGTGCTACCACTTGCCAGTCAGGCCATCAGCCCAAGAACAGAACCAAGTGGTATAGGGAGTTACAAGAAAGAGCATCACATCAGACAGTCCTGAGAATGAGACCTAGCCCTGTTTGGGGCAAGCCACTCTTTCTTTAATAAAGTGAGGACAAGCTACCTTCCCTGCTTCCCTATCTGAACTAATTGTAAGGAACAAGTGAAAATAATGCACACCAATGTGCTTTAAAACTATAAACTTCTGTTCTAAGAACCTATATGCCCTTTTGAGCCTGCCTAGATGTGGACAGAAAGAGAAGATTTCAGCCTTTCCTACTTTTTCCTTGGTCAGCACTGCTGAGCACATGCTCCAGCCTCTCCCGCAGGCGATCATTAACGCAGACGGACTCCTCCAGACGCTGGCGCAGGTTCTGGATCTCAAGAAGGTTCTTTTCCAGCAGGTCGGCCCCTGTTGCATATCACCAAGACATGGGAGAGGTAGGGGATGGGGAAGCCTGATTGTCCCTGGGCAGCTGTGGGACCTGCCTGGGATCTCTCTGCAAGATCCCTGCCTATCTCTACACTTCTGTCAACTTTCTTCTCTCCCCTGGGCATCCAGGAAGCACCAGGCAACTTTATTTAAGAGCTTGTGGACTTTAAATCACAAGATAGCTCCCTGTGAAGGAACTTCGCAGGGCTTCCTTAGACAGAGGCTGAGTACTCTAAGGGAGAAGGACACTGGGCTGGAACCATAGGGGTGAGAAACTGCTAAGGGCCTCTGGGTAGGACTGGCCTTGCAATGGGAAAGATTGTCTACCTCCTCACTATGACTGCTAACAATCCAGAAGGCCTTCCTCTCTACCTCATACCTCTCCTACTTGATGATCCCTGACTGAACAACCTTTAACATTGACCTACTCATAGAGAGAAGGACCAAGGTAAATGCATATGAGATTAAATCAGGTGTGACTAGTGAGTGATACTAAATGTTTTCCTTTAAAACCAATTTTGGGGAAGAGGAACATGGAAGGGGCTGGGGAGGTGTTAGGACCTGAAGGTGGAACAGGATAGAAGGTAACAATCTCCAAGGAAGGAAAAAGATGCACTCAGGGGAGAAAAAGGCCAAGAATAGGCTTTATCCACGGGGACATTTTGTTAGGGTCAAGTTTTTCTCTGAGAATTTAAAATGTCTTATTGTTACACTAACTGGGGTCCAGAAACTGAGCTGCTGCAAGCCATGCCTCTCCACAGCTGCAGCCCTAGCCATGGGGTGCCAGGTTGCCTGACGCCAAATCCACAAACAAAGTTTCAGAGGGCAGGATTGGCTTGTTGTTGTATGCAGTGTGTGTGTGTGTGTGTGTGTGTGTGTGAGAGAGAGAGAGAGAGACAGTGGGTGTGCAGGGGTGGGTGATTACGTAGAAATAGTTTTCCATCCCACAGTAGCCCTTGACCTAAGGAAGACTTTCCCCATGGAAGTCTGAGTTTAGTATTCTAGAACAGTCTAAATCTAGGCCTAAGAAGGTTGTAGCACAGAGAGAAAGGAGCATGTGAATGTGAAGTAACTCATCTTCCTTGCAGAGCACCTCCGAATGCTCCTGGACTTCCTTTCTTCTCCTGCCCAGGGTAAGTCCCTTGCGGGGAGGGGAGGGGAGGAAAAGACACTTATAAAGAACAGGCACTGAGCTGGAATCTCATTCTCTGGCAGACCTATAGGACATCCTCTGGCCAGAAAAGGAATGTGTCATTCTTGTCAACAGGCTCTATTTCACCAACTGCTCCCTTGTGTTTTACCAGAGGATTTAGAGTTGGGCCGATACAAAGAGGAGAAGGCGGCTAGGTCCCCAGATGCATTCATTTTTTGAGGCCTCATCTCTTCCCATGGGCCACTGCTGCCATGTTCTGGTGTCCTGCTCAGCTGGGTGGTGCCACGTGGAGGACAGAAGGTCTGGGCAGACCTGGCTCCTGAATGACTGCTGGGCAATGCAGCTGAGTCAGCAGGAACAGTGTGGCTGACATCTGTCCAGAAAGGAATGTGAATGAGAAACAAACAGGGAAGTCATAAATAAAGTATTTTAAAAGTAATTATAGTGGGTTGAATGGCATCCTCCAAAAATTCATATCCACCTCAAACTTCAGAATGTGACCTTATTTGTAAATGTGGTATTTGCAGATGTAATTCGTTAATACAAGATGATACTAGATTGAGGTGGGCCTTAAATCCAACATGACTGATGTATTTTTTTTATTATTTCAGAATATTACGGGGGTACAAATGCTTTGGTCACATAAATTGCTTTTGCATCGCCTGAGTCAAAGCTACAAGCCTGCCCAACCCCCAGACAGCACACACTGCACCCATTAGGTGTGAATTTACCCATCCCCTCTTCCCCTCCACCTGCCTGATCCCCGATTAATGTTACTTCCATATGTACAGATAAGTGTTGATCTACTGGTACCAATTTGATGGTGAGTACATGTGGTGCTTGTTTTTCCATTCTTGCGATACTTCACTTAGAAGAATGGGCTCCAGCTCTACCCAGGATAATACAAGAGGGGCTAGTTCATCTTTTTTTTTTTTTTTTTTTGATTGATGTCTTTGTGAGAGGAAACAGAGATAAAGAGACACACAGGGAAGAAGAGCACGTGACAACAGAGGCAGAGATTGGAGTGACATGTCTATAAGCCAAGGAAACTCCCAGAAGCCACCAGAAGCTAGGAAGAGGCAAGAAAGGATTCTTCCCTAGAGCCTTCAGAGGGAGCATGGCCCTGAAGGCAACTTGATTTCCAACTTCTAGCCTCCAGAAATGTGAGAGAATAAATTTCTGTTGTTTTAAGATACCTAGTTTATGATACTTTATTTTAGAAGCCCTAGAAAACTAATAAAGTAATCCAGAGAATGAAGACTAAGGCAGATGTCAGTGATCCCAAGCCTACTGTTGAATATCAGTTAGATGAAGACTCATTTGCCAAGGATTATAAGTTTCACCCCAAAGTTACTGGCATCTCCTGGACCATGACATCAAGAAATAGTGGTTGGATGTAATATCTGAGGGTCACAGTGCACACACAGGAAAACTACAGGGGCCCCTTTCCCAGCTCTCTCTACTATGACTCCCAATGCCAGAATGACTCCAGAGAGGTACTTGAGTAATGTTTCCTCTAACAGCAGGACTCATTGCTAATTTTAGGAGTCAAGAGAGTGAGGGGATGAAGCATTTTGCTGGTCTGGGAACAGGTGACTACTCACTCAACAGTCTACGCCCTCACCAGCAACACCCCAGCTAATTCTTCAGGGGAATTGTTCTATGTTGAGGTTGTTGAAGGAGGTAGGGAAAATGGCCTCCACTTCTGGACAATGTGCAGAGAACCTAGACAGCGTTGCTGCTATTCCTGTTGGTTCTCTGTCCTCCTGCCTCAACTGACTCTGGACCTCTACTGAAGCTGAGGGAGTCTGTGTAAGGCAAGTGGTGATTTGGATCCCACCTAGAATGGCTCACAACACTGCAAAAATAATTTCTAAATACAGTTCACATTGTCTGGCTCCTGTCCAAACAATACCTGGGGTACTCTTACTTGGGGGATTGTAGAATCAGAAAATACATGGCATTTCACAGCTTAATGATGCTATGAGAACATGGCCATGTCCTTTGGGCCCTTGTCTTGTGCTGTTTGTAGAGGCAAGAGCTTTGTGTTGGGCACATGGGACAGAAAGAATGGAATGGGAAAAACACTGGCTCCAGAAGCCTGGGAAAAGAAGTGCTGGAAGAGGTGAGCACCCTCTCTACATAGTCCCTGACGACTCAGGCTGCAGAGTACAGTGAACAGAGCCTGAGCTTTGAGTCAGGTAGAATGAAGTGAATGTTGCCGCAATCTGGGTTGTCTTCAGCAAGTCCTTTGACTTTGCTGGGCCTCTGAGCCCTCAGCTATAAAACCAGGACATGACCACCTGCTTGAGGGGATCAGGGGGTCAATTAAATGAGACAACATATGTATAGTGGCCAATAATGTGAGCATAATAGGTACTTTGTAAATGTGAATTTCCTTGGCAGCTGTAATCCTAGGGGAGACATTTTGGGGCTTCACTCCTCAGAGTGAAATGAGAAACAGGAATAGTACCAGGTCAAAACCCATTATAGCCCATTCACTGCCTAAAATTGTCAATTTAGGAAAAAAAATAAGACATAGCCAGGGACTAAGGATAATTTCTTGGTGTTGCCCACATTAGGATTTGACTCATAGTTGCCTAAAATTTTGAACACTTTTCTCAGGAGGAAAATTAAAAAGAAAACTGAGTAGGAGAAAGTGAAGGTTTGATTTAAAACTTACTCTCCTTCTCCTACCTCTACCAAGACTACCAAGGGCCTTCTTAGGGGAATTTGGGGTGGGGCACCATACTGGTGGGGTTGGTGAAAGACTCAGCTTGAACCTCGTGACATGTCCCAGTTATTGATAGTTTAGAGGATTTTACAGAATTATTAGGATGATGGATGGGATCTGTAAATCCACAAATGATAAAGAAAATTTAGTGGTGAATGGAAAATAGAAACCATGGCTGTTCACCCCAAGGATTCCAGGATCAGAGGCACAATGTTAGCCGCTACCTTCACATCCCTGGTCTGAAGATAACATGATTGTGTTGCAGTGATGAAGGAGTCTTTGCTCCCTCCCTCTCCTTCCCAACTCCTGCCCCTTTCCTCCCAAGTCCAACACCACCTATGTGCCAGAGTGTCTAGTGACCAATGACATGGGAGATTAGGAATGGAGAAAAGCTATCTGACACCCGTGGAGACTTTGCTTGGCACTGAGTCCCAGAGCTGTGTCTGACCAGGGACATCACAGTGGATCTACAGGGCCTGGCCGCAAAGATGCCTCCTCTTGGCACCCAGAAACTGGAGTGTGTGGGTACTCACTGACTGCATCCACTGCAGGGTGCGCTTCCTGCTCACCAAGCCGTGGGCAAGTGCTGCTGCGGGAGCAATGGGCGGCAGACTGGGCGTGGCTGCTGGAGCGGATCTGGGACCCGGCATCCTGCTTGGTCTCTAGGACTTCCCTCACTTTGCTCTTCTTATGCATCTCCCTTAAGATACTGATGGGGTAAGAAAGAAGGAAAAATGTCACCTGAATGCCACAGCTGCAGTGATCTGGACTCTCACAGGAGAAGCCAAGGAGAGGTTAAGAAGATCATTCCTTCAGAGAAGCAGCCAAATAATTCATTTCAGTTTAGAGGTAGAGGATGGAGGGAGTGGGGGAGGGGCGGGGAGAGCAGCGGTGTCCAGTGCATTGGCCACAAAATCCTGAGGAAAAGAGAAGGCCCATCAGGCCCTTTAAATAACACTCATGCTTCCTTCACAAGACACCCAGAGGCCCGGAAGAGTTCAGTTCACTCTGTGAACATAATCTGTTAAATAGTATTTGCAGTAGCCTATTTAAAACTGGTCCCTGAAGCAAAGGTGATGTAGCCTCCCAGATGTCTTGCAGTTTCTAGACCTCCTTCCCTAAGTACAGAGATACAGTAGAAACCTTTGTTTGCAAAGAAAATTTGTAGCTATTTAACATCTGCCAGTACTCCCTGGGTCACCCTTGAAGAAACCAGGTAAATTCTTATCCTGGCCTTTAAACAGCCAGGGGAAATCAAAGGTGATCCCTGAGGGTTCAGGAGACTTCTAAGACCTGGATAGTTAGGTTAGAGCTGCTTTATATTACTAAATTGGCGAATTAATGTGAGAATGGGAACCAGAATAATAATAAATTTTTTAAAAATGGGAAATGACACTACCTTGTCACTAAGGATACATAATGGTTTGGTGAATAAATAAAATAATACAATAAGCTATTTTTTTTTTCTGGGTATGTGAGCTCTTGTTCCTTTGATCTTCTGGCCCTTGCTTCTGGATTCTTCACCAGATGACATCTTTCATTGCCCCTGAAAATCTGGAGTTACCTGAGAGTCAGAGGCGCCCGTCCTGCTTGACTCTTCTTACTTGCATAGTCATCTGAAAACCAAATTCAAACAGGAACAGTCATAGTTTAAGCAAGTCTCATTTTCTAGATTACAAACACACACTTGGTTCTATCTGGGATCAGAGACATGGCTACATGATGTTTGAGTCCAGGATTCTCTGAATTTTCCCAGATTTTGGGTTGAGTCTTTAGAGAGCTTGCCTGGTAGGCTTTCCTGAGCCTTCCACAAAGATCATCATCTCCTCTTGCTCTGCCCTGAGTCACAGCAAAACTCTAAATATGTCTTTTTCCCACAGATTGTGTGACACTTATCTAACTGTCCTCTGGACCACTCCAGCCAAAGGCTCCAAGTCGTGGCACAAAGCTGGTACCCCAGACCCATGGCTATGTGTCACATAACAGCTTTCATGTAAACCTTACTCTTTTCTCTGAGGAGATGACAGACATTCCTGTCCTGCCTTTGCATCAGCCATTAGGAGACAGCACAGTGGCTTCAAGCCTTCTGTTACTATGTGCCCTTGGGTGCTCTAGGGAAAATTATATGTAAAAGCTCCTGAAATAACTAATGTTCCCACACGCTGGTATTCACAGTGCCTAAACCATGCCAAAATGAGCATTATCATCATTTTTTTGAAGTGTACTGACTTGATCCTTAGAATGATCATGCAACCTTCAGGGGCTGGTATTATTTGATCTAATTTTTTAGGTCAGGAAACAGAAATCAAAAGAGATATTAAGCTATCCAGAGCAAATAATGAACAGGTATAAGCTAGAGCTAGGGTCTTAGGATTTCTAGTTCAGGGCCCTTCACAACAACCAGCTGCCCCTGTTTCTTCTCTCTTTCTGCCATTAGTTTCAAATAAATGCCATCACCCCTAGAAATGCCTCCTGTCCTAATGGCCACATTCTATGAGGGTTGGAGATGCCGATGATCATCACAGCATCCTCAGTCCCGTGTATTTTTCCTGGGAGCTCCTCACCAGATGTCCTGACCCTGTTATGGTCCAAATGTGGTGATTACAAAGCAGGACTTGTGGATAGGTGTAGGCTTGTGTGAGCCTAGGACCTTGAGAAGGACTAAAAGTCTCTCCAAGCTGTGTGGCCAACTTACCAGTGCTGAATTTGCTGGCAAGGCTCTCTGCCAGCTGGCTGCCTTTGGCCAGCTGCTCACGGAAGTGCTGCTCCATGTAATGGTCAATGCTATTGCTGCTGAGTAGTTCCTCAAAGGTCTTTACTGTGTTTTTGACATGCTGGATGAGAAGGGAAGAGACTGCTTTCCCAATCCTCATCTTCTGCCGTAGATGGGTCAACTCTCGAGCCTGATCCTGGATCAAGGAATGATATTTCCTAAAGTAGAAAGAAAGAAGTAGTAAGAGTGAAAAGGGGTGACTGATAAATTATGGTGCTTCAGCAGAAGGTACTTGAGAGTCTCACCAAAGGAGGCCCCACACTGAATTCTAGCACATGTTTAGTGATCTGAATATGGTAGAGGGAATGAAGGAAGGAAGAAAAATAAAAACGATCTCTATGTGAAAGACCCTTTCTAAGAGTGTAGTTTTCCCTACCCTCTGCTAAAGAAGAAAATCACATGATCATATCAATAGATGAAGAAAAAGCATTTGACAAAATCCGACACCGATTTATAATAAAAACTCTCAGCAGGCTGGGTGCAGCGGCTCACACCTGTAACCCCAGTGCTTTGGGAGGCCAAGGTGGGAAGATCACTTGAGACCAAGAGTTTAAGAGGAGTCTGGGAAACACTGTCTTTGCAAAAAAAAAAACAACAGTATTTTAAAAATTATCCAGGCACAGTGCTGTATGCCTGTAGTCCCAGCTACTCAGGAGGCTGAGGCAGGTGGATCGTATAAACCCAGGAGTTTGGGCTGCAGTGAGCTATGATCATGCCACTGCACTCCAACTTGGGCAGCAAAGTAAGACCCTGTTTCAAAAACAAACAAACAAACAAACAAACAACTCTCAGCAAACTAGGAATAGAGGGGGAACTTCCTCAACTTGATAAAGAACATCTGCAAAAACCCTACAGCTAACATCATACTAGAAACAAGAAGCTTTCTCACTAAGATCAGCCACAAGGCAAGGATGTTCCCTCTCACCACTCCCTTTCAATATCATACTGGAATTCCTAAATAATGTAGTAAGACAAGAAAAGGAAATGAAAGGTATACAGATTAGAAACGAAGAACTAAAACTGCCTTGTTCACAGATAACAAAATTATCTATGTAGAACATCTGAAAGAATTGGCAAAAAAAATACCACCTGGAACTAATAAGTGATCATAGCAAAGTTGCAGAATGCAAAGTTAATGTACAAAAGTCAATCATTTTCCTATATACCAGCAATGAACAAGTAGAATTTGAAATTAAAAACATCACATCATTTACATTAATACCCCCCCAAATGGCATACTTAGGTATAAATCTAACAAAATATGTACAAGACATATATGAGGAAAACTACAAAACTCTTTTGAAAAAAGTCAAAGTAGGATTAAATATATGGAGAGGTATTCCATGTTCATCAACAGGAAGACTCAATACTGTCAAGATGTCAATTCTTCCCAATTTGATCTAAAGATTCAATGCAATATCAATCAAAATCTCAGCAAGTTATTTTAAAGATATCAACAAACTGATTCTAAGGTTTATTGAGAAAGGTAAAAGACCCAGAGTAGCTAATGCAATATTGAAAGAGAACAGTCAGAGAACTGACACTACCTGACTTTAAGACTTACTATACAGCTATAGTAAGCAAGACAGTGTGTTATTTGTGAAAGAATAGACAAATAAATCAGTGTAACAGAATAGAAAGCTTAGAAACAGACCCACAAAATGTAGCAGATTGATCTTTTACAAAGGAACAAAGGCAATATAATGGAGAAAAGATAGTCTTTTCAACAAATGGTGCTAGAACAATTGTACAACCACATGCAAAAAAATGAATCTAGACATAGATCTTACATTCTTTATAAAAATTAACTCAAAATGGATCATAGGCCTAAATGTAAAACACAAAACTATAAAAAACATCTAAAAGATAACACGGCAGAAAATATAGATAACCTTGGATTTGGTGATGACTTTTCAGATACAACACCAAAAGTGCAATCCATGAAAGAAATAATTGATAATCTGGACTTCATCAAAATTAAAAGCTTCTGTTCTGCAAAAGACACTGTCAAGAGAATAAGAAGAAAAGTCACACACTGGGAGAAAATATTTGCAAAAGACATATCTGATAAATCACTATTATCCAAAATACACAAAGAACTCTTAAACTCAAAAGTAAGAAAATGAACAACTCATTTTAAAAATGGGCAAAAAATATGAACAGATACCTCATCAAAGAAGATGTACAGATGGCAAATAAGAGTATGAAAAGATGCTCAACATCATAGGTCATTAGGGAATTGCAAATTAAAGCAACAATGAGATACCATCACACACCTATTAGAATGGCAAAATCCAGAACACTGATAACACCAAATGCTGGTGAGAATGTGGAGTATCAGCTACTCTCATTCACTACTGGTGGTAATGAAAATGGTACAGCCACTTTTGAAGACAGTTTGGCAGTTTCTTACAAAACTAAACATACTCTTACCATATGATCTAGAAATGACACCCCTTGGTATTTGCCCAAATGAATTGAAAACTTATGTCCACACAAAAAACCTACACGTGATGTTTATAGCAGTTTTCTCCATAATTGCAAAACCTTGCCAGCAATCAAAATGTCCTTCAGTAGGTGAATGGATAAATTTTGGTACATCTGGACAATGAATATTACTTGGTACTAAAAAGAAATCAGCTATGAAGCCATGAAAAGACATGAGAGAAACTTAAATGCATATTACTAAATGAAAGAAGTCAATCTGAAAAGGCTACATACTGTATGATTCTGACTATATGATATTCTGGAAAAGTCAAAACTATGGAGACAGTAAACAGATCAGCGGTTGCCAGGAGTTAAAGGGAAGGGAGGGATTAATAGGCAGAGCACAGAAGACTTTTAGTTCAGTGAATATTCTACATGATGTTATAATGGTGGATAGATGTCATTATACTTTTGTCAAAACCCATAGAATGTACAACACCAAGAGTGAAGCATGATGTAAACTGTGGACTTTGGGTGATAATGATGTGTCAATGTAGGCTGGTCAATTGTAACAGATACAACACTCTGGTTCAGGATGTTGATAGTGGGGGAGGCTGCGCCTGTGCAGGGGCAGGGGGTAGGTATATGGGAACTCTCTGTACTTTCTGCTCCATTTTGCTGTGAACTTAAAACTACTCTAAAAATAAAGTCTATTAAATAAGAACAGTCACAAGAGTATAATTTTGAAAAATGTATTTGACAAAGTGGGTGTAGTGTAGGATTTGTGCACCTAGACTCCAGGATTCTGTTACTTCGGCCAAAGGCTATTGTGAAACTTTAATCAAATAACTGTGTCTTTGGGCCTAAGTGTTCTCAGTTCTGAAATGAGGAAATGGGATTATCTGACTCTAGAGTTATTTTAGCTCTAATATTCTCTGGGGCAGTGAAATTTAAGTGGCACATATTGGGCAGTGACTAAATGAGGCATGAAGAAGAATTTGAATCACCTTCAAAGCTGTGCCCCAATCACTATGCAAATTAGTGATAAGTTAGTATTTCAGTACCTGGTGCTCACAGGCAATTGTGAAATGGATTAACCCCATATTATTTGAGTGCCTCCAAAAAGCTATGGAAAAACAGCCATTAAAGACAGACTGATAAGTCTAGCCAATAGGCCACTATTTGGCAATTTTGTAAGCTTATTTTAAAAATTAAGCTTATCGGCCAGGCACGGTGGCTCACGCCTGTAATCCTAGCACTCTGGGAGGCCAAGGCAGGAGGATCGCTCGAGGTCAGGAGTTCGAGACCAGCCTGAGCAAGAGCGAGACCCCGTCTCTACTAAAAATAGAAAGAAATGATTTGAACAGCTAAAAATCTATATAGAAAAAAATTAGCCGGGCATGGTGGTGCATGCCTGTAGTCCCAGCTACTTGGGAGGCTGAGGCAGTAGGATTGCTTGAGCACAGGAATTTGAGGTTGCTGTGAGCTGGGCTGATGCTATGACACTCTAGCCCGGGCAACAGAGTGAGACTCTGTCTCAAAACAAAAAAAAAAAAAAAAAATTGAGCTTATCGAAATTGCCATTCCAAAAACCAGGGACATAAATTTCCATAGATAATGGAGTGGAGATGGAGGGGCTTTTGTATAAACCTACCTCCTCGGGCAATGGGATGGTTCAGCATCACCAAATATCTGAGGTAACAGGAGATTGTTACGTGTTCCTGTCAATCCAGGAGAGGCATCACTCACAAGACTAGAAGATTTCCAGCTCAAGTAGCCAGGAAGATCATACATTTAGTGAATATATGCATTGTTGGAATAAAACCAAATTGTTCTGAACAATATAATCAGTAATAAAGATTTTATAGACTCTAAAGAATTTCCAGGCATGTTTTAAGAGAAAGCCCTGCATTAAGGTACAGAGCCTAGGTGCAGACCCTGAAAGCTGCTGTGACAGCAGTGGAAGGCTCTGAGTAGACTTTCTTACCCACTGTGGGACACAGGGGAGAATCCTGCTTCCTCAGGCTGAGTCTTCTGCTCATTCACTCCCTTCTCAGCAGGTCCCTTCTTCTCTAAGGGCTGATGCATCCCAGCCTTCATTTTCTCATGAAGAGCTCTCTTACAGACTCCTTTGAAAGGAAGGATGGAGAAGAAACGTGTCTAGGTCTCCACAATGGCCAGGCTTTTCTCCAAAGTTCCCTAAAGGAATTGAAGCAAAAATACAGTTTGAAGAAGTTACTAAAGGAGATCCCACAGGAGCATAGACTCTCAAGAGCAGAGCCTACAAGGAAGTAAAGGGTGAAGCCTACAATGTGGCCCCTTGAAGAGCACCCTGACAACCCACTGGGTAAAGGGAAGATGCAGCAAGTAGGGGGAGATGTTGTTAGAAGGAAGAGGAGGGTGTTATAGAAGAAAAAACAGCCAAATAAATGAATGAAAACAAATGGGGTTTAAACTGAAGGGATGAATATTTTTGACTCTTGAAGTTCCCAGGAAGTGTCCCTTCAGAAGTCAGGAAGCATTTTTATCATCCACAAGTTTTGAGAGTCATGAAGGCTAAAAAAAATTTTGAGATGCCAGAGCTCCAATCCCAAGTCGCTGAACATCAACAGTAGTGCTATGGGAAGACTCAGGGTGCCAGGCTTCAAATCACAATCATAGAATTAGAATGTGGAGGTATCTCCAGAACTCGAGGAAGCCCTGGCTTCTGATACCCTCCCACACTCAACAGAAGGCTGCCTGTGTCTTCCTGGAGGACGCTATCATAGAGGACATCTCTCTCATCTCATTTTAATATCTGTGTACCCTTTGGCTGATACCACCAATCAATCAATTCCTTAGCCTCCCACGCCCACCAAAATAGCATATTGCTCCTTGTTCAATCTTGCTTTGCATAGAAAACATTAAAACAACATTTTCTCAGCACCTTTTATTTTCTTGAAAACAGTTTCAATAAAAATAATTCTTGTGGCTTTTCTTAAATGAATATTTTAAAACTTATAGTGATTCTTTCTGATCCTTTTTGGGAACTCTCCAGGTTTTCACCATTCTTTCAAGAGCATGGTGACCAAACTGCAGTATAATACTCTAAGTGGGACTAATAAATTTAGCATAATGATGTCTTACCTTTTCATTCCATAATAACTAATACATCCCAATGCAATATTGACTTCCTTTCCTTTGCAGTAGCAACATGTAGGGGTTTCATTTAACAAGAGGTCAATTTTAACCTTCCAAACTCCCTCCTCTACCCAACTTTGCTACTTGTAGGACTGTTTTTGCATTTTTTTTTCTTTTGATCTCTATAAATATACTTTGCTAATGTCTGTTTTGAATTTCATTCTGGCTCTTCAGGTTACTTTTCACTTTGTCCAAGTCCTTAAAATATTTTATTAGTTTCCTTGAATATGAGTAATAGAAACTTAATGTGCTACTGACTTGTAAACCTAATGGATTCCTTTATTCTTTCACTCAAATCTTGATAGAGTTGCCTGGGCTGCCACAAAGCCATTGAAAATGGCCTGTGACAGACCCTGGTATAATCTAGGCCACACGGGGGAGGGGATGTATGGCAAATGCAAGCTGTAGTTTTTAGTGACGTAACAGCTGAGACTGTGAAGAGAGTCACAGGCACAGCAGGGAGGGATCCTCCAACCTTGCTTCCCACTTCCTAGGGCTCCATTTCATTGGTGTCCTGGTAAGTCTTTAGCAACAAGCACTCCTGGGGATACAGTCCTCATCTGTAGTATTTGCCTGTTTTCATTGGGTTAATACTGTCACCATGGCCAATTTTAAACTACCATCATTGAATAGAGTTGGAAAGAGATGCTGAGTAGCACATAATGATATAGTATTTCCACCATATAAATACTGCAGATGTACCACCTCACATCCATTAGGATGGCTACTATTTTTTAAAAAAGCAAACAACAAAAAACCCAGAAAATAACAGTGTTGGTGAGGATGTGGAGGAACTGGAACTCTTGTGCACTATTGGGAATGCAAAATTGTACAATCACTATTGAAAACAGTATGGCAGTTCCTCAAAAAATTTAAAATAGAATTACTATACGATCCAGCAATTCTACTTCTGGGTATATACCCAAAAGAATTGAAAGCAGCACCTCAAAGAGATTATTTGTATACCCATGTTCATAGCAGCATTATTTGTTGTAACCAAAAAGTGGAAGCAACCCAAGTGTCCATAAATGGTTCACTGGATAAACAAAATGTGGTATATATATGTAATGGAATATCGTTCAGTCTCAAAAACAGAGGAAATTCTGACACATGCTACAACATGGATGAAACTTGAAGACATTATGCTAAGTGAAATAAGCCAGTCACTAAAGGACAAATATTGTATAATTCTGCTTATATGAGGTACTTAAGTAGTCAAATTCATAGAGACAGAAAGTAGAATGGTGGTTGCCAGGGACTGGGAGGAACAAAGAATGGTGAGATATTATAAAGTAGTAAATAATTTTAGTTTTGCAAGCTGAAAAGAGTTTTGTGAAAAGAGATAGCTGTCATGGTAGCACAATAATGTAAATGTATTTAATGCCACTGAACTGTACACTTAAAAATGGTTAAGATGGTAAATTTTGTTCTGTGTATTTTATGACAATGAAAAAATATATTAGACACAATTACCTCAAGGGCGTAGATATTCGTAAATGTAAAGTAATTAGGTCATGAGTTTGGAGTATTTATTACCTTTGTTTTTGATATACAGTTGACCCTTAAACTATGCAGCAGTTAGGGGTGTCAACTCTGTGTGCAGTTGAAAATCTATGTATAATTTTTGACTCCCCCAGAACTTAACTTCTAATAGCCTACTGTTGACTGGAAGCCTTACTGATAATGTAAACTGTCAACTAACACATATTTTGTACATTATATATATTATATATTGTGTTCTTACAATAAAGTAGAGAAAATAAAATGTTATTAAGAAAATTATAAGGCAGAAAAAAATACATTTATGGTATTGTACCCTAAGTTTATGTTGTCCATTTACAAGATGAATTATCTGTCTGAAATGGCAGGCAACAGCAGCTGCAGACCTCAATCTACAGTACCTATTAAGCAATTCAACTTTTTCTTATAATGTCATTACTTTTCTCTTCTTCTTGGGAATATTTCCAGCACCATTAGTGGTACTTCATATGGGTCCAATGATGTTATTCAAGGTTTACAGTGCCATAAGAAACATGATAAAAATATGTGAGATCTGCGAGAGATCACTTTTTACTCTGATATGCAATTTACTGGAAAGAAAAACTGCTCACACAGAGATGACTAGCATCCCAAGGCATTTTAAGCAATATTTGCAACAGTTGAGCTCACCACAATAGCAACAGGAGGTGGCTACGAATGAAATTATGATAGTAGTATGGTATAGACTACAGTTACTATTATGTAGTTATGATTTAATACCACATCTTTACATTGGTTTACATTTTTCTCTACTTTGAATGGTGCCATGTACTGTCTGTAAGTGTGTGAGTTTGGATAAATTTTAACTTTTTATAACAGATTTGTGTATACTTATGGTAGTAAATGATAAAATAAACTAGGATATACATATATTTTATGCCTTCATGGTATAATTAACTTTTTCTTAATTTTTTGATATTTCTAGGCTATATATTTCCACTGTTTTTTCAAACTGTCACAAATCTCCAAAAAATTTTCAAAAATATGTTTACTGAAATAAATCCATATAAAAGTGAACTCATGCAGTTCAAACTTGTATTGTTCAAGGGTCAACTATAATTTATTTAATTGTAAGTTAATGTACTTTAATTTTTAATAACATCTGTGTTTAATAACTGGTTCTCAGGATTCCTGTGAATTTAGCAACCTTACCTGGTTCCAGTATACCACGGACTGATTCCCATCTAGAGATTATGAGCCTAAGACTTGGGTGGGATGTTCTGGTTATCTGTCTCTATGGCTCTACCATCAAGTGTGGATAGGCTGGTGGTGCCACTTGGTGTCACCACAGCCATCTCAGCACATCCTTCTAAGGATTTGACAGAAGAGGAAGAAACATAGTCTGGAAAAACTGATTTTCAAAGTTGTATTTCCTGCCCAATCCTCCCCCACTCATTTTAGACTGTATTATGATATTATTGTGTGATGCTGGTTGGACTGTAAAATAGCACGATCACGTTGGAAAACTTTTTAGGAGTTCCTCATAAAGTTAAACATTCACCTATTCTATGATCTTACAACTTTACTTCTATTTGTTTCCCAAGAAAAATGAAGGTACACATCCAAAAAAATTTCTACAAGAATTATTATAGCAGCATTATTGATACTGTTACTGATACTAGGCATGTCTGACCATATCCATGTACTTTTACCATTGATTACTTAATATTTTCTTTACATTAATTCACTTTTTTTACTTAGAAAAATATATTTTTAAAATTAATTTTTTGTCACTACCACAACTGTAATAGCAGAATGAATTGTCATGAGCAGGATGCAACTATAAAGTAATGTTAAAATATTTTAAAATGCAAGCAAAAATATAGTGACTTGGCATAAAGTATAATAGATAATTTAATTCTCATAGCAGCAATTCAAAGTAAATACGATCTCCATTGTTACAGAGGAGGAAACAAAAATGCAAGAAATTCAAAATTTACTGACATGACAGAGCTATTCTGGGGAAGAGCCAAGGTTTCAAGCCCATGTCTATTAGATGCCAAAGCCTAACATTGATGCCTCATGAGATTTAAAATAGATGTTGAATTACAATTAATGACAACCTTGTTACAGTGAATGACAACCTTGGCTTTCACAGTTGGAGGAGATGAGAACATTTTCCACCAGTTAGGACACTTTGGGGGTCTTTGCTGGAAAGGCAGAGGAGGTAGCGTGAAAGCAGAACTCATGAGCACCCACAAGCAGTCCACTGGGCAGTGGAAGCCTTTAGAGTAACCTACAGCAATGCTGGGACTGGGGTGATCAATGTAAGAAAACCCAGCAATAGCCAGGACATGAAATGGTTCTTTACTGGCTGCTGGAAAATATTAAGGCCCTCATCTCAGTCAAGGCTCAGGAACCACCTAGAGATCAGTACAAACCCAGGAGCTGCTCCAACCAGGGATGAACTAATGAACCAAAATGAATATAATGCTGAGCAAGAGGTCAAGACATTAAAATCAGAAATTTTGGGTGCAACTGACTGAGCCAGATGAATAAACTAGATCAGCATTTTCTAATCTGGTGGCCACTATGCCACATGTGCCAATTGAGTATTTGAAATGTGGCTAGTGTGATTGAGATACTGAATTTTTAGTTTTATTTAATTTTAACTAATTTAAACTTAAAATAGCCACATGTGGCTAGTGGATACAGTAGAGGACAGCACACGTTAGAATATAACCACTATTTCAAAAAGCACTTGTTTTTATTTCCTTATAGCAATACAAAGATTTTGTAAAATCCCACACTGAGTAACAATACTGAGTGGCTTTCTCCACCTGCTTAGATACAGCTGAATGTCAGTTCCGCCCCAGGGGGCTGTCTCTCCTGCCGCCTTTCCTTCCTCATCGTATCCCCACACCTTCATCAAGGGACTGCATCAGCCAGTCCTGCTCTCACAGTGGAGTCTCAGCTGCCTGCGTTGGTCACAGAGCTCTACTCAGTGGTACCTTCTCCCCTGTCCTCCCAGGCTGATTTCTATTGCCGTGGCATGACGTTGGCCCAAATGTGAGGTGCTGTGCCTCACATGGGTTGCCATGTTTTTGAAGGAACCAGGAACAAAAAGGCAAATCTGGGCTTTGGTTGGTGGGAGACTACACAGAGCTACGCAATATTTGTGTGGACTAGATGACGTAAGAGTAAGACAGTCAAGTCAGCATTTCTGGGTCACTGATAGAATTTTTGTCCCATCCCCACCTAGGACACTAGATTTGATTCCCAAGTAGGGTGTTTTACTGAATTTGGCAAAGCTAATTCCTCTGTTGTACAGACATGATTGCAGAATAAGAATCAAAGTCACAGAAACAATGGCCTTAGAGGACAGAAAAGGAAAAAGGTTTGGGGGTAAGATGGTTGAGACCAGGGAAGTTCTGGAACCTCAGGGCCTTTGACTCTGGGTGCCATTGCCCTTTCATTCTCCAAGTTCCCCCTGAGGTGAAAGTGCATCGTGGGGCAAAGCAAAAGGACTGCAAGTCTCCCAGACCTCTCAGAAGCAGGGGGGTGAGGAAAAAGGACCCAAATGCAAAAGCAAAAAGATTTAGACACAGAGAGAATTACAATGAGTTTGTAAATCATACACTGACTGGGAACTGGCTTTATTTAAAGACCAAGCTAGACCTGTCTTCCAACGGTTTGGAGCTAAATTTTCCATGGAAGTGTCCCCATCCACTCCAGAATATATTTTCAACCTGGATATATTGTGTATATAGAGGTTAATATGAAAATTACATTAAATATTAGTAGTAAATGAGAGACTTTGAATGAGTTATCTCTCACAAGTTTACTCACACAAAAAGGGAGACAGTCATTAGAATGTTGTTAAATAAGCAGAAGACCAAAAGTATGAGGACACTAAAATATCACAATAAATATTTTGATATTAATTATTGACTTAATTTTGTTAATAGATATAGGCCACTGCATATTATCTTCTTCTCCTTATGTGAATTTTACTAGATTGTGTCTTTCAAGAAATAGGTCCATTTCATCTAAGTTAACAAACTTGTGGGCACAGAGTTTTTCATAACATTACTTTATTATTCTTTTAATGTCCATGGGTTCAGTAGTGATGATCCCTCTCTTTCATTTCTTATATTAGTAATTTGTGCTTTCTCTCTTTTTTTATTGATTAGTCTAGTCTGGTTAGGGATTTATCAATTTTATTGATCTTTTCAAAGAACTAGCTTTTGGTTTTGTTAATTTTCTCTATTGTTTTCCTTTTTTCAAATTCACTGATTTCTGCTTACCTAGGATTTAATTTGCTTTTCTTTTTCTAGTTTCCTAAGGTGAACCCACTTTACATCCTAGCCTAGACCTAATCAGAAGAATAAGTTTTGATATCAGTTTGTTAAACCTTAGCTAATCAAGTAGCTTTTTAATGACTTTTATTAAGTTATATCAAATATAAAGTGTACTAGATGTGCAGGTAAAAGACTTTACTGATATAAACTCACTTGAATAACCACCACCCAAACTAAGATGTAATATATTTCTGTACCCCAGAAAGCTTCCACATGCTTCTTTCCAGACAATATTCCACAGAGTTAGCTTTTTTATTTTGTAAATTTATCACCATAAGTTAGTTTTTCCTGTTCTTTAAACATATATGTTCTGATTCATATAAAATGGAATCAGAAAGTATATATTCTAGAATTTTTGGTGGGAAGGAAGATAATCTGATTGCTTTCACTCAAAGCTATGTCTATGAGACTCATCCATTCTTTTCATGTAGTTCTTTATTGCTATGTATATACCATCATATGGATATATCACAATATACTTGTTCTGCTGTTCTTGGACATTCAAGTTGTTTCCGGATTAAAGCCATTTTGAATAAAGCTATTATGAACATTTTTTACATGCCTTTTGGTGTATATATGCACACATTTCTCTAGGGCAGTGCCTCCAATAGAAATATAACACTAGCCACAAACGTAATTTAAAATTTTCTAGTAGACATATTTAAAAGCATAAAGAAACAAATAAATAATTTTAATATTATATTTTATCTAACTTTGATATAGCCAAAATATTATCATTTTAACATATGGCATTAGCCATATTTCAAGTCATACATGGTTAGTGATTATCATGTTGGACAGTGTGGCTCTAGAATTATTTAGCTAAAATTGCAATTATTGGGTTAGAGCATATATGCCTAGATCTCTATCTATATGTATATCCATGTCTAGATTTATATCTATAATCATTTTTAGTAGATACTAATAATTTTCCAAAGTTGTTGAACCAGTCGCACACTGGAAGTAAACAAGGGTTCCCAGTCTTTCATATTCTGCCAAACTTTGGTAGTGTCATTTGGGTTTTGTTGCTCAGGTTATTGAAATATGATTTACATAGAGCAAAATTCACTAGCATTAGATCATGCTACATTTCTTTCCATGACATCATATCTCTGCAAAGCTGGGTTTGGTGGTTGCTGGGTAAAAAGCAAGTACCCCCGAACAAGTATCAAACAGGAACTGAGGATGGCAGTTTGAGAAAATTTGAGAACTTGTGCAGTGCCCAACAGCTACATTCACCCATTAGTAAGTACAGTAGTTGGGGCTATTTAGGACTGAAATAAATTATGATTTTTCTTCCAATTTATGTGTACTATTTTTTCAACTGGCTACTATGTTGGTAGGACATAATACCTATTAAGTTGTTTGGAACTAACTGCTTAATAAACAGAACTGCCAGTTATTTCTTTTGGTCTGGGGTCATTGTGAAAAAATTACTGGTATACTAAGGATGCCATAAACAAAGAAAGTTTGGGAATCTCTGCTTTATATTCAATTTTCTAGGCCTAACTGAGAGAATAGAGCTCAAAAATCAGTTTGATCAATCTTAGCCAACCAGGTGAACTTTTAATTGATCAATTGACCAATTTTTTAAGACCTTACTTCAAAAAAGATGAAATAGCTTTTGATTGGCGGCCAGGGCAATTTCACTATTAGATAAGTCCACTATTTCCTTATTAGGTAACACATTTATGCTAATCTATGGAGTATCTAAAGCTTAGGCTATTTTATTTGTTATTTGCACCAACGTCAGTGATAAATTATGGATCAAATGTTCTAGCTTAAGAATAATGAGCCAAAGCAGAAATCTTCATACAATACAAACTGGTGAAATCCAGAATCTCAGATCAGATCTTTACCATGTTAGGTTCTTAATAATATATGAGTAACTGTTTTGTTTTTTAGAAATTAGAATGGCCAGATGACCATGTTTATGGTCCAGGTAGCATATTGATTTGGTGAGCCTCAGAAATTTATTTGATTACTCAAAAAGAACAATTTGAGGAACACATATAGAAAAGGCACAAAATAATTATTTATGAAACCTAAAGGAGCCAAATACTTTCTGAACACTTAAAGCATAAATAATGAAATCTCTCTTTTTTGGTAGAAATATCTAATTTCTCTTATTTTCCATTTATGTAAAAGATTATTGGAATCCATAAACTAATTTGGACAGTGCCTCCTTTGAATTTTTAGAGAACTAATTTGTTTATACTCCAGAGGAAAACAAATTATACCAATCTGTTTCCTCAGAAAATAGTTCATATTTATGCAATGAAAAAACTCCCTTCAAACTACTGGACATTCTAAAGGAACTAATCGTATAAAGTAACATCATTTAAAGTGGAAAAGAAGCAATGGTATCTATTAAACATAGTGATAATATATGAAATGAAAGAATTAAGCATGATTAAGTGTTTGGAGAAGACTCTGCTGAAAATTCAGTTAATTTTGTGATGTCCTTTTCAGTTCAGCAGGATCTTCTCAGTACATATCTTTTGCATTACTGTCACTGAATTCTATCCATTTTTAAAAATTCATTTAAAAAGGATTTTTTGCCTTTTTAAAAAAAAGGATGAACTAGTTTCCAGTTCTGAAAGTTATTTAAAAGATTATTAAATGGCCGGGCGCGGTGGCTCACGCCTGTAATCCTAGCACTCTGGGAGGCCGAGGTGGGCGGATCGTTTGAGCTCAGGAGTTCAAGACCAGCCTGAGCAAGAGCGAGACCCCACCTCTACTAAAAATAGAAAGAAATTATATGGACAGCTAAAAATATATATAGAAAAAATTAGCCGGGCATGGTGGCGCATGCCTGTAGTCCCAGCTACTCGGGAGGCTGAGACAGGAGGATCCCTTGAGCTCAGGAGTTTGAGGTTGCTGTGAGCTAGGCTGACGCCACGGCACTCACTCTAGCCTGGGCAACAGAGTGAGACTCTGTCTCAAAAAAAAAAATAAATAAATAAAAGATTATTAAATCTCGGTTTAAATAGTTGTCAGATGCCTTATCTTACTCTCTGGAGAAGCCTGACAAATACACACAGTATACTAATTAATTGCCTTATTGCAATGACACAGTTAGCTTTTCCCTCCTTTCCTCTTCCATTTAAACAGTTGTGGAATTATTCTATCATTTAGGAACTTCGGTATACTAAGAAAGTAGAATATTGGATGCCAGAAATTCAGTTTTCTTTCTGTTCTAATATCCCTTTTAGGTAAAGCAATTTATTGAAGTCAGAGTTCTTATGGAAGAATCATTGTATATGGAGATCATCTTTGTGGATCAAAAATGGATCAAAAGCTATTCCACTTTTGTAGATATTGACATTTATTGGGCCCATAGAATTTTATCCAGTATCATATAGATAAGATGTGAACCACTTCTCCACATTGCAGACTCAAATACCAGGAAATCCAAAAAACTCAGGACAAATAACCAATCAAAAAAGACTAACAGACTAGATTAGCTATCATCTACCATCTAACAGAGAATGGATCCCTGTTAACTACTACTCAACAGAGATCATCCCTAGATGTTCATTTCATAAAATCAAAGCCAGAATTCCACATTAATACCACTGATGGGAGAAAATAATTGACAATGCACAAATGAGAGAGAAAGAAAGACTTGTCTAAAAATTATACTTAGTGTGTAGAAGCCAAAAAGCTCAATTTCTGCTCATGAGATCCAACAGATGAACTGAAGGAACATGAGCCAATAGCTGTAAGGATTCAGGTCTGTGTGGGGTGTCCATAAGGCGCAGAATTATATTGGCTGTGATGCTATGCCTCAGGTAGTCACATTTTTATGGAAATAACAAAAAAAAAAATGTTAAGGAATAATAGAGACAGTGTGGTGGTTAATTCTATGTGTCAACTTGGCAAGACAACAGTGCCCAGTTATGTGGTCAAATAAGATTCTGGACATTGCTGTGAAGGTGTGTTTTGGGTGAGATTAACATTTAAATTAGTAGATTTTGAGCAAAGCAGATTGCTGTCCATAATGTGGGTGGACCTCATCCAATCAGTTGAAGATCTACATAGAAAAAAGTCTGACTTACCCTAAAGAAGAGGGAATTTTGTCAGCAGACCACCTTTGGACTCGAACTGTAACTCTTCTCTGGTTTTCCAGCCTGCCTGCCTACTAGCCAAGCCTCCACAATCATGTGAGTCTACTCCTTAAAATGAATAAAGAGAGAGAGAGAGAGCTTATTGATTCTTTTTCTCTAGAGAGCCCTGACTAATACAGACAGCTTACTAATTCATGCTGGCCATTTATAGAAGAAAGAGTGGAGGGACTAATGTCAGGAACCAGTATTAATAAGCTTTTTCTTTTCTTGGATAAGCTGCTTGGCACAGCTATTAAAGAGGCAACTCTGGCCAGTCTTCTCTGGACCTTGTTGACAAAGTCAACACAGAAACCAAATACAGTTATACAAAATATCATGGAAGTTTGGCTGAGGAGCAGATGGGGAGATACCCTATTACTTAATGTCCACCATGTCGTCTATTGTATTTCTCCCTTAGTTAAGAGGGCACCACTCCCTTTATTAGAATACCATAGACAGAGGCATATAAAGTTTGTTGTGCGAACAAGAGTATGAAGAAAAGGATTCTGAGTTGAAAAAATAAAATATAAATTGGTAGCACTCCTATGGAAGGCAAACTTACAGAGTTTATTACTTAAATGAAAAATCATACTGTTGGCCGGACATGGCAGAACTTGCCTGCAGCATAGCTACTCGGGAGGCTGAGGCAGGAGGATCGTTTAAGCCCAGGAGTTTGAGGTTACAGTGAGCAATGATCGAAACACTGCACTCAAGCCTGGGCAACAGAGGGAGACCCTGGCTCAAAAATAAACAAACTATGGACACACTTGAAGCTCTGACTTGGGTGGGGCAAAGGCAATATATGTAACCTAAATATCTGTACCCCTGTAATATGCTGAAATAAAAAAATTATTTAAAAAAACTATATATGATGTAGCAATTGTACTTCCAGGACTTTATCCGATAGAAATACTTTTACAAGTGGCAAAAGGTATGATGATGATGATGATGACTGCAGCATTATTTGTAATCATAAAGTTATGGAACCAACTTAATTTCAAAAACAACATGTAAAGGGTTAGATAATGTAATAAACAAAAAAAAAAACCTTCAATGATAATGCAAAGGATAATGATAATAATCTTGATTCTACTGATAACATCCATGGAGCAATTACTAAATCTAGGCACATTCTGCAGATAAGGTATTGCTACCATTCTCATATTACAGCTGAAAAAAAAATGAGGTACAGAAAGTTTGCTAATAGCCCAAGGGCACACAAGAAGAGAAACAAAATTTCACTCCAGAACCCATGTTCCTGAGCACAGATTACATACACCAGGTCTCTTGTGTTCCCTGGTCCAAGAAACTTCTGCCTCCCAACTACATTTCTTTCCAGCAAATCTTCTGTGAAGGTAAGTCGCCGCTAGATGAGAGGAAGGTAAGTGAGGTATCTTAACCTTTACCGGAGAGAATCCACCGGGACCACTTGGATGTCACAAAAGGATTGCAACGTCCCTGGGTGGGCTTGAACCACCAACCTTTCGGTTAACAGCCGAACGCGCTAACCGATTGCGCCACAGAGACACGGCCAAAAGGCTTTTTTATATTCTAATAGAGGGTACATTCTCACTAAATGCTAGCCAGTACCACCAATCTTTTGCAATATAGCTGGGAAATTCCAAAGCCCCGGAAAAACGGAGCAACTAGAGCGACAGATCCAGTTGAACTCGTACATTGGATGATTCCGAAACCAGAGGGACAGCTGAATGACCTTTGCCCCGCCTTGCCCCTCGCCTGCCTAAAGAAGCCAGCGCCTCCGGAGACGTCGGGACAGCGACCCCCGTCTGAGCAACTGGGGCTCACGGGCAGCTGAACACCCAGGGCAGTCAGTTAGGACTTCTTGAATTAATACATTTCAGAGACCGAATATAAAAACGGACAGTAGCCAGACCATATATAAAAATAGAACTCTGATCCACAAGAAGCAGGTACCTGCCCAGGAATCAGTCCCCTTATCTACAGATAAATGACCCAGGAAGCCAGATTTGCTATAAGTCAGATTTGTAGGAAGACGAGCTGTATCTCTAATAACAAACCATAACGTCTTTAACAATCGGCTCAAAATGTCCAGAACTTGATTAATAACTGACAGCTTCCCTAAATTTTTGTCCCACTTGCAACTTAGGACCAATCAGAGAAAGCCAAATATACACTACTCAGACAGGACGCCCCGCCTCTAGCTAGCCCGCCTGCAGCTGCTTCATGCCAGCAGCCTCCCCCCAACCAGGGCACACCAGCAGCCTTCCTTTTTTTCCACTGTAAAGCTTTCCCGCTCCTCCGCCTGCCTTTGAAGTTCCGTCAAAAATGCAAGTGCCGGTGGCTGTGTCCCTCGCTATAGCAAACTAGGAATAAAAAGCCATTGCTTTTCTCATTTGCTTGATCTTCCTTTCGTCCTTTGAAGAATTCTGAGTGAAAAATAGATGAAAGGTTTTTCAAAGGGGGAAGTTCTTTTTTTAAAAAAGACTTTGTTGTAGTTAATTGATCTCCAAGCTTGCAAAGTCCCATGGGGTGGGCCAGGAAGGGGCCTACACTGCACCATCTGCGCAGCTTGAGGTCCACGCCTTTAACTGAACTGAGAGCCGAGGGTTGTGTGGGGTTAGTGGGCAGGAGAGGGAACGGGACAGGGACAAAAGGGAAACGCGAGCAGGAGAGGAAGAGCAGGTGAGGCATGGCCAAGGACAATGAAACCCCCCAGGAGGCCTGTACAAAGGCCGGATCCGGAGAGATGAGAATTGCTTCTATTATATATTAGAATGGAGATGAGTTTTAAAAGGACACAAAAGAGAGAAAATCGCAAGAACCTGCACCTACCCAAGAACAAAACAGAAAAATATCGTGGATGATTTCCAAAAGAAATATTAAAAGCATATTAGCTGCCAGCAGGCTTATGGAGCGCCAAGATGGTATAGCATAATGGTTAGTACTCGGCGCTGTGGCCGCAGCAACCTCGACTCGAATCTGAGCCACAGTAATATCCGGCTTCTTTCTCGGCAAGATTTCATGTGTTTTACTTTCACTGTTTAAATCCCGCGAACCGGATACGCCCTTTAGCTGCAGTCTGAGATCAGGCTTTACCGTGGCTCCCCACCATGGGATGGGCAGGAGGGAAGTAAACCCCACCGCGCACTAACCTAGGGCGCAGTCGGGGGATGGTTGGCAGGTCCCCACGTCTGAGCATGCGCAGGAACCCTCCCACCAAAAGGTAAAATGCCGAGTCTCCGGGAACCTTGTCTGTAGCTTCAGCTAATGTAATGGTGTAGTAACAACCTGTTTTTTTCTGATTGAGATATTTCAAATGTCAGCGAGGCCTTTTTAGACGCAATAACAACGAGCTTTTCATGAGTTCGCTTTAACAGGTATTTTACAATAAAATCTAATAAGATAAAACCTAATAAATATAATAAAACCTAAACTCAGTATCATGCTTTGCCTCTACCCCAATTTTTTTTGCTAAAAGTACACTATTGAAGTGTAATTCACACAGAGTAAAATGCGCAAATGTTAAGTGCACAGCCCGATGAACTTTGACAAATGTAACTATCACCTGGATCAAGTTGTAGACATTTTCCATCAGCCCAGAAAGGTAGGTAGAGTCAATCACACCCACCTTCTCTTCACTTAAGAATACCATTCTGATTTCTATCTCTGCATATTAGTGTTGACTGTTCCTGAAATTCACATAAATGAATATATATGTTTTGTGTCAGACTTTTATTTCACGCAACATAATGTTTTTGAGATGCATCAGTGTTGTTGAGTGAATTATTTTGGTGTTATTGATGAGTGTTATTCCTGTGTGTGAACATACCACTGTTGATGGACAATTGGGTTATTTCCAGTTTTGGCTACTGTGACCAAAGCTGCTATAAATATTCTTGTATAATTCTTTTTGTAGACATATGCATTCATTTTTCTTGAGTATATATGTTGTAGTGGAATTGCTAGGTCATGGGATAGGTCTAGATTTAACTTTATCAGAACTGTCAGTTTTCCAGAATGGTTGTGCTATTTTACCTTCTCACCAGCAACACAGCAAGAGTATATAGTTACCCCACATTCTCGTCAGCACTTGTTCTCTGTCTTTAAAATTTACCCGTTCTGGTGGGTGCATGTCTTAGTCTATTCAGGCTGTTATAACAAAATAAAGTGGGCAGCTTATAAACACAGAAATTTATTTCTTATAGTTTTGGAAGCTGGTAAGTCCAAGTTCAAGGCGCCAGCAGATTCAGTGTTTGGTGAGGGTTCACTCTCTGGTTCATAGACACTACCTTCTTGCTGTGTCCTCACACAGTTTATAAAGACACTAATCTTATTCAGGAAATGGAGCCCCCATTATCTGATCACCTTTCAAGGGCTGGAACCTCCTAATACCACCACCTTGGGGATTAAGATTTCAACAAATAAATATCATGTTGATGGTAGGGACACAAATATTCAGAGCATAGCAGTGCAGTGCATAAAGGTATCTCATCATAGCTGGGTGCAGTGGCTACATCTGTAATCCCAGCTACTCCATAGGCTGAGGTAGGAGGATCTCTTAAACCCAGAAGTTTGAGACCAGCCTGGGCAACACAGCAAGACCCTCATCTCCAAAAAATAAAATAAAAAGAAAAGAAAATGATCTAATCATGGTTTTCATTTGTGTTTACCTAATGATACCGAGCATCTTTTCTTATGTCTTTTGGCCATTTATATATTCTCTTTTGTGAAGAAAGCCTATTCAAATATTTTGCTCATTTTTAAATGGCTTGGCTTTTATTACTGATTTCTAAAGGTTCTCTCTATATATTCAATATTTGAGTCATTTTTTCAAATAAGCACATTGCAAATATCTTCTCCCAGTCTGTGGCTTGCCTTTTCATACTTTCTTATGGTAATTTTTGATGAGCAGAAGTCTTTAATCTTGGTGAAATCCAAGTTCTTAATTTTTTTCTTTTATGATCTCTAAGACATCTCTCCTACTCCAAGATGGTGAATATATTTTCCTACATTTTCTTCTAGAAGTGTTTTGTGTTTTAGTTTTCATGTTTAAATCTATGATTCTTCTCGATTTCATCTCCTGATGTCGGCATTATATTTAACTACAGAATCCAAGGCTTGCAGAAAACAATCCAGCCTCTTGGAAATTTTTGTAATCCTGATATAATAACATTCACAAGGGTTTGCTGCTGTGCTCTTTGGTAACTACAGATCCTGTGCTTCCATCCCTCATTCCCTCCTCCTTTTGCCTTATCTCTTCTTCTCTCAACTCTTCTCACCCCTACAGCTGAGAAAACCAGAAATACCTCAAACTGAGAAGAAGAAAGACCTGGTCTAATCTGTGCTCAAGCCACACCTATGTTCTGGTTTATAAATCTAGTCCTGCCCTTGTGAGGCCTTGGACAAGCAACTTAAACATTATGTGCCTCAATTCTTTCTTCTGTAAAATGGGGCCAATAAGAGCAGTCTACTTCATTCTGCTGTTATTAGCTGTGTCTAGATTTAGGAGATAATCAATAATGTTTTAATCAGGAGAATCATCATCCTCATTATCATTATCCTTGGCATTATTTTTGAAAGCCACAGTGTTGATATTTTGCATCTTAAATTAGTTTTGCTTCTTCTAGAAATTCCTGTAGATGGATTCATGGACTATGCACCTTGTCGTGTCCAGTTTTTTCTTTATGCATAATGTCTCTGAGTTTTATTGATATTGCTGAGTATACTAGATATTCATTCCTTTTTATTGTTGAGTATTCCATTGCATGGATATACCACAGTTTGTTTGCCAGTGTCCTGATGATGGACATTTGGGTTGTTAGTAGTTTTGCTATTATGAATAAAGCTGCTATAAACATCTTGCATGTGGACATATGTTTTCAGTTCTCTTAGAAAAATATGTAGGTAAAAAATTGCTAGGAACAAAGGGATGTTTATGTTTAAATTTATGAGAGACTGTCAAATCGAAGTGGTTAGAACGTTTTACATTCCTACTAAAAACGTATGGCTTCTGGTTGTTCCACATCTTCACCAGGATTTGGTGTTTTTGGACTTCATAATTTTAGCCAAGCTACTGGGTGGAATGGTATCTCAATGTGATTTTAGTATCTATTTCCCTGACAGCTAATGATATTGGGCACTTTTTTTTATGAGCTGGTTGATCATTAGTATACCTTCCTCTCTCAAGTGTCTGTTTAAGCTTTTGCCCATTTTCTAAGATAAGTGTTTCAGTTTCTAATGCCGAATTGTAGAATTGTAGGAGCTAATTATATATTCTGGATATAGGTTCTTTGTCAGATATGTTTTGTGACCATTTTCCTCCTAGACTATGGCTTGCTTTTTCACTTAATGGTGTCTTTTGATGAGAAGACTTTTTAATATTGATTATGTCAAATTTATCACTTTTCTTATTTATTATTTTTTCCTGTGAAACATGTAGGAAATATTTGCTTGCTACCATGTTATAAGAATATTTTCATGTATTTTCTTCTAAAATGTTTTAGTTTGTATGGTTTGGTCTGTGATCCAACTCGAATTAGCTTTTGTGTATATGGTGAGGTAGGGATTGTGGGGTTTTGTTCACTAGTATAATAGATACCTAATTGATCCAGCACTATTTGTTAAAATGACACTCCTTTCCTCATTGAATTGCTTTAGTGCTTTTTTTTGAAAATTGGTTGACCATATTATGTGGGTCTGTTCGAGGTGTCTTAGTTCAGTTCCATTTATCTATGCGTGTATCCTTTTGCTACTCTCACACTGTTTTGTTTATGGTAATAAACAGCTTAACAGCAAGTCTTAAAGTCTTCCAGGTTTGACTTTTCCACACAGGTCAATAAATCTGAAATGCGTACATACTGTGGTGCCCCCATGCAAATCAAAATATGCTGTCACTTAATCCCTCTCATTTTACTGTAGGACATATGCCCTCATGTACAATGGCTGAGCCCTTAGCCAAAGATCCTCTATTGTACCCTCTGGAGAAAATAAATCTTCAGTTACCTTCAGAGCTAATCTAGAGGTAAAATGTCTGCAACACTCAGCAATGAGTAGATTTTTCTTGAAAAAGAAGTTCAGTTTTTACTTGCTTTGGCCATAGAAATTTTTCTCTATTATCTATGAACATGAAATACACTGGTTTGCAATTTTATGTTTTTTGTAGGAAGAAAAACTTTGGTGGAAACAATATTTAATGACATTTTATGAAACTTTGTCATTTACACAACAACTTTCTTTGCTGCTTTTGTAAAAATAGCATACAGTGGGCTTTATATACTTGTTATACAATTTTTAAAATGTGTTTTTAAATTAAAACTACCAGAATTAAAATATTCATCATGAACGTCCTACATTCATCTTAAGTTCCACCAACAGTGCGCTTAAAATAAAATGGGCCCAGCCTAAGTATACAAATCTTCATGGCTAAAGTGCAGTTCCTGTATGTGAGACATCCTCAACAGTATTTGCTTGCCCTGGCATAGTGATTTTCGCGTTTTTCCCGCACCTGAAAGTCCTCAATTCAAACCTGTAAGAAATTTCTTTCGCTAAAAGATCAAAGTATTCTTTTTTCAAGTAAGGGCAGTTTTATAAGTTATCGCTTGCATCCTTGGAATGCACAGAAAGCTTGGGGAGAGAGATCAAGCGCTACAAGTTCAAGTGCTACCCAGCTGGGGAGGAGGGGGGATAAGTACTCACTGGTACCCAGGCCAAGGTTGTCTGCTTTGCCGGCTTTGGCTCCAACTGGAGACCGGAACTCGGTTCAACGGCAACAGGGGGACCTGGTTTCAGAGAAGCCTGACTTAATCCTCGCCGTGCCTTTAGATCAGCAAATCTCATAGGGTTTCTGCCCTTCCTTTTGATCTATTTCCACCTGGTAGACAGGACCCAAGAGGGCGGCCGCCCCCTTTCCCTACCGGTCCCTCCCTGCCTGGGCGTGTCAAACTGACCCGGGACGTTACCGCCAGCGGGTGAGAACGAGAAGAGCCAGGACGAATCACGAACTCTCCGCGTGCGTCCCCGCGCACCTGCGGCTCGCGGGCTCCTGGCAATTTGAATACACGCCGCCCGAGTCTTCCCTGCAGGTCACAAAGGGTGTGCGGGCTCCTGACCTGGCAGGAGGAACCGCTCTGACGGGACCTAGCCCTGCCCCTGGCTGGTTCTCGAACACAGGTCTGGAGAGGCTGATTTTGACAGGTAGAGCCAAAGAAAACTCTCGACGGCAGCCCAAACCCCGAACCCGAGATTAAGGGCCTTAAACCCTAAAGTCTGAGCGAGCCGCGGGTCTTGAGTGGAATCGATCTCCACGCTTTGTCGTTTGACAAAATTCAGAGACCAAGAAAGAGAAAAATTGTGTGGATCGAAGTCCACAATTAACCAAAGAGGAAAGACGATTTCCTAACTAATCGGACATGGGTTCTGAGAACAAGACCGGCGTCGAGTTTTGCCCCAGCATATGGAAGGATGGCGTTGCCGTCTGCTAAGACAAGAAAGCGCAGGCACAGCAGGCTGTAGGGAGAAGATCCAGGATTCAATGCAGAGCCCTAGGGTCTGCCTTGAAAGAGTTTTCTATCCTATCCAGGCCGTCTCCGTTCCTGCCTCCATTTGAGTCCTTTATGATGTTGGGGATGCTGCGGTCTCGGCCCCTTCTCATCTTGGTACCTCCCCTCCGGCCTCCTCCCGGCGACCTTGTGCACTGTCCCTGATCCGGCGACAGTCTCTCCACACGCCGTCGCCTCGCAAAGGCGCATCTCTAGGTCAGTCGTGAGGTGTGGTGGGGTCAAAGCAACTTGCTCCGGAACTTGGGGACCTGGTGGGCTTCACGGGAGCGCTACTGGCGGGGCGGGGGCGGGGGACGCTTGGTAGCCGCGCGCAGGCTCGCAATTTGGAGAAAGCCGGGCAGAGAGGGGACCACCTTCTGGAACAATTCCTTGGAGGAGCGGGCAGCACCTGGGAGGGTAGACTGAGCTTTCCAGAGGTCAGTGCAAGGGTGGGTTCTGCTAAAAGGGTTAAAAAGAAAAAAAAAGCATATAGCATTTGGTTCCCTGGTGGTCTAGCAGCCGGGATTTGAGGCTTTCACCGCGGTTCCATTCCTGGTGAGGGGAAGGGGTCTCCAACTCATTGTGAGGTGTTATGTACTGTGTTTGCTATCTACCAACCTCTGTCGCTCTGTTTTTCAAAGACTGTAGAAATGAAGTTAATTTTGATCCTAAAATTGAAACTATTTAAGTAGGATACATTGCAGGTAGGTGAATTTTAGTGTTAATTTAAACTTCCAATGTATATTGCTTACCAACGTATCAGCACCAATTACGCGCCCAAAATTGTGAGACTGCATTTCCCCAGACATTTAAAACCAACACTAGAAATAATCAATCTCTTAGATGTATTTTTAAACTTTATTTACCATCAAATGATCTCTTTATAGTCAATTTCCCCCTTAGCCTATAAATCCACAAGTAACGGAAAAACTGCCTAGCATTTCAGCAAACTTGAATTTGAAACTCTCTGTTCTCTTCTGTTTGGGTGTTTACCCTTTTCTTCCAGGTAAGATTGGTCACAATAAAAAATTAATAAATGTAATAAAAATGTATGCCTGGCCTTTTTGCTTGAAGTGTTCTCTCTGGTTCTAAATTTTGTGGATGTGATGCTGTTGCTCGGATAATCTCATGGATATGCTTGAAACTTGAGGAACTTTGGAAACACGGTGCACAGGAAGGTCTCAAAATCCATCCTCTGGGGCTGGCAGAAGTAAATCAGCACCAGTAATAAAGGCAACAGCTTCTGAAGGCCGGTGGAACCAGAGCAGATTTTTAAAAACCAGACGGGTTGTTTTCATAATTTAATTTTCATTTTGATGGACACTTTATCTATTTTGACGAGTACATTAGTAGGGGGAAATTTCTTTATTGGAGCATCAATTTCTCTATAATTTTTGTCTCTCTTAAGAAATTTAATGATAATACTGAATTTAATAATATACTAATATATTATAATAAAATAATATTTCACATCCTAAATTATTCATGTTGGTTTCGTTAGCTTATGCTGTCATGTGGTGCCCACTGTATAATACCTGATGAGTTATGTTCAACTATGTAGTAATACATACTAATACATATACACAGATATAAAATAAGTATGTGTAGTTCAAAAAGAGAGATATAATGGGAAAATGCTGGTAACCTCTTAGGTAGTGTAGTCCTAAAATTAGCTGAATTTATGCCTTGTTCTCACATACTTCAGAAGTCTATGCTAATATTAAAATGCCATTCCTTGGCCAGCTAAGTTGCCCATTTCCTGGCCCAGCATGATACACGGAAGGAGTGAAAATGGGAAGAAAAGGGCCTTTTTGGAGAACTTGCCTAATGTACTTCTCCCTTATCATTATTTGGAATGACATAAGAAAATCAGAAGGAAATAATCATACAGAAAAGGCAAATTCTCCGCTCTCCTTCTCCGCCAACCCTTAATACACAAAGGAGGAGCAAATGCTCTGCTCCTTCTTCACATATCAGGACAGATATTGCCCTTAGTTTGCTGATGTTTGGGGACACAGTATATTAAAACATCATACAAAGGGGTATAGCTATTACTGACCCCTTTCTACCTAAGCATGAAAACAGGCAACCTGGCTGGTGTCAAGCAGAGCTTCTGACCCATGCTTTCTTTCTGGTCCTCTCTTCTCAAGGACTTACACCCATCAGATTCATGTGGGGATGTCTGGTAAAGGTTGTTCTGTGCTTAGACAGAAGGAAAAACCCCTAAGACCTTGAAATAAGCCTTAGGCTCTGAGCCAGTTTACTGGAATTCCCTACACAGTGGCATAAGCTCTACCAATAGCAACTGTGATTGTTCACACTTTGCCACTTTCCTATATGTGCATATCTTCCTCAGGAACCCCCACACTCACCAGAGAACCTAGGTTATTGGCAGATGAGATTTGGGAATTCTTCAGTCCTCTGGCCAAACACTGCCAGTTAGAACTGTTATTCCACCATTTTTGAAATTACATACAACAAATTTTAAATACTATTTATTTTGGAGAGTTCAGTTTGGAGGCAATGGAGATTATTTATTACTCAATGTTATTTCTGTATTTTTCAAATTTTAACTATAACACAGATTTCTCATAAAAAAATATGGGTCAGAAGATAGTGGAACAACAATTTTTACTCTAAAACAAACAGACCAAACTTTGGCAGGAGTTAAAAGTCTGACATGTAGCAGTGGCTTCTATGGCAGAAATACAGAGTCCTTTACTTTGTGAGCCATAGTAGCTTTTTGTTTTAGGAGTTTCCTCCCCTTTTTGGCTCCCAGAGGGATTGAGCATTGTGAATTCATCAGCATAGTTCCAAGAAACTACTTGGCAAGCAAAGCATTGAATTTTGTTGGGGTTTATCAGTTATCCCTGCTAGCAGAGATCTGAAAACACTGCAGTCAGAGCTGTTGAGTTTTTTAAATTTTGACTTGCCAACCAACAGGATGTCATTTATACAGTGAAACTTCAGACATCAGATGCCATAGGCACTCATGCTAAATTTTGACCCATCTGCTGGTGGCAAATGTTAAGCAATTTGCCCCATTAGCACTTTTACACACGACAGTACCCTGAACAGAAGACTTTCTTCTAACAACTTAAGACCATTCATTGCATAAGCATGTAACTCATCACTTTCAATTATATATTTTCACACCTATACATTCAATCGGCTCACTTATAGCTTTACTTTTCTCTTTACTGAAAGTTTTACCCAAACTGTCAGTTGAATTCACACTCTCTTTTACAGGAACACGGACCAAGGAGTTTAACACATGCACCTGACAGAGTTACAACAGCAGCTGTCAGGAGACCCTCTCACCTCAGGGAGTGCAGGAGTCCTGACCAGCCTTCAGGGTCAGTTGGAGCAGTGGGGAGGCTTCTTTCCTGAAAGTACCTGAGTTAAGATGAGAGGAAGAGAGGGATTAGGGGCACAAGGGCAGCAGCCCCACAGTAGGAAGTACAGCTCTGCAACTGCTTTTGGTTTTAAAAGGCTCTCCATTCAGTTTCAACAAACTTTATACAACCAAAATGTCATTTGAGTGGCTGGTTTCAATCCTCCCTTGTTGCCACTGAGCCTCCAAGCATTTGTTACCAATGTAGGACAATAGGAGGACCCTTATTCCCCCACTCACACTTACCACTTTGGGAGGAAACATATGCTACCGATGCTAGGGGCCCTTCTTAACCACCCCCCACCCAACCTGGCCCACACAGTCCCTTCTGTCTTTTCTCCAAGAAGGCATTGTGACCTTACTGACCCCACGCTGGGCACAAAATTTGCTAAGTGGCCAAGAAGTCCCTATGCAGCATAGTGATAAGTGGTCTTGTCACACTTCTGTAGAATTGACCAGTAAGGAGATAACAAGCTCAAATGAATTGAGGTGGTTTATCACTTATACACACAGCATAAGCAAGATTGGCATGTTGGCAGCTCCCCACATCCATAATCCCCCCGCAGTGCACCAAACTGGAGGTAGCAGATGACAAGACAATATAAGTGATGGGTTGTTCTGTCATAAAGGAGCTAATTTTATATTTCAGCTAAGCAGCTATAGTCTGTAGTTGTACCCTGAGCGGGGTGGGAGCAAAGTAGAAATTTTCATGGCCTATCAGAACAAGGTAAGAAATTGCCTGCGGGTAGCCTGCTACAAGACAAGGAACTTCCCACAAGAGAACAGTAAGAAATAGCCTTGTGATAGCTCCTCACAAGACTACCTATCTTGCCATGGTCCAGGAGGGCATCCGGGCAAGGGTTGGGTCAGACTACGATTGAGCCTTGCCCTATGTGTCCGATGTGGAGAAATACAAACAGAGCCATTCTCTTATACCTTGAACCTTGGAAAGTGCTTGACTGGATATAACATCCTCGGTTTGTATTTTCTTTGTATAAGTTTCTTGAAAATGCTGCTTCACTGTTGCCTTGTCTTGTATGTTGGTGCCCATCTAATTCAGTTGCTTTCATAACTTATTTCACAGTGATGCCTGGAGAACTTGAGGATGTTTTCTTTATCTTAAAAATCTAATAATTTTACTATGATATTGCCTTGAAGTTGATCATCCTGGGTTACTTTTTCCTGATATCTGATGGGCCCTTTCAATATGCCTCGTCACATAAGTAATCTATCATTTTCATTTTTATAAATCAAGACACTAGATTGTTCCCCCTAAAACCTGATTCCTGCTTAGAGAAAAATGTTAAAAAAAAAAAAAAAAAAAAAAACCAAGAAATTATACACATTATAATTTTTATTCAACAAATATGGAAATTCCCAAACAAATTAAAATGAAATAGAAAACAACTCTGATGATTTCAACACAGTATTGCCAGGTAAGGACTTTTTAAAAATTCACCATTAGTTTATAAACAAAATGCAGAAGGCCATAATGTCAGAAGAAAACCTTTGAATGTGAATAAATTTATTATTAAAAAGAGAAATATCCACTGGTTTGAAAATCAGTTTTAGAAAAATCTTAGATTTAAGCTATTCCTAGATGAAAACAAAACTTTGGAAGAAAATTATTCACCTCTTGCCTCTCTAACGCAGTAACACCCATATTACTCTCAAATTGGAATCTTTCCCAGGAACTTCCTAATGTGACAAAAAGTATAAAACAAAAGCAGATAAATAGTTTCTGGATTCCGTAGTTTGCTTTCCCTTACTAAAAATGTAATTTTCAGGCCAACACTGTTGACAGACATTGCTAGGGACACGGAATCCCTCCGGATTCCTATGGGCCCACAGAACACGCCGTGGCTGGCCAAGTGAACAAATTCTGTTCACAGTGTCCGGGGTACAGACCCGAGGGTCCTCTCGCCACCTCTGCGGGAGGCCATCTCCGCCGCTGTCCTCATCTCTAAGCGGCTTCCTCCCCACAAGCCTCCCCTCTTCTGGGGCCGCTGATTCCTGCCAGACCACTGAGGGAGCTGCCCGCAGCTTCTCTCCTTCCAGACTTTCATTTCTTGATCCTCGCTCCATAGTGAGACGTGGCCCAGCGATCAGCCCAAGGTCCAGCATACGAATTAGGGATCTGATGGCTTTTTGGGTTTCCAGGGATCAGCTCAGAGAATAAACCAAAATAACAAAGATTTTATGTATCAATATTCAAAACTGTAGCGACCCACCACGTCGGTTAGCATTGTCATCAGTTTACAGCTGCCACAACCAAAGGCAATGCCCCTAAAAGCAATATAGCCTGCGCAGTATGATTTTGCAGGGTGTAAGTGTAAAGACCATAGGAAAATGGAACAAAAAGCCCTCTGCATTGGCCGGGAATCGAACCCGGGTCTCCCGCGTGGGAGGCGAGAATTCTACCACTGAACCACCAATGCACTGCCATAATGAGTTTTTAGAAGAAAAATTGAAAAAGGGTACCTAGCTAAGAGGGTTTTGGTAGTGTTGAGTAAAAGTTAACAAAAACATCAAAACCAAAGGTTTTTACAGAAGATTTTTATTAGACGAAACTATAAATATCAATATACCTTATTTGTCTGATCAAACTCTTAACTCTGAAAAAGGCTCTTTCCAACTGCATAATAGAGCCCTGTAGAAAAAACGTCAAAAATTCATCCAGGTTCCTTGTTTCTGATCCTAAATCTTCACTTGTCAACCTCAAACTGTTGCCTTAGTAGTTCTGAGAAGGTGACCTAACTGGTAGGTGAGGTAAATAAAATTCTAATCTAGGGAAGAAATAAGAAGCAGAAGCAGAATTAGAAGAAAGGAAATAAAAAGACAGAATCAAGATAGAGATAATGAAGTATCAAGTTTGACCCATGGAGTTAGTCCTTTGTGTTTTTTTCTTGTGAAAGAGTAATGATCAGTCTTGTAATCATTATAATAATATTATGTGCCTCCTTTATAAGATGTATAAAGCATTTGAAGGACTATGTGATATAAAAAGATTAATAATGCTTGCAAAAAATTATTTAACTGTTTGGGAGAATCCAATTTCCTAAGTTAATATGCCTTGATGCATTAGCTACGTAAAGACCACTAGACTATTTAAAGAAATATTGATGGTTGAAATATTAACATATTGGTCTTTTGATGACGTTCAGATAGTGGAGAGATTTCTTTGCCCAGTTTTCCCTGGGGAGATTAAACTGAAGAGAAGAACCTAGAGAGCTGGCCCCACATGTTGAGTCTGGGAGTCATTGTGACTTTGTTCAAATATAGATGCTGTGACATATAATCGTGCTTCCCTAGTTGAGAAGCCAGTCTAGGTTCAGGCTGCGTCATAAACTTGAGCTCAACAAGGAAATTAATGTTCACATAGACTTCTCAGAGCTTTGGCTCCATCTGCCCTCTGCTGGACATCCAAGACACAGCCCTGCTCTGGCCAACACGCCTTCAAATGCCAACCACATCAGCCAGGTCTACATTTATTCCCACATCTCTTTTTAAACTACAAACCTGCACTTCCTACTCTCAGCTTCTAAATTTACAAGATCCCTCACATGCCTCTCAAAGTCACAAGTGCTAAAACGCAACACACCAGTGAGTTCTCTGTTAGCATCATATACCAACCCTCTACCTCAACACTTAAAAATCAGATCCAGGCCGGGCGTGGTGGCTCACGCCTGTAATCCTAGCACTCTGGGAGGCCGAGGTGGGCGGATCGTTTGAGCTCAGGAGTTTGAGACCAGCCTGAGCAAGAGCGAGACCCCACCTCTACCAAAAATAGAAAGAAATTATATGGACAGCTAAAAATATATATAGAAAAAATTAGCCGGGCATGGTGGCGCATGCCTGTAGTCCCAGCTACTCGGGAGGCTGAGACAGGAGGATTGCCTGAGCTCAGGAGTCTGAGGTTGCTGTGAGCTAGGCTGACGCCACGGCACTCACTCTAGCCTGGGCAACAGAGTGAGACTCTGTCTCAAAAAAAAAAAAAAAAAAAAAAAAAAATCAGATCCAAGAGTAAGTAGTGCATTGTTCTGAGTGTTTCAATCACAAAACCTATTTCTATCCCTGCCTAGTACGTTTACCTTCACTGCCACCCATCCTATTGCTCAAACCAGATCTCGCTATCTTCTTTAAGTAAACCCTCTCAACCTCCCAACACAACAGTTTATTTCCAGTGTAATTATAAATAGTGTTTAAATTTAGTGGACTCTCTATAGACTCAGTGCCACTTCATTATTACACTCCATTACCTCTTACCTCCATTAATATAAGCAGATCAAAAACTGGCCTCTCTACAGCCATTCTTATGTACTCCAATCCATTTGCTACACTGTATCCTGAGTGACTATTCTACAGCATAAATCTGTACATATCTGTAGCCTAAAATCACATCTGCCAACACAGTAGCTAAGCAACAGCAATCCTCTCTCCCTTGGTCATCGGAGTCCTGGATATGACCAAGGGGATTTTGAGGAAAGAATTGCCATGGATCAACCCCCAGAGCTTATGTTGGCTTTGAAACATATGTACATGTTGGAGAAGCTCAAGTCTCTAGCCAATTTGGAAATTAGGAAGTAAGGACTAAAAGAAATCACTGCACTGGCACACCTGGCCTTCTGACTTTTCAATTTCGCACAGTCAATTCCCTAGTGGCTGGGGTGAAGGCCGCCATCACAAGGCTCCTCTATGAAGTTTCCTGGAGCAAACATCTGAGTCTTGGTCATATGGGAATTCTTAGTAGTCAAGTCTCAGAGGTGTTCCAGAGCACAGAGGCCTCCACACAGGGACAATTTTTGATTCCTCAGCTGCTTCCAGACCAAGTTCCAAAAACAGTAGGCTACTTAGCGTAGCCAGGATCTATGTAGTCATTAATCCAGACATGAACAGGTGGCTCTATTTCTGTGCAGAAGCCCAGTAGACATAGACCTAAGGCCTGCTATGGGTGATGGGAAAAACAACACTGTGAAGTATTGGATACCTTATGAGCCATGCAGAACACTTTAAGCTAAGAATACTGGTGCTTCAGTAGCAAACATCTTATCTCCTACCTGAGTGACAGAGGTTTGATTGCAAGCCAATGTATATGACTGTTTTTCTTCTTTTTTCTCCACTCCAATAATTTTATTTACTATCTCTACTGAAGGCATTATTGCAAAGGCAAATGTGGTCTATGCAAATATTCAATAGCCAGGGGAACACTGCAGTCAGCTGAGAAAAGGGAAGAAAGAATAAAATGGGCAGTGCTTTGAGAACACGAATTTGTCTATGTATTGGCTCGGCAGCCTTGGGACTGGGACTGGGCTATGGTCATGGAAGGATTAATACTTGGCATGAGGTGTGACATTCCTCTAAGGTGTGTCTTCCAAGGCAAGAAGTAAGCTCTGGTGTGTTTCTGCATGGAACGTTTGGAACTAATACCTTTGCCACACACTCTTCTCCATAACCAGAGACATGATGACACTACCTATTAACAAATGCTGTGTCCTAGAATATGAAGAATAACTTTAGTGTGTGTTTCTCTCTTTGCAAGTTAGTTCTGGAAAAAGGTCAGGAGATTTCTGTCTCTTGTTATGCCTATTCTTCTGAGTTTCTCTTGTCATGATGAATATGAATGTACCCCTAGGAGGAGATACATGTAAGGAACAAAGAGAAAGTTTTACCCTCTCCTTTAGGTTACCATTCCATAAACTTTTCTTGGACTTCCAATATTTTACACTGGACCAGAAAGACAGGGAATTCAGCCACTAAAGAAATTTCTCTTTAATGTTCTCAGTACAACCTTACTAATGGTCAAAATCATACATTTGGTTAACTTCAGGGTCCTAGTATCTGAGTTAATTATTTACTTCTTCCAACAGCTCATCAGACAACTACAGGTAATCTTACAAGTAAGAGAGGTGTATTCAGAACTTCTGACTCAGGAGGGCAGAGCAAAAGTAGAATAAAAGCTGTTCAGAATAAGAGAAACTGAAGTGTGGGAGAAATGCTAGGAAAGTGCTAAAGCCAATTGAAAACCAATTGGCTTTCATTGCTGAATACTTAATTAATAACTAAACTTCCTAACTGATTGACCCCATGGCCCTGCTTCACAAATGTGGCTACATCAAGTGGTAATGTGGACAATCCCTTTGCCGAAGCAGGGAGTATGTCCATCTTATCTTCACTCTGTCCAAATCTGCCAACTCCAGAAGGCTGAGTGCAAGAGAGTGGAAGACTTCTTCTTTTTTTGTGTATGCAAAGGAAAGATAAGTAAGTTAGGTGATACCAAAACAGAAAGGGCAGGGCAATGGTTATCACCAGTCTTGATGTTCTAAGGAGTCAAAATGAAGGGGGACAGGGAGGATGTTGGAAGTTTGATGGAGTAGTGAAGACTGTTCTGTTCCAAATATCTCCTGCTGTGGGTTGAGAGATAAGGGAGGCAATTGGCATCAGAGGAGCCACATACATGAGCATTCGATACACCGTGGGAGGCAGAGACAAAAGAGCAGCAGAAATATGGGCAAGAGAGGCAAGATGTTTGGCACCAGCATCCATCCCTGTGCCAGAGGCAGTGCCATCCTGGGTTCTTTCCTATAGTCTCCCGCCAGGCAGTTAAAAACTTGGGATTTGCAGAGGGAAGTTCTGACCTCAGGGCAGGGTGTGGCATGAGGATCACCCTAAATTATAACATGATAATCATCACTCATACAAAAAGTTTAAAGATAAGGAATATTTAAAGATTTATGACATTATTATATCTTTATAGTTGAAAGTGAAGAAAATAAAGAAAATATCAAAATTCTTTGTCTAACCAAATGGCTCATAGAGATTAATTTATATATCGTTACCCATGATAACCAATCAGCAGAAAAGGTATTTAGAAAGGGATGATTATATTCCACAGGAGATATCTTCTAGAATCATGCTTTTTGCCTTAAAGTCTATTAATATAGCAACACTTTGGTTAATATTTTCAATCAAGCTCCTTTTCTTACCTTTTGCTTCCAAACTTTTTGTCACTTTCTGGTTTAGGTATGACTCCTAAATACAGCATGTAATTAATTTTTAAATCTAGTCTAGCAATACTTATTTTTTCCTAAATAATTTGGTCCACTTATATTTAATATGATTGCTGATACATATTACTTTTAAATATACCATCTGTATTTTTTCCTCCTTGTTCTATGTTTCCATTTCTTTTTGTGTGTGTGTGTGTGTCTATTTTGGATTGGTTATTTTTTTAACTATTAAAACATTATATGTTTTATTTTATACCCTTTGCTTCAAGTTTTTCCTTCCTTATTGTTAATTGTATTTCACTTTCCTTCTATTCTTTTAGTGGTTAATTTTTAAAAGCATAGCAATAATGAATATCTTTATCCTCATCCTGGATAATCTGAAGACCTTGGAATACTTTTATTCCATTTAGTCTCACTTGTTATATATGCTGTTACCATTTCTTATAGGTCTAAGTATTTTTAAACCCCAGAAGACTATTCACACATTTTCATATAGTTAATGTTAATTTAGATTTACCAACATATTTACTACTATCTTGCTCTGCATTTCTTTCTGTGTCTCTGTCTTTCTATATGGAATCATTTTGCTTCTGCCTGAGAAACATTTAGAACTTCCTTTTGTGTTGCTCTGCTAGTGAAGAACTGTTTCAGATCTTTTTCTCTGAAAGTGTCTTTATTTTGCTTTAATTTTTGAAGATTGTTTTTACTAAGTATAGAATTCTAGGAGGCAGTTTTTTCCCCCAGTTTATTGAAGATATTTGCATTTGATTTTGCTTTTTAGAAGTCAGTTATCTAACTGCAACTGATTTGAATGTAATCTCTCTTTCTTCTCTGAGTGTGGCTTTTGTTGTTTTTTCTCTCTCTCTCTTTTATTTTTTTTTTTACTATTTTTGTCTATGTTTTTGATTTTCTTCAGTTTTACTATGATGTCTCTAGGTATGGATTTCCCTTATTTCTCTTGGCCTTCTAGAATTTGTTGAATCTGTGAATTATGATTTTCATGTTATCTACTACATTTTTAATTGTGTGTGTGTGTTTAATATTATCTTTTCTCCTTTTTCTACATTCTGAATTTTTTTTCTTCCACATCTCCCACTTTACTAATCTTTTTAAAGCTGTGACTGTTCTGTTATACTCTTCCACTGAGTTCTTAATTTTGTTTATTTTATTTCATTTCAGAATTTCTATTTGACTCTCTCTAAATCTGTCCTGTCATTTTTTGTAGTTTCCAATTTGGGCGTAAAATGTTAACAAAATTCTTTTTCCTTTCTGCATGATAATTTAGCCTTTGATTAACTTTCTAGCTCTGTCTTCCTGGAACCTTTTAAGCATAAATGTCAACTATATTACTAAGCAACATTGTATATGATAAAAAGGATTCCTGACTGATGGACTACACCTGGACTGGCAAAACTAATAAGTACCTAGTGAGAAGCCATACTATGAGCTTCTCTGAATGCAGTGACCCTTGTAACTTGCATACACCTTGCATGGACATTGAAAGTTATTTTATTAAGTTCTTACAAGAGATAATGGCTCCTTGTGAGACACAGAGTTTCTAAGCCAGGGTGGCTCCATATGTACTTCAACTGTCCTAGAAAAATAGGCATAAGGAATAATTAAACAATTAAAATTATGCGATCCACCCCTTGTGGCCTATGTAGGAGGGAAATTCTTGCCTTACCTAATCAGTAGATAACAGAGAGCCTCTAGCAATGAAGCTACCAAAATGAAAAATAAATTATGGTCTGGCTCAGTTCCCTTGTGACCCACATGATCTTGAAATTTTGTAAACATTTCACTTTATTTCTTTTAGTGTTTCATTATGGATCATTTCTTTTGATCTGTCTTTAAGTACTTTTTTTAGATCAAAATTTGTCAAATATTGTCAATTTCATATGATTGAACCTTAATATGTTAACCTACTAGGCAAAATTCAAATTTGTTTAGATATTACTAAATAACCTGTCCCCTCTCAAAAGGCTTTACCGATTTGCTCCTATTGACAGTGTACGAAAGTATCCATTTTATTTCATTCTTTCCAACTTGATATTGTCAATAATTTTTACTTTTGCCAATCTGGGGAGTGAAAAAGACATTTAATTGTCTTGATTTGCAACTCCCGTATTACTGGTTAGTTTGAATTTCTGTTCTCTGTCCATTAATTCTGTTTATTTTCCTTTATAGCACTTACCCACTACTTGAGTTTTTTATTTCGGCTTTATGTGTTTACTTTTTATATATTAATTGTTTTACTCTCTCACTAAAAAGTAAGTTCCATGAGAAGGTGAACTTAAGTCTCATTCACCATTGTATCTCCTGTGCCTAGAACATTATATGCACTCAATATATATTAATTAAATGAAGGAATAAATGAAAGTTGGATTGTAGGGGTGTCCATGAAAGTGGATATTAGCTAAAATCCCAGAGACTTATTCCTCTTTTCCTAGTTCTCACCCTTTAAGCTCTGTTAAGCCTGGAGAAGGGTGTTTTGTCTTTAAAAAGATACTGCTCCAGATCACCCCTGTGGACCAGTTCCTGTTCTTAGGTCTCAGGCTTCCTCTATTCATAAATAATGACTATATGGCTTCCTGTAAAGTTTCTTTATATCACGTCCTTAGTGAGTGTTGATTTTCAGTTCCTGATCCTCTCACGTAATAACTATTCAATTAATGACTTTTTGCCATAATGGCTATTAAAATGTTATACTACTTTTTGTATGACTTCTTATTTTTTATTTTTTTTTTTAGTATAGTGATTCTCACCCCAAAATAAATAAAATAAATACGCTCTAAGAAATTATATCTTGTCATTATGGTTTCAAGCAAAGAAACTGCGTAGAAGGGTATGCAGGGAAGTGGCTAAGGAGGAGACTCTCCCTCTGTAATCTGCTTTTTGATGCTAAGGTGAGGACTCTGCAAACCACATCTTTTTTCACTTGCTGGCTTTATTACTTTCTGTCAACAAGGGATATTAAAAGGAGACTGAGAGGCTGGGGGAGGGATCAGGGACCTGCTGCTTCCTGTTTTGCTTCTTGTTTGCATCAGCATTGCCCCAGCAATGACTTTTCTATCCTGAGAATAGCAGTTATTTCCAGTTTCCTTTCTTGTCTTTGTTTTGTCTTTTCTTTACAATCCCGGAGCCATCTTCATTGCACCCCTTCATAGCCACCAGCATTAGCCAGTGGGCACCCCCTCTTCAGAGTCTGAGCTCCTACTCCCCAAGGTACTTCCTCTGAGTTCTTAAGGCACCGGCAACCTCCTCAGAAGTCAGACGCTCAGGTTGGGGGGGCAGTGAGGGGGAGGCCTTCATCCAAGTTACCAAGTTCTAACAACCCAAGCCTCTAACCTTTGTTCCCTCAACCCTAGGGTTGATAACTGCTTCCTGTAGTTACTATCTCTATATTACATCACTTCCCCCTTTTGCCTTTTCAAGCTGCCAATACCTGTTTAATTCCCTGTATTAAATTATCTCTGGTATACTATCTGTTTTCCTATTTAAACCCTGAATGACACAGTACTACTCACCAATTTACCTGACATGACCGTTTCTCGTCAGAGAATATCATGTGAAACAATTTTAACTTGCATGACGTGTTTCGATGAACCCAAAATTCTATGTTTTTCATACACATGCCAAGCAAGGGAAATGACAGGGTTGCATCTTCTATGACTCTTCCATCTGCTGTACACGTTCACCATTTCAGTGTGCTATAAAGCCTTCTGTGACTGGCTTTTATTTGTCGAAAGTCTTAAGAAAAAGGAAATTATTAATGGCTTTAAATCTGATATTGAATGCCTGCCTGGCACTGAATCTTCACTAACTTTAAAAGAATAACCCCCTCCCACCCTTCCTCCACTGATCATCGCCCACAACCAAGTCTCTCTTGCTCCTTTGGGGAATACAATAGATCTTCATATGTAAAAACTGTATTATTTAATTTTTGTTTATTATTTGTATAAATTTAGTTTGTTTAATCTATATGTTTTCTATCTGTTGGGTATCTTGGATCAATTTTTTCCATTAAAATAATACAAAAATTTTTCACTTAACATATTTGCACTTAATGATAAGATTTTCAACCATAAATTAAAGTCAATAAGAAAATATTTGTATATAAGGCACATAGATCCGGAAACTGCCAAGAGACAGTCTAATAAGTTTCATACTTCTAATTTTGGATATAAGCTATCCTCAGGGTATGCAAAGACTGAGAGAAGAGAAAATGCTGATCAATTATATATTTATTTATATATTCATTATCAAGCATTTATTGATTATCTGAGTGTCTTTGTAAAGCAAGATACAAATGAAGCAAGAGCAACAACTCCTCCTCTAAAAATGTTTGCATTCCAATTAGGGAAGTAAATATATCATGTATATAACAAGTAGACTATAAAAGAGAACACATGATAAGGTAGTCCAAGCTCTGTACAAATAGGAGCAGTAACATAGAAAAGGAGTAGGGTGAAAAAATTTTTGCCACCCAACCAGATTCATTTGTCCACTGCCCAAGAGGAAACCAATGCACTGAGACAGCAGAGTTTTCAGCAGAGAAAGAGTTTAATCCACGTAGCGATAAATGAGACGATAAATGAGACGTGGGAAATTTCTCAGATCCACCTCCCTGAGAATTTGGGAGACAGAGTTTTTAAAGACAGATTTGAAACTGCCTGTAAGGGAAAATGCATTTGTATAGGCAACAGGTTTCTTAGGCCAAACTAAGACCACTGCTACAGTGTTTTTTTCCCCACCCAGCCCCCAACTAGCCGGCCTTCCAGGGAGGCATGAGTCAGCACACTTATGTAACCAAGGTGTTATGTCCTATGTGAACCCCTGTGATCAAGTTTTCCCATGGCATGTTGCCACTATTGTTCAGAGCCATATATCTAAGCACTCGCCATGGTCTCCGCTGTGCTTTTCGCCACTGCTCTATCTCCCCTGACAATAAAGAGCATATCTCCCCTGCCCCCTGCCACTCGCCTTTTCTTTCTATTTCCAAAGCTTGCGCCTGAGCACGCACTAGCCATAGAGCTTCCTCCTCACACTGCTCTTACAAATTAATAAAAAGAGGTGCAAGGTGATAATTGTGGTAAGGGCCTAGCTAAAAATAATGATAATAATTAGCCACTGTCCACCTGTTTGCTTCTCCATAATTGCCACTCCAGAGCCACACAGCTTGTGTCCATAAAGATTCTTAATTTTCTCCCCATAGCTGGTGTCCATAAAGATTCCTAAATTTTTCCATAGATAACATGACCTTTTTGAAACCTAAAAGTAGTTTTTAAGATATCTTCCAGGCCCCGCCTTCCAGCTGATGGGTTGACCCCCTCAGACCAGTGTCCCATACCAAGAAACTAACTCAACTGAAATTGTGACCTCAGGGACTGAAACAACACAAGAAGATGATTTCTGCACCCCTATAATTTTGCTCTAATTAACATACCTAATTACCTAATCCCTTGCCTGCCAAACTATCTTTAAAGACCTGTCTCCCAAATTCTCTGGAAGGTGAATTTGAGAAACTTTCTCCTGTCTCTCCACTCTGCTCTCTGCAGAATAAAATTCTTTCTTCATTGTAAACAACGCAATACAACCCGGTTGGGCAGTAACAAATTGGGGCTCAGCTCATCAGGGATTGCCCACGAGGCCACTTGCTCAAGGTTCGGTGACCCCTTGCCAGGGGCACAGATTTAGCAGTGTACCCTAGAGGCCGCTCGGTCCCCTTGGATGAGGGCCATCTCTGGCACCGTCTCTACTGGTGGGACATTGTCGATCCATGGTGCTTGGATCTGTTTGTGGTGTAGAAACGGTTTCTAGAACTAGAAGACATCTTTAGTGAGTGATCAAAACACCCAGCAACCCCCTTCCTTCTCCTGATTGATTGATCTCTTTGGAAACCTTTCAGCTCCCTGGTGAGCAAGTCTAGTTTGGATGTCCTGATGAGTATTCAAAGCGTGCACAACTTCTTCCTTCTCCAGATTCTTTGGCCTCTCTGGAGGCATTTTGGCTCCTTCCTGAGTTTTGTTTGGCTTTCCCTACGGTACAGGAAAAGGAAAAGTCTTGTCTGGCGGAGACTGCTCCCCAATTGGATGGAGAATACGGAGTCTGTCTAGGAGCTATATTATAGGAAAAGTCTTGTTCTGGAGAAATTTCTCCCCATTAGACGGAGAATAGTGGGGCCCATCTGGAGGAGTACTCTTAAAATTTTTATTAATAATTCACTCTTAAAAGACCTTTTGGCTTTGATATCCACTTTAAAATAAGTTCTTTGTTAAAAGCTAATGGCCAAAAATGGGTCCTTTAAATTAAAGCAATTTAAAAAAATAGATTTTAGAGATCTCTTTTTCTAAACAATTGTCTTATTTGTATTTATGAAAAAAATCATAACTAAAAAAAAGAACAGGCCGGGCGAGGTGGCTCACGCCTGTAATCCTAGCACTCTGGGAGGCCGAGGCGGGTGGATTGCTCAAGGTCAGGAGTTCGAGACCAGCCTGAGCAAGAGTGAGACCCCCGTCTCTACTAAAAATAGAAAAAAATTATATGGACAACTAAAAATATATATACAGAAAAATTAGCCGGGCACAGTGGCGCATGCCTGTAGTCCCAGCTACTCGGGAGGCTGAGGCAGGAGGATCGCTTGAGCCCAGGAGTTTGAGGTTGCTGTGAGCTAGGCTGACACCACGGCACTCACTCTAGCCTGGGCAACAGAGTGAGACTCTGTCTCAAAAAAAAAAAATAAATAAATAAAAGATAAAAAATTAAAAATTAAAAAAAAAAGAACATGTAACAATTTCATGGCTAGCCTTAAAAGTTCTCCTGACAATATTAAACAGGAAATACCTGGTCTAAAACAAAGATAAAAAGCCTTTGAAGACTACCCTTGCAGGAGGAACAGGAAAAGCCAGTTTACCTTGTAGCCTAATGTTTAAAGTTCTGTGCTTTCATCTTGGCAGCCTAGGTTTGATTCCTGGGCAGGTAATGAACTTCTTCCGGCTTAGTATTTGTGTAACTTTGGCCGTTTGTTGATGTTAGTGAGACTTTCCTTTCTTTGAGCTGTTTTATGACTTTCTGAATCTCATAAACTGTTTTCTAGCTCTCTGGAGACACTCTTGCTTCCTTGATCAAGCTATAACCTGGGTTAAGGCTTACTGGTTCTGCTTAGAAGGGTACTTTAGTTAAAACATTCAAAAGCAAAAATATTAGTTATTTGTCCTGGCCAGAGTTGGCTCCATTTACTTTCATTCCTCTCTACTCCTTCCTTTTTGCCCATCAGTGAGTGTTGGCCAAGCAAAGGCGGCCAGTTGTTCAAGGCAAATGCTTAACTCTACCGTCTATGCATCTTCTCTGTGTGGCAGCACTGCAGTCTCTCTGAACTTATTCTGGTTCAGCTGCCCGATCTCTGGATTGTTCTTTGCTCAATTAAACTCCGTTAAATTTAATTTGTCAGAAGTGGGCTCTGAAAGAGAGCTCGCAGAGAACCCCCAGGAGCACCAAGTGGGTAAGCAAGGTGCCTGCCAGGTTGTGCCCATTACTAGGGCGTGTGGGTAAGTTCTCTCTCAGATTCTGAAGCGCCACAGATCTGTGTTTTGATCTCTCCGAGTTTGAGCACATTTTGATGCTAACTGATTTGAAAGTTACGATAGAAACTGTACTGGGTCTGGGATCAGATTGGATCGGATAATTAGCTGGCTTGGATCCAGTTAGAGGCCTCAAATGTCTGACTGGGTAAGGCATAAACTGCCAGTAAATGGCAATATTACAGGGGGTGTGAACTCTAGCTTTCAAGAATATGCAGAGATTTCTGTGTGGCACTTTTGCAGTGGCGTCGTCATGGCTCACTGCAGCCTCAAACTCCTGGGCTCAGGTGATCCTCTTGCCTCAACCTCCAAGGTGGCTGGGACTGTAGGCATGTGCCACCACACTCAGCTGATTTTTTTATCTTTTTGTGGAAAACGGGTCTTGCTTTGTTGCTTAGATTGGTTTCAGACTCCTGGCCTTAGATGGTGCTTCCACCATCTAATCCCAAAGTGCTGGAATTACAGGCATGAGTCACTGCTCCTGGCCCTTAATTGGGTATCTTGAAGTCCTTTTATATCTATAAAAAAGAAAATTTATGTTTATAAGAGTGTCTGATAGGAAATATTGAGTCACTAGAAAGTCTTACCATTGTTCTAAATTTACATGACAAGTCTCACCTTTGTTTAGGGTACTTTTTCTGGATATCTTATGTTTTTTTTTTTGAGACGGAGTCTCACTCTGTTGCCCGGGCTAGAGTGCCGTGGCATCAGCCTAGCTCACAGCAACCTCAAACCCCTGGGCTCAAGCGATCCTACTGCCTCAGCCTCCCGAGTAGCTGGGACTGCAGGCATGCACCACCATGCCCAGCTAATTTTTTTATGTATATATTTTAGCTGTCCATATAATTTCTTTCTATTTTTAGTAGAGACGGGGTCTCACTCTTGCTCAGGCTGGTCTCAAACTCCTGAGCTCAAACGATCCGCCTGCCTCGGCCTCCCAGAGTGCTAGGATTACAGATATGAGCCACGGAGCCTGGCGATGGATATCTTATCTTAACTGAAACTTTGCACACAACCTTTTTACTTGGTATGAGCAACTGATAGTACAATATTTAGGTATAAAGTCCTAGCTCTGTGCTTTCGAAATATAAATTTTCTGCCTTGTCTCACCTAAGGGTCATCTTATTAAAAGGCAAATTGTTGCCTAGGTAACAATTGCTTAGAACAGTAAAATAAGTAATTAAAAGATTGATAGTCTGAATAAATATATATATTATTTAAAAGCCGGCAAATAAAAATTCTGCTTCTGTCTGTATGTCTGTATGTTCGTGTGTCTATGTATGTCATGAGTATGTGATATTTCACTACTAAAATATGTAAAAGAGCTCTAATTCATTGGCTTTTAAAAAAAGTAAGTGCTTAGATCAAATATTTTATTAGGAAAATAAGAAAGAACTCAAATGCCTTTTAGTTCATGTGACTTTGGTAATCTTTGATAAATAAAACTAGTTTCAAAACTGTTATCAGAGTTTAAATGTTTTAAGGTCATAAAACTGCTGCTTCTGTAATATTTTTAAATCTTGCTGGATTTGACCGTTAGCTTATGTTTTTGGTTTTGAGCCTCCAGATTCTGGGGTCCAGGTAGGTGGCCATGGGGAGGCCTGAAAACATGTTCTCAGTGTTTAGACCAGCAGCTGCTTCTTAAGTTTGCTTTCACTAAAATTTAAAGTTACTAAGCATAAGAATTCTAATCAATACATGTGATTGCATATATAAAGTGTGAAAATGATACATTTTTAATAACAGAAATTATAAAAGAAGTGTAAAATGTGTTCTTATTAAATATATATGTAATTTTTGTCTAATTCAGAGGTTAAAGGTTGAATCAAAATATGGATTTAGAAAGAAAATAAAAACAAAATAGAAAGTAACTAGTGAGTAAGAGAAAGAGATGTACCAAGGCAATGAACATAGAAATATATTTTTGGTAAGAAAGATTAAACAGAAAGGAGAATAATATTGTAAAGAAAGGATAATGTATGGAATTTTTGTCCTAAAATGACTGGTTATTTAGGAAAAGGGAAAGTAAGGACAAAACAGAAAGTTTTTAGGCACGTTTTGTAGATGGTCCATGGGATAAAGTTTATAAAGGGAATTTATGAAGGAATTTTGTATGTGATGCAGTTGGCTATAATTAAAAAGAAAAATCTTAATTAAAACAAAATTTTCTTAAAATACTAATTTGCTCTTAATGAAGTTACATGATGTACACATTTTGATTCTATAACCTGTTTCCTTTTCTTAAATTAAAAATCGCACTACAGAAGGATTTTCTTTACTTTTTTGGCGATTGGCCTAAAAGAAGCAAAGATTTTATGCTTTATAAGGTAATCCCTGTGTTCCCTTTATTAGGTTTTGACTAACTAGAAAAATTAAACTTTGAAAGGATTAAAGTTTACACCCATATAACTTCCTATATCGCCTTTAGAATCTTTTGATGGCTATCACTCTTGGTTAAATAAATGACCATTATTTTGTAGTGGCTTGTGATTATATTTGAACAAATGTTTTAAACCTTTGATGTTTGACAAACTTTCCAAAATCCAAATTCTAAATGCAGCCTTTTGACCTCAAACTAGCTTTTTATATATTAGGGCCACTGAAAGTCTAAGACAGACATATTAGGCTTATTTGGCATGTTAAAACCATATGGGAAGCATTGTCAAATATGAAATGGTGTTTAACTTTCTTTGGATTATATTTGTATAAGCATGTTATTAACATATGTTCCAATATTATAAAATATTGATATGTCTTGGTGTATGTTATCAGTAATGATTATGGTTATTATGTTAAATTGCCATATGCCACAAAAATAACCAACTTTGTTTGTCAATTGTCTCTTTAACCATGGCTAAGCTAAGGCTTTTGTCATCCATAGACAATTATTATTTTACTTTGATTCATCTCAGAAAGTGGTTCTTTAAACTGGCTAAGTCCAAAGTTTGCTTCTTTAAGGAAAGTCATGGAAAGGACTAACAAGTTCTCTTGAATACAGGTTTCTGATAACTTTGGAGATTATATACCATCAAACTAAAACAAAACAAACTTCCAGAACTTTAATTAGAAAGGTGATATGTCCATGAGTATCACTAAATCAACCTTGAACAGAACAGAAATTAATTACATAAGGCCGAACTAAATATTTTTATAACCATTTATTTGAAACATTGCGGATTCTTTTTTTGTATTTTGCTTTCTAAAAGTGAAGAAAACATTTCTCCTTCTTTTGAGCTATTTATAGCTTACAACAAAGTATATATTTGTAAGCAAAATTTGAAGCATTTATTTTTCTCTCTACTTGATTTCTCCAGAATTTGAATACTATTTGTGAGTATTATTAAATTATGGCAATATTATTGTTTGCATAAGTTCAATAAGAATCTATTTTCTTCTATAATAGGACACAATGGAAGACACTCGTTATTTTACCAAGACTTTGACTGGAATGGCATATTTTCAGAGGTGCTCAGACTGCATTAAGGAATTAAGGTTGACTATATAAGGCTGATAAAAAGCCCTTTGAAAAAACTGGCCAGGTACCTTATCAATAACATTTCCTGATCTGTGGTTAGTAAAGAATGTCACTTTCTAACAGGTCTAGGAACCCCCAGTTACTTTGGGACCTCGAGAAAAGAGGAATTTACCCAATTCATACAAGTACCTAACGGCATGGATAAATCCTTGGCTTGACTTGAGAGGCTTTCAAGTCTAACCTGAGATTCCTTATGAAAAAGTTCCAACAAAGCCAATTTTAAAAGAAAGAAAAGCCTATGTAGCTAATAATTATTCTTACTGAACTTTATGCAAATAATCAGGCCAAATATAATAAGAATAAAGTTTATTCTAGCAAGTAAATTGATCCTACTATGATTCATCTTTGATAAAAATGGGAAACTGGAAAGAGAAAAAATATGGTACAGAAATAAAAAAAACTATTGTCCACCTGTTATTAGATTCTAGTTTTGTCCACTGTTTTTGAGTTTTTGATATTTGCCTACAATTTGGACTGAATCCTGAGTTCTCTCCTGGCTACAAGTCTCCAGATAAAGTTCCCCATGGATCTCTTAACAGAGGGTTGCCAGAAAGATACCAGGACACCTGGTAGAAAAGCCTGCTAGAAATACTAGTTTCCATAGACAGAGTATATGCCAACAGAGACACAATTAGAAGTCTGTCTGTGACGCTAGGACTGATCACAGAAGAAACTGCAAAAAGCCTTAGGGCTCAACAGAGGTCCCTCAACTTGCTAGCCCAAGTAGTCTTGGGTAATCAGGCAGTGTTAGATTTCCTGTTGGCTAAACAAGGGAGACTCTATGCAGTAGTAAATACTACCTACTGTACCTCAGGAAAAGTTGAAACCTGAATAGAAAAATTCCCAAGTTGTGTGGCTACAATGGGGCTCTACTAGTGACCCTACACCTGACTGGTTTGGGGGATTATTCACTTGCATTCCCCAGAACTTCAGATCAGTTCTACAGGGGCTCTTGAAGCTAGGTATTATCTATCTAATAGTCTGCTGTTCCCTTAGGTACTGTGCTAAGGCTGTAAATAAGGATACTAATGTTCTTGTCATGCAAACCTTAGGTCTGAAGCCCAGCACCCATAGATATTTGCAGATGACTGCAAAATGGTTTCACTTTCCTTATCCTGGGCTGAACTCCAGACTCCATCCCTTTTCAACCATAAGAAGCCAGAGCAGTCATCTGCCCTTTCCCTTCTCATTTTGCCCACATCTCAGGAATGAGACTGAGTAAAAAGCCCAGGGGGATTTGAAACCACACTTACAAATTAATAAAAAGGGGTGCAAGGCAAGAATTGTGGTAAGGCCTTGCTCAAAATAAGGCACAGGCCTAGCTAAAAATAATGATAATAATTAGCCACTGTCCCTCTGTTTGCTTCTCTATAATTGCCACTCTGGAGCCACATAGCTGGTGTCTGTAAAGATTCTTAACTTTCTCCCCATAGCTGGTGTCCACAAAGATTCTTAAATTTCTTCATAAATAACATCACCTTTTTGAAACCTAAAGGTAGTTTTAGATATCTTCTAGGCCCCACCTTCCAGTAGATTGGTTGACCCACTCAGGCCAGTGTCCCATACCAAAAAACTGACTCAACTACAATTGTGATCCCCGGGACTGAAACAACACAAGAAGATGATTTCTACACCCCTATAATTTTGCTCTAATTAACAAACCTAATTGCCTAATCCCTTGCCTGCCAAACTATCCTTAAAAACCTCGTCTCCCAAATTCTCGGGGAGGTGAATTTGACAAACTTTCTCTTGTCTCCCCACTCTGCTCTCTGCGGAATAAAACTCTTTCTCCATTGCAATTCTGACTGTCTCAGTACATTGGCTCTTCTCTGTGAAATGGACAATACAACCCACTGTTGGGAGGCAACAGTTTGCGTAAGCAATTGAGTCTGCTAATTGGCTGGGTTCAGGGTGGAACCATAGGGCTGTAAAAATTCTTTTCTTTGCTGACTAAGTTCTTGTGTGGGGGTCACAAGACCAGTTGAGTCAGTTCCTCAGTATAGGCCACGGGTCTGGGTGGTTTCACCGGAATGCAGGACCTGAAAGATTTCTCAGAAACTATCACTAGGTTTCAAAAAGGTGATGCTATCCATGGAGAAAACTAAGAATCTTTATGACCACCAGCTATGTGGCTCCAGAGTGGCAATTATAGAGAAGCAAACGGGGGACGGGGGCTAATTATTATCATTATTTTTAGCTAGGCCTGTGCCTTATATTTAGCCAGGCCCTTACCACAATTCTCACCTTGCACATCTTTATCGATTTGTAAAGGTGGTTTCAAAATCACCAAGAGATCTTCTTGGACAAGATCCTGAAGAAATTTATGGAAATGAGTTGACCAAGGAAATAGGGAAGCACATGAGTAAATACAGCAACATTATCATAGTTCCCTTTCCCATAATCTCTCCATCATCTTCCCCACCTCTCCTAATCAACCCACAGAGATTAAAAAACATTGTTGAGTTTTTATCTAAACCTGATGGGGGATGGAGAGGAAGAGACTGAGTACTATTTCAGTCAGGATTCATCCCAGCAGTAATTACTTGTCATTTAATGGAAATAAGTGCATTTGACAAAAGATGAAGCATGGAAATCACTACAGTGAGAAAGGAGAGGGACTAGAGAGTAGGCAGTTGTGGGAGTTAGGGGAAACTTGCCCTTTCCCCCAGCCCCCGAAAGATCTACGCACAATTAAGGCAGATAAATAAGAGAAAGAGGTTTATTTACTGTGTACATGGGGAGAATCACGGAGTGATTACTCAGTATCCCAGGGGGATTCAGATATTTTTGTGCCAGCCTTTTAGAGGGGAGGTGAAAATGAGAAGCATAGGGAATTCTGTTTAGGGGCAATAAATGGTTGTGTTAGGGTGCAAAGCTAGGTGGAGAAAGATTTCTTATGCAGAGATTAAGGTATAAAAGTAAAATTTATTTTAACTTCTTAGAGGAGAGAGAGAAAAGGTATGGCATCCCAAAGAAAAAGAAAGAAGATGCCAGCAGTGAGGCCAAGTGGCTTGCTGCTTTTATTGGGACAAAGAGAGAAAAAAAATAGTGACAGCTGTCAGTTGATAACAAAAGTGGCAGCAGGTAGATAACAAAAACTGAGAGGATGTCAAAGTCCAAGACTTGGTTTCCTGCCTTCCTTGGGGACAAAGGGAGAAAAAAAAATAGTGACAGCTGTCAGTTGATAACAAAAGTGGCAGCAGGTAGATAACAAAAACTGCCAGGATGTCAAAGTCCAAGACTTGGTTTCCTGTCTTCCTTGGAGACGGGATTATCACAGGAGATATGACTCTGTCCTGGAGATAATGGTTGCAGCTGTAGCTTGTTCTGCAAAAGAAGCAGATTCTCAAAAAACAATTTTGAAAGAGAGATTTACATCTCTTTTCCATTCATTCAGCTCTTCAGAAGTTATGCAAAACAAAACTCCTGCAGGGTGCCTGTTATTGAGAGAACTCATAGGATTGATCTTTAACTGTAGTATTAGGTATTTTCTTATTATTTTTGGAAGGCCGCCCTTACAGTTGCTGGGGAGGACAAACAGGTACCTGGGAGAATGAATGGATGAGGGGAAACAGATTTACTTGTAAATTAACCTGAGAGACAGGTATTATGTTTAAAATGATTTGGGCCAGGTCTGGCTGGTTGCATTCTCGATTTTCTTTCCTGAAACATAGTGAGATACCAGGGAAGGGAAGGGAAGTCCTTTGTTCTTTTGATGTATCTGGTTATGTAGATAGAGGGAAAGCTCCTTCCAAGGGCCTGTTGATCTCTAAGGGCCTTTAATTCAAAATACTCTTTATACCAAGGAGTCATATTTTGGGGTGAAATTTCCTGAGTTCCTTCAGAGTGTATGTGTTTGAGAGAGAAATCACCCTTAAACTCACTGGCTTGGGGAGTGAGGGTCCCTCAGATCTGGCATATAAGAAATGGCCTTTCTGCATGTGTGTTTGCTGAACTGAAACAACTGCCATCCATCTATTTAAGCTAATGTAATACTATTCCTAACCAAAGCAGGATATGATCCCAGGAAGTCTTGCACTCCCAGACCACTAATCTCATTTGTTTAATTTGGCATCATAGGGGCCAAGGGAGAGCTTCCCTCCACCCTCTGAAGGCTCCCTGAAAATGAACTGACAATAGACAGATTAATAGGAGAAAAGGCATACAAAGTTTATTTAATGTGTATAGCAAGGTGGAATTGCAGGAAAATGATTACCCAATAACCCAACAAGGTCCAGATGTTTATGTATCCTTCTTCACTGGGGAAGGGGAGATGAGGGGTATAGGAGTAAATTATTTTCAGGGGAAATGAATGAGCCCAAAGAACAATGGCCTGGGACAAAGTTCTTCTGAGTTCTGGGGGAGTTTGTGGGAAGGTGAGAGGCAGAACTTTACTGTGAGCAGGTAAAGCCTCCTAGGTAATCCCCCAGAGCTGCCCTCAGAAACACAGATGAAAAGTTGGTCAGGGCATGGTGATGACTCCCAGTCTCTTCTTGGTTACTCTTTCCTGATGATTTGATGAGATTCCTAGGGAGGAGATTTTAAGACAGTTGCATTTCTTTTGGAAAGAAACCTTTTTACATAAGGAAATTCTAGAGAGAGTCCCTCACGCTGCTTCAGGAAAATAAGAGGATCAGAGAGACAAGGAGGTGGGGGAAGGTCGGAAAAAGACCTTGAGGCTGCTTCCTTAGTTTGGCATGTCAAAGTGTCATGTTTTAGAGTATCATTTTTCTGAGCCCCAATAGCATCATAGACCATAGTTCTTGAAACTGTAGAGACAGCAGTGAAGACTGGGCCATGTTAGGAACAGTCTCTAAAGTCAAAAAAACCAAGACTTGGATCTAGAAGTGAGTAATGAAATGGGAAAGAATATAGTTGTAACTTACAAACCACCTCATTGCTCCCTGGGTTAGCATTTGTCATCCCCTTGCTTAGACTGCTAAGGAATTCTATTCAGGCCTTTGTGACTCAGCAGTGGACACAAACATAGCTAACCCCCTTCCTTCCAGAATAGTGTTCGACAGAAAACCTTGACACATCACACCTATATTGTAGCTTCTTCGTAGAGTCAGGTGAGAAGATGGGAGGCCAGAGGACCCAGTCTGTGTCTTGAACAGGGCCTTTACTGAGTTCTTCTCTAGTATTTTTAAATTATAGTCATAAAGAGAAATGTTTCCCCTTGTCCCTTTTGACTACAAAAGGCCTGTGCTCACCCTCTGAAAAGTTGGAAGACATGCATCTACTACCCCTGCCAAGTGCTAAGCCACTATGAGGATATAAATGCTTTATTTCTTGGCTCTCTCTGCACCCCTACTGCAAAGGACTAATTTTCCCCAAAGAAAATTTTCCCCAAAGAGGGGACATTTTTTGACTGAATTTAAGCTCTTTCCACATGATAAAGCTGCTAATTTCCTGAGGAAAGATTGCTGACTTACAGTGTAGTGGGAAGTACACTCAGGGTTAATTAGCAATAATTCTACTTCTGTAAATTTCATAATTATTATGTCACTACTGCACAAAACCACACTTGGAGCTTGTTTATGTCTCACTACACCATTTATTAAGCTTCTGACCATGAGAACGTTACTTTACCTCTTTCAGCTTTATTTATCTCATGTACAAAATTGAGATGATAGTAAGATGTTCTTATCCAAGTAAAATGCTGGAGTGTTCCAGCCTTGTTTAGATGGATGGAACACTGTCCTTTTTTGTTACTCTGTCTTTCCAATAAGTTTTGTTTTCATTTCCTGCTAAGAATCAGCCTACAGCCTATTGTAGGAAGAGAAACTAAGTTGTGGTGGCAAGGAACAAGTTAGACTATGAGTAAGGGTCAACTGTACCCTTATAGACTGGATAAAACCCTGAGGTACAAAGTCATTGTGCAAAAATTATCAAGGATTAGAACCACCATTATGTGCTCCCTTTGATCTCCCAATGGACAAGATTTTCATGCAAATAACTATCTCCCATGACAAAGTCTCACTAAATCCATCAATCCCCACCTGTCGCACCCCTAGTAGTTCTGTGAGCTGAGAGCTTTTGAAAGTTCTGAAAAACTGGTATGACTCCCACAAACCTTGATCACAGAGTAAAGTTTCTTATTGCCTGGATTGTGTGCTGGAGGAACTGTAGGCAGGAGCATTAGCTGGGTAATTACAGTGGAAGCTTCTAGCTGAAGTAGTATTGCATTGTAAAATGTTCTTCAAACAATCAATTTCACTTATAGTGAAGTTTCCTCCCCATAATTACTCACTGCAATCTGCCTCGTCCCATCATTGATTAATCCTCAAGAATATCAAGGGATAGAACTGTGTCACCAAGAGTAAAGTTCTTAGAAATGGAATTCTGGGTTATGTTGTCACAAAGAAGATAATTTATTTTGTATACATGTCCAATGTTGAAAGGATTGATAATATATAGGCACATTCAGCCATATAAACACACACACATATATATAGCATGCAGATAGTGAGCATCTTCATAGATAGGTTTGCAATAGTTGAAACACTTTGAAGGAAAAGATGATAAAATGGAGCTTTTACAGAAAATATTCTATACATTAAGATTCTACAACCATGAACTTTTGGTAATAATTCTGTGAAAGTGGTGAACAAATTCTCCTCTAAAGAGTTCACCCTAGTAATTATCTTTATAATTTCTTATATAAAACATGCATGATTCACCGTTAGAAAAATCACTAAAAAATAGAAATACAGTGTTTATAAATAATTAATAATGGAAACATCCTAAATCCAAAATTATGGGATACAACTAAAATCATGTTAATTAGAATAAAAAAGGAACTCTTATATTGGAAGTGAAGAAAGATTTAAATTAATAACCTAAGCATGGTACTTAAGAAATTAGAAAAATAACAGAATAGATTCCTAAAAAAGAACAAACAAGATAATAAAGATAAGAGCAAAAATAATTAAAATAGAAAAGCCAATATATAATAAATAGAATCTACAAAGTCTAAAGTTGGTTCTTTGAAAAGGGTAATAATATTGACAAACTTCTGGTGAAATTTATGATGATTATGAATTTTAAAATCTTAAGTACAAAACATTAACAAACAAAATTCATCAATATCTGTAAAAATATAATAAATCATGATGAAATTAGATTTACTTGGGAATTTAAGAATTGTGAACAGCAGAAAATCTACAAATATAATTTGCTATATTAATAAATTTAAGGAGGAAAATTATATTATTATCTCAATTTATAGAGAAAAAGCATTCAATAAAATTTTACACCCATTTATGATTTAGGAAACTAACAAAAAAGGCATCATTTTCCTGAAAAAAATATATCTAACAAAATCCTATAGAAAACAACCATATAAATATTGGAAATGAAGAAATAAAGTTCTAAACATTTGTAGATAATATGAATGTCTACAAAGAATACACAAAAGAATCTATAAACAGATAATCTGAAAACATTTTAAAGACTTTAGTAGGGTATCTGGATATAAAATCATGCTCCCTAAGTCAATTGCATTTAATTATACAATAAACAAACATTTAGAAAATGTAAGTTTTTAATTACCATTTGAATTAGCACAAATACACACACACCCTGCCCCCCACCAAGGAAGAAATCCCACAAGATCTGTGCAAGACATTTATGAAGAAAACCCTGAAACTTATGGAAACTTATTAAGGAAGATCAAATAATTAAATAGATACACCAAGTTTATGGTTTGAAAGACTCAATGTCATAAAGATACAAATCCTCTTCAAATTCATTTATATATTCAATGTAATTCTGATCTAAATCCCAACAAATATTAAGACATCAGACAAGCTGATTCAATATGTACATTAATCAATGTACATTAATATATACATTAAAGCAAACATCCAAGAATAACTATGACAATCTTGAAAATGAATAAGTTAAAGAGACATGCACTACTATACAGGGGGTCCCAAAAGTCGCCATACATAGTGAAAATGGGAAATTGTAGCTAAATGTACCTTTATTTACAAAATATTTATTACAAAATTTTTCCTTTCTATGGAGACTTTTGGGACACCCTGTATATAAAGATATATAGCTGTAGTATTATATTAAGACAATGTGGTATTAGGACAGGAACAAATTGCTGATGAAACAGCATGGCCTCTAGAAAGAGAAACACATATATATGAAAAATTGTGATAGAATTGGCAGATCATATCAGAAAAGGGATGATTAAGTTTTTTAAATGGCACTGGGACAATTGGTCAACATATGGAAAAAAAGAAATTAGATACCTGCATTACATACATACAGACATAACTTACAGATAGATTTAAGACTTAAATGTAAAAGGTAAAACTTTAAAACTTTTAGAAGAACATATTTTGCAAGGACTTCATAAGCAAGATAAAAATACTAATCGTAAAATAAAATATTGATAAACTTGAGTACTTCAAAATTAAGAACTTTTATATAGGAAGAGACAACATAAACAAATTGAAAAGATACGTTACAAATCAGGAAAAAATAATTTTAACACACCCACAAGGGTTTGTATCCAGACTGAATTTTAAACTTTTGTAAGTCAATTTAAAAAAGACAGGCCGGGCGTGGTGGCTCACGCCTGTAATCCTAGCACTCTGGGAGGCCGAGGTGGGCGGATCGTTTGAGCTCAGGAGTTCGAGACCAGCCTGAGCAAGAGCGAGACCCCATCTCTACTAAAAATAGAAAGAAATGATATGGACAGCTAAAAATATATATAGAAAAAATTAGCCGGGCATGGTGGTTCATGCCTGTAGTCCCAGCTACTCGGGAGGCTGAGACAGGAGGATCGCTTGAGCTCAGGAGTTTGAGGTTGCTGTGAGCTAGGCTGACGCCACGGCACTCACTCTAGCCTGGGCAACAGAGTGAGACTCTGTCTCAAAAAAAAAAAAAAAAAAGACAAAGTACACAAAATAAGAAAAATAAAAGCCACAGATATTTCGTTGATAAAACTGCACAAATAATGAGTAAATATACGGAAAAGCACTCAACCTCATTAGTAATCAGAGAAATACAATTAAGACTACCATAGAATACTTTTTTTTTTTTTTTTTAGAGATCGGGTCTCGCTTTGTCACCCAGGCTGGAGTGACATGGTGTGATCATAGCTCACTGCAGCCTTTAACTCCTAGGCTTAAGTGATCCCCTGGCTCAGCCTCCCAAGTTGCTGGGATTACAGGCATAAGCCACTGCACCCAGCTAGACTATTATTTTATAATCATAAAATTGGAGAGGGGGACTAAGAAGTCTTATTATAATATCAAGTGTTGACAAGAGATTTAGCAAAATAGAAATCCTTATATCCTGCTGATGGCAGTATAAACTGGTACAGCCACTTAAAAATTAACTTGGCACCATCTAATAAAGTTAAAAATTTACATGTCTATAACATATTTTTGACAGATACTTTCACAGGACATGGAATGCTAAGCTGATAGATTTTTTCTTTCAGTAGTTTAAGGATGTTGTTGCTACATTGTCTTCTCACTTGCATTGTTTCTAATGAGAAATCTGATATTATCTTTATCTTTGCACCTCTGTATGTAATATATCTTTTTTCCACTGGCTACTTTTGAGGTTTTCTCTTTATCACTAATTTTCAGTAATTTGATTATTATATTCTTATAGCAGAGGGAATGGCCTGAAAAAAAATGGCAAAAATATTTCCTGTCTCTTTAAAACTTCCCCCACTCTTTGAGAACTGAAGTCTGAATTCTTGCCTCAGGCAGGTGGTCAGGACAGGCCTGGGGAATCACCCATCCTAGGCCCTGGCACCAGCCTCCCAAGCTGGCAGAGGTCACAGGCCTTGTCTTTGGCAGAGATGGGACAATTAAAATAGTTAACCACAATAGCCTAGAACTAAGGGGCACTCCCTTTAAAAGCTCTGTATTTCTGCTAATGTGCAAGAAATATAGATTTTTGAGATGAGAAAGTCTACCATTTTCCCTCCTTTGATGGCAAAGTAATAAACTTCTCTTTCCCTCTCTTCAAACTATTTGTTCTCGTTCTTCTGATGCTGCTTCGAGGATAAGTGCCAAAGTTTTGGTAACATTCTTATGCTGTTTTCTTTATAATTTTTTGTCATTGTTTTGGGAGGGGTTGTTCTGTTTTGTTTTTGTGCTTGGGATTCATTGAGATTTTTGTGCTTGGGGTTCATTGAGATTCACATGACTGCCCCTTGAGCTAAATAATTATCTCTTAAAGCCACTTGCTCTATGGGCTCGACACTAACTGACACCAAGTTGCCATAAAATGCCATATGCTAGGTGCCATAACTTATACTCGATAGTTCAACAATGTATAGCCAATCCCTAATCAATGTTATCTCTGGAAAGCAATGAGAATTTCTGTCAAGCAACTTTGTATCAACCCTCTCCTTGTTCCCCTTGCCTTTAAAAAAGGCTGAAGGAACATTGTCCAAGGCAACTTGTAAGTGTATCCTGGATGGCTGTCCTCACTTTGGCTCAAGTAAACCCCTTAAATTACATTTTGTGTCTCAGCCTCTTCCTTTTAGGTTGACACACCGATTACTACTCTGTTGAATACTTGAGGGGGACCCTCTGCAGATCTGTGGTATTTTCCCTGTGTGCAGCTTTCTCCTTGCCATTTCTTTGGCCTGTTAACTTTAGCCACCTTTGTCTCTCCAGACTCTCAGCTTCATGTCCTCAACTCAGGAACTCCACTGGGCTCTGCCTCAGTTCCCCCTCCCTACACCAAAGTCTGGAGACCCTCTCAGTGAAGCAAGTCAGGCAATCACAGGGCTCATTTTTTTCTTCCCCATTTCTCAGGGGTGACTGTCTTTTGTTGCCTGATGTTCACTGTTTTGAGAAACATTGTTTCATTGTACTTCAATCTTTGTTTTGTTTTGTTTTGTTTGAAGTGAGACAATAAATCCAATCTCTGCTACTCCATTTTGACTGTAAATCTGGTATGTTATTAATAATATTCTAGTTATTAATTTGGGTGGTAGGTTCATAGATGTTCATTTCCTTATTGTGCGTTATTAACCACACACACATGTATATTACACATTCTTTCATTTGTATAAAATATTACACAACTTTTTTACATTGTAAAAGGAAGTAAAGATTTTTTTTCTTGCCTTGGGGTGGAACAAGGGCAAAGGAAGTAGGAAGAGTCTGTGGCCAACCTCTTACCTCACCTACCTTCCTGACCCCTCTATACCTTCTACCTAGAATCCCCCATTTCAACCAACTCCCTCCTGTCCTTGTTACCATGACTCTAAAGGTGCTTTCCTGACAAACCAAGAAGGTCAAGGGGACATGGTGCTGGCTTGGGGGACAGTGGAGATCAAGAGCTTTCATACTCCATGACCTAACAAACCACTGTGGTTTCCCCCACTTATTGTACTATGTGAGGGTCTTTCAGAATAGTGCTGCAGTGTCTGCATTTGACTCGCACTATCAGGCACTTAAAAGTTTGAGGAGGGGTTCCTGTGAAGCGTTTGTCTCAGATAGCTATTTTGAGAAACACAAGCTACATAAATATTTTAAAACTTCTCTCTTCCTCCCCCTTTTGCAGTTGTGATACAGGAACAAAGTCAAGATGCAGTGGCATTGCTATCTTGGGAATGATGGAAAATGTATATGCAAAAGCAGACAGATTGAGATTTATAATGAATTGATTACTAAAAAATTTAGGAAGGGATCTCAAGGGCACACAGGAAAATTAGACAAAGAGCTTAAGGCGTATGGTCATGACAACAAAAAAGGTAGGTGAGGAGAAGAAGAAATGGAGAAAATTGAAACAATCTATTAAAGACTAACTATAGCACCACCAGAAATTAACTGGAAAGGTTGCTATAAAATCATAGATGAGGATTTTTTAAAAAGATCAAGTGGTAAGAATAACTAATGATAAAAAGTCAATTGAGTTTCTTTTTTTTTTTTTTTTTTTGGAGACAGAGTCTCACTCTGTTGCCCAGGCTAGAGTGAGTGCCGTGGCGTCAGCCTAGCTCACAGCAACCTCAAACTCCTGAGCTCAAGCGATCCTCCTGTCTCAGCCTCCCGAGTAGCTGGGACTACAGGCATGCACCACCATGCCCGGCTAATTTTTTCTATATATATATTTTAGCTGTCCATATAATTTCTTTCTATTTTTAGTAGAGATGGGGTCTCGCTCTTGCTCAGGCTGGTCTTGAACTCCTGAGCTCAAACGATCCGCCCACCTCGGCCTCCCAGAGTGCTAGGATTACAGGCGTGAGCCACCGCGCCCGGCCTTGAGTTTCTAATGGAGACTTAAAATTGAACCAATGAAGGAGCTTTTATAAAGAATGGTAGTTGACCAAAAATGTCAGGTAAACTTTATGTGAATCTCCTGAAAAACACTTCTAGCATTAGCAAGTATGTAAAAGTGGTATATTTTACCTGTTCAAGAGCTGTTACAAAAGTATACAAAACATATTAAGCAAAATTGTGCTGCAGACAATTATATACAATTCTTTACCTAAAATTCAGCTGATTCATTTCAATAGTTTCTAAAATATATGGTCATTAAAGAAATAATTGAGTAGGAAATAAAGCATTACTGACTGCTTTTTACTCATAAAGAGTACAAAACTAAAATAAATTTTTGATTAATTGTTTATGAGATTTAAGTTATCTTACCTTTCAAAAACATATCAAATAATTGCTCACAAATCATTTTCTATGGTAGAGAAGAGAACAGTTTTTGTTAAAATCGGCAAATAATACTTTGCACTACCTTTGAGACAAGTGTATTTGTGAAGCAATTTTGAAGTATAAAGTCTATCAGTATGATGATATTATAAAAGATCATCAATATATGGAAACATAAATGTCACATATAGATGTAAATTCTCTGAATGGTTCTTGTGAGCATCATGACTTTCATTGACCATTAAACGCTGGAGACTACTCTTTCTGCATTAGTTATGATACAATGCTTGCCCCATTTTCCTAGTTCTTTATATTAGTCCCTTTTGTGCTGCTATAAAGGAAATACCTAGGGCTGGGTAATTTATAAGGAAAAGAGGTTTATTTGGCTCACAGTTCTGCAGCCTGTGCAAGAAGCATGGCACCAGCGTCTGCTTCTGGTGAGGACTTCAGGGAGCTTCCAATCATGGTAGAAGGTGAAGGAGAACAAGCGTGTCCATGGTGAGAGCTGAGCAAGAGAGAGCAGATGGTACAAGGCTCTTTTCAACAGAGTGGCACCAGGCCATTCATGAGGGATCTGCCCCCACGACCTCCTACCTGGCCCCACCTCCAACATTGGGGATCGAATTTTAACATGGGATTTGAAGGTGACAAATATCGAAACTATATCACTCTTCTTACATGGATTTTAAACCTACATCAGTGGCTGTTTTCTCAACAATTGGAAACTACAGATACTTATTAGAAAATAAGTATTTCATCCTTCCAGGTCATGGATTTTACATTCCTCTTTTGTAATACTCATTCCCTCATGTTATCCTGATCAATGAAACAGTTTCACCTATTTTTCAAAGAAGCAGCTATCTTACTACAAAGAAGGAATTGTGAGAGATGAGGGGGCACTGTTATACTCTATTGATGAGAATATAAAGGAAAACTGCCTAGTTTTGAATCCTGCTTCTACTTTTTATAAACCTGGACAGGTAACTGATATCTTCTTTGACTAGTTTTCTCATTTGTATAGTGGAGATAACAATGTTGTCTGCTCATAGGTTATTGTGGGAATTAGATAAGAAAATACATAAGGGCCAGGCGTGGTGGCTCACGCCTATAATCCTAGCACTCTGGGAGGCCAAGGTGGGAGGATCGCTTGAGGTCAGGAGTTAGAGACCAGCCTGAGCAAGAGCAAGACTGCATCTCTACTGAAAATAGAAAGAAGTTAGCTGGACAACTAAAAATATGTAGAAAAAATTAGCTGGGCATGGTGGTGCATGCCTGTAGTCCCAGCTACTCCGGAGGCTGAGGCAGGAGGATCACTTGAGCCCAGGAATTTGAGGTTGCTGTGAGCTAGGATGACACCATGGGACTCTAGCCTGGGCAACAGAGTGAGACTCTGTCTTGGGGAAAGAAAAAAAAAAAGAAAATACATATGAAGCATATTTGTCTGACATATAAAAAGCACTCTAAAATTTATGCAATGATGAGGCATAATGATCATAAATAATCTGAAGAAAGAAAATGTACATCCAAAGAAAAAAATGTACATTTCCTTTGAGTGAGCACTGCTGACTCTAGGAATGTGTCCTAAGGAAATAATAAGTCAAATGTTTAAAGGTGTATACAAGACTATTCATTGCAATGCTGGGTCTTAACAGTAAAAAATTATAAATAACCTATATATTCATGAAGAGAGGTTGAAATAAATTATGGTACATCCATATGGTGAAAAATTTTGGAGACAAAATAGTAAAATAGTTATGGATATAGGCTTTGAATATAAATTTCAATGAGCTCAGGCTTCTCTCATCTTTCTTAGAACATCCTGAGTTGTTCGCAGACCATTATTCCTTGCTTTTCACTTGCATCAGTCAGCTATGCTTTATAACAATCTTCAAATCTCGGTGGCATACAACAGGAAGCATTTAGTTCTCACTCACAAGTTTGTAGGGCACCTCTACTTCAAGCTACAATGGCTAGGACAGCTCTGCTTCACACTATGGCCAGCTAGCCAGAGAATGTTCTTGTCATGACAATCACAGAAGCACAAGAGTATGAAAAAAAAAATGTGTGAAGCTTCCTAAATTCTAAGTTCAAAATTAGCACAATGTTGTTTCCATTCACATTTCACTGGCCAATGAAAGTCATGTGGATGAGCCACAGTCAAAAGTAAGGGAGGTACCCTCAGCCTCTCTTGAAGCTACGGAGATAGTGTAGCTTCAGGGAGGGGTGAGAAATTGGGGCCAGAAATTCAATCTGCAGCCTTATTTGTCATCATTTTTATTCTCTGCCAGTGAGATTGCTGCCCAGGCTTCTTTGCATTCACTGAACTCATCCTAGTCTCTATTTAACTCTCTTTCTCTTTTAACAGAATACCTAAAAATCTCTTTATAGCTTTATAAAGAGCTTCAGGAACCTCAGAAACCAACTCACTTTGGTGGCACAGAGCTTCCCACATGTACTCTGAAACTCTCTTCTTGGGGAATATTTCCACCTTTCGATTTAGCCGAAAAAAAAAAAAAAAAGAAAGAAAAAACACTCCAAATTCACAATGTATTTCAGGAATAGGGCGAGGTTTTATTTATTATTGTTGTTTGTTTTTTTCCAAAATGGAAGAGTGATCCTGTCTGTATTCTCCAGAGGAATAAAAGCTGGTTGGTATTAGGGACACTCTTGTAGATGAGTAACTCTTCATATGCCTTATAGAAGCTGATATGTACTCCTCTGTATTCAAATGATCACGTTTTGGAGGCATTAGCCAGGCCTTGAACCAATTATAAAAGTGGGGTTTTGCCATAGTCTGGCCCTAAGAAACAGAAATGGTTAGAGCGAGAATATAATCAGAATAGAATGTGAATAAAACTTTAGCTCTTTCTCTGGATTCTGAGAGTTCATAATCCAAAAACCGGAGCTTCAAACTGAGAGAGATGAGCTAAGAGATATGAGATACAAGAAATATGCTTAAAAACATATGCCAAGAATTAGGGATGTACTTCCCAGAAAAGGAAGATGATGAATGTGGTCAGAAGAGACAATTTCCTTCCTCTTTTCTAATCTTGGCTCCAGAGCCCCCAGCTGAACCTCTTCAATGTCTCGTAGGTTACAGATTTCGCTGCTCCCATCAGCTTGGAGACAAACATGTGGCTCTTGATAGCTCTACTTCTTGGGGGTAAGTGGGCTCAGAGGGGGTGGCTCTGGCTTTGGGAAGTCAAGATTTTGTCTTCCCTTGGTATGTTTGGCTAGAACTCATGAGTATAGAAACAACCGTACCTGTGTTTTCATGGTTTGTTGGTGCTTATTATATCAAAAGGATGGGAAGGGGACCCTGAAGTAACATTAAGCCTGGAAGCCCCATACCAAAATAAAGCCTCATGAATAACAACCTTTGGTGGTTCAGTTCTGCTAATACCTGATTTGGGGAAAGGGAGATAGAAACTCAAGAGATCTAAGCTGACCCCTCATAGTCTACATTAATGTTTCTCCCCAATTCTCCCTTCCTCAGCATCTCCCACTGACCAACTAATATCTCTATTCTCTGTTCTCTTGCAGTTCCAGCTGGCGGGCAAACGGGTGAGTGATCGCTACTCAACTTCTCCTATGCCACTTTCCTACTTCTAAACGATGGGTCCTATTAACTTGAAGAGTGTATAGAGAGAGGATAGAAAGATTTATAAATTATGTAAAATCTGCCTTATTCAGTGTGTGATGTTGATAAAACCCTGATTTTTAAGGTTTCTTCCTAAGGCTTACTGAATGAGCCCTGACCTCTGAACTAAATGCTATTTACAATAGCAGGAAAGGGTCAGAATTGCAAAAATCCAGAAGTAGCTCCTCTGGGTTTTCCAACATCCCCTACACCAGTTGCCTTTACAAGAAAGCTGAGTAATTTTATTCTCCTCAGAAAGAGCCAGGCAAGTACTGAAGACTTCAGAGGAAGGAGTTAAACCTCCATTTCCAATGCAGAAGCTAATGAAAATCTGTGCTTTACTCTCAGAGACAGTATAGTGTAGAGGATAAGGAAACCAGCTCCAGTCAGTTTGCCCCACTTTACAACATAAAAGCTTCATTGTTTATCAGCAGGCAGATCTAAATCAGTAATTTAATCCTCAGGAGCCAAAATCCCCAAGATGAGGATTTAATAGCATGAACAGAGCTCTCTGAAGCAGGGTCTGGACACTCCTAAAAGCTGGTTTTTGTGGGTTCCCACTTGCCTAGTTTTCAAGCTAACCTAAATATGCATTTTTCCCCCTTATGCTATCCACAAAACCTTAACAATCACTCAGAGTCCTTCCTTTTACTTTATTTGGTCTTTTTATTATTGTTATTATTATTTCCAAACAGACACCACACAGGCAGTGATTACCTTGCAGCCTCCATGGACCAGTGTGTTCCAAAAGGAAAATATAACCTTATGGTGTGAAGGGCCCCGTCTACCTGGGGACAACTCCACACAGTGGTTTCACAACAGCACAGCCATTCAGACCTTGACCTCCAGATACAGCATCATTTCTGCCAGCGTCAATGACAGTGGTGAATACAGGTGCCAGACGGGTCTCTCAGTGCCAAGTGACCCTGTGCAGCTGGAAATCCACAAAGGTAAGTATGGCATGGAGCAGAAGGGCTGGAAATCACAAGGTCTTCCTTTGTGTTTTCTCCTTTTTGGATGCCAGATGTGTGTGTCAATTTATCTGAGTATGAGTCTCAGCTCTATGTGCCTATCAGGTGAAATTAAGTCAATATACTTACAACATCATATCAGAGTCCAACAACGGTGTACCAATGGCACCCCAGCTGGGACAGCTGTGAGTAGGGTGTCTAGAGTAAGACTCAGATCCTAAGATTTTATCATTATTAAAAATGTATGTCTCCATATCAGAAATAATAATTCAGACAAATGCACAGTGATGAGCAATAAAAAAATCTTCTTATCCCAGAACCCTAGTCCAATAGTCAGTCACCTTTCACAGAAACAAAACTGTAAATATATATAAACTTTTTTTAAAAGCGTGGTTGATAGAATACTCTGTATATATTACCCTACATCATACTTTTATCACTTAAAATATCTTGGAGGTCCATTTATATCAATAGATGTCTACTTTTAAATGTCTGCTGTATGGCTGGACCAGAATTAATTCAACTATTCTGCCTATTAGTAAACTTCTAAGGTGTTTACATTCTTTTGCTTTTACAAGCAATGCTCCGGTAAACATTATACATATAGTCTGGGGTATATTTCATGGTATATATATATATATATATATATATATATATATATGATGATATTCTGGACATGGAATTACTGTGAGACTTAAATGAATAGAAGCAGAACAAAAAACCACTGCCCACTTTAAATCTGTAAACAGTTTCTATTTGTCAAGAGAGGAAGACTGCAATATTCTTCAGGGTAAAATATTTCCTTATTCAGGACAAAATACCCAAATGTATTATTTAGTTATTCAGAAGTAATGAGCCCAAACTTCTTTGAAATTGATAATGCAAAAGTTAATCCATGTTGGAGGCAGAATAACATTTATGCAGATTTGATTGCTTTTAGAGGAAATATGTTTAGGTTAAGGAAATGTTGAGACTGTCTGAAGAAAGGCTTAATGTTATTCATGTGTCTCTTATACTCTGGAAATAAGTTCTTAGGATGGAGCTGACAGAGCTGTTTTAACAAGACACAGTATTGTTCGAGCAAAAGAAATGTTTCATGGTTCAAGTGACAAAAAGTGGACTAGGACTGGGAAGAGGCCCCTTTCCTTGCCTGCACACAGATTCTAGAATACCTAGCATTGGTGACTTATTGAGAATAGTATCTTTTTTGCATTATATTTTAGTGTGAGTTTTTATTGAAGTATAACTTATATACAACAAACCATAAGTGTAAACCTCAGTGAATTTTCACTGAGGGTCACGAAATAGGACATTCCCAGGACCCAGAAACTCCTTCTTGCCCATTTCTAGGTAACCCCTAACACTGACTTCTGACACCATAGGTTTTTTGCTTATTTTTGAACTTTATATAAATGGCTACAGTATGATATAGGTGGTACTCTTTTGGGTCTGGTTTCTTTTCTAAATGTTATAATTGTGAAATTCATACATGTTATGAAGTTGAAGTTCATTTGTTCTTATTACTGTATAATGCTACATATTTTTTCATTCTACTGACTCTAGGGTTGTTTCTAGTTTTCACCTCTTACAAATAGTACTGCTGTGGACATTTTTTTTTTTTTTTTTTTTTTTTTTTTTTGAGACAGAGTCTCACTTTGTTGCCCAGGCTAGAGTGAGTGCCGTGGCATCAGCCTAGCTCACAGCAACCTCAAACTCCTGAGCTCAAGGGATCCTCCTGTCTCAGCCTCCCGAGTAGTTGGGACTACAGGCATGCACCACCATGCCCGGCTAATTTTTTCTATATATATTTTTAGCTATCCATATAATTTCTTTCTATTTTTAGTAGAGATGGGGTCTCGCTCTTGCTCAGGCTGGTCTCGAACTCCTGAGCTCAAACGATCCGCCCACCTCGGCCTCCCAGAGTGCTAGAATTACAGGCGTGCTGTGGACATTTTTTTAACGTGTTTTTTGGTGCACATATGTATACATATCTGCTGGAAAATGCCTAGTGGTGGAATAGCTGAATCACAAAATAATCAGCTTTAGTAGATACTGCTAAACAGTTTTTCAAAGTGGTTGTACCAATTTACACTTTCCATAGAGTGTGAGAGTTTGCTTGCTCTCCATCTTTATCAACACTAGGTATTTTTTATATTTTCATTTTTGCTGTTCCGATGGATGTGTAGTAATATCACGTTGTGGTTTTAATTTGCACTTCCCTGATGACCATGATATTGACCATTTTTTACGTTTATTACCTAGTTGGATACTCTCTTTTGTCAGGTAACTGATCAGAACTTTTTGATAATTTTTCTACTGTCTGTCTTTTTCTTATTGACTTACAGGAATTCTTTATGTATTCTGGATATGAGCCCTTTTTTGAGTGTTATAAATTTCTTCTCCCACTTTATGCCTTGCCTTTTCACTTTCATATTATGGTATTTTTTGGCTATTTAAAAATATAGTGGACAAAACTTCTTAATTTGACTACCATACAATACATCAAGCTTTTTGGTTGGTGCTTTCTATACCCAACTTAAACATGTTTTGCCCCAGTTAGTCAGCAGTAGAGGATTCCATTGCAGCTACACTGACTCTCAGTAACTCCAATTTAATCTGTGTATGCTGAGACCGAGAAAATATAGCTGGTTGGTGGACCCAAGTCCTAATCATATGACTTAAAATGAATGTCCCTTTCCAACTCCAAGGTCATGAAGATGGGAGAATGTCTTTTGAGTAGGAAATTAGCAATGTCTGCTAAAAGCTGCATCCCATGGGTTTTGATATATGCGATATTATCATTTAGGGTTAAAATTTTTAAATTTCCATTTTAATTTTTTTACTTATGAATTATTTAGAAGTTTTTTGGAGGGTGGCTTTTTGTTATTAATTTCTAATTTTATGGCATTTTGGTCAGAATTTGTGTTAAATATGGTGTCAGTTCCTCGGTATTTGTTGAAAATTGCTTTGTGGCCTAGTACACACTCAATTTTTATAACTGTTGCATGTGTGTTTGGAAAATACATGACTTTTCTCTTTCTAAGGTATAGCATTCCACAAAATCAAGCCTATTAATGTGTCATTCAAATATTTTCTATCATGACTAGTGTTTTGATGGTTTCTGATGACAATATATTAAAATTTCCCACTGTATTTTGGTATATAAAGCAAAGACACCTGTGTGTTTGGGCTGTATAGTGTTTGAGCACCTCTTAGTTGAGGATGGGGATAAGGCAGGGAAGAGTACTAATTATGAGTAGAAGCACCGTGGCAGTATCCAAGACTGTGAACATCATGCTACCTGTGGCACAGGAACAACTGCCTTCCATTCTTAGATAAGTTCTAGAGGGAAGAAAAACACTAGTCTCTTCTCCTCTTTGTCCCCCAAGAACCTCATCTGTATTCAGCCAAACCAACTGCCCCTGGGGAAAGAAAATGAAGCATTTTGGGTTAGGTGTAGATTTGTATGTCAAAAGGGAGGGCCCATTTGACTTGGGGCTTGTTTTTGCTAGCTACTTCTGCACATATGTGAGTATTCCTATCAGTTTAGTGGGATATATACATCTGGACATTTGCCATCCTGTGTGTTGGTCTTAGGATGTGTGGCCCTATTGTTTGTCAGGAGTTAGAGCATATTAGTTTTCTATTGCTGTGTAACAAATTACCACAAATTTAGCAGCTTAAAAACACACATTTATTATCTCCCAGTTTCCATGAGTCAGGAGTCCTGGCACAACTTAGCTGGGTACTCTGCTCAGGATCTTACAAGGCTCCAATCAGGATATTGACTTTGCTGTGTTCCTTTTTGCAGTTCTTCCAAATTCACAAGGTCATTGGCAGAATTCAGTTCCTTGTGGTTGTAAGACTGAGGTCCCTGCTTTCTTGCTGCCTGCCAATGGGGGCTGGGGGAGCCACTGTCAGCTCCTAGAGAAACTTGCCTAATTCCTCTCACAACCTGGCAGCTTACTTCTTCAAGGCCAGCAGGAGACTCTAGTCTGCTAAAACAGAGTCTTATATGATATAACAAGCATAAGAATGACCTCTCATCACCCTTGTCATTGGCTAGAAGCAAGTCATGGGTTCCACCCACACTCAAGAGGATTATACAAGGAAGTGACTCATTGGGGTCATCTTAGAATTCAGCCTACCACATTGTGTAAACTGTCTTTGTTCCAACCAACTTGTGAGATCAGCAAAGGAGAGATAAGAAGGGGCTATGTGCACAGTTGCTGGTAAAGATTACTTTTCTTTCCACCAAAGCTAAAGATATTTGAGGAGGGGGGCATAGGCTTCAGATGTAGCAGAGCTCTGAGGTTGGAATGTTGCAAGGACAAAAAAATAAGAAAGCCCCCAGGGCCAAGCTTTGGGCTTCTTGTACCTCCTCCACAGTATACATACATTTTCATCCACATTTTTCAGATTGGCTACTACTCCAGGTCTCTAGCAGAGTCTTCACTGAGGGAGAACCTCTGGACTTGAGGTGCCACGGATGGAAGAATAAGCTGGTGTACAATGTGATTTTCTATCAAAATGGCAAAGCCTTTAAGTTTTTTCCTCGGAATTCTGAACTTACCGTTCTGAAAACCAATACAAGTCACAATGGCATCTATCACTGCTCAGCCATGGGAAGGCATCGCTACACATCAGCAGGAGTATCTGTTACTGTGAAAGGTATTGTATCTGAAAAGTCATACAGCTATAGTCATAAGGACCAGAGGGACCATCGTAAATCATCTAAAATCCTCACTTTGATTTACAAGTGAAGAAACTGAGCTCTAGAAGGTAAACTAACTGCCTTTCTGAAGGCCACACAGTGACCAGTGGCTGGGCTGGGACCAGAAGTGAGTTCTTGGGGCCCAAGTCAATTGCTCTTTCCAATATACCACAATGCCTCATCAATAATCACAGGAGCTAATGTCAAAGTCAAGGCATAGTGGAGATCCATTTAATCAATTTATTTTAATTGTAAGGAATAGAGACTCACTCAAGGTAGCTAGGAGAGTTACTAGAAAATAATGCAATGGAACCTCATGAAAGCTCCACAGATATAGAAACAAGGAAGATATTAGGAACTGGTTATACTTTCCATGTATCTCTCAGGGACAATGTGACCTCTCTGGTCCCACTTCTTTCTAAGCATCTGCAAACTAGGCAGCTTCCTTTGTTCCAGTTTGCACATGGCCTTGTTCTGACTCTTTCATTCTTTCCCCTTAGTACTCACAACCACTAGCCACCTTTTTCTCTCTGAAAAAAAGTTCATTTCTGAATGAAATTGTTATCCCAGATAACTTTTTGAGTCAGGAACACAAGTAATGAGTTGCTGAACTGTTAAGTGTATGGGTCAGCGTTCGCTCCTGCTTGACCATTGCCAAAAGGTCCTGATTATATAATAGATTTGTCATGTGACCATTCAGGGAAGCATGGACCAGGTAGGGGTGTTTTCCTCAACGGGAATGAGCAAGTTGGCAACTGTCATTATGTCTATTAGGAAACCCTGAGAATGCCTCTCTGCTGGAAGTGGGGAAAGTTATGCCTTATGGTACATTCTCCAGAGGCAGGTTTCCCTAAGGGGAAAAAGACGTCTCTTTTGTAAAAAGAACCTTGACACTAAACAGGCAACCCTGTCCCCCATCAACTTTCTCTTTAGAGCTATTCCCACCTCCAGTGCTGACAGCATCCTTGGCACTCCCGCTCCTCGAGGGGAATCTGGTCACCCTGAGCTGTGAAACAAAGTTGCTCCCACAGAGGCCTGGTCTGCAGCTCTACTTCTCCTTCTACATGGGCAGCAAGACCCTGAAGGCCAGGAACACGTCCTCAGAATACCGGATACTCACTGCTAGGAGAGAAGATTCTGGGTTATACTGGTGTGAGGCAGCCACCGAAGATGGAAATGTCCTTAAGCGCAGCCCTGACTTGGAGCTTCAAGTGCTTGGTGAGTGAGAACGATGGGGAGTGACTGGCACAGGAGAAGGGGCTCCCTTTTCTGCAGCGGGACTGAGGTTTGTTAAAGCGTTTCATGGCCCAGCCAGGGGGAGGAAGTCTTTTCAGGAAAAGCCCATGAGCAGGCCTTTCTGTCCCTGATTCAGAACATCACTATTCTCCTCACAAACTTCATTAAATTTTCTTTCCTTTCCTTTCTTTTTTCTTTTCCTTTTCTTCCCCATTGCTTTCCTTCCTTTTGTCCTTCTGTCCTCCTTTTCTTCTCCTTCCTTCTTTTCTTTTCTCCCTTCCTCCTGTCTCCCCCACCACCCGTCCCTGTTTCTTCTCTCTCTCTCCCTTTGCTTCCCTCCCTTCCTCTCTCTCACCAAGGATCTCCTCAATAATATACTGAGTTCCTCATATCTGTTGTCGTAGATCTGGCCATATAAAGACACTGGGGTGCAGTTTTTGCTTTGAGGAGTTCAATGGTGGATTTATAAGAGTGATTTTGTAAACTGCACATAACTACCTGCCCAAGTGTCTATATCCAACTGAGGTGGGGGGATTGTGAACTTCAGAAAGACAACGCTTTGGGGAAAAAAGTTAATCTTCAGCCCAAATTCCTTTCAAGCATTAAATGGCATAGAGATAGTAGTTATCTCTGAAACTAGGGAGTAAATCTACTGACAGGGCCCAGCAGTTAAACTATTCCCAGGAACCTGCTCCCTGTCTGTCCACCACACAGCCCAGCTGGAGCTACCTGTAGTTCCTTTCTGCCCCCTGACATTACCAGTACCTCCTTGGGGACAGGCACATCAGCTCTCAGCCAACCTTCTCTTCCAAACCTAACTCAGCCAGATCCCTCTGGTTTCTAAATAGTACCTCTTCTCTTTGTCTTTTTCTGTTTCAGGCCTCCAATCATCCACTCCTGCCTGGTTTAACATCTTTTTCTATCTGATAGTGGGAATAATAGCTTTAGTGGACACTGTTCTCTGTATGACAATACATAAAAAGCTGCAAAGAAAGAAAAAGTGGAATTTAGCAATCTCTTTGGATTCTGATCATGGGAAGAAGGTAACTTCCTGCCTTCAAAAAGACAGACACTTAGAAGAAGAGCTAAAGTGTCAGGAACAAGAAAAAGAAAAGCTGCAAGAAAGGACACACCAAAAAAAGCCAAAGGAGGAAGAGCAGCAGCAGCTTACCGTGTAGCCGTGGATCTGCACAGTCCCCAGCCCCTTCCTCTCTGTGTGAGCAGCAGAGCACAACAGCCAATGACACTAGAACTGTGGGTCTCACGGCATGTAGCTCAAATAAAGCAAAAAAAAAAAAAAAAAAATGAGCTGACTTCAATAGAAATAAATTTGGAAATTTGGTAATTAGAGATGATTTGAAATGATGCCTACTCTAAAGAAATCTTTAAACACTTGGAAGTCAAGTGCAGCCTGATTATCCTATTAGGTAGTCTGAAAAATAGTATATTTCTGAGAACAGGGTAAAAATTTGAGCATGTACTAGAAATTAAAGAAACAGTGAAAGAATGAGAGAGAGAGAGAGACAGAGAGAGAAAGAGAAACACAGAGACAGGAGTGGGTGGGTTTCAGGGAGACAAGAGGGACTGTTGTAGAATAAAAAGAAGGAAATAGAACTTACAAATGAGTTCTGAGGGACTGTTTGAATCAGAGAGCTCACACCTCTGTGTGTTCAGAATAGTTCTTTTCTTTTTTAGTTTACTAACAGAGCATGTTTCCATACATGTTATAGGGATACAAGAGAATAACTCATGATGAGAAATGGGTGCATTATTCGTGCCCTTTCATTTGTGGCTTTCTCTTAACCTCTCTATTTCCAGAGACAACACAGGTCTTGCCAGTGCCAGTCCCTTGCCACATAGGAAGGAAGAATGTAACTGCTGCTTTCCCTAATAAATAAATCCATATCTCCAAGCATGATACTGCAAGGGGAAACTTCAAGTGGGAAGAAGCAGTGATATTATAAAGTCCCAGCTCTTGCCTCTAGAGCCTTACTTTACCCTTCTGATTTTCTGGACGATTACTCATGAGCTTCAAGAAACACTGCTCTCCCACTTGGGCTATAGTTTGGAGACAAAATATTTTCTTGCTACTCTATAACATAGCTGAGATAAAAACTGAAATATGTGCATAAGACTTTACTAAAAGCTTCCAGAAGAACAAAAAGAGTACAGCAAACAAAACATATGATTTTAGATTATTTGGTTAACAAAATGTAGCTTATCTGCCAAACAAGGATGCATCCCTGCCCAGCCCCCATCCTGGCTCCCCTTGGCAGAGCTCACCTTCAACACCAAGCACCTAGAAGCGCTCTCAAGCAACTTGGGACTGGAAGTAGATGCAACAGCTCCTGAGTCCACTGCTTTCCTGTCTGTGAACAATGATCCTGTTCTCCCCTTCACCTTCAGAAAAAAGTACAATAATTGTCATCTCAATAGAAGCACAGCATCTCCAACATTTGTGTTAAAAGAAATGGTCACATATACTAGCAGGAGTTTTGTTGATTGCAAGTAATGTTCTTATGAGCTGGGAAAGCAAGAACATGAGAATTGTAGGGACTGAATCCCATAGGAAAGCAGGCACAAAGACCCCCTCTAGAGGACTCTAGCCTGAGGAGTTGGAAACTGAAGCAGGAAGTGACACTGATAATTCAGAAGAGAGAGCTCTGCTTACCTTCACAGGGCAAACAGAATTTCAGGGAAAGGGATCCCTAGGAGTAGAAGGTGGGAGGGCAGCACAGATCTAGACAAAGTGCTGTGACCTGCTGTGAATCTAGATAAGGCCAGTCGCTGCTAAAGCATCACAAAGTGCTTCCTCCTTCCCAACCTCCCCTCTCATGTTTCCTCTTCAGATTTTTCTAAGCTTACATCTTTGTCCCAATTATTTCTTGTGCGTACTTCAGTGCTTAAATAATTGACTTGATTAAGCCAATTTCTTAGTTGAACAATTTGCATTCCAGTCTACCTTTATTTCTGGCTTATAGCTGTACCAGGGACAGGTTCTTGGAGCCCCCGGATTGGGGCCTACCTGCCTGTTCCCCAAACCTCAGGGCTGAGCTGGTCAAGGCCTGGCACCATTTCATACCTTCTCCCTGGCACTTGCCCCTATCTAAGGGCTCACTCATCTTTATTTTTACTCCAACCAGTACTGGAAAGAAACACAAAAATCACTTGACCCTATTGGAAAGAGAGGCCCAAAGGACCCTGGATCCCTTCCTCTGCTCACCATCCCCCACCCGTGGGGAAAGCCCATGTATGTGGGTGGGGAGCGGGGCTGGTGGTGGGTAACTCCATGTGGGGACAGGGAAACCAAAAGAAGGAAAGTGAAAGTCTCTCTAGGTTGTCCTAGAGGCAAATTAACAGGCACCCACGGGGAAACTTTACCTCAGTATCATTTTTGCAATAACTAAATCCACTTTGTTTCAGACATAAAGACAAATGCACTGACCAATTTAGATTCTTCACACCAGTTTTTCAGTTTGAGAAGAAGAGCAAAGCTGAAAAAAATCAAAGAGATGGTTGCTTACCCTAGCCTTTGGAGTAGGAGTCTTGGCATTATCACTGGGGAAGAGCCATTCTGTTTCTTATGGCCTGTGTGCCACCACTGGTCAGTCCCACATCTCCTCTGCATACCCCAGAGGTCACCTGCAGGTAGTTCTCCTAAATGCCTCAGATACTCTCGGGGACCCTCTGCTTCACCAGCTGGCATCCAAGGCATGCCAGAAGTCCCAAAAAGGCAACAGATGTTCCCTCACCTCAGGATCTGCCTCTACCTTCCCTCCTCATCACCAGGGAAGCTAAGTCACAGTATAATCCAGTTGGGGCCTGATGAGAAAAGAAAAGGACTATAACCCAACAGAGATACAAAATATAGCCTACGTTTACCCACAGGAGCCTAGAGATGTACATAGGACTAGATTCTAGGGGTATTTGATCAAGGGAGCCAGAACATAAAGTTGGATAGAGAAAAGTTTATTGACTTGGGAGTTCTCTCCTGAGATACAGGATTTAGCACCATGGCAAAAACCCTAGGAGTTGGTGCCAATTCATTACTAAGATGGTTCCTAGAAGCGTGGAAAAAGTTATGGCCAATACTGAGTGAATCTGAAATGCCAGTATGATCCTGAAAGACAATGAAGAAAGGGATTAAAAGGCTTAGGGAAGTGGGCATGCTCCCATGAGTATACTTTGTATGGTCAGAAGATCTGCCAGATGATTGTGTTTCATGGAAGGTTCTAAAAGAAATACCATTTACCAAGGCAGTAAGGAACATATTGGTGAGAAGGGCATAAGAATTTCTAAAACATTCAATGGTGGCACTCCTATAGCAAGAGCTGATGGTAGAAGGGGAAATCACAGAATTTGGCTCACTGATAACAATGGGGGTGATAATATTCTAAAATAATAGAGGCCAGATGCTAGTGCTTAACCATCAGAAACCAGGAAATCACAGTCAGCATAATGCAAGGTTGGAGTGACATCCAGGAAAGCCTGACCTCCAGAATTATGGAAATGATTAACAGAACATGGAATCCCTATGAGCGCAAACAGATTGGCACTCAACAAGGATACTACTGAGTTTATATCAGCAGAAGAAATCAAGAATGGATGACAGAGAGGTTAAGGTCAGTTTTCAGACCCAAAAACTATTAACTGAAGAGGTAGCTGGGTGCCCAGGATAAAGGACCCTGAAATACCATGGCAAATACACAAGGTCATTTAATTCATATAACTGCACCGGAGAAAGGGGACTACCCAAACATTTTGTGGAGTATTGGACACAGGGTTTGAGTTGACACTAGTACTTGAGAACCAAAGCAGCCTTCTTGTTAGAGTGGAGGCCTTTGAGGTCCAAGTAATAAGTAGAGTCTTGGCCAAGGTCTGGCTTGCGGTGGGTCCACTCAGTAATCATTTCCCTGGTCCCTGAACTTATGCTTGGGATTGAAGTACTTGGCAGTTGACATAACTACCACATTGAGCCCTTAATCTGAGGGATAATAGCTATCATAGTGGGGAAGGCCAAGTGCAAGCATCTGAAACTATCCCTCAGCACTAAACCAAGAAAGCAAATCAAAACCAATATTGTATTACTGGGGTTGATGGCAGAAATTAATGATATTTCTAAAGATCTACAGCAGTGCTGTTGGGCCAGATGCGGTAGCTCACACCTGTAATCCTAGGATTTTGGGAGGCTAAGGTGGGAGGATCACTTGAGCCCTGGAGTTAGAGACCAGCCTGAGCAACAAAGTGAGACTCTATCTCTACAAAAAAAATTTTTTTTAATTTTTAAAAGTTAAAAATAACAATAAAGCTGTGCTGTCCAACAGAACTTTCTGCAATGATGGAAATATTCTATATCTGCCCTGTCCAATGCAGTAGCCACGAGCCATATGTGGTTATTGAACACTTGAAATGTGGCCAGTGTGATTGAGAAACTGAATTTTAAATTTTATTTCATTAATTTGAATTTAAATAGCCACACGTGGGTAGTGACTACCATACTGAACAATGCAAATCTAAAGGATGCAGTGGGATGGAAGTGGGTCCCCCATAATGCCTCTGTATAATTCTAGTCTTGCCCCTGCAGGAGCTAAATGGATCCTAGAGATGACTGCATGCTCAACTAAGTAGCAGCCCCAATCATAAATTGTCACGCCAGATGTGGTAGCTTAATTATAGCAAATTAACATGGCCTCAGGTACATGGTATGTTACCATTGATTTAGTGGATGATTCTTTTCTATTTGAATCAAAAAATGTCACAAACCGTTTGCATTCACAAGAAACAGACAATAACATACCATATACAGTTTTGCCTCAGAGCTATCCTAACTCTTCCTTGCCTTTGTCAAAATATAGTCCAAAGAGATTTGAATCATCTGGTCATTCTGCAGAACTGCATACTAATCCATTAGATTGACTGCATTATGTTAATAAGGCCAGATGAGTTTAAAAAAGGCCAGAACACTGGAGGCTTTGATGCTCCACATGGCGGAAGATAAACTCTGAAAAGATTCAGGGAATTTCCACAGCCATAAATTGCTTATGAGTCAAGTAGTCAGGAACATGCCAGCACCTCACTTCAGAGTAAAAACCATATTATTGCATCCCATACCTCCTACCCCAATGAAGAAATCACACTTGGTGAGTACTATGGTTTGAATGTATCCCCGAAAGTTAATGTGTTGGAAACTTGATCCCTGAAGCAGCAGTGTTAAGACGTAAGGCCTGATGGGAAGGTTTGGGGTTATGGAGACAATGCCCTCATGAATGGATTAATGCCATTATGTTGGAGGCAGGTTCTTTATAAAAGGATGAGTTCAACCCCCTCTTACTCTTTCATCCTCTTTTTGCCCTTCCACCATGGGATAACAAAGCAAGAAGGCCGTTTCCAGATGCTGGTCCCTTGATCTTGGACTTTCTGGCCTCCAGAGCTGTGAGTCAATAAGTTTCTGTTCATTATAAATTGCCTAGTCTCGGGTATTCTGTTATAGCAGCACAAAACAGACGAAGACAGTAGACCTTTTCAGGTTCTAGAAGCAGAATATTCCAGTCTAAGGATCTTTCTTTGGCCCATATGCCAGAAACACTGAAAGGCTGCCAGCTTTGAATAGGACCTGGAGCAGGAAAGAGCTCTGTGGTAGTTGAAGCTGGCATGCAAGAAGCCATACCACTCAGGCCATATGATCCAGCAAACCCTACAGCATTGAAAGTATTAATTGTGAGGAAAGATATTGTCTAGTATTGTCTAGACAGCAAACCCCTTCTGGAGAACCACAATGCAGGCCTCTGTGATCCTGGAGCAAGGCTATGCCATCTGTGACAGAGAATTATATGCATTTTGAAAAACAACTCTTGGTATGATACTAGGTCCTGGTAAAGACAATATGGTTTTTTAAAAAAAAAAAATTTTTTTTTGATTACTAAGTGACATTGAGGACAGAAATGCCCATCATGAACTAGGTACAGTCAGATCCACTAAGTCATAAGGTCAGCATGGCCCAGCAACAATTTATCATAAATAATACTTTCTGGATCAAGCAAGAGGAGAGGGCACAAGCAAGCTGTATAGGCAGGTAGCCCAGATACCATGGCACCTACCAACACCTGTGGCTACAGGGGGAACCCTTATGACCAGGTGAAGAAGGAGAAAAAAGCTTGAGATGGACAGGTCAACTCAGTATGAGGTAGCAAATTGAAAATTGACAGCAAATCAATGGGGACTTTTAAAGACAGGGGTGAGGAAAATCATCCCAGTGGTCAGCATTTCAGGTAGTGAACCTAGCCACCCACTGTGTGTGTAAAGAGAAATGGATAAAATATATACAAACTCAGAAGGAGGGGCAAATGCCCTGACTGGTTGACCCAGAAACCTAGGAGGAAAAAGAGATTAGAAGGTTAAGGACAAGGAAGTCTGGGGTAGAAGCATGTAGATGGACATATGGGAGTAGGCATGAAGTATGAAGGTCTTTACACATCACATGTTAACCAAGAAAGAGACACAAAGCAACAAGGAAGACAAAATGACCTGGCCAGTTGATATCAGCCCGTCATCAGCCATCCTAATGCTAAAATAACAGAAAATTAAATGGAGCAGCCACAGTGGCAAGAGATAGAGACTGTATATGGGCCCAACAGCATGGACTCCCACCTACCAAGACTCATCTAGCTACTGACTCCAGTAAATGTCCAACCTGCCAGCAACAGAGACCAACACTGAGGCTCTGATATGGCACTATACCTTGAGAACACTAGTGGTCACTTGGTATCAAGTTGACTATAGTAGGCCCCTTCCAGCCTGGAAGGGCCATCAGGTTTTTTTTCCCAGGGGAATCAACATGTATTCCAGGTATGGGTTTGCTTTTCCTGCTCACAGGGCCTTAGACAGCATTGCTATCCAGGGGCTTCTAGAATGCCTGATCCTCAGGCATGAAATCCTACGCCACCTAGTATTTAACCAGGCTGCCCACTTACGTGGAAGAAAGTGCAGGAGTGGACCATGACATTGGGATCCACAGGTCAAATCAAATACCGTACCATCTGGAAGCTGTCAGCCTAGCAGAGTTGGGACAGCATACGGAAGGCACAACTAAAAGGTACAGCTGAGGTGCCATTCTCCGGGATACCATACATACGCTGTGCCCCCAATAGGAAGAAGTCCCAAAACCAAGGAGTAGATAGAATTCCCACTTACTATTGCTCTAATGACTCACTAAGGGGCTTTGTGCTTCCCATCCCTGTAACTCTGGGCTCTGCGGGGCTAGACGTCCTAGTCCCCAATGGGGGCACACTTTAATCAAGGGACACAGCATAAGTCCCACTGAATTACAACACACAGCTGATGCCTAGACACTTTGGGCTACTTGTTTCCAGGAACCAGTAGGCAAGAAGAGGAGCCAGTATCTTAACAGGTTTAACTGATCCTAATCACAGGAGATGGGCTGCTGTAACACAATAGGAGGAGAGAAGACTATGGAAACCCAGTAATCCATATGGGGGCCTCATATTACTAACTTTCTTAATTACAACTTTAAACAGACAGGTCCAGCAAATGCAGACTTAGAAGGGCTCAGCAACCATATACTCAGGCCTGTCAAAAATGAGGGTCTGAGGCCTGGCACGGTGGCTCACGCCTGTAATCCTGAGGCTGAGGCGGGAGGATCGTTTGAGCTCAGGAGACCAGCCTGAGCAAGAGCGAGACCCCCATCTCTACTAAAAATAGAAAGAAATTAACTGGACAACTAAAAATATATAGAAAAAATTAGCCGGGCATGGTGGTGCATGCCTGTAGTCCCAGCTACTCGGGAGGCTGAGGCAGAATGATTGCTTGAGCCTAGGAGTTTGAGGTTGCTGTGAGCTAGGCTGACCCCACGGCACTCTAGCCCGGGCAACAGAGTGAGACTCTGTTTCAAAATAAAAAAAAAAAAAAAAGAGGGTCTGGGTCATGCCACCAGGTCAATCTCTGATGCAATAAGTAACAATTGTGACCCTGAGTCCAAGCACAGCAGTGGGGCCTGTAGTTTATCCCACTAACTTCACTCTTCTTTATTTTCCATCAGGAAGAAAAGCACAGTGAAATTCTGGAAGAGGAACTTCCCAAACAGGTGTTCATCACTAATAAACATCTTGCATCCCAAATAGTCTCAGCATCTGCTTCCAGCGAGTCCAACCTGAGATAGTTTTATATACACAGCAACAATTTATATAAAGTCTTTGGAGATCTTATGAGACCCCTTTGTTCAAATACTTCTAGAGACACATTTATTTTAACAGAGAACAGAATAAGTTGATAACAGTAAAAAATATGCATACAAGGTATCCTTTGATACAGGATAACAAGCTTGATATTCCAGGGAATTTTCTTAGTTTAATACCTCATCAAATCAGGTTTTTTAAGGTGGTTTATGACACAAAATGTTCTCTCCCCTCTAGCTGGATAGGAGAGTAAACAACTTTTATTTGTTTCTGCTTCTACTTTTGTGAATTATGAAGACTTTCATTTTAAGGTCAGAATTTGGAATTTCACTATTCATCATTAAAAACAAAATGTAAGCCTGCTAATTTTATTGGTGGAAACCAAGAAAGGGATTAATTGGATTTTACTCCATAATGGTGAAATAAGGAACATACAGCATTTTATTCCAGAGTCAGCACTGTCACTCCCTATTGTCATGCATATGAATTGTCTCACTCACTGATTCAGGAGTCCTGGAGTATATATAAACCCATGGGGATAAAGACATTTAAGGATACATTGGCAACAATACTTTAAGGGAATCAGACTTTCCATTGTCGACTTCCATGTGCACTCTTGCATAATACTGACCTACCTGAGAACGTGCCTGCTTTGAGTGTTTGAAGCTGGTTCTCCTTTCCCTCTACTCTTTCCCACTTACCGTTCTCCTAATTTACCAAAGAAAGGCACAGTTCTCACCCATCCCAACTAATGATGTGTTGCCCTGGGAATAAAATCTCTCTTGGTACCAAAGAGACAAAGACACCATAAACCAGAGTTTATATAAGTTCTCATGTCTTTCCCTGTCTTTTCATATCTTATGGGGGTTAGGGACAAACCTATTAGAAAGATATTAGTAATGCATGTGTTGGCCCATGTTGAGATGTTCTGAATGCCAATGTATTGTAGAGGGATAGGGCAGAATTTATGACCATTTTCTTTCAAGATCTTGCTTCTTTCTATATTATAAAAAATGTTTGGCTCCCGAGGGAGTGTTTCATGAGAGCAAAGCAAAGAAAGTGTAAGAAATACTGATAACAACTGCAGTTTATTTCACCTAGGTAACAAACTTATGCACAACTCTACACCTACACTATTCATGTGTGAGTTAGGCTGTTTCAGGATAGGCTGGGTTATGTTAAGGTAACAAACAATTCCAAAATCTCAGCGTCTTAAAATAACAAAGGTTTGTTATTTATTCACGTTATATCAGTCAGTTGAGAGAGCTGATAAAAGTGCCACTATCTGGACCACAGCCAGTTGTTGCATCAGAGTGAAGGAGACTTTGGAGTATCTCAAACCAGGTATTAAATGTTTCACCCCAGAATTGACACAATACTTCCAACTCATTGGTCAGACCAAGTTACATAGGTCCACCCAACCACAAAAAGGATGTAAATCCTACAGAAAGTATAATGCAAGAAGCTGGAAATACTGTGTGAACAGCATCAATGCTATCTCAAAGAGTATTTAAGATATGTAAAATAATGCCGGAAAATGTCAACTGGCTTCAAAGAACAGTCTCCCTGCATTTTCACCATTGTCAGTAAAGGGCAAGCGTGATATCTCATTCACCCATGACTCTATTTCTCAGTTGCATAATCTTCATGATTTCAAAATGAAGATGCAAAGTTCTTTTACTTCTGATAGATCAACACTGTATCTTCAAGTAAAAGAAATGCATTGAAGGCAAGTCAGTGTTTTATATTTTCTTGAACAATTTAGAAAAATTGTTTCATTAATTTTTGCGAAGTACTGGATACTGTAAGTCCATATTCGTATTTTCACTTGTTTGCAAATCTACTTGCTATCTCTCACCAATCATTTCTCTGTTCCTAACAGGATGTGTCGGTAGATTCTGTTGTAAATAACCTACTTAACAACCGTCAATAAATACGCCTTTTTCAGCTCAGCACTGAAGTGGTCGCTAGAATCGCGCTGAGGGAGCCTCGGCACCGGGTTGGAGGCGTCGCGCTCCAAGCGGGTCCCGCGGCGGGCCGCTGGCGCCACCCTGTGGCTGCCTGTGCACGTTGCAGCCTTTGCCCGCCGCTGGGGGCCACCGCCGCCATTGCACCGGACCCAGCTGACGCGAAATCTGACCCGCGCATGCTTTGCGGCAACTTCGCTCCCAAAGCCTGTGAGAAATTGTTTGCTTTCCAAAAGCCTGCAGGAACGAGCAACTGGCTCTAGAGTGGGTCGGTGGCAGCGGCAGCAGGCCGATGGTCCTATTTCCCCTGGTAGGGGGAGAAGCACCCAACTCATGGGCGACCCCTCAAAATCTCCACGTAATTGTTTACTGGGGGCCAGCTGGTGTGAGAACCAGCGGCAGGAGGGAAGGGATCGCCGGAAGCCGTAGTGTGCGTGGACCCGCGGCCTCCGCAGGCGAGTGGCTGAGTAGCACTCCCGACTAGGCCCACCCGCCCGCTGTGCGGCTGCAGCGCGGCGCCACCGGCCCAGCCCGCCGGTGCAGGCCGCGGCCGCAGCCGACTGGCGCGGGGGCTGCTGGGGGCGCCGCGCGGCCTCCGCGGAGCCGAGCACTGAGAAACCACAATCCTCAGGAAGGCGAGGAGGGCTCTGGCCTCCGGGCGAGCGTCCCAGCTTCTCTGCCCGCTGCGAGAGACCCAAGAAAAAAGCCGCTGGAGGCGGCGGCGGCAGGGAGGGAGCGGCTGGAGAGTGCGAGACAGCCGCCTGCCTCCCAGTTCAGCCCGGAGGATCTGCCTGCTGGTGCCATCACCATCAGAGCCAGGAAGGGACCCTGGGGTGGGCAGAATCAGCAAGCCAGAAAGGCCCCAGGCTCCTCAAAGGCTACCACAGAATGGATTTGGGAACCGCAGGGCTTGCTCACAAGGTCCACGGCTTATCCTACAAGTTTCCAGGGCTTAGGAGGTCCGGAAGGGATCTGATGCAGCCAGCAGGGAGGAGAGTGCATCGGCTTGGGGCGGGGGGTGCCTTTCTTCGTCTCCAGACTCGACAGAGGCAATACCCAGGGCATCTTGGACCTACCGAGGCTTCTCCTGTGAGGGTCTTGGGCCTACCCTGTAATCCCCAGGGATTCCAAACCTAAGCACAACCCCCCCGGGTGGACAGGTATGGAGCAGAACAGGCAACTGGTTGAGACGGTGGGTCAGGTAGGGATCGTTCCTCACCTTCCAGGCTCAGTATGGAGAACCCTAAACGCATTCTAGGACCACGGGAGCTTCTACAGAATCCAGGCCCATTTTAGAACATAAGAGGTTCCTAGCCTAAGAAGGAATCCCTGAAGTGGACCAACCCGTTTGGAGTAAAACAGGAATCGTTGAGTCCATTCTGGGTCTTGGCTAAGTGCCTTCAGGATTTAGGAATTTTCCCCTAGGAGAAGCTAAGGATTAGCCACACCTGCCCTGCGATTCCAGGCCAGACAACCAGACAGAATGGAGGCATACCTGACAGCCGGCTGAGAGGGAGCTGACAGTCCTCATTGCCACGAGGCTTAGCTGGAGACAGACAACACCCCCTCCCACCACCACCACCACCCTGGGACTGTAGAAGGACAATAGTAGAAACAAGGAAACCAGTTAGGAGCCCATGTGGAGATAATGGCAGCTTGGACTAGCATGGTAGCTGTGAAACTATTGAGAAGTGGTCACATTTGGAATATGTATTGTGGGAAGTGTCAACAAAGCTTTCTTAGTGATTAGATAGATGTATAGAATGTGTGAAAGAGAATAATGAGGAACAATGTCTAGATTTTGAGCCAGAGCAATAAACACTTCATTGACTGAACTGGGAAAGAACAAGTTGGTGGAGCAGGGGGACAAGGGTAGCAAGAAGCAAAAGTCTTGTTATTGGACATATTGTTTAAGATTCCTATTAGACATTTAAGTGTAACTGTTGAAAAAGCAATGGATATATGAGTCGAGCCCAGGGAAAAATCCTGGACTAGAGATAAAAATTTGACAATCATCATATATATGTGGTATTTAGAGCCATGGGACTTAGAAGAGACAATGGACATAAAGAAACAGAAAAGGGTCTAAGGCTGAGCCTTGGGGCATGCCAAATTTTAGAGGTTGTGTAGAAGGGTGGCAGGGAAGGATACTGATAAGGAGTAGCCAGTGAGGAAGAAGGAAAACAGAGAAGAGTGATCAACTATGTGAAATTCTTCTGAGAAGACTTGGATCTGGAGAGGAATTTGGGGGGGACTGATATCATTACAACACTGACTTTTCCAATCCATGAACAAGGTATAACTTTCCATTTGTTTATTTATTTGCATCATTGTTAATGTGTCAAAATAGTGATTATAATTTTCCTTTTACAAGTGTTAGATTTATTAATATTCCTAGATCTGTCATTTTTGTGTTATCGCAAATGATATTATTACAATCTTAAGTGATTATTACCAGTCTCATAGCTATAATAGTATAAAAACTGAAAGACTTTAAAGATTTATATACTAAGCTTGGCAATGGAAAACATTGAAAAAAAAAAAAACTAGGAAATTGAATCTCCAGGCCTCCATAAGTTCTTTTTTAAGTATAGAGTTCTTTGTTAATGCACACTGGTGGTAAAATGGGAGCCAATAAAATTGTTTGCTGTCCTTCTCCTTTTATTCCCCATTTCTTGGTTTGTTTCTAAATGTGTGGTCAAAACTTCCAAAGGGTAAGAAGCTCATCTTCCTGCCTTCTCCCTTCATCTGCATATCACACTAAGCACATACTCCTCTTCAACCCTTAGGCTTACAGAGGATAAAAAAGAATAAATTGTGGAGAGGGAGCATATGTTAAAGGTAAAGATTCCTAGATGTGGTATTGGAATTAATAAAGAAAGAAAACCTCTAAGAAAAACTAGAAATAACTGGTTCGATTCTAGAGAAATAAAGATAACTTCTCTGAGAGTATTCAATTTTGAAGCAGCAATGGCATGATCTCCAGTGAAACAGCATTCACTGGGAGCCTGACTGTAACTTTGAGGCCCACATCTTCTGGAAGGGCAATAAAAAGACCTTGAAGAGAAGAAACAGACAGTTTACAAGTACTGTATTTATTTTAGGAAATAATTGCTCTCTAACTTTAATTCAACCATATATCCTTAAATTTTACAAGCTTTGGTCACAATAAACTAGAATTCAAATCCTAGCCCTATATTTAAATAGCTCCTTGAATTGCAATTTCTTATCCCAATTATCTTTCATTCCTCTGTGAAATCTAGATCATGGCACATAACTAAATTTTATTGATTGTTTTCCTGTACCAAAGCCTTATTTGCCTTATACGGATTATTTCACTTAACCATAATGCCTGTTGCTGTCATTGCCTCACAATATCAGTAGGGTGGCTTTTAATATTTTTTTTATTATATTCATCAATTTATATGAGTATTGTCTCCCCTCAGTGTTTGGTAAAACTGTCTAGGCCTGGTGCTATTTTTAAGGATAGATATTTGGCTACCTTTTCGGTTTCTCCTGTAGTTATTTTTTATTCAGGGATTCTATTTTTCTTGGATCAACTTTGGTAATTGGTATGGAAAAGTCAGTATTTTGCCTACATTTGCAAATATATTTATATCAAAAATATACATCATTTTAAATATCTTCTATATCTAATGTTATTTATTTGCTTGTTCTCTTTCAATATTAAATTGACCAAATGATTAACCCTTTGATTTTCTTTTCAGAACATAGCCTTTGGTTTTTTGGTTTCATTGATTAATTCAGTTTTGGTGGAGTAGGGAGGTATGATCTATTCCATTGATCCTGAAAATTCCTTTGTGTAGTTTATTCCTTTCACTTTCCTGAAGTTTTTGTTGTGTTCCTTTATTAGCTTTTGAGTTAAATACTCAATTCATTATTTTCAATAGGTCTTCTTTTCTTTGAAGTGCATTCTAAAGCTATGAATTTTCTTCTGACCACTACGTATAGGTTTTAATATTATCTGCCAAGATGTAGATTTCATAGTGGAGGAAAAGATAATTGGGATAAGAAATTGTAATTCAAGGAGTTCTTTAAGTATAGGGCTAAGATTTGAATCCTAGCTTATTGTAACCAAAGTTTGTGGAATTTCAGGATATGGTTGAATTATAGTGCTTTCATTATTGTTTATTTCTAAAAAGTATATAATTTTTATTTTGATATCTCCTTTAACCCATGTGCTTTTTCCTAAGAGTATAGATTAAGGAGAATATGTTAGTTATTTTATTGTTTTATAAGCAGGGAATATGTCCTGTATCTTTTTCAACTCTTGTTGAGATTTAATTTGTTATTTCACTCATGGTCAATTTTTGTCAATATTCCATGGGAATTTGAAAATAATGTAACTTTCCTATTTTGAATACAAGATGGTATAGATATAAGTATAGTTATGATTAATATAGTTAACCATGTTCTTCAGATCCTCTATATTCTCAGTGTTTCAGTCAACTTGATCTGTCAATTCCTGAGAAAGGTATGTTAAAATCATCACTGTGATTGTTGACATTTCAAAAGTCCTTATGTGTACATTTCTGTGAATACATGCATCTGTGTGTACCTGTGTTAAGTGTAAACAATTCATGATCATTCTTAATGGATCACTACTTTTATGAATATGAAATACCCTTCTGGTGCCACGTATATGTATTTTTTACAACTACATTTTTTTAACTTCCGCAGTAATAATATCTACATCTTCTTCCTGAATAGAACATAGATCTTACTTAGCTTGTTTTACTTTTCTTCACTCTTGTCCTCCCCAACCTCCTGTCCATGTTATCTAGAATTTAATTCCAGACTTTGATTTTTTTTAAATCAAAACTTACATTGATTTAGCAATATGTTTTACCAGGTACATGACCACATTTACTTCTGGTATCCCACATCTTCCCTCAGAATCTTTTTTTAATTCTTGCTGGAATACAACTCTAGTACTTCTTTCAGAAAGAGTCTGACAATTCAACCACACTTAAAACGATAGTTTGATTGAATATAGAAGTTTAGTTTCAAGTACTTTGGGAGGCTGAGATAGGAGGATCGCTTGAGCCTACGAGTTCAAGACCAGCCTGGGCAATATAGGGAGACCCCATCTCTAAAAAATAAAAACAAACAAAAAAATTAGCCAGGTGTGGTGGTGCACACCTGTAGTCCTAGCTACTTGGGAGGCTGATGTAGGAAAACTGCTGGAGCCCAAGAGTTCAAGGCTGTAGTGAGCTATGATCATGCCACTGCACTCCAGCCTGGGTGACAGAGCAAGACTGTGTCTCTAAAAAACATTTTTTAAGTTTAAAAAGTTTAGTTTCAAAATTCTTTTCCCTAAATTTTTAAAAAATCATGCTTCATTGTCTTATATCCAGTGCAGCCCAAATGAGAAGTCTGATATAAATTTGATTTCCATTTCTTTGTTAGCATTTTCTCTGAGTGTTTTTAGAACTTTCTCTTCAACTCCTTGTTCTGCAATTTTGTCACCATGAATCTAGGTGAGGAGTCTTTTAATTTCATCCTGTATATTCAGCATTCAATAGGACCTTGCAGTCTGAGGATGTACGTATGTATATATTTAGTTCCTGTGAAATATCCTCTTTTTATTCATTTCGCCATGACTTTGGTTGTATAATACATAACAATAGGGGACGCCATTGGCAAAGATTATGATTTATTTTTTTTTTATTTATTTATTTATTTTTTGTTGAGACAGAGTCTCACTTTGTTGACCAGGCTAGAGTGAGTGCCGTGGCGTCAGCTTAGCTCACAGCAACCTCAGACTCCTCGGCTCAAGCGATCCTACTGCCTCAGCCTCCCGAGTAGCTGGGACTACAGGCATGCGCCACCATGCCCGGCTAATTTTTTCTATATAGATTTTTAGTTGTCCATATAATGTCTTTCTATTTTTAGTAGAGACGGGGTCTCACTCAGGCTGGTCTCGAACTCCTGACCTTGAGCGATCCACCCGCCTCGGCCTCCCAGAGTGCTAGGATTACAGGCGTGAGCCACCGCGCCCGGCCAAAGATTATGATTTAAATGATGCTTCCTGAAGTCGTGCAATGCACAATCAGCAAACTTTATTAGATAGATATTTATTTCTTATATTTCCTCTATTCCCTCCTCAAACTTATGATATTGATTTTCAGACATCTGGATCTTTCATGTCATTTAAATTTTCTTTCATATTTTTCATCTTTGTATGTATTTTTTTTGCATGGCTTTGTGGAGGAATTTCAGGCTTGATCTTTCAGCTCATTTCTTTTAACTGTGTCTGTCCTATTCTGGATTTAGCCCTTGTTGAATTTTTATGTCAATAATCAGATTAAAAATGTCCAAGATCTTTAATTTTTCTTGCATTATCCTCTCTTATATCTCTGAAGATATTAAGTATACTTATTCTGAGGTCTCTTCAGTTAACTCTGTTTTTTTGGGTTCTACTGTTTGCTGAGTTTGGTGTCTCTGATTTTATTGGCTCATCCCAAATGTTTGATGACTCTAGGTTATGTGTTTGCCTTTGCCTGGGGTCTTCCTTTGCCTGTGCCTGTGATGAGGGATGGAATATATCATATAAAATTGGGTAAGTTTCCAGTAGTCTTTTCAGCATGGGAGCTCCCAATTACCTGGTACATTTTCCTGCTCTCTGAACCAAATGACCACACTCACTGCTGGGGTCAAAGACTTCCATGGCTTGTTACATTCCCCAAGGTAGGAGAGAGGTAGATATGAATAAACCTTACTGGCCGTTCCTGCTGTGGTACCCAAACAGTCATCCTGTCAGTTGCCCCAAGACCAACTTTTGCTTGTGGTATCCTATTCCCAAGACTGGATAATATTTTTTGGTCCACTCATCTGCAGAAGTCCTCTATTGCACTCTTTACTCTCATCCCATCTGTCATCTTTTTTTTGTCAATTTTCTATCATTTCTAGGAATTTGAGGTGGAAAATGGGAAGAATGCAACATATTTTCAGTACACTGTCTTGAATCAGTAGCTATTTTCACTTGTGTGGTAGAGTTAGGAAACTTGCATGGTACTCAATGGGACTTCCCTACTACAAACATCAACTAACATTTATTAAATTGTTTATTAAGTGTGAAACAGTCTAAGCATTATTATATGTATGTACTCATTTATCCTTCATAAAAACATTATGAAGCAAGCATTACTATTATTCCCAATTTTAAGATGAGAAAACACACATTAAGAAACTTGCCCTAGTCAAAGTACTGAAAAAGAACAGAACCAGGCTATACACTAGGTGGTCTGTCTCAAGAGCCTGTACTCTTTACTAATATACTATACAATGGCATATCTATAAGATTTTAGGAACACATCATCCCTCTACCCTGCCAGGAAGGGTCAAATGCATTTACTTTGACATCTCTATGCTGTAAGGGGCTATATTTCCATCCATTGACTTAATCTACATGACTTAGTTCATATATACTAATATAATCTATATATTATTTCCTCATGCCAAGAAGAATAGTCACAGCTTTTTTGGCTTGCTTTGCTTTTATAATCTTTGAGACTCTACTTTTCCCCCACTGTATATGATTTACATATATTAATCTATAAATATTTCTCTATTATGCTCCTTTCCCTCCAAAACACATCCCCACAACCATAAATACCATGAAATAAACTTCCCTTAGACAAATGAAAAAGTTTCATACCTTTTTTATCTAGGCTAAGTACTGGAATTCAAGTTTTACCTTGGTTAACTCTCTGGCTAATCCTAAAATTGTATTCTTCTCTACACATACTTGCTGTTTCTGGGGAAAAAAAGTTATTTAAGAATAATTTCTATTAACTAATACCTTGATAATAATGTGAAAAAATTATGAAAATCAGAATTCAAACTCCTAAAAAGATACAGGAAAAATCTCCTACAAAGACACTTAGATAAGTAAAATCATTCAAATTTTCATAGTGCAGCAAGAAGAGAGTGAAGAAACCTAAGAAAACAAAGATGTTTCCTGGCTGGAACTAATCTTATGGTTGATAATCATAGGAGTAATCAGCATACCTTTCTCCTGCTCATTAGTCTACATGTATAGTATGAGTCTTGAGTAAGTAGACAGCCAAACTAGATGAAATATAGTTCCAGAGAGAAATTTTAAGTAGTTTAAAGCCCAACAACCCTAGGATCTGGAATTTTCTTCTTAAGAACACTGAATGACTGTTGCCCAGGGTTATATCTGTGGTGTGTCTGAACTCTGTTTTACACTCCCTTCTGGCCAAGAGAGTTTTCCTGCAATGCATTTAAAAATGATAATCCCACAAACTGGAAACTAAGACCTATGCAAAATTAAAACATCATTGCCAAGGAAAAAAACATCAAGGTCTTATTTTTAGGTATATTCTATGCGCCTCAATGTTAAAAACACTAATATCAAAGGAATGATATTGATTTTCACCTACTTCCTGTTAATTTATAATTATTGCCTTTGATCATGTGAAGCAACTGAGATAATTTGCTCCTTCACTTCACTCATCTGCATCCTTCATTTCTTGCCACAGTATTCTTTCCTCTGGGTGCCTGGTGCTGCTCCAGTCCCTAGACATCTCTTTTTCTTTCTCTAAATATTCAACCAATCTCAAGCTGTATTACCTCTTCACCATTCTTGGGACAGTGGACCAGCATTCAGGTTTGGATTCTCCAAGGAAAAATATAAGGAACTGCTCAAGCTCTAATAGTTCTACTTTGCTGTTTCTAGCTTTGGCCACCCAAAGCAAAGTCCTTGGATTGGTTAACAGTGAGATACTCTCTAGCTTCTTAAACCTCTTTTTAGTAGAACCACCTGAAATATTAATATGTCATCTACAGTTTAGTGAGTTCTTGGCCCCCCAAAAAGAAATTTTGTGGTCTTGGGACTCTGTCATCTTACCTATTTGCCTGTTGGACTGTAATTTGAAAAAGAAAAAGTCTTCCTTGTATTCTTGGGAAAACTTTGACTCCTGAGTAGATGAGACAAGAATAGGAACTTCGCCTTGAAAATGCTGGAAACAATTGAACAAGCAGAAATGATCAACTCACTGACATTCTTCACAGAAATAGAAAAAATAATCCTAAAATTTATATGGAACCACAAAGACCCAGAATAACCAAGGCTGTCCTGAACAAAAAGAATAAAACTGGAGGAATCATATTCCTTGACTTCAAATTATACTAGAGCCGTAGTACGCAAAACAACATGGTACTGGCATAAAAACAGACACATAGACCAATGGAACAGAATAGAGTACCCAGAAATAAATCCACACATCTATAGTGAACTTATCTTTGACAAAGTTTCCAAGAACATATGGTGGGGAAAGGGTAGTCTCTTTAATAAACTTTACTGGCCCAGAACTTTGTCTTGAGGACAAACTGGATGCAAGAGAAGCTGGTAAATTAGCCTTTAATTGGGAAGCTATGCACCCAGAAAGCACGGAGTTAAAGTAAGCAGGGAAGAATAGGTTTTACTGACATCAGCCTGACTCAGAAATAAAAAAGTAAATAAATACATTAGTGTTCAGATAGTATATAGAGGAAAATAAAGAAAGGCATGGGGATAAGAGTACCAGGAAGTAAGTGGAGGGAGAGGAAGTGGGCTTGTTATCTTAGTAAGATGGTCAAGGAAGGCCTGAATAATAAGTTGTTAAGGTATCTTCTAAGTAGAAACCAGAAAGAAATGAGGAAACCAGTCATCCAAATATCTGAAGAAAGAGCCTTTTGAGAAAAGGAAATAGAAATTGCAAAAGTCCTGAGATCCGAAGGCCTTGGTGTATTCAAGGAAGAGCAAGGAGAAGAGTGTGATGAAATGCAGCAAACAACAGGGGGAGAGTAAGAAATGCGATGAAAGAGATGTATGTGTGAGCCACTGGAGGGTTTTCAGTGGGGGAGGAAGGTGTGGGAATGACATGAGCTGATTTCTGCTTCAAAAAGTCTGTTTCTAGGCCAGTTGCAGTGACTCATACCTATAATCCCAGCACGTTGAGAGGCTGAAGCAAGATTACTTGTGGCCAGGAGTTTGAGGCCAGCCTGGGCAACATATCGAAACTCCATCTCTACAAAAAAAAAAAAAAAAAAAAAAATTAGCCAAGTGTGGTAGCCTACACCTGTAGTCCCAGCTACTTGGGAGCCAAGGTGGCAGAATCGCTTGAGCCCATGAGTTCAAGGCTGCAGTGAGCTATGATCATGCCACTGCACCAGAAAGAGACCCTGTCTCTAAAAAAAAAAATTTACTCCAGCCTCTTTGTGGGAAATAGAGACGGGAGAGGGCAAAAGCGGGGAGACCACTTAGAAGGCCATTGCAAATATCCAGGAGATGTGATGATGGCTTGGGGCAGGGAAATAGCAGTAGAGGTGGTGAGACGTGGTTGGATACTGGATGTATTTTAAGCCAAGAGGATTTTTGGATGAATTGCATTCGGGGTAACTAAGAAAAGGCTTATCCATTCACCACTCTAATAGTCACACCCAAAGAAAAGACAATCTCAGAGAGAACAAGAAAATCAACTGTCTCTTAGGCTAGGACCATGGTGAATAAAGCTCTACCTCTAACAATTTTGAGATGCTATAAACCAAGTGTGATGTGACTGAAATTGCTTTGCATTCTGCAGGCTGGAGGGTGGAACAGCCAGAGCAGTTCTATATAATGACGTAAAATAACAGCCTATGTGAAAATAGAAAATGTTTAAAGAGATATATTACAGTAAAAGAAAAATGTTACAACCTAGATAAGGGATAAGGAATTAATAACTTCTAATCACAGAATAAAAATGGAATGATGGAGAATTCCATCTGCCCAAATCAGAAAATTATAAAGTTGAAAGATGTTACCATGAAAATTGGGTACAACTAAAACTTTTTTGAAAATCCCAGAGGATGCTTGATGTACACTAGTCACATAGAAAATTCCAGTTGACCCTCACCGACTTGGGGAGGTGGGTACCTTTGTTTCTCCATCACTTAGCATAGTACCTGGCACCAATAAGTTCTCATGGAGCTTTTCTGAACTGTCTAAGCAGATGCAACCTTTCACTCTCAACTCACAAAACATTTCCTTCTGTCCCCTTTTTTGGGAATAACATATCTTGCTTAAATTGTAATTACCTTTATACCAGTGTAATCCCCTTAGATGCATTTGCATCTTTTTATCTTCTATCTCACTGCTTTGTTCATACCATATGTTCAATATATATTTGATAATACATGATGAAAAAACAGCCTGCCTTTGCTTTTCAAAGGTTTATTAATGTTGACATTGTGGGACCTAAAATATTTTTATCAAGTTTTCTGTTTTTGCCAAGTCATATGATCTGTTATGGTTCAACTATAGTTAACCAAATGTAAAAAAACAAAAAACAAAACAAAACAAAAAAAACCCCAAAACCACCAATGACATTCTTTGATAGCTCTTTATCCCACAAAGAGGTCATATACTTATTTTCTATCTGTTGTCCTGTACTTGAATTGTAAGTATCCAAATTCAATTGTATTAGATCAGCTTTAGGAATTGTACCAGTTTTAAAATAAATTCTCTAAAAATAATGACAGAAAATGAAACTGATCATTTCTGTCATCATCTTTGTAGGTTTCTATACATACCACAATTCATTCACCAACCTTAAAGAGATGACATAACCCATCTCAATGACATTTGACCTGCCAAACGCATTTCTACAACTGCAGTGCTCTCTGAATCTGACATTTGAAGCCCTTTTTCCAAATACCACAAACCTTTTTTGTCTTCTGAAATGCACCTTCCACCTCATCCTTATTCAAAGCACTGGAAAAGCAGAACATTTCTCCAGCACCTCAAATCCAGGCGGAAAAAGCTCCACTCTAATCTCATTGTTTTGGCTACAAACACATTGGCTGAAAGAAAGCTACCAAGTGTAGCACTTTATCTACCATTTTCAGGAATTTTGAATCTCTAACAGTTGTTTCAACTGGGACAATAATTATTAAGGACAATTAAAAGAGTGTCCTGGGCTAAAGGAGCAAGAAAACATTAGGAAAAGTGAAGAAAAAATAGTAGAGTACTTGAACCTACCACCGTCAGATCAGTTTTCTATAATAGTATTCTAAGGACTGGGCAATCAGTCAATAAACTTTCATTGAGAAACTATTTTATTATAGGGATTGGGATAGCCTTTGCAGTACACCAAGAAGTATATGTCTCTATAGTAGAAGACAAGTTAGCAAATGTAAAAAAAAGAAAGAAATTGAGGAACCAGGCTACAAAAGCTACGCAACTGTTAATTGTGCAAGGAACAAGGCCATAAGAGCTAGAAGGAGAAAGACTTCCCTGAGAACTAGAATGACGTAAAAAGCTTTCTCAGAGTGAGACTTAAAGAAATTTGCATAGTCTAGAGAACTAAGACTGAGTACTAAAATTTAGGAAAACAAAAGCACAGAAGATAAATTTAAGATATTAATATGTTACAAGACAGTAGAACATTTCAGCTAAGGTGGAATACTAGGGAAAATAAGTACAATAATTGAAGAAGGCAAGTTTTAGCCAGATAACAGCAGGCCTTCAGTTTCAGGATGAGATGGAAGTTAATCCTTTGGTCAATGGTAATGAATGATAGCTTTTAAGTAGTTGAGCCAGTCAGCAATTCTTTAACAACTTCAAAAGGGAATTCCTGACTTCAGGACCCTAGGCTAGGAAGAGATTGAATAGACTCTCTAATGGCTCAATTGGGTAGAAAATAGACCACTTTGGCCCTCTCACTTATGGTAGTAAAATAAGTTACTTTTTCCTACATAAAATGTGCCATGTATGATTTCTTGCACTGGATATTTTGGATTCTCAGTTATCTTTCCCTGGCCTCTTATCTGATGGTTATCAGAAAAAGGCCGGGGAAAGATGACTCAATTGGGAATCTTACTTTTCCAGTGAAAAAAAGAAATCATATACATTTTATGCAACTTTTAATTGGGTGTAAATTTGAACTCCTACATTATAAAATTAATAAAATTCATTTTAAGCACAAAGTTGTTACCTAAATTCCAAGATTTATCAAGAATGACTTAATTTCAAACCTTGAGTGTCAAGTGAATTGTAAACTAAGATTTTTCCTAAGAGCGTATTTGGTAAAAGAAACATCCACTAGCTTTTGTCAGGATCAGTCTTGAGTTATACAAGTTTTGAACTGAGAAGTCTTCAGAAATTCATCACACGTTAACTATGGCCTTTTGTATAATAATACCATAAATCCCCTTTCCATCCTCAAATTGTTTACTTTCCCAGAATATCTGTGACACAACAAGGACTCTGACACTTTCACAGGTGGACTAACATTTGAGGACCTAACATGTAAGCACCAAATATCTCCAAATCCTATTAAAACACACACGCCCTTGAGAACACTAAAAACCACCTCTCCAGATCCCATCTCCAACCTGACTGAATCAGGAAACTTCAGGAGAGCCACCTGGAAATGTGTTTATAAGAATCACCTTGGTGCTTGTTAATCAGTAAAGTTTGTTACAGAACTAAGAGTCCTTGCCCTGGGGGAGATAGTTTTCCTGTGGAGAACCTGTAAACAATCACAATGAGGCTACAGAATACTCAGCTTTCACCAAGTAAAGAGCAGTAACATGGGCTAGTTAAGATTGAGGGAAGGTTTGACCCAAATCAAGATTTAATCCTGAAAGTTAGGGAGGTCTTAGGGCGCTGACTCCCAGTTTCCACAAAAGGATCAACACATCGTGGGCCAGGTAATCCTTTGTTGTCGGGAGACTACACTGTGTATAAAATGCTTAACAGTATTCCCAGCCTCTGCCCATCTAAATACTAGTAGCACCTTTCCAACGTGACAATTAAAAAAAAAAATTTATCTCCACATGCTCCCAAATGTCCCATGGGAGTGAGAAAGAAAGGGCAAAAATCTCTCCCTGGTTGAAGTCACCAGGATGTAAGTTATGGGATTAGCTAGATCAGGACTATACGAGCAAGCCAGTGGAAGAAAGCACATAACTATGTCAGACGAAATTTGTGACAGACACCTGCAGGTGTTAAGAAAAATAAATAGGTTAAGACACTAAGTAGCAAGTGGGGAAGAGGGGCAACTAGGGGCTTCCTGTCTGTGCGCTAGGGAAAAATTTAATCTCACCTTGTTCGTTAGTCTTAAAAAGAAAGCAAAAATAAAAGCATGGCTTTGGAGACATTGGCAGAATAAATCGGGGCAAACACTCCTCCCTAAAAAGCACAGCACCCAGAACGGTGCTCAAAGCTTTTCTCTAGGTTGGTGTACCTTTATAGTCAGACAAGGTACGGACGATTTTGAGTAACCATTATTAACAGCAAGACTCACATTACCAGACCACACGAGGCCACCCTCGTCCTAGACTGAAAAGCGTTTGTGACCACGGTCACATGCTACTTAACCAAAACCCAACCAACCATCTAACAAGTGTTTACAGCCACTTTTCACTGACAACTGAAGTGGCTCTGAAAAGAGCCTTTGGGGTAAGGTAGTTGATCTATCTAGAGTGCCCCTGAAGCACCCTTACTTAGAGCTGGTGTACTTGGTGACCGCCTTGGTGCCCTCGGACACGGCGTGCTTGGCCAGCTCGCCGGGCAGCAGCAGGCGCACGGCCGTCTGGATCTCGCGGGACGTGATGGTGGAGCGCTTGTTGTAATGCGCCAGGCGGGACGCTTCGCCGGCGATGCGCTCGAAGATGTCGTTGACGAACGAGTTCATGATGCCCATGGCCTTGGACGAGATGCCGGTGTCCGGGTGAACCTGCTTCAACACCTTGTACACGTAAACGGAATAGCTTTCCTTGCGGCTGCGCTTGCGCTTCTTGCCGTCCTTCTTCTGTACTTTCGTAACAGCCTTTTTAGATCCCTTCTTAGGAGCAGGAGCAGATTTTGCTGGATCCGGCATTTTGAAGTGAAGCAGGCGACACCCGAAGAAGTAATCCCCGACTACAACAAAACGGCCTACTTACGCGCTACTTATAGAGCTTGTATGCAAATGAAGGCTCACACAGTGGTGCGTTTTTATTGGTTAATTCATAATAATGTCGTCATGGGGGGGTGGGGTCCATGTAAATAATAGATTGGCCGTGCTTCCTTAGTGGTCATTAGAACAAGTCTTGTTAACCAATCAAAATGTTTCATTTCACACTAACCATTTACGTAAAGCGATGTTTCCCCTCTTTGGGGTCTTTGTTGTTGGATTTCACTTTCGATTGTAGGTATGAAATCCTAAGTGCTGGCTAAAGACAAGTTAACTTTTCCCTTTTATTCTATGTGGAAGTTTTGTTTTTTTCCGGTTTTTTGGAACAATACACCAGCCTGTACATTGAAATCTCTAGGCATTTACTTCCCTCCTTAAATGACTGCTACAGTTGCGCACCGCCTGTATTGTGTAATGAGGCAGATACTAAGTCTTAAATTACGCTTATAAGATTCCTGCAGGGTTTATAATTTAAGACAGACTCGCCTCCACCCGTCCTCGGGATTTTACACATCTCAGGACTTAAGCACAATGTCTGTTGCCCCCAACTAGTTTTCCTTACAGAATTGGTAAAGCTGGCGCTCTAGATTTAAACCAACATGCAAAGGCAGGGTTGGCGGTAACCAGAGACCACGCCTCTGCTGTTTCCTCTGCCGCGGGCCAAGTGACAAGTGGATTCTGTAACGATTTCTACCACTGCGCCAGCGTTCCCTAATCCCTTTACTCAGAACACCAGTGTAGAACAGACGACCACCAGCTGAAAAGCTGGTACAGCTGCTCTTGATGAAAACGTGAGTGGCTCTGAAAAGAGCCTTTATATCGACTACTTAAACACGCATGCCCTAGGCCCGCTCCCCGCGGATGCGACGGGCCAGCTGGATGTCCTTGGGCATGATGGTCACTCGCTTGGCATGGATGGCACACAGGTTCGTGTCTTCGAACAACCCCACCAGGTAGGCCTCGCTCGCCTCCTGCAGCGCCATCACGGCGGAGCTCTGGAAGCGCAGGTCCGTCTTAAAGTCCTGCGCGATCTCGCGCACCAGCCGCTGGAAGGGCAGCTTGCGGATCAGCAGCTCGGTGGATTTCTGGTAGCGCCGGATCTCCCGCAGGGCCACGGTGCCCGGCCGGTAGCGGTGCGGCTTCTTCACGCCGCCCGTGGCCGGCGCGCTCTTGCGGGCTGCCTTGGTGGCCAGCTGCTTCCTCGGGGCCTTGCCACCGGTCGACTTACGGGCAGTCTGCTTTGTACGGGCCATGATATTTCACTAGTTTTAATCAAGGAATACCTAGGCAGTCTTATTTATAGACATAGCCTCGTTTTGATTGGGCCAGAAAAGTTAGGAGTTTCCGGACTTGAGACCTCATTGGTTAAAACTCAATCCTATTTACTGAAGCAGAAGATTGTTCTGCTAATCTTCCCTTATTCTTTCCTATTTTCCCTTTTCTATAATTTTATTGATCCTTGAATTTTTTTTAGGCCTTTCTTTAAATTGATGTAACTTTTGTAAAAGCAATGTATAAAGTGTTTTTCATACTCTAACAGGTTTCTTCGAATACAAGCATGCCCCTCTGTGAACTAGGTTTCAGCCTACGTTTTAAGTAACCTCTTACTGTAACACTTCTACCACAGCCAACAGCTCTGCTTAGTAGGCTAGATGGTTTATATCTTGGCTGAAGCTTAACAAAACAGTTTATAGTTGAAGTAATTAAACTTACATATACTTGACTTCTGAACCCAGCCATACCCGTTTCATCTGTAGTGTGCTGACCCCTACCAACTTGATATTAGAGCCTCTGATTTTGTTCAGCTATTTCCACCTGGGATGTGGTTTCCCTCTTCCTCGCCCCCACATTAATGGCCAGTTAGGTCCTGCAAATGAAATGCTTCTAAGTCAAACAAAGATAACACCAGAAATATTAATTTCTCCTTTATAATGTAGAATAGGATAGTCAAGTGTTTATCAACCAGATTACAAATTAAAACAAAGTTTCAAAGCAAATTATTCATTGATTACTAAATTGCTAACATTTTCTTCAATAAAGTATTTTATAATGCTTAAAAATTTAATATTTTGGCCAGGCGCGGTGGCTCACGCCTGTAATCCTAGCACTCTGGGAGGCCGAGGTGGGCGGATCGTTTGAGCGCAGGAGTTCGAGACCAGCCTGAGCAAGAGCGAGACCCCATCTCTACTAAAAATAGAAAGAAATTATATGGACAGCTAAAAATATATATAGAAAAAATTAGCCGGGCATGGTGGCGCATGCCTGTAGTCCCAGCTACTCGGGAGGCTGAGACAGGAGGATCACTTGAGCTCAGGAGTTTGAGGTTGCTGTGAGCTAGGCTGACGCCACGGCACTCACTCTAGCCTGGGCAACAGAGTGAGACTCTGTCTCAAAAAAAAAAAAAAAAAAAAAAAAAAAAAAAAAAAAAAAAAAAAAAAAATTTAATATTTTTCCTATTCTCTATAAAGAGAGTGAAGATCCTTTGCCTTTTAGTTATTTCATATGCCTTGAGGTATGTATTGTTCAAAAAAGTGCATGTCGTAAGACAATGGTTATGACACTTAAAAGTTGTGTTAGTTAATATAAAACTTTTGGCCGGGCGCAGTGGCTGAGGCCTGTAATCCTAGCACTCTGGGAGGCTGAGGCAGGTGGATCGCTGGAGGTCGGGAGTTCGAGACCAGCCTAAGCAAGAGTGAGACCCCCCCCCTTCTCTACTAAAATAGAAAGAAATTATGTGGAAAAAATATATATAGAAAAAAAAGCTAAAAATATATATATATAGAAAAAATTAGCTGGGCATGGTGGCGCATGCCTGTAGTCCCAGCTACTCGGGAGGCTGAGGCAGGAGGATTGCTCTAGCCCAGGAGTTTGAGGTTGTTGTGAACTAGGCTGACGCCAGGGCACTCTGGCCTGGGCAACAGAGTGAGACTCTGTCTCAAAAAATAAAAAAAAATTTAAAAAACCCCCAAACTTTTAATTATATGCTTATTTCATTGAAAAATCATTGCATACAAAACTTATAAAAACTCAAACCTGAGAACAAAAGCAGGCCCAACAAGCTTAAAACTTACCTTGATGCTATCATTATGAATTACCATCTTCCTACGGAAGTCACAGTAAAATAAAAGTGATTTCAAGGGGATTTCCTGAACACTAAACACAAGATAGAAATTTGTTAGCTTAATTAAAATCTTCAACAGTTTCTCATGGGTAGAAGCAACCTTCCCTAGGGAGATCTAAAATGTCATACAAAAACGTAACTGATATGAACAAATGTCCCTCTCTGTGATGTTTTTGTAATAGTGTCTTACATATAGAGAGCACTACTCAATGTTTGAAAGTTCTACATACACTATATCATTTGATCCCAATTCTGTGAAATAGATGTTATTTTCCTCACTTTACAGATAAGAAAACTGAGTCTCAGAGAAATAATGGCTTGTCCTGGATAAAGCCTGCATAATATTCTAAAGCAAAAAAGTAAAATTATTGCGATGGAATTTCCCATTTCTTTAGGCTTAGGGGATACATTTTAAAGCACAAAAGCATTTTTTCATCACGTAGTCAAACCATCTAGTGTTTCTTAAACTTCTCCACTGAACTATTCCCATCATAAGGAGAAACTACCTCATGCAGTCTGGCTGCCAGTCCAAGGTAGCCCACTCAAGTGTTACATTTCTTTGCAATATTCTTTTTTTATGATGTATGCATTCTTGACCATAATGTATGGATGTGTTTGTTTTAAATAACAAAAAGATTCTCAAACTCTAAATTCAAATATAGACTTTAGGAGTCATGAGACTTATTTTACTTTTACAGTTAATAACATACAGAATAAGAAAATTCCAAAGTCTTCCTCTGGCTTAACTAAACAAAAAAACTTATGGCTGGGTGAGGTGGCTCATGCCTATAATCCTAGCACTCTGGAGGCTGAGGTAGAAGGATTGATTGAGGTTAGGAGTTCAAGACCAACCTGAGCAAGAATGAGACCCCGTCTCTATTAAAAATAGAAAAAAATTAGCTGGGCAACTAAAAATAGAAAAAATTAGCCAGGCCTGGGCCTGCACCTGTACTGGGGAGCCTGAGGCAGGAGGATTGCTTAAACCCAGGAGTTTGAGGTTGCTGTGAGCCAGGCTGGTGCCTCAGTACTTTAGCCCAGGTGACAGGCGCGCGCGCGCTCTCTCTCTCTCTCTCTCTCATCTCTATATATATCATAATAATTTAAAAAAATAAAAATTGAAAAAAAATTTGTAAGAATTCCTACTTCTCAGAAAACAAATGTCAATTTAAATATTAATTCCAGAGTGACAAATAAGACCATCAGAACTGTAAACTTTCAAGGGCTATAGGTAAAATTTCTCGGAATACAATCTGATGTACAGTTGCCTTCGAATTCACCCTTAATAACAGAATTCAGATCCATATTAGTTCAATTTTACCTAGTCTCCACATTGGACACTAGAGTGATACTCCTGTGAAAGTTCCTAATACACCATTTTATCAGAAGAAGCTTTAGGATGCAAAAGAACCTCCACTTTTGAAGGAGTAAAGGGAATTTTTCCCCAAAAGATAGCTCCCTACTATGAGTATTTTGAATTAAAGGCCCTTGGAGATGCTAAAAGAGACTTTTCCCCTATCTACATGAAGACCAAACAGACCTACCAAGGAGAACAATTGTTTTTCCTCCCCACCACGGACCTCCTATCTCTCAATCCTCTACCTCTCCCAAAGCACAGGCTTTAGTTCCCTTATCTGCCTAAAACTGGACCTGCCAAAGAAAACAATTCCCTTTGGTTCTTTTCCTGAGTTTTCATTAACTGAACCCATATCACAGGAAGGAAGACTAAAGTCTGTCAACAAATTTGGACAGATTTTTGCACAAACCATTGTCCACTTTGTGGTCCTGACAGACTTTGTCTCAGGCCACTGTGTGTTATTCAAGCCCAAGGAAGGCCCCTAAAAATCATTTACTATCCTCCTAAAATCATCTACACTTCCCCATCTCCCTTTCCCCTGAGAAGTACAGTATATAAGCATCTATACCCTATTGGGATACTGGGCAATCACTCTGTGATTCTCCCGGTGCACACAGTAATAATAAATTTGTAAAGGCCTTTTGTCTTATTAATCTTCCCCATTTTTGAGTTGATTTTTCAGTGAACCTTCCAAGGGCAAAGGAAAAGCTTCCCCTGAAGCTGTAAGAGAAAGGGAATATTTCTCTTTCTAAAATTTCTGAAGTTTCTTTCACCAGAAATTAAAAGGCCTTGTGGTTTGAAGACTGAGAACTGGAATTTCATTAATTAGCACAGAGGGAACAGGCATGAGAAGCTTAAAATTTACCACACAGGAAATAAGCAGGTAAAAGACAATTTTAATAAATGAATTATTAGCCATGTAAAGTTTGTATGTTCATGTGTTTATTTTAATACAAAAGTAATGAATTAAGTTAAAATAGCTGTTCCAGGAAGACAGTTTGTGTTTAGTTTTTGGCTTCACCTACTCCCAGGGTCATAAGTATCCCAAGCTAAGGCCAGTTGAATCTTAGTTTGTGTGTTAGTCAGGCCCTGAGCCTGATTTGATTTCATTTTGAGTGGTCTGAGGCCCTGGACCAGGTTGAGAAGCTGTTTTCCTTATCCTATTCTGAGATAAACTCATTCCTTTAATATCCTGCTCATTGGATAAAAACTTAGCACCCTTCTCCTTTTAACTGGTCCTTAACACTACCTGTACTGAACAGCTTAGAATTTATACAATTTCTGAATTTACTACATAGCATATCCTCTGGAATGTACTCAATGTACTGGAATGTACTGCGTGTAACATATCAAGTGATATGTTACACGCAGTATTTTGAAGCTATACAAATGTATTTTTATTCCAGTAACCATCCTCATAAGATCTACTGTAGAAATTTTAAAGGCTATCTATTTTTAAGGACTATGTTTTTAGATGAACTTTGGAGGAAGAATAATAATTTTTCTTCAACCCCCACAGGTTCCTAGTTGGAACTGACCCTTGTAACAAAACACAGATCAACAAGAGAAAAACAGAAATTTATTAACATGTATATATCACATATATATGAGACACCCAGAGAATGAGTTCTCAAAGAGGTGGCTTTGAATTCCAGTTTATATAGCATCTTCAACAAAGAAGAGTAAAATTTTGGAGAAGTGATGAGACAAAGTAAAAGGATTTTGCATCTCTAGGGGCAGCAGCAACTTGAGCAAAAACAAATAAATGACAGATAAAGGCTGATTAGTAAAGCTTGTTAATGTAGATTTCTCTGGTACCACCTCCAGGCCAATAAGAGTGTCTACGGTTGTCTTCAGTGGTTAGCCTTTGCTCCCCATGGTAAAAGAAGAGGTGGATGGAAGGATACCTTTTGTCTTTGTAAATCTATGTCCTGCTTTTGGGTGAACAGAGGGAGGGCAGAGAGCTCTCCTGCATCTGCTGCTGCTTAACTGTCTTCCGCTCAACAATCCTTCATATTTGGGGCAGCATATTCTGGTTCCACAGTACCTTCTTCTCCAACATTCATTTGATTTTTTTAATAAACAGTGTATATATAATGTTTCATTTAATACTGCCTGGAGAGCAATGTATTATAAACACCATTTTACAGGTGAAGAAAGTGGTAGAGAAAGATTTCACCCCACATTTCTCTGACTCCTTCCCTTGAGGAACTCACAAGACAATAGTTTTCTCATTGGTAAATGAAAGTCAAATATTAGCTATCCCACAGTTATGTGGGAATTAAATAAAACAATCCAAGTAAAATGTTTCATAGAGCCTGCAGCATAGTAAACACTCATTAAAAGATAGCTACTAGTATTATGATTAATAAAGATATACCCAAATTAGTATAAAAACTGAAGGAAGAAAACAACAACCTGGGGAATTAACATTTAAACTAGGACTTAAAAAAGAATTTTATCAAACAGAATAAAAGGACCAACTAGACTAAGGAAACATCACATAGAAAGATAGAAAGCAAAGGCATGAACCAACCAGGACTTTCATAGGGAACTCAAAGAATATAGGCCTCAAATTCATGAACAACTTCAAATTTAGATATATAATCTACAAATGGAGGTATACATAATCTTGTAATTGTAGCTGTAGTTAAACATTCATTAAATCTGTAGGGGCCAAGGGAAAACTTCCCCTCTGCCCTTTAAAAGTTTGCTGAAAATGAACCAACAAAAGGCAGATTAATAGGAGAAAAAGGCTTACAAAATTTATTTAATATGCATTAACATGGAAACCATACACAAAGCATGAGGCTCAAAGAAGGTCCAGATGGTTGAGGCTCAAATACTCTGTTCATAGGGAAGAGATGTAGGGACTTGGGAGGCAGACATTATTTTGTAAATGATTCTCTTTGGAAGCTGAATGAGACAAGTTACAAGAACATGGAACTGCACAGGAACAAATGTTGTCTTTTTACACAGATAAAGTCCCCCAGGTGATCTCTCTGAGATGCCTGCCCTCAGAAGAATAGATGAAAAATCTGTCTGGGCATGATTACGACTCCCAGTCTTTTCTCTTTTCTGGTGGTAAATCTTTCATGGTATTTAATGAGATTCCTAGGGAGAAGTTCTTATGACAATCCCATTTCTTTTGGAAAGCTTTCTTAGTCAGATAAAGAAATTCCAGAGTCCCTCCAGTGCTTGAGGAAAGAGTATCAGACAGACAGGGAGGCAGAAGGTCAGAGAAAGACCTTGGTTCTGAGGCCTTTCAATTTGCAAAGCACTCAGCATGCCAAAGCACCATATTTTGGGGAATCATCTTCTGAGCCCCAACAAATACAAACATTGAAAACATACCAAATTTTAGAACTATTTTGTTTTGTTTCGTTTCATGTATCAGAAGCCTCAAAAAATGAACTTCTGAAAAACTCAACCTGTGAAGGACCCTGTAAACTGTAATATGGGTTCAGGATCCATACAGTAGCTTGTTGTGGCTAGGGGGGTGGGATGGATGTGGTTAGTAGACACAGCTGGAAAGGCAGGCTGGGACCAAGTTGAATGTGTCTAAATAAACTGTTAAAGAGACTTATTAGGTTGAAAAGCACCAGTTTTGAAGCAGGATAACTCTGGGACCAGATGAAAAATCAAAGAGAAAGAATTCTGATAGTTAAAGTAGTTCAGGTGAAAGATGCTAAGATTTAACAGGAAGTGCAGAATAGGTGCCAATTCCCCATAAAACTGTTGAAGACAGCTGACTCCTACCAATAGCTAAACATGACTGCCTACCCTTTGTTAGCATAACTTAGCTGCTTGACTGTGATAAAAATGCTAAAAGCTGTGCTGAGCTAGTACCTGTGTTAAGCGCTATTCTAGTTGGGAAATTCTTGCATTCTGTAAGACTTTTCCCCAGATTTCTTTGGAAAGAATTTCTAATCCTCTTGTTTTAGGAGGAAAGTTTACTTAGAGGCTCTACCAAAGCCCACCCCCACTCAAAAATAATTATTAATTTATTAATCATCTTATTAATTCCACCAATTAGCTTCAATCTCCCAACATTCCCCATGAGAATCACACCTTGTTGCAAATATCTCAGGTAGTGATTCACACCTGGGTGTAAACTGCTTTCTCAGACTAAATTTTACTTGCAACAGGAAAAGGGAGAATTTATCTTGGAGACAACTTTAAGTAATGCGTCAATAGGCGCCTCAGACTACAAGAGTATTGAAACTGTAGAGGAGAGAAAAAAAATCTTTTTCCCTCTACCCTCGTAGGTTCTCTAGCAGGGACCCTAAAAATTCAATTGATAAAGGGCAGATTAACAAGAGAAGAACAAACAGAAGTTCATTAATATGTGCAGCAAGCATATAAAAGGGAGCACTCTGAGATGAGTAACTCAGAGAGTAGCTAGAATTTGGGAGCCAGTGGTAGCTCACATAGGTAACCCGAGCACCTTGGGAGGCAATGGACAGAAGGATCTATTGCGGCCAGGAGTTCAAGACCAGCCTAAGAAACACAGCAAAACCCCTGTCTCTACAAAAATTGAAAAAAATTAGCCAGGTGTGGTGGCATGCACCTGTGGTCCCAGCTACTGAGGAGGCTGAGGCAGGAAGATTGCTTGAGCCCAGGAGTTGGACGTTGCATTGCAGTGAGCTATTATGACACCACTGCATTCTAGTATAGGCAACAGAGCAAGACCCTGTCTCAAAACAAACAAATAAAAAAACAACAAAAAAACCTAGGTAACTTAGTGGGGGAAAGAAAAGACACTTTTGGAAAAACAAATGACTTTTTGGAAAGAGAAATGGATAAATGGGCCCTTATGAGAATAGATAGGAGATTGGATCACTTATGACGATGTTTGTTCAGATGTGGTGCCGACTTCTCATCTCTGAGAAGATTACAGTTGCTCCTACTCCTGGAGGGAATTTATGACAATTGAGTTAAAATTTTGAGTTCTTTTATCAGTCTCTGCTTTTAGACAGGTAAGGGATTTCAGGAACTCAAATGTCTTCAGCTGAAAACAAGCAAAAAGTGACATATTTTGGGGTAGCATATCCTCATCCCCTTCAAAAGGAAGAGTGCATAGACATTATGTCTCTGATTCCACCTAGGGTCCTATACCCTCTGACACCAGAAATCATCACTTCTGTCAGCCTTGGCTTGTGGTTGTTTTGTCATGATGCACTTTGGTCATCTCTGTCTTTCCTGCTAGTGTTTAAAAGCAGTCAAATGCAGGAACTGCTCATTATATAAACTATTATTGAGCTTATACCGGACACTGAACTACATGTTGGTTAACAAAAAATAACAAAAATCACTGCTAATAAGGAACATATGGGGTAGGGAGAGTACTAAGATGCAAAGAAATGTAAAATAATGTGATAGGTTCTGCTAGAGTTGCTAAAGGGTCAGAAAAGAGCGAGTGTGTTTACTTGCCCTGAAGCAGCCAGGGGAGACGAAGATATCTATTATGAATTCTAGGGTGTTAGTTTAGACATGTAGTGTGGTGATGCACAGTGGCACTATTCAATGAGCAGACCAGAGATCCAGCTTTATAGAAGGAGAGAGAGAAGGAATCCCCCCATGAGTCACACGTTAGAGATTTCAAATTTAAACTTTTTTTTTTTTTTTGATACCAGGTCTCACTGTGTTGCCCAGGATGGTCTTGATAAGGAAAACCATCATCTATTACTCGGCACAGCAGCCACCTGAGACCCACCCCCCCACCCCTCACGGAAGACCCGCATCAGCATAATACTAACCTATCACCTGGCCCATCCACTAATCTATTACCTGGCGCATCAGCATAACACTAAACCTATTACCTGGTGCATCAACATAATACTAACATATTACCTGACACATCAACTAACCTATTACCTGGAGGGCATTAGTCACCTGAGACCCCACCCCTCGGATCACCGCCAACTTAATAAAAGTAGGAAAAATTGGGTAGACGAGGCTCAGAATTTAGTGGCGAGACTCCTCTGAGCCTGCTGGTGAATAAATTTGATTTTCCGACTCTCCGTGTGCTGCTCGGTTTGTCCTTGGGACCACTCGCTGTAACACTGTAACACTTGCTGTAACAGTCTATAACTCATACCCTCAAGCAATCGTTCTACCTCAGTCTCCTGAGTAGCTGGGAGTACAGGCACACGCCCAGCTAAATTTAAACATTTTGATTTGGGGAGATTGAGCTTTGAAAATGACTAAAGAAACACCATGTGGATCTACATGTCTGGAGCCTGTTAGTCTGAATATATAATAGATTTATGATTCATCAGTACATAGAAGGTAGAGCTGAGGGAGAGATGAAACACGACACATAGATTTTTTGAAAATAATAAACATTTCTCCAAAAAACCTCAATTCTTTCTGATGCAGAAACCAAACATTTTATCGTGGATTCTAGGGCCCTGATAAAGTAACGAACATGCTAACAGAAAGGACCCCAATCAATTTCATAGGACAGTTTGTGGTGGAGGACAAATGTCCTCTTGCAAAACCCAATTCAGCAAACTTTGCTAGCTCCATGTGGAGCCTCAACAGGGACAGTTTGGGCACTAAATCCTGGCTGAAAACAAGGACTGAGTTAGAGGATCTGTAAAAATGAATGTACAAAATACCCCTCAGTCTTCTGTATATGGTCGGCCCTCTGAATCAGCGAGTTCCACATTCAACCAACCGGTGATCGAATTTTTTTCTTTCTTTTTTTTCTTTTCAGACGGGGGTCTCGCTCTGTCGCCCAGGCTGGAGTACAATAGCGTCATCGTAACTCACTTCAACCTCCAACTCCTGGGCTCAAGCGATGCTCCTGCCTCAGCCTCTGGACTAGCTGGGACTACAGATAGATGCACACCACCACAGCCGGCTAACTTTTCTATTTTTTTGTAGGGACAAGGTGTTGCTCTTGTTCAGGCTGGTCTCGAACTCCTGGCCTCAAGCGACCTTCCAGCCTCAGCCTCCCAAAATGCTAGGATTACAGGCGTGAGCCACCTGGCCAGCCTGAAAATATTTTTGTAAAAAAAAGTTGACCACAGAGGGTTTACGGAAAAGAAAAAAAAAATAATACAAATAAAGCAATACGGTACAACTATTTACATAGCGTTTACGTTGTATTGAGTATCGTAAGTAATCTAGAAATGATTTAAAGTATAAGGAGGATGCAAATACCATGTAGTTTCCTATAAAGGACTTGAGCGGATTTTGGTATCCGCGAGAGTCCTGGAAACAATCCCCCACAGAACCGAAGGAGAACTGTATCGTTTCTTTCAATAGAGCTTTGACTGAATGTGTTGCGATTCACTGACCTCCATGAGAAGGTTTGGCAGTATACTGAGACCAGTTTTCCTAGAAACTGATTTTTTCTGGGTGAGCTGAAATACCATGGCTCGGCACAACAAAATGGAGACTAGACTCGAATTATGGCGAACGTGTCCCCTCCCCTCCCCCTCCACACACAAATCCCAGCTGCCGCTGCTCTTCAGGTCGCCCCAGGAGTGTCCGCCTAATTATTGGAACTGCTATTCCCAGGAGTTTTACGTAACCATGGTTCAGACTCCTCTAGTCAGGATTAGATCTGGCGCTGGCGCTCTCTCCTTCCCATCTCTGGCCTCCATTTGCTCTTCGTTTGGCTTCCACCAGACCTTTCCTCTTAGCCTCAGCGTAATGCCTTCTGGGAGTCCAGGGACCCAGACGCAGGCGAAAACAGCTGCAGAATCCGGAACCTTCAGGTTGCGATCTGAACTGTCCCGGGGACTATGGTATATCGGTAAAAACAAACAAACAAAAAAACAAAAAAACAAAAAAAAAAACGACCTGTGGAGGATAGAGGAGGAGGAAAAGGAAAACAGAAACGAATGACGAAATGTCCAGAGGGCGGAGACAACTTACAATGCCTCCCGCCGGCGCACTTTCGGTTTTCAACCTGGTCCGATATTCGGGTATATCAGGGGTAAAGCAGCGCTTGCCGGCCTCAGAGACTGAGTTTTCAGCTTCGCAGTCATGTCTGGCAGAGGAAAAGGCGGAAAAGGCCTCGGCAAAGGCGGCGCTAAGCGCCATCGTAAGGTCTTGAGGGACAACATCCAGGGCATTACCAAGCCCGCTATTCGGCGTCTTGCTCGTCGCGGAGGTGTCAAGCGGATCTCCGGCCTCATCTATGAAGAGACTCGCGGTGTGCTGAAGGTGTTCCTGGAGAACGTCATCCGGGACGCGGTCACCTACACTGAGCACGCCAAGCGCAAGACCGTCACTGCTATGGACGTGGTGTACGCCCTTAAGCGTCAGGGGCGCACCCTGTATGGTTTCGGAGGCTAAGTCGCCGTTTTAGCTTTGCATTTAAGTCCCAAAGGCCCTTTTTAGGGCCACCCATAAAGTCACCAGAGAAGCTGGGCACTTAACACAAACTGGCAGGGGGAAGGGAAGTTAGTCTTTAACTGCTGGGATACTAGTTGAGTCCGAAATGCGCAGAAGGCTGATAACGCCCAAGGTGTTAGCGGCCCTAAAGCGCTAAATCGTTTGCTAAAACGGCCTTTAACTTCCGCCGTTTATCGATGTGAAAGATTGGCAAGCTCCGGGCTTTGCTATTACCGTGGTTTGCTTGTACAGAATCAGTCCACCTGGAGGGACGCGCTTTCGTGGTTTATTGGGCGCTGGAACTTGAGAGGTATGAAGCTGGCAGTTTAAACTTAGGCTAAGGCCTCAGTATGTAGCCTCGCTGCACTTACGCTAAGTGGGAAAGTAGACCTGCATTTGCAGTCGTACCAGTTCTCCCACCTGTTGTATCTGAATTTCTGTCAGCTTTTGGGCTTTATTTTCTATGCAGGATTAAGCGGGGGGGGGGGGGGGGGGGGCCCAGATGCCTTAAGGGCCCGTTTATTTTAGATGTCTGGGAACACCTTTACGTACCCTGCTCACCCATAATAAGGTATGAGAGCTCGCAAACCAAATGTAATCAACTATTTAAAGCCAAACATAAATGTGGGTTTTTAGACGAGCTCCTCGGTAAACGTTTCGGGCAAGTTGTCTGCCCAGTGGATGAACAGTATGCATTTCTTGTGTTCAATGAAAAGAATTTAGTCAAGGACATACGGCATACTATCTTTCAGTTGTAGCATTGCGAGGACACAGATGCAGAGACATTGCAACGTGATAAAAGTGAGCAAACTTCATAATCTTAAGAGGAAGTCTCCAAGGAACAGATAATTCAGGTGTGTGACTTTT